>NC_090937.1:758528742-760928742 GCF_040938575.1 Ambystoma mexicanum | reverse complement strand
GGGCAATACAAGAGGGAATCTCTCTATCGGAAGTGCATCTAACCAGAGAGAAGAACATGACGGCGGACGCTCTGAGCAGGCAGAGTGCAGTATCCCATGAGTGGGAACTAGCTCAGGAAGTCCTTCAAGAGATCTTCGCCCTTTGGGGAACCCCACCAACAGGAAGTGCGAGCTGTACTGCTATAGGGAATTTCCCCTGAGAAGAGCTCTAAGGGATGCGTTTGTAGTGGGCTGGGAATATCCACTCATCTACGCATTTCCTCCAGTCCCTGTCATTCCTCATGTAACAAGGAGGTTCAGTAAATCCATTATCCTAATGGCCCCGGATTGGGCCAGGAGAACGTGGTACCTGGTCCTTCTAGACATGTCCATCAGCCCTCCGATTCGTCTTCCACAGAGAGAGGATCTACTCTCGCAAAAAGGTGGTCAGGTTCTCCATCCGGATATCAGGACTCTCAGCCTTCACGCATGGTTTCTGAAAGGTTGAGGTACAAAGATTGGGACCTCCCGGATGATGTAATGGAGGTGTTGCTTTCGGCCAGAAGCCCAGCAACTAAATCTCTATACCGCTGCTGTGGAATAAGTTCTACAGCTGGTACACTAGATTGGATAGACCAGCACTTAGGGGAACTACCAGCTGGGGAGGTAAAATGGGCCGGTGACTTCAATGCAGTGCTGCAGCCTGAACTGGACGGGACGGGACGGGGTGGGGGGGGAGTCGAGGAGCAGGTACCAGAGGGACTGATATACTGCAGGGCATGACTTTTCTATGGGACATTGCTGATGTATGGAGAGTGAGAAATCAATCAGTGCGGCAGTACTCCTGTCATTCTGCTCCTCATAACTCAGCATTGAGGCTAGATTTCTTCTTGATCTCACATTCACTGCTTAGTCGGGTTGGAGAAGTGAAAATCCTGGCCCGCACTCTCTCCGATCATGCCCCTGTGACAAAGGAGGTGTGCTTGGAGGACCGTGCGAGAGGGAAACTCCTGTGGCGGTTTAAAAGTGAAGGTTTATAAGATACGATTTTTAGGGAAAGCCTAACTAAAGCTATTGATACTTTTCTCGAATTGAATTTGGGCTCCGTGGGGTCCCCAGGGATATTGTGGGAAAGCCTTAAGTGTGTAATATGGGGTGAATGACTATCCAAGGAGGCAGGGATCATCAGGCATATTAGGAGGGAACTGGCGTATAAAGAGGACATCATACAGAGGCTCCAGACGACGAATCCAACCACCACAAATCATATCCAAGCTAAGATTCTGAAACGATTGCAAGAATTCCAGACACTAGCACTCGGAGAGGTCAAATGCATAGGCAATGCAAACAATATATGACAATATGGGGAGGGGAACAGACCTGGCCGGACACTAGCCAGGCCAACCAGAATGGATGAAGCTAAAGGCAGGATCCACGCCATAGCGGATGAGAACGGGAATGATCAGTTTGAGGACACCGATCCATCAGTTCTTCAAATTCTACAATCGCCTCTACTCCTCACAAATACACGCCTCTCTGGCGGACATCGAGAACTACTTGGACGAGGTGGCCCTGCACTGGTTTACCGATCACCAAAGAGAGCAGCTGAACCGTCCTCTGTCACTGGAGGAAGTACTAAGCGCCATTAAATCACTTCCAAATGGTTACTCCCCGGGACCCGATGGGTTCACAGTGGAATTCTATAAACAGTAAGCCGACAAGTTAGAACCCCTCCTATTAGTGATGTTTCAACACAGTTTAGAGACAGGACTCCTGCCGGACGTGCTAAGAGAGGCAATGGTGGTAGTGCTATTAAAACCAGATAAGCCAGGTAACGATTGTTCTTCCTACCGCCCAATATCACTAATAAATATGGACAATAAGATTTTTGCGAAGATCCTAGCATCTCGACTATCACCCATGATGCCGACGATCGTAGTGGCGGATCAGGCAGGTTTCATCCCGGAACGGTCCACCTCATATGGCCTGTGAGGATTTTTGGGTTAATGGCACTGGTTCCCCCCGAAGAGTGAGTGGTGGCGGCACTATTGGACGCCACTTAGGCATTCGACTCGGTTGAATGGCCATTTTTGTTCACTGTGTTAAGGCGCATGGGAATGGGGGACCGATACATTGCAATGGTACGACTATTATACATACGACCGACTGCCAGCGTGCGTGTGAATGGCCAACTGACACCGACCATACCACTGGAGAGAGGGACACGACAGGGGTGTCCCCTGTCACCGTTGCTTTTTGCTCTGCCGATCGAATTCTTCGCTGAGAGAGTAAGGGAATTACATTCATACTGTGGAATTCAACTATATAGCCATGGAGTGGTAATATCGTTATACGCGGACTACATGGTGCTGTTTATTAAGGATCTTAGGGAGAACTTGAGCCCGGTTATGAGGGACTTTCAGGGCTTTGGAGAAATATTGGGGCTGAAAGTAAATGCTTCAAAGTCAGTGCTCTTCCCATTGACGGAAAAGGTTGACCAGTACCTAGATGGCTGGGGTTTCCAATAGCACATTACTCAGACCCGCACCTGGGAATCTACAATGCCAGGGATGCAACGGTGGTGTATCATAGTAACTATCTGAGGGTCTTAGAACAGGCCCGGGAGGCTATGCTGATATGGAAGAATCTCTCCCTTAATCTGTACGGCCGGATCTCAATAGTCAAAATGACTGCTACCTAGATTCCTCTGTCTTCCTGAACGCCCTGGGGGACTTCTTCCGTGGGTTAAAAGCAGCTGTGTCTCAATTCCTATCGGCTGGTAAATCGGCCAGAGTATCCTTGGCCAAACTGGCAGCGCCCATACATGAAGGGGGACTAGGTCTGTCTGAATTTGAGGCATACTACGAAGTAGCGCAGGCTGGGTTCCTTACCCATTGGTATGGGATGCAGGGGTTTAGCAAACATGTAGAGGTCGAGAAAGTGGTAGCCGCACCAGACATGCTTCGATCAGTTATTTTAACTACACCGGGCCGAATGCAACGCACACATAACCTAGTAGAGGTGACCTGTAGAGCCTGGACAAGAATAGAACGCAAAAGGGGAGGGGGAAGGGGAGGTGCTTTACTTGCCTCAACTCCCAGTAATACACATTCCGGGAATTGCGATCACTAGCGAAACAGGGTTTGTAAACATGATGAAGAAAAAACTGGGAGTTACACACTTTGGAGAGCTCTTCCCCGAAGGGAAGTTTATAACGCTAGACGAGCTGAAAGAAAGAGGGGCTCGAACTGCCCTGGAGGTATTTTTATACTATAGGCTTAGGGAGAGCCTACGTCTGCCGTTTGCCACGTTTCCTGATCAACCCCCGATCTCTCCCATACTAGATAAACTGCTCAGGGGTCTGATGGGCCGCAAAATGACTGCGGGTCTACACACCATGTATATACAATACAGAGGTATGGTTGGGTCGAATCCACGGGAGAAATGGGAACGAGTGCTACGGCGAGAGACTCCAGGAGAAATATGGAAATATTGCTGTGAAGGGACTAGAAAAGGGGCTATTAATGCTAGGTTCAAACTGATTCATTTTAAATATATACATCAATTCTATTACACACCGGCTCAGCTACAAAATATTTCCCGGATGCCTCGGGGAGATGCAACAGATGCCATGCAGAACAAGCTCACTTCCTCCTCATGGCCTGGGTCTGACCAGGCGTATGACAGTTCTGGGTACAGGTGTTCGACACGATTGGTGGAATCGCGGGCCAGGAAATAAACCCAAACCCACTGATTGGATTGTTAGGTTACACTAAGGAAGTTCCTAAGAGCAGTAGAAAATTGATTGGGCTACTCCACACACTAGCCAAACGACGGGTGGCAATGCAGTGGTGGGGGGGAGGGCAAGGGAGCCCTAACTTCTCGCAATGTAGAACTGATACAATGTACTGTATTGATATGGAGAATGGATGGGGATTGTTGACCCGTCAAAAATGCAATGCTATGAGGATGTGGGATGCGTATACACACTATTTACTCCGACATCCTAGCGACGTGGGAACGACAGCACTAGTGACCGGCGCTGCACTGTAAGCGATTGAAGCAGTCATCGGACCAGGGATGGGTGTATCATGTTATGGCATAATTTGTTCTGAGACTTTGTTGACAGGAATTGTGAACCTGGATGGTATGATATATGGTTAATGTTCAGTTATAGTAATTCAAATCGTACACAACTAATTGCGAAGGTGGGGGTGTGGCAGGGAAGTGGGGGGATTTGAGGGATTGTTGCCTCTAGATGTCGAATGTGTGCTTGTTTGTTATTAAAATGCCAATAAAGAAAGCTTTAAAAACTAAAAATTTCCGCAGCTGGTGTAGAGATAAGAATGTTGACCCTTTTTCATGCAATACACCGATGGTGTTATCTTTCCTTTTTATACTTAGCAAATGTAGGACTCCAGGTCAGCACAATTAAGCGTTACCTAGCAGCACTGTCCATCTTCAAACGCACTGCTGAGGAAACCTCATACTTTTAAATCCCCTTGGTAATTCCGTTTTTGAAGGGGTTGACCAATGTTTATCCCCCAAAACCATTTCAAGTTCCCCTGTGGGATTTGAATTTAGTTTTAAAATTTCAAATGGGTACTCCTTTCGAGCCCCTTCATTCGTGCCCGTTGAGATTTTTTACGCTCAAACCTTTTTGGTAGACATAACTTCTGCCCGAAGGGTGAGTGAGTTGCAGGCTTTATCCTGCAAACCTCCCCACACTGTCTTTCACAAAGATGAAGTTGTTCTGCAAGTGAAGCTTAATTTCCTCCCAAAGGTGGTTTCGGAGTTTCACATTACCCAAAAAATAACTCTGCCTTCTTTTTACCCTCCTCCTCACCCGGGGAAAGAAGAAGAAAGATTACACAGACTTGACCCAAAGCGTGCTTTCAGTTTTTATATTAGCAATCTTGCAAAACCGAGACGAACTGACCAACTTTTCGTGGGATACACCGGTCATAATCTGGGCCTAGCCATCACCAAGCAAACTATTTCAAGATGGATCATCTTAACTATTCTAGAATGTTACAAATTGGCGGGTAAAGACCCTCCACAGCACCTAAGGGCTCATTCAACCAGGGGTATCCCAGCTTCATCTGCTCTCCAAAGGGGAGTTCCAGTAAGAGATATTTGTGCAGCTGCCACATGGTCATCTGCACACACCTTTACAAGATTTTATAGCGTGGATTCCTCCACTAGCCAAGAAACTAATTTTGGGAAGGCAGTATTGTGTTCAGTGCATACTTAAAGAATACAATTTTTACACCCTCCTCCTACATATATTACTGCTTTGGGAGTCTATCAAAGATGAGGAATATGTGGGAGGACGCAGTCCATTCGAAAAACAAATTACTTAACCGTGGTAACATTCTTTCGCCTGGATGTTCCTCCCACGTATTCCTTAGCGCCCCTCCCATCGTTCCCTGCAGTAAAACATCTCTTGTAATTGCAGTTTCCGCTCTCTTAAGGATAGTGACCAGCTCATCCTGCAAAATACTTAACACCTCAAAATGGAACTGAGCAATGGATGCTGCGCGCGACTACATATTCCAGTGATGACGTCAAGGTTGTGACGGAGGCCTCCGAGGGACATCGACTCGACAGGCATCGACACGCAGCACCCTCTGCTGGGGGGAAAAAAAAATTCTGAAGCAGCAAGCTGGATATGGGAATATCAAAGATAAGGAATATGTGGGAGGAACATCCAGTCGAAAGAACGTTACGACGGGTAAGTACCTTGTTCTTCTTTGATAGTCAACTTTATCCACACCCTGACTACTGCTGAACAGGAGAGCCTCCAGGAAAGGTTATCATTCATGCCCACATCATGTTATGATCCCTTCCAGACGAGAATAGAAGTGACCCAACTAATGCAGAAAGTAAGACTAAAACAATTCTTTAGTGACAAGACCTTGGAATAACCAGATATAACCGGCCTACGACCACCGTCTCAATTCTTCCCTCCTTTATGCACTTACTCTGCAGAATCAATTACATTTGAGCAAGCCCTATTCAAGAAAATTGCTGAGTTCGAGAAGAATATACCATTTTTTTTTTAAACTTTATTTTTAGGTTTTTCCATATAAAACAAAACAAATCTGCACCAATCGTGTGCGGTCAAAACCCTCACAACATACAAAATTCAATGATTAACCCCACTCCCTCCTGTAATGTCTGGCTTAGGCGCCGTTCTTGGTGACTTGTTCACTCTATTTCAAACTGCCACGTGGGTGTAACGCTCACCTGATTCTCGCAGAGGCGCCGGTCTTGACTGGGCGACTACCGTATCTTCAAAGGTGATGTGTAGCACCCGGTTGGCTCTTTGGGCTGGACCTCTGTGCACTGTATGCCTGACGTGTAGAGTAAGATGTCTGCAGATAGAAAATATGGGGTTAATGAACTGGGGTTATTGGGGTGTCCCTATCTCTTTCCTCTTCTCCTCTCCTGTAGACCCCCAAAGGTTAACGCTCTCACCTTAGGTAAGTGAATGCCGAGCTCTCCATCTGCCTCGGGGCAGGGTGCTGTAACCAGTTTCTTCACTGGATAGGTAGCGCAGGCCTCTTGACTTCAGAGGACTGCTGTCCGTCGTTTACTGCACGAACGGTAAGTTTCGAGTCATTCAAATGTCTTTAAAGTCTTTAGTAATGATGTCTCTTGTTTTGCAGGGTTCCGGCGATGGCGGACGACGGGCTGAAGTGAGTTGAAGATGGAGCCCGTGTGATGAATAGAAGCGCCTGGAAGCACGTAAGTAAGCGCTGGTTGCCTGCTTCACTATGCGCTCTAACTGTCTTTTTATTTTGCAGGTACGAGTTCGGAGCGGCTGCAGGGTGCCGGAATACCCACTGGATTAGATGTGGAAAGGAGTAATGGCACGTGAGTATTAAAGTTCCCCAATGTCTTTAAACGCACCTTGTTTTGTCTTTCAGATGCGGGATGCAGCGCCGAAGGCCTCCGGAGCGTGCAAAGAGTTGGTAAATTTTTGTCTTTCAGATGCCGGAATGCTAACCTGTTCTTTCTTGTCTTTATAGGTGTTGCTGAAGACTGGATTCAGGATGGTAAGCCTTTGCCTTTCAGATGCCGGAATGCTAACCTGTTCTTTCTTGTCTTTATAGGTGTTGCTGAAGACTGGATTCAGGATGGTAAGCCTTTTTCCTTAGGCCCAGGACCGGATGCAGAAGACACGATGAGCGTTCTGCTGCAGAGGTTGCAGAATAACGCAAAGCAAGATTCATCCACCGGGTGTGGTTTAAATAGCCTCCTGTAGTGCTTAGGTGTCTCCTTCCACAGCCACGCCTAAGTAAGAAAAGAGTTCCTGGTAAGAAAAGAGTTCCTGCCTTCCAGAAGAGTTCCAGTGTTCTGAATCTAGGGAGTGGCTCCAGCCCCACCCAACAGGAAAAGTAGTTCCAAACAGAAGAGGATCAGAGGCTCAACTGGCAGGCAAGTAAGCAGCATGGTCTGCTGAAGGTAAGTCCACCCAAGCATTATGAGCCCGGCGCTTCCAGCGCTGGGACTGGGCATATTTATGAGCCTGGTGCCACTGGCGCCAGGACTGGGTCCAAAAGGTCCCAATTGGGACTGGTTGGCACTCGGAACCTGGGTTATGGATCTGCTTCCAAGGGAGTTGGGAAAACCCTGACCTTTTGGAAGCAGAGATCATGACAGTGGGTTGCCGATGATGGGCTCACATGTGCCCTCTGCGTTTGCAAGAGTTGTGATTGGGAGTCTGAGTATCTGAGTTGGAAAGTAGGTAAGCAATATACTGACCCCCGATGTTGAGGGTGGGGGGGTCTTGCATGGTGGGGGTAGAGTTCTTATGAATTCAGTGTCCATGTCTTGGCAGTTCATGATGTCTTTTTTCCAAGCTGTTAGTGTGGGAACAGGGCCACGCCCCAATGTCATGGCAATCCTCCTGCGCGCCAGTACCAGGAGAAGGGCTGCTAGTTTAATCGACTGAGGTATTTGGTCAGGCTTAGTGCAATTTCTGGGAGGGGGGATAGCTCCTCTCCCACTATTTCGGCAATTGTTTGTAGGACCAATGATCAGAACCGGGATATCCCTGGACAGTTCCAGGCGAGGTGGAGAAAGTCCACGGCTGCGGCGCCGCATCTTTCACACTATGCCGATAGTTCCGGGTGATGTCGCTGTCTTTTTGCAGGGGTATAATAGGTTTGATGCACAAAGATGAAATGAATTTGTTTGAAGCAAGTGTTTATAGCAACTTTCTGGGTTTGGTGAAGAATGTAGATCCAGTTGTCGTCTGGTATTGTAGCTTGGATGGCTGTCTCCCATCGTCGTTTCGTGCGGGTGTCAATGGTTGCCGTGTCTGTTAGGAGGGATTTATATATCATGGATACTAGTCTTCCCTCTCCTTTTGCCTGGATTACATTGTGTAGTAGATCCCATGTCACTGGCTGTTTGGGAAATGATAGGAACAGGGCTTGTATGGTGTAGCGTAGTCTAAAGTAGATAAATATATCGAGTGATGTAGTACCTCCTCTCTCTTTGGCTATCTGCGGGATTATAAATGTACCCGCGGGGACGAGGTCTCTGAGGGATTGGATGTTGACTTTATTGAGCCATAGGTGAAATATTTTTTCACCTGTCAGGGGTATGCCTGGGATGAACTTGATTGGTAGCAGGTGAGAGAATCTCGTGTGTATTTCAAATTTGTTTGCGATTTTCTTCCAGATAGCGTAGGTGGAGAGGACCGTGTTCAACGTGTTATGTGGTACTGCATGATTGCTGAGAATGACCGCTCTCAAAAGATTAGGGAATGCAAGGGCCCGGTTCAACCTGTACATGTGGGTGGATAAAGTGTGTAGTGTACCAGTGGCTCAGGAATTGTGCCTGTGCTGCCCAGTAGTAACTCTCAATATCTGGAAGTGCAAGGCCGCCTTGTGATGTTGGTAATGTCAGCGTTGTGTGAGCTACTCTTGCTGGTTTCCCTGCCCATATTAGTTCGAGGATTTTAATTTTTTGGAAAAAGGAACGAGGTAGGAGCAATGGTATATTTGTGAACAGATAAAGGAGTTTGGGGATTATCACCATTTTGGTCAATGAGGCCCTCCCCCATAGTGTTAGTGGGAGGGACTTCCATCTGTGTACGCGCTCCTGGAGGGCGCTTATTGTCGTTGCATAGTTGTATCTGAATATTTAGTTACAGTTAAGCGACATGTAGATGCCTAAGTATCGGACTTTGGAGCTCTCCCATTTAGAACCGTGATCGTCAGGGTACCTAGAGGTGTTCGGTGTCAGGGGAAATATCACTGATTTGGAGTGGTTGGTCTTAAGGCCTGAGATATTGCTGAATTTGATCACTTCCCGCATTATCGGTTAAGGTTAGGTTGGGGATCATTGACAAATAGAATAACATCGTCTGCGTACAGGGAGACCACTAGTTTGTGCGGGCCTAAAGTGAGACCTCTGTGGAGTTGGTGGGAACTCAGTCTTGAGGCTAGGGGTTCCATTATTAAGGCAAAGGTGAGGGCTGACAGGGGACAGCCTTGTCTGGTGCCGCGTTCTAGCCTGATACTGGGGGATTTCATGTTGCCCAGGGTAATATAGGATCGTGGGTCATTGTAGAGCAACAAGACCATTTTAATGAAGAGGTTCCCAAGTCCATTTGTTTGAGCATTGCAAAGAGGTATGGCCACTCTACGGAGTCGAAGGGCTTTTCAGCGTCCAGTAGGACCGCGATTGCTTATTGTGTTGGGTCGAGTGCCGCGATGACACCGAATAGCCGTCTGATGCTGTAGGTTATGCTGCTTCCCGGGATGAAACCGGCCTGATCATCCAATACCAGTGCAGGCATGAGAGGGAGTAGTCGTGCCACTACGATTTTAGCCAGAATCTTGTTATCAAGGTTGATTAAAGAAATCGGTCTTTACGAGGTGCAGTCTTCCTGGGGTTTGCCTGTCTTATGTATTAAGAACACACATTAGC
Source organism: Ambystoma mexicanum (assembly GCF_040938575.1). NCBI lineage: Eukaryota > Metazoa > Chordata > Amphibia > Caudata > Ambystomatidae > Ambystoma > Ambystoma mexicanum. The sequence continues at coordinate 760,918,815 of NC_090937.1, read as the reverse complement.
TTTGCGTAGTGTGGGTGGGAGGATCCCTTGCTCTAGGGCTTCTTCGTATACTTGGAGAAGTAGTGGAGCTATGGTGGCCGCGTAAGATTCATAGAATTCCCCTGTAATGCCGTCAGGGCCTGGTGATTTAGTGTTTGGAAGAGTTTTTATTGCTTCTAGTATTTCTTCTAGTGAGATGTGTGCGTTTAGAGGTTCACGAAGTTCATTGGCTACCCAGTATAGTTCAGTATCTTTGAGGAAATTTTGGAGTAACTTGGGGCTTGCAGTGCTTTTGGAGCTGTATAGATCTTGATAAAAGTTACAGAACGTATTGACTATTTTTCCTCGGTGTAGACTAGGGTTCCTTGTGTATCGCGAATGTGCTCTACGCGGGCAGGGGTTTTGTCTATTTTTAGTAAGTGGGCCAGAAGTACCCCGGGTTTTTGTGCCTCGCCGTATTGCTGGATCTGGTGTCTGCGCCCGAGGAACTTCAGCTCGTGCTCAGCTGATTCTTTGAATCTCAGCAGTTCTTCTTTCAGGTCTGCTTGGGTCTGTGGTTCATTGGATGTGGTGCACTTCAGTTCGAGTTCCTTCAGACGTCGTTCACTACTTGCTAGTTCTCGTATTAGTTTTAAAATGCCATTCTCTTTTGCCATGCACACTCCCCATACAAAGCTTTTCAGTGTTTCCCACAGTGTACCTGCAGAACTAACAGAGTCCCGGTTGCCTCAAGAAAGGTTATGATCTCCTGATGTAGCTCTGTTGCAAATACGCAGTCTGATAGTGATCCTGTTTTGAATCTCCAATTGAGAGCTGTTGCCTTAGTGCTGGATAGGGTGAACTCAAGTGTCACCATTGAGTAGTCTGAAAAGGATTGTGGGAGAATTTGACTAGGTCCCCAGCAGTATGGGCTGCGGGCCGACACCATAATATAGTCCGTACGTGAGCTGGTGTTATGGACTGCTGAGTGGAACGTGTATTCTCGCGCCTCGCGATTGGTGTACCTCCAGATGTCGGTTAGTTCAAATGCTTGGCAGATCTCATTAACTTGAAGACTTGCTTTGGAGGGTTTGCTGGTTGTATTATGTGATTTATCTGTTTTGGGATCCAGTGGAGTGTTAAGGTCTGCGCCCCAGATGATTGTTGCTGTGCCAAGTGCTACTAGATGGGTCATGACCCAATTGAAGTTGTCTGGTCCATCTGTGTTGGGGGCATATGAGTTCACCAGGGCTATTTCATTCCCTGCGAGGATTCCTCTCACCAGTAGGGCTCTTCCTTCTGTATGTTTCTTTGATTCGATTAGGCTGAAGTTGGCCTTTTTGTCAATTAAGATTGCAACCCCTCTTGCAAATGATGAGTACGATGAGAAGTATCTATGACATCCCCAGGATCGTGCCCAGTGTTCCGAGGTTGGTATGAGATGGGTTTCCTGCAGCACGGCAACGCTGATTTTGTGCCTCCTGAGGTATTGGAGGATCCTCCTGATTTTAGCTGGTTGATTGCCACCTCGGATATTCCAGGTGGCTACTTTAAACAGTTCCACAGGAGGAAGGTTGGGTGAGCAATGATGGATTCAGCGTGGTCGGCCGGTTTTGGTTGGTGCACGGGGGTATGTGAGAATCTGTTGGTATTTGTAGTCGTGGTGGCGGGGGTTAGTGGTAACTTTGCGGTGAAGCGTTGGTGAACAGTCAATGATAACTTTGTGAGATTACCATCCCTCCCCTGCGTGGGCAACCCCCAATTGCCCCACGATGAACCCTCCCTTATAAACAAAACAGTTAACATTACTATGCTTGGGGCGTTGGTAGCCTTCGAAGAGGGAAAGTGGCTCCCTGTAGTTGTAGAATTGTGGTTCTGTGGTGATTATCTTGAGTGCTGGTAGTGGTATTTTGTTACCGTTGTCGTTTGCGGCTTGAGAGATATGTTATGGTGGGTCTCTTCGCAAGCGGTCTCCGCATTGTGGTCTCGCATTGTTTGGGGCAGGTCTGCATCCAGTGCGGTCTAGGAAGTCGTTGGCTTCCTCTGGTGTATTGAAAAATTGGGCTTTGCCCTCATGTTGGATTCGGAGTTTTGCAGGGAAATGCATTGAGTAGAGTATTTGGTTGTCTTGCAACCGACGTTAGACAGCTGTCTATGATCGCCTTTGCGCCTGCACCGCTGGGGAGAAGTCTGGAAAGAACTGGATTGGGTCCCCGTCGTATTGAAGGTTTCCTTTTTCTCTGGCAGCCTTGAGTATTGCATCGCGGTCTTTGTAGGTTAGAAGCTTTGCTATGATCGGGCGTGGGTTTGCACCTGGGATTGTTCTGGAGTTGGGGACTCTGTGTGCCCTCTCTATAACGAATAATTGGGAGAGAGATTCCTTTCCAAACAGTTCCACGCAGATCTGTTCAACCTGGTCTTCCATCTTGGTGCAAAGTTGTTGCTCTCTGACCCCAATGATTCTATTATTGTTTCTTCGAGAGCGGCCTTCTAAATCTTCATTCTTGGCGCAAACGGCTTAATTTGTGACTCTAGCATGACAACTCTGGAGGTCAAAGCTGTTGCACCATCGTCGAGGTCCGATAAACGTTGTTCGACTGTGTCTAGCCTGTCTGCATGTTTGTCGAGGCAATGTTGGAGTTGGTCGACCTTCGACGATAGTGTCTAATTTTCTCCCTAGTCCTCCAATTCCGGCTTTCAGGTCCAGCAGGATTTCTCTAAAGTCGAAGTTCTGGGCTTGCTCCTCTGCCGGAGAGGTGTCTGGTGTGGGCGGCTCTGGTCTGCTGCTGGCGTTGAATGGTTTAATGGAGGAGCTTGCCTCGGCGTTTAGTTTCTTTTGGGACTTGTCGTTTTCCCCATGGTCAGTTTTGACTTGGTTTCTGTTAGTTTGCAGACGTTGGTGAATTAAGCCGATAATGGTAATGACTCGCCGTGGTCAGTTGCTTGTGGTGATTTTAACTGTTGTTTTAGGCAGCTTGTGAGGGGCTGGCTGTTGATTGTTGCGTGGTTTGGTTAATTTACTCTTGGATGTAGTCCGGGGGTCGTGTCTGGTCTCTGTCGCTGGTTGGCGTGGACCTCCGATGCTGCGTGCATTCGGTCGCAGCGGAAAGTCCCTGCAGCACTTTGGGGAATTAGCGCAGATCGTTGCGCCCTTAGCTTGCTGTGATAATCCTTATGTTGCTCTTGGTGTGGTTTAGGTAGCGCGTAGCATGCAGCTTTCAAGGTTTAATTTCAGCTTCACAGCGAGCCAGTCCGATTAGAGGTGTGGTTTACTGTGTTGGTTTAACTGTGTTGCACAGTACAGTCCTCTAGGTTATTGGACGTCTGTGTATGTTGCTCGTGGTGGTTGCGGTTGTTATTTGGGAGTTGGGGGCAGCATCGGTGTGCTGTGCAGGGTTTTGGCGTGCCAGATTTGGGCTTTGCCGCTTGGGCTAACTGTCCGGTTACCCCTCTGTTATTGGAGCGTTTAGTGGGGCTGCCGAGGAGGGCGCCTTCCCGCTGCTCGTGGTGCCTCGAGATGTACGCGAGCTATCTCCTGCTGCCTCACGTGTGATTGCGTTCTTCCCGGGGAGCGGGTTGAGGTCGCCAGTGAGGTAGCCCACCTCCGCGCCTGTTGCTGAGTATGATTGTTAAGCGGGTAGGCCGTCGTAACTGACCGGACCGTTTGGGGTGCAAGCGAGGAGCCACGCACGCCGCAGTTCGCTCCTACCTGGATGGTGTTCAGGGTCTGCCTGTGCGGAACGGTGCCACTTCTCCGCCTCGCACCGAGCCGCCGCAGGGACGAAGACGGTGCGTCTCTCCAGGCGCCAAAGGTGCACACATCCACCTGCCTCCTCGAAGCGGCCCGATCTCTCGGCGGGGCTTGTTCAGCTCTCGCTGGCCGCTCACCCTTGATGGCGGTCTAGGCCTCCTCGGGGCACCTCCTTCCTCAGCTTCTAGCCCCACCTGTAGCGTGGGATCTGAGCTAGCGCGGGCCGACGGTGGTTGGCCCTTAGATGTGTGGAGACTTGGCCACCAGGCAGGATTGTTAACAAAATATATCTTCAAGGTTAATTAAACCAATAAACAGTTTGATAGGAATTGAATTCTCACCTGAGCAGACTTATATTCAATGGGAAGCCAATGCTGAAAACAAGAATTACCCCGACCAACGCGCCACTCGCTACCCGGTAACAAAACCCCGAGAGGAAGTGCGCGCCAGTCAGGGAAACCCTCTGGGGAAGAAAACCCTGGTTGAAAGCGGAATCCGATTGCTTGAGTGTGGCTTGCAGGATGTTGTCACCGATGCAATGAAAGTTCGAAGGCGGGAAGGGTTCTTCTGGAGAGGGTGACAATTGGAAGAGATGAATATGAGGAACTCAGAAAGGATGAAGAGAAGCAGGTACATAATAGTAATACTTTCCCCTAACCTCTTAACCTGCCGAGTCTGGAATACCAGGAGAGAAGCCGAAGAGGCGGGAACCAGAGAGCAACAGGGTGGCAATTCTGCCAAAAAGAGGTAAAGGTAAGTGAACTCGTTTAATCAGAAACCTAAAAAGCACGGATAAACTCTTAGAATGTAGCTCAGGCTGGAACTGGATATTACCCGAAAGACTGTAGCTCGGGAAACTAGAAACAGCGTCTCTAAACGAGGCGCAGGTAGGAACCGGATGGATCAGGTGAACGGAGAATGCTGCGGGAAGGATCTGGAAAGTTTGAAGAAAGACAGATTTAGTATTAGTAAGGAGTGTGAAAGGTTTACCAAGGGATTGAAGGGCACAGTCTAGTTGCGAACTCACAGAGCATCAGCTAGAACAGTAGCGACGCGAAGAGCTGGAAACCTTCGCGTCATATCAGGGATCACGTGAGCGGTACGCCGCACCTCTGGCGAACGTGAAAAGACTGGAACGGTGATCGCAGATCTGCTTGCACTGTGATCCGCCATCTTGAAAATACCGCTCAGAATTGAACCACAGAGTCGATTCCGGGACCAAAGAGACCACTGTTTCGTGCGTGTAACAAAGATAGTGGGCTCAAATTATGCAGTAGAGTTTCATACAGCTGCACAGGTCACCACAGGAACAGCGATGTTGCAGGATTAATTAGGAACCACAAAGGGCTCTCTAGGAAGCTGCCATCTTGGTTGGCTCTCTAGCGTCCTCTCGAGAAGAATATACCATTCGTACACGATAATTGTTTTAAAACACAACTAGCTACTCTGACAGACCTGGCTAAAAATGAAGCGATCATCATCATCATCAAGCCAGCTGATAAGGGAGGGGCCACAGTGAAAATGGACATTCATGACTACAACAACATGGTCCATGCATTGTTGCAAGATGCTGCCAGCTATCGAATCCTCCCAGGGGATCCCACCAACAACTTAAGGAACATCATAAATACTACTGTACAAGGAGCAGAAGCTGAAGGATACATCAGCCGTAGAGAAGCAGCATTCCTGACACCAGCACATCCACGTTTGCCAGCATTTTAGACCCACAAAAGCCTGACTCCACTACCAGAACGTCAGATAGTATCTGGTATCAACTCGATACTCGAACGCCTGTCCAATTTGTTTATCTTTTTCATAAAGAATGAGATACCCAAAATGAAAGTCTGGGTCAAAAACTCAACAGCGATGCTTGTGCTGTTAGACACAATGAAGTTCGACAAGGAAACAGAATGGCTAGTCACCATGGATATTGAGTCCCTTTACACTAAAATCCTGCAGCAGGCTACTATATCCATGGTGATAAATAGTCTGGGATCTGGTGTAGAACTACATGGTATACTTCCATTTATTATCCAGCTAGACGAAATAGCCCTCAACAGGAATTTTTTCCTATTTATCGCGATTTTATTTTTTACCAACAGATATCGGTGACAGCCATGGGGGCCACCTTAGCCCCGAGTCTGGCTAATCTGTATGTAGATGCATTTGAGCAGAATGACATATACCATAATAGCAAACCCTTTCTACACCAGATAAAGACCTGGCGACGGTATATTGATGATGTTTTCATGGTTTTTAGAGGCACTAGGCAAGAACTGAGTACCTTTCACAACTGGATAAATTAGTGTAACCCGCATCTAAAATTCACCCTTGATCCAGATAGAGCGAGCATACACTTTCTCGATCTCCAGATCAGTGCGTCCGATGGAAATCTGTGTGCCAAAAACAGACAGAAATTCCTTGTTAGCTTATTCCAGCTACCATCCCCAGGCCTTTAGGGATAACTTGCCCTTTGGACAGTTTTTGATGCATCGACGCTTGTGCACCAAGACTGCAGACTGTGACGCAAGCTAAGATCCTCAAAACACAGCTGATCAATCGTGGCTATCCAAAACACATAGTCAATACCACATGTAAATGGGCATGCAACATTCCGAGAGGGATAACATTGCAGCAACATAAAAAAAAAACTGCGTGCGAAAACATCACAGCGGAGTTTAGCTACTCTCCCTTGTTTAATAAAATCAAGAAAGAGATCAAGAGACTTTGGCTGATTTTAAAATACAGGTAAACATCCCCTTCCTGAGCCCTGTTTTGCCTTAAAACATAGGCATAATTTAAGGGATACAATGGCTAAAACATTACCTGAACAGAGCCAGTCTCAAGACAACAGACAGCCAACACTATGGACCAGCGAGCCCCCAACAGGACATGCGCCCTGTAGGCAATGTTCAGTGTGTCCACAAACTAGGCACAGTACCCAAATTGACATTGGCTGGAAAATCCCCTGGACCCAGAAGACATTTACAAACTGCAATAGCTCGGGGGTCATTTACCTCATCACCTGTCCCTGCCATTAGAAATATGTGGGGATGACTACTCGGCCAGTGAGGAAACAGATGCTAGAGCATAAAGCATGCCAGAGGATTCCGAGAATGACAGCTCCATTAGTTGCACAATTTGTAGTGGCAGGCCATAATCCCAGACGATTTCCACTGGACAATTCTAGAAAAGATGCATCTTCCTAGAAGGGGTGGCAATTTCCATAATCTCCTACTGAAGAGAGAGCAGAATTGGATTTCCAAGCTAGATACGAACAAATTCAGTGGCATGAGTTGGCGGTACTGACTACATAGTACTCTAGCACTCCGGGCTGCATGTTCTAATATGATCCACATAGGCTACTTGTTAGCAGCTCAGGCCTGGTGTCCTATCCTTTACAGAATGATCAGTAAAGATTCCATCAGAACCTCGAGCCCATGTGTACTCATACATATTCTTTAATTAGACCATGAGTAATGAGCCCAGATGGCCCCATACACACACTTTTGAACCATAAAATGCATACACGCGTGGTAGGGTTCATCTAACACACACAAGTGATATTGGAGTTAGTACCAGCAAGCACTCTGATGCCCTGTGCCCCAGAGATGGCCCCACACAGCATGACAATAAAAGTGTGCATACACTCCATAATGGCCCCAGCATCGTTGCATATTAAAATAGTGGAAGATAAAACCATGCCCCTTTTATGACGTTTACGGAGCTGTTTCCATTTACCTAGAAACAGCCAACCGAGCGATCAGAGCCCGCACTTTCAGCGACTCCAGGTGTCCGACAACACCGCCGTACTAGCAGGTAATCTTACTATTTGGTCAGCAGCAGTCCTTACCCTACTTAGTTACATCGTGCATTGATACAAGCTTTTCGATCCTGCAGAGCTCGTGGATCTTGAACTGTACGGAGCAACACGCTCCACCCGCAGCCACAGCAGCGAGCACACATTGTGCTACATACAATTGCTTATCTACTTTAGCCGCCATACAAACTTTAGATCTTTATCCCCCACCTATAGACGGAGGGAGTTGCACCGCACTGAGCGGAGAGTCACATGCGTCTGTGGAGATTATTCTGCCTCTTCCTAGAACAAGTAGAAAAGTTAAGTGTTGGGTAGGTGACATCTCAAAAAAAAAAAAAAAAATATATATATATATGTATATATATATATATGTATATATATATTTGTGTATATATATATATATATATATATATATATATATATATATATATATATATACTGTCACTCCTCATGGTGTTATGGACACATTGGTGATGGTCCTGTTTACTCCTCTACCACGGGATGTATGTTTCGTCCTCCACCGGGCCACGCCCTAGTTCTAGGACACTGTCTTTTCCACACCCTACCATGGTGTCTGGCCCAGGATAATAAGTGAGTCCTACTAATGGGACACAACCAATAGGATGTCCTTTTGCAATAAACACATTACTGCATAGTGCTAACTCACTCATCATGCGAGTGCCCAATAGTTGGGAGTAATACACAGCTCTTCATCTTGTGTCTCCCTCTAGGGGACGGAGACACTGCCTGCTCCGCACCTGCGGGCTACCGATGGAGGGAAGCCCATCACAAAATCAATTTAGGTCCTGAAGATGATCATCCTAACCATAGTGGTCATCGAAATCGGTCGACCATAAGATCATGAGCTTTCTCATGAATATCATGATTTTTACACAATAGAGTTCAAACACGTATTAATGACCTGTCCTAGATAGTCCTTCAGCCTCTAGGTTTTCCCGATTTGAAGGGTCTTTTATGTTTTTATAGTCCAAAGCAAGGCCTGATGTGTGATAGGCTACTACCCAGTTGGTGACTTAACTCACACACAAATTCCAGGTAGTATAAGCCCCTCATAACATACAGTACAGACAAGATCTAATGTTCACTGTCTCTATTCATACTGGTTCTTGGTCTTTTTAGTAAGTGTAATTGATACATGTGTATACTTGTTGATGAGGGAAAGTCCTCTCGCTATCCCTATTAGATAGGCAGAGTACCACCAGCCTCGTAGGTAGAGCATTGCCCTATTAGGGTCAGGGTGTCCTTACTACCGGAGACAGTTTTTGTGTTTTTATGAATCAGACTTGAGCACCATCTCTTTTAGATTTTTTCCTAGGTCAGTTTTTGTGTACAAACAGCAGAACCTTGAGTGAATTCAGAATGCAGAATGGTGAGGGGGAGAATGTTTGGGTTCAAAAGGAGGGTCTGGCGATGGAAAGGAAGTGTAGATGGCAGGGGCTGTTCTACCTGAATAACTTTCAATATAATCATTGAGGTTACCTTGATGGAGTCCTGGAGTTATTGCGGACACAACATAATGCTGGTGACGAGCTGAAGGGAGCCAGGTGACGTGGTAGCAGCCCCGGCAGCTATTTGCCTGCAGTAACGACGCACAACGGACAGCGTGACTGCCACACCGCTGGTGTTTGGCTGCTACGCTGGACGTCTCTCGGTGGGTAAAAGAGAGTGAGGGGCAAAGAAGAAACCAAAAGCGACATGAGCGAGCTGATGAGCTGATTGAGGCTTGTGTCGCCAGTGCACATCCTGTGGGTTGTATGGTACCGTTAGGGCAACACGCTGTGAGTAGGCATAGGTGTGTACGAGCCATTGAAAGCTCACACGAGCAGCGGACATGCCTGTCGCCATGGCAATGGGGACGCACCATAAAACAGTGCCATCCTAGAAACAGACTTGTGCTGTCCGCATGGCAGACGCGCCAGAGCTTCAGCATCAACACAACAACAAGGACGTGGCGTGTGGGATTGAGCGCTGCTCCGAGCACCGGCATGCTGAGGCATGCTGGTTGAAGAGTGCCCTCTGCACCAGATGGGAGACCAAGGTGAGGAGTTTTGTTGGAGAACGGTGTGGGGTACCATTTATGGTAGCATTGGTGTCACAATTGACATAGTCAAAGTATTGAGTGAACAGTGAAATAGCCAATATTCCTGGCCCATCACTCTTCCAACAGTCCGCTGGAGAGCCCCACATGTTAAGTGGCACGACTGGAGGGAAGTCTTCCTATTTTATGTACATGGGGTATATGAGGGAAAGGCTGCACTGACGGTAAAGACTACCTATTGAACTGCTGCTTGGGTCACGTAGGGCAGTCAATAGACAAGACTACTAAAACCCAAGTATGCCAAGAAAGAGAGTTTGAACACATTTGAAAAAAGCATATTGAAACTCGACAAGCATTTCATAGTCTAAGAAAGCAAAACCCTGGACAGATACCACCAGGAAACAAAGGATGTTCGAAACCATAGAGGTGTTTATTAAAGCTTTACATGGATTTGCCATCAAATGTGGGTTTTGGCACTGTAGCAACGAGCATTTAAGAGATCAACTAAAAATATAAAGTGTAGCAACCACAAGATCGGGATGGTTTGAGGAGAGAAGTGGACATTGGGTTGGACCGAGCCATAGATGTAGCAAAAATCGTGGTACACACAAACGTGCAGCAAGGAACTAAACGTGGAAGCCCCAAGGTGTCCCTTGGAAGGAGTTGTGGAGTGAAATGTCAACCCGAGGTTCCTGAGAGACGGTGGCAAAACATAAAGCAGGAAGATGGACGTGAAGACTCGCATTGATGGAAGGTTCAATGTGAAGAGGTGATACAGATGCGAAAGCTCAGAACACTTTGCCAACGACAAGGAGTGTTTTGCCCAGCATGGTGTTTGTTGAGACTGTGTGAGGAAGGGACACCTAGCAAGGTGCTGTAAGCAATGGTCAAATTATGGTGGGGTGAAGTCTGTGCACAGTGTCACCATCGTTGAGTGGGTTTATGCCTACGCAAGAAGGGGGTGATAAAGTGTGGGTGGTAAGCGCAGTGGACGCGCAACCAAAATGGATCAATCCTCATGCAGTCGCTGAGGTAAATGGTGTTGGAGTAAGGCTACTGATTAACAGCGGTGCGGATTACCCACTAATGAATGTAAGTGGAAGAAGGAGTTTGCGTGCTGTGTGTTGCAAGAGACTACTGCAGCAGCATACGCCTATGGTGAAGTACCGATGGACATTGGGTGAATTTGATGCAGTCTTCAAATTCAGGAGTCTAAAAGCAAAAGGATTAGTGCGATTCACAAGAAAACGAAGAACCCTACTGTCCTGGGGCGCACGCATGGATTTGGGTATTAGACTAGATCCTGAACATCAAGCACAAGTTCTGATGGTGGTAGGGGATGCCTGTAAGTGGTAGACTAAAGGAGTAAGAGTGGTACCCAGTGGTAAAGAACGCACCGGATGTCTAGCGGGGTTCATACACTGCAAAAGGTTAAAGGAGGGTGCAGTACCAGTGAGGACAAAAGTAAGGACAATTCCCTTAGCTTGATATTGGAGGTTGAAGGAGAGCTTAAGCGACTGATGTGGGAGGGGAATGCACACCTTTCATACGCCTTTTTGTGTTTTGAAAGTGCAGGAGAATGCTGTTCAGTCTGGTCCCCATTTAATGTTTTCTAGAGACTCATGTGTAAACTATTTGGAGAGATAGATGGAGTGCAGTGTTATCGGGATGAAATCCTGGTGTAGGGAGGAAAGGTTGTGTGTGAATCAGGTCTGACCATCTCACTTGAAAAGTGTACATTCAGGATGATTAAGATCCACTATCTGGGGCATGAATTGTCCGAACAAGCAACAAAGCAAAGATGGATGCAGTAGGTGCCATATGTTATCAATCCTGCAGAGTCATCACTGATCCCCAGCCGAAAGTTTCCTCACATGTGTCCAGGGAAAGGAAGCCACTACTTGATCCTGACCCTGTGGCAGTATTCTGAGGGTGAATCACATGGGGGCGTGGGGGAGATCGCTGTCAAGGGGAGGTGATGGCTCTGATAAGGGAGAGGCAGTGTTCTTCCCTTGATAGTGAAGAAGGGGGTACTAATCTCAGAATCTCGAATAGAATTGCTGTTATTTAGACCCCTTTAAATGCGAGGTCCTGAAATCCACTTCTGCTTTAATATCTTAAGCAGAACTTTATTCTTCACATGCACATGACCCCTCTACAAATTCTTTAACATCCAATGTTGTTAACTGTCATGTAGATAAAAATGTGCAACAGAAATTAAATATTGTGGTAATCCTTTGGACTTCAATTCTCAGAAGCCTATAAGTGCTGGGATGAAGAAGAGGAGCGAAGAGTCAATGAAGATTAACAGTGTGGCCAATGGTAACGTGCAGTCAAGTTGTTGTCCCTTTAATCAGCTGCGTGGGACATTTTAAAAATGAGAAACACCGGCAGGCAAGTGAGGAATGAGAAAGTGAAGGAGAAGCCAGGTTGGCCTCCAGAGTACGCAGAGCAGGAAGAAGAGCCGCGTAGAGAGGCAGACACGCGGGAGAGCACCAGGCTGAAGGAAGGAGGTGCTCCCGGGCGGCCAATTGTCACCCCAATGTACCAGAGTGGCGGGACACCCAGCGAGGGTTGGAGGACTCCAGAGAAGTGTAGCGGGGGTGTTTGCAACTACAGACACGTTGCCCAAGCCGCCGCCGAGCCAAAAAGCAGCGACTGGACTGGCGAGGTACCACGAAGCCGGAAGAGGCCCTGACCGTGGGTCTGACAAGCTGCGGATGTTAAATCTGAAGCAGACCTCTGCCATTGCAACGAGCTACGTGTTGGAGACGCCAAGAGAAACCAGCGATTTGGCCCTTTGATGGTGGTGACCCTGGGGTGCTACAACAGAGGCGTGGAAAATTGAGAGGTTTAAATACCAGCCAAATAGAGTTATAGAAAGAATAAGGGGGCAAATATGGTGCAATTCTCCTGACATGAGATGTCAGTTGGGAGAAACCTGGAACTAGCGTAGCCAAAAGACATTGCAGAGAGAATAAGCGGGCAAACACTGGGCAATTCTCCTGATAAGTGTCAATTGGGGAAAATCTGGAACCTGCGTTACCATAAGCCAACAGATGTTTTAAGAGAAACGGAGGGACAAAGATTGTACAGTTCTCCTGACCTGAGATGTCAGTTGGGAGAAACCTGGAACAAGCATTGCCAAGAGCCAAGGGACATTGTAATAGGGGTTGACAGAAGGAGCCTGAAAAACTCTCATCTAAGGGATGTCAGTATGCGGGAGACTGGTGCAAGTTATAACTTAAGTCAACAAGGGTTGTGCACGGAGAAGGTGCAATTGTAACAACATTTGAGACATTGTAAAGTGAAAATAGTCTTTTTTTGTTCTATTAAGCCTGTGTTGAATTGGACATTTGAGTGGAGGAGCTCCTGCCAAGGGCATATGCCAGGAAATCCAAGGTGCTGTTGCAAAATAACTTTTATTATATCAAAACTTCGTTAAGACTTTGCCATCCTAAAAAGTATAACATTTATTTTATTTTGACACTTATATAGCGCACAAAACCCAGAGTTATCTAGGCGCTTTTAACTTAAGAATACAGTTACGGTAAGTGCATCAGGTTACAGAAAGGAAGCATAACAGGTGAATTACATCATGGAACGTGCAAAAGGTAATGCATCATAGGCCAAGTGCAAAAGAGAAGTACATAGTGATCACACACGTTGAGCCTGACCCCATGTTGCTAGGCGGCAACAGCACGCAGATGCAAAGTCAAATCAGTGGGCAAATACATAGTGCCTACCCCAAGTTGCAGGGTGGCAACAGAATGTATATGCAAAGATTAATTGGGAGGGATTATTAGGCTTGGAGGAGTGGGAAGAGGGCAGGGGGGAGGAAATAAAGGGCAAGGAAGGGGACCGGGGGCATACACCGATCACAGGCAACCAGAGGGGGGCGGGGTAGGGGTGTACACAACAACTACAGACGCATGTAGAAACATCTGAATCTCTTCATCCCCAACAGTCGGGCTTTAGACCGGCGCATAGTACTGAGACGGCGATGCTGGACCTTCAGACAAAGATGCTCGGTATTATGGACAATGGGAAGGCAGGCCTCCTAGTCCTATTGGATCTCAGTGAGGCCTTTGATCTTCTAGACCATGACCTCCTAGAAATTGCTCTGAGTAAAACAGCCAATTGCTCAAAGGCAGCTAAGGGATGGATAATGTCATTTCTAAAAAATATGACATCACGGGTCCACTGGGGTGACACATTTTCGTCAGAAAGAGAAATCCTCTGTGAGGTTTGCCAGGGATCCAGTATGTCTCCCCTGCCGTTTACTTTTTATCTTAGATTTCTCCGTCTCGTACTGGAGCAGTTAAACGTCTATTTTACGAACTACGCAGACGATACTCAGTTAATGATTGACCTCTGTGGAGATCATAAGAAGGATAATGAAAATGCACTTAACATCTATTCCAGCATTGAGCAATGGATGGATCGGAATTGGATGTGTTTAAACGGAAAGAAAACTGAGTTGATGGTCTTTGGTTCCCAGCAGGTCAGAAATTCCTTTTCCCCAGAATATAATTAATTTCAGATTGATAACACGACAATCAAGGTCCTAGATAAAGTCAAAATGCTCGGCATAATGATGGAAGCATCATTAGAAGCTGAAGCACAGTCGCAATACTCAAAAAATACTTGTGGCTATTATCTTAGGGCCTGATGATTTTAAGGAGTCTATCTTTCAGAGGATAATTGCGCCACAGTAGCTAGAGCAACCATTCTATCTCGGCTGGATTACGGAAATGCCCTGTTGGTAAGAGCAAACAATAAATGCATAAAAGCCTACCAGATTATACAAAATAATGCAGTCGGGATCATTAAGCGTATACCCAAACGCGACCACATCAGTAACTACAGGAGAGAATTGCATTGGCTTAAAATAGAGAATAGAATTCAATTTAAAGCCCTTACCATCGCAAATCGCTGTATTCATGGAAAAGGTCCTGGGTACCTGAAATCAAAAATCCATGCATACGTTCCCACTTGCTCTCTTAGATCGGGTGACCTGTGGTAGGGAAGCATAATCATAAGCTAGGTTTAGGCAAGTCCTTCCCGACAGTTACTGCCGATCTTTGGAAAAATGTGCCTATCCGTATAAGAAAAGAAGTGAACTACTTAAGCTTTTGGAAGCAAGTGAAGACTCCTATCTTTAGTTAAAGGAATCACGTCATTCATCCAGCCAATTTCCTCGTTCTGTCTCGTGTATCATGATTGTATCTCGTGTGTTCATGTTTCTGCGCCCCGAGACTTGCGAGTTACCAGCGCAATATAAATGAAATAGAAAATAAAAATAGAAAATAGGTGACCGGGGGGGCGCACACAGCATCCCAGGCGTCCGGGGGGAGGTGGGGCGCACACAGCATCCCAGGCGACAGGGGGCGCACACAGCATCAGAGGCCACCAAGGGGGGGGTCGAGGCGCACACAGTATCACGGGTGACCGGGGTTAGGCGTACATGAAAGTAGACAGGGAGCAGACCGGGGCCTTCCTTGTGGGCCTTTGGTGTACTGGGCCGGCTCCAGCCTCCCGGGTGCTGTAAATGGTCTATGTGGACCAGTGCAAACAATGGGACGGGGAGACTAGTGGCAAGCCCAATGCAGTTGTTAATGAGGCGTTGTTGCAGCCATCTTGAAGGCCAAACACAGAATGGAGACCAGGTGCAGGAGAACGAAAACATAGCCAAAAAACAAGCATCTCAGAAGAATTCAGCAATGAGGGTGATTTTCACGCGATCCGCGCATTGCAGGCAGGTGGAAAAACATTGTTACTATTGTAAGTGCCAAACACGCGGCATCAGGCGCAATCAACGCCAGAAGTTTAGCGCTTACCTTGTAAAAGGCAGTCGTTCAGGGTATCATGCAGGCAGGCTGAAATCATCTGCAGCGAGTTCAGAGGGGCTCAGAGTGGCCAAAGGAAGCAAGAAGAAAGATACTGAAAGACTATCCTTCAGTATATTTCAACCCAAATTGTAAAAACAGTTGTCTTGCCATCTTGAGAAAAATACCCAGGAAAGAGACATTCTCACTATCCTTAATGGAACTTTGGGGAAAAGAGTTATTTACATTAATCTCAAATGATCTTTGGTGAAACAGAATATTGCAACTGCCTTTTTTTGGAAACCATTCAGGGGAAGGAAATCTAAATCCTGGAATCAAGGGTTGCTTTGTTGAAACTGTCCAAAAATTGTGTTTTGCACAACTTGGTTGAAGTGACAATAGACATTGTATTGAACCATATGATTTTGTACATTAGTGTGAGAGCTAGAGGTATTTTGGACACAAGGTCATCTTGTTTTAGTTTTGTTTGCATAGGTAGGTATGTTCCCTTTTGGCTGGGGCGAGATGGGCCTTTTTCCAAACCAAATTTTCTTTTCAATAAAAATGACAAACATTGAGAATATTCCAACTTTGTGTCTGTCTCTCATTGCTGACCACTCACAAATAGTAGGAATTAAATTCCCCAAGAACAAAGGAGAGCTGTCTTTTTTCCTTGGTCTAATAGAATATTATGGTAAATTTGTAAAGAATTTAGATGATAAAAACAAGTGTTTGAGGATGTTGACAAAGAAAAATGCATTTTCAATGGGATGATGTGCCTGTGAAGGAGTTCAAAGGAATAAAGCAAAGCTTGATAGACGCTCCTCTGCTCAAAGTATTCAGGGAGGAGTGGAAAAAATATCTGTATGGTATTCGTAGAAATTATCGGGGGTAAAAGTAAAAAAATTGAAGAAAATGCCGAAAAGAAAATAGAAAAAAACCCAGAATGTAAAAAATGTCGATCAAGGGGAGCGAGGGTTGCAGGGTTGTTCCCTGCTCCCTTTGATCGACATTCCGGGACTTTGGGGGGGTTGCTGGGGTGTCCCCTGCTTCATAAAAAGGAAATCGGGAGACAGACAAAGCAAACATAAATATGAAATGAAAAGACCCTGCGGTGCCAGTTCCCTTTTAATGTGCGTGAAGTGAACTGGTGTTGCAGGGGGATTGCAGAGGCATCAGCTTTTGCTGTGTGCCGCCAGAAGGTAAGTAAGGGCTGGGCGGGGACAGTGGGTGGTCAGAAATGTCAGTGCCATTTTCATCTATATTGCAGCACCAGCAAAGCAGGCTGGCTCTCTCCACCCTTGGCGCTCTGCCTTCTGGTGCTCCTACTGATGTGTGGTAGCTGGGGCTCCATACCATCATGGCCGCCGCCATCGACCCCCTCCAGCCATGAAACTTTGCTTCCCCAGCCTGCTCATATTGAGCTTCACCATAGGCTGGAAAGCGCTTCAATTACCATCCAGCTCACTAGCCAGATGGTGACGCTGAATGGAGCCGATTTCTAAGGCTGACGTTTAAGGCTTCTCCCCCCTGTCTGGCACGTACAACGCTTCTCGTTACAATTCCATGGAATGAAGCACCTCGCATCATTGGATTCTCCTTGATTTACTTCCTGAAGATCCCCGACACACCTGCTGAATCCTATGATAAAAGGCAGAGTAAGGTACATTAACCTCTGTTGGCTCCCTACGATGTACTTTCTTCCACTCTGTTGTCTCTCCTCATGCCTTTTACCCTTCCTCTTTTCACTAACCAACCATGGACCTCCTACTTGTAAGTCAGTACCTTATCGCCCGTTATGGCATAGCTACCACGCGAGTGTCTGTTATGCCCCACACTTATCTGGATCCCTGCAGGTTACCTTAATGCAGCCATTGGTGCTCCTGCTCTGTACCCATTTGTAACCATTGCAGTTACACCACTGTAGCGCGCGCTACATATATATTAAGCCTATCTGCACTTACCGGATTTGACCTTCTATAGCCTGAGCTGTACATGTACTCTGCCACCTATATCTATTGGTTTTGACTTCCTGCAGCCTGAGCTGTGAATGTATTTAAACTACTTGCACTTATCGGAATCGACTTCTGCAGCCTGTGCAGTACATGTATTTTACCTACCTGTAACTATTGGTTTTGACTTTCTGCAGCCTGCGCTGCATATGTCTTTAAACTATCTGCACCTATCGTTGCATACGCATCCAACCTGCCTGTAACTATCAAATCTGAGTTTTGGCAGTCTGCTCTGCCTGTAACCTTTGGACTTGACTTTCACCTTACTTGTAATTGGCAGCAGCCTGCACCATGAGGTGTAGCTCTGACATAACTGTAACCTAAGTACTAAGAATAACTAACAGCGCCTTGATGCCTAAGGGTTTGGTGCGCTTTATAAATGTCAAAATAAAAAATAAAAATAAAAAATAGTGGGAGACGAAACCGAAAGTTATTTTTGAAAAATAACTTTTGTTTATTTCTCCCTCAGTCATTTCAGATTTGATCTGTTTTTGGTAAGCCTATCTGTACACAGATGCTAGTGTAGGTGGTATGTGGTGTGTATTGATGCAGTTTGACAGAGCAGGGATACAAACTGGCATTTACATCGCACTCTTTGAAGGATGCAGTGAGAAGGTAGTCAGTTGTGGAAAGGGTGGTCTTGAACTGTGTTTGGGGCATAGAAAAATTCAACTTATGCCTATGGGGTAAACATTTTACCATTGGAGCAGATCACTAGCCACCGGTGGCAATATTTAACAGGAAAGGGTTAGAGGGCATATCAAGATGGATTAGTCAGATGGATAACTGGCATGCAAGGCTTGAACTTTGAGGTGACCCACATAAACGAGGAGCGTAATGGGGTTGCGGATGCTCCATCTAGGAATGCCATAGAGGAAGTCGATGGTTCTGGAGAGGAACAGAATGATGCTGTCTCTAATGTGAGAGAAGGCGGGATCTTCCTGAATGCCAAAGTGGTGAGTGAAAAGGATTGGAAGGAGTGTTGCGGGGCAAACGATACCTATAAGAAAGTAATGGAATTTGTGCAGAAAGGGTGGTCAAGCAACAAAGTAGGTGAGGAGTGAAAGTCCTTCAGGAGGATAGAAAATGTGTTGAGCATGGACGGACGACGGTTGGTTAGGAGACATGGCGCAGTGATCCCGGAAGGTAGGAGGTAGTCTGTGTTGGGGGTTGCCCATGAAGGACACCTGCGAGTGAGTAAGGTTAAGGGTTTGATTAGACCGGATTATGGGTGACCACCAGGAATGGACCTGAATATGAACCGGTTGGCCAAAGGATGTGAGGAACGCAGGACGAGTGATAGTGTTGCAGCCCAGGGTGCCACTGATGAAATTGAGTGTACCCCACACTGTGTGGGACGTGGTGTTATTTTGGGGTCTTTTGCGCGTGAGAGAAGCTCAGTGCAGTAACCTGTTAGTTGCCTTAGACATTTTGCCCAAGTGGCCAGAAGTTTGTGTAGTGAGGGAGATTAATACAAGGATGGGTGATGCAATTGTTGCAGTCAATATTTTGGAGGGAATGCGTTCCACAGAAACTGATATAGGATAACGGGCCACAATTTGTGGCAAGAGAAATTATGGAATTGTTACAGGAGAATTTTATTCAGCATGTCACCACAGCCTTGTAAAATCCCAAATGAACGCCATGGTAGAATGGTTCAATAGGACACTGTGGCCGATGAGAAGAAGCAGGCGGACACTTGAAGGACATTTTGAGTGTGATTTATTCAAACAAGAATAAGGCCTATCTTCCCCTATCACTATAGGGGTTTCCCAACCTATAGAAATATCTCAAGGTGTTCTAGTAAGTTATCGGGAATTCTGAAATGAAGATGTCCTCTGTGCACAACTAACTCGAACTGACCGTACCACTATTTGACCAACTTACCAGGAAAGTGCCTCTTCCTGGTTGTTCTCTTATGGCAATGTCTCTGTGTCTGGTATTCTCTTATGGTAACGTCTCTACTTATTCCAAAGTTGTCTTCAGTAAGAGATCTTCGAATAGTTTCTTGTCACATTTTGGACATGGTTTTGTAGCTCCCTTATAATGCATTTGTTTGCTCTCCCCTCTTGGGAATATTCCTCCACAACTCTTGGGAATATTACTCCACAATGCTTTGTCTCCCTCTTTCTTCTTTCTTCTTCCTTGTTCCAGGTGTATATCGATTTCTGACTTCTGTATTTCTGGTGTTTTTAATTTGGCTATCGTTCGTAACAACGTGAGCTTTCCCCTTTCCTGGCGTAGCTCAATCTGATTACTTCTTCCCTGTTCTACTCCACTTGACGTCAATTCCCATTTAGACTTTGATTGTTCTTCCCAGGGTGTTTGCATCCCATTCTTAATACTTTCTCTTTCAGGTTGGTTTGTTACTCTCCAGTCTAGTGCCATGACACATTTCACTTTTTTAGGCTTTTTATATAGGCTCTCGTCAATTGCACTGGGGTGAGTCTCTTTTTGTGCACCTTCTTTAATCTCTCCTCTCTCAAGCTTATTTGTTATTCTCTTGATTGTTTTAACACAGTTCCAGTGCCAGGGTTTGATATTTACTGTGTCTGCAATTTCACTGGGACACGTTTCTCTTTGTGCCCATTCACTAATACCTTCTTTCTTGATCGTATTTGTTATTACAGTAATGTAATTCCACTTAAATGCCATTATCTAGAGTATCTCATCACTTTCACTGGTATGAGTTTCTTTTCTTGGACATTGATGCCCTGGCCACCTGCCAGTACTGCCGTTCTCTCCTTTTCCTCTGTAGGAGTACCTGATTGGGGTTGGGTTTGTGTTCGGTCTCTCTACTGCGTCTCTCATGTTCCCTTTTGGCATTGGTATCTCTCACTCGGTTCTCTTTCTCAGTGTGACCGTGTCTGACTACGGGTCACTGGTTCTCTCGCGCACTCTTGCTTGGTGGTTTCGGCGCTGCTCAACAGGCAAACTGCCCACCATGAAGTCCTCATGGTCACGCCACCACAGGGATAAGACTTAGTTGCTTTGTTCTCGGAAACGCTGAGCTACTCTAGTTTCCCTCTGCTGCCCAGGACTCCAGGTTATGAAATTGACGGGAGCTAGTAGCTATTTAGCTCCTGCTTGTAGCCTAGAAGAGCCTGGTTAGCTTGACACTAACAGCTACTTTTAACTCCCAAAGCTAACTGAAGCAGAACAATGCGAGTTTAAATCTGCATACTAAATTAACATTCAGACACATCAATACAATATTTAAAGCATAAGTGGTCATCAATGATAGACAAAATTATATTCTTGCTTTTTATGTGAAAGTTACATTTGTGTAAAGTTATGTACTAGCTCTTTGTCCTGTCATGGTAGCTCCTGGTCACTAGTTAGTTCTAGATACCCAGGAGCTGCTTTTAGTTTCCGCTTATACAGTCTTAATTTCAATCCTTGGACTCCTACGAAGGTCACAGGCTCTGCGGCTCCGCCTCTCGGCGTCACCTCGTCGGGGGGGCTCTACCCCTGCTTGTGCTCTGCTCTCTGATCGTGCTTCACCTCTACACAGAGTACTCTTTTCCCAGCCTCCTCGTCTCAGGTAAATGGACATCTTCCTTTAAAGAGACAGATCCTCCTTTTTGGGCACACTGGTATATTTTAGTTTTGCCTTCAGCAGAGTCCCTGGAGCTTACAATGTTCTTTACATCTGGCAATCCCATATATGCCATTATGGTGGCTGGTCTAGGGAGTACCTCACAGGAACGGGAGTCCTTGTCCCCCAAGGGCGAGTCTCTCCCTGTTAAGTCCTACTTGCCCAGACTCCTAGAAGTGGTCTTGCGGAGCAGGCTCACCTCCCTAGCCTTAAAGGGGGAGGCTCCTCCTTGCGCAGAAGGTACGAATACCCTTGATTTGTCACAACACACATGGATGTGGCTAGGATAGCAACGTCTACATTGGAGATTGGGTGCAAGCAGTGTTGGACGAGTCTTTCAGTATAGGATGCCATTGCATTGTACAACGGGGATGTCCCCGTTTGAAGTGCTTAGGAGAAGAAAGGCCAACACTAGATTATGTCCTGGCTGGTTAAAGAAATCCAGAGAGTTGGGAAGCCAAGATGAAAAGGTGAAGGACAAATGTACGGTGTCAAAGAGCTATGGAAAAATATGATGGGCTGAATTGTGTAAGGGATGTACAGATGCCAAAATGATCAGAGCATCTCGGGAGGATAGCTCAGGGGCAGCATGCTGGCCATCGAAGCAAGGCGACACGGAGCAACACAGATTCGATCCCCGGGTCCGCACTTAGAAACCTATGGGTATTAAGCACATTATAAATCACATATATCATATCATATAGTGATGGGGATAAGGTTGGGGAGGCATTTTCCAAAAGGATGGTCATGGTATTCCAAGCTGTGCATAGTTGAATGATCTAGGAAGCTCAGTAAAGTTGAAAAATTGGGAAATGTGGAATAAAGAGAGTGGCTCCGATGACAATCGGAATGGTTGATAAACATTGGTGAGCTGTGGGCCATTTAGATTGCAAACACACCTTCAGTGTGTCAGGAACCACAAGGAACTGATTGTAGCAGCACTTTGTGTGATAAACTGTGCATAGTTTGAGTACAATATTTTCGAGGGGATTGTGTCCTCCGACGTATTCTACATCTATGACGGGTAATGACCACAGCTGTGCTGCTTCGGAAATGTTTTGGTAGAGGGCGTCCTGTGTCGATACATTGTTCCTCGAGGGCCTCCGTCGAGGGTCGACGTCACCGGATGTTATATATAGGATGCACAGCGCCCGTAGCCTCAGTTCAGTTTTTTCCGCAAACGTGTTTGCTTCAGAATCTCGGTGCGCTCGATTCTTCTCTTCGATAGCAATGTCTCCTCTTCTACTACCCCGAAGTCTGGCTTTAAGAAATGTCGGGACTGCGGGTCGAAGATGTCCATCACGGACCCATGCGACATCTGCCTCTGGTGCCTCGGCGAAAGCCACGCCACTGACCGCGATGATTGCCAGTCCCTGACGTTTAAGGCATTGCGGGAACATAAGAAATTAAAGGTAGGTTGGGTATCTAAGCCCCATAAATCGATGTCCGCTGGGCTTTCGACCGATGATTTGAGGGGCGATTCTCTGTGTCGGTGAAAATCTAGGGGGTCTAGGAGTGGTTCCCGCCATTCCTCTGCCTCTTCGAGGCACTTTAGAAAGCGACGTCACCGGTCGCCTTCCCCGTCCTCATGAAGGACTCCGCCAGACGGTTGAATTGTCCCACCAAGTCTTCGTCGCGGGCAGAATGGGATGCATCCCGCCAGCAGATGATGGCGGTTTTTTCGAATCGCAAGGCACAGTTCCGGCCGCGCCTTCGACAGAAGCTGGCAGGGAATGGGCTCGGTCCACCACTCGCACGCCTTCGGCGGTCGGCGCGATCATCGGGAGCCGTCGAGGTCCCGATCGGACAAGGAAGATCGCCGTAGCCGTGCCAGATCCAGGTCCCGGTCCTCAACGCCATCGTGACCGTCGGAACCTGTGAAGCCTTCGAGGAAGGCGTCGATGCCATCAGCGCTGTGTCCGTCGAAGGACGCTCTCTGGGCTCTGCCCTTTAAGTCGTCGACGCCATTGGCACCTTGTCCATCGAGGGACGTTCTCGGGGCTCTGCCCTCGAAGAAGTTGTCGGCGCCTCGTTTGACGTCAATGCCGAGTCCCTCAACGCCTTTTGTGGAGGATTTGCCGGAGGTGCTCGGGAGGTCTGTGGAAGCTCAGAGGAAGGCTCTCAGTAAATCTGTGAGGCCTGTTTTTGAGCCTTACTCTGTTCCTCCTCCCAGATTGGATTTGTTCCAACCTTTGAAGTATATTTCAGAGGTGG
Organism: Ambystoma mexicanum; assembly: GCF_040938575.1. Lineage (NCBI taxonomy): Eukaryota > Metazoa > Chordata > Amphibia > Caudata > Ambystomatidae > Ambystoma > Ambystoma mexicanum. Next base: position 760,895,575 of record NC_090937.1, on the reverse strand, counting down.
AGGAAGTGTCTGATGATGAGATGGTTGTGCCTCCTGATGTCCCTGATGACCTTTTGTCAGGGCACAGTCAGATGGAGGAACTCTGTCGGTCCTTGCATGATGCCAGTGGTCTTGACCCCTCTCCGAAGGTGGGGTTTGGCAGGCCTGAGCCTGGTACGCATGACAAATCCTCCTGTAGGCACCTCATGTCAAGGGTGACTGAATACTCGGGGTGGTCTGCTCCACCTGTTGATTTTGATCAGGATGATCTGACATCCTGGACCAAGGTCCACCCACTGACCAGTGTTGCCATTTCACATGGCTTTGCAAAGAAGGGTGGCAGCGGCTTGGACTGCTCCGGAGAGTCTTCCGGCAGTGAATAAGTTGCTTTCGAAAAAATACCGGCCAGCCAGTAGTGACCACTGCTACTTGTCGACGCTCCCTACTCCGGAGAGTTTGGTGGTGCAGGCGGCTACGGCCCCCGTGAAGCAGGCTGCGTACTCTACGATCCCTCCTGATAGGGACGATAAGCGCTTTGATGGTTGGGCGAAGAAGGTATTTTCTTCTGGGGGGTATGGCTTTGAAGGCAGCCAACTCCGTTTATGCCTTGGGAAGATTCACTCGCACTCTGTGGAATTGTGTATCTTTGGCGGCTGAGCATATTCCCAAAGGGGAAGAACGTGATGGTTTTCTATCCCACGTGCATTGTGAATCCGTTCAGTCGGGTTTGGACACGGCAGACTGTGTCAGCCGGTCCATGGCTGCGAGCACCGTGATACGCAGGTTTGCGTGGTTGCAGAAGTCTGGGTTTGCTCCTGATGTGCAGTCCTGGCTTCTCAACATGCCCTTTGATGGTATCCATCTCTTTGGCAGCAAGGTTGACGAGAGCCTTGAGAGGTTGCAGACCTCCAAAGCTGCAGCCAAGTCTTTGAGCGCTGCAGTATGTCAACCTTTGCCTTTTCGTCCTAGGGAACAGCATTGGAGGGGAGGTTCCTTTCGGTACTACTCTACCTTTGGTAGATCGAGAGGAGCTGCCAGTCAAAGGGGCCACCGTAGGAGTATCAGAGGTGGAAAGCAAGGTACTTGAGGTGCCAAAGCCGCTCAGGCAGTTGCCTCTTTGCCCTCAGGCACTGACGCGTCTGCTCAGTCATGAGGCCATGTCCCAGTCCCATGGTTCGCCGGTTGGGGGCAGACTTGCGCAGCATCTTGTAGAATGGCAAGCCATTACTTCAGATGTGTGGGTTCTGGAGATCATAACCCACGGCTACTGTCTTCCCTTCTGGCAGAGGCCTCATGACAATCCACTTAGGAAGCTCTTTGAAGCGTCCGGATCTGCTCCTTGTGCAGGAAATCCTATCCCTGCTGGAGAAAGGCGCCATAGAACTGGTGCCTGTAGCGCAGAGGAAAAAGGGATAGTATTCCTCTTATTTTTTGATCCCGAAAAAAGACAGAGGATTGAGATCCACCATTGACTTGCGTTGGCTGAACAAGCTCCTCAGGAAGGACAAGTTCAAGATGGTAATTCTTTCTCAAGTCCTCCAGGCCCTTCAACTTCAGGATTGGTTGGTGTCTCATGACCTCAAGGATGCTTACTTTCATGTGCGGTTTCATCCCAAGCACAGGAAGTACCTGAGGTTCGCGGTTGGCGACTCGCATTTTCAGTTTCGGGTCCTGCCGTTCGGATTGACCTCCGCCCGAGGGTCTTCACCAAGCTGATGGTGGTGGTGGCAGCGTATCTCAGGAAAGGGGGGATTCATGCCTACCCCTACCTGGACGATTGGTTGATCAGGGCACGCTCTCCCGAGCAAGCCCTAGATCTGACCGTCACCTGCCACTCCCTTCACAAGCTGGGCTTCTCCCTCAATTTAAAGAAGTCCCATTTGACACCTACCCAGCGGCTCCAATACATCGGAGCAGTGCTCGACACATCCCTAGGGCAGTGTTCGCCTCCCCAGGTGAGGGCTCATCACATTCTGCAAATGGTCGACAAATTTCAACGTGCCCAGAGTCTCCTGGCGTTCGAGTTCTTGAGGTTGCTCGGCCTCATGGCATCCTGTATTTTCCTAGTGCCAGAGGGCCAGGCTGCGGATGAGATCTCAGTAGTGGGCTCTCAAGATGCAGTGGCCGCAGTTCTCCGGCAGGATGTCGGATCCTGTTCAGATTCCGCCCTTGGTCGCACAGGATCTTCTGTGGTGGGCCGTCAAAGGCAATCTGATGAAGGGAGCTGCATTTTGGCAACCTTGGCCGGAGGTGACGATCGTGACGGACGTGTTCCCTCACAGGTTGGGGAGCTCATGCCAAGAGGTTGACAGCCAGCGGCCGTTGGTCTCCGTCGAGTCCAGACTCCACATCAATCTGTTAGAGCTGTGGGCTGTCCTGCTAGCCCTGAAGGCTTTTCTGCCGTCTGTGTGGGAGGAGAATGTCTTGATCATTTCGGACAATACGGTGGCCATGCACTACCTCAACAAAAAGGGGGGGCAGGGTCACTCCCATTGTGCAGGGAGGGGATGCAGCTCTGGTTCTGGACCATCCAGCAGGAAATTTCGATCTCGGCAGTTTATCTGGCAGGAGACGAAAAGGCGGTGGCGGACGCTCTGAGCAGGCAGAGCACGGTCTCTCACGAGTGGGAGCTGGCTCGGGAAGTTCTGTTGGAGATCTTCGCCCTTTGGGGAACCCCACAAGTGGATCTCTTCGCCACCAGTGTCAACCGGAAGTGCGACAGTGCTCGCGGGAATTTCCTCCAAGAGGAGCCTTAGGGGACGCGTTCATAGTGGAGTGGTCCTTCCCACTGCTGTACAAGTTTCCTCCAGTTCCCGTCATTCCGCAAGTGTTGCGGAGGTTACGGAAGTTCGGTTCCTGGATGAACCTCATTGCTCCGGCAAGGGCCAGGAGAGCGTGGTACCCGGACCTTCTAGACATGTCCATCTGCCCTCCATGCCGTCTTCCCTATCGAGATGATCTGCTCTCACAGGAGGGGGGTCGGATTCTCCATCCAGAGGTCAAGTCTCTCAGCCTTCATGCTTGGTAACTGAAAGGTTGTGGTATAAAGATTGGGACCGCCCCGAAGACATGATGGAGGTATTGCTTTCGGCTAGAAGGCCCGCAACGAAATCCCTGTACCGTTGCCGTTGGAGAAAGTTCTGTGACTGGTGCATGGTACAGAATGTGGATTCTTTCCAATGTTCCATTCCTTTAGTTTTGTCTTTTTTGCTTTCTTTAGCCCACAAGGGCCTGCAAGTGAGTACCATTGAGGGTTACCTGGCAGTGCTGTCCATATTTAAGCGCTCGTCTGAGGAATGTTCCTATTTTAAGATCCCTTTGATTTCTCAGTTTCTAAAAGAGCTAATGTGTTTCCACCGTCGCCGTTCCAGGTGCCGGGATGGGATTTGAATTTGGTTTTAAAGTTCCTAATGGGAGCTCGGTTTGAGCCCTTAAATTCTTGTCCGTTGAGATTGTTGTCCTTTAGAATGGTGTTTTTAGTTGCGGTTACTTCTGCACGCAGAGTGAGTTGCAGACACTTTCCGCCAAGTCACCCTTTACTGAGTTCCATAAGGACAGGGTTGTCCTAAGGTTGCAGCCTTCTTTTCTTCCGAAGGTTGTGTCAGAATTCCATATGAGCCAGAAGGTAACTCTTACAGCGTTTTATCCTCCTCCACATCCTGGTAAGGAAGAGGAGAGGCTCAATAGGTTGGTTCCTAGGAGAGCCTTGAGTTTCTATCTCTCACGGATGTCCCTGGTCAGAGTGGATGATCGGCTCTTTGTTGGGAATGCTGGAAGACGCCTGGGTCAGGCTGTTTGCAAGCAGACCTTGTCCAGATGGATCATTTTGACGATCTCTGAGTGTTACCGTTTGGCGGGAAAGGACCCTCCAGTGGGCTTGCGGGCTCACTCTACTAGGGGTGTGGCTGCCTCCACTGCTCTGCAGAGGGGTGTTCCTATTTGCAACATTTGTGAAGCAGCCACATGGGCCTCTGTCCATACTTTTGTGAGACCCTATTCCTTGGAATCCATCCATGGGCAGGATTTGGCCTTTGGTAAGGCAGTCCTCTATTCAGCCATTTGATTGGGCATTCTAAAATTCTAAAATTGTAAATTCTTTTCCCACCTCCATACGTTAGTACTGCTTTGGGAGTCTGTCATAGATGTGGAATATGTCGGAGGACACAATCCCCTCGAAGAACAAGTTACTTACCTTATCTGGTAACGTTCTTTCAATGGGATGTTCCTCCGACGTATTCCACATCGCACCCTCCCATCCTGCCCCTCTACAGAATTTCTTGTGCGATTGCTGCTTACGTTTCCGCAAGGCTTTCTGCAGTCATACTGGCAGGAGACTGGTACCACACGTTTTGGGAAAAAACTACATCTGAGGCTATGGGCGCCTTGCGTCCTATATATAACATCCGGTGACGTCCACCCTCGACGGAGGCCCTCGAGGAACAACGTATCAACGTCATCGACGCAGGGCGCCCACCGCCGAAAATTTTCCGAAGCAGCACAGCTGTGGTCATTACCTGTCATAGATGTGGAATACGTCAGAGGAACATCCCATAAGGTCCCACCAAATAAGGCAAGTAACTTCTACTTTCTCGAACCTTAAAAAAAAAAAAGGGAAGATGCGTTGTATATTGTTAATAACAAGGTGTACAAAGTCTCCCAGCAGTGGAATATAAACAGCAAAACCTTGAGTGAATGGTGATGATGCAAGAGTATTTGCCCCTTTTCCCCAGGGGGGAGCCACACCCTTTGAGGCTGGGGAGGTGAGCCTGCTACACATCACCCTCCCTAGGAGTCTGGGCGGTGGGACTTCACTGGAAGTGAATCTATTCTAGGGGGCAAGGACTTAAATTCCCACAAGGTACTCTAGCAACACTATCTGCCTGTATGGGATTACCTGCAGTAACAAGTAATGTGCTTTCCTTTTTTTTGGCTTCAGGTAAAGGTGGATGAAATACGACGCATCGAGGAAAAGGGAACGCCCCCTTGAGCATGGACTTGTATGTAACCAGGACACATCGATTAGAGAGAAAGAGAGAGAATCATATGTAGGTGCAGTCCTCTGACGTAGCTAGGCCTTGGAGGGGCAGAGCAGTGTGGAGCCGCACAGCCCGTGGCAATCGTAGAAGGTGAGAACGCTAAAGAAAGAGGCTGGAGGCCTCCACAGTGAACAGCAGGCGAACAGAAGGGAAGACGCTGTCAGCGCAGAGTCTGGGAGACCGTCCGATGTGGTGGCATGACCACAGACAAGTCATGGTGCGCCTCCGGCCCTTGCAACGATGCAGAGACCAGAGGAAATGGGAGAGACTGAACTTCCTGTCGGCAGACCTACGCTAAGTATGCCAACACAGCGCGACACTGAGAGTGAGTCTGCTGTGAAACCAGGATAAGAAGACAGTCGAAGAAACTGACCGGTTACGGATGACAAGCACCAAAAAAAAACACCCGTATCGAGAGAAGGTACTGGGGAGGAACACAGAAGGGGGAGGCCACTGGGGACCACAGACATTAATTGGAAGGAACTGCAAGGCTGACTGTGAATCATTGAGAGAGCATGAATGTCTTTGGACCATTGACATAGCACAAATGCGCATATTGATAGATACCAAGTTAAGTTGTTGACAATATTGATCATGGGGCATAGCGCAAGCCTGAGTATCTATATTGGGGTATACTAAGGAACGTTAGCAATTTGAATGTGAGGCATTAAGGAAGCCTGAGTATATCTATTGGAGGAGGGGAAAAAGCCATATTGATTGGAGGATATTAAGAGAGCATGAACCTACAGATTGGAAGACTCTGAGAGGCGACTCCAAGTGTCAAATAAGACATTGAGAAAGAATGAATATACCAATTGTGAGAGATCCACAAAGACCCCCAATTATAACTGCTGATGAACATTGTAATTCATTACTAAGAGACTGTGAAAAGCTACCAGAATTAAGTCCAAGTATCAATCCAAGAAATCTAAGAAAGTGGGAGGGGAACCCAATATAGAGGCTACAGGACTGGTGGTGCTACACCAATATTAAATGTATATCAAACCCCAACGGAAGGAGAGTTGACTGTAAATAATCTGAAGGACTAAAAGTAAGAGGATGAACTGTAAGAGTACATTCAGAAAAACAGTAAAGAGGATATTGAGGACATTGATCGGTCTTGCACCGTTTGGAGTACCAGACCTATGAATACATACCAGGAGCTACAGTATCTCATGAAAGGCACTGTGAATCAAGAACAGTAGTCTCAATTGACTTGTTACCAACTTGTTGCATTTGGATAACCATGAAAGAAAGCCTTGAGACATTTGGCTAAAGGGACGGTGGCAGAAGGTATATATTGTGGCCATTTGTTTGTTTGTTCCATCAAGTGTGTGGGGAACCTGAGGCCATCCTCCCATCTGCTCCCTTTGGATCCTCCTCTCAGGTGGCCAGGGAAAGGCCATCTTCTTTGCATCCTAACCCTGTGGGTAGATATGCGAGGGAGGATCACCTGGGTCGAGGGTCCTTGGGGAGTGGGGAGCGGATGTCTTCAGATGAGACATTGGATCTGCCTTTCCCTTGTCAAAAAGAACCCTGCAATCCCTGTACCTTTTTAGTAGGTCATTTTCAGTCTGCCCCTCTTTCTCACACACACTGTTCCAAATTCATATGCTTTTGGGACTGGAATGAAGAAAAAGCCCCTAGGAGTAATGCACACTTCTATTGGTGTGCACCACTCTGGTACTGAGACAAAGAGGACTGTAAAACACTATTACCATGGCCAGGCATGTCCCACTAATTGGGGTCAGGCAAAGGACTTAACCTGTAGCCAGTTGAAAGGCTACAGGTGTATATAAAGAGAAACCAGCAAACAGCAAAGGAAGATCTGCCTTGGGCGAGAAAGCTGCCAGGGGTGAGAAAGTTGCCAGGGGCAAAAGACCCACCTGGAGGAAACGCGGCAACCGGTATGGAGCAGGCTGGAGAGGCGCTGGTGGGGAAGTTGCCGAGCTCTGCAGGAGAGCAAGAAGGACGTCGCGCTCAATCGGGTTGTGAGAAAGTCGGGAGCCCTGCAGAATCCAGTGCTTTGTGTAAGATTCCAGGGAGCCGTCAGAGGCAGCAGGAACGTTTGGAAGTGACAAGCAGTCCTGGCGTCTAAGCTTCTGGCGAGTGAACGGGGAGCGAGAAGCCACATAGGAGAAAGACGAAAGCGCCAATGGAGCTGCAGGAGACCGGTGAGTGACGGAAAGGGAATAGTCACACTGGGGCGCTCGAGGGTTGGTTTTGTGCAAAAGGAGTTGCCAGTCAGATTTAAAACTCATATGAGGGTCGGGAGACCAAAGGAAAGATTTGTGAATGCTGAACAAGCTACAAAGTATTTCATGCATTATTGAATACCGAACTAAAGAAAAGTTATGACATGAAAGCACTGCATGAGTAAAATTAAAGTAAGGTGCATTTTGGAATACAGTGAAAGCAAATATAAAAGCAAATATGGATAATGTGATGGTATGAACAGAATGAAAGCCAGTGACAAAGGCTTAGGAAACAAATGAAAAGCAATTGATATTCACTGTTGTGAAGTGAATAGTCTGAAAGCCACGTTGCGGCAGAGGCAAAAAGCTGCCAAGGATAAAAAGAATGAAAAGTGGACAATGGACACAGGTTTAAAGAGGGAGTCTGTGTTGGCAAAGACGTCCATTGGAAACGAGTGTATATAACAAAGTGCAAAGGGTTATCGGTTGCGTGACCTGTAGTGGGTGGACTGTGTGGTCTGACAACTGCGCCTGGACCGAATAACCCCTACTTCGAGTGAACTGTTGAAAAGCCTGAAGGGTTGCAAAGTTGATTTGGAACACTTCTTGAAAGTCAAGATAGCGTACTCTGTTGAACTTCGGGGAAGGGGAACCCCAAGCTCTTTTGTGTGGAACTGTTTTGAACTTGGGGAAGGGGCTGAAATGCAAGCTAAGAGCTGGAAGAAGCTCAGAACTTTGTTTGGAATACTATTTCCTTTGGTGCTGACATCCCTACACATTGCTAAGTCTTTGTTGTGAGAGCAAGTATAGATTTTGGACACATAAAGACTTTTAAGTTGAACTTACTGACTCGTACTATCCTTAGTTTCTTTAGGTAGGGAAATCCCACCTTCGCATAGGACAAGTTAGGCCTTACACCATCCTGACATTTTAAGTTTTTGGTTTGAACATTGAATCTGTTGTCTGTCTTGCTTCTTGATGCCTTCACAAGGGATAGGGTAAGATAAAAGTAGGTTTTTGGACAGAGGACAATTTTTGGGGGACTTTTGATGAGAGACAAGCCCCCTTAGTTAGTTTTGTTAGGCAGGGAACATCCCCGTAGTGATAGGGCGAGTTAGGCATTTTCTTTATCATATAAATAAACCCTGTAAATTGTCCAACCCGTGTCAGATTCCTTCTCCTGACCAGCCACAAAATCCAGAATGTGGAATGGTGAGTGGAACAATGTTTGGGTTCAAACGAGGAGGGCGAGGAGAGAAGGGAGTGTGAGTGGCAGGGGCTGCTGTACCTGACCCTGAATAACTTCCAATAAAAGCATTGAGGTTACCTTGATGGAGCCCTGCAATTATTGCAGACACAGCATAATAAAAGCCTCCACACTAGTTGGGGCCCACATCAACACCTCTCAAGCCCATCATGCAACCACCCACCAACCACTTGTAGTATTGTGAATTGTCTGCTTAAGATACTGCCATCCCAGTTCACTTTACTTTTATTCAAGCTTTACATTCTTTGTACATTGCCTTCATGCATAAATAATACCTGTTGTGACGGAGGCGGCCCGCCTCAAATATCCACTCTGACTCTGATAGCAAGTCCAAGGGTCTTTATTGCAGAATATAAGACAGACTGGCTGTAGCATCTTAGAATGATCTCCAGGGTCGATCAGGCTTTTATGGATGTTTGGTGCTCGGGCAGCCTCTCGCTCTTGTTCCCGCCGGTTTACCTCTTTCCTAGCCCTGACGTCCCCAACAGGGATGTTAGTATACCACCAGCGGGATCACCTTTCTATCTGTCAGCTGCCTGATTCTGTTGAGCTTTCCCTAAAATGGTGGCTGTCTAACTCCCTCAGGGATTTTCCAGACTTTCCCTGACCTACCCCGCATACTAGTCTAGGGAGCTAGGGATGGTGTCTTCTTTTGCCCTGTGTCCCTTGTTCTTCTTCAACACAAGAACCCAATTTAGTGAAGGCTCAGGTAAGAACGTAAGATGTTCGGCTCCCACTCTGTTACTATCCCTCTGATCGCACTCTGCCTTTCCACCTCCACCCTTTCATCGGACTTCCCCTTCTATGTATCAACTCTTTCACCTCTTACGGTTGCAACCTCCTTTTACCTCTGTTTTCCCTTCTTCCTTTCTCCAACTTTACCTCCTCGCCATCCTTTTGATGTAATGTCTCACATTATGCTAATAGTTAATCCTATTCTCCCACCAACTGTCGCTCTTACGATTTTGTCTCTTCTACTATCTCCACTCCGTACTTAACCCTTGCTATTGTCCTCTACTACCAACTAATGCACTACTGCTTCTTCTACTCACTAATGCCCTCTACTACCTACTCCACCACCAGTATTATTCTTTACCAGCACCACTACTTATTCCCTATCACACTATTTCTCCAGCATTGGATCTTTCATGGATTAACATGCTTAGAATATTCCCCGTCATCAGGCTGGGAATCCCCGGTACATTATATAGACCCTTTCCCGTAGGAAAACGTTTTCGACGCTTATGCGTCCTATCCACCTCGTTTTGTATCATGCGTGCCCGCGCCGTCAGGACGCCATGATATAAATACAGGACCCGCCCCCGCGCTCCCTCAGATTTCAACCGTCTTTCAAAGTAGTGGGATCCTCGTGGTTACTGCTAGTCGAAATTAGGTTGTATTTTCGCTTCGGCGACGTTACATTCTGGAAAAAATATGTCCGGAAAAGCTTTATTTCGTCCTTGTGCGACATGTGGACTCAAAAAAGTCTATGAAGGTGATGCCCACATGGATTGTATCTACTGTCTCCACCCGCACCACACGGCGGATACATGCGAGATATGCCAGGGTTTCTCCCAAAAAACCCTTAAAGACCGGAAAAGAAGGTTGGTCGACTGGCTTAACGACGGAGCGGGTGCCTATCCGGCATCAGAAGTTGGCTCTACGGCCTCCAGGAGCAAGTCGGAACCTCCCTCGAAGAAGGTGCGGCCTGTCGAAAAACGCCCTGCGGACAAGCATACGGAGAAGCCTGCTGGGTCTTCCTCATCACACAAAAAGTCCTCCTCCTCCTCATCCTCTAAGACGGAGAGGCAAGCGGCATCAAAATCCTCCTCAGGGGACCGCCCTAGGTCTTCCGTGAGTCGAGACTCTTCAGCAGGGAAGTCGGCAACGAAATCGGCTACGAAGTCTAAAGGCTCGGTGCCGGCTACTTGCTCGTCGACCCCGGTGTCGCTGACGATGCCTATTACTATTCAGGCAGCAGCGGTGGGGATTCCTTCGTCGACGGTGACTCAATCTATGGCCTGGCAGCCAGAGGTTTGTGACCCGGCCCCCCCGGAGGTCCTACTGCAGCCAGACACGGCCTTGTCGGTGTCGTCGGTGGAAGGAGAATGTGGCATGGTTATGCAGCCGTCGGACTTGGGCTTACGGCCTTCCAATACGTCGACGACGAGTGGGGGTGTGGCCCCTCTGTCCTCGACGTTGCTGACCCCCCAGACGGTTCTGTTTCTGGATGTGCTTAATACACTTCAGAAGCTCCTGCAGCGTCTGGATACGCAGATCCCTCAGCCTGGCACTTCATCGCTGATATTTTCTGCACCTTCCGTCGACGAACAAGCTCAAGCAGCTCGCTCGACGACCAGAAGCCCGTCGGCCTCCCAGGTGGTGAAGGATCGTCCTCGAGCGCAGGAGGAGGGTGAGCTGTCGGAGTCCGATTCTATACGAGGTGACTCAGGGTCGGACATTTCCCTGTCACCGTCGAGAGACCCAACATGGAATTCGGACGTAGAGGTAGAGTCTACGAGGAGCCAGGCACAACCATCTCCTCCGGATGATGTGGGAGCCTTCCATGCAATGATGGGAAAAGCGTGTTCCGAGTTCGGCTTAATTCCTGAGGAGCAAAAGAAAGACTGTTTTCTTTTTGATCATATGGGTCAAAGGAGGAAATCGGTATTTGCCATCCCAATCCTGGACCACGTGTGGCAAGAAGGCCTCAAGACGATGCGTCATCCGTTCTCGGAACCGGCTATTAAGGGGCGTATTGAGAAAAAGTTTAAAGCTCCGGAGTCCACTCCAAAATGTCTAACATCACAGCCTCTGTCAGACTCTGTGGTATCGGCGGCAGCGGCTAGGAAGGCCAGAGTACAGCAAAAATGTTCAACCCCACCAGAAAGCGAGGCCAGGAGGCAGGACGCCTTTGGAAAAAAGGTGCTCTCAGTCGGCGCCACGACGGTAACAGCAGCCAACTCCTTGGCGATTGTATCACGATACGATAGGGAGATGTGGCATAAACTAGCCCCTATCCTAGAACATCTGCCGGAAGAACATCGAAAAGCAGCCATGTTGCTAGTACGAGATGGTGAGGAGGCCTCGAACCACGCAATTAATATTGCGGTGGACCTAGCAGAGTCTGGTTTCAAACAAATCAATCATGGCGTAGTACTACGTCGACGAGCGTTGCTCAAATGTACTACTTTCAGACCTGAAGTCCAATACAAAGTCCTAGACATGCCATGTGAAGGAGAACATCTGTTTGGAGACAAGGTAGATGAAGCCTTGAAGGGGATGAAAGAAGACACGGATACCGCTAGGTCTCTCGGCGCCCTCCAGACAGGTAGAAGTTTTCGCTCTTTTCGCCCCTTCAGGGGTGCTTCCGGAAACTCCCGCTTTGGAGCCTCTAGGGACCGTGGATTTAACAGGCCCTCATACTCCTCACAAGGTTACAGACGTGCATCCCAGTCGGCACGTAGAGGCAGAGATTATCAAGCCTCCAGACGACGCGGCTCGGGTCCCTCGTCGACGAAGGACAAGCAAACCAGCAACCAATGACGGCCTTCGGAACGTCCTGGGGGGTCGAGTCTCTCATATCGACCAATGGAAATGCATCACCACAGATCGATGGGTTCTGGACACGATTCGCATGGGTCATGCGCTGCAATTCAAAAACAAGCCTCCAAGTCGTCCGCCAGTGTTTTCGGCCCAGCCCCACCTTCGAGTTCTAAGACAAGAGGTGGCGCTTATGCTGCAAAAAGGAGCGGTAGAACGGGTTCCTGTGGCACAGGAAGGACAAGGGGTTTATTCCCGGTTCTTCGTTGTCAAGAAGCCAAATGGAAAATGGAGGCCCATTCTCGACCTGAGGGTACTCAACAAATGGCTAAAGAGCTCAAGATTCAAAATGCTAAAGCTCCAGGAGGTTATCAGGTCAGTGCAACCCATGGATTATCTGTCGTCGCTAGACCTTCAGGACGCATATTTTCATATCCCAATACGTCCACGACACAGGAGATATTTAAGGTTCGTCGTCGGGCGAAAGCATTTTCAGTTCAAGGTCCTCCCGTTCGGTCTCAAGTCCTCCCCCAGGACGTTCACCAAGTGTTTGGCCCCTATAGCGGCCCATTTAAGGAAGGACGGTCACCATGTCTATCCCTATGTAGACGACTGGCTGGTCAGAGGTTCGTCCATGGAACAAACACGAAACAGTCTGGGGGCCACGATGTCCCTCTTACAGGAACTGGGCTTCGCGATAAACTTCAGCAAGTCCTCCATAGAGCCTTCGAGGACCTTGGTCTTTCTAGGAGCGGAGTTTCATACGCACACAAGCCTTGTAAAACCATCCAGCGAAAGGATACAGAAGCTACAAAGCAAGGCGTCTGAATGGAGATGCGGTACCAGGGTGTCGGTGCGCAAATACATGTCCCTGCTAGGGACCATGTCATCCTGCATTCCGTTGATAAACAACTGCCGTCTGTTTATGAGGCCTTGCCAGGAGTTTCTAGCGGACCGTTGGGCGCAGAGCCAAGGTCGCTGGTCCGACAGACTGGTCATCGACGAACAACTGGTACAAGCACTCCGTTGGTGGAGAGTTTCTACTCATTTAACGAAAGGAATGCCTCTGGTGGAACCGGAGTTCCAGAAGACGGTGGTGACGGATGGGGAGCTCATCTGGATACATTACAGGTACAAGGCCGGTGGTCGTTACAAGAGTCCTCCCTGCATATCAACCTGCTAGAACTGAGAGCAGTGCAGTGGGCTCTAAAATCTTTTCTTCCTCAATTGAGAGACTCTGTGGTGCGTGTCATGACGGACAACACGACTACAATGTTTTACCTAAGGAAACAAGGAGGAACACGTTCCAGGTCCCTGTCGATGGAGGCACAGAAAATCTGGCATTGGGCCCTGCAACACAACATGCTAATCTTGGCGTTCCACCTGCCAGGTGTGAGAAATGTGGAGGCCGATGCCCTCAGCAGGGAAATGAACGAAGTTCACGAATGGTGCTGAACGACCAGCAACTACAACATGTATTCAAGAAGTGGGGACATCCTTCCATCGATCTGTTCGCGACGAAGGACAACAGGAAATGCCCGCAGTATGCAAGCAGATGGCCTCAGCAGGGCTCACTGGGGGATGCGTTCTCCTTCCCATGGACAAACAAATTCCTGTACGCATTCCCTCCATTTCCTCTTATCCGGAGGACGTTGCAATGGATCCTCAAGTACCCATGTCGGGTGATTCTGGTGGCCCCGTATTGGGCCAGACAGGTGTGGTTTTCAGACCTGCTGCACATGGCGGCGGCGGAGCCAATGAGGTTCAGGAAGATCCCCAACCTTCTGTCTCGACAGGAGGGTATCGTTTGGCATCACGACCCGGACAGCCTCAAGTTGACGGCCTGGCTCCTGACTTCGCCGAATTTGGTCAGCTAACGATTCCGGAGGAGTGTCGTCGTATTCTGCAAGCGGCAAGAGCACCTTCCACAAACACTTCATACTCGTACAAATGGAGGAGTTTCTGTCAGTGGTGTGTGGATCAACCAGGTTTGGTTCCGCAGTCGATTACGCCGGAACAGCTCCTTCCATACTTGCTGTTCTTAGCTCAAAAGGGCTTATCGGTGTCGTCGATAAAAGTACACCTGGCTGCCATCTCCAGGTTTACACGTCAACGACATTCCGCACCATTATTCAGCGACCGCCTGATTAAGCACTTCCTTAAAGGTTTGTTTAGGAGTTTCCCTCCCGAGAAGAGATTTCCTCCGGTGTGGAGCCTCAATCTGGTGTTAGCGTCTCTTATGAAACCTCCTTTTGAACCAATGTCATCATCGTCTCTAAAGTTTTTGTCGTGGAAATTGGCCTTCCTGGTGGCCATCACTTCAGCCCGACGTATTTCGGAAATCCAAGCTCTAATGGTAGACCCACCATACTTAAGATTTTTCAAGAACAAGGTGGTCCTTGCCACTAACCCACAGTTCATACCAAAAGCTCCTTCAGTGTTCCATAAACATTCCTCTATTGTCTTAACTACATTTTTTCCAGAGCCATGCTCGGGAGCGGAGCGCACGTTACACACATTAGACGTGAAAAGGGCTCTCAAGTTTTATCTTCATCGCACGCAACCTTTCAGGAAAACGGGGCAATTGTTCGTGGCCTATGGTTTGGGTGCTAAAGGCAAAGCCATTTCAAAGCAAGGACTGTCAAGATGGGTATCGTCTACCATTTCGTACTGCCATTCCAAGGCTGGGAAGCCTCTTCTGCGACGCCCAAGAGCTCATTCAACTAGAGCGGCGGCATCGTCGACGGCGCTGTGGTCTGGAGTCCCTCTGGGGGACATCTGCATGGCGGCTACCTGGGCGGCTACACACACTTTTACCCGTCATTACTGCCTGTCGCAACAACATGCCGAAGATACTCGGATGGGACAGGCGGTGCTTCGACACCTATTCCAATAAGGTACGCCCCGGTTGAGGGGTTAGATCTTGTTGCAATTATGATTGAATATTGTTCGTTTTCTATGTTAACAATTGCTGATGGGTACACGACCATAGGGAACGGGCATTGTGAGGAAAGTATGTGAGTTTGCATGCACGCCTCCTCTTTTCGGGATGGTACTGCTATGTAATCTATTCTAAGCATGTCAATCCATGAAAGATCCAATGCTGGAGAAGGGAGTAGTTTCTTACCTGTAACTCCATTTCTCCAACATTGGTATCTTTCATGGATTCACATGCGCCCGCCTGCCTCCCCTGGGCATGCAAACTGGTTCCCCCACTACTTTGGGGGCCGAAATCTGAGGCAGCGCGGGGGCGGGTCCTGTATTTATATCATGGCGTCCTGACGGCGCGGGCACGCATGATACAAAACGAGGTGGATAGGACGCATAAGCGTCGAAAAAGTTTTCCTACGGGAAAGGGTCTATATAATGTACCGGGGATTCCCAGCCTGACGACGGGGAATATTCTAAGCATGTGAATCCATGAAAGATACCAATGCTGGAGAAATGGAGTTACAGGTAAGAAACTACTCCCTTCTCTACTCCCACTACCTTCACTCCCAACCACTACTACCTCTGCCAATACTACCACTAACAATCTGCTACTCCTACTCTTTTTCTACTCCTCACACTTCCTGCTCTCACACTCCACATACCCCTTCTTAACAATAGTCTCCACTCCACTCGCTCTCACCTCCTCTGGTCTCTTGGACGTCTCCTTCACCACCTCCTGTCCTCACCCAACTAACCCACACTTGCACACACATCTATTTAAATCCCCACCCCCTCCTAGGACTGGTGCACTTACCTTATCCAATTAGCTTACCTGCCTTCCAGGGGTGTTAAAGGGGAAGAGCTTAAGAGGGCTTAAAAGAGCTTGCCCCCCGCTTCTTCCAACATGGACTTTAATGGGGTCCAAGTAGATCTTTTAGACAAGGCCTTTCTGGACCTATTTTAAATTAACAATATCGCTGGTGGTTTGGTGGGTCATATTATGGCCTTCATGGAGGCTTTTGTTTATAATGTAAAACCTGGGTGGGCTAGTGGTTTACTCACTGTATGCACAGATTCTAGCTGATACTGCCAGCTGGACCAATACATTTCCTCAGCAGCGGCCAGTGTCATAGCGGCTGCTGCATCCTGGGCTGTTGCTCCGTCAGAGGCCGGTGTAATACTGGTCGCACCACCCCACTGCATCTTGCTGGGTGACGTTTGGCCAGGCCGTCCTACGCTGCCCGGTCTTCCTTGTGGCAGTGTCTTTCTAGTTGCAGTGGGGCTTTCCACGGCTCTGCCGCCTGCATCAGTAGTCGCTCACGCTGCAGAGATTGCTGACCTCATCTCGTACTACAACCTTGATGCCTGTCAATCACTGAAACATGATTTACCCCTTCCTCTCCACATGTTTTCGACGTCCTCCTACCCCAAGGCTACTGTATCCAACATCCCGACCGGCCAGGAGGCGGAGTGGCAATCGTCCATAGGAGTAATTGGCCATGCTCTATCATCCCCTCTCCCAGAACAAACTCATTTGAGTCACTTAACTGCCAGTCTCCTATATTGCACAAGGAATCGATCCCCTTCCACCTCATCTACAGACCACCTCACAGGAGTGACTTTCATTATAGACATTGCTAACTTACTCTCCTGTGCCAAATTAGCACATTCAAATAATATCTTTCTCTGTGATTTTAACATCCCCGAGTCACTGACAACCACACTGGAAGCACGCTTTTCGCACTGGCCGCTTCCATGAACCTTAAGCAAATTGTGCTCTTCCCCCACGCACAACAACGGAAACACTCTAGACTTGGGGCCTCATCACGAGTTGGGTGGTAACCCCGGTGGTATTACCGCCAGGGATATTAGCGCTACCCCTAAATCCCCCAGCACTATTAGCGCCGGATCGCGGGTTTGGCAGAACAGTTCGTTCCCATTCCCGCTGGCGGTATTCGCATCGGCGGTAATAGCGACAAAAATCAGCAAAATCGCAGTAGATTTGCCCCCAGCTTAGAGCTGGGGGCAAATCCCCCAAGCCCATGATCTGGCAGACCCTTAAATGAGGCGGTAATAGCGCTAATGCCCATTTAAGGGTTACTGCCAGACTCGTGATGAGGCCCCTAGTCTTCACATCATCCCCCTGCATCGACTGTGCAGACCCTATGCCACTTGACTGGTCTGACCATGCCACCATCCCATTATCAGTCACCCACTCGACTATGGCTCACAAAGGTCAGGCTAAATGCCCTCTCACTCAACGCCACTCATTCAAAACCTTCCCAGTCAAATAGCTAGAAGCAAACCTTGCAGACCTCCCCACCACAGGGAATGCCGCCGGCCCCCTGGAATTATTCTGCAACTCTACCATGAAACTGGAGGACACTCATGCACCCCAAAATCCAGCCAGGCTAAAACCAAACCATCTGCCCCATGGTACACCCCGAGCAAGCCTTCAACAAATTCAGAACCCTAGAGAAACGGTGGCACAAAAAACATAACTTGGGACATCTCGACAAATTCAAATCTCGCAAAACATAGGATTCTAATTACTGAGGCCAAAGCTGCTTACTACTCCACTACCATTGCGGCAGCCTCTAACAAGAGCAAAGCCTTCTTTGAAGTAGTAAAGCACTGTACCAAACCCTCACCTGACCCCAAGATACCAGCAATTCAGGAAAGATCCGACACAAGAAACACTTTTTTTTAAAAAAAGACAAAATCTGAGAGACCGTCAAATCAACCTCTCACAGCATTAGCATCCCCTGCACCCTGGCACACACTGCCTCCGTGGACCGATCATCTTCTCTCTTTTATCCGCATCTCCTAAAAATGATGGGCACCCTAAAACCTACTTCCTACTCTGACAAAATAATTCCAGCCTCCATCCTTAAACAATTGACGGGCCCGGCACTCTGCTCTCCTCAGCATCATCAATGCCTTGCTCGCAGAAACATCATATCCCCGAACACCCTCATAACTGGTCTTATATGACCTGTTTTGAAAACAACAACCCTAGATCCAGACCAGTTTAATGGCAAAATCTTGTAAAAAGTAGTTGCACAACTACTCTCCATAATCGAACAACTACAACTCCTAAATTACTATCAGTCCGGGTTCTGCCCAAAGTGTAGCATCAAGACAGCTACCATACAGGTGGTGCATGATGCTCTCCAAATCATGGATAAGGGTGACTCATGCCTCCTCATCCTCCTTGACCTCTCAACTGCATTCAACACAGTTGAGTACTGCATCCTTCTCACCCTCCTTGCTGATCAGGTGGGATTATATGGCAATGTTCTGAATTGGTTTTCCTCCTACCTCTCAGGTCAGACTGTCCAGATGAACCTGTTGTGTTCTAACCAATTCCAGGTCTCCTGCAGAGTCCCCTAAGGCTCTATCCTCTCACCAATCCTTTTTAACCTGTACATGGAGCCTTTGGGTACTGTCCTCAAAGATCCCAATATAGCCATACACCAATATGCAAACGATACTCAGTTGTACACGAGAATAAATAGCGTGCGTGACATAATTAATCTCTGCGATTACCTAGCCATCATCCAGTCCTGCATGTCGACTGCCTACCTCAAACTAAACCCATCCATGACTGAATTTGTCTACATCTGTCCTCCTGCTAAAAACAACTTGTCCAACAATGACTGAATGATAGGCATCTAGAAGGATTTAATGCACAACTCTCAGACTCAGCAAACTCTTAGGCTTCACCATTGACAGCAATCTGTCCTTCCAGAAACACGTAGCCAAGAAGGCCCAAATAGCTTGGCTCAGAATCCCTACCCTTTGAAAAACCAACCCTTCATCTCGCCACAGGACTTCTGGACCGTAATGCAGCCCCTTGTGGTCTCGCATATTGATGGGGGAAATGCTCTCTTGACAGGGCTCCCAGCTTCTCACTTCTCTCCCCTAAAAGCAGTCCACAATGCTGCAGCACGTCTTATTACGAGAGCACTGAAATGTGACCGAAATACCTCTATCCTACGCAAACTACATTGGCTTCCACTCCAAGCCAGGATACTGTTCAAGACTGCATGTATCATCTACAAAGCAGTCATCAGTAGCAAACCAGTGTATCTGGCGGCTAAGCTCCACATATCTGGTGGTACACACTCCTCGCACAGCAAATCGACCTACCAGCTTGAATCGCAGCTCGTCCGAAAAGAAAGGACCCGCAAACAATACTTCTTTTGCCATGAACCCACCCTCTCGAACTTGATACGCAGTGGGTTCGGAATGCCTCCACAATTCTCCAATTTTGCAAATCTCTCAAAACATGGCTCTTTTAACACCACTGCACGAAGGACTAATTCCAATGGGCAAAAATACCGACGCACAGACCTCAAAGTACTGCGCTATTGTTAAGATGCCAGCCCAAATGCCTGCTAGCCACACTTTGTGCAGCGCTACGCTGCTCTCAAGCTAGATCTGCGCTTTAACCAATACAATAAAGAAAACAAATAAATCTGCTGGTGGGTGCCCTCGTTCTGGCGCCGCTTCTCCGCGGCCCCAGAGCTGCATCAGGTAAGGAAGGGCAGGGAGGTGGCCTGCCTCCACACGGACACCTGAAAAGGCTTAAAGGCGTTTAAGGGGGAGCGGCCTGTCGATAGTCCTTGTCACACTGTAAAAAATGTGAATATAAGTGGAGACTGACTGATTCGGAGCACGTGGATCTTAGACGTGCCCTTGATTCATTATGTGGAATGCACTTTTGATTCATTATGCAGAATGTCACTTTTCCATCAAAGACCTGTGCTTGAATTTGCGCTTCTGAAATGCAAGCAATAATCCAGCAAACAACTGATACTTGTTAATGTATATTATTTGAGAAATATTGTCAGCTACACAGAGAGAGCCCAATTTGCACCATCAATTTTAAATGTAACTAAACAAGAACAGTAATTAACTTTTTAATTTATAAGCCAACATGTCATGTATTTCAAGAGTAGTGCTGCAGTGCTTTGAGATATGAAATGGCATTCTTGAGAATCCTGCACTTCTTGCTACAAAGACTCTATTTCAGAATTGACAATGTTGTTTTTTTTCTGCAGCGTGTTTCATTACAAGCATGTGAAATAATGTGTTGAATACAAAGAGCCTATTTTCCAAAAGCAAAAAGATTTACCTAGTGTGATATCATTTAGAGAATGTATGTCAAAGAAATTGTTGTGATGCAACTATAAATGGAGAGAAGCATATTTTAAATGTATCAAATGTCCATTATTACATGTTGGATTGTTCAAATGTACATAGGGAATACGTTGTTTAATCTGCATGCCCAGATATCAGTTTTAACTTTGGCTTTGCCAATGCTGTTTTTTCAGTCAGTCTGATAGAAACAACATTTTTGTTCAACCTGCATGAGAACACATGACTGAGCGTGAAAGATTTATGATCCTAGGGGATTAGCTTTCCCATCTGGAAAAAAAACACTTATTTATCTTTCATCAAAGAAATAAATTAGTCCAGTACTACAAAGGAATCCCATGCTCCAGGCCTCTGATGGGTTCTACCAACACACATGGGCTACTTTTAAGAGAAAATAACCTGTAAATGCATCTTCACATTCCAGTAGCGACATATATATGGTCCTCTGAGCCGATTTAATCTAGGAGGTAGTCGCCTGCACAAAACATTCACCATCTGGAGTTAATGGAAAGACAAACAAAGGGGACCTGTTGGCTACTCCTATTAACCACTAACTGAAAGGTGGCCTTGACATGCAGAGTTCAACAGGAATGAAGCTGACCATTTAAAATATTATTTGGTACATTAAACTATTCTGGCTATATCTTGCAGAGGCTTAGAACCAGAAAAACACCACAGGTTATGAAACTGTGTCTCCCCTACAAAATGAGACTAAACAAATGATACATTATATGAATATAAATAACTTCATAACATT
Organism: Ambystoma mexicanum; assembly: GCF_040938575.1. Taxonomy (NCBI): domain Eukaryota; kingdom Metazoa; phylum Chordata; class Amphibia; order Caudata; family Ambystomatidae; genus Ambystoma; species Ambystoma mexicanum. The sequence goes on along the minus strand of NC_090937.1, from coordinate 760,874,704 downwards.
TCATTACAAAAATACATCCCACTTAAGTAGGAATTTGACTAGGATCCTGGCAATCTAAAAATCAAAATTTCATTGATGGATAGATTCCTACTGGAAGAAAATACGATTCAGTCCAAATTGTCCAGAAACACACCTTATCACATGTTCAGAATGTGATTAACCTGGGAAATGAAGGGGTGTATACCTCAGAGTGTCAACCAGTTAATCAAGCCAATGGGAATATTTGACCAATCAGAAATCGGGATATCAATATGATATGGGAATATATCCCAGAGAGAGCTCTGGGATTTTGAAGGCTGTCAAAAGGGGAACCTCTGTCCAACTGTATGAGCACTGAGGGATGACTTCTTGAGTGATGAAAGAGACCTTATGACTTGTCCAAGATAAAGCCTGAAGCAGATTTTTATCTAAGGCACACGCACCAATATTTCTTTCCCAGAGGTCGATAAAATGGAGAGAAGAGGGGCCTAGCTCACTGGGGGGATTTCCTGGAGGTTGGGACGGTCCATGCTGGCTGTGATTGAAAAAAAATAACTAAAAGGAAGTAATAAAAGTCCCAATGCTATTAGATATGCGTCCTCTATTATTGTCTCTCTCCTAAGTCCCTGGAAAGGGAACTCAGAGGGGGAGCCATTAGGAGAGAACTAATTTTGAATAGAATGGGTTGGCATTTTGGTGTGGAGTGCAGCTTGCTCTCTCATTACATTCAAATTGAAGTGATATCTGATTTAGTGCAGAACAAATAGCATTTATCTGCTCATAGCTTCTGATAAACTATCAGTTGAGCGCAAGTAGAATGTTCTAGCGTGTTAGTGTGAAATGTATCCTGCTTTCTGAGCACATTGGCCAAACGACGATTCATTTAACTTGGAACCCAATAGCATTTCTGCGCAGGGCGTGTAGTCCCTTGCAACCAAATTTGAACCCTGTGTGTTTTCACAGGTATTTTCAATTACTTGGCCATTTGGGTTGGTGCCCAATGCTCCATAGCGTAACATAGAATTTGTAAATCAAGACCTGTGAAGGCCTAGTCATTTAAAAATGGTCATTGCAATGAAAGGGAGCTTGAACAGCTTCCAATCCTACAGATAGTGATGCAATTTCAAATGAACATTTGAATCACACCAATGACATTGGGCCTCATTCCAAGTCTGGCGGTAACCGTGCCGGAAAAACCGGCAGGTTGCTGCCAGACCCGGAATGAATTACCGGCTCCGACTTGCCGGAATTACCGGGGCATTACAGCCCGGTGATCCAGTAATTCCGGAGCCGGCATTCCGTTACTCCCCATTCCCATGGAGTCGCATAGGACTCCATGGGAATGGGGGCCATGGAAACACCGGCCCCATGTGGTAATGGTGCTGGTGTTTCCATGTCCGTCTGCGGCCAGTAGCGTTACGCCCGCCAGGTCACACCTGGCGTGTGTAACGCCACTGGCCGCAGAACTTGTAGTTAGCTGGTCTGGAAACGGTACCGGTACGGTTTTACCGGCACCATTAAATCCAGACCGGCTAACTTGTAATGAGGCCCATTGTGTTGACGATAGACGACCCTGTATTAGATACACCCAAACAGCCCAAAATTAAGATTTCATGAATAGGAGCTAAAACCATCTCTTGGGTATCGGGCATCACCCAGTAGGCCAGGAGTTAACTCTGGGGAACCAGGAGCTAGTGTATTCCATGCCGCAAATCTAATTTTCTCTTAAGATGCAAACTTTAACTTTGTGTCTAATATATACAATCTGTTTTGTGTTAAATGTCTTCTATATGTTTGTAATGATTCCTTATACAAATTGTCAAATACTCAAACATTGGAATGTTTGCATGGCAACAGTTTGCTCTGGAGCCTAAAGTAGCACCTGGTAGCTCTTGGTGACATGCTAACCAGGCTCCCCCGGGGAAGAAGCAGGAGCTTAAATAGCTCCCCGCAATTTTGAACCCTTCCCTAATCATCCAAAGGAATTGGGTTGTGAGGGGAAGTTGTCCTTTCAGAAAATAATTATGTTGAGCTTGTTAGAGTTTAGAAAAATTGAAACACTGACACGATGATTTATTATGTCTTGTAGATCCACATCTTTAACAGAAGAAAAGATTTTGGCACCTTGCTAAGGGGTGTTGATAAAGATGCGAACAACTACCTAGGAACAACTACGTAGGTTGGTAGAAAATGATTTCTCTTGTGTTCGTGAGTTTTGAACTTTGTTTTTTTTCCTTAGTTGTGTATATAAAACAATTATGTCTTAGGCTGTTTTTCTTAATATTTTCAGGATGGTAGGTAACATCTCTCCAGAAGAAGTTGCTACTTGACTCGAAATGCATTGTGTGTGTACATTAGTGGAAATCTGTCTTGCCCACTTAAGATACACTTTGCATTGAAAATAAGGAAAACTGTTATAGACTCGGCCCAGACCCTTGTTCTACATGTTTTTGTTCTTTTGGAGAAGGGGTGTTTTTTATATTTATGAAGATTTTATACGAAAATACACTGATTTTACAGCTGATTCTACAAGACAAATCATCTTTACTTACAAATGTAAAGGCGTTTGTATAACCCCATGTCAGAATTCATGATATTGATGGTAGATTCCATGTACCTTTAACAACATGCTTGGCATCTTCTGTTTGGTGCTAATGTGGCGCTAAACCAACAGCTATGATTTAAAGTCATTGGGTGATGCTAAAAGTAATCTTAATGCTAATGCACCATCTGTTGTGTACCCTAAGAAGGCTTCAAAATATGCACTTGCCACTATTCATTGGCTAGTGATAATGCTGTGCTTTGTGTATGTGGAGAGCTGAGGGGGGGGGGGCAATTGATTTGTTTATGCCTAGCTAGTAGCTACCAACATGAAATGTTTACCCGTTGCCCTAAGGACATGTGCAGACTTGTCCTAGCTCCACAATGTCATCTGATTATGCACACGCACCATTATTTCTTACACACAATGTTGTTTACGGGCCAAAACAAGAAAATAAAACCCATTTGATTCGGCATATTGCTGTATATAATAGGTTTGTATGTTGGCGGAAAGGAACCCTTTGGGGGGATCTTAAGCGTATTGCATCTGTCACTGGTTTCGGGGTGGCAGGGTTGCAAAGGTTGGCAAAGGTTTAATGTGGCTTCGTGAACGAACACTCTGCTCGATATTGGCTTCTATGACTTTGCCAAGCGGACAGTGTGAAAACAGAAGTGCGAAAATGTTTCCTTTTTAAAGTGGTTGGCTGCAAATAAACATAATTATATAGGTTCTCTCTGATACAAAGCACTGTTAGTTGTAGACAACCATGATGAAACCAGAGACTTGCAAGGGCATGCAGGATGTACTACAACTATGGAATGCTTAACCTAGATGGATCTATTGGTTTATTTTCTCTATTTCTTTGGCAAGATCTTTATTATGTTTAACATGTTTAACTTCTATTAGAATTTGGTGTTGCAAACAAAACCAGTAAAAACTACATTTTGACTGGATTGTGTCCTTCAACGTATTCCCCATCTTTGCTAATCACGTCCAGCTTCGGCTGCTTCAGAAAATGTTTTCTTCGGCAGAGGACGCTGTGCGTCGATGCCGTTGAGTTGATGTCCATCGAAGGCCTCTGTCGAGGGTGACGTCATCGGGTGTACAAGTAGCATGCACGCGCCCGTTGGAATCCGTTCCATGTTTTTCCGTAAACATGTTTGCTTCGGAGACTCAGCGTGCCTCGCTGGTATTTGTTTACTGCGGAGTTTCTTGCGAAAAAAATCATACGACGACATGTCTTCTTCATTGAAACCTACTATACCTCGCTCGGGTTTAAAAAAAAAAAAAAAAAATGCGATTCGAAAATGTCCATCACGGATCAGCATCGCTCTTGCCTGTTGTGTTGGGGGGAAGACCACGGCACAGATTCCTGCTCGAAGCGCCAGGCAATGACTGGAAAGGCCCTGCGAGAACGGAAGGGAAAATTGCAGGTAGGCCGTAAAAGGAAAACCAATCATTCCTCGCAGTGCTCCAGATAAGATTTTGAGGTGAGAGTATTGTACTCCCTAATTTTAGAATGAGAGCGTAAATGCAATTTCAAAAGCGTAAAAATTAGGTTTCTCCTTCGCAAGAGAGTAAAACGTCAGGTACATTATTTGAACCACTTGACACTTAACAGTGCAGGTTAACACGGAGAGGAGTTTGTTACCTGCAAAAAGATTATAACAGTGATACCGCAGCGTGGCCCCACATGCGTGGCTGCTTTCCCTGACAAGTGCAACATAGAGCAATGTGAAAAGGGGCAGGGGGGAAAGCAACTAGCTGCTCAAGTGCTACAAGTTGGGGATCCCTGCCCTAGTGCTTACACAGCCCTGAGAGTACTACCTACCTTTAGAAAATGATGCACTGTGCACATAAGTAGGCCAGTGGTGGCTGGTGAAATTATTAATTGGAAGGGTGTACATATTTGCCATGAATAAGGTGTTGTCCTGAGAACATAAGTTTAAAATAATGGGTTAAAATGATGCATTTTACAGTACAATTCTGGTGAAAACTGGGTAAAATGCCAAAGTTTGCTATCTGCTTCACAGGGCGAGAGATGAAAAAATGCACTAGATGCCAAGACACCAACAATGCACAGGAGCACTTTCCAACATATTTCCATGATACCTTTTCCCACAATACATGCTAGTATATAAAAACACAGGATCATGCTGGGTGTGCCCTATCCTGTCCTGCATCAATATTTGTCAGTATCCCCCATGTAAGAACCTTAGTTTAGCACATATTGCCAGCAATGCTACTCAAGAACGCATTGCCTTGCCAATAAGAACATTCTCCCGTTGGCTTTGCCCATAATGCCCAAACGAAAACGTTGTGTCCGTATAGCTATTGTGTGTTTTCCAGCTTGGCTTGCTGTTGGTTTTCTTGGTGTGTATGCTTTTTGGTCCATGATCTTCTATTTCGCAGACAGCACTCAGTAGTAAATGAAATCGGCGTATTTCTTTTCATAATATTACATATATATGAGTGATCAGTTTTGTGAAAAAAGTAAACTCCAAAAAACATCAAATTTCTTTAATTCAACTGCGAATTCAATCTTTGTTTTATTCAATTCAGAGGCAGCGCAGCCTGCACATTTACCCCTCAGATGTCTTAACCCCCGCATTCTAATCCAGTGCCCATTCAGTCCTGATTTCACACTCGGCCCAGCACCCGAGGCTAATCAGCATGAGAAATGACATGTCTTTTTGTGCTGCTCTGATGTCCATTCCAAATCCATAACATTTTACACCCTTTTATGACCACACAACACTTCAGGTGCCATGTTGTTGCAGTGGCAGTCCCTATTCGAAGCTCTCCACAAGCCAACATCAGAGAAATAGTCTCTATGTGGCAATCTGCCCCCATGTCATCCCACATAGACACAATTTTGACGTACGGTCATTTGCTGTTACTTCAAATTCATATGCACTCAGCAGATGCCTTCACCTCCCAATAGTAACCCCAGATACCATTATTAATAATTGTTCATTTATAACGCGCTTAATACCAACGAGTGGTTTCTAAGTGCGGGATCGGGATTCAAACCGGTGTTGCGCTCTGTTGTCTTGCCTCCAAGACAAATCCGTTGCCCCCGACCTATCCTTCCTCCCAACACATCTAACACATCCCCACACATATCCTGTGCCTGACTGACACCTGTACAAAAATCGTTTCCAGGCCTCAGAAAGCATTGGACCCTTGTGACCACGTGCAGCTCATGACACACAGAAATAAAAAAAAAGATACTGTCACTGCGAGGGATAGGGCTGGCGTTGAAATCCCCCCAACTGATCCTATTGTGTGATACTCCCAGGAGGCTGGTATCTGGTAGCTACAACCACGAAGAGTAACAGTCAATCGCTGACAGGAGAAGCCAACACGATATAATTGTAATTGGCTTCTCCAATCCTCTCGGTGGTACTATCAAAGGGTATGAGTGCACACATCCCCAGCCATTGCAAACAACACTTTTCTATGAAAGGCATAAAAAGCCGAGCCCACAAAGCCAATATCTACCTTTTTCTCTGTGGGAATCTGAGGCAGACACACAGGAAGACAGTAGGAGACAGCTTGGGCTTGCCTGACAGGGTTTCTGCTCACTGCTGGGGCACCATAGTGACTTGTTATCCTCCAGTTGCTGCACATGTGAATAGTGCCATGCCCACTTAAAAATGTAAACTCCACCCGTGCACTGCACATCTTCAAATTCCATTGGCTAAAAATAACAACCAATAGCTTTTAATGATGTGAATGATGGCAGACCCTGGCTTCATACGGCCAAAGTCTGCATTCAGTCACACATTGGGAATTGATGCGCTGTTTGCGCATAGGTTGAGCGAGGCAGCATGGTCACACCTCTGACAAAGACTCTGCTCTCCTCTATTAAGCCAGCCAAGCTGAAAGGAAATTCGGAGGTGGCCCTGCACAGTCTCGTAAAAAACTCGCATATACTGAATTAATGATATAGACTCCAGTGCCATCTACTGGAGGAAAGAGGGAGCTGTTTTTATAAATACGGTGTTAACGCTGCGTAAATGAAACACATTGTAAAATTAAATGCTGCGTAAATGAAACACATTGTAAAATTAAATGATGCGTAAGTACAAGAATTAAATGCGTAAAAAGGCCCAATACGCCCTCTATCTGGACTACTGGTTCCTCGACCGTCGAGTCTGGAGATGGTTCTCCTCGACTGGAGGGTGACAAAAACAGATCGAGATCCCATAGTGGCTCCCACCACTCGTTTTCGACGAAACGGTCGAAGAGACGGCACCATCGGTTGCCATCCTCTTCATCATCGTCGAACGAGTCCCCCAGAACATTGAAGTGTCCCACCAAACATTCATCATCTGCAGAGTGGGAGGCATTTCATTTGAAAATGCTAGCTTTATCTGAAAAGGGCAAGCCTCAGACCGCGCCTTCTTTGGAAGCCGTCCGAGAGCGTTCCCATTACGACACTTGCGCGCCCTCAAGCCCGGGTGGTAGAAGAAAGACCCATCGAGAACCTTCGAGGTCTCCGATGGAAAAAAGTCACACGATCGAGATCCTAGACGCTGTCGAAGACTTCAAAACCCTCGAAGGCCAAATCTTCGAAGGGCCGTTCTCGACGTCGACACCAAAACCATTGATGCCGAAGATTTCGGTGGTTCCAGCACAGCCTTCTGAACATACTAAAACTGATAAGGGTGCCAAACCAAAGCCTCCTATGAAACCTTCTACACCTTTGGTTGTTTCTGAAAAAACGTTTACCCCTTTGCCAAGAAAGGAGTATTTTAAATCCCTTTCTTCAATTTATGAAGAGGAAGAAAGGTCGGATGAAGAGGAAATTTGGAACTCCAAATGTTCCAGAATGTCTAATTGTGGAAGAGAAGAAGATGAGACCTTGTGTACACACTGCATAATGCCAGTGGTGTTGATACATTGCTTGAAACAGACTTCAGTAGGCCAGAGCCAGGGGAACACGCTGACTTTTCGTATCGGCACCTCATGTCAAAAGTAGTAGAATATCTAGGCTGGGCTAGACCACCAGTTCAGTTCGTCCAAGATGATCTTACAGATATTCTGGACCAAGTTCCACCTACAGACCCAATCTTACCCTTTCATGTGGCCTTAAAAAATAGGGAGTCCCCGGATTCTATCCCTGCGGTGGATAAATCCTTCCTAAGAAAATACTGCCCTTCCTGTAGCGACCCCGGCTATCTGTCCAAACTCCCCACTCCGAGAGTCTGGTGCTCCAGGTGACCACAGCTACATCTAATAAAGCGGCGTACCCTAACATCCTTCCGGACAGGGACGACAAGCATGTGGACAGATGGGCGCTTTGTACACTCTGTGGCAGTGCATAGCAATGGCTGCGGAGCACATTCCAGAAGGGGAGGAAAGGGAGGGTTTCCTAGCTATCGGTAAAGATGGCAAAGAAGCAAAGCGTGAATCCCTTCAATCTGGATTGGACACAGCGGACAGCGTTTGCAGGTCCATGGCTACAAGCACAATGATGCGCAGATTTGCGTGGTTACGGAAGTCTGCTTTTGCTCCGGACGTGCAATCTCATCTCCTAAACATGCCTTTTGACGGGTCTCACCTGTGTGGCAACAAGGCTGACGTGAGCCTTGAGAGGTTGCAGATCTCAAAGGTGACTGCCAAATCTTTGGGAGCCTATGTTAGGCAATCTCAGCCTTTTCGTTCGTCAGGACAGCCATCTAGGGGACGATCCGATCGTTACTACTCCCCATTTGGAAAGGCAAGAGGAATGGCCAGTCAAAGAGGCCAAAGGAAAACCCCTCGTGGTGGATGAGGTAAAAGTGCAAAGCCAGCTCCAGCTGCAGCTTTTTTGCCATGAGCAGCTGCAGCAACTGGTCCAAAACCACTTTGAGAGCTTGCGTCACAAATCACCGGTGGGGGGCAGACTGTCTCAGCATCTCGAAGAATGGCGAGCCATTACCTCAGATACTTGGGCTCTGGAAACAATAGCCCAAGGTTACTGCCTTCCTTTTATAACGCAGCCTCACAACAATCCACCGGGGAAACGCACTTTGAGGATTCCAGATCCGCTCCTTGTGCAGGAAATATTAACCCTGCTAGAGAAAGGTGCTATAGAACCAGCACCTGTAGCGGAGAGCAACAAGGGTTGGTATTCCCCATATTTTTTGATCCACAAGAAAGACTGGGGACTGAGACCCATCTTGGACTTGAGATACTTGAACAAGTTCCTCAGGAAGGACAAATTCAAGATGGTGACACTTTCTCAGATCCTTCAGGCCCTCCAATTACAGGATTGGTTGGTGTCATTGGACCTTCAGGATGCTTATTTTCATGTTCCAATCCATCTCAAGCACAGGCAATACCTGAGGTTCGCCGTTGGCAGCTCGCACCATCAGTTTTGAGTCCTGCCTTTCGGGGTGACCTCTGCCCAAGGGTCTTCACCAAACTGATGGTGGTGGTGGCAGTGCATCTCAGGAGATGGGGGATTCACGTCTACCCCTACCTAGACGATTGGCTGATCAGGGCATGTTCTCCCGAACAAGCCTTGGATCATCTCAGTCACCTGCCATTCCATTCACAGACTGGACTTCTCCCTCAATTTCAAGATGTCACAGATGACACCTTCCCAACAGCTCCAGTATATCGGAGCTGTATTAGACACATCTTTGGTGAAAGGGCTTGCCACCCAAGACGAGGGCTCGAGACATTCTTCAGATCGTTATCAAATTTCTTGAGGTTGCTCGGCCTCATGGCATACTGCATTTTTCTGGTGCCAGAAGCCCGCCTGAGAATCGGATCCCTTCAATGGGCTCTAAGAAATCAATGGTCCCAGTTCTCAGGAAAGATGACGGATGTACTTCAGGTTCCAAGTAGGGTCGCACAGCATCTTTGTGGTGGGCCTGCGAGGACAATATTCTGAAGGGAGAACATATTTGGCAGCCATGGCTGGAGATTACAGTAGTGACGGACGCCTCACTCAGGAGTGGGGAGCACATGCCAACAATCTGGCAGTCCATGTTCGTTGGGCTCCATTGGAGTCCAAACTACATATGGACATTTTGGAGCTGAGGGCAATCAGACTAGCGCTGAAGGCTTTCCTGCCCTCGGTCAGGGCAAAGAATGTCCTGATAATGACGAACAATACAGTGGCCATGCATTATCTCAACAAGAGTGGAGGTGTAGGGTCACTACCACTGTGCATAGAGGCAATGCAGCTCTGGTTCTGGGCAATTCGAGAAGGAAACTCCTTATGAGCGGTTCACCTATCCGGGGAGGAGAACACGACGGCGGATGCTCTGAGCAGGCACAGCGCAGTATCCCAGGAGTGGGAACTAGCTCAGGAAGTCCTTCAAGAGGTCTTCACCCTTTGGGGAACCCCTCAAGTAGACCTGTTTGCCACCACAATCAACTGGAAGTGTGAGGCCGAGAGGAGCTCTAGAATACGCGTTTGTGGTGGATTGGGAATTACGACTGCTATACGCATTTCCAAGATCCCCGTCATTTCTCAAGTAATCGGGAGGTTGAGAAGGTTCGGAACCCGCATGATCTTAATTGCCCCGGATTGGGCAGGAGAACGTGGTACCCAGACCTTCTGGATATGTCCATCTGTCCTCCGATACGTCTTCCACAAAGAAAGAATCTTCTCTCGCAGAGGGAGAGTCAAGGTCTCCATCCAGAGGTCAACACACTCAACCTTCACACGTGGTTTCTGAAAGGTTGAGATACAAAGATTGGAACCTCCCAGATGACGCGATGGAGGTGTTGCTTTCGGCAAGAAGGCCAGCAACAGAATCTCTGTACTGTTGCCATTGGAACAAGTTCTGCGACTGGTGCAGGGAGAAGAATGTTGATCCTTTTCTATGTTCAACTCCGGAGGTGTTATCTTTTCTCCTATCGTTGGCACACAAAGGTCTACATTTTGGGACCATTAAAGGTTACCTAGCAGCGCTTTCTATTTTCAAGCACTCTTAGGAAGATTACTCCTATTTTAAAATTCCCTTGGTGATTCAATTTCTAAAAGGCCTCACAAATGTGTTCCCACCTTCTTTTCAGGTTCCAATTTGGAACATTAACCTGGTTCTAAAGTTTTTAATGCGTGCCCCATTTGAACCCTTGCACACATGTCCATTGAGATTATTGACCTTCAAAACCATATTGTTGGTTGCATTGACATCTGCACGTAGAGTGAGCGATTTGCAGGCACTTTCTTCCAGGCCACCCTATACCGTATTCCACAAAGACAGGGTTGTGTTGAGGGTAAGATCCTCCTTCCTACCTAAGGTTGGATCTGATTGTTCTGCCAGTGTTTTACCCACCTGCCGCTTCCCAGTAAAGGGGAAGAAAGGCTCCACAGTTTGGACCCTAGAAGAGCTTAAAGTTTCTATATTTCTAAGTTCTCCAAACTTAGAGTGAATGACCAACTCTTTATTGGATACACCGGAAGAAAAATGGGACAAGTTGTTTCGAAACAGACTTTATCAAGGTGGATTATACTTGGCATCTCAGAATGTTAAGAATTGGCAGGCAAGGACCCGCCAGAGGGCTTGAGAGCTCCTTCTACCAGGGGTAGAGCCTCTTTGGCACCCTTGAAAGGGGCGTACCAATTAAATCTATTTGTGATGCTGCAACATGGTCATCGTTGCATACATTCACAAAATATTACTGTCTAGATGCTTCCCACTCTCGAGATGTGGCTTTTGGTCTGGTGGTACTGTATTTGGCTGTATTGGGCTTTATAAAATGCCAACAATTACAATCTATTCGAAGAACAAGTTACTTACCAACTGGTAATGTTCTTTTGACTGGATGTTCCTCCAACGTATTCCTCATCGCCCTCCCAGCCTTCCCCTCTGTAGATTTTCCTTTGCTGTTACAGCTTTCGTTCTCGCAGGGCTTACTACTGCTTGCCTAGGTTAACAGCCAACACGTATAGGAGAGAAAAACGGAACTGAGGCCAATGGGCACCGCGCGTGCTACTTGTACACCCGAGCTGGACGTGATAATCGAAGATGAGGAATACTTTGGAGGAACATCCAGTTGAAAGAACGTTATCAGTTGGTAAGTAACTTGTTCTTTTATGTCGTTACCCATTGTTCCTTATGAGTATGCACATCATAGGGCCCCACTGACATCTAACCTTATGTCAAATGCCACTCTGGACCTGAACAATGCACCGCCCAACTGTGCAATAGTTTTGGAAAAAAGACTAAATAATTCAGAAATAAGAGAAGAAATTGCAAAGTGGTTAGCTCAGTTTGTTTCAATGGTACAGTACAAAATTTCAGGCGAGTTCAACATTGTTTGGTGTGATAACTATGCTCTGCAAAATACCGAATCTGATCAAATGAACTACAAAAATGGAGGCCATATTTTAGTAATCTCTGAGCAATTTAGCAGCACTCAAGTCAAATGTTCAAAGTCCATCGTTTACTGCAACCCCTTGTTTTTAACAAAACAGGCATTGCTCCCATCTGGTGACCATTGTAAATAAGAACTATCTAACACACTGGCAGTAAACTTAATGCGATACTCCGCTCATCTGGCATTCTCAGCAAAATAGTATTCATCAACCCTCTTGTAGCTTTCCAATTGTTAGTCTCTTTGTTTCTATCCTATTTCTCCTCTTTCCTTTTTTTTACCACTCATCCTTTCCTCCACAGACCACTGTGATGAATCCTGTGTTTTGCTTAGCTTATTGTCTTTGACTTAAAATGCACATGTGTATTTTTATTTACATTTTTGTTGATATTAAAATGCATAGGATGTTTATTTGTTTTTAACTGTACCTGCCACCGAAAGCCTTACTTCCCAATGAAGAATTTGTTTAGACCAAGTGTAAACCATTTTTGGAAGGGATTGTGTCCTCCGACGTATTCCACATCTATGACGGGTAATGTCCACAGCTGTGCTGCTTCGTAAAATTTTAGGCAGAGGGCGTCCTGCGTCAATGGCGTCCATCTAATGTCCCTTGAGGACCTCCAACAAGGGTCGACGTCACCGGATGTTATATATAGGACGCACAACGCCCGTAGCCTCAGTTCTGTTTTTTCCGCAAACGTGTTTGCTTCTGAATCTCGGCGCTCTCAATTTGTTTCTTCAAACGATGTCTTCATCTTCCTCTACTACCCTGAGGTTGGGCTTTAACAAAATGTCGGGACTGCGGTTCGAAAATGTCCATCACAGACCTGCACGACATCTGCCTCTGCTGCCTAGGCGAAAGCCACACCACTGACGACTGCGAGGACTGCCAGTCCCTGACTTCTAAGGCCTTGTAGGAGTGTAAGGGGAAATTAAAGGTAGGTAGGGTGTCCAAACCCCGTAAATCGAAGTCCACTGGGCTTTCGACTGAAGACTCGAGGGGCGACTCTCCGCGTAGGCGAAAATACAGGGGGTCTCAGTCTAGGAGTGGTTCCTGCCATTCCTCTGCCTCGCCTCGAGGCATTCTAGGAACAGCCGGCACTGGTCGCCTTTCCCGTCCTCGTCAGAGGAGGACTCCGCCAGATGGTTGACTTGTCTCACCAAGTCTTTGTTGCCGGCCGAATGGGATTCATTCCGCCAGCAGATATTAGCGATTTTTCAGTCACAAGGCACATTCCATCCGCACCTTCGAAAGAAGCCGGCAGGGAACGGGCTCAGTCCACCACTCGCACGCCTTTGGGCTCGGGAGGTTGGCGCAATCATCGGGAGCAGTCCAGGTCCCGATCGGACAAGGGAGATCGCCATAGCCGTGCCAGGTCCAGGTCCCGGTCCTCGATGCCATTGAGACCGTCGAAACATGTGAAGCCTTCGAAGAAGGCATCAACGCCATCAGCGCTGTGTCAGTCGGTGGACGATCTCGAGGCTCTGTCCCTGAAGAAGTCGTTGACGCCGTCGGTGCCTCGGTGGACATCAACGCCAATTCCCTCGGCGCCCTCGATGCCGTTTGTGGTGGATTGGCCAGAGGTGCCACTGAGGGCTGTGGAACCTCGGAGGAAGGCTTGCATTAAGTCTGTGAGGCCTGTTTTTGAGCCCAGGTCTGTTCCTCCTCCTAGATTGGATTTTTTTCCAACATTTGCAAGAAATTTCGGCGGATGATGAACTGTCTGATCACGAGATGGGCTTGCCTGTGCATCCTGACGTCCCTGATGACCTTTTGCCTGCACATAGTCAGATGAAGGAACTCCATCATTCATTGCATGACGCCAGTGGCCTTGACACCTCTCCGGAGGTGGAGTTTGGCTGGCCAGAACCGGGGGCGCATGCTGAGTCTTCCTATAGGCGTCTCATGTCGAGGGTGGTGGAGTACTTGGGGAGGTCTGCCCCGCAGTGAAGTTTGATCAGGATGACTTGACTGATATCCTGGATCAGGGTCCGTCCACTGACCTGGTGTTGCTGTTTCACATTGCTTTGCAAAAGAGGGTGGCAGCGGCTTGGACTGCTCCGTAGCGTCTTGCGGCAGTTAACAGGTTGTTCCCGAAAAAATACTGCCCATCCAGTAGTGACCCCTGGTAATTATTGTTGCACCCTACTCCGGAGAATTTGGTGGTGCAGGCGGCTATGGCCTCCCTGAAGCAGGCTGCCTACCCTACCATCCCTCCTGATATGGACGACAAGCGCTTCAATGGTTGGGCGAGGAAGGTATTTTCAGCTGGGAGTATGGCGTTGAAGTCGGCCAACTGCACTTGTGACTTGGCAATGTTTACATACACTCTGTGGAACTATGCGTCTTTGGCGGCTGAGCATATTCCCGAGGTGGAAGAAAGGGATGGCTTTCTGGCCCTCGTGCAAGACGGCAAGGATGCTATGTGCGAATCCCTTCAGTCGGGTTTGGACACGGCAGATAGTGTCAGCCGGTCCATGGCTGCGAGCACCATGAAACGCAGGTTTGCGTGGTTGCGGAAGTCGGGTTTTGTACCCAGATGAGCAATCCAGTATTCTGAACATGCCCTTTGACGGCGTTCATTTGTTTAGCAGCAAGGCTGATGAGAGCCTTGTGAGGTTGCAGACCTCCAGAGCTGCAGCAAAGTCTTTGAGCGCTGCAGTACGGCAACCTCTGCCTTTTCGTCCTAGGGGACAGCAATGGAGGGGAGGTTCCTTTCGCTACTACTTCTCTTTTGGTAGAGCGAGAGGGGCTGCCAGTCAAACGGGGCAGCGAAAAAGTACCTGTGGTGGTCAGGGAAATCGTGGTGCCAAAGCCGCTCGAGCAGTTGCCTCTTTGCCATCAGGCGCTGCCGCAGCCGCTACAACTCAGTCATGAGGCCATGTCCCATGGTTCGTCGGTTGGGGGCATGCTAGCACAGCATCTCAGAGAATGGCATGCCATTACTTCAGATGTGTGAGTTCTGGATACCATAGCCCACGGCTACTGCCTTCCCTTCCTGTAGCGGCCTCATGACAATCCACCGGGGAAGCTCTTTGAAGCGTCCGAATCCGCTCCTTGCACAGGAAATCCTATCCCTGATTGAGAGAGGTGCCATAGAACTGGTGCCTGTGGCTGAGTGGAACAAGGGATGGTATTCCCCATATTTTTTGATTCCCCAGAAAGACGGAGGACTGAGACCCGTCATGGACTTGCGTTGGTTGAACAAACTTCTCGGAAAGGACACGTTCAAGATGGTTATTCTTTTTCAGGTCCTCCAGGCCTTTTGGCTTCAGGATTGGTTGGTCTCTCTCGACGTCAAGGACGCGTACTTTCATGTGTCGATTCATCCCAAGCACAGGAAGTACCTGAGGTTTGCAGCTGGCGACTCGCACTTTCAGGTTCGGGTCCTGCCATTCGGTTTGACCTCTGCCCCGAGGGTCTTCACCAAGCTCATGGTGGTGGTGGCAGCGTACCTCAGGCGAGGGGGGGATTCACGTCTACCCCTACCTGGACGACTGGCCGATCCGAGCGCACTCTCCCGAGCAAGTGTTGGATCATCTCGGTCTCACCTGCTGCACCCTCCACAGACTGGGCTTCTTCCTGATTTTCAAGAAGTCGCATTTGACACCATCCCAGCAGCTCCAGTACATCGGTGCTGTGCTAGACACGTCCCTGGGGAAGTGTTCGCCTCCCCAGGTCAGGGCTCATCACATTGGTGGTGGACAAGTTTCAAAGTGCCCAGTGTCTCCCGGCTTTAGACTTCTTAAGGTTGCTGGGTCTCATGGCATCCTGCATCTTTCTGGTGCCGGAGGCCAGACCACGGATGAGATCCCTGCAATGGGCCCTCAAAGTGCAGTGGTCCCAGTTCTCGGGCAGTATGTCGGATCCCGTGCAGATTCCACTCTCGATCACCCTTCTGTGGTGGGCCGACGAAAGGAACCTGCTGAAGGGGGAACCATTTTGGCAACCATGGCCGGAGGTGACGACTGTGACGGATGCTTCCCTCACAGGATGGGGTGCTCATGCCAACGGACTGACAGTCGGCGGTCGTTGGTCTCCTTCGGAGTCCAGACTCCACATCAACCTGTTAGAGCTGAGAGCCATCAGGCTTGCCCTGAAGGCTTTTCTGCCAACTGTACAGGGGAAAAGTGTCCTGATTATGACGGACAACACAGTGGCCTTGCATTACCTTAACAAAAAAGAGGGGCCAGGGTCGCTCCTGTTGTGCAGGGAGGCGATGCAGCTCTGGTTCTGGGCCATTGAACAAGGTCTTTCGATCTCGGCAGTTCATCTGGCCGGAGATGAAAATGCAGCGACGGATGCTCTGAGCAGGCAGAACACAGTCTCCCACGAGTGGGAGTTGGCTCAGGAAGTCCTTCTGGAGATCTTCGCCCTTTGGGGAACCCCACAAGTGGATCTCTTCGCCACCAGTGTCAACCGGAAGTGCGAGAGATTCTGCTCAAGGGAATTTCCTCCGAGAGGATCCTTAGGAGACACGCTTGTGGTGGATTAGTCATTCCTGCTGCTGTACGCATTTCTTCCAGTCCCCATAATTCCTCAAGTGTTGCAGAGGTTCGGGACCTGCATGATTCTAGAGGCTCCGGATTGGGCCAGGAGAGCGTGGCACCCGGATCTTCTCGAATTGTCCATCTGCTCTCCATGCCGTCTTCCTTACCGAGAGGATCTGCTCTCGAGGGAGGGGGGGCAGGTTCTCCATCCAGAGGTCAGGACTCTCAACCTTCATGCTTGGTATCTGAAAGGTTGAGATTCAAGGATTGGGACCTCCCAGATGATGTGATGGAGGTGTTGCTTTCGGCCAGGCAGCTAGCAACAAAGTCCCTGTACCATTGCCGTTGGCGAAAGTTCTGCGACTGGTGCAGGGGACAGAATGTTGATCCTTTCCAATGTTCCATTCCTATGGTTTTGTCTTTTCTGCTTTCTTTGGCCCACAAGGGCCTGCAAGTGGGTACCATTAAGGGTTAACTGGTGGCGCTGTCCATATTTAAGCGCTCGTCTGAAGAGTGTTCTTACTTTAAGATACCTTTTGATTTTGCAGTTTTTAAAAGGACTAATGTGTTTCAGCCGTCCCCTTTCCAGGTGCTGGTTTGGGATTTGGATTTGGTTTTGAAGTTTCTGATGTGTGCTCCTTTTGAGCCCTTGCACTCTTTTCCTTTGAGACTGTTCTCTTTCAAGACAGTGTTTTTGGTTGCGGTTACTTCCGCTCGCAGAGTGAGTGAATTGCAGGCACTTTCAGCCAAGCCACCCTTTACTGTTTTCCATAAGGTGCGTCCTTCTTTTCTGCTGAAGGTTGTGTCTGAATTTCATTTAAGCCAGGTGGTAGTTCTTCCAGCGTTTTATCCTCCTCCGCATCGTGGCAAGGAAGAGGAGAGGCTCCATAGGTTGGATCCTAGGAGAGCGCTGAGCTTTTAAATTTCGCGGATGTCCCGGGTCAGAGTGGACGATCAGCTCTTTATCGGTTATGCTGGACACCGGTTGGGCCAGGCTGTTACCAAACAGACCTTGTCCAGGTGGATTATCTTCACTATTACTGAGTGTTACCGTTTGGTGGGTAAGGACCCTCTGGTGGGATTACATGCTCACTCTACTAGGGGCGTGGCTACCTCCACTGCCCGTCAGCAGGGTGTTCCTATTCAGAATATTTGTGAAGCAGCCACATGGGCTTCTCTACATACTTTTGTCAAACATTACGCCCTGGATTCAATCCACGGGCGGGATCTAGCCTTTGGTAAGGCAGTTCTTTATTCCGCCATTTCATTGGGTATTCTAAATTCTTTTCCACCCTCCATAGTTTGGTACTGCTTTAGGAATCTGTCATAGATGTGGAATACGTCGGAGGACACAATCCCTTCGAAGAACAAGTTACTTACCAAATCTGGTAATGTTCTTTCAATGGGATGTTCCTCGACCGTATTCCACATCGTCCTCCCAACCTGCCCCTCTGGAGAATTTCCAATGCGATTGCAGCTTGCGTTTCCGCGAGGCTATCTGCAGTCAGACTGGCAGGAGATTGGTGCCACATGTTCTGGGGAAAAAACTATAACTGAGGCTACGGGCGTCGTGTGTCCTATATATAACATCCGGTGACGTCGACCCTCGACGGAGGCCCTAGAGGGACATTGGATCGACGCAGAACTCCCTCTGCCAAACATTTTCCGAAGCAGCACAGCTGTGGACATTACTTCTCATAGATATGGAATATGTCGGAGGAACATCCTATCGAAAGAACGTTACCAGAGTTGGTAATTAACTTGTTCTTCTAAGTCCATTAAGTTGGTTCCAAACGCTCAATGACTAAATAGGTTGCTGTGTCCCACATGTCGTGTTTGTGGGACACAAGCAAAACCAAAAGTTGATGGCTGGAAGGTTTTGAACCATCCATAACCACGGCACACCTCTGGGCACCCGGGCACCCCTTCTGTCCAAAGTTTTTCACACTGCCAAGCCATTACAGAAGGGCAAAGACCATATGCAAATCAGGCTTGGTGTCACTCCAAAAGGGGCAGTCCATCCCGAACTGCTAGATCTCACATCCCTTCTGCACGAGACCACTGGCATCCGCAGACAGGTTTCGGTCATGTTGGGCGTCATCAGTGAGGAGTAGCTTGTGTGACAAAGGACAGAGTGGCCCACCACAAAGAACCACGCTGACTCCGGTAGTAAGTCTAAGAGTGTTTATTGAAATACAAAGGGTCAGAATGGCTTCCATTTTCAAGGTTCTTTGGGGCCTACCGGGTTCTCTTGGGAGTTTTGTCGCTAGGGCCGTCCCTCTCCCCCAGCCTTATACCCACCTCCCTATCCCAGTGTTCCTAATGGGGATATTAGTAGCTGTTGATTGGTGCCACCTGTGATCTTTTCTGACTGGAACTACGGATGTTTTTTCTAAGATGATGGCTACCTGTCTCCCTAGGGATCTTCTAGGCTTTCCCTAACCCAGACCGCTTAGTAATCTGAAGAAGTTATGAATGGTGTCTTCTTTCACCCAGTGTCACGTGCCCTCCTTTCAAACTATCGTGTACCTGACCCTTCGCTATACTGATCTCTTCGGCTTTTCTCCTGCCACCACAACACTGTCCCTCCAAACTTACTCTGCTTTTCCACCTCTACCCTTCGATCTTACTTCTTTTCCTACTCCTGTTTTTACTATTGTTCGTACCTCCAACTACCCCTCTATCTCCATTATGGTCTCCTTCCTCTCACTCCACTTCCCCGCTTCCTACTATTCCTCTACTTAAAATCTGTTTCACTCTATGCCAAAAGCTACTCCTATTCTCCCACTCACTGTCGCTATTCCCACTCTCCCTCTACTACTGTTCCTATTCTGCTACTACCACTACCCCTTTACTGCTTTTACTTCTCCAAGACACTCTGGGATATGGTGCCCTGCTTAACCCTTTCCTAGTTAAATGACCCAGGGATATGGAGCACTACTAACCACTATACTAGTGACTACCACTTATTTCCCTCTCTACTCCCACCACCTACTTAACTTTACTCCTGACTACTACTACACTCCGCTACTCCTACTCTTAATCTATTACTTTATTATTATTATTTTTTTTTTATTAAATATTTTAGTTTATCAACAAACTTTTCCACTGAAAGATCAACTTTCGAATTCGTAGAAAATGGAATAAAAGGACTCGCATATAAAATACTGAGAAAGAAAGAGAAAAAAAAGAGAACCCATCCCAACGGTTTTAGAAGAAAAACACAAATTCGGTATTCATATATTGAAATGAGGAATTCATTTTAGTTCCTTCAATCACAGTAAATTAAGTTTCCAGGCTCAATGTTCAGTGAGTCCCAAAAGCATATTATTGTAATTGTGAGTTTCTTGTCCTTTCCGCTGAGGATGGATGTCCATCGTTCTGCTGGGTCTAGCGAAGAGATGCGAGTAATCCACTTCTCGCTGAATAGGTTCCTTTGCAGTTGCAGAGCCATGCAGTCCATGATGAGATGGTATGCAGTCTCGATTGGCATAGGATCTTCGTAAGAATCGGCAGAATGTTAATTCCTCGGGAATTTGTTTGATCGTGGCCAAGCGTTGATTAGTGGGGAGAAGGTTAAGCTGTAGCCTGAGGAACTTGTCTCTAATCTTGCGGTGTGGGAAATGTTTGAGATAGTGTGGCAATTGGTGGATTGATCTGACATCGATGTTGTGTGTCAATGAGTGTTTGTACTTGGAGGTGGTTTCAATTGTTCTCAGCCAATAGTTTCTTTGGAGCTTTATTTTCGCTTGTTGAGGGCGATTAAGCGTCTCCAGTTGAATCTTTTCAGACTCTAATAAGTTGGTGCAATGCACTTTCCAGAGTTTGAGGGCAGTAGCTTTAGTTTGTGGGCGTATACGGAGTATGTCTATTGCAGGAATCTTATCTTTTACATGAAGCTTCCTGTATAGCATCAAGGATTTCCAGTTTTTCATAGCTTCCAATGACTGGAGGCCTAGCTTGTGTCGAATACGCGGGGTCGGAAAAGCTGTAGCAAGCACTAACATTTTTCTCCATATAAGCCCTTCTAGCGTGATCCAAATCTCTTTGGTTGCATTGAGCATTGTTTCTGCTCCATGCGTTAGAATTGCCATAATTTTCTACGTGTAAAATGCCACGAAAGGTGGAAGGGAGTAAGCACCGTATTTGCTGTGAATTATCTTTCCTTGGCGCGCAAAGCAACGTGCTTTCTCTCTTAGCTTTTCGATCCATGCATTCTCCCTTTCGGATTGATTTATTGTCATGCCTAGGTATTTAAATGATGACAATCAAAAAGTAAGGTACTGCTACCAGAAGGTGGTCACCTTATTGCTTGTATTAATCAAAGCCTAATTGGAGACCCGCAACATTATTGATAGGATAAATCAAAAGATTCAAAGCTGTCTGGAAAAAAACACACAGACAAACTAAGGAGTGAGCTCAATGAATTCTTTTGAGGAAATGAGCTAGTTTTCACAGTTAGCAATACAATTTATGAAAGTGCAATGGTTTGGTGTTAAATATCTGACATTTAAAGGGAAGTTGCTTATGGAGCAAATATAAAGTACCAAAGAAAACATTTTTTTTTTGTTTTAAAAGACATATTAGAAACATAATCATATAAAATGTCAGGACAAAAATCCTCAAGAAAAAAACGGGTATCCATTTTAGACATGATTAACAAAAGATGACAGAATTCAGACAATAATTCACTGGCAATTGAATTCTACCCATATGAATATTGGCTAGAGAAAAGTTAACTGTTGCAAAAATCACAGAGAACACATGGGATATAGAGTTCGGGCAACGTCTATGCCCACAGACTAAATCGGAGTTCTGCAAAGGTTATGCCACCAGATAGTCAAGTTGGCAATGATTCTATCAAGAAGGTTCACATAAACATTCTATATTCCATTCTCTAGAACAAATATTGGTCTCTGAACAATTTTTATACAAAGACACAGTAAGCCAACGCTGCAGGGGGTAACAAGGATCAATCTAGTTGGAATAAACTGCCAATGTCTCATAAGAGTCCAAAACGTTTGTTTCCTTTCGTCAGTCTAAAAGTATGATATGTATTCCCCCTTGCTCTATGAGCGTTTCAGCGGCAGTAAAACAAGAATCAAAAGGTAAATGAATGCAGTTTGTGGATAATCAAAATGGCCGCCGCCTTCAGGGCGAGATGGACGACTCCTGTGAGATAAAGAAAAAGAAAAAAAAAACTTTAGTTCTGTGTGTCTCCTTCACGGGCATACAGAGTATAAATGATTTAATAGAAAGCGTGTATTCATAATTTGTTGGCAAAAAAAGAAGTTCAAAGAGACATTAAATCTCTAACAATCCATGGTGATGTGCATGAAAATCCAGACAAACTCACTACGGAGGCCCTCATTGTGTTCTCACAAAAAAACACCCCGTCGGGGTACTGCTCTCCTCAAGGGCTACCACTGTGGTTCTAGCCCATAAAAGGGTAAAAGTTTGGTTGTGCTGCGCGGTGCAGACCAGGGTGAAGCCGGGCTAAACATACACGAACAAGGCTTAAACACCGACTTGTTCGGTTTCCCTAGAGTAGGGAGACCGATACAACAGGCCGTTGGTAAACCCGGCCTACATCGATGTGGGTGTAGCATTTAGTTGCTAAAGAGTATCTTAGTTAGTTATAACCAAATATGTTACCTGTATACCCTTGTGTCACCAACCGGCATCGCTGGGTGCGCTGGAGGAGTGAGTAGGCAGACAGGCTGGAAATGTTGCGTGTCCCTCTGTCTTGCGGGCTGGGCTGTACATGCAGAAAGTATTCTGAGGATGTCCCAAAACACTGTCAAGGAAACAGGGAAAGTAAAAGGAGGGGAAAGTGACCAAGTGTCCAAGGAAAAATCATTTTTTAGGGGTGTTCCCGACCTGCCTACATTGCTGACTGAGTGTAGTAACGCTGCAGGTTGTGTTACAAACTTTAGGTATTTAAATGATGTTATTGTTTCCAATTTGGATCCATCAAGGAAAAGCGACAGTGGTTTTTTCATTCCTTTCTGCGTGAGACTCATAATTTTTGTTTTTTAATATTTATTTTTAGGTCATTGTTTTTTTATAAAGATCATCAGATGGTCAATTGATCTCTGCAGTCCAATTTTTGTTTGGTTGAGGCATACCAGGTCATCCGCATATAAATATGTGCAACTCTTGTTTGTTTAAGGATAGGTGGATTACCTGGCATCAATGCTTGGCGGTCTGATAAGTCCGATGCGTAGAGGTTAAATAACGTTGCAGCTAGCGGACAACCTTTTTTCAGGCCGTTGGCTGTTCTAATTACAGATGTTAAGTGGCCACCTTGGGACAATCTTACTCTGATAGATGTATTTGTATAAAGAGCTGCGATTGGCTGTAAAATGTTATTCGGACACTTCCATGTTTTTAGTTTTTGCCAAAGTTTGCCTCTATTGATAGCATCAAAGGCGAGTTCCAGATCAAAAAAGACAGCAATGACGGATGTTTTATCTTTAGCAGCTTTGAGCTCAAGGAGGTTTAAAATAAGTAAATGAATGCTGGTACCTGTATACTTAACAAATCCCGTCTCTCTCGGGTCCAACCTCCTCACCTCATTTGACCATTTCAGCAGACCCTGCAAAGTAGGAAGGCAAAGACTTTGCCCAGGGGATCCAGGAGCGCTATAGGCGGGTAATGAATTGCCAGATGTCGATCTTCACGTTTGTAAATGGTTATCAAGATGGCCTTCTTCTATGTTGCCGGAACCATATTCTGTTTCTTAATTGCCTTCAAGATTTCCAGGCAGATATCGGCCCAATTGGCCGGATGTTTTTTCATGTGGGCGTTGGAGAGCCCATCGGGCCCAGGAGCTCCGGATGGATTCAATTTTTGTATCTGAAGTAGAATATCAGTGTGGTTCCATTTCATATTTCAGCTCAATTTGCTATTCTGTTGAATTTGCTCATCGAACCTTTGGTACAGGTCAGTAAAGTGGGGTGATCCATTGATTTGCTGGTACATTCTGGATGATTTCCGTCGGCTCAGTGGTTTGATCGTTTAGCAAAGCCCATACATTTCTGGTATTGTGGTTCTTGAGGGCTTTTAGCATAGTTTCTGCATCATTTTGTGCAATAATACTTCTCATGGATTTAATCCAGTTATGGTATTGTTGGTTCCTCTTTTTTTATCAACTCTCATGTTTATATAGGCTTGGTTTTTCAAGTGACGCAGATCTTTGCTTAGTTGTTTTTTCCCTCGTGCTAGTGTGATCTTATACGCATGCGTATTTGTTTGTTTCTGATTTACAGAATATTTGTTTGCATGCATGAAGGGTTTCAGTATCTCCGTATAGTCTAATTTATCTGTTTGTTGTCATAGGGTATGTTTGAATTTGTTTGTGAGAGCAGGTAATTGTTCTCCTGCGATTCTCAGTCAATTCTTGCCACCATTAAGCGCAAGATTTGGTAACTGTAACATCTCATTAGCTCGTATATTCGCAGTCCAAGTGATTGCCAAGATATGGTGGTCACTATGCCTGGTGGGATTGTTTGTGAAGTTCGTTGTTTCTTTATAGATACCTTCTGATGTATAAATGTAGTCTAATATTACTTCAGACCCATGTCCTTTCCATGTCGCTTTAGGTAGAGAGTTGTAGACAGTGGACTCATTAATCAGAATAAGTTCTTGTTTGTTGATTTCTTTTTCCAACATTTGAGCTTTGGTCTTTTTTTCTTGGATTCCTCGGGTTCGCCAATCAGGGGCGAATAAATGGACGTTGAGGTCCCCACATACAACTATCTCGGTTTTCAGATAAGCAAGTCGTAATTCGTTGATAACAATTAAAATGGTATCCACGAAACTTCAGGTTCCTGTAACAATAGTGTTCCAATATATATTGGCAATCACAAGTAGTTTAGTAGAGTATTGACCAGTTGTATCTTGAGTATGATATTATAGTATAGTAAACTGAGACCAGGAGTTTGGATTGGTTGATTTGAGTACTTGGTAGGAGCCATTTGCTTTTATTAGGGTTAGCAGACCTGCCGCTGGCCTTCCTTTATGTTTTTTTATAGCCAGGTTAATGAATACTTGATAACCTTCACATATCGGAAGTGTGGAAAGCCAGGTTTCTTGAATGCAAATGAACTGATAGTTTTGAAGTTTTGCATGTTCAAGTTGAAGCATATTTCCTGAGCCTCTAGTATTCCAAGTGCAAAGAGATACAGTATTGAGATCTTTGCTCTTTAATTGTTAATCATATCCGGTTCAGGTTTCCGCGGTTGATGTTTCTAAGGAGCTATATTGCCATCTGAATGGATTGCTTCGAGAGCTCTCATCTTTCGAATGATAGATTTGGTTTTTGGAAGTTTCCATTAGCTTTTCTTTGTCTTAAATATGTGCCCTCTCCATTCTTTTGGGTTTGTGGCAAATTCTTACCTCGCATGTGAATCCAAGTTCTTGAAGATAGTGTGCATTGTGCAAATCCAGGCTATATGCTCTCTCTGTTGTGAGGTGTATTAATACTAGGTCTGTTTTCTCATGATGTACCAATTCTACTAGGTAGGTTGTCTGATGTTGCCATGGTTTCTAGGTGGGGGATGGCTTGAAAAAGTTGTAATATGTTAGTTCTATTTAATATCAGATCGAGGGAGGGGGCAATTTGTTCAATGAGTAAGGCCTTTTCTTGAATAGTCGTTCATGGATCCACAAAGGATGGTAATGATAGTCCTGAGGTGGGGACGTTGTTTGCTGATGCATTCGCAGATGAATCGTCAATAGCTTTCGTTTAATCAAGAAGAGGGTCGTCTGAGATATTGCTGTAGTCATGGTCCGATGGGCTCCAATCGTCATCTGAGATAGTTTCGCCTGTGAGGTGTTGATGAGCAGTAACATTAGACACTGTTCGTTCGTATTCATTTATAATGATTAATGATGAGATGGTTTGTCCTCGAGACATGCCTTGGGCGTCAGAGATGTTGGATACTTGCTCTTCGGATTCTACTTGATGTTGCTCAAGGGATGGTACCATCAGTGGCTGGTTGTCCATGTGTAGTGATGAATCCATCATCCTATTAAAGATGACACTCGTCATCTGCATCTTGTGTTTTCTGAGATGGATTAGGTTTCCCAGGAAGAATAATTGTTTCCTTGTTGATGGAGGGAGCAAGATTCCTTTATGGTTGAGTTACATGCAATTTGTCTTGGAGGGGGAGATTCCTCAGAAAGGTTCTCAAACTCCAATTGATGTTTTTGGTCTTCTTTAGCTGTTTCTTTGATTTCTCTTTTTTCTGATTTTTCGTCATATTGGATCCATTTCTCTCTCAGTTAAAGATCGGGAATTCTTGTTGTTGGTTAGTCTTTTATGTGAGATCTGCTGGCAAATGTACTTGTCCTCTATCAGTCGATTGTGATAAAGGCATAGTTTGCTGTGTTCCAGGGACTGAGGTCTTGATCACTTTATCTTAACTAATTTGGGAGGATGCATTTGAAGGTATTAGTTTAGTCATGTTGTCATCTGGTGGATTGATCTGAACGTCTGGTTCGGGACCAATATTGGGTAAATTACAGTGGAATATTCCCTCATTATGTTGTGGAGGCGACAGTCTTTTTCCGTTTTTTATCTGCCAAAATGTCCATCATCGTCGCAGTTAGGAGAGCTTTTTCAGCCCTATCCTTGCTCGCAATGTCATATAATGTCTGCCATTGGTTCGACACTTCTGCTTCGTAATCCAGTCTGGCTTGGGTTTTAGCGATTAGGATCTCCGTAGGATATAGATTAGTCTGAATCATTGCCAGTAGAGTTGCTTGATCTCTGGTGTTTTCTGCAATAGTTTCATACAGTTTTAAAAACTGCAGAATTGCATGATTTGTTGTTGTTGTCAAAATATTTTGAAGTTCCATCATCAACGTTGGAAGGGCCTTGCGCGGGCTTTCGGGATGCTTGTTACATCTAGATCTAGTATTTGTGGGCATGTTAGCATTGTCCAGTTGTCTTGAGGGCTATGGTTCGTGATACAAGGTGGATGATTTGTGTTTCAGTGGTACGGGGGCCGGGCCATATCGCTGGGGGAGGAGTTCATCCTGGTATCAGGGAATGGAGTGGAGGTCATTCCTGTTGGAGTTTTAGGTAGACAAGTTTTGGATAAATCAAAAATGAGCACTCTTTTTTTTCTTGATTGCCCATCAGATCTTCAATTTCTTTTGGATCAAGTGATAGTTTATCCACTCTTTTGGAATCAGCCAGATTGGCTGAGAAACTTTTTGATTCATTGAACTTGGCCTGCCACCTTGATTTTGCCTGCGCGCTTTAATTTTTTTAGCAGTTTTCTTCTGTAGAATGACATCTTCTGGTAGGTTTGTTATGAGAGTCTCTTGCTGATGGTTTGGTGTCTTTGTCTCATCGTGTGACAGGCGTGAGGTCATAGGGTTGGTAAGTAGCAAATTGTCAGAGACCACAATTTCCTTTGACTCATTGATGGAGTTGCCGTCTGAGGAATCTACTGGTGATAGCACTATGGCCACGGGTGCGGGTCCAGAGATTGCCAAGGCCTGGTCTTGGAAAGAGTCTGACTCCATGAGGCAGTGATCTGAGGACAAGTGGCCTTTGGCCTCGTTGGGTGGTTCCAATGGCTCAGAGCGGGGCACCACGCGGGGTGATGTTGTGGACTCGCCTTTCAGTGGTGCTTGATCAGGGGAGCCAATGCCATTTGTCAGTGACTACACTTTAGGGAGTTAAGAGAGAGGGCGACAGACGAATGGGGGGTTGCAGTGTTTGGCCTTGGGACAGAGGGCCAGCCAAAGCATTTTTAATGGGCAGTCTCGTTGAGGGTCTAGGAACCCGCGAGCCGTTCGGTGCTGACATAAACTGATTGCACCGGTCCCGAATAGGCAATAGAGGTCAGTGGTAGGGCTCAGATTATAATAGCGGAGGTCACATGGAGTTTTAGAGCAATAGGATACCTCTGCCAATTCGTTCTAGATCGGGTGAAATGATCACTGTATGGATCTCGTGATTGGATGTACGTTTATTTTAACCATGAGAGCTGAACTGGGCTCTAAGAGGCACAAACCTCTGCAGTCACCCCGCGGGAAAGGAATAAGTTTGAATGAGTGTGTTGGCAAACGGGGAGATAAACGCATTATAGTTTCTATGAGATCTGGAATCTAAAGCGTATGTTCCCAAAAAGTAAAAAGACACTCTTATTGTTTGGGGGCTAAGACGGAGCCACACGCCGGTAAGTCCGAAGACTAGGTGGATTGGTTCTGTAGGTTAGTAGTTCTACTTGAAATATTACAGTTTCCAAAGAGTTCCAAAAGAATTGACACGAATCATAGAGTTAAAGGGAGGGAGGGCGGGGTGAGCTTACCGTGTATGTTTGCAAGTGAGTTAAGCACTGCAGTGTTACTTTTTATTAGATGTTTAATGCAGGTACTCAGCGATGCTCGTGGTCACCCGCCTTCACCCCACCAAACACCAACAAACACTTTCGCGTCGCTTTCGCCAGTGGCGGAAATTACTGTTGGTCCAATCCTTAAAGGAGCAGTCTCTCTCCTCACAAATCCAGCAGAAATCCAGTGAAACAGAACGAAAATACTGTGTTGCCAACACCAACAAACACTTCCACTGCATCTATTACTCACATTCTCCCCTCTCTCACACAAACACTCCACAGACCCCCTCCTTATAATAGCCTCTGCGCTCCTTTTGCTCTCGCCACTACTAGTCTCTCGGATGTCCTCCACCGCCTCCTGTCCTCACCCAACTAACCAACACTTGCACACTCACCCCTCCTTATAGTCCCCACCTCCTCCAAGGATTGTATACTTACCCTGTCCTATCACTTAGCTGGGTCACGGGGGTGTGACGGGGAAAGGTCATGGGAGGGCTTAAATGGGCTGGTAAGTCTAACCCCTTCCCAACATGGGCCCTTCCTGGGGTCCATGGATGTTTCATGGCTCAAGGCATGCAGGCCCTTTTAAAATAATAGTTACTTCCCTGGTGGCATAGTGGAACCTCGAACATTGCTTCTTTGACGGGTGGTGTTGTGGGTGCTCAGGTACCCCTTGGTTTTCTGCAATCCTTTTCCACGACCTCCTGCGGTAGGCATCCGGTTTTGTGCAGCTCACAGTACCCTGTTTTATGTAGATCGCCGCTCTGGCATCTTCCTCGCAGCTGCTGTGCTGCTTTTGCTGCCTAGACTCTGCCATCACTGCATCTAAGGAGGAGTGGGGAGGGAGCCTGCCTGCACTCAGGCACCTCTGGTGGGTTGGGGTGTGCTTCCTCACAAACCCTTGACAGGGCCACAAAGCTGTCCCTGTGACACTGGGTCTCTAGGCCCAGCAGGCTCGGGACCTACGTCTACACATACCCTTCCCCCTCAGGGTGACTAAAGCAAAACTAAAAGTTGATGGCTGTGCCATACGGAACCAAGCTGCACCTCACTGATGAGGCCCAATAAGGATGAAACATCAGGGACGTCATTTCACCAAAATTTCAGAGGTAGCGAAAGTGACATCGCATGACCCTTGACCTTTGATGACATCACAGGAAGTGATGTCATTTGACCCCACCCCAAAGTGATACCACAGGAAGCGATGTAACACGACCTTTCACCTCTTGACAAAACTGCAAGTGGCATCACATAGCATTGTTCCTAGGTATACTACGAAAAATATGGTTACGAGATCACTTTAAATGTGATAAACATTGTATACAACAATGGATCGCCATATGTAACATTAAGATCAGTGTGTATAGGTTTTTATTACCAAATTACTGTGAATGCAAGCAGACGTCCAAGGCAAAATGATAATCATGTGTTAATATATAGCACTTACGCTCAAGCGCTTTATATAGAACAAATATACATACAATATCACCCAACCTGTGTTGGTACTCATTTATCGACCTCAGAAGGATGAAAGGCTGAGTTGGGGTGTTTAAGAACAGACTAAATCAGTGACTCACCCCCTGAAGTGTGCCTGAAATAAACCTTTAATGACTATTGTATAGAATTACAGAAAAACAGATTATTTGGTTTTCCTATTCTTTCTTATTTAGGATCACTGCGGAAAGTGTTAGACTTGTGGAACCCCTGTTCCTTTTTGGTTTTTTTAGAGGCCTGAACAAGAAAGCCAGCCACTCCAGAAGCAAAGAGCCACATGGCGCTGGCTACAG
The DNA here is from genome assembly GCF_040938575.1 of Ambystoma mexicanum. Taxonomy (NCBI): domain Eukaryota; kingdom Metazoa; phylum Chordata; class Amphibia; order Caudata; family Ambystomatidae; genus Ambystoma; species Ambystoma mexicanum. The sequence continues at coordinate 760,845,224 of NC_090937.1, read as the reverse complement.
CCCAGGAGCTAGCATTTAAAAAAAACAAAGAGGTGGGGGTTTAGGGGGTAGCAAGGTAGACCACAGGGGGGTAGTAAGGGAGACCTCAGCGGTCGCATTTGCGACCCCTAAATGACGTCCCTGCGAAACATGTCTGGGTTTGCTTGTGATTCTGTGCCGAGGGGACCTGGCCTAGCAGTTTGGGCTGCTCCCATTGATGGCAGTACCTGACTGATTTGCATATGGCTGGACCCCTTTTTCAATGGAGTAGATGGGCTAAAAAAACTGGTGTGGAAGGTTGCCCAGAGCAGTGCCAGTGCTACAGATTTTTTTCAAAACCTTCCACCTATCACTTTTTTGGTCATTGTTTGCGGGACACAGCTACCTTTTTGTGCATAGTGTCCAGTTGTATTATAGCCCCATGTACTGAGCGCAAGTGTTTGCTTATATATGCTGTCATCCAAAGCACTGCACTTGACAATATTTTTAAACAAACAGCAGTATTAAGGTGCCTAGATCCCTACGGCCAACAGGGCTTGCCAAAAAGGGACCTACGCCCAAGGTTTGTTTTATTTTACTTGTATAGCGCACCTGGCCCAGGGGTATCTGGGCGCTCGTGAGTAAGAAGACGGTTACATGTTACAGTTCAAACAAGTATTACATATGATATATGGTACAAGCCAAAAATTTAGTTAATACACATAGTACAAACATGAGTTCAGTCATGAACGAGAAGTAGATACATGCACACATCGACAGGTGGGTACAAATTGCAGAGAGGTCAGAAATGCATAAATGAGAAAGATTGTGTTGATTCGTGTTGTGTATGACAACAAGAAAAAGTTGTCCCCTTTCCCAGTCGAAGGATTTAAAGAAAAAGCCCCTCCTTACTCACGGGGGGCACAAACTTGTTCCTACCTTGTCCTTGCTTGTATCGTCACATACTATGGACAAAGGGACTAATGAGGAACTTGTCACATTTCTTTGTGTAGGTCAAAGTCTATGTCTATTAATTGAGACAGTTCTGATCACACATCTGGTCATGTGAGCTCTGTGTGTGTCTAACACGAGAGTTAAAGAAATAACAGAATCAATACTGAACAGACATATATTACTAAAGCAATTTATATAGTTAAAGTGTGTAATGTGGTAACACAAATTTACAGTGACACATACGTTAGATGTGAACAGAAGAACAAAGTATATAAGTATCTTACACTTTCAATTCTCTGTGCAGAATTCCATGATTCGAGAAAGGGAAAACATATATACAGCCCTGGGTGGTTGCTATAACATATTTACAATAAAGAAACAATCAATACAATCATAAGCATGTTGAAATTTCCCACATGGATTCTGTGGGGCAGTCTCCTGTGAAATTTGCAATTAAGCAGGGTTAGTGGACTAAATAATTTCTATACTTCAGCAAGCTAGGATTGCATTGTTTTCACTGTTTCTTGTAGTCCCTGAGTCAATTTCTCAGACTGACCTTAGTGGTCTGGGTCTTTTTGGACTATAAAGATATCTCAAAATGTAGCCTTCTTGTTGTGTAGCCAGGTGATAACGCTACTCCTGAATTTTTCGAATACTTGGATGGATTTGATGTTCGGTGGGAGTGCTGCACCAAAACAACTGCCGCCGAAAGTGCTGCGTTTAAATGTCCAAATTCAAGCTTGTTCTATGGTGATCTTTTCTAGGGGCGCCTTGCGCTATCCCAAGAAGAGACAGTCCTTCAGAGAGCCCCTAGAACCTGAAAGAATGTGCCTTACATTACCTGTACGTGTTCAGAAGTGCATGCTCGCAGGCTGGGCACTGCAGTACCTATAAACGGTATCCCGCCCTCGCTTGAAAGTGTTACCAGGGTCACCCAGATACCCAACCTTGATCGTGCTTTTGAACCCAGACCCCAGTGGCACCCTTTTAGTTGCACTGAGGCCACACGCTTGACAGAAGTTCACTGAACACTGCCTTGCTTTAAAAATTTCAGTATGCTACTGTCCGAAAGGGCGCTGCTGAAAAGGCATTTTATTCAATGTTACATTTCAGCAGTAAAGTCCTCCTTCATTTATTTGCTTAAGCATGGGCCTATGTACCTATACAGCATTTTTCAATTTTAGGTTTTGCTGCTTTTTCTGAAAGGACCAGCCCAATAGGGCATTTTAGGCTACATGTCCAACTTCATTAATGAAACGCTCATACCTTGTATTTGCCTTCGCAATGGTCTATGTACCAATGCAGCTGTGTGGTGCCAGTCCCTTCACCCAGACTGGGTCCTAAAGCCAGTTTATGTAGCTTGACATGTTACTGTTACTTGCGGCAAAGGGTGTGTGTGACTCCATTAGCACCGTTAGCAGAAGGATACAACCGTTGCACACATGGAACTCTCCTGCTTTTTAAGCACATTTGACAAGAGGCATGCTGTCTGTAAAGCTCTGCTGGGAATTATGATGCAGCAGCGCTTGATAAATGAGCTTGTCTTTCAGGAAATTCTCTAGCAAGTTCCCTCTCTGTACACCCTTCCCCTCTTATTGATTATTAGCCTGCTGTGAGGGGTCAGAAATGAAAGCCAGACACAAAGTTGTAATTATTTTGGTTAAAGACTTTCATGAACTTAAATGGGTTGGGAAAATGCCTCTCTGACCCTACTCTGAGAGGAGGTTCCCCACCGAACACCAAAAAAAGGATCTATCTTTGTCAGGATGTCATAAATCAAAAGCCGTCCTTGTGTCCAAACGTTCTATCCTGACCCTCACACTATAAACAACATAATAAAGTGAAAAGGGAAATGTCTTTAACCTGGTATTTGCAAAAGGTGTTCTCAAATAAAAATAGAACAGCTCGAACGTAAATGTTTTCCAAAATGGAAAAGACCTTAGTGGCAGAGGGCGATTCCCTTCTCTCAGATTCTTTACTGGCATCACAAATGTGTCTTGATCTAACCGTTCTTAGTGTCTTTCTTCGCCCACAACAATCCTGTTGGATAAAAAAACTGTTCAACCCAAATGTTCCTTCTTTTAACACAAGTTCCTTTTATTGTTTAACAAACACTGTTTCTGCTTGACACTCCTTGTAGGTTTTGCAACTTGCCTGATACTCATCTGCCAGGACTCTCCACGCACTTTCAATTTCATGGTGTGCTCTCCTGCCAGGACTTCTCTTACACTTTAACTGCCTAGTGTATGCTTCCAAGGGCTTCTTGTATATTATAGTTCCTTTTTACTTTCAAGTAGCATATATCTTTCTTTTTAAAACATGCCTTTATTGTGTTTCAAGTATAAACATCAACATTTCCCCCCGATACCCATCCCCCATCCCATTACCCACCACCCCCCTGTCGGAAGAGCGATCATTCCATCCTAGGATTGTGATTCAGGATGCAAATATGTCCAAGATTCTTATTTTGTGTGGGCACCATTGTACCATATAGTCCGATTGTAAGTACGACAGCACCGATGCCCATTCTTTCCGAAAGGTTTCTTGGTCCCTCTGAATCTTGTCTTGGGAGGATAGCTCAGGGGCAACGTGCTCGCTTTGGAAGCAAGACGACACAGAGCAACACAGGTTCGATCCCCGGGTCCGCGCTTAGAATCCCCTGGGTATTAAGCACGTTATACATAACCTATCATGTGATCCATTCTATAGTAACCAATGCCCACACCTTCTGCAGCCAGTCATAGATTGATGGTGGGGATCATTGCTTCCATTTCTGCGCTATCGCAAACCAGGCTGCTATCAATAATCCCATGAAGCTTTGCTTTTGCGATTTCGTGAGGACCCTCGACCGCGGATCCCACATCCTGCACAGCCAAACCTTTTTTCCCACTTAGCCTATGTCTTTAAACATCCCTTGCATTTGACATTTCACCCCATCCCAGAACACTTGAATTCCTGGGCATTCCCACCAAATATGCTTCCAGCTTCCAACCCGTGTGCAGCCTCTCCAGCAAAGCTTTAACACCTGTGGGTACATTGCGTTTAGTCTCTCCGGGGTATAGTGCCATTGGACTAGAATCTGGATCTACATTTCTCTCATCTGAATATCCAGTGTCAGCTTTGGAATGGTCTTCCAGACATATTCCCATTGAGCCCTGGGTATTGTTTCCCCTATAGTATGTTCCCACCTCTTCATATAGCTCCAATGGATTCCCTCCTTTTGTGTGTTTATAACTGTATATAGTGCTGACACAAATATCTTCAAGCTTGTATGTGTCGTTGCGTATGTTTCAAAGGGGGGAAAGATCTCTAGTTGCTGCCTGCCTAATGAGCAGGGTCGATGACCAGTGCCGTAATTGTTCGGATTTAAATCTATCTTTTATTGTCAAGCCCAGTAGCGACTTAGTCCTCTAATGATTTAATGTTCTCTTCATGATACATATCCCCAATGTTTGTGCATCCCGCTATCTCCCATTTTCTGTATGCCTCCCTCTTCATTCCCAGGGGAAAGTCTGGATTCCCAAACATAGATTTAAAGGGGGCTGGTTCTTCCGTTAGGATACCTCTTTTCGTCATCTTGTCCCAGACGTCTAGCGCTGTTTTCTTCACCTGGCTGATTTGGAGGTTTGGGTGTCTGTTTTTTCCTCTTCCATAATAGTTCCGATAAGGGTGCACACGTTACTGCTCTGTCCTGGGTGGCCTAGATTTTGTGTGGGTCTGCAATGACAGTTGCACTGCTTCATAATATTTGTGGAAGGACTAGCCCTCCTGTATGTTTTGAAGCTGTCAGTACCGTTCTTGCGAATCGAAGGGGTCTTTTTTTTTTCCAGATGTATGCCATAGTTGTCTTGGTCAACTTAAAGGGTTGGGGATCTTAATCGGTATTGCCTGAAATTTGTACATTAGGTTGGGGAGGGTGTTCATTTTTATCGAGGTCATTCGACCCCAGCACAAGATCGAGGGGTTCCATCTTTCTAGATGTCGTTTTATTCTTTCCAATAGCTGTGGAACGTTTTCCCCTTATAGGTGCTGCAACCGTGCCGGAAGGGTGATTCCCAGATAAGTGATCCCTTTGTTTGCTATTTTTAGTTGTAGGCAGGAGGCCTGTCCCGTAATCTTGTTGTGGTCCCCTGCTAAGATTAGTAGTTCCTATTTCTGTCTATTCATTTTTAGCCCCGATATTGCTGCACATTTTTCAAGTTCCTGCATCATCTCGGGGAGCGACTGTATTAGATCTGACATTGCCATTAGCATATCGTCCGCATATGCCACTACTTTATGGGACCTGCCTGCCATATTTATCCCTTTCAAGGTATCTGCATCCCACATTCTGATTAGGGGGGGGTTCTATATATATCGCGTAAAGGAGCGGGGACAAAGGATATCCCTGTTTTGTTCCTCTGGTTACCATCGCCCTGACTGTAACTTCTCCATTTATGGCTATTCTTATGATGGTGGTGTTATAGTTTGCTCGGACCGTTTTGATATAACGTTCCCCGATACCCATATGTTTTAGAATGCAAAACAGGTGTGACCATTCTACTCTGTCAAACGCTTTTTCGGCGTCTAGCGATAGCAATATTTCCGGGGTCTGGGTAATCCCTATCTTCTCTATCAGATGTATTATTTATCTCATATTATCATGTGTCTGTCTTTTGGGAATAAAGCCTGATTGATCATGGCCTATCAATTTGGGGGGGGGGGGTAGTGTTAGTCTGTTTGCAAGGATTTTCGTAAAACTTTTAGCATCTAAGTTGAGTAGTGCTATCGGGCGATCCAACCGGAATTGTATCGGATCCTTTCCTGGTTTGTAGAAGACTAAACTGTTACCAGAGGTTCCTCCAACGGTTCCTGCAATGGGCCTGCCAAAACTGGACATTATTCCGAGGTTCCCCATTTGGGGGCAAAGGTTCAGCCCAGTTCTTCTGTGGCTCTGGAATACCGGGGTTCATCCTGAGGTCTCTATTTCTGGAACTTTCCACACCGAGTTACGACTCGAGGCCCCTCTTGAGGGAGCTATGCGTCCTGGGTTCAATCCCGTAGTTCCCCTTCTTGGGGCTAAATCCAGTACCGGCAGAGGTGAGGGACCCTCTTTGAGAGTCTTGTCGGTGAGGTACATTTCTCAACCTTCTCACGCTCAGGGTCGTGGTGGTACCATCTCTGTCGAAGGGGCGGGCACGCACCTCAGGCCTTAGAGTACCGGCTCTGCCGAGGTTCCTCTATTGGATGCTAATTTAGTGGCAGTTCCTAGGATGTCCAGTAAACAACCTAGACCTGCCAGTACCGTCTCGGCCGAGGATCCTTGTTTCAAGGCTTAAATGTCACATCAGACCCCTGACTCCCCTGAGGAGACAGTTGCCTCACCTTCATCTGTGACGTAGTTCACATCAGTTGTCAACAAAGTGGCAGCTCAACCTCCCCAGTGGCCATTTGTTCTACCCCTTTCACCCCAACGTTCACTATGGCTGGTGTTGGGGGGATTCCTTTTGGGGCTGAGCAGTTTTTTCCACAACATGTGGATAACAAAAACCTGTTCTGCCCTTCAGTGGTTTGGCGTGCTTGGGCACCACTGCCTCATACAGTCTCGCCCCTTCCTGGTTCTGCACCCCTGATCTATGTGAACCCAGCCAGTGGAGGACCTTCATGGGAACCATCCTTATTGCATTCATGGGGGTATGCCCCTTTCCGAGGGGCCTCTGCCCACTCCAGCGCCTAGACCTTTGTTTGAGGATGCGTTTTTTGGGAAATTTCTCTGACGCTCCTGCAATCTGATCCCATGAGGTCGTACTTTAAGGGTCTTTTCAGGGAGATGTATCCTGAACCTCCTGTTCTGCTTTCTGCCCCAGCTGATTCTTCGCAGGCCCCGGTGGTGCCACTTCCTCCATCTCTACCTGCTGGACCGCCTCCCTCACTTCCTCCTCTGCCTCTGTTATCCCGATAGAAAAAACATTGGGTGCACTGCTAGACAACACTTTAAGACCTGAGGCGCCACGTGAGTCGGATCAGTCTCCTGCTTCCGTTTCATTGGATGAGGGCCAGGCGGACCAGGACAGCGATGAAAAGCCCCGCTCTCTCAGAGCATTTCATGACCGGGTGCTGGATATGGCTTTGCTTGATTTTCCAGTGCCCGAGGCACCTGCTCCACAGCAGGGGGTGCTTTCTGGAGCCTTTACTCTATCACTGCAGGAGCACACTGGCCGGTTCCTCCAGAAGGACGTCTTGGCTGAGGTCCGCAAAGTCTGGAAGAAACCCCATACTGGGCAGCATCTCAACAAGAGGATTGACCCTCAATACAAGTTTCACGTCTCGGAAGATATAGCCTTGTCGGCTTGTCCACGCCTATAGTCAACGATGGTGGCAGCAGCCACCCTCCACTTCAAACAGGCCTCTACATCCTCCACTGCAGCGGCCCAAATCCTCTCAAAGGAGGACAAACTTCTTGACGCCATTGGCAAGAAAGTCTTTTCCAATTCGGCGCTCCAGTTTCGTCAGGCTAACACTGAGCTCATCCTGGCAGCAGCTAATGTCAGGCTGTGGAGGGAACTAGTTGATTTCCAGGAATGTTTACCTGCGGATAGGCTAAAAGACTTCAAAGCCGGTTTGTCGGACGCCAGTGTGTTGGCACAGGATCTACTGGAGGCTGCGGCTCACTGCATAGATACCACCGCTCGAGGCCTTATGGTCGGGGTTGACGTTTCCCACCAAGCGTGGCTCCATGCGACGAAGCTCTCAAAGGAAGTGCAGGACAAAGTGCTGTACCTTCTTTTGATGGTAAGGAGTTATTCCATTCCTCCACAGATGAGGAACTCGCAAAAACAAAGGCGAGTACTCAAACCGCTAAGTCTTTATCGGTCCTGGCGAAAGCTCCAACTAAAGCCCCTTATACACAGAGGTCAGGGTCCCAAACTCGGTCCTTCTCTTTGTTCAGGGGGTTTCAGGATCGTTGTGGCGCCTATCTGAAGCTCTGGTTGGCGGGCCCCGCCGTAAGCAGCAACCGCAAGGTGGCCAGTTTTTCTTTCAGCCAGCAGCCTCCTCTCCATGCCGACAAATCATCCAAATGATATCTTTTGTCAGTCGCACAAGACTCCTGTGGGAGGACGAATTTCGTCTCATCTGGAGACATGGCAGACCAACAAAGAACGATGGGTTTTGTCTATCGCTTGAGCAGGCTTCTGCTTGCCCCTCCCCCTACTCCACCCTTCAGCCCTCCCTTCCAGCAGACCGGGTCGCCCTCCCTCAAAGTCGAGGTATAGAAACTTCTCCAGCATGGGGTCTGGCATGGATTCACATGCTCATGAATATTTCCCGTCGTCAGGCTGGGAATCCTCGGTAAAGAAAAAACTCAGTATCAGTTTCGTTTCTGATCTAACTTTCGTAGTAGTAACCAATCACTGATTTTGCGTCATACTGACCACAGCCAATGACTGCCCTCTCCCTAAGCCCCGCCTCTGGCAGCCATCCTCAGATTTTTACTGCACGTTCAAGTGTTGGGATCCTTGTGCTATTGCTCTTGAGCTTTAGTGCGTTTCCGCGCTTTTTTCATAGGAACATTTTCTCTTTTTTCGGTCAAAGAGCCTCAAGCTCCACCGTTTCTATATCCGATCAACGGGGATCCGTGTCGGATTCTTCTACGCCCCTCAAGGGTGAAGATTTCGTCGAGCCATGCTTTGGAGGACTCCAGAACTTTCTCAGGCCCATCTCAGACATGGCCCAGGAGAAGGGAAGCTCGACGACCGGGAAGCTGTTCAGGGTCTGCCCTGCATGCCAGCTTCAGAATGTCTTCAAGGAGGACAAACACTCCCTTTGCCTCTACTGCCTGCATGAGGACAAGACGCACGTGGAGAAGGACTGTGCGTTTTGCGGGAACATGTCGGAGCGGACCATAAAGGACCGCCATCTGCGTCTCACCAACTGGCTTGAAGGGAAGAGCCCGTCAGGCCAGAAAAAGAAGAAGTCTGAGCGGTCTTCTAAGACCTTTGAGGGCGCCCCGGCGACGGGGGCCCAACAGAAGGCCAAGCACCACGAGTCCGCGGGCACCGGGAGCGCCGAACGGTCGGGCTCTTCGGTTGCCAGGCAGAGCGCAGCCTCCCCGGCGCCATCAACCACGAGCCAACGCTCTGGCTCGGGTAAGAGGAAGTCCGAGCACCCGCGAAGCTTCTGGAGAGGCTCCGGCCGAGCTCGAAGGCCAATTCGGAGGGGGAGCGAGGCAGTGACCCCCCCCTAAGGAGAAGGCGGTGAGGGCACCTAAGATGATGAAAGTCTTGATCCACCCGGCCAAGGCCTCTATCGAGACAGTCGCAGCGGCCCTGGCTCAGCCTGAGGAGGCTACACCAGTGGAGGCGACCTCGGGGCCCAGAGTCTCCCTGCCACCGCGGAGGGAGTCCTCTTTCAAGCCCATCGACAGGACCCCCGTGAAACCTCCGACGGAGAAGGGGGGGCAGGAGGCCATCGTGGATTCGGCCTCAACCTCTGAAGAGGAGCTGTTCGAAGTCTTGAGCCACGGCATTGGCGTGGAGGAAGGCCAGCCCGTCGGGAGGGACCCCGTCGAGGGTACCGACGAGGTTCCTGTCCGCCCGTCGGAACCCCCTCAACCAGTGCCGCAAGACAACTCGGCGGCCATTTGGCCATTTTGTGGGCTATACAGTCCTTATGCTCGGAGAGGACGAGATTGCCATTACCACCGACGGAGGAACCGCTCCCGACGGGGGACCCGGAGCCGGGCCCTTCTGGGAGCCCTCCTCCTAAGAGAAGAAGGATTCATGCTCCACCTCCTTTTCAACCATCGCGCCCGTCTCAGCCCTCCTCCCCGTCCACGACCTGGGGGATGACATGGGGACGGACACGGCCGCGACGGGTACAGACGATGAGGTTTACGGCGAGGATCCTCCGTCGTCACCTCCTCCCCGGGCTTCCCCGCCCGACGAGATTGGATCGTTTCATGCCATGATCGCCAGGGCATCCGCGCTTTTCCAGCTCTGCCCGGAAGAGAAGAAGGAAGGCTTCCTTTATCAACGGCACGAGACCAAGAGGAAGACGGTCCTCGCTGTACCCCTACTGGACGATATCTGGGATGAGGGTCTCTCCCTCCTCAAGAACCCATCCACAACGCCTGCGAGAAGGGATCGGTACGAGAAGAAGAAGTACCGGGGCCCGGACGCAGCCCCCTTGTGCCTTCGGGCACAGCCGACCCCGGACTCGGTCGTCTCCGCGGCGGCCAGGAAGAAAGCGGGGGGGCATCGGCCTCCACGTCAACTTCCTCCCCGGACGGCGAGGGAAAGAAATTGGACACGATGGGACGAAGAGTCATCTCATCGGCAGCGACGACGATTAAGGCTGCCAACGCCTTGGCTATCGTAGCACGCTACGACAGGGAGTTGTGGTACAAGATCGCCCCCCTGCTGGACTTCCTACCGGACGACAAGAGGGCTGAGGCCCTGGAGATCTTGCAGGAAGGGGAAGTGGCATTGGACCACGCCATTACGGTAGCGACGGACATCGCTGATACTGGTTTTCGCCAGTTGGGCAACGGCATGTGCCTTAGACGGCGTGGATGGCTCAAGGCAACGGACTTCCGGCAGGACGTGCAGACCAGAGTTTTGGACATGCTGTTCGACGGGAACAACCTGTTTGGGAAAACAGTGAACGATTCCCTGCAAGCCATCAAGGCGGAGACGGCCCGGGCTCTTGGTGTTCTCCAGCAATGACGGCTGCCCTTTCGGAGCACCGGAGGCAAGCAGGGTGCCTCCAAAGGTTCCGGCGGCAGATATTCCACCTACCGTCAACCGGCCCGTTTCGTCGTCACAAGAAGCCTACAGGGGACCAGGCAAGTCGGGTGGACCCCGCCGTCGTCGCCAGGAAGGACAAGGCGGCAAAGCCTCGTCGAAGCAGGACTGAACCGGCCGTGGGGTCGGGCCCCCACCGAAGCACCCCGGTGGGAGGCCGGCTGGCGAACTTCGTCGGCGTGTGGGAGTCCATCTCCACCAACCGTTGGGTGCTGGACGCCCTGGCCCAGGGTCACGCGTTCCAGTTTCTAAAGAAGTGCCCACGCGTCCCCCCCGTGGCCAGGAAGGAACATCACGTCCCTCAACTTCTCTTGGAGGTAAAGGCGATGCTCAAGAAAGGCGCCGTCGAGCTCGTCCCAAAGAGGCTTCGGGGCTCCGGAGTTTACTCAAGATACTTCCTTGTGAAGAAGAAGACAGGAGGATGGCGTCCCATGCTGGACCTACGACGATTGAACAAATTCATCAAGGCACAGAAGTTCCGGATGGTCACCTTCCAGCACGTCCTGGGTCAGCTGGAGGAGGGCGATTTCCTGTCGTCGTTGGACTTGGAGGATGCCTACTTCCATATCCCCATCCTAAAGGGACACTGAAAGTTTCTCAGATTCGTGGTCCAAGGGCGGCACTACCAGTTCAGAGCCCTTCCCTTCGGATTGAGGTCGGCACCCAGGGTGTTCACCAAGTGCCTCGCACTGGTGGCGGCGCGGCTGCGCCTGGAGGGGATCCACGTCTACCCATACCTGGACAACTGGCTCATCCGAGCAAAGACAAGGGAGCTCGCCGCGGAACACACGGCGAGGACCGTCCAACTACTCACGGACCTGGGATTCTCCATAAACTACGCCGAGTCCCAACTGGTGCCCGCGCAAGACGCGCTGTTTCTGGGAGCGAAACTCGACACAGTGGCACTTCTGGCCTCGCCGTCGGAGGAAAGAACGAGGGCCATCTTGGGCAAGGTGCAGCGGATGCTGGTTGCGGACGTGGCCAAGGTGAGGTCCATCTAATCCCTCCTCGGAATCATGTCTTCTTGCATTTATTTCATCTGCCTGTGCAGGCTTCGGATGCGGCCGTTGCAGGAGTTCCTGGACGCTCGCTGGGTCCAGACGACGGGCAGCTTCGAGGACAGGATCACACTCAACGAGAGTTTCCGACGAGCGATCCGGTGGTGGGGCACCCGCGCGCATCTGACGGCGGGCATGGACTTCCAGACCCCGGGCAACCAGAAGACAGTGACCACGGATGCCTCCCTGGAAGGGTGGGGAGCGCACACCGAAAATCTGCACGCGAGAGGCCTTTGGCTTCCGACGGAGAAATCCCTCCATATCAACGTCCTGGAACTCTGTGCAGTGTTTTGGGCCCTCAGGTCCTTCCTTCTGTCCTTGAAGGGCAAGATGGTGAGGATCTTCACCGACAACACCACCACCATGTTCTACATCAGGAAGCAAGGCTGTACCAGATCCCCAGCCCTGTCCAAGGAGGCGCAGGATCTGTGGCATTGGGCCATCTCCCAAGGGATGTTCCTGGTGCCGTTTCATCTGGCAGGGATAAAAAACACCATCGCCAACTCGCTCAGCAGAGAGCTGCGCTCATGCCACGAGTGGGAACTACGACAGGAGCTAGTGGACCGCCGCTTCCGACCTTGGGGCACACCCCAGATCGATCTGTTCGCGACGGCGACGAGCTCCAAGTGCCGGATGTTCGCCAGCAGGTTTCCCCAGCCGAGGAGCATGGGCGATGCTTTCTCGTTCCCCTGGGAGGGCCTATTCCTCTACGTGTTCCCTCCTTTACCGTTGCTGATCCGGCTCATCAACCAGCTCAAGAGGTCACGGTGCAGGATGATACTCGTCGCACCCGCGTGGCCGAGGCAGATATGGTTCCCGGACCTTCTGGACTTTTCAGCGTCCCCGTCAATCAAGCTGCCAGTGGACGCGGATTTTCTCTCCAGGGAAGGAGGCGCCATCCTCCATCATGACCCGAAGTCGCTGTACTTGCAGGCCTGGCTCCTGCAGCGCTAGAGTTTGGAGGTTACAACATACCGGCCGACTGCAGAGAGGTTCTTGCAAAGGCCAGGGCGTCCTCAACTCTTAAATGCTACGGACACAAATGGAGGAGGTTCTCTGTCTGGTGCCATGCACAGAAGATTAACCCTCTACGGATTACGGCTCCGCAGGTACTGCCGTACCGACTGACGCTGGCCAAAGCTGGACTAGCGCACGCTTCCATCAAGATTCATCTTGCTGCGATCTCCCGATACACCAGAACCACGGGACGGATGTCCTTGTGGTCTGATCGTCTGGTGAAGGAGTTCATGAAGAGACTGTTCAGATCGTTCCCGCCGGTGAAGGTGCCGGCCCCGGCGTGGGAGCTCAACGTGGTGCTGACCAAGCTCATGGGACCTCCGTTCGAGCCTCTGCACTCAGCTTCTTTGAAGTTCTTGTCGTGGAAAACAGCGTTCCTTGTGGGCATCACCTCTGCACGATGAGTGGGAGAGATCCAGGCCCTTTCCTGCAAGCCCCCGTACTTGACTTTTCACGACACAAGGGTAGTGCTCAAGGCGCACCCCTCCTTCATGCCCAAGATGCCGTCGGACTTCCACCTCAACGAACCTTGATGTTGCCTGTTTTCTTCCCGTCGCCTTCGTCACCGGCTGAAAGGACTTTGCACTCGCTGGATGTGGCTAGAGCGCTGAAGTTCTACGTGGAAGAGCTTTCGGAAGACGTCACAACTTTTTGTGAACTTTGGACCTGTCAATCAGGGGAAGGCTCTCTCAAAGGCTTCCATTTCCAGATGGCTCTCCGGCTGTATCATGTATGGTCATCGGTTGGCAAACCGACCGCTGCCCGGCCGTCCGAGAAACCCTTTCCACCAGAGCGATCGAAGCTACCACGGCGTTCCTATCTGGTGTGCCCCTGCTGGACATCTGCAGGGCTGCTACGTGGAGGTCGACGCACACCTTCCCGAAATTCTACTGCGTCGACCGGGATTCCAGGGAGGAGTCCAGGGTCGGCCAAGCAGTGCTGCGCAACCTGTTCGCCTAAGGTGAGCCTGGTGAGGAGGTAAGAGACGCTTAATGTTGAGTTGTTGTATTGCTTAATGTTGAGCCTGTTGCCACCTCCCGTGGTTGTGCATGTGTGTACTGCTATGTATTCTCTTATGCATGAGCATGTGAATCCATGCCAGACCCCATGCTGGAGAAGGAACAAGGTACTTACCTGTAACTGTTGTTCTCCAGCATGGGTCTGGCATGGCTTCACATGCGAACCCTCCCTCCTACCCCTCTGCGGCTCTTCACTTGGTCATACTGCCACTTCACGTGCTACCAAATCTGAGGATGGCTGCCAGAGGCGGGGCTTAGGGAGAGGGCAGTCATTGGCTGTGGTCAGTATGACGCAGAAATCAGTGATTGGTTACTACTACGAAAGTCAGATCAGAAACGAAACTGATACTGAGTTTTTTCTTTACCGAGGATTCCCAGCCTGACGACGGGGAATATTCATGAGCATGTGAATCCATGCCAGACCCATGCTGGAGAACAACAGTTACAGGTAAGTAACTTGTTCCTTCTAGACGTCAGAGCTGTGGAACCTGTTCCCCTGAGGGAGCATGGGGACGACTACTACTCTCGTCTGTCCACAGTGGCCAAACCAAACAAGGCTGGCCTGTGCACTATCCTCGATCTTTCCCAGTTCAATCTATCTCTTCCCCAAGAGAAATTCAAGATGATCACGCCTTGCCAAATAAAGTCCTCTCTTCGAAAGGGCGATTGGTTTAATGTAGTAGACCTCCAGGATGCATATTCTGATTTGGAGCCCGCATCGGAAATATCTGCGGTTCTCCCTGGGAGAGGAAAACTTTCAGTTCGGTGTGCTCCCTTTTGGTCTCAGCTCGGCACCACGTTTCTTTATGTAGATGATGTTGGTCATCGCAGCTTTCCCCAGATTGCAGGGGATTCATGCATATCCATATTTGGACGATTGGCTCCTGCGCAGTCCTTGTCCACAGACGGCCTTGACCGATCTTCACTCTCTCCTTCAGATTCTGTTCCATCTTGGGCTGTTGTTGAATTGGCGGAAATAGTCTATGACAGTCTCTCAAGACCTGGTTTTCCTGGGTTTCCGTTAGAATACGGTCAGTACCAAGGTGTTCCTAACGGCGGACAGGATTGCAGACGTATCGACCACGTGTCCGCTCTTCCTCCAGTCCTCGCACATGACGGCCTGGTGGTTCCAAAGACTGCTGGGTCTCATGGCCTCTTGCGTGCTAGCTCTTGCACGTCTGAAGATGAGACGTACTCAGCTAGCTCTTCGGAGCTGCTGGTCTCCGGCATCGGACCCGGATTCCAAGATAATCCCAGTTCCTTCCTGCATGATGGTGGATCTACAATGGTGGTCTTCGACCAACAACCTTTCAGTGGGGTCCTCCTTCCAGGAGCCCTGCCCACAAGTAGCAGTGACCACGGACTCCTCCTTTCTGGGGTGGGGAGCGACGCTATTTCGCCTCGAAGTATTCGACCTATGGTCACCTCAGGACAGGCAGTTCCATATCAATTATCACAGAAAATTCTGTGGCGATGTTTTAGATCAACAAGCAGGGTGGCAGCCGGTCACCTCTCCTTGTGGTCCTAGTCATACAAATTTGGGATTCGGCCATCCAGAACAAGGTCTGGCTCCAGGCTGTACAAATCCCGGGTCACATCAATGTAACTGCATACTCATTCAGCTGTCAGTCGGCGGCCAGTTACGAGTGGGAAATGAACAGCAATGTCCTCTCCTACATTTTTCGCCAATGGGGCACTCCAGAAGTGGATCTCTTTGCAACTTCTACAAACAGGAAGCTTCCTCTTTGTGCATCCAGGGAAGGCCTGGGAGACACCCTCGGGATCCTGTGGCACAACAATGCAGGCTTATTCCTTTCCTCCATTGCGTCTGATTCATCGGTCACTCTGCAAGCTCAGGAGTGCATCAAACTGCACTCTCCTGTTCATAGCTCCTTGGTGGCCAGCCAGATTCTGGTTTTCGGAACTTCAGCATCTGTCGATTCTCCCTCCGATCAGATTGCCGCTGATTCCCAACCTCCTTCACCAGAGCTATCACCAGCTGAGGCACTTCTGCCCACAATCATTCAGCTTTGCGGCCTGGTGCCTGAGTTCACATCTTTAGTGCAGTTTAATCTGTCCAAGGACAATATGTGCATTACCCAAGCTGCCAGAAAATCTTCTATGAGGGCTCAATATAGGAGCAGATGGCTCAGTTTTTGCCATTGGTGCTTAGCTAAACAACTTGACCCCAGGCACGCTACAGTTGACGTTGTTCTATCCTTTGTGTCTCACCTAGCAGCTTCTGGCATTCATGTTCTGTCTTGCAGAACTTACTTATCTGTCATTGCAGCCTACCTGTCTACGCACAGTAGTTCGTTTTCATTGACTAATCCGGTCATTAAAAGACATTTTGCGTGTCTTCTTCATCTCTTTCCTCCGGCGCGCACCCCTCATCCCAAATGGGATTTGAATGTGGGCCTCCCCACGTTATGCCATAAGCCATTTGAACCCATGGCCACCACCGATCTTCAATACCTTTCTTGGAATGTTGCCTTTCTGATTGCAGTAAGATCAGCGAGGGGAGTAAGTGAGCTCCAAGCTCTTTCCGTGGAACATCCGTTCCTCACTTTCCACATGGATAAGGTTGTGCTTCGCACTCATCCTTCCTTCCTCCCTAAGGTGGTTACTGATTTTCATTTGAATCAATCAATCTCCTTACCCGTCTTTTTTTTCCCAACCGGGCATCGGATGCCGAGAGATTCTTACACAACTTGGACGTCAGGCGAGCCCTGAGGTTTTACCTCAATAGAACGAGTGAACTCAGAAGCTCCTCGCGTCTTTGTCACATTCGGAGACCCGAAAGGGAAGCCGGCTTCCAAAACAACCATCTCTGAATGGATTGCCTCATGTATTTCAGGAGCCTATTGAATTCAAGGCCTTCAACCTCCCAAAGGCATCCATGCTCATCTTGTACGTGGCAACATGGCTGCTATTGCCTTCCAAAAGTATGTCCGAGGCGGCTACGTTGGCTCCCCCATCAGCTTTTTGTAAGCATTACTGCTTAGACCTGAGCTCCAGGGCTGATGCCCCTTTTGGCCAGGCTGTTCTTAAGAACTTATTACGGCAAGGTTTTTTTTTTCTTCATCCACCCGTACTAGCTGTGGTGTGTGCTTGGGTATGGAGGAAAAGGGATGGGACGGAGGACTGTAACAAAGTTACTCACCGTAGGGACTACCTTACTCCTCGTCCATAGTCCCCTTTCCTCCATACGCCCACCCGCCGTCGCCTCTTAAAAAGTATCCTCTATTATTGCTTAAATGGTCTCAGACCTGCCGATAGAAAAGGACTGAAGGGCGATGCGCGGGGCAGCGCTCATGAGGGTGCGGTTATGGCCACGTGCGGTGGCCCAGCGTAAAAATAAAAGGACAAAACCAAACATGTTTGATGCTTTTTACAAAAATGCTCCGGTCCCGTCCCGAAGGACGGAATGTCCCACAAGTATGGAGGAAAGCAGACTATGCACTAGAAGTAAGGTAGTCCCTACGGTGAGTATCTTTGTTAATATCTTCCGTCCAAGTGTGTGCCTCAGCCTGTTTAATTTGGACTTTTTTGATCGTTTGTGTGTTGTTTGGCTCTCCGTTGTCTTGCTAGGTATTTGTCGGCCTTGTTAGCCTTTGTGTAGTACCAGTGTTTTAGGTCTAAAAGATTCTGCTCTGCCCGCTTCGTTCGGACTGCTTCCAATTGACCCTGGACATGTTTCAGAGCCTTCTCCAGCTTATTAGTGGGGTTTTGTGTTATTTCTCCCTGTATGTCATGCAGCTTCTCCTCCAGTTCCCTTTCCCATTGTTATCTCTGATCATCTTTGGACGCTTTAACGGTTATCGACTGTCCCCCCCCCATGACTGCCTTCAAGGCTTCCCAAATGAATTCGAGTGACACCCCATCTGAGTCCTTTCCGGCAAAGTATTCTATTATCTTTTCTCTGATAGTGTTCTCCATTATGGGATCATGCATTATATCCTGTGGGAATCTCCACTGCCAAAGCCCTGTTCTTTTTCCTGGTAAGGACATTTCCACCCAGAGTGGGGCATGATCTGATATCGAGATGGGCCCCGTTCAATCCCTTGAATTGTCCCCATTAGCCGCACTGACACCCATAAATAGTCTATCTTGGACATCGTGTGGTATACGTGGGAGAAGTGGGTATACCCATTTTGTTGGCCTGTTCTTGCCAGGCTAAGTTAAGATCCCCTCCCAGCACCAACCCTCCTCCCCTTTGCAAACTGTTCAAGTTTTTCAAGGGTGTCCCTTATGAATCCATCCTCTCCCATATTCGGGAGGTGTATATTGATGCAAGTGTTATTGGATAGTCCTCAAGAGACACATTTGCTCTCCCCGTTTTATCTTCTAGGGTGTCGTGTACCTGGATTTTCAGGTTCTTGTGGAATGCCAAGAGCACTCCTGCCTTTTTCTCTTTCATGTTGGATTGTAGTATGTGACAGTATCCTCTAAGGTGGAGTTTCCCCTCATCTTTCTCCCTTACGTGTCTCCTGTAGCATTAAAATATCAAACATCCCCCTTTGGAGGAGATTTTCCACCTTCTTTCTTTTAACCGGGGTGTTTAGATCCCTCACATTAAATGTAAGGATTCTCAGTCCACCCATCTCAGATTGGCCCGTGGGCACTGCAGCACCTTATCCTGCTTTAGCTCCCCTCCTTCCTTTCCGGCTCCCCCGCCCCCTTCCCCCACCAACTTGTCTACCCCTCTCTAACCTCTCCTCCCACCATTATCATGACTAACCGACCCCCATGCACAGCCGGTATGTTTGCACAATACGGAAAGGGCCTAGCCCATCTCTGGTGCCCCTGCCACAATGACCTCCCCTGTCCCACTCCTTTCTTACCCAAAGCTTCCCCTCCTCCATTACCAAAAGGTTGCTATGCCTATCTTCAGTAGACCCCGAGTCAACAGTGTGCATAAACCCACACCCAAGATCTTGCCTCTCACCACAGGAACCCCCACTACCCTTTGCTCACTCCCTTACCCATCGACATCTCTCCCCCCGTACCACCCTCCACCCCACCTGTCACCCACTTACATGACACACCACATCAGACAACGCCACAACTCCTAGGTCTTACTACACCCTGTGTAGGCATCACCAGACGTAACCATCTTAGGTCAACAATCCCTATCTGCCAATTTTGTATCTCTCCCTTGGTAAGGGCCGGTCGTTGGTCTTGGCTCTTGTTCGGGACAGTTTTCTCTCTCTCTGCTTCTCGGATTTACGTTCACAGGTCCACGTGGGACTCCTGCTTCGCACTGGTGCTGCTGAATGGAAGCGGCCCCAGCTTCTCGTATAGGCGTTGTTCCTAGGCCATCTTGCCCTCCACTTCCAGCTTGTGGTCACGCATCCACCAGGTTGCTTGTTCCTTTCTCGGTCGACCTGAGATTCTACTCACGTCTACATACGCCGGTTCTCTGGCATCTCGTATTCGCGTTCTCTGTCTTTCTCCAAGTCGCAGGCTCCGCGACTAGCTTTTGCTCTGCCTCCAGCCGGAGTGATGATGTTTGGGAGCTTCCCCTGCGCATCAGGCTTCTCACTTCTCTTCCTCCTCATCACAGTTAAATATGCTTCTCACATTAAAGTGACATCTTCCTTTTCTTGTTCAACTGGGTTTAGTCTTGCTTTGCCTTCAGCCAAAGACAAGGATGCCACATTCTTCAGCTTGCCAGGTATGCAACTATATTAGTTTGTCTGGCAGGGTTGTCCAACTCCAGGCCTCAGGGGCCAGATCCAGGTTGAGTTTTCAGGATATCCCTCGTGATATTCATGGGGAAAAATGTGCATACATTTCGAATCACTGTATGCAAATATATGTCATGAAGGGGCGCCCCCTTGGGAAGGTGGAGAGAATATCTTACATTCGTCACAGGGGCCAGTAGCATATCCCATGTGGCAGTTCACTGTTGTGGTGGAGACGAGGGAATTTCTGTCCCCGGCCGCAAATTACAAAGCAGACTGTGGGACCTGGCTGCCTGAGTTGCCCCCACACATACACCATAAAGGCCAAGCGGGGAACATCTTCACAGGATGCTGCATTTAAAGGTGCAGCGAGTAGTGTGTATTTATGCACCTATCCCTAGATCAGCTGATTGTAGTTGAGGTCTCTGCTTTGCATTACATGCACATTATATTTAAATTATATGAACAATAAATGCACATTTGATCAATCTGACATGTTAAATATACATAACGTTTCATGCTTGCTTGACAGGAAAATGATTTGGAAAATATTTGTTAAAGTTAGAAGATATGTCAAACTGTGAAGTTGCCCTGCATGAATATACATGGGTTAGAGATACAAGACTGTAGTCCGACACACAATAAACTGCACAATGCATTGCAAAAGAATGGCATTATGGTAGTTGAGGCTCTGCAATACTTAAATTTACATGCCCATTTGGTAAACATTCCAAATGTCGTTCACCCTATACTGATGTGGAATGGGCATTTATTTTGTCTTATTTAACCATATAGTTCGAGGAAGGTGGAAAAAAGATAATTTCTGCTGCTTAAATAGTACCAAACAAACAAAGGGACCCCACCAGTAAGAAATTACAATATGCAAGTGGAGTCCTCTCTGTTAAGATCAGTAGATGTAAATGTCAAAACCAGCAAAGTAGAACTGCTCTACCAGAACCCAGAGTAGGCCCTGCTCAGTTCAATTTATGATTCGACTCTGTCCTTAATAAAATCTGGGAATGCAACCAGACTCGTGCCTGCAGGCAACTCCCTTTTAGAAATATACCCTGCAGAAAAATGTCTCATTTCTAATGCATTTGCAAATCTAGAAGGAAAGGATGTCTCCTGACCAACATCACAAACCAGTGCCATTCTTAGATGGAATAGTGCTGTGAGTGTAACCTTTCAGAATGGGAAGTGAGCAAGCAGATTGAGGGTTAAAACTGTGACACCAACAGTGACAATGTACTGAGCTTCTAGAAGTTAGAGCATAATACTGAGGGTTCCATCCACATACATCTGCATAATAGCACTCGCTCCCAAAATGGAAAACCAACAAATGGTTATCACCAGGTTGCACAGGAAACTGGTAGAATGCTGCTGATTCTTCATCATGTTTGGCATAGGGGGGCCCTTAGCCAATAACCTCAACATACCAATAGCAGAATCAAGAGATGCGTAGTTTACTGTTCACAGCTAAGGGTCAATCGTATCATTCACTTACTTTCCTTTGGAGAAGGAGAAGTTGTGAATTATGAGGAAGGACCTCAGTTCCTTCTTTGGTACTAAGCAGGTGAACCTGCAAAGCCAGATAATGGGAGAATGGAAAAAGAATCTGCCACCCTCTCCGAAGACAGCTCTTTTTGTACTTTTTGTGCGATCGTTGTACGAAGTGGACATGACTCTTGATACATAGGCACATTTGCCTAATTTGCTACCACAACACCCCAAGCTGTTGACAAAAACCAGCCCTGAAACCAAGCAATTAGAATTGTGCTGTCTCGTTTGAAAGGCATTTGACCAACCAAGCAACAGTGTAACAAAGTCACCCGTAGAGGAACGATGGAGAGTCCACCACAACGTATTCTATTTTCAAACGACGTACAAAGTCTGTACACATCCATTCCTCATGAGGATGGGTTGGAGGCCATAGAGTGGGCATTGCTACAAACAGGGAATGTCCAAGGGAATACACATTTTATTTTGGAACTCTTCAACATTATCCTGTATAGTATCTTTTTTAGATTTGAGTCAACTTTCTACCTTCAAGCTGCAGGTACTTCGATGGACTCATTTATGGCACCAGCATATGCCAATATTTGTATGTTCTACCTAGAGAGCCCATTTAGGCAATACATTCCAAGAACTTACGGAGCAATTCAAGCAAGAGGTTATCCAGAGGAGGTAATTTCAATAACAGGAAATAATTGTTGAGAACAAAGTTTAAAAACACCTATACCCCATTACTTTTTGTTACAAAATATTACAAGCAAAGCTCACAAGTTTCAACAATCAACAAAGAGACCTAGGGAAAACTACACCATGGCCCCCTGCTAGCCAAATCTTTTCCCAAACCGCCAATTATGGCATTCAAGAGAGGAACTAATTTGAGGGACAGATTGGTTAAAGCGGAACGTCTTCCCCAAAAGCAAACATTTCGGGTTAAACAGAAACATGGGACATTCCTCTTTCTCAACTGTGGAGACTGCAATAACATCATAAAAGGAAATCCTATCTCACACCCTCATTCAGGGTAAAAGATCAAACTGTACAACTATGCTACATGCACAACATCCAATGGCATCTACGCTATTAAATGTTATGTGGGCTATTATATGTTAGACAGACCACAAGGAAGGCAAGGAAAAGGTAGGTCAAGCACAAGTCTAATGTGAGGACACATAACCAAATATCCTCTGTTTGTAAACATTTTGTTGAAAAGGACACAATGTGTCACAGATGAGGTTCATTATTCCAGAGGTTATCCACTTACCAATGCGATGAGGTGACTTGATGAAAATAATGCTTCACCGTGAAGCATACTGGATTGATGAGCTGGAATCCATGAACCCTAGGGGTATGAATGAGGGCTTCTCTGTAAACTGCTTTGTTTGACTCAACATTCTCTCTATATGGGGGATTATGTAACATGTCTAAGTATGATTAAGTACGTAACATGATGAATCCAGGTATATACATGATTTAAACCACTTGCACTATAAAGTAACTCTGGTTTTCAATGAAACTAAGGATGTTACTCCCACTATATTTACCCTATCTGTGTTGTACAGTGTTACCATTACTTAGGTAAATTGGTATAGTAAGTTTTGCAAATTATATGCAAGACGATGTTATGATCCAGATGAGCAGTGATTATTTGTGATAACACTAGCAATTTAAATATTTCACTATATTTTTCTGAACATGAGAACAAAGACGCAATGTTTTGTTCGAATTGAGATCTTGATCTATTTTGTGCCAAAATAATTTGTTTATTGAAGCTTTTCTAGAAGTGTGAGAAGGTAAGAGCGTGCTAACGTTTTAAATTGCTTTGTTCTCCGTATAGTTCATGGTTCAGTGTGTATGATGCAAAATTAGGATGTTTACATGATTTAAACCATCTGTGGTGTATAGAGACATTGGTTACCCGTGCTATTAATGAAGGATGTCATCTCTACTATATTTACCCTACCTGTATTGTACAGTATTACTATGAATTAGGTAAATGAGTACAGGAAGTTTCTCCAAATTATATGCAAGACCATTTATTGATTACTTGTGATAAGAATAGTAATTGAAATAATTTACTATATTTCTTTGAACATGAGAACAAAGACAGTGGTTTGCTTGGATTGTAATTGTGATCTATTCTATGTCAAAATGTTTTGCTTACTGAAGCTTCTAGATTTGTATGGATTATCATTTTAAATTTCTTTGTTTAAAATATAAAATGTATACGATTCGAGACTAGTTTGTCAGTACACAATATATTATAAAACAAACTATAAATGATTGACTGATTCAAGACTTTAGGCCATTAATAGTTTTGTAAAGGTTATAGAGAGCAATGCTATAAACACTGCACTTTTTACTTTGGACACTTCATTGAGAGCATGCAATACTTCGAAAGAATGTCTTTTATCCTTTGCATGGAACACATCTTGCGTCCAATGCTGGTTTCACTGAGTCTTATCACAGTTTCCATGAAATGAGCTTTGGGTCGAACTTTGTGATATACAGCTGCTATCAGCTGATTATGTGGGTGCCTGATGTAACACCAACACATGACCTTGGATTTGACTATATAAACTCCATTAAGAAGTTTCCCACGGGAGGGATTTCACAGCGTTCTGTCAGCTGTATGAGATTCCAAG
This sequence comes from Ambystoma mexicanum, assembly GCF_040938575.1. NCBI lineage: Eukaryota > Metazoa > Chordata > Amphibia > Caudata > Ambystomatidae > Ambystoma > Ambystoma mexicanum. The sequence goes on along the minus strand of NC_090937.1, from coordinate 760,821,595 downwards.
TTGGTGTAGGGCAAATTTAATTACTTTTTCACTCTCATTGAGTACTCCCTTTGGCTCTATCATATTTCCTCTTTTCTGCCATAACATGCCTGCTTTACAAATAAGTTTTTTTTCTTATAACTAAAGCGATCAACTTGATTCAGATAAGATATTTCAGAACACTGAGTTTAATGATAGGTTGATTACCAGTATTCGTTCGTTCTTTTTTGTGACATGGTTTCTGTATCTTTTCAGATTCATTGATTCACTCTGATGTGAATATATTCATGAATGCGTGACTACTAGAGGTATTTAAATTGCTTGAGGTTTCTTATGGTGTATTAAGTTGGTATAATGGTATCGTCTGAGCACTTGTGTTGAAGGTAGTTTAGGATTTGGGCACTTTTTTAGTGTTTCTAATATCGCACTGTTAAACATCAGGAGTAGTATTGGTGATAGGGTCTGAAAGAACATTTGGGTGATGTAGAATGTACATTCACCTTTTTTTGCTGATAATTTGTAAATAATATGCATGAGAAGACCATTTATATTTCTTTAAGTTTATGTGCAAATATATTTGTGGATTTTCCCACCTTTCCTTAAAATACTAATTTAGTTCTATGAACAATGTTGTAAATTACCCCTGAAGAAGGGAGTGTTCTGCCGAATCGAGTTGGGTTTTTAATTTTGAAAAAACTGAAATTAAAAGATAACCTTCAAGAATGTGAGGGCCTATGAGTTATTCATAAATGTGCTTGCACTCTACTTCTAAAACAAGAATATCCAGAATTGTATGACGTATAGTAAGAAACGTGTATCCCAAAATCCCCTGCGATCACCACTTACCGGACTAAGGATGCAAACCAAGAAAAGAACAAAAACAGAGTACATCTTGCAATACCTCTCCACTTACGACGCTACCTCAATGGAAAACACAACTTCAACAGCCCACAAACAAGGACAGAAGTAAACCTGGACCCCAACTGGACACGAAACCTCGCACCTCAACATACAGAACACAGCAACTGGAAAGTCATCTTCAGGAAGACCCCAACAAGAATCAGAGCCAAACTCGAATTCGTAGCCTTCCACATTCCTTACATATAACGAAAGACTAAAAATGCACAACGTAGAAAACAATCCACCCTCCACCACGAACCAGAACTTAGAGGCCCCACCGTCAACTTTATCAAGCTCAATGAGGAGACAGAGATCCCAGCTGGAATATTGGCGAACAGCATCACCCAGGAGAGAACCTCAGGATAGGATAACCCACCAAACCCCTCCACCCCCCGACTGAGACGCAAGAAAGGATGCTAAACAACAAACAAGGAAAAACACACTGTACACTGCAGCCTACTCAACGTAAGATCTATGGCCAAACACAAGACAGAAAGGCCATACAAGACATCTTCAAATGAACACACGCCAACAGAGAAAACTGAAGAGAAGGTGGAATCGCAATGGCACACAAAGATGGCATCTGCGCCACACCACTACCCTCAACTGACCTAGATCCCTCCTAATCAACATCAAGCTGAACAACAAAGCTAACGTACTGTTCCTTCTGATCGGCAGACCACCATCCTACAACCTGAAATTTGCAACAAAGTTCACTGACTCCATTACAAACCTTTCTACTTACCATGATAACATAATCATGCTGTGGGATTTCAACATCCGGTTTCAAAGAGAAAACAAAACTGCAAACTCCCTTAGCGCCCTCCTGGAATCACTGCACTTCAAGCAAATAGTGAACGGATCAACCCATGCTGCTGGACACAATTTGGATGCAATTTTCTGCTGAGACAGACTATCGACCACTGCCCCACCGGTACCGATCATTTGTAGTGATCACAAATTGATCCCATTCACCGTCAAACTCCCAACCCTCATACTGTCCGGAAACAATACTGCATGCTATTAACAAAAGAAACTAGAATTGTCTTGATCTGGAATCCCTAACAGAACTGATGGCACCAACCAAACCAAACATCTGCCAGCTGAACAGAATGACTCCAGACTCAGCAGAAAGAATTATTGACACATGGCTCACAGAGGCCCAGGACCAATTGGCACCAGCAAAACCGTTCAAAGCCACTGCTAAAAATAATAGCAGCCAGATGGTTCACAGAAGAACTGGGGGAAATCAGAAAAAACATACCGCAGGCTGGAACATTTTTGGAGATCAGACACAGTTAAATTCCACGATAGCTCAGATTGTACAAATCAGAAATCCTTAAAGCAAAACAAAAAAACATACTATGCCTCAAGAATACAATTAGCTACAAACCCACAAAAAGAATTATTCAAAATCATCAACAAAATCAAAAACCCAACATCTTGGAGCAAAGGCATCACATTATCACAATCACTGTGACAACATCACTAACCACCGAAGAACAAAAATAGAAACAATTAAACCGACCATCGATGAAAGTCACGCAACAATAAACACTAAAATGGAACCACCAATAACCAGCACACCACTAACCGCAGCAACACTCCACCAATTTGAACCTATAGATGAAGAGGTTTTCACCACACTAATAAAAGACGCCAACCTCGCTGGATATCGCAGTGATCCATGCCCTCCGGGCATCTACAAAGAAATCCTCAACCCCAGCACCCCAGCAACTTACTTCCGGCTACTGCTGAACCAATCCTCAAACACAGTTATAGTACCAATAACCTTAAAATAACCATACATGAAATGAAGCCCCTCCTAAAAAAAAAAAAAAAAACAGGAAGTCTGGAAGACTCCACAAACTACAGACCTATATCAAATCTACTCTACGCAGCGAAACATTTGGAGAACCACATGTACAAAATCCCATTCAACCACGTAGAAATGAACAGAATATTAGACCACTAGCAAGTCTGCTTCAGACCCATGAGATGAACAGAATCAGCACTTCTATCCATGGGGAATGGCCTACAAATAAATGCAGACCACCGCTTCCGATCGGCCCTCATACTACTGGACATATCGGCCGCCTTTCACCCAATCAGATATACAACACTGATCCAGAGACTTTAGAAATGTGGAGTAAAAGACACTGCTCTACAATGGCTAAAATCCTTCCCCACTAATCAAAAGAACCTGCCTACTGCTATTTACTTCCAACACCAAAAACATCTCCTGCGGCATGCCACAAGGTTTTAGCCTCTCTCCACTCCTCAACATATACATGGCCCTCCCCAATAAAACTCATTCAAAGCCACAGACTTAAACGCCTACAACTACATCTCTCTGCCCCCTCTGGGTGCCTCTCCTCCTCCTTTCTCCTATCTCTCCAAATATACCTGGCAATGTTTCTAGACCGATCTATGAAATTATCATCCAAACAGGTGCTCCCGTGCTCCTCAAGAATTATCAAGGACCACATTGACACCCTCGCTCCAGCCTTGGCCGATTTCTGCAATCACTCTTTTGCCACTGGTACTTTCCCCTCTCTCCTCAAGCACTTCCTTGTGCACCTTCTCCTTTAAAAAGCCTTCTGCCGATCCTACCTCTCCAGAAAACTATCACACGATCTCTATCACTCCTTTCCTGGGCCAACTCCTGGAAAAGCTGGCCATCTCCCAGGCTACTCTCCACACTGAATCTGTTGGTTGTCTTCATGAGCATCAGTCTGGCTGCAGAGAAGCCAGAGGCACAGAAACTGTTCTCCTGAATACCTATGAAGATCTGCTCAATAATCATGATTCTAGCCTTCCTTTTGTCCCCGTCGTCCTTGACCTTTCCTCTGCCTTTGACACGGTCAATCACACCATCCTGATCAATCGACTCTGTGAGAAGCTGGGCATCACAGCTCATGCCCTGGAGTGGTTGACCCCCTTCCTCCTGGACCGACCCTCCCAGGTCCAACCTGGGTGCTTTCTCTCCACATGTGGTGTTCCTCAGGGCTCTAACCTCTCACCCTGGCTCTTCAATGTCTACTTTGGCCCACCTGATCTCTACTCTCTTCTAACTTTCAGTGTTATGCGGATGACACTCAGCTCTCTTTGAGGCTCCCATCCACCACCTCTCCCGCTCATTCCTGACTGTCTATCTGCGATTCAGCTTTGGTGCGCATCCAACGATCTCAGCCTCATTGCCACTAAAATTGAGATCCTTCTCATTGGAACCCCTGCTCCTGCTTTCCCTCTCTCACTTTCGCCACCCTCCTGTGGCTCCCTTCCTTCGCCTTCCTGTGAGGAAAAAAAACCTGGATGTCATCTTCTACTCCACTCTTTCCTTCTCTCCTCACATCAGAGACCTGTCCACGAAGTCCCACTACCAGCTGCACCTCCTCAGATGTGTTATTCCTTTTCTCACTGCCCCCAGAAGCTCACTGGTGCTGTAGCCCAGTCTAGAGAGAACCAGGGCTCCGGGGACAGCCGCTTTCGCAGTCTGCCATCCTCTAATCTCCGCCCTCTGCAACTAATCCAGAACAGGACTGCAAGACTTGTCCTTGGCCTCAAGCCCAGGGACCGTATCTCTCCAGCCCTGAAATCTCTCCACTAGCTCTCGGTGACTGCAAGGATCAAGTTCAAGACCCTCAGCATTGTCCACAAGGCTTTCTAGGGCCGGCGCTTGCAATGCATCCAACTCTGTCTTCCAAAATACCTTCGGCCTGGAGCCCTTCGCTCAGCTACCTCAAACTCTGAGGGTCAGACACTTCCACAGGCAGAGAGTGGGGGAAAATCTCTCTCTTCAGCAGGCCTCCCCCCCCCCCCCTGGAATGGTCTCCCTGCTTTTCTCAAACTTGAGCCGGACCACCTAAAGTTCCGGAAGCAGCTCAAGACCTTACTTTTCTTCTCTCCCTCGCTCCCTCTCCTACGTGCCTGCTGCGCCAACTGGTTGCTTAGCTACCCTCAGATGCTCTTTGGATGCCGGTCTCCACAATGATCAGTCTCCCCTGCACTGCCTCTGTGATTACCATGCACTTAGGGGCTGTAACTCTAACCCCTGGTTGCACTTATTCAGAGCAATGCTGCCTGATTGCACTTCCCGCTTCCCTCTCCCTTGCACTTCCACTTTCTCCCTTCCCCCTACACTTTGCTTTGTTGCACTTGCACAATCTGAATGACAAAAGGCCAAGTAAAATCGTTTGTCTTGTCCTTCTGTCTTCCCGCCCTTGCCACGCCTAGAAACACTAGTGTACAGGCGTGTTATAAATGACATGTATCATAACTACGCAGATGATACCCAGCTGATCTTTAACATAACCTCAAACCAAGACCCAAACAACACCCTCAACAAATAACTTACAGATATATACGCCTGAATGACCACCAACTACTACAAACTAAACCTGACTTAAACGGAAATAATGAGGCCCCCTCCCCCAGAGGAGAATGCAAATGAGAGACAACTGAACTGGCCACCAGGAATGCGAACCCATCCGGAAGCATCCGCTGTGATAAATAATTTGGGAATACTCATGGACAACACACTCTCATTAGAACAAAGTTAACGCAATACCAAAGAAATGTTTCTACCTGCTGTGATTACTTGCAGGAATCCTACCTTACCTTTCCTTCCCACAGAGAACCCTTGCAATCATCTCCTCAGTAGTATCACGAATTGAATACACAAACAGCGTCTACCTTGGAATGCTAGAACAGCTCAATAAAAAAACTCCAATGCTTCCAAAATACTGCAGCAAGGATACTCCAGAGACTAAACCGAAAAGACCACATCTTTTTTTTAATTTATTGCGTTTGGCCTACAAAAGTAAGCTTTCACAAATAGTTACAATGCAATCAAATTCAGCAATACAATCATACATTAAAGTAACATAACATTTCATCAACAATAAAATTACATAACTTCCAACCCACTATATACTGAAAATTGATGTTAATCTCCAAAGAGACCGGGGGCAACTCATTCAATCAATTAGCCTCAGAAACACAGATAAGAAGGCATACAGTCCCAAGATCAATTTTACCGAACTTCCCCACATTTACCTAACCCAGAACATCTCACTCATCAATGCTTCCCCCACAGTAGCACAGTCGAGGCCCGGCAAAGCCGGGACAGTCCAAAGTGATGTGTTTCAGAGTTTCCACCGTGGTAGATTCACAAAATCTGCAGGAATTAGTAGTCTGTGTTTTATCCCACTTGAACCTCCTTTCCAGAGTTGCAAATTGGTTCAGGCAGAAGCAAAGGTAAACAGCCTGAATTTTTGGGCAGGGAAAGCGGGACAAATACATCAGGTTCTACCCTTACTTCCTTCTGAACCCTGCATACTCCCTGTATAGCGAGCGATTGCCCAATAAGTCAGAGGTTTCTGCAGTGTATAATTTGCGCTTTACAACCCCCGGAAATGTTTTTAACTCGTCCGTGGAGGACCTGATACAATTGAGCATACTGCACATAGTAAACTTAAATTGGGCTAGAGTAAAGACCGTGTGAGATTGGGAGACTCACCCAAGTCTTGGTAGAGGGAGTTGTTTGGTGGGTTCAGCATCTTGGCTTACTCGGCTAGCTTGTTCCATAGGGCTCTGGCCACCAGGGACACTAAGCCCAGCTCATGTCTAACCACAGCATTGGGGTCAGATTCGTTCAAACCCAGGGTTCGCTTCCAGCGAAGCCCCTGGAGAATATTTAGAGGGGCTCCCAAATCGAACAAACCTATACCCGAGCCGTTAAGAATAATCGGTTCGATGTTTTGTAAGTAGAACCTGATCAAGTTGCACAGAGTTGGGAATAGATCTGCTTCATTTTCGCCAGTAAAGTAGGATACCCCTCCTTAAATAAGGTAATCCATGCCCCGCTTGAATAGCTGATTGTAAGGTTGAAACCCAAGTATCGCATTGATCTCACCCTTTCCTAGCGCTGATCTCCTACCCTCCAAAGAGACCACACCACACATGCCTTGAAAAGGCTACACTGGCTCCCAGTAAAAAGAAATACATTAACTTTAAAGCGCTTTTCATTGTCTACAAATCGCTACACGGACAACCAGCTGAATTCCTCGAAGCCAAAATCAACTGCTACCAACCTGGGAGAAAACCTAAGATCAAGAGATGACCTCCAAATTGAACAAAAACACTACGAAAAAAAGAAATTTGAAGGAACCACATTCTCACGCCTAATAGCCAATCTATGGAACACAATGCTGGAAAGAAATAAGAACAATGGTGTTAAGGATTTCAGTCAGGCGATAAACTCTGCTCTCAGCCTAGTGTCCAGCACAATGGAAAAACTTATTTGATATATAGATTCAATTATTTGAAAGATGTACCACTCGTATCACACCCCTTAATTAAAAATACCCCGGGTCACGCTGGACGAGGAATCAGGCTGGTTTGTAAAAGGTATTTATTTATTTAAGATCAAGATCACAATATATATTTTAATAGGTAAACAACAATCACCAATGGGGTGACAGCACGCTGAATAATATATTTAATACACTAGAACTAAGTAATGAGCAAAACCAATGTAGCACAGAAAATAATACTTTTGGGTTGGTTTCAGATTAGATAGCACTATGGTTAGAAATTCCCCCTGCAACACACCTCCACCCACAAATAAGCAAATTTAAATAAATGTGAGGACATAGCAGCTATTCGGAAATAGTACAGATCAAACAGTGTCTCGCGTCCCCTTTGTCCCCTTACACAGAAAGAGAAAAACTAAGTGGGCTTTTCAACTCAGATTGACTTTTAAAGTGCCTGACCCAGAACTCTAAATGTGTGGAAAAATGCTTAAATTATCATAAATTCCTACGGGAGCCACTTTGAACAGTTGCACACAATCACCAGCAATGATTAATTTGAAAGAAAACATTTGAAATCCTAAAGTCCAGGTTGGAAACAAATGGAAGCTATTTCACACGTGTAAACATTTCTCAAAATGGGAATTCGCGGCAAACTTTTCCGTGCGCAATATTCGTGATATCGGGAGAATCGCACTGGGATGTCCTCCCCGCCATGCTAACGGCACCACGGACGCCTCCATCGGGCCCCCAGCCCCGGTGCAGCCGCCTCCTACGGCTCTACAGCCAACTCTGCAACCTCTGCCGCCTCCTCAGCCTCTGGCTGCGGTCCCTGTACCCTAGCCTCCGGCGCCATCTACTCCTCCTCCACAAGATCCTCCAAATCTGCAGGATACGGACGAGGAGGATGATCTGGACACGCCATCCTCAGCTAGGGCCTTCCATGAACATCTTGCTGGCCTGACAGAGTGCCTGGGCCTAACCCAATCTGAGGTGGAACAGCCGGCAGAGGCGATTCTGGCTGAAGTCCTCACGAGACACCCCTCTGCCAACATGAGGATTCCACTGCAAACCGATGTAGTCTCCCTGGCCAACAAGGGTTGGCTCAAACCCCACTCGGTCCAGCTGGTCAACCGACGACTGGACACCAAGTACAGGCAGATGGAGGGGGATACACTCGTGCTCTCGACCCATCCTCAGCCACGCTCCTCAGTGATCGCTGCGGCATCACTATACTCCAAGCCTCAGTCATACTCCGCCTCCTCCTCTGCAGCGCTGCTAGGAAAAGAGGAGCTCTTGGAGGCGTACACAAGATCTACTCCAAGTCAGGCTAATGCAGATGCCATGCTGGCTGCCGCCAACCAACGGTTATGGTGGGAAATTGCGGACTTCCTCCCGGAACTCCCCACCCAGTGCCAATCACGATCTAAGGCGGGGCTAGTGGAAGCCAAGCTCGTGGCGCATGACCTCATGGAATCCAGTGTCTCATATCGATACCTCCGGCCGTGCCATCTGTACTGCCACGGACATGAGGAGAATAGCCTGGCTCCGGGCAACGAAATTCAACCCAGATGTCTAGGAGCGCATTCTAGATCTACCGATCGAGGGTGGGGGTCCTCTTCCACTCCTCAACAGACGAAGAGCTGGACAAGAAGAAAAACAGCTTGCAAACGGCAAAATCTTTATCCATTCTTACAAAGACCACGCCTAACCGTACACCCAATCTTAGCAGCGCTCGGAAAAAGGGAGTATATATGGAGGGTTCCGCGGATTACAGGAACACAGGTCCCGGCAGCCGGACCGCTCGCCGTCTCAGAACCGGCGCAAACAACAAAAGGTGGGGGAGTAAGGGCTTTTTCCAGTCTCCCTCCTCAGCATCAGCCTTCGAGGGAAAGAAGGCATGACACGACCCTTTGGGTCCAGGTGTCTCCAGTGGGGGGCAGGCTTGCTCTCCATGCACAATTCTGGCGCCAGAATTTCGCGGACCCCTGGATCCTCTCTGTAGTATTCATGGAGTACCGCCTTCCTATCCTAGCCTCTCCTCCCGCCTCCCCTCCACTCCCACAGGTTGGGACAGCAACTCTTTTGGCGGAGATCCAGTTGCTTGTAGAGAGCCAGGCAGTGGAGGAAGTCCCAGCCTCCCAGCGAGGCTTTGGTGTCTACTCTAGGATTTTCGCCATTCAGAAGAAGAACCAGGCGAGCCTGAGAGTTGTGCTAGAAATTTCCACCCTCAACCTCTCCCTACCCCTGCAAAAATTCAAGATGGTTACGCCAGCTTTTATAGCGGAGACATTGGACAAGGGAGACTGGATGTGCTCCCTGGACCTGAAGGACGCGTACCTACACATCCCGATTTGGCAGCCCCATCGTTCCTTGCTACGGTTCAGGATCATGGGCTACCATTTTCCAATAAAAAATCCTTCCATTTGGCCTCAACTCGGCCCCCAGGGTCTTTACCAGACTCATAAATGCTGTGGCGGCCCTCCTAAGAGCGCAGGGCCTCCACATCTACCCATACCTCGACGACTGGCTCGTCAGGGCTACATCTCCGGAAGCGGTTTGCCACTCTTCACATGCCCTTATGAACACTCTGCACGACCTGGGCTTCTCGCTAAACCTCAAGTCACAGCTGCACCCTATGCAGACTGACATTCCTGGGACTCATTTGGGTCACGTGCTCCGAGAGGGTTTTCCTGTCGGAAGACAAAATCTCGGCCATCAAGAAGGCCTCTGCCCACTTCCTCAGCAGAGAGGGGACCTCGGCATGGTGGTACCAACATCTCCTGGGTCTACTGGCAGCGGTCCTGTTAGCCGTGTCGCACACGAGACTAAGGATGAGAAGGATTCAGCTGCACTTCACGGCCTCATGGAATCAGGAGCGGGGCTCCCAATCCAAGAGGATCAACGTTCCTCCATCGCTCCACCTGGACCTAACTTGGCAGTCCATTGACTGCAACCTATGGACGGGCAAGCCTTTTCGGCCGTCCTCTCCGCAGGCCACCCTCATCAGACTCCTTGCTCTAGGGCTGGTGAGCCACCCTGGACAATCTCTCGGTCCACGGCAGCTGGACTCGACAGGACCAGGAATACCACATCAATTCGTTGGAGCTGAAAGCCATCTGGCTAGCGCTCGGAGCATTCCTACCACTTGTCAAGGGAAAGGTTATCCTTGTCCATACAGACAACTCGACCAGCATGTACTACGTCAACAAGCAGGGAGGCACCAGATCCCCTCCTCTTTGCAGGCTGGCGATCAGCATGTGGGAATGGGCCCTGGAAAACGACATTTTCCTCTTGGCAGTCCACCTCCCGGGGGAAATCCAACCTGGAGGCGGACAGGCTCAGCAGGCTGGGGGCAGACAATTACGAGTGGCAGCTAAACAACCTCGTTATTCAGGAGATCTTCAACAGGTGGGTTCATCCCCAAGTCGATCTCTTTGCCACCTGGCACAACTAGAAGTGTCCCCAGTTCACATCCTGGCAGCGTCAGGGCGCTCTGGGCGACACATTTCACCTCCAGTGGACCAGCATGAAGGCCTACGCCTTTCCGCCTTCTCCCCTGATCCAGAGAGTCATTTTCAAGATCAAGGAGTCTCACCGACTCCTCATTCTGATAGCTCCATGGTGGCCGGGCAGGCCATGGTTTTCGGAACTAGTCGGCCTCTCTGAGGTGCCCCCGATACACCTTCCGAGGGGCCTAGCACATCTTCTGGCACAGCAGGGGGGGGCAGAATCAGCCACCCTGCGCCAGGGAAACTAGCCCTGACAGCGTGGTACCTGAGCAGGTAACACTTCGACACCTTAGCCTCTCACAGGCCAATCTGGAGATCATACAGGGTGCCAGGAGCCCAGTACAAAAGCAAATGGACCAGATTCGCCACTGGGCAGACTCCAAGGGAATTGATCCCTTGGCCTGCAATTTGGACAATGTGCTCTCCTTTTCGGCACACCTCGCTCATTCGGGTGTACAGGTGGACACCTGCCGTACATACCTTGCTGCCATTGGGGCTTACAGGAACTCGGAGAAAGGCATTTTTTCCTCTTCCAATCCTATCGTCAAACATCCGACTGGTCCCGCTAGGCTCTACGCGCCCGTCAATAGACTGCACCTTGTGTGGGACCTTAGCATAGTCTTGGGCACCCTGGTGCACAAACCATTCGAGCCAATGGCGTCCGTGGACATTAGGCTGGTCACCATTAAGACGGCCTTACTAGTCGGTCTTACCTCAGCTCACAGAGTCAGCGAGATCCAGGCGCTGGTCACCTCTGAACCATATACCACCTTTGACAAGGACAAGGTAGTCATGCGGACGCATCCAGCATTTCTGCCCAAGCTTCCATCTGCATTTCACTTGAAGAAATAGTCCTTCCTACGTTCTTTCCCGATCCCAAAGACGAAGCACAGAGTGCTGCAGTGCCTGGACGTCCGGCATGCCCTAAAATTCTACTTGGACAGGAGCAAGGGCTTCCGCAAGTCGGATGCTCTGTTGGTCACTTTCGGAGGCTCGAGGCCAGGCTTTCAGACCTCTAAGGCTGGATGTTCTCTGCCATTGAGGAAGCGTACGATGGCCAGCACAAGCCGCTCCCTTCCAACTTGCCCGCCCACGCAGTCATGGCCAAGGATTCGGCCATTGCATTCCAGCGCCATGTCCCTTGGCAAGTCATAAGCAGGGCGGCCACTTGGGCCTCTCCCTCGGCTTTCTGCAAGCATTACTGTTTGGATGCCGGCTCTAGATCTGATGCGGCTTTCGGACAGGCGGTTCTCAGGAACCTATTTGCTTTAGGAGGGTCTCCTCTCCACCCTGAGTCTACATTCAGTTGTAATCATCCATAAAGTATGGAGGAAAGGGGATGGGACGTAAGAGTAATTATAAATTACTCACCGTAGTGACTAACGCACTCTTAGTCCATAGTCCCCTTTCCTCCATACATCCCACCAACCTCCCCCCTAATAATGGTGTCATTAGGCAATGTTAGATCTATTGTCAACGCGTCAATGGGGTGTTACGCTCACCTGGCTCCCACAGGGGCGTCGGTCGGACCCGGACGGCTGCGGACTCCACCAGCGTGATGCGTAGTGCAGAGATGACTGACTGGACTGGCCCTCCTAATCTTGTCTGCTTGACCCGTAGAAGTATTCTCCTGCAAGTGGAGAGATGGATTTAGCCACCCGTGGATTCAAGTGATGGCACCCCCCACAGTCCTCCCCACTAATCGCCTCCGAAGTGCCCTCTCAGCAATCTCACCTTATACTCTTGAAAGATGAGCTCTCTATCCTGCATGGATTGGAGGGGCGCGTTGATGCCAGTTACTTCACTGGTTTGAAGGCGTGGGAGAGTTCCGGAGAGTATTGACTGAGGTTCCTGGCGTGGACCAGTAAGTATCAAGTTCATAGAGTTCAATATGTCCCGATGTTCACTCTTGTTCCCCCCCTTTCTTCCTTGTCTTGCAGCAGAGTTTGTGAGAAGATGCTCTTGTGGTAGCTGGTGGCGCTCAGGTAAGAGTCTGTATTACCCGATGCTGTCTGGTAAATGTTGCACGTGTTTAACGTGTTGTTTTTCTCTCTCTTTGCAGGTGCGGCACATGAACATGTGGAGAGTTATAGAATAATGCTTCCGGTGGTAAATCAGGTAAGTCTATGGTGATAAGAGTTATATTTGTTGGTTTTCTCGGCTCACCTTGTTGTTTTCTTTTGTCCCCAGGTGCCGGAGTTCGGCGAAGAAATGACGGAGGCAGTGCCGAATCGAAAGATGCTGTGAGGACTGGTGGGTATGGCGCAGCGCTGCAGCTGGAGATGCGACGCGTACTGAAATGATGTTCTTTCCGGGTCCGGAGGCAAGATGGATCTGGAATCAGGTGAGGAATTTGAAAATAGTTAGTTTTCTCACCTTGTCCTTTTCTTTCCTCTTTGTTTTAGGAGCTCCAGATTAGAGGCGGGCGTGGCAGAAGACTGGATGCTGACTGCAGGCACGCTGAGCGTTACGCTGCTGGATGCAGAATAACGCGAAGCGTGTGCTGCTGTTCGGGTGTGGTTTAAATAGCCTCCAAAGTAGTTCCAGGTAAGAAGTTCCCCAGAACCTTGTGCGAGTAAAAAATAGTCCCTGTAATAAAATAGTCCCATCCAGGCCTCACGTTGGCTTGGACTCACTTGCAGCATGGTCTGCATCAGGTAAGTAAAGTCTATGAGCCTGGCGCCTATGGCGCCAGGACTGATTTCTATGATGAGCCTGGCGCCTAAGGCGCCAGGACTGAACCCAAACAGCCCCCAGCCGGGGCTGTTGGGGTTTTAATAAATATCTGGATGCCTGCTTCTGGAGCTGATGGGCTTGGTCCTGAAGCCCGGGGGTAGGCGTCATGACATGGGGACTGAGGTGTGGCGCCGGAGGGCAGAGTCAGGGAAGTGCATGCTCCCTGTGCCGTGCCCCCCGTGCGCCTCTAAATTTAAAGGGGAAGAAGGTTTTCTTCTGTTGAAAAAGGTTCCGTGTCCTGTCCCTTGGAAGGGATGCCCATACAGTATGGAGGAAAGGGGACTATGGACTAAGAGTACATTAGTCACTACGGTGAGTAACTTATAATTTTCCTTCTATGCAGTTTTTGCTTCTGGAGTTCCCTAGCCCCAGCGTGTTTCCCTTTTTATCATGGGTGATATTCCAATGCTTTGTTGTGATGCTATCACACTTTATGATTGGTCAAGACTTTACATTCGCTAGATCAATAGTCAAACCCTTCCAGAGAATACACACCCTCAGGTTTCATAGGTTGATCCTGTTTTCAATAATGTGGAATTGTGGGGGCTGCTGGCTCTCATTCTTTTGAAATCAAATCATTTTTATTCCATACCTTCTCACAAAAATATACAACATTAATGAAATGTAGATTTCTGTAATCGGATGTAGGTGCTATAATTTTCCATGAAGTAATTCATTTTCATTATTTTATTAAATAAAAATGTATTTGGACTCGTATGATAAGAGAAGTATGTCACAATCATAACACGCATTTGGAACTGTGTACATGCATCTAGAGTTGAAAGAGTAAGTACCTGCTAAATGCAGATTTCTTCTTGCTAGGCTAAATGGATTCTTCTCCAGGTGCTGGTAAGTTCTAATCCTCTTCCTGTTAGGGTGATGGGTAGATCTAAGTGGGGAGAGACAGACCAATGGTTGTCAGTGCCCATAATGTATTCCGCTTTTCATGTACAGCAGTGCGGAGGTCACATGGTTTATTAAGACATCTGAATACACACTGCAATCTAGTAGGTTGTACTTATTCACGGACCAAACGAGAATCGCATTGGAAACATGAGATGCCATGTATATACGCTTAAGCATGTTGTATTCCCATATGCCCGGGATGATGATGATCATTAGCGTGCACGGAATAAACTGGCTGCTGTTTTCAAAAAGCGCAGTGTCTGTGCGTGTTCTCACCTCTAGTCTAGTTAGACAATGTCCCCAGGTTCTCACGGACATCTGTGATCAATCGGCGGTCATGTCTGCCATGTTGCGCTAAGCCCGTATTTCTTTGTTTGGAATAGTTACGTATAGTCACGTGACATGTGAAACTACAAAACCTCTAGGCATGCTGGGGATGGAAGTCTTGTAACCGGGAATTAATTTGCATCTCTTGCAGGAGAATACTTCTACGGGTCAAGCAGACTTCCATTCCCAGCATGCCTAGGGGTTTTGTAGTTCTACCCATCACCCTAACAGGAAGAGGATTAGAACTTACCAGCACCTGGAGAAGAATCCATTTAGCCTAGCAAGCATTTAGCAGGTACTTACTCTTTCAACTCTAGATGCATACACACAGTTCCAAATGCAAGATATGACAAGCTAGTATATATATATTTTTTATAGGCTACCCATGCAGGAAGCCAACCATCATAGATGACAACCAGCAAGGCATCTGACTTAAGACAACTGAGTGAAACCACAGGTAATCGCTGTATGTCTTTCGCAACCACACAAGCCTTGCATACCTTGTACATTCCCATATTGATTACTCCCCCCTTTTTGTCCATTTGTATATCCATACAGGGATCGGGACACAAGCCATATTGCCCGTGGAAAACCCTGAAGATATCTCTCCATTCCGTGGAGATGTGGATACTTTTGAAGCAATCATAATGTCAATGAGAATACATAATTCTCCGTCCTGAAGAAGGCGGCTAGCCAGCAGCTCCGCTGAAACCGGTTGACAACCCTATGAGTTGTGAGGCTGATGACCTCTACTCCGAGACCCTACGCATAGTGGAGGACAGGGCTCAAACAAATATACATCATATTTTATTTCCAATTCTTTCTATTTAAAAACACAACTGAATGTACTGATAGGAACGAATAATACTGTTTGACTTACAATTGGCCATCTGGCCAGAGTCTGTTTTTTAATGATGAGACACATAGACTGGAGGTGGCAAAAATAAATAAAAAAGAGTACCAACCTCCAAGAAATGTGCACTTGAGTGATTTAGCTTGAGGAAAGTAGTGAGAGAGCTCAGGGCTAGGGTCTCTACACCCATTTTTTAGGCGGCACATCATCGCCATTCTAGGGATGTGGCACCAGACTATGGGAGTATGAGATAAGAGTACACAGGGCCAGAAAGTTAACAATAGGGATTTAGACCCAGGAATAATTTGTCTAAATATAATGACTATTGTCTGTTTTGTGATATATATGTTGGGGCATAGACAATTAGTGAAACCCCATTGACTTTTACTGTTAGTATCCACAATCATAACACAACATTTCTGTTTATTTCTATATCATATGGTTCTGGTTTTATATGCAAATGAATTTTTCTTTTTGAAGTGTAAAGCTGCAAAATATCATGTGCTTTCAAAGTAAGGAAAGGCTAACATGACCAGGCTTGACCTTAGCTAATCAATTCACATTCACTGACAAGGTCATCTGTAAATGTCAGGCCTAGAATTAAAGTAGTTATTTTGAAGGGAATATCACAAGCCATTTAATTAAAAGCTTATAATTGGATTTCCTTAAATATCCTTCCAATGCATATAGCGTAGTAAAAAAATGTAATTACAGCAAAAGCTGTATTCCAGTCAATGTGAGTATGAATATATAATGTGTTCCGTTATTCTGCCAGGTTACCAATTCATTTCAAACTGTATAGGAATGAAAATGCTATTGAACTTGTTTTGCTGTGTCATGTAAAGTGAAAAGACATGTCTGCATTGATAAATGAAGAAATGAAACCTAAAGGAGCTTGAATGAAAGACCAGAATCGAAATTGCATTTAAACATACTGTTCCCACTTCTAGGCATACTAAAGAGAAAAATAAGTCTCCACTCCAGTGGGAAAGGGATAGTAAAAAATATGTTATGGTCAGGCCAAATTACTTTTAAGACCAGCCTACGATGCCCCGTTATTGTATTCAAGGCAGACTTTCAAAGCAAAGCAGATAAACACTATACATTTTCTTCAGGCATTGTGACGATCCTTCAGATGGCGTCTTGTCTCGCCAGGTGAGATCCCCTCCCCATGAGGCTAGGGAGGTGAGGCTGCTAACCAATTTGCCCCCTTATGGTGGTAACATGTGGGAGGATCTCAAAGTGAGACTCCTCTCACGGCGATAAGGACGCGCCTGGGAGACGCAGCCCCTTTAAACTCCGACCCGGTAGGCTGACCGTAGGACCTGAACGTTAAGGGTCGAAGCTCATGTCTAAAACCATGTGTTATCGTGAAACATCGAACTACAGTAATGGTTTATGTACCGAGACGAAGAATCTCCTGAGAAGGCTACAAGTGAATGGGGGGGGAAAACACCAGAACAGCTGTAGTCAATACACCTTACGTCAGAGTGGAACCTACTTTATCAGGGCGTCGGAAACAAACTGTGGTGGAAAGGATACCAGAGAGAGTACTCGAGAGGGAACCGGAGAGAGCAGTCTAGGTGGAGAGAGAAATCGAGAACCAGAGAGATGTTAAATTAAGGTAGTTTCAGGCTAATTCAGGCAAAAAACGTTTTCCCTTTGTTCTACAGTTGCTTTTATATACATTCTCCTTGTTAGGAGTGTTTTCTCAAAAATCCAAATGGCAGAGCTCTGCTGGTGTCAGTCCAAGATCCATTTATTACCAGTGCCACTAAGACACTTTGCTGTGAACATAGGAATCAACCTATACTATGCAGTACACAAGGGCTCTCAAGGAACATCTATAAGAGGGGCAGTGGCCCAATGTATATGTAAAACAGATCTTTTTGTAAGGAATAACATGCTACTAATGCAAGAATCTAATAACAAAGGTATGCTAATGCATGTTATTTTTGCAGGAAAAAGTCTACCAAATGCTAAACGGTTTAACCGAGGTTGCTACCATTTGAATAGTGTGTATCAACTATATCAGGATATTGAGATAATTAATGAAATGTTATTCACCTGTTACTAACCCACAATCACCTGCGATTCTGAACAGGGATTTTGTTTTTAATGTTGCATACAAACACTTCTATGCCTTGACAAAGCCTGCACTGAGGTGAAACATTAGCACGTGCCACCATTTGGTTAATGTTGGCTTAGACAACTTTAGACAGAACCTCGCACAGCCTAGGATTGTACCTAAGGACCTTGCAAGTCCTTGATCTAATCAAAAATAAACATTCTGTTTGGTCATATACACCGGCCTTTGATTGCAATTTTTGCCATGGCGCAGAACCATACCTAGCTAACATACCGTTCTATTGTAAAAGTCCTTTGTTCTTGTTCATAACTCAATCTGCATGCCTCCTCGGTACCACATCATATCAGTACTAGCACAGTTAATGACCTTCATGTCTCCTGTACTCTTCTACATCCTAGTACCTTGGGTTTTGGCTTAATCCCCTGTATTGCCGAAGCACATAGGTTTACTTTACACAAAATGGTTCTGAACAGTGGGGAAGGCTAGGGAATGTTGGAGTGACCATATTCAATGGGCTGCACGCCAGGCGATCACCCTTGTCCCCAGAGGGGGATGTGATGAATCAGTTGTGATTGCCCCCCCACCCCCCTACAATCCTGGCCTGGGACCCATCTTATGTGTCCTGCAGAAGGTATTCCATTTCTGATACCGTCCCTGGGGGTGATGGTCTGCATGATGATCATCACATGGTTGGGGGACAGGTCAGGAGGAAGAGGAAACCCGCCTGTTTAACTTCCCCAGAGACCTCAATCTTTTAATAGCTTAATGCAAAGTAGGAAAGGGACTTCAAGTCCCATAATTCCTTCAGTACTGGTATAGGAAGAGGGATGCAGAGGATCACTGCTGTGGAGCTGTTAGCTAATTAGTGAAGATGACCTATACCTGAGGGAGACTGGGAGGCTTAAAAAGCTCCCTCAGGTATAGGCGTTAGAGCAGCAGTAGAAGGGAAAGCATTGTGGGCCATGTATGCAGCTGAAGTGGAAGCTACAGGAATGAGAAAAGGCTCTGGGACCATGGAGAAGCCAGAAGCGGTGGCGGGGGTCCTGAGAGGGTCTTTGCCTCAAGCTGTCCCTGTTGCAGAGGTCGCGCAGTGGGAAGCTTGTGGGGACAACGCTTGTCCATTGCAAATTTGTTGTACAGAGGTTGTGCAGCAGGACACGCGAGTGAAGTGTGTCCTCACTAGAGGTTCTAGGTGGCTGTGTTACACCTGAACTTCCCCTTAGCAGCAGAACCTCAAAGTTCGAGTGGCGTGAACGGAGGAGGGCCAGAAGAGCTCTCAGAAGTTTGCCCGCTTGCGGAAAGCCACAACACCTGAAGACCTGGTAACACCAGGTAGAGCATGAGCGAGCAACTTACCCGGTGAGTTCTGTGTCTGAGTGACTCCGGAGCGCTCAGACACTGTCCGAAAGTGTTTACAGCTGGCAGGTTTGCTTGCGTGCAAATAAATGAGTACTATTTACAATCCTGAATAGCGAACTGTTCCAAAACGAGAGAAGGTACATTTGTTGAAGCATAATGAATATGCAATCAAGCGTGTGAGTTGGTGGAAGGCCCAAAGCCCCTTTGGGAAGCTTTATTAAAACCAGAAGCCTAACATGAAATACCCAAGCCAAGGATGTTTAAAACCTCAACAATATCAATGCACTAAACTTTAAGGCAAGAGGGGAACATTAGGGATTCCAAGAACTGTAAGACTTGCTACTCATATGTTGTGAATTACAGATCACCAATTGGCATAAACACCTATTGCCAAAGTCAAGACGGAAGCAGAGTGATACCGTATCCTGGTCACTATTTGGTTGTTGGTGTATTCTCTGACAGTCATTTAGTTGTGACAAATCACTTGTGGCTTTTACACAACCACGACAATAGGAGTGTGAGCACACTAGAAACTTGAATCTTTCACAATTACTATATATATATATATATATTGGGGAAGCACTCCATACCAATTTTGAGTTTCATGCGACACAAATGGAGACCAAATATTAGCTGTAAAGCGCATTGATCAGGTAGGGTTATCCCAAACACCCCACTCATTTTGATAGCACTACTCATGCACTACACCATAGACACTGCAGAAAATGCATGTGAAACTGTTGGATACCTTGTGACAGCAACCATTGCATGCTCCCTCCCCCTCACCATAAAGCAAAGGCGCAATTCACAAGAAGTTGAATACTATATTGGCACTAAAACAATGACTCTCACGCCCCCACACACACACACACACACCTCTGTATTCTGCTAATTAGCCAGAGATATTCATCCGTGACAAGAGGCATTTTACATGATATGATCTGATAGGTTAGTAATACCCAGTAGTTTCTAAGCGCGGACCCGGGGATCGAACCTGTGGTGCTACGTGTCGTCTTGCATCCAAGGAGAGCATGTTGCCCCTGAGCTATCCTCCCGAGACATGCCAGAGGTTACACTTTATATATGTGAAAAAACCAAAGGTTAGATATACCAGCATTTTACCATTAATAAGGTTTTGCCTGAGAAGTATTTGTAGAATCTGCTACTTACTGTTGATGATTTTCCTCAATCAAAGAACTTACACTACTCTCGCGCCCATGATTTAAACTGAGTATATGGCCAGAAGAAATGTTGCGTACATTTTGCAAATGTGCTTAATTTAGTTCACATTTTGCTAATTTCCTTTATCTTCTGCACAACGAGAACAAGTATTTTCTGAGGAAAAAAACTAAGCGGTGTAAATTACTTTATGTGGTGATGGAGAAAGTCGCATGAAAATAAGTGCAGGTGGACTTTCCCTTTAATTGTTGGATCATGTTAAGAGTTAACATTTTGCAGGTAAAATGAAGCTAAGACTAAATTTCACTATTACAAGTAGGGCTTCCATAGTAATAGTTGGGATAGACCTTTACTCTGACAACCCAAACACCATGCTGACATGCTGACATCCAAGATAAACATTTTCAAGTTTTCAGATTCACCTGCGACCTTGAGCTGAAATTGAGCCCAGGAGGAGGTCGTATTCTTTTTTTTTTGATCATAGGACAAAACGGCATGTGACCCTCCTGAGCAAACTGGGTTATCAGTAGCTGAGTGATCATAATATTATTGGAATATTTCTGCTCATAGAAGATTACTTTGAGGATTGAACTGCATTTCATTAGCGCATATATAAAAAAAGTGCAGTTCAAAATATTTCATTTTTTTCCTAAGAGCTGTAGTGGAAAAGTGCTTGCTAAACCGCATTGAAAGTGAGAGGCCATCGAAGGAGCAGGAGCTCCCCTAAGCTGCCGGAGCAGCGCCTCGCAGCATACACCTCTATGTAGCTGCTGAGGTAAGCCACAAGGTTACACCACCCTCCCCTAGAATTTCTATCAAAATAACCCCATGCGCACCTAGCGCGGTAACCCTCGGCAATATTTGGCCATATTTATCTTTGATCCTGCAACAACAGAAAGTCAGCTTTATAAGCCGCCCTACACTCGTGAAGACCGGACTTCACTTCATTGCCATTGGGCCCCACGAGGCAGAAGCCATTCAAAGATGGTTGCCCACTCCTATTGATTTCAGCAAAGCAGCCCTGCAACATGCTGCTCTGCGCTCCAATTGGCCCCAGCATTCTACTTGAAAGCCAATCCGCAACGGGAGGCGTGAGCCGGCCCACCTCCTGGAAGGCCCCGACTGCAAGGCTATCACCTGTCCAACCCTGTCCTGACCCGTCCGGACCGTCGGCCAGAAACGCTAGCCCACCAACGCCCCACTAAGTGAGTACTAGAGCATGCACTCTCCGACTCGACCCCCCGCCCCCTCTGAGTTGTCCCGCCCTGCACACCGTGCCTCCTCCATTATCGCCATCTAATCAGTGTGTCACGGCGTCCCTCTGACTCCCTTCCCCACTCTGAACCCAGAGGAGCTCAGCGACGCGAAGCCCAGGCCCACACAATACCAACAGATTCATATGAGACTCACAACCATACTCCTCTCCGCCCTCAGGGCGACTAACTCTGCCACGTACTCTTAAGAACATGCAAACCGCATCTCACACTTTGTGCCCCGCATTGCCTGTGTACTGCCTTGGTAACACCCTTTGATTGCGCCCTGCATTGCCTGTGTACTGCCTTGGTAACACCCTTTCGAGGGGATTGGGTCCTCCTACGTATTCCATATCTGACAGTAATCACCACAGCTGTGCTGCTTCGGAAAATCTTCGGTGCCTGCGTCGATGACGTCGATACGCCGCCCTCGAGGACCTCCTCCGACGGCCAACGTCACTGGATGTTATAAGTAGGACTCACGACGCCCGTAGCCTCAGTTCAGTTTTTTCCGCGAACGTGTTCGCTTCGGAGATCTTGGCGCGCCTCGACTCTTTGGAGTTCCTGTTCTTTCTCGGTTCTTCGAACCTGTTTCGTATTGTGAAGTCTTACTTCGGGAAGATGTCTACCTCGTCTTCCACACCGCGTCCGGGCTTTAAGTGCGGGGGCTGTGGGTCCAAGATGTCAGTTACGGACTCGCACGACGCCTGCCTCTGGTGTCTTGGGGAGGCCCATGACACAGATGACTGACTTTGTCGACTGCCAGTCGCTCACATCCAAAGCCTTGCGGGAGCGCAAGAAGTTGTTATCGGTAGGTAAGGTGTCTAAGCCACGGAAGTCGAGGTCTGCAGGGCTTTCGACGGATGATTCGAGAGGTGACTCTCCGCGTCATCATCGGAAGTCCAGTGGGTCTCAGTCCTGGAGTCGGTCCCGCCACTCCTCTGCCTCTTCGAGGCACTCCCGGAAGCGCCATCATCGGTCGCCTTCCCAGTCCTCTTCTGAGGACTCCGCCCGTCGGCGGGTCGCTTACCCCACCAAGCATGCGACGCCGGAGGAATGGGCTTCCTTCGGGAAGAAAATGTTGGCGATTCTCGAATCGCAGGGCACTGGTCCGTCCACGCCTCCGAGTGGGGTTGGTTGTGATCGGTCGAGAGACACTGCTCGCACGCCTTCGGGCTCGGGTGGTCGTCACGATTCGCGGTAGAGGTCCCGCTCGGACAAGGGGAATCGTTCTTGGCATGCCCGTACCAGGTCCCAGTCCTCGACACGCTCGAGACCGTGTGAACCTGTGGTGTCTTCAAGGAAGACATCGACGCCGAGGTCGTTGACGGACTCTTTCGAGGCCCCACCTTCGAAGAAGTCGTCGACGCCATCGGCGCCCCAGCTGTCGAGGGACAAGCTCGGGGCCCCGGCCTCGAGGACTGTGTTGGCGCCTTCGATGCCGTAGGTGCCGCGTTCGGCGTCGAGGCCGATTCACTAGACGCCTTTCGAGGCTGTTTCGATGGGGCTTCCCCAGGGCTCGGTGGAACCGCCTAGAAAGGCTCTGGCAAAGGCCAAGCATGGCTTTGTTCCGCATTCTGTGCCTTCTTTACGCCAGCTTGAGTTTATTTCGGAGGTGGATGAGGGCTCTAATGATGGCATGGTTCCGGTTACGGTACCGGACGAGATTTTCTCAGGCCATAGCCATATTGAAGACCTGCGGCAATCCCTGGACGATGCCAGTGGGCTGGACACCTCTCCGGAGGTGGAGTTTTGTAGGCTTGAGCCTGGCACGCATGCCGACTCCTCGTACCGGCGCCTTATGTCCAGGGTCACCGAGTACTTGGGATGGTCTGCTCCCCCAGCGGATTTTCTTCAGGATGACCTTACGGATATCCTCGACCAAGGTCCACCAACTGACCCGGTACTGCCGTTCCATATGGCTCTACAGAGGAGGGTAGCGGCGGCTTGGAATGCTCCGGAGAGTCTCCCGGCAGTGGGCAAGTCTTTGTCACGAAAATACCGCCGAGCCAGTAGCGACCCCTGCTACTTGACCAAGCACCCCACTCCGGAGAGTTTGGTGGTGCAGGCGGCTACGACCCCGGCAAAGCAGGCATTGTATCCTACCATCCCTCCTGATGGGGACGACAAGCGGTTTGACGGCTGGGCGAAGAAAGTGTTTTCTTCAGGGGGGTATGGCGCTTCAGGCAGCCAACTCTGTATGTGCCTTGTCACGTTTCATGCACTCTGTGGAACTGTTTCCTTAGCGGCTGAACATATTCCCGAAGGGGATGAACGGGATGGTTTCCTTGCCATGGTTCAGGATGGTAAGGACGCCATGTGTGAGGCCGTTCAGTCGGGTTCGGACATGGCAGATTGCGTCAGCCGGCCCATGGCGGCGAGCACCGTGATACGCAGGTTTGCGTGGTTGCGGAAGTCAGCGTTTGCTCCTGATGTGCAAGCCCGGCTCCTCAACATGCCCTTTGACGGGGAACATCTTTTTGGCAGCAAGGCTGACGAGAGCCTTGAGAGGTTGCAGACCACCAAAGCTGCAGCGAAGTCGTTGGGCGCTGCAGTTTGCCAACCTCCGCCTTTTTGTCCTAGGGTACAGCAATGGAGGGGAGGTTCCTTTCGTTATTACTCGTCCTTTGGTAAAGCGAGGGAGCTGCCAGTCAAAGGGGCCACCGTAGGAGTGCCAGAGGTGGAAAACAAGGTACTCGAGATGCCAAGGCCGCTCGGGCTGTTGCCTCTTTGCCCTCAGGCAATGCCGCAGCTGCTTCAGCTCAGTCATGAGGCCATGTCCCATGGTTCGCCGGTTGGGGGAAGGCTGGCGCAGCATCTTGCAGAGTGGCGCGCCATTACTTGAGATGTGTGGGTTCTGGAGATCATAACCCCCGGCTACTGTCTTCCTTTCCGGCAGAGGCCTTGAGACAATCGACCGGGGAATCTCTCTTTGAAGAGTCCGGATCCGCTCCTTGCGCAGGAAATTCAATCCCTGCTGGAGAAAGGTGCCATAGAACTGGTGCCTGTAGCGGAGAGGAACAAGGGATGGTATTCCCCTTATTTTTTGATTTCCAAGAAACACGGGGGATTGAGACCCATCATGGACTTGCGCGGTTTGAACAAACTCCTCAGGAAGGACAAGTTCAAGATGGTTACTCTCTCTCCAGGCCCTTCAACTTCAGGACTGGTTGGTGTCTCTCGACCTCAAGGCTACGGGCGTTGTGAGTCCTACTTATAACATCCAGTGACGTCGGCCGTTGGAGGAGGTCCTTGAGGGTGGCGTATCGACGTCATCGACGCAGGACGCAGACGCTGAAGATTTTCCGAAGCAGCACCGCTCTGGTGATTACGGTCATAGATTTGGAATACGTCGTCGGACCATCTCATCGAAAGAACGTTACCAGGTAAGAGAGTAACTTGTTCTTTGATTGCGCCCTGCATTGCCTGTGTACTGCCTTGGTAACACCCTTGATTGCGTACGTCTTTACACATTGATTTAACACGTCAAGCGTGTAACTAACCTGCATCATCTTGCATAGCTTTGCGCTGCCCTCATTGATTTCCTAACGCTGCATCCAAATGAACCCAGCAAGCCTGTATCTGCCCTCACCACTCTCTAGCGTCACTCTGCCTTCACTGCTTCCGATTCCTGTATTGCGTTGTAACCTGCCAAACCAGCAAATGCCTTTAACCAAGTTATGTTGCTTTACCCCGTGCCCTCATACTTGCATCTAGATCCTGCATAGCTCACCTGCATACCAGGCACTGCCTTAGCCCCACTGCTATGCTCACGCTCTTTATATACTCCCCTATTGTGCCATATTGACATGACTGCACTGCCAATGGATATTCTAGACTTCTCAACTGCCTGACTACACACTTATTGACTGTATACTCGTACTTTGTATGCTACCAATCTAAACTGCCTAGACTAAATACCATCCCGATTCTATTACACAAGCACCTCTGCTCATTGGGACTCAGCTTACCACTCATTATGCATCAGCACCTCTTCTTGTTTAACACCACCTGGCTACTCCCTCTCCCACTCACACATCACTATTGCTTACACCAGCTTATACGGCCACACCACCCAACGCAAGCTCTGCGTGACATTTAAGCTCACCATAGCACACGCAGCCAGCACACCGACTCACCCCCTAACCGAAGATCACAGGGGACACACCCCGACCCATGCCACATTGACTCTACACAATCCCTATTTGAACTCACCTGCACTGTGGTTGCAACACTTCGCCACTAAACCTACTCCCAATCAACCCTGCTCAGTGACCTTAAAGAACGCAAGACTAGGTTCAAGATTCCTCCGCCATACCCACACACCCCAGAGGCTCTCCCAGCCACCACAGAGCCCTTCATCCGCACAATCTCCTCACAGTAACGCTATACACTTGCCACCCATCAGCCCTCCTAAAGCAACTCTGATCAAAGGTGCCTTGATCAACGCCAGATCACTTCCCGCACACGCCTTCGATATTGCTGACCTAATTGTAACACTGAGACCTGGTTACATGCCGCCTCAGGACCACTACTAGCTCTCGCCATTGCCGACGGTTACACTATTATCAGATGCGACCGCAATACCAACCAATCTAAAGGCGGTGGTGTAGCCGTCATCCACAAAATCTCCATTGGCATCCGAAGCGTTAACAACCAACAAATCCCATCTACAGAACTACTTGCGGTCAAACTTCCTATTTCCCCTAATCAAACGGCCACACTTCACCTCATATACCGACCACCTGGACCCATCGCCACCTTTTCAGATGATATGTCCATCATAGCTGATAAAGCCAAAACCAAATCACAAATCATCTTACTTGGCGACTTCAACTTGGGATTCCAAGACCCCAACGATCCTGCAGTGCTAGATCTGGCTAACACGTTAACTGATCGTGGCTTCACCCACCACATTATGGAACCCACTCACTCCAAAGGGAGAACCTGCAATTGGCTAGTCGAATCTAACTGCATCATCAACCTCCAGGACAATACACCTTGTGCATGGTCAGACCATCACACTATCATCTTTAACATTAAAGCCTCTGACCAATGCCCCAAACAAGAACACGCCCCAGCCACCCAGACTAGAAACAGAAGAGCCGTTACAAAGGCAAAACTGCTCCCCCTCATTCTCCCGCTATTAAATAACATTGCTTCCTCATGCACAGATCCTACTGCTCTAGTTGACACCTTCAACCAGTCCATGCTTAAAGCACTGAATGTCATTGCCCCAATCAAACTTGGTAAACCTAAACCCCGGACCCACCTCAAGTCATGGTTCACCCCACACCTAAGAGAACTCTGCAAAGTAAAACATTCTGCTGAGTTACGTTGGAAAAGTCACCACTCTGCCGCCAACAAAGACTACTTAACCATTGCTGCCCTGAACTACAAAGAAGCTATCTTCCAGGCAAAAAAAGACACTTACAATGGCCGCATCATAGAAGCCAAATCCAACACCAAAGAGCTCTTCAAGATTCTCAAAGAACTTGAATTGCCCGCAACCCCCCCCCCTGACACATGCAGTAAGAACTACTCGTGGTGCACACACATACCACCTGCCCCCCTGGGCAAAATTACCACTCTCCAGGCCAAAATTAATGCCAAACAGTCCTGTCTCCAGACTGACAACCAGCCTCCTCCCCCCCACTCGTACTACCCCCCCCGGTACTACTCACAAGCCTTTCAGCTTCACAGCCCTCGGTACCATTGAGGTTGAAAACATCATCAACAGGCTTAAACCGACTAACTGCCAAGGCGACCTTTGCCCCACCCTAACCATTAAGGAAGCGGCACGCGAACTAGCCCCTTTTATCACCACCTTCATCAACACATCCTTCAAAACAGGCATTGTCCCTAACAATCTAAAAGATGCCTGGGTCATCCCCTTACTAAAAAAGCCCCTACTTGACCTGAATGTACCCACCAATTACAGGCCCATTACCACAGTCCCATTGTTGGGCAGAATCCTGTGCAGTTCCCTTAGGGAGCACTACAGAAGATTAAGACTACAAGTATATGCAATAAATCCCCTTTGGTATCAGTCTGTACCACAAAGATTTAGTTGGTAGCTGTGGCTAAGCAGTCAGACTTATCTCAAGAGGGAGATGGGCAGTATCCAGGGTTTACACATTAGGACTACAATACTATGGAACAAGGAAACACTGACCAAAGCTTTGTATAAAAAATAATATATATATTTATTTTACACACTCTGAAGTTCACGCACACATCACTATTATAAATGCAAGTTAAATCAGTCAAGAAAAGTATACACAACTCCCTATTTAAATTGTAGACAAGTTTGAGCAAGAGTGAAAACTGAGCAAAATGGCACAGTGATAACCAAGCAGAAATGCACTCTATCAATTTCTCAAAAGGGAGGGAAAGGCCAAGTTCTACAGGAATATACTCTTCAACACACCAGCAACACTTCCCAATAAGATTGTGAACAAGTTAGGCAAGGCGGTACTTTAGCATGTATAATACTGAGGTGAAAACCGAGCAAAATGGCACTTCACAAGTTTAAAAAGAGGGAAGGAAAAGGTGGTTATAAGAATTAGGCGCACCAACACATTTCTCGGTGAGAAGCAATCTAGAGAAGGCAGTTGTAACATATTTAGCCAGTCAATAGGCCTGTGCCAGAGTCAGTGGTACAGGGCAAAGTGCCTAGGAGCAAAATATTCTTATAGCTGTAGTCAAGTCTTTGTTAAACGATTTGAAAAGGCGGTTGCAGGAGGTGAAAAACAATGTTAGATGATAGGGGCGGCCAACCCAGTAGGTAAGACAAGGATTTAAAACACCTTTAGCAGTACCCAACGAAAAGGGAGGACTGGCGGAACAATGTACCTTAAAAGTGGAAGCGGCTCCTGCAGTGGCAGTAGTTCCTGGCAGTTCCTGCAGTTCGGGAGATCCAGCAGAGGAAGAGAGGTTCTCGTCGTAGAGGAAGGTTCGAGTCACTGCACTGCCCAGGGATGAAACCAGCCGCGGTGCTGCCAAAACAAATAAATGTTACGCTCCTTTAAATCGCAGTCGTGGTGGACGGGTGCCTGGCTATCCGGTCTCCGAGTGCTTGGCACTGGCAATTCGACCAAGGCAGGTCCTGGAAGGCGATTGGCGAACTGGTTGGCCCCACCAGCTCAAGGGAAGAAGACTCTTGCAGGTGAAGATTTTCTCGAGTCGTTGGAGAAAAGTGGTGAGGATCTGCAGCAGGGCTTCACCGGTGGTTGTCGTTGCAGATGTCTTTGGCTTCTCTCTTCTTCGGCTTCTTGGTTCGAGTGGCGATGTCTTGTTCTCCAGTCCTCAGGACCCTGCTTTTATGCAGCAAGAGCCCCATTCATACAGCCTAGCTGTCACTCAGTCAGGTGGCTCTCCTGGCGGGAGAACCCCCCCAGCCTATCAGGGCAGAGTGCGACTTGGGTTGTGTAGGCAACCCTGTCCAGGGTGCTTATTCCCCCTCCCACACATCCTGTCTACCCCAGACTCGGTGGCGCCTAGAGGAGGGCTTCTGTGCAGAAGCCTGCCAAAAGAACGAACAAAGGATCCCCGACCTGGGTTAGGACTATAGAGAAAGACACGAGAAAGAAATTAAATCAGAGTTCTGGCAATACAAACCTACCGGTGTCAAGTTAATATTAAAATAAACCGGCGGTATGTTAGAGGCTGTCAGTAAAAGTGGTAGCCTCGAACAATGGGAAAATCCCATAGGGAAATATTCACGGTCGAATATTTACGGTAGTAACAACTGCCACCAGCCAGAAACTTTTGAGAGAGGGACTGTACGGTACCCCCTCGAAAATGAACACTAGGGAAAATCTATTAACCCTTCCCAGTACCTCCATAGTAAGATGGGTTGTACTGGTTTTGTTCATAAGATTTGACTAGTAAAGTCAATGGGGACTTTACATGCCCTGGGAAACAGTAGTCAGTCCCAGGGTATGGAGTCTATGTTTGGGGGTCGCTACGACACCCCTGTGGTACGGCACGGAGGATGCTGTGTACCACACATGAAAAAGATGATTTCTATGAGGGTGAGAAAATCCTCATACTCCATAAGCACACAAGATAGCCTTAAACACACACTAGCAATCTGTCTGAGTGGGAGGAGAAAAAAATAAACCCCTCAAATCCAGCAAAGCTGCTGGGGGACTCTATAGGTAAGGGAAATTAGCCATAGAAGATAATTCTCCCTAACGTCCATTCTTGCTAAAAATCCTTGATCGCACGGCTTACCTCCAGATTCAGGAATACCTCGAATCCAACAAACTCCTTGGTCTTAGGCAATCAGGTTTCAGGCCCAGGCACGGGACAGCAAGTGCCGTTATTGATTTGAAAACACAAATCGAGGACCTTAAAGACAAAGGGAAACTGGCTTGCTGCTCCCATTAGACCTCTCCGCAGACTTCGACCTTGTTAACCACTGCATCCTCTTGTCAACACCTCTCATCAGCCGCCAATTTCTCAGACTCTGCCACCTCCTGGATTAGATAATTCCTCGAAAATAGATTCATGCGAGTATCCACCCCCTCCACGGCCGCTGAACCTTCGTCTGTCCCCTGCGCCGTGCCTCAGGGCTCATGTGTATCTCCCACATCATACAATGTGTTCACCAAACCTCTTTGATATTCTTGACTATCTGGGTGTCACCTACACCAATTATGCCGATGACACCCAGATACTCATCCCTATCACAGGAGACTATTTGGCAGACACCAAATCATTGAATGACATCTACCTGGTCATACAAGCCTGGATGGCTCAATATGAGCTTCGCCTCAATGATGTTAAGACTGAGCTCCTCATCCTTGGCTCACAATACCACCTCAGCAAACTTGATCCGGCCTTCAAGTCTTTCATCATTGATGGCAACACCATCAAGGTCTCTAATGACACCAAAACCCTCGGTATCTACCTTGATTCCACCCTGTCTCTCTCCAGACAAACCAACTCTGTTACATCTGCCTCTGCCTACACTTGTAAACTGATTACCGCTTGTCGCCCCTTTCTCTCCACGGCTAACTGCATTACCCTCTTGTTCATTCCAAGATCGACTACTGTAATACTCTTTATCTGGGAACCAGCCAACGGAACTTAAAGAAGCTACAGGTCAACCAAAACAACGCCATCACAGCAGCCCTTAATATTCCAAGAAGCAACCACATCTGAGACAGCAGATGCAGCCTGGGCTGGCTCTCAGTAGCCCAAAGAATCTCACTTAAAATGCTGACACTCACTCATAAGTGTCTCTCTAACCAGGCTCCAACATACCTTTCCAATCGATTTACACCCCGTACATCTGCTCGCCCGCAGCGATCCGCCCAAGCCATCTGTCTCTTCCCAGGTTCAATCGCCAGAAAGTGGGTGGTAGCAGCTTCCCGGTGCTAGCAACCAAATTATGGAACTCATTCCCTTCCGAACTCAGATCCGAACCCTCCTCTCATGCCTTCAAATGTAAAACAAAAGTGTGCCTTCAGAACAACAATTAAGCAGCAGCCCTACTTCCCACCATATTTTAACTCGTCTCTGTACTCTCCTCCTAAAGTAAATCTTGTATGCCTATGACCTGTATATCACTGTACATTTCTGTAAATTGTTATTATATATGCCTCAAGTTCCTTGCTGTACCATATGCTGTATGTATGTATCTGTAACCTTTCTAAGATATGCGCCCAGATGCCCGAGGGCAAGGCAAGCTTTACAAATAAAGAAATTCAAATTCGAAAGAGCTGTGAAACGCCCAAAAACCAATGGGACCCTGGAACAGGTTTAAAAACCATGATTCATTTCAAAGAAGGTAGCAGGCGCTCCTCTCCAGAAAGAACATGGCATGATAACCTGTTCTGAGATGAGAGTTTGCATCACACGCTTTTTGCTCACTGTACCTTTCACAGATGGGAAATATCCATTTGCATATCAGTCTTTGTCCCGCCCACATGGGCAGTCCAGCACCGAAATGCTATGGCAATTCCTCTCTGAACAAGAGTACCAAAAGCAACCCCATACACACGATACATTCAGCTTTTCGTATCCAATTTGCCTACAAATGAGCACGGTGTATATTGCCTGGTTTCTTAGCAATTCAAATATCACCCCAAATGATAGATCCCTGTAAGACCAAACCACACACAAACCAAATCACTTCTTTACTACTGCAAAGGCTCTTAATCCTGCTACACAATAATGAATGCTCCTATGCCACATTAAATTGGATTCGTTACAATGTCAGTAAAGACCATTCGGAAATTGATTACATAAGTGTTTATTTTTTCATTTTTTCAAGATTAGTTGGTGAAAGGACACGTATTACAAAAAATATATATATTAAATGTGACCATATTGAAATTAATATAGCTTAGCATTTCATTGTTCACAGTTGTCTTAATCAAACTGGTACTAAGTCTATCAAACAACAAACATCACCTACATGCGGAAAACCGTAATGCCAATGGCAGTGCGTTGTGAGGAACGAGAATGTGTCTCACCCACTAGTCCCCAGGGATATGTCATCCAGGTGGCCAGGACACGGCCATCCCTATTGGATCCAGTTTCCGGGGGTGGACCAGTGCGAGAGGATCACCTGGGTGAGCGGTCTTCAGGGAGTGGGACACTGGATAGTGAAACACAATATCCCCTTCCCCGTAACACCTTTACCCCATCCTACCAGATATGATATTTAGGAACTCAGCCCCCCCTCCCTCTTTTACAACATGATCACTTTCTCGCGGACAGCCCGCTATGAGAGAAAACGGACTAACACCCGAGCCGTATACCTGACGTCTCCCAATACAATGGTCAGGTAATTACTGACCATTACACACACTTGACTTCCATTAAGCTTCCCTACGCGGAAAAAAGGCGGAGCACAAGAGCACACTCTGAGCGAGGCAAAGGACACAAGGCAACAGCAGTTCCAAGACAGCACTTTAAAAAGAAGAGAAAGACAGTGAAACAGAAGGGGAGACCGGTAAGGTTGCATTCGTGTGCAGCCATTTAAATACCGGCTTGCTGTTGACAAACAGGATTTTATTTTATTTCTGTTTGGTATGCTTATTCTAGTTTTTTAAATTGTATCAGGTTTACCTTCCTGGGTGATATTAACTTGCCGCTCGGCAGACAAAGTAACTCCTCCCTTGCTGCTAGCTCCCCATCTCACATCCACGTGACCTGTGCTGGCAACAACACCCGCGCATTGACTGGGCACTGCGAATGAGCGCAGCGGGCATGCAGTCAGCGTGCCAAACGCGTGCTTAAGGCACGCTGGTCTGTGCCTGTCCCGGCCCCGGATCGTCCATGGACCAGTATGCTACACCGAACATATCCGCTTAGTGTCTCTATGGGAGCGGATGCCCAATCCTCAAACGGTGAGGAGTCAGGCTATTTCGTACTCCAGAGAGGATCTGCTGGCTCTAGCACTGAAAGCCACTGTCATACCTTTCGGTTTAGGGACCTTCAAAACAGGCTGCAATGTACGAGGCAGGAGTGTACTAGCAGGAGACAGGCCACCACTTGGACAGGGTTTATGATCAACGCCCGTTCGGCGGTTGTGCACAGGATAATATATATGAAATCCTGAATGATTCGAAACCTGACATCGTATGCATTACTGAGACCTGGTTTAATGCCTCATCTGGGACTGATATTGCTCAGCTGCTTTCCCCTGACTATGTGCTAAAGCATCTGGACCGTCCAGACCTTTTCTCAGGAGGCGGTGTGGCAGTAATCCACTCCTCCCTGTTGGAATGCATCACTATTCCCTTAACCCATGCCCTACCTTGTTAACTTTTACTTATTCAAATACAGGCTTCAGTTAATTACACTTTACACTTAATGCTTGTCTACCGCCCTCTTGCTTTCCTCTCAGGACTTTTTAAGTAGATTTCAGCAAGTGATAACCGCTCTCACTCTGTCACACTCAAATCTGGTTCTCATGGGGCATTTTAATGTGCACGTAAATGATACTGATGACACTCGGGCTCTTAAGTTTACATCTGGACTGAGTGACTTTAACCCGTTGGCACATAATCATTTGCTTACGCATAAGAGAGGTAACACTTTGATTCTCATTTTCTCGGTGGACGAAGTAATATCCACTACTCTTGTGTCCCGTCCCCTTTCCTCCATACTGCATGGGTGTCCCTTCCTAGGGACGGGAGAAGGAAACTTTTTCACCAGAAAAAAACGTCTTCCCCTTTAAATTTAGAGGCACGCCTGGGTGCGGCCCTGGGAGCATGCGCTGCCCTGACTCCACCCTCTGGCGCCACACCCTAGTCCCCTTTTCCGCATCGACGGGAACAGGCTGAATTCACCAGCGCTCCTGGGTTTGGCTTCGGCCATGTAATTTCACACGCGGATACTTCTGTCTTTTTTACATTTAGGTACTCGGTCCTCAGGCGTCACGCTCCTCCCCGGTGCATGTTGACTTCAACAGGTTTCAGCAGGTGTCCAGCCTGGGAAGGGCTCTTTCCTACATCAGACCCCCACACCCTCTGCCTCCGCTGCCTTGGCACGACCACGGCTGACAAGGATGTACAGTGTGCAACATGCTTTCCTCGAGGGCTCTGAAGAACAGACTGGCTAGGTGGAGGGAGCTCATCCAAATTCATCAATCTTTGATCGAGGGTCTAGGTAGGGCCGCTCTTTTCTAGCACACCCCGCAAGGAAGACTCCTTCCCAAGGACTCGCCCGAGCGGGAGGAATCTCTCAGGTTCTCATACCAGCACGAGCACCGAGGCTAGTCCAGCTACCGGCCATCAGGCCCAGGGCTTCAACAGATCCTCCCGGAAACAGTGCAGAGGGACCGGAAGGTCCTTTTACCGGGTTTTCACCTGAGGGGCTATGCCCTTGTACCATCAATATGGCCGTGGGGGTGCCTATACCCGACACTACTGGCAACTCTTGGCCTGGAATGCAGGGTAGGCCTCATGATCCATCTCATCGGCACGTGCAAGGCAGCTCGACAAGATGGCCGCCGTGCCAGATGACATGGGCACCCGTCTGATACTGCACCAAGGAAGGGAGCAGGTGGAGGAATGAGTGTCAAGGTGGGACTGGTGTCAACCAGGTATGTGGCCCACAGCCTATCCTCCATTTGTGCAGGGCAGGTTCCCGCTGTGTCCATATAGTCAGGGCATGCAACAGCCTGTGCAGCCGCCCGCTACCCTGTCAATATCACCTACCACCCCTTTGGCTTGCCAGGACAGGTTCTTTGAAAGTTTCCTCAGGCTCATGAAATTTCCTAAAATGGGGGCTATCCTCAGGGAGACGCCATCAGGGATGTGCTCTCGCCGGCCCTGCCCATAGTCATTCCTCCCATGGCTCCAGCGCCGCAGGCCCCAGTGCAGCTCGATGTTCCGTACCAGCCTCTGTCACAGCCTCTGGCTCCGGCCTCCACACCACAGCCTTTGGCTCCCAGCTCTCCGACGCCAGACCCTCTGGACCACCAGGTGGACACAGACGAGGAGGACCACCCCGACACACCCTCATCAGCCAAGGGTTTCCACAAATGTCTTGCAGGGCTGGCAGAGTACTTGGGACTTCCTCAACCCGAGGTCAAGCAGCCAGAGGAGGGGGTACTCGCCGAGGTACTCACGCTACGCCCCGCGGCCAGAACGGGGATCCCGATGCAGAAGTACGTTGTCGCCCTGGTCAAAAAAAGGTGGCTCAAGCCCCACTTGGTCCAGCCGGTCAATCGACACCTGGATGTCAAGTACAGGCAAATGGAGGGGGATACACTCTTGCTGTCGGCCCATCCTCAGCCACACTCTTCGGTGATTGCTGCCACATCACTCTATTCCAAGCCTCAGTCATCCTTGACCTCTTCGTCAGCGGCGCTGCTAGGCAAGGAAGAGAAGATCTTGGAGGCGTATGGGAAAAAGCTTTATTCCAACTCTTCACTGCATCTTTGTCAAGCCAACGCAGATGCCATGCTGGCAGCTGTTGACTGTAGACTTTGGTGGGAAAAAGCCGACTTTCTCCCGGACCTTTCGGCTCAGAGCCAGTCAGGTTTCAATGCGGGGCTGGCAGAGGCTAAAATGGTGGCGCAAGACGACATGGAGACCACCGTGGCCCACATTGACACCTCTGCCCGGGCTATTTGCATAGCCACGGACATGAGAAGGACAGCCTGGCTCTGTGCTACTAAATTTAACCCGGATGTCCAGGAACGCATCTTGGACCTGTCTTGCAAGGGGGGTGACCTCTTTCACTCCACCACGGGAGAAGAGCTAGATAAAAAGAAAAACAGCTCTCAAACAGCGAAGTCTTTATCCTCACAAAGGCCACACCCAAGAAATACACCCAGTCACAGCAGCGCTCAGACAAGGGGCATACATACAGAGGGTTCCACAGCTACCAAGAGCGGAGGTCCAGGCAGCCGGACTATTCGCCGACTCAACATCGGCGCAAAGAACAAAAATGGGGGGTGGATCAGTAAGGGCTTTTTCCAGTCCCCCTCCTACCCAGCAGCCTCGGAGGGAAAGCAGGCATGACACACCCCTACGGGTCCATGTGTCTCCAGTAGGGGGCAGACTTGCCCTCCATGCACAGTTCTGGCATCAGAATTTTGCGGACCTCTGGATCATTTCTGTAGTATCCACGGTGTATCGCCTACCTATCCCTGCCTCTCCTCCATCCTCCCCTCCACTCCCACAGATTGGGACAGCAACTCTTCTGTTGGAGATCCGGTCGCTCGTCAAGAGCCAGGCAGTGGAGGAAGTCCCAGACTCCTAGCGAGGATTGGGCTTCTACTCCAGGATTTTCACCATTCAGAAAAAGAACCGGGCTCACCTGAGAGTTGTGTTGGACCTATGCACCCTCAACCTCTCCCTACCTCTGCAAAAAAAAATTCAAGATGGTTACGCCACCTCTCATAACAGAGACATTGTGCAAGGGAGACTGGATGTGCTCCCTGGATATGGAGGACGCGTACCTACACTTCTTTTCTATGATTCAGAATCGTGGGCCACCATTTCCAATACAAGGTGCTCCCCTTCGGCATCAACTCAGCCCCCAGGGTCTTTACCGGGCTTATGAATACAGTGGCGGCGGCCCTCCTCAGGGCTCGGGCCACCACATATACCCGTACCTCAACGACTGGCTCGTCTGTGCTACATCTCTGGAAGAGGTGCACCACACTTCACACGCTCTTATGAACACACTCCATGATCTGGGCTTTTTGCTCAATCTCAAGATGTCCCAGCTGCAGCCTACGCAGAGACTGACCTTCCTGGGGTTCATCTGGGACACGTGCTCCGAGTGAGTTTTTCCCTCAGAGAACAAGATTACGGCCGTCTGGAGGGCTACTACTGACTCCCTCAGCCGAGACGTGACATCGGCCTGGTGGTGCCAACACCTACTGGGTCTCATGACAGCAGTCCTACTGACCCTCCCCCCCACGAGACTCAGGATGAGGATACAGCTGCACTTCGCAGCATCATGGAATCAGGAGCGGGGGCTCGCAGGCGGAGATGATCAACGTTCCTCCTTCTCTTCACCCGGACCTCACATGGTGGTCCAGGGACTGCACCTGTGGACGGGCAAGCCCTTCCGGCAGCCTACCCCGCAAGTCACCATCACTACAGACTCCTCCCTTGAGGGCTGGGGCGCAACTCTGTACAACCACAGCGTCCATGGAACCTGCACCCGGCAGGAGCAGGAGTACCATATCAATTGGTTGGAACTAAAGGCCACCTGGCTAGCACTCAGAGCCTTCCTTCCGGTCATTGGAGGCAAGGTCCTCCTCATTCAGACAGAACATGCTGGTCGGGTTGTCTATGTCAACAAGCAGGGAGGGACAAGATCCCTGGGTGACGCATTTCAGATTAAGTGGATCAGCATTACAGCATACGCCTTCCCGCCCACTCTGCTGATCCACAGGGTGATATGCAAGGTAAAGGAGTCTTGCCACCTCAGCATCATTCTGATAGCTCCATGGTGGCCAGCGAGGCCATGGTTCT
This sequence comes from Ambystoma mexicanum, assembly GCF_040938575.1. NCBI lineage: Eukaryota > Metazoa > Chordata > Amphibia > Caudata > Ambystomatidae > Ambystoma > Ambystoma mexicanum. The sequence goes on along the minus strand of NC_090937.1, from coordinate 760,784,229 downwards.
CTGAGCTGCTCAGCCTCTCAGAGAGGCCACCCATTCACCTTCCGATGGGCCCAGCAAATCTTCTGGCGCAACAGGGGGGCAGGATCATCCACCCCGCGCCTCAGAAATTAGCACTCAGTGTGGTTCCTGAGCAAGTCATACTAGGGCACCTCAACCTACATCATACAGATCAGATCATACAGGGGGCTAGGAGCAAAGCTACCAGATCCCAGTATAAAAGCAAGTGGACTAGGTTCTGTCACTTGGCAGACACCAAGGATATTGATCCCCTTGCATGTACGTTGGACGACGTTCTCTCCTTCTTGGCGCACCTCACCCACTCGGGCGTGCTGGTGGACACATGCCACACTTATTTGGCGGCCATAGAAGCCTACAGAAACTCGGAGGAAGAGGTCTTGTCCTCTGCCAACCCGATAGTCAAGAAGCATTTGACAGGCCTCGCCAGACTCTACCCGCCTATCAAGAGGCCCCCCACCCTGTGTGGGATCTGAACATAGTGTTGGATGCCCTGGCGCACAAACCCTTTGAGCCAATGGCATCCGCGGACATTAGGCTGGTCACCATTAAGACGGCCTTGCTAGTTGGTCTCGCTTCAGCTCGCAGAGTCAGCAAAATCCAGGCGCTAGTCGCCTCCGAGCCCTATACTACGTTTCACAAGGATAAGGTGGTCCTGCTGACAGACCCAGCATTCCTACCTAATGTACCCTCCGCTTTCCATCTAAACGAGGAGCTAGTGCTGCCTACGTTCTTTGCACAGACTAAGGACGAGGCTCCGAGGGTTCTGCACTGCCTCGATTTTAGGCGTACTCTAAAGTTCTACTTGGAACAGGACCAAGGGCTTCTGCAAGTCGGACACACTGTTTGTCACTTTCGGCAGGTCAAGGCCTGGGTATCAGGCATCCAAGGCCTCTATAGCACGATGGATGGGTTCGGCCATCAGGGAAGCATATGAGGGGCAGCATAAGCCACTTCCGGCTAACATGCATGCCCATGCGGTCACAGCCAAGGCCACGGCCAATGCATTCCAACGGCAGGTTTCCGTGGCAAGTCATAAGCAGGGAGGCCACCTGGTCCACCCCTTCAGCTTTCTGCAAGCATTACTGTTTGGACGCCGGCTCTAGGTCAGACACGGCTTTCGGACAGGTGGTTCACAGAAACCTGTTTGCTTAAGGAGAGCCTCCTCTCCACCCTGGTGCTACACTCAGTTGTAATTGCCCAGGCAGTATGGAGGAAAGGGGATGGGACGTAAGAGTAATTATAAGTTACTCACCGTAGTGACTAACGTACTCTTAATCCTTAGTCCACTTTCCTCCATAGTCCCACCATCCTCCTCCCTAATAAAACCGCAATGTTAAACTATTGTCGACGCTTCTATGTGGACTGAGGTGTGGCGCCGGAGGGCAGAGCCAGTGCATCGCATGCTCCGAGGGCCGCACCCCAGCGCACCTCTAAATTTAAAGGGGAAGGTTTTTCTGGTGAAAAAGGTTCCGTCTCCCGTCCCTAGGAAGGGATGCCCATGCAGTATGGAGGAAAGGGGACTAAGGACTAGGACTACGTTAGTCACTACGGTGAGTAACTTAAAATGTCGAATGGATTGTATCCTCCCACGTATTCCTCATCTTATGATATTCGTATCTAGCCAGCTTCTCTACTTTGGAAAAATGTTTTCTCGGCAGAGGGCGCTGTGCACGAGATTGTGGCGTCGATGTCCCTCGACGGGCTCCGTACCGCGTCGACATCACCATCAGTATAAGTAGCTTGTGCCGCGCCCGTTGGCTTCAGTTCCGTTTTTCTGATTGCTTCGCTCTAGTGTTAACGGCGCGCTTCGAATTTTCTTCAAGAAAATGTCATCTTCTACAACTTCAACTCCTAAAACAGGGTTAAAAAAATGTGTCGACTGTGGCTCTAAAATGTCAATCACTGACTCCCACTGCGTTTGTCTTTGGTGCCTGGGTTCGGACCATCGGACCGGCGACTGTAGCTCCTGTCAGTCGATGACGGAGAAAGCTCTTTGTGAGAGAAAAGGTAAACTGGCGGTGGGGTGCAAAGCTTCGAAGGCCTCTTCGGAGGCCTCTTCAAAACATATAAAAAGTCTGTCGAATCGAGAGATTCGTATCGGCGCAAACATTCGAAGAGATCCCGATCAAGTAGTAGATCAAGGCATTCTTCTTCTTCAAAGAAGATGAAGAGGAGACACAGATCTCCCTCCTATTCGTCTGACACATCTACCAAATTGGTAAGATGTCCGACTAGGTCGGATTCCCAAGAAAATGGAGAGAATTAAAAAAACAAATGATGAAGGTCTTTGAGAATGTAGCCCGACCCCCTCAAAGAAACCTCGAAAGAGCCAGACCTTGGTCGCTCACTTGGACGACGCAGGAGAGTCAAACTACTAAAGCCAAGTCCAGTAGTAAGGAGGAAACTCGACGATCTCGACCTGACGTTAAAACGTTGAAGGCTCCTCGAGATTCGAGTGATTACCCGGTAGTGGCTAAAAAGCATAAATCGTCAAAGCACTCGACGAGTTCATCAACGCCATCGGCGCCGACTACCTCGACGCCATAGCAGGAGGAGAAATCGGCTACTTTATCGAAGTCATCGACGATTTTGAAGATTCCACCGATTCCCTCGAGACAAATTCCTGAACAGGAAAAAAGATATACACCTTTACCTAAATCAGACTTTTAAGTCCATGACCTCGATATTTGAGGAAGAAAGTGTCTCCGAGGAAGACATTTCTCCTTTTGGAGTAAAATTTGGTACTAGAAATGTGCCACAGGAATTGATTGACAGTGAGTCAAGATTGCGAGACCTGTGTGATACCATGCACTCTGCCAGTGGCATTGATACGTCACCGGAGTTAGAGTTTCAAAAACCTGATCCTGCAAACCATGCAGATTCCGGGTACAGGAACTTGATGAACAGAGTTGTTGAATATATGGTTGGGGCAGGTCTTTACCAACCTTTGAACAAGATGATATGACCGACATCCTGGACCAGGGCCCCCAAAAGGACCCCAGTTCTTCCCTTTCATAGGGCTCTTCAAAGAACGGTGGTTACAAATTGGGAGACTCCTGAGTCTGTTGCAGTAGTCAATAAAGACTTTCCTAAGAAATATAGGCCATCAGGCAGCTACCCTGATTTTCTGAGTAAACACCCTACACCAGAAAGTCTAGTGGTACAAGCCGCTACCTCCACGAGACGTCCGCTTATCCATCTATCCCCCTGAGATAGAGAGGATAAAAAGGTGGACGCTTGGGCCCACAAGGTATTTTCCCCAGGCAATATGGCCCTTAAATCAGCAAATGTTACCTATACCCTGGCCAGGTTTACCCATACCCTGTGGGATTGCGTAAAGGCGGTGGCTGATCATATTCCAGAAGGTGAAGAAAGGGAAGGCTTTCTGAATATTGTAAAAGATGGTTAGGAGGCAATGGGGGAATGTCTCCAATCTGGATTGGATACTGTTGACAGCATCAGCAGATCCATGGCTGCAAGCACTGTACTGGGCAGATTTGCGTGGTTGAGGAAGTCGAGGTTTGTACTAAACGTGTAGGCCAGGCTACTCAACATGCCTTTCGACGGCTCGAGGCTGTTCGGCAGTATAGCTGATGAGAGCTTAGAAAAACTGCAGACCTCCAAGGCGGCAGCTAAGTCACTTAGCGCCTCTATATGACAGCTTCAAAAACCTTATTCAGGCTCATCTTTCTGGAGAGGTTGTTCTTTTTGATACTACTCCTCATTTGGTAGAGGAAGAGGACAGGCCGCACAGAAAGGGAAAAGAAATTTCCCCTCGTAGTGGACGAGGAAGAGGTGCAAAATCGGCCTCGGCAGCGGCACCTTAGCCCTCAGCTGCTCCTGCAACTGCCTCCAAATCTCTGAGACCTTAGCACACAAAACCCCAGTGGGAGGCAGAATCTCTCAGCATCTGAACGAATGGCGGGGCATTACTTCAGATGCTTTGGCACTGGAAACAGTTGCTCAAGGTTACTGCCTTCCCTTCCTGAAAAGGCCACAGGACCATCCACCGGGAGCCAACTCTGTCAAAATTCCAGATCTGCTCCTTGTGCAGGAAATTTTAACCCTGCTAGAGAAAGGTGCAATAGAACATGTACCTGTAGCGGAGAGGAACGAGGGTTTCTCATTCCCAAGAAGGACGGAGGAGACCCATCTTGGATTTAAGAAACTTGAACAAGTTCCTCAGGAAGGACACGTTCAAGATGGTAACCCTTTCTCAAATCCTTCAGGCTCTCCAACTCAGACTGGTTGATGTCATTGGACCTTCAGGATGGTTACGTTCATGTGCCAATCCATCACAAGCACAGAAAGTACCTGAGGTTCGCGGCTCTCACTATCTGTTTTGAGTTCTGCCATTCGGGCTGACCTACGCCCCGAGGGTTTTCACCAAGCTGATGGCGGTTGTGGCAGCCAATCTCAGGAGAGGGGGGGATTTAAGTCTACCCCTACCTGGACGATTGGTTGATAAAAGCTTGTTCCCCGGAACAAGCTCAGGAATATCTTGCAATCACCTGCCACTCCATACACAAGCTGGGCTTCTCCCTCAATTACAAGAAATCCCATATGATACCATTCCAAAGACCCCAGTTTATTGGAGCAGTCCTGGATACTTCCTCGGGCAAAGCCTCGCCTCCCGAGGTGAGAGCTCTCCACATTCTGCAGATGGTAACAAAATTCCAGAATGCCCAGTGTCTACCGGCCTACGATTTTCTGAGGTTGCTCGGCCTCATGGCGTCCTGCATTTTTCTGGTGCCAGAGGCTCCACTGAGGATGAGATCTCTTCAATGTGCCCTCAGAACTCAGTGGTCCCAATTCTCGGGGAGTATGTCAGATCTTCTGCAAGTCCCATTCAAAGTGGCTCAGAATGTACTATGGTGGGCTTGCAACGACAATAGGAGAATCTTTTTGCAACCATGGCCGGAGACAACAGTAGTGACGGACGCCTCACTCACGGGGTGGGGAGCCCACACCAACGATCTGACAATCAACGGTCGTTGGTCTCCATCGGAGTCCAAACTACACATCAACCTGTTGGAGCTGATAGCGATCAGACTAGTGCTGAAAGCCTTCCTGCCCTCTGTATGGGGAAAGAATGTCCCAATAATGATGGACAACACAGTGGTCATGTACTGCCTCAACAAGAAAGGAGGCGTAGGATCACTGCCACTGTGCAGAGAGGCAATGCTGCTCTGGTTCTGGGCAATACAAGAAGGAATCTCTCTGTCGGCAGTTCACCTAGCCGGAGAGCAGAACATAGCGGCAGACGCTCTAAACAGGCAGAGCACAGTATCCCAAGAGTGGGAACTAGCTTGGGAAGTCCTTCAAGAGATCTTCACCTTTTGGGGAACCCCTCGGGTGAATCTGTTCGCGACCAGGGTCAACCGGAAATGCGAACAGTACTGCTCAAGGGAATTTCCCCCAAGGGGAGCTTTTGCTTTTGGCCAGAAGGCCAGCAACTAAATCTCTGTACCGGTGTTGTTGGAATAAATTCAGTAACTGGTGCAGGGATAAGAATGTGGACCCTTTTCAATGTGGTACCCCTATGGTGCTTTCTGTTCTGCTACATTTAGCCAATTTGGGGCTTCAGATTGGAACAATTAAAGGATATTTGGCTGCGCTGCCCATTTTCAAGCGCTCCTCGGAAGAAGTTTCCTACTTCAAAATTCCATTGATCATCCAATTCCTGAAAGGGCTCACTAATGTGTACCTTCCAGTTTCTTTTCATGTCCCGACATTGGATTTAAATCTTGTACTTAAGTTTCTAACTTGTATACCCTTTGAGCCTCTGCATTCCTGGCCCTTGAGGCTTTTTTTTTTAATTGTAATGTATTGAGATTTTCAAAGTCATACAATGGGGCATTACAAAACAATATTCAAAGAACAAACAGATCCGGTAATACATATCTGTGTGAAACATTTTCACACCCCAAAAAAAGAAAGCCCATATTTCATTCAAAAAGAAAACCTTTTCTCCCCCCACCCCCAAAACATTGTTTCCCCTCCTACCTCAGTTCAGTAACATATATATTCAAGAAATAGTGGGAGGAGACTTGTTTGGTGCACATTTTAACATATCCGGTATGTACACTAACATGGTTTGTTTAAATGTAGGGTCCTCTGAGTCTATTGTATGTCTTCTCCATCGAAACAGGTTAGAGTGTTTTCCTTGGAGGGAGGGGTGTGACCTTACAATTTCACTTCATAGTTTACTGATTGGTTCCCGGCATGTACTTACAAAGTCTCCCCATAATGTACCACATTGGGCCGATTTTCCGTCTAGGGTTGCAGTGATTTTTTTCCATAACACATATGTTTGATGCAACATTAATCCATTCGCCCTTGCTTGGTGTTTGTTCGGATTTCCATTTGATGACTAGAGTGGCGCGGGCCGCTAATAATGGGTGGGCTGCTAGGCCCCTGATTTTCTCCCTTTTCGTCTTCGCATTGCTCAAATCTGAAGAGAACTAAAAAGGGATCTGCAGATCTTGGGACTCCATCAAGGTCTTTGATCTACCCCAGGACCTCCCTCCGGTAGATCTTAATTCTGGGGCAGTCCCACCAAATATGCCAATAGTCTGCTATTGCCACACATTTACGCCAACATAGTGGGCTCAGTGATTAAAACATTCTCGAGAGTTTGAAGGGGTCATATTGCCACCTGTGTAGTAATTTGATCGTGTGAAGCTTGTATTGGCTTGCTATAGAGACTTTAGGGGCTGCCCTGCACATCCTGGCCCACGTGCTCGATTCAATCTCTTCTCCAAGGTCCCTCTACCATCTATTCTTCAAGTGGGACGTGGAGTCGTTTCCCGTTTCAACCTATTCCCTGTACATGGTGGATATTAAGCCCTTCATTTCAGTTCTGGAGTTCAGGAGCTTCTCAAAGGGGGCGAGTTCTCTATCCACCTTACCTTTCCATTCTACCCTTGACAAAACACCCTTAATCTGCAAAAAGTGAAATACTTAATCTCCGCACTAATTTGTTTCTCTGGACCCATTACCACTCGGAGACCTTTGCCTGGGACGGATAGTGGTTGTCCATCGCAACCCATTGAGGTTCTTTACAGTTTTGTAGGTGGGGAATCAAAATTCAGAGTTAGGCAGCTTCGTAGTATTTCTTCAGGTCTGGGAGTCCTGCCCCCCCCCCTTATCTTTCGGTAGTGTTAAAGTGTCATAGGCCACTGTCGCCTTTTTACCCTCCCATAGGAACTTTACTACAGCTCTTTTAGCCTTGTCATATGGGGAGCATTTGGAAGGGGTACAGAAAGTGAGGGAGACGCACCGTTTTTATCGCATTAAGTCTGCCCATCCATGATATCATAGGTTTCCATCGTTTGGCAAGGTCTGCTTGGAACTTCTGGAGGAGGGGTGGGAAATTAGCTTCATAAAGTTTGGTGACGTCTCTCGTAACTTGTATGCCTAGGTATTTAATCTTGACATTTTCAAGGATAAGGCCCAGAGGGGAGAGTGTGTCTACATCTGCTTGTGTGGTTTTGTGCAGGGGAAATAAGATTGATTTGGCTTCATTAATTTTGAAGCCTGATAGGGTACCATTTTCTTTAATCAGCTGGAAAGCTCTGGGGATCGAAGAGATAGGATTCGAAATGTGCAGGAGTAAGTCGTCTGCATACAGGGCTACTTTATGCTCCGTGGCTCCCAGTCTGAGACCCTCAACCTGGGGGTCGTCTCCCAGTTTCTGGGATAGGGGTTCTACAGAGAGAGCAAATAGGATGGCTGAGAGAGGGCATCCCTGTCGCGTTCATCTACCTAATAAGAACCAGCAGGAGTATTCACCATTGACAAAGACTGAGGCCTTAGGAGATGTGTATACTGCCTGGACCTTTCCTCTGAACCTCGAACCTATTCCGTCTTTGCGGAGGACGGCCTTCAGAAAGCCCCACTCTACCCTGTTGAAAGCTTTCTCTGCGTCTACTGAGAGGAGAGCACGGTCATTCTTCATGTTTTGAGATTCATTAATTAAGTGTAGGGTCTTCCTCATAGTGTCAGCCCCTTGTCTGCTCAGTATGACGCGGACCTGATCACTATGTATTAAACGCAGCATATAATTCTCTAGTCGGGCTGCCAAAATTCTGGTATATATTTTTGCATCAATGTTTAGTAGGGATATTGGGCGATACGAACCACATTGCTTAGGGTCCCGACCCTCTTTGGGGATCACCGAGACCAGGGCTCAGACAAAAGAATCCAGTGCCTAGAATCTTGTTAAATAATTGCACCATAAAAGGGAGGAGGGAGGAGAGAAAGGTTTTATAGAATCCAGCAGATAAGCCATCTTCGCAAGGGGATTTGCCCAATGAAAGTCTTTTGACCGCATTCTCAACTTCCTCTTTTGTTATCGGGCCCTCTAATGCACAACTTTCATCATATGATATCCGTAGAATTTTCACATAGGACAAGTATTGATCCGTTTCGGGCTCCCCGAGGTTGGTTTCGGATCTATACAGGGCCTTATCAAATGTGGCAGAGGCCTCAGGGATATCTGCATTGGTTGCGATATGGGAGGTGTGCTGGTTTTGTATTTCCAGCACCTTCCGCTCTGTCTGTTGGGCGCGTAACCTGGCAGCCAGCAGAGAGTCTGCCTTATCCCCTTTCTAATAGAACTTCTGCCTTAAGAGCTGCAGTTTACAGGCTAATATTCCTTGTTCAAGAAGGCGGAGTTCTTCCCTCTTTGCCTCCAAAATCTTGTCTGCTTTCCCCGTTTCCCCTTTCTTCGCTTCCCTGTCTAGGTGATAAATCTCCTTCCTGAGTTTATTTTCGATCAGGTGTCTTTCCCTTTTCTTGCTAGCCCCCTCTCTAATCAGGACTCCCCGCCAGGTCGCTTTCCCCCTCTTCCCACACTATCCGTTTGGAGACTTCCCCGGTGTTTGCGGTTTATAGTGACTTTTTCGACAGTCATTATTTCGAAATACCAATATGTCGAACCAAAAGTGGGGGAAAGAAAAATTCGAATGCCTTTTTTTTTAAATGTTTTTTTTCGGGGATCCCCTCCCCCCCAAACCCTTTTTTTTAATTTTTTTAAAACATCTTTTTTTTTGCTAACTAACCAAAACTAAACCAAATAAAATAAAAAACAAGAAATTCAAAAAAAAAAAAAAACATTTCGGCACTTTTGTTTCCACATATTGGTATGTCGAAAAAGATTTTTATACATATTGACTGGATACTGTTATTCACCTTAATATATTCAGTGATTTCAGTTTCCATCTCAGCTTTGAAAACTGGATCTTTTCATAGTGTCCCATTGCACCGCCAACTGCCCTCTTTCCTAGGCAATGGTTCCCATTTTATGTCGGCCGTGACCATATCGTGATCTGGCCAGGTGATCGGTACGATAGCAGACCTTTTTGTAGCATTAAACATTTCCTCCGTTAAGTATATGTAGTCAATCCTGGTAAAGGTATTAGAAGGTGAACCCCTGGTCCTCTGGGTGGAGTTGCCGCCATGTATCTCTCAGGCCGTATATATCGTACAACTTCACTACGCCCTCCTCCTATGGGACTCCCTCGTTTCCCTTTTTCCGGCTTTTCTATCCAAATTGGGGTTCTCCCACATATTGAAGTCACCTCCCAAGAGGACATGTCCGGTTGCTTCTAGCATAATTTTAGGAACTTTGTTGTCTAGGAATCTTGCTTGTCCCGTATTGGGGGCATGTAGGGTTGCGAGTGTGATATTTACCTTTCCAACAGTGCCAGCAACAAGTAAAGCCTGCCCTTCAACATCCCCCCATGTCTTGGTGATCGTGAAGCCCAGTCACTTTCGAATGAGGACCCCACTCCTCCCTTCCTCAGAGGTCCGGAGCCCTAGAGTTCTGTCCCCGTTCATGCCCCTAGGAGGTTCCGTTCCTCCCCTTTAGCATATTTTGTTTCCTGCAGGAAGAGAATATCTAGTATCCCCCTGCAGACTTCACGGTTTAGTAAGGATCTCTTTGTCAGTGAGTTAAGGCCTTTCACATGTAATGTCCCCACCTTGAGGAGTTCACCCACCCGTTGGTCTACATCACCTACCATTTGGCTTCATACATTTTGGGGGACCCATCAGCGTTACTTGACGCTTTGTAAATGTGTGTGTGAACCATGTGTGCAACTTTACAAGTCTCAGCAAGGAATCTCTTCCCAAGCCACTCTCCCCCCACCACCCCGCCACCCAATCTCCATCCTCCATCCCTGTTTAGTGGCGTCCGATCTGGATCGGATGGAACTGTCGATCCACCGTCGGACCACAAGTGGGAACCGTAACCTCACGGTCCGTATTTAAAGAACATTCTCAACATTTGAGCCTCCCTCCCGTTTCCCCTCCTGTTCCCACCCACCCCCCCGTCCCTGGAACATAACATTAACTCTGTAAAATGATATATGGTGTCTCATATAACTTCGCCGCCCATTATCAGCAGGTTGTTTGTCCTCCCTTTAAGAAGGGGCACCCTGACGACGTGTCTGTGCTCTTTATTTGAACCCCAAGCGGCTCGCGTCACCCGGCTCTTGTCGGTATGCCTATCCCTGTATCTCAGTGACCGATGTGTCGAGTTCGTTCTTGCCGGTCGTTTTATTCATTTATCGCTGTCAGGTGTGACATTGCCTCGTCTATATTTCCTTGATCCCTTCACTCTTTTCCTTTGTGGTCCTTCAAGTTCCCAATGTCTCCCATTCTGCCCTGCTTCTGCTTGGTCTCCTCCTTCTGGACGTGTCCCCAAAAGCTCAGCAGTACAGTCGCGAATCTCCCTTTCCGATTGCAATCGTATTTTCCTGCTTCCATGTTCAAAAGAGAGGGAGAAGGGGTATCCCCATCTATATAGAGTTCCTTGCTCCTTAAGCCATTTCGTCAGAGGGCCGCACATACGCCTCAGGGCCAGAGTCAGTGACGATAAGTCCTGAAAAATGGTAATCTGGGCTCCCCGAAGAGTGAGTGGGCCTCCGGTCCTGGCTTTCTCCTGGTACTTGTGAAACCTGGCAAGGACTGATCGTGGGCCACCATTTGGCCCTCTGGCCCTATGTACCCTTTCCGTTTTGGGCTCATTGATGTCTTCGTCTGCTACCAATATTTTATTGATGTCATGAATCGTTTTCCTGAGGTTTCTCTCTGTTTCGCCTTCGTGTTCAGGGATGCCAAAAAAGCATAGGTTATTTCTTCTCTCGATTTTTCAAATCGTCCATTTTTAGTCGGAATTCCTCCTCCGTTTGCTCTATCTGTCTTATTCGTAGGTCCATCTGGGTTTCGAGGGTGTCTATGGAAGCTTGATTGCTTTCGACACCTTCAAGTCTCTCTTCAATCCTGTCCATTCGCTGTGTTATCTTGTCTATTTTTCCACCTATGTTGGCTCCCATGTTCTTTATCTCACTTAGGAGGGCAGCAATGTCTCCTTTTGTCGCTGCAGCTTCTGTTATGAAGGCCTCCATGGTCACTGTGCTCGAGCTATCTGCGGGAGGTGGTGGTGGAGAGTAGGCGTATTTGGCCAATTTCAGTTTAGTGTCCATATAGTGATTGTGACACTAGAGGGGGCACTCGCCCTGTTGCCGGGGGCCCTACCCTCCGTGTCACTCGTCGCTGCCAATGACCCCAAAATGTCTCCAAGGGTGTTTTGATAATCGCAGAGTTTAGGTGGGACAGTGGTCGATTAGCAATCATTCACTTTGAACGACTTCTATCTCGTCGACGGTGTGGGTTCGCAGTTAAATTCCACTGTACTTGGGAGGGCTGTTATGAAGGTATTATGCGGGAGTTGTGACTCATGACGCTGCTTCCGCCGAGAGATGTATCCAGATGCTTACAGAGTGCTTCGAGAAAGAGGGGACTCTGAGTGTTAGACAGGTACAGGGATGTGGGGGTCAGAAGACCGTAAGGAAGGTGACAGGCCAGAGAAGAGAGTTTAGCGGGTTAAGATGGACTTCCAATCCTAGTGTGGCCTTGTTTTCCTAGGGGAGGGTCACCGTACTGCCTCTCTGATTTAGAAATATGCAGCTCTGTACTTGTATCTAGATCAGCGTTTGAAGGCCCCCAGGGCGGTGTATTTGAATATGGAGCGTGATTGCGCGCGTCTCTTCACATATTTTTCTTTTTACTGTGAAGAGAGTGGTAGTCCGTATGTATCCTTCTCACTGAAGGTGGCGGGTGTGCCAGCGAGTAAGAACCTAATCTGCAGGATGGTCTTCTTATGTCAGGGGGGCTAGATGTGCACTTCTTGCACGTCCTTTAGGTGGGGCGTGTGGGCCCGGTTGTTGTAGCACAAAGTATTGAAGGAGTCCATCTGTTGGTAGCAATGGGTTACCTTTTTTCATAAAGTTAGTGACTCTTTTCTGCTTAATGCATGTCACTGCATGTGCCCAGGGTCGTTGCAGTGACACGGGTGGAGGGCCGCTTGATCTGTAATGTTTGGAACAGTTTCAATTCCTGCAGCTATGGGAACCTGTTTTCCCCTCGCCCAGGTGGCTTTTGGCCGGTGCGGTGTAGCTCAGTAGGTGTTCGCGGCAGTCCTTATGGGGTTGTCCACGTGGGGTACCTCGTGTTTAAAAAAAGCATTTTTAAGTGGGCTGTGCACCGAAGTGCATACGGCTCCCTTGCACCTAAGTGGTGCCGCCGGGCTACGTAACATGGTATCTAGTTAACCCTGGGCTTTTTTAAGGGGTAACTGGGGCAGCCGACATTGATTGTATTCGTTGGCAGGGGGGGCCCGGTGGGATACACTCACTGTGCGTTGTTGGAGGGTACAGCGGAGCGGCGGTCCGTGCACATTGGGTTGCGTCTGCAGTCTGGCATTGCCCGACAACAGTCCGCACTCTCTATGGCACCGCTTGTTCTCCGGGCAGTGCGTTGTGCGTTCTCACCAGGGCTGCAGGACCGCACAGGGGGTCCCCTTCCCAACGGTGGAAACAGTAGGCCACCTGCGTCCATTGTTAGCTGGTCCCAGCAGGTTCTGGCTCGTTCATGTCCCGTGGAAGTCTGGGGTATAGTTGAGGAGTCACCTCGAATGCTGCTGACCTGATCTGTTTTTGCTCCGTCCGCGGCGGTGCTGCTCCGCTGCACCCGACAATGGCAGTGGGTGTGCTGCAGAGCCGGACCTCACACATGCGCTGGTGAAATTTGCTGCAAGCTTCTCGGGTTGCCCCGAAGGCCGATGCCAGTCCCAGTGTAGGTTTCGGTTTCTGGTAGGAGCGCCTTCTCACGTCGTCCCTGTCTTTCGACGGTTCTAGTGGCTTCCTGTGTCCGATTTCCCTCAGGATTTCTTCGGTATGGGGGAGGGAGCTCTTCACACACCTCCAAATCACTTTTCTTGCGGTCTGTGGGGTAGGGTGGGGTTGGGGGGGAGGGGGCTCTATTTTTATATATCAAGAATATCAAATTTGTGCGTTCCACTGGCCATAAATTGGGATTAGCAGTGACAAAACAGACCATATCCTGCTGGATCATTTTGGCTATAGTGGAGTGCTACAGATTGTCCGGAAAGGACCCGCCGGATGGGCTTCAAGCTCATTCCACGAAGGGTATTGCTACATCCACGGCTTTGGAGAGGGGAGTCCCTGTAGCGGATATTTGTTCAGCTGCAACATGGGCATCAATGCATACCTTCGTTAAGCATTACTGTTTAGATGCCTCTTCGTCCCATGTAGGATTATTTGCTAAGGCAGTTCTACATTCCGTCCATGATAAAAAATAATTAGTACTCCCACCTCCAAAAATGTCCACTGCTATGGGAGTCTATCATAAAATGAGGAATATGTGGGAGGACACAATCCATTCGAAGAACAAGTTACTTACCAACTGTAACATTCTTTCGACTGGATGTTCCTCCCACGTATTCCTCATCGCCCCTCCCATCCTACCCCACAGTACAGTTTGCATTATTTACACTTCTCTCTCACGAAGAGTTTTCAGTCATGAGACACGCCTGGAGTTCCTTGAATATTTCCTCGAAAAAACAGAACTGAAGCCAACGGGCGCGGCACGAGCTACTTATACTGATGGTGACGTTGACGCGGTACGGAGGCCGTCGAGGGACATCTACGCCACAACCTTGTGCACAGCGCCCTCTGGCGAGAGAGTTTTTTTCCGATGCAGCGAAGCTGGCGAGATACGAATATCATAAGATGAGGAATACGTGGAGGAACATCCAGTCGAAAGAACGATACAGTTGGTAAGTAACTTGTTCTTTTCAACCGATACCAGTCATTTGGTCGGCCCACTTTCTTCCTTTCTTGGTTTGTGTTCCTGTTCCTTTTAAACCAAAACGCCAGGTTTGAACGCTCTGGCATATTTGGGTGGTTCTACATTATTTTGCCGCAGGATTTTTTGTCGCGGAACTTTTTTATTATAAAAACTTGTTTTTTTTGTTTTTTTTTGGGGGGGGGGGGGTTTGCCCCCCAAACTCCCCTTTATTATTTTTTTTTAATTATATCCTTTCACCCACAAATATTAATTTAATTTTTAACCCCCCCCCCCCAAAAAAAACGATGATTATTTTTTCGATTAAAAAAAGGCGATGAAAAGTCCTGCGACAAAAAATCCCGCGGCAAAAGAACGCTATACCATTTGGGCTAAGGTTACTCCAGAACTAGTTGCTGGATGTTTTAAAGATGACATGTCAACACTGATGGATGTAGGTGAAGATTCCCTCGACCCCTGCTCTGCCCCAATTTCGGCTGAAGTCTTAGCTCCCATGAAACTGGGAGTTTGCCGGGCAAGAACATCAGCCCTGTGGTTCACTTCTGATTTGAGGCTACTGAAGCAAGCGTCTTGAAGGGCTGAAAGTAAATGGCTTCTGAGCTCTGATCTAGATTCCAAAGCTAACTAGAAATCAGGTCTTCTTATTTATCAGAAAGCCATTAAAAGTCCAAAGTCTCAGCACTATGTGGATCGTTTCATGTCTGCCTCCTGTTCGTCACGTGAGCTTTCAAGATAGCTAAAGAGCTGACGGTATCACAGCCTCCACTGGAGAGATCCCTCTCGCTCCCAAGCTGTTTGCAACCAGATTAACGGTTTCTTTCAGGAAAAAATTGTTAAGATCAGGAATGCTATTGCTGTAGCTCTGACGTGTGCTTCAAGTGTTACTTCAGTATCACCAGCACACTCAGAATAAATACCTTCCACTTTTCTTTTCAATCCTGTGACTAACGAGACTGGTACCGATGCCATTGCCAAATTGAAATCAGCATCCCCCTAGGATCTCATCCCTCTACGTCTGATTCAAGGCCTTCCGTCCGAATGTGTATTTTTTTTTACTGCTGCTCTTAGTCACTGTCTCACTAACGGTGTCATTCCGGCTTCTTTAAAACACACTATTATCTCCCCTTGCTGAAAAAGCCCCAACTTAATCCAGCTCTTTCCGACAGCTATCGTCCTATCTCACTCCTGCCTATCCTTATGAAATCTATGGAGACCACTGTCTCCCCAGGTCTCCAGTTTCTTAGAAGCTGGAGGTCACCTTCATGCCTATCAGGTAGGCTTTCGCCCACCCATGGGAACCAAGTCAGTTATGATTTCAGTACTCGATGATCTGGCACTTGTGCAAGATCGCGGGGAGGTCAGAGTCCTGATTATCCTTGACCTCTCCAGGGCCTTTGACACGATTGATCGTGCTATTCGACGCCAGCGTCATCAGACTGGGATGGCAGGCATAGCTCTGGCCTGGTTTGTTTCCTTTTTCCTCTACCCCTTTTTCAGTGTCATGTGGGGTTCCTCTCTGCCCCCCCTACTGTTTAACTTAGATCTGCGCTTTCTCACTGACCTTGTCTCCTCTCACGGCGTACACTTTTATACGTATGCCGATGATACTAAGCTGATGTTATGCCTCGGTGCCCAGGCCTCGGAGCCCCTTCGAAATTGAGGGGGTGTCTTGCTGAGATTGGGGCATGGCTGGTGGAAACCTGGCTGAAGTTAAATGGGGGGGAAAAAACTGAGGTCCTAATACTGGGCTCCAGTGACCCTTTGTCCTACTGGAATTCTGATTGCTGATTTGACTCATTTGACCCTTGTCCTGCACCTAGTAGCTGTGTGAAAAGCCTAGGGATTAAACTTTTTTCCTCTGGCTCATGCGAGGCTCAAATTTCCTCTGTTTGTAACGTGTTTTTTTTAGTCTGAAAATACTGGGGAAGGTCTTGCCTTTCTTGCCACCTGCCCATCGCTCTCTGGTGGTTACAGCTTCTGTCATGGGCTCTCTGGATTACTGCAATGGAATCTACTTTGGCCAGCCTGATTTTTTGATCCAGGGACTTCAGACTCTTCAAAATGCTGCCACGTGCCTTGCTCTTGGGGGGCCCCTGATCTCTCCCATTCTAGCCCGCTTTTAGCTAAATTTCACTGGCTCCCGGTTAGAAGCTGGATTAAATTCAAGGTTTTGTGTATCATGCACTGTTCAGTCCAGTGCAGTGGTCCTGCCTTTCTTCACTCTAAAGTTACCAACAATGTACCGGTGCGAACGCTTTGCTCCACAGGTAAAAACCTTTTAGTGGTTCCTCGTTTTCTTAGGGCTATGCTCGGAGGATGCTGTTTCTCTCTCCTGGCTCCCACTTTGTGGAATTCTATTCCACTGAGTTTACATGATATACCTGACAATTTATGCTTTCGTAAAGCTTTAAACACTTTCCTCTTTTAGGCCTCACATAGGCCTCTTCTGTGCCGGTCTTCTTCAGCAGCATGCAGATGCCTTTGGGTCAGGTCCCTCTTGCGCTTAATAAATTTAAATACATACATACATACATACATACATACATACATACATACATACATTGCAAGGAGGGAAGTTCCCTTGACCTTTCCAACAAGGAACCATTACTTTTATAATACCTCGAGAATAGAAAGTGTAAGACCAGGAAACCAGGCTGAAGAATCCTGCATTGTGTGTCGGAGGTACCCGGGGCTCTCCCGTGTCAATAATCAAGGCGGGGAGAATGGCCAGCTGCCGTGGTACTTTCCTTGGCTTCAAGAACAAAGCAACGCCACAGCGAAATCTACACAGCCGGTGAGTTGGGGAGAACGATACAAGGCTAGTCTGTGTAGAAGCCAAGGATGCAAGAGGCAACATTGTATGGTGAGCGCTGGAACGAACATTGTTTGAAACGCGTTTGATAACCAACGCCAGTAAAGTTGAACTGCAGATGAGTGATTGAACTTTGAAACCAAGATACAATACCTTTGACAGAGTAGTCCGGCACTGCGTGCGTGCTCAATGGAAGGTTTTTGTAAGTATCCAGCTGAGAGTTGACAAAAGTGAAAGAGTGGCAAAGGATTTTGAATTGAACTGATGATGCGACGGGTCAAGCAAAATCCTGCACTCAATCGAAAGTCTTCGATGTTGATGCACTAAAGAACGTTTATGGCAAAGTAGATAAAGTTGGTCGCAGCCTGGCCGAGGGAGATCAATTGAACGCTTTGGGTTAAAGCAAGTTTGTGTTAAAGTAGATCAAATTGGTCCGAGCCCGGCAGAGGGAGAATGATTGAAGATTTTCTGTCAAAGTTGATCTGAGCCTGGCGGAGGGGGATCCAGTGTGAACCGTGTATCACCAAGAAATTGGATATGTGAAATCCTAAGAAGTTGGGGTCTGAGCCCGGCGTAGGGGTACCTGGGGTGAACAGAAAATCACCTGAGAATTTGTACGTGTGAAACCCTAAGGAGAAAGGAACTTTGTTGTTTGTCGCATTGCTTCAGGCCCTTTAAAAAAAAGGCTTTGAATGGCAAGGAGACTTTGGCACGGAAGGCCATGATATTGAAGTTTTGAACTGCACCCTTGTGCTAGAGAAGCCAGAGACTGTGCTAAGCTTGAGTGTGCTGCCTTGTCCCGTGCTGAAAACATGGTGAAGGGAAGCCTATGCCTTGAATATCCTGACATATGATTTCTTGGACACTTTCCTTTTGCATAACCTTGTCTCTCACACTATTTGTATTTAGAGGTAAGGATTGGCAATAGGTATATTAGTATAGGCCCGTTTATTCTGACAAGACACCACTAGAACTGTGTAATTATTTGATGGTTGTAGCTTGCTCCCATCTTTAGATTTAAGTTTAGATGGGCGTTTTTCAAACCCAATTGAAGTTCAATAAACACCCCTGAACTGTGGTCACTTGTGTCTGTCTTACTGTTAATACCATGTCTTCCTTACAGCATACACGGCTATATATATTTCAAAACAGCAACGAGGCAATACAAAAAAATATATTCTAAATGATCAATAAAAACAAGTGAAAATGGAAAAATGGTTACAGGTTACTGCAAAGCAATGAATCAGTATGCCAAAGAAAATTGCGAATAATGCCTATTAAACTAGAAAAACCTGGTTCGCAGATTGAAGCTGCGTTATTCTGGCTGGAAACTAGTAGTAGAACTTCTTGTGTTGGCTTCCAATTGACAGTTGGCCTACTCAGGTTTCGGCTGGAGTGGCTCGTGTCTAAGTCAGCAAGCCCAGCCTTCTTGAGGGCAAAACAAAAATCTATTTGATGAACACAGCCCGAGTCAAAAAAGCAGGGATCGGTGTCAGAATCTACTTCTCACATCTCTAGACTAGTACTAGATGGTTGGAAATAAACATTTAATACCTGCTAAAAACTTGGATAAACTCCAAGGTGGCTAGGTAAAGCCAAGGATCCACACGGCAGCAGGTGATGGAAGGGGCCTGCAGGCAAAGGAGAGCAGAGAAGATATAACTGTATATATGAATGCAAGCATCACTTGGCAATCACTAGAAGGGCAGCAGGAAGGACAGAGATGCCTGTTTCACTGACTGTCCTCTGTGATTGAATCTGGTAAATTAGCAATAGTCGCAAAGGAATAGAGCTTCCTCACCTAGATTTTAGTGGGCATCTGTGGGCATCTCACGGCAAGCTGAACCGCCCAACGGTAAAGCCTCGATGCTTGGATAATCAAGTTTGTCACATCAGTTGGGCGTAGCTGAAAACAAAGGAGAAAAGGAGAAAAAGTCTCAGTTGGCCTAGTTTTACATTTCTAAAATTCTGAAAGCCTGTAGGCGAGCGTCACAAGCAGGCTTTTGAAAATTACAGGATGTGCTGTGGAAGGTGTACTACAGAAGTGAGTTCACTACTCGCCACTGTTCTACTCATCGCTTGCCTGCTGGAGAGAACAATTTCCGCTCTAGCTCATAATAATACATTCGACCATTGAGATTATTTGTGGCCAGTGCGCAAAGACAGAAAAACCAAATGCCAATGAACAACATCGGAATCAAAAACAATGGTTGCACGCCAAGCTCGGTTCTTGTGAGAAATTGAGCTATTGCAAAAGTCTAGCCCACCAACTGCCAGAATGTGTCTCGGTAGCGTGGTATTCGTAACTTGCTTGCCCCCTTTGATAGCGTTGCCTAAATGGACATGGGGCTGGACGTCCGTGATTGTTCTTACGGCATCCATCAGTTGGGCATGGAGCACTGCGTTCAGCGTTACGGTCTCCGTGGGTAAGCATCATTTTACCAAGGCAGTAGTGCCACTGACCCAATACGGATAGTTTCTGTAAGTGTCCGAGTGCATCTCAGTTAGATTGGCTTTTCTTTGACCTTGCATGGTATTGTTTGTAATAATTGTCCTTTCACTCACTAATCTTGAAAAAATGAAAAATGACTCACTTTTGTAATCAATTTCTGAATGGTCTTTACGGACATATTAACGAATACAATTTAATGTGGCATAGGAGAATTCCGTTGCTGTGTTGCTTTGGATCTCCACGTATCTCTATGCCAATGAATGATTTGTGTGGAGTACCTCGCGTTTGTGTGGATATCTTCATCTGATACGCCTGGCCTTCTACCTACCTTTGTTTCTATCGCTACACGTTTACATGCACGAGTCACATCACGGTGCAGCTGTGTGTAGTGGCCATCTGAGAAATATTAAGTGAAAGTTGGAGAACATACATAATAGACACGGCTCTAGCGTTTGGTATATACAAGTGTTTCTCGTCCCTTGAATTAACTTAGCTTTATTTGCTGCTGTTGGATGTCAAGAAAACGTTATTGTAATGCTTTTGTGCCTCAACATACATTTAATGTGTCTTTAAACCGTTTTTTAAAAAGATTTTAAAATCGCACATATGGAGGCGCATCACACATATGGAGGAGCATTTGCAACTTGGTAACAAATATGATGCTAAATACCCGAAACCTTCCTCTTGCCCCAGGTATCCCTAGCTAAGGTCGATGGGAGAGGAGCTGACTCCTTTTTGAATTATTCTGCTATTGGGCGTTTCCCAGGCACTGCTATTAGATGCCCAGGTATTCACATCATTTTGCACCTTCTACCATCAATGGCGAGTTAATACCACCACGGCTGTCGCTGGCAAGTGCCTTTCGCATGCCTACAAAAAATTCCAAACTGTTGACATTGACAATGGCGGTTATCAATTTGAGATTAACATAACTATGGCAAGGTAAAATGGTCGGCTGGTACAACACACATATCTTTTGTTGAATATGTTCAAGCTACTACCCTGTCATGCTGTGTGCATAAAACAATAGGCAAATAAAAAAAATGCATAGGAAATTGTTTATTCTGTCAATTTTTTCAGCTATTTGTATTTATTTGTATTGCGCTCTAGACCCGTAGGTATAAAGGCCCATTGCAGAAGAAGACTTACAGCTTAGTTACACACCATCATACTATCAACCATTTACACAGCACATAAAAATAAAAATGGCAAGGTGTCCGATGATTACCACTCGTCTGCGCAGTAGATACGGATAGTATACTTATATACAGGTTAATTACACATTATACAGTGTCATAGAGTCATATATTACAATTTAGGAAATGAACTCGGTGTGTATTTATTCAAAATGCTTGTGGAACTTTCTAAACGTACACATCGAATTAGCATCAGGCTATTTGTGTCTTTTATATAAAACAGAATACAGGGTAGATTTGCTTCATTACTTTGGGATATTAGGTGGCACTGCCATCAATAAGCCGAAACGATTGCATTAGAGTACAGATAGGGAGAAATGGCATTTGAGGAGGGACACACACCTTGTAGGTGGTGTTTGCCCACCGATTGACTGCCCAAGGCCATGCTAATCCTCACAGGCATTCCGACCCAGTTCATGCTCCCCACCCCCAAAATAGACCTCCTTATGGGAACTCTGAGCTCGTTTTAATCAAGCCTTTCCTTCAAACGTTGTGCCTGCCAGTATTTTTTTCAAAGCAGTCTTCTGAGTGTTAATGACTTAATTGTAGCTGTAACTGGGGTAATACAAATGTCTTTAGCCATGTCTGCCTTCAGCCACTCAATGTATAAGCACTATTCGTGTCCTTCACTGAAGTTCTATTAAAAACAAGCATTGGCAAAGTGAATACATTTTGACTTGTGTGTAAATATTAGGCATTTGCCAGACACTCCTATTATATGGCCAGGTACTCACACTGATTTGCACCTGCTACCATCAATGGCAAGTTAATACTGGGAAGATATGCAAGGAACTCATGGTGGCAACAGTAAAGACGGACACAAGTGGTCATAGTTTAAGGGTGTTTATTACACTCTATAGGAAGGTTGGGAAAACACCTAATCTAAATCTAAGATGGGAGCAAGCTACGACCATCAAATAATAATAAGCCAGTCCTAGTGGCGTCTTGTCAAATAAAACGGCCTATACTCAGAAAAACCTCTTGCCAATCCTTACAACTAATACCAAAAAGAGAGTGCGATAATGTTCACAAGAAAGAAACAAGTGTGCACAAATAGTCGGGCCGGGGTGGGGGGGGTTCTCCCATCCCCACGTTTTGAGCACGGGACAAGGGGGTACTCCAGAGCACAGCATATGCTTGAGCTTTCCCAGCACGAGACAGTTCAGCTCTCAGCAATCCGGACCTTGGGGGGTTAAGTCACTTTTCTACAAAAAGTCTCTTGCCTCCGAAGACCTGATCTGTGTAAAATAAACAAAAAGTTCCTTTCCGTAGGCATGTAGGATGATGACTTTTCACACTTGAATCCGCCTTTTCCGGGGCTCAGATCCACAAAAAGTTCCTAGTGATATCGGGACCTTCGGTAGTTATGTTTCTTGCTTCCGAGGGCCAGGCGGGTTCAAACAAAAGTTCCTTTCTGATTGTACTTGGGTGATCATTCTTCACCTTTGATCCCCCTCTTCCAGGCTCAGACACCTCTCGAATATCAGCCTCCCTCTGTTGGGTTCACCCTGGCTTGTATTCAAAAGATTTCTCTTTTGCATTCACGTGTCGGTGGGGTGATGGCTTCTCACCTCTGGATCCCCCTCTTCGGGCTCAGACCCTTCTCAAATGGCAGCCTCCCTCTGTTGGGTTCACTACAGCTTTTCCTTGAAAGACTTTCTCCTGGGGCTTTCACAAATCTTAATGTCTTCTTAAACAGTTCAATGTGGACATCCCTCTGTCGGGTTCACTCTTGTCAACACACTGTTCATTGGGACTTCAAGCTTCGTCCCGTTTCATCGGCATCCCTCCATCGGGTTCACTCTTGCCAGCTATTGTCAATCGCAGTTCCTTCTACTTTCACCCTATGAAGGATTCGCTCCCTTCGTCTTCTGCTTACTTGTTGGTCAAATACTTTCGACTGTACAGGGGGATTTTGCTAGACCACTGTATGACCACTTTGACCTTTTCCTTCCGACTTTCATTCAAGCCTTCTGGTATCAGTAGTTTTGACAGTAGGGGAATTGACCAGAGTCTCTCGAGTGAGCACCCATGTGGTGCCTGAACCCTTTGCAGCTGGTCTTCCCGTAAAATGTTAAGTTCTTTGAAATTTCCTTATTTCATCATTTGCCACTTTTGTTCAACACAGTTCGGTTTCTTATCGGTTTCTCCCCTCGACTCACCGTCTGTGATGAACCGCTTGGCTTTTCTTGCTTCTGGAGTCAAGGATGGTACCACAGTAGCAAGCGCATCTCCTTGTCCTGCTTATCAGTGTAGAAGGGCTTCATGTACCGTTGACATCTGCTGCAACACACGCTGGCTATTGTTCGCGGTCCTATGCTTCCTTCAACTTAGGCTTTGCGGTTTTGGTTCGGAAAGGGCAGGGTCGCTTCTCTCCTTGTCGCACCTTCGGTTCTCGCCGCCTTTCTTCGCCTCTTGAACTGCCGTGCTTGGATAGCTCTCTAGTCATGCGGTCTGCCGTGCTCATCTTGTGCTCCGCCTTTTATCTCTGTGGGGAAGGGAAAGGGCTGTGAGGTGTGTGCGATTCTGGTCAATTGCCTCACTTTGCCTGAGCCTAGGGTTGGGACATGTCGGGTAAACGGCTCTAGTGTTAGTCCATTTTCTTTTGTGGTGTAAGAAAGTGTTTGTGTCGGAAAAAGTGAGGGTGTAGAGTGTCTGAGTATCCTACGTGGTAGGCTGGGGAAAAGGTGTGATAAGAAGGGGGATACTGCATCTCACCCATTGGTGTTCCACTCCCTGAGGACACCCCATCCAGGTGATCCTCCCGCACTAGCCCACCCCCTGGATTTGGAACCAGTAGCGATGGCCGTGTCTTGGCCACCCAGATGACAGATCCCCGGGGACTAGTCAGGGAGACACCTTCAGGTTTCTCACAGATAGCACAGGGCAGCACGTTTGTCTTGAAAGCAAGACAATACAGAGCAACACAGGTTTGAACCCCTTTACCCCCGCTTAGAGATTGGTCTCCGGTATTAAGTGTGTAATAAAAGATTAATTATCATCAGTACGACAGTGCATGGCAGGTGCTTTTCCAATGCCTACACTAAAGCCCAAATTGTTGGCATTGCCAATGCTTGTTTTACGTTAGGACTGGATTGATTTTTAGGGAGTAAAAGGTCATTATTCCCCAATGTCTAAAACATTTATATATATTTGAAATACATACTACATGGTATTTACTAAATCATGCAGATAAAAGAATGAATTTAACCTTAAAGTTCCTATTAAGATCAAATGGTTTTTAATGTTGGGGTGCTTTTCTGTTGCATTTTTCTGCTGGTATTACTGATTTCAACATGTTCATGAAGTTGTGTGTGTGGAAGGAGTGAGAAGGTTGTTAGCTATTTTTTTATTGTGAGTATATGTTAGTCCTTTTTGGGAGGCGTATTTGTCTATTTTTAGAGAGAAAAAGTGCCTGTAAGGCTGTATCCCGTAAACCATTCCTATCATCACTTATACACTCGCCTCCCTTTTGCACATCTCACCCACAGGCCTTCTACTCTCACAATGAAATATTTTGATTAGCTTATTTTAATAACACCCCAAAGACCGCAACTTCCCCCACCTCCTGACCTCCTCCCCTCACCCACTCCCCCAATACCTCTTCTCCCAACACATTTAAAACTTTACTTTTAACAACATAAACCAAGTCCCAACTCCCCCTACGCCCCCCCCCCTTCCAATGTCTGTATCAGCCCACCAGGCTTCCATTCTCCTCCTCAGTCACAGCCAGCAATCCTTCCTCGTCTACAGTTCCCTTAAGAATTGGACGGGTCCGCTACCGGTTCCCTTAGTCATGTCTTCCCCCGTTAATCTTCTCCCTCCCACCCCTCCACCCCTACCCATACTGCTTCATGGCGGTCGTAGATCATTATCCTTCGACAAGTCATTTAACAATTGGTCCAATGGATCATTACATCCTCCACTTCCGGCTCAGGGTCCGCATCCTTTAAAACCGTTAGTTCCGCCAACCTCCACCTCCGCACATCCTTCCGCCATTGATTAATTGCTGGGCCTTGTGGACTTTTCCAAGCTATCACCATTCGGCGTTTTGCCAGCACAAGCAAAAAACGGCCCATTCGAAGGGATTGTGTCCTTCGACGTATTCCTTATCTTTGATAATACGTTTCCAGCTGCTGGCCTCGGAAATTTTTTCTGTAGAGGGCGCTGCGCGTCGACGTCCGCCGAGTCGATGTCCCTCGACGGCCACCGTATCGGCGCCGACGTCACCATGCCCATAAATAGCCACGCGCTGCGTCCGTTGCTCAGTTCCGTTTTTCTGCGCTTCGGGGCCTCGGAACGTCGTTGCTCAGTTCAGTCAGGATAACTCTATATCTACTCGAATAATACCTACTCGTTCTCGATGGCATCTTCATCGGAACAGACGCCGCCATGATCCGGCTTCAAGAAATGTCGAGACTGCGGTAAACAAATGTCGATAACGGATCCACACAGGATCTGCTTGTGGTGTTTGGGATCCGAGCACCATTGTTCGGAGTGTGAGGACTGCATGTCCATGACGGCAAAAGCCTTGAAGGAGCGCAAGGGGAAGCTCGAGAGAGGTAAGTCAAAAACCTCCTCGAAGGTTTCTTCGGCTGAGTCGAGGCATTCGTCTGCTCGCCGTCAAACATTCCCATCCCACCATTCGTCGAGATCAAGACACTCAAAAAAGAGACGTTGAAGATCCCCTTCGTCGTCTTCTGTGCCCCAGAAAGGGTCTCCTGTCCCACAAAACACAGCTCTCAAGCTGAGTGGGAGGAATTCAGAAAGAAAATGTTAAGCGTCTTCGAGAACGCGGCCTCGAAGACAGCTGAAGGTGATACCCCGGGCAAAAAACCCAAAAAATCAAAACGCCGCGAGTCGCAGCACCCGGCGAAACATTCCACCCGAAAGCGCCACGAGCCATCGGGTAAGAAGGCACCATCTTCGACGCCGTCGTCGAGGATTCCTTTGCCGCCGTCGTCGAGGATTCCTTTGCCGCCGTCGTCGAGGATTCCTTTGCCGCCGTCGTCGAGGATTCCTTTGCCGCCGTCGTCGAGGATTCCTTTGCCGCCGTCGTCGAAGATTCCTTCGCCGCCGTCGTCGAAGATTCCTTCGACGCATGGATCAGCGCCATCCACGCCGTTGTCGAAGGGTTCCTCGACGCCATTGTCGACGCCGATGAAATAGAAGACCAAGGCTACTCCACCGCCAACAGTGATTCCAAGGGCCTCCGGCACGACGCCAAGACCGTCGTCGATGTCCTCGAGTAGGATCCCGATCCTCTCGAGTTCTTCGAGACCCCTTCCAGTTTTTTCGACGCGCCTTCGAAGCCTGTCACATCGGCGTCGACGACATCGACGTTTTCTTGCCCAATAATGACGAGTTTGGCTCCTTCTGCCTTAGAGATGGGTTTTACACCATTTCAGAGCTCAGAGTACCCTGGACTATCTTCAATTTATGAAGAGGCGGAAGATTCTGACCAGGAAACATTTGGGTTACAGAGGACCACACTGCCTATTTCAGAGGATTTCACCGCTGAGGAAAGCAGGCTGAAGGACCTACAAGAGTCACTAGATGAGGCAAGTGGGCTGGACACTTCCCCAGAAGTGGAATTTGTTAAGCCAGACCCAGGGGAACATGCCAAAACACCCAATAGAACCCTTATGGCAAGAATTATTGAATTTATGGGTTGGTCTGCGCCTTCCCCTGTTTTTCAACAGGATGATTTAACAGACATATTAGACAAAGGTCCACAGGAGGACCCTGTGGTCCCCTTCCATGCAGCCTTGCAAAGGAAAATTACATCTAATTGGGAAACTCCTGAAGTTATCCCTGCGGTCAATAAAAGATTGTCAGCCAAGTATAGGGTAGCGGCTGCTGACCCTGAACACTTATCAAAACACCCGACTCCAGAGAGCCTGGTGGTTCAAGCAGCAACTTCATCTAGCAGTAGGACCGCTTACCTTACTGTCCCACAGGATAGAGATGACAAGAGGTACGATTCTATGGCGAAGAAAGTCTTCTCTGCTTGTAGTATGGCGTTGAAGTCCATCAACGCCACCTGTACGCTCGCCAGGTTCAGTCACACACTATGGGAGTGTGCTTAATCAGCGGCTGACTGCATACCCGAAGGAGAGGAAAAAGAAGCCTTCCTTAACATTATTAAAGATGGCAAAGATGCCATGTGCGAATAACTTCAAACTGGCATCGATTCCGCTGACAGTATCAGCAGGGCCATGGCGGCAAGTACAACAATCCGCAGGAATGCGTGGCTGCAAAAGTCTGGCTTTGCTCCAGATGTACAGGCCAGACTTTTGAATATGCCCTTTGACGGCTCTTCACTATTCAGAAAAAAGGCTGATGACAGTCTGGAAAAGTTAGATTTCTAAAGCAGCAGCAAAATCTTTAGGAGCTGCTATCCACCAAACTCCTTTCCGCCCCTCAGGAACCTCTGGGAGAGGAAGGTCCTTTCGCTATTATTCCGCATTCGGGAAAGGCAGAGGACAGCCGGCTCAAAGAGGCCAAAGGAGATCCACCCTAGGTGGACGGGTCAAAAGTACTAAGGCCGCAGCAGCTGCAGGTGCCTCTTTACCCTCGGCATCTGCATCAGCCGCCCCCAACCCACTCTGAGGCCTTTCCACACAATACACCTGTAGAGGGCAGGTTAACTCGCCATCTGACGGAATGGCAGGCTATAACGTCAGATGCTTGGCCATTGGAGACAGTTGCCCAGGGTTACTGCCTACCCTTTCTCCACATCCCTCGGAGTCATCCACCGGGGAACAGCTCTCTAAAAGTTCCAGATTCGCTCCTCTTGCAGGAAATTATAGACCTGCTAGAGAAAGGTGCCATAGAACCGGTACCTGTAGCGGACAGGAACAAGGGCTGGTACTCCCCCCTACTTTCTCATACCAAAGAAGGATGGAGGACTGAGACCCATCCTGGACTTACGAGAATTGAACAAGTTCCTCAGGAAGGACAAGTTCAAGATGGTAACTCTCTCTCAGATCCTTCAGGCCCCCCAGCTCCAGGACTGGTTGGTATCTCTGGACCTTCAGGATGCTTATTTCCATGTGCCAATCCATCTAAAACACAGGAAATACCTGAGGTTCGCAATTGGCGACTCTCATTATCAATTTCGAGTTCTGCCATTTGGACAGACCTCCGCCCCGAGGGTCTTCACCAAGCTAATGTCGGTAGTGGCTGCGAGTCTAAGGAGGGAAGGGATCCACGTCTACCCCTGCCTGGACGATTGGCTGATCAGGGCTGTATCTTCGGAACAAGCTCAGATCCAGCTAGATTATGTCTGCCACTTCCTTCACAAACTGGGCTTCTCCCTCAATTTAAAGAAGTCACAGATGATACCATCACAGAGACTCCAGTTCATTAGAGCGGTCCTGGACACTTCCCTGGGAAAAGCCTCGCCACCAGAGGTGAGGGCTCAAGATATTCTACAGATGGTCACCAAGTTTCAAAATGCCCAACGTCTCCCAGCCTTCGACTTTTTGAGGTTGCTAGGCCTCATGGCATCCTGCATCTTCCTTGTGCCACAGGCTCGCCTGAGAATGAGATCTCTTCAGTGGGCACTGAGAAGTCAGTGGTCGCAATTCTCAGGGAGAATGACAGATCTCCTCCGGATTCCGGACAAGGTAGCCCGCGACCTTCAATGGTGGGCCTATCCAGAGAACATCTTGAAAGGAGAACTGTTTTGGCAACCATGGCCGGAGATAACCGTAGTCACAGACGCCTCACTCACGGGGTGGGGAGCCCATGCCAACGACTTGACCATCAGCAGTCGTTGGTCTCCATTGGAGTCCAGACTACACATCAACCTATTGGAGCTGAGAGCGATCAGACTAGCGCTGAAAGCTTTCCTGCCATCAGTACAGGGGAGAAATGTCCTGATAATGACGGACAACACGGTGGCCATGCACTACCTCAACAAAAGAGGAGGCGTAGGATCACTGCCACTGTGCAGAGAGGCGATGCAGCTCTGGTTTTGGGCAATTCGGGAAGGAATCGCTCTATCGGCAGTCCACCTAGCCAGAGAGAAGAACTTGACAGCGGACGCTCTGAGCAGGCAGAGCACAGTCTCCCACGAGTGGGAGCTAGCTCGGGAAGTCCTTCAAGAGATCTTCGCCCTTTGGGGAACCCCTCAGGTGGATCTGTTCACCACGAGCACCAACAGGAAGTGCGATCTGTTCTGTTCAAGGGAATTTCCCCCGAGAGGAGCTCTGGGAGACACGTTCGTAGTGGACTGGGATTTTCCACTCCTTTACGCGTTTCCACCAGTCCCTGTTATTCCTCAAATGATCAGGAGGTTGAGAAGATTCCGGAAAACCATGATCCTAATTGCCCTGGATTGGGCCAGGAGAACGTGGTACCCGGACCTTCTAGATATGTCCATCTGCCCTCCAATCCGTCTTCCACTCAAAGAGAATCTTCTCTCGCAGAAGGGAGGTCAGGTTCTCCAACCAGACACCAGAACCCTCAACCTTCACGCTTGGCTTCTGAAAGGGTGAGGTACAAGGATTGGGATCTCCCTGATGACGTCATGGAGGTGTTGCTTTCGGCCAGAAGGCCAGCAACAAAGTCTTTATACCGCTGCAGTTGGAAGAAATTTTGCAGCTGGTTTAGGGAAGGGAATATCAACCCTTTTTCATGTGGTACACCAACGGTGTTATCGTTTCTACTCTACTTGGCAAACTCAGGCCTTCAAGTTGGCACTGTAAAAGGCTATCTCGCAGCGCTTTCTATCTTCAGGCACACTGCAGAGGAACCATCGTATTTCAAACTTCCTCTAGTGGTACAATTTCCCAAGGGATTAACTAATGTTTATCCCCCAAAACCATTCCAGGTTCCCTTATGGGACTTAAATTTAGTCTTAAACTTCCTAATGGGCACTCCATTCGAACCACTTCACTCTTGTTCGCTGGGATTTCTCACGCTTAAAACTGTCCTATTGGTAGCACTAACATCTGCTAGGAGGGTGAGCGAGCTACAAGCTCTCTCCTGTAAACCCCCACATACGATTTTCCACAAGGACAAAGTTGTCCTACAGGTGAAGCCTAATTTCCTCCCAAAGGTGGTTTCTGAATTTCATATTACTCAGAAAATGACCTTGCCTTCATTCTACCCTCCTCCCCATCCGGGGAAAGAGGAAGAAAGGCTACATAGGCTGGACCCAAGGCGAGCTCTCAGCTTTTACATCAGCAGAATGGCTAGGATCAGGCAAGTAGACCAACTGTTTGTAGGATACTCGGGTCACAAGTTGGGACTACCCATAACAAAACAAACCATGTCCAGGTGGATTATTTTGGCCATTCTGGAATGTTACAAACAGGCAGGGAAAGAGCCACCCCAAAATCTTAGGGCTCATTCAACCAGGGGTATCGCAGCCTCGTTCGGCTCTCCAAAGAGGGTACCGGTCCGAGACATATGTGCGGCTGCCACATGGTCGTCCGCACATACATTCACAAAATTTTACAACCTGGATTCCTCCACTAGTCAAGAGACCAGATTTGGCAAGGCCGTATTACATTCGGTCCATCCCTAAAGGGATGCAAAACATTTTTACTCCCACCTCCAATTACATGCCACTGCTATGGGAGTCTATCAAAGATAAGGAATACGTCGGAGGACACAATCCCTTCGAAGAACAAGTTACTTCTTACCTTGTAACGTTCTTTCGACGGGATGTTCCTCCGACCTATTCCTTATCGCCCCTCCCATCCATCCCCGCAGTGATACTTCCCTTGTGGTTGCAGCTTACGCTCCTTCAAGGTCAATAACCAATTCAGGCATGACTTTTCTTATGCTACAAAACGGAACTGAGCAACGGACGCAGCGCGTGGCTATTTATGGGCATGGTGACATCGGCGCCGATACGTTGGCCGTCGAGGGACATCGACTCGGCGGACGTCGAAGCGCAGCACTCACTACAGAAAAAATTTCTGAGGCCAGCAAGCTGGAAAAGTATTATCAAAGATAAGGAATACGTCAGAGGAACATCCTGTCGAAAGAACGTTACAAGGTAAGAAGTAACTTGTTCTTCTGTTTCGTATTTTGTGCCTTTTCCCCCGGGAGCTTACCCCATAAGCAGATGTCCGGACATCGTTCCCATCCAGTCCCCAACAACCCATTCACTCCTTTAAGGACCTCATCCCAGTACTCCATTATTAACCCACATTTCCATGTCGTATGCCAAAACCCTGCCTGCGCCGTACCACATCTAGGACTTTCGTCCGACAACTCCCTGTTCATTGCCTGAATTACCACCCAAGTCACATACGTCCTGTATAGGATATTAAATTGAACCAACTGAAAATGGCATTCCTTGATGTCTTCCAGACTAACTCCCAGACCTGAGCCCATTCTTTCCCTGATATTTGATGGCCCATGTCCGCTTCCCACCTCTCCTTCACCTTCAATTCCTCCTCTGGTTTCCCCTCCCGCAGGACCTTATAGATCTGTGAGATTCGCGCCTTCCCACCCGTCTGGTCTAGCAATACTCAGAGCACTGGCCACGACTCCGGTTCCTCTGGAATTCCTGGCCATACCTCCGCTAATCTACGAACCACCGCCCCATATGCTAGGAAAAGCCCCTGCGATAAGTCAAACTTCTGGCACCATTCCTGGCTAGTGAGTAATTTCCCACCTTCAAATAGGTCTCCCACTGTTTCACATCCCCTCTGCCTGAGCTTCCGAATTCCCACCCTCCCAATTGCCTGACGCAGTTTCTGATCCACACCCCATGTGAGTCTTCCCTCATACCGTCCTCCCACCCCCCTATCACCAACATATTTCCTCCACATCTCTCTCACCGCCTCAAACACTACCGTTCTACCCTTTTTAAAAAAAAAAAAAATTATTTTATAAAGTCAAACCAACACACTACAACTGTTTCAAAACATAGAAAGCATCATATTCCAACACATTTTCAAACTCCCCCCTCCCACCTTAAACTAGAGCCGGTTCTCACATGTCGTTTACGGGAACATCATTGGGTGGCACAATACTTAGGCAGCCATCATCTGGGTCCTCTGTTTCGTTGTCACCCTGGTGAGGGTTTGCCAGCGAGGTCACCAATTGCCGCCAGGCCAGCAAGGGCCCTACTTCATCCTCGCCCCCCCTAGTGACGGCTTCAAACCAGACTACGGATTCAGCTTCCGCCCACCTCAAGAGGTCTGTCCACCATAACTCCACCCTAGGTCTGTGGGCTGCCATCCAGCCCATGGCATTCCTACGTTTGGCCAAGACATAAGCCAGGTCCTTTATCTTGCTTATGTGTTTCAAATGCCGGGGTCTGGGGAAAAGCCCATGCATGCATGACCAGGCTGATTCCACATCCAGCACCACCCCCCTGCCGGGCAGTTTCGTCTTGACCTCGTCCCAAAATCTATGCACCTCCGGGGAAGCCCAGAACATGTGTAGCAATCCCGCATTCACCTCCCCACACCTGGGGCATTGCTGCATAGCTGATCCCCCAAACTTTGCAATCTTCCCGGGGGTTAAGTAAGCCCTGTGGGTAACATACAGTTGAAGCTGTTGGAATCTCGCGTTCCGGGACACCTTTTTGTGGTACCTCTGAGCCCGTTCCCACTGCCCATCCGTCATGGGTCCTCCCACCTCCTCCTCCCAATCTTGTCTCAATTGGAGCAACTCCTTCCCTGCCCTTACTTGCAGGAGCTCATACATCCTCGATATTTCGTGCCTGCCCTCCGATACATCATACATGGTTTCCAGGGAGGCGTCTGGGTCTTCCGCTAGCACTGTCTCAGGCCATCTTTCTCTAGTCTTTTTCACAAGCCTAGTGTAGGTTATATATTGGCCACCATGTACTCCCGTCTCTTCCTGCAACCTCTGAAAGTCCACTGCCTCCCCTTCTTGCCATATGTCCCCGAGGGTGACTAGGCCTACCTGTTCCCAGTATCTGCAGACCAATTCAAGTAGTTGGGGGGTCGTTCCCGCACAGCGCCGCCAAAGGGGCCTGCTGGGAGTACGGCTCCCAGTCCCCCCAATCTTCCATGTCCTGTGCCAGATCTCCCAGCCCAGCCTCAGTAGCCGCCCCTTGCCCACCAGTTTCTCTGCCCAACCACACCACTTCCATCAGAAAGTATGGGGCTGTATCTCCACGCAGGAGCCTGGCTTCCGCGGAGTCTTCAGCCAAGAGCCGCCTGGCCACGTACTGCAGCTGCCCCGCCAGGTTATAGAGTTCGAAATTAGGCAGGCCTATCCCTCCCATGTCACACGGGTTCTGGAGCTTCGACAGAGCCACCCTATTCCTAGAGCTGCCCCACACGAAACCCCTACACACGCTGTGAAGTTTCGCGAATAGGCTCCTGGGTATCAGAAACGGGACGTTTACGAAGAAGTGCAAATGTCTAGGCAGGACCACCATCTTGAGCAAGGCTGCCCTCCCCATCAAGGTCAGGGGCAATCTGGACCAGAATACCATGCTATTCTTGATCCCCTCTATCGCCTTTTCCGTGTTGTGCTTGTGTTCTGCCTCGACCTTGTGGTACATATTTATTCCCAAATACCTAAATGTCACGGGCTGCCATGGTATCGGCAGGACAGGCAGCCTCTGCACCGGGACATTCCTATATCTGCCCAAGGGGAACAGACTGGACTTTCCAGGGTTCACCAATATTCCCGAGAGGATGGCGTACCGTTCTATTACCTCTAGCACGTACTTTAGGTTTTCCTCTTGGTAGCGCAAATAAAGGAGCATGTCATACGCATATAATGATATCAGATGCTCTCCACTGGCAGTGTTTATGCCCACTTCCCCATATTGTTGTCGCAGGCATATTGCCAGCGGCTCCAATGCCAGCATATATAGCATGGTTGACCAGGGGCATCCCTGTCTGGTCCCCCTGCCTAGTTGCCAGGAATCTGAGACTATGGACCCTGTCTTGACCCTCGCCATCGGGGTGCTATAAAACAACTGGACCCATCTGAGGTATCCAGGTCCCACTCCGTATCCCTTCAGGATCGCTTTCAGCCAGGGCCATCGTACCGAGTCGAAGGCCTTGACCGTGTCTAACGACACTATAGCCAGCTCGCCCGTGTCTTCCTCAGTTTGGTCTATGACATGGTGTAGCCTTCTGTGGTTATCGGTGATGTTCCTACCTGGAACATATCCCGTCTGATCTGGGTGTATCAGTTTCTTAATCACCCTCTTCAGTCTATTAGCCAGCACCGCCGTGAGTATTTTGCTGTCGTGGTTAAGCATGGACAACGGTCTGTAAGACCCGCGCTCCACGGCCGGTTTGCCTGGTTTCAGGAGTGGGATGATTACAGCCTCACGGAGGGACAACGGGAGTTCTCCCTGCTCATAGGCCTCGTTGAAAGTAGCAAGCAGTGGCAGAAGCAACTCTTACTGGTATGTTTTATAGAACTCGCTGGGCAGCCCATCCGAACCCGGCGCCTTGCAAGTGGGCAAGTTCCGAATCACTACCTCCAGCTCGTCCGAGGTGACGGGTGCGTCTAACTCAGAACGTTCTAGATCATCTAAGGTGGGCAGGTCAATGTCCCCCAATGTGTCCAGTATGTCTTGACCCATATCCTCCCCCGTGTCCTCATACAGGTGTCTGTAAAACTTAAGGAATTCCTCATTTACCTCTTTCTGGGTGTTGCATATGCAACCTCCCTCGCCCTGAATCTCACTAATCACCGAG
The DNA here is from genome assembly GCF_040938575.1 of Ambystoma mexicanum. NCBI lineage: Eukaryota > Metazoa > Chordata > Amphibia > Caudata > Ambystomatidae > Ambystoma > Ambystoma mexicanum. The sequence continues at coordinate 760,749,912 of NC_090937.1, read as the reverse complement.
CGGGGGGTCTCACTCTTATACAGCCAAGCCAGCAGTCTGCCCGGCTTGTCGCCCCCTGCATGTATCCTCTCCGTATATTTCCTGTAGCTGAGTCTGCACAGTCTATCCCAGAGTGCGCTGCAGGACAACTGTAGCTCCTCTACTTTGGTTTTGTTATCATAAGCGGTGCTCTCGCAACGCATGAGCTCCTCTAGCTCCCTTTCCGCCTCCCGGAGCTCACTTTCGACCCCCCCCCCCTGTAGCCCCTTAGCTTGGGAAATAGCTACCCCACGCACCACCACCTTAAACGCTTCCCACAGTGTGCCAACATAGCTTACACTTCCCGTATTTGTATCAAAGTATTCTTCAATGGCATCCCTCGGGCCCTCCCGAAACCCCTCATCCTGCAGAGCCTCGGTCCTAAGTCTCCATGTAGGGATCCGCGGTCGTGGGGGCTGGTGTCTCCAGTCTACCACCAAGGGCGAGTGGTCTGACAGCACTCAGGCCTTGTATTCCGCTCCTTCTAGATCTCTCACTATCTCGGCTGTTACAAACACGTAGTCTAACCTTGTGTACAAATCATGTGGCGCTGTGTAGTGTGAGTACGGTCTATCCGTGGGATGTAGCCTTCTCCATGCATCCTCTAGGCCTAGGTCTATCAGTAAGGTACTCAGCGCTTTAGCCGGCGGTGCCGTTTTTCCTGCCCTGTCCTTGGACCTGTCCATTCTGGGGTCTACGGTACAGTTAAAGTCCCCCCCCCAACACTACCGCACCCCCTGCCAGGGGGCCAAGTTTACCGTAGAGGGTCCTAAAGTAAGCTGCTGTATCGTTATTGGGGGCATACAAATTTATGATGTGCACTTCTCTGTTTTCCAAGAGACCCGTTACCACCACCATTCTACCCTCCGGGTCCACCGTAGAATCAAGCACCCGAAACAGCACGTGGGGCGCCACCCAGGTGACAACCCCTCTGGCATACGCCGAGTACGTCGCCCCCACAACAGTGCCCTTCCATTTCCTCCTGACCACCTCCAGCCTTTCCCTAGTGAGGTGGGTCTCTTGCAGCAGGGCTATGTCTACGCGCATCCTCTTTAAATACAACATCACTTTGTTACGTTTAAGGTAGCTGTTGAGGCCCCGTACATTCCAGGTCACGATTCTGAGATTACCCGATGCCATCTGGTCGGTCTACCTCCATCCCGCCCCTTCCCATAATGTTCCCCACGTAGGGTAGTTTCCTGGCTCTTTCCCTTCTATTCATGAACAGTGCACCCCTCCCCCCTTCCCCAACCTCACACCACTGCACATAACTCCTCCCCGCCAACCCCCAACAATAGCCCAGCTCCATCCCTGGATCTCAGGCCTATCCACGTCTGAACCCGTCTCGTGACCAAGAACAAGGACCCCGCGGGGTGTCACCAATCTAACAGTGACCTAACTAAATATACTACTATCGGGTGCAGAGGTTGCTCCCCAGGAGCTCCCAGTCATCTATTTGGGAGAAGTGAATTCAACGGGACCCGCCGGCAGATGCTGTGACTTCCTCCACACAAGCACAATATCAAACTATATTCCAGTCCCAATGTCATAGCTATGGCCTCACGGGTGCCTCTGCCACGTGCTACTTATCTCCAGCCGCTTCTGTCCGGGCATCCGATTCCTGAGGTCGACCTTGCATATCCAACCATTCCATCGCTTCGCTCGGCGTCTCAAAGAAGAGGGATCTGTTCTTATAAAACACCTTTAACCTGGCGGGGTAAAGCAACATGTAGCGGTGGCCTGCTTCTCTAAGCCTCCTCTTCACCGTTCCAAAGTTCATTCGACTCTGTTGTACGAGCAGCGTATAATCCGGATATGCCGTTATATTTGCTGACCCCCTTTCTATCGTGCCTCCTTTCCGGAAAAATTCGAGAATCTTCTCGCGGTCACGATAGTTCAAGATCTTCGCGATCAGCGGCCGCGGGGGGGGCTCCTGGGGCCGGTCTCCTGGTCAGGGCCCTGAGCGCCCTTTTGACCGCGAACCCCTGGGTCAGCTCCCCGCCTGTAATCTCCTGCAAAAGAATGGTTTCAACGAAATCCGTGGGGTTCGATCCTTCCATTCCCTCCGGTACCCCCACTATGCGAATGTTGTTGCGCCTGGCGCGCCCCTCTGCCTGCTCTGCTCTGTCCTCCAAATTGCCCACTCGTTGCACGAGGGCATGAAGCTCATTGGCGTGTGTATTGCACACCTCCGTGGTCGGGGCCAACTCCTTCTCCAGTTCCCCAGTGCGCTCCGCGATCGTTCGCACATCCTGGCGCAACAGGTTCACCTCTTCTCGGGCCGCTCCTATCTTGAGGTTTAGGCCCTCTTGCAGCTCTTTCATGGCCAGGCCCAGCTTCATCTCCCAGGCCACCTTCAAGTCGGCAATTGCTGCCAGCACCTCCTGGATAGTACCCGGTGGGTCCGTCGCCGCCGCAGGGGTTTCTTTGCTCTTGCCCCCTTCCGCGCCCGAGGGCGACCTAGCGTAGGTCTCCATCGTGGGCTGTTTGATCCGGGGTCGCACCACCTTGGAGGACATCTTGCTGCGTCGGTTGGGCCCACGCGCCCAGCTGTATCCTCGCGGGGTTCGCTCGCCGGCCTCTCCACAGCGAGGTTCCGCTGGACCCTGGTTCACTCTGCTAGCCCACCACGATCCAGGGCCTCTTCAGTGTGGGCTCGCCCTTATGTTCTTGCCTTCTGCCGGAGGCGCATGCGACCCGTCTGTCTGGTTGGGCTTGCCCACGTTCCGACCAACTTCATCAGCTCATCGGACCATTTATGGCCCTTTGTCCACAGGCGGCCATCTTGGGTGCTCCCCTTCCCTTGCGCGACCGCCACCTTCTTCAGAGTCTGGTTCCGTGGATATGCAGTCTCGCTGGTGGGGAGGGCACTCACCATGTGCCCCCACTTTCATACGCCTTTGGTTACACCGTGGGCTCGAAAGTCCGCCAAAAACCATCACTTCTTCCCAGGATCAGGATCGGATCATCGGGAGCTCCTCCAAGGAACGTCCTCTCACGTAGCCATCAAGCCACGCCCCCCCCACTACCGTTCTACCCTTATCACCCAGCGGGTACCTGAGTAAATCGACCGGCCTGTAATTGGGCGGTAAGTCCCCTACCAGTCCGTTCAGGACCCCCCACCCCCCCCCCGGTTGGTCCCACACCAACAACGACTGCAATTGTGCCGCCACAAAGTATTGTTCATAGTTCGGGAGGCCAAGACCCCCTTCTTCCCTAGTTCTTCGTAGTATCTCTAAAAACACACTTCTTCTCCCCGTACCCCACAGTAGTTCTCTAATCTTAATGTCCAGCATCTTGAAAAACACTCTTTTGGCCACATATGGTATATTAGTAAAAAAATAAAGCAGTTGCGGCAGGATCACCATTTTACATAACGCCACCATGCCCATCGGGGATAGGGGCAACACCTTCCAAAACTAGACGGAGTCACCTATTTTAGATAATGCTCTCCCTTTGTTATGTACAAATGTTTCCTCCATCTCATGGAATACCCATATTCCCAAGTATTGAAACAACTCTGTCTCCCATTTTATCCCCAGTTCCGGCAACTCCTCTAGTGGACAATCCCGTAACCCCCCCTAGCGGGAATAGCACCGATTTCCCGGGGTTGATGCGGAAACCCGACATACACCGAATGTTTCGCAAAACTTCCAACAATTCTGGGAGATACACCTTAGGATCCACCACGTACAACAACAAGTCGTACGCATATAGGGACACTATGTGTTTATGACCTCCCGCCTCAATTCCAGCCTCCTCCATTTCCTGTTGCAAAAATGCTGCCAACGGTTCCAGGGCCAAGGCAAAACAAAATTGAGGAAGCCGCACACCCCTGCCGCGTCCCCTTCCCAATTCCCATGTCCCAGATACCCAATTGTTGGTTCTCACCATCGCCAGAGGTTTCTTATACAAAAGGGCGAACCATCTACAGATATTCTCCCCAAACCCAAATTCCAGCAACACCCGAAACAGCCATCTCCGCTCCAAGGAGTCAAATGCCTTCATAGCATTGAACGACGCTATCGCCATATCACGCCTCTGTGGTTTCACTAGGTCCATAATGTGGTGAAGACGAGAGATATTCCCGGATGTATTCCTTCCCCCAATAAACCTGCATTGGTCCAGATGGACCAAACTCGGCGCCAACCTAGCAGCTAGGATCTTCCCTAGAATTTTCCTATCGACATTCAACAAGGAAATTTGTCGATACGCTGCGCAATCCTTCGGGTCCTTCCCCTCCTTTAGAATAACCGTGATCACTGCTTCCCTCATCGACTCCGGGAGACAACCATTCTGAAAGGCCTCCTCATACACCTTCAGGAGTTGTGGCACCAGGAGGTCAGCAAACACTGAGTAGAACTCCACCGGGAGCCCATCACTACCCAGTGCTGTACCTCTCCGCATTGTGCGGATCGCCCAGCGAATGTCCCCCTCCTCAATCGGAGCCTCCAATTCCTCCCGCAGGTCCTCCCCCAGATTCGGTAGCCGCAACATTTCCATGAGGTCCTCCACATCAACCTCTACATAACCACCCTCACTCGGATACAACTCCTTGTAAAACGCCACAAAAGTATCATTGATCTCTTTATGGATCCCCACCATCTCCCCCGTGCTTGACCTAAGCTGAGCTATCACCTGATCCGGGTTTTCCCCACTAATCAACCAAGCCAACAGCTTTCCCGCCTTATCCCCCTCTGTGTAATCTAACATCACGCCTGCTGTTATCAAAATGCGACAGTTCTACCTGATGGAACTCCAGCTTCCGCGCCAATGCTTCCCCCCCACCTCCGCACCCCCGCCGCCTCCCTATCCAATTCAGCCACTTGAGCCTCCGTTCGTTATAACCTTTGTAGGAGCCGCTTACACATCCCTACTGTCATGGCTAGGCATTTCCCGCTAATGGTTGCCTTATAGGCTTCCCATAACACTCCCCTAGATTCCATCGAGCCCTCATTCAACTCAAAATACGCTCTGATCTCGTTCCTAAATTCACCCCTGAACGCCCCATCTCGTAGCGCCTCCCTTTGGAGACGCCACAGCCGCCGCGGGGGCCTCATCAGTTCCAAATAACGTGGCCACTAAGGGGGAATGATCCAACAGAGTGTGTCCCAAATACGTTGTCCCCGAAATATTGGCAATGTTCCCTTCCCGTTAGAATGTAGTCCAGGCACGAATATGAGCCGTGTATGCCCGAATAATATGAATAGCCCCTTTCCTCCCCATGTTTCTCCCTTCACACCTCCTCCAGATCTAATTCCTTCATTATTCTATGGAGAGACCCTGTCATATGCCTCTTAGGCGCCCCCCTAGTTCCCGACCTATCTAATCTCTCATCCAGATGACAATTAAAATCCCCTCCCCATATGATCATGTCCCCCCTATGAACCCCCACCATGCGAAGCACCAAGGGGAAATATTCCTTGCATCCACATTTGGCGCGTTCGAGTTCACCAAGCAGCTTGCCCTGCCCTCCCATGAGCACTGCGCAAGCACCGTCCTGCCAGTCCCATCCTTCCATACCACCTCCACCTTCAATGGGATCCCTCTCGCCACCCAGATGAGCACACCCCTCGCCAGGGTATAATATGTCGTGCCAATTACTTGCCCTCCCCACATTTTACCCAGCTTCCCTAGCACCTCTGCGCCTGCATGCGTCTCCTGTATCAAAGCCACTTGTATCCCCTGCCTTTTCAAACCCCCCCCCCACTCTTGGTCTCTTCTGGTAGCTCCCTAGTCCCCGGACATTCCACGTCCCGATTTTCAAACTTCCTAGCCCGCCCATCTGGGTTTGTTGGAGCCTCACTCAGGTTATCCCCTCATCTCTACCAACGCCTCCAATCCCTGTGCCCAGTTCCGCCCCCACCCTCCCTTGACACCTTATTGCCGCTGTGCCAGACCTTCCCTCCACCCCTAAACGCCGGTCCCCACCCTCTCGCACCTGCCCCCAACTTGGCACTCTAGCTCTAGGCCCCTCCCTCAAACCTCTCCCTGCCCCACATCCCCCTATTTCCGTGCCCCAACCCCTCCAGCCCCCACAAACCCCAAAACTGCTGTGAGTGGTCAGACCCTTCCCTGGACCCAACACTCCTCAACTTCGCTCTCCATTGCTGTAGACCACTTGACTCCCCTAACCCACCCTCCCTTCCTCTCTCGTGGGTAGCAGCCAATAGCGTCATGAAACCTGGGGGATTCCTCCATCCTCCCTGCACCACACCACCAGTGCCAGAACCCCTTCCCCTTTTTCCCACCTCGACATCTGAGTGGCCAGTTCCTGGAAGTCCATCACCTACCCACTGTCCCCTCCCCTCCTTCCGCAATCCTCCACCTCCTGATGCAGACCCTCTTTAGTCCCCCCCTACTGGGAGTCCGCCGTATGCGACCTCATGTCCAACCAGTTCCATACCTCCCCTGGGGACGTAAAAAAGCATGACTTTCCTCCCGATAACACCTTCAGCCTCGCCGGGAAGAACATCATATACTTTAGGTTTAGTTCCCGGAGTCGACTTCTCACAGCATCATATGACCTCCTTGTAAAGACTGGTAGGGGGTGTCTGTACTTCTGCTCCCTATATGGTAGAGGAGAGGCACAGAGGACTCAGGCCAAGATTCTCTATGAAGTAGCTATGGACGAGCAATCAAGGCCTAGCTTCTCAGGAGGTGATGCAGGCTGGTTCTTAAGTACAGTGTATTCCCCGAACCCCCACAAAGGAATGTCCACACACTGTATTACTGAAATCACAGTCTTTATATAATTAATATTCAAAGGTATGTACACGATCACAATAACGCACTTTGTACTCGGAAGTCAACAATGATAAATGTATACAATTCTAAAGTGGTACCACCAATGTTATCGAATCTCATTAAAGTGCATCAACTGTACGGTTAAAATGTCACACAGATTAATAACGAGGAAACCAGCAATAGAGATAGGCAGGAACGTAAGATGGTTGAAACCATAGGCAGAATGCTGACCCCTACCGCTAGGCACAGTTCTGTGTGGAGATCCGCCCCACCTGGGCAACCTGTAAATAAAGATATATAGCACAAGCCCAGTCCATATACTGTTCAATAACCTTATTTCCTCCTATTAAGGTTTTACCCCCCCCAATGTGCCTGGTGGAGTAGAGTTCTCCGAAGATGCGTCGACCGATCCTTCTTGAGTGACTTCCTTTAAAGCAGGAGCCACGGATCGTCGAGAGGCGTCGGGGAACTCGGGCGTTCGGTGTCGGGGAATCAACGGCCCTTCTTGAGTGCCCTCCCTTTAAGGCAGGAGTCACGGGTCGTCGAACGTCCGACGGCGAACAGGTTGAACTATGGCAGTGAAGTGGCAGCTTCGTTCCTAGCGGTGCTCGTCGACGACAGAGCGTTGGCGTCCTGCAAGGAAGAGGCGTGCGGTGCACCTCGGTGACGATAGTTCTGGACCGCAAAGAGATGAGGAAGAACTGTGGCCCAGCAAGGGCGTTGAGTCGTCGGTGACTCTGTGGTCCTTAGGTGGCGGGAAACCCACCGGGGGATGCTCCTCAGTGTGTCGACGGTCGGGCCTTCTCCAGCAGGATAAAGCGGGCGACGATGCAGACGAGAGCGTCCGATGATCAAAATGAAGTTCTTAGGCAAACGGGAGCATGGCGGCTCCAGTCGGCGACGGCGGTCGTCGACAGTGGCGGACAACAGTCCGTTAGCTTCTCTTTGAGATTCCGCGGCAGTCCCCGTCTCGGGTCGGCAGCCTGTCGAAGGTCTGTCCACCAGGGAGCCTTGGCAAAGATCAGCTGTGCACGATAGTCCCTCGTAGCTCGGGAAGAGGGCACCTTACCAGGTCCTCTCTGGGTCAGTCCTTGGAGGCACAGCAGCATTCAGATTGTGAAGGAGAGCAACAGCAATTCTTCTCGTCCAGCAGGGCTTCAAGGTCAAGCTTCAGTTACTCCAGTTACTCGTTGTAGTGGACTTCAGCTTCTGAACACGATTCCTAGCAGTGAGAGGTCCCCAGATGTACTGTTAATCTCCCATTCATTCCGCTGGGTCACACTCAAGCATCCTTTCACGACTAAGGGCATTCATGCAGGCAGGCAGCCAATCAGGCACACGAGGTATTCAGGCCATTCACTTCTCTCCAGACACTCACAACAAGATATGTGTATTGGGACGAGTCCGAGCCATTCAACACTCCAAGCTGCATTCATACTTGTTTCGGGCAGGGCTATCTCAGTCATTGTGTCAACCACCAGATACTAGACATCCACAACACAGAATGCATATTCGTCACACACTCTATTCACCCGGGGTCCCACCCACAGGAGGTACCCACAACATACATCACTGGGAAGGCTCCAGCTAGTTTGGCCGGGCCTTCTCAACAACACCATATATGGCACTTCCATCCAACAGCTAGTCAGGGGGAAGGGACAGAGTCAGGGCTTCCCGGGACTTTGGGAAAACAAGGTAATGGGTAATAGAAAGCAAGAGGCCACAGGGGCCATATTGTTTTCCATCAGGAATCAACTGATCCCAATGGCAGGGCCGGGGTATCCCAAAATGGAGGATACTCCACGCACCTGTCAAATTCAGCATGGAGCTGCCACCAGCCCATACCCTGCTCTGTGGGCCACCCACAGGTGCCCAAAAACATACACTAGGGGCACAGGGTTGCACCCCCACCCATGGGTGCCATAAGGGTATCCCACTGGTCCGTTCACCAAACCAAGAGAGAGAGCTGCACCGGCAGGAATCTCACGTGGACTCCTGCGTGGAAAACACGACATAACACACGATAAAACGCAGTAAAGGACAAGGATACGGAGGCCCTGTCCCTCCGATGCATTTCCAGCATTCCAACCAGTCCCATACCTCCCCTGGGGACGTAAAAAAAACATGACTTTCCTCCCGATAACACCTTCAGCCTCGCCATGAAGAACATCATATACTTCAGGTTTAGTTCCCGGAGTCGACTTCTCACAGCATCATATGACCTCCTTTGCCGCTGCACCTCTAATGTGAAGTCCGGGAATATCCGCAACTTTGCCTGACCAATTTCATAACAGCCCACTCTACGCGCATCCTGTAAAATGGCATCCCGATCTGGAAAGTTCATGAATTTGGCCACTATCACGCCCGGCGGTGGGGGCCTTGCCGACACCCTGTGAGCCCTTTCCACTGTGAAGAGTTTAGATAAACCCTTAATGCCAAACATCCGGAGGACCAGGTTCTCCACAAATAGTTCTGTACTGGGGCCGCCTTCTTTCTCCGGAACTCCGACCAGCCGGATATTGCACTGCCTGGAACGGCCCTCCGCATCTTTGGCTCTCGCTGCCAACATCCGGGTCTCCCCCACCAGGCCCGCCACCTGGTTCTTGAGCTTCTGGACGTCATCTTCCACCGTGGAAACCCTCTGTTCCACCTCCATGATCCTCTCACATACTGTACAGAGGTCTGCCCTCACCAAGGAGATGTCCACTCCCACCTCCTTGATACTGAAGGCTCTTGAAGCTTGTATTGCCACCATTAATGAGTCCAAAGTCATTGCACCTTCCTCCCCACCGATGGACCTTTCCCCCTCCTGTCGCTCCGGGCCATCCTGCTTAGGAGCCCTGTCCTTTGCCTCTGTGTACTTATCCATCCGTTGCTGGCTTTTGCCCATATTGGACATGGGGTGGGGTGGGGGGGGCGGCAGACACTCCACTCCCTGAATTCAGACTCTCCACCACCTGAAACTTCAAGTGTTCATTCAATGTCCAATCTTGAAGAGGTATTGCGTGACAGACTAGCTATTACTTGTGTCCTTACCCGAAGTTAAGGGCCCCAGGAGTTCCTCAGCCCTGCCAGGCGGATTTCACTCACCACCCCCTCCGGTATGGGCCATCAAAGTTTTTCTCCCTCGCTAGTCTTCTTCACCACACGTCTTATCCCTTGCCGATCCCACGCCGCCCAGGCTGCCTCAGCCTGTCTCCTCCGCCTTTGCAGTTCCTCAACCACAGCCTCCCATGCACCCCAGGATGTCCTCTGCATAGGGCTTCCCCCTTACTCTTCTCCTTTCCCCCACGTCCAGTCCCCTCCAGGGTCTGATGCCGCAGGTCGCCGCCCGCTCCTCAGGTGTTCCACCTGCCTTCAAGGGTAGGGCGTACCAAACTCTTCTTCGCCCGCCGCCAGCACCCCTCTGCTCAGCCTCACCAAACCTTTGATCTCAGCCCAGCTGTTGCGAATGCAGGACAGGGCTGTGTCCGGCCCGTGTGCAAGACGGGCTACCTGCACCTCTCTGGCCGCGCGCCTCCATCTCCAAGCCTCACTCCCGTCCGAGGTGTCTGCGGCAGCTCCCGCCCGGCTCTCCCAGGACCTCCGTTCCTCTCACCACGGGTGTCGCTGCAGCTGCGGAGCGCCGGTCAACCTTCCTTTCAACTCCAGCAGCGCTCCTCTCCGCGGCTTCCCTTCAGCGGACCTGCGCTGCCCCCCGGCAGGTGAGTGTCCTCCACCTCCGCCGCTACAGGCGCCGTTTCTGAGCCGCCAGCCACCTCCCTCCTCTCAGGCGGGGATGACCACCACTTGCCTCCAGCTCGCCACCGCTATGCTGAACCTCCACACCTCCTCGGAGACACTCTGTCCTTCCCCGAAGCTCCTTGGATCGCTCTGGTGGCCATCTTGGACTTGCGCGGACCACCAAACCTCTAGAGCGAAGTTGCTCTGTTTCCCCACCACAATAACTCCCCCAGAGGAGTCAGTCGAATCTCCGGCACTTCGGCTTCCAGTCTCGCTTTTTCCGTGCGAAACCATGGGGTTCTTTGTTGCGGATTTCCTCAGGATATCTACCGTGGTCCGGGAGCACTAGGGACCTACGACTTCATTGCTCCGCCACTGGCCACGCCCCCCATGTATTCCTCTTCTTTGATATACTTTGATATCCTGCTTGCAGCTTGGAAACCTTTTCCCCCAGCAGAGGACACTGTGCGTTGACTTCGACCATGGGGGCTTCAAGGGCCTCTGTCATCCTCCAGTGTTTCATGCTGGTATAAAAGGCAAGCACCACACCCGTTGCATCTGTTCTGTTTTTCCGCGCATAGCTCGAAACGGTTCTTTGCCTCAGCATGTTAAAAAAAAAAACAAAAAAAAAGCGTAGTACGAAATAATGTCAACTAATACCCCGAAAATGGACTTCAAGAGATGTGCCGAGTGTTCAGCGAAAATGTCCTTAACCGTTTTGCATTGGGTATGTCCCTGGTGCCTGAGGTCAGGTCACATTGCCTACGATTGTTGCTTGTGCAAGTCTTTGACTGGAAAAGCGATAAAGGAGAGGAAAGGAAAACTTGCCTTGGGCAAAACAATCCCCAAAATCATCTTTGTGATCACCTCAAAAATATAGACTAATGATACAAGTTCGAGAGGGCTCTGCACCGGGCCAAGAAGCACGGTAACGCACTAAGCGCTCGAGATCTTGACATTCTTTCCCTTCTTCACTGAGGAGATCTAAAAAAAAAAAAGCATCTTCACTCTAGATCGTCTTCGTTGGATTCCTCGTCCCCTATAGGAAGCGGGTAAGCTTTTCAAAAAAGGGGGCTAGTGCAGCAGGTTTGGAAGAGTTCCATCTGCAGATGTTAAAGATGTTTTAGAAGGTGGCGGTATCAGCCCCATCTATGTAGTTGAAGCAGACTCACAACCCCATTGTGCTATTGGCCGACAGGGAGTCTGAAAAGTTTGTTGACGACTTGCGCAGTAGCCCGGACAGCAGAATGTCGAAGGCCTTGAAAGATTTGAGGGCTTCGAGCGATTCGAAGGCTTCATAGGATTTTAAATCCTCAAAGGCACATCATGCACCTCCCATTGCCTCGATTCCTCGAAGGGAAAAGTCTCCTCCAATCCAATCGAAATCGATGGGGTCGACACCATCAATGTCTTTTTCGGAAAAGTCAAAAGTTCACAAGCCTCTGGAAAAAGACTTTTTTAAATCCGTGACCTCTATTTATGAGGATGTGGAAGAGGAAAGTTCAAATTATGGTGTTCGACTGCCGTATGGTGGTACTGGTGTTCCAGAGGAGTTGATATCCCAAGAATCTAGAATAAAATATTTGGTAGACACCTTGAAGGGTGCCAGTGGTCTGGATACTTCTCCAGAAGTTAAATTTGGCACCCAGACAGGTCGGGACATGCTGATTCTTCATATAGATCAGTAATGGCAAAGGTGATAGATTATCTGGGCTGGGGTACTTCGACTGTGAAATATGAAAAGGATGTTCTTAAAGATATTTTAGATAAGGGACCACCTAAAGACCCAATCCTCCTTTTCATACTGCTGTCGAGAACAAAGTATTGGAAAACTGGATAAGACTAGATACCACTCCTACAGTCCACAATAACATTTTAAATAAATGTAAGCCTTCATTGCTTGACCCTGAATTTCTTTCAAAACATCTGCGTCCACACAGCCTTGTTGTACAAGCAGCCACAGCTGCTTCTAAAGGAGTGGCTTATCCCACGGTTCCTCTGGATAGGGAAGACAAAAGGCTGGACGCTAATGGAAAGAAAGTCTTCTCTGCAGGAAGTATGGGGCTGAAGGCAGCCAATACAACATGTGCATTGGTAAAGTTTACCATCACTCTCTGGGATGTAATAGCTATGGCATCTGAATACGTTGCAGGGCGTGAAGAAAGGGATTGTTTCATGAGACTGGTTCACAACGGGAAGGGTGTTATGTGTTAATCTTTGCAGTCAAGCATAGACACTACAGACTGCATTAGCCGATCTGTGGCTGAAGGAACTGTACTCGGGTGATTTGCATGGCTGAGAAAATCAGGATTTGCTCCCGATGTACAAGCTCGGTTGTTACATATGCCTTTTTGAAGGTCATATTTGTTTGGTTCTAAGGCAGATGAAAGCCTGTAATTGCAATCTAAGGCTTCAGTAAAAACTGAGTCTGGCAGTCGGACAGCTCCGTCTTCGAACCAGGGATGGAAAAAACATTCTTTTCGCTACTATTCCTCTGTGGGAAGAACAAGAGAACAGTTTTCACAGTGGGGACAGAGAAGTCAAACGCGGGGGGGGGGGGTCACGGTTGTAACCGAAGAGGAGCTTCCACAGCAACTGCTTCCTTGCCTTCCCCTCTAACCGGTGCCCCAAAATCGCTTTAAAGACTTTATGTATTTAATAACAATAGGAGGCAGATTAACCCAGCATCTGAAGGAATGGTGAAGTATTACGACAGATGATTTGGTCTCTCCAAACTATTGCCCATGGTTACTGCCTTCCTAGAAACCCCCTAACTGTCCCCCGCGAATCCAGTCCTTGAAAGTACCAGATCTGCTCCTTCTATAGGAAGTTCAGACACTGTTGGAGAAAGGTGCAATCGGAAAGGTACCTGTAGCGGAATGGAATCAAGGCTGAATACTCTTCTGATCCCAAAAAAGGACAGAGGGGTGCGAGCAATCTTTGACTTCAGATGCTTGAACAAGTTCATTAGGAAGGACATGGTCACTCTTTCACAGATCCTCCAGGCCCTTCAGCTCCAGGATTGAATGGTGTCATTGGATCTTCGAGATGCTTTTTCATGTATCAATTCATCTCAAGCACAGAAAATACCCGAGATTCACTGTTGGCAGTTCTCATTAGTTTCCAGTACTGCCATTCAGGCTGACCTCCACCCCAGGGTCCTCACCAAGTTGATGGCGGTGGTGGCAGCGAATCTACAGAGCGCGGGGATTCACATCTACCACTGTCTGGACGATTGGCTGATCAGAGCTCGTTCACCCGAACCATCTCTGGAACATCTGGACAGCACCTGTCACTCTCGCCACAGACAGGGCTTCTCCCTCAACTTTAAGAAGTCCCACGTGACACCTTCCCAGAAGCTGCAATTCATTGGAGCGATCCTGGATTCTTCTTTGGGGGAAATCTTCACCACCCGAAGTAAGGGCTATCCACATTTCACAGATGGTAACAAATTTCAAAGTGCCCCAAGTCTTCTAGCCTTCAATTTTCTGAGGTTGCTTGGCCTCATGGCGTCCTGCATTTTCCTGGTGCCAAGGGCTCGACTGAGAATGAGGTCTCCTCAGTGGGCTCTCAGGACTCGGTGGTCACAGTTCTCCGACAGAATGACGAATCTGGTACATATCCCAAACAGGGTCGCATAGGATCTCCAGTGCTGGGCCGTCAAGGAGAATGTTTTGAAGGGGGAACCCTTTTGGCAACCATGGCCTGAGATTACAGTGGTTACAGACGCCTCCCTCACAGATTGGGGAGCTCCAACAAACGGATTGACGATCAGCGGACGCTGGTCTCTATCGGAGTCCAAACTACATATCAACCTTTTGGAGCTGAGGACAATCAGACATGTGCTGATGGCCTTTCTGTCCTCTAAGTGGAAAATATTTCCTGATAACGACGGACAACACAGTGGCCATGCATTACCTCAAAAATAAAGGAGGTGTAGGGTCGCTGTGCAGAGAGGCAATGCAGCTTTGGTTTTTGGCACTGCAGGAAGGAATTGCTGTATCAGAGGTTCATCTGCCCAGAGAGGAAAATGTGCAGCAGAGGCTCTGAGCAGGCAGAGCAGTCTCCAACGAGTGGGAACTAGCTCAGGAAGTTATTCAAGAGATCTTTGCCCTTTGGGGAACCCCCGAAGGGGATCTGTTTGCGTCCATTGTCAACAGGCAGTGCAACTAGTTCTGCTCAAGGGAATTTCCTCAGAGAGGAGCTCTAGGGGGCGCGTTCGTAGCGGACTGGGAATTTCCACTTCTGTACGCGTTTCCGTCAATCCCTGTCATTCCTCATGTTCTCAGGAGGCTGAGAAAGTTTCGGAAATCCATGATTCTGATTGCCCAGGATTGGGCCAGAAGGACATGGTACACGCAACTTCTGGAAATGTCCATCTGTCCTTCAAGGGGGAGGTCACATTCTTCATCCAGAGATCAGGACCCTTAACCTTCACACATGGTTTCTGAAAGCTTGAGGTACAAAGATTGGGACCTTTTTCGCGCCTTGAAACACTTGTGTATAGGCGCGTTACAAATGCCATATCATATCATACCTTCCGGAGGAGGTCATGGAGGTGTTGCTTTCGGCCAAAAGGCCAGCAACTAAATCTCTGTACCGCTGCCATTGGAACAGAACAAATTATCCCGCCGGTACCATTCATTCTTCCGGTCTGGGATCTCAACCTGATTTTAAGCTTTCTGATGGGCTCTCCATTCGAACCATTACATTCTTGTCCGCTTAGGATGTTGTCTTTAAAGACCGTATTCTTAACGGCCATTACTTCTGCTCACAGAGTGAGCGAACTTCAGGCCTGATCTTCCATACCACCATTTACTGTCTTCCACAAAGACAAGGTAATTGTGAGGGTTTGTTCTTCTTTTCTACCTAAAATTGTTTCAGAATTTCATTTAACACATTAAATTGTCTTACCAGCTTTCTACCCTCCTCCCCATCCATCTGAAGAGGAGAGGGTCAACAGACTTGACCCTAGAAGATCTCTGTTTTTATATTAACAGGGTCTATAAGAGACCCTAAGAGGGTCGAGTAGTAGAGCGTTAGGAAGAGTAGCAGGAGACAGACCATCGTCTCAGGGATATAGAGAGGTAGAGTGAGAGACAGGAGGAGTGTGGGAGAGAAAGAAGGGAGAGTAGAAGGAGGGGAATGAAAGGAGGGAACATCAGGATGAGGAGTGCAAGTGAGTGAAAGGGTAAAGCTAAGTGAGCCTGAGGTGAATGAAAGGCACACCTTCTTAAAATCTTTATCCTTTGTGGGATCCTGGTTAGTTTCTGGAGGCAGCCATATAGAGTAGTTGATTGCTTCTAGGCCTTCATGAGTAGCCAGCCAGATCATAGACAGTAGGGGTTACAATGTCTGGTGACCACCTTTGGATTGAGGGATGCCTGGGCTAGAGAGGGAAAAGCCCACAGGAGATGTGAGGGATGGCAACTGCCCTTACTGAAGCCATTAATCAAATATTTTAATTAAAACCCTTCACGTGTCTTTGAAAGATGGTGTGCTCTTGAGGCCATCTGTGACACCACACAGATCACAACAGGAAAGAGTTCCTACAACTTCACCGTTTCCAAAGGCATTGATAAAAGCAAAACTGCATAGACGCCCCACCCAATACCCTCTTCTGCAGTCAACAGAAAATGGAAGGCATTTAATGACTTGTTCTTTGACAGAATTCAACAACATATCAATTGTAATAAGCACATAATGAATTGCACTAATCCATCTCCACAAGACGCCACCATGAACCAACTTCAAAAGCATATCACTGAAAAGAAAGATCCAACATTTTATGCTTCTTCTATGCCAATTTATACAACAATGACATCCTCAAACCATTGATAAGAGCATATAACGACAAGCCCTCACACCCGCACACCTCATCTTTAAATGCTTTCTCACTCAAGGAATCTCTAAAACTAGGCCAGATCTTTCCTCTAATAAACAAAATACATTTTCGACCCGTAAAATACAACAAACTGTAACTCAATTTCACACTTGCCTTCCTTCAGCAAAATTATTGTAGAAAACATTGACACAGCTGCATGAAAGAATCTAAAAAACAACCTAATTAAGGACTACGAGTCAGGTTACTGCCAAAGATGCAGCATGTAAAGAGGCACCAACCAGTCGCAGATTATGTACTCCACAACCTGGTTACACGGGACTCGTATCTACTCTTCCTGTTCGATCTGTATGCTCCACTTCACACAGTAAACTACAGAACCTGGTCAACTTCATGGCCTTGCGCATGAACTTTGATGCATTACTGGCCTTTTTCAGCTCATACCTCATGCACAAGCAACAGCTCATCAAGAGGGGCAAACACAATCATGTTGATGTCCTGCCACCGTCTATGTACCCTAACGTTCCTGATTCCCTTTAATTATTTTCCATCTTAACATGGAATCCTTGCAATAACTCTTTCAACCTCTGCAACAAAATTCACCAACAAGCGGACATCCATCTACATTTGAAGGTGTTCTTAGTCGGTGGAATCTACGGTCTCAAACACTGCCTCTTGCTCATTCAAGCATGGATTTTTAGAGCAGCTGTTGAGCTAAACCCAACAAAAACCGAGTTCCTCCTCCTCTACAATAACCCCACTAAGCAAGCATGAGTCCACACATGGCTGACTAAAATACAGATAGATGCATTTCCACCCATCCTTGCTTCTCCTGTGAAGTCTTGGCTTCACCATCAACAGCAATCTATTTCATGACTCTTGTCACAATGAAGACCCAGCTGCAGGATATCACCTCTCTGCTATGCAAAGGAAAGCTATTCATCTCACGCCCTCCTGATAGGCATCTGAGTGACCACTTTGGCCTCCTTCCTCCATTGAAGACGGTCTACCACACAGCAGTACAGCTCATCACTGGAACAAAGATGTTCAAATGTATTACCTAAGTCCTTGATCTAGGCTGGTTCCCACCTCACCTTCAAAATATTGCGCTGCATATTCATAGTAGTCCCTTCCAATTGCTCCGCATATCTGGTTGATAAACCCTGCATTGCGAGAGACCCAAGTAGCACCTGAAGCAAAAGCATCCAGTCTCAAAAACAGTCTTCAGAAAAATAAACGACTATTATCGTATTTTGGTTTTATGTAGCATGGACCGAGGTAGAAAGCAAAATATTCTGTAAATGTCATTAATGGTAACCTTTGAGCTATGAAGGGGGGTTACAATCTCTGGCACGGGATGTTTCTGCCATGAGGGTGGCATGTGATGCGGGATTGCAAGGAGCCTAAAACTAGAACCCAGGTTGCTCATGCTCAGGATGTGCCACAGCCTAGTGTGACAAATGCCCGGATGTCGTTACTTTTCCCCTATGGAGAGCCCCTTCCCATGAGGCCAGGGAGTTGAGTACGCTACCAGATACACCCCTGGGGGTGGTACTCAGCGGGTGATCTCATGGGGAGGGAAACCCCCTATGGGATTAGTGAAGACCCTTGCGACAACATGGTATCCCCACAGCTCACCTAACCCACCCTCTTCAATAACCTCCTACCACACCATCCCTAGTTTTCCTATCTGTTTTCTTTAAACCAGTAAGGTAGGGAGTGCTGAGACATGGAAGAGACCAATTGACTCCCTGGGGATTCCTCAAGATCAGTAATGAGATGAGGAGGAAGTGGGGAAGCATTGAGATCACCTATATGAACCATACTTAGCGGTCTAGTCTTTATAGACTTTCTATTGGCCAAGGTGCAACTGAAAAAGAAGAGGGAAATTCAAACACTGTGAGATGCTCCCTGGAGGAACCACGAGCTGTGGAGCCCGCGGTCAGGAGCTGAACTAAGCAGCCAAGGGCGGGATGCTTACCCGTCAGCAAAGACGTTCATGAGAGCTTGGCCGGGTTGTGTCTGGAAGCAGGAAGAGGAAGCGCCAGTTGATAAAGGAAGTTTGAGAGCGTGGTCTGCCCAGGACGCGATGCCTGAAAGCAGAAAGCCGCTACAGAGCTGCCGCAGAGCTCGGAAGCAGGAGGAGGTCTCTGAACGGGGGCGAGAGACCCAGAAGCAGCTGCCAGAGACCAGTGAGCAAACCAGAGGAGGGTTGGGAAACCAGAAGGCTTGATGGGAGCCCCAAGAGACTGTACTGCAGTGGGACAGAGGGTCTCTCACCCGACAAAGAAGCCAAAGGCGTCTAGGATCCGAGCAAGAGAAGCCAGAGGGGCATGGGACCCAAGAGAGAGAAGACAAAGGGGTTTGGGACCCGAGAGAGAGAAGCCAAAGGGGTCTGGCACCAGAGAGAAAGAAGGCAATACCACAGGGGTCTGGGACCTGACAAAAAGAAAACCTGTCGGGACAGTGAACTGGGGATAGCTATTAAGAATCAAGAAGAGCCAAGAAGAGATTGGGATCGACGCCCAATAACAAACTACCTCCAAAACATTTTTCATAGTCACAGTGCCTGCCAGAATAGTGACCCAGTTGGGCTGTGAACATGGTGAACATTGTGGAAAACGCCAGGCGAAGGAAGAAATACTCTTTGGTGTTCATGAACATTGTGGAAAGAGTCAAGAGAAGACCATCATTCTTTTGGCACTGTAAAAAATTGAGACAGGCCAGGGGAAGGGAGCCATGTGACCTGGTGTTTGTGGACATTATAAACCTAGTCAAGAGGAGCTCCTTCCCTTGACATTGTAAAGATAGAAGACTCTGTTCTATATGCCTCATTGGAACCTCAATCCATGGAACCTTTTTTTGAGACTTGATTTATATTCCTTAAGAAGAACATTTCATTTTGTATAACCAGAAGTGAACTTTCAGCTCTCATCCCAGAGCAAAAAAATGCTTTTCTAAATCAAGAAGACCACCCCTTTTCTTTAGTTGAATAGTGTAAGGGTTGGAAATGGGTTTTTGGACACTGGACTGTGAACTATTTGCCTTAGACTGACATCCTGATGTATTCATTGGTGTTATTTGAGGCAGGGAAACGCCATAGAACTAGGTCAGATAGGGTCTTCTCGTTTGCTTTACCACCAATAAAAGTCTATAGCCATAAACATGCCTGTTGTATTGTTGTAAGTCTTGTCACTGGCCAGGAGTGCTTGCTATTAGAATGTTGATGTATGAATGCAGCTCAGGAGAATGTTGAGTAGATCTGGAGTGAATGTTCCAAGATTGTCAGTTGGGGGCCTGAGCTGGGTTGATAGGATGGCCGGTGGGTCTGCTCCTTTGTATGTAGTGTCAATTACTTATCCCTGTTCCTATCTTGTCTCATGAACTGCTGTATATACTCAAGAGTAACTGGATTTTGTGCATACTGTACATTATGTATAATAAAGCTCTACCTGGACCAATGTAAGACTCCACAGCGTCTGTGTCGGAGTGCTGAGCTGATTGACAACAGAGAGACTTCATAACAATGCCTCCTGTGTGTCGGTCTCCTCCTTCCACAACCTTACACTAGGCACAACCCCCCACAGTCTACATTTAGGGAAAGAACGTACAACTGTATTTCCCTGCCACACCTCATGAACCCTTGCTACTGCACTCTCCCACCCGATGTATCTTCTCCCTCATTTGTACAGCACTGAGCTGCTTGCGTTAGTTTGTGCTCTATAAATCTCTCTTCATACATGTGCCTGTGTCATCCTATAAAGCAATGTATGGATAACATTTTAGATGCTTAAATCCTGTTTTAACGAACATTTGAGAATTCCGTAATTCAGCTCGCTTCTGCTTTTCCTATGGGTGTAATTTATATAGATATTTATTTTGTATATAAAAAAATCTGGAATTTATTTTAAACAAAACTCGTTCTCGATATAGCTTGCCCTCCTTATCCATGTTAACCCTCGTTTTGCCACACAGCTCTTGCCTGCCTTGCTCCCTAACCCCAACTCGGCCTCCAGGATGTCTGTAACCATGTGTGCAGTTGTCTCATTGTCCTCTGGCTCTGTTCTGCTGACTGCTTATGAAGACACTCTTATAGATTAGTTGTTATTCTACAGCACCGGTGTCTATGGTGAAGGGCAAGGAATCGAAACCCAAGCCAAGGACTTTTTTTTCCATTTCCGGGCAGAGCAACTGCACCGCATGATGGTTTTCAGAAGGCGGGTGGCGGGCCAGCATAATAAACAACCCCCGGACAGAGACCCGTTGCCGTTTACTCGCGTGACACGTTGTTGAAAGCAATGAGATGTTGAAAAGCTTTTTAAAGGCACATTTAGCATCTGTCGTTTAATTTCTGACTGGTGCGTTTTTCTTTGGGACACCTATCCCGTATTTCTCTGGTCTGCCTGTCATTAGTCGCATCTCCACGGCACCTACAAATCAATAGCGCATTAAAGCAGCTGACACGAGGAAACCACATCATAAATACAGAGAGCCATCGCATTCTTCGGGGTTCCTTCCTGTCTGTTGGAGCAATAGGGGTTTAATTTATTTGGAGTATTTTCAACCGTAGTCAGAACCTCTCGATATCTTCCCTTCCATGAGTGCTCAGCAATTGTGTGTTTTAGTTTTCGAATAAACGCGCTGTTAACGGCTCGGCTTGTTTGCACTTATAAAACGTGGGTCCTGACATTATCTAGAGGAAAAGTGCCACCACGTGAAGTGCCATTTACAGCGGGCCCTAGTGTTGGGTGCGTACCCCTTCCTGTGTAATGCCCTGGCTGTCTTTAATTAGTTCTGCAAGCCTGCTCTACCTGCACGTTGCATGCACGAAAGCATCGGCAGTGTGCATTTTCTCCCAGACGAAAGCCCATCGTCTGGGAACGGACAGAGCTGTTGCCGGTCCGGTCCCTAGAAGTTGGAGGAGGACTCCTTCTAAAATCTCAGTTATTTGCGCTGCTCTTAGTCTGTCCCCGCCGTCGGAGAACAGGCGGGTGCAGTACCAGCACAGAGAACGGCTATGTCCTTGGCAGGATCCGCTCGGTTAGCTCTGCAGACGAGGATTTAAAATTCTGTGCAGCAGACAATACATCCAGCAGGCGAGTAAAAGGTTACTGCATTATGTTGCTTCTTTGCCTTCATCTGTGTGCTATTTCGGAAAGCATTCAGGCTGGCGCATGGTGTTGCCATAGAACAGGGGGTTCATGTATGTCAACTCCTGAAGCTGTTTTTTTAAGTTATTGCTATCTGTACACCTTGCTTGGATATCTAATCAGTTGATTGCCAAATAGCGTTGGGGCAGGAGGCAATTATTTGAGCAGAAATTATCCTGAGATCGGCTGTAGCATTTGAAATGGCTCGTTCACGTGGGATTGGCGGGGGAGGGGGGGTTGAAGGGGGTGCCTCAGAAACGTCTGCAAACCAAAGTTGCATTCAGAGGTGGCATGCTTCCAAGTGGAGCGATTTCCAACACACACTAGTGTTTTCACTTCACTCCTTTGCCACCACAACCACTCCCTCTTGGCCCTTCCCTCTGGTAGCTTCTGGTTTCCAATGTAAATAGCAGCATGTGCTCGAAAACCGGAGGCTTCATTCCGTCCGTGCATTATACATTTACGTATATAACGCGCTGTATATATCACCATCAAAAGGGTGATGGATGCAGCTTTTACGGGTTTACCACACTGATGACAAATTGATGAGGAGGTTAGGGCATCATCCCCGTGTAATTAACAGCTTCGCCTAAGCACTCGAGCCAGGAAAGGTCAGCTCCTCCGATTGGCAGGTGGAAAATAAATACATCCAGAGAGCTGCGCTCTCCGTCCGCTGCAAGCATCGCTGCACCAAGCACTAGCTCCTTTCCAGGTATCGAGCGGTTCCTGGGCGCAGGGTTCATGGGGACAGCGAGCCGAGAGGTGTGGCTAGTTCCCGTTGGCTCGCGGAAGTGAGCGCAATGGCAGTGGGGGAGGGAGGCAGGCAGGTGGAGTATGTTGAGCCGATGGGGGAGCATAGAAAGAGAGCTGGAGTGGTGCAGGAGAGAAGTCGTGGTCACAGAAAGTGCCCTTTAGTGCGCTGACCTTGGCGTATTGCATGTATTTTTCCTCTTTACTAGTTGGAGGTTATTGATAAGCTGGTGATAGAAAACATGAACACCGCTTACCTTCTAACTTGTTGCCCAGCTGACTTTCTTGTCAATTTCACGAATTCGCTCGACTCATTGACCTTTGCTGCAGGAACGGCACTGTTTCCCCTTGTGTGTCACTTGGCTTCAGCAGGGTAGGTGCGGAATGAGGCAGGCCGGCCGTATCGGGCACAGCGCCCGCTGCGATTCCTTCCAGGACAGGCTCCTTCCTCTGATGAGCAAGTCAATGTGCGGCGCAGGCTGCAGCATCCTTTCTTCCTGGATGAAACGATTGGGCCGTGCGACCTGCTGCTCCAGCTTTCTTTCTTGCAGTCCTACCTCGGACCACTTACAGTCTCTCTCCATCCAGCGCCCCAGCCCGCCAAAGGTAACGCTGACCTTTCTTTTGGAATTACACCAGATGGAATTGTAATGTCATATGGGTCTAATGCTATGTTGTTTTGGAGATAATGTTAGCAATTTGTTGACCTTGCCATCACTTACCCAATATGAATGTGCCATTGTAGGGTTTAGTAGCAATAGCTGTATGCTGCAGTAATTGATTTTTGTAATAGGGTCAGGTGATTTACTGGCAGTGCTGACAACCACTTGCTTGCTCGAGTCGTAGAGGAGTCTAATGGATGTTGTGATTGCAGTCTAGAGTTTGCGGATACTTAAAGTGACAGTATGCTTTCTACAAGAAGGCTGCTCTCTTTACTCTTAATGATTGAGAAACAGTCCCATCTTCCTCGTTTGAGGAGATTTCTTTTTCTGCAAACGTTGCTTGTTTGGCATTCACGAAAAGGCCCGTACTTTAAATGGGAGATATCAAGTAGTGCTTTCAGTAACCTCTTCAATGTGCGGATGTTCTGTTTCGGTTCGTTTTGCATAAGACTTGTTTTTGGCACTCATCTTATTACAAGCCAATAACATTTCACTTTATTTGGTTGCTATGAACGGTAATCTTTCTTGAAAAACCGAAATGACTTGCAGCAGTGTTTGGCATAGCTTGAAACGTAAACAGTTTTATTATGTAGACATGAAAAACTTTTGTCACAAGCTTGGGCATAGCTAGCCACTGGAATCAAAGCTTTCCTATCATTTCATGGTATAAGCAGACACGTGTACCTGAGGGTTCTGAATGCAAAGTACATATCAGTGGAGTATAACTAACACGGCCTACAATGAAGCTTTCACATATTGAGAGAGTAATAGCCAAATCTACATGGTTTGGTCTGCTTAGAGGTGCTGTACCCCAATTCTGTCAGGAGTTTGGAAATCTGAGTCAGCGGTTTCAGTATTGGATAATGTAGTCAACACAAAAGGAAATCCATACTGTCTCATACTTGCAATCAAACTATTTGGGATGGTGAGAGAAGACGCATCTAAGAGCACACTACGAGTAAAAAGAAGGTGGCTATCACCAATTCTTGACACGTTTAAATGGCATAATGCAACACGATGTAGGATTACTAGTAGCAACACAATTAGTGTGAGCACTAAAGATGTAAAATGTGCTGAGATTATGTGCAGAAAATGAAAAAATACATTGCTTTAACCTATTATATTGTCTATTAGTCATTTTCAGAGCAAAAATGAAAGCCTTTTTCACATTGCTATTATTGGTGTAGACACGCTTATATGCGGTGCTTGGGCAATGTTTTGCCCGATTTGCTTGGTGGTGGGCTCTTTGCAAAAAGGGGAGTCTCTTCTTTTCCAACAAGCCCTCCCACAAGCAGATCGCTGGTCTAGGATCTTTTTATCCTCGACCAGCAATTCCACTGGACCACCAGGGAATTGATTTTGGGGATGAGGGGCCCCACAGGCAAAATGGGCCCTCACCCACACCCTCAAAGTTGCCACAAAGACGGCAAAATGTTGTTTTGCCGCCTTTGGGGGCAAAGTGGTGCTGTTTTGCAACGCTTTGACACCAAGGAAGGTAAAACATGACACTCAGTGCATTTTGGGGCTTTGGGGGAACATGTGATGTTTTGCAAGCGTTTTGGTCATTTTCCAGTGGAGAATGTGTGAAAATAGTGTATTTATTGTCCCATTTACAACTTTGCAGTACATTCTGAGTAAGAAATTCTAGCACGCTCAGCCCTTGCAAATTTGAAAAAATCCCACTATACCTGCAGGGCGAGTTCCTTAGTTTGCACACTTGACCTAAGGGAAATGCCCTTGCCCCATGGTGACAGGTGACAAAATATTTACCAGTGTTTTCTGAAAAAAATGGAGCATAGTACCATAAGTACACTTCAGATATGGTGTACCCAAAAGGCCAGCCATGCACAGTGAACATTTTATTTGCCAGCTCGCCAATGTGAGTGGGCTAATAGATTTTGCGAGCCCTGGCGTTTCACTCATGTGAGATCTCTTTGGATTCCCACAGGAGTCTTCTTTTCAGAAATGCATGGGGTTCCCTGTTTTCCTTGCTGGCTGTGACACCCCAGTGCCAAATCTGTGGGTTGTCCACAAGGCCATATAGAGTATGGATTTGGTCTTCCCAGGTCGTTGGGTGTACCAGTGGTTTAGCCTGTTCCGTTTGCACTCAGGAAAGTGCACCCACACATGTGAGGTACCGTTTTCAACGGGACACCTGTGGCAATGTGGCCAGGTAAAAAATATTTTGTTCCCTGTCCGTTTTTTGAGGTTTCCCAATGGCTAATGCATCAAAATATTGTATTTTTCAAACTTTTCCTATTTGCCATGTATTCTGGGTAGAACATTCTTCTGCGATCAACAAAAGCGAGATGTATTTTGATTCCCCTGGGTTTCTCCTTTTCAAAACTGCATGGTGTTCCCACATTTCCTTGGTGCTTGTGATGCCAGAGCCCTCGATGCATGTGCTTGCCACAAGCCTAAATATGCTCTTCACTGAGCATTTCCATGCTGGCAGGTGGGATCGAAATAAAGATTTGACGAGCAGGGGCCAGAAACAGCTCCTGGGTATTAGGTATCAAACAGTGATCAGGAGCTTTCTATTAAGAGCAAGGAACTGTGATGAATCCTATGATCATCACTAAAACCCCAGCATTGGCCTATTCTCATATGGCCAGGGGAAGGCAACGGCTACCTGATCCTGATCTTGGGGGTTGTATCATGAGGGAGGATCATATGGGAGGAGACACATATCAGGGAAAAGTGGTAACTCCATTAACACATGATTCTTTCAATCTCCCTGAAACACTGATGACATATTGTAAAATGGAAACAAGTAGTTTAACTACTGATATTCATATTACATCTACGGGTGCCAGCAACTTAACTCCCACAAATTAAACAAAATAACCTTGGAAAGTGTAAAAGCATTATGGACTTCCATTCCCATACCTCCCATGGTACTGGGACGCGGAAGAGGAGAGAGGAGTTAATGTGTAACCGGCACAACGCTAAGCTACAGACCCAGGATCGTTTTTTTTACCAAGATCATTAGCTGTGCGGGAGATTTAAAAATGGTGCAGCTTACTGTGCTGAGGAGAGTGGCATGAGAGGAGGTGGTGGTCGCAGTCTGAAGGAAGAAGAAGCGGAAAGCCACAGAGGACGTGGAGCAGGAAACCGGCTCAGAGGCAGAATCACAGAGCTGAGCCATGCTGAAGGAGGAGGATGCTCACGGGCACCCGCCTGGAGGCGTTGCATCCTGGAGTAAAGAGACTCCGGTAGAAGTCAGTTGCTGCAGGACCCGACGAGACGCGGTCTTGCGAGATGGCAAAGTTTCCATGGGCTGAGGTGCGACAGAACGGCGCAGGAACCGAGAGAGATACAGAGTACTTGGGGCAGTCGGCCTGCTAATGATTCTTCATGGCAGACACACATTAAGCCGGTGATTCAACCTTAAGGAGTTGGTGGGTGTGTGTGGGGGGGGTCCGGGACGTGTGGTAAAGCTAACGGACACTCAGCCAATCTAAACTGCAACAAAATAGAACAAAAGGGCAAAGAGGGTACAATTATCCTTATTTGAAATGTTTGGGGAAACCTGGAACCCATATGGGTCATAAGCAAAGAAACAGGCAAACATTGCACAAATCTCCTCATATGGGATGTCGGTGTGGAGAATCCTGGAACAAACATTGCCACAAGTATTGAACATTAACAGCTGTGTGAAGTTGAAACCATTCATGGCAGGTGAGTAAAACAGGAAAGGAACAGTTGCTTTAAAGGAGAGACGCATCTTTTTTGCTATAAAGTGTGTTGTGGAAAGAAAGTATTTGCTTGATAATTTTTGCGAACCATTATATAACAAGAGACATTTGTTTTGCCATTCTGATAAGTGTTTTACAGAAAAGACTGTTGCTCTATCATTCTAGTTAAGCCTTTTGACATCTTGAGAAAAATACTGGGTAAAAGAAACAGTTGCTTTGCTTTTGAGTAAGTATTCCCTCGGAGAGCCATTTAGTTTGCCAATTTGAGGACCGTGGTGGATGAAAGACAGTTTTCATTGAACTGAATCAAATACTGTTGGGACAAAACACTTTCAAAAGTCTTCCTGACTTGATTCAGGAGAATGGAATCAAACACTGGACACAAGGATTACTTTATTGGAATTATACTTTGAACTTTGCACATTGTTTGAACTGGAAACACACATTTACCTCATTCATTTTTGGTTGTCTGTTAAGTGTGAGGGTTAGATATATTTGGACACAAGGTCAATTTTCTTTAGCTTTAGTTTGCTAGGCAGGGACATGCTTGTTAGGATAGGGACAGATAGGCCTTATCCTATCCCCTTTTATTTCTAATAAACATGGTAAATGTTAAGAAAATGACAGCTTTGTCTCAGTCTCTCGTTTGACCCCTCACAGAGCTGGTGAACAGCATGCTGCAAATCTAACTTTCACATTGTTCCACACACAAACAACTATTATGCTTTACATGTCTTCTAATGCACCATTATACAGATTCCTAAACACACAAATTAAATGTCACATTGGTATGTTTGTATGACAGTTGTTGGCCTGAGGAGTCCAGAATAGCTCCTGGTAGCAGTTTATTACAAGTTAACCAAGATCATGTTGGCTACAACCAGGATCTAAATGGCTTCCAGTTATTTCAAGCCATGTCTACTTTTCAGTTCTTTACTAGCTTGTAGCATCAACCCAGTTCAAACAAACAACTGTACTACTTTACACATGTAAACGCAACCTCAACCGTAGTCCCTGTGGAAATAAACTTTTATTAATTGGCAATTATTCTGGATCCTTGACCCCACATAATTACATATCCAGCTTGCGCTGTTACTCTTTCTTTGCCGCAAGGGAGTACATTGATATCACTGCTCCACAGCTGGACAAAATATGCTGCATCGAGGGAACTAAGTTTGTGAGAAATTTCATACACTCTAGGAATTATTTTCTGATGATCAACGTTTGGATTCCAGGGTTCAAGTCAGCACATGGACAGACAGTATCTAAATGACACATCATATGAGTTTTCGTTTTTTTTGGTATTTTTTATAATTTTCAAAAACATAAATATCAACATCTCCCTCCCACCCTCACCTCCGGAAGATCCCATCCTCGATTTCCTTATTGGATAGTTCTCATACTGTGAATATGTCCAAGCATCTTAATTTATGTGGGCACCATAAAACGGTCAGATAGCACAGCGAGTAGAGCGCTCGCTTTGACATCCGTGCAGAGCCTGCTGATGCAGGTTCGAATCCCGGCAGGGCCAAACTCAGCCTTTCATCCTTCCGAGGTCGATAAATGAGCACCACACACCGTGGGAAATAAGCAGCGCTCAGATACCTGAGGGTTCGAAGCGCTATATAAATGCACAAACAAACAAACCATTGTTCCATGTAATCTGATTGCAGGTAATCCAATATTGTTCCCCATTCCTTCTGGAACGACCCGCTCATGTTTTGAGTTAACCATTCCATTGCCACTGGTGTCCACACCTTCTGCAACCAGCCAAACACTGATGGGGGGTCTCGTTGTTTCCAATTTTGGGCTATCGCTAGCCAAGCCGCTATTACTAAGCCCATGAAACCTCTCCATTGTGATTTTGTGAACTTCTTTGCTTTCGGGACCCTCAACTCGCATAACCATACCCTCTCTCCCCATTGGCTAGCATTCGGGAACATCTCCTGCATCTGTTTTTTCACTTTGTCCCAGAATCACTTTATCCTTTGCCAGTCCCACCATATATGCCTCCAGTTGACCACCCTTGAGCAGTCCCTCCAGCATAGTTTGGAAGTGTGTGGGTACATTGCATTCAAGCACTCCGGTGTGTAGTGCCATTGGACCATGATCTTTACCCACATTTGCCTCAACTGGATCGCTCGTTTCAGTTTGGGAATGTTTTTCCAAAGCTGCTCCCACTGTAGTTTAGCGATCTCTCCCCTCAAGGTGGTTTCCCATTTTTTCATATAGCAACAGCAGAGCTCCTCTTTCTGCACGTTGATGAACTTATACAGTGAGGATATCAATTTCACGACCCTGTGTTAGCGTGAATTTTTTGAAAGGGTGAGGTCCCTTGTGGCTGCTTGTTTGATGGCTGGGGTGGTGCAGGCCAATATTCGTTTTTGTATCTGTCAGATTCCTTCAGGTTTAGCAGTGATTTGCAGTCCTCGAATGATCTAATGTCCTGGATCATATCCCCCATTTTCGTGCACCCTGCTTTTTCCCATTTTTAGAATGCCCCCTTCTCCATTCCTGGTGGGAATTCCAGGTTCCCAAACATGGTTTGAACGGGGCATGCTCTTCCGTAAGGACGCTCCTATGTGCCAGATCGTCTCAAGCATCCAGAGGGTCCCTCAAGACTTCGGTAACTCGAAGATTCGGGTATCTGTGCGGCTTACCTTTCCACAAAGCTTCTGCCAGTGAGGACCCTGCTACCGCCCTGTCTTGCATTGCCCAGATTTTATGTTGGTCATCCGCCACCCATTCCTTTAATACCCACAATTGCGCCACTTGGTAGTATTTGTAGAAGTGTGGAAGAGCCACCCCCCCCCCTCTTGGATTGGGGCCATCAGTACTGTTCTTGCTACCCTTGGGGGTTTTCTTTTCCAGATGTATGTCGTGACTGCTTTTGACAATGCTCTGAAGAAGGATTTGGGAACCCTGATCGGGATGGCCTGAAAGTAGTATATCAGCCTCGGTAAGATATTCATCTTTATCGAGGTTATACGTCCCCACCAGGGGATTCCATCTATCTAAGTCTCTCAATGTTTTCTAGCAGTTTCAAATAGTTTTCTCCATATAGGAGGTCCACCCTGTCCGTAAGAGTTATGTCTAGGAATGTTACCCCTCTATCTGCTATCCTTCCATGTAGGGAAGTCGCCTTATACCTTATCTCTTCTCTGTAGCCGGCCATTATCAGCTTTACCGATTTCTATCTGTTAATCTTCAGCCCTGAAATTGCCCCGAATGTATTTAATTCTTGTATTGCTTCTGGGAGTAATCGCTATGTGTCCATTAGGGTAACAAGCATATCGTCAGCGTATGCTATTACCTTGTGTGACCTCCCTGCCATTTCTATCCCTTTTAGAGTAATTGTCTCTGTTTCTGATTAGGAGTGGTTCTAGGAAAATTGAGCAGAAGAGGGGGGACAACGAGCAGCCTTGTTTTGTGCCTCTGGCGAGCTCCACTCTCCCTGTGACTTCCCCGTTTTTGGCAATTCTGATGGAAGGTGAGATATAGTTTGCCTGGATCATTTTTATAAACTGATCCCCCATCCCCATGTGTTTTAGGTATCGGAATAAGAGTAACCATTCCACTCGGTCGAATGCCTTTTCGTGTCCAGTGATAGTAATATTGCCGGGGTCTGTGTGATGCCGATCTTCTCTACCAGGTGTATTATACGTCTTGTGTTGGCGTGGGTTTGCTGTCCTGGGATAAAGCCTGATTGATCTGGGTTTATCAGCTTTGGGAGGAGAGGTAAAATGTTTGTATATAGCTTTGAATTGAGATTGATTAGGGCAATTGGGCGATAGGACCCAGGCTGTGTGGGATCTTTCCCCGATTTGTGGAATACTAGTACATTGGCTCGGTTCATAGATGATGTCACATTCCCCACCTCTTTTAATGAATTGAAAAGCCTTGTTAGGAACTGGGTCAATATGTCTGTATATTTCTTATAGAACGAGGCAGTGAACCCATCTGGTCCCGGGGCTTAGTTTAACGGGAGTCCTGCTATAGCTTCCTTCACTTCCCCGTACCTGATTTTCCTCTCTAGGGAAGTCCTCTCTTCCTCTGTTATTCGTGGTATGGTCAGGGTGTTTAAGTATGTTTCTTGGTCGTTGTTATCAGGGTTATCTGTCACATACCAGGTTTGGTAGTAGTCTCTGAAAACCTCCCCTATGTCTCTTGTGCAAGTTTGTGTCTCTCCCTTTTTATTACGTACATACTTAATCGATAGGGAGTATTGTTTGACCCGTAGTTGTCTGGCTAGGTATTTATCAGCCTTATGCCTGCTCTTGAGCTCAGCTTTGCATTGCACACATGATTTACCTATGTGAAAACTCAAGTGACGGGCACTCTCTTTGCTTCTTGATTATTTCCATTAGAATGTATGGGATTCCGCTTGACGACCATGCAAGGCGCGGTGTTCTTTTCTGGCCTATTTCAAATGCCATTATATTGGATGCATTTGCTGAAGGGGTTTAGGCGCGACTATTGCTTTGGACACTTTAACCGCATATCATGCTTCCTGTTCAAAGGTGCTAATCAGTGCAGAAGCATCTCTTGACCCTGCTACGAGCTCATCTACAACAGGAAGCTGTCACTTGTGGTTGGCTTATGTGCACCCGTGTACTTCTATTTTGGTATGGTGTTCCCTGCCTTTGGCCTCTTATCTATGTGCCAGGTGCGAAACTTAGCCGTTGAAGACAAGAAGCTGCTATCCTGTAATTAGAAAGAGGAAATGATCAAACCGTGTTCATCGCATTTGGTTCGAACCAAGGGACAGATTATGCACTTACTCTTTGCTGACTACACTTCAGTGTGTGGACAATGGAGCTTCTGCTCTTTCTAGCATGTCGATGCCTGTTCCTTGAAAACAGCTCCTGTATTAGAAGTGAACGTGTGTTTAATACTCTACTTACACTTGTAGTCTCTCGCTTAAATTCGCCTGTCTGAGCCAACTTGTCTTAATACGACCATTAATCCTTGACACCTGACGGGTTCCCCAAAGGGTGAAGATCTCTTGAAGGACTTCCTGAGCTAGTTCCCACTTGTGAGAGACTGTGGTCTGCCTGCTCGTAGAGTCTGGCGCCGTGTTCTTCTCTCTGGCTAGGTAAACGTCTGATAGATTCCTTCTTGAATTGCCCAGAACCAGAGCTGCATTGCCTCTCTGCATAGTGGCAGTGACCCTATGCCTCCTCTTTTGTTGAGGTAGTGCATGGCTGCTGTGTTGTCTGTCATTATCAGAACATTATTTCCCTGTACTGATGGCAGAAAAGCTTTCAGTGCTAGTCTGATTGCTCTCGGCTCGAATTGGTTGATGTGTACCCTGGACTCCGATGGAGACCAACGACCGCTGATGGTTAACTCGTTGGTATGGGCTCCCCACCCCGTGAGTGAGGCGTCTGTGACTACTGTTATCTCCGGCCATTGTAGCCAAAACGGTTCTCCTTTCAAAATGTCTCCCGACAGGCCCACCACTGAAGGCCTTGTGCTACTCTGTTCAGGATTTGCAGGAGATCCAACATCCTTCCTGAGAATTGAGACCACTGAGTCCTGAGAGCCCACTGGAGAGATCTCATTCGCAGGCGAGCCTCTGGCACTAGAAAAAATGCAGGATGCCATGAGGCCAAGCAACCTCAAAAAATCGAAGGTTGGTAGACGCTGGGCATTTTGAAATCTGGTCACCATCTGTAAAATATCTTGAGCCCACACCTCTGGTGGCGAGGCTTTTCCAAGGGATGTGTCCAGGACTGCTCCAATGAACTGGAGTCTTTGTGATGGTATCATCTGTGACTTCTTTAAGTTGAGGGAGAAGCCCAGCTTGTGGAGGAAGTGGTGAACATAATCTAGATGGATCTGAGCTTGTACTAGGGACACTGCTCTGATCAACCAGTCGTCCAGGTAGGGGTAGACATGAATCCCTCCCCTCCTTAAACTTGCTGCCACGACCGCCATTAACTTGAAGTCCCTCGGGGCGAAGCTCAACGCAAATGGCAGAACCCGAAATTGATAGTGAGAGCTGCCAATGGCGAACCTCGGGTACTTTCTGTGCTTGAGATGGATAGGCACATGAAAGTAAGCATCCTGAAGGTCCAGAGATACCAACCAATCCTGACGCTGGAGGGCCTGACATATCTGAGAAAGGATTATCATCTTGAACTTGTCCTTCCTGAGGAATTTGTTCAATTCTCGTAAGTCCAAGATGGGTCTCAATCCTCTGTCCTTTTTTGGTATTAGGAAGTAAGGGGAGTACCAACCCTTGTTCCTCTCCAGTACCGGTACCGGTTCTATGGCACCTTTCTTAAGCAGGTCTAAAATCTCCTGCATAAGGAGCGGATCTGGAAATTTCAAAGAGTTGCTCCCCGGTGGTTGACTCTGAGGAGTGTGTAGGAAGGCAGGCAGTAACCCTGGGCAATTGTTTGCAATGCCCAAGCATCTGACTTAATAGACTGCCATTCTGTCAGATATTGAGTTAACCTGCCTCTACTGGTTTTTTGTGAGGAGAGACTTCCTTGATTCTCCTCTCTAGGGAAGTCCTCTCTTCCTCCGTTATTCGTGGTCTGATCAGGGTGTTTAAGTATGTTTCTTGGTCGTTATCATCAGGGTTATCTGTCGCATACAGGGTTTGGTAGTAGTCTCGGAAGACCTCCCCTATCTCTCTTGTGCGAGTTTGTGTCTCTCCCTTTTTATTACGTACATTCTTAATCGATGGGGAGTATGGTTTGGCCCGTAGTTGTCTGGCTAGGTATTTGTCGGCCTTATTGGCCTTTGCATAATACCAATGTCTGAGGTATAGTAGGCTCTTCTCTGCTTTTTTCGTAAGGATCACTTCTAATTGCCCCTGTACGTGTCTCAGGGCCTTTAGGCTAGTATTGGGGTTTCGCGTTATTTCCCTTATAGTTATTTCCTTAAGTTAGCTTCCCTTCAAATTCCTTTTCCCATAGGAGCCCCTGTTTATCTTTTGACGCCTTCAGGGCGATCATATGACCCTGCATGACCACTTTGAAAGCCTCCCATATGGTTTCTAGGGACACGTCCCCTGTGTCGTTGTGGTAAAAATACGCTGTCGTCATTTCTCTGAGTGTTCTCCGTAGTGGGATCTTGGAGTATCTCTTGCAGGAATCTCCATCTCCACAGCCCTTTGTTTCTCCCGGGTGTTGTGATCTCCACCCCTAGGGGGGCATGATCCGATAGCGAGATTGGGCCTATATCCATCTCCTGGATTCTCCCCATTAACCCCACTGAGACACAGAAGTAGTCTATTCTAGACATTGTGCAGTACATATGGGAGTAGTGGGTATATTCCTTTTGTTGGCCCTTTAGCTCCCTCCACACATCAGTGTGGCAGATTTTCAATTTTTTGGATGAAGTTTTTTGTTGGAGCCCCTTGCACTTGGTGTCCTGCGGTGCTCTTGTCTATAGAGGGCTGCCATGCCAGATTCAAGTCGCCTCCAAATATTCTCTCCTTTTGCAAATTCCTCCAGTTTCCCCATTGTCTCCCGCAAAACTGTCCTGTGGCTCATATATGACCATGTATAGTGGCTAATGTGAGTGGGTACCCATCGAGTGAAGTTTTGGCAAATGGGTATCGACCCATCTTATCCACTAATTTGTCCTGTAACTGTATGTCCAGACTATCATGAAGCGCTATCAGAACTCCTACCTTTTTATCTGGTGCGTTGGACTGCAATATGTGCTTGTATCCTTTTAGGTGTAGTTTTGTCTTGGGATCTGATGTGTTTTTCCTCCAGTAGTATGATATCACACCCATCCCTCTTAAGGAGGTTCTCTACTTTCTTCCTTTTCACTGGGGCATTTAGTCCCCTCACATTAAACGAATTTTCAGTTTCCCCATGTCTGTGTATTCTACTGCTGGTCGCTAAACTTGCCCTGTCTCCTCTCCCCATTTTTACTTCCGGTTTCTCCCTCTTCCCCATGTCTCCCCCCCCCCCATCCCGAACAATAAACTCCCCAAATGTTCCAACAACTGTCCCGAGGAGGGCCTCGGGACCTATGGTTGCTAGGGCGCATAGCCCATCGCTCCTGTGACCCTCTGCTCTCTCGGGATTAACCACACGGGGAGTCCTAAACGCCACATTTACATTACAATCTCGCCCGGATTCCGGCAGTGGGGCACCCTGCCGGACCGCGATTCCTTGATGTCCATTGGAGTGCTTATGCCGACAGTCCCTTCGGTTCCTTTTTCAGGTTTCCTCTTAGGTATAAGATTTGATTCCAATTTTCTTAGGGGGGGGAAATCTGTCATCTTGCCTTTGTCATTTACTGCCCCCTTGTTTGTTGTTCTTGTGTTGCACCGTCTTCCATTCTCATGGCTTTCTGTGTGGCTCCTCCCTTGCCCTTTGCTTCCCCTCCTCTTCTTGGATGTCCATTATCTGTAGCCCTTCCTCACAGGTGGTCGCACTCCGTGTCTTACCCTCCCATGAGAAGAGAAGACAGAATGGAAGCGTCCACTTGTACCTAATTTGCTTTGCTACCAGCTCCTTTACCACTGGCGCCATTTCCCTTCTTTTCTGTAGTGTTACTTATGCTAGGTTTTGGAACAATAGGATTTCCACTCCATTCATCCTAATGTGGTCCATCCCTCCTGCCTTCCTTAGTATCTGTTCTTTCTGGGGGTATGAGGACAGGGCAACCAGCATGTCTCGGGGGCGCACCCCAAGTTCGCCTGTTCTCCTTGGGCCCATTCGATGTTTCCTGTCGATCTTGATTTTTTGTCATCTCTGTTTGGCAGAATGTCCTTGTAGACTTGTTGGACTGCGATCTTGAGGACTTTGTCTTCCACCGATTTCATCATGTTTTGTATACGTATGTTGGACCTTTGGGAGCGGTTCTGAAGGTCCTCGCACTTTAGTTCTAGGTTGTGTCATCCTCCCTAGGTGTTCTTGCGTTTCATTGTTTTGCTGTGTTTCCTCTTCCAAGTTTTGGACTACCCTTTCAAGCGTGTCCGTTTGTTCTCCTAGTTTGGCCACGTCTGTCCTGAGTTCCTGGACCGCTTGCTTCATATCGTCTCTTATTGTTTCAAATTGGTCTTGCACTGTGGTCATGAATTTGTCTTGGAGGTCCCTAAACCATGCCTGCATGTCGTCTTTTGTGGCCAGCAATGGTTGCGAAGGGGTCAAGTCATGTGTTCTTGGTGAGTCTTCTTGGGTTTTTCCCTTTTGTATTGGCTGGATTCTCGGTGGTCCACATCTGGATCAGGCTTCAGTCCTGTCTGGTGGTTTAGTTCTGTAAAGGGTGTTGCCCCCCTTTTTCCTCTTGTTTGAGACATATCTGCTTTTGGATTGATCCCTGTTCCTGTGAACCCCTATCCTTCTGCTGGTTTCTGTGTCTTGATCGATTTTCTCCAGTTAGCTCCCGTGGGGGTAGGGTGTCCGGTTGGAGTGACCTGTATCCCGAGTAGACAATATCCCCCCCCTTTATTTGTCTGGACCTGTATTGGGGGAAAAGTGGGATCTGCCGTCCCTGTGCCCCGTGACTGTAGATTAGGATGGTGCCTCTGCTTCTCTAGTTGGAGTGGTGTTTTGGTTGTGGCAGTGTTTTCCTATTTTCAGTACGCTTGCTTGTATTGTTTGCACTAATGGGCTTCCAGCCATGAGTCTCGGTTGTGTTTTGGGCTGGGAGCTCTCCGCTGTTGCAGTGTCAATGTTGTGGTCCCCTCTATTGTCCCTTCCTTTTTGTTGGCGGGGGGAAGCTGGATTGGGGGGCAAGGTTCTGGTGCTCCCAATCCTGCTATGGCCAATGTTGTAGCCTTGTTTTGGGCTTGTCCGGTTGCGACTTCTTTCGGTGTCCCTCCCTGTGTTGGGTACAGCCTCTCCTATGCCCTGTTCCTTTCTGTTATCCTGCCTGAGCTTTGGAGGGGCTTGTGCTTGGCTTATCCCTGGAGCTTGCAGACGCCTGTTGAGGGTATTGAGAGCGCTATGGGGGATTCTAATTGGATCATCTGGTCCGGTTGAATCCTCCCCAGTGTTCACCTTGTGCTTCCTTGTATTCCCTTGCCCATCCGTATCCGGCGACCTTCTGATGGGGTCGGGGGGTACGGGTCCACCCAATTTAATGGTATATCTGAGATTTTTCTTGTGCAAGGCTTTTCTACCCCTGCTTCAGTGTCTCTTGCAATTGTTTGGCTTGTACACCAGGTTGCCCTCGATGAGGGGGTGGGGGGTGGTGGGGTAGTGGCAGATAGGCCTCCTTGTAGATTATGTAGATTATATAGGTTTGTTTCCCCCGCTCGCCCTTCCTGGCTCTTATCAAAAGTTGTCTGTGTCCACCAAATTAGTCTGGGTTCCCCCCCCTCTACGTTCTCCGTCCTCCGCCGTCTTCTATGCTCTTGGTTCGGTGGAAGCTACTCCATGTCTACTGCCGCTGGTAACGTTTTCAAACATGGGCTCCCTTGTCTCCTGCCTAGCTGCTGCTGTGAGGCCCTTTAGGTCCGCTTTCCTTGGATTGGCGTTGGGTGAGGGAGTATTGGAATTACGCCCTGATGTGACTCCTACACATATCGTAGGTGTTTTACTTGCCACTTTGGTGCCCCCGATGGCTTTGTCAGGGTGTGGGGGTCCCCAGTTGGAGGCCTTGTTCCAGCCGATGGGGGCGGGGGTGTACCCGCTCGTGTGGAGGGTCGCCACTCCCCCCTGTTCCAGCAGGCGTCCTCACCTGCCTCTTTCTTGGCCGCATTTGTGTCTTTTTTCTCTGCTTGCTTTTCCTGTCTTTGTTCCTCCCCTGTTAAACAGGAGTCGTCTAACGGTGCCTTGACCCCCCCCCCCCCGCGTCTCTGGACCCGCTGATTCCTCCGATCTTTCGCTTGGAATCGGGTCACGGGTTTTCCACTGGGTGGTGTTTGTACGTCTCCTAAGCCTTCTGTTGGTTGGAGACTTCCCGTGTTCGTCTGGCCTCAGTGAATCTCGCTGCATAGGACCTCTCGCCTCATCTCACGGCGTCCCAACAGGTGTCCGTTTGTGTCTCTGTATTGGGTAGGATCCGAGGGGGTATTCTGCAAACTTAACTGTTCCAATGCTTACTTTTATTTTCTTTATAGTCACGGCCCGGCGGGAGAGACTCTTGCGCATGTCTGCTCGCTGCGCCGCCATCTTTGAATCATTAGTTTTCGTTTAATCAAATAAATGATAGGTTGCCTAGCTAGTGTCAATTTTTATAACTGGCCTACCTCTGCAGTGAGTGATAAGAAAAGTAGGTTATCTATAATAACTTTGAAATCTGTAGTCTGGGTTAAACATTTCCAGTAGCAAGCTACTAGCCAGCTAGACAAAGTCACTCGCCACCTCAATTCTCAATATATATACAACATACTATTTCTTACTCACCAAGAGCCAATTATCACTAGCTAATCTAGTAGTGAATGCAAATTTTGAGACCTTATGGAATGGTTAAAGTTTGTCATTAATGCACACTGAAGACGTTTGATTTTACATTGGAAAATAGTACAAAATGGCACATAGGTGAACTGAAGCACAGAGACTAAGTGATTTGCATAAGATCAAACTTCACCACATCTCCTCCCTTTTGTATCCTTGACAGTCGTTTTATTTCACAATGCACTTGAAACAGGTGTATAGTTCAGTACATGTCTAGGCATTCATACATTTGTCATACAAGAACACCTAAGCAAAGGGGATATGCATACAAAAAGCAGAGGTTGCAAACATCACTTCACGCAACATTTGCCCCATAAACAGGGTTCGAAATAAGGGGAGGAGGTTGGGAGCTATTTAGCTATTGCTTGTAGCCTAGGCGAGACTGGTTAGCTTGACACCAACTGCTACCACAAGCTACTTTTGGCTCCTCAGGCCAACGACTGCTGAACAAAAACACCTATGTCAATTTAACTCAGCGCATTTGGGGCAATCTATATATAAACATTGGACTAATTGATATGACATTTAATGCATACAGGGTCATAAATAATTGATAACGTGATGGGGTTTCATATTATGTGGAAGTTCGATTTGCTGAATGCTATGTACTAGCTCCTGGTACCCTAGTGGTAGCTCCGGGTCACTGGTTAATGCAGCATACCCTGGAGCTGCATTTATCTCCTGCCTATCAAATCTCAATTTCAATCCATGTTTAAAAACCACAAGAAGAGATACAATGATGTTTGGACCCTGAGGATGGGCCAGTGTATCCTTTTCTACAATTTTAAAAGAGGCGGTAGCATGTTATGTAATGGGGATTGGTAATGTGCATGAACACCTAACCACCAAAAGTACGAAAGTAAAGGCGTCATGACTTACCATGTCATTAATCTGATTTGATAAATCACAGGGTTGCACGTTCATAGCAGATAAGCCACATGTAGGTGTGTTTGCTATACTGAAATGATGCCCATGATTGTGATCTAGATCTTCTTATTTTCTCTTATTTTGCCACTAAACCACATATCTCCTTGTCAGTATTTTCAGGGTTATCTTGCTCAGTTTAGTGATGTACAATCTGTTACTAAGGAATATCATAGTTGTAAGATACGGTGGAACAACAAGGACGTGATTTACTCAGGATCGGGCATTTTTTATTAAGTTGGGGAACTGAGATTCGAATCTGCACTTTCTGGTTCTAAAGTTGGGGCCTTAACTGCTTGTCTGCATCACCCCTACTTCTTACCCGATCTTTTAGATTTATTTTAGCCTATTCTACATGTGCTCACTTAATTTCTAAGCATTCCAAGCTTTGTAAGACAAGTATTTTGGTGTTGAGGGTAATGAGGTGATGTGTTAAGATAACACAATCATGATCAAGTTGCAAAGAAAGGATTATAATTCATATCACCTTGTTTTAATGCTTTTGGATTATACACTAGACTGCATCCTTTCATGTTTTTATTTTACTGCAAACACATGCTTTAGATTAATTTCACTTTAACCTCTTAGCATCCATACATTTGATAGATATGTATAGGAAAGGACAGGTAGAGCAAGTCATTTACTAAGATCACGCTATGTTGGTCAAGAGTGGACACTGAGATTGGCACCTAGATCCTCTGCTTCTTAAATTGGCAATTTTCCCCCTAGATTTCTTTTCCTCTCCTCTCCTTTCATTTCCAGTCCTTTCTCTTTTTCAACTCTCCGTTCTTGCCTCCCTCACTTTGTCTGTAATGCCCTCTACTACTTCTCCTCCCATTAACCTATAGGTGGTTGAATGGTGTGGAGGGAAGGTGGATACACTTCCGTGGCTGATGAATGGATAGTGGTGATGTTTTCATGTCAATATGGGTCTGGGGAGGTGGTTTTGTGGGGACTGGTTGGGAGGATTGCATTTGGATAGAATGGTGGGAATGGGCCCTAGGGATGTAGACGAGGGTGGTGATATTCCCTACTGGAGTGGGTAACTGTTTGTATATATGTAGGGTGAGGGGAGTGTTGAAATGTGGGGTTTGGTTGGCTAAACAAAAATGTGCATGTTGAACTGTTGAGGGAGGGTGGGGATGTGCCTATGAGGGTAAGGGCGAGTATGTGAGGATGGGGCTGGGCTGGATACCCAAACAGGAAAATGTACAGCATGCCTTTGTATTTTGCCAAGGATGTCTGCGGGTGGATTGGGGACTGGAAATGTGCACCGCCATCCTTACACGGAGGCCTGGCTTTCACTTTTCTAAAATGATGTGAGGTTCTAGGTTTTAGGCAAAGCAAATATTAACACACAAAACATCCCTCTGACCCCAGTGGAGTGCCAGACATGGCAGCCATTTTGTCGCCCCATTCAAATCCAGAGGTTGTCTGAATTGAATATGCATGGTTCAATCAGAGGTAAAAATGTCACGTTGCAAGCCGTTAGCAAGCCCTAAAATGTCACTTGCTACCTAAACTTACGTATACGTATAGCACATCATTTGTTACTCACGTTTAATTATCAATCATCACTAGCTAATGGTAAGAACACATTTTGAGTCCTGGTTCAATAATTTTAGAGTAAGTGTTGAGATGAAATGAGCAACAACCTCAGTGTGCATTATGTACTTGGTGATTCAAGCATACACTCAGTGCTCCAGGTAAGATTTTTCAGATGGGAGTTATTTACTCCCTATTTTTAAATTTTAGAGTAAATGTGATTTCAAGGGAGAAAAAATGTGTTTTCTTTATGATCTCCGTTCCTTTTTTCTGCATACTGGGATTGGTCAGAAATACAAGACGGAGACTAAGGTAACATTTTCTCAAGATTAGCAATTTATTAAATGAAAAAGGATGGGATGAACACCTATCTTTCCCTATCCTGACAAAGAGGTCCCTGCAATCTAAAACTAAAGAACCTAGTGTCAAAAAGATCTCTGACCCTCACACTAATACATACAAAAAGTATACTAGGAAAGTATGGCTAACTCTAATTCAACAAATCAATTAATCGCTTCAAAATTAAAGAGATCTGAAAGCTCTTCTTGTAACCAGGGCTGGGCTCCCTTGCCCTGGTTCAATTCAGGAATGCTTCGAGCACAGTTCAACAAAGTTTTGTTCACAGTAATACAAAATGTTTCTTCCAACCACTGCGTATTTCCCTTTTGACCCAGCAAATGTCATTTCCACAAATGTTTCTCTGCAATTCAAAAAAACTGGTGTTTCCCAAATGATCCTTCTTGGAATGGTAAAAGTCTTTCTCTCATAGCAAAAGTTCAAAACTAAAGCAATTGTTCTTGTCAAAACGTCCAAAAATTATTAACATATTATACCTTCTTCAAATAAACCACTTGAGTCAGGATAGCAAAACAACTTCTCTTGGTGATGCCACAGCTTGTTAATCAAATGATAATGTTAAGGAGTTCTTTTGATTCAACAAAGGTCTTTACATCACACCTTTTTCCACAAATACACTTCAGCAAATCATCTTCTTTCCTGGTATACTCGCCTGCCAGGACTAACTACTTTGACCCCTTTCTTGGTGTACTGGCCTGCTACAAAGAAAACTCCTACAACTACATTGAGTATTTCTTAACTGCTTCTAGTCAGCCTCTTGACTGTTGGCAGTTTGGTTTGCAAGTTTCCCCCAGTCAATAACCCAAGAATGGGGAGTTGTGCCCTTATTGCCTCAGTATGGTTTCACAGTCTCTTGGCTGTTGGCAAAGCGGGATATAAGCTTTCCCCAATCATGATCTCCTAAAGGGGATTTACGCCTTTGTGGTTCTATTGTGGTTTTCTCAAAGCCTCTTGTTTGTTGGTAATGCTGGTTGTAGGCTTTCAACAATTGTATTCTCATATGAGGAAACATGCGCTATTGCCACTTTTGCTCTGTTTTAAGTAATCAATATTGACAATTGAGTGGTTTCTGCTTCCTTAATTCATTAATTGTTCGGTATTCAGAATCATGTGGCTTCTGCTTTCTTTCATTAATTGTTCGGTGTTATAAATTATGTAATTTCAACAAATGTCTTACTTGGAATGCACCAGAGTCAGCTTTCACATTTATCCAACTGGCTTTCTTCGGCATGTCCTTTTCGTGGTCAGGTATTGTGGCAGACCACCGGTATACTGCCCGTTCTATCTCCTGCTACCGCGTACCTTAGGTGAGCTGCACATTGGTCGCAGGGAGCTCTGACATCTCTGTTGATCTTCTGTGGCTTTTTTGCTCACAGGCACGTTGTCTTGAATTGGGAGCCCATCTCCTGATAAGCTTGGCTACTGCTTGACACGCTGCTTCCAGTTGTGCGTACTCTGCACTTCTGCTCTCCTTCAGCCTTCGTAACGGCTTCCCCTGGTGGTGTTCTTTCCGTGGCTGCTTCTGCACCTCGGATAACGTCTGCTTCTACAGCTACACCCTCTGCACGCCCTTCCAGGTCTCGTTTACCTCCTTCTCCTTCTTTCTGCAGCTGTGCCTCCTTTTTGGATTTAAATGT
Source organism: Ambystoma mexicanum (assembly GCF_040938575.1). Taxonomy (NCBI): domain Eukaryota; kingdom Metazoa; phylum Chordata; class Amphibia; order Caudata; family Ambystomatidae; genus Ambystoma; species Ambystoma mexicanum. The sequence continues at coordinate 760,707,481 of NC_090937.1, read as the reverse complement.
CCTGCTCACAGCAATCTGAATCCTCATTGACCGAGTCCCTCTTCCTTCTCTCAGTACCATAGGCATTATGGGTACTGAAGTCCACAGGGAATTGTTTAACATTAGTTTGTTCTATTTTACAATAAGCCATCAGTATTTTAGGAAGGATAGGGGAATACTGAGCTAAGGTTGTCAACGATTCCCCCTGGCATGAGTCCCCTTCCATGTGATCCTCCCACATGATACCACCCCCAGGGTCAGGATGAGGTAGCGGCTGCCTTCCCCATACCACATGAGGAGGCCCATACCAAGGTCCTAGTGATGATCTCACTAGATTTATCACAGTGATCAGCACGCAACAATCAGAACTTCACACCTCAAACACTGTTTTCTGAAATACTCCTATTTGATGAAAATGCCGACTTCGAAACCCTCAGGTTTGAGGCGTTAAGGATTGCAACGCTAAAAAGTAATTAAGATCGAGTTACATTCTGCTTCTTCTTCCGTTTAAGAAACCGAGAAAAATCAGTAATCATCCTCCCATTCAGCACACCCATGAATACAACACAGTCTTAGTCACCAAACGTCGATCTATAAGAAAACTAAAGAGAGACGCAGTAACTAAGAATCAGCCGGCACTCTGCGAAAACCTTGCCGTAGAAACAAGACATTATAAACAATGGCTGAGAAATTCTAGAGAGTTACTTTACCAATCTGACGCCGAGGCGATGTTGAAGGCTCTGTTAAACAAAAAACCCCGCGACTTTTGGTTGTTAATCAATAAATCGAACAAACTTCAAAACTCGCAGATGATAAACCCAGTTATAGAAGCTAAATGGACCGACCATTTTCGAAAACTGTTCGAGCCAGTGAAAGGAAACACCTACGAACCAGAACAACAAAAAGATTCAGCCTGGATCGACCAGATAGAAATCGACGAAATCAAATCAATTATTTTGAAATTGAAACCATCGAGAGCCCCGGGCCCTGACGGGCTCGCTAACTGCGACCTTAAACAAAATCCAGAGGAATGGGCGAACCTTATCTGCTCAATTTTTAAAGTATGCAGAGAAAGTAAAACCACTCCGGACTCATGGTCAAAAGCTTTGATCGTTCCGATCTTTAAAAAGGGAGCCAGAGACGATCCCTCGAATTACAGGCCAATAGCCTTGTTAGATGCCATTGGAAAAGTTTTTGCTACAATCCTACTGAACCATTTTCGCAAATGGGCAGCTACTGCTGGCTGTTCAGAGTTTCTCCAAACTGGATTTCAAAAAAATGCAAGTACGAGTGCAAATATTCTGTGCTTGAACTTACTCAAAGACAGAGTTATGATTGGATCTCCACGGATTTACCTAGCGTTCGTTGATCTGTCGGCTGCTTTTGACCGAGTGAACAGATCCAAACTATGGTCCAAACTTAAGTGTTGGAAATGTCCTGCGACCATTTTGGACCCAATAATCAAACTTCACTCCGAAACCAGTATAAAAGTACGCCTAAATAATCAAGGTCTAACGTCTAACTCTATCCCGACTTTTCGAGGAGTAAAACAGGGATGTCCCCTGGCCCCTGCTTTGATCATATCATTCCTAGGAGATTTCAAAGAGTCCCAATCTAAAATCAGATCCTTTCCTCCGAAAATAGGCAACACTCAGGTGCCTAGACTTCTATATGCGGATGATTTAATATTGCTTGATCAGACCCAGATCGGCTTGCAAGGACAACTAGACAACCTATCAGCCTATACCATCGTAAATAATTTGGAAATCAATAAATCGAAAACCAAGATAATGATTTTCCAAAAACAAGGCACCAAAAAGAAAGTGGCTTTCAATTGGCTCCTCTATGACACCAAAATAGAAGTGGTTGAGTCGTTCAAGTATCTCGGAATTCAACTCGACAGTACAAAGTGGGCCAGGAACCTGCAAAATGACCTATGGGCGAAGGCTAAGAATCTAGCTTCGCAATTGAGAGCTGTTGATCGGAAATACGGGAAATTCTCTCTGCAAATAGCCATCAACTTTTACAAGGCCAAGATTATCCCCTCGTTGACTTACGGCATGGACGCCACTCCGTCTATTCCTCAGGGCCTCTGGCTTAAACTCGAAGGTTTTATCTGGAGATCGGTGCTGGGTTTACCTAACTCTGTTGCTGTAGCCCCGATCCGACGGGAACTCGGTCTTGTTTCCCTAAAAGCGGTGGTGGATATCGCAACTCTATATCTGTACAGTAAAGTCATCCATCCAGAGAGCCTAGAAATCTATCGAATAATTGCCGAAGAGATCGAGAAGGGCAATAACCAAACGATGAATAAATGGGCTCAGGACCAAAATTTGAAACTGGAGGAAATCGCTTGTAACAAAGAAGAATTAAAGTACAATCCTGTTAGGATTAAAACCAAACTACAGTGTACAGATTGGATCCTGACCATCGAAAAAGCAACTGGTAACAAATTATTAGCCCATCTTCCAACGAACATCCAACAAATTGAAAGAACCAATGGCATATTGCAAACGATATCCTAACAAAGCCTTAATGAGAACTTTCTTAAAAGCCTGTCTCAACGTTCTCCCGACGCAGGAAATTCTGGCGATCAGGACAGGATCCACGGCAAAAGCCTGTAGACTTTGCAAAAACGCTGAAGAAATAGAATCCATCAGACACCTGCTAATGCTCTGTCCTGCTCTGCACCAAGAAAGGATGGCCTTTTTCAGCTCCCTGACTGCTAACTCGTTTGCAAGTAACGAAGACATCTGGTGGAATCGCTTAATCACTGGGGACAAGACAAGATGGCATACGGCGTCTGCTAAACTGTTGAACTTAGCATTTCAAAAAATTACTTTGACCACCGTCATTTGACTCTTCATCTCTTTATTGGTGGAAGCTTCGTTCTTGTTCCCCTGGCGATGCTTTTCACTCTTCTTCTTCTCTTGAGCTCTTGTAAAAATCTTGTTTGATTACACACAAGTAATAAAAAATAAAAAAAAATAAAAAAGTAATTTACCGATCCTCACAGAATATGCCAGTGGTGCCTCAGTGCTGACCATGAAACAGCTGAGGTGCTCAAAATGAAGGCTTGGGAGATATTAATCCAAATCCCAGAGTTCTGAATTCTTGAAGGTGTGCCCCTACAAAGAAAAAGCTGAATTCACTGACAGTACTTCAGCGAAGTCTATGTGAAATTCGAGAAAGCATAAGATATCCCACTCCTGAAGTGACACCCATCATTCATCTTCGAAGAAGAAAAGAAGACTACACTCTGTCCCCTCGCCGCAAAGGCAGGTAAGGTTCCCATCCAAATCTGCTTTGGCAGAAGAAATGGCAACAATTCAGGCAGAAGATGCTTGAAGTGTTGGAAAAAGCTGCCAGTCAACCTCCTCATCAGAGTCAAAGGAGAAAGAAGGGTCAGAGCCATCCCTGCAACTTAAAGCTGGCAAGAACACTAATAAAGGCTTGTCCAGTGCACCAAAAGCCCAGAGCATGAAGCATCTCGTAACCGAGGCACCGTCAATGGGCGTGTCTGTTTTGATCTTGACCCGGCACCTTTTTCTACGGGCCCATCGTTGCCAAGCCTAGAGGACTTGTCGGTGCCCTGATGTGCGCCAAAGTTGAGAAAAGATTTCATGTCTTCTTTTTAGAAGATTCTCGATGAGGATGGAGAGAAACCCCCTTTTGGGCTACATCCCCTGCAGCTCACTAATCCTCCCGAGGAGTTATTCTCTGAAGAAGCTATGATTGAGGATTTAGCTGCAGACCTACAGGAGGCAAATTGCCCGGACACTTCCCCTGATGTCGAGCTTTGCATTTAAGATCCCCATGCGCAGTCATGGGGAAGATGTCTAAAATCCTGTGTTGGGCTTCTCCAACAAAACAAGTCACAGAATATATTGCATATTCTGGACAGCGCCCCAATAAGGGAACCAGTTTTGCCATTCCATGAATCCTAAATGACCCACTTATAGAGCTATGGAAGAAGCCCTGCTCAGCAGCAGCAGTAAGAGAGGACCATACAAAGAAGTACAGTCCAGCTTGTTCCGAGTCTGACTTCGTCACAAAGCACCCTAGTCCTGAGCTTAGTAATACAGGCTGCCACATCAGGGACCACATCTTCAGCTTACCCCTATTTGTCCCCATGTAGGGACGATAAAAAGGTGGATGCATGGGCCAAATGGTTTTTGCCTCAGGGAGCATGGTTCTTAAAGCAGTAAACTCCTTCTTCCCCTTGTTAAAATACACCCACACCAGGTGGTCGGCCATTGAATAAGCTGCAGAGGAGATTCCAGATGGAGAAAAGAGGGCAGCTTTTTAAAATATTTTTACAGACGGGAAGAAAGCAATGTGCCAGGTCCTGCAATCTGGCTTAGACACTTCAGACTGCCTAGGCAGAGTGATAGGCACTAGCTCAGTACTCAAGTCGCCTCCCCTGGCTAAGGAAATCTGGGTTTGCACCGATATGCAAGCTGGGGTGCGAGATACGGTCCTTGGTGGTCAAAATCCCTTAGGGAGAAGAGGTTCATCTGCCACAGGAGACCTACAATCGGTGGAGGGGTCAGGGGGATCCCAAGTCAAACCTCTGCCACTGCTACTGTCCATCAGGCTCGGTGGTGGCACCAAATCCTTCATAAATGCACCATATAAACGTTGCCAGTGGGATGGCGTCACTCAATAATACAGAAAATAGCGGTAGATAGTCTCACATGGGTACTGTCTTCCATTCATCAGATGCCACCCTACCTATCCCCCCCTCGCGTCTACAGACCAAAATGTCCCGACCCGCTATTCCAGCAGGAGGCTACTTCCCTGCTAGAGAAAGGTGCAATAGAAGCAGTATCTTTAGCAGAAATGAATCGGGACAAGGACTGCGATCCATCATGGACCTGAGGCGCTTGAACAAGTTCCTCAGGAAGGACAAATTGAAGATAGTAACTAATTTGCAGATTCTCCAGGCCCTAGAGCTTTAGGTTTGGCTGGTGTCATTGGATCTTCAGGATGCTTACTCCCATGTGCCAATACACCCAAAGCACAGGAAGTACCTGAGATTTGTGATCAGCAGCGCAAACTACCAGGTCAAGGTACTGCCATTCGGGCTCACCGCCACCCAGAGGGCCTTCACCAAGTTATTGTCAGTGATGGCGGCCATTCTGATAAGGGAGGGGATTCGTGTCTTCCCCTCTCTATCATCTCGAGGACAGAGCTTCCAAATTTCTTCTAATGGTCTCAAAATTCCAGAGCACCCAAGCTTTACTGGCCATTGATTTTTCAAGGTTGCTGGGTCTCATGGCACCCTGCGTTTTCCTGGTGCCAGAGGCCAGACTGAGAATGAGATTCATTCAGCGGGCCCTCAGATCCCAGTGGTCACAGTTCTCGGGAAACATGACTGATCTGTTGAAGGTCCCGACCAGGGTCTCACAGGACCTCCTGTGGTGGTCCAACAAGGAGAACTTGATGGTGTGCGAACCATTTTGGCAACCTTGGCAGAAAGTGACGATAGTAATGGATGCCTTGCTTGAAGGGCTGGTGGGGGGGGGGGGGCGGGCACACCAGAACAAACGCACGGTGAGTGGGCTGTGGTCCTCAGCAGAAGTGAAACTCCACATAAACCTTCTGGAGTTGAGGGTGATCAGACTGTCGCGGATGGCTTTTCTGCCCTTGATACAACAGTCCTGATCATGACTGACAACACAGTGGCCATGCACTACCTCAACAAGAGAGGTGGTGTAAGGTCACTACCACTGTGCAGAGAGGCAATGCAACTCTGGTTTTGGGGGTTGCAAACACAAATCTCCTGGTCTGAAATTCACCTGGCCTGTAAAGAGAACACAGTGGCAGGCACCCTGAGCAGAAGAGCTACAAACTGCTCTGCTCCAGGGAATTTCCCCCAAGGAAAGCACTTGGGACGCTTTCGTAGTGGACTGGAATGTTCCACTGCTGTACGCGTTCCCACAAATTCCCATCATACTACATGTCATCAGGAGGTTGTAGTTCTGTGCAACCATGATCCTGATGGCTCCAGATTGGGCCAGGAGAATGTGGTACCCAGGCCTTTCTGTACTTTGGCCATCTGCCTGCCACGGCATCTCCCAAATAGAGCAGACCTACTCTCGCAAGATGGAGGACTGATCTTCCACCCCAGTGTCGGTACCCTCAATCTACATGCCTAGCTACCAAGATGATGTGGTGCAGAGATTGGGATCTACCAGAGTACATGATGGAGGTGTTACTGTCAGCAGGAAGGCCAGCAACAAAGGCTCTCTACCACTGCTGATGGTAGAAATGTTGCAGCTGGTGTAGAGCCAAGGAAGTAGATCCTTTATTATGTGACATTGCTTCAGTACAATCATTTGTTATACCTTGCGCGTCACAGGCTTCAGGTGGCTACAGCCGATGGGTGCTTTGCAGCAATTTCTAAATTTAAGAGATCACCACACCAAGGCTCCTATTTCACGCTTCCTTTGCTCCTGCAATTCCTCAAGGCACTGATAAACACCTTTCCTCCAACACCATTTGTGGTACCGGCATGGGACCTACATCTAGTGTTATTGTTTTAATAGGTAGATAATTTTAACCAATGCACTCTTGCCCACTCAGTCTTCTCACCTGGACAACATCCCTTATTGTTGCTATCACATTAGCACGCAGAGTGAGTGCTCTATCTTACAAACCAACCGAGGTCACATGCAGGCTATTTGTATCTGTCATGTCCGGACCCGTGGCCGAAGAGTGTAGTCTGTGACCCAACTGGACCTCTTTTAGCACCATTGCACCTCTAAATGAATAAGCTCTGAAATGTCCTGTATCAATGTTCCCCCTATTCCTAGCTCGTCAGGCCCAATGCGACAGAGGAGACTAGGGCACAAGCGTATGTGGTTTCCTAAGTGCCAAGTAGGATTGACATCAATTCCCTGCTCTCAACACCTGCATCCTAGCTTTGTAGTTTTTAAGGCACTAAACTGAGCTACAGTTGCAGTGGAACAGCTGGATCGGATGCCGGCATAATACCTTTCTCAGTCCACCTAGATACATGGAAAACTGCTTCTTCTGATGAGAAAGACCTACTGCCAAATGTGAGAGCTCTTGCGTCTACTTCCTTACAGGAAATCCAACAAAGGAGCATTTCTAACTTAGCTGAAGGCTCCTGCAGTGCTATTTTTTTCTCTACCACGATAAGAAAAACAACCCTCTCATTTCCATGCCAAAGATAGCTTTATCTCTGCTATATCTCCTCTACCATTTTGAGCAACATGTAAACGAAAGGATGCTCTCCTTTCGGAGCCCCATTGGATATACACATTCTGATGAAATGGCCAATCTGGAAGTCTCCACAGTCCTAAGGACCCTGCCACCTCTTGCAAAAGAAGACAAGACATTCAAAATATGAACGTTAGCTCTTGCAGCATCAGCTCAACCTTTCCAATGTCGTTTATTACATACAGATCAGTCTGCTGATTAGATGGTTTTCACTTCACTTACTTGCTAAAGAGGGAGCTCTGCCTGTCCTCTTCCGCCATCCTCTCTACCTGACCCGCCATAACCTCTGCTGACGCTTACTAATGTAATTTTGAATATTTAAATAACTCTCCTTTAATTTGAGGCACTTACTCCCTTAGGTTAATGTTACCTTTGTGTTACCTTTGTAAGTCACCTCTTGTCTTATGTATATTTCTGTTTGTTTTGTGTCTGTTATATGTGCTACATTTTTACACCCTCATAAACTGGCTCACTGTTTGTTCTCGTCTTTTTGTTATTCCATTGGCACTCTTTGTGGGAATGGCTCTGCCAACTCTAATTGTGTTATTGTAAGTAATTTCTGATGGAAATTGACATCCCTGTTTTTCAAGTAATTACAAATAAATGAGTAATGTCTGGAGCATAGGAGCTCTGATTGAACCCTTCAGTTTCTCTTGAATTTCTAGAAATGTCAATCTTTCCCTGAAATCATCCAGTCAGTCAGATGCAGGGACTCCTTCAGAATTAGCACCTTAGATTTGCCCAACACATCTATATGAAGCTAGATTTTCTGAGGGATAATAATTGGAGATCTATACAAAATTACAGTAGAGTTGGGAACCAGGCTTGCGATAACCTGAAAATGTTACATGCTTCAAATCTTAAGCTATATCACAACGTGCAAAGAATTTCTAGAGGTTTAAGAATTCAATTGTAACCTTCTCTTGGCAAAGACATCCCTGTTTTTGGGAAACTTTGGTGACACATTTTAAATAAGTGCTCGCTAGATTTGATTATTCTAACCTTTGAGGAATTGGCAAATTCCTTGCACCGGTTGTATGTAGAGATCACGGTTTTGGAAAAATAATGCATCACAGTTCATGAACAAACGAGAACTAGACTCCACTTTTAAAAAAAATAATCAAACATTGAAAAATTATGAGAAGGAACTGCCAACTAGGAAAATAAGAGCATTTAAATGTGATTTGATTGATTGCAAACTTGATGTTGTTCATTCCTGGCAAGAATATTATCAGACTAATAAGAGGGACAATCAATTTCAATTTTAAAAAAACATGGAACCCTACAAAAAAATCTAGCACTTCAGCTGAAGTATCTAGTTATGAGTTAAAAGAAATGCAAAGGAGGAAGAGCAAGAGATAGACACACAAGAAGACATTGGTAGAGGTAGTCAATTACTTTGACCCATGAGTGGTGTGGTAGACCAGTGCCATTTTTAGAGCATACAATCCCATAAGAAGGAAGACAAAAGGAACTGCACCAATAACAAAGGAAAACTTAGTATTCAACATATCTGTCTTGCATTTGACATTTCAAAAATCTCTACTTCAAAAACATCTATCCTATGTACTGTAAGGAGTCGGAAGCATGAGGCTGACACAGTGGCGGCATGTTTAAGCAATGAAGATTACCCAGGCTATTAGCACCGGTAATCTTTATTCTATTAAAGACACAGAGGCAAGCATTATGCTTAAACTCTTTAATGCCACTTCTCATAGCAGCTCTTCTAAAAACTTAACATCTTCAGTTTCAACAAAAGCATTTCCTTTTTTCTTTTCTTTTTTCATCAAGTAACCAGAAAACTGAAAAATCTATCCACAAAACTACCATCATCTGGGACTACCAATACCCACAAGTCCTCAGTGTGACCTCAGTCCAAGCACCACTCCTGGACCAGCACTGTCCATACATCACATCCTGCTCAAACTCTTCCTCTTCCTTCGATGTCTTGAAAATTATAAAACTTCTCAACGTTGTTAACATGAAACTGTAACCGCTTTCGGTACATTCCGACATGCTGACTCCTTAGTTCCGGCTTCCTTAATCATGCAGCTCTTCCAACTCAGGTGCTCTTGGACTCGTTTCATAGGACCCAAACCAAAAACACATCATTAGGGTGGGACTACACAGTCGCTGTTACATAACCATATACATGATAAAGAAAAAATAGCAGTGACAAATCATTTCACCAATCCCCCCCTGCGTACAAGGATGGGTAATGCTTGCTTCTGTGTCTTTAATAGAATCAAGACTACCGGCGCTAATAGCCTCGGTAATCTTCATTCTATGTCAAGACTGGAGGCAAGCATTATGTTTGTTCAAAGCTTTCTAACACCACATGAGCTACAGTAGAGACTGACTTGAAATAAAAGGTCTTAAATGTAGACGCTGAGGTCCAGTCTGCTGCCTATAATATATCATGCCACGAAGCTCCTGCTACAAATGCTTTAGATGTCATAGCTCCCCTGACTGAGTGGGCCCCAAAGATGTTCAGATCTATTGCCACCCAACACATGTCTTCTCTTACCCATCTGGATATGGTGACTGTAGCTATCTCATGAAAAGGCTTCCTACGCGGTATCAGCAGGTGAAGCCCCGCTGCCCTAACACCTTCAGTCACTCTCTCATATTCTTTAATGCAGCCCGCTACACACTACTTGGGCTCGCTCGGGAAATAAGAATATGAAATTACTGTAGTTGCACTCTTAGTTCTCTGCGCAATCTGGAAGGCTATTCCCTCCAGATAGAAAATCTTTCTGTTAACCTCTAAGGTCTGCACATTAGAAAAACTCCTGCAAGAAACCAAACACAAAAGCATAGCTAGCTTGCCAGACCGGCGCTGCACTGACAACAACTCGTTATCTGGCCATTGCTTAAAGAGTCGGAATACTACTTCGATGTCCCACAATACTGAATACCTGGGGACTGGAGGTCTGCGCATCTTTACCTCTTTTAGCAATCCGATAACTGATGGGTGTTCCCCAATAGGTCGGCCATCACACCTCTCGGGTCCTGCGGGGATCCCTGATCGATATACTTCCAGGGTACGAAAGGCTCTCCCACTAACTGCCAACTCTGCCCAAAAATTAAGCAGATGGGCTACTGGTGCTGAAACAGGATGAACACATAGCTGTACACACCATTCTTCCCATTTTGTCCATGCTGCGTCATAGCTCCTAAGCGTGGAGGGGGCCCATGACTCTCTGATACAGTTTGCAGCCTCTCTCGAAGGGGCCGGCAGGTCCCATCAGTTCCTGAAATCCTGCACGCCAGAAGCTGCAGGGCCCTCATCTGGACTAAGGAGTGCCTCTGCCCTCTTGGGTCGCATAGGTCAGTTTCCCACAGAATCAGTCTCAGGAAATCTGACGAAAGTTCCATCAGAATCGGAAACCATGCTTGCGATTTCCAAAGCGGCGCTACCACTACCACCTCTGCTCGTTCTTGACAAACCTTTGCTACAGCTCTCATCAACATAATGAACGGGGGAAAGGCATAGTGAAGTGCTCCCTCTCCCCCCAACAGTGCAGAAACGCATCTGTTCCCATAGCCCCAGGATCCAGTCACTAGCTGTAATATTTGTGAATCTGTCCGTTCAACCTGAAGGCAAAGAGGTTTATTTACACTGGGTCCCACACTCTCTGTAACTGAACAAAAATTCATCTGTTCAACATCAATCGCTGGAGTCTACCAGATACCTGGAGTTCCAATCTGCTATGACGTTCTGTTTCGCCGGAAAGGTACTGCGCTGCTATTACTAATTTCCTCTGCAGGCAATAAAGCCAAAAATCTGTCGCTATCTCAGCTAACATTTTCAACCTCGTTCCTCCTAACTTGTTTATGTAACGCACTGCCGAGATATTGTCCATCCTCAGCAGAATTACGCAATTCGCTCGGTCTTTGGCGAGTGCCTGTACCGCGAACGACCCTGCTAGCAGCTCTAGACAATTTATATGAAGCTTTAGCTCTTTCTCTGACCTTCTTCCTCCTATTTGCAATTGCCCGCATCTGGCGCCCCAGCCGGACCTGCTTGCATCCGACTCTATGACCAGCTCCGGCACATCCCTGAAGATTGCTCTGCCGTTCCAGACCTCCATATTCTGCAGCCACCACTGTAGCTCCACTCTCCTTTCTTCATCGAGCAGCACTAACTGATGATACTTCACTCTGCCTTGCTAATGTCTGATTTTCATTCTCTAGAGCGCGCTGTAATGTAGAGGCCCTGGAAAGATGGCCTGAATGGAGGCTGCTAGAAGCCCTACTATCTGCGACTGACTCCAAAGCGAAATATGCGACTTCCCCATCGCTGTCCTCAATTCCTTCTTTATACTCTTTATTTTCTGCTGCGGCAGCTCCAGCGTGGCCTTCCTGGTGTCTATCACAAACCCCAGGAATTCCATCCGTGGCTTCAGACTGGGTTCCGATTTCTCTCGATTTTATCAGAAACCGGAGGGAGGACAGGGGAGCGCTCACCCAGAGCACTTGCTCCTTTAAGGCTGACTTGTTCTGTGCGAGCGCTAAAATATTGTCTAAGTAAATAATTCTGATGCCCCAGTTTCTGATTACTTCCGCGACTGGCGTCATCACTTTCGTGAAAGCCCAGGGGGCCGATGCTAGGCCAAAAGGCAGGCATGCAAAATGCCAACTCTGTCCCTTCCAGTAAAATCTGAGATAGTCTCTGAACTCTTGAGTTACTGGAATGGTCAGATAGCCAGCCTCGCTAACCAGTCTCTCCTGCGCAATAAGTCCCTGAGGAGGTGAATGCCCTCCATCTTGAAGTGCCTGTATATCAGCCACCCATTCAACTCCTTCCCGTTGATAACTAGCCTTGACTTCCCTTTCCTGTGGACTAGGAACATATTGCTGTAAAACCCCATACTTCTGTCGGGACATCTTTCAATCGCTCCTTTCTCCACTAGCGCTAGACGCTCCCCCTCGAAAAGTAACTCTTTGTCCCTTGTCATCTTGAAAACTGTCAGGATACGGGTCTGCTGTGGGGAACCCACAAACTATAACTTTAAACCTACTGTGGCCTGGAACACCCAGGCATCGCTTGATATTGCACGCCACTTGCTTATATGGAAAGCTGTCCGTCCCCCAACCCTGCGGTATCCTTCGCTCTGTGCACTTACGGCCGGCTGCATTGTGCTGTTGGAAATTCCCTCTGCCTCTTCTTCCACAGAAGCCTCTCTTGCAGGAAAAAAAAGCATCCTGTTGCCTGTTCTCGCAGTACTGTGTCCTGGGCCCCTAAGGCTGTCTTGCCAAGGCACGATCGGCTGTGCTGCCTCTACGGTGACCAGTCCCAGCGAAAACATGCCTCAGGGAATATTTTACATTAGGATGATTGGGCCTTCTCCGGCGCTGTGTATCAACGAATCTGGACATCTCCTTGGTGAACGCCTCCCCAAATAGCATACCTTTCCCCACCTCGCCTTCTTCGTAATTGGCGAGATCTCCTAACTTGCTGTCAATCATCAGCAAAAGACTACGGTGCCTCTCCGCCGACAGAGTACAACTGCCTTTGCCTAGAGAGAAAACAGCCGTCTGCGCCCAGTTGGCTTGCGTTTGCGGATCTACTGGTTCTCCGGTATCCCTGGACCTTTCCACCAGGTCCATAATCTTCGCGAGGGTCCCCTGTCATATCGAGAACTTTGTCATGTCATGACATGACTTCCAGGCACTGTCAACTACTCTCCTGACGCCCTTCGTGGTTTTAGTCACAAAAGTGATAATCTTGGCATCCAGTTCCGGTGTCTCCATTTTTTGTCTGGGGAGTTCCGACCTGGGACACTCTGCCCTCATTCTGAAGCTCACTTTCCTCTCCAGGGGTTTGTGAATACGTTGCGCCATATACTGGGCCACTCTTGGGGAAGGCAGCCATTTTGTAGACTTCGCGTGTCTAATATTGTCTGGATCAAACATGTCTTCCCCTTCCTCTGGACTTCTAGGTCCCTTGTCGTCACTCTCCACCGTCTCCTCTGCAAGGACTTCCTCGACCTAGTCATCCTCTGCTTCTGAGAATTCTTCGCCTTATTCGGCTTCCCCTGTATTTAACACCCTTGGTGTAGGGGGTACAAGGCTTGGCACTGGTGTTTTCCCTAAAAAAAGCTGCTTTCAGCTTGTCAAAGGGGCCGGCAACCTCTCTGGGCTTGTTCTGGTTCCCTGTCATTTGAGCCAGGGGGTAGAAGAGTGGGGGCTCTTCCAGGTCTTGTCCACCCCCTTAAGCACCAACACCTGTTTCTTCTGCCCCTGTGAGATTCCTTCTCCAGGCCTGAGCTCTCTCGTCCTTTTTTAGAGACCTTTGTTGTTATAAGGGATTCTAGCGCTGCTAGGTGCTCCTGAATGGGTCTTACACCTTGGGACACAGCCATTGCTAGAGAGTCTCCCAGGACCCTCTTAAAGCTGAGAGACGGGTCTCTGTCCCCGTCCCACTCCTCCTCACTGTATTCTGGAGTGGTGCTTCCCTCTTCCATTCTGTCTGTGTGGAGGATTAGCCCTCTTGAGTATGAACTGTCCCTAATACTATGTGTTTCTTTATCTTTTTTTTTATTTTCATGCTTTTCTTATGGTGTGCCTGGATTGCCGGTGCCTTGCAGAGGGCAGTCGTAGGTGAGAGGCTCTGCGCTTATTCGCCCCTTATGCGAGGTCGTGTGGACACAGAACGCTTACTCCGTGTAAAATGCTTCAATTTCGTATTGGAAATCTGCTGCGCATGCGCGATGCACACTTATGCAACGTGACTAGCGGAAACAGCAGGTCCTTTCCTCTAAACCACATGGCCAGAAAGGCCCTGCTGCCCCTACGCGGCTGCCTGAAACACTCTGCGGGAGGGCACCGGTCACCGAAAAGCAAACGAGATAACTCGCAGTCCCGGTGCTCTCCCTGCCACTAATCTGCCCGTGCTATGAATTCGCCATATGCGCGTCTCCGCTCACCTTCGCAACTACGGCACCATTTCAAATACAATGATACAAGTACACAAGAAAACCTCCTTTCAACTTAATAATCACGCTCTTCGCTCCGCGCGCTCACAATTATACTATCACTTCAATACGGTTAGAGCTCATGTGAAAGGTGACTTATCTCTATAGAAGCAGCCAAGAAAGAAGGAGTTCGAGCACGATGTGATGTATGGACAATGCTGGTCCAGGATTGGTGCTTGAACTGAGGTCAAAACTACAGGAACACTGGGGACTTGTGCGGTTAGGTGGCCCCAAATGATGGTAGTTTTGTGGATTGTTTTTTCTATTTTCTGTTTACTGGTTGAAAGAAAAGAAAAAAGGAAATGTTTTTGTTGAATCTGAAGATGTTAAGTTTTGAAAAGAGCTGCTATGAGAAGTGGCATTAAAGAGTTTGGCATAATGCTTGCCTCCGTTCTTGACATAGAATTAGCTTTATTTAAAGTAAAAGAAAAGAAAGAAAAACCTAGGTATCCCGACCCAATGGTTAAGAGGGGTTTCCCTGCCTCAACAGAGTACTAATGGCCTGTCAGAATGTCCGTCTTAAATAAAGAGTCCACCGTATTGTGTCAAAACCTATTTCCAACACTTAAATTATTAACTATACTAAAACAGGATGGTGATCTTCTTGGTCCAGAAGAACAACTCCCTTCTTCTTGACGGTTGATCAGGCCTGCTTAAGTGATGAAACAAGAATGTCTTACACCAAAAAGGATAAATCGAAATCTCGGAGGTTTCACCGATGTGCAATGAAAACAAATTATCCTGATGTCAATATTCCCGTTATACCAGGCAGGAGGATTCCTTTTCCCTGGCTTGTTACCATATAAAAGTTCAGTCCAGCCGGGTTGTCTTCCGGTTTCCTGGCTTATTCCTTTTCTTTCACAAGCACCAAGAGGATGTCTCCCCTTCTCCAGGTTTCATGCAACGTATAGCTCACAGTTCTTAATATTAGGGGGATGACTCCTTCCCCATAACCTTTCTCAGGCTTCCTTCCAATTCAGCTCTTTCCAGGTTTCCTGGGTAGGTCATGATGCCAGGGGCAATGGCTTGCATCCTCTGGCCTTTCTCCTGCTTTCACCAGTCATCTTGGTTCCCTAGTCCTTCGGGTACTACGACTATGAAGATCAAGAAGAATGCTTGTTCCCTTATGGGTGCAGGTCCTAGACTTGCACTGATGAACTTGGCTCACTATCCTGCCAAGTCTTTCTCTTGCTTTCTTAAAGCTCCCACAGTCACCTTGTTTGCCCAGTCCGTCGGTTACTGTGAATATGAAGAGCAGTGAGGAGGCTTGCTGCTTTATCAGTTTGGATCCCAGATTTGCATTGCTAGACTTGGTTCACTACCCTGCCAAGTCTTTCCACTACACAAAAATGTCTCTTGCCTTAATGCAGGTGTCCCAGACCCAATATCATGGCTTCTCCCCATAGTTTTCTTCTTCAAATTAGCTCCACCACTCTCTAGGGGCCTGGTACCTCCCTGTCCATCTGTGTACTGCATCTCATGGTGCACGATGGTCTTGTCTCCCCCTGAACGGCCTGTGGTCTGCCGTGGGGTTTCCCCTTCTCTCTGCGTCCTTCTGTGAACTGAGGATACTCCGCACTGTCAGTCTTCCTTTGGTTGGCATGGCACCTTCTCCCCCGCATACCGACCTTCAGGGAGAGAGACCAAGAGTTTCATCTTCTTTGCTCGTTGAGTGGTCCCTCTCAATTGAACCAGCCCCCCAGCGCCTTTCTGCCCTCTGGCTCCTCCAGGGCGGGCTTGACCTATGGATCCTCCTGGGAGGGCTAGACTCTTTGTCAAGTCCTTTAGAGAGGGACTTTCCTGGGCCTCCCCCATTCCTTAGCTCCTCGCTGGTGAGAAAAGGTTGCCCCTCTCTCCGGCACGGCTTCTGGTCCACAGCACTTTCTCTTGGAGCATAACTTCCTTGCTCCTCCAGGGAAGGCTTGACAACACTTCCTGGTTCCCTTCCTCTATTTCTTTTTTTTTTATTTTACTTTTCAAAACCTTTATTCGACGCACAGTCATCAGGTTACAATACATTACAAAATGGCTAAAATACATAAAAAAAACAGACTGTTAAAATATCACACACAAAAACCTGACTGCAACTCTGTAAAGTAACTTTAAAAACATTTGGTACAACAACACTAGGCCTTAGTTATCACAATCAAGTAGGTCTAACCATACCCAAAAGCGGTTGTGGCACCAGGAGAGAAATACTTGCAGGATGGTGCCTGGGTTAAAATGCTACCTTCCTTCTCCTCCGCAACCAAGCTCTGTGGAAGTAGCTGGCCACTGAGTATGCCGTTGTGGAGTGCCCACTGTCTTGATACCTGCCTCCAGCAGTACGGGTCTCAGATATAACCGCCTTAGCCGCTGTTAGGGCTTGCAAAATAAAAGGAAGTGTCCTATTGTCTCCTTGGTAGTTCTGCATGATGGCCAACTGGCTGGGTCGGAGCTCTTCCATTTGGAGGTCAAGGTGGTAATTGGCAGGATCCCTAGTCTAATCCTCATTCATAGTGATCGAGCATAGGCAGGACTGATCTGATCCAGATAGGCTTTGAAGCCCTCTATGCCTCTCTTATCCAGATAGTCCGGGTCCAGCTTTAGCTTTGAAGCTTCGAGGAGGAGCAGGTCTCTTGCTCTCTTTTTTATAAGAGGCTTAATCGGCTCCAGCTTGATGCACTAAGGTTTCCAGTGTCGTTGCAAAACTCTCCCAAGTTCAGACAGAATAATAAGGATTTTGATTTGTGGCACTGGATGGTAATAATAACAATCTTTACAAGAAGTCGTTTTCCCTTTTAAGAATCGGCTCAGCATTCTCAAACCCCCATAGTTACGAACCATGAAATGCGGCTGAAACTGTCTGCCTTTCATAAAGTTTTAATGCAGGTGAAATTGCACCACTCCCATGATTGGTGAAAAAGGTTAAAATAGCCCCACTATATGTTTTCAACGTGACGGCAGACCTATTTCTCTGATGGGCGCAGCCTGGACTTGCCTGAAATCTCACGCATAAATAGTCAAAGCTACTGACTTGTTAAATTAAAATGTCATAGATTTTTTTATTGGAGCAAGAGATTCTTTCAATTTTTCAATTCTAGTAACCATCGATTTGGTTTTTGTAACATTCATTTGGAGCCCCAGCTCGCTAGATTTCCTTAGAAAGATTGCTAGGTATTCCTTCAGGCCCTACAATGTTGTTTCTATTAGGACAGCATCATCCACGTAGAATAATGCTGGGTATTTAGTTGTAGACATCTTATGGCAATCCTTCCCACCCCCCTCCTTAATAGCTTGTCAATGATCTCCTGTATATAGAGGATATATAGGAGGGGAGCATCAAATACTCTGCTACTTTACGCTTCAGCAGCACCTTCCATAATTGTTCTCGAAGAACAGAATTGAATGCTGTCCTGAGGTCTACAAAGAACACATACAGGTGTCCTTTCTGTAGGAGTATTTTTGAAAGATGAGAGATGGCATAAGGCACTGGTCCACTCTCCCCCTGACCCTTTTGGAACCCTGCCTGATGGATGCTAATCACCCTATTATCTTTGACCCATAGGTCGAGGTGGTTGCTAATTATTTTTCAAAACAACTTCCCAACCCCATCTAGCAGGGAAATTGGTCTAATGTTGGCAGGACTGGCCTTTCCTCCTTTCTTATATACCGGGATGATAACCGACCTGCGCCATGAGTCTGGGATCCTACCCACATGCAGTACTCCATTAAAAACCTGGCACAGAGTCTTGTCGCATTAAAAATCAGACAGAATTAGGTCTGGGCCTGCTGCCTTGCCATTTTTTGTAGGGGCTATCACGTCCTCTACATCCTGAAGGGTGGTACACGGATTATTTGAGCTATTAGTGTTTAAACTTGAGGGACAGGTAAAAAAGGAGCCTGCAGAGTACAGATCACTAAAATGTGCACTTGAGGTTTCCCTTTATAATCACTGTGAGCAATCAGTTTCCAAAACCAGACAATGTTCCTTAGATGGTGGGCTCTGTAAAGACCCTCACATTTCCCCTTTAGGTGTTCGGTCTTTTTTATGCAGATTAGGCTTTTATATTGAGATCTCAAAAGACTAGAACTTTGGTCTGTCGATCCCCGTTAGGTCTCTAGTGCATCTCTCAATTGCTCTTTTTGCAACTCTGCAAGGACAGTCAAGCCATACAACCCTCTTGGTCGGTTTGTTTATAAGTTTAGCCCTCGGCACCGAAACATACGTCTGAGCATTAACTTTACATTTTTCGAACTCATCCAAGACCAAGGCAGGCCTTTTGTCTGGATTACAGATTGCCTCGATGTCTATGATCGAGGCGTGCATTCTCTGCTTCCTCTCGGGCATTGAAATTTTGGCCCATTTGAACAGTCTTCGAACAGGGCTCGTGGTCCCTTTTGAGCAGGCACCCTGCATTGAGGCATTCTGGCCAATCCCTGGGATAGCCCAGATTATATGGATGGCTAGGGGGCGATGGTCACTTTCGGACCTGTTGATACCTCTAAACTCGCCTACCCGTACCCAAGCCCATTCAGAGAATAGTATGTAATCAATTAGAGTGCAACCCTTTAGCCCAATAATGCTTTATTGGCAGGTCGATCTAAGTCAAACCTGCCATTGCAGGCTCTTAATTTGAGGTTGTACAGAATGGTAGAGGTTTGCTCTGCTAGGGCATACACCGATATTGGTCAAGGTGCCACCAGGTCGGGAATAGCCCAGGCTTGGTCAGCCACAAACCTTCGAGCCGGTCGTTAGGCTCCAATTGAAGGTTGAAGTCGCCTGCCATCATTATGAAAGAGTGTTGAAACCTTGCTGCTTCATTGGCAGCAAGAGTCTTTTTGATACTTTCGGTACCGGCCATACCATTCGAACTTGAGGGTCTGTTGTGAATGTTAATTAGGCTTAACATATCTAGGAGGTTGAGTTTTATGTAAAACATAAGAACATTGGGAGACTGAGTATCCACAAACTTCACCTCCCAGCCCATGGAAGATTGTATCCAAATCAATAGTCCACCCCCACCCCTGGATCCTACCCTTCCGGCCACTCTCTAGGGGCCGGTGCCTCCCGGTCCATCCGCGTACCGTATCTCGTGGTTCGCAATTGTCTTGTGCGTCCCTGGATACCTGCGGTCTGCAGTCGGGTTTCCCCTTCTCTCTCTGTCCTTCTGCCAACTGTGGATACTCCGCACTGTCAGTCTTCCTTTGGTTGGCATGGCACCTTCTCTCCACATGTACCGACTTTCAGGGAGGCCAGGAGTTCACCTTCTTTGCTCGTTGAGTGGTCCCTCTCAACTGGACCAGCTCCCCAGCAATTTTCTGCCCTCTGGCTCCTCCAGGGCGGGCTTGACCTCTGGATCCTCCTGGGAGGGCTTGACACTTTATCAGGTCCTTTAGAAAAGGACGTTCCTGTGCTTCTCCAGTCCTTAACATTTTGCCGACGAGCAAAGGTTTCCCCTCTCTGGCAGGGCTTCTGGTCCACAGCCCTTTCTCCTGTAGCATAACTTCCCTTCTCCTTGCTCCTCCAGGGAGCGCTTGACAACACTTCCTGGTTCCCTTCCTCTATTTCAGCTGCTGCTGGGCCAATAGGAAACTGGCAATCACTAGACTTGCTCTACTTTCGTTCCCATAGGTAAACGCTATGCCTCTGCACCTCTCCCTCGTCTCAGTACTGATCATAAGGTTCGCTTGTGGGTCAATGGAGTGCCACCTCATCACAGTACTGGCAAAGGGATCTTCACTTAGGCAATTCATATTCGTCCACTTTCCAGTACTTATTAGGGGAATGTTAGGGTAACATCTCATGACCCTAGTAGGGAAGTGGTTGTTAAAGTTGTAGGAAGGGGGTCTGGGGTCAGATAATTGGCAGGGATACCGCATTCTCCCGATATGGTAGTCACTGGTCCCACAGGGGTTTCCCCTCCCATGAAATCCACCCGCTGAGTACCACCCACAGGGGGACTATCGGGTAGCGACCTCACCTCCCTGGCCTGATGGGAAGGATCTCTCCCTATGGAAGCAGTGACAATACCCTGGAATTTGTCACAGTACCCACTTACAATAGCATATTTAATGAAGAAATAGATTTTTACAGGCTATTTCACGAAAATAAAATAAACATTCTTTGCTAGATTATATTGGACCAGTAAACTCAATCCTGATGTACATAATATCACATTGGACTGGTTTCAAAACGCCACTCTTAAAGACATGAGTGGGATACATTTTCCTAAAAGATTAGGTAATTTTCTTAAAGGAGCAGAACAACAAGGCTTAGACTCTGATCAATAACCAAAAGATTATTATTAAACCAGCGGACAAAGGAGGTGCTTTAGAAATTATGAATACTGAAGATTACCTCAGAGAAGCTTGGTGACAATTGAATGATGAAATCACATACATGAGAATAGACTTTGAGCCTACAGAAAAAGTAAAGGAATTAATGAGGCACTTTAGATAAGGCATTGGCATGGATATCATAGAAAACCAAATTATTGTTGACAAAGGAACAGCATATAATACCAAGGTTTTACACATTTTCAAAGATTCATAAAAGCCTGGACAACCCATCAGGCTGTCCATTAATTGCTGATACCGATAGTTTGTTAGAACTGCTATCAGTGTATAGACACTATTGTACAACCACTGGTTCAAAGTGATTCACATACTGGGATGATTCGCCAGGTATCGTCACTTCTCCCCAAGGGGGTGCCCTTTCCCATGAGCCTAAGGAAGTGCGGCCGCTAGTCAATAGTCCCCTTAGGGGTGATTTAATGCTGGAGAACCTCTTGGCGAGGGAGTCCCCTTCTGGGGACATGGACGATCACCTGGCGGTACAGCCCCTTGAACAGCGTCACACCCCAACCTTCCATAACCCGCCCTCCATTCCAAGCCACTTCCTTGAGAGCAGAGAGTAAACCAATATATTACTATAGTACTTGTATTACAGAATGTACTAGGACAAGAGCACATACAACATAAAGATTACTCACAGTGCTAGCACGAGGTGTCCCTGAGGAAGCCATAAAGATGAAAGCATCAAAAGAAACAAAGGACTTTCACAATCTGCCAGGGCGGGACAGGCAACAATGTATAGAAGAGATGAGGGACTAAGGAACTTGTCAAGCCCAGCCGGTAGAGGCAACAGGTGTGGAAACCATCCAGAGCAGGAGTTTCAAATCCTGTCGGCAGACAAGAGAACACAGGAAGGATGCCGACGAGCCACTGAGTGAGTGCTTGTTTGGTCTTGCAGGGGTTGACCCAACACCCATCCCAGCTGAGCGAGGCGGTGGCGTGAGCTCAAAGGTGGGCCGTGTAGCTTGAAAAATACCCCGAGACAAGAAGAAAGCTGGGAGCTGCGTAGGCAGTGAGGAACGACCAAGGCACAGCAAAATCGTGTGAAGCAGACGAGACGCTGACCCCAGTCCCAGCAAGAACCAGAGATGTGCCAAGAGAAGGTAGCGGGAGGCAAAGGTGGACTGGTGGGGACACTGGGGTAGTAAGAGGGTCTATGCTTAGCCACGAGGTAACTTGTGATAAAACAAGCATTGTGAATAGGGTCGCTGATCGGATGAGAACTTTGTCTCAGTGGTAGCCCCAAGAACACTGGACCTCAAAGTGAAGATTTGTGCATCGGAGGAACACTTCCTCATGTCAGTGGTAGCCCCAAGGCTGCTGACCCTCAGTGAAGATTTGTGCCTCTGAAAAAAAGTATCCTCATTGCAGTAGCAAGGATAAGTGCACTGACAAGCGCAGAAGAGTCTGGGACTCCAACGCCAATAAAGCAGACATTGCAGGAAATCATCCTCATCAGTGTAAGTGATTGGTCCACTCAAACCCTGAGGAGGATTTGGGACTTTGCCAATACCGTGAGAGGGTGGCAAAACAAACATCAAGTTGAAAGATACGGAAAAGAACTCTCAAACACCAGGGGAATGGAGTCATTAATTCTTGTGGAGAAGAAACTGAAGCCTTTGAATATACTCCGAGATGACAGGGCAAGGGTGTCATTCCCCCCCCTGGTTTGTTGTGAGCTATATTGGAGGGTGCGGACCAATACCAAGAGAAGAGTCATTCTCCTGGTCCTGTGAGTTAAGTTCTACAAAGGTTTTGTTGGAACCACAAGCCAGACCTCCTTTTGCAAAACAACATTTTCGGGACATCATCCAAA
This sequence comes from Ambystoma mexicanum, assembly GCF_040938575.1. NCBI lineage: Eukaryota > Metazoa > Chordata > Amphibia > Caudata > Ambystomatidae > Ambystoma > Ambystoma mexicanum. The sequence continues at coordinate 760,685,122 of NC_090937.1, read as the reverse complement.
TACCAGGAGAAGGGAGTCATTCCCCTGGAGAGGGAACTTTTTGTTGGATTATTCTTTAGTTGTAGTGTAAGGGATAGAAGTATGTTGTGACACAGGATGGTGGAGTTAGATTTTAAGACATTCTGAAAGGTCTTCCAGTATTGGTTTGAGGCAGGTAAACTCCTCTTGGAAGATGGGGATAGTGAGGCTTTCTCTTTACTATAAATAAAAGTTTATAGCAACCATTATGCCACCCTTGTTAGGTCAGCTTCCTTCTTTCATGCCCTTTCAATACATAAAAGACACCAGTCATTTTCTAAGACTGCTCAAAGACACACAATTTGATTGTTAAAATGATATGTTCTTTACAATAGATGTGGTGAGTTTATACAACTCAATCCCACATAATGAGGGCATCGAATCGATGAATAGTTATTGCTACAATATGAGCATCTCATGGCTGATAAGGTTTTGTCATCATATTATTTAGATTGATACTGGACAATAATTTCTTTAGATTTAGTGAAACAATTTTATGACAAATCTCTGGTTCATCCAGTGGAGCGAGCATGGCACTGTCTTATTAGACATCCTAATACAGGACCGAAATTGGAACTAAGACACTTCGCAACCTGTGATTCTAAATTCCTTATATACGGACTGATCAGACAAGTGGAAAGTTTTATCTTGGCAAAACAATGAGGAAAATCAAGGAGAGAATTACAGAACACAAATCCAGCATAAGGACCCATAAGAACTTGATCCAATGTTACGAATTCGGAATTCCGAACGCATGTCGCTGCATAATAACTATTCTTTTAAAAATGTGAACAATGTACAATGGATTGTCACATCTGAATACTAGTCTGTAAAAGGTTCGGACATGATATATTGAGATAGGGATATGTGAAAACCTGAAACAACTGTCCTGATATGTCAAGGAAAGACGCTGCATAAGGATTATCTTGTTAAAACATTTAAAAATGGTTAAAATGTGGAAAATGCACAATTCATGTTTTACTTCATTGGCATGCTAGTTTGTAGAATATTCAGACAATGACATGTTAACATTTGTAATGTTCTACCGGAAGCCACTTTTGTGACTCTCAATTTGTATTGACATCTCAGAAAGTATAAATGTGCCTATATTAATAACTTTGAACACAGTCAAGTTGAGACAATACAAGCAGGCACTGTAATACCGTCCCACATGTAAAAAATGATCTTTACTAATGACGGCCGTACTTCCTCGAGGACGTCAAACACGTAATTTATTTACAACAATTTTGAGCCGTGCATAACCGTGCCGACACTCCTAAAGCGACACAGAACAAACTGATTCGTGGACAACTACCGGTAAACAGAACCCCCATTGCAATACAATAACGGTACCATTCTAGTTGGGAACCTGTCAATGCATCCAATATTACCGTTGTTTAAATACCACGACTTCAATGGTTACCAGAAATTTCGTCGAAAAAAAAAAAGGTCGACAGGACAAATGGTCGACACCATTTGGTCGAAAACCAAATGGTCGAATTTTTAGTTTTTTGTATTTTCCCTTTTTTTTTGGGGCGGGGTCCCCCCTCAACCCCTTTTTTTTTCTAAAAAACCCTTTTTTCCCTAAACGAAAACCTAAAATATATATATATAAATAAAAAAAAAAAATTCGACCAAATGGTGTCAACCATTTGTCCTGTCGACCTTTTTTTTTTTTGACGAAATGTCCGGACACCGACTTCAATTACTGCGCTACTTCTGAAAGTATAATGGCATAACAGTGCTGACCCTCGTGAGCAATACAGGACGAACTGACGCGCGGACAGTTGCCGGAAAGCAGGACCTAAATTATTCCACAATAACTGGTGCCATTTTAGTTGGGAGCCTATCACCACATCTATTACTTTTATTTAGATACTACGGCTTTGATTACCCCGCTACCCACAGCATTATAATTGTCAGTCAACTTTGCAGTTGGTTAAGTCATAATGCTTGACTCGCGTTACACTGATGACATTTTTTAGAAATCTTTAATCTCAGACTTTATTTTTCAACTCTTATACATCTATCTATACAGTTAGGTTGAGATTGGACCACAAGGCCCCATACCATACCCTTTTCATTAAATAGACTTTCACGTTAGGACAAGATTAAGATTCCTTTATGTTGATTCTCAGACATGGAATATACTTTAGTGCCCACATTGGAACTACGTTATTGACGAGGACACTATTCCTTTTTTTCAGAGTCTGACCATAGACACCAGCCCTAATGGTAGAATACAGAGTGTATCAGTCATTGTGGAATCATTACCGATGATGGACACCTTCTAAACAATACTGTAACTAAGGATAACTTGGTAGGTAATGTTCCTGCAAATATTGAACTAATTATTTATCTAATGTGAATGTGTGAGTAGGAAACACTGTGACCTTAGTCCCTTTTATTTATTTTGTAGATTAATTAGAAAGAGCAAAGCTAGAATATTGAATCAAACCTGAAATGTGTTAATTGTTTTGCCCCTGATGACAGGAGGATCCCTCCCGAATCGTGTTGAGCTCAGCTTCTTTATATAGATATAATTTGCTGTCTAATGTTTTGGTAATAAATTAATTCACTTGTGAAACCAATCCACACCAAGAGTTGTCACATTAGAAATACTATTCTACAAGATTATCATCTAAAATCTAAGAAATCTTATATGAAATGTTGCCTGACCTTGCAGTCAGTATATGAGGTGTGCAGGGGATGGGAGTGTCCATTAGTTTAGAACACTTTATCTCTGTTGTTACCCTCTTATGCTAATACATGTATACCTTATTGGGAAATGGATAGTATCTTCAACAGAAATCCTTGGGAGAAAAACATCAAATTCTATAAAAAATTACATTGACTAAATTGTTGGCATTTTGGAAGGCTCGGTTGATGAATATAAAGAATTGTTCTCATTTATCAATAGGAGACATTAGAGAATTCATTTTACCTATGAGTTAAATTCACAGAAAATCAATTTTCTAGAGACTGAAATGTATGTTAAAAATTCAGAACTACATTCTATGTTTTATACAAACCCGACTGACGGGAACAACATACTACTAGCTTCAGGTTTTCATCCATCCTCCTTAAAAGTATACCTTATGGCCAGTTTACGTGATATAAATGAATCATCATTGAAAGAGAGAAGTTAACACCGAAACGGGAGGAACTCGCACAGAAATTCATGCAAAGAGAATACAGTAAGGATATAGTGTGTGCAGAATTACAAAAAGTGAACTTCCATTCACATTACAATGTATTGAAAGAAAGAGAACTAAAAAAGGCCCCTGAACTTAGTATAGTATATGTGACTAATGTTTCCAGAGTCACAATAAAATAAATATATATTTCAAGAAATTAGAAAATGTTGAGCGTGACTCGGTTCCAAGCGAATTTCTTAAGAACCACCCACCTTTGCACATTGAAAATGTTCATTAAGAAATAAATTGGTGCAAGCATTAAATCCTCCGACAACAAAATTGAAAGTAGAATACAAGGACATTCAGCCTTGTAACAATGACCAACATTGCAACATCATCATTAAGGTTAATTAGATAATGCTTTTAACAAGTGGCAATCGATTAAACAAATTCATAATTCAGTAGGTGACTGGAATAATATCATATACAGTATTAAATGCCCTTGTGGCTTATATTGCGTATGCTTGCCATCACGCAAAGTAAAACTCAGATGGACTGAACACAAATCTAACGTGATAACAAAAAATAGGAAATTGGCATAAGTGGAACAATATTTTGAAAAAGGACATGCTATTTCACAGAATAGAATGGTAGTTTTGGAAAAGGTTGAGTTAACATTGCGAGGCGGCAACATGAAGGAAAGATTAGAAATAAGGGAAGTATTCTGAATTCAAAAATCAAATACTCTGTCCCAATGGGATGAACACTGAGAGGGATTTATGTTACCTAGAAGTGACCTATACAAAATACCACTAATAGCAACATGCTATTTCCATATTGGGTTGATTAGTGAAGTTACATTTATTGGTGATATATTTTCACATTTGATGAGGATATGTTTGAGGAAGTAATAAGAAGGTAGAGCCGCTCATTCTATACTCCCTCCCATCCTCTCTGCTCTGCTGATCTCTTCTTACTCACTGTTACCCCATCTCCTTGTGCCTCCTCACGATTATGTACCTTTCATCTCTTTGCCCCCCTACAGTGGAACTCTTTACCTCTCTCTATCCGCTCCTTTCCCACTTACCCCTCCTTCCGACACTTCCCTGAAATCTCTTCTTCTCCACTCCCCCCTGATCTCCCTTCTACCTACCTACCTACTCTCCTACTTCCCCCTCCACTCCTTCTCCCTTCCCTTTCCCTACTCCCTTCCCTTTCCCTACTACTCCTTCCCTTTACCCCTCCCTCACCTTCCCTACCTAGGTAAATTGTTCTATGTATTGTCTCGTTGGTTTCTCATGATTATTATTATGCTTCATTCATTATTCTTGAATCCAGTTGTTATATTGTAAAGCGCTTTGGTTTAAAGCGCTATATAAACCTAATAAAAGTACAAAAATACAAATTTAAAGTGAAATAGAATTAATTTGATATTTAATTTCCCCACAATATTGTGTTATGAGTTCATTCAAATTTAGTGCTATGAATCATTTCCATTCTTGTTTATTTAACACAGTTTTTAGTGAGTTAAAATATCGTAGAAAGCATAGATACATACATGCGAGATGACATCAATATGCTGCCACAAAAAAGTATACAGTTGCACAGCCTAGAGCCGGTAAAAAATCTATTTTAACGGTCAAGGGTTTGCAGGCTTTTATAAGCCCGACAAATAATGAGAGTAGGAAAAATAATGCGAGAGGGTTTCTTTCACACGGAGTTTTCTCTGAATTCTCCGATTACTTTAATACGGTAAGGTCATTGTTATAGTGCAAGGCTGCTATAAGCAAAGAGATGCTGGGCTGAATTGGGTAATTACAGATAATTTTCATTAACGGATGTGAGAACACATATAATATACATCACTGTACTTTAGTTTAAGAGGCATTATTAGGGTTTTTTTAATAATAAAAATACATAATTTACCTTGCATAGAGGCATGACATTAACAGAAAAATATATTGTTTCTCACTAGATTATTCATACATTTGATGAAGATGTACCTACATGTGCAGAATGGTGTTAGGAGCTCAAAAATTGAATGCCCTGAACACACATCAATAGAATCAAGTGTGCATAAATTAATTTCTAAGTTATTATAGTAAATATATGTTCATAGTAAGTTTAAATGTTTATAAAATATATTTTCTTATTTGATTTGCATTTAATTGATGACAATTCTTTCGCAAAAGCATCAAAATTTCATCTTGCCTTATATATATTGTAATATAATGACATGGTAAACCCAAGAAAAAGAAAGGGAAGGTCCCAGGATTCAGTGAGAATTCCTTGAGATTAGACTTCAAGTCTCTTGAAATTATTGAAGTATTTTATTCATAAATGCCACAACTGCGATCACGTATGAGGTCTTGTTTCCCTTCATCAGAGTTGTCCACCAATCTTCCGCGTCAAGCGTGGAGAATTGTGACATCTGGCCGAGATGGTTTGTTCTCTCTCTGGGTACAGCTGGACAGAGCAGCAAGAGATGCTTCAATGCTTCGACCGTGGAGACAACTCCACAATAATGACAGTGATTTGTGATTGCTTTGGTTCTTGTTGCCAGAACTTCATTTGTGGGCAACAGGTTGAGCTGGGCTCTAAGAAATGGATCTCGATAACCTCTGTTAGGGACCTATGCTACATGCCCGGGAGAATGTTTAGTTTCTGTGCCTCTATCGTCAAATGCGCAGCTGACCGATAGCAAGCAGCAGATGCAAGAGTGGATATCTAGTCGATCTTTCATTTCTTTTTTTTTTTTTTTTTAACTCTTGTTGGATTTTATCAAGTCATCAGTTGAGCAGTCAAGTTCGTTGAGTTTCTCAGTGTTTCTTGCCCAGTTTTTTAAAGTTAGGCTTGTCTGTGATATAAGTTCCTTGTTTATAATCTCAAAAATTGGTGGTTGAGATAGCGCAAGACATTTTCTGTACATGATCAGACTGTTCATTCTACTGTGGCTTTTAAGGATACCAGACCAAGCTCTTAGCGGATAATCTGAATAGGTGTGGACATTAGAAGGCCCAGAACCTTCTTCCCAAAAAGTCCCTCTAGTCGGGGCCAAAGTGCATTTGGATGCCTCTGCTACATAAGTCAGGGACAGAACCACCTTAGTTTTTATAAAATGTTCACCACTGGCAGATGGTAAAACGTAACATTTCTTGCTTATTGCCAGTGCTTGGCTGGCCAAAGGTTTGCTTTTTTCTTTCAGTTGGTCGATCATCTGGGTTTCAATTGTGCTGGTGTTATGCCATACTCCTGGGTATTTCAACAATGTAACTTGTTCAGTTGGTGTATGCCCAAGAATCCATTTCTGTTGGTTGTTCTGCCTGTTAGTTTTCCTGAAGCACAGGATCTTTCTCTTTCCCTTGTTTATCTCTAATGCGTTCATCTTGATGTAATATTTAAGGTTATCAAGCTGTCACTGAAGGCCAACTGGGGTTTGGTCTTTCAGGACTAAGTCATCAGCATAAAGTAAACGATTTAGCAACACTCCACTTACTGTTGGTGGAAAATATCTGAGTAAAACCTGAGAGTATTTGATGGCTGCCAAGTAGAAGTCAAACAAAGCCGGGCCATTGGACATCCTTGTTTCACTCCACTTGCAGTTAGGACTTCTGCTGATAAGAGTCCAGATAGATTCAGCCGGGCTCTCATGGATGTTTAAGAGTGTAGAACTATTAGCGGTTCCAGTATGGATTTCGGACAGTTGTGAGTAGGCAATTATCCTACAAGCGTTGTTGCTTCACTTGGTCAAAAGCTTTGTCCAGGTCCATGAAAGCCACAAAGATCTTGGGTTTACCTTCTCGTACTCTACTTTCAGCATGGTAAGAAGTAGTATATGTACAGCTTTACCAATGCTTTTAATGAAACTGGACTGGAATCCGGGGTCAAGTCCTAAAAATGTAAGTGGGGGGACTAATCAACAAACACAATGAGATGTGACGTTGCCATAAATTAACATATCAGGGTGAAATACACACATTTCATTAAATTGGGTTTGCATAACCACCCAAATTGCACAGGACGAATTGCAATAAACACACAAAACCAGGAAAGGTTATTTCATTCTTTTAGCTTTTTTGAAAACGTTAATAGGTGTGTATGTTTTAAACTCCAAGAAACAATGCACGTGTTTTCCCTGGGACTTGAACTACCAAAATGGGACATTTCGCCTTTAGTAGATTATTTTTCATCAGGTTATATAGTGGGGTGGTTAAGTGTCTGGCCTACAAACCTGATGACTGCGGTTTGATTTAATTCATAAATTCAAAGAGGACATTCAATGGTTCTCATTTTAGCTGCGGGGGACTGAGCCCACCCTCTGAATAAAGTGGGTGGACTGCGTCCCCCTGCGTGTACCCTCGACTTGAGCCCTGATTGGAATGGCTCATTACAGCCTGTCGAGGAAGACAATTCTTGGAGCTGCTGTAGGAGTAGTTTCTCAAAGATATTTCCAATTACATCCAGGAGGGCGATCGGACGGAAGTTATTTGGATTCGCCCTCTCCACCTTTTGAAAATTGGGACCACTATAGCCTTTTTCCAAGAGCTTGGTATTTGATACGTTAGAGTAATCCGAGTAAAATGTTTGTGGATAAATTTGGCCCATTGGGAAGCCAGGACCAGTCCTTTGGTTTACAACTTTGTTAAAGAACTTGAGTAGGAGTTGTGACGTTTCTGGCTTGGCCCGAAGACTGGCCCGGTTTGATAGTCACGCTCAGGTTTTCCCCTGGGCCTTTCGGTATTCTGCCCATGCGCAGAGGGTCTAGGAAGAGCTGTGGAGTTCCCAGGTCTGGTTTTCTCTGTGGAACTAAGATGTTGGTGTGTCCTACTGGTCCAGTCCCACTTCTGGGTATCGATTCTTAGATTGCAGATGGCCCAACCATCTTCGTAGGTACCTTCACCTGAGTTAAGTCGAACCCCAGCAGTAGGAGACTTTCGGCTGCATCCGCCAGCATTCCCTTAAGCACCGGTGAAGTAATGTGGAGTTAAATGCTGTCTGTACAGTGTTCGTCCCCAAATTCGACAATCGTCAAACCCTTTGACTTAACTTGTCTTAAATTTGGGATACAATGGAGAAGTTCCATGACAGTTTATCTGTTAAGTATTATATCGTCTACTTGTTCTAGGATTCTTTCCAGTTTCAATGAGTGCACACTAGTGCTTTTTGTACTCACAAATTTGAACCCTTCATTAAGAGACGGACCTTGAGAGTCCTTGTTTTCCTGCTGGTCCACAAATCATCTGATGGTCAGTGGTCTTTCTCTGATAGAAGTGGAAACGCTGGTGATTGCGGGGTTATTTCCCATTTCAAAGTTTGTCCGTCTGAGAATTGAGGAAGCGTGATCTTGTTTCGCCTTTGTTCTAATAAGTTCTACGCCTCTTGTTCTATACTCATAGTTTTTCCAGAAAGAGAAACCAATGGCTCACACGCGTGTGCAAGATTCAGTTTCCTTGAGTGGTAATCTGAGGATTGCGTTTGAGTTATGCTAACACTAGTTGACTTTGGCTGCGTGTTCTGGGAGTTTATTCCCTCCATGACCAATTCAGATTCTGAGTCTTCTATTGAATACGTAAATAGGTTCAACAGAGCTTGGAGTGTTGGGCTATTGTTGTTCGGGAAAGATTCCTGGGGTTCCACTGCACTAGAGCAGACAACCAGAAGAAGTGGTTTAGGGGGAGGTAAACGTTTAATCAGGAGGTTTTTCCTCAGAGCTGGTTTCGGCCAGGCACTCTGGCCTTTTTATAGATGAGTGACTTTGGAGGGGACCCGCAATGCAGCGCTTAAAGGGTTTGCCGGCTCCGCTGTCAAGTCGTTCTGTGTTCTTGTTTGACCTCCAAGATTAGATGGAGAAATCAGAATTGGTTTTTCCTGATGGTCGTGGATCATCTATCTGAATTCCTGGGCATCATTTCTTCACGCTTGGCGGCTTCCGTGGCAGTTAGGTACATAGCTGAGGAAGAGGCGGAGACCTGCCATCATGAAATACAGGAATAACGTCTGTCACGAAAGACAATCACATGACATGGCTTCCTGGACTGCTTCACGTTATGCCTTCCCATCACGTGATGCCCGCACTGAGACCACGTGATCGCTCAGCCAGGAAATAAAACAGCTGCTCTCCCGCGAGCGTCGCTTCTCAGCTGTTCACATGGCAGTTGGCGTTTTGACTTTTCAGATTGTGTTTTCTGGTATTCCACGTCTACGGACTGTTTTTTTGGACTTCCTTGATTAATCCATATCTGCAATCTTGTATCCAGTGAGTCCACGGCCTTGACCACGGATTGTTTAACGGACTGTTTTTGGTTTATCCTTTGGAAATTCAGATTTTTTTCAGATCTTGAACTCTGGCTTCCAGAACTACATGCTGCAAGTAGTTCTGGTTCATATACCCTGTCATTCCTTCATTCAGGTGCTGCTGGTGGGCTAACTGGGCCTTCTCCTCTCTGCTGTTGCCCCCTTTATCTTCACCAGCATTCTTAGGGAACAGGACTACATACTGACACCCAACCCTCATCAGATCCTCCCTCTACTCCATCTGGTAAGTGATTGTGACTTGCATCTCCTTGATACTGCAGGATATTGTTAACCCGTTTACCTAACTTGCCCATTTTCTTACAGCAGCCACTCGGAGGAGCCAGTGTTCTTGTTGTTGCCACCACCTGTGGCCCTAACCTTCAAACAGCGAGTAGCTTCTATTTCACTGTTTGTTGCTTAGGGACGGAAGTCCATTTACTCCACGCTACAATCAAGTCTTGACAAAGAACCATCGCATGACTCGAGGGTTAGAATCTTTCCGTTGGCTGATCCAAACTAGTGGAGAGTGATCCGTGACGAGTGTGAACTTTCATCATAGGAGGTTATATCTAAGGTGAGTAATGGCCCACTTGATGGCAAGGGCCTCCAATTCCAGCACAAAGTATTTTTTTTCCTGTGGAAAGAGTTTGTGACTAGTAAATAAGATAGGATGTTCCAATCCATCGCAAATTTGCGACATTACTGCTCCTAGACCTGTAAGGGAGGCGTCTGTCTGTAATACAAACTCTTTTGAGAAATCTACTACCCTTAGGATTGGGTTCTGTTACAGGGGTTGTTTTAGGTTGTTATAGCACACATCGACCTCGTCAGTCCAATATGTTTTCTGGGGTTAGGCGTTCTTTCATTTGGCTGTCAGTTTAGTTGTTCTGTCTGAGAAGTTTGGGATTGTCCGGGAAGTTTGGTATAAACCTACGGTAATAACCAATTAACCCTAAGAATGCTGTAAGGTTCCTCTTGGTTTTAGGCGTAGGGTTATCAAGGACGGCCTTCACTATCTCGCGTTGAGGTTGGACACTACCGTTCCCTACAAAGAAGCTGAGGTGGAATGGTGGCCTTCCCAGGTTTTCCTAAACATGACTATATCATCAATATAATCTGCACAGAAATCAGAGTAGGGTTGTAATAGTCTGTCCATAAGTCGTTGGAAAGTGGCGGGGCCCCGTGTAAGCCAAAAAGGAGGACTTTAAACTGAAACAGCCAGTGGGACGTCGAGAGGCTGTCTTCTCCTTAACAGGTCCATGTAGTGGGACCTGCCAGTACCCCTTTGTTAGGTCTACGGTGGATAGAAAGGTGGCGGCTCTGAGTCTATCAATCAAGTCATCGATGCGTGGCATGGGATAGGCATCAAAATGGCATTAACTTTGCATAAATCTATGCAAAACCTCCAGGAATGGTCTCGTTTGGTGACCAGTGATATAGGGGAGGAGCAAGGGCTTGAAGAGGGTACAATAATATTCACCCATAACATTTTTTTGCTTCCTGCTTCCTCAACCACTATCTGTTTACTGGCTTTCAGGAGTCTATATGGTTTCAGATAGACCACTTTTCCTTTAGGTGTTGTAATATAATATGTGCCCTTCACGCTTCCTGGTTTCTCCGAGAATACAGTGGGGAATGATATAACTAAATCTTTTAATTCTTCTTGTTGTTGATTAGATAACTCTTGAAGAATTAACTTGAAGTTATCTATTTCTTTTGGCACCAAACAGGATAGTATTGTGGCATTAGCGGCTAAAGGATTTTCCTTCCACTATTTTAAGAGATTTACATGATATAGATGGGTCTTTTGTTTTCTGTCGGGTTGGGCTACTTTATAAGTACAGTTTCCTGTTCGTTCCAATATTTCATATGGTCCATGTCACTTGGAGACAAGTATGTTTTCCGGAGTGGGTAGGAGGACCAATACATTTTGTCCTATGGAAAATGATCTCCGATTTTACTTTTTTGTCATAAGTGGACTTTTGTTGCGATTCGGCTTTTTCCATATGAGTATCTACTAGATTCCAAACAAGTTTCATATGCTCTCGCAATCGAGTAGTGGTTTGCGAAAGGGGAGAGGGTGCTTTTTCTCTCTTCCCAGTTCTCCCGGAGCATTTCCAGGACAACTCTGGGTTCCCTGTGTTAGGCAGAAACCTGTGCAGTTCTCTTAGGGACCACTGCAAAAGGCTTAAGACTACAGGTGTTGGCAGTAAACCCAATTGGTAGCAGTCTGTACCACCCAGATTTACCTGGTAGCTGTGGCTGAGCAGCCAGACATCTCTCAAGAAGAGTTAGACAGTATATAGAGTATACAAGATAGGTACCAAAATATAGTAGCACAAGCAAACACTGACCAGAGCTTTGGTATTAAGTATATAATTATTTATTTAAAGACACACTTAGAAACACTCCAGCACTATTATTATAAGCAAGTTCAAAAACACAGTCACTATTAATATATGTACATCCCTTATTCCTTATTAGACAAGTCTTAGTTAACCCCACTTATTTCCAGACAGAGGTGAGCGCTTAACTAAAGATGGCACTCCAATAAGTTTAAGAAAAAGGGAGGGAAAAGGCAGAAATTGGGAACAACACACAACACAATCCTTCAGAAGCACTCAGCAAGGCAGGAAAGTCAAAGTCTACTTGTGAGCAAAAAGTTCAGAGGCCAGGCTCCCTCTTGGAGAGAGAAGAACATCAATGCGCCCAAGATCACACAGTTTAAAAGGCTTGGAGAGTCTTGCAGAGAGTTCAGGAAGGAATCAGTTCAGTTTAGAAAAGTTCAGTTAGCCAGCCTAGGGCCAACCCAAGTGGTAAATTGAGGGTTTAAGAGTCACCCCACACAGACCGTTGCGAGGGAGGCCAGGCGGACACAGTACCTTTAAAGTGGAGAGGATCCTCCAGCGGGGGCAGTTGTTCCTGGCAGTGGGTGCAAGTCGCAGCGTCTTCCAGAGGAAGAGATGATCTTGACGTGGAGGAAGGCTGAAGGTCGTTGCACTGCCAGGGAAGAAACCAGCCGCGGAGTTCTCCGGTTAAAAGGTACTACCCTTTTAGTCGCGGTAGTGGAGAAAACGTGGTATCCCGGTTGCCGGGGTGCTTGGCACAGGCAAGGCGGCCACAAGATGATCCGGGAAGGTGAAAAGGCGGGCAAACTGGTTATCCCCACAAGTCAAAGAAAGAAGACTCTTCGGGATGAAGATCTCCTCTGTCGTCGCGAAAAGTGGTGAGACGTGAGACGGTTCAGCAGGGCTCCACCGGTGGTGTCGTCGTTGCAGGTCGGCTCAGCTTCTCCCTCTTCGGATTCTTTGGTCCTGTGGCGACGTCTGAAGTCCCAGTCCCCAAAGCCCTGCTTTTATGCAGAAAACCCCCATTCATCAGTCCTAGCTGTCACTCAAACATGCTAAGTGGTGAGCCGGGCGGCTCACCACTGGGCCAATGGCACAAGAGTGCGACTTGAGTTGCCGAGGCAACTCAGTCCAGGGTGCCTAAACCCCCTCCCACACCCCCTGTGGTACCCAGACAGAGCGGCACCACTTTTGGAGGCTTCTGTGGAGAAGCCTGCCAAAAAGTGGAACAAAGGGCTCGACTTGGGTTGGAGTCTCAGAAGCGAACACAAACACCATTTTGGAACCAAGTTTCGGCAGAAAATGCCAACCGGTGAATTTATATTTAATAAACCGGCGGTATGTTTGAGGCTATATTAAAGAGTGGTAGCCTCGAACAATGGGAAAATCCCATAGGAATATATTTGCGGTCGAATATAAAAAGTAGTATCCACTGCCACCAGCCAAAACTCGGTCAGGGGGGACTGGACAGTGCCCCCTCGAACAACAGACCCCAGGGCAATTGAATTGCCCCGACCAGTACGTCCACAATAAGATGGTTTGAACTGGTTCTGTTCACAATTTAAGACTAGTAAAGCCAATGGTGACTTTACATGCCCTGGGAGACAGTAGTCAGTCCCAGGGTATGGAGTCTATGTTTGGGGGTCGCTACAACACCCCTGGGTTACTGCACGGAGGGTGCTGTGTAACCCAAATACCAAAAACACATGAAGCCCTATGGGGCAAAGGACCCCATAGCCCATACAACGCATACAAAGTCAAAGGAACACCTCAAATCATGTCTAAGAGTGGGAGAAAAAGAGTCTCACTCTTAGCAGGAGAAAAAAATAAACCCCAAAAATCCAGCAAAGCTGCTGGGGGACTCACTAGGTTTGGGAAATTAGCCTTACCAGAGAATTCTCCCTAACACCCTGCCATTGAGTAGTTCAAAAGGAGACCATCCAGTGGATGCCTGAGGGGTTTTCCTTACTGCAAATAGTGCCCAGGGGATCATATGGTCCCAGTCCTTCCCATCCTTATCTACCAACTTTCTTAGGATCATTTTCAGTGTTTTATTGAATCTTTCTACCAATCTGTCTGCTTGGGGATGGTAACCTGAAGTCCTTAAGGTGGTGATGTTGAGCAGCTCCTTGACTTAAACCATGAGCTTGCTCATGAAATTGGATCCTTGATCCATCAGTATTTCCTTAGGAAAACCCACTCCATAGAAATACGGTAATAGATGTTTTAACATCTGCTGGGTGGTGGTGTTCTACATAGGAAATGCCTCAGCATATCTAGTTTCGTAATCGACCATTACGAGTACATATTTCTTACCTAATCTAGAGGTTTCCAAAGGACCAATGATATCCATCCCAGTCCTTGAGAAAGACATTTCTATTATTGGTAAAGGGTTCAGTGAGGCAGGCAAGGGAACATGAGCACTGGTTTTCTGACATATTTCACATGTCTGAATAAAGTTTTGTTATAACAGCATGGATACCTGGCCAGTAAAACTTCCTACTGCAATGTGCCTGGGTCTTAGATTATCTTAAATGTCCCCTGTCAGATGAGAATGCGCAATTTCTAGTACGTTCTTCCAGTGGGTATTTGGGATTACTGAGTTTTTCTTAGGCTTTCTGTGGATGTTTCCTTTCTTTACAGTAATCCTTGTTTTAGGAAGAAAAATGTTCTTCTCTTTTCTACTCCCCTTCCTTTGGGATTTGCTTGTCGGAAAGGCTCAGCGAGAGCTGGATCATTTTGCTGAGCGAAGGCTAGATCAAGAAAGATGGTAAACTCTTCTTTTTTTTTCGGCAGTCGAAAATGGTTGATCAGCTTCCCCAAAGCCTAAGGAACCTCACTCAGTATTTACCGGTTCACTCTCTTCAAGCCGAGAAAATAGAGCCTTCTCAAGAATTCCCTGTACGATTTTGTCCCCACGATGTACTTCAAACAGAATTTTACCATGGTTCTGTAAGAGAACCTTTGTCTCTCCGTTAGTCGCGATCTATGACGCCCGCCAGAATGTCTAGAACGAACTTCCATGCAAGGCCTGATTGTGTGGCCAATCTGATATAAAACCCAGGATGGAGTATCAAAACTAGTCTGTGGGAATCATTCCTCTTTTCACGGGAGGAAAAGTAGCTTCTCTGATGCTACAGATATCAAAGCCTATGATTCTTTTGTGGCAAAGGATGTGGCTTGACCAACGGTGTGGAATTTTAGGGTTCCCCAATTTGTTTCAATTGAGTCACATCGCGCTACTGACACCACATGCAAGGAAGTGACCACAGTTCAAGGGTGTTTATTTAACTTAATAATAGTTATGATAAACGCCTATCTAAACCTAAATCTACAGATGGGAGCAAGCTACGACCATCAAATAATAATGCAGTCCTAGTGGTGTCTTGTCAAATTACCGCTAAGTACAACATAGTGTGGAAAATGTTATGAAAAAGGAAAGTGTTCAAAAATTATATGTTAGGTTTTCAGGCCATTGGCCTCCCTTCCCCACATTTTTAGCATGGGATAAGGGGGTTCACTCGAGCATAGCACAGTCTTGGGTTTCTTTTGCACGGGTTTACAGTTCACTCATGAGAATCATGGCCTCTGGAGCGTAAGTATGCTTGCTTCTCAAAGTCTCTTCACTCAAGGGGCCTGATGCAACCAGATGTACAACCAGTTATTTTCCCCTTTCAAATTTTCACAAGTATTCACATCGGGTAATTGATTATCCACCCCAGATCCCCCTCAACCAGGCTCGTATCCTTTTAGCATAAAGTTCCGCACAGGCCTCCCTCTGCCGGGCCCAAGCCTGTTTTCACTTTTCTCTTTGCTCACAATGATCGTAGGTTCTTCCTTTTCCGGGTGACTCGCGGTTCACCCCGGATCCCCCTGTGTCAGGCTCAGCTCCCTTCTACACCATTAGTCTCCCTCATCCGGGCTCGGACCAATGTCAATTTTACATCAAATATAGAAGACTTTCGAATGTACACAGGGTTTGGCATGACCCATTGTAGGAGCACTTTGATTTCACAATTCACTTTCCTTTAACATTTGCACCCTTCCGGATGGATACCTACCTTTTTGAATGAGCACCCCGTGATGCCGAACCACTCTATTTTAGCTTCAAAGTTCATTCACTTATCTGCTGTCTTGATAATGTTCTTCACACAATGTTGTTGTTTGCAACCTTGATTTCCACACAGATGGTCTGATATCAGTCTCCCCAACTCACTGGCTGTGCTGCTTTGTTGTAGGAGACAAGGACAGTACAACGGTGGCAATCGCCTCTCCTTGCCTTGACTATCGACGCAGGAGAGCCCTGGGTACCTCCGACACACCATGCAGGATTTTTTAGCTTCCATTCCGGGTCTCAGGCTTTTTACTGTTGACGGCTCATGGATATGCGGTTTGTCAGTGAAAAGGTCAAGGGTATTTCCTTCGTTGCAATCCTCTTCGGTCTTGCCGTCTTCCACCTTGTATTAAACTGCGATCTTGGAACTGCTGCTTCCTTGTGTGCTTTGCCTTGTTCAGAGTGTGCGTGCGTGCTCCGCCTTTTATCCGTTTGGGCAAGTGTGATGGAAGTCCGGTGTGTGTAATGATCAGTAATTGCCTGACCATGCCTGACAATTGTATTGGGACATGTCAGGTATATGGCTCTGGTGTTAGTCCGTTTTCACTTACGGTGAACTGTCCGTGAGTATGTTTGTGTTGGGAAAGGGAAGGGGTTAGTTCCCAGGTATCTTACTAGGTAGGAGGGGGTAAAGGTGTGACAGGGAAGTGGGTACCATGTCTCGCCGTTCTGTCTCCCACTTCCCTGAGATCCCCTCCATCCGGGTGAACCTCCCGCACTGGTCCACCCCCAGGAACTGGATCCAAAAGCAATGGCTGTGTCCTGGCCAGCTGGATGACAGACCCCTGGGGACTAGCGGGTGAGACACCTTCAGATTTCTCACACTGGTGACAGGGCACTTCTTAGGCTTCTCTATGTCTAGATGGTTCTTGTAGTCATTCTGTTCCATTTGCTTTTTTGAACGGTTCTATCTACATGCCCCTACAGTACTTTATTACATTGGTTTTATCATTTTCTATTGACATCACGCCTATCTAGTTTTGACATTCATTATATTGTTTAAGTGTTTAGCCAATTTATTCATCTATCTATTTTGACTAGTTCAGATAAAAATTCCTTTAATTTTCCAAAACCAGGGAACTATGTTAATTGTTTAATGTACTGTCTAATTATGTATGGAATCCTCTTTTTGTTTGTTGATCATATGCTGCTGATTGGGGCAATAGAACCGGTGCTGCTGCGCCTCCAGGGCTCTGAAGCATGCTTGAGATACTTTCTGGTTTGTAAGAAGTCTGGCGGGTGGAGGCCTATCCTGAACTTGCATCTCAACAAATTCCTGAAGTCGCAGAATTCAGGATGATCACGTTGCAGCACATGTTCAGCCAACTGGAGAAGGGATATTTCCTGGCGATGCTAGATCTGGTGAATGCATATTTCCACATCCCTACTGAACCAAAACATTGGAAGTTCCTAATGTTCATCATCCAAGGAAGACATTACCAATTCAAGGTGCTGCGCCTCACATCAGCCCAGAGGGTGTTCACCAAATGCCTAGCCCCAGTGGCGGCATTCCTTACTCGGAAGGGTGCGCATGTCTACTCCTACCTGGACGATTGTCCGGTCTCGTTCTCACGCCCAGGTGGCGCAACATACAGCACAGACGGTCCAGACACTAACCTCTCTCGGATTCTCCATAAGTTATCTCAAATCCTGCATGGTGCTCTCTTCCTGGGGGCCCGACTCGACATACTCTCATGCCTGATGGCCCCGTCGGAGAAAAGGATAGGTGCCATCCTGGGAAAAGTCCAAAGGCTGTCCTTCGTCAGAGTGGTGACAGCCCCGTTCATCACATCCCTTTTGGGGATGATGTCCTTGTGCATCCGTCTAGTCCCTCATTGCGGACTACAAATGAGACCGCCTCAGATTGAACGCCAGGTGGAAGCAGATCTCCGGCTCATCGAACGACAGCATAGCCCTCAATCAAGCTTTCCGCAAAGCCCTGCAATGGTGTTCCATTCGCCTTCACATCTCACAGGGAGCTCCCTTCATGATGGCTGCGTATCACGGGACGGTCTCGACCGACATCTCTGGAACGTTGGGGCACCCACATGGGCCAACTATATGCCATAGACCTATGGTTTCCGCAGGAGAAGGCGTTGCATATCGATGTCCTGGAACTATGGGCAGTTTTTTCAGCTCAAGTCTTTCAAGCCTCAGCTCTTGGGAAAGGTGGTCAGGGTCTTCACAAACTACACAACCACCATGTATTACATCAAGAAGCAGGGCAGAACAAGGTCACCCGTCCTCTCTCTGGAGGCTTAGAACCTGTGGTGCTAGGCCATTGCTCACCGGATGTTTCTAGTCCCGTTCCACCTGGCAGGCGTTCAAACACCATCACAGACTCTCTCAGCAGGGAGCTGTGGTCCTGCCACGAGTGGGATTTCCAGCAAACTCGAGCATCTTGGATCTTCAGCGAGTGGGGCCAGCTTCAGATCGACCTATTTGCAACAGCACCCAATGCCAAGTGCCAGTGGTTTGCCGACGGGTATCCTCAGGCAGGGAGACCTGGGAATGCCTTCTCTTTTCTGTGGAAAGGTCTATTCCTTTACTCATTCCCACCAATCCGCTGCTCCTACATGTGATGGACACACTCAAACTATCCCGCTGCAAGATGATCCTCATTGCAATGGCCCCGCCAGATCTGGTACCCGGACCTTATTCACCTGTCAGTGGTTCCGGCCATCAAGCTGCCCCCTCTTCTGGACCTTCTATCCAGAGAAGGAGGGGTAATCCTGCACCATGACCCAGCGTCCCTGAACCTGTCGGCCTGATTCCTGCAGCCATCGAATTTGGGAATGTCTTGCTGCCGTTGGAATGCAAGAAGATTCTAGCCAAGGCCAGGCCTCCATCTACACTTGCCTGTTACAAACACAAGTGTAAGCACTTTACAGTGTGGTGCCAATCACAGAAGATGTCTCCACAATTGCAGCAATTATTGCCTTACCTGCTCTGGCTAAGGCTGGTCATGCCCAGGCGTCCAGCAAAGTGCACTTAGCCGCAATATCTCAATATGCCTGGGCTCCTGGCATGTGATCTCACAGGCTTGTGAAGGAGTTACTCAAGGGCCTCTTCAGAACATTCACTGTGCTGAGGGCCCCTGCCCTGGCATGGGAGTTGAAGGTGGCCTTGTCCAGACCGATTGGTGCTACGTTTGAGTCTATGCAACCGACATATTTGAAGTTCCTCTCGTGTAAAACCACCTTCCTAGTGGCGATCACCTCGGCCAAATGCGTTGAAGAAATCCAAGCTCTATCCTTTAAGCCTCCATATTTCTTTCCACCAAACCAAGGTGGTTCTACTAACTCATCCGTCTTTATGCCTAATGTCCCGTCTGACTTTAATTTAAACAAACCTTTGGTATTACCAGTTTTCTTTGAAAATCATCTACGCTTGCTGAAAGGTCCTTGCATTCACTGGAACTGTCGCGTGCCTTGAAATTCTATGTGGCGCACACCAAAGATTTTCAAAAGACTTCTCAGCTTTTCATCAACTTTGGACTTGTGGGGCAAGCAAGGGTCCTTTCGAAGGTTTCCATCTCCAGTTGGCTCTTCGGCTGTATCATGCATTGCCATCACTTGGCCAACAGACCATTGCCACACCGGTCGAGAGCCCATGCCATCAGAGCCATTGCTTTAACAACTGCGTTCCTCTCTGGTGTTCCCCTGATGGATGTCTGCAGGGCTGCTATGTAGTGGTCTAACCACACTGTCACAAGTTTTTACTGTGTTGAGATTCCAGGGAGGCATCTTGTGTCGGACAAGCGTGCTTCCCTACCTGTTTCCTTGAGGTGAGTGTGTTCCAGGGGTAAGTTTGATTGCTCCTGTTGAGGCTTGCCCTGTGGTTGTGTATATGTGCTGCTGTGTAATTGTATTCTTGGCATATTAATCAATACAAGACTGCATGCTGGAGAAGGAACAAGTTACTTACCTGTAACTCTTCTCCAGCGTGGATCTTGCATGGGTTCACATGCAAACCATCCCTACTGCCCCTCTGCGGCTGCTCTTGTGTCCTTACTGCCACTTTATGTGCACGAGCAAATATGAAGATGACCACCAGGGGTAAAGCTAAGGAGGACGAGGGGCATTGGTTGAGGCAGTATGACCTAAAGTGACAGCAATAGACTACACAAGCGACAAAGCAGTTTTTAGCTTAAAGCTAAACTGCTTTATTTAATGAGGATTCCCAAACTGACAACTGGGAATATTCATAACATGTGAATCCATGCAAGACCCATGCTGGAGAACAAGAGCTACAGGTAAGTAACTTGTTGCATACACCATTAATGAACTACAACAAAATAAGAAGTGGCTGAGTCAGTCCCACATTCTGGTGGTGGAGTGGTCTGCAGGTTAGGCACAAATAGCAGCAGTTACTCAATATGTGTATCTACCTTTCCAGATTTGTACATGTCTCCTTTCAGTGTGTCTCACCCCATCCAAACAGAAGTTGAGCAGACCTTGCAGCTTTAGGTTCCTTTTGAGGCTGGGTCGATTCCGAAGGATTTTACCTTTTTCGGTTATTTTATTTACATTATGCAGCTGTAGCACAGGGAATATCCCAGCCAGCTTGCGGGGGTCAGTTGCTCCCTTACCCCTTCTCAGTCAGCCCCTGGCCCCCACCCTTTGTATAGCAGACATGAGAGCGAGGTTCTCAAAATTATCGGCATATGATCATATTGCTGTGGTCCATATTAATTGTTATGAAAACACTGTAAAGGAAAAGAGAACATGGTGAACAACGAATGCAGCTAAATATTAGCAATATGGTCAATTTTAAGACATGGCTTTTCAGTTTCCTGCATTAACAATTTTGTTACAAGTAATCCATTTCTATAGAAAATAAGAATTCAAGGTTTATAGTATCTGACCGAGATCACAAGGCAGCCCTACAATGCAGTATCTCTACCACTCTGTTGGAGTGAATGGTGTGAAGGATCTGCAAATATACAGCAATTCGGCAAACAAACCAAGTAACAAGGATCCAAAAGTAAATATTGCATGCACTTGTTTGATTTTGTTGAATGCTCCCCTAACGTTCGTGCCCTTAAAGCTCCAGTACATAGTCACACGAGACCATATGAATTGACACCAAAGGCTACAGGAGCAGGTAAATGAAGGAGTATGTGCAGTTTCAAGCTATTAGGGGCAGGCAATAATAGACACAATCGATTGCAGAAACTGGGACATTCAGAAGGAGGAACAACTAAGCGTATCAACAGTTACATGCAGAAATGACTGCATTGCAGAATAAACACATTGGCGTGCATTGGTATGCTCATGGAGCAACAGATTTAATCGCATACAGAGACAGGCATATGGAGGTGTGGTCACACGTAATGAACAAACTATTGCATAGGTTAGTGGGCTTGGTTGTAGAGGAAACTTGAGGTGCTGAAGAGTACATGCTTGAAGTACCAGACTATGTGCCATTATGTTTCCCCACGGTTTGTAATGTGGACACTCGGGTATAGGGTTTATCTGCACAAGAGAACCCAAGATCTGTTAGCTTTCAGCACTCTGGCACTCGGACAACCGATGGTCTTCGGGCAGAGCAGGGTGTGTGATAGTTCTAAAGATGTTGTAGCCTGTACAGTGAGTAAAGAGTTGCTGTGCTCGGAGGTGTAAGGTTGATGGTGTGTGTAGTTTGTGTATATGTCGAAGTGTAGTAGATTGAAAGGTGAGGCAGGTGAGAGGTGTGAAGTACAGGTAGTTGAGGAGGATTTGTGTTTGGAATGTATGCCTAGATGGAACAGGTAGATGGGGTTCCAGTCTGCTATTCGGTGAAGTGGGCTTCATGTAGTGCTATCGATCACAGTGGCAGGTTCTTTCTGTTTGTTTACATTTTATGATGATTGGTGGGAAATGTAATGCAAAATGGTCTTGTGTAGTGCACTTCTGCCATTGTTCCTAGCCTTGCTGCGCATGGCAACTTAAGAAGAGAAAGAAAGAGTGGGGCAGTGTTGGTGGTATAGAGAGGAATACTTATGTGAATATTGTGCTGTGATGTTTTTGTTTGCCGGCCTGAGGCACTAGAGCCCCAACTGTCTTTGTGATTCTAGGTGGGTAGTGGTGAAATACTTGCGGCATGTGATCCATTATATCAGCACTAATTGTTCTTAGTCTTGGTGGGCAGGGGATGCAATAGGGCTAGAGAGTTGAGCAGCGGCATTGATCTGCTAATGTGATTTGTTTGTAGGCAGACTGGTGCCATGTGCGGGAGTGGGTTGTGTAACTAGCATAAGGTGGGCAGAGAGAAGGGGATGTGAGTCGGCTAGCTGGGGAAAGATGAGTGGTAAAGCAATAGAGAACGTGTTGGTTCAATTTTGATTGGATCAGTGGTGTTTGAACAGCTGGTTGTCATCCGCAGGCACATTCTTGCTTGTCTGGTTTGATTTAAACCCACCTGAATTACCATAGTGCTAAACGTATGTGTTGTGTACATGCCTGTTGATTGTTTGCAAGGCTATCGATCTGGTTACATTTTAAGGTCTGATCTCCTGTAATCCATAGCTACTGCGTTTTGTGCAGGTTCATAACAAGTTCCTGTGAGTTCTTGGTGTTGTGCTTGTGGCAGTTGAATAGACACATTTTCAGGGATTTTATGAAGGCCAGGGGGTTTTCGTCTGTCCAGAGTTTGGTTAAGAGAAAAAATAATGACGGTCCTCTCTGTCATTTCCTATTGCAGCTTGGCACTGTTAGTAGGCTGCGATGTTGGATTGAATCATTCTGGTTTCTTTGTAAAGAATGAACTTCCTTGTGGTTGCTTCCGGGCCCCTGTTGTGGAAAGTGCAATGCGCTATGCATAGGGCTGGGGTGGTGTCTTTTGTAAATCTCATAAGAAATATATGTGATGTGTTTTGGACTGTTGGTAATCTGGGGTCGCCAGGTAGAGGCTGTCGGTGTAGTCTATTCTCAAAAGTATTATGTGATCAGTGCCATAGTTATGTGTTAAAAGGTCAGGTAAGGCATGATGTGCCAGATCATTCGGAGTAGAAAAAAACAGCTCCTTTCGATTACTTTTGCCTACGGTTTGAGTGTGGGGTTGATGTCTATCAAGATGTTAAGGGTCTTCCCAGCTAATCCCTTCCTCAGTAACTAAGCTATTTGAGTTCTGACTTAACTCCCAGCCACCCCATGCTCTTCACATTGCAAGCTTGTTTGCAAGCACATGCTAGTCAGTGCAATCATACAGATCTATCTCGGTTCTCCCCCTAATTGCTCGGCAGATGTGGTGTCCATCAGCGTTTCATCTGTCTACTGCATTTTGGACGTCTGTTGACCTCCACTGTCTCTTCGCCAGCTCTCACCAACTGCTGATTGCATGGCTCTTTGCTTTGCATGGTCTGGGATTGCAGTTGGCTCTTGTACCCACGCTCCCCCTCCGCCTCATCCCATCCAGTTGTTGGGAAGTATACAGTTTACTAAGGATGTGAGTGACTTTGAAGGTCGAGATTGTGGTTGAATTGACTGGTATTTAGGAGGCTGAGATTGGTTTTCTGAAAAATGCAATTGTTTGGGTATCCACGAGATGTTCATGGCCCTCTCCTCCAACAGGTCCCAGCAACCCACTTTTCAGCCAATTATGTCCTCAGTGGCCACACACACTTGATAAACTTGTCACACGCTCTTCCTAAACTGAACACACCGCACCACGGCCGGCTGAAGAGGTACTGGAGCCCCATTACAGCACGACGGTTGGTGGGGGGGGGAGTTGGTTGGAGCGTAGAACAAAAGTCTGAGCCACCCGTGGCGTGCATACTTTAAAATGGAGGCGAGGGTTAATAACGGTCGGTAATCACAAGACCGACAGCAAGCAGGGAGCTTAAACACTAAACGTTGCCTGAAAAGGATGCTTCGTTTTTCATCTCGCTCGCTGGCCGTCTTGTGATTAGTTCTTCTTTGCCAGAAGGCGCTAATGAAAAGAAAACGGGTTCCACAGAGGCACAAGGCGACTCCCTGAAGGGCTCCAACATATGCGGCTTGTGGGCTCATTTTAAAGTCCCGAATGAAAGGCGAATATTACCATGTTATAAGGCTGCTGATTGCCAACATTGTGGCAGTTGCTGGGCGCCCCGAAAGGCCTCTTTCAGTTGAAATGGTAGACGGGCCCGATACCGCCCCTGTTCATCACCTCTCAATATTAAACACACACACCATTTGTTCAACTAAAAAAGGTGAAGAAACAAAATCCAATTGACGTTGTCATGCTAGTTTTGCCCCAAAGCAGGTTTGTTTTTGTTAGAATGGCTGCTAGATATTCGTAAGGAGGACCGTGTGTGTGCGCGCCCAGAGCAACGTTATGATTGCTTATATGCGTGCATGTACACTGAAATCTCCTTTTCTATGGAAAAGTGGCTTCTCTTTCTCCAGGCAGGACATTCTGCAGATCAATACTATCCCTCCTAAAGCGACTCTATCTTTCTGTGGTGCCTGATTCACACACAGGAATTCATTCTGCTGCCTACACATCCTGCAGCGCCAGTTAGCGTATTCCCCAGGGCTTCGTTTCTTTTCTTAGATGTAGGAGAATACCAGAATAGCAACAGTATGGTGAATGTGTTGATTATTATACTTGAGGCGAGTGGTATGTTTCACATGGATCTAAATGTGTATATATGATTAATATTAAACCTGGTGTATTTCAAGGGAGCGAATCACAAAACAATCTATGCAAATTGTCGCCTATGCATACAGTAACAAATACACATTCACAGATGGTTTCCACAACTGTAAACTGTACAAATATGTACACGTTGCAGGTCACAAAAGCAGTGGGCTAAGCAGGGGGACAGTGCTAGGGGCATATGTGAACCCACATGACACTGGAATGGATGTCACTCTGGCCACATTTGATTAAAACACTTCAAATCAACCAACACATCAACCTCGAAAAACCCAAAATGTGACCCCCCCCCCTCCCCAACCAACACATCATAATCACATAATATCACATTGTATCCTACTGACAGATGGTCCAGGTAGACAGTGAATCCCGCCCCAGGTTGGAGAGGCCACTGCCCCCCCCCCCATGCCTTCTTAGGGTGCGATACCAGGAGGCCTACTCCTCACCACTGACCCAAATTGGCTACTGATCCCACCCCCCTCCAGGCCTCTCCCCACCGAGACCCCCTGCTGGCAGCCCATTCCAGCCCTACGTCCTCTGGAAGGAAGGGGCTGCTCAGTGTACCATGGTCCTCCTCCACCTGTCTGCCCTCCCGCCCCAACTCAGAATTCTAAAGTCAGAGTGGGTGGGATGGAAAAAAGGTCCAATATTCCTTTGAGGTAGTCGATGGCGTTGGTCGATGCAGCAGCGAGGGCGGCAGCGCATAAGTCCGAGGAGAGCTGAAGGCAGATGCCCACCTCTCCCTCTACCCCCCTTTTTATGTGTAGATTTTGCACTGCTGTGCCCCCCAGATATCCCCCACCGCCAACGCCCAAAGTTATGCACCCGCCACCAAGAACCAGTTTGGGACAGTGTCCACCTGGCGCTGCCGGTCTCCTCTGTCCTTGTCCGCTCCTCAGCCTGCCCAACCCAGCCTCCCTGAAGTAGGTGGATCTTTGCCTTCGTGGGCTAAGTAGGGGGCAGTGCCAGGGGCATCAGTGAACACAAATAACAATGGTATGGATGCAATTCTGGCCACATTTTATAAAAACACGTCAAATCAACCAACAAATCGAAAAATCCAAAATGTGATTTCCCCCCCCCCCCAGCAAAACCCCATAACCACACAATATCACATTACATACTACTGACAGGTGGAAGACCATGACTTCTGGCTCCAGGGCCGTACATGGTGGAGAGGCTGCCCCTCCATGCCTTCTCAGGGGGTAATGCCAGCAGGCAAGCCCCTCATCACTGACCCAAATTGCCTCCTGATTCTGCCCCCACCAGGCCCCTCCCCACCGACATTCCATTGTCTATCATCGGGGCATCCTTTGCCCGCCCCACGGTGCCATTCCAGCCCCGGAGTCCCCCAGAAATGGCAGCTGTGTCCCCATGATCCTCCCCCACCTGCCACAGGGACGCAGACCCCTAGGTCTGTGACACCTACCACATGACCAATTGTCCTAATCATGGGCAAAATGTTCAGGAGCAACAGGTTGGTGCCCAACTGGGACAAATGGACCCCATCCTGATACAAAGTCCCCGCCCCCTCAGCAGGCCTTTCTCCACAATTAGCAGACACACTTGGCATGCTGTCATCGGGGCCAATTCATTGTTCAATTTGCAAGCCAAAATGTTCAATGGGCGCACAGGTCCAGGCCGTCCCGCCTTCCCCAGTTAGCTTGTGGAATCATCTGAGACCAAGCCATCAATGCCTCCAGACAAAAACACCCAAACCACGCAAAAAGACAGCAAACATTCCTTTAGATTCCTTCTGTCCATCTGTACCAGGCCGTTGCCCCCAATGTGCAAGATCATCAAATCTGGGAGTGGCAACCTCCCCTTCCTGCAGTGGGCTTCGTGAGAAACATGAGGGAATTTTACTGCCCCTTCTGGGGAATTCCTTATTGAGGGGATTAGGGGAAAACCATCACTGCTAGATCCCGACCCTGGGCATGGACAGGTGAAGAAGAATTACCTAGATAAGGAGTCTCAGGGGATTAGAGGGAGTGCCTCGGGTAGAGACTCTGCATTTCCCTTTCTCTATTTTCCATCTAGCCCCTCTTCCTTAGTCAGGAGATATTCACACAAACATCCCTTCTCCCCCAAATACTGAGATGAAAAAGAACAAAGAAAGCAGAATGAAGATTTCCCATAGGAATAGCAAGATCATGGTTTCCTATGTGAATCCACCATATTTTCACACTCATGAGGCCAGGCAGGATCAGGCACTCCACTTCAATCATGTACACCTGCAATCACTTGACACTACCCAGGTGTATAAAAGGAGTGGCCCTGTATGGAACAAAGAGCTGCAGTTGGGAAGGCAACAGGGAGGCTGCGAGTCTGAGGGGGATCCCTGTCTTGCTACTAAGACACACGGCAGGTAAGGCTGGAGGTGAGGAAGGACGACTTCTGCAAAGCTGCAACAGCGTCGCAAGTTGAGAAATGAACATTGTCCCTCTTTGAGGACTCAGAAGGGATGCCTGTTCCCCTACCTGGGAAGGACAGACTTTGGGAGGATTCCTGAGTCTTGAAAGCTGAACCAAGAAGCATAATAAAACCACAGCCAGTGCGCTATCAACAGGAAAGGAGACAAAAGCCTGGCTGTGTGTTTGAAACTGTTGCAAGAGCAAGTTGAAAGAGACGCGACAAACGTACTTGAAGATATATGGTGAATGTTACAAAAAAGCGATCTTGTGAATCAAAGTAACCGAGTGGTCCGGCAAGAGAATGATGCCCATTAGAAAGTCTTGGTGACATGTTCATTGCAAGGTGAAGTTATTTTGAAGCAATTAACAATACGAGAAAGCATTGAGGCAAAGTGTAAACTGGTAAGATATCGAAGTGGTCATGCTGAGGTCATTTGAAAACCTCTCGCATATTCGTAAGTCTTTGATGGGAAAGCTGTTAATGGAAGGTCCGAGCCCGACTGAGGGAGACCTCGTTTGTGAATTGTGTAACAATGGAAGTTTTATGAAATGAGGAATCATGAAGAAATGTGTTTAAATGGAACTTTTGAAGGAACGTTACTTCATTGGAAAAGTCCAAGGCGCCCTGTGAATGGGAGACTTGGTACAAGCAAAAGACTTTTCTTGGGGGGGCCTTGGACTGTGTTCTGAGCTGCAAACTTGTGCCAAGAAAGCCAGAGGGTGTTCTGCGGCCCGAGTGGGCCCCTTTTTCCCGTTCTAGAAACGTGGGGAAGGAAGTTCGTTTGCTCAGTCATTTTGACATTATTTCGGACACTGTTTTTTCTTTACATATACATTTTGCCATACACTTATATGCTGTAGTAGTTTAAGGGCAGGCAATAGGTTTCTTTAGTATAGGCCATTTTATTTTGACGGACATCACTAGGGCTATTATATTTATTATTTGATGGTCAAGCTTACTCCCATCTTTAGATAAAGGGCTAGATAGGCTTTTTTTTTTACAACACTTGATGTGTAATGAATGCCATTGAATTGCATATCTTGTGTCTGTCTTGACTTGTGATAACATGCCTCCCTTACAGTTTCCACCACCAAGCGCACCTGGTCCACCCGAAGACCCTCAATCCCAGTCCTATATATGTCTGCGGCTGTGTCCGACAACAACCCAGGGTGATCCCGCACCCTTTGCTCCATACATCAAACAAATGAGTGTTTAGCCTGAAAACGCACGTTCCCACAAAGACAAAACACCACCAGCCATTTAAGCAATCTCATCACCATTGGGCAGTTGGCCCTCTGGCTATTAATAGCACATAACACCTTGGGCATACTATCGAACCAGAACACAACATCCCTGTCCCTCAGTCCCTCAGCCCAGATAGACAATGCCACTACAATTGGAAGCAGTTAGAAGAAGGTGACGTTTCTGGTCAAAGCCACTCTCCACCCAGTTGGGGTGCCACTGCTGGCCACACCAACTGTGACCCAGAATGGCTCCAAAACCTACCCTTCGTGCTGCGTTGGTGAGCAGACCAAATTGCTCATAGGACAAACCTTAATGTCATTAAAATTAGACCGGAAAGTGTCCCAAATCACCAAGTCTTTCTTGACCTCACTGGATGGCCTAGTGTGGTGGTGTTTCTTGGTCAGACCATACATGTCTCCCACAATTGCCCTCGAGAAGGGCCTCCCCATTGGCATTATTCGTAGTGCGAAGTTGAGCTGACCGTCCAGATGCTGTAACTTTCACAATGTCACCTTCTTTGCCTTCAAACTAGTGGCTACTGCCACTCTAATCTTGCACACCTTGCCCATCGGCAGGTGGCAAACCCCCTACTCTGAATCTATCTCTATGCCAAGCAAGCTGAGCGAAGTAGTCAGGCCCTCGGTTTTCTCTGCTTCGAGAGGGACCCCCAACTTACTCGCCATCCCTTGGAATGCCCAAAGTGCCTGGCCACACTGGTCTGTACCCTGTTTACCCCTGAAAAGGAAATCATCTAAGTAGTGGAGCATTTTTGCTCCCTTTCATTCCCTTTTAGTTGCCCATTCCAAGAACGTGCTAAATATCTCAAAATATGAGCAAGAGATAGAGCCTCCAATATGCATGTATTTGTCGAAATGAAACTCTCCCCCACCCCATAACCCAGGAAGTGGTAATAGTCAGGGTGTACTGCGAGCAACCGAAAAGCAGATTCAATGTCAGATTTGGCCAACAGCGCCCCTTTTCCCACCCCTGCAACAGGGTAATCGCTCCATCAAAGGAAATGTATCTCACAGAGTACAGGGCCTCATCAATTGCATCATTCACTGATGCCCCTTTCGGAAAGGATGCATTGTGAATCCACCGAAAATTCCCCATTTCTTTCCTGGGCACAATGCCCAGTGGGGAACACACAAAATCTTGCAAAGGAGACCGGTATGGTCCGGCCACCCTTCCCAGTTTTAACTCCTTCTCTACTTTGCTCAGTAACATTCCAGGTTGGCTTATGAAAAACCTTCAACCAGTAGTCTTGCCTGTGTTGACCTGTGATAACCATTTGCCCAAGCCCACAACACATCCACTTGCACTGGCGTGGGTAGGCCATGTTGGCCCCCCCACGGGCTAACAGACTTATTTATGCTTCCTGCTGCGTTCGACCCACTTTGCCTTCCTGTGACCTCGACATCCTGCAAAACGTGCAGACGTACCTACATTTGCAAACAGACCTGTTGCACGCCCCTTCGTTGAATGCTTAGCACAGTCCCCCTTTCTTATCACTGATGCCTGTGCTGTTCTGAAAGGACTGCATCGTCCTGGTGGCCCCTATACCGTTGTTTTGTGCTGTGCAAGCAATTTAGCCCCAGTCCATCTGTGCACTCCCTGCCTTAGCGCTTCTGAACCGTTCATCATAAGCCAACAATGCTCTGAACTCTCACTCATGGTACATTGAAAACACCAGGTGATTATATGATAACTTTTGATGAAGCTCATGGGATTTCTCGAGCAAAATCGTAGAAAATCTTATGAAACCCGAAACCCAATTGGTAATATATTTTTCAACAAAGAATGTTTTCTCCTTCCCCTCTTCCTTCTGATCCTTGGATTCCTCCACCCTTCTATAGTCCAGCAAAATGAACATGTCAATCTATTTATCCTTCCAAATCTTTTCCTTGGTGTCTTCTAACATGTGCCACGTGAGCATACACTCCCTCCCACTCTCTCCGCTCGGCTGACCTCTTCTTAATCACTGTACCCCCTGCCCCTTGTGCCTCCTCGCGCTTCCAATCCTTTCATCTCTTGGCTCCCCCTACATTGGAACTCCTTACCTCTTTCCATCCACTCCATCCCTACCTACTCATCCTTCTGCACCTCCTTGAAAGCCCTTCTTTTCCGCTCCCCTGCCCCCTGACTTTCCTTCCCTACCTTCTGTCCTCTCCAGCTCCCTTGTTCCCGCCCTTCCCCTTCTTCTTGCACCCACTTGATCTCAATTCATTTATTTGCAACCATCCTTACCTACCTCCTCTCACTTTCCCTTCTCCCTGCCTTCTCCCCCTCCACCTAAGTAAATTGTTCTAAATATTGTCTCACTGGTTTGTTTCGTGATTGTATATATGCTTCCATCATTATTGTACCTTGTTGTTATACTGTAAAGCGCTTTGGATTAAAGCGCTATATAAACCTCATAAACATACCTGACACAGTAGCGTGAGCGGGGGTGGGTGCATCTCCTGCCTTCGCACCCCTTGATGAGTTATTGGAGGGCAGAGGGACTGACTTGCCTGAGTTCCCCTGTGCTTGGTGTTGCCCAAACCCCCTGAAGCACTTGGCTGGCCGCCACCCAACCCGGGCGTTCATAGTTATAGTGCTATATTTTAATAGTAGTCAGCCAATCGTAAATTGATTGAGTGTCTAGGTATGCAAGGATATTTGGACTGGCTGTAGCATGCACCTGCTGGAAATAAAACATTTTTAAAAAGTTGTGAGCTGAGGTTCTGCTTCAGATATGCTTAATTGCATTGTTTATTTGATAATGTGAACGTTTCTTTCAGTCAGTGCTATTCCTGAATTAATATCCTATATATGACAGATTCTTTTCGAATTTGAAACCAAATTGAAACATATGTTCCAAACATCAGAAATTCTGCAAGGTAATATTGATTTGATGCACATTTAGGAATTCTGCCCTGCAACCACTGCCGAATCGTCCCGTTATGTGCTGCCCTTTTGACAGGATGTTTATGCAACAGTGCTTGAGAATTCGCTCTAGTTAAATATTCTGTTCTTGGCATTGGTCCAGATGTTTTCTCCGGCATGAATGAAACCTTCTGAAGTTAAACCGTGTGAACGTTCCTCCTCAGAGCAAAAACGGCATAGCAAGACCCCCCTCCTTGTTGTTATGGAGTATGTTGGTACTGATTTGTTGAACTACATGGTAAACAAGCATTTGTTTTATGATATTGTGCATAAATTATCATTACAGTTATTTCAGACGTCCTCAAATCTATTACTTAAACAGAATGCTTGTTGTCTTCTTAGATGCAATAATTAATTAAACCAGTCAGTGTGAGTTTTCATTCTCATCCAGCCTGTTTCGTTACATGATCCGACTCCCTCTAAATTAACAATTTTCGCAATGCTTCCAGCATTCGGCACCATTGACCACCTCACTTAGGTGATCATTTCGCGTTGTTTTGTATTTCTTGCGTGTACTTTAATTGAAAGGATCCATCCACGACTACAGAGTAACTGAGATGTCTTTATGGCAGGGCAACATTGAGCTCGTAACCCCGTTCCTTCCTGCCCTACTGAGGCGGGTCCCCACATCCGGCCTGATTAAGCATTTTTTTCCCATAACATAAATCGAACATGGCGTGCATGATATGTGCACGGCGTTGCGAGGTTGTGAGTTTTCTGTCCGGTCTGATGAATTAATACTGCAGTGTGTTGCGTTTACCCTAGTAAATACAGTTTGTGGTTTCACTATGTCAAATGAGCCGTTTTGACCTTTCTTTGGGAAATATATTGATCACCTGCAGTAACCAGCATTGAAATGCGTACTAAGAAGTTTGATTTAAACGATGGTGCATAAAATAGGTCAGTGTGGTAAAAGCTTGCAGCCGAAATCTATGTTTATATGCCAGATCTCAGTACCAAATGCTGGCAAGGCTTTGGCGATTGTTACACCTACTGTGCTACAAAACATTGCTGCTTCAGAAAGTAGTAGTTGTGTGAGTAATATAGCATCATTATGGCGCAGGTCTAAACAGTTCCTTTTCTAAAAACGTAGAAGCCACCCCCAAAGTAAGGCATAAGTGGCCAGAGGTTATTAGCGTGCCGAAGTCAAAGCAGTAGAATCTGTGTAGAGACCCGCATCCTAGCTTTGTCCCCAAAACATAGTGTTTCTTGTCAAATCGCCAATCATTTTGTTCTGTGAAAAGGTTTGCATGTTAACATTCAGGTTGTATTACTTAGCCCATTGACCGCTTTTTACTGTCATGTAGGCTATTTCAGTGGAAGGGGTCCTAGACGGGAGAACTGTCCTGATGTCGTAGGCCTCGGGTAGCCTTGCTTTCTGGACTCTGACAAAAATGTGTTTTGTACAATTTCAAACCGCTTTCTTCAGATCATGAATAATAATATGCAACTCAATTACAAACAATCTCTATATGCATGAAACGTTAAAACATAGTTTCGAAGGGATTGTGTCCTCCGACGTATTCCTTATCTTTGATAATAAGTTTCCAGCTTGCTGGCCTTGGAAATTTTTTCTGTAGAGGGCGCTGCGCGTCGACGTCTGTCGAGTCGATGTCCCTCGACGGCCACCGTATCAGCGCCGACGTCACCATGCCCATAAATAGCCACGCGCGGCGTCCGTTGCTCAGTTCCGTTTTTCCGCGCTTCGTGGGGCCTCGGAACATCATTGCTCAGTTCAGTCAGATAATCTAATCTACATCTACTCGAATATACCAACTCGTTCTCGATGGCATCTTCATCGGAACCGACAACGCCGCGATCCGGCTTCAAGAAATGTCGAGACTGCAGTAAAAAAAAAATTCGATAACGGATCCACACAGGATCTGCTTGTGGTGCTTGGGAGCCGAGCACCATTGTTCGCAGTGTGAGGACTGCATGTCCATGACGGCGAAAGCCTTGAAGGAGCGCAAGGGGAAGCTCGAGAGAGGTAAATCAGTCAAAACCTCCTCGGAAGTTTCTTCGGCTGAGTCGAGGCATTCGTCTCCTCGCCGTCGAAAACATTCCCATTCTAGATCTAGAAGTAGCTCCCACCATTCGTCGAGATCAAGACACTCAAAAAAAGAGACGTCGAAGATCCCCTTCCTCGTCGTCTTCTGTTTCCCCAGAAAGGGTCTCCTGCCCCACAAAACACAGCTCTCAGGCTGAGTGGGAGGAATTCAGGAAGAAAATGTTAAGCGTCTTCGAGAAAGCGGCCTCGACCCCCTCGAAGACAGCTGAGGGTGATACCCCAGGTGAAAAACCCAAAAAATCAAAATGCTGCGAGTCGCAGCACCCGATGAAACATTCCACCCGAAAGCACCACGGGCCATCGGGTAAGAAGGCACAGTCTTCGATGCCGTCGTCGAAGATTCCTTCGACGCATGGATCGGCGCCATCGACGCTGGTGTCGAAGGGTTCTTCGACGCATCGGTCAATCGACTCGACGCCATCGTCGACGCCGACATCGACGCCGATGAAAGAGAAGACCACGGCTACTCCACAGCCAACGGTGATTCCAATAGCCTCCGGCACGACGCCGAGACCGTCGTCGACATCCTCGAGTAGGATCCTGATCCTCTCGAGTTCTTCGAGGCCTCTTACAGTTTTCTCGACGCCGTTCTCGGCGTGTTCGAAGCCTGTCACATCGGCGTCGACGACATCAACGTTTTCTGGCTCAATAATGACGAGTTTGGCTCCTTCTGCCTTAGAAATGGGTTTTATACCATTTCAGAGGTCAGAGTACCCTGGATTATCTTCAATTTATGAAGAAGGGGAAGATTCTGACCAGGACCACACTACCTGTTTCAGAGGATTTCACCTCTGAGCAAAGAAGGTTGAAAGACCTACAGGAGTCATTACATGAGGCAAGTGGGCTGGACACTTCCCCAGAAGTGGATTTTGTTAAGCAAGACCCAGGGGAACATGCCGAAACACCCTATAGAACCCTGATGGCAAGAATTATTGAATTCATGGGTTGGTCTGCGCCTTCGCCTGTTTTTCAACAGGATGACCTGACAGACATATTAGACAAAGGTCCACAGGAGGATCCTGTGGTCCCCTTCCATGCAGCCTTACAAAGAAAGATTACATCTAATTGGGAAACTCCTGAAGTTATCCCTGCTGTCAATAAAAGATTATCAGCCAAGTATAGGGTAGCTGCAGCTGACCCTGAATACTTATCGAAACACCCGACTCCAGAGAGCCTGGTGGTCCAAGCGGCAACTTCATCAAGCAGCAGGACCTCTTACCCTACTGTCCCACAGGATAGAGATGACAAGAGGTACGATTCTATGGCAAAGAAAGTCTTCTCTGCTTGTAGTATGGCGTTGAAGTCCTCCAACGCCACCTGTACGCTCGCCAGGTTCAGTCACACACTGTCGGAGTGTGCTTCATCAGCGGCTGACTGCATACCCGAAGGAGAGGAAAAGGAAGCCTTCCTTAACATTATTAAAGATGGCAAAGATGCCATGTGCGAGTCACTTCAAACTGGCATCGATTCCGCTGACAGTATCAGCAGGGCCATGGCGGCTAGTACAACAATCCGCAGCCATGCGTGGTTGCGAAAGTCTGGCTTTGCTCCAGATGTACAGGCCAGACTTTTGAATATGTCCTTTGACGGCTCTTCATTATTCGGAAAAAAGGCTGATGACAGTCTGGAAAAGTTGCAGACATCTAAAGCAGCACCTTTACGACCCCCAGGAACCTCTGGAAGAGGAAAGTCCTTTCGCTATTATTCCGCATTCGGGAAAGGCAGAGGACAGCCGGCTCAAAGAGGCCAAAGGAGATCCACCCAAGGTGGACGGGTCAAAAGTAATAAGACCGCAGCAGGTGCCTCTTTACCCTCAGCATCTGCATCAGACGCCCCCAAACCACTCTGAGGTCTTTCCACACAACACCTGTAGGGGGCAGGTTAACTCACCATCTGACGGAACGGCAGGCTATTACGTCAGATGCTTGGGCATTGGAGACAGTTACCCAGGGTTACTG
Source organism: Ambystoma mexicanum (assembly GCF_040938575.1). Classification (NCBI taxonomy): domain Eukaryota; kingdom Metazoa; phylum Chordata; class Amphibia; order Caudata; family Ambystomatidae; genus Ambystoma; species Ambystoma mexicanum. The sequence continues at coordinate 760,649,975 of NC_090937.1, read as the reverse complement.
CCTACCCTTTCTACACATCCATCAGAGTCATCCACCGGGGAACAGCTCTCTAAATGTTCCAGATCCGCTCCTCTTGCAGGAAATTATAGACCTGCTAGAGAAAGGTGCCATAGAACCGGTACTTGTAGCGGACAGGAACAAGGGCTGGTACTCCCCCCTACTTTCTCATACCAAAGAAGGACGGAGGACTGAGACCCATCCTGGACTTACGAGAATTGAACAAGTTCTTCAGGAAGGACAAATTCAAGATGGTAACTCTCTCTCAGATCCTTCAGGCCCTCCAGCTCCAGGACTGGCTGGTATCTCTGGACCTTCAGGATGTTTAGTTTAGTTCCATGTGCCAATCCATCTCAAACACAGGAAATACCCGAGGTTCGCAATTGGTGACTCTCATTATCAATTTCGAGTTCTGCCATTTGGGCTGACCACCGCCCGAGGGTCTTCACCAAGCTAATGTCGGTAGTGGCTGCGAGTCTAAGGAGGGAAGGGATCCACGTCTACCCCTACCTGGACGATCAGGGCTGTATCTTCGGAACAAGCTCAGACCCAGCTAGATTATGTCTGCCACTTCCTTCACAAACTGGGCTTCCCCCTCAATTTAAAGAAGTCACAGATGATACCATCACAGAGACTCCAGTTCATTGGAGCGGTCCTGGACACTTCCCTGGGAAAAGCCTCGCCACCAGAGGGGAGGGCTCAAGATATTCTGCAGATGGTCAACAAGTTTCAAAATGCCCAACGTCTCCCAGCCTTCGACTTTGAGGTTGCTAGGCCTCATGGCATCCTGCATCTTCCTTGTGCCAGAGGCTCGCCTGAGAATGAGATCTCTTAAGTGGGCACTGAGAACTCGGTGGTCGCAATTCTCAGGGAGAATGACAGATCTCCTCCGGATTCCGGACAAGATAGCCCGCGACCTTCAATGGTGGGCCTATCCAGAGAACATCTTGAAAGGAGAACTGTTTTGGCAACCATGACCGGAGATAACAGTAGTCACAGACGCCTCACTCACGGGGTGGGGAGCCCATGCCAACGACTTGACCATCAGCGGTCGTTGGTGTCCATCAGAGTCCAGACTACACATAAACCTATTGGAGCTGAGAGCGATCGGACTAGCGCTGAAAGCTTTCCTACCACCAGTACAGGGGAGAAATGTCCTGATAATGATGGACAACACGGTGGACATGCACTACCTCAACAAAAGAGGAGGCGTAGGGTCACTGCCACTGTGCAGAGAGGCAATGCAGCTCTGGTTTTGGGCAATTCAGGAAGGAATCTCTCTATCGGTAGTCCACCTAGCCGGAGAGAAGAACTTGACAGCGGACGCTCTGAGCAGGCAGAGCACAGTCTCCCACGAGTGGGAGCTCGCTCAGGAAGTCCTTCAAGAGATCTTCGCCTTTTGGGGAACCCCTCAGGTGGATCTGTTCGCCACAAGCACCAACAGGAAGTGCAATCTGTTCTGTTCAAGGGAATTTCCCCCAAGAGGAGCTCTAGGAGACGCGTTCGTAGTGGACTGGGAGTTTCCACTCATTTACGCGTTTCCACCAGTCCCTGTTATTCCTCAAATGATCAGGAGGTGGAGAAGATTCCGGAAAACCATGATCCTAATTGCCCCGGACTGGGCCAGGAGAACGTGGTACCCGGACCTTCTAGATATGTCCATATGCCCTCTAATCCGTCTCCCACTCAAAGAGAATCTTCTCTCGCAGAAGGGAGGTCAGGTTCTCCATCCAGACATCAGAACCCTCAACCTTCACGCTTGGCTTCTGAAAGGGTGAGGTACAAGGATTGGGATCTCCCTGATGATGTCATGGAGGTGTTGCTTTCGGCCAGAAGGCCAGCAACAAAGTCTTTATACCGCTGCCGTTGGAACAAATTTTGCAGCTGGTGTAGAGAAGGGAATATCAACCCTTTTTCATGTGGTACAACCAACAGTGTTATCGTTTCTACTCTACTTGGCAAACTCAGGCCTTCAAGTTGGCACTGTAAAAGGCTATCTCACAGCGCTTTCAATCTTCAAACGCACTGCGGAGGAACCATCGTATTTCAAACTACCTCTAGTGATAACATTTCTCAAAGGATTAACTAATGTTTATCCTCCAAAACCATTCCAAGTTCCCTTATGGGACTTAAATTTAGTCTTAAACTTCCTAATGGGCACTCCATTCGAAACCACTTCACTCTTGTTAACTGAGATTTCTCACGCTTAAAACTGTCCTATTGGTAGCACTAACATCTGCTAGGAGGGTGAGCGAGCTACAAGCTCTCTCCTGTAAACCCCCACATAAACTTTTCCACAAGGACAAAGTTGTCCTACAGGTGAAGCCTAATTTCCTCCCAAAGGTGGTTTCTGAATTTCATATTACTCAGAAAATGACCTTACCTTCGTTCTACCCACCTCCTCATCCGGGGAAAGAGGAAGAAAGGCTACATAGGCTGGACCCAAGGCGAGCTCTAAGCTTTTACATCAGCAGAATGGCTAGGATCAGGCAAGCAGATCAACTGTTTGTAGGATACTCAGGTCACAAGTTGGGATTACCCATAACAAAACAAACCATTTCCAGGTGGATTATTTTGGCCATTCTGGAATGTTACAAACTGGCAGGGAAAGAGCCACCCCAAAATCTTAGGGCTCATTCAACCAGGGGTATCGCAGCCTCTTCGGCCCTCCAAAGAGGGCTACCGGTCAGAGACATATGTGCGGCTGCCACATGGTCGTCCGCACATACTTTCACAACATTTTACAACCTGGATTACTCCACTAGTCAAGAGACAAGATTTGGAAAAGCCGTATTACATTCGGTCCATCCCTAAAGGGATACATGACATTCTTACTCCCACCTCCAATTACATGCCACTGCTATGGGAGTCTATCAAAGATAAGGAATACGTCGGAGGACACAACCCTTCGAAGAACAAGTTACTTCTTACCTTTTAACGTTCTTTAAACGGGATGTTCCTCTGACGTATTCCTTATCGCCCCTCCCATCCATCCCCGCAGTAATACTTCCCTTGTGGTTGCAGCTTACGTTCCTTCAAGGTCAATAACCAATTCAGGCATGACTCTTCTTATGCTACAAAACGGAACTGAGCAACGGACGCAGCGCGTGGCTATTTATGGGCATGGTGACGTCGACGCCGATACGGTGGCTGTCGAGGGACATCGACTCGGTGGACGTCGACGCGCAGCGCCCTCTACAGAAAACATTTCCGAGGCCAGCAAGCTGGAAACGTATTATCAAAGATAAGGAATAAGTGGGAGGAGCATCCCGTCGAAAGAACGTTACAAGGTAAGAAGTAACTTGTTCTTCTTTTGAGTGTATTTAAAGCTTTACAATGCAGTAGTAAAACCCTGTCATGTTTTTTAGACACACACACACACATATATATATATATATATATAGGTGTTTTCCGACTTGTATACTTACCTTGATGAAGGAAGAAATCGGGTTTCTTTGGAATTATTCTCCCTTTGCATAACATGTTTCTAAAGGATTTTATTTAAAGATTGTCATATGGGATCTTGCGATATATGCAGATGCTTTCCAAACCACGCCTACGAAACGGTATTATATTCATTAAAGTCAAACATTCACAAATAATGACACCTTGCTGTACTGCAAGAACTGAGCAACAACGTGGCGAAATTGCAGACTGGGCTGAAATGACAGCTTATTTATTTAACCAAGGTGTGTGATCCTGTGCAACTCACAGGATCTCATAGTGCCTTACTGTAAACATTCCCAGTCCCTAAAGTATTTCAAAATTGACAAACCCTAAAAGGGATACAGTTGTCATGGTACACTCTATAAGAAAACTCTCAACCCTAGCATAACAAACGATAGTGATACTACTGACCATTGATCTGTTGCAAAAGGTATTTGTTTCTTTGCTCACTCATGGCAACATCCCTCGAAAACCACAACCCTCTTTTTATCTGTGCAAGAAATATCCTCAGGAGAAGGAAGTCGTTCTGCTGACGTTAGTTTATTTAGAATGGTGGTAGGGCTAGTTAGATTAGTTTTGGACAGCGGACGTAATCCGTTGGACATTCACGGATGACTGACAAGCACCCTAGTTACAGATGTAGGTAGGGAACATCCCATAGCGATAGGAAAAGATGGGACTTATTTTTATTTCTTTAATAAAACATTTGGAACATGTCCTCAGAGTGTCGGCGTCCTCCTTTTGACCCTCCACACCACTCATTGACTGCTCATGGCCATGTTAATCCGTAAGGCCATCCCCACCCAGTTCCTATCCCTCCCGTCCAGAACACCTCCTCATGGGAACTCTTTGCTCTCACTTTACTCAAGCCATACCATCAAACTTTGCACTCAAAGTGCCTGCCAGTGTTTTTCAAAACCGTCTTCTCTGAGTTAATGACTTAATTGGAGGGTTCTATGTCATAATTTCGTGTTTGGTAGGTTTCCTAAGAAAAATATAATTTTTTTCCAGCTGATTTTAGGTGGCCTACACAAAGTGAAAAAATGACATTCCCTCGCTCCCTCCCACCCTGCCGTGATTTATTCAAAATTGAGGGTTTCACCCCCCAAATCCTCTTCCCTCTGCCCCTTGGACACCTGCCTCCCCTCCCAAGACTCCCCCAACCCAAATGACACGCACATACAACACCCCACCAAAGTCCTTGATGCAGCCAGGGCTTTCCTCACTCAAAACAACTGTCTCACCATCGCCAGGGCTGTGATTGGTTCTAAGGTAGACTACTGCAATGTCCTCTTTACAGGCACGTCCACCAGCAATATCAGAAAACTGCAAACAATTCAAAATAATGCCTTGAGAGCAGCACTAAACATCCCTAATGAGAACACATCTCACAGCCAGAAGGGAAGCTTATTGGCTACCAGGGGTGTTGCTAGGTCTGGAAACGATCCAGGGCTACACTAATGTCGGGATTGTAGGGTCTTGGGGCTAGCTGGCCTATTGGTTGCAGACCATGAGATTCTATCCGGGGCTACAACCAAAAGACCTGGGGCTACAGCCCCCCTAACCTCCCCCCTCCCCAGCAGCACCACTGTTGGCTACCCGTAAAGGAACAGATCCACTTCAAAACTTTGTCCATTGCACAAAAGTGCCTCACTAGTACAGCACCTCCTTACCTCATACTAATAAACGCTCACTCCACCAGACCTACCAGGACCCCCTATGCAGACAGACTGCTCGTGCCCAAAGTGAGAAGATGCAGAGCAGGAGGATCTAGCTTCCCCTGCTGGGCGGCCAAACTTTGAAATTGCCTCCCCCCTTCCTTAAGGGTGGAGAAATCCTACTGGGTCTTCCGCAAGGCCCTAAAAATACAGCTCTTCTCGTAACTCCCACCCACCCTTTACCACCTAAACAACCCGACCCCCTTCACCCTGCCAACTACCCACTCCATCTCATGGTTTGCCCCTTACAACTTGGACGTATGTAACTCTTTCACAATGCAACCTCTTGTAACCTCTTTGACGGATGTAACTCCTCTCTTTGCAACCTCTTGTAATCCTGCTCCCCCACTTCTTCCCGACTGTCTGACCAACAATGCTTCCCACTTCTGTATTTGATCTTTATGTGCAACAGTGCTTCAATGCCTCCAGGTTGTATGTGCGCTTTATTTTAAAATAAATAAATACACACAAGCACACACTTAACCGGTGTCCCTCGACGGCGCTTCCGGGTCCTGGCGTTGCTGTCAGTCCCTGCGCGCACTCGTGTGCGTAAGGGGCGTGAACGTTTTTTCCCAAAAATGTTTATTTTATTTATAAATGTCTTTTGATTAAATACCAGTTGGAGTTGTAAACCTGCTACTGCTGTAATAAAAATGTATTACCAGGTCTGCCTTCAGCCACTCGATTTATAAGCACTCAGCGTGTACTTCACTGAAGTCCTATTAAAAACAGTAATCCGCAAAGCCAACAGTTTTGGCTTTTGTAGAAGTATTAAGCCTTTACCAGCCACTGCTATTCGATGCCCAGGTACTCGCACCTGCTACCATCAATGGCCAGTTAATACCACTCCACCTCTGCCTAGAAAGTGCCTTTCCCATGCTTGTACAAAGGCCGAAACTGTTGGCATTGCAAATGCTCTTTTCAAACGGTATTGATCTGTGTCCTGCATGTTTAATACAGCTGTATATGGTGGCTGCTGTTGTTAAAATGTGTCCTTTACCTATGCTAGAACAAAAATACCCCGTTGTGGACTGGTGCTGTTGCACTTCAAATGGCACTTAATTATTCTGATTCCATCGAGGGCGTTAGAGGGCTTGAATGCCTTACCCATGCTTACTTTGATTGCTGGCGGGCCTGTGATCCGACAACATATGGGTATGACCAGAGATTCATGGATCCCTTAATGTCTTTGGTTTCTGGAAGGGCTTACGTGTGTGCCCCCCGAGCCCTGATATCCCCTAGGATAGGCGTGCTTGGGTCTCGAAGTATTTAAAGCTTCTCTGACTGGATGAGATAACTTGCGGCTGAGGTGGGAAGCACTTTACTCCTGTTAACTGTTTTCTTATTTGACACCAAGAGTAGTTGGAAATGTTGAACGGGAGGCCACAGTGGCGCGAAAGCCAGCTCGGCTCATTTGGGACGAGGATGATTCAGGCGCAACTGCTGACGTTAAGCAGCTGTTTGCTGAAATCGTCCTCGCGTGAAATGGGCACATAATCTTTTCGTAAATATATTATTTAAAAAAATGGTCACTGCACTCAGTGGCATCCGGACACGAATAGCTGGTGTTCAAGGCTCGGCACTTGGCCACAAAACCAAAGGAACTTATACTACAAAAGCACAACTTGTATGCTTATCGGAGGGAAGGACATTAAATATTAAATGCCTCTTAATGATTATTGACAATTTCTTTGGTTGAACCAGCAATGTCTTGTATTACTGCTAAACTTGAGAGTCAGACGTTTACAAATACCTCACATTCCAGCAGTTTCCATTATTTTACATCTCCATGTATAGTTTATTTTTCAGTGCCAATATGTATGCAGTTAAGTGTAAATGAATGTTGCTGACTTTGCCACAAGGCTATTTATTTTGTGTCCAATAGCCCTTTAAAGGGGCAGAGTTAAGGAAGTAGAGCTGAAAAGGCTGATGGTTACGTTGCGTTAACGTTGTGTTTTCATTTCCACAGAATGTGAAGACCTTTGCCTCTTCCGACAGCATAGCCAAGGTTCAAGAAGTGGCAAGCTGGCTTTTGGAAATGAATCACGACTTGCTCTCTGTGGGCAGCAAGAGGCGTCGAACTGGGGGCTCGGTCAGGGGTAATGCGTCGTCCAACCAAGTGGATGAGGAGCAGATGAATAGAGTGCTGGAAGAGGAAGAGCAGCAGCACAGGCACCAGGAAGGGGCGCACGTTGCTAGGAATGGAGACCGTGTTAGCCCACTGCACCATGAGAGGCCCGACCCACCGCAAGAGCGCGTGGAAGAGAATAACAACCACTTCATCTCGGTGGATGACGACGGGCCAACAGGTAATCGAGAAGACGAGGGAGAACATGCTTGTGGTGAGGAGGAGGAGGATGAGGAGGAGGAGGAGGAGGAAGAGGAGGAGGAAATGGACCAAGACAGTGATAACTTTGAACGTTCTGAGGACAGTGGCAGGGAGGATTCACACACAAATGGCGACTGTCTCTCGAACTCTAAAACCACCATGAGCTTACCCATTCACCAGCAACCACCCATTTCCTACACAAAAACAAAGGTGGGTCAACTTTATAATCCTATAACAATGTTAGGTCAGCACTCGTGTGTATGTGAACGCACCTCTGAAGATAGCCGGTGGAGCAACAACCTGGTAAGATTCGAGTTATACACAAGTAGCCATTAATGAGAAGTACGTTACAATGCCTTAAAGTGACGGAAAAGGTGATCAGCTGTCCTTGCTATTGTGGTATGTATGTCCTTATGCCCTTACATTTTTCAGATAACAGAGATTAAGCAGCAATGCACCATTCGTGTTTAAACCATCTAATATCCATTCAAGAAAGACATCACATAAGGCTCTCCTTGACAGGCCATTGCCCACCAAGATGACGACTACTTCATTGTAGATTAGGCTCCCCCTTTCTGTGCACAAAACCCTCTTTGTTTTATTGTTCCGCTAACATCTGTGATTTACCACCAATGCCTGGTCACTAGCCTAGGGCCTAGTCAAATATAAAATGTTTGTGGTAAACTTGAAATAAAATCCAGGCTGGATTCATATTCGGGATGCTGGTGGAGGGTGTCATTGTCGAGGTAATCCTGTCTGAGCATGATTCTTCCTTCCCCTTGCTGTTGACTAAATTAATCGGGTAGATCTAAGAGTTAGCACCCTAAAGTAGTTAATGGATGTTATTTGAACACAGACTGAGCGTTAATGAGAAGGCAACTCGCCTTGCGGTTGCTTTCTGTCTGATCTGGGGGATGCTGCTCTTGGGCATCTAGTATGTATTGGAGTTCATCTCTGTAGTTTTCTTCCTAGCGTGACTAGCTCGCATGAACTATTTTGTTATGAATGTTATTTTATTGAGTTGCAGTGAATTATACCTAGCTCCTAGCTTAAAGAACCTAATGTTCACGTCTTCCCTTCTCTTCGCATCCCCCATGACCTCCCCAGGAATACTTCTATACACGTCCAACTCCTGTCAGCTGGCTTGGCAAACCTAGTGCTTTCTCCTGATAAAGGGCTTGTTTCTAACAAACAAATCTGGTGAAAGCCTCAACACTACTAGGGCCTGCCTGAACACCTCTCAAGTCCATCACGCAACCACTCTCCATCTAACTACATGAAGTAACATGCTTCATCGGTTCTAGATATTGCCAACACAATGAAACTGTGCTCCAAACCAAGCTTGACTCTCTTGAATGCTACTATCATGCTTACTAATAACTCACTACATTTGAGAAACGCACATCCCTACTTCGGCAGCCATATCCCCTCCCACTCATCCAATAGTTTTTCATCTCTGATATTGGTCTTTCTGTTCTCTGCTTACTTTCCTATCGCCTCCTTCCCAAACCTCCACTTCTTTTCCACAGACTAAGGTCTGGCGATACTGTGGCAAATATGCCACCTTTCAGAAAATGCCAGGCACTGTAAGACCTCTACGGTGGTGATGGGTGCAGTATAAATGTTGGATAACATCCATTACAAGCTCAACAGAGTGAATACATTCCAGACATACCCCAAACACCTCTTTCCAGCTATCGCTCCATTCAGCCCTGTGTCCTATAGAATACCATAGCGTCCCACGATAAATTCGGTCTAAATGTACGCATAGCTCCTCCAGCTTTTTCTCATGCCTTCTTGAGCATTTTATCTGTCCCCCACCCTCATCCCAACTGGCTACCTGACTATACTCCTCCCTACCACTTTGCATGTTCTATCATACGCCTCCTTTGTCTCTGACAGGCCAAGCGCTTCAACGCCATAACCTGTGGCAGGAGGTGCTATACAAATGCAAGATAACATAACTAGCCCAGAGAAGTTTATTAACGTTTCCAGAGAGCTGTTTGTCACGTTTCAAATTTCCATTTAACTGCATCTTGCTTTAGAGATGTGAGGATTTATTTGAAAATTGCATGTTTTTTTGCAAAGTATCTGGCGCTCTCTAGTGGTCACGTATCTTTTAAACAGCAAAATGTGCGATCACACGTATTCAAATTAAAATTATGCCCTATTAAGAAGGATGGCAAATGAACAAACAGATTGCAGATATGTTGAGTATTGTTAATTTGTTTATGCAGTCCCAAACAGGTTAAATAAGAATTGTACAGTTTGCTTCAGGAACGTGTTTCCACACATTTGCTGGAGCAACTTATTCCAATAGTTCTTACAGACCCGTGCTTGCGTTCGAGGGCTTCCGTTTTTTTCAGTAACCTCTCCCCATATTACTTTATGTAATGACTCACACAAGCCTCTTTAATATGATGATAGGTGTGACATGTTTATTCTCGTTGTTTTCTTTGTGCATTTTCTTCTCATTCTCGTGTCAGGCGCATTGAAATTCTAAAGCTCAGATCGTTCTTAACCTTTACTTTTCTCTGCACCACCCCAATCATTCTTCAACGAACAGGCCAGCGTGTTGTGATCTTACAGCCCGAGAAACTTTATTTAGGAGGGTCACACAGTATACACTTCGTTTTCCCCAGTCTGACAGTTGGTAAGTAACTTTGCTCTGCAACGTCACTAAATATCTAAAGCTGGGCTTTAATGGAGTTCTATTCTTCTTTCTGTTCTGCTGAAGAGGTCCAGGCAGATAGAACGTACAGGATAAACATTGTCTTGCAATATAAGCCATTCAAAGGGTGCTTGGTGGTCTAATGCAGGGCTCTGCAACAGCTGGCTCTCTACATGTTTGGAACAGAAACTCCCATCACCCCTAGGCAACATAGTCAATTGTGAGTAATCATGGGTAGTCCAGAGCATCTGGGGAGCTTCAAGTTTCAGTTCCTTGGTCTAATATATCCGATCAGAACGAACCCTGGCTATCCTGCCCACAAATGGCAGCTTGGACATTGACACCACTCTTGAGTAAGGGGACGTGTGATAATAACTACTAATAGTTTTTCTGTAATATCCTCTTATTTCAACCACCTCATCCTTTGGTTGCTAAAATTAACACACCACGTATTTATTTACTGTCATGCGTGCATGTCTTAAGTTTGTCCATGCAAGTCTTGTATACATCTCATCTATACAGCATTCGTTTTGAAAGTCTAAATAAATAAATGAAAGTAAAAAATACAAAAGACTAAGTGATGTGGTTCAGGAATAATGTATATGTTTGTCTGTAATTGCCAAGGAACATTGTGCTACAAACAAAACCGTTACAAGAGGTCAAACGGTGTGCAACGCTGTCGCATTTCTGGGTACTTTAAAATAGTGGTGGATGACGTAATTAAAGATCCATGTAAGCAGGTGGTGGCGAGGGATGTTTCTGGGAAAATTAAGTGGGGCAGTATAGACAGAAGTTTCATATGTAAAGTGAATAATCCGTTAACAGTACAGGCCCGGCTCCAGGAATGTTCATCTGGGTGGGCAGGTTTGTGATCAGGGGGGCCCAATTCCCATTGTGTGTGAGTGTATGAGTACCCTAAACAAAGTGTTGGCATTAATGCAGATCGCCCAGATCTGTGATCCAGAAAAAATCTTCCCCGATCTGGACAAAAATACATTTGCACCGCTCTATTAAAAACAGTACATAGCAAAAGAGAAACAAGGAAAATAGTGTTGCAACATCAATCTACCTATCTTCCCTTGCCATCTGCTCGCCCCTTTCTATTAAAGCCACTTCTTCAGTTTTCCTTCACCTTTCACTCCAGTCACCTTCAATCAGCTCCCTCTGGCCACCATTCCCATTTACCTCCACTCCCACCTAACCCAAAACCACCCACCATGTCTTTCTTGGCCTGACTGGGGCGAATCAAGGGTGATGCTTCCTCCTCCTCTGCGAGGACTGAGCAGCGAGGCCCCCAGTCTTTGTTCCACCTCAAACTGTGGACACTCAACAATGCCACCCTGAACACTCTGGCTACTCCCAGCAGGCCATGAAGGAGGTGATTGTCGTCCCGCCATCTTGTTGTAAAAGACAGCCCCCCAACCCCTCCAGAATACCGAACCAAGGAATAGGGCATCTTCTTTCTTACAAAATGACATTTCGAAGCACATTTCTTTTTTGTTGCATTTTTGAAGATCATTTTAATTGAGTTGAGTGCACGAGGGAGTGCTACTATGCAGGAGAGAGAGCCAGGGTTGAGGGGGATTGGGATCAGGAGGTAGACAGTGCAGGTCGAGGGGTTTCCAGCTTCCTGATATCGCTCCTGGTGGGGCTTTGCAGGGAGGAGAGGCCCTTGCTCCCCTGCCATGCCCCTGTACCTCATTGTCTGGTACATACTGTTTACATACTGGTTTTAAAATATGTAATTGTCCATGATGGCTTTTTGTTTGAGGTTTACTTTGATATGCTATTGAATTTCTCAATTTCGTTCAATACGTGGCCTGATATTTTCTAAGAAAGCTGTGTGTGTTCTTGGCAGGTCCTGACACATGTGCTGCCCATCTATTAAAACACGGTTGAGGCTTTTTTGAAATAGCGTAAACTGTGAACTGAATCACTTCTAGAGGCACCTAATTTTGGCACGTAAGGGACAGTGTGATTGAAAGATTTGCCCAGGAACACACTTTGGTTAATCAGTAAAGCCAGAATCTGAGACAGGCTTGAAATATAGATACTTGACTATGCATACTCTAAGCTCATGTTAGTACAAATATGTGGTCAAGTTTGGTTTTGAATACCTAAAATAATACTGAATTTTATACAATTACTTAAAAAAGTCACATGATAAACCAGCCTGACCATGTCATCCCTGTACAAACATGTTGATGAAAAAGAGTAAGGGAGTCATTTTGTTTTGAATTGCACCACTCCTGTTTTACAATTGTTTGGAGGTCTTTCGCAAAAAACTGCATTGTTTCCACCAAGTACTGGTAAAGTAAAGCATTAAACACTGGTAAATATCGCCTTTGATCTTCACTTTTCCACTATGTGTCTGGAAAAGTGTAAATTCCTCCCACAATTCATGATTATGGGACCACAATGGTTTCTTTTGGAATCTTCCTGCTTTTACCAGTGGGTAAAAGTCAGGCGGATTCCATAGGAATCCATTGGCTTTGCACCAACATAAAAATACATGCTGGTGGAATACAAAATCGGATTCGGCAGGGGATCCTGCAAGAGCAGGCAGACTTGTCAAGTATGATCTGCTCTCCAACTTTGCCTGCCACATCAGACAAAATCCTGCAGTACATAAAAAGTGGTGATAAATGTTTTAATGCCACATTTTCCACTCTGCTTGATTTGGAATATGACCCCCCTGTGATTGTAGCTTCATTTTCCCCATCCTGAATGGAAGCCTACAAGCTCCAGCATAGAAATTAATGAGAATTTAAAAGAAATCTAATAAGACACAAGTGACCAACAGTCACACATTATATAATTTTAAGCAAAAGGTGCCACAGCAATGGTCGTTGCCAGTTACCATTTTGCATCTCTGATCAATTACTGTTGTAAATAATCTGCTGCTGAGACACATTCAAACGATAAGACCTCACTGGGAGGGCCTGTGTATCTCTGGTTGTTTGTGTTTGGGGGGAGAGAGACGGAGCAGGGGCACGGGGCATGGGCATGTGTCCCTTTTCCAAATGTTAAATCCACCCCTGATTGCACTCTTTAGGACATATTTAAATACTGTTTTTTAATTTTAAAAGCTGTACACCTTTTATACTTTGCCCACAGCATTAAAGAAAATGTCCTTCTCTTTTGTTATTTTCCAGGTGTTCATGAGTAATCTTCAGAGAGGCAAATGTTTATTGGGGTTGGGGGGTTGGGGAGGTTGTAACACTCCTCCCAACCCACTGCCCTCCCCATTATTGGTGGGGTCCCACAGCAAATCATTTCCATTTCCGGCACTGCCTAAACATGCATCACCCAGGATTTACATCATACTTTCCAAACAAGACCCACAAAACACATGATGTATTCTGTTTGCATGCAAACTCTTAAGTTATTCGTATCTGTGATCACTGCGACCCTCACAATTGCGACGGCCAAAAATGCTGACCTTTTATTTTTATTTATTTTTTTTAAAACCACTTTACACCATATATATATACACGTGGGGAAGACCCCCCGCAGCCCTCTCCCTTATTAATATAATATCCTATACCCCCCCACATATATATGTGGTGGAAGGGGGTCTACAAAAAAGAAAAGTCAGCATTTTCGGCCGTCGTAATTGTGAGGGCGACATTTTTGGCCATTACCAGTTATTCAAACACTATGAGGTTATCAATTCAGTACTTACCAGTTAGAATCATGAAAGGTTCTGCCAGAGAAGACTAGGCTTTCACACAGACAAAAATGCATTCTATTTAGGTTCGAACCCCACTGGCAAGTTCGCATGAGAAGTTGTTCTGAAAGCAAGTGTATACTTGCCATCCTAGCCATGTCATTTTCATGTAGGGCATTGTTGGAGCAAACCGGTGAGGTGCAGCTGTATTCCCTAGGCATAGCAAACAAGGCAGCCACACCTGGCCATATAGACTTTCACTTAGGGAGACAAACTGAAATCAACACGCATTGGCAAAGCCAACAGCTTCAGCTTTCGATTAGACATAGATAGGCATTTGCCAGGCACTGTACCATAAAGGTGCCACCTGGCCATTAGATGGTAACAGCTGGGAAACTGTCCGAGTACCTGGGCATATGATGTCATTGCCTGGCAAATGTCTGTGTAATAACTATACAAAAGCCCACACTGCTGGCTTTGCGATTGCTTGTTTTAGACAGGACTCCAGTTCAAGGAACAGAGGCATTGACACAGATATTTCTAATAAAATCAACTACTTTAGTCACACCAGGAGCTCAATAAAACACAATTAAGTAATTAAACATTCAAAAGAATGCTTAGACATAAAACTGGCAGGTCCTATTCAACACAGAGCTTGGTGATACTTTGTGATAGAGCTTGCTCAAAGAGTTCCCAAAGGGTACATTTTGGCGTTGAGGGGGCAGGTAGTTGGTAGTAATGCCATAGGCATTCACATAATTATTTCTAGTCATTGGGTGGGTAAATGACCAAGCGTGCCCATCGGATGTGTGTTTCTCCACACGTCCTGTCTCCATCCATCTGTGTTCCACTACAAGAGTTCTGGCTTACACTTAGTAGACAAAACTAAAAAAGGATGGATGTAAGTCTCTGAATCAATCATAACCACCGCCATTGCTCTGGTCAGCCTTCCATACCATTGTCTGCAAATCAGCCTTCGCCCTGCCACTAATGTGAGCGGCCCTCCCCAAATTGTTAGACTGCTAGAACACAATACCTAAAATGCCTGTGGTTGCTTGTGTTCCAGTGCAAAAAAAAAAATAAAGAGGGTACACAGCCAAGCAATAAAGACTAAACTGCACCTTTCTTTTGGTGGCAGAGCCAAGAGTCATTTGGTAATGGCTTGTCCCCCTCTGTAATGGTTCTGACATACTAATGAATTATGGCGCGGAATGTTGTGCAGAGCAATGATAGTGGTAATGTTTAATTGAAATCCTCGTATCTATCCCTTTTTGATTTTACTCCTCTCCCCTCCAGAATTGCTTTTGTGTTACTGCCAACCTTATGTTTTCACTTACAGGTCGTTAGTGTAATTTGTAAGAGCCCCCAGTCGGTTAATGCACCTTCTGCAGAAATCTGTGTGCAAACACCATCATGTGTCATTTGTTTGCTATAGTTAATCATTTTATTAAGCATGATGTATGTGAAAAAATGCTATATTCCCACAAGAAATAAACATACTTTAGATTACAGAAACTAACTTTGTGATTTTAGGTTTGAGAAAATAGTTGTAGGCAGCCTGCTTGAGTAAGTGTGCTTGAGTAACTGTGTTACCTCACTTAGATGTGTGAATGGCCCTTTATTTCCCTGGTCGTTTGTGCTTTCAGAGCTGTGAGGCATAGATCATTGTCCAGGGCAAGCAAACAAATCCTGGCTGGGCCTTCTGCAGTGCAGCTTCTCAGAATGCCAATCTCTCGGAGGTTCTAGCTGCATGTTTAGAGTGAAAAGCCCCCCCTCCCCCCACACTCCTACTCCCCCACTCCCTTGGGTCCCACATTCAAGGCCTCCTTTCTAGAGCGGGCCAGGGAGTGGGCTTGGGAGGTCCTGGCCCCCAGGCACCCCTGCTGGAGCCGGGCCTGAAACAGTAGTAGCTGCAGGTGGCAGTTAAGGATGATCTAGGTTGTTGCTTGGGTGCTCCTTCAATAAAAACAGTTATAGGCAGTGACATCCATTCACCAAAATGCCAGTGGTTGCAGAAGTGACATCACATGCAACAGTACAAGAGATCCCAAATAGCAACACCACATGACCGGGAACCTGACTGCATCACAGGAAGTGATATCGTGTGATCATTGATTGTGATATGATTAATGTAAAGTAAATAATTAGCGCAAGATGAATACAATTAGTTTCTAAAGCAGTTGGAATACTTTTACAATTGTCTTGGCCATTTAAAGTCCTACGTGCTAGTTCTCGGCATTGTATGTAAGGCAAAGCTCCACATGCCCAACTGCTGCCACCAAATTCACTGCCAAATACTCTGGTATTGTTTTATGCTACTAAATGTCCAATATGCCTGGCATAGTCACCATATGGAAGGTACAGCATGGCATGTCCAGGTACGACCATCCTATGCCAAGTTGTTCCCCAAATGCTCCTGTGTTCCCATCTCATATTATGCTACGATGCTTTTGTACTGCTGGTAAAATAGCTCAGCGGGTTGAGTGCTCGCTGCTGCAATCTGACCATGATCTGCAGGTCGCAGGTTCGAATCCCGGCAAGGCCAACTCAGCCTTTCATCCTTTCGAGATCGATAAATGAGTACCAATTTTGGTTGGGTGATATTTTATGTAAATATGTGCTATGTAAAGCGCTTTGGATTAAGGCGCTATATAAATAACACATCATTATCATTACTGTGCCGAATTACCATTCTAGTAGTTTCAGAGCGCTGAATCCTTGTCCAAAGTGTATTGTTCCCCAGGCCTTAATGAGTTGGGTGAAGTAAGATGGCGGGGCAATGGAAAAGGAGTTTGCAGACGCAGGGAGGGGGTATGCAAGGCTAAATGCTTGTATCAGTATGGATTTGTGTTTGCCCATAATATGTGATCTATCCGCTAAAATTTGCAGTTATTCAAGTCAGTTTTGGGGTATTAAATGATGGAGGGTAGTGTTGGGTGCGCGAGGGTCTCAAAAGCATCCTTGGGCAACCCTAGTAGATCTGTAGGCTTAAAATATGGTAATGGGAATTCCGGAGTAATAATTCTGGAGCTGCCAATGTACTAATCTGTCGAATTGTCCTGTGGCTTGCCACTTCAACATGCCGAGTGGAGGTGTATGAAGGCATTCAATGAAACAGAGAAGGTGCATACTGTTATTATGTTGCTTCACTGTGTACCTCCAAAAGGGTCTTGAGTTGCGTCAAAGCACTGAAGGTGATTGAAAGGAAGCCCGAATAAGGGAACAGAAATGCATCCATATCAAAGGTCTAATGTCGGAGGTGTTTTGTATGTTATGTTTCTTTTTTAAACTGTGCCAGTGAGCACCGGAATGCCTTAACAGCACATAGGTTTTGTGTTCTATGGTACGGAACCTAGAAGCACAAGGCAATACACTTGCCCCACAATCACGCCTCACTTTGCATCTGCTGCATGTTCCCCATGTCCTAGCAGCCAGAAGCACAGTATACTTTTTTTGTCGAGTAAAGGTTGTTCAACTAAAAGTACAAATACCACAGAATCACAGTGAAGCTGCTGTATATTCCCTATGGAAATTGTGGTACGTCAAACAGAGGAGGCAGACTCTGAGGCATAATTCAACACTATTTTATTTAAGAAAATAAACATAACCTGCTCTAGTCCCTACATCTAAGATGAGTTCCCCATGCTATGAAATAACACAAACATACTTGTCAGGAAAAATAAAATAAGTACTTCGTCCAACACCTAAGTTAACCTAACTCTGTGATACTCAATGGAAAAGAAGATTAAAGAATACTACGCTATGGCTTAGTAAAGGGTTACTACACCCCGGGAAGTATTGGTGGCTGGTTTCTGGTTTCTGACCATCAACCCCAGAATACGAAAATATCTCTTGAGTCACAAAAATCAAAGAATGTCTCAAATAACAAAATGTCTCTCAAATGTCCTGTGGTGTTAAAAAAAAAAACAATGTCCTCACCCAGCCATCATATTTTATCCCCCCTCCAGGGATATGCAGAATTACATTGGGAGTCTTGATACCCCCAGGTCTAAGAGTGTTCGTTCCTGGATTCTCTTGGCCACTCACCCCTGGTGTTCCCAGATAGATACTGAGTTTCCTTGATCCAGTACTCTTTCTTCACGTTCTCTTGGTTTTGTACTCTTCTTAGCTCCAGGTAGCCTCGGAGTGTTTCCGGCCTGGTTTGCTGTTTCGTTTTGGTCACTACGTACTGTTATGGTCTTGGTTTGTCCCTTGCGGGATATGGTCTCGTCTACCCTTCTGCTGTTGCTTCCCTCTGCTGGTTATGCCCTGCTGAGTGTTTGCTTTTTTCCAAAGATTAGAAGTATAAAGCAACAATTAATTTGCATATTCACATATATAATACAATTTAGCATTCATAAAAGTTGTCTAAAACCAATAAAAAATTAAGCCCGCTTAAAGCGTATAAGACCAACTCATCTAGTATCATCACTTCTTCCCATGATTGCATGTCCTTCTCTTTCTTGTTTTAGTGCCGCTTCCTGGTTCCCTTGTCCCCTCCCTCCTCCTTCCACCCTGTGACACCGGTTAGGGCAGCAACCCATACTCTGTGCGCCTTTTTATTACTATTGCCTATTAAAGCATGGCTCAATTTACTTTGCTGGGAATGCCGTAGTGAGTGTTCGCTTTCTTTGTGCTCCTGCACGAGCTACCTAATTAATTTCTGTTGCCTGCGGCTTGTTTCAGTGCCGCTTCCTGGTTCCCTCCTCCCTCGACTCCTGATTGGGCTTGCACCCCTACCTAAGTGATCTCTCTAGGGCAGCCCCACTGCCAGTTGCAGCGCTCTGCAGCGAAGGAACCAGAGGCAAAGGACAGCTCTCACAGAAGCAGTTCCAGATGGTGTCTGCTGGTGTCAGCCAGGGAATCAAGAAGCCTGCAGTCGTCTACCTGCTGTGACTGACCAGGTAGGTTCAGTGCGGTCAGAGGGCGCATCAATCACTGCTCTCCACTAAACTGACCCTCCGCCCTCCAATTACCCTCATTACTCTTATCGCACTTCCCTTAAGCATCTCATTGAACTGTATTGTTTTAACCATCTCTTGCATCTCGCCAGGAAAGTCACTTTTGTGCATTTCTGTTGTTAAAATGAGGCCCTTTTTCCTCCTTTTAGGAAAGTCGAATCTGGGTGTTTTGCAGATCGTTGTCCCCCCCCTTTCTTCCATCCACACTGTCCCAGTGTTCCCCAATGGTGCATTGCCTGCTTGCTTTCTGTGTTCCTCTTCCTATGCAAACCCACCCCGTCTGATGCTTCCTGTGGTCGCGGCTGTGGGCAGTGCTTCTCACTCTCCCTTCTTGCCTCTTCGCACCCCCTCTGGTGCTCACTATCTCCCCCATCTTCTCAAACTGGTACTCTATCTGCTATCCTATCCCTCTCACCATGTCTGGAAGGAAAAAGTTAAAGATGGATATCCTGGTCTCCAACCCGGGCCTCCCTATTGCTGATGCCCACATCAGTGCTTCCTCCAGATAGACTCTCACAACATCCTCTTTGTCGTTCCCTCTCCAGACATATGGACCCCTCACATGGTCTCTGTTCTCTCTCCTTTCTCCTCCTCTCCTATTATTGGTTTCACCCGTTGGGAGGTCCTTGTGGCCCCCTTCCATTCCTCCAAGACCATCACCAATGTCTTTCTAAATGGTACAGTCATGGTCTAGGGCCCTCAGCCCATTCTCCTCCTTGATAAATGTCTCCCATGTCTCATCAATGTCCTCCCTTCTCCTGCCCCCCCTTCTAACAGTTCTCTGACCCCTCTGCCGCCTCCTGCATCCTACGCTACCTCTCTGGCACACCCTATGCCACCTCCGTCCACTGCCTCTGCCCACTCTCAGGACTCTCTACTGCCTCCGCTGGGCATACCTCACTACTGTACCCCACCCGAGATGTGGCAACCTGCCCCACATAGCTACTCTTAAATCTCGCTCTGCTGTCAAACATTCCTCTGACATCTGCCACCTCCTCGAAAAAAACCTGGATGTCCCTGCTCTCACGGAGACATACATGGTTCATGGCCAGCTCTGTCATGAGTTTTGACACTATCCTCCCTGAGGGATTGAAGATCCTCTCTAAGCTCAGAACCAACCAGCCCGGAGATGGAGTGGCCCTGATCTTTCCGGAGTCTGTCCCTGCTTCTGTCATTCCTATGCAGGCCTACTTCTCCTTTGAATGCCTAGTCTGCAGTCTCTCTCTCTCTCTCTCTCTCTCTCTCTCTCTCTCTCTCTCTCTCTCTCTCTCTCTCTCTCTCTCTCTCTCTCTCTGTCTCTCTGTCTCTCTGTCTCTCTCTCTCTCTCTCCTGGCCTCTCTGACTGTGGCCACCTGGCCAGGGCACCCTGCTTCCTCTCTGAATGGGCAGACCTCTCTTCTTCTCTCCTTGCCTCGACCTCTCAACTCCTCCTCCTTGGAGACTTCAGCACCCATCTGAATGCTTCCAATCCCTCATATGCGATATTCTGCTACCTATGCAACTCTCAACCCCTTTTCATTCTTCCCTTTGGTCCAACAATCTCTGCTGGACACACTGGATGTTCTCATCTCCTCAGACATTCCCCCTCTCTAACCTCCTCACCACTCATTTCTTTTGATCTGACTACTTTCTGCTCTCCTCTCACCTGAAACTTCTTGCCTCTCAAGCAAAGCCTACCCGAGCACTGTCACCATCCTTCTCGGTCATTCGGGCCATGAAACAATAGTTGGTGGAAGCCTTTGCCTCTACTTTCTCTGTTCCTCCTACTCCTGTGGCTGACTCACACCCTGACACAGCCCACTCTAACCTGCATCTTTCTGTCTCCAGCACACTGGACATTCTTGCCCCTGTCATGAGAATCAGTCTGAAGCCTACCTCCAAGTGTAACTCTTGGTACCACTGCAACCTCGCCGCCCTGAAATACAAATGTAGAGTGGCTTAGAGGAAGTGGAAGGCTTTGGGCGCATCCCATGACAAACTGGCCTGCCCCCTACTCCAAAGGCCATACTTCTCCAAGAAGAGGGTCCATATCCAAGCCTGTGGCTCTGCGGCGTCTTTGAACACATCCAAACTCTTTAAAAATCTGCAAGGAGCTGGCCAATCCTACTGCATTCTCGACCTCTCCTATTCCTTCATGTCCCTCTGTACGGCCCTGGCCTCTCATGTCACTACTAAAACTCAGGGCATCCTGTCCACACTTTCCTTTTCATCTCCCTCTACCTCTCTGACCCCTTTTGGTCACCTCTCCCTCTCCTCTTGGATTTTTCTCCTTTGTTCCGACAACACCTGACAATGTCTCTAGACAAGTCTGATCTATGAAAGTGTCCTCCAAACAGGTGCTCCCCTGCTCTTCCAGAACCATCAAGGACCACATTGCTACCATTACTCCAGCCTTTATCGATTTTGTGCAATCACCCTTTCGCCACTGGAGCTTTTCCCTCTCTCCTCAAGCACTCCCTTGTGCACCCCTCTTAAAAAAGGCTGTCTGCTGATCCTGCATGTCTGGCAAAACTATTGCTGATTTCTGTCACTCCTTTCCTGGGCAAACTCCTGGAAAGCTGGCTATCTCCCAGCTGACCCTCCACACCGACTATGTTGGCTGTCTCCATGACCATCAGTCTGGCTTCATAGCAGCCAGATGCACGAAAACCGCTATCCTGAACACCTGTGAATATCTGCTGGGAAAAAAAGAGGCATGTATTGCTACCTGCCAACCCTTAGTGCACTCCCAAGGGAATATAATCCCAAAAAGTATCAATGTTGCAGGCTCGTGAGCTCTAGTGGAACATCTCACTGCTTGCGGTTCTAAATTTAGCTGAGAGTATCGATTTCTTTTTTCTAGGTTTTATAAGTTAGTTGGGTAAATAAGGTGGATAGGTGTGTAATCGCTGTTTAACAGTTTGATTGCCAAGCAGTTATGTCTTCCTATTTCAATTCATTTCACAAAGTTTCACGATGTGTATATTGATTCTTTGATGTAAGACAATACAACTTTAAGAAAAGTAAAAAGACCCCCCATGGGTTGTTTTAATCAAAAGATATATAGGATTTTTCTTTCAAAATCTATAATTTGTACAATTTACGAAACCTTATTCCTAGATACACTCTAAACCATAAGGTTCTTTTTTGTATACATGAATTCACAAAATCCTTTTTGGGTAACAACAAAGAATGAAATCAAACAATTTTCCTGGTTAAAGTCACCAAACCAAAATAGTATCAAGTTTTGTAAATATGTTGCCAACGCGTTTCGGACTTTTCTGACAGTCCATCTTCAGGGCTAATGATACTACTTCTTCCAATAATACATATGTTCTTGGATTCAATTCCTACGGTAAAAACATAGATAGTATTTCACTATGTGTTTCAACACTTTTTCAAAAATAGAAAACTTAACAGCAAAAGATTCTGACTTGAAATGTTACATTTCAGACAATATAAAACGTTTCTCTTAACGCACCTTCTTCTAATGCCACTGGCACCTTGCTTCCTGGTTCTTGGAAAACCTCTTGTTGATAGGTATAGCTGCACCTAATCTGCTCTGTATAAGGGCGCTCCTACTTCATGGAATTTTTCTTCTAAACAAGTTTCTAAAGAAAACAACAGAAAGAAAATAGTGGTGTGCTTAGTGTGTTAATCACTAGAGTGTGTTTATAAGTTTACTGGGTAAACCGCTAAGTTTGAGGAGGTAAAAACCGGAGATTCCCTCTCCCCCATGCAATAGGTCTGGCTTTATCAAACAACCCAGATAGGTAGTCTGGCTGTAGCATGCTAGTCAGACTAAATTCAGTCTGGCCTCTTGAAACCTCCACAAAATGTATGTGGTGTAATGGTTCATAGTCCAAAATTCTGCCCGTTAAGTACGCATTGATTGCTATAGGTCTGACTGTATCATGCAACCCAGAGGAGTAGTCTGTCTGTAAGCTACTAGTCAGACTAAATCTCCACAAAATTTATGTAGAGTAGTGGTTCCTAATCCAAAATTCTGCCCGTTAAGTTCGTCTTGAACCTATCTCTCACCTTAGCTCACGGCATGGGTGTGTCTTCGGAAGGTCCACGGGGCATCGATCGCGGTTCTCCGGTCCCTAGCGTGTTTCCTAGTTACTGTTTTATGTGTTAAGGGAATCGGTGCGCATGCCCGCGAGCGGGCTGGGCCGCTTATTACTAGCGCATGCGCATAGTGGTGATCTGTTCCCATAGTGTGTACATTAGCGCGTGAGCAGACTAGACCGCTACATAACCGCGCAGGCGTACATGTGGGAACTGACTAGGGTCTCGTCGGGCATGTGCGGGTGTGTAGTGTGAAACCAATGCTGCGTCAACGTTCTACGTGTCCCATCGCAGCACGGTTCTGAGACACTATACCCTCGCGCATGCGTGTGTACATTTCTAACGTTCCTCAGGAGAGGACTGCTCCGTATATTTGGGTGCTGACCAATGTCACGTGAAGTTACATGTCGTATCTAATTAAAGTAAGAAGGTATAATATGTTGATGGATCCTGTTAACTTGAGACTATTAATGTTACAAAAAGTCCTAATAGGGAAATGTTAGTGGTACAGCATGAATAGATGGGGAGTAGCGCAGATCACTGATCTGCTTGGGTCCCCTTGTGCTCCATGCTGTGGCTAAAAGATGGCGTTTGGTATTAGTAGTTCTACTAAAAAAATGAGAGATTCTATTCAAAGTGGCATAATCAGTTCAAAATAGTGTTGCCTACTGTAGTACATGGTTTTATACGGATTTTACTAAAGTGAAAGTCCACCAGCTTTAGCTCCTGCATCTTTGCTACAAGAAAGATCTATTGTTTAGCACCTAATGAGTTGATCCCTGCCAATTCGATGGCTCACATTCTAAAGTGGCAACCTGTGTGCCACAGTTTCATATTTTGTTACCTCTAACCAAGGATAGTTCATTTCAATTCGAATCAAAGCATTTTTAGACATATGCATCAGTTTTTTCACCATATGATTCCAGGCTAATAGTACATTCGTATTTATAGTGAGGTTGCCACATCCAATGTCAGGTGCTAAGTACTGGTATGGTTGAAAGAAACACCATTTGTACATTTTTCTTGTATTAAGTCAAATTCCGCTTTTCCATATGGTCCAACATCCCTGAATGCAAGATGTTTTGAACATGTGCTTTGGACAATTGGTTTTACGTAAACAGGTGTTAAAAAAGCAGGTGTCGGAAGATAGGATAAAGTATGTTCAACACAAGAGACATTTGCATATTTCCTAGTATAACCCAAGTTTTGCATGTACATAAATTTAAACATAACACATCAAATCGAACTCTACGTTCATGCCTCTGGGGCTAAGTCAGTCAAGGGTGTCAATCCATATTATCTCCCTCTGATGGAGAGTCCTTAAAATGTCTCCGCCTCTCGGGCCAAGTTTTACATGGTCAAGTATTACACATTTCATTTGAGCTACCGAATGTCTAGCTTGTAAGAAATGTATTGCAACGGGAGATTTTTGACTTTTAGTTCTGATATTGGATTTGTGCCCTGACCATCTGATTTTAAATTTTCTGGTGGTCATGCCTACATAAAATAGGCCACAGGGACACTTGAGTCCATAAATGACATTTGATGCATCGCATGTGCATGAGTGTTTCAAAGGAATAGGTTTTCCTGTGTGTGGGTGGCTGATGGTATTGCCTTTTAGTATGTTGCCGCAATGCTGGCAATTGTGGCAAGGGACAGTGCCCTTGAATGTTGTTTTCTCGGTTCCCATGGTGGTTAAGTCTGCTCTAACCAGGCTGTTACGTAAGGATTTGTTGTTCCTGTAGGCGAACGTGGGAACCTCTGGAAAAAGTTGTAGCAGTTTCGGATCCATTTGCAGCAAGTGCCAGTGTTTCTGGAAAATTCTTTTGATCCTCTTGCTCTGGGTGGAATATGTCGTGACATATACTAGTTTCTGTTGGTCTTGGTTGGTTTTGGGAGTAAGTAGGGTATCCCTTTGAATCAAGTTTACTTTGTCTTGAATTTCAGAAATTAAGTTTCTGTCATATCCTCTTTCAATAAACTTTGTTTGTAAAGTTGAAGATTGTCTGGTAAATTCTGACATTTCCGAGATGTTTCGCCTGTATCGTAAAAATTGGCTCAACGGTACGCTATCCAGCGTTCTTTGGGGATAAAAAACTTGTCGCTAGTAATAAGCTGTTCCTGTCCGTCTCCTTTGTGAAGATCCGTGTTTCTAGTTTTCCCTCTTTTGCGTAAATTTCAACGTCCAGGAAATGTATTCTGGAAACACTGGTAACTGATGTAAACTTAATTCTGGGGTTCATCAGGTTCATCATGGTAAAAAATGGTTCCAACTCGTCCACTGGACCTGTCCAGATTCCGAAAATGTCGTCAATGTAACGTGTGTAGAGTGAGAGATGTCGGGACCACCTTGGGGGGGTTAAGATGTTTTCATATTCTAGGTAGAACATGAATATATTGGCGTAGCATGGTGCCATGGCTGCTCCCATGCTAATTCCTGATACCTGTAAAAAATAGCGTTCTCCAAATTTAAAAAAATTGTTCATAAGGACCAATTTCAATAAAGTCAATATAAAGACTCGGTCTGCCTTACAATCTGCTGTTCTTAGGAGTATCCACTCCACCGCCTCTAGACCAATTTCGTGGGTGATATTCGTGTAGAGGGATGTAACATCCATGGTGAAGAGGATGTCACGGCCTTCCGTAAATTCCACATCTCGTAATTTCTGTAAAAAATGTTGTATCCTTTAGATACGTTTCTGTGTTCTGAATCAATGGTTGCAGTATCCGATCCAAATACTGAGCTAGGGGTTCCAGAATGCTGTTTGTAGCTGCAATGATTGGTCGACCTGGTGGTTTCAATAGTCTTTTGTGAATTTTGGGCAGTATATATAGCACTGGCATAATCGGATGTTTGTTGTTAAGGAACTTATGTGTTTTCTCCAAAATCTTGCCCATAGCTTCAGCTTCCTCGAGAGTTTCTTCTATTAGTGTCATGATCTGGTTGGTAGGATCGGAGTTTATTTCAATATAGGTTCCTGTGTCTGCTAGTTGTCTCTCGATTTCCTCCAGGTAGTCGCTCTTGTCCATTAAGACCAGTGCGCCTCCCTTGTCGGCAGGTTTAAAGATTATCGTCTGGTTGTCCAGTAGGTTTTTAAGGGTCTGTTTTTCCCATTTCGAGAAGTTCCCATAGCCACTGTTTTTGTATTCAAGTTTTTTGAGGTCTTGGAGTATTATTTTCTCAAAAGTAGAAAGAACATGGTTCTGTACTTGGGGATAAAAATTGCTTTTTGGGTTGAGCTCAAGGAACTCTGATGTCTCGTTAGGGTTTTCTTGATCTTCTTCGAGGTCATCAAAAAATATCTCTAGCCTCGATTCCAGGTCTTCCTCTGTCCTCGTCCTCCTTGACCTTTCCTCTGCCTTCAACACGGTCAATCACACCACCCTGATCAACCGACTCAGTGTAAACCTGGGCATCACGGATCAGGCCCTGGTATGGCTGAGCTCCTTCCTCTTGGACCGTCCCTCCCAGTTCCAAATTGTGTCCTTTCTCTCCACCACCTCTCTCTCCACATGTGCTGTTCCCCAGGGCTCTATCCTCGCACCTTGGCTCTTCAATGTCTATCTCGCCGACCTGATCTCCACCTTCTCTTATAACTTTGCGTTATGCGGATGACACTCGGCTCTCTTTCAGGCATCCTTCAGCCTCCTATCCTCCAAAGCTCATTCCTGATTGTCTATCAGCGATTTAGGTTTGGTGTGCCTCCAATGATCTTGGCCTTCATGCAAGTAAGACAGAGATCCTTCTCATTGGGACCCCTGCTCCTGATTTCCCTCTCTCTCTGGCCACCCTCCTTGGCCTGTTACCCTTGGCGTCATCTTCGACTCCTCTCTCTCTTCTTCTCTCCTCACATTTCGGACCTTGCCAAAAAGGGCCACTTCCAGCTGCTCCTCCTCAGAGGTATTCTACCTATTTTGGCTTTCCCCCACACGCTCACTGTCTGCAGAGCCCTGGGTTTTTACAGGCTGGACTAATGCAACAGCCTCTCTCTCAACCTGCCTACCTCTACTTTTCGCCCCCTGCAACTAATCCAGAACACAACTGCAAGACTTATCCTTGGCCTCAAGCCCAGCGATCTTATCTTTCCAGCCCTGAAATCTCTCCACTGGCTCCCGGTGGCTGCAAGGATCAAGTTCAAGACCCTCTGCATTGTCCACAAGCATTGTAACATGTATCGTAAGGCTTGCTGGGGCCGGGCCCGCACTACATCCAACTCTCTTCTAAAATACTTTCCTTCCAGAGCCCTTCGCTCAGCTAACTCCAACTCTGAGGGTCAGGCGTTTCTCCAGGCAGAGAGTGGGGCGTAGATCTCTCTCCTCTGGAATGGTCTCCATGCCCCTCTCAAACTTGAGCCAGACCACCTAAGGTTCCGGAAGCAGCTCAAGACCCTCCTTTTCTCCCCTGCTTTCTCTCTCTCGCTCTTTGCTAACCTGTCTGCTGCGCCGACTGGTTGTTTGCTCCCCTCAGAGTCTCACTGGGTGTACCAGGCTCCTCCACAACCAGTCTTCCTTTGCACTGCCTCTTTCCCTTCCATGCACTTAGGGACTGTAACTGTAACCCCTACAGCTCCTCCTTCCTCCTGCACTTACCTAGAGCCGCGCTTACCTGCCCTGGCTGCACTTATTCATAGCCCTGCTGACCTGTTCGCACCCCCCTTCCTCTCCCTTGCACTTCCCCCCTCTCCCTCCCCTTGCACTTCCCTTCACACTTGCTCGATCTGAATGAGACCAAGCCTAGTAAGATCGTTTGTCTTGTGCTCCTTATGTCTTCCCTCCCTTATGGCGCCTAGAAACACTTGTGTAAAGGCCCGTTATATATATATCACCCAGTCCCTGATACACTTAGGGTTTGTGGGATGCAGTCTTCACTAGACCATTGGTTTCTGCTGTTTTGGTTGCCTCGTCTCGAGATATGCTCTCGGTAGGCCCCTCTCAGGCTATAGGATTTTCTGCCCCTTTATTTACTCGCTCTGTCACCCCATCTTTGGGTATGCTTTTGGCCGGCCCTTCTTAGACTATGGGCTCTGTTGGCCCCTTCGTTCATTCTGCTTTGTTCACCTCTTCCTGGGGTATGCTTTTGGTAGGCCCTTTTTCGGCTACAGGTACCGCTGGCCCCTTCGGTGTTACTGCTCTGAGCAGTCTTGTCCTGCTGGGAGCCCCGAGGTCTTTGTCCCACGATCTTTCACTTCTCGCCTTCGGAGGCGCTTCCTGCCTCAGCGATCCCTCTCGGACTTGCGGTTCTGACCTCATCGAAGCTACAGCGTTCTCCACGCGGTCTCCTGATTCCACCCACCTCTCTCTGCTCCTCCTCTGAGCGACTTCACAAGCCCGCATTACTTGTTCTCAGACTGCTGCTCTGCCTCTCACTCTTCCTTGGAACGGAAGACATTTGATTGGTGCTGGTTCCCCCAAGGGAGTGACTGAAAATACAGGTCAGAGACCGAGCCGTCTACATTAAAGGGCCTCTTTATATAATTGCCCTGTTCACTTCTCATATTATCAATGAACATCTCAGATTTATCGGGAAGGGAAGGTGGGGTGTTATTCTTCTTTGGGCATTCCTTGTCCTCAAAGTGAGGGCAGGGGAGGTTGACCCCCAGTGCATTCCCACTTGCCCTGTCGTTTAGGGAGAGTGTTGCGTAGAGGGTTCACCCCAATAGTCCTATAGGGGGCAGCTGCCCCTGGGGGAGAAGTGAACAAATTCTTTGGATTCGTCACAAAATACACTAGTAAATATTTAGTATGCCTGGCACAGCGTTGCACGACAATGGTACCACCATATGACCGATGCTGAAGAATGCCATTTTACAACAAGTAATGCCACCTATGCCTGGCACTGTAAACCTATTTTTTTAGGATGCCACCTCACATGTTCAGGTTCTGCCATCCTAATAGCAGGTGCAGCCTCAGAGGTCCCAGTGATGCTGACTTATGCTAGTTAGTCTTATATTACTAGTATTGTCACCATGTGCTTTGCACAGCCTCAGTTGTGCAGGTGCTGCCATCCTCAGCCATGTGCAGCTCTACATTTTCCACTAATGCCATGTTATGCCAATTAATGGCTTAAAGGCATAGAATAGTTAGCATATATAAGATTTGGCAGCACATGTCCAGACAAGGCTCTCAGATGCTGAGAGCCGCCTCAAAAGCCACATCTCATGCCAGGTAATGCCTTATATGTTTGTTAGTGTTGTCATATGTACTGTGCAGCCTCCCTTGTTCAGTTTCTGTTGTCCTATACCTAATGCATAATCACATTTCCCAGGAATGACATAATATTCTAGTTAATCCCTAAAATGTCTAATATTGTCATATTCAAAATATTGCTCAGAAGCCTGGGGTTTCCTTACTGTATGCCGTTCTTACCCTCTCCGCAGCCTTCAGTTTGTTGCTGGAAATGGAGAGGAGGGACAAGAGGTTGGTTCATCAGAAAGCACATATGGCCCAGTATGTGTTCAATTTTCTATCGCTTTCCGGTGCGATCTTTCACTCTGGTGTTGCAGGAGCAGTGCAAGGGGTGCCAAAGGGGTAAGCCATGGCTACCAGCCAGTGGTACTGGTGAACCCCAAATGACATCCCTGGCTTTAGGGCAGTCCCAAGCCCCATCATTCTGGCCTTTCAATAAAGTTAGGGCGTACAGAGTTCTATTGCTGGGAGCCAGGATAGTGTAAGAGCGGAACGGGAGCTAGCACTTGGTGGAGGGGGGGCATGAGGTATTGGGAGGGAAGGGTGAGTAACCCATAAATAGTTTTAAAGACCAGAAGATGGACATAGAAAATTGAACTATTGTCCATGGAGAGTTACCCTACATGGAGGGAATTTTCAGAGGTAGAGAATTGTGGAAGATTGTAGAGCATGCAGGTGGCAAGGTTCGGTACTTTAAGGGGCAAATGAAAAGGTGGTGGTGGAGGTCCTTGGGGTTGAACAATAAACCAGGTAGCTGAGGACAAGGGTGGAGATCGGCGTCTTAGTAAAGTGCTGCCAGAAGCCCAGAAACTGCTCTCCTGAACAACTGTGAAGACTTGCTCTCCAATTTTGTCTCTAATCTCCCTTCTGTCCTCATTCTCCTCAATCGATCCTCTGCTTTTAACATGTTCAACCATGCATGCCACCCTGCTCAATGGCCTTCACGACAACCTTGGTATTACTGATCAGGCCCTGGCCTGGTTGACCTCCTTTCTCACCGACCAACCTTCTCGTGTCCAACTGGGGTCTTGCCTCTCTTCCATCTCTCTCTCTCTCTACTTGAGGTGTTCCCTCGGCGTCTAACCTCTCTTCCTGGCTC
Organism: Ambystoma mexicanum; assembly: GCF_040938575.1. Taxonomy (NCBI): domain Eukaryota; kingdom Metazoa; phylum Chordata; class Amphibia; order Caudata; family Ambystomatidae; genus Ambystoma; species Ambystoma mexicanum. The sequence goes on along the minus strand of NC_090937.1, from coordinate 760,619,847 downwards.
TTCATCCACTGCCTGGCACCCCTTGCCCACTGCATCGCTACTTTCTGCTCCAATTTTCAATGTTATGCAGATGACACTCGGCTCTCTTTCAGGCTCCCCTCAGCCACCTCTGCTTTGTCTCTCATTCCAGACTGCATGGCTCTCATTCAGAAATGGTGTGCCGCCAATGATCTCTGCCTTAATGGGGTAAGATTGAGATCCTTCTCATTGGGACACCTGCTCCCTTTCCTCTCCTGCTTTCTGGCCACCCACTCTGGGCCCTCTTCCTGCTCTTTCCTTTGAGGCTAAGAACCTTGGTGTCTTCTTCGACTCCATCCTCTCCTTCTCTCCTCACATCTCTAAGAAGTCAAGAATTCTCTGCTACAGCGCGGCTTGCAGAGACTCCGCACTGCCGGCAGCTTTCTCATAGCAGTCCCTGGATCTCGCACGGGAGCGAAGATTTCAATTTGACCACTCCTTGCACACTTACCGCAGCCTGTGTTTAGAAATCTTCCATTCAACAGGCCCCTAGAGGAGTGATCGCGTTCTCTGAAGATGAATGCTCCATCTCTTCAAAGTGTACACAGACACTAACATGCCTTGAGCCAATGAGCTCCACGTATCCAACCACATAGGTTACTCCACCCATAAGAAACTCCCGTCCTGATGAAGGCCTACACCACCATAGCTCATCTAGCTTATCACAAAATGGCCGAAACACTGTCGTGTTGACTTGTTATATATGTTGTTGTTCAACTCTTCATTGTTTCCACACTAATGGGCTGATTATCTGATTATGACTCCACTAGGTTCTCTAGCTTCCTTCCCAAGGAAGCTTTAGAGAATGTACAAATGTAAGAATTTGGTTTTTCAAATACTTACCATTTGAATCATTTAACTCCGGTCTACTATACTGTGTATATTTTAAATGTTGAATATCCTATGCTCCTAAAATTAATTCAAGTGTATTGTGACACTTACTGCACTTAAACTAAATCTGAACTGCAGTATACAGACTTTTTCACAATTCTGTGTCTACCAAATCATGTGGTTACAAATCTAGGACTCAGTTGCTCGATTCTCAGCAGGTACATCTCCATGACCTTGCTCAATTGTGTTTTTTTTATATAAGTGTACCTACCTGGGCGGAGCAAGGAATCAACCAGGTGCCCCGTTAAATATTGATGAACCTAATCTGGCAAGCAAGGGAAGAAATATATGCCATGGGTTTCCTTGTAAATAAGCTACATGGTAAGGAATCAACAAGGCTCTATCCTTGGAATAACTAGCCAGGGGCCCCAGCGAAGGTTCAATCTGTGTTCCAAGGTATTAAATTGACATGCTCCCAAGACACAAACAAATCAAATGCTCCATCTTACAGTTTGAATTAACAATTCGTATTACCAAATTTAACATTGAGTTCTCTGGCCTCGTGGAATAATCGGGGCTATAAACATTTGACATCTGCAGAACTAAATCCGCTTAAGGAATATGATATCATCACCCTACTGGAGGTATGGTTGACTATGCCACCGGTGTGGGAGAACCATGAGTTATTGTTGGTTCCGGCCAAACTGCCGGTTAGATGTAGGCCTATGGCTGGGCTAATGGTAGCTGTTAGAACTGCAGCAAACATGCAATCTCACCTTGGATATCTCCCAATATGTACCTGCAATTAGTAAAAATTAAATCACTTACCACCACTATATCATTGATAAATGCATATTGGAATCATGCAGGTATCCAAGATTAGTTTGTATGTGATCTCAAGTCCATCCTAGATCTTAATTCCTCTGATCTTTCCATCCACTTTACGATTCTGGTTGGAGATTTAAACATTAAGTGGATCAAGACTGTGGTAACGCAGTTGACTGCCCTAGCCAAACGTTGCTTGGTACTCATGGCGGAGAGACAACTATTAATGATGAATGGCTCAATTTCATGTGACATTCTGCCTTGTCACACTTGGCAGAGGAAATCAAGTGGCTTGGATAGATTATATCTATGTGAGCAGAAATATTTTTTAAATAGCTACATCATTGCAGATAAATCCACAGGTGACGAGTGATCATGATTTGCTAGTCTTGACCTGGTCCTGGAAGAACCCTCAAGTTAAATCTCAGGTGTCCTCTGCCTAAAATCTGACTGCCTCTCAGGGTAAAAATCATTTCAAATGGACACCCAAACAACTGAGGGACTTACCTCGATTTCAACTCAAGTGGTTTTTACATTGTGACTCTGCAAAAATATGGACAAAAGGCCAGGTTAAAAGAGCACTAACATTAGTCATCTGCACGTATATGACCATGATTTGGTCATGGTGAGATCACAATATCAGGCCGCTAGACAAGCTCGCAGGATGTCGTCCTCATTATCTAGCTATCAAGACTTAAAAACTTGAAAAAACAGATACAAGAACTGGGTTAAAATCAGACAAGCCAGGATGTACCGACAGGATGCAGAATATATGATGCAGGCAATGTCATCAAAAAATTCTGCCTGTATTTGGGGCCTTTTAAATCGGTCAAATGGTCAGTCACAGATGGGGATTCAATCAATGCAGTTCCTGAAGAGGGGTGGATGACATTTTATAAGACTTTACATGCTGAGTTAACTCTCTCTATAATGCAATGCGTAGCTGGAACGATTTGAATGAACTCCGAAGACATCCTATTCTTTATATCTAAATTAAGTACATCAAGGGCCCCTGACCCGGATGGGCTTTCCAATAGTATAAGGACCCATCCGGGAGCCTGGGCAAAAATCTTATTGCTAATATTCAAACAAGTCATACGTACTAGTAAAATTCCCTCCTCGTGGCAAAAGTCTATAGTGGTTCCCTTAAACAAAAAGGGTAATCGCCAGGCCCCAGAGAATTACAGGCCAGTTACACTTCTTGATGTACCAGGTAAATTGTTTCCACGTATAATTCTTAGAGAACTCACACCGTGGCTATCCACAACAAACATACCGGATCCTTTCCAGACCGGCTTTGTTTCCGGTCTTGGTACAACAGTAAACTTGCTGACACTGCACGCAATTAAACATCATGAATTAGGGAAAAAACAGGTTGTATATATGTCCTTCATTTATTTTCAAGCCGCATTTGATTCTATTTCTAGGGAGCTTCTTTGGGAAAAACTGTATAAAGCATCCTGTCTTTCATCATTGCGGTATTGGATTCATCAACTTTATTCCAATGCAATAATTCAAATTAGACTATCTATGAATGGAACTCTGTCAGCCCCATTTCGGCATACAGGGGTTTGAAACGGGGCTGTATATTGGCTGCAGCCCTTTTCAACTTCTTTATTTCTGATATGAGATCTGGGTACTTTGAAGTGGTTGCTGATCCCTCTAGGTTGAATGACCACTCAATCCCCTGGTTGTTTTATGCCGACGACTTAGTGTTGCTGGCCAAAACTCCCAGTGGATTGCAGGCCCTGTTGACTCAGTTGGGACAATATGCAGAATTGAACTATCTTGCGATTAATAAAGAGAAATGTAAGATCTTGATAAATGCTCATACTCAAGCAAGAAAAAAACTTTGCTCATCTTGGGATCTCCGGGGAAATCACTTTATGGTGATTAATGAATATAAGTACTTGGGCCTCATTGTGAAAAATCATCCGTCTGATAAACCGTATTGTGCTGAATTACAAAGAAAACTTAAGACGGCTACGGCCCAAGCCAGAATTATTCAGGAGAAATATGGCAAGTGTTCTTTAGCTCCTACTATAACTTTATACAAGCAGAAAGTAGTCCCCATATTAATTAATGGGGCTGAAGCAAGATCATGGCAGCAAGAAACCTTTTGGTCTCGTATTGAAGGTCAGTTTTGGAGACATGTTCTAAATTTAACACAAAGTCAATCGATGTGTGCAGTTGGGCAAGAGTTAGGCCTAGTCTCAATGAGAACCATGTATATGTGGAGGCTTTACTCTTTTTATAGGAAGTGCCTGATACCACCGGAGGAAAACTCGATAATGAACATTCTTTCCTCATATGTGACCTGCAAATCTGATAAGAAAATTAAGATTTGGAGGTGTAAAATAATGAACTCCATGAAAACAATGCTGGGGTATCTGAATTGCTATTGAAAAATAACCCAACCAGAGCTAAACTTAAGCTATGGCAAATCGATTAGATCATGACCAGGGAAAAGCGTACAAAATTACACTTATTTAGAGAACGCACCTTTCTCCAGAAAATATGGAATATTACCGAATTATACCTTTTTAAATCCCTTACACCCAAATTCAGCAATCAATACTTGAGATTTATGTTGAATTTGTGGAAGACAAATGATGTACTAGCTTCATATAAGATATTGCCTAAAGATCGGAATTTCTGTAGATTTTGTTTGAACCATGAACAACCAGAGACTATTAAGCATTTGATAACTGATTGTCATAAATTGTTGAGTTCAAGGAGGAAGTATTTCCAACACTTCTTCTCTGAATGTTGTTCACTAAGACCTGAACGTATGTAGAATGTTTTATTTCATTGCCAACGTACATCCATGAAACTAGCCATTCTAAATTATCTAGAATCTATGAACGTTACGGGAGTTGTAACTGTATAAGCTATATAAGAGATGTACTTACAAACTGTTAATTCTCGAAGCTGGTAGCAACTAAATGGTACCTCACACTTGGATGCCTTGTGGAAATCCCAATGCATTGAAATTTCTTTGTTTTATATTGATGGCCTTCGATGAAAAGTTCATGAATGTTAGACTATTGGAATTGAGCTTAATAGAATGGTCTGTTAAGGGTGACTAATATCCTAGTGGCTAATGACAAAAATGTTATGATCAAGCTTGAGATGGAAGTGGTGACGATTTGATAATGTTTTAAACACTCTGCTGCTTTTGTCTTTTCTTTTCTCGCTTTCTCTCTCCTTTTTTTAATTTTTTGTTTGGTTCCTGCTGACAGTTTTCTTTCTTCTGTTATCTTTTAAACCAACAATTGTTTAGTTTGTTTAATTGTAAAACTGTTTAATGGAATTAAGTATTGATATGTATTGAATTTAAAATTGTGTCTTTACTGTATGAATTGAAAAGTTTATTTCGATCAGCTAAATCAATAAAAAAAAAGACTTACCTCTGCAGGGTTCGAAATAGAGGGGAGCTGGGAGCTATTTAGCTCCTGCTTCTAACACAGTAGAGCCTGGTTAGCTTGAAACCAACAGCTACCCAGAGCTACCTTTTGGCTCCAAGGGCCAACTGGTGCCTTCCAAACATGTACATTTGAAATTAACTTGTAGTATTTGAGAATGTTAATAAAAATTAGAACACATTTAAGGCACATTTAAACACAATGGCTCATACCAAATGGACTAAATGTTAAAGGAGCATCTTTGGTAGCTCCTGATTCCCCTGCGGTAGCTCCTCCCTACTGGGTGATGCTGACACCCAGGAGCTGGTTTTAGCTCCTGCTCATTGAATCTCAATTTCAAACCTTGCTCTGTGGAATGGTCAGGGTCCCATACCCTTCTTCTCTCGTTGTCGGAGTTCTCCTTACCCCCTTATAGTTCCTATGTGTCACCTTATCACCTCTCTGTCCCTCCAATGAGCCTGTAGCCACCTGGTGACTGTCTTGGCACCCCCTCTGGCTTTGCCGTACCGCCCATTACCTTGCATATGGACTCTGTAACTTGCTGGGGCTAAACTGCACATCTCTGCTTCACTGTGCTCTCATCAGCGTCTGTGGTTGTCCGACGTCTCCTGTTCTCAGGCTGCTCAGCTTTCCATCTTCTGAGCGGTTGACACGTCTCTGTTCCTGTGAAGCTCTTCAGAAAGTCCTGCGGCTCCCTGCCAGCATCCTCCGTTCTGTGTCGATTCTCGGACAGGATTTGAATCTTCTGCGCTGGAGAGTTCTTGCACCTGATGCCTCCATCAGCTGGATTCGACCAAAGGTCTAGTCCTTTGTCGATCTTTATACTTTGTTGCAAGCATATTCTTGGTAAAAGGGTTAAGTCCCTCTTCTCTTTCACGGGTGTAACCTCATCATTCCACTGGTCCAACTCTTTTTGGTCGTAGATCTCCTTGGGTCTAGCATGTTCTTTTTTGTCCCACTACTTTCCAAATAGACAAGGTCTTGGGTCTGTTGAAGGTACTGAGCTCTCAGAAGAAAAGAAAAAAGAGTGAGGATGTGTTGTTGGGTTGTGATGTCCGGGCGAGGTGTAGTCTCTTCCCATGATTTCCCTTCACTGTGCACCATCCCAGAGGGACTGTTGGGTAGCGGCCCCACCACTCTGGCCTCTTTGGAAGGGGCTCTCCCTTGGAGAGAAGTGACATCTAGGATTTCGTCACAATATACACTAAAATATTTAACTTTAATGATTTGGAATATGCTACAAGTGTACACTACACTTACATTCTTCAAATCTTAACATCAAGTTTCTTCATCTCAGCTAAGCTTTTGTGTGGTTGAAATGTTTATTTAAGAAGAGCAGATAATGGTAAGAGAGCAACATTATTGTAACTGAAAACTAAAAATGACTATTCAAGACATTAAGGTCCAACTAGAAGTCTGTGCACCCTCTTATGGGGTTTTCTATTTAATATGAGAGATCAGGGACATCAGAACAGGGGTAAAGAATCTTGAGATAGCTTTGGCTGTTTTGGGGAGAAGGGGTAGAGAGAACAATAGGAACGCAAGATAGGGGAAGCCAACAGGGAAAGCAGGGTGACCATCAACGACAGGTCGGGCAAGATGTTCCATCATCCAAATGTTTTAACAAATGGACCCCTGGCTTGATCAGACCATCCACATAATTGTCCCTTCTGTCTTGTATTGTCTCCATCCCAAATTGGAGCAGCATTGCATCTACCCACATCCCAACTCTAGATTTCACCATCCATGATTTTCCACAAGCAAAGGATCTCAATTTTGGTGACTAACTCTGTCCTGGTGTACCAGAGCCTACAGAACATGTTCAGTTTGTTCTGTATGGGTCTGGGCGCTTTGAAACTGTATTTGCTTCCTCTATAAGCGCCTAAAAAGTGAACAATAAGTATCATGAGCATAACAAAAACAATAGACTATTCACAGGCAGGCCACTGTTCGGTACACAGGTAATTCTCTCCAACACATCAGTCCAGAACTGGGCAAGTATGATGCACTCTCACAGTTTGTTGGAGAGACGCATTAACCCGCCTCCAGTTCTAGCACTGGTCATTCTCAGACCAAACCATGCATTTTTTAGGCTTTTGCTTACCCAGTTCTTTACCAGCAGTTCTCTGATCGTGTAAATAAGGTCGCTCCTCTCCTGATGCCCAGGCTTTCTGGAATGACACAGGTCGGCCTAGCAGAAGGATGGAATGACCCAAGGAACAACGCCTGTAGGTGTAAAAAACCTTGGTAGCAACGGATCTTTGTGCCGAGAGGAAACTGGGTGGAAGTCAGGTTGCAGACCCAAACCTGAGCGAGCTGAGAAGCCCACGAATTACAGGATAGATGTCAGGCAACACCACACACAGCGAAAGGCACAGGCAGAGGTTAACGAGACAAAGGTAAGCAAGAGAAACGGAGCAGCAAGGAAGCATAGGAAGAATACAGAGGAGTGTTACCGGCAACAGGAGTTGCAACGCAAAGCGTTGTAGTCAGCCGGCAGTCTTGAATGTGAGTGGGCGGGGGCTCCTCCCCCGGACACTTTGGATGACGTAGCTAACATGGCACCATGTTGGAACTGGAAGTGCTGCATTAGGTTCCTGCATGTCAAGCATAGAGAAACAGCATCTTGTGGCTGGCGTTGCGTTCTGCTCCTGGTTGGCAAACGGAGCGAGGCACCATGTTGTGTTTGGCGGAACTCACGCCAACTGTCAATTAATGACTAGGGAAGATGCGGGTGCTAACATCTTTCTGTCAGGCTCTACACACCATACGTCCCTCTTCTTTCTCTCACCTTCTGTCGGTTGCATACACACCTCTGTCTGGGACATCTGAGACTTCCAGAGGAGTCCTTAGTCAGGATCCCATCAAACCCCTTTACTCTTCAACTGGAACCTATCATTCAAAAGGTAATGAAGCCCTGTATACTGGTCTCATTCACTGCCAGACGATTCATATTTAAATCTACTCCTTCCAAACATCAGATACGCACAAAGTCCCAGATTGTATCCAGCTTTACAACATGGCGGTGTATGATTGATTGTAAACCAAATGTTTTACAATCATGGATTCTTTGATGCTCTAAAGATGCCATATCAATTAGTAGATGCATACAGAACAGTGGTGGAGCTTGAGGAGCAGGGGTTTTGATCCCCTCCTCTTGCTCTCTCCTGGTTCCCCCATGCCACCTGCAGGGCTGTCGGTATCTTGAGGGGGTCTCCTGGCCTGATCAGAGGCTGTTTCTCGTTCCGCATGGTACCCCGAAGGAGTCATGAAAGGGGATGGGTGAGGGGGGGGGGGGGAGTCCCCACTTTTCCCTCCTGCGCCGCTCTGAGAGCTTCAGCCACGCTTCTTTTCGGCCCGCCGTCAAGTTTGCCTCAGTTTCTGCTCCGTGCTACGGCTTGCCTTTGTTGTAGGTTCCGTTGGTGCAGGGCCTTCTAATGGTTCTCCCCCATGTCTGTGTGCGTTTTGCTGTTAAATGAAGCTCAGTGGGGGTTGGTGTGGAATCGCTCCATTGTTCAGCTTGTTGATGCGGCCTGGCTGGGAGAGACACCTACACACGTCCTCCTCTGCCGGCTGCCATCTTGGAAATCCTTGGGGATTATATTTTTTGACGTATTATGTATGTATGTATGAATGATTGAGAGTATGACATATGGGTGTGTGTGTGAATGGGCATGCACGTATGTGCTTGTGCTGGGCTGGGTATCTGGTGTCCAAGGTGGAGTGCTTTACCACACCCATGTTTTACTGGGTATATATCTTAGATGCCCAGTAGAAAATGAACATCCTTTTTTATCAATCAGCAGTTGATAAAAGAAAGGATGTTGCAGTATCACTTGGATAGACTGACATTTTGAGACAGCCAGTCTAGCCCTTTCTTACTGTAGCATGACTTTTTGTACTGGCCAACTTTGAGAAACCAACCATATGATATGTTTTATTACTTGGCTAGACTGACATTACAGGGAATGCCTTTTCTTTACTGTGCATCACGAATAAAGCAAACCTGATAAGTGTTAGTATGCAGTAGAAGAAGTGTTTGAGCATTGGAAGCTGGCCCTTTTCTATACCTGCTCCCTGCATTAACTCGCGGGAGTGTCTTCAACCGGGTTCCTTTCCCTTCGCTTGGTGGACGTTCAGGTTTCATGATCTAGCTTTTGGCACTTCGTTGTTGAACTGTCTTTATAGCAGTTGCTGTTTCAGGGACCTTACGCCTGTCCTAGGCAGAGGGTATAAGAAATTTGGACAGGAAAAAGAATGAAATGCAATGGTACAAATATTTAAAGTGCATTTAGTGGAAATGTGGGTCAGAGGGGGGAATTTTGAAATATCCCTTGGGATCATTCCAGAGGTCTACATGAATCAGTAATTTTGAAAGTTTTTAGGATGTTTTTGTAATTACAGAACACTGAGGGTCTCTATCTGCCTTCAAAGGCCAGTATATTCCAGCTTCTTTTCACTTCTTTGGTCCGTCCACTTAAAGGCATCCCAATCTAAATCATTGAGTCTACTGGAAAACAATCTACATCTGTTGCTGCGTTGATGACACTCTCACACTTGCTCCTAGTTTGCAAGGTAAGCAGTTATGTCTTGGACCTCTTGTATAGGTTCAGTGTTCGCTGGACTATTATTTAATAAGAACCGTAGCCAAAAGGTAATATTTTGCACTTGATACTTTTTGTATGCGAGAAGTTGATATTTCGCTTAATAACTGTGCATCGCTAGTGCTTGGTAATTTCATATTCACCAATCGTTTTTTTTCCTACACCGTAAACGTGACATTTAATAGGGGACATGGACTATATGGCTTCTAATCTGCCAATGGCTACTTTAGTAGCATAAAACCAAAGGGGTGAGTTTACGCCATGGGATAGGAACCAGATCCGAATAGTCTGTGTCTATCGCTGACAGTGGCATGGCCTGCCCCCAAATGCCATGAAGCTCAAACGGATGAAGAAGCAAATTGGGCCGGGGTTGGCTGGCGATCTTTACATAACTGTCACTCCTTTCGTTTGGTTTTATTTTTACACTGTGCTGCGTGGCCGGAACACGTCTGATTCCACTCCTTGTCAATAAAGTCTGCAGCAGTGAAAAGAGCTTTGTGGTTATCGGATGACATGAGTGCACCGCACCCCCTTGCATTATGGAGAGAGCAAATGCAATATTTATGAAATATCGGTTCTAGCCAATCGCTCCTTAAATGGAGCCGCATAGACCAAATAGGTTCATGCTGTTTGCTTGCTAAATGCAATCACAAACGTGCATTGTTGGTACAAAGTTCCAACAATTCAATTCAGGCACATGAACAACAGTTCCCCCAAAAAGTAAATGGTGTACAGTTGACAGGTGCAGGGGTCGGCTGGACAGTTGGAGCAACTGTGGGCAAACTGGGTGCAGTGCGAACCCTCATTTGGAAATAATAGGGCAAAGTCATAATTCTGCATGTTGGGATTCTGTACATCGATCATTTAGCATTGATTTGGATAAGAGGCAAAAATGCCTGAGGGTGGCTACAGAATTTAGGGCAACCACACACTCACCCCCTACCACTTTGATGGCCACATTAACCAGGAGACCTAGGTTGAGTTCTCTGGTTCAGACATGCAGCCGAAGGTCTTGGTTAGTTGATTTTGGAGGAGTCAAGATGTTTGGTTGTTAGATCTAATGAATGCGTGAAACAATGCACTACAGTCGTGGTGTCTTACTGGAAGCCCCCTGGTGCGTCAAGAGGTAACTAATCACAACGCTATGGCCTGCTCTGTATCCATGCAATAGTTAAGAGGAGGGGTTTATGGTTGGTTTCAGTTATCCCCAGTATGACTATATTGATAAAGCAACCTTGATCTGAAGCTTGGAGAAAGTAGTAATCTATCTGATCTGATTGTTCCACACCCCTTCCACAAAGCTTCAGAAGTCTGATTGAGGCCTACTATTTACTATCCCTAGAAAATGAAAATGTGTCCGCAAATGCTATAGAAAAGCACACACACATTATTATTGGTTGGATTTTTAGAGTGGAGGATACACTCTCCAGTAAATAACGTTCTATAGCAGCAGACTTTGAAGGCCAATTTTTGACTGGCTTGGAAGTTTGCTTGGATGGATGTAATGGAACTGACTTTCAATATGTACCAAGCCTGGGCTCAGCAGTCCATATGAACCAGTCAGTGTAACTTTTGCTTTTATATGATCTCTTGCATTGAAAGTTAAGTTAAAATTGCTAGGCGTGCTGTGTTTTTTTTCACTCTGCGCAATCCCTTGATGTAATTTCAGAGGTAACCATGAGAAGTCTAGAGAACGTCCGGAAAGGAAAGTGGATTATTATCTTTGCTATCTTTGCTATCCTTGAATGGAAGTTTGAAGCCTTTACATTATGGTTTTCCTGGCCCTTGAAAGTGGTGCTATGGTCACATATGATCCCTTGATTGCAGGGGGAGGGGTGCACATGATTTTGGTTCATGGTCAGGGAAAATCAGGCCTTTTCCTGGTGCAACTTAAGTTTCACCACTACCTCCGTTTTGGCTGAATTCGAACCAAACCAGTTGGCTGGGTCCAGTTCTAAGTTTTGTTCTGCCTTGTTAATTTATTAAGAACATGTGGCATAACACAACAGAGTAATACTATTACTAATTTCTGAACTAAATGGGGAACATTAGGGTAAAGTAATTTTCCCTCAAGGTACTAGCGTCAAATACATTTAATGTCACACTGTAAATAGCCATACATTAAACAGTAAACTAGGACCAGTAAAATAAGTGATTTTACTTCTAAAAATCCCAACACTTTCTAAAGTAGGATGTAAAATGCTCCCACATTTGAATCTTTTCTGGAAACCCCACCCACCCCCCAATTGGAAATGATATTCATGCCTTGATGCCATGCCAGGTCATGATAAACTCAGCAAGCTTGCAAAAGCCGGAACAAATGACTGCCTTATTACAAGGTCAGGGAAGGCCAAACATTTTACATTACGCTCACACGTGTAATACTGTCCTTTGTGCAATCTGTTTTGGTATATTTAGCGCAGCAGGTCGAGGCTGTGGTAGATTTTGGGGGAAAAGCTACGGTAAAAAAATGCAAATGAAAAGAAAATGTGTATTAATTGTAAAATGCATCCGCACGTGCATTTTCCTGGGGTATCCTATCAATTGTTAAGATGCATTTTCCTCCTCATCTAGTTAAGCACGCACGCATTCACATTGGAGCTCGATTCTTTTTCCTGCCTTGGAATGGCGAAATAAGATGTTCAAAATATATCCCAGCGAGAATGCTAATTATAAACCTCGTGAGAGGCTATATACCACTGACCGCAGCACTCATATGTGCCGGGAATGCTGGGAACCGATCTGAGCCTCCTTTCCCAGTCCTTGCCTGGATGGAATGTGCAGAGAAGGCGGATCTGTGTTGTCACTGGCAGTCTTGGAATTCTGGCCTCGGAAGTCCCCACATTAGCGCAACACGGGGACTGCACCAAGTCTCCGTCCAACACTACTCGTGGACATTTTGATGCCACCTTTTGTAGTATTTTCAGGCACTCTTTGAATTGTTTACATTTAATATAATTGCCATTATCATATTTTAGAATAGTAATTTGATTGGGTCTGATCATAATGCACCTCTTGAACAAGTATTGTCAGCCAACTTTAGGAGTGGGAAGCGCACAACAATTTCAGCATAAGTTATTGGTGCACCCACGGTTTGTTCATGGCAGCGCGTATTCCAGAATTGCATCTACCATTAAAAGGCAAGCGCTGTGATCTATTAAGGATGAGGACTGTTAAATGGAAACTTCCAGACATAGTCGAACATGTGTCACAAACATGGGCCCTCCACTGCAATTTTTGTTTGAAGTGTTAAGGAAGAGATTCTTGATGTGAAACTTAATCCCTCAAGCCATGTTTTCTGTATCCAGTGCTGTGATTTGAAGGTGGGGGATCTGGGGGGGGGGGGGGTTTAGGGGGGCAGGGTTGAGGGCGGTAAAAGTACAAGTGCCCTAGATTGCCGACTGTTTTTAAAGTCAGCTGTTTTCTTAGAGCTCTAATACCATTGCTATGTGGATCTTGACTAGACGTTTTATTAAAAAAAGTAAAAACCCTCTGTAAGGTTGGGAAATTGGCAAAAACCCAAAGTTCACCTCCATATGAAGCCCCTGCCACTGCTTAGCTCTGCAGGGCTTCAGGAATGGGGTGATCGACCCCCCCCCCCCCCTCCCCAAATTGATGACTCACCTTGCTATTAATGCTAACATTCGGGATACCTGGAATTAAATTTACAGCTGTTTCAGGGAGATTGTAACTTTCTGAATTTCAGGAAGTCTCAGTTAGAATCCTGCTGCATGCCATGAGTTCTGGACACATGACTACTTTAAAATGTATTTACACATATGTATGTCACATCTCTGTGAATATATTGCATTAGCGTCATATTTACCTGAAATGGTCTAACCTTTTGAGTGTGTGAAGGCAAGAGTTCTGGGCCCACAAAAAGGTGTTGCCCCAGTGGTGCACCAGAACCTGGGGGAGTTGGGGATACAGGATAAAGTACCACATATCAACCTGAAATTAGTGACATATATGGCATCATTCCCAAATCCATTTTGGAGATGTTTGTCCAGTTCTGTCTTTTCTGCATTCTGGGCCTTTGTTGTTATGCTTTTCCCGTTCTATATCCAGGAATGCACATCTCCGAACTCAAAGAAAAAAACGGGTCTGGACATAATTTCCCAAAATAATTGGCTGCGTTTGCTTGTGTGATATAAATATTAAGAAAAAGAAATGCATTACTCGGCTAATAAAATATGTAAAATTGTATTGAATCCATCTGAAAATATCGGCTTGCATGAGGTTTTAATCCTCCCTTTGTTTGGAGCATCCGCCAGACAGTCTGAACATCTTGACTTCTGCTGCCTTTACCTTTTCTGCTATAATGCATTTAAGTTGAAGGTTCAAAGTGGGGCAGGTTGAAATTTCATGAACACCGGAAAAGCGCCGTGTTTATTAGATGTTTTATGTGCATTTTGGAAAGATTTACGTTTTAAACAGCTGAAGAAATCCTGGCCCAAGCCTGCCAAATTTACATGGATTTCAAAAGTTTGAAATTAGATTATTCATTTCATTACACCATAAATGGTTCTCTGTATCGACTATGATGATGAAAATTAACACTTTTTTAAAACTCCCCATTAGCACACTGGACCGTTGTGTTGTTAAGGGCTTCTGTGGGGGGCTGACTCGCACAGTAAAAGCACTAAGACCTCTTATTATTTAGCCCTCTGCCCCCCCCCCCAACCCAGTGGGGCATCGGCCAATAACTAAAGACATATTCTGGAATCCTTACGTTTGATGATTGATGATGATGCAGTTTTGGGTAAAGAGAACTGGAATTATTTATTATCATTGGTTAACCTCTTAAAAACGTGTTATATACGTTTTTTTTTTACATATAGCAAGCATGGGAATCTTCCACATGTCCATCTTATGAGGCTAAAAAAGCCCCCTGGAAGGAGGATTGAAGTGAAATGATTTGGATCTTGTCCATGAAGTTCAATTACTTTATAAGACTTGTTCCTGAAAATGTCCACTTTTGCACCTAAATGTTTCTCAAAATTGCCAGTGAAAGTTGGAAAATGGGAGAAGTTGCAGCGCTTCCTAGAGTACATTAAGCGCATTGGATTGTATAAAGGGGCAAAGAAGAAACTACTTGCGCATAGGGCAATTTCTAGCTCTCCAAAACATTACGTGGTACCAATGTGCATTATGCCCTACCACAAAGATTGCAGTACATGCATATGTGTGCGTGCAAGTGGTTAGAATATAATTAATGCCATGCTATTGATCTCTATGGCATGGACCCATTTGCACTGGCAAGTAGCACTATGTGCCATTTATTGTTATTTATGAGCGTAGCAAAGGGGATGTATGACTCTAGGCTACGTCTCATTAGTGGCCTCCCATCTGCTAATGACCATAAATAGCTTATTGTACTGGTAAATAACATATTTTCTCCTAATCCAGGGTTGAAAATGTGAAATTTCAGGCTACTCGCCAGCCATAAAAATCACTTGCCCCTCAATTCTTCATGTACACACAGCACACAATTTCATACCAAGTGTTAATCACCACTTGCCAGTGGGTAGCGGCGAGTGCAAACTTTGAGGCCTGCCATATACCAACAGTAGATTTATTGTAACTTTTTATCCGGGGATGATCCTAGCCCCTGAAAGAGCCAGTCAGCCATGCCTCTCTCTGAGCAGTGGAATAATTGGGATCTTAAGACTGTCACCTGGAAGTTGCTTTCTGCGTATATTCATGATGGATTTTTCCAAATGGTTAAAAAAAAGGGTATTCATTCAAATTCATAGTACAATCCAAGTACATGCATCTATGTATTGGACAACTTGTGCTGTGCCAGTGTTAATTTCTCACCCAGCTTCCGATAGCTGCAGGGATTGTTTCAGATAATTAATTGGAGCAAAAAAATGGAAAATAGTTGGGCACGACCATTGGTTTCTTTGGTTTAAATAGAAAGCGGTTTCTTTCGTTGTTTAACATAGATATATGTTTTTCTGAGGCGCTTACCGGGTTGAAAAAAGCCCAGCGACACTTGGGCTTTATTGGAAGTACAACAGTTAGAAAAACAGAGTGGAAACCACCCCGTAGTGCCCGGTGCTCACTTTTTGCTTCCGAGTAGGAAGCTAAATTCATTCCTTTAGGTTCGTTGTTAATTGGTTTGTTTAGCTTGATAATCCGTTCACCAACATAGTTTAAACAAGTAGCTCAAAAAGAGCAATTATGGTCACTTCTTTTTTTCACAAATCTTTACTGTTGTGATTGCGTTTAAATCGCACAATTTAGTCAGCGGATTCACAATTCCTCTACAAATCAATACGGCTCTTGCCAATGCATTTCGGTGCCTAGCACCATCTTCAGGGCTATATTTTAAGACAATTCATGTCACACAAGTAGAAAATAAGAGTACATACCCACAGGTAAATTGGTCCCATTGCGTAGTTGGGTAAAAAGAAAAGGATAAATTGCAATGTGTACATTAGTGACCCTGGCACCATCAGCAACGTTTCATTACAAAATGCGTGATGTGATCGAAATTATGCACTCTGAAGTTTACACCTTAAATTATCCTTGTACATCTGGGGCCACAGTATATACTGTGGTCTGGCCCCCCCTTTCTCTTGCAAGGGGAACTGTGAAGCCCCAAACTCATTCTCATCTCTCATCATTTGTTTGTCCACTGCAGGGACAATATTCCAACATCGCCTTCTTCTTGGTAGCGATCTTAATCTGCTCACATATTGTGGCAACTCCCCCCTCTCACCATGGAGTTGCCCTTTAGGTCGGTCTGACTGTGTCAATGGTTCTGACGCCCTAGGTATAGGTGCGTTTAAATCTGACCATCTTACTTCCTTATACATTGAAAAACATCCCTCCGGACCGCATACATCCCCTCTCCCTTCCCCACGGAAGGTGTCTGTCTTAGTCTGACATTTTCTGTGCCCAATTTATGCAACTTCTCTCCTCCTCGTCTCTGTTTAGAGTCAGTCTATCTAAAGACAGCTCCTTCTGCCTCGTACTACATGAGGCTCCCTCTATATCGTACAGCTGCGTACTCTCGAGTCGATAATTTTTTCTCCTCCCCTTTAATTCTTTCTGGGCTTTCATTTCACGGTATACTTTATCAATCGCTTCCTCAATGCTCCTAGAGTCAAACTCGTAATCTAGATTTATTCTAGAAGGGCCTGGTAATGACTCATATTCCTGGAATAATTCCTCTATATCCTCCCATGCTACTTCTGGACTAGGATTCCTTCCTTCCTTCCCCAAGCGATCGAGATTGCATGCTCTCTGCCTTCTCTTACGTTCTATGTCGTCATCAAGCTTCCTTCGCTTTCTTGCTTCCTCTCTTACCCTGTCTTCCTCTTTTTTCTTCATATTCCTTCTCTCGTTTGCCCTGCCCATCTCCTCATCCTTTTGTCTTTGTATTCTCTTGTCCCTTAACTTCTGTTCCTCCTCTTATATTCTTTTTCATTCTAGCCTTTCCTGCTCATCGATTGCTCTTTGTCTGTTATCATGTTTTCTTTGCTCGTCTGCTCTGTTTTCTTGATTGCTCCTCTTGATATAACTGCTCTCGTCTTTGTCTATCTTTCCTTTTTGCTCCTTCGTCTTTCAATCGTTCCTCTTTCTTTATCTTTTCTATCTTGCTCATCTTGATCTTCCCTTTGCCTCACATCGTCGATGCCTTTACCATCGAGTTTAAGCAAACCTGGCCACTCATCCATTCGTTCTGTAAGCGCTATCTCATCAGCTTTGTCTCTTTCTCCATTCCCTCTCTTTATTTCTCTTCCTATATTTAGAGATGTGCTTGCTCGATCATTTCTTTATCGTGTTTCTCCTTGTCCCTCAGGACCTTAGAGATTTCTCTGGACCCTCGTCACTGCTTTGCGTAGGCGACTCATATGCCGGGTTGCTATACTTTGTTGCCGCCTTAAGCTCCTCTTGGTACATCTTCCAAAGCTCTAAGCGAGCTAGTCGCTTGTTTAGCTTTTTTCCCGTGTATTCCACATGCAAATATGTAGTCATATGCTGCAGGACTGCCTTCGATAGTGACCCTCCTTGCGGCCACGGCATAAACATTTTGTCTGCGGTCCCTTTAACTCATTCCGAACTGTACTGTCGAAGTTTGGGTGCATGTTTCGACAATTGCTCGCAGTGATGCACAAGTGGAGTAATGTCCTCCATTCTGAACTCGTTTTACTCTTAACCTGTTTGGCACTCGCTTGCTTTAGTCACAGATTTAAAAAGTATGTTTCGGAAAAATAACATAATTTGAGCGTGCACTGCTCGTCTTAAGCTCCAATCCCTTTAAGCACACTTTTTACTTTAATCTTGCTAAAAAAAAACACCAAGTTCAATTTTTAAAACGACCAATTCGTTTTTCCCACTTATGATGTCATTTTCATAATCACATAAAACAGACAAACTCGACCGGTCACATATATCTCCTACAATCTTCTCTTTAAGACTCGTCTTGCCCTCTAAAATACTCCAGACGGAGTGTAAATTAACCTCTTTAGATTCACCTTTAATCGAATCCCTCTTCTACATCATCCGCTACGGGACTCTAGGTTCAAATGTCTTCTGATACGTTCTTTAAAATGCATGCCAGGGCGTATTCTCTTATCGTGGCCTCTCTCACGATACTTTACTGCTTGGCCACACCCAAATCAATATCTATTGCCCATACATATAACACTCTTATTTTTATGTTATGTTTATCCCGCCTCCCTCCGTTACTCACTTTCTTCTTCACTCATCACCCATATGTTTTGCCATCTCTGTTTTTACTCCCCACTCTCATTTTTGTTTTCTGACTGTCCGGATCATACGCCTCTTTTACCGCCTCTTCATCCTTCCGTGCAATCAGTTTCTCGTAGACGTGGGATGGGATTCTGTCGGAAACCAGGGGACCCGTCACACCACGTTTGCATGCTTTTTCAAATTACACTAACCACTATCTACGGGGGAGCTTCACGTCCTTTCAGCCGAATAGCAAAGGTCGTTTGATATTTCCGGGACTCTAAAGTTTACTTATGTCGATGGCTCTTAACCATCCTCTCCGCTACCAGGTGAACTGGATAACCCAGCCTTTTAAGACGAGTAGCAATTACCCTGGAGATGGACGGGGGATGCAGATTTTTATTCATACATCAATATTCAAAACGACTCAGGTGGCAAAAGGAAGACTGTTTTAATATAAATTATCTAAAACAGGGAGCATAACGAACATCAACGAATTGGCTTGATCCTCTTACACAATGCATTTAAGAAAAAACTGAGAATTTATACACAAACTCGTCCTCAATGACGTTTATCTGCGTCACTACCAACGTCATCCTACGTGGCAAACTACAAAAACCTATGAGTATGGGTGATTGGCTCTGAGTGAACATCTAAGTATATGATCCATACCTTTCTAAATAAATGTGACTGTGATTGATGACTTAACATCATGTCAGGCAACTAAGCCCGCCCATAAAAATTACCACTCTGAACGTCACTAAATACACAACGCCCCATTGGTTTACACAACTATAGGACCACTAAATACACAGTCCTCTACAATTGGTTGGCACTCTAATCTCCGTCAGTACTTTTCAATCTACCTCTAGCAGCATGAAGGCTGTCCATCCAGGTGCTGGTAAGCTCGCCTTAACCATTGCTTCCCACCAATTGGCATATCAATCCATCATCACCTCAGTGGTCTACTGTCAATTAGGCTTTGAAGCTCAGCCTTGAGAGTGTTCTTAGCTCTTAGAAATTCAGGGAGTGAAAGCACGCTCTGCCCCCATGTGTAGGTGTGACCTTCTTGTTCCTCCAACTTTAGGCTTTCATGTGACTAGAGACCATGGAATTGAGCTTCTTAGTGCATTTAATACTATTTTTCAATAGACCTCTGACGTCTTCCTTGTCATGTTCATGCTACTGTCCAGCACTGCTATAATGCGTAGTGGAAACATCCCTCCTTTTACTTGTCCACATGCATATATATTGGGGCTTGCCGCAATGTATTCACTAAAAGCTAGCCTCAAGATTACTTTGTCTGCTTGCGTTTCTTTTGCATCTGTACACGTGAAAAATGACTTACTGTTTTCATCTGTTTGTGTGGCATAAGCGTCTTCACCTTGATCCCACAATGTCACTTATCCCTGGTACTTTCTTGATGCCTTATAGAATATCCGCATTCTCTAGTCTCTGCATCTCTTCTCGGTACGTCAGCTCAGCTCTGTGTGACGTCACCATTCATCTTGACCCTTAATTTGTTTTGCTTCTTCAGGAATCTCATTTAAACAACCATCATATCTCCTTGTGTGCAGATATGGTTTCCTCAATGGGAATTTGCCTCTATGATTTCCTTTGGCCTTTGTCATTTCAACTGCTCTGTGTATGTCACATACTCCGTTTTCAAACATACAGGCAATAGAGGCGGAACGGTTGAGGTGGGGGTACTTAGCTCCTCCTCTACATTAGTCATGTCGAGAAAGTGGCATATTATGCCTCTGCCATGTGTACCCAGTCCTTTGTGAGAAGGCGAATGGGCAAAGGGGGATGAAGGTTAAATGGAAATGAAAGCATTGAACAGGTAAAAAAGTGAATGAAGGCCAGGGATGGGGGTTTTGAAATGTGTCTGTGAGTGGTTGTTTGATGGGCTTTAGATTTGCTAAAGCATATCCTTAAATCATGGAGGCTTGATTGTCCATTGGGTATCGTCGTAACTTGACACACCCTATAGTGATACATTTAGAATTGCTCAGATGACTATCAGAAGTGACGGAGCCCTAAGTGGACTGTGTAAGGCGACTGAGGTGAACACACAAAGGAAGAGAAATCTGGTGTCTGGGCCATTCAATAGTGTGTCATACTTGCATGGCCAAATATGGAAGGATGTGTTCAGTGGGAGGGAATATTGTAATAGTATGATAATATATTGTCTGAGTGTGGTTGCTGCATAGCTAAGGGTTCCTATACAGAGGGCTGCATGTATTACAAGCTTGTTGCTTGTGTAGCGCTGTATGCCACAGTAAGGCCACCACACAGCCCTCTGGAGAAGCCTGGAGGGAGTGTCTGAGGCTACCAATGGTCTATACTGGAGAGCCTCTCTGCCCTGAATGGTCAGTTCTATAGTAGGGTGAAGTAGGTGACACTGAATACACTTCCATGCTTGAGGATAGTATATAGATGCATAGGACCCCTGCTGAGGAGGTGTGATGAGTTCCAGGAACACCCTTCCTGAGTTTTGGGGGCAGAGAGCCACTGGGGATGGGGATTGGTCCAGCCGCTACCTGATGTGCCTCTCCCAGGGTGGATGATGTGTGGTCCCACAGGTAGGATTATCTTACAGTAACCTCTGTAATAGCAGTCCGCACTCTCCATGGGGACAAAAGATCCCAATTGCACTTAAACTAAAGACAATTCTAATTTAATTTGAACTTTTCAATAATGTGATTACTGTTTCGATGCAATTAATTGTATAACTGCCTTATATTCTAAAGAAAATAAAAATGGTAGACTAAGTTGTCCTTCTTGAATTGTTTTCAAATGACAAACATACAGGTTGTAATTCAGCATTAGACATGTGAATAAATCAAGACGTTTCACATTCGACAGTGTGAACATGTAACAAAAGTATTTCCTTCAAGGTAACGCCAAAAAAGAAATAAAACCAATACCTTATGGAGTTTATCCGAGCTTACTATCCTGCAGTAATTAGAACCACTTTTGGGACAATAAACCCTTCTTCAGGGGAGCAGGATCCCTGCTGCGTCACTCTGCCTCTGCTCATGGACCCACAACGGTTGCTTGGGCAATGTGAAAAATGTTTCCTATTGCATATATATAACACTGAGTCTGGTGGTGATTTCATTTGGGTTTTTTCTCACTGGATAACTGATACGAAGCTCTTAGAGTATGGGAACAGCTTTATTCTACCACCCCTACAAATTTTGGGGACATTGCAATATGCTAGGCACTGCCTTACCCCCCTGCCTCTAAAGGAAGCGCTAGGAAACCTGTATGGATCCTAGTTAGACCGCTTCCACGGTTCATAGCAGATGGCTTCCCAGACTTCTCAGCCTTCCTGTATAAGCAACAAGCAAGTTTATTAAACCCATGAGTTATGTTGTATTAATTTCACATATATAATGTTTTATGATGCTATTGGAGGTTTGAAAGGTCATGTGATGTTATTTGGTCAGTCACATGGTATGACATCCTGTGATGTCATAAGGGTGTGGTCAGTTCCACTACCCTGCCATTGTAGTGATTTCATGACATTGTATGCCCTCCCTCCACCCCCAAATGAACGTGTGAAACTAGCACCCATGGCTTCGGTTATTCTGAAATATTGGACGAAGAATCCACTGGTAGGTTCAGTCTCACAGTGTGGGTCTGTTACAGCGCTATTGTCTGGGAGAGGGATTTGTTAAGGAAGCATAGGGAACTGGAGAAACCCCTAGACTGGTTGTACTGGGACAGTGCGGCATGCTAAAAGGGATGTGACCTAGCAGTTTGACTGTAATATCCCTTCTGGTGTGGGGCATAACCTTATTAGCATATAGTATTTCTGTTTCTGCGATAGCATGATAGAGTATGGGATGCCCGATGCCATGCCTACAACAACAAAAGTGTGTAATACTGGCAACTATTTTTAAAATAAGATGCTTTCTGTAATATGGTAAGGCTCCATTACAGGAGCTGTGTGGCCTTTTGTACTGGTCCTCCATGGCGGTGTCGAGGGAAAGCAGACCTCTGTAGTACCCCTGGCCTCTGTGGTCACATGGCCAGGGCAACCTTGGCTGCACTCTCCCAGTGCTAACATTGTTAGCTGCAACACTTGCTGGTATATTACCTACTAATTTGTGTAACGCCTGCTGCATATCCCTCTCCTCCCCAGCACACTAACACTAGGTTTAAAATCAGTAGCCTTTCCACTGTTCTGTCTCTTCTAGCAGCAACGCAGGGTGTAATCATACGATACCCTGAATTAGTTTTGGCATAGTGAAGTTATGCCAGAGAAACCAAGTAATAACTGTAACTCCTATTTGTCTATTATAGCACTGCCAACAACATTATACAAATAAGTAGCTTGCATTGAAGTATAGTTTACAAAGGTGCACTAAACGCTTGTTAATTCAGTGTCAATTCACAGCTCCAGTAGATCTTGGCACTATGTTTTAGCCCAGCTCAGTGCTTGAACCCACAACTTAGAGGCCGCTGACCAGTGCTCAGTTTTAAAAAATATATAATTTTCCACACCCCATGTGGGTAAAGGCTACACAACACTACAATTCACATTGTAGCTTTGCAGCCTAACTGGGGCTTGTACCCCCAAACTGGAGGTTCACGGTCCAGTGACATCTCTTCCTGGTGCAGGCAACCTCTGCCACCTTCCCTCTGCCCCACCTCATCCCTGGTAAGCACACTGGCCTGGAAAAACCTCACCAAACAAAGCCCTTTAACTACATCCAGTGTTTATGATTGTGTATGGGCAAGAGCCTGAGGTCCCGTTGTGTGCACTGCATGCATTTTGTGCAAAACTCCTGCACAAATATTGGCAGCATGCAGCTCACCAGGCACCATCTGGTGCTTGCTCCCGCATGACCATGTGGAGGAGGTGCCAGGCTGGAGCCTTGGATGATTATCCCATCCGATCAAACAGCCAGCACTGATGAGGTCTGCAAGGTCACTAGCTCTAGCCAAAAGGTGCAGGGAAGCATACTGGGTGCATATAAGGGTCTGGTTGCCCTACCGACAGAGGGCACAACCGATTATGTGCCTTTTTATACCCAACGTTCCCAGCACACATTCAACCTTTTGTGAGGACAATAGTGCTCCCAGCACTACGCACCGTGCAGTAAAGTGTGGTAAGTCAGTTATAGGAGATGGACTAGAGGACCTGTTTCAACACAGCTCTTTATTTGACATCAAACACCCCGAGGGAAGAAGATGGCCACCAAGCACTGAAGACATGGCGGTTAGAGCTCTGTGCCCCATCGGAAGCCCAGATATGTAAAGAAAGCTTCTTTAAACATAACCAGCATATTAAAACCTGCACCAGGCACACACGGTGATGCTGGAGGGCGAGGACTACCCATAGAAAGATTCAGGGAGAGGTAGCTCTGAAGCGAGACTCACGCTGTGCTCAATCCTTCACACAGCGGATCGGGTAGCTTCAGTACCCGCCCTGTTTCTGGGTCAGAAAGGAGAGGCCCGACAGCCTTCGGAAAAAGCTTGGTTGTTCAGTATGCAGCGGGACAAGAAAACGGTAATTAGGACACTGCTTGATACTTCGGGAGGTCCCAGATGAGATCTGTTGACTTTATCGGCAGCGGGTGTGATCCCTCCATGTGAACTTGGCGAACGACCTCCACTCCGCACAACCTGTGCCCCACATTCGTATGTAACACCCCAAGGGAGTAGTAAGCCACATGCAGAAGGGGAGGGGTTCCTGCAAAACATTTGATCAGCAATTTCATCTTTTACCCCCGTGGGGCCTATCCGAATTAGGCGCTGCGAGAAGTGGGAGGAGCAGATGCCTGCGAGACGGCATGTAAAAGCACCTATGCTTTCTTAACCTCCAACAACATTGTATAGGCAACGGGAACTAACGCAGCGCTGTATCCAGTTACAATTGGCACATCCTGTATTAGACATTTTCATCTATACTCCTCACCAGTGGATTTGACAGGAGGGCTAAGGGCTGACACAGCTCGCTCATAATAGAGCATGGACCCAAAGAAAGTACTCTTACGCATTGGAAACATCTTTGGGAAAGAACCTTTTAAATCACAGGGCGACTGGCATTGCCTACAAAGAGCCAATGGAGCCAAAGTCATCCTCACAAGGTATTGGTGCAAAATTTGCTTACAGCAATGGGATCATTTTACTGACGCCGGCAACACATGGCTGAAGGAAGAAGCATATCACGAGCAGATATGGTGTGACACTATGAGACAATAGGGAAAATCTACTTCCCATATTGGCCATATTAGATACTTTCACGAAGGCTTGATCTATACACTGCTGGTGAAATTAAGGAAAGCACCTAATTATAACCATTACCCAATAGTAAGTGCAGCTCTGTGGGTGCATTTGGTCCATGCTGGGGCCCAAGGAGAGAAGAGAGCGTCTCTCCATGCTCCCACCCACCCCCAAAGAGAATCCTATTAGAACCTGTTGGCTCAGGTCGGGAAACGCCCAGAAACAATCAGAACACCCAAGTGAATTGCCAGAGGAACAGAGGGGCGGCACGGAGACCAACATGGCGGCCTCGAAATAAGGTGTAGAATGGTGTTTTCAAGTATTTCACAACACACCACCTTCCTCTCTACAACTGCAATTTCGATAATTTTACAACCAAATTTAAAACTTCCTTGGTTGACATACGAAAGGACATTGTCTCTCTTGAAGAGGGAACTGATCTTAATGCGAAGGCACTACAAGACTTGGCCCAGGAACCCACGCAGTCAGAAGAGCTCCTCAAGCAGTTGGTACGAGCAACACATTACGTGGAGTTGCAATGCGAGGATCTAGAGAATCGATCGAGAGAGGTCTAACATTTGCATACAAAATATTCCAGAGTCAGTGAACGATTTGGCCCTGAAGGAGGATGTTACGGGAGTATTAAAAGATGTATTGAACGCAGAAGCGGAGGTAACCATTCCTATAGACGGAATCCACAGGGTAGGTTCGGAGCGTCAAGATCTGGCTGCCCGACCCAGGGACACCTTGGTGGCATTGGCATGCTAGCCCCAAATGGAACAATTCTTACGGGAAGCCAGAAAAGCTATGCAGATCACACTCAATGGGAAAGATATTCAATTATATCAGGATCTCTCTCCACTTACACAACAACAAAGAAGAGAGATGTGAGAAATTCTGCAATATTTGCAAACACAGAAAACACCATACAGATGGACCTTCCCATTTGGTCTTCTAATTACTTGGGAGGGTAAACAGTATCGCATCACAACCAAGGAGGAAGGTGTCCGTATTCTGTCTCGACCACGAAGATCCTGCGAATCAAAGTACTGCGACTGGGGCAAGTTCCCCTCGAGGCCCGCAATACAGCGAGTGGACAACTGTACAACGGCCCCGAACAAAAGCCCAAAAGGGACCCTCCCCGGCAGAGAAACAACCCCCAGCACACTGATGTTTTAAGAAGATCTTCACTCGCGTGGATGGAAACAATAAGGTGAAATAAGATACATTATCACAGAATAGGAAATAAATATGTAATGCTGGGGAACAGTTGAAGCTCATCTTGGAACCCATAAAACACATATAGAGAGGGTTTTAGGATACTGTGCACGTATCCCTGCTTTAGGAGGTGGGCCATCTCTGAGGCCGAAGTCCAAGGAGAGAGTAGCAAGGATGGTCTACACCAGGGAGAGGGGATTGTTGTTGGGGTTGCGTTGGTGAGGGGTAGGTACAAGTTGGAGGGGATGGTTTGGGCGGTGAGGGAATGTACACGGGATGGAAATCTGAAATGTATAATGTTTGGCTTTAGGAAGTATCCTTGTAAAACACCATAGTTTTTGGATGTTTAACATTTAATATTAGGGGGCTTAATTCCCCCATTAAGAGAAGGAAACTGGAACGGGTATTAAGTACCTATCAGCATGTTCTTATTTCCGTACAGGAAACGCATATCAAGTATCAAGACTGATACAAGTTGAAATTAAAACCATTTCCGATACTTAGGCAGGCCAATGCTAAGGGCAAGTCAGCGGAGGTCTTAATAGTTTTTTGGCTAGGCACGCAGGTCTCTATTATGATAGTACAAGCTCAAAAAGAGGGACCGTCCCTCTTCCTTTTAGTACAGATGGGACCACTGATTTTATCATTAGTTTCTATTTATGCCCCAAACACCAGTCGGGAGGTTTTTTTGAACACCGTATTAGCCAGTTTGGAACAATTAGTTCAGGCTGAGGTGATTCTGACGGGGGATCTAAACATCGCATGAGAACCGGTACGAGACAGCTCTATTACCAAATGTGCTCACCCCCCCCCCGCCTTCTTTAACGCTGAGACAGGAATTTGACCAGTTGACGCTTAAAGATATTTGGCCTACCTTGAAAGGAGATGAAAGGGCATATACTTATTACTTTCATGTTCACAAATTCTTTTCAAGGATTGACTATTTCTGGGCCTCAGTTTGACTGATAGGTAAAGTGATACAGATGGATACCCATGCCATTACCATCTGTGATCATGCCCACCTGACAATTGACCTTGATCTTCCTAAAGTTACCCCCACACTTTGGAGCTGGAAATGTCCAAAAGAGATACTGTCAGCCGGGTCCTATGTGATGAAATAGACCGCAAGATAACCGATTACTTTAGTTCCATCCTTGGAGGGGACACAAGTTTAGATATGGTTTGCGATTCATTTAATGCGACCCTTAGGGGGGAACTTTTTGCAATAAAATTGCATAGGGGGAAGCTAAGGTGTACATTTTAAATGGACTTTGAGGTGGAGGTAAAGGATATTATAAAACAAATGGAGGCAGATACATAATTGAAACTCCAAAGACAATACAAGAGCGCAAGGGTCAGACTGGATTTAATATGCACCAAACAAGCAGAAAAAAGCATATTGTTTTTAAAGCAGCAGGCATATATAAAGGCTAATAAAGCAGAATGTTAGCCATACCATTAAAACAGAAAATTGCAGCCCAAACAATACAGGGGGTGGAAGACACACTAAGTAAGATAGTAATGACGACGGAAGAAATCATGGCTCATTTCCAAGCATTTTACACAGCCCTATATGAATAAGATTCCCCAGACCAGGCGCAACAAAAGAATTACTTGCTATCAGCTCAACTGCAAAAAATTTCGGAAGTGGACAGTGTAACTTTAGATAATGATATTACCCGGGGAAAAGTGATGTATGTAATAGCGAACCTTCCTATAAATAAGTTGCCAAGGCCAGACGGGTATGCTGCCTCCTTTTTATAAAAAAGTTTCAAACAACCCTTGTCCAGAAACTAACAGACCTCTACACTTTGTTTGCCAATACTGGCAAAATAACAACTTCAGTGGAAGAGGCCAAAATAATTTTTATTCCGAAACCAGGGAAAGACTCAGTAAAATGCGGGTTGTACCGCCTGATTTCTCTCATGAATATTGACGCAAACATATATACCAAACTCCTTGCTAACCGAATAGAAGCCATTATGCCCAACCTCATTCCCCCGATCAAACGAAATTTATAAAAGTGAGACAAACCCATGATAATATTCGGCGAATCTGTCACCTTATTGAAAAGGTGGCTAATAGGAAGATAAGGCCATATTGGTGTCATTAGATGCTGAAAAGGCATTTGATCATGTGGAATGGTCCTTTCTGTTTGACACTGGGTTTTGAACCCAAATTTCTAGCGATGGTACGAGCTAATTATGGGAACTCTTCAGCCAGATTGCTTATAAATGGACAGCTATCCTCGCAAGTTTCCCTCCGCGGAGGAACGAAATGGGGGTGTCGCCTTTCACCTCTTCTTTATGCTATTCACTTAGAACCTCTATTGTCGCAGCGCTGCCATTCAGACACAATTCAAGGCATATCTATTGGGGGGAGAGACTCACAAACTGATGGTATGTGCAGATGATATGCTTCTTGCGATTACTAACCCGTCAAACTCATTACCTGCGGCACTCGCCAAATTAGAAAGGTTTGGCAAAATAGCCGGTTTCAAAATTTATATTACAAAGTCTGAAATCTTGAATCTCGGGCTTACACAAAACGAATTGCCCAAGCAATAGGAGGCCTAAAGGTATTCGGGTGCTAAGAGTTAACATAATACACTCAATTGGGGAATTGTATTCTGCTAACTTCTAGCCATTGTTCGCTGAGATTCCGAAGCTTCTTTAATCTTGGTCCCCTCTCATGGTCTCATGGCTAGGTCGGATCAATTCGATTAAGAGGGCAATCCTACCCAAAGTATTGAATCTATTCCAGGCCCTCCCGATTAGGGGTCCAGACGCTTTCGTTCATACACTACATAAAACATTATCGGGTTGCATTGAAAACGTTATGCTCCCCCGAAACAGGGGAGGAGTAGGACTTTAGAGGATACTACCGAACAGCACAGCTGCGAGTGAAAAATGAAGGTTTCGGGGATGGTTTCAATAGGAGATAGTGTCTTATGGAAAGAGCTATAGTGGGGCCTAGAATGGGAGAGCAGCTGGGGCTGCCTAGGATGGACAGGCCTCAGAACATACACCAAGCAAGATTACCAGGCTAGTGGAGGAAATTTGGGATCAGGCAATTAAGCAACATCATATTACCTTGTTTCCCTTCCCCTTTACTCCTTTGACTCGAACCCGCAATTTACTCCGGGACTACTTGCTAACTCTTCCTTTGAATGGAAAACAGCTGTTTGTACTAAGTTCAGAAATATGTTCTTGGGACAGGATATGGAGTCCTTTGCTCTGTGCAAAGAGGAACTTGCCCTCCAGGAGAGTCAGCGGTTTAAATACTTGGAAGTTCGCCACTGGTTGATGGCTCCATCTAATAAGTTAGCGGCCTTAAGATCACTCTCACCATTTGATCAGTTTTTGACTTCAACTACGGGCGATAAACACTTGATTTCTAAACTTTACACATTTCTAATAGACAACCCCCCCGTCAAGTGCATCTACCTATCAACATTCTTGGGTAAAGATCCTGGCGTGTACACCAACGGATGACGGATGGTCCCAACTATGGTCAGATATCCCAAAAATGACGATCTCTACAGATTAGAGAATTTTGGTTTAAATTAATGTTCCAATGGAACTACACCCCGGAACGTTTACATAAGATGGCATCATCGGTCTCAGCTTTTTGCTGCCATAAGATGGCATCATCGGTCTCAGCTTTTTGCTGCTGGGGATGTGGGGGGGGGGGAGAAAGGGGATTGGTTACATGTTTAGTGGTCATGTCCTAAGCTGTCCCAATTTTGGAGGGATGTGCAGGGGAATATGAAGGAAATGCTTGCTTTTGAGACAGAGAGAGGCCTAGGGGGGGAAAACCCTGTTAGGTATGGCACAACAGGACAATTTACTATGGCCAAAGTATAAGAGAAAGGCTTTTTGTATCCTTCAGTTGGAGGCCCTCTTGGTTTTGTCTCAGAACTGGAAATCTGCTGACCCTCCACACATCAAAGACTGGTATCGCAAATTATGGATTTTTGTAGCTTTGGAATGGGCCACCTATTTGATTCAAGGGAAATAGGCCAAGTGTTCATCTGAATGGATCGATTTTGAATTTTTTGAATGGAGACTATATGGAACAATACTGCCCGCAGAACCTAAGAATACTGGATATTCTTTGAACTTAATAAAAGATTTGTCATCCTGTGTACAAGGCGGGGAAGGGTTAGGGGAAAAGGGGAAGGAGTGAAAGGGAGGGGGAGGGAAGGGGGGATATGTTGGCTTTAGTTTTTCTGTTTTGGAAATCTGAAAACCCAATAAAATAAATGTAAACAAAGAAAACCGTCCCTAAGCCCGATTGCTATGATCAGTTCACTACTCTAAAAAAGAATAAAACAAGCAACAAAACGGGTGATCGTGAGAATGTCGAACAAATAAAATTCCTTTATAATAGGATGGTCTTTCTGAGTTCACTAGGTGGTGGCTGGTATTCTGCCCCCACCTAAGAGTTCTCAAAAGTATTTTCTAGTTCCTGGTTCAGTGTCTCCAAAGAACAAACAAAGTTCTTTCCAACAAAGAGTCTCTTCCAGCTCTTGCTTGATGGCTTTGGTGGACAAATAACGCAACCAAAATGTCTCCTACTCTTTTACACAAAACCGCTTCATCGGTTAGTCCAAGCATGTATTGGTTGGTCCCCTTCTCAGGGATAATTTGATCCTAATGAGGTCGTTTTAGTTGTGCCTTTAGCAAACACCACTTTCTCCTTGTTCCTGTTAGTCTATTCCTGCTGTCTGCCTCGGGTAGGGCAGGGGCTTGCTCAGTCTGACTTATGCTCTTTTTGTTGTAGTTACTTTCAACCCCACCTGGGTTCTTCGGTTTATTAGCCCTGGGTGGGCTACAGACCTGATTAGCCCCACTTTATTTGAGGTTACTCTTGAAACTTCTCTTAACCCATTCTGTGTTTTTCTGGCCATCAGGTTTTCTCTGGCAGTTTCGCTTATTCCCTCCTGGAGTCTTCTTAATGTCAGCTGTGTGTGGGCTATAGACCTGCTTCACTGCCTTTCACCCACTTTCCGTGCGATGCCCCATACCTTTGCTCAAGTGGTTAGCTTTGGTTTTGGAGACGGCCTCCTGGGCGTGCGCTCTCACTTCCTTGTCCTGGTTTCCGAATTGCTTGGTCGGTTACTTCGCCTCGCTTCTTTCCTCCTGTCTATGAATAACAGGTCACCACAACATCATCTCAGGAGGTGGTTTCCTCTCCTAGAGGTCCCGGACTCTCCACCACAGTTAAGGAGGAGGTAGCGCTTCACGGGCTGCTTTGGATGCAGTAGCACCATGCCAAGCATTTGGCTCACCCATTTAGCTCATTTGGAGGGGGCGGGACTTCCTCCTTTGCACGGTCGTGCAAGTCGGTGCCTTTTTAGACCCTCCTTGGAGTGGGGGAAGACATGCCATTGGTTCTTGGTTTCAGCATGAGGCTGTAATTGAGATAAGTCTGAGACCAAGCAATCCACCTTAAAGGGGCCCTGCACATGGCTACCCTGTCTAATTCCCATATACCCAACAAATGCTTGGGGCTTTGTAGTGAGGGAAGACAAAAGGGGAATACCTGCTTCAGCAGTCCTTAATGGATTACTGCTTGCCCTGTCACCTATTGAGGATATTGCACAGCGGGCTCACCTCCCTAGTCCCTGAGGTGGTGTCTCCCCCTCTTTAACAAGGGGAGCCTCCACCCCTGGGACCTGACACCACCTAACCGTTTGTTGTCGACATCCTGTGGGGAACTGCTTGGATTCTGCCCCTATCTGTTGTGTGACGATTCACAGGATCTCGTCACTTCTCCCCAGAGTGGAGTCCTTACCTGTGAGGCTAGGGAGGTGAGGCTGCTACCCAATAGCCCCCCCACGGTTGGTGGAATGCAGGACCTCACATGGACAGGCTCCCCTCATGGGGATAAGGACTCCCGTTCCGTGAAGGAACTCCCCGACCACTTTTTTCTTGAGACCAAGTCCCCGTCAGAAATTCCTGATAATACTGCTGCCTATTATGGTAATGTCTCTTCAGTCTTTCACTCACAAAGTAAAATGTCCAAGATAAAGAAGAGTCCAGGAAGCCTACAGAATCATAACAGCTTGCCTTACTAAAGTACTGATAAGATTTGGCCCCAAGGAGGCATAAAGATTACTTCAACAATAGTAAAGATGGACTTTAACCTTATGCTGGGGAGGATCCAGACACAGGCAATAAAGAGCGAGAGATGACTGGGA
The DNA here is from genome assembly GCF_040938575.1 of Ambystoma mexicanum. Lineage (NCBI taxonomy): Eukaryota > Metazoa > Chordata > Amphibia > Caudata > Ambystomatidae > Ambystoma > Ambystoma mexicanum. Next base: position 760,587,775 of record NC_090937.1, on the reverse strand, counting down.
AAGGGGGAGAGCAGCAGGTGTGAAACCAGCTGGGAATTTCGAACCTGGTAACACGAAGCTGCAAGAAAGCAGATCTCCAGCGGCAGAGACAGCGAGGAGCGGTCGATGAAGCACTGCGGGGGAAGCCAAGGTCCTGACGAGTGGAAGAGTGGTACAGAAGCTAGCGGTGGCGTGACCTAGGGGAGGTGCAATGTGTGGTCTTGCAAATACGCCGGAGCTGTGTGGCCCAAGTCTCTACACAGACGCGAGGACGAAGCAGGGAGCAGATTGAAGGAATCTGGAAGCGCTGAAGCAACATGGGTCAGCCCTTCACTCCGGTAAGAACTGGAGTCGCAGTCCCGACATGCTGTCGGTAACAGGATTGGCGGGAGACCCGGTAGGGGTTTGGGGCAACTTAAAAAGCAAGAAAGCCTCTGGCATGATCTCCTTCATCACAGTAGGTACCCCCAGAGAATTAAAATTCAGGAAAGTCTCAGGAGTAATTTCCCTCTTCACAGTAGTGATAACTAGAGAACCCAGAATCAAGAAAGCATCACAAGTAATGTCTCTTGTCACTGTAGTGATAGTCAAAGATCTAAGACTCAAGAGCACATCAGGAGGAATCTCCCTCATCGCAGTGATAATCCAAATTGGATTAAAGAGAAGGCATACAACAGGGAAGAATTGCTGGAATTATAAGGCAGGCCTTCAGAAGCTCTTGGGAAGAGCAGAAGAGATTTGTGAGGACTATTGCCAAAGACTATGCCAAGACAGCCCTTACGGCTGTGCAAAGTGAGTCAGGAGAAGGGAGTCATTCTCCTGACCAACGTTCTTTGTTGAATCAGACGCTAAAGTAAAAGGTTACTGGAGCAGGGATGAAGACTGAGCCAGTATACCAGGAGAAGGTAGTCATTCTCCTGGTATAATTTTCTTTGGATGCTGATCCATTTTGTAACTTTGTGGTAGGGTTAGAGCACCCAAGTTGATATTTGTTGAGATAGGGATAACCCTTTTGACATATGGAGAGGTAGATTATCTTCTTTGTTTTAAATAAACACCCCTCCAGTTGAGATAGGCTTAAACATAGCTACATACATTCTATATAGATTGCTTTGTTCGATCCTAAACTATTCAATGTGGGCCAACAATGCTTGTGTTTCATTACTCAACCTGCATTTTTTCTGTATTCCCCATTCTCCTATTTTTGTTACAGTGGTAGTTCTGTTTAATAGTATTGATTTTTTTATTTAGCATAGCACACCACAATCACTGAGGTTGACATTGCCCTCTTATCTCCCCCTCGCTTACGCAGGATATTCAGTGCCCATGCTATATTTTCCCTCCTCTCCAAGTAACTAGCTTCCCTGCTGATGTTGTGCATTTTCTTGCTCGAGTTACTGTCTCGTACATTCTCTGTTTTGTCATCACGTTCATACACTTCACCATGGTCAGTACTTCCATGAAGATTCTCCCATCCCCCCGCCCCCGTTTGCCTCCTACTGGTACATACATATACTTGTTATAATAGCAGACCACAAGTCCACTCACTTTTTTCAGAGGGTGTGTGGGTGTTTTTGAGGATGGCATTGAAAAAAGTTTGTTTGCTCACTTTAATTGAATTGTTCTGAATTGGCAGCGCAACAGTGGAATTTGAACCAAGGTAGTTATGTTCACAGGCCAGACACTCTCAAGACCACATGAGTCTCTTCTGAGATCACCTGAATTATAGAGTACAGTGCAGAGAGCGAACAAGTTCAAATGTAATTGTTAAAACTTGCAACATTTTTCTCCTTCTTTTTACTTGTGTCAGTGAAACTTAAATCCGGCAGGTGTGACAGCGCCTGTCTCCAGGCCTTGTCAAAGGGGTGGGCAAACCTCAATCCCCCCCATTCTCCCGCGACTGGTGCCGGAGTGAGTGCAGACAGGCCCCCTCCTGGCTCCTCCTTTTCTGGATTGATGGCAGCACCACACCGAGGCTCAGAGCCGGTGTTATGGTAGGACACTGGTAGGAAGATGACACCACCGGCACCGCAAAAGGACTGCAGAGAAGCTGGGTTGGGTGAGCCAGCCCATTGCTGCAACAGCCTGTGGGACACCGGGCAGGGAGGCGGCGTATTCATCTCCCCATCGGAGAAGACCACTGCGCGGGCAGACCGCCTCGAAGAAAGATGTGATTTATGGGACCTACATGCAGCTAGTGTCCCTTTGCGCTCTTTCAGGGCCTTCGCTGTCATCGATGGGCAGGACCCACGATCCAAAGTCGAATTAGAGGATCCAAGGCACCATAGACTCATCCGATGGGGGTCCGTAAGGGACATAATCGCCCCACAGTCGTGGTATTTTTTTAACCTCGATCTCGAAGTTGATGATGCAGACGACTATGCCATTTTCCCAAAATGAAAGATATCCTAGTCAAGGAACTGAAGCACACTGATAATCCGAAGCGTTGGCTCTTGCAGAAAAAAGGAACTGAAGCCAACGGTTGCTGCGCGCACTTTATACGATTGATGATGTCGACACCGAGATGGAGGCCCTCGAGGGACACCGAGTCGACAAGCATTGACACGAAGTGCCCACTGCTGGAAAGAATTTCCCAAGCAGCTAAAGCTGGATATGGAGATATCATAAGATGAGGAATATGTGGGGGGGAACATCCAGTCGAAAGAAAGTTACCACGGGTAAATAACTTGTTCTTATGTCACACCCTCTAATTTTTAAGTAAAACCATTCACCATGAACTTTCAGTGAATGTCCCACCACACCCAGCTGCTCGAGCACACATCTGCCACAACACTTATAAAATGGCTGCCCATGTTTTTGCCCTGATCTGCCATGTTCAGCCTTCACAGCAGAGAACAGCTTTCTGCTGATTGGCCCCTGCCCTGCCTACCCCAGCCTATCGGAAGCCGGCAGGCGTATGTCGGCCCTTCCTGGAAAGGCCGCGAGGGTAAGGCCAGCAACTGTCCTGAGACTGTCTCGAGCTGCCCAAGGCCAGACCCCCTGCCCGTGCACCTAGAGGAAAGTGATGCCAGTTAGATATACCAATAGAGGTAACTCTTGTTATATGCATTAGTCTTCAATTGTCCACCTCTCCAACCTCTACAAACTCTCTATGCAGGCATCCCACTTGGAACATTCAGAACCCTAACAGAGAGCATCCAAATGCAGAAATGTTCTCCATGCCCAACAAAGTGCTGTGTAATTTACTGTGACTCTTGCTGTTTTTGTTAATTTCGAATCTAGACAGACTTTGTTGCCATAATTGTTACCAAATGTTGTATAGTAGCCTAGTACTCACCTGCATTTCCATCTGACTGCGGCACTTGATTATTGCATTTTGCACCTAGCTGCCCTGCTTCCGAATTCCACTCAGCTTATCTAAGATGCACCTAGTAGCTAGTAGCTAGCACTTAGTAACTACCTGCCTTCTGACTGCCACACCTCACCTACACCCTACAATGTACCTATCAGCCATTTACTGAGCACTGCTGAGAGTTATTCTCCACCTCATCCACTCATCCAGCTATTTTAGCCCTACCTCCAGCTCTGCCCCCAAAGGCACTACTTCTCCATTCATTATGCACCTCTCTACCCCATGTAGCCTCTCCGCCAGAAATGACAAATTACGTGCCAGATTGCCCAGACTATACGAGCCCCGAGCCAGGGACACCATCCAGTCTAAACTGACCAACCGGACTGCGCCTATGCACACAGTCACTCCCAACAACCGCCCCATACACTTTCCCTAGCACAGCCTAACTAATACTACGACTAAGCACACGGCTCCCAACTTACCCACCACAACTTCCGGCACCAAAATTACCACCCGCCCATAAGAGGCGCCTTAACCAATGCACGATCTGTAGTAGCCCATGCCACAGACATAGCAGACCACATACGGACAGAAGAACTAGGCCTCCTAGCCATCACTGAGTCCTGGCTCCATGCAGCAGCTGGCCCAGCTCTTTCGCTAGCCATCCCGTATGACTACACTATAATCCGACTGGATAGAACAGAGTCCAGAGGTGGAGGCCTCGCCATAATTGCCAAAACCCATCTCAACATCAGACTAGACACCACAAACCACATCCCCTCATGTGAATCACTCACATCTAAGCTTCCCACTACCAACTCCCAAACCATTACCATCCAATTATTCTACAGACCTCCTGGACCCCTATGTTCCTTCGAGGAAGACCTCACTACCATCCTCTCCAACAACATAAAAAATACCTCCCAGAGCCTTCTTCTAGGAGACTTTAACCTAGGCCTAAAAGACCCAAAAGATCCCCAGGCTACCCTCATTAACAATTCCTTGTCAGAACTAGGCTTTACCCAAAGGGAGAACCCTTGACTGGATAGCAGACCATAACTGTGTGGCTTCCATCATTGGTATCACCCCTCAAACATGGTCCGACCATCACCTCCTCACCTTCACACTCGAAGCCTCAAGCCCCATTAACAATAACCTATTAGCCACAGCTATCCCCACGGGAAGCAAGAAAAACATCACAGCGGAAAAACTCCTACCCCTCATTCTCCCAACCTTGAACCAACTCTCAGCTACCTCCAACCCCCACTATCTTGTAGAAAGCTACAACAATAGTATGCGCTTAGCCTTAGACGCTATTGCACTGCTAAAATTGAGAAAATGTAAGCCGAAAAAACATTTGAACACTTGGTTCTCTGCCCAACTAAAAGTTCTCAGACTAGAGAAACGCAAGAAAGAACTAGCCTGGAGACAATCCCCTACAGACGCTAATAAATTGATCCTCAACAAAATAGCTTCCACATACAAAAAATAAATAATTATCGCTAAACAAGAATCTTATAACCAGAGAATATTACAAGCCAAATCTAGTACCAAAGAATTGTTCGCCATCATCAAAGAGCTGGAAACTCCTGTCTTAGTCCCAGACACCTGTGTGAAAGATAAACAATGGTGCACCAGTATCCAAAATGCTGTGTCCAATAAAGTTGCAGGTCTTCAAATCAAAATCAACAACAAGAAAGATTCACTAATTAACTCCACCAATTCCACTAACACTTCCCCATGCCCCTCCCATCATAACCCTACATCTAACCCACTCACCCGCTTCAGTTTCTCCAAAGTCTCTATGCTAGAAGTGGAAAAAATCATACTCGGCCTCAAACCGTCAAAATGCCAGGGTTACCCTTGCCTCTCACAAATCATCAAAGATGCGGCAAGAGACCTCTCACCATTCATCACCAAACTCATTAACGCCTCCTTCTCATCAGGTACCATCCCCAACAACCTTAAAGAATCCTGGGTCCTCGCTCTACTAAAAAAACCCTCTCTAGACCCTTCTATACCCACTAACTACAGACCCATCACCACCGTCCCCTTCCTGCTCAAAATATTAGACAAGACAGCCTATCTACAAATACAAAAATACCTCGAACAAAACCATCTTCTAGCAATCCGGCAATCGGGCTTTAGACCCCAACATGGGACAGAAACTGCTCTCACTGATCTTAAGGCCCAAATCGACACTCTGAGAGATAATGGGGAAAACTGCTTTACTGCTTCTCCTAGACCTCTCTGCAGCATTCGGTCTAGTTGATCACAAAATTCTATGCAACCACTTGGACTCGGCTGCCCACTTCTCCCAAGAAGCCATTGGTTGGATCGAGTCGTTCCTGAACAACAGATCTATGCGCGTCTTTTCCACCTCGGCTTCCGCTGACCCCATCCCCATCACATGTGGGGTCCCTCAGGTCTCATGCGTCTCCCCACACTGTACAACGTGTTCACGAAGCCATTGTTTGATGATCTCAACGGTCTGGGTATCACCTACACTAATTACGCCGATGATACCCAGATCCTCATCCCGTTGACGGGAGATTACAACAAGGATTTGCCTTGGTGAACAAGGTGTACCTCATCATCCAAGCATGGATGGCTTCCCACAGTCTATGCCTGAATGATGACAAGACTGAACTCATCATCCTCGGATCCACCCCAAATCTAAACAAACTGGACATCAACTACACCAGCTTCATTATAGACGGTAACCCTATCAAGGTAGCCAAAGAAGTGAAAACCCTAGGTATCTACCTGGACTCCACCCTCTCCTTCCATAAACAGGTTATCTCCATGACCTCCACCACAGCCTACACATGTAAGCTTATAAGAGCAGCCAAACCCTTCCTTTCCACTCAGAACTGCATTACCCTGGCCAGAGCTCTTGTACTATCGAAACTGGATTACTGCAACACACTTTACGTAGGAGCTATCAAACAGGTTACCAATAAAATCCAGACCCTACAAAACAATGCTCTCAGAGCAGCGCTCAGCTTTCCCAAGAGAGAACACATCTCTAACATCAGGAGAACCCATAACTGGCTCACAACCATAGATAAAATCTTGCTGAAAGTAGCCTCCTTAACACACACATGCCTCAATAATGCAGCAAACCGCTACCTAGTCGACAGAATAACAAGATGCACCCTGAACAGGCCCACTAGAAATAGCAATGCTAGCCTGCTCACAGTTCCTAGGTTCAAATGAACCAAAATGGGCGGCAACAGCTTCCAGGTGAAAGCAGCCCAACATTGGAATTCCTTACCCACCCTCCTTAAGGACACCGCAAACCTACCCACACTTTAGACGTAATTACATTCAATGGTTAAAGAACACTGACCAATAACTGACCTGCCTTTGCAAACTTTGTAAATATGTATAACTTTAAACTGTATCTCACTGTATCCATTGTATCTGTATTAACCTTGTACACCCTGTAAACTAATGTACAGTACTGTAACTAAGCTGAGAACCTTGCTGCTCCTGCGCCCTCATACCCTTGGGTCTGGCGTGCAATATAAATGAATAAACAAAAAAACAAACAAACATAGCCAACATGAGAGCAATAGAGGTGTGAAGCAAGGTGGAGAGGGAGGGTCAAATAGAAAGAAAAGAAGGGACAGACCTAAAGAGAGACAGAGAAAGGGAGAATACAGAGAACAAAAAGTCAGACAGCCTTGTAAGCAAGTGAATATAATATGTATATGATCTTCTAAAATGCAAGCGGTTATTAGCTGCTTAGAGCATGACAGTGTGCCACTGAATTTCAAGCACTGCCTCAGCACTTCCAGGATAACTTTAGGGTCACATATGAGTATGCTTTTTGGCAATGTTAGCATCACACTGGCTCAGATCAGTCGGAGTGCCTCCGAGTTGTGTACAGTCCGAACGAATTATTAATAACATTAGGGGCGCAATCGGGGCGTGACTAGGCAGCACGCCATGCGGTCACGTTTCCCCTGAGCTCCATGCCGTAACGCCCAAGTCAATTAATTTCGCCCGAATTAAGGAAGAATTTTTGCCCGACGAGCATATGGAACGCAGGTTTTTGATGAGCTCGGAGCCCTAAAACCCTTCATTTGGAGATGTTTTTTTAGGCGGAGAAACCTGTCAACAAGAAACCCCAAAATGGCGGCGCGCGTCATCCTGGGCAGCCCCTGAGATGAGGAGCGCCTGGGCAGCACCGGAGCCTCCACAACTGGTCACGGCGACAACGAGGCACAGGGTCAGTGGATTCAATCGATCGGGGAGACCCCGCGAGAACTGCGAGGCGGGCTTGAGGAGGAGTGAATCCGCAGCAGGAGAGCCCCTGGCGAGGAGTGGCGGCGCCGGGGAAGAGACGAGCCGAGTCGCTTGCCCTGGCAACCAGCGGTCCCCAAGCCGAAATGAGAAGAGCGCCAAGGGGTGAGTGAGCTCTACTGCCCCTCTGATCACGGCAGAAAAGCAGCGCGTGCCGGGCCAGCACTGGGGGCTTTGATCCGGGAGCGAACCTGCGGTGGGAAAGCCCTCGAAGAGAAGGAGGAGCGGTGCCGGAAAAAGGATCGATCAGGCCACCCGCCTAATAGCTGGCTCATCAGTGGGCAGCCCACCGACGGACGGGAGAAGAACGCCGGAGGGGAGGTGAGTCCTGCGCCCCCTCAGACCTCATCTGCAGCGCGGCGCCAACCCTGCCGCCCTTGGGAGCTCCGCTCGGGGCAGCGTGGGAGGCAGCGGACCGCACCTAGAGGATCCCTCCCCCTTTCCCGCAGGATGAAGAGCGGACTGCCCTTGAGCAAACACAGAGGGGCATTGAACCAAACCGGACCGGACGGGACGAGGGGTGGTCCCCGCTGCCGAGCCGATCTTAAGACCTGGTGGGTGACCTGCCGCCAGGCAGCGGGCGGACTTCCTGCCAGCATTGACGGAGCCGGTCATCCCAGGGCGCTGGCTTCTGCTGGCGGTGGTCGGTAGCTGGGAGAGCCGGGAGTTCCCCTCCTCCTGCAGCCCGGAGACTGAAGAAAAGCCGGGGGGACCTCTAATACACCACCCCACCCCCGTGAGAAAACAACACTCCGTACACAGAGGCCAGATCCAGAGGACCGCATAAAAGCAAAGCTCTGGTGAGTGTGCGAACCCAGGAATACAGAGCGGGTACTGGGGCTTGTGACTGTGGGGAGCCTCGCCATCAAGAAAAGAGCCTTGGAGGGAGATCCGAATGGCTGAGAACAGGTTTTCTACAACATAATTGAAGCCTCCTACACCCCGTAGGGCACATATGAACAATAAAGCACATATTTGGAACCCCCGCATGCCTCTCCCATCGGGTGCTTCTGGTTGTCCTGAGAAAGCAAACAAACTACATCGGCAATCCCGCCAGGGGATGCCCAAAACAGTGGCTAAACAAAAGACGCACAGCATTCAGGCCTACTTAACACCACAGCCCGGAGATCCATTCCTTACAAGCACCACCGCGGCCGAAATTTACCTGATCCCGGCCCGAAGCAGACAGCTACCATGGCTGTATCCAGGGAGGATCTGGAGGGAATGTTTAAATCCTTTAAACAAGACATCACCCAGGAAATAAAGGAGTTGAAGACCTCCAAGGACTCCCTGGCCCAGACACCGTCAGACCTCACATCCCACCTTGGAGGACTGGAGTCAAGGGTTAACGACCTGGAGAATGTAACCTGTATGCAATCTCATGACAGTGAAGCATTGGCAGGGAGAGTAAAGGCCATTGAAGAGCACCTTGAGGACATTTGGGCAAAACAGGCCGATCTAGAAAATAGGTCAAGAAGAAACAACGTGCGCCTTCGGGGGGTCCCCCGGAAGGTTCACGACCAGGACTTTGCTGAATATGTAGAGTCATTGTTTAGAGCTCTCTTGGAGCTGCCACCAAACGAAGACTTAAAGCTAGATAGGACACACCGTGTGTACTCCTCGGCCCAGGTAAAGAAAAACCTAACCCCAGACGTGCTCGCCCAGGTGTACTTTTACCGCCAGAAGGAGGATATCATGGCTGCAGCCAGGGACTCAGACTCAATACGTTTCCAGGGCACAGAGATTCAACTGTTCCAAGACATGGCCCCTTACACGCTGGCGCGCAGATGGCGTCTGCAGAAGGTGACGTCCTGGTTGAGGGACAGGAAAATCTGCTACCGCTGGGGGTTCCCATGCAAGCTGATGTTCGAACTCCACAATCAACATCACATAATATCCTCTGAGGAAGAAGCAAAATGCCTAATGGGTGAGACACCCGACGATGGGGCCCCTAATCCACGATCCCAGGAGGAGAACGGCTCTGGCTTGCACCCACCACCGAAAGCCAGGCGGGGGAGATCCCGGCGGCGACTGCGATCCGCAACAACCCCAAGCCGAGAACCCGACCCAGGGAAAGCAACCAAAGCTCCGGTAGAGGCTTCACCTCCAGCATCATCGGAGGGAGAGAGCTGGGCAGCAACCTGAACAGCTTGAGGGCGAGAGGTTCAATGGTCACTGAGGAGAAATGTCTGCCTTTGGGATCTTCGTTGGCTTCCATGGTCACCCAGAGAGGGCGAGTTTTCTGGGGGTTGGGGGCTCCTGGACAGCACCGGAAATCTCTCTCTCTCTCTGCACCTGAAGAGCACCTAGGAATGCTCCACCTGAAGCCTACACCGTAGCAGTAGTAAGGGACTAACCCACCTCAACGGTAGCTCAGGGAAACTTAAAGCTCTCCCTTGCCGCCCTTGAACCCATGTTTAGCTCGATTTAGGGCATTGAAAATTCTGTTTAATAAGTTGACTTGGGTGCCGGAATGGATGGCACCCGACATATTTCATACTTGGCTTAAATTGCCTTGTGGACTAAGAATAATGCAATTTTTGATGAAAGTAGCGTGCTCATTTGATATCATTTGTTTATACTGTACTCTTTTGTTTGAGTTTTTGTGTATACCCCCACCCGGAATCGGGTAGGGGGACATTATATTTTGATTCACCACAGTCTCCATTCGGGTTACGCCGCAATGTTCAATCTAAGAAGTTATCCCACTCTGGACATGGCTAAGAGAGACAGTTTAAGGCGAAGACCTGAGCGTCCGTATCATGGCAACCCCTAGTTATAAATTTATCTCGCTCAATGTGCAAGGGTTGAACTCGCCCTTGAAACGCAAAGCACTCCTCCACAGACTGAAGTCTCTAGACACATCATTTCTATTTCTCCAAGGGACCCATTTACAACCGGCTGATGAATTTCACCTTAATAATAGGCTCTATCCCACCAAATTCTTTGCCTCGAGCGGGTTGAAGAAACGAGGGGTTGCAATTTTGGTGCGCAAGGGGATTTCCTTTAAAACTCCAGGAGCGGTCCGAGATGAAGAGCGGTGGTTGTTGCTGATCAACGCTACACTAGATGGCCGTAGAGTCACACTGGTATCCATTTACGCCCCCAATTCTAATCAAAACCAGTTCTTCATGAAATTGTCAAAGGCTTTATTTGATCACGCAGAGGGGAAAGTGATTCTAGGGGGGGAGTTTAATGCTGTGATCAACCCCTTAGTTGATAAAACATTACCACCAACAGAAAATGATAGGAACAACTTTAAGGCCCTCACCTCTTTGCTAAAAGATCACTCCCTGATTGAGGTATGGAGATATTGCCATCAAGAAGAAAGGAATTACACATTTTTCGGCGGTTCATGGGGGATTTTCAAGGCTAGATATGGTTTTTATATCTGATTCCCTAATCCAAAATGTATTGGAAGTGGATATACTCCCAGAAGCACTAGCAGATCACTCCCCGGTTTCACTGTCCATAACCCCTCTCCGAAATATCCCCCCCCACGAAACCCCCCTGGAGGCTAAATGACTTCCTGCTAGACGACCCAATGATTTGCGCACACATTAGAGAAACTATGGAGTTATACTATAGTGAGAATGACACTGGGGAGGTGAGTTGGGGCACGATTTGGGAAGCAAGTGTCAGGTGTCTTGACCCACGTTTGAACTATCATGCTACAACATTTGGTGCTGTGGGCTTAGAAAATCCAAGATGGCCAAAAGGCCACATTTGCGCCAGAATCCAGGAAAACCGCGCAGTTTTGCGCACACCAAGACGGTCGCCTAACCTGCCACACACCAGTGCGAGCGTGATGGGCCGGAAGCGCCATGAGTGAAACGTGGTTACAAAGGAAAAACAGCCGTGCCTGTGAGCTCAAAAAGCGCTTTAAAATCACCTTTGTTTCTCTGAATGCAAGCTCAAAATGCCTATTTTAAACATTGCAAGATATTCAAAAATCTCACTGAACACCAGCAGACATTTGGCAGAATGTAGTCTTGTGTGCATACAAAACCTGGAAAGATGAAGAGCCTAAAATAATGTTGATAACAAAATTGGCTGAGCTGAGGATGTCAGCAGTTTAAGTGAAATTGGATTTAAAACCACTACAATCGAAATGTTTACAATAAATGAGTGACCTACTTTTGAGTGTCACATAGGTTGCAACTGTTTAAATGTCATAGTTTTGAACTTAGAATCAGCGTTCTAGCTGCATGTGTAAAAATTGTGAGTTTGATTTGAATGAAGAGAACTGGAACAAAAGTGACATTTAGCTGAAGCCTGGCTTGAAAAGATTGAATTCTGCCCGGCAACTACTCCCGACAAGAGTTGAAACTTGCCCAGCAACTGCATTCACAGGCCTGGCTGCCTTCTCCTGTTCCCACCAAAAGGAGATTACACCTCTCTGATTGAATTAGGGGTGGGGTACCTGGGGCTGCAGGAAACGGAACAATGAGCTTTCCTTGGCTCAGGCAAATGTTAAATTAGGGGGGTCGTAAATGGCTTCCTCTTGGAAGAAACTGGGAGGAGCAGTGCCTCTGGGAGCCACCTGAGCTGGAGGCGGGGACAGACAGAAATTCCCCCATGTGCTTTGGAACCTAAACCACACCCATCTGGGCCAGAGCATAATTTAAAAAAATGGATAATTCATAGTACAGAAGTATCAAAATTATGTAAATAATATTCCTTTGATTTTTCTGTGTACATTTCAAGAGGTGTTAGGACTCTGTACGATGTTCTGAGGCCGAACCCCGCTATTTATTAATATTGCAGACACGGTGCTTACACTAGAGAATTGAAAACTTTTTGTAAGATGCTCATGGAGGGGGGTGTACCGCTGTGTACATTTTGAGGAAAAACCAATGTTGCAAAAGCTACTAAAAAGCGCAAAATGTCGTTTCTGAACCCAAGCTCGCAGGAACATGGGGCTTGATCAGAGACCTGTCTTAATTCATCCATCATGTGTACATGTATTTTCAACAACTTGTGTATCTGGGAAATATGTATTTGGATCAAAAATAGATTTGTGTGCAAATTGACAAGGGGAGGATCCTCTGACCCCTAAACTTAACTCATCACGATGACACTCCCTTTCCTTCCCCCAATCAAGGGAGAGAGGAGAACTTGCCCAATGATAAGTTGTGAGGGGCAGGCTTAGTTATGCCCACGCACCCAACCACTTTCTAAAGGCATAAAAGGACCCACTGAAATCCAGGCAGGGCACACTCATTTTTCCACTTCACCTGATTTCTTGCGAAGCACTCTGCCGGACCAGACAATATCAAGGAGGACCATCCAGAACTTAGAATCTAGACTCCAGAACTTGTAGCAGAGGGGCCTGAACCACCAGCTGAATCCTTTTTCAGCAGGCCTCAAAATCTTTTGCAACCTGACTCTTCAACAGCCGGGCTGTGCTGTTTGATTCTGGCTAGGACCCTATGCCAGAACCCAGAAAGCAGTGCTGTATCCAGACCAGACCGCTGTGCAGTGCCAAGAACTTTTGCCAGAACCAGAGATCCAGAGCAGAGCTGACCCAGATCGCTGTGAGCAGAACCGGTACCAGAGACCGTCCGTGGCGAGAGAACCGCAGCTAAACCTGTTGACCAGATCGGTGACGAAGGCCCATTCCTTCCAAGACTAGGAGTGAGTATCCTGAAAACTGTGCCAGAACCAATCTTAGTCTAAAATAATCTGATTCAAACCATTTTAACCTGTCCAGAACTGCATCATACAAATCGTGTCCATTCTCTGACTTTAAACCTGTGAAAGTGTCATTTGCCATTCTGAATCACTACTTTATTTCTGAAAATATACCTCCACAAAATTGACCATATCTTGGGAACTGCGTGTGCTAGGAACAAGATTTCCATTTTAAAGCTAAGATAGTCAGCTTTCCAACAAGCCCTAACCTGACTTTCTACTCCTTATAGTTCCGTAATCTCGCTCGACGCACACGGAAAAAGTGCAGCGAATTGCAACTAGCTCATTTCACCACTTGTAAAAAAAACGCTGTATTTTGCATTGCATTGCTGAAATTCGTTTTCAACTTGATAATCCCTCATGAATCATTGCTAGTGTTGACATGAACTCATTCAAAGTAGCTGTCACCTACCCTGAATCTCCTATGGGGAATAAAAATCAATTTTAGCATATTTTCACTTCTTGGCAAATCACCTTTAAAGTATTTTTGCCTGTATATTAAAATCATCACTGTGCTCTAGGCTTGCTAGGGGGGAACTGAATTGGTATTGCATTTGATGGTATTCCTGAAAACTGTGTGCTCTCTTTCCATCTGTTTACATTGCATAGGGGGCGGTGAATTGCCACAAAAGGGGAAAAGTGATTATATTATCTCTTGTTGAAACCATATCAGTTTATTTCTGTACTGCATTCCTTTCCACCATTACTCTTCCTTGAAACCATAAAGCATTCTCAGCTATTTTATCCTTTGTATACTAACTCTTAGGTAATTAAATAAGTGTGCTAGTGTAATATTTTGCATTGTCGATCACTGTCATATTCATAAGTGTGCTATCAAATATTAATTTATTTTAAAAAGTGTGATATATATCTTGTTTAATTTTTCAATAAATCTTTTCATTTGCAAAACAAATCTACTTCTTGGCTCAGTGAGGTCAGGGGGATTCAAAGAGAGGGGTGTTATACAAGGGTTTATCATCCAGATCCATGAACTTGTCATAAAAATATATAAATAAGTTCTTCCCTTGGGCATCCCAGACTGGGCATTGACTTAGTGGGAGTGCTGAATTGAAGTCCCTTAACAGAGTGGGGGCTCGAGCCGGGACATCTGGATTAGATCTACCACTTGTGCAGCTTGATACAGTGTGCATACTGATAGGATACATAAATCCTGTTGGATCACCACGGTGTATTACACTGTAAAAGCACTCCTCAACATAACCCTCTAAGGAAACGGTCTGTTTTGCAAAATAAAATACTAACGTCTGTAAGTCAGGAAGGAAATCAATTTCCAGAATGACGACATTGGTAGATATGAAGATAGCTAGAGAGCACCTCTTACATAAACTGTGCGAGGTGAATGGTCTGAACAGGACCAGAATGTGTGGCTGCAGGCGATCACACAACAGGTCAATGCGAATGGGTTAGACATCTGGAAAAATCAGGGTCCCTTACACGTGGCCCTGAGCGAACTATACATGGCCCCTAAGGCCAAGGATGAGCACAACAAGATTGCCAGGCTAGCAGCATATTTATATTTATATATGGGAGCAATACAGGACAAATGTGCTGAAGGCCAAGATCTGGCAAATAGGCAACTGATGGCATTAGAGAAGGCCCAATCTGACCTGGTCTCTTCCGAGCAGAGGCTGCAGAGGAGCCAGAAAATGATAGTAGGCAGTATATCATTAAAATAAAAGAGGATATGGGTATCCTGCCACAGGAAAAGTCTGACCAGGATACCAGATTTCTGGCCTTGCAGAAGGAGTACCAAGAAGGTTTGGACGCCCTACTGCAGAGCCAGAAAAAGCTGGAGCAACAACTGGACTTCAATGGGGCATGCGCAGAGCAGGTAGTCACCCTGCAAAGCCACCTAGATAGGGAGAAAGTAGAGAGCAACAAACTGATTCTGAAAGACCTGGATACCCAGACAGAATTTGAAGAAGAGCGCCAGAAAGCTGGGGCCCTTAAAAGCAGACAGACGACCTGGCGGCACAGATGCAGGCTCTTAGTCAGGAAAGGGACACCTTAGGCCAGGAAGTCTGCCAATTAAAAGAAAAAATTGAAGAACATCACTTGGCCCTCCAGGGACTGAATGACCTCCAAAAAGAGCATCAGATCTTGTTAGAGCACACCAGGAGGGTGGAAGATGCTCTGGCAAGAAAGGAGCAGGCCAGTAGGGATGGGACCCAGGAGGTAACCCTCCTGCAGCAAAGACTGGCCCAGTATTCCATGACCAACCAGGAGGCACAGAGAGAGAATGAGGCTCTCTGTCAGCACAATGATAAGATCCAGCAACAGGTAGCCATGCAGGAGAGACTGATAGTCTAGTAAGGCCTTAACTGAGGAACTGAAAGCACAGGCTCTTGCAAGGCAACAGGGAGCAGGGGCTGATAGAGATGAGGTTCGCTGGGAAAGGGAAACGCCTGAGCATAACCTCAGGAGCACTAGTACCAGAGGCCGTCATCTCTCCCAGTCCTTGGACTCTGCCACCCCTATGTCCCATGGCGCACATGAGCCCAGGGCCACGGGGATGGCAGATTACCATCCAGCCAAAAGTATGGGGCTCATAGGCCAGTACCACCCAGGAATGGATGGGCGGGCATCCGGGTATGGGAACCTAAGTGCAGTGCAATTTAGTGGGGAACCCCAGGAGAGTAAACCCACTAAGGGCATCCTGAAAACCTCTGCCCAGTCAGGTCAGTGGGGGGGGGGGGTACTCATCAAATCCTGGCAGCAAGGAGGAATCTGAAGACTCCTCTGAGCGTCACAGGACACAGGAGACCAAGTCCCCACATTCTGCCAGCCATTCCCAGGCTTGCAGAATCCGGGGAAAACCTGGAAGATCAAACGGCACCTCTGGGAGCAGTGCTTCTGAGTCAGAGGATGAATGGACCAGGGTTAACTGAAACAAAAAGGGCCAATAAGGCAAAAAGGGCCTTGCTTAAGGACCCCTTAAAACAGATTAAGGCAATAAGGAGTGTCATCACCCCTTATCACAAGAACGCCAAGTATTCTGTTTGGGAACACTTGGAGCTTTACGAGCAAATGATGGAGACTTTCCATTTGAAGGACAGCAGTAGCTGCATTCAGTATGTCAAATGGACATTCTCCCCAGAATACTCCAGTTTCTTTGCGGGGCTGGAGGACCAAAACTATTCAAGATGGTCCACATATAGGGTGGCCATCTTGAAAAATGTTTCTGTTGACAGAAATCCCCAAGAGGCTCGCAAGGCAGCCTACAATTTGCATTGTGGGGAGGATCAGGCCCCACAAGAATTTGTGCAGGAATTGAAGCGTGCCTTTGCGCAGACTACCAAAAGGTTGCGCACGGACAGTAAAGAGTTTGTAAATACGTTTTTCCATGCCTTACCCAAATACATAATGACCCAGCTAGTGAGAGATTTTCACGAAAAAGGTCACTAGACTGGTTCATTGAACAGGTTACCCGTATCTATGAGGTGCAGAAGCCCATAGAAAATAAAAATAACGCCCAGAAAAGCCCAAAATCAACCAGCACCCCTGCTGCTGCCAAGGTGGCAGAGGTAAAGGTTGCCCCCATTTTAGATTTGGAGATGTGGGGGCCTAAAAACTTGCCTGCACCGAATAATTCATGGCCCATAAGGCCCTCGGGCCAGTCACAGACAGGAAGTCAAGGAGGTAGTCCCACAAATGGGGTCCCTCGCTCCCCTGACTATGCAAGTCCCCGCTAGAAGGGAAAACGACCCACCCTGGTGTATGTGTGGACTCCTCCAGCCCAAGGGGGGGGGGGGGATCCAACCAGGCACCCAACCCAGGCAACTTCCCTCCTAACTTCCCACAGGAGGGCAGAAATTCACCAAACCCTGGGCATAACTTTTTTCCCAGGTATCCACCCAATTTCCAGCCCCAAAATCATCCATCCTTCTTTCCCCAATTCCCTGAGCCCAGACAACATAATCCGGGAGAGGGGAGGCCAAGGGTGGAGGGGTACCCAAATCTTCCCAACCCGGGGTACTAAAAGAGAAGGGATAGCTACTCTTCCCGGGATCAGCCCAGGGGAGAAAATAGAACCCCGTATCAGCCTGAGCGGGTTTCACAGTTAGAGTGCCTGGTCCAAAATATGGCACGGGATCTGGGTCACATGCTGAGGGCTCAACAGAACCCTCAGATGAGCATGCCAGCGCAGAATGCCCCAAACTCTGGACCTGGTGCTCCAGAACAATGACGGGGCAGCACCCCGATAACCCACCGGTTCCCAGGGAGGAGGCACAAGGGGAAGGGGGGTGTAAAGCCTTGGAGGAAGCTTCCTTCCGCACTTGTAAACAGCCCCTGGAAACCCAGGAACCGGAAACAAAATCTCCTACCCCTGAAAGTCTGCCCCCCAGGGAGCAGAGAGGAGGTAGGAGAAACAAAGGACCCAAACAGACCCATTTTGTGGAGGAGGTACAGGTCTTCCAATTTGAGGGAGAGGGATCCTCAGAGGATCCTGGGAAAAGGATCTTCTCCTTCAGAGATGGGGGAACTCCTCCCAAGGAAAAATGGGTCCCAAGGGATTCCAAGACTGGGTAGATGTGGGGATTGAGCTGTCGCCGCCCATCATTCTATCCCAGAACCAACAATACCGAAAACCCCTGGTTCAAACCCATCCTGGTGACTGCCTCCAAAAAGGGGGGGGCGGCACAGAACCGGAACCAGGGGAAACCAAAACCGCATCCATAGACTGGGTAGATGTGGGGATTGAGCTGTCGCCGCCCATCTTTCTATCCCAGAACCAACAATACCGAAAACCCCTGGTTCAAACCCATCCTGGTGACTGC
Source organism: Ambystoma mexicanum (assembly GCF_040938575.1). NCBI lineage: Eukaryota > Metazoa > Chordata > Amphibia > Caudata > Ambystomatidae > Ambystoma > Ambystoma mexicanum. The sequence goes on along the minus strand of NC_090937.1, from coordinate 760,569,679 downwards.
CTCCAAAAAGGGGGGGCAGCCCAGAACCGGAACCAGGGGAACCCAAAACCACATCAATATCCAATTGCCAACTTTTTCTTTCAGATTCCCAAAACTCCCTGCCGAACTCTGCCCAAATCTCTTCTCTCTCAATGTCCAAAACCAGCAAATTAGCCCACTAGTTGTCCAAAAATGTGCATTATCTGTGCCCCCTTGAGGAGAAGGAGGGAAGATACTATGCCCCGGTGCAAGTACAGGGGCAGGGTACAATTTTGGCACTGGTGGACACTGGATCCCAAGCTACCCTTCTGTCCAAAAGGGCCTTTGATGAACTAAATGCAGGAAAGGGGGAGAATTACCGAATTCCTCTCACCTCTCTTCCTGGACAACTTCAGAATTTTGACGGGAAGGAAATTCCCGTCGAGGGGACTGCAGATTTGGACATCAAAATTGGGCGACACAAGGTGAAACACCCGGTCATAGTAGTGACTCCAGAGGGCACCCCTTGTTTACTAGGGAAGGACCTCCTGAGAAGGTTGTCACCCCCTAATAGATTGCTTAAACAAGGTCCTCTGGACCCAGACTAGCCAACCAATAAAATTAAAACAGAGCGTCAACCATGTTAGTTTAAACGGCACCTGCCACATGGTTGAACAAAAATCTGACCAAGTAGAATTTCACTTCCAGAACAACCAAATTCCAGACGTGACGGTAATAGCAGTAGGGCAACAGTCTGGTGATGGGGGGGGTCCTCTCTATTTCTGAAAATCAACCTTCCTTCCAGTTTAAGGTGGTATTCCACACTGGAAGGAAACACTCTGAAATTCTTTACTAATCCACAATCAGACGTTCCCACTCTGATAGTCCAGAAAGATGTGAAATCACCTCAGAGCCTGGCTGATGTTCAGCAAATTGGAGAGCAGTTGTTCATACCTGTTCAGTTAAATGATGGGAAGGACTCTGTTCTCGCCCGAGTGTGTGTGAACAACGGTAAGAGCTTCATCAGCGAAGCCATGTTCCGCCAACTCCCAAAAGATCCAGCCATTCCCACATTCAAACTGATAGATAAATGGGAAATGGACCTGGAAGCACCCGATTCCAAACATCTCCTGCCAAGCAGGTATATGCTCAAAATCTCCATTGGCAACAAGAGCATAGTCCATAATTGTTGGGTCGTGCGAGACGTCACTGCTGCCTTTTACTTAGGCAGTGACATTCTCAATCGCTTCGCTATTAGTTTGGACCTAATAAACTTCAAAGCTTGGTTCCGATTAGCGGATAATCCCATGGGCTTTGATGATCCAGAAAAAGCATTTAGGTCAGTTCAATTGCTACCTTATGCAGTTGAAATTCACATTAAAGAAGAAGTCACCATCCCAGAAAGGACCCGATAATTCTCCCTGGAAGTGAAAGTTAAGAGGACAAAAATTGAAAAACCCTGATGCTTATATTCATCTAAATGCTTCTCTCCAACAGCAAGGGTTGGGGGTAAACCCAACACCATTAGTCAATACAGAACACACCATTCCAATAGAGGTGGATAACAGCGACTTAGAGTATTACTCTAGCCGCAGGCACCATTATTGGAATGGCGGTTGATGACCGACATTTCTCCATTGATTTAGGAAATTAACTGTTAGGACCAATCCCCAAGGACTGTTTTGACAGTGACAGTGATGACAATACAACACCAGACAGGATCTTTACCCGGCATGGGGGGAACTTCCTGGTGTACACTTCCTGCCCTTATGGTAAGGAAGATGTGACTTGTGACTTCAGGAGGGATGAGGTGATTTTCCAGGTCCATGAGGCCTGCCTTACCCACCTGAAGCCTCCAGTCCAAATCAGCACTCTGACCAGGGACTTCTCCACCCAGCCGGAGGAGGCCGCGGAGATAGCGAAACCAGAAGTCTTTCCAGGCTTTATGCAGATGGTGGAATTAGAGAGTCAACCTCGCTGATGCCTGTGTGACTCTGGAACAGAAGCAAAAGTTGAAACAAGTTTTCTTGGATTTCCAAGATCTCTTTGCGGTTGACTCGTATGACTGTGGTCGCACCGACATCCACAAACAACAATTCCCACGGACCCTGGCCTGACTCCAGTGTTTATGAAGCAATATCGCTTGCCTCTCCCATCCATGGAGTCCCTTACTGAAATAAGTAAGTACCCTGAGTCCCGGGGAATAATCCGTCCAGTCCACAGCACCTTCAATAATCCGGTGCTGGGAATATTGAAGCCAAACGGCCAGTGGAGACTCTGCGCCAACCTTAGGGAGCTCAACAAACAGGTCCATACTTCCCGATGGCCTCTTCCCTACATTGACCAAGGGCTGGCCCAGATCCAGGGGTCACAGGTATTCACTGCAATAGACCTGACCAATGGATACTGGATCGTACCTGTCAGTAGGGAGGACCAATACAAACTGGCTTTTACCTTTGGGGGCCAGCAGTACACATGGACCCAGACTCCCTTCGGCTACCTCAACTCCGGCAATGAATTCAACATTTTCCTACATAAGGCCATGCCCGACCTGGGTGCGAGAGTAACCTGGCTTATGTAGATGATGTCCAGAAACTGAAAGACCCCACAACTCTGTGGGAACTAAGGAGCCTCCTTGGACTGACTAATTACAGCAGAAAGTTCATTGAGGGCTACGCAGAGATCACCAGACCCCTGATTCATCTCTTGAAGGGGGGGGTCAAGTGGGAATGGGGTCCAGAACAATCCGAGGCAGTAAGACAGCTCAAAAGAAGCCTCTCACAAGCGCCCTGCCTAGCTTACCCCGTCAGAAACAAGGAGTTTTTCTTGGAGACAGGGTTCTCTAATACATGTTTGACTGCAGTATTATATCAAAAGCATGACAAGGTCAATAAGGTAATCTCCTATGCGAGCAAAGCTTTATCCTCTGTGGAGGAACAATTCAACGACTGTGAGAAGGCACTCCTGGCAACGGTGTGGGTTTTGAAGAATTACCGCCGGTTTATCCAGGGGGAACACATCATAGTGGAGACTCCACACCAGCCTCTGCAATATCTCCAAAGTGACAGAATCCGGGCCGGAAATGTGAGTAATTCCCGAATTACTTCCTGGATTCTGTCATGCAAGGCTTTCCTGTGGAGGTCAGATATGGCCAAAACAAGAAGAGTCCCCTCGCGCAAGGTCTGGCTGACTTGCATGATTGTGCCAGAGAAAACTGTCTCGAGGACGAAAGTCTAAAAATCAAGGACAACGTGGAGGCATACCTTAATTCCCTACACAAAGTCTTTGAAGAAGACAAGTGTGAGGGAATGCCCACTGTCTATGTGGATGGATGCTCTTACCATGTTGACAACAACGGGGAAAAAGAACTGGTCGCCGGCGTAGGGAATGCATGGGTGAATGAATCCCCAGAACCCTCCGCTGGGTACAAAATTGGTCACCGAAGTAGTCAGGTGGCAAAGTTGTTGGCTGTGCATCAGGCCATCCTCACTGCTGTCCAACATCAACTCCACGAACTGGTCATAATCACAGATTCAGATGATGTACGGAACAGGTTCGTGGAGCACCTGGTTAATTGGAAAACCAGAGGCATGTTATGTGCTAATAACAAACCCTTGAAACATGGGAAGTGAATCCAAAATATTGATGATCTGGTCACCTCGAATGGGATGACCGTCTACTGGAAAAAGATCAAGGGTCATTTCAAAGTAGAGGGACCAGACACAACTGGAAATGACTTAGCTGATCAGCTGGCCAAAACCGGGGCCATCCAAGGGAATCTAATAGAGATTGAGTCCCTGTTGGGGGAAATCCAGGTCACTGCTATCACTAGGCCCCAGACAAATGCTCACAATGATCTTTCAACTGCACAATGGAGTAAGGAGACCCCAGATGCTGATTTGATTACGGTTCGGAAGGGGGATCCAATAATTGGGAAGTTTTACCAACACATTGAGGACCCTGAGAACTTTCCCCTGACGGATACCGATTACATTGGGAAAGAGTACCTTAGAGTGTTGATGAAATGTCCAAAAATGTTCCGAATCCAAGACGGTTTGTTTGTAAGGAAATCCCAAGCTGGCCATGATCAGTGGGTGGTCCCTACTTCATTCCGAAGCCTGATGTTAAGTCACGCCCATGATGCGGCCACCACCGGTCATAGGGGGTTTCATACAACACTTGAGATCTTAAGAGAGGTTGCATACTGGCCACACGTGGGGCATGACCTCGACCAATACTTGAAGGGGTGTCTTGTGTGTGCACAATTTCAGCCAACATCCCTCACACAGCGTGCGCCTCTCCAAAAGAGGGGGATGACACTGCCATGGTCAGATTTGCAAGTCGACTTCATAGGCCCCGTGATTCGCTCCTCCAGGGGAAATAAGTACATGTTGACGGTGACATGCTTATTTACTAAATGGGTGGAATGTCTCCCAGCCCCAAACTGCAAGGCAGAAACAGCAGCTGCCCTGATTATCAACCACATCTTTTCGCGTTTTGGTCTACCCCAAAGTATTGAGTCAGACAGAGGTAGCCATTTTACCAGCGAAGTAATGACTAAGATGTGGGAGATACTGGGGGTTAAAAGGAAGCTACATATTGTTTACCGGCCAGCCTCTTCTGGTGCAGTGGAGAGATACAACAGAACCATTGTGAGCATATTAAAAAAAATTGTGGCAGATTCTGGGCCAAGTTGGGATATCCAATTACCTCTGGTCCTAATGGCCATCAGATCTACCCCTTCATCTGCAACTAAAATGTCACTGTTTGAGCTGATGACTGGACGCAAGATGGTGCTTCCCCAGCATTTGCTCTAAAGGACCCAAGAGCAGACACTGATTAATGCCTCCACAACTCATGAGTATGTGGAGAATTTAAGGAAGCACATTCAACATGCTTTTGCCTATGCTCAGCGGAATCTAGAAAGATCAGCTGATAGCATGAAGACCCATTACGATTTGAAAACTACCAGGAAAGAATACAATGTAGGGGACCGGGTCTATCTATACAACTTCCAAAGGAACCAGGCCAAACAGCGGAAATTTCTGCGTACATGGAAGGGACCTTTTGAAATTGTAGACAAGATCTCCCCAGTCGCCTACAAGATCCGCATCCCCCAAAGGTAGTTCGGCAGAGGGGGAAGATAAGTGGGTCCCCATTAATCAGCTAAAGTGTTGCCATCTCAGGCTCACTCTGCAACAACTGGAGGAACCCTCTGGAATCCCAGAGGGGGCCGCCCCAGTTCAATAAAAACTCCAACCCTAAGATATTCCACATATCAAAAATATAGTAACAGAATGCAAATTCATTGCATTCGGGCAGGGGGGGGGATTGTCAGGTGTCTTGACACACGTTTGAACTATCATGCTACAACATTTGGTGCTGTGGGCTTAGACAATCCAAGATGGCCGAAATGCCCACATTTGCGCCAGAATCCAGGAAAACCGCGCAGTTTTGCGCACACCAAGATGGTCGCCTAACCTGCCACCCACCAGTTCGAGCGTGATGGGCCAGAAGCGCCATGAGTGAAACGTGGTCCCAAAGGAAAAACAGCAGTGCCTGTGAGCTCAAAAAGCGCTTTAAAATCACCTTTGTTTCTCTGAATGCAAGCTCAAAATGCCTATTTTAAACATTGCAAGATATTCAAAAATCTCACTGAACACCAGCAGACATTTGGCAGAATGTAGTCTTGTGTGCATACAAAACCTGGAAAAATGAAGAGCCTAAAACAGTGTTGATAACAAAACTGGCTGAGCTGTGGGTGCCAACAGTTTAAGTGAAATTGGATTTAAAACCACTACAATCGAAATGTTTAAAATAAATGAGTGACCTACTTTTGAGTGTCACATAGGTTGCAACTGTTTAAATGTCATAGTTTTGAACTTAGAATCAGTGTTCTAGCTGCATGTGTAAACATTGTAAGTTTGATTTGAATGAAGAGAACTGGAACAAAAGTGACATTTAGCTGAAGCCTTGCTTGAAGAGATTGAATTCTGCCCGGCAACTACCCCCGACAGGAGTTGAATCTTGCCCAGCAACTGCATTCACAGGCCACGCTGCCTTCTGCTGTTCCCACCAAAAGGCGATTACACCTCTCTGATTGAATTAGGGGTGGGGTACCTGGGGCTGCAGGAAACAGAACAGTGAGCCTTCCTTGGCTCTGGCAAATGTTAAATTAGGGAGGTTGTAAATGGCTTCCTCTTGGAAGAAACTGGGAGGAGCCAGTGCCTCTGGGAGCTACCTGAGCTGGAGGCGGGGACAGACAGAAATTCCCCCATGTGCTTTGGAACGTAAACAACACCCATCAAAAAGATGGATAATTCATAGTACGGAAGTGTCAAAATTATGTAAATAATATCATCATTCCTGTGATTTTTCTGTGCACATTTCAAGAGGTGTTATGACTCCGTATGATGTTCTGAGGCCGAACCCCGCTATTTATTAATATTGCAGACACTGTGCTTACACTAAAGAATTGAAAACGTTTTGTAAGGTGCTCAGGGAGGGGGTGTACCTCTGTGTAAATTTTGAGGAAAAACCAATGTTGCAAAAGCTACTAAAAAGCGCAAAATGTCTTTTCTGAACCCAAGCTCGCAGGAACATGGGGCTTGATCAGAGACCTGTCTTAATTCATCCATCATGTGTACATGTATTTTCAACAACTTGTGCATCTGGGAAATATGTATTTAGATCAAAAATAGATTTGTGTGCAAATTGACAAGGGGAGGATCCTCTGACCCATAAACTTACCTCATCACGATGACACTCCCTTTCCTTCCCCCAATCAAGGGAGAGAGGAGAACTTGGCCAATGATAAGTTGTGAGGGGCAGGCTTAGTTATGCCCACGCACCCACCCACTTTCTAAAGACATTAAAGGACCCACTGAAATCCAGGCAGGGCACACTCATTTTTCCACTTCACCTGAATTCTTGCGAAGCACTCTGCCGGACCAGACAATATCAAGAAGGATCATCCAGAACTTAGAGTCCAGACTCCAGAACTTGTAGCAGAGGGGCCTGAACCACCAGCTGAATCCTTTTTCAGCAGGCCTCAAAATCTTTTGCAACCTGACTCTTCAACAGCCGGGCTGTGCTGTTTGATTCTGGCTAGAACCCTATGCCAGAACCCAGAAAGCAGTGTTGTATCCAGACCAGACCGCTGTGCACCACTTGTAAAATAAACCACTGTCTTTTGCATTGCATTGCTGAAATTCGTTTTCAACGTGATAATCCCTCCTGAATCGTTGCTAGTGTTGACCTGAACTCATTCAAAGTAGCTGTCACCTACCCTGAATCTCTTATGGGGAATTAAAATCATTTTTAGCATATTTTCACTTCTTTGCAAATCACATTTAAAGTATTTTTGCCTGTGTTTTAAAATCATCCTTGTGCTCTAAGCTTGCTAGGGGGGAACTGAATTGGTATTGCATTTGATGGTATTCCTGAAAACTGTGTGCTCTCCTTCCATCTCTTTACATTGCATAGGGGGGGGGGGTGAATTGCCACAAAAGGGGAAAAGTGATTATATTATCTCTTGTTGAAACCATATCAGTTTATTTCTGTACTGCATTCCTTTCCACCATTATTCTTCCTTGAAACCATAAAGCATTCTCAGCTATTTTATCCCTTCTATACTAACTCCTAAGTAATTAAATAAGTTCGCTAGTGTAATATTGTCCATCACTGTCATAATCATAAGTGTGCTATCAAATATCAATTTATTTTTAAAAGTGTGATATATGTCTTGTTTAATTTTTCAATAAATCTTTTAATTTGCAAAACAAACCTACTTCTTGGCTCAGTGAGGTCAGGGGGATTCAAGGAGAGGGGCGTTTTACAAGGGTGTATCATCCAGATCCAAGAACTTGTCATAAAAATATAAATAAGGGCTTCCCTTGGGCATCCCAGACTCGGCATTGACTTAGTGGGAGTGCTGAATTGAAGTCCCTTAACACAAGCAAAGCGGTACTCAGGGGCCACTTCATAGAACAGGCAGCGCAGCGAGGGAGAGCTAGGAGACTACTGAGGGAGCAATTAGAAGGGGAAGCACTCAGATTTGAAGAGGCGCAGAGGAAGAAACCCTCCTGGTGCTCATTAAGAGACCTGAGGATGGCAGAAAGGGCGCTTGAAGCACACCACATGGGAAGCACACCACATGGGAAGCACACCACATGGGATGATGCACACCAAGCAATTTTTTTTACACAAAAGGAAATTAGGCTAACAAATTACTGGCGGCAAAACTAGGTGAACAGACCAAACAAAACGGAAGAGACTTCCTGCGAGATAAATCAGGCAAAGGCACATATTCTGAGGAGGGCAAATGCCGCATTGTGGAAGAATTTTTTAGGGAACATGCGAGCCGACATAAGGGAGACCCGCAGTCCGTCGAAGAGTTTATATCCAAGGCTGACCTTCCTCAGCTGCCACAATCCTCATTAGAATCCTTAGAAGCCCCTATATCGGTGGAAGAAGTTGAATTCGCCATCAAAGCCCTCTCTATTGGCAAGGCTCCGTGCCCAGACGGATTCACAAACAAGTTTTATAAAACGTTTGCAAAAGAACTCACACCGCACCTCACAAAACTATTCAACACCCTGTGGGAAACGGGTTCTGTTATACAATCTATGGCCGAATCAAACACAACCCTACTCCTAAAACCTGGAAAAGACCCAGCAGATTGTGCTTCCTACCGGCCTATAGCCTTGCTCAATACTGACGCCAAGTTGTTTAGTAAAATCATAGCACGGCGCCTGGGAGAGGTGTTATCTGCACTAATTGACAGGGATCAGACAGGCTTTATTCAGGGCCGGTCGGCCCATGATAACATTCGGAGAGCAATAGACTTGATATCTCTAGCCCCCTCCATTCCGGGTCCCCTTTCTTTGCTGTCCCTAGATGCCCACCGGGCCTTTGACAGCATGTCGTAGGATTACCTGCATTTGGTCTTGAAGGGTTTTGGCTTCGGCCCACACTTCTCTGAATTGGTCCTGGCCAACTTCCGGATCCCCTCCACCCAAATACGAATCAACGCTCATTGGACACCACAGATACCCCTTGGCAGAGGGACCAGGCAGGGGTGTCCCCTATCTCCTTTGGTTTTTGCTCTAGCAATGGAACCATTAGCCCAACATATCCGTCTTCACCCTGAAATTCAAGGGTTTGAAGTAAGAGACCAGAACCACAAAGTTGAGCTATATGCGGACGACTTGCTCTGTTTCTTGAGAGAGGCTCAGTCCTTGGTCCCTCCGCTTATGAGCCTGCTTGATAGTTTTGCGCAAATCTCGGTCTTCACAATAAATATGGCCAAATCAAAAGGTTTGAATCGATCTGAATCACCAGAGGCAATAAATGCCTTACCAGAACACCTTCTCCCTCAGCTGGGTAAACTCTAAAATAACATATCTTGGGGTGCACTTAACGCCTACATACTCTGGACCAGTGAGAGCCAATATCCCCCCGCTGATAAAAGAGGTAAAGGATTCTCTACTAAAATGGGCCCCCCAGGAGATATCATGGCTAGGGCGTGTAACAGCCATCAAAATGACCTTGCTACCCCGGCTTCTTTATGCATTCCAGGCGCTTCCAGTCCATATCCCGGAGCAAGATTTACACGACTTGCAGAAGGAGATATGCCGATTCATCTGGCAGCGTAAACCTCCCAGAATTCAGCGCAAACCAGAAGCAGGCAGCTAGGAGGACTGGGGGCTCCCCTCCATCTTAAGATACTACCGAGCAACTCAAATTGCCCCCATCCTGGGTTGGGCTATTCAAGATGACCCCACCCCCCCCAAATGGCAAGGCATTGAACAACTGTTCTCTGGGCTCCTCTCTCCCACCTCCCCTTCCTACCACAGGAAGCACGGGTCTCTTGGAGCCCCCTTCTCCCAACTACGAGTTCCACTCTTCGATGCTGGGATAGGCAGACTACCCTAAGGGGGATTACCCCGGGACTAGGCCCTCTAACCCCAATCATGCAGAACCCAGTGTTTACTCCAGGGCTCCAGCCTAGATCATACCAAAACTGGTCAAGAGCAGGGATCTTGAGACTGCAGGAACTATATGCCGCCAATGACCCCTTAACCTTCATCCAGTGTAAGGAGAAATTCAATCTCCCAGAAACTGAGAGATTTAGATATATACACCTCAGGCACTGGGTCACCAACCCGACCGTAAAAAAGGCTGCCACCAGGCATCCCACAGGCCTAGAGATAAGTCTCGGAAGGACAACGCACACACAAAGTGGCAACGTGCTATCGCCTTCTAGAAAATGACCCAGAGGAAGAAAAGCTTTCCTACATGTTAGCATGGGAGAGGGAGCTGGGGAGAGAGATAGCTCCGGAGTCATGGCAGAGAATCTGGGATAGAGCACACAGGTCCTCTAGATGCACAATGGTCAGGGAATGCGCATTTGAGATATGCTATCGATGGTACTTCACGCCGTAGAGGCTGCACACGATGAATGTAGATTACCCTGATGTATGTTGGCATGGTTGTGGGGCAAAGGGAGATCTGGGTCATATGTGGTGTCACTGTCCGATCATTCAATCCTATTGGTTAGAGATCAGGTCCAAAATTAAGGACATTTGTGGAACCCTCCTCCCCATGGACCCACTAGTGATGGTGCTGGGCGACAACCCGGATGATGGATCCTACCCACAATCTGGTCAGAGCGCGGCTAATCACACAACTACTGATGGCGGCCCATATAACGCGTGCACGATTCTGGAAAGAACTGGAGGGCCCTCACATTGCGCACTGGTGGGTCAAGGTTTGGGAGCTTCTGGGAATAGAGAAGCTAACGGCTGCAATGGAAAACCGGACAGACAAATTCCAGAACATCTGGGGCCCATTCCTAGACCATGTGGAGGAAAAAGAACACACGTTTTTCCAACCCAAACTGGTTAAATACCTCCTCCAACCCTGAACAGCTTGGGAATCAAGGAAAGGATCAAGGAAAGACCTACCGACTTGAATCCAAATGGGAGGATGCTGCAAGACACTGAGCACAAAACCTGGAACTAATGGTGAATCTGGTGAAGGTATTTTTTTTTTTAAAGGCAGAGAAAAGGAATTTATAGAGGACAAATGTATCTAGCTAAAAGAAACAGTAGGAAAAATACATCTGCTGTGACTTATCCAGTGTTCCACAAGGTAATCCATATGCATGCATGACACGTACTAAAGGGAGGTGAGCTTTTGCACAGTTTAATATGTGGTAGGAGTCATAAAAAACCCCTCTAGGATTCTTGATTCGTTTACCTCCATTTACCTTAATAGTTGTTGACCTTCTCTAACCCCTTTTTAAAAAATTTTTTTTAACTTGTTTATTTTTGGTTAGCGCACAGGAAAACAAATTAGCATATCAGTTCAACAGTTCATAACCACATTAACACATAGTTGTATATCCCCCTATACCCACTCCCAGCCTTTAGTTCCGGGAGACTTCTGAGGACTCTCTCTTTGCCCGTAAAGTCCGGTCCCTAACTCCTCAGCCTCTGTCATCCCCCACACCACTTCGTCCTCCCCCTCATTCTTCGAGTTTACGTCACCAGGTCCTGATTCTGGCTATCCTCCGGGGCCTGCTCCTCTCTCGATTGAGTCTGTTCTCCCTCTGCCGCCTGCAGGACACTCATCACTAGGCACGGCTTGTATGTCAGCGCCGGGAAGCGCAGATCATAGTCTATCACCGGTGACCCTCTATTCGCTGCCATTATTTTCTCAGCGATGAAAATGTCCCAGATTTTCAGCCACCACAGCACTGTTAAGGGGCCTTCCGGGGACTTCCATGTCCGGGCTACTGTTATTTTAGCGGCCAAGAGCAATTGAGTGATGAGGGCCGCGAGTGAGCCCGCTTTTGGGTAAATGCCTGGAATCGGGGTCCCCAGCAGGAGAGGTTCCGGATCCAGCGGCAGGGAAATCTGGGTAATGTCTGCGATGATAGCTATACATTGGAGCCAAAAGACTGACACTATCGGGCACGACCACCACATGTGTAGGTACGAGCCTGGCGAGCCGCAGCGACGCCAGCATTGTGGGTCCAGCGACTGGTTGAAGTGGTGTAGTTGAAGCGGTGGGAAATACCATCTCAGGAGGAGTTTATGTGCGCATTCTCGGTTGGTGATGCAGAACGAAGATGAATGCGTGCGGGACCAGATATCAGTCCAGGCCTGATCTTGGATCGGATGCCCTAGGTCTTTCTCCCGCTGCGACATGTATGTTGCTCTGGCCGACAGTAGGTTCACCTGGAATAGTCGGTGTAGCGTTGAGATGCGCCCTCGGGCTGGAGGGTTGGCCACGGTTAGTTCCAAGGCGTCCAGGTCTCGGGTGGCAGCCTCCCGTGTTCGGGGATGTGAGCACCAGTGCCTGATTTGGCAATATGAGAACCTGTCTGACTCAGAGAGATTAAACGCTCTTTTGCATTGGACGAATGTCAGCGGCTGGGATCCTTCAAATAGTTGGCCTAGGGAGCTGAGGCCTCTGGCGATCCAGTTTCTAAAGTTCGAGGGGGAAGATCCAGGAGAGAATGCCGGATTGTGGAAGACTGGAGCTGAGGGGCCTTGGTCTCTCGGGATGCCTCTGGATTTGCGGGCCCAATCCCATGCCTTTAGCGTCTGCTTGATCGAGGATAAAATGGCTGGCCACGACCGCCGGAGTGTAGTCGGCAGGTGCCAGAGAAAGCGCAGGGGGAGAGGTAATCGGGATTGTTCTATGTCCGTCCATTTGGGGCGGCCTGACGCCATGGTCCAAGCCCGGGTGTGAGCTATCTGCGCCGCCATTTGGTATTTTTGGAGGTCCGGGACCCCCAAGCCTCCCTGCTCCGAGGCACATAGCATGGTCCTCCGCGAAATGCGAGCTTTCTTTGCCCTCCATATGAATTCAAAGATCTTCCTTTGAAGTCGCTGTAGCTGGGGGTGGGGGACTATGATGGGAAGGGCCGAGCAAGCGTATAGAAATCGAGGCAATAGATTCATCTTGCAGGCCGTGATGCGACCTATTAGTGATATTTCCTGAGTGAGCCAGGCGTCCAGGTCTTTTTCCAGTGTTTTAATCAGGGGCGGAAAGTTAATCCGATAAGTGTCTCCAGGGTTAGCGGCGATCCGCACCCCGAGATAGGGGTTGGATGTTTCACTTAGTGGGATCGCGCACTGGGCGCTGAAAGATTCCTTGTCTCTTTGATCCAATCCTATCCCTAACGCTGTTGATTTCATGAAATTGATGGCAAATCCGGACACCTTCCCGAATCTGTGGATTTCCGCTAGGGCAGTTCTTAAGGACTGGGAGGTGTCTGTGATGGTTAACATCACGTCGTCAGCGTAGAGCGCGATCTTATGCTGGGTGGAGCCCACTTGGAGACCTTTGATTCTGGTGTTGAGGCGAATCTGTTGGGCCAGGGGTTCCATCACCATAGCAAACAATAGGGGAGAGAGGGGACAGCCCTGTCTAGTGCCCCATGTTAAGGTGATCGGGCTGGTTAGTAAGCCGTTGACTCGGAGAAGGGTAGTTTGCTAAGATTAGCTTTACGAAGGTAGGTCCCAGGCGGAACGATTCCAGGGTAAGGCGCAGGAACGACCAGTCCACTTTGTCAAAAGCCTTGGTCGCGTCCAAGGCTAGCAGGGCAAGTTTCTGTGAGCCTTGCCTCGCTATCTCGACCAGGTTGAGGACTCTGAGTGTTATCCGTGGTGGCTCTGTTTAGAATAAAACCCGTCTGGTCCCAGTCTATGATGTCCGGGAGGAGCTTCGCTAATCGGTTTGCCAAGACCTTCGAATAGATATTCGCATCCAGGTTTAATAAGGAGATGGAACGATATGCTGCGATATCTCTAGGGTCTTTTCCTGGCTTCAGCGCTAGTACTGTGATCGACTCTCATCGATGGGGTTGTTGATCCAGAGGTTGCTAAGGAGTTGGAGTGTTGTCATTGGCGCTAGCAGCTGGGGCCGAAAGAGTTTAAAAAATCGAGACGAAAAGCCATCCAGGCCTGGGGCTCTAGTTTTCAAGCTTTTAACAGCCTCGTTGATCTCTTCGCCGGTGATCGGGGCCTCCAACTCTTCTCTGCCTGCCTTTGAGAGTTTGGGTAAGGAGGCTTCCCGCAGGTAGGACTGCTGCTCTCCGCCGGGTTTTGGAGTCGCTGTCATAGTCTCGATTACGTGGGCCTCTGCAATCCTCAGCTTATCCCGATCTGGCGAACTGGACTGCACCCAGGGGATCTCGGAGGCTTATAATAGTATTTCTCCTCTTGATTCTTGCCAGTTTCTCCACCAGGAATTTATTCGCCTTGTTTTCTCTAGCATAGTAACTTTGCTTTGTTTTGGTTAGGAGCTGGGCTGTGTCCTCTGCATAATGGGCCTCTAATTTCTTTTGGGCCGTCTGCAAGGCTCGGTAGGTTCTTGGGGACTAGTTTCTGGCCTTACACGTCGTCTCGGCCTCCTGGACCTTGTCTTCTAGGACGCGGCGTGACTGTTGTTTTTGTTTGTGGTAGGCCGCCCCTCGGGAGATCAGTGCTCCTCTTACCACGGCCTTCATTGTGTCCCACGTATTTGCTGGGGAAGTATCTTCATTTTTATTTTCTTCAAAGAACTGCTTTATTGTTTTAGCTACTATGTCCCTGGTGGCCATATCATTTAGGATCGGGTCATAAAGCGACCATCTGTGTCTTGGGGACGGGTCTGGGTTATGCGCTCTTATCGTTAATATTATGGGCGCGTGGTCTGTGTGGATTCTGGGACCTATGAGGACATCATCTGTGTATGCCAGGATCTGCGGGGATGCCAACAGAAGGTCGATGCGTGAGTAAGTTCTATGTACATAGGAATAGCACGAGTAGTCTCGCTCCTCTGGGTGGAGGATCCTCCAGGTATCTACTACGTCAAAGGTACGGAACAGTTTAAGTAAAGCAGTCGCCAAGCGAAAATCCCCGCGGGCTGGGGGGTGTGATCTGTCTACTAAGGGGTTAGGGACCCCGTTGAAATCTCCTCCGAAGATGGTCTGGCCCTCTGCAAACGGTAGAAGGGTGCTTTTCAGGGTCGAGTAGAATGCCTCCTGCTCTTCGTTCGGGGTATATACGGAGATCAATGTGTACAGTTGGCTGAAAATTCGGCACTTCACCGCTACAAAGCAGCCATCGGGGCAGCTTAGAGTCCTGGATTTGCGGCTTCATAAGATTGCCGTGCCACCTCTCTTTGTTCCGTTCGATGCCAAAAACTGTAGTGGGAATTACCGATCTCGGAGCCTCGTGAAATCCGCCGGGATCAGGTGTGTCTCCTGTAAGAAGACAATGGAGGCCTTGTCGTTCTGAATGCATTTTAGGATCGCTTTTCGTTTCTGTGGGGCGTTGAGTCCTCTAACATTCAACGATAGACACCTTAGTGTCTGATGTGGAGGGGGAGCCTCCTGGATGTCCTCTGGAATGGGATTCTGTTCCTCGTGGGGTGGGCTGAGGGTATTCAGTCTTCATTTCGTGACTCGGAGTTAACTAGGCTTTCCTGCGGCTGAGTTGCCTGTGTCCTCCAACGGGAGGGTGAATTTTTATGTGAGTGGGCCAACTGGGCCTTAACTGTCCTCCCAGCCCCTCTCCAACGGGAGAGTTAATTTGAACGGGAGGGTGAACTCGAGGATGTGTGGGGGGCCGGGGTTTTCTGTGCGGCCCCCTCCACGGCCAACTGGGCCGAAACGGTTTCCTCCGCCAACGGGGCAGGGGTCGAACCATCAAACTTGGTTTGCCTCCAAGGGGGAGTTGATGACATACACCTCGGAGTGGGGTATGGGCCGTTCAGGGCCCGCGGCATTACTGTGCTTCGTTTCGGTTCCTGGAACAGGGTTCACATTGTAATAGCGGACGACTAGATCACCTCATCTTCCGGCGTCCCTGTGCTTTGGACCAGGATTTTTGCTGCTGTCTCTGGGGTGATTGGTCTGGTTCCTCAGGCGGGAGATGCGGACTGGAGGTGAGTGAGGCTTCTGGGGAGTTCGAGTGCAAAATAGATTTCGCGTCTTCAAGATGGCTGATTTTACGCAGGGTTCCCTGGTATGAGAATTGCAAAGTGGAGGGGAAGAGCCATCGGTAGCGGATCTGCTGGTTCTGAAGGAACAGGGTCAGGGGTGTGAGGGCTCTTCTTTTCTGTAGAGTCATCGGGGAGAGATCCTGGAATATCTGTAGCGGGGTCCCCATGAATGAGAGTTCGTCTTTGGTGCGGCTTATCGCCGAGATGGCTTCTTTGGTAGCATAGAAGTGGACCCTAGTGATCACATCTGGGGGGCCGTCTGAAACCACTCCCCGTCTCGGGCGCAATCTGTGTGTCCGGTCCAGTACGAGGTTAGCTTTGTCCATCAGCGGGAGGAGGGCCTGGAAGAAGTTGCTAATGTATTCCGGTAGCTCTCTGTCTTGAACCGACAACGGGACCCCCCGAATGCGCAAGTTATTCCGTTGCGCCCTATTTTCCAGGTCCTCCTGCTTAAATTCGAGGACTTCCCTCTTAGCCTGGATCGCTTGGATCTCGCGTTTCATTTCTATTATCGTTGCATCGTGGCTCTGGGTCAGGTCCTCAACCTCTCCTATTCTCTGTTCGGCTTCAGTGGGTCGCTGGTCCGTTTGTTCTAGACCTGTAGTGAGCTCGGTCATGCAGGACCGAAACTCAGCTTTAATATCACTCATGAAGGCCACGATATCATCTTTAGGTGGCCAGCTTGCTTTGCTCCTCTGGGGTCCTCTGTGGGGTGAGATTAGGGGGAGGGTTCTGCTTCTTTGTCTTGTCCGTTGCTAGTAGCATGGCGGAGATGTCCGGGGTTTCAGCTGATTTATTGAGCCTCGACATCTTGTCCATGCAGTGATTTCGGGGCTCCGTCTTTAAAGTGGGTCACGGAGAGCAGTCGGGACTTGGAGAACTCAGAATTCGGGGGGGGACGTAGGGGAAAGAATTCCACAATGATTGGGCTCGCCGTGGGCACTTTCCTGGTTCCCAGAACTGTCCGTTGGACGGGAGTAGA
Organism: Ambystoma mexicanum; assembly: GCF_040938575.1. NCBI lineage: Eukaryota > Metazoa > Chordata > Amphibia > Caudata > Ambystomatidae > Ambystoma > Ambystoma mexicanum. The sequence goes on along the minus strand of NC_090937.1, from coordinate 760,552,737 downwards.
CCTACTTCAGGGCCGTGGATCAAGCTGGTGGGGTGATGGTGGGCGGGGGCGCCCCAGGATTTCGGCCGGTGGCTAGGCCAGTTAAGTAGAGTAAGGCTCTTGCAGGGAATTGGCGGCAGCAGGGGAGGATCTAGGGTATGCTAGCAGGTGAAGAGCGTGTTCGAGGAAGCCCAGCGTCAGATGGATTTGCTATCGGATTGCTCTCACCTGTAGTTCCAGTGCGGGTTGGAGAGCGTAGGCCGACAGGCCTCTTAAGTGCCCCCAGCGGGGGATCTCGCCCTCCGGGGACGGTCCAATGGCCAGCTGGCGACAGTGAGGCAGTAGATGGAATGAGGGCCACGGCTCCCGAAGCAGGTCCACTGCCTGAGGCAGGGTAGAGGTGGCAGGACTTTGGTTTGCCCTCCGCCGACGCTGAAGATCGAGTGGCTGATGGAGAGGAGCGATAGAGGGGAATAAGGCTCCTTAAACAGTTGTGGGTCGATGGTGGGCAGGGGCGCCCCAGGAAGACAGGGGGGAGGTGGGGGAAGGATGATCCTGGGGCCTCAAGCCGGACCTTGAAGATACCAACAGCCCACTTCAGTATGGGGCCCGCAGCAGGGATCTCAGTCCACAGAGTCCAGTCGTAGGGGGGCAGGCTGGGTGTAGTACAGCGTCGGAGCGCGGGATCTGGGTAAGACTCAGCACTCGGACACCTCCACCTGATGCAAGAGGCAGGGGTGTCTGCCCTTTTTGGGATAATGCCGGCGTCGCTGGAGTCGGATGGCTCAGCGTCTGATTATGTTGAAGTAACCCCCTGTGGCTATCGCCGGCGGGAGCCCCGTCTCGGTCTCCCGCAGCAGGGAGAGTCAGCGCGTAGTGAGAGCAGCGGGAGGACTCCGCTGGTGACGTCCTCCGCCAAAAGCCTGGATCAGGCGGGGGGGCGGAGCGTCCCAGAGCAACAACGGGTCCGACCTCGGGAGGGACACAGGGCCTGCAGGCGCACTAAGGGTGGAGACGAGAAGCTCCGCTTCTGGAGGAGCAGCCTCGGAAGGGCCTCGACTGGGCTGGGCTATTGATTCGCTCACCTCCGCGTATCTCGTGCGGGACAGTGAGCGAGCTCTCCAAGCTGCTGCAGCGCGTTCCACAGTTATTTCACCCGCCTGGGATGGATCGCCGGGCAGCTAGTACTGACGGCGGGAGGCCGCGACTGGGTTACGGCATGGAGGCCGCCATCTTGGATTGGGGTGCGCGGCCTCGCTGGAGAGTTTCTCTGCCGCGTTCTTAGGGATTCTGGATGCGTTTTCGGTCGTGCTTGTCGCCGGAGATGCTGCTCATCTTCCGCTGCTCTGAAATGTTTGCAGCGTCATTCAAGGGTAACAGGAACCGCTAATATGCCGCCAATGCCGCGGGCCCGAGCGGAGGCCGTTAAAGGAGCTGCCTCATAGCTGGCGCTCCAGGCCACGCCCCCCATTTTTTTTTGTTTTTTTTTTTTCTTTCTCTCGCTTTCTTCAACTAAGAATGCTACAGAACGCAAAGCTGCATACTGCACCCCCAGGGGATGCTTACGAAATACATTCACTAAAAGAATCATAAAGATGTTAAAATGAAATGTTGATGCATTGTTATAAATTAATTGAAGTTGGGCGCACAGTGACAAATATTGAATTTTATGAAGCTTATGAATTTCGGTGGATGGCTCAATAGACGTGTGTCATTGGGGCAATTGACCCCTGATTTGTACTCAAGGAATATTGCCACTGATTTGGTTTGTTAATGAATTCAATGTTTATTGATGTTTCAATAGAAAAGATTTTGACAAAAAAACATTAGGGGCGCAATGTGAACATACATCATAAAAACAGACGACCATTGTGCAGCACTAGTAGCCCTGCTGTCCTGTAAAAGGGAAGGCAAGGCACAAAGGAATGAGGTGTAATTGAAGCATAGTGAAATATTGTGGAAATCTGCATGTCTGTCCTTGCTCCAGCTTCGGGTAAACTCGAGTCTTAGTGTTAATCGGATGGCAGTCCAACTGTGACAGGGAGGCAACCCTGCCATGCCTTCTTTGGTTGTAGCAGGCCTGTCACATGGACATGCCATCTACAGAACATGGCATTGCTTGCTATGTGTAAGGGTAACTGGGCAGTGAGATTGTCAGTGGCAGACCTGGCCCAGTGATAGGATTATAGTCTTGCGCTTCCAGGGAAGGGCTCCATGGATCCTGGAGGCTCTATGCTGGAGCCTGCCATAGGAATTGAGGCTGTACGCTGCGGCTGGACTACTGGTCCATAATCCAGCCGTAGGCTGGAGATACAGTTCTCTAACTTTTCTTCTAGTTCTTACACACTACTTGCGTTTCGGAGTCGGACTGGTCCATCCACTGGCACTAAGCAAGGCAAGGCTGTGCTGCGCATGTGGCTAGCTCAAGCTCTCCTGCTAACTGTTCTCTGGCCAGCCAACCACACACTGGTCAAGTGAGAAGTTGGCGCTGTGTACCCATCACCTACCCCCACTCCTAGTTAATTTAATTGGCTGACAAACAGCCAATTAAAATGCCATACAGTTCATTATGTTACTATGCTTGTGGAAAATGCAGAGGATCTTGATCTTTGCAGCCGCCGGGAGCCAGTGGAGAGATTTCAGGGCTGGAGAGATCCGATCGCTGGGCTTGAGGCCAAGTACCAGTCTTGCTGTCCTGTTATGGATTAGTTGCAAAGTAGAGGCAGTTAGATTTAGAAAGAGGCTGTTGCAGTAATCCAGTCGAGCGGAACCAGGGCTCTGGAGACCGTGAACTTCTGGGGGAAAGTGAGAAAAGATGGATACCTGAGGAGGTGCAGCAAGTAGTGGGACTTTGTAGAGAGGTCTGTGATGTGAGGAGATAAGGAGAGAGTGGAGTAAAAGATGACACCAAGGTTTTTTGCCTCACAGGAAGGCTCAGGTAGATGGCCCAAGGAGGGCAGCCATAGTGAAAGAGGAAAAGCAGGAGCAGGGGTCCCAATGAGAAGAATCTCGGTCTTACTGGCTCTGAGGCAGAGATCATTGGAGGTGCACCATTCCTGAATCACGGATAGACAGGGATGAGCGAGACATGAAAGGAGGCTCAGGGGAGCCTGGAGGAGAGTGGAGTGTCCTCAGCATAACACTTAGTTACAAGTGAAGGTATAGATGAGGTGGGCCAGAGGTGCCAAGTAAAGGTTGAAGAGCTAGGGTGAGAGGTTAGAGCCCTGGTGAACACCACATGTGTAGAGAGAGGTGGTGGAGAGAAAGGACCCAAGTTGGACCTCGGAGGGCCGATCTAGGAGGAAGCTGGTCAACCAGGCTACGGACTGATCTGTGATGCCCAGGTTGTCACGGAGACGATTGGTCAGAATGGCATGGTTCACCGTATTGAAAGCAGAGGAAAGATCAAGGATGATGACAGAAGTAAGGCTAGAGAGATTAGCGAGCAGGTAGGTCTTCACGGGTGTTCAGGAGAGCAGTTTCCGTGTGTAATGGGTTATTGAGAGGCCACCCTCAACACAGGGTGTTCCATCCCTCCTCACTCAAGGTGTCTCACAACAAACTGTTTAACAGATTCTTTTATTCAGCCCTATCTCGGACTCATAACGTGCCCCTTGGGTCTCCCCCCTCCACCCCGACCCCCTGAGCTAGCAATGAGCCAAGAACCAGGCCGGTTTACGGTAAATATATTGGTATTTATTTTAATTAAAAGTTATAGAAATTCTCACTAAAATGTCTAACACCACTTTATCCATGGCACAACACAATCAACTTTTGTCAGCATAAATAAATCACAAAAGTGAGTTGAAAAGAACACAATCACAATTCTTCACTTTCTACAAATTTCACTTCACGAAATAATGAAACTGATCAATAGCCAAAAAAATTATAAATGTAGTGCGATTTTGATTTTCCAGCGGGCATAAAAGGCTAGCAGTAGGATTTCCAGATTGGTATAAATACATAAAGCAATTATGATTTTGTCTACACTTTTGGTTTCAAATAAACAGAGTGATTTAGGGGTTTGTTTTTCAGACCCCCTACTTTGGTCTCTGTCAAACAGAAAAATTGGAATGATTTGGGGAATTTTGGATTTCAGACTCCCCTCCACTGAAAGGCCTGTGTTGGGGAAGTTGTATAAAAACGTTGAACTAATTTAGGAACAAAGACACCCCTCTTCCTTAAAGAAGTCGGGCTCAGCAGGACAAAAAAGATTACCCAATTAAATTGTAAGCTATAGTTTTCAGCACACACTGGGAAGTGAGCTTTGTTAATTTTGAATTTTAACACAATTCCCCCCGTAGTGTTCTGCCAAATGGGGATTTAATAAAATTAATATTTTTAGTTAAATAGGCTAAGGATCTACACAGTGCTGTCCCCCTTTCTCCGCCCACTATAAAGGGAAAGGATTTAAGGCAAGCAGATTCCCCCACCTTTTGGTTTCCCAGGGCTCAGTTGTACTCGCATAGAAATCCTCTATTTAAAGTTCAGGAAAGCCAGCTGCATCTCAGGACACACTGGAAAGATAGGGCAGGGGGTCTGGTCACTCCACTCTCAAAGATGGCCTCTCGCTCTCCACCATAGGACCCAGTCAGCTTTGAGGCCTTTCTAGAAGTAGACCGCTCCACGCAAATGCACTCTCTGCAATCTCATCTGGCGTTTCGTTACAGCTGTCGGGTAGTACGTTTCAGCAGCCATCCTGATGGTAAATTTCACCAGCTCTCTCCCCTCCTCCTAGTGCAGTCCCCCTTATATAGCAGCGATGACGCCACCAATTTTATAATCTTGGGGAAGCACCCTGCAATAGTTCCCACAACTAGGATTGGACAGTTACCCTTCTCTCTCCTCCCAAATCCAACCTCCTAGTTAGAATTGGTTTAGGGGTCTGGAATAGACATATGGCAGCTTAATTTACGAGCCCCATTTGTTCTCATGTCAAATTTTTTGCAAAAACCTAGTTATGTAGCAAATCTTTATAATTTTACTGATACGTGCCATAATATTAACATTTTCTGATTCCGCTAATCGGGGGGCGGGGGGACATTTTTTCAAACAGCCGGGTCTGCACCATGTTGCACGATTGTTTAGCAATTTTATGCCATTTTCACAAAAAGCATAAAAGTTATGAATATGTAATTTATTTCCCATATTACACATTTTTCCCTCCACCCGTTCACCAACTCTTATATTTGGAATGTTTTCAGATCAGCCAGAAACCCATCCTAGATGGCCATTACAGTTCCCGGAGTCACAGGTGGATGATTTTTTATATCTCCACAATAGCTTGGAAATGACATAAAAAATAACACATACATGTAATCAGTACGACTTATGGTTGCTGAGAAAAAGGCCTAAATGATAATAGCCCTTTTAAATTAATTGTGAATCTTCATGTGGGCCAAATGACCATTCTCCTGCCTTATGGTCTCACTGGGTCAGCCTGTAACCAGAGTTTTTATCATTCTCTTTGTGTTTGCAGCATGCTCTTTGAAGTTGATTGCCTCCATTTTCACACCTTTTGGTCATGCTCCAGACCAGGGGAACTTGTCCTGCAGTCACTGCCTTCAGAGCCAGCACATCTGGGGAACACCGAGCTTTCCACACTTTTAGCAGGATGCTTTATTGCCTTTATAATTAGCTGAGGAATGTAACATCCAGACCTGCAGTTGGGCGGACTTCCTTTTCAAGTGTCCCACAGCAAGCAAAAGGGTTTGTCTGTAGCCTACAGAAACTTTTCCATGGAAAACAAAAGGAGCTTTCCATTTCAAATGTTACCAGGGGTAAATTGTTCACATTTAAACTGTAAACACACATGCAAAGCGGTTTTTGTGTCATTGTTTAAAAATCCTGTTTTCCATGTGAAAGGGACCTTTGATTTTTCTTCTTGCTTTGTGAATTAAAATGCTGCTTTTCCTTGGGCAGTGACAGGTAGAGATCTTTCACATGGCCCTTCAGTTTTCATTTACAATCACACATGCAAAGCCGTTTTTGGTGTTAGTGTTAAAACATCCTGTTTCTCAGGTGAAGGGGACCTTCAGTTTGGGGCCTTTGAATGCACCCCACATGTGCTTCTGGCTGCTCTGAAGCCAGACTGATGGTCATGCAGGCACCCAACAGATTCTGTATGGAGAGTAAGCTGGGAGATGGACAGCTTTTCCAGGAGTTTGCCCATGAAAGAAGTGATAGAGATAGGGCGGTAGATTGCTGGAGAGGAAGGATTGGCAGACCGCTTTTTAAGGAGGGGGTGCACAAGGGAGTGCTTTAGAGGGGAGGGGGAAGTTCCAGTGGCAAAACAGTGCAGAAATCGGCCAAGGCTGGAGCAAGGGTGTTGATGTGGTCCTTAATGGTTCTGGAGGAGCACAGGAGCACCTACTTGTATGACACTTTCATAGATTAGACTTGTCTAGAAACATCATCAGGAGTGAACACGACGAAAGAGGAAAAGGGAGTAGGAGAGGGAGATGCACAGAGGCCGCTAGAGGGAGAGGAAAAGGAGAGCGAGGACAGGATGTCCTACGTTTTAGTGGTGAAGTGGTAAGCCAGTACCATGCAGAGGGCCTGAGAGGGAACAGGAGAGGTGGAGACTGCAGCAGGATTGGTCAGATCCTTGCAGACTTTGAAGAGTGTGGCCGTTTGTTAGAGGCCGCAGAGATGCGGTCTTGGATGTAAGCCCTCTTCTTGGACTGGACAGAGTCTGTATTGCCTTTGAGCAGGCCAGTTTGTCAGAGGGCTGTGTCCGAGTGTGTGTCAGTTGAAGGCATAGGAGGAGTAGAGATAGTCGCAGCGAAAACCTTCACTGACACATGCTTCATGGGCTGGATATAGCCTAAACAACAAACATCATTCATACTTCTAAACTAAGCCAGTCCCTCAGGAAGAACTCTGGTGTCCCTGTGCCCACTGCCCCCATCTAGGTCACGCTGATGTTCCGCCTGTCTAATAGGGAGAGCCGGACAAACTGGAGGATAGCTCGGGGGCAACACGCTCGCCTTGAAAGCAAGAAAATGCTGAGCAACTCGGGTTTGATCCCCGGGTCCGTGCTTAGAAACCTCTGGGTATTAAACACGTTATAAATAACAAATTACAATGACAACTAAAAAATATTATAAAAATGTTTGTTGTCCTCTGACAATAGCATAATAGAACTGCAACTGTTTAAAGGATACAGTAAGGAAAAGGAACCTATTTAACTTTTATTCTGCCTCTTTCTTGAGTGTGTATCACAGTATATTTTAAAAGAATACCACTTGGCTCTGCCACCTCGATCCTAGCAACCCTTATGGTTTATCAGTTCTTAACAAAGTATCCCAATTAATTCAAAAGGATATCTGTGGTGTGGTCGGTCGACTAGTTTCGGTGATCAAATAAACTGGAGTCACCTTCTTCAGGACCTAGAATGAAGATCGACTCCAAGTCTTCTCTATATTTTTCGTTTCGGCTATTGCGTTGGTGGTGTAGGTTACTGGCGGATCTAGCACTGATCGCGTGAGACACAGTGCAGTGAAGTGCCCCAGGACCTGCTAACCAGGCTGAAAGTGCTTTAGACTGTCATGACCTGTATGGAAGTGTTCTCATGGCATGTATTTTAAATTCAAAGTGATGCCATAAATACAAGAAACGGGTAAGGCGGTGAAATCATGTCCCTCTTTCGTTCGTTTTTTGGTCCATTGCAGGTTCAGTGACAGCAGTGGGTGGCAGCTAATAAACCCCTGCATAACCCCACAAAATATAGACGACGCGGAGTCTGCACAGGGTTGTGGGGGAGCGGTCTGCACTCAGAAAAAAGCCCTGCGTAATGCCCTCACCCTACCCCCACGAAAGCAGGAGGGGGGGTTCCACCAGTGAATTTTGTCCATATCCAGCACTGACAGTGGCCAGCCATTGATTTTGCTTCTGGTTCACAATTGGCGCTGTGAGCATCCTGAATAGAACAATCTGCCCTCAGCTCCACGTAATTAAACTGTTGGTTTACTTAAATGCTTGTCCGCTAATCTACCCCCTAAGCTGTTTTTCTGCCTGCCGACCTATTGGAGGCGTGCTCTGATTGCCCACTTGTGAGTTAAATGCCCCTCCCACCTCTTCTTCCTTCAGGTGCTAATAGTGAGACCGCTTGAGTACTGTCAGCTGGCAGGAGGATGCATTCCGCAGACCTCGTGTTTGAGAAGAGTTTGGCATACGCCGAATGCGTCAAATAACTCTAACCATGTGCTCCCAGCAGCCCTTCTCTGAAGTAATAAAACAATTGGAGTTCACGCGCACATAAAACACACAGCATTTCAGGAGGGTTGCATCACATGTGCGACTACACTTTCTAAAGTGTGTGCTAGTATCTCGCACCACAACTCTTATGTGTGAGGTTTAATCTCGGATGTTCAAAGTGTCAATTCCCTTATAGTAAAACCAGTTGGCATACAATCAACTCGCCATATTTTGAAATCGTATCGCCACTCTTGTTGTTAGCAAAAAAACACGCCAACCATGACTTGACGTTACCTTGTGTTTTGGAATATTTAGTAATGTGTACAGTTATTTAGCGCAGTCTGGCTTTCGAGTGCGTCTGTTAGGAGGGGCTGAGCACCAAAATACCTAAGCATGGCATGTGTTCCCTATGCCGAGGCAGGTGGTGTAACCGCTCATTAGCCCACGTTCCTACAGCCTCGTGTATGGTCGCTCCCGAGTGCCCGGCTAGTATCGTAAGGAGACGTGCGAGTGACATAAACCCGACCCTGCATCTTTAGTCTGATGCTGATGAAACTCCGTTGTAATGGGAAATCGAAGTGTCAAGAAAATTCATTTCTTACTGGTGAGTTTTCTGAGAAAAAGCTGTGGATGTTATATTATTCAAGCATTTTTGGTGCCGTGTTATGCCCTAGTACTGGCTTTATATGTAGCTCTAAACATCGATGGCTTGTGTAACTACAGAACAGTACCGTGTACTTGTTAGACGACAATCGGCCTGTTTAAACCGGTAGCAAAGCTGACATTGTGCACTTGAGTGTCACTCATGCAATGCATGTGTGGTTGTCCAGTGTATGCAGCTGACTGTATTAGTGGCATGCTGGTTTGCGCAGGTAGTTGTCAGGAATGACCTGTATATGTTTGCAAATGGTTGCCAGTGAAGTTATGCATGTGTGCAGTTGGGTTTGGGGGATGGAGGTGTGGAAGTTATATTAACCATTTATTTTTGATGCTGTTTTATTATCTGTTTTTTTGACAGCGTTGGAATATATGAATAACGTTGGTCGACATAGTTATTTTTTAATGTTTCGTCTTAAACATGGCATCGTCTTTTCAGAGAGTAAGCATGGATTATTCACTGGCGATTTGTTATAGACGTCCATTTTGGCTAGTTTTTCCATCCCTAATGATAAATCAATTCATTTATTTTGAATTTCTGTAGAGTTTAGAAATCATATGTCTTAATAGGGTTCGTTCTCTGTATCGCAATACAGCAACTATGTTTACTTTTGTATTAAAACAAATGAGCACAAATGTGTACATCCCGCGTTGTCTGCATGGCTATTCTGCATCGAGTTAATGCCAGAGGCTGCTCTCTTGACTTTTGGAACTTCCCCCAAATGTGTTTTCCCTGGAGGGGGCACTTTACAGAAAGGGTGGGGAATATCACAGGACACAATGTGCAATGTATTTTACTTATGAACCGTAATTGAATATGTTTTGTTTTGTAGAGCAAGCTTTTGGGAATCTTAAACAAAAACAAAAAAACAAAAAAAAAAAACAAAGTTGCTGTTCGCTTTTCCCGTTTGATGTTTTTGAATGGGATATGATCACCCGTTTCTAATCGTACACACTAATTTGTGTTCTTCACAAGAGGTTGACCAGGTTGTGTTTTGTGCTCTGCAAAGTAATAAGCAAAACTACAACATCCATGAATTTGGTGTATATGATTGGTTATTTATACCCAGAGGTTTCTAAGCACGGACACAGGGATCCAACCTTTGTTGTTCCGTGTCTTCTTGCTTCCAAGGCGAGCATCTAAGTTTTAAATTGCTTTCTAGTGCGTGTCTCTTTTGTTTTCCATGGATTTTGTTGTATAATTTGAGGGTTTCACTGATCGTCTCATGTTTATGTATATTGTCCATTTTAAAATTGTTTGAAGAAAGTCTGGTATTCTTTTACGTACCCCCTTTTCGCTTCTGAAGCTCATCAGAGGTATACATTTTACATTTGTGCACTGCATGTCCTGTGCAATGGAGAGGGAAAGCGCTTATAGAGGGTGCAGTCGTGACTATGGCCACATGCATACACACACACCTACTAGAAGATGCACAGCCTCTTAGAGTTAAGCAGGCCACATTTTATTGTAACTATTTTCAAGACAAATAATTGACGAGGACCCAGCATGATTGCACAACATGACTTGCTGTTTGAGTTGATAGGGTTCAATTGATGAAACAAATGTAGATGAGGACAGCCGCAGAACCCCACCTAGGTAGGATCTGCTGTCCTTGCCTATGGGCAAATCGAGGCACTACCCAACCATCCACACCTGCTTGCCTGCCTATAGGACGACAGAGGGCCCCTCACCCAAAGCCCGGGTAGAAAAGTCTAGTTCATACAGCAAGTTCATATGTGGCTCATGATGAACACATTTCCAGATACAATTGCAGAGCTCTCCATCAACAGCACCAACCAAGTATGGAATGCAACATTAAGCTCGGAAATTCAGGACAAAAGAACGTAGACACAAAATATCATGGTTAGATATGGAAAATATCCTGCCACCACAAAACCAGGAAAATATGGGATGATACGGCGGGCGAACAGGCAAGCGTGGGAGGGCAAAAGTGGTCAAGGGGCCCTTGAACCCCCTTCTTCAAAAAATGGGGAACCGGAAATCCAGTAACTCCCCTTTTCCCAGCCATGCCCTCTAAAAATTGCATCTTTAATCCTGTGAGCGCCACCATCCTTCCCTCAAGTAGCTGGTTTTGACCACCACGAAAATGCTGGGCACCGCCTCTCTCCCACCCTCCACCGCTGTCATGGCCCACGAGGCAGCCCCTAATGGCAGCCGCTTAAGTAGAGCTGTGGTGGTGCAACACTCTATGTAAAAAAATCCCTGATGATTCAGAGAGCCATGGCACACCTTTAAAACCGAGCACGTTTCCATGGCAGATCTACAAAAGAAAACACGGTTCTTTTTCCTCTTTAGAAGTTACTAAGGTGTAAACGTGTTGTGTTAGAGGCACATGTGGGCACAGCGTTTACCTTTTGAAAATGTCTGTTTGGATAGGTTGCAGTTTTGGATTGTGTTTGAAAAATGCTGCAGAGTTGTTTCAGATATTTTTTAGCTTGGCGTGATGGCATTGCCCCTGAAGCTGCTAGTGCAGATCTCGTTATAGCAGTTCCCGTGCGAGTAGCAAGAAAAAGTTGCTCTAACCTGTATGTGACCACTTGTCATCTCAGAGTGCGAGATCCCCGAGCCTCAGTGTGACTCATAGTGCAGAGGGGTGCTGAATGTAAGCACTTGTGTAGTCTAACACGGCAATAAAATGAGGCTATTCGCTGGCGTTAGGTGACAGGAAAAGGGCAGTGTGTCCAAGGGCTGCCGCTCCGAAGATTTTCACATGGACCTAACGTGCCACTTAACTTGTGTGGCTGGCAGGCTGTTCCAAGTGTGTGGATCCCGGCCCATAATTCACCAAGAACAGGATCTATACAGCGCTATATATATATATATAAAAGCCTAATTATTATTATTATTATTAGACGCTGTTCGTTCTTTCTTGGCTGTTCTGCAATGCTCGCTAAAGAAACAATTTTAGCTAATGTTGGAAGCATTTCAGTTATTTGGAATGTGTCGATTTTTGTTGCCTGGTCAAAGGGCCGGGCACAAGACATTTTTTTCATATTGGCTTTTGTCTTATGTGTAAAATAACGGGACAATGACCTGCTTTATCTGTGGTAACGCCACTTGCAAATTATGCTTGCTGTTGTCTTGCGAAATCAACCCGTCACACGCTCCCTCCCAAAATCGTCTGGTAGATTAGCACTGTGCAGCAAGTGCCATTGTTATGCTCCTGCATGTTTGGGGGGGGAACCAGAATCTTTTTGTCTTTCGTTTACAAGAGTTTTATGTAGCGTAAACAACTCCTAGGCGGTTTGCTCTGTAAGGAGAGTTGCTCGTGTTGCGTGTCTGGGTGTAGGGTATGCTCTTCTATTTATGGCTTCACCATCATATTACAAATGTATCATCAGGGTTGACCTTTTTTAGACATTGGTAACTATGCGCAAAGATGATGATAGAAATCTGACTGCAAAAACTGTTGGCTTATTTAAATGAAGTCTGTCCAAACAAGGGATTATCGGGCGCAGGTTACGAAAAATGCCAAATGTAGTTTTGCTGGCCTAATTGAGCCCTATCTAGTACGTCTTCTGCATAATGAGGCAGGGAGTAACACAATAAGCAAGAGAAAATGATCAGCAAAGTAAAAAAGAAACAGTGCGGCTGTTGTAGGAAGACAATAAAAAAAGATGTGTACGGGTAGGTCCTGGTGGGTTGGCTGAAGCCTCTGTAGAAAGTTTGGGTGGGTTCACTTCCCCCACTCCAAAGGGAAACAAAATATATAGTTGTATTCTGCAGAAAATGGTTGACATTTATGATGTAAATCCCAAGACATAGAACTTTTTCCATTAGTAGACGGTACAAATTGACATGTTCTTTGGGTGACATGTTCTCTGGGTGACTTAGTGTGCCCAAGCTCACATGCCATTTTCACAAAAAATAAACATGCCATGAACTTGCTGACTTTTGGGCAAGGCCTTTCTCTTACAAGACTTGCCCCCTCATCCCCCATAGTTTTTTTCCTGCTTTCCAAAATCTCTCTCTAAAGCACAGGGAGTGGTTGCATTCAAAAGTATTCAATAACAGGATTTATTCCTGTAATGCCGTTCCTATCCAGTAACCACTAATTACTCTAGGCATCATACTTTTCACAGCTGGCTATTACACACAACGATCATTTTGATAATGAATTATTCTTGCTCGTACAATTTCTTTTTGCATGTATTCTTGATAAGTACTAGTTCACAAGTTGTCTCCCTTATCTTTTGATGGTGTGCAAAGGAGAACGGTTACAATCTGTAGACCCGTCCTAGATTCTTGATTAAATGAAGACAGCAATGATGGCCTTTCTCCTTAGTGAAGAGCGCTAGTTGGAGTAATCACTTGAGCATCTTTTGTTGGTTGTCTCGTACTTTCAAGTCATCCCACATGCTGTGTATTAAGTGCTTTGCACAATGATTTTATCAGAGGGTTCTTAACATCTGTAATCCGCATGAAGGCAAATATCGATGGAGAATGTGTGGAGGATTCGTCAACCAATTAAATGAAAATGCTCATAAATGTCCTCCTCTCCCTCGTATTTTTTTTTTCAATGCAAACCTCCATTAGCATTTTGGATAATTTTCTGATGCAGACAGAAATGTATTCAATAATGTTAATTGAAGCTAGGTCACATAATTATTGTTGGGGCAGAGGCTATTTTGGTTAATTAAAAAAGAATGCTTGATTTAAAATAATTAACATGATTTAATGTTATTTCTAATCTGACGTTTATTTGTAGCACAAGAGTACTGCAGAGAGAGCTTTTGGTTTCACTGTAAAGCCGTCCCTTCACACACAAGTGCTGATGACATCCCTCCATGCGAGCGACAGAGTGGTTAAGTGGTGCTCTGGATTGCAACAAAGGGAAGGGGCTGTTTGTGAAAACTGTTTCTATACTTACAGTTGTTCTAACAGCACTGACAGCACACACCTAAATTCTTCCCATTTCAGCTAGTTTGCTCCTACACAGGAAAATGTGGATAGTGCCCAGGCTCCATTGGACCATTGGGAATGCTTCTCATGATAATGGTTACTGCTGAGAGAACCCCTCCTCCTCAATGCAATTAGTGGCTGGGGTAGGCAAGCAACGTAACAGGTGTCTGATGAAGAGACAGCATTTCCATAAAGAATGCTGATCTTTGTGCCCGTCGTTAGATGAAAGTTATATTTTAAGACTCCCTGTCCACGGTTTCTTCATCTCCGTCAAGGATCCTTGACACATGTTGCAGGAAGCAGTGGGTCCCAGGAGCCCTTTCCCCAAATATATATTTTTTAACTAGAACGTTGTTTTATTTTAAATGCCCTCGTAACCATCTAAGCTGATCTTTTTACACTCCACAAAGTAGGCGAGTGGGAACAATGTCTGACGCATCCCAGTGGCATTACCAGTCTCCCCAATCTTGCCCACTGAGTGCAAGGTGAGCAAGTACACTCCCAGGAACACAGGGACGTCCAAATGACCAGATCCATTCTGCCTAATGCAAAAACCCTCCTGTCGGGGGGAAATTCTGCCGGGGTCGGCCGGGCCGTCCGCAGACCTCCGGGCAGGGAGGCCCCAACTCCTCCCGTATATCCCAGACGAGATTGAGTATGAGACACACACAAGGAGCAAGGTGACTCTGCTGTTTATTTAGACAAAACGGCAGGGATGGGTCAAGGAGCGTACGCGTTCGTCCTGACACACACACAATCGTGGGGCTCGCAGGCCCTTTTTACTGCATTATGACGCGCTACTTGCGTCACTTCAGAAAGTTAACAAAAAACCTATCGCCACTCTTAATTGGTTGCTCGAGTGGTAGGGTTAGTATAGTACACATATAGAGAATGATATTAGTGGACAAGGTGTAGTCAGGTGGTATATCTGGGTTGTCCCTACAATTAGATACATAAGAATTGTTACATGAAGACTCCTGAGGATTGGCTAGTATTACTGACGTCTGAGATAAGAGCCCCATGTTCTGATTGGTGCATCCGTGAGCTTCCCAGCCTGGGACCACCGTTGTTCCCAGCTCTCGGTGTACCTGTGTTTGCAACAATGTTTCAATATGGGTACGTGCAGACAATATGAGGATTTATTCATAGGTGGAAGGCTGACCGCTCCCACTGTAGCAGATGTCCATTGAGCCTTTCAAGTGTATCGGCCTGTGTCTCGTAGTGAGGGACCCAGACGCCTTTTCTCTCCTGGGTTTTGGCATCTCGTCAGGTTCGGCCTGGTCACGTGGGGAGGGACCGTGAAAGAGGCAGAATTCTGCACAATTAATATTGTTTTTTCTACTGCGCGTCTGGTTTAATTTGTCGGCGTGCCTTTATCGTTGAGGCGCGGAGTGCGAGGTTGCAACATCGTGCCTTTGATGATTTGTTCTTGGATGTGGGTTTGCAACATTGCGACCTTGGCTGGTTGCTCCACCGTGTTCTTTCTGCAGGATCAGCAACCTGACTCTTGCTTTGTTAATGTCCACGGGAGCTCTTGTTTGAGGCCTACTCGGGCCTGGTGCTTAAGTAGTCTGTTTGGTGCATAGGTGCTTTTAGGTTATAATAGCATATATTTCCATGACCAGTATCGTGTTTCCATTATACCTCTCATGGTGGTAACGGGTTTCAAGAGAAGCGTGAGCAAGCGTTATAAATGAGTTCATGATGCGTCTTGCGTTTCTGCGTTCTGAAAGCCTATGTAAAAATAATAAAGATGCACGTCCGTGAATATGCCTGTCGCCTACGTCAGAGCACTGAGTATGTTCTTCGTGTAGATTGGTGTGGAAATGTTAAGTGTGTATATTTGTACAGATGTGCTTCCCGTTGTCTAGGTCGTCATGGCATCTCTAACGACGTGTGGTTTTTAGTCTAGCTGATCCGAGCCGCAGGTGTC
Organism: Ambystoma mexicanum; assembly: GCF_040938575.1. Lineage (NCBI taxonomy): Eukaryota > Metazoa > Chordata > Amphibia > Caudata > Ambystomatidae > Ambystoma > Ambystoma mexicanum. The sequence goes on along the minus strand of NC_090937.1, from coordinate 760,537,045 downwards.
GGCATGGCCAGTGCGGGCTGCTGGGCAGGCAGGTGGACACATCCGTATGTTCCTGTACCAGGGTACCTGGTCGTCTGGTAAATGGACAAACTCTTCTCGCGGCGGGTGTCTGGGCCGTGACCCTCTAGGCCAAGCGCGAGAGGTGAAGGACGGGAGCCTGGTCTTCCATTCTCCCACTTCACTCCTCTGGCTAATCTTTGATCATTCCTGTTTTTCAACACTGGATCTGTGATTATACTTGAAGATATAGGTCAATAAGGTTACAAAATAGGATGCCCTTTTAGTACCTACTTGTGGAAACGTGTATATTTTTAGGGTAACATATTTGAATGCTTTTTGACGTTGAGAAGTGCAGGTGAGGAGCATTGCACTTGTCCCCAGGCGACGAGAATTGTCTGTCTGTGTATGCTTCATTGCTATGGTCCAAATATCAGATGATTCTTGGCTGATTAATGGATGGGATAGAGATGTTTAACTTGCAGTACACCCATTCCTTGCAACGCGACTTGCACTCAGATTTATGAGTGGTCATTGTAGTTATGCAGTCCCAGGCTTATTTCCAGTGAGTGCGCTGTACCTCATGACACAGCAGCGCCCATTGTGTAAGTATATTAAGCCAGTGAACAGTGTCGTATCCTTTTTCAAAAATGGAAAACGTCGAGTTTTTATTATTTCTATAAACTGTTTTGCGACGCGGTTAGTGGAATGTAGCAGTTATTTGTTAATGTCTAGGCTGATTTCTGTTCTAAGAATTGGTTGCAACCTTATCTTCTTTTCTGTAGTTTAGTTTCTGAAACGGTAGGTGTGCATAATGTCTAATTTAAGCCCACCCAGATGTTGGTAAGCATATAAACTATAAAGCGGACTTCTGAATTTACATTTCAAGTGAAAACATTCTAACTGATAGTGTATGTCAATCACTTTGTTTTAACAGCTCACACCACTCATCTTTGAGACATTAGACATTACTGAGGATGCCAAACTCCATGAGGCCACCACTGCTGCGAACTTGTCATTGTAGTAGTACTTTTCTGCTTTGTGGCTTCTTGATTTTAGCCAGTTGGCTCCCATTCAAGGGACAGGAGGACGTAAGACTTCACGCCCCCCAGAGCCCTTACTTGCAGTCCAGTGCACGCTCTGAATCTATCCACTTTGGCACTGGCCAAATTCCAGCAATGCATGGAACGTTGACTGTGCCCGCCCTTCCCGAATCGCAATATCTACTGCATGAGATGATGGCCCCTCTTTTAGCCCATTTAAAGGGGCCTGCGAGCAGCACAGTTCGACACCATACAGTCGCGATATGTGTCATTAATTCTGACTGGAATTCTCTGGCTTTATGCCCTTCATCTTTTTTGGGCTTTACATTTTACTTTCAAAGTAGCTGGAAGAAAGCGATCTATCCTGCTAATTGAACTGGGAAGCTTTTTTCAAGTGAAGGATGTACACTTGCCAGCAGAGAGCTGCAGCCCCCTTTCAGAAACGGCGTGTGTGTACACAATGCGAGTGATTACTAAGGAAGTGTTTCTCTTGCATTGCCTTATTTTCGTTAGCCAAAAGGAATAACCTCAAGTGTGTTCTCTTTACAAATCCTTCTGCTATGTCTGTGGCTCAGTGGACTAATGCATCCACAACAGAGGCCTGTGTTTTGACCTCATGGGTTCGAATTCAATTCTGGCAGGGCCAGTCGGCTCTTCCTCCTTCCGAGGTCGATAAAGGAAGTACCATTGAATTGGGGAACAATAAACCTCTGATATTTGTCAATAGCACCAAGATACCCCTCTGGGGGTTGGGGTGAGCGTGTTCTCTGCAAATACACCTGTTATGCTGTCTTTTTATTCTAAAGGTGCTTGCTTTTCTAAAGCTGCCTTTAAGATTCCATCTTGTGTGAGACTGTAAAAGCTAAATACTTTGGTAAAAAGTAATTATGTTCCTCTACTAAAACTGCATAGTAATATATGTTAATACAAAATAAAGTAATCATTCTCACCAAAACACTTCATTTGAAGGGATGTGATGGTACTGATACAAAACCAAGAAAACACTGTAATTCACCACGTCTGGTTAGCTACACAACCAGTACTGTGCTCCCACCTACCCCACGGCATATCATGCTCCTGACCTCACAGATGGCACCCTGAATAAGATCTCTTATAACAGATGACCTCATCAGTAGCACCAATGTATTGAGTAGTTAGCACTCTAGATGTTATGGCAGGGAAACTTGCTTAGAACATGGGTACAGGTCATGTTCAGGGTACCGTACCTTTACTAATAATAACTGTAGCATTTTCTTTTTGGGCGGGGGCTGCAACATCAAGTGGACTAGCCTTGCTGGTTGCTTGGAGATCTCAGAAGAGGCCGTTGCCTCCAAAGGGCTGATAAGACTGGGACAGATTTTGTCATATGCCAGGCACAGCCTGAAATGCGATGTACTCAGCCAAGCTGTTCTTCAGAGGTTCTCTTCTGGCTCAATCCCCTGGTTTTTACAGCACAACCTGCCTCCTGGACGAGTTGAAGTATAAATATAACTTAAGTATCTGCTTTTACTATCTCTGTTACAATGATACTGGATAGCCTGGTCATATTTTTAAGTCGGTGCAGCTCCAGTCATGCTGTTTATATCTATTGGCAGCACACTGCCATAGAAGAGCTAGTGCCCTTTTATGTTCTGTTAAATTGATTTATACCACACACCCTTACCATTAGCATAGTCTCCAGGGTCTCACCTTGCTCTGTACGAAAGTGTGTTGTGTTAGGTTAGTGAGAAAAGAGGGATAGGATAAGAGGTTGTTCTCATCTGTTGGTGCTTGTAGAACTAGGAGAAATTGGCTTCTCCAGCATGGGGTCTGGCATTCACATGCTCATGAATATTCCCCGTCGTCAGGCTGGGAATCCTCGGTAAAGAAAAAATCAGTATCCGTTTAGTTTCTGATCTGTCTTTCTTAGTAGTAACCAATCACTGGTCTCTGGGTCATACTGCCCCCAGCCAATGACTGCCCTCTCCCTAAGCCCCGCCTCTGGCAGCCATCTTCAGATTTTTACCGCACGTTCAAGTGTTGGGAGTCATCGTGCTATAGCTCTCAAGCCTTTTCTGCGTTTTGCACTTTTTCAAAAAGATTTATCTAATTTTTCGGTTAAATAGAGCCTCAAGCTCCACCGCTTCTACTTCCGATCAACGGGGACCCGTTTTGGAATCTTCTACGCCCCTCAAGGGTGAAGTTTTCATCGAGCTACGCTTCTTGGCGGATTCCTGAAGTTTTCTGAGGCCTACCTCGTGGACATGGCCCAGGAGAAAGGAAGCTCGACACCGGGCAAGCTGTTCAGGAACTGCCCTGGATGCAAGCTACAGAACCTGTTCAAGGAGGACGAGCACTCGAAGTGCCTCTACTGCCTTCATGAAGACAAATTGCACGGTGACAAGGTCTGTGCGTTTTACATGAACATGTCGGAACGAACCATGAGGGACCGTCGGACCCGTCTCGCCAACGGTTGGAAAGCAAGAGCCCAGCAGGTGAGAAGAAGAAACCCGAGCGGTCTTCTAAGTCCTGTGAGGGCGCCCCGGCGACGGGGGCCCAACAGAAGGCAAAGCACCACGAGTCCGTGGGCACCGGGAGCGCTGAACGGTCGGGCTCCTCGGCTGCCAGGCCGGTCGATCTCGAAGGAACCGGCTGAAGGGGTACGAGGCGGTGACCCTACCCCTAAGGTGAACCCTCAAGCGCACCCAAGGTGGTGAAGGCCTTGATTCACCTGGCCAAGGCCTCTATTGAGGGTATCGCTACAGCCCTGGGGAAGCCTGTGGAGGCCCCCCAGTGGAGGTAACCTCCGGGCCCAGAGTCTCCTTGCCTCCGCAGAGGGAAGCCTCTTTTAAGCCCATCGAGAAGACCCCTGTGGAAAAAAAGGGGGGGGGGTGGTGGCCTTAACGAACACGGACACGACCTCCGAGGAGGAACTGGTCGAAGTCAGAGGAGGCCCGTCCCCACGGGAGGGATCCCGACGAGGGGGACGACGAGAGCGTGGTTGACGACGACGAGGCTCTGGTGGAGGAGGAGCAGCCGTCGCGTCCGTCGCAGCCCGGGCCACAAGTCCACTCGGCGGCCATTTTGACAGCAATCCAGGCCTTATGCACGGAGATAAGGACCAGGTTGCCCTTGCCTCCGACGGACGACCCGACGGAGGCGAGTCTGTCGGGAAGCCCCCCATACAAGAGAAGGATCCATCCAACCCCGCCTTCTCAGCCCTCACGGCCCTCTCAGCCATTGTCTCCTTCCCCGACCCCGAGGGAGGACACTGGGATGGATACGGCCACAACGGGGACAGATGACGACGGTGGTGACAACGGGGCTAATCTCCCGTCGCCGATTCCTCGGGCGTCGCCCCCCGACGAAATTGGCTCGTTTCACGCCATGTTCGCCAGGGCATCCAAGCTTTTTCAGCTCTGCCCCGAAGAGAAGGAATGCTCCCTTTACCAACAGCGTGAGGCCAAAAGGAAAACGATCCTCGCGGTGCCGTTGTTGGATGACATCTGGGCCGAGGGACTTGCCCTCCTCAAGAACCCGTCCACGGCACCTGCTAAGAGGGACCGCTACGAGAAGAAGTACTGGGTCCCCGACGCCACGCCTTTGTGCCTTAGAGCGCAACCAACCCCGGATTCGGTCGTTTCAGCAGCGGCCAAGAAGAAAGCGGGGGGCATCAGCCTCGACCTCTACTTCCCCGCCTGACGGCGAGGGAAAGAAGCTGGATGCCAAGGGACGACGAGTCATCTCGGCGGCGGCGGCGACGATTAAGGCGGCTGTAAGTGACTCCAATCAAGCAATCCCACTAAGTCCGTGCCTTGTCTGAGATGCCCAAGGGAAGACCTTATTTATGTATTTTTATGGCAAGTTATAATCTGGATGATGAACCCTTGTATAACACCCCTCTCTTAGAATCCCCCTTGACCCCACTGAGCCAAGAAGTAGGCTTGTTTTGCAAATTTAAAAGGTTTATTTGAAAAATTAAACAATATATATCACACTTTTATAATAAATTAATAATTGATATCACCCTTATGAATATAATGTTGATCAACAATGGGTAATCTGACACTAGCACACCTCTTTACAATCAATGAGGAGTTGGTATAGGATGGATAAGGCAGCGAAAATACTTTTATGGTTTCAAGGGAAAAGCAATGAGGAATGAAATGCAGTACAGAAATAACTTGATATGATTTTAGCAAAAGATAATATAATCACTTTTTCTCTGGCAATTCACCCCCCCCCCCTATGCAATGTAAGAAATGGAAGGAGGAGCACACAGTTCTCAGGAATGCAATCAAATACAATACAAAATTCAGTTCCCCCCCAGCAAGCTTAGAGGAAAACAGGTAGAAGTTTGAAACACAGGCCCCAAAATGCTTTGAATGTGTTGACAATGAAGTGAGAAATGTGCTAAAAATGCTTTTAATACCCTCTAGAGGTTCAGGGTGGGTGATATCTAGTTTATATTACTTCAGGCTCACTTTAGCAATGCTCTATGAATAACTAGCAGGTTAAAACGAATTTTAGCAAAGGATAGCAAGGAGCTGCTGATTTTTACACGTGGCTGAAATTGTGCAAAATGTCAAATCGCGGCAAATTTAATCGCGTGCGTTGAGCATGATTGCGGAGGCACTATAAGGAGTAGGAAGTCGGTTCTAGGCTTGTTGGAAATCTTAGAATATTAGCTTTAAGATGACAGCTCCTAGCACAAACGGTTCCGGAGATACGGCCGATTTTGTGAAGGTAGTTTTTCGGATTTGAAATTTAAAAGTTCAAAATGACAGGTGACAGTTTTCAGTTTTAGAGATGACAGAATGACACGATTCTAGGAGGCAGTTCTAATAGGCTAAAATAGTTTGGATTAGATTATTTTAAACTAAGAGATTGGTCTGGCACAGTCCTAGAGTACTCACACTATCTTTTGGACAGGAATGGCTTTGTCACCGATCGGGTCAGGATTGGCTGGACTTCTGCTAGCGGTTCTTCACAGCGGTCTGGTCTCTGGTTCTGCTCTCAGCACTGCACAGTTCTGGTCTCTCTGGTATCTCTGGTCTCTCTGGATCTCTGGTCTCTGGAGGTTGATGGATTTGAAGTCTGGAGTCTCCCGGCAAAGCGTCCCGCAAGATAGTGGAAAGTGAATGTCCCTACCTGTCCTGCACTGTCTGCTTTTATGTGTTTAGAAAGTGGGTGTGTGCGTTGGTCATAACTAAACCTGCCCCTCTCACTTATCATTGGCCAATTCCTCCTCTCTCCCTTGATTGGGGGAAGGAAATGTGAGTCAGAGTGATGCTGTAGGTTTTATGGTCCGAGGATCCTTCCCCTGTCAAATTGCACACAAATCTATATTTGATCCAAACACACATTTATCTATGTACCATTTTTCTAATATTATAGGTCCAGTTAACATATTTTCTGTAGTACCAAACCATCCGATCCCTGTCTTTGTACGATGTTGTGTCCACTGTTGACAGAATTCTGCCCCTTTTCATCCAGATAATGACCTTTAAACCTTTCCAGATTTGACACAACTGTACACCCCCCCTTCTACACACATTCCAGTAAATTTTAATTTGTCTAGCTTAAACACAGTGTCTGCAATATCAATAAATAGCGGGGTTCTGCCTCAGAACATGGTACAGAGTCCTAACGCCTTTTAAAATGTGCATGGAAAAATCACAAGAATAATATTATTTATATAATTTTGACCAGTCCGCACTATGAGTTATCTATCTTTTTAAAATTATGCCCTGGTCAAAAAGGGGTGTGGCTTCCCACATCACATGGTGGAATAACTGGTTTATCCACTTCCCCCAAGCTCAGCTGGCTCTCACAGGCACTGCCCCTCCCAGTTTCTCCCAAGAGGAAGCCATTTTACGACCCCCCCCAATATAACATTTGCCTGAGCCCAGGACAGGGCTTTGTTCAACTTCCTGCAGTCTGCAGGTACCCCTCCCTTAATTCAATCAGAGCGGTGTGATCTCCTTTTGGTGGGGGCAGCAGGATGCAGCTAGGCCTGGGAAGAGTTGTTGAGCCAGTTCAACTCCTGTTGAGGGTAGTTGTCAGGCAGAATTCAATTTCTTTAAGCCAAGCTTCAGCTAAATGTCCTGTTTGTTCCCAGTTTAAATCAAACTTACAATTTTTACACATGCAGCTAGAATGCTGATTCTAAGTTCAAAACCATGACATTTAACAGTTGCAAACTATGTGACACTCAAAAGTAGGTCACTCATTTAATTTAAACATTTCGATTTTAGTGGTTTTAAATCCAATTTCAATTAAGCTGCTGACATCCACAGCTCAGCCAGTTTTGTTATAAACATTTTTTTGGGCTCTTCATCTTCCCAGATTTTGTATGCACACAAGAATACATTCTGCCAAATGTCTGCTGGTGTTCATTGAGATTTTTGAATATCTTGTGATGTTTAAAATAGGCATTTTGAGCTTGCATTCAGGGAAACAAAGGTGATTTTAAAGCGCTTTTAAGCTAACAGGCCTGTTATTTTTCCTTTGACAGCACCTTTCACCCCTGGCGCTTCCGGTCCATCATGCTGGCACTGGTGGGTGGCAGGTTAGACAACCATTTTGGTGTGCGCACAACCGCGTGGTTTTCCTGGTTCTGGGATGGAATGATGGGCGGCGACGGCTCATCCCCACATCCACCCCGTCTAATAATTCAACATGGATCAAAACCCTTGACACGGCCAATGCCCTAGCGATCGTGGCCCGCTACGACAGGGAGTTGTGGTACAAGATTGCCCCCCTGTTGGACTTCCTCCCGGACGATAAGAGGGCAGAGGCCCTGGCAATCCTGCAGGAGGGTGAGGTGGCCTCTGAACACGCAATAACAGTGACCATGGACATTGCCGACACCGGTGTCCGCCAATTGGGCAATAGTGTTTGCCTGCAACGGCGGAGGTGGCTCAAGGCGACGGATTTCCGCCAGGATGTACAGGCCAAGGTTTTGGACATGCCCTTTGACGGGAACAACCTGTTTGGGAAGACAGTGGATGAGTCCCTTCAGGCCATCAAGACCGACACGGAGACGGCTCGGGTCTTGGGAGTGCTACGACGACGACATCCGCCCTTTCGGAACTCCAGAGGCAAGCAAGGTGCCTCCAAGGGATATGGCGGTGGTTCCTCAACATACCGTCAAGCGGCTCGCTCCTCGTCGTAAGAAGCCTATAGGGGACGAGGCAAGTCCGGAGGACCTTGCCGTCGTCGCCAAGGAGGCCAAGGCGGCAAGGCGGCGGCCAAGCAAGACTGAACCGGCCGTGGTGTCGGGCCCCCACCTAAGCATCCCGGTGGGAGGCCGGCTGACAAGGTTCGTCAGCGTGTGGAAATCCATCACCACCGACCGTTGGGTGCTCGATGCCCTGGCCCAGGGGCACACACTCGAATTCCTAAAGAAGGGTCCCCGCATTCCACCCATGGCCAGGAAGGAAAACCACGTCTCTCAACTACTGTTGGAAGTAAAGGCGATGCTCAAAAAAGGTGCCATTGAGTTTGTCCCAAAGAGGCTTCGGGGCTCTGGAGTTTACTCAAGATACTAAATCGTCAGAAAGAAGACGGGCGGATGGCGCCCCATCCTGGACCTGCGTCGAACAAGTACATCAAGGCACAGAAGTTCCAGATGGTCACCCTCCAGCACGTGCTGGGACAGCTGGAGGAAGGCGACTTCCTATCGTCGTTGGATCTGGAGGATGCGTACTTTCATATCCCCATCCTAAAAAGGCACCGAAAGTTCCTCAGGTTCGTGGTCCAAGGGTGGCACTACCAGTTCAAGGCCCTCCCATTCGGACTGAAGTCGGCTCCCAGGGTGTTCACCAAGTGCCTAGCACCGGTGGCAGCGCGGCTGCGCCTGCAGGGGATCCACGTTTACCCCTACCTGGACGATTGGCTCATCCGGGCAACAACAAGGCAGCTCGCCATCGAACACACGGCGAAGACTGTCCAGCTGCTCACGGACCTGGGATTCTCCATCAACTTCCCCAAATCCCACCTGGTCCCGTCACAGGTCGCAGTGTTTCTGGGAGCCGAGCTCGATACAGTGGCGCGATTGGCCTTGCTGTCGGAGGAAAGAACGAAGGCCATCCTGGGCAAGGTACAGCGTCTGCTGGCCACGGACGTGGCCAGAGTGAGGTCCGTCAAATCCCTTCTCGGTATGATGTCCTCCTGCATCTATCTGGTGCGCCTGTGCAGGCTTCGGATGTGTCCTTTACAGGAGTTTCTCGACGCCCATTGAATGCAAGCGACGGGCAGCTTCGAGGACAAGATCTCGCTCAAAGAAGTATTCCACCAAGCTGTTCGATGGTGGGGCACCCGCGCGCATCTCGCGGCGGGCACGGACTTTCAGACCCCAGCATATCAGGTGACGGTGACGACGGATGCCTCCCTGGAAGGATGGGGAGCGCACACCGGGGATCTTCACGCGAGAGGCCTATGGCTCCCAGAGGAGAGGCCGCTCCACATCAACATACTGGAGCTCCGGGCGGTTTTCTGGGCTCTCGAAGTCTTTCCTCCCGTCCCTCAAGGGCAAAGTGGTGAGGATCTTCACCGACAACACCACCACAATGTCATCAGGAAGCAGGGAGGAACCGGATCTCCAGCCCTGTCTAAAGAAGCACAGGACCTGTGGCACTGGGACGTTGCCGAGGGGATGTTCCTGGTACCCTTTCATCTAGCAGGGATAAAAAACACCATCACTGACTCACTCAGCAGGGAGCTGCCTCGTGCCACGAGTGGGAACTACACCAGGATCAAGTGGCTCAACTCTTCCGGCGATGGGGCAAACTCCAAATAGACCTGTTTGTGACGGCGATGAACTCCAAAGGCCAGAGGTTTGCCAGCAGGTTCCCCCAGCCGAGGAGCATGGGCGATGCTTTCTTGTTCCCTTGGGACGACCTGTTCCTTTATGCGTTCCGTCCGTTGCCGTTGCTGCTCAGGCTCATCAACCAACTCAAGAGGTCCCGGTGCAGGATGATCCTCGTCGCACCGAAGAGGCCGAGACAGATATGGTTCCCGGACCTTCTGGACTTGTCAGCGTCCCCACCAATCAAACTGCCGACGGGCGCGGATCTTCTCTCCAGAGAAGGAGTCACCATTCTTCATCACGACCCGGAGTCGCTGAACTTGCAGGCCTGGCTCCTGCAGCACTAGAGTTTGGAGGATACGATATCCCGGCCGACTGCAGAGAGGTCCTTGCAAAGGCCAGGGCGTGCTCAACTCTCAAGTGCTATGGACACAAGTGGAAGAGTTTCTTTGTCTGGGGCTGTGCACAGAAGATTAACCCTCTCAGGATTATAGCCCCTCAAGTGCTACCATACCTACTGTCACTGGCCAAGGCTGGACTTTCTCATGCTTCAATCAAGATACATCTGGCAGCGATTTCCCGATACACCAGAACTACAGGGCGGTCATCCCTGTGGTCTCATCGCCTGGTGAAGGAATTTATGAAAGGACTGTTTCGATCATTCCCGTCGGTGAAGACGCAAGCCCCGGCGTGGGAGCTCAACGTGGTGCTGACCGGGCTCATGGGTCTGCCATTCGAGCCATTACATTCAGCCCCGTTGAAGTTTCTGTTGTGGAAGACAGCGTTCCTTGTGGCCATCACCTCCCACGACGCGTGGGAGAGATTCAGGCCCTATCCTGCAAGCCTCCATACCTGACCTTTCATGATACGAGGGTAGTGCTGAGGACGCACCCCTCGTTCATGCCCAAGGTGCCGTCGGACTTCCATCTCAACGAGCCCTTGGTGTTACCTGTTTTCTTCCCGTTGCCTTCGTCGCCGGCCGAGAGGACTTTGCACTCGCTGGCGCTAGCTAGAGCGCTGAAGTTCTACGTGGACCGAACAAAGAGTTTTCAGAAGACATCACAGCTGTTTGTGAACGTTGGACCTGTGAACCAAGGGAAAGCTCTCTCGAAGGCTTCCATTTCCAGATGGCTCTCAGGCTGCATCATGCACTGTCATTGGTTGGCAAACCGACCGTTGCCCGGCCTTCCGAGAGCCCATTCGACCAGAGCGATCGCTGCTACCACGGCGTTCTTGTTTGGTGTGCCCCTGCTGGACATCTGCAGGGCTGCTATGTGGAGGTCAACGCACACCTTCACGAGTTTCTGTTGTGTCGACCGGGATTCCAGGGAGGGGTCCAGAGTCGGCCAAGCAGTGCTGCGCAACCTGTTCGCTTAAGGTGAGCCTGGTGAGGAGGTAAGAAATGCTTAATGTTGAGTTTTGATGTAATGCTTAATGTTGAGCCTTTGCCACCTCCCGTGGTTGTGCATGTGTGTACTGCTATGTATTCTTATATTCATGAGCATGTGAATCCATGCCAGACCCCATGCTGGAGAAGCAACAAGTTACTTACCTGTAACTGTTGTTCCCCAGCATGGGTCTGGCATGGATTCACATGCAAACCCTCCCTCCTACCCCTCTGCGGCTCTTCACTTGTTCATACTGCCACTTTACATGCTACCAAACCTGAAGATGGCTGCCAGAGGCGGGGCTTAGGGAGAGGGCAGTCATTGGCTGGGGGCAGTATGACCCAGAGACCTGTGATTGGTTACTACTAAGAAAGACAGATCAGAAACGAAACTAATACTGATTTTTTCTTTACCGAGGATTCCCAGCCTGACGGGGAATATTCATGAGCATGTGAATCCATGCCAGACCCATGCTGGAGAACAACAGTTACAGGTAAGTAACTTGTTCCTTCTGTGTGCGTCAGCTTTCAGTGTTTTTGGATTGGAGTCTGGGGTCATTGTGTTTGGATGGGCTCTGTCCAGTGTCTCGGTTGTTTGTGGCAGTTTGGTCTTTTGGTGGCTGTCTGAGTCGTGTGTTTGTGTGAGGCAGGGCTGGCCCGTCAGTTCAGGTGTGTATATGGGGTGTGGGGGACGGGTGTGCTAGAGAGGAGCGAGAAGCAGGGATGGTTAGTGGTTAGCACAGTGTAGTTATCTTGTTGGTTCTAAGATCCGTACTGTTAGTTGTTGGTCTTCCGTTCGTGGTGATATTGTGGGATGTGCCGGTTTTTTTGTGTTAATCACAGTGAGTTGAATAGCTATGTTTTCAGTCATTTTCTGAAGGTGGGGTGGTCTTCTGTCAATCTTATCTCCTTCGGGATTGAGTTCCATATGTTATCTATTAGGCGTGAGAATGCAGTTCCTCCAAATTTCCTTTTTTCGTAGTGTTTTGTTTCAATTTAGAGGTCGTTTCTTCCTGGTTGGTGGCGGTTGATTTTGGCTTGGAGAAATTCGGCCCCTTGTCCATGTAGTGATTTGTGGGCGATGCAGAGGCCTTTCGAGGTAATGTGTTTATCTACTGGGAAACAGTGTAGGATAGTCGCGGCAAGTGTGATGTGGTCTCTTCTGTTTAGTCTCAGAAGTATCCTTGCTGCAGTATTTTGTATGTGTTAGAGTTTTCTTACTGAGCCGTTCTGGAATTCCAAGGCAGAGGCTGTTTGCATAGTCGATTCTTGATTATACTAAGGAGATGATTGGGAGGGTTCTATGTGGGAAGGATGGGTAGGGTAGGATCTCTCTAAGTAATGAAAGGAGATGGAAGCATTCTGATGCTATTGTGTTGCCTTGTGGTTCTAGTGAGAGTCTGTTGTCCCCGAGTATTGCCAGGTTTTTTATTACAGCAGATGCTTCCGGTTGGGTTCTCGCGCTTAATGGCCAGTTCAGTTGTGTCTCTGTTGTGTTATTCTCTCGGGGGGGGGTATGATTTCCATTTTGGTCGGGTTTAGTTTGAGATTGTTGGTTGTCATCTAGGTGTATGTCTGTGAGGTATTTGTTGAGGGTGTTGTTTGGGTCTTTGGTTGAGGTTATCTTGAAGATGAGTTGGGTATCATCTGTGTAGTTGTGGGCAGTTAGTCTGTGGGTTTGAATGAGTTTCATTAGGGGCCACATGCATATGTTGAAGAGGAGTGGGGAAAGGCTAGAACCTTGTGGTACTCCACACAAGAGGTTTTTGGTTATAGAAGTAAATGGCGGTAGGTAGGTTCTTTCGGATCTGTTATTGAGGAAAGATTTTAACAATTGTAGAGCAGAGTCTTTTACTGCACATTCCTCTAGTCTCTGCATTAGTGCTGTGTGTCTGCTTATATCTAAGGCAGCTGATCTGACCTGTAGTATGTGGGTCGATTGGGAGCTGTTGTCTGCATTTATCTTTAGGTCGTCCCATATGGATAGAAGTGCTGATTCCGTTCCTCTTATGGGTCTGAAGCCCGCTTGCGAATGGTCTAGTATTCCATTAGTTTCTACGTTGTTCAGTAGGATTTTGTACATGTGGTTCTCCAGTAGTTTTGCCAGGTAGGGTCGATTCGATATAGGTCTGTAGTTGGTGGGCTCTTCTGCACTTCTGGTTTACTGTTTTTTAGGAGGGGCTTGATGTATGCCTATTTGAAGGCTGTAGGCAGTGCATTTAGTGGCACTGGAAAATGAGTCGGGGCTTGTCAAGGGGACGTGGCCTAACAGCAGGGGATCGCCTGCCAGCTCATTAGGCCACGCCCCCTTGATGAACCCTGGCTTAATGGGCTACAGGCACCCTCGCCAGGCAGCCTTTGTAGAGATGAGCACCCTCTCCCGTTTAGGGGAGAGGGTGCTGATCTCTGCATTTATTTGCTAAAGGCTTGCCTGGTAGGAGACAGCACCTCACATTTTCAGCCTTAATGGTGGCACTACCCCTTGCAAGGGGCAGCATCAACATTAATGCTGAAAAAGTGAGGCCACTGGAAGCCCAGGCCTTTTTGCCCAAAGCATGAAACTCACATGAATGAGCGGGTGCTTTAGGCTTTAGCAAAAAAGGCCTCCCCTTCCAGCGGCCTCACCTTTCTTCCATACTGGTGGCATCGACCCACAGCCATCTCTAGCTTGAAGGGATGCCTCGCCGGTGCGGTGCCACCATTCTGGATTAAAGGCATTTTTTTCTGAAGCCTGAATCTCTTGCTCATGAGCATGAGCTTCAGGCTTTAGAACAAAAAGCCTTTTCCTGTAGCTGCCGGGGCTGCCAGTGGAGATTAGTGAGCCCCGGAAGGGCGCCGCATCAGAACAGGAGTTTCGGAAGCTGCCGGGGCTCGGCCCCGGTAAATCCCCGGTTATAGGTACTTTTCCTGTATTTAGGGATTGGTTCAGCAGTAGCCAGAAGTAAGATGCTGGGGTGCTGTGTTTGAGGATTTCTTTGTAGATGCCTGTAGGGCATGGGTCACTGGGGGATCTGATGATGTTGGTACCTTTTATTGGTCTGCCTGCATTAAAGAAACAAGCCAATACTGTAACCTTCTCTGAAGGCAATTAATGTGACGATCTGGGAAAAGGACAGATGATTTTGAAAGTTTTACAAAAAACGTTTTTATTGCGTAATCTCTTAAGTTTGCCTTTTGTATTGTTTTGGGATGGAATTCAGTCTTACAGTGGACATTGGTTGTTAAATAAGTGTCCACCTTATTTTGCGCTGGAATGGGCAGATGGGTGCAAGAGATGTCTTATTTTGGTTTTGGTCAGTTCGACTTAAGAAATAGATAACTGGCGCTGCATGTGTACCAGCATTTCACTTACTGATGGTTTAAATTTTGACTTGTTGGCATACTCGATATCAGTCTTCAGTGGATCCCAGTACCACGCCTGGTCTTGGTGCATCACTATGTTGTGGTTGATCAAGCAAGTCGTTTCTTCAGTTTGTACTGTGAACATGAACTCAGCCTCGAAGTGTGCAGCAGGATCACAAAAACAATAGCTTATTCAGCTTGCTCTAGGAACGTGGATTCTGTAACCCAGTATACAGCAGGATCACTGCAAGTAATTTCTTTCTCAAAACTGTCTGCGGTGCCTTACCGATAGCTTAACTACTTGGAAGCCTTTGAGACTCTGTGATGGTTTCACAGCTATCCTTCTCTCAGCGGTAGTCTCTGTGGGCTTTCCACTTTCTTGCCCGTTTCTAGACTGTGGTCTTGGCGTTCTTGTCCTTCAGGTCAGAGTATGTCACCACCTCAGACTGTTTCCTGCGGTGGTGGTTCTCATCCCTCCTCACTCCGCTGTTGCTGGCTGGCAGTTGCAGTCTGACTACTGGGGTACCATCCACCTTTTCATTAGTCTCTACAGGATCAGTACTTGACACAAGCTTCCCCTGCTTCTTTTGGTTTCAGCCGTCTTGCCTGTCCCCAGATAGAACACCTCATGAAATGTGGTCTCTCTATTCCCCATCATCTCGACTGCACTCCTCTAAGTGGCTTGCCATTGCTGCACACATGTAGTCTCCCGGAGCATAGTTGCGTCCTGCCGGGTGATGAGCCTCGTTTTCCTTCAGGAAGTGTTTGTGGAGCCACTGCTGTTCTGTGTTAGTTGGTCCATGTGACTGCCAAAAGATAGTTTGACAGCCAAAAGCATCCCTCTAAGGGTGATGCGGTGTGTGATTCACCACATAAGAAAATATTAAAATAATTTTCCATAGACCGAGTAGGTAATGATGCCCACTCCTCCACCATAGTCTGTCCTTTTGGGTGCAAGAATGGGGCAAAGAAATGCTCCGTGGGGGGGACGTACAGAATATAAAGAAATGCTCTACCCCTGGCCTGCTATTCAGCATCCCGTTTTCATTTTATATTAGTTGGAATCACATATCTTGTCAATGCGTTTCAATCCTGACCTACTGCCAAGGCATAAAATAAGGAGTGTCGCGGAGCAATTTGCTATGCAATTATGTAGGTTTGCTAATTAAATTGTCACTTGTGTAGCAAAGTTAGCTATTTAAGTTACCCTGTTCAATGAAAGCACAGCAGACCCTGCATTCCTCTTGCCTTCAGAGCTCTCTCTGCCCTCGTTTCTCTGTTCACTGCAAGTTCAAAGGGGCTAATGGAGAGAGAGTGCAGCAGTTATCATCCCCTTCACTCGTGTGCAAAAAAGGCCTTTGTGGGAGTGCTACGCATATTTTATTTTTATTTTTTACATAATTGCAAACCAGAAATAATGATGATTATACTGTTATTAAACTAACTGTATCCTGTCTGCCAAAGACCAGTATGTGCTAGTTATTTTTTTTTTAAAAGGCTTTTAATTCCTTTTCTAAAAATGTAATGGGTTACATAATTCTTAATTACAGTATTGCTACTGTAAAACATTACATTGTCTCCATGCTTTACAGTGAAGTGTATCAAAATCTGTGTCGACTAGATTTCATTTTGTTGGGGAAGATGCATCATATTGACGAGTGGATACCTTTGAAAATGTAAATGATGCAAATGCTTTGCTGGCAAACCTAGTCCTGTGGCCTGCTGCTTACATACAGCTTGCAACTTGTCTGCACCCATGATCTGATCCCATACTCCTCGACATCCTATATTGCCATGTTGGTTTATACCTGCTAGCCTGAAAGTGAGATGGCCGCAAACTACAATATTCTGTCTAGTTTGCCCAGTTCTCTGCCTGCTATTCCATCCACTCTTAGACCTTTACATAATGGATACACAAAGCCAACTTGATATTTACTTAAAGCAGCGATCAATAGTTTCATCCAGTCTGTACTTCTACAGACCTACTGCAAAACTGTACACTGTAGTTGGCCTGCATAGCTCACTTTGCTCTATGATTACGATTGCATTATATATTTGCACCTGCAGTAGAGAGAGCAGGCCAAACTGTTTTAAGAGCTTTTTTTATCATATCTATTTGTGTGTCCGTTCATTCAGTTAACCTTTTCACAGACACTCATCCAGGGCTCGCAAAGTATTTTCACCCACTCGCTAAGTCGAGTAGATTTTAAGAAGGGCCAGTACCATTTCCAGGGGCGGTTGGAAACTTTTATTTAAACTTTACTTTGCAGTAAATGTCAAATGCACGTTTCACTGTGAATGGCTGGTCTCTGGGTGGCAGCAGTGTGCCAAACTAAAGTGGGTTTGCAGCGATATGCACCATTTTACAAAAAGAATTGGCAAGGCCTGACTTCTCACTAGTGTCTTACTTCAGCGGTATACAAAACTGCTGTATTGTTGCTCATTTTATAACTTGGGTACAAGTATCTTCTGGTGGCAATAAAAACATTAGTACAAAATTGCTAATCAAATGGGTTCGTTTGCCAATCAAGAAAAATTTTATTAGCAAACTCTGCTAATCAATTTTTGAAAACTAATTTATGCCTTGTACTGCAACCCCTGCTACTCCAGTGTAGGGACATATACACTGCTTCAATAATGCCTGTCAGTCTAATTTACAGTTTCCCTAGTTATGCTGCCATGGACTCTACACCTTTCTAAACCATTGTTCACAATCTTCTCCTGGGAAGGCATCCTCCATAGTCTGTAGCTTTTTGAGGATGTTTGCAATTGTACCTTCTAGTCCCAAAGCTGCTAGTTCATGCAGCAATGTGGCCTTTAAAAGTCATTTTATTTTCCATGTTTCAATTGTCCCTTTAAGCAGCATAACATGTATTTGAAATCATACTCCAATCAAAGACATATCTTTAATAACTCTGTTTCTTTGTACAAAGCTGATTTTCAGTCCTGTAGAGGAAAACCGACACAACGCAAGGCCCAATTTGGTTTTTCATTTTCCTATAGGTTGTTGTGCTTTTCATTCCAATTTGAACAGTTCTTGCTCCAATTAACAAAAGGTTACTGGATTCTTCCTTTTAACTGAAAGTATTTTTCGAGGGGATTGGGTCCTCCGACGTATTCCATATCTATGACATGTAATCACCACAGCTGTGCTGCTTCGGAAACTTTTTCGGCGTCTGCGTCGATGACGTCGATGCGCCGTCGTCAAGGACCTCCTCCGACGTCCGACGTCATCCGATGTGATAAGTAGGACGCACGACGCCCATAGCCTCAGTTCCGTTTTTTCCGCGAACGTGTTGCTTCGTGTTTCTCGGTTTGAACGCCTCGACTCTTTGGAGTTCTGTTCTTCTCGGTTCTTCGAACCTGTTCGTTTGTGTTAATCCTTCTGAAGATGTCTTCTACTTCGTCTTCGACCCCGCGTCCGGGTTTCAAGAAGTGCGGGGAGTGTGGGTCCAAGATGTCGGTGACGGACTCGCACGACGCCTGCCTCTGGTGCCTCGGGGAGGCCCACGACACGGATGACTGTATCGACTGCCAGTCGCTCACGTCCAAAGCCTTACGCGAACGTAAGAAGAAGTTGTCGGTAGGTCGGGTGTCCAAGCCCCGGAAGTCGAAGTCTGCGGGGCTTTCGACGGATGATTCGAGGGGTGACTCTCCGTGTCATCGTCGGAAGTCTCGTGGGTCTCCTTCTAGGAGTCGGTCTCGCCACTCCTCTGCCTCTTCGAGGCATTCTCGGAAGCGCCGACATCGGTCGTCTTCCAGGTCCTCTTCGGAGGGCTCTGCCCGGCACGTCGCTTACCCCTCGGGCCGTGCGACGCCGGAGGAATGGGCTTCCTTCGGGAAGAAGATGTTGGCGATTCTTGAGTCGCAGGGTACTCAGCCGTCCGCGCCCCCGAGTGGGGTCGGTCGTGTGAGGTCGAGAGACACCGCTCGCAAGAGTGGTCGGCACGAGTCACGGGAAAGGTCCCGTTCGGACAAGGGGACTCGTTCTCGACGTACCCGTTCCAGGTCCCGGTCCTCGACGCGTTCGAGACCGTGTGCACCTGTGAGGTCTTCGAAGAAGGCTTCGACGTCTGTGGCGTCGAGGGCGTCGACAGGTTTTCTCGAGGCTCTGGCTCCGAGGAAGTCGTCGATGCCGTCGACGCTCAGGTCGTCGAGGGACACGCTCGGGGCTCCGGCCTCGAGGGCTGTGTCGACGCCGCCGATTCTGGAGGCGCTGCATCTGACGTCAACGCCGATTTCCTCGACGCCGATGCCGGTTCTCTCGACGCTGGCGCCGATTCGCTCGACGCCATCGACGCCTTTCGTGTCGGAGGTACCCCAGGGCACGGGTGGACCCCCTAGGAAGGCTCTGGTTAAGAGCAAGCACTCTCGAGTGCCTTCTTTTCGCCACCTGGATTATATTTCAGAGGCGGATGAGGATTCTGATGGCCTGGTTCCTAGTCAGGTTCCGGATGACATTGTCTCGGCCATAGTCAGTTTGACGAGTTGAGACAGTCACTGCATGATGCCAGTGGACTGGACACCTCTCCGGAGGTGGAGTTTTGTAGGCCTGAGCCTGGCTCTCATGCTGATTCCTCGTACCGGCGCCTTATGGCTAGGGTTTCTGAGTACTTGGGATGGTCTGCTCCCCCAGGGGAGTTTGTGCAGGATGATCTGACGGACATCCTTGATGTTGGTCCCCCAACTGACCCGGTTCTACCGTTCCATATGGCTTTACAGAGAAGGGTGGAGGCGGCTTGGACTGCTCCGGAGAGTCTCCCGGCGGTGGGCAGATCCTTGTCGCGAAAATACCGTCCAGCCAGTGGCGACCCCTGCTACTTGACCAGGCACCCCACTCCGGAGAGTTTGGTGGTGCAGGCGGCCACGGCCCCGGCGAAGCAGGCGTCGTACCCTACCATCCCTCCTGATAGGGACGACAAACGTTTTGATGGCTGGGCGAAGAAAGTGTTTTCTTCTGGTGGTATGGCGCTTCAGGCGGCCAACTCCATTTGTGCCTTGTCACGTTTCACGCACACTCTGTGGAACTGTGTTGCGTTAGCGGCTGAACATGTTCCCGAAGGGGTTGAACGGGATGGTTTCCTTGCTATGGTCCAGGATGGTAAGGATGCCATGTGCGAGTCCGTTCAGTCGGGTTTGGACTTAGCTGAATGCGTCAGTAGGTCCATGGCGGCGAGCACCGTGATACGCAGGTTTGCGTGGTTGCGGAAGTCGGGGTTTGCGCCTGATGTGCAGTCCCGGCTCCTCAACATGCCCTTTGATGGTGAACACCTTTTTGGCAGCAAAGCTGACGAGAGCCTTGAGAGGTTGCAGACCTCAAAAGCTGCAGCAAAGTCGTTGGGCGCTGCAGTTCGCCAACCTCCGCAGGGGACAGCAGTGGAGGGGTGGTTCCTTTCGCTATTACTCATCCTTCAGTAAAGCGAGAGGAGCTGGCAGTCAAAGAGGCCAACGCAGGGGTACCAGAGGTGGACGACAGGGTACCCGTGGTGCCAAGGCCGCTCGGGCAGTTGCCTCTTTGCCCTCAGGTAACGCCGCAGCCGCTCCCGCTCAGTCGTGAGGCCATGTCCCATGGTACGCCGGTTGGGGGGAAGGCTGGCGCAGCATCTTGTAGAGTGGCAAGCCATTACTTCAGATGTGTGGTTTCTGGAGATCATAACCCACGGCTACTGTCTTCCTTTTCGGCACAGGCCTCGCGACAATCCACCGGGGAACCTCTCTTTGCAGAGTCCGGATCCGCTCCTTGCGCAGGAAATTCAAGCCCTGCTGGAGAAAGGCGCCATAGAACTGGTGCCTGTAGCGGAGAGGAACAAGGGATGGTATTCCCCTTATTTTTTGGTTTCGAAGAAAGACGTGGGATTGAGACCCATCATGGACTTGCGCGGTTTGAACAAACTCCTCAGGAAGGACAAGTTCAAGATGGTTACTCTCTCTCAAGTCCTCCAGGCCCTTCAGCTTCAGGACTGGTTGGTGTCACTCGACCTCAAGGATGCTTACTTCCATGTGCCGATCCATCCCAAGCACAAGAAGTACCTGAGGTTCGCGGTTGGCGACTCGCACTTTCAGTTTCGGGTCCTGCCGTTCGGATTGACCTCCGCCCCGAGGGTTTTCACCAAGCTCATGGTGGTGGTGGCAGCGCATCTCAGGCAAGGGGGGATTCACGTCTACCCCTACCTGGACGATTGGTTGATCAGGGGGAGCTCTCCCGAGCAAGTCCTGGATCATCTATCGATCGCCTGTCGCTCCCTTCACAGGCTGGGCTTCTCCCTCAATTTAAAGAAGTCCCATTTGACGCCAACACAGCGGCTCCAGTACATCGGAGCAGTGCTCGACACTTCCCTGGGGCAGTGTTTTCCTCCCCAGGTGAGGGCTCTTCACATTCAGCAGATGGTGCACAAGTTTCAGCATGCCCAGACGCTCCCAGCGTTCGAGTTCCTGAGGTTGCTCGGCCTCATGGCATCCTGCATTCTTCTGGTGCCAGAGGCTCGCCTGCGGATGAGATCTTTGCAGTGGGCACTCAAGACGCAATGGTCGCAGTCCTCCGGCAGGATGTCGGACTCGATTCAGGTGCCGTCCTCGGTCGCCCGGGACCTTCTGTGGTGGGCCGTCAAAGGCAACTTGATGAAGGGGGCTCCGTTTTGGCTTCCCTGGCCGGAGGTGACGATCGTGACGGATGCATCCCTCACGGGATGGGGAGCTCATGCCAACGGGCTGACAGTCAGCGGTCGTTGGTCTCCGTCGGAGTCCAGACTCCATATCAATCTGTTGGAGCTGAGGGCCGTCAGGCTAGCCCTGAAGGCTTTTCTGCCGTCTGTGCGAGGGAAGAATGTCCTGATCCTGACGGACAACACAGTGGCCATGCACTACCTCAACAAAAAGGGGGGGGCAGGGTCACTTCCTCTGTGCAGAGAGGCGATGCTGCTCGAGTTCTGGGCCATCCAGCAGGAAGTTTTGATCTCGGCAGTTCATCTGGCCGGAGCCGAAAACGTGACGGCGGACGCTCTGAGCAGGCAGAGCGCGATCTCTCACGAGTGGGAGTTGGCTCAGGAGATTCTCCTGGAGATCTTCGCCCTTTGGGGGACCCCTCAAGTGGATCTCTTCGCCTCCAGTGTCAACCGGAAGTGCGAAAGGTTTTGCTCGCGGGAATTTCCTCCAGAAGGAGCCTTAGGAGACGCGTTCGTGGTGGAGTGGTCATTCCCGCTGCTGTACGCGTTTCCTCCAGTCCCCGTCATCCCGCAAGTGCTGCGGAGGTTACGGAAGTTCGGTTCCCTGATGATCCTCATTGCCCCGGCGTGGGCTCGGAGGACGTGGTACCCGGACCTTCTCGACTTGTCCATCTGCCCTCCACGTCGTCTTCCCTACCGAGACGATCTGCTCTCACGGGAGGGGGGTCAGGTTCTCCATCCAGAGGTCTGGTCCCTCAACCTTCACGCTTGGCTTCTGAAAGGTTGAGGTATAAGGATTGGGACCTCCCTGAGGACGTGATGGAGGTGTTGCTTTCGGCCCGAAGGCCGGCAACTAAGTCTCTGTACCGTTGCCGTTGGCGTAAGTTCTGCGACTGGTGCAGAGTTCAGAGTGTGGATCCTTTTGCATGTGACATCCCCATGGTTCTGTCCTTTTTGCTTTCTTTGGCCCACAGGGGCTTGCAAGTGGGTACCGTTAAGGGTTACCTGGCGGCGCTGTCCATCTTTAAGCGCTCGTCTGAAGAGTGTTCTTACTTTAAAATCCCTTTGATTTCACAGTTCCTGAAAGGGCTCACTAATGTGTTCCCTCGTCACCTTTCCTGGTGCCCGGTTGGGATTTAAACCTGGTTCTTAAGTTTCTTATGGGTGCTCCGTTTGAGCCTTTACATTCTTGCCCTTTTAGGCTGTTAACTCTGAAAACTGTTTTTAGTTGCGGTTACTTCCGCTCGCAGAGTGAGTGAGTTACAGGCACTTTCAGTTAAGCCTCCCTTCACTGTATTTCACAAGGACAGGGTTGTCCTTAGAGTTCGTCCTTCTTTTCTTCCGAATGTAGTGACGGAATTTCATTTGGCCCAGAAGGTTGTTCTTCCGGCATTCTATCCTCCTCCGCATCCTGGTAAGGAAGAGGAGAGGCTCCATAGGCTTGATCCTAGGAGAGCTTTGAGCTTTTATGTTTCACGCATGTCCCGGGTCATAGTGGATGATCAACTCTTTATTGGTTACGCTGGTAAGCGTTTGGGGCAAGCTGTGACGAAACAGACTTTGTCTCGCTGGATTATTTTGGCCATCTCGGAGTGCTACCGTTTGGTGGGTAAGGACCCACCGGCTGGCTTGCGGGCCCATTCTACCAGGGGTATGGCTGCGTCTACTGCCCTGCAGAGGGGTGTTCCTATTCGCAACATCTGTGATGCAGCCACCTGGGCTTCAGTACATACATTTGTACGTCACTATTCCCTTGATTCCATCCGAGCACAGGATCTGGTCTTTGGCAAGGCGGTCCTTTGCTCTGCTATTTGATTGGCTATTCTACATTTTGATTCTAAATTCTTTCCCTCCTCCTTGCTTTGGTACTGCTTTGGGAGTCTGTCATAGATATGGAATACGTCGGAGGACCCAATCCCCTCGAAGAACAAGTTACTTTCTTACCTGGTAACGTTCTTTCGATGGGATGGTCCGACGACGTATACCATATCGCTCCCGCCCTGCCTTCCCCGCTGCAGAATTTCTTTTGCGATTGCAGCTTACGTTCCGCAAGGCTTTGTGTCTGACTGGCAGTTGACTTATGTCACACGTTCTGGGGGAAAAAACTATAACTGAGGCTATGGGCGTCGTGCGTCCTACTTATCACATCGGATGACGTCGGACGTCGGACGTCGGAGGAGGTCCTCGACGACGGCGCATCGACGTCATCGACGCAGGACGCAGACGCCGAAAAAGTTTCCGAAGCAGCACAGCTGTGGTGATTACATGTCATAGATATGGAATACGTCGTCGGACCATCCCATCAAAAGAACGTTACCAGGTAAGAAAGTAACTTGTTCATCTCAGGCCTTGTCAGCTGCTTAGGACCAATGTTCTGATTGTAGATGGGCTGATAACATTGCACCTTTATTTGCATGTGTCAATTTTCAAATGCTGTGCACAGGCTAAAGATCACATGCTTGTTTTTAAACTGGAGCTTTTCTTTCTTTGCATACTTTTCTTCGGTATATATTTCTCTACATTACTTTCTTCATCATTTCCTTTGATGCTGTAAAGAGGGATGGTCGGTGTGCGAGTTTCCTATGGCCAGTGTTCTTTCTGGAATACTTCAATTAAAAAAAGAAACATAATTTTTAGCTTTTACAGATCAATTCTGGCCATCACCCCTTCCCTTTAAGGTTTGGTTTCCTGTTTGTTGGAGAGGATAGGTAAGAACAGCCCTTGGTGCCGGGGGTTAACTCTCATTGATTGCAAATTTCTCAGTTTCCATTCCATGCCAGAGAAAGTCATCCAGTCCCATTTTTCCTTGGAATTTTTGGAATTGTAGTTTTATTTTTTGTTTTCAAATATGGACTACACATTCCGGATTTACAAGTAAAAAACAGGACTAGAAGGCTTTACTGTGCATGTTACTGGGAAACATGACTGCTCTGCACTCGCCAGACTGACCTTCGAGCAGCAGAAAAATCACTTTTGTAGGTGCTGCAGCTTAAAAACAGTCAAATTCACTAACGCTGTTCAGGGACTAGTTCCAGTGTTAACAAACAGTGACATGTGACTCAGGCATGTCTGTAGGCCCTGCCCCTGTCTCTGTGACTTTACCTACAGTGCCCGTGGTGATGTACAGGGCACATTGATTCCAAGATACGTCAACTGCAGAGGGCCTGTGAACTTCCCCTGTGTTCAGTGTCCCAGTACATGCCTAATAGGCGCAGTGATTGTGGCTGTAGTGACATTTTGATCCTTAATGTGTTGCCCGCTGGGCATAGCTTGCTATTCAATTCATTTAAAGGCTCATTTCTCACTTTTCCATCAGTCTCAAAAGGTTTTTAAGTAGGACAAAACTTTAACGTTCTGTCCATATTTGGTGTATCATTTTCTGCTATGATTGTTTATGAATTTTCCTATGGAAAATTGATGCGTATTTTAGAATGCCCTAAAACTCCTCCCCCACCCAACGGTTGACAAAGGAATACACCGGGTCAAGGATCATAGTCTATATCCTCCTTGTCAGCATAAACTATAACAACTAAATGTGATGCTTGGAAGGCTATGAATTAATCTCAACTACTGGCTTCGCTCTGGATAGCCTTCCACATCGTTTCGTCCACTTTCAGCGATAAAAAGTTCCCGATAGGCTGCCTTTTCTGAACAGCGGCCTGTTGGGAACAGCACATGCCCAAATTCCTGCATGCTTGCATGGACCCAGAAGTGGTGGTGGTGGGCTGACAAGATAAGGAAGTGGGGTGTGGGTTAGGCGAGGTTCAGCATGGTGTGGAAGGATGGTAGATGGTGACAGATATAGGATGGGAGGGGTCGGTCTAGCATGGGCCAGGGGCGTTGGATCCTGGAGGGGGGAGCATCTGGGGCTTGCAGGGGCGGACATGGCAACAGAAAGTAGGATAAGGGTTGATTGGTCCTAGTCAAAGGGTGTCCCTGCAGCTGTCATAGGTCACTATTCAAGACCGTATTTGTGGAATCAGTGGTGAAAAAGAGGCATTAGACATTTTGGCCCCTACTGCAAAATGGCACCGAAATGTGCCTCATTGTAGAACTGTCAACAGCAGACTAGTTTATTCCAAGATGGCTGCCGCCAGTGGGATTCCAGAAAACCCTGTCTCATAATTTAAATAGAACACTAACCATCAACGCAGAGTGTTGCTTCATCCTTGATTGCAGTGCTGCGTGAGTATTCCCAGACTTCTCTATTTCCTGTTTGTGTTCCCGTCCTTTCCTCCTTCCTTCCTCCTCCTCCCGCTGTTCTTGCTTGCCGAGGAATGTCTGCTTCTTGGCCGGATCAACAGAGCGCAACCCGTTCACCATCCAAGCCTCCCTTTCCTAAGCGCAACATGTTCCTTAATTACAATTTCGGTCTCCACTGCTGTCCCCCTTATAACGGTAGCTGCAGCACAGCATTCTGAAGAGACTCAGCTTTCCTAGAGCTTTCTCTCAGTGGAAGCACAAGGTCTATGCCTCTTCGTTCCCCCTCCCATGGCCTTGCTTCAGAGCCCCTCCACTGCATTTCATCGCAGTGGTTCTAGACGCTCATTGAAAGCTACGTCCTGTTAAAAATTATTCTCAGTGTCTTACTTTCTGTCACTGCAGGACTACACATGAAGAACTCGGCTCCTAGTATAATTCCGGACCATCCTTCTTTCCGGAATCATCTTCTCGAACACCACGCATGACAAACTGAATACCTTCCACTTATGAGTTTTTACAATCCATTGGGTTTTCTTCCCAAAGATGGTTTCCCAGTCTCCCCACCTGGCCCCTGTCTCTCACTTCCAGGGACCAGGTGAGGGGCGTGGAAGGCTCCCTAATGTCTTCATTGAGAGGTCTGCACTACATTCAGGTAAAGGTCCATTCTTTGTGGTGTATTTTACATTGAGCATTGAGATCGTAACAGCAGCGCCAAATCGGGCCCATGAAACTGGGCTTCGGAAACCAATGGCTCCCAAGGAAAGCACCTGGAACTTTCAAGATCATCCTTTTTTTAGCATGTCTGTGCTATTTCAGATCAAGGCCATCAATATTTAAATGAGCTTTGCTTCTGCCACCAATGGGGACATTTCAGCCCAAACTGCTGGGGACATATCTTCTGCACTGAAACACAAGCAACCCTAGACATATTTTAGTATTTTTGGGCGTCATCAGTGAGGTGCAGCTTGGTTCCCTATTAAGGCTTGGCAAACAAAGGACCCACTTCTGGGTATTAGCTCTCGCAGGGAGACAAAATATTGCCTAGAAATGTGATGGCTGGTGGGTTATGAATTAATCGTCACCATTGACATTGCTCTGCGCAACCTTCCACACCATTGTTGTTATCTTGGCTATGCCGTTGGAGAGTAGGACCAGCCAGCCATAGGACAAACTAATCTTGGCCCTGCCACCAATGGGAGCAGTCCATCCCAAACTGTTAGGCCAAGTCCCCCTATGCATGGAAACAAAATGCAAGGCACAGTGAGCTTCATCCCCACACGTCTGTGATGCATTTTCATTTCTTTTCCTTCTGTTAGGTGGATCATCTGACTCTTCATTACTCCAAAGGACAGTGGATTGTGGTACCATTAGTTGACATCTGTTCCCTTTCTTTACTTGCTCATTAGTAGTACACATACCTTCTCGTATAGTTCAGTCCCATACAAGCCACTGTTAAGTTCCAGACGGTGCTTTCTCCATCACTCTCCAAGGACCCTATTCCAAGATGCCAGGCTTATTCTGCTCCTACCACCTTTACGCATATTTCCAGGGTTGTAACTACATTTCATAATGCATACTAACCCATAATGAGTACCCTACTCCACAAAACATTCACCAAGGCCTTGTTCAGGGTCGTACAAAATACGGTCCTCCACTATTCTCATGTAGACTAACCCTGAGCTGAAGCCAAGCTGTCGCCCTAGATGAATTTGTGGAGTTCATCTCTGTCCCAAGTCCCCTGTCCCTCCAGATCAGGCCACCCCAATTTTTGGCTTCAGGGGCTACTGCATTTTCTTGCTCTGAAGAGTCTGCATCGAGTCCTGATGAATGAATTACAGTTGTGATGCATGGGTGTAACCAGGCAAACCTCTGAATGCAGAGCTTTTGCCCATGTACAGCTCGAATTCCCCTTTTTAGACAGGAACTCAACGGAAATCTAGCCCCATCCATACCCATAACGGTCACAGCTGCTGCATTCCTCGGTTTGGCCTTCAGGTCAGCCTTTGTTTGTGGCTTGCTCGGTGCACTCACACTTTATTCACTGCAGTCCATCCATTCATACTAACAGAATAACTGACCACTATACCGTTGACTTCCCTTTAGGTCCACAGAAATAACCGCACACATGCTCTTTTCTACACACATTTTCACATTTCGCCAATTCATTTCAACGCTCAGAACGAAAGCCATTAAACATGCAAATATCATAATTTCAGCGGCAGGGCCTTTTTTTCCCATTCTTTCAAACTCTATCCCCCTAGGAAGAGAAGCAAGTCTAGGTGACTAGAGGATCGTTATTTAGTTCTCCTGCTATTTGAAAGCAAAACGATTTACTGTTGCATGTTTGAGGCTGCATTGCCCCCATGTGGTAAACTCTGGAAGTACATACTAAGGTGCGTTCATTTGTTCCAACTTTCTTTGCAAAGTTGTGTATGTTTTCTTGTAACCTTAAAAGACACAATTCATGCTCCTGGTTATAGCGATCGGAAAAAACATTGATACGTGTGGCTCTAAATGTTGTAGTTTGCAAAAAGATAGCTTTCAAAGATAGCTTTCAAAGATCAGGCCAACGAAAATCTTTTGCTCTCATTACTTATTGACACACACGCTACTACTATATCTGGAAATCATGTAACGTGACCTCTACTGATTTATTATTTACTCGCCACCCAGCTCTTTCACATTACCAAGGCACTGGAATTCATTGAAGTTGCCAACAGTACTTTAACACGTGTCAAGCGGCGAGTTGTAATGGCAAGGATCCCACAACTTGGCTCTGTCTCCTTCCACACCACTGAGGACAGATTAGAGGATGGCCTGGCCCCATCCCTAGCACTACACTAGAGTGCTTAATGCAGAGCTGTGGGGTTTCCATTAGCCACACTATACAGTGCTGTTAGCACTACGTATTTTCATATATGTGTAATTGTGGGTTCAAAGAGCACAAGGACGGATTTATCAAATGAAAAAGGTAATGCAAACGCTATGCAATGCAACGAATGTTTGGAAAAGTCCTTCGTGGGGCGAGAGGGGAGAATCCCGCTAATACGAATCTTCCAACCACGACACCAAACATGAGGGGATGCCATTTAACTACTAATATTAGTCTGAGGGAGTCCGAAGTGTCTAAGGATTTGTTTTTGTTTTTTTAGGAGAGGAAGAATAACAGCGGGTTTAAAGTCAGCACGGAAAGGTTCAGAGGACAGAGATGTAGAGTTTCTTGTATCAACCAAGACAGAATCGTAGGCCTAGTGGAAAGCAGAAAGAGTGGCGAGATAGGTGATGTGGCTATTTTCCCTACTTATGTTTAGCCTGTCTACGAGTAGGACGCAGAGAAAGAAGATCAGCAGTCAGCCATGGTTGGGGTGGTTGGTAGGATGGACTAAAAGGACGTGCAAGGTGGAGTGCGTCAATACTTGAATAGAGAGGGAATCAGAGACCCGAATCAGCAGAAAGCAAGGCAAAGACAGCAGGGAAGAAATAATAACTGGTAAGAAAACACCCGTCGTAGGATCTGAGATTGCGACGAAGGAAGGTTTGTGTTGATAACATTAGTGCAGGGCAGGACAGGTAGAATGGGAAGGAAATCAACGAGTGATCAGAAAAAGGAAATTAATTACAGGATACTGGGAAAGTTAAAGAAGTGGAAAATATGAGATCAAAAGAGGAACCAGTTGTATGAGAAGGAGTAGGATATTGAAAAAGGTGAAATGAGTCCAGCATAGAACAAAAAGGGAGGCGGCATGAGTGGTTAAAAGGTGGAGATTAAAGTCTCCAAGAAGAAAGAATTCAGAGGAGAAAGGGATTAGAAAAGCAAAGAGTGCGTTGAGAGCAGTACAGAAAGAAGAAAGGGCGCCAGGAGGCCAATATATAATGGGAAAGGAGATATAATGTGAAGCGGAGAATGAGAGGGAATGATATTGAAAGGAGGGAAATTGTGGAAGAGATTGAGTAGGGGGAAGAACAATATAGTGGGCCAGTGCCAACCCCTCTGCCATATTGTCGAGGGGAGTGAGAAAAGCTGGAGTCAATAGTTGTAAGTGAAGCTGACCGTATCTGAAGGGGAAATCCAAGTGTCGGTGAGGCATAGAACGTGGAGATGAAAGTGTTCTAATGAAGACGAGGTGAGGCAATATAATGGTTTTTTTGTAGGTAGTTTATTCTACGAGCCCCCAGAGCGGTGGCCATCGAAGACCAATCTTATTAACTGAATGGTTCTGGAATGCGTGCATTCCAGAACCATTCATACAAGTACGTATGAGGAAAGAATCCCATATCACAGAAAGGAGCCCAGAATAATCTGCTACAATTTGAACAGGCAATGAGAAGGCCAATGGAGATAGGCGAAGCAAGTTGGGGAGTTGGGGAGTGGGGGTTTCTGGGAGCAAAGATAGGAGGAGTGCGATGCCATTGAGAGGGTCGGTGTGAAGGGTGCGCTGTCCAGTGAACGGGTATGAAAACGGGCACTGATGGAAGATAAAGGACAGAAATAGGAAGAAAGAACAAGCAGGAGGATGTAAATAAAGGTCGATGAATGGTTGAGCAACAGGGCATAGCCGTTTGAACAAATGCCAGCCACGACTGACAGAATGTTGCTGCAGTGAACCGGTGACGAGCATGTTAAGAAGACAATAGTACAGAGAGGTGGAAGAACATGGAAGTCACTCCAGTCACAAACTGGAGTAGACAGTGGTCATAGAACGGAGTCCTTTGAAGGGACACCTTCGGAAAGACTTTCTAAGTTGGTCACATGAGGATTCACGCCTTTTTGGCTAGGTCATCCAATTTGATATTTTCCCTGTATGAAAAGGTGAACATAATCCAGAATAGACAGACGACTCAGATTAGCTGCTGCAGAGAGTGCTAAAGTGCTGAAGCATGGCCACAGAAGAACAATTGGAAACGAGGATAAAGCTGCACATACCATAGCATACGTAGCAGGTGAAGATTAGAAGTTACCAGGAAGTTTTCCGTATCCAGACAGACTGAGATTTGAAGAGGGATATGGTTTTCAAGTAGTGTTGCCACTGGAGAACAAAGAAACAAGTGGCTATGGTGTTCACAATTTTTATAGAGGAAGCAACACTACAGTCAGTGAAACTTATTTGAAAATCATGCCCCGAGAATGAAAACACCTCAAGGGTGACCATTTTGAAAGGATCAGAGACTGGCAATGTTGACAGGTAAGGCAATACGACATTAAATGACATGAGGTTCACACATTGGTTAAGAGGCGACGCTGGGATTTGCTCCCAGTATGCAAGTTCTGGACTTTACCACTTTATTGTAGATGTTGGAGCAATGAACTAAAATATTCAAATTTTATAGAACTGACTAATCTTCCCACACACTAATATGATCTCTCAGCCTAAATAGCATTTGATAGACCCTCTCAAAGGTCTTAAAGGTTTAATTCGATGACAACTTATCTTCGCAGGCCTTGCCATGTATACCCAATTGGATGTAAATACCCTCTGAATACTTTGCACGTTTCTATGTCCATTCGCACAACTTGCGATATTAACCTTTGTTATTGCCCATTACTATTGATGTAAACTTTTAATTTGTTAACTATTACCGCAGCCTTTGACATTTTTGACATATGATTTAATTGCCACCCACTGGGCATTTGCCCGCCTGGGATGTACATTATCTTGACCCGTTCTAATTGACTGTAATCTGTAACTTATTATGCGCCCAGATACCTCAGGGTTCAGAGCGCCATATAAATGAATAAACAATCAAACTAATCACATAACCCAACGTGATCATTTTTATCAACAAAATGCTATAGAAGCATATTGTGCACAAAGGGAATTAGTCTAGTTTCATTGTCTCCATCATCAAGGGAGTACCAGAATTTTACCCAATTTGATGTTAAAAGATTTTTGTCTCGGTTTCTCTTTTGTGTTTTAAAGCTTTAAATCTGCTCAAAGACAGGCTTGTGAAATTGTTAATTATGAACATGCAGATAAACATTTGAATTCTACAAAAAAGCAAACCGTTTTCTGTGTCTAATGAGCAGACCTTGGCCTGCAATATCTGTTCCACTTTCTTCTGTCTAGAACCCCTTCCACTCAAATGACCTATATAAAAAGAAAAATCAGGTAATGGGCTAAATCATGCCATCAGCATGTGAGAAGGCAAACCTTGTCACAGAAGACCGCATGGCACTGTCAGTGATATAAGATGACTTGTACAGGATCACTCATGATATGATATTATAATTAATGCTTTGGTTCCACAGACTTGAGTTTGGTTACCTTATCACCCCTCAAGACTAACATTTTATGCTCATCATTAGGGGTGGCAGCCTAGGTTTTACAAGCACCTGTCTACAGAAACCGATTTCTAGACCTTGACCCTACTGATGCTATGTTTGTTTTTAGAGCAATCATTGCCTGGTGCAGGTACATTGCTGATAATAGCACCTGATGTGCTACAACACAAAGTACATATACATGCAGGTTTATTAACTTCAGACATAGGAAAGACTGAGTAAACCTTACAGGGATTTTGGTTATGCAATCAAGCCTATGAACACAGATCTCTGCAAGACTCTTAAGCCACTGAGCTACCTTCTGAACAATTGCAGCACTCACATTTATCAATATTAATTTCAACTTTGGGCACAAGATAAATATGAGCCACACGGAAAGGTGAGAATGCTACATGAGTTGTGCCGTAGTAAATGCACACACTATGCATACCACTGTGAGCACAGAAATCTTACAGGATGAATTAATCAGAGCAGAATGTACCTGTCAACAAAAGACGGGCAATATTTTTATCCTCAGAAGCATGGCATATCATATTCTGACGTGTGCGATTTGTTTGGTGAAAAATGGAAACCGACTTCTTTAGATGAGCCAGCCTTGTGGGGCCCCCCTTCAAGGTGGGGGCCTGGGATAAGTGCCTCTTTTGCCCTCCCGTAAAGATGCCCGAGTGCTTTGCAGAAAAATCAAATAAAGGTTTGCAGGGCTGCGTGTGTTAACTGGAAAGTCTTTCATAAGGCACATCACAGTAGAGTTTCTAGCCGCCTCAGTTTAAGGCCCCATACGTCTTACTCACTGTAATCTATAGCATTGAGAATAATGGAGCACTGTGTGTTAAACCAACAGACAGGAAAAGGATCTGTGTAATTACTGCACCCCCCCCACAAGCCCTCCCACAATAATCTCGACATTTTTTTATTTTGACCCCCCCCCCTTTTCAGCCCGTATGTATGCAGGGGAGACCCCCACAGCCCCCCTACATGTATTAAATACTATAACCATCCCCCACATGTATATGGGTATAAAGGGGGTAGAGATTCTTTTTAAATGTCGACATTTCGGGGGTTGCAGTAATTGTATAATCCATTGAAAAGGTGAGGACTGTTCATACTCTGCATTGTTCACCAATACTTAGCAATGGACACGGTTGACGTCTTGTAGAGATACTGACTTTTTTCTTCACTTTGTTCCTCATTAAAAGGTTGGCGTTGAGGGGTATGGGGGGAGTTGGTGGTAATTCCGTCACTGACACTTTCACCACACTGCCAAATTATAATTTTGGCATATTTACCACTGACGGTATTAGCGCACAATAAATCTGCCACTTTTTGGCGGGAAAGTGGAGGATTTACCTCCAGCTTGCACCATGGAGTCCTATGAAGGGACGGCTGCAGGACCTTTCAAGTGTTTCAAATAAAAGGGGCCTCAAGCATCAGGGGTCCCCCCCAGAAACTGCTCCCATGTTTCCAGTCAGCAGTCTTATAATATGGCAATGGATTCCTGTCTATATTATTTTCGTTCTGGGGCTTTAATTGTGTTCTTTGCAACACTCACAATGCAAGCTTCATTTGTTGAAGCCCTTCAGTGTGTCACTTGGAAGTGACAACCTGAAGGGCTCCAGCAAGAAGTTTGTAATGCGAACGCTGCAAAGTGCACAGTTAAAGCTAAAAAAAGTAAAATGCACCTGTGCATTAATAGCTCTCGATAAGCATGAGACGGCTAGCTAGCAGGGAGCTGAAGCAATAACTTCCCACTGAAAAGCTATACATTCTTCTTTGTCAGCAAGGGGCTGATGTGGAGGAACCAGTATTAAAAGACAACAAGGTGATGATCAGTGGGCATTTGGTGTTTCAGCTCCCTGCTAGTTGGCGGTCTCGTTATAATTGGTGGCTATTAACCGAGTGGCTGTATTTGCCTCCATTATAATTCCGCTCTGAGCAAGGGGGGGGGTTCAAACCATCATGTTGTAATGGGTCCTTGCGCTTCTTCAACCATGTCCTATGGACTCCAAAAATGGGGAATTACTACCACTTGTAATCCTGTGTTAACAGTAAATGTGTTTGGCGGTATTACGGCAGATTTACTGCACAAGTAACTTTAAACTCATAATGAGGCCTTTTGTCTTAGAGGTCTGCCCGCTGATGCTGCTGTTTTGCATTAACCTCGGGCCTAAGGCTTACATCGAGTCTTGTCAGCGCTAAGGCTTGCATCACTTTGATGTTGTGAGATCAGTCTTTAAACGTTTACAGACTTTCACCTCGGACTCATACGATGAATCCAGGGAATTCGTCCCTTCTCCACAAGGGGGGGGGGGCCTTCCTGTAAGGCTAGGGAGCTTAGCCCGCTCTGCAATACCCTGCCTACAGATAAAGGCAAGTGGGACCTCCCCGGCAGAGACTGACACATACTGTGGTCTGCGCAAAATATTTTGATATACCAAATCCTGTAAGTCATCAAGACTGGGACTTAAAAACACAAAAGCAGAGCACCAATGCTGAGGCAAAGGGACTCCTAAAAGATACTTTCTCTAAGTAAGACTGCTCCATCCGTTGGGGTGAGTACATGGATAAGCGTACACCCAGAGAGAGACATGAGAGAACAAGACAGAGGAAATAGAGAACCACGCACGCAATCTGGGGGAGGCCCCAAGGTGCGTTCGTCCTGACGTTGGAAGAAATCGGGAAGCTCACGAGTTTCAAACACGCCTGCATCACAGAACAGTACGCCGGGACCGAAGCGTGAGAGAGCAGAAGGTGGTGGTTTGTGGTGGATCCATGGTCCAAATAACTTCGCTGATACCACCACCTGAAAAGCCTGCTGAAAGTCCAGTCGCACAACAGAGGACCGGGACACCGCAAGGAAGACACCGGAAACTACGGCAAACCACAGCACAAGCAAAGCAAGGGAAGTGAAGGCGTCTGCCGTCTGTGAACTCAAAGGGCCCCTGAGGCAGAAGGCTCCCGAAAAAAGTTCTCTGAGCAAAACGAAGAAATGGGAGAACAGGAAGCCCAGGAAGGACCCGGGTAATCATTATACTGAACAGTTTACTTGTCCCGGTACACAATATGAAACGGCATTAAACGTAAAGCAAGTATTGTGAATCTAGAGAAAGAACTGTTGAACAAGTGAATAATGAGACGGGAGAAGGATGGATAAAAATACCCTGGGGAAAGGGAAAACTAATTCAGCCGATGGTACAAAGCCAATATGGTTCTCAAGAGAAAAACAGAAATGTCAGTGAGCCTACTGAAAGTAAACAATTGAATCACATCGCAAGTAAAGCCCAACAAAGGTCAGAGATTTACAACCAAGAGGGGAGAATTAATATGAGATCCACAAGAAGGATCCTCAAAGAGGAGAGCAAACCCAATAAAGGAACTTAAGAGTTTAATCCAAGAAGTCACAAGAGACTATTTGTGCATTATGTATTAAAGAAAGTTCAATTACCCAAGCAAGGAGCTGAAGAGTTCTGCTCCCAAGAAGTCAAGAGAAGCTGTTAATTCCAAAGACTGGTACTAGAGGTACCCTCAGGAGAAGGTAGTCCTTCTCCTGACCTTAGTTGATTTTTCATAGAGGGAGGGTCGGTAAGGATTGTTTTGGGCAGCAGACTTAATCCTTTGGACATTCACGACTGACGGATAAGCACCTTAGTTAATCAAATAGCTAGGGAACACCCATTGTGTTAGGGAAAGGTAGGTACCATCACTACATTTTGATAAAACTCTTGGTACCATGTCCTCAGTGAGTCCATGTCCTCCTTCTGACTTGCTACGCTCTGTTCACATTTACAAGGTTTAGGCATTTGAATTATTTCATGTAAATCACATTTTTTGCCAAGCAATATGGGCTGTTTGAAATGATTTTTGCCGGATCTTTGCACAACTCTGTGAAAAGTATGGATTTATCAGTGAACACACCTGGTTAGTCATCAAGTGGGAAGCATAAAGTGTGTTCCTTGATACAGTTCCAAGGAAGTAGATGGTAGTACAGATCCTTTCAACGTCTTCATTTGTTTGCACACAGTTGCCCTTTGTTCTCCTCAGTCACTCTGTCAACTCGTCTTTTCTTTTCTCTGTTACTGTCCTGTTTCTTCACTCTTATGTCTTTTCCGCTGTTAAATGTATGACGAATAGACAAAACATGTCATTTTATAGCAGAGAGACGAGAAAGCAGGTGAATGTTAATGTGTTTTGATTGGATTTCACTAGGGACGATCAGTACAGTGAGGGTGGATTATTGCACCACCATTGAATTGCGTAATGCAAATATTCCCCCACATTCCCAGGAGCAACATAGCTTCAGTTGGACCCATGGCACCTTCAGGCAGTCTTTAGTATTTATTTTATTTATAGCGCACACCAGGCCCAGGGGCAACTGGGCGCATCACTTAGTTGCAACATGAAAAGGCAGACAGAGCATTTATAATTTACAAAAGTTACAGATATATACAAGGCAGTTACACAGCGAACATCATAGCTAAACCTATATACAAAAGGTAGGGCAGGTTGTTAGTGCCTGGGGGGGGAGGTGGGCCAGCGGAAGGGGGGGGTCTTGGGCGGACAGCCACGCTTTGGCCAAGTGTTTGAATCTAAGGAAGGACGGCTATGCTCTTAGCGCATTGGGGAAAGTGTTCCATAATTTAGCTGCCATTACTGGGAAGCTGGTTCCGCCTGATCTTTGAAGGTTGAAACGTGATATGACGAGGCAGTTGGTTTGAGCCATTTTGCGGGGTCTGTTGGAGTTGTGGAAGGCAAATCTGTAGTCCTGGTAACAAGGTGCTTGGTTGTAGAGGCATTTGTGAGTAAAGGCCAGAGTTTTCAGTGAGATACGTTGTGGGACTGAGAGCCATCGAATGTTACGTCTGGTGTCAGAAATGTGTTGGTGCCTGGAGATATTAAGTGCTGCTCTGATAGCATTGTTTTGGACAATTTGTAACTTATTTAAGTTAAAGCGGTTGGTACCCAAGTAGAGGGCGTTACAATAATCAATTTTAGACAGCACAAGAGTCCTGGCCAATGTAACACAATTGGTTGTGGAGAGAAAAGGGCGGCTGGCTGTGATAAGCTTGTAGGTATATGCAGCTGCGGAGGGGACTGCATTAGTTTGTCTGACCAAGGATAGGGTAGAGTCGATATAAATCTCTAGAGTTTTGGTGTCCTTGGGAGTCAGGATGGAATTGCCATCGATGGTGAAGGATTTGAATGCAGGGTCAAGTTTGGTACATTTTTGGGGTGAGCCAAGAAGAGGAGCTCTGTCTTTTCGTCATTTAGACAGAGTCCATGTTGCGCCATCCAGGCTTGGATGACTTGGTAGATGGCATTCACGGAGAGAGAGTCGGCAGAGTAATCTCCTGAGATCGGGATGAGTATCTGGGTGTCGTCAGCATAATTGGTGTATGGGACACCCAGATAATCCAAGATATCGAATAGAGGTTTTGTGAACACGTTATACAACGTGGGGGAGACACAAGATCCTTGTGGCACACCGCAAGTGACAGGTGAGGGCGGGGCAGCTGCTAGTGGAGAAAAGACACGCATCAATCTATTGTCCATGAAAGAGCTAATCCAGGCTGTGGCTTTGTCGGAATAGTGTGCAGCTGATTTGAGGTATTGACAGAGTATTTGGTGATTGACGAGATGAAAGGCCGCAGAAAGGTCGAGGAGGAGTAGTAGAGCGAGTTTGTCCTTGTCTTTTAGGTCTTCAATCTGAGTTTTAAAATCGATAAGGGCAGTTTCAGTGCCGTGACGCGGTCGAAACCCAGATTGCCTTAGTCCCAAGAGTTTATTGGATTCAAGGTAATCTTGAATTTGTAGGTATGCAGCTCGGTCAAGGATTTTAAGTAGAAACAGGACTGTGGTGATGGGCCTGTAATTGGTAGGTATGCTGGCATCCAGTGTTGTTTTTTTCAGGAGCGGGATGACCCAAGCATCCTTCAGGTTGTCCGGTACAATCCCAGTGCTGAAGGAGGAATTAATGAGTGTGGTGATAAATGGAGCTAGCTCATGAGCTGCTTCCTTGATGATGGGCGCGAGGCAGAGATCCCCTTGGCAATTAGAGGGTTTACAGCTACTGATGATATTTTCCACTTCAGTAATAGAGAGTGGAGAGAAGCTGAAAGGAGTCAGGGAATCGGGGATAGAGTTTTTTATAATCTGGAGAGGATTAGGTTGCAAGTTGGATTGTAAGCTAGTTTGTTTATTATTAATTTTGAATTGGAGGGAGGCAATCTTGTCTAGGAGAGCCTCTTGGATATTAGTGCACCAAGTGCTATCTTTGGTGCAAGTATTAGGTGCAGCGACAGGAGTTTCAAGTTTTTAAGATTCTGAACAGTTCTTTGGTGTTGGATTTGGCTTGCTCAATGCGTTTGTTGTAGGTGTCTTTTTTGCCTGGAGTATGGCTTCCTTATAGTTAAAGGTTGCTAAAAGGAGGGGAGATTTATTAGCTTCGAAAGGGTTGCTTTTCCAGTGTGATTCCTCAATTCGTTTTTCTTTGCACAGAGTTCTAAGCTGGGGTGTAAACCCGGAGTTGAGGTGAGCTTGAGGTTTAGGTTTTCTCAGTTTAGATGGGGCAATGAGGTCAAGGCCTTTTAGCATCGAGTGGTTTAAGGTGTCAACCAGGGTAGTGGGGTCAGAGCATGTGAGTACCTGATCATTAAGGACTGGTAGGATGAGAGGAAGAAGTCTGTTGCAGGTTATGTCACGCTTATTTCGTGTGGCAATAGCAGGTGCAACAGATGGAGTGGAGCTAATAGATTTGATGAGGATCTTAAAGGTAAGTAAGTTGTGGTCAGTCCACATACAAGGTTGGTTGGATATGACAATGATCGGGCAATTGAGGTCAGCTAACAAATCAAGGATTCTGCCCTTGGAGTGTGTGGGTAGGTTAATGTTCTGCATAAAGCCTGCGTTCGTGAGCATGCTGTCGATCGTCAAGGCAGCAGTGTCAGGGTCAGTGAGGCCAAGGTTTAGTGTTGTCTGTGAGAATGTTGGAGAGGTCTTCAGCGAAGGTGGATAGTGGCCCTGGTGGCCGGTAGAGTAGATGAAATGTAATGGTGTGGTTGGGGGTGAGGGCTAATTTGGCTGTTAGCGCTTCCATGGAAGGGAATTGGTGCACAGAGGAGAGGTGGAAGTTTAGAGAGTTTTTATGGATGATGGCAATGCCGTCACCTATGGAGTGATTAGTATTGCGATCATGTCTGATAATTTTGTAGCCTGAAGGAATGGCAAGAGTGAGTAATGGGCCAGAGGCCGCATGAAGCCAGGTTTCAGTGATAGCCATGAAGTCAAGGTCGTGGGTTAGGATGAGGTCTACCACTTCTAGAGCGTGGGCTGAGAGGGATCTGACATTAATTAAAGCTCCCTTGATGATGTTTGCATCAGGGAGGTTAGATTAGGAGGTGGGTGAGAGTGGCAAGGGGATGGTCCTGACGATAGGCTGAGGGTGTTTATTATGTCGAAAGGGTGTTGCATGGTGGTGACAGGCACGAGTGTGTCTTGAACCAAGTCTGGCGTTTCTCATAGTAAGAGGGCATGGTTGGTTCGGAGTTGGTCTGGAGGCAAAGTGTTGGAGCCATAAGGCAGGGTTATTAAGGTATGGATTGGTGTAGTGAGAGGTGGTAGGCATGGTTATGGTATTGTTATGGTGAGGAAGCGGTATCAGGTCCGTGGTGTGGTTGAATGCGGACACTGAGTAGAAAGTAAGGTAGAGTGTGATGGGCCGTGTTAATGCATATAAATTAGGGAGAGGAGGGTGGCGCGGGTGAAAGGCTGTAAGGGGCGGGAGCATGTTGACAAATGACGCTAGTCCTTAAATACAGTTGCCTGCATATAATACAGAGGGTAATGTTGAACAAGAGAACATAACAGACAGTTCAGCTAGACTAAAAGTATTAGCGTATTCACATAGGGTGAACTGAGTGGTTATTCAGTAGCAGGTTTGGTAGTATACAATCAGATTGGCAATACATGCATTCAGGTAAGTGGCTGCTACTAGGTGTATTCCAAGGTGAGCTAGAGAGAGTATACTGCAGCAAAGATCAAATGCATTTCCCCTTGGTCAGATACATATGCAGTACACATTAAGAGAGAGGTTGCAAAGCAGTCAAAGAAAGGTGCAGAATACAATCGGCAGGTGGAGGCACGGCGGAGTCGCTGTACCGTTTCTGCTATAGAACGTTATTGTGCAGGGCACTAGATATACAGCAGGAGTAACGTACATGCAGATGTAGTGGGTAGAACTCATTTTCAAAGGAGACCGAGTAACAGGTGTGTTGCCCTGCAACATAAAGTGCTGTAAATAGGGCACATACAGTAAATCAAGGCAAAATAATGCAGTCAACAATAATGTCTCAGAATTGGTAGCATGAAGCAATAGGAGTGTACAAGAGCAAGGGGCACATAACAGTCTCACTGTGCGGTAGATAAAGATGACGATAGTCAAGCACGCATGCAGGCGTGTGCGCGGCCGGGTGCCGAGGCAAAGCAAAATGACCTGGCGCAGCCCGCAGCTCGGTCAGCTCCGTCAGCAGGGGAGCCTTCTTTCTCAGCCTTACTTCGCAGGCCGGCTCTCGCCCGACGGTAGCTCGTGGTTGGTTAAGAATGAGCAGCCAATCATAGCGAGGCTATGCAGGGAAGTCAGGCAGCCGGGGAGGACAGAATCAGGCGCTGGGTGCACTCGGGCGGCGGCGATCTAAGGATAGTGCATCCCACAATAAACAAAGGTAGATCAGCCGTGGGCACCAGTTAAATCAATAACTAGGAGCAAAGGTGCAAGATTCACAAGATGTATACGCATATATTTCTTATTTAGAGCACTTAATGGCTCTCGTGATGGCGGAGCGTAGAGGGAGTTGTAGGCAGCTGATCGTGAGCATGCAGCTTGCCTCCTCGTCATGGCCGTGATGCACAGAAGGGATTGGGGTCCAGTAGCACGTAGCGACGCTGGGGAGCTCCTGCTCCTAGGGAGAGGCTCCAGGGGACTCTTGTCTTTTGAACCAACATCACTTTGCATGGTAGTACGTGTAGGCCAATACCTCTAATAGAAAGTGATCTCAAAAGGCCAAATCCACTTGGATAAAAAGTCAGTTGTCCGACAGTGTCCCACATAACGCAGTGTTAGTGACCTCACTTTTATGAACCTCATTTCTCAGCTTCTTAAATGAATGAGTGATGGTTTTAATAGTGTTGATTTTGTTCATAGTTTGCGGCCTGTAATTTCTAAGAAGGTAATCGCGCTCGGGTTACCCTAGTTTGTTACATACAGTGCTTGAACAGTAACCAGTTGTGAACCTGTGCTGCTAGAGGTGAAAAGCTTCTAACTCCATGCCAGTTAAACGTATCTTCCTTCAGGTGACACCTCATTGAATGGTTTGAAGTCATTCTTTTCGAACAAGACATGGTCGAAATATTTTGTGCATAGGTTTATTATTCTCAAAACACCTTTTCTCTGTGAACGTATTATCTGGTTCCCAGGCTTCCTCTGCTTTCTCCAGCGCCATCCTTCTGCCATTTCCGCTTTTTTCTTTGTCCTCAGGGTACATTCCATATTCATGATTCATCGCATTTACCATATGCAGATCGTTTGCTGATTATTGATGGCTCACTGACACACTGGATTTTAGAAACCAGTCTGATTTAAAAAAAAAAAATAAAAAAAAAATAAATAAAATAACCTCGCTGAATATTTATTAACAAATGTGTCCATAAAATTAATTTCAGTGAATTATTTTTTTTGGATTTTGAAAAGCCAACTTATTTTCTATTTGATAGGTTGTTGAGATCCTGACGAGAAGCAGGCTGGACAAATAAGTCGATTCAACAATGTATTCGAAGAGACTATAGAAGGATAGAGCCGGATACCACACAGGTCTGCAGCACGATAGTGCAAAGACAGTAGGACAATGATCGAGTCAAGGTCCTCGGAAGGCTGGTGATGGGGAAGCAAAAAAAGGCCCATGGTAGTTGGGCCACTAGGCAGCAAACGCTCTAGAAGAGCAAAGCATGTCAACACCAAAGCGCTATTCAGATGAGAGCTCTCTTTTGTACTGTTTGTGCTGATCACTTATGTCTGGTAATGTGGCTAATGCAGCTTGGGGCAAGCGCTTTATACTCCTTGATGAAGTAAGAGAGTTATGCTGAAGCAGCTATTTCTTGGTATCCACATGCTATAGACAAATCAAAATGCCACTTCTGTGTGGTTTCCACCATCTTAGAGACCAGAGGTAGGTGCTACAAAACCTCCAGGCATGGGCTCAAGACCATGGGCTGCATCAGTCCGTGAGTGAGCTTTGATGACTGGGAGTTCGGAGAACAGACTACAAGGACGCATTGGAGCGGGAAGTCCAGCAGTGGGGAACAGGGCATTCATACTTGCATTTAAGTGCCCTCCAGAATGTCACACAGAATCTGAAGTCACTCTTACTTGATCATAGGGAGATCACATGGACCATGTCACAGCAGGAGGTAGAAGGAGCCAACAAAACAGACGCGTGGAGTCCTGTCGGTGAGTGGTGTCCGTGTGACTGAAGAGAGCTGTCAAGCAGTACTCCATACTTTTAGGTGTCTGGGCTTGGGGACGAAACAAGATCTCTTTTTCCACAGCATAAAAGCATACTTTCTCTTTAAAATAAATGTTGAGTTGTGCAGTAGATGTGGAAGCGTTGGCATGGCTAGTTCCGCTGACCCCGCCCCCGGCAACACCTGTCTGTCCTTTTCTCTGTGAGGATGGGACTGCACGCTCTGCAGGACATGCATCAATTGTTTACAGCATACTTGTTTTTCCCTCATTTTTCTCCTCAATCCTCGCCTTACGTCAACAGCTGTTGGTTCGTTTGACAGGTGTAGTGGGTTTTGTGACCTGCCCTTCTGTAAGCATTACGTGGCAGTAGACTGCCACAGGCTCAGTTTATGGTGTTTAGTCCCGGAACAGCGGTGGGTGGATTAAGCTTCATGTCACGCTGTTACGCCCCATGCACTTAATTGAACTTTAGGCCGCTTTCCACATCTCCACCGAAGCACATCACGTAGTTCATCAGAGCAAGGAAGACAAGACCTCAAGTAAGTCTCCCAGCACCCCACACTAGCGGGAGGGACACAAGTCCTGCTGCAGTTCGCTACTGATCTACCGCTACTAACAATGAGGATTCCTCGGAACCTGATACTGGAGCCCGATCTGCAGCCTCGCAGGCTTTTTTACTGTTGCTCGCACTGAGCACCCCCTGCGGTCTGGGACTGGATCGGTTAGACCCAAGGGAATGCCTCATTGTGGAAAGACTGCTAGGCCCAGAGAGCCTGAGGGTTGCCAACCTTCTGGAGCTCGTTGCAAGGACACTGCTCTGGGTATCCCCCTGAGGGCCAGGATGGGCCTGTGAAGTCTATCGCCGCGCCGAGCAAGCCTTAAAGAACAAGTCTCGGGCCATAAATGATATGAGGCCAGAAAAGTGCACACAAATTGCTGGAATCGGTTCATTTATGAGGACCTCCTTAAATACCTTGGAGAGTTAAGGAGCAGCAGCAGCAAAGTCCCCTCAGGACTTCGAGTACTTCAGAAAGACCAAAAGAACAATGTTGCAGCCCTCACAAAATGGCAGTGAGATGTCAGGAATAAATGAGAGAAACATCAGTGTTGGGTTTCTCCCACCACAGAGACTATATCTTAGGTTCTGTAAAGAAGGCATTGTATCAAACAGTAAGACAGACACAAGTGACCACAGTTCAAGGGTGTTTATTGAATTTCAATTGGGTTTGAAAAACTCTGATCTAATCCTAAGTCTAAAGATGGGAGCAAGCTACGGCCATCAAATAATAACTCGGTCCTAGTGCTGTCTTGTCAAAATAAAAGGGCCTATGTTAATAAACCTATTGCCAATCCTTACTTCTAAATACAAATGGTGTGGGAAACAATGTTGTAGAAAAGAAAAGTGTTCCAGAAATATGTGAGGATAGTTAAGCCATTAGCTTCCCTTCACCACGTTTTCAGCACGGGACGAGCTTAACACATACTCTGGATTTTCTAGCACAAGGATGCATTTCAAAATCTCAGTATCAGGGCCTTCCGTGCCAAAGTCTCTTTGCCATTCAAAGTCCTTTACTTCAGAGGGACTGATGCGACAAATATGAAATGTTCCTTTCTCTTCAGGATTCTCATATGCACATTTTCTCTTGTGATTCACTGTCCAACTTGGGTCCCCCTCTGCCGGGCTCATACCCATTTTAACACAAAACTTTTAATTAGTCTTCATCAGCCGGGCTCGGACCAATTTCTCTCGTTTTTCCAAACTTTCTTTACTGTATCAAAATCAAATACTTTCGACTGTGCGCTGGATTTTGCTTGACCCGTCGCAGTAACACTTCAATTTACAATTCCTTTATAATTCTTTGAGTTTCACTTTTGCCACTTCTCAGCTGCATACCTTACAGAGACCTTCGATTGAGCACACATGCGGGGCCTGACCACTCTGTCAAAAGTATCGTATCTTTTCCTCTCAAAGTTCAAAGACTCATTAGCAGTTCAACTTTACTTGTGTCTTTTATCACACACGTTTTAACAATGTTTGTTCCAGGACTCGCCAGACAATGTTGCTGCTTGCAATCTTGGCTTCAACACAGACCGGTCTTGTATCGGTCTCCGGAACTCGCTGGTTCTGTCGATTTCACTGATGCTGCTTTGTTCTTGGAGCCAAAGATGGTACCACGGCAGCTGTTGCTTCTCTGCACCTTTATTAGTGACCCGGGAGAGCTCTGGGTATCTCCGACACACAATGCAGGATTCTTCAGCTGGTTTCCTGACCTTACGCTTTCTATTTTCGAGGGGTCTTGACAGTAACGGTTACTTGTCAGAAAGGTCAAGGGAATTTCCCTCCTTGCAATCCCCTCCTGTTTTGCCACCTTTCTTCTCTCATCCAGCTGCCGCCTCGAAACTGCTGTTTCCTCGTGCGCTTTGTCTCGCTCATTGTGTGCTCTCGTGCTCTGCCTTTTATCCATGTGGGGAAGTTTAATGGAAGTCCGGTGTGACTAATTGTCATTTATGGGACATTCCTCCGTCCTGTGGGACGGGACCGGAA
The DNA here is from genome assembly GCF_040938575.1 of Ambystoma mexicanum. NCBI lineage: Eukaryota > Metazoa > Chordata > Amphibia > Caudata > Ambystomatidae > Ambystoma > Ambystoma mexicanum. The sequence continues at coordinate 760,492,285 of NC_090937.1, read as the reverse complement.
CACTTTGTAAAAAGCATCACATATTTAAAAAATGTCCTTCCTCTCTATTTACGCGGGGTACCGCACGCGTCCGTAACCCCGCCCTCCTTAGCTCCGCCCAGCGCATCGCCCATCAGTCCTTTTCTACGCACGTTCGGGACTGGACGCACTTGCATCTTCGGAAGATTTTTTCCTCCCAGTGCCCTTCTCTCCTGCTCCGGTTTACCGGTCACGTAGTAGTCCATCTATGCCGGTTCGGTTAGATTTTCCTTCTTGTTCTTCTTGCGAGCGACGCTTCGCTAGGGTGGATCCCCATCCTCTTTGTTTAGAGTGTTTGGGTCCGGATCACCGGTGGGACTCGTGCTTCTACTGCGATTCCCTTTCAGTCCGGGCACCCGAACGTCATCTGGAGCGGTGGGAGGAGGTGTTTCAGCGCGTACCTCCCATTTTCAGAGTTTCATCGACGAGAAGAAGAGACGTCCGGTAAGTTCTTTCGTTTTTAGGGCACCCTGACCGGTCTTCCCGGTCCGGGAGGGGCTTCAAAAGCTCTGTTACCGGGGTTTCCCCTGAGGTGCCTTGTAGGCCTAAAAAAGGTACCAGAGTGTTCTCTGAGGGCCTCTGTGAGGGGCCTGCCTACACCCGATCACAATCTGAGGCCATTCCTGTGGGAGCTATTCAACTGCCCGGTTATACTGAGGCTGGGTTACCGGAGCTTGCTTTGAGGTCTCTTTGTCTGGAGCTTCCCATACAGACACCGGGGCGTGCCCAGAGGCCTCAGTAGAGCCTTTCTGTACCGAACCAAGGTTTGAGGCCCCTTGTGTGGGATCTGGTACGAGGTTCCTCTTTCTGAGTCTAAGGGTGACCGACAGAACTGAGAGGCCTGTTAAGGTCTTGTCGGTGAGGTGTATTCCTCATCGTTCCCACCCTGGTGGTGATACTGGTTCTGTCGAGGGGGCACAGAGTGAGGTCGCTGACCGTAATTCCTATGTTACCGGCGTGGCCGATGTTCCTCTTTTAGAGGCTAATTTGGCTGATAGTATGGCTTAGAAACATCCTATGCCACATGCTGCGAGGTTCCTTGTGTCAAGACCCCTGATCCGTCTGTGGAGTCCCCATGCCTCACTCACACATGTGACACAGTTCTACTCAGGTGCTGACAAAATGGTGCCCGTTCCTGCTTGAACTACGGCGGCCATTTTGGACTCTTCCCTTACACCTACGCCATCAGCGTTGGGTGGTGGGAGCATTTTTTCAGGTGAACATCGTTTTCCTTGTGTGCCGTTTCGTCCAGTTTACGACTGGAACGCTTGGATGCCATTACTGCACACAGTCTCGCTTCCTGCGGCATCTGCGCCATTGATGTGTTAATTCGGCTGGAGAGGGCCCTTGTTGGCAGGCCTCTCCCTTGCAGCCCTGGAGCTACTCCTCTCATGAGAAGCCTCTGCCCGCCCCAGTGTCTAAGCCTTTGGGGGAGGATGCTTTTTTCGGAAAATTTCAGATGCTCATGCACTCTGTCCCCATGAAGGAGTATTTCAGAGGTCTTTAAAAGGACATCTGCCCTCCAATGCCGAATCCTGTGCCGACGGTTCCTGTCATAGCACTGGTTGTTCCGGCAGCTGTTCAGCTTCTACCGGTTGGCCCATCTCCAGCCCTTCCGCCCCTGCCTCCCTTGTCTCAAATAGACAAGTCTTCAGCGGAGCCAGATGTATCGCAGGTCGATCCGGACGTGTTGGATGACACACAAGGGGATGAGGATGACGATGACCAGCCCCGCTCTGTTAGGGCGTTCCATGACCGGGTATTGGACATGATGGCTCTTCTGGATGTTCCAGTACCTGAGATACCCCCTCCGCAAGAAGGGTTGCTTTCTGGGGCCTTCACCTTATCTCCTCAGGAGCGCACCGGCTTGTTCTTCTAGGACGTTTTGGCCGAGGTCCACAAGGTCTGGAATAAGCCACACTCTGGACTGCAGGTTAACAAAAAGATTGACGCTCGTTATAGGCTTCATACCTTGGAAGAGATAGCCTTAGCCTCTTACCCGCTCCCTTCCTCCACAGTGGTGGTGGCCACTACAGTCCAGACCGGCTTCAGCGTCGTCTACAGTGGCGGCTCAGATTCTGGCCAAAGAGGACAAGCTGCTCGACTCTGTGGGGAGGAAGATCTTTGCTTATTCAGCCCTGCAGCTGCACCAGACAAACACAGAGCTCATATTAGCTGGGGCGAATATGAAAATGTGGAAAGGTCTGTTGGAATTTGAGGAGTTAATTCCTGCGACAAGCTGGACGATTTTAAGGCTGGGTTGTCAGATGCCAGAGTCCTGGCGCAGGATATGCTTGAGACTGCGGCGCATCATGTCGACACGTCGGCTCGGGGCCTCATGCTTGGCATGGACGCCCTTCGTCTGGCTTGGCTTCATGCCACAAAGTTTTCCAAGGAGGTTCAGGATAAAGTTCTGGACCTGCCCTTTGATGGCAAAGAACTGTTCCATTCATCAACGGAGCTGACTAAGACTAAGGACAGCACCCACCCAGACAGTCAAGTCCCTGTCTGTTCCGGTGAAACCTCCTTTCAGGGCTCAGAGAACGTCCTTGCAGCCTCGGTCCTCCTCTGGTTTTCGGGGGTTTCTGGATCGAAAGACACATAGTCGATCCTCCAGCTGGAAACTCTTGTCGGCGTCAGCAGCTACGCCGATTTTTCTCTTGGTCCTCTGCCTCCTCCTCAGGATCTGGGGGGTCTCGCCACCATTAAACCTGCTAAATAAGGTTTTTCGGCACTCGCACGAGACCCCGGTGGGAGGGCGCATTGCGTCTCACTGGGGGACGTGGCAGACCATCACCGAGGATCGGTGGGTCTTGTCCGTTGCCCGGGCAGGCTTCCGCTTGCCCCTTCCCCCTACCCCACCCTTCAATCCTCTGTTCCAGCAGTCGGGGATGCCCTCCCTCCGAGCCGAAGACCATAAGCTTCTGGATCTCAAGGCGGGGGAGCTGTCATGATCTCTGCTTCCAAAAGGTCAGGGTTTTCCCAACTCCCTTGGAAGCAGATCCATAACCCAGGTTCCGAGTGCCAACCAGTCCCAATTGGGACCTTTTGGACCCAGTCCTGGGGCCAGTGGCACCAGGCTCATAAATATGCCCAGTCCCAGCGCTGGAAGCGCCGGGCTCATAATGCTTGGGTGGACTTACCTGCAGCAGACCATGCTGCTTACTTGCCTGCCAGTTGAGCCTCTGATCCTCTTCTGTTTGGAACTACTTTTCCTGTTGGGTGGGGCAGGAGCCACTCCCTAGGTTCAGAACACTGGAACTCTTCTGGAAAGCAGGAACTCTTTTCTTACCTAGGCGTGGCTGTGGAAGGAGACACCTAAGCACTACAGGAGGCTATTTAAACCACACCCGATGGATGAATCTTGCTTTGCGTTATTCTGCATCCTCTGCAGCAGAACGCTCATCGTGTCTTCTGCATCTGATCCTGGGCCTAAGGAAAAAGGCTTACCATCCTGAATCCAGTCTTCAGCAACACCTATAAAGACAAGAAAGAACAGGTTAGTATTACGGTCTTCAGTGACAGCGCTTCACTTACCTGGTCCATCGGCTGTCACCAACGCCTCGCGCTGCATTCCGGCATCTGAAAGACAAAGGCTTACCTACTCTTCGTGCGCTCCGGAGGTCTTCGCACTGCATTCCGGCATCTGAAAGACAAAACAAGGTGCGTTTAAAGACATTGGGGAACTTTAATACTCACGTGCCATTACTCCTTTCCACATCTAACCCAGTGGGTATTCCGGCACCCTGCAGCCGCTCCGAACTTGTACCTGCAAAATAAAAAGACAGTTAGAGCGCATCGTGAAGCAGGCAACAAGCGCTTACTTACGTGCTTCCAGGCACTTCTATTCATCACACGGGCTCCATCTTCAACTCACTTCAGCCCGTCATCCGCCATCGCCGGAACCCTGCAAAACAAGAGACATCATTACTAAAGACTTTTAAAGACATTAGAATTACTCGAAACTTACTGTTCGTGCAGTAAACGACGGACAGCAGTCCTCTGAAGTCAAGAGGCCTGCTCCCCTTATCCAGTGAAGAAACTGGTTACAGCACCCTGCCCCGAGGCAGATGGAGAGCACGGCGTTCACTTACCTAAGGTGAGAGCGTTAACCTTTGGGGTTCTACAGGAGAAGAGAAAGGGAAGAAGAGAGCGACATTCAATAACCCAGTTCATTAATCCCATATTTTCTATCTGCAGACATCTTACCCTTCGAGTCAGACATACAGTGCACAGAGGTCCAGCCCAAAGAGCCAGCCGTGTGTTACACATCACCTTTGAAGATACGGTATACGCCCAGTCAAGACCGGCGCCTCTACGGGAATCAGGTGAGCGTTACAGGAGCCCGTTCCCATAGGGGAGCGAGGGGAAGGCTTCTACTCCTGTCTGTTTACAGTGCCCAAACCCAACCAGGCTGGCCTGCACACCATCCTAGACCTTTCCCAGTTCAACGTTTCTCTCCCCCAAGAGATTTTCAAGCTGATCACCCCCTGTCAGATAAAGTCCTCTCTACAGAAGGGCGACTGGCTCAGCGTGGTGGACTTTCAGGATGCTTATATGCATATCCTCATTTGGAGCCCGCATCGGAAATACCTATGGTTTTCCTTGGGGCAGGAGCATTTCCAGTTTTGTGTGCTCCCGTTTGGTCCCAACTCTGCTGGTCTTTACGAAGATGTCGGTCATCGCAGCTTATCTTTGGCTACAGGGTATCCATGTGTATCTGTATTTGGACGATTGGCTGCTGCGCAGTTCTTGTCCACTGAAAGCCTCGAGCACCTTTCAGTCTCTCCTCCAGCTCCTGTTCCACCTTGGGCTGGCGGTAATCCTCCATGACGGTCTCTCAGGACTTGATCTTCCTGGGTTTTCGTTGGAACACGATCGATTGCAGAGTGTACCTGACTGGGGACAGAATGGCGGATCTGTTGGCCACGTGTCCGGTGTTTATGCAGTCGGAGAGCATGTCGGGCTGGTGGTTCCAGAGGCTTCTGGGCCTCATGGCTTTTTGTGTGCTGGCTCTTCCTCTGGCTCGTCTCAAGATGAGGCGGACACAGAAGGCTCTTCTGAGCTCATGGCTTCAAGAGTGGAACCAGATTCCATAATGATGATGGTTCCACCTTTCATGGGGGTGGACCTCTTGTGGTGGTCGTCCCTCGGCAATCTGTCGGTGGGCACTCCCTTCCAGGAACCTTGCCCACCTTTGACTGTCACAACGGATTCCTCCCTTCTGGGTTGGGGTGCGACGCTGGACCATCTTCAGGTCTTCGATCTTTGGTCGCCACAGGACAGACTGCTTCATATAAATTATCTGGAGCTCTTGACAATATTCCTGGTGCTGAAAGCGTTCAAACCAGGCATTTTCAACAGGGTGATCCGTGTCCGCACGGACAGTGCGGTGTCCATGTTCTATATCAACAAGCGGGGGGGGGTATCAGGTGGTCTCCTCTTGTGGATCTTGCCATTCAGATTTGGGAATGGGCCATTCATTATGGTATCTGGCTGGTAGCAGTACACATCCTGGGCCAGCTGAATGTCACTGCAGATGCCCTCAGCCGACGAGCAATTGTCAGCTACGAGTGAGAACTGAACATGGAGAGCCTCTCGGATATTTTTCATTGTTGGGGCACTCTAGAGGTGGACCTCTTTGCAACGTCTACAAACAGGAAGCTTCCCCTGTATGCCTCCAGGAACGGGGATGCTCTTGAGATTCCATGGCACAACATGAAGGCCTACGCTTTTCCGCCCCTTCCTCTGATCCATCGGGTGCTTTGCAAGCTATGGAACGCAGTGAATTGCTCCCTGCTGTTCATCGCCCCTTGGTGGCCGGCCAGGTTTTGGTTTTCAGAGCTTCAGCATCTATCGTTGTGCTCGCCGCTCAAGCTTCTGCTGCTCCCTGATCTGCTTCATCAGAGCGATCAGCAGCTTGGCGCCCCTCCCCGCAATCGTTCAGCTTGGTGGCCTGCTGCCTGAGTTCAGATCTTTAGAGTGTTTCAATTTGTCCGCGGATAACATGCACATCATTCAGTCGACCAGGAAGCCCCTCTACAAGATCTCAGTATAGAAGTTAATGGCTTTGTTTCTGCTACTGGTGTTTGGCTAAGCAGCTGGACTCCAGGGAGGCTATCGACATGGTCCTGTCCTTTGTTTCACATCTGGCAGATTCTACCATCCATGTCTTGTCCTGCAGGACTTAGTTATCGGCTGTTGCCGCTTATTTGTCCACTGACCCGTGCTCATTTTCACTGTATAATCCAGTCATTAAAAGAAACTTTGCGGGCATGATGCATTTTTATCCTCCTGTTCGCAACCTGCATCCAAGGTGGGATTTGAATGTGGTTCTTACGGCCTTGTGTCATAAGCCTTTTGAGCCCATGGCTACTGTCGATTTTAAGTACCTTTCATGGAAAGTGTCCTTTTTGATTGCAGTGACTTCGTCAAGGCGTGTAAGTGAGCTTCAGGCCTTGTCGGTAGAGCATTCATTCCTTACTTTTCATAAGGATAAGGTTGTCCTGCGGATGAATCCCACCTTTCTTCCAAAGGTTGTCTCCGATTTTCATTTGAATCAGTCAATTTCATTGCATGTCTTCTTCCCAGACCCAGCCTCAGAGGCCGAAAGGGTTCTGCAATGCCTGGACGTTAGAAGAGTCCTTAAGTTCTTTCTGGACAGAACATCTGAGCTTAGGAACTCTTTGCAGCTTTTTGTGACCTTCGGAAATCCACAAGGAAAGCCAGCCTCGAAAGCGACCATCTCCCGATGGATCTCTGCCTGCATTTCTGAGGCGTATACCATTCAGGGTCTTTGGGCCCAAAGGGAATTCATGCTCATCTGGTGCGTGGCAAGACTGCTGCTGTTGCCTTCCAAAAATATGTTCCCTGGGAGACCATCGTGAAAGCGGCTACGTGGGCCTCCCCATCGGCTTTTTGTAAACATTAATGTCTGGACTTGAGCTCCAGGGCTGATGCTCAGTTCGGTCAAGCTGTGCTTAGGGACTTGTTTCAATGAGTAGTTTTCCATCCACCCACAATTCCTGTGAGGAGTGCTTGGGAATCCCCCATAAGTATGGAGGAAAGGGAACGGAACGTAGGCGTATAATAAAGTTACTCTCCGTAGTAACTACCTTACTCCTAGTCCCCTTTCCTCCATACGCCCGCCCGCCGTCCCCTCTAAAAACGTTCCTCTGTTATTGCTTAAAGGTCATAGACCTGGCGATAGAAAAGGACTGATATGCGATGGGCGGAGCTAAGGAGGGCAGGGTTACGGCCGTGTGCAGTACCCCCCCCCGTAAAAAGAGAGGAGGGCACTTTTTGTGATGCTTTTTACAAAGTGCTTCAGTCCCGTGCCACAGGGCGGAGGAATGTCCCATAAGTATGGAGTAAAAGGGGACTATGGACTAGGAGTAAGGTAGTCACTACGGTGAGCAACTTTATTTAAAAAATTGCACTTAAAATGGACTTTGAAAAAAAGTGTGTGGCAAATCCACTTTTTGAAATATCAAACAAATTGCAAGGTATCCAGGATAACCCCCTCATCGTACTATAAAGGTGGTGTGGGCTTCACCTCAACCCTATCTGTGACCTGCCAGAAAATGTAATTCGGACACCACATTCATCATCGGAGCTTAGCAAGGACGGTTCCACACCAGGGCCCAACTACAAATACAGATCTGAAAGATGCCTTTCTCTTACGTCCCATCCCCTCCATACCACATGGTCGTCCCTTCCAAGGGATGGGAGATGGAACCTTTTTCACCAGAAAAAACCTTCCTCTTTAAATTTAGAGGCGCACGGGGGCGCCACACCTCAGTGCCCTTTTCCGCATCGACGGGAACGGGCCGAATTCACCAGCGCTCCTGGGTTTGGCTTCGGCCATGTAATGCCACGCGCGGATACTTCTTCTGTTGTCTTTTTTTATTTTTTATCATTCAGGTACTTGGTCCTCAGGCGTCACGCTCCTCCCCGGCGCATGTCTACTTCTACAGGGTTCAGCAAGTGTCCATCCTGCAATGGGCTCTTTCCAACTAAAAACCCCCATGCCCTCTGCCGGTTCCATGCGTTAAAATCACGGCAAAAATGGCAGTGAACACAAAATATCGCAGCAAAAAGGCTGCGGTTTTGCAGCTGCAATCCATGTTAAGGATGCGGGGAACACCCCCAAAACCCCCGCTCCCCTTAAATGGTGTAATGGGGTACACCTTTAACGCGGCAAACCACGGCATTTTAGCTGCATTTTTTTTGTAAAGGCGACATTTTTGCCGCAATTTTATCACTGCATACCTCACTGCCTGTTTCCTTGGCCCAGACCACAGCTTGCAAGCTTGTACCACGTGCAACGTGCTCTCCTCAAGGTCTCTGAAGAACAGACTAGTCAGGTGGAGGGAACTCTTCCAGAGATTGCCTCCAGAGCACCTAAAGGACTTTGTCTATCATCGATCCAAGCCCAAGGTAGGGCTGCTCTTTTCCAGCCCACCCCGCAAGGGAGACTGCTTCCCAAGGACTCGCCTGTGCGGGAGGGACCGCTGAGGTCCTCATACCAGCACGAGTACTGAGGCTATATCAGCTACCGGCCGGCAGGCCGAGGGAGACAGTTGATCCTCCTGGTGACAGTGCTGAGGGACTGGAAGGTTATTTTACCGGGTCGTTACCCTAGGGGCCACACCTTAGTACCGGCAACATGTCAGAGAGGTCGCCTTTACGCAGTTCTACCGGCAGGTCTGCCGAGGGCGAAACGCCTACCATTAGAGTAAGGTATAAGAAGTAAATGTTTAGTGCTCGTTACAGTGGAAAAAGAGTGTCTGGCTAGCTGGGAGCAAGACAGTAGTAATAGTAGTGGTGGGAGGAAGCAGAGGAGTAGTGGGAGAGTGATGGGAGGATGAGAGGGATGTATGTCTTTACTTTTTCATTCACTTTGCCGTACATTTTTTTTTTTTTTTTTTTTTATTGAATATAGTTGCATTACAGCAACTTTTTCAGTTTTATACATATTACAAAAATCCATTCTTTCATAAATAAGAGCAATAGATCAATAAAACAACCATTTACAATTACAACCATCTTCCAAGTCAAAATTTCACAATTTAAGAGTATTGGCAATTTAACATAATGTATATCAGTCAGTCCATGTTTAAAGATTTTAAAAAATTGATGGTAGCAATCCTTATGCCCATACATTCAGTTGCAGCCAGAGCGACCCATCTGTTACTTGGGTCTATTTGAGCAAAATACACAACATATTTGGCAAAGTGAATATTTCTTAAACTCGAAAGTTCCGGGGCTGTGCACTCCAATAATAGATGTTGCAAGGTTTCAACAATTGATATGTTTTGACAAAACCTGCACCAATTGAGGTCTGATGTGATTTGTCTCCTTCTTAGTTTAACTTCCCTAGTAGGCCAGATATTAAACCGCAGCCTCAGGATATCAGATCTAATAGCAGAGGAAGGAGCCAAGCACAGGTACATTCACTTTATCAGCTTTATTCAGAGAAATTCCATAATAGAATCATAATTAGAACACTTGCATAACAGAATTATTACTTTTCCCATACCATACATAAGTATACAATCTCTAATCTTAGAATCGCTGTAAAACTCTTAAGAGTGTACTGCCAAATTCATATACCTCATAGCTGCATAAGTGTCGCTTCAGATCCCAACTGCTTTACATGTTAATGCTACGTTTTTACTCGGATCCGGTCATTTTTTCGAATGCATTTTTTTTTCGAAATGCAATTATCTCAAACATTTGATCGAAAAAATGTTTTTCAAATGTATTTTATTTAATACGTTTTTTTGGGTTTTGTAAGTAAAAAAAAGTGTTAAAAAAGACAAGGGTTTGAGGGGGGGGGAAAAAATTCAACATTTTTTTTCCGACGAAATGTTTTTGAGATAATGGCATTCGAAAAAATCACTATAAACCGTTTTTACTTTAGCTACAATCATTTATAGGCAGTCACTTTATCTTAAGTGAAGTTTCATTGCAGGCTTGATGCTGCGACTCAAGCGGAACTCTGGGTGACTGACAACATCTCGTTCTGTGTTCCCCTCGCTGCGTCTGCAACAGTGACAGGTTAGGTTATCCATGAAAAGAGTTTGCCATAGTTTTGGCCTCCAGTGCAGGGTCGCCTCCGCCATCTGTATCTGTAAAAGACAGGCCTGCCTTGTGGAGTTAGCCTTATACACCGTCGTGCTGCTTCTCTCATTTCCTAAATAGTTGCCATTATTATTGACCCTGCTCCATCTGGGTGCTTTACCCACTGTGCACTGCAGTTCTTGCTAACCGATTTTAAAGCTGCCACCATCTTATGTTGTTTGGAATTTTTTTTTTGTGGTAACAGACCAACAGCTGTAGATTTTTTTTTTTTGTCCAGCAACTGCCATGGCCCAGCACAGCAAAAAGTGATGCTAATCGTGGAACACACCAGCAAACACGGGACGCATTTGTGGAATGCTTGAAATGCTCACAGTGGAGCTGTTGGATTTACATTGCATATCTGAGATGCCACCTTAAGTGTCTAATGAAACGATAAAGAAGAGTGCTTTGAAATGGGTGGCTCCAAAGAATGAAGGGGGAAGCTTTGGGGTCGCTTAGGAGCCAAAGTAATCGCGCGATAACCAAATACTGACGGCAAGCTATGCACGCTACCAAATTAAGGCGGAATGGTGCTCTTGTTGCCAAAACGGTAGTTCTTGCACGCCGCGTTAACGGTCTGAGTGAGCAGGCAATGCAGGCCTACATGCAGCTTCTGAAGTGAATCATGCTCCCAGTCCTTTTCGGGTTATTGGCATATGCACGAACTTGTGTCATGCAGACGGTCTTCTAGTTGTTAGGCTTTCTTCGGGCCAGGACTGTCAATAGTAGGGCGGAGGCTTCGAGTCTCTAATCCCGTGGCTTCATTATTTCTCAACATAGCCTTGAGAAATAAGGTGAGGAGAGGCCGAAGACGTGAATGATCCTGTTCGGTCAAATTAACCTCCCGTTATACCCCTCTTAATAAGGAGTACCTCTGTGCCAAATGTAAGCATCTTATGCTAACAAATATGTATTTTTTATTGTTACGTTTATTCAGGCAATGGTCCTTCTTAATGGAAAATGCGTGTCGCTTTGTATGCGTTTGACAATTTGTTTGATGTGAATACCCTTGATACCCAGAAAACGTAAACGTGTCTTGTATTTGCCTTGTTTTATTCCAAATGCCACATTGGAACTCGGGTATTCGGGATCTTCCCGACCTATACGCTGGCCGTTTCTGTATTTAAGGTGTACTTCTGCTAAGCCTTGGCTGCCTGTAACGTGCATACACCTTAACATGTCTTGAGCTGCTTGTTCGATTGTGCATGCATTTCACATCCAACCATGCCCAAGTCCGGCGGTGGCACTACTCGCATTGTGTCAGAATGGGAGAGGGTGGCAGTAGAACGGAGTTGCAGCATAACATGAAAAAAAAGTCTCAGTGAGTCCTACTTAGCTTTTACAGACCCATTAGGTCTCTGTTTGGATTAAGAAATGGGGCATTTCTCAAGATCTCTGCCCCCCACACTGTCTCTTTGTACAGCAGTATATGGACTACAAAATCGAATGACTTTTCCACAAGGTGGTGTGGGAATCTGGCTCACTTTACCTTACTTGGCCACGTCTGTACCTGTCCAAATGCACCAAAAGGGTAAAGTCTGTTGCCGATCTGGGCGCTTAATTAATAGTATCTATCGTCTGTCGTAGTTATAGCTGCAATCGCATCACTTATATTGGTGTTTTTCTTCACTTTTTATTTCATTTTAGTAGCACAATAACAATTCATTCTGCGCTCGCTGAAGCTGCCTAACTAGCAGGGTGTTGGTTCTTGAAAATTACACGCACAGCTTGTCCCAGAACACAGTTTTCTGACTTCATTAACATTTATCAAGCACGCAAACAGCCAGAGGGCATCGTGGCGCTATTACAAGACTGCATGCTTAGTTAAATAATAACATTCTTAGTTACAGGCGGGATACCTGAGGGAGGGGAGGGAGAGGCACGGGACGGGTTGGGGGTGAGGGGATGAAGTTGTGATAGTTAAAGTGTGGTTTTTAGTATTTTCCAGAAGGCTGGGAGGGAACTCTCAGCTGTGAGTGTTAGGCAGGGCATTCCATAGTTTAGGTGCTAAATGGGGGAAGCTGGTCCCACCCGCTTTGGCCATTTTGATGGGCGGGATGCACCGTTGGTTGGCGTGGCAAGTTCTTTTAGGACGAGAGGAGGTGCCTCTGAAGATGGTCTTAGATGGGTAGGGCGGGGCTGTGAGTGTTAAGTACTTGTGTGTACTAGGGTGAGGGTCATGAAGGTTATTCATTCCTTCACAGGGAGCCAGTGAGCAGCTCGCCTAGCCTGTGCAATGTGGTGTCCTTTAGGGATGTTTAATGCTGCTCTGAGAGCATTATTTTGTATGACCTGGAGTCTATGTTTTTTGGCAAGGTGCCAGCTAAAAGGGCGTTAAAATAATCTAGTTTAGCACCAATGGTTGCTCGAGCTATTGATGGGCAATTTTGTTTGGATAGGAAGGGCTTTACAGAATTTATTAGCTTAGTGGTGTGGGCAGAGGCAGAAGCAATGGCGCTGACCTGTCGCGTCATAGAAATAGTGGAGTCTAGGTAAACCCCTAGTGTCTTTACTGATGAGGAGACAGGAATGATGGAATTATCGATGGTGAAGTTGCAATATTGGTCACCAAGTCTGGATAAGGTTTCTATAGGACCAATAATAATAATCTCTGTCTTATCCCCATGAGACATAACCCATTTGCCGCCATCCATGCTTGGACGGCGATGTATATCAAATGGAGGGCTGCGGCGTCTTGGTCATAAGAGAGTGAAAGGAGTACCTGCGTATCATCGGCATAGTTTAACTATTCCGAGGGAGTCCAGTTTGTCAAAGAGCGGCTTTGTGAACAAGTTGTAGAGCGTGGGAGCTGTGCATGAGCCCTTAGGGACTCCGCAATGGATGGTGGTGGGGGCTGCACTTGCCTGGTTCGAGAGAACCTTCATGGCTCTTCTTTCTTTAGTGCATGATGCTTTGGCAAGATGGGTCAGAACTCCGGCTAGCATGGGATAACAGTGCAAAATTGAAAGTCTTTCTGTGTATGGATTCCCCTTTTGTCGCGTGGAGCATGTAAAGGGGTTGTACTTTTCTGCGGCTTCTGTTGTACTCTCTTCACATTATTTGCACAGGAAAAACGGTGGGTACAATGGTGAGATGCATAGTGTGATCAACACGTGGTTTACAATCCAGGATGGCCCTCTATATCATGCAGCACACTCACCAATCCTGCTGAAAAAGGATTTTATAATTCGTGTTTGTATGTTCATAGCAACAACAAATCCTCTTGTCCTTTTTCTATTTATTTGAATATGTTCATTGTTGAGGAAATTGTATACGCATATTTTACTTGGGTTATATATGCCTCAGTCCACTAAAAAAAAACTTTCAACGACAGTTCTGATTCTCTGATAATGCAATGTGACAAAATGTTACCAAAACCAATAAAAGGTCCTAGAAAAACTTAATTTGAAGTGATGGTCTGTCAGTTTATGAAATGGCACACACAAGCCAGGGAACTCCTTCTCCTGCAATGAATGTTGCACACAATAGAACGCTTTTTTTTTTTTAGTATGCTACTGATTCTTTTTGAGTAGGCCTCCAACCCATCTCACGATGGACTAGGAACCAGGCCAGTGTGTATTAATGATTTTTATTAATGTATTATTTATTTCAAAGGAAAATCCACCAATTACAACATCCACCAATGTTGTGGCAACACAAATTGCAATAATCTCTATAAAACAGCCAGGTTAAGATATACTGTCACAGTTACTTCCTTTTTTATGGCAGAACAGAAAAAAGAACAATTTACCACAGTGATAGCACTAGCATTAAGCACTTCCTCCCCAACCCCCCCACGACAACTCAACCCTCAAACATCAATGGGACTGGATTCCTTTGAATGGAAATACTAATCAGCACAAAAGGAGAACATCGATTTTTAGAATATGCAGCACATAGGCAATGGAAATGGAATGTAAATGAAAACTCGTTTTGACCACACAATAGGGAAAGAGCAACAGAAACGGAAAATCTGTTTTTGGGATGTCAAGCTTAATTTCAATGGAAAAGGCTGCAAATGACAGGTAGGCTCTGGGAAAGGGGTTTGCTCACAACAGGAACATCAACAGGAACATCTGTTTTGGTTCAGGATGACAAATGCAAAGAGGAATGACAGTGGCAAATGGAAATTCATTTATCAGGGCCCAATTTAAACACAGGGACATATTCGTTATTCCAATCACAATAGGATTAATTCTTTTGGGCAACACTTCATAACTTTAACCATTAACAAAAACACTGGGGAAAGAGATTGCTGGTTTCAAATTCCACCAATCCCGATCCCGTGAAATTCAATGGGGAATTCATTGATTTACCTACAAAAATACACTAGGGATTTACACAGACAAATGGGGGGGTTTCAATGGGGATATGCTAAGCTACGCAGGCCAACAAGAGGGAGATGACTGAACTACACTGGTAAAGAAAGGCTTCTTTAGTGGGGAGATGACTAAAATGCACTGGCAATTGGGGTTTTCAATGGGGAAATATTGGTTGCAATGTTACAAGAATGAAGGGTGTATGCAATTTAGGGCTGCGGTTATTTTTACATAGCAAGCCTTTGTTTAAGGTACATTTCAGGACACTCTGGAAAGATTGGGCAGGGGTCTGGCCACTCCACTCTGAAAGATGACTGCTGTCAGATGGTAAGTTTCAGCAGCCTTCTCTCTGTCCTCCTTTTTCTATCTCCATCATCCTTTGTTCTCCTTTCAACTTTTTGGCAAAAAGTAGTTCTGTATCACAACTTCATAATTGTACTAGCACCTGCCATACTAAACATATTTTCTGTTTTAGCTGATCATGGGGATTTAGATAAGCTGACCGCGAAATCCGTACGATGTAGCATGACCATGTGTCGCATTTGTGTTTTCATAAAATGTACAACAGTTACGAATATGAAAGTTATTAAGCAAATCCCTATTTTCATTTCCCACCTGTTTACCAACTCTCACATTTGTAACACGTTCAGATCAGCCTGAAACCTATTCTAACTGCCCATTCCAGTTCCCAGAGTCACAGGTAGATGTATTTTACTTCCTCAAAACCGCCTGGAAATTACATAAAAAATGGTATGAAAATGAAATGAATCCACAGTATGGTTGCTGCACAAAATGCCTAAAATGAAAATAGCCTTTTAAATTAATTGTGAGTGTTCCTGTTCAGGAAATGGGAGCACTGCTTCAACCAACACCACCATCTGCCCCTCTGGGCCAGCCTGTGACCAGAGGTTTTTGTGAGTCTCTTTGAAGTTAGTGTGTGCTCTTTGAAGTGGGTGCAACAAGGATTCACACCTTTTAGTCCTGCTCCAGCCAAAGATGGCTTTCTTTTGAAGTCCCTGCTTTCCCAGTCAGCCGGTCTGGAGGATACTGAATTTTGACTCTTTTAGCAGCACCACATTTTATTGTGGGGTCATTAGATGGGAGATGTGACATCCACCTGGAAGTGTAGTTTTCATTTGTGAAGTTTTGCCCTCAGCCAGAAACAGGTTTTTCCTGAAGACTAAGTGTCTCTTCAAATGTCATTGGAGTTTTGTGGGTGAAACATAATGTACATTGCTTTGGTCAACCCACACATCATGGTTTGCTCTCCAGACGTTTTCTGTGAGCAGCTATCTTTTTTCACTGTTTTGGCTTTTTAAAGCCGTTTTTTATTTTCAAACACATGTGCAGGCTTTTTTTTGCTTTCAATGTTGAAAAATGCTGTTTTACATGTTACAGGATTCTTTGATTCCTCCTTCTTTGTAAATTAATTGCTGTTTGTCCATTGATAATGATAGGTAGGCCCCTTTCCACATGGCTCTTTAACTTTACATGAAGCTAAAGCCAGGCCATTTTTGTTGCAGGGTTTACATGCCTGTTATTCATGTGAAAGGGACATCTATTTAGGGCCTTTAAATGCACCCCACATGGCACAGTGCAAAACCTAAATTCACCAGTGGGTGGGGGTGGGGGAAATGCATAGAGTATGGCTGCAAGGCATGCCCTCTCCCCAATAACCATTGCATGTGAACATATTGCTGACTTTGATGATTTTATCTATGATGCCATGAACCATGCATTGCATAAGACGATTTATGCACCCTTCCTGCAGTGCCTGTGGCTCATGCATTGATCATAGTGACCCTAGTTGCACTGTGGAATCTGTGCCCAGGGTATGCGATTTGATAATGCACAGTTTAGTTTAGTTTATTTATTTATACCACGCACCGAGCCCGGTGGCACCTGAGCACTATGCTTACAGATTACAAGAACAAAGAAACAGAAGAGTACATTAGTAGAATATCAGGAGAGTTACAGATACAAGCTGAGTTAAAGGGGAATACATTGTTACATACATATGTACAGGAACATGTCATAATTATACAGCTCAGATAAGGTCTTGCTCGTGGAGCGATGTTTTGACCTTTTTCTGGAAAAGGGGCGTTCTTCTCTAAAGGGTAGAGGGAGAGCATTCAATTTCTTTGCAGCAAGGACTGGAAAACTGACCCTGCCTGCTCGTCGTTGTGCAAGTGAGGTATGTTGACAGTGAGTCTGGGCTGTTCTTGTGGGCCGTGTCGAGATATGACGGGAGATAGTATTGGTTAGGTAGATGGGGGCTTGGTTTGATAGGCACTTGTGCGTGAGGGACAGTGTTTTGTAGGCTATTCTTTGGTTAATGTTTAGCCAATTTAGGGTATGTCTAGTTTCAGAAATATGGTGATTCCAAGGGAAGTTTAATGCTGCTCCTGATGACATTATTTTGCATGACCTGCATTGGTTTTGTTGAGATGTGCCTAGGTAGAGCGCATTACAATAATCAAGCTCAGATAGGGCAAGTGCCCTTTGAGCAGTAATACAGTTGGCGGGGGTCAGGTATGGGCGACAAGCTGTGATGAGCTTGCAGGTGTAAGCTAAGGAGGAGGCCAAGGCGTTAAGTTTGTCTAGTAAGGGTTAAGGCGGAATCAGTATAGATACTCAGAGTTTTTACAGCTTTGGAGACTTAAATTATGTAGCCCTCAATATTGAAAGCGGCGAATAGCACGTCCAATTTGTTCAGTTTAGCTGGACGGCCCAAGAGGAACAGCTTGTCTTATCGTCGTTAAGACAAAGTCCATTCTTCGCCATCCAGGCTTGTATAGTGAGGTATGTCATTGAGCGTCTTACTGTCTGCAGAGTAGTCACCAGTGATGGGGATGAGTATCTGAGTGTCATCTGCGTAATTTGTATAAGTGACACCCAGAAAGTCAAGATCATCAATGAGTGGTTTGGTGAATACATTATAGAGAGTCGGAGACATGCATGACCCCTGCGGGACACCACAGGTGACTGGGGTTGGTGTGGCTGAAGCTTAGGGTGCAAAGACCTTCATGGATCTGTTATTCAGGAATGATTCAATCCACGCGTTTGCCTGGTCAGAGAAGTGTGCGGCGGAGGATAGGTGTTTGCATAAGATTTTATGGTACGCCAAATCAAATGGCGCTGATAGGTCGAGAAGTAGTAGTAGGGCCAGTTTTCCCTTATCTTTCAAAGTTTGGATTTGGGTCTTTAGGTCGAGCAGTGCAGTTTCTGTCCCTTGTTTGGGTCTGAATCCTGATTGTCTTAGGCCTAGCAAGTTGTTGGATTGAAGTATTGCTGTATCTGCAGCAATAAAAGCTGCTCGGTCCAATATTTTCAGCAGAAAGGATACCGTCATGATCGGTCTGTAGTTAGAGGGATTGTCTGGATCTAGGGAAGGTTTTTTCAGGAGCCGGAGTATCCATGCGTCTTTCATGTTGTTGGGTACTATGCCAGATTAGAATGAGGTGTTTATAACAGTTGTGATAAAAGGGGACAGTTCCTTCACAGCCTCCTTGATAAGAATTGCAGGACATGCGCCACCCTGGCAATTCGAAGGTTTCAGTTTTAGAATGATGGTTTCAACCTCTTTGATAGAGAGGAAGGTGAAGTTAAATTGGGGCTGGGCGTTCCTAGTAGTGGATGCTGGATACTGTGATGGCTCAGCACTGGTAATAAGATTTGTCTTGGTCTCTATTTTGCTTTGGAGCAGGGCAATTTTGTCGTGGAGTGCTTTCTGTATGTTAGCGCACCACAGAGTGTTTTTGGTACAGACATCTGGGGGAGGGGCCGATGATTCCAACTCTTTTAAGATGTTGAATAATTCCTTTGTGTTGAACTTGGCTTTGGTTATACAGTCATTATAGTTGTCTTGGACAATGGCCAGCTTATAGTTGAATGAGGCTGCAATGAAATTGTCCTTATTTGCTGTCGAGAGGGTGGACTTCCATAGGGTCTCTGAAGTTCTCTTCAGTTTCATAAGTGATTTGATGTGGGGTGTGTACCAGATTCCACTTGAAATCACCAGGGATTGTTTCCTATGTTCATGCCCATAAGGACCTGTCTGGGTCCTGTCACAGACCAGGCCTATACATAGCGACCATACATTCGGTACCCTGTGGGCAAGGTGGCCTGACCATGCCCAGCAGTCATTTTTCCCGGGACCGGGCCATGCCCTGGCTCAATGAGCTTAGGCTCATACACAGCAGACCTTTTGGATGCAGTGTGTACTTTCAACATGCCCCCCTACCCTAGGGCATCTCCAATGTATTGTGGGCTTGCATCCATGCTTGTTTTCAATTCATCCCTCACTTTTGTCCTACACGTAGGCAAATATTTATGGGACTCCATACCTTTTCATCCTTCCCCTTCTGACCCCTGCTGTATTTTACATCCCTTTTCAAAGAAAAGCATAGTTCACTTCATATTATTTGTGGGAATTTTCATGCAGTTCTGTCCCTGGCTGAAAGTACCATCGTCCTAGGTGCTGATGCTTTGGGGTGGTGGCACTTGGCCATGCGTTTCGTCTGGAGGTGAGTGTCCAAGATCAATAGTTTGAAAGCCTGTGCTGTGAGACCTAGTTTGCAAAAGGAGTGGGAGACATGCGTGTGATAGATCTAGGTATCTGAGCAGTGTTAGCCCTTAAATGTGGTATTTCATTGGCAGATTGCTGCTGTATGCAAGGGCTGATTGAGTGAGGAGTGCATGTTATAAAGTGACAGAACCATGAGTAGTTTAGTGGTGGTAGGAAAGGGGATTGGGATTAGTGAAGACTCACGTTAAAGGAGTTTCAAGAATAGATTGAATCTTTTTCAGTTCCAGTCTGCTTTTGATCTGCCATGTCAATTTTGTCGAGCTGTTGTCAGTAAGAAAGAGACGTTATTGCTGTTGTGGTTCTTTTTAATAGGGCCATAGAGAGCCGAGCCCAGTCCAACTGAGATGAATATCCAGAGTTCCTTGGCTGAGGCATTGTGTCTCGGCATGTTGGGTCTGTTTGTTTTATCCTGGTTTGCAAGTTTGTTCTTGTGGTTGTTCTTTGCATCAGATGAACTTTAAGCCCATGTTCGTAGTATTTAAGCATGACACAAAGTATGTCTGAGGCTTATGGCCTCTATGGTTACCGGTCCTGTGATAGTGTCTCCATGACTTCAAGGTTTTTCTTAAGGCTAAGGGTTTTTCTTCTCTGCATAAATGCTTTTGAGTTTTCAAGAGCCTGGTTGAGAGAAAGATGACTACCCCCTTTCCTTGTCATGGAACCCCTGCTACTTCCACGGCAGGCACTGTAGCTGATAAAAAGGGTTTCGAGTTGTATCCGCTGGTTGCTCAGTATCCCATAGAGCAGTTGGAAGGCTGTGGTGATCTGCTTCCATCTTTGGAGACCCTAAGGGTGACTAACTACCACATTTTGGACTCTTAGTCTGTTCAGCAAATAATTGGTGAACCCAAGTTTGAGGTTGTTGGCATAGCCTGTTCCATGCTAAGGCATAATGCGCCGGATAGTTTTGGAGTTGAATCAAATAGCTTTTACCTGCAGTTTGATGATGAGGGCGCTATCCATCAGTCAGAGGTTCTGTCTGTTGTTGGCGGCTTTGGGCAGTTTCTTCTTTTGTCAGGCCAAGGGGTTGGGATATTTCAAACTTCACATATTTTTTTAAGATCAATCAAGGTGATTTTTTTGTTCTGTGGAAATGTTCTTGCATTTCCATCTGAGGCATATGTTCTAATTATCCCGAAACATAGTCATTTCCTATGGTAGATCAACTCTTCAGGGCATGTACAAATATGCACAAGAGTCTGTGAACTCTAAAGCCAAAGTTTGCAGATTTATTGTTAAAGGCGTATATTCCACTCTTTTGGCACAGGCCGTCAGCCATCCCTTTGTTCAGGACATGTCGTGCTCTGTGTTCCTTCAAAAGGATATAGCAACGTCAAGTTCACAAACTTGAATCGGAGTTTGCAAACCCATTATGTGTGCCAAACTCATAATTTACCGCTTGACATCACACTCTTCGATTGTGATATGAATGAAATTAATGAACCGTTTACAAATCCTACTACCAATATATAGATCTATATTTTAGCACACCTTTGGGAGTTTTTATGGCTTCCCCTTTTGTCACTACTCCATAACATCAGGTTTTATTTCAATGATCTTCTTACCCCTGGTTTACTCTCCAGCCAGGGCTTCACTGTTTTGTTACTTCTCTTGTTTTTTATCACTGAAAGGGGTAAGGGCCCTTTGTGCCTCACTGGTTATGCTTTAATCCTTCTCCTCTACCTGGTATACTTTCCTGCCAGTGTATTTTAGCCTATGCTTAAAAAAGGGTACGGGTCCTCCCTTTGATCAATGTTCCAGACTTTAAAGGTGGGGTTCTTAACCCCATTTGCTCACTTCTTCTTTCACCCCTGGTTTACACACCTGCCAGGGTGTCACAACTTTATGATTTGGGTGCGAGTCCAAGACTGTTAGCCTGGTTCAGTATGGTGCCAGGGCTGCATCACTTTCTTTTCACTCTTTCTTGCATCCAAGAAACAACACTTCTCCAAAATTGTCTCACTGACCTTTTCTTCGCAAGCTTTGCATCAATTGTACTGTCTTTGCTTGCGTTTTCAATAATGTTCAGTTCTGTATTAATTTTACTGTCTTCACTTAGGCTTTTCCCAATGATGGTCTCAATTCTATTACCTTCACTTATGCTTTTCACAGCGTTCGTATCCGTATCAATTATATTGCCTTCACTTTGGCATTTCGCAATTTGTGTGTGTAGCAATTACATTCCCTTCTCTTAAGCCTTTCACAATGTTAGTCTGTGTTCATTATATTGCCTTCTATGTTTGGGCTCTCTCAAGTTTGGGCCGGTTTGCAGTATTCTCCCTCAAGTGCACCGGTAACTCATGTGCTCTCCTTGGGCTTAGTGGTGTTACTCGGCATCTTCTGCATTTGTCGCACTTCTCCTTCCTCTCTGTTTCGGCAATGCCTTCCGTGAGCCACATTGTTCCCGTTTGGTTTCCCTCTGTCTGGCAGCTCCAGCTGCCTGGTATAGGGACATTGCAAACGTATCCCGGCTTGTCTTCTCTGCACACAGTCTGTTGGCTTCTGAACTGTGTTCTGCACTCGCCTCTCCTTCGGTGTCCCAAACAGCATCGGAACAGGTCTCTATTTCTCTGGTTGCTCAGCTGTGTGCATTTTAAACGTCATGATCTGACTTCGTTTTTTCCAACGAGAAGAATGCAGCGTTGGTTTGCCATGTGTGATCATCCTCATTACTCTATCCCTCTTCCTCGTCTCAGTACTGGAAAAGGGTGGGAGAGGTGTATAATGTCGTTGGTGTCATGCCTACCTCTCTGCCCTCTCCACCCGGCTCCGTTGCGAAACCCAAACGTCCCTGTTTTCCGGCTTCCTCAGCCTTGAGAACGGCTAGACCGTTCTACACTCAATGGAAGTTATCCGGGAGGCGCTGATCCAAATGCATGGATCACATGACCAACGCGATGACGTTTACGTTCACGTTTGTCCTACGCATGTCAGCTGACTCCATTTAACGAAGCGGAAGCCTTGCAACTGCGCTTCTGATCGTTGTTACTCACTTCGCGTTCCGGAGCTTACTTCTGCCTTTCGCAGACGTTTTCTACTTCCTAAGGTACGGTTGCCTTCCCGCGTTCCGACGCAGCTTCCGGCAACTTCCAGCTTCCCTTGAGCTGCCTGTTTTTTTCCACGCTCGTACGCGGTTCTTCACTCCTTGTTCAAACGGAGTCCCACCATTTACACGCGGCATCTTCCTGTTATTTCTATTGAAAGCTTGCCGCATTGCTGCTCCACACCGCAGCTCCCTATTGATATATAGAGACTTCGGCTGTCTACCAGGCAGCACCAATACCCTGCAGAGTCCCGCTCTGCCTCCGGCTGTCTACCAGGCAGCACCAACACCCTGCAGAGTCCTGCTCTGCCTCCATCCACCAAGACTGCAGAATCCTGCTCTGCCTCCATCTACCAAGACTGCAGAATCCTGCTCTGCCTCCCTCTACCAAGATCCTGCACTCATCGAACTTCTACTGCTTTAAGGACTTGTACTTTCTGGATCAAGATTCTCCTACTCTCCTTCTACACGTGCACTGGACTCTGGACGCTTTCCTGTGTGTGCACCAACCCGTCTCTAGTGCGGCCCTCGTTCCGCTCGGGTTAGATCCCTCACTACCCTTTCCTTGCCATTGTTTCCTTGGATTCTTCGGACTTCTTGAGACTTCCTTGGCTACACATCCAGGTTAGTGTGTTCAACATAGGTTCTTATTGTCCTTCATATCAATCATCATTCTAAATTAGTTCCCTCTTTATCAACAGCCTGGGGAATCTTGGTCCACTCACGCCCTTCCCACTAATAGCTCTATCTGACTGTGTGTTTTACCAGTCAGAGAGTGACATTAGTTAGAAGGTTCTCTTTTGATACACTACGCCTTACCTCTGACATCTTCCGTGGGAAGAAGACTTCGAGTGTATCCTTTGCTGCTACCAGCCTGTATCCTTTTACGAGAACCTTTGAATCATTCTCCTGTATCCATTGTGTTTCAGTTCTTAACCGTTGGCTAGGAAAGCCTGGGAATTCAGTGTCTGCTTTCCAAAAAGCCATACAGGAGTGTGTTATAACTCCTTGTGTGTCACTAGGAGTTACCACAGAAGGGTGGTTTAAAGCAAATATTCTCTTGCCTCCCCAGAGTTTGACTTCCCCTGCAGATAACCAGCCCCAGGGTTAGGAGGTAGCTTCTGCCTTTCCCTGGCCAGGTCGCAGAAGCTTCCCTCCAGAAAATCCGTGACAATGTTGTTAGATTCGTCACAGGTAGCTAACATAATTATTTGCGATGACTGCTATCATGTTTCAAGACATCAAACTAATTGCGAGTTTGAATGGGGAGTGGTGAGAGGATACGTGTGGGATTTATTGAGGAGAGTACTTGGAAAACGACATGAAAAATGAAGATCACTGTGCAGAATATTAATCTGCTCGATGCTAATTTCACCATTCCTATCAACCTTGCTTGTTTTGTTGGTAGAGAGGGACCACTCTACACAGTGTGTGGTCACCATAAGAGCTGTCACCACTGCCTGGTGCCGATGCTTCGTCAAGCCCTCTGATAAGTCGTGCCACTATGGATATGCTGGGTGTTTGGCTTCTTCTGCATGTATGTCATTTATATATATATATACATTGTTTGGCATGCAAAAGAGGTCTATCTCGGTGTCAAGAGCCACACTTGCTTTGAGATGCGTGACTGTTAAGCCAGTCACTTATATATGCCACACCTTCCTCTCCTTTTTGAATTTCCTGGTTTGCCGCCTCCTGGCTTTCATCAAAGTGGTCCTCGATAGTCATTTTTTTTCCCAAACTCCATTGATGGTTATTTTGGAGAACCTCCTTTTTGAAATAACGCAATATAAGCTATGCCCAGGGGTGCATTTTGAATGCAGCGTTTCAAGTGCCGTCTGCCTGTATTGTCTTTAGAACCGAGGAGAAAGGTGTGCTAATTTTTAACATATTTTTTGTAAAAGTGTGCTCTTTACTTTTTAACCACAAGAGGGCAGCAGCAGTCAACCAATTAGAACAAGAAGTTTGAAAAAGTAGGACAGTGGTGGCCAGAAGTAATGTTATTAATGCGTTATTGCTTCTGCTGTAGTAAGCAGTGTTTGGTTGGCCGGTACAATAACACCGTGCATTGAAGTGCTTGCGGCAACTGATGTTTGTGATCGACTTAGGTGTTAACTAATGGCGTATCCCGGCAGAACTGACTTTTCTCCTCTTGATCTTGAGTCGAGGGCCATTAAATTGCACAATAATAAAGCCTGTGTACAACATGCCGAAAAGTAACCGTGGTAGCAAGCAATGTATAAACATTTATTAGCTATAGCGTGTACAGAAAATTGTTGTGGTATTCCGAATGGTCTCTTTGATGACGTTGTAATACATGGCTACACTGGTTTCGCCAATGGTATGCCGGGTTCCGATTTGCCACTTGGCGGTGTTGATTGGTTCAAGTATGACAGGGTGTTGTTAACAGCAAGGCTGACCATGAAGAATGGCAAAGGAAGACGTGGCATGTGCTAAATCTATTCAACTGTATTCAGTGCCTTAAGTGGTATATGAAATCGAAGGGGGCCTCTCCTCAGGTGTGTCCCCCAAAGGGCTGCAGGTAAGTGCCATCATCCCGCCTTCACCACTCCCCTGGCATCCCTTTGCAGAGGGCCATGATCCCGGCTTCCATTATATAAAGGGATGCCTGGCGGGGATCAGCACCACATCTTTTCACCCTTAATGGTGGCACTGCTCCCACCAGGCGTCCCTTGAACCCAGAGATGCAGCGCAATCACACTTTGATACCTGGTGGGGGGGCAGGGGCTGACCCAACCCACCATACCATTCGGGATGAAAAGGCAAAGCCGCTAGAAGCAGAAGCCTTTTTCTGCTAAAGCCTGAAGCTCCCGTGAATGAGCAAGAGCTTCAGGCTTTTGGAAAAAGGCCTTGCCTTCCAGCGTCCTCACTTTTTCTTCCATAATGGTGGTGCCAGCCCCCAGCGATCTCTTGGTTAAAGGGATGCCTGGAAGGTGCCGGCGCCACCATTATGGAGAAAATGCCTTGTTTTCTAAATCCTGAATATCTCGCACATCAGCGAAAGCTTTAGGCTTTAGAAAAAATGCCTTGGCCTCTAGCAGCCTCATTGGCTGAGGCTGCCGGTAGACATTAGGCACTTTGCACTTGCTAGCCCCTCTCGTAGAGGCCAGTGGGGGCTGGTAGAAGGATGGAGGGTGGAAAAAAGGGGAAGATGGAAGAAGGCACATGGGCAGTGCAGAGTAAGGGTCGGCCCATCTGACTGAGCACAGGTATTGCCCCTTACTGGAAGCCCAAGTAAAGATCGGAACACTTAGGTCTTTGGCCCTCTCCTGGACTTCAAAAAGTCGGTTTCTTTGAACACTATTTGTTGGAAAGTGCTTTGGTGGTTTTAGGGTTACCTTGTTTTGAGAGGCAACATGTAGAGCTAGTGGTATATCCACATCAAGTTGTGACAGTTAAGTAGAGTGGTCTTGTTTTGGTGATCAGGGTATTTGGGTACACACCTTGGGGAATTCGCCTGTACATTCGATGTCATGACAGAATGGCTTCCAGCCACCTCCAGTCTTCCCATTCCCCCACCTAAAGCACTTTGAAAGCACTACCTAGCTGGGGCTTACCACGACTCGTGCTCTGCTTTGAATATCCTACTTTCGTTCAATGGCTTCAGTTACACCTTCCCCTTCATGCAAGGCAATTCTGTGTGTTTATGGATGCTTTCATGAATTCTTCGATCCTCTAATTCCTTCTGAAAGCTCCAAATTGTGGACACGCTTTTCTAAGTGAGCCTTACACTGATTTGTGTCCCCATGACATGACCAGGCACCAAACAGATAGGTGGTCGAGGCTAGGAACACGTTGCAGATCCTCTTTTTGTGGGAACAACGTTGCATTTGCTTGTCCTAGATAACCTAATGCCCTCTAAAATCTGTCAGTTTCTATTTAAAACCCCCAAATCATCATATTCTCAGCCTTTTCACTTGGGTTGCATATGTAGCCTCTGCCTAGAAGATTTCAATCTCATTTTACCAGTTTTGCAAAGATACAAAGTTTGCGTTTATATGTTCATGTTAAAGGATATTTGTACCGCGCACTATCACCACCGGAGTGGTCCCCTGGTCGGTTTTCAAAAAGTGAAGGAGGGGGTTGAGTTAGTGGGAATAAGCTGGAAAAGTGCAAGAGAGCAGTGATGTGCTGTTGGCGGCCTTAGCCCGGTGGGTCTATTGGCTGGGCCTGGGGTGTTTTATGATCGGTAGTCGTCGTGTACTGTTGTGCGAGTCTGTGTTTTGTTTTGTTGTTGCAGTGTAGTGAAGTTTGTGCAGATTGTTGTGCCTTAGGCTTGTGGTTGTGTTTGGTTAGAGTTTGACAGGTGTATGCAGAGCGGTGAAATTGTTAGTGGATTGGTTAATTGGCATTGCTGTCCAGAAGTGAGGCGATGAATTTCCGTATTCTCTCCAGGTCGGGTGTGGGACCATTTCTGAGTCTATGTCCTCATCTGGGCCGTCCGATACTCGCAGTCCCCTTCACGCATGGCCTCCACTCCCGTTCATAATGATACCCAGGTTCGGCCTCTGCCACCTACGTGACACCTGTTTGTATGTGGGGCAGACAGGTGTATGTGCGTCCCTTCAAATTTGGCCCAGAGAACATTACCAATTTAGTCGGTGCGGGGCATTGAGCACCTGGACACAGGTCTTACGGCAGGTGGGTCAACATTACCTTGTCATTCTAGTTTGGTTCTTTGACCAATGTGCAGATATATGGGATGGTTTTACCAGGAATGGCAATGAGGGTCACTTGGCAAATGATGAAATGACACTGGGAAGGTAAGTTGGCAGTTCCATCATCTGCCCAGACCTGCAGGGTTTTGATTTCGAATGGATGGTGTCCTCCCACGTATTCCTCATCTTATATTTATCTCTCCAGCTTCAGCTGCTTCGGAATTTCTTTTCGACAGAGGCGCTGTGTGCAGTTTCATCGAGTCGATGTCCCTCAAGGGCCTTGGTTCGACGGTCAACGTCATCATCGGTATAAGCAATGCACGGAGCGACCATTGGCTTCAGTTCTGTTTTTCTGAGCCAACGCTTCGAGAGAATTACGGCACGCTTCTGTGAAAATAGTGATTTTCATTTGAAAAATGTCTTAGTCGACTCCTTCGATGCCCAATTCGGGCTTTAAGAAGTGCCAAGACTGCGGGTGGAAGATGTTGATCACCGACCCACCCCGCATATGTCAGTGGTGTTTGGGTTCCAGGCACCGTACCTCCGACTGTGGCTCCTGTCAGGCGATGACTGGGGAGGCTCTCGGGGAGCGCAAAGGTAAACTGGCAGTGGGGAGGTTAGCTTCGAAGTCACATTTGAAGAGATCATAAAAGACGGGTGACGAGGCATTCTTCCCAACGCAAAAAATCAAAACGTCTTGATCGAGAAGACGATCACGCAGTTCTTAGTCTCCTTCGAAGAAGGCCAAGGTGCCACAGAGGCGTCATAGGTCACCTTCGATCTCCAGTGATTCCTCATTGGAGCTAATCAGGTGTCGCACGAAATCCGATTCCCCTTGCAAAATGGGACGCATTTCGTAGTCAAATGCTGCGAATCTTCAAGAATGTGGCCTCAAGCCCCTTGAAGGACTAGCAGAAGAGCGGAGCCCCAGTCGCTCTGCACAAGGACGACAAAGGGAAGTCGAAGACTAAATCTTTGCAACCAAGCTTGAAGCCAGTTTTGCATCGAGAAAGTTCTCGATCCGACGAAAAATCTTTGAAGGCTTCAACGAGTCAGGAACGTACACCATCGAGGGCTCTGCCGAAGAAGCAGAAGATGTCAAAATTCTACACCTCCACCCACCCTGTTGGCATCGGAGCCGTCAACGCCGAAAGTGAAGTCGGCGCCGACTAAATCGGCACCGATTTCGAAGACATACAAACCTTTACCTAAAAAGGACTATTAAGTCTTTGTCAGCCATATATGAGGAGGAACCTCCCTCTAATGGCGATACACCACCTTTTGGACTAGTTTGGCACCCCTAATGTGCCAGACGAACTAATAGGCTAAGAGATTTATACGATACCCTTCAGTCAGCCAGTGGGTTGGATACCTCACCAGAGTCAGTTTGGCAAACCAGACCCTACTAAGCATGCTGACTCATACAGAAAACCTATGGGAAAGGTTATCAAATTTTTAGGATGGAGTAGGCCCACTCCATCTTTTGAGCAAGATGACATGACGGACATCTTGGACGAGGTTCCTCAGAAAGACCCAATTTTGCCCTTTCACATGGCATTGCAGAAAAGGGTGTCCGCAAATTGGGAGACTCCAGAAACTGCAGCTGCAGTAAATAAAAACTTGCAAGGAAGTACAGACCATCCAGCAGTGACCCACAGTATCTCACTAAGCACCACACACCAGAAAGCTTGGTAGTTCAGGCTGCTAAATCTACAAAGCAGTCAGCTCACCCATCCATCCCTCCGGACAGGGAATAAGTGAGTGGATGCCTGGGTACGAAAAGTTTTCACTGCAGGTAGTATGGTATTGAAGTCGACAAATGTGACTTGCACATTGTCTAGATTTATGTTTATCCTGTCAGACTGTTGCTATGACGGCTGACCACATCCCGTAAGGAGTGGAAAGAGACTGCTTCCTGGCAATCATCAAGGATGGTAAGGAGGCAATGGGTGAATGTCTCCAGTCAGGTTTGGATACTGCAGACAGCATCAGCAGATCCATGGCAGCTAGCACAGTGGTAGCCAGATTTGCGTGGTTGCGGAAGTCTGGGTTTGCACCAGATGTGCAAGCTAGATAACTCAACATGCCCTTTGACGGCTCAAGACTGTTTGGCAGCAAGGCGGATGAGACTTTGGAAAAGCTGCAGACCTCAAAGGCGGTGGCTAAATCCCTTAGTGCCACCATTAGAGCACCTCAACAACCCTATTCGGGCTCATCTTCCTGGAGGGCTAAGTCCTTTCGATTCTACTCTTCATTTGGAAGAGGAAGAAGACAAGCCGGTCGCAGAAGATTCCCTCATGGTGGATGAATGAGAGGTGCTGAATCAACCCAAGCAGTGGGAGCCTTACCTTCAGCCGCCTCCAAACCACTCTCAGGCCTTGACCCACATGACCCTGATGGGAGGCAGATTTATTCAACATCTGAATGAATGGCGTGGCATTGCTTCGGATGTTTGGGCACTGGAAACTGCGGTCCGAGGTTGCAACCTTCCTTTTCAAAATAAGGACTGAGGATCATCCACCGGGGAACACTGCTTTAAAAATTCCGGATCTGCTCCTTGTGCAGGAAATTTTGACTCTGCTAGAGAAAGGTGCAATAGAACTTGTACCTGTAGCGGAAAGGAATAAAGGTTGGTATTCCCATACTTTCTGATCCCCAAAAAGGACGGATGATTGAGACCCATCTTGGACTTAAGAAACTTAAACAAGTTCCTCAGGAAGGACAAGTTCAAGATGGTTACCCTTTCTCACATCCTTTAGGCTCTCCAACTCGAAGACTGGTTGGTATCATTGGACCTTCAGGATGCTTACTTTCATGTGCCAATCCATCTCAAGCACAGAAAGTACCTGAGGTTTGTGGTTCTCATAATCAATTTAGAGTTCTGCCATTCGGGCTGACTTCCGCCCAAGGGATTTCACCAAGTTGATGACGGTGGGGGCAGCGAGTCTCAGGAGAGTGGGTATTCACTTCTTCCCCTACCTGAACAATTGGCTGATCAGGGATTGTTCACCCGAGCAGGCCCAGAAACATCTCAGCGTAACCTGCCACTCTCTTCACAAACTGGGCTTCTCCCTCAATTACAAGAAGTCTCACTTGATGCCATCCCAAAGACTCAAATTTATTGGGGTAGTCCTGGATACATCCTCAGGGAAAGCCTCTCCACCCGAGGTGAGAGCTGAACACATTCTGCAGATGGTTACCAAATTCCAGAGTGCCCAGCATCTTCCGGCCTTCGATTTTTCTGAGGTTGCTCGGTATCATGGCTTCCTGAATTTTCCTGGTGCCAGAGGCTCGCCTGAGAATGAGTTCCCTCCTTTGGGCTCTCAGGGCTCAGTGGTACCAGTTCTCAGGCAGAATGTCAGACCACCTGCAAGTTCCAAACAGAGTAGTTCAGGACCTTCTGTGGTGGGCTTGCAAAGATAACATTCTAAAGGGAGAATCTTTTTGGCAGCCATGGCTGGAGATAACGGTAGTGACAGATGCCTCACTCACGGGGTGGGGAGCCCACACCAGCGATCTGACAATCGGCGGTTGTTGGTCACCATCAGAGTCCAAACTACATATCAACCTTTTGGAGCAGAGGGCAATCAGACTAGCGCTGAAGGCCTGCCTGCCGTCTGTACGGGGAAGGAATGCTCTGATAATGGCGGACAACACAGTGGCCATGTACTACCTCAACAAGAGGGGAGGTGTAGGGGTCACCACCACTGTGCAGAGAGGTAATGCAGCTCTGGTTCTGGGCAATTCAAGAAGGAATCTTTCTATCAGCAGTTCACCTAGCCGGGGAGGAAAACACAATGGTGGATGCTCTGAGCAGGCAGAGCACAGTCTCCCACAAGTGGAAACTAGCTCAGGAAGTCCTTCAAGAGATCTTCACCCCTTGGAGAACCCCTCAAGTGGATCTGTTCACAACCAATGTCAACCGGAAGTCCAAACTGTTTTGCTCAAGGGAATTACCTCGACAGGAGCTCTAGGAGATGTATTTGTGATGGACTGGGAGTTTCCACTCCTGTACGCGTTCCCTCCAGTCCCCGTCATTCCTCACTTCATCAGGATGTTGAGAAGGTTCGGGAAATCTATGATCCTAATTGCCCCGGATTGAGCCAGGAGGATGTGGTACCCGGACCTTCTGGACATGTCCATCTGCCCTCTAATACATATTCCACAAAGACAGGATCTTCTCTCGCAAGAGCAAGGTTGGGTTCTCCATCCAGAGGTCAAGCACTCAGCCTTCATGCATGGTTTCTGAAAGACTGCGATATAAGGATTGGGACCTCCCAGATGACGTAATGGAGATTTTGCTTTCGGCCAGAAGGCCATCAACAAAATCTTTGTACTGTTGCCATTGGAACAAGTTCAGCAACTGGTGCAGCGATAACAATGTGGATCCCTTACTATGTGGCACACCTACAGTGCTTTCCTTTTTTTTTACATTTGGCAAATCTGGGGCTCCAGATTGGAACAATTAAGGGTTACCTAGTGCCGCTTTGCATTTTCAAGCGCTCTTCACGGGAGGATTCATATTTTAAGATCCCTCTGATGGTTCAATTTTTGAAAAGCCTTGCTAATGTATATCCACCAGTCCCATTCAATGTCCCTGTATGGGACCTCAATCTAGTGTTGAAGTGTTTAACATGCATTCCCTTTGACCCTTTACACTCATGCCCTTTAAGGCTCTTGACATTAAAAACTATTTTGCTTATTGCAATGTCAGCCCACAGGGTAAGCGAGTTGCAGGCCCTTTCCTGTAAACATCCCCACAGGGTATTTCATAAAGACAATGTCATTCTCAAGATAAAAACTTATTTTTTACAGAAGGTAGTCGCCAACTTCCATTTTTCACAAAAAATTACATTACCAACTTTTATTAACTGGGCCCAAAAAGGCTGTCAGTTTTTATATATCTAGAATGGCAAAATTTCGCCAAGATGACCAATTGTTCATTGATATATTGATAGTTTATTTGTATAGTGCCTATACACAATGTGTCTGTGTTTCAAGGCAAGGGAAAATACAATGACATTCTTACAAGGCCTTGAGTAATTAAGAATGTAAAAAATTACTATCGTACTAGGCCTGGCGACATTTCAAGATAGTGCAAGAGCTATGACAAAGATAAGGCGGGGAGGGGGAAAGGAGATGAGACAGACAAGCAACAATCATAGTAGGCCTGACAACATTTCGGATAGAGCCGGAGAGTTGACAAGAGGTGAGGGAGGAGGAGAGGACAAAACAAGCGACTATCGTACTAGGCCTGACAACATTTCATGTAGTGCTGGAGGGGAGGAACAAATAAGGAAGGGGGGGGAACAAACAAGCTACTATTGTTCTAGGTCAGGTAACATTTCAGATAGAGTAAGAGCTATGACAAAGATATGGAGGGGAGGGGGAAAGGAGATGAGACCGACAAGCAACTATCGTACTAGGCCTGATGACATGTCTGGTAGTCCGGGAGGGGGAGGAACAAATAAGGAGGGAGGAAAACAAACAAGCTACTATCGTACTAGGTCAGAGGACATTTCGGATAGAGTAAGTGCAAAGAATATAGGAAGGGGAAGTGGGAAAAAGAGAGGGAGGAAGAGAAGACTGAGGAACGGTGGGTGTGGTGAAAGAGAAGAGGCAAGCAGGAGGGATGAGGGGAGCAAAGTAAAAACGGCAGGTAAACAGGCAGCTAGACAGAGGTTATAAGCATACAGGGGGGAGCAAAGTGCAGCAGGCAGGCAAACCGACATCGCAAGCATAAAGTAGGGGGACCTGCGCAGACGACACAGCAAGTTTGCATAAAAGCACAGCCAGATTTGACACTAAGTTCAGTGCATAAACAAATTGGCTATACTGGTCCAAAATTGGGTCTTGCGGTTACTAAAATAACCATATCCAGATGGATCATCCTGGCTATTGGCGAGTGCTACAGGTTAGCGGGTAAGGACCCGCTGGAAGGCCTAAGGGCACATTCCATAAGGGGCATGGCAACCTCTGCTGCTCTAGAGGTGTGCCAATCAATGATATTTGTTCAGCGGCCACTTGGTCATCTATCCATACGTTTGTAAGAAATGACTGCCTGGATTCATCTTCCAGTCAGGGGGGACAATTTGTCAAAGCAGTCCTTCATTCAGTCCATGAGTAGATCTAAACTTAATTGGTACTCCCATCTCCAAATAATTACTGCTTTGGGAGTCTATCATAAGATGAGGAATACGTGGGAGGACAGAATCCATTCGAAGACTTACCCCTGGTAACGTTCTTTCGATTGGATGGTCCTCCCACGTATTCCTCATCGCCCCTCCCAGCCTACCCCGCCGTACAATTTACATGTTATTACACTTAACATGTAGCTTTCTGTGAGCTTACGATCTAGGGTATGCCTAGCAATTCCTCTTCAGGAGGGGGAAAACAGAACTGAAACCAACAGGCGCTGCATGCTCTACTTATCCTGAAGATGACGTTGACTGTCGAACAGAGGCCCTCGAGAGACATCGACTTGACGGCACACAGCGCACCCTGTCAAAAAAAAAAAATCCAAAGCAGCTGAAGCTGGAAGGATAATTACCATAAATTATCATAAAATGAGGAATATGTGTGAGGACACAATCCATTCAAAATAACATTCTGTTTTGGATTGATGACTTGAAACGTGTACAAATCACATATCAACCCAACCAGACAATATATTAATAACTATATTCAAATGTTGAGCCCTTGAGGGGCATCGACTCGACGAGACTGCACACAGCGCCCTCTGTCAAAAAAAATGTCCAAAGCAGCTGAAGCTGGAGAGATAATTATCCTAAGATGAGGAATACATGGGAGAAACATCCAATCGAAAGATGTTACCAGCGGTAAGTAACTTGTTCTACTACATTGTGGCAGAGTAGTGTGCCTACCATTGGTTCTCGCCCGTTGCTGCCAACCCTAGAGTGCTAAACTGTGATTGGCTAGAGCTCAAGTCCCCAGGACTGTGACCTGAAATGGTTCTCCGCTCACTGTGCACATTCTCAGGTTGATGTGAACCATTATGTGTCTGCATTTTAACTTGTGTGCACCACCTTTTCCTATGAGACCATGTCCCTTTCATTGCAACACTTGTTGCAGCTTGCGTCTGGCTGCATGGGATCGGCTCCCCTTTCTCACCATTGATCACTGTCCATTGACTGCATCACTTGTTTAGAGACTGCAAAATGGAGCTCTGCTGCTCCAAATTGTGAGGATTTATTCCCTTTTTCTGCAGCTGGTCCCTTTGTCGTCTAGGGATTGGAATGTCTTCATATCTCGTCCTTGGCTGTGGGCCTCGTCTCGCGAGTCTGGCTCCTTGTGCAGCCTGAATCAGCTCAACTCGTCTCCTGCTCAATGTTGAGGCCTGCTGTAATTTTCTTTTACCTTATAATGTGTCTTCTATTTTCTCCATGTTATACTACATTCTATATGAGTTAGCCATACATGGTTTGATCAAGTTACATATGCTCTCCTGTATATCTAGTTGTGGGGTGAAATAGCCCTAAAACACCCTAACTAAAGGCTGCAGGCACTGGGGGGACATGCTTCTCAGTAAAAGGCTTGCTTTGGGTTAACATGGAAATCAGGCCCTGTAATGTCAAAATGAAAAGGTGCGAATGTAGGCGTCGAAGCTTGGAGATGCCTGAAAATGTTCCTTTTCTCATATGAGTGAAAGACCCAAGAAAACCTTTGAAAAAGGTCTGGAAAAGCTGAGACCATTTTGGTAGAAACGGCAGTGTCCAGCATGTAAATAAAAGTGCCAAGATTGTGTGCAACCCTGCGCAACAGGAAGGAGCTTTTACTGTGACAGAAATAGTTGTCCATAAGAATCTGTTTTTCCCTTTCAATTAAAGAGATTCTCCTTTAGAATGTGTGCAAAAGGTGAAACAAATGAACTGGAGTTGTGTTCCTAAGTAGCCCATCACAGAAGAATCCTTTAAGTTACAATAATCTACAATGAAATGTGAAACTACAACAGAATGAAAGGTTTCACGGCTGGAACGTTCTTCAGTAACATTGCAATTGTGCTTTTAAACATCAGCCCTTGGTGCTTCCACATATTCAGCTAAAGTCTTGAAATATACATTTGCATGGATTGTGTCCTCCAACGTATTCCTCATGTTTGATATCTCGTCCAGCTTCGCTGCTTTCAGAAAAAAAACTCTCAGCAGAGGGCGATGTGCGTTGGTCGAGTCGATGTCCCTTGAAGGCCTCCGTCGAGGATGACGTCATCGGTTGTATAAGTAAATGCTCGGCGCCCGTTGGCCTCGTTAGTATTTTCTTACTACATAGTTCATAAAAATCAAAAATATCATCGACGACATGTCTTCGTCATCGACCCCAATTAAACCTCGTTCTGGGTTTCAAAAAGTGCAGAGCATGTGATTCGAAAATGTCCTTCACGGATCCGCATCGCTCGTGCCTATGGTGTTTGGGGGAGGCCCATAACACAGATTCCTGCTCGAAATGTCAGGCAATGACGAGTAAAGCCCTGCGAGAAAGGAAGGAAAAATGTGTTTTCTCCTGGCAGAGAGGCCATTTACGACTCTTCGCACTTCGCCTTTCCTGAGTAGCAGCTGTTCATTGTTGCTCATGCCTCTGTAGCCCAGGTTCTTTCCAAACCCTATATTTATCACTTAGATGTGATTTCCTGCTGGAGTGGAAGAAGGCCTCTGTGAGGTAACCTGTTATTCCAGTTTGGTTGCTTTAGCTAGGCTTAATTTTAAATGTTAATTCTGTAGCATTTTTCCTTAGCTTAAACCAAACTGGTGATTTCAAAATAGCAGCTAGAATTCTCATTCTAGGTTTTACACCATGGGATTAAACAATTACAACCTAGGTTACTCTCAGTAACAGGCCTCTTAGATTGCAGACATTTGATTTCAGTTTATATACATGTTTAAAGTTTAATCAGGCAAGCTTCCTGACAGCTGTCATCCCTGCAGCCCTCTCCTGCACAGAGATTTTGACATCCAGACAAACCACTTTTGCTGTGGAAATCCCTTTATGCTTTCAGCTTTTCAGGACCTTGCAAGCTTCATAATGCTTTCTTAAGTGAATTGTAGCACCCAGCAAGAATTCTGGATGTTTGAGGGTGTTTTGTACCGGCCTTCTGCAGTTTCAGCATCAAAGAAAAAAGGATTTAAAGCAAGATTTTGGGGTTTCAGTTAGCAAAGCACTGCTTTTTCCTTCTGTGCTCCATTTCCACATGTTGTGAAGCTCAGTGACCTGTTTCAGGAGTGAGATTTCTGTTCCACCACTGACAACATGCATGG
This sequence comes from Ambystoma mexicanum, assembly GCF_040938575.1. NCBI lineage: Eukaryota > Metazoa > Chordata > Amphibia > Caudata > Ambystomatidae > Ambystoma > Ambystoma mexicanum. The sequence goes on along the minus strand of NC_090937.1, from coordinate 760,456,244 downwards.
CAGATTGGGCAGCCATCTTTTTGGGCGTTGCTAAGCGCGATTATCAGAGATTTTGGTGCGCACAAGGGTTTTGCGGCTATTTTACTATTTTTGGCACCATCAGAACACAGTGATGCCGCATGGCAGAGCAGAAGTGGGTTAAGACATCCCACAGAGCTAAGAAACTTACTCCTTCTCCAACATTGGATCTTTCATAGATTCACATGCTTTGAATACATTGAAAAGCAGTGTCTCAACATTCAACTGTGTGTTGTATAGGTGATAGGTAGTAAAGGTTTATCAGAATGAAAAGGGTAATGCACCACTCCTCTACCCGCACCAGCCTCTGTTCTTGCTTGTGCTTCCAAACAGCAGGGTCTGGCAAACGGGTGCAGCACTCCCCAATCAGCTCATCAGAAAATGTTAGTGGGATCCCTGCCTACTGTAAGATGTTTGAACTGGGAGTGCACAATTCACTTTGCGTCCTGTCAAAATGTGCAGTCTGGTTGAAGGGGCCCCTAGGGGACCCTCGCGTATGGAAACAAGGCACAATCACCACACACAAACTGATACGACAGATACAAGGTTGTATTCCCAAAAGCTAGGGGTTATTGCAAAGCAAATAGTCACAGTTGGCCAACTGGGTCCCACGCCCGGCGACGTGCGTTTCCAGACCCCGAGGGAAGCAAGAGAGTGAGAATCGTACAACAGTTACATATATACAAAGCAAGCAACTCACAATCCGTGGTGACACATTCAATACCGCCCATAATGTATTTCCTTTGAACTGGGTTCGATGATTGACAATTGTGACGAGTATGACACCTTCAGACATTTTATTTAGCAACAGTTTGCAATTTCATGAGCCTGCAGACACAATTCTTATAAGAACACACTGCTTCTGTTCTCTGCAAGCAAGCTGTGTGCAGGGGAGAGACACATTCCAGGCCTCGCTATCTCCTAGTTTCTATTCGTGTACTGGTGGTCAACTCGCTCTCCTACGCTCTACAGGGCTCAGGAAAGGGGGGGCCGCAAAGAAGAGCATAATTCAAGCCATTTAATGTTCGCTTCTAACATTTCTACTGTATTAGCGAGACTAGCTGGCACCTCTGTACTGATTAAATGCCTCGTTGCTCACTTCCAAGGAGTTGTGAGGGAGGAGACCGGGCATTTCTGTCTGGGTTGCTGCGTTATGTTTCAACAAGTCTCTCGCAGCCTTGCTTTATGCATGAACAATAATGTACTAGTGGAGCAGAATACGTTTTTCAGCAAAGCAGTTTTAACAGAAAGCAAGAGGCAAACGTTAGAAAACAAAATGGCGATTTCAATCGATTCAAAATGGCTGCACTTTAGTCAAGCTTATGGCTATGTATTTCTAATGCTAAACACGTGAGGCGGTTGGTCTTCGGCCAACAAAGTACATTGCCTCCATCATTGAGGGGTGTCTACTTTTTCTGGACTGACATGGTGAGGGGCTGCCAACGTGGCCACTGCTCCGGTAAAGTTGGCTAGGACGCTGCTGTAGAGAGGTCTGTTTACCTTGCAGAAGTCGTCCGTTTGGAAAAATGCCTTGTTTCAAAAAAGCCTTTTCCTTGTTGGAGGGCCCAAAGGCAATGAACAGCTGGGTCGATTGGCAAAACCGTTTCTTCCTGTTTTTGTAATATTTAATGGCCCATTTTAAATTTCGGTAGTATGGTGGTGGTCTTCGCTGGTGAAGATGCATTCAGAAAAAATGTAAGTAACACAAAAGATGCGTTCATGTGGAAATCAGTCTGCACTGTTCAATAAAACCTGTATTCGCCTTCAGAACAACCGTGTCTTTGAAGAAGTGCAAATAAGACTCATTGACAGCCAGAAACTGCATTTCTGAGACATGCCTCGCAGAAGTAATGGCCATGAAGAATGCGACTTTCCATGAAACGTATTTGATCTGAGCTTTTGAAAGTGGCTGAAAGGTCAGCTTGATGATCATTGGGAGAACAGTGTTCGGGCTCCATGTTGGCATCACTTCCTGTCTGTGGTAAAGGTACGGAATAGGCCCTTCATGAAAGGTTTGATGATTAGAAAGTCAGAATTCAGAAATCACCTCTGTGGAATGAATTGATGAGTGTCTTTGAGTCCGTTGTGTCCTTCCTGCTGATTTGTCGCAGGTGAGTAAGCAATGTTTATTCAGGCATTTGAGTCCCTCTTTAGTTTTGCTGAGGCCAATATAATGTCATCATCCCAAACTGGTATGAAAAAAAGTACATTTTCAAACCTCTCCAGAAAATGTTTAAGAAGCCCATTTTCATGCAGGCAGGGTTTAGTCACTAGTCCTTTCTGTACATTCTGACTGTTTTTTCATAGCCAAAGGCAGAGCTGACTTTGTCTTGATTCCCATGTTGGATGTCCTCAATGTTTGGGGAAGGCGGAGTGATGAGAGGGGAGCTGTAGAATGCTATTGAATGATCATTTGATGTATGTCTGTAAAAACTAGGCACCCATAAATCTCACACTATCACATGGCTATTTTAGCCCCATATCGCAATGCAGGCACGGTGTAAAACATAGCCCTGCAATTGCATGGTGTAGCAAACTTCAGCCAATTTCCTTCTTGCTCCCCTCGGAGCATCATCAGTTAAATAGTGTCAGGGTTTATGCTCCTTTTCTTATGCACACATATCCAATATTAGTTAATAATTTAGCCACTCGGTGAACCTTCCCTGACATATATTGAATCTGCCTTCTAAATAACACTCATTCACCTGGGCAGCTATCCCTCTCTGGTATCACATGTTGTAAATCACTGTTATGATGTTACTACACTCTTGGACTGTTGGGTGCATCATATGATGTACATCGTCAATACCGCAATAGCAGCTTTGAACTTGTTGGAAGGCAGACCTGCAGTTGGGATCCCTACACATGCACATTGGCCAAACTCTTACCCTCTGCATCGACCCCACAAATGGTCAGTGTCCACTTACAAATTTGTATTTATTTGAAGAACAGGGGTGTCAATTTCCAATAGAAATTACTTTTAATAACACATTTGCAGATCGCGGAAGCATTCCCACGAAGAGTGCCAGTACAATATTATAAAGATGAGAACAAGTAGTGAGCCAGTTTATGATGGTGTAAAATTATGAGGACATATACCAGGGACAAAACAATACAAACAAAATGTATATAAGATAACCAGTGACTTACAAAGGGAACATTAACTTAAGGCGCAAGTACTTCAAACTAAAGACGAGTACTAATTAAATGTTAAAAACTTAATTGAGCATCATTGGAGGTAGTGGTGAGTCGGGTAGGGAGGTTGGGGGAGATGACAGAGCTCCCTCTTTAGCAGTTAAGTGAAATGTAAACAGCACTTTGAAGAGATCTGCAATTGGGCTGGCTTTGACTGTTATGGACAGTTGGTTCCAATCGCGCGGGGCGAGTAGGGAGAAAGAGCAGAAGCGAGAGTAGGCACAGGGACGATATGAGACGATGCGGTTGACTGCAGAGGATAATCAGAGGGAAAGAGATGGTGAGTGAACAGAGATAAAATCAGACAGGTACTGAGGAGCAAGACCATTGATAGCTTTGGTAGACTAGTAGAATGAACTTCATAAAACAGTGTTTGTACTTAGGCAGCCAACAAAAATATCAGAAAGTACAATTAGGGGAGGATGTGGGTAGGTTGTAGAGAGTGTGGGTAGCAGAGTTGAGGACTTTGTCTAGAGGGACGTTGGAGTCGAGAGGAAGGCCAAAGAGTATGCTCGAGCAGTAATCCAGTGAGTTGAGCACACGTGTGGTAATTATTTTTTGTAGAGTGGTTAGTAAGAAAAGGACACATTTTCCTAATGTTGAGGAGCCTAATATGAGCAGCAGAGAAAGTGCTAGAGATGTATTGTTGCAGTCATGGGTCGTTATCAAAGAGAACACCAAGATTGCAAGCCTTGGGTGATGGAGCAAGAAGGTCAGGCAGGAAAGAGATGGGCGAGGGGAGGGGTTGTCATTCGTAGCTGGGAGAAAGATGACTTTGGTTTTTGAAGCCTTCAGCATGAGAACCATCGAATAACCAATTGTAGTGAGACAGTTTGTAATCTGTTCTGAGATGGGTGGTATGAAGGAGGGAAATGAGAAAAAATGTTGAGTCATCAGAAAAAGGTGATGGTGAAAGCCAAAGGATGATATGGGTCTTCTCAGGGAAGATTATGAAGTGCAGAGGTCCAAGGACTGATACTTGGAGGACACCGGCAGGTAAGGGGATAGGGACAGAGTTCCAAGAAATGTTAAAGGATTGACCTTCTAGGTAGGAGGAGATTTGCCACCCAAGGTCCTGGAGAGTGCGCAGGAGAGAGTGGTCGACAGTATCAAAAACAGCAGAAATGCCCAAAAGGATGAGCACAGAAGAGAGATTGGCGTGGTGGGGCATTAGAGAGAAAGTTGGAAACTGCAGGAGTGCTGTCTCGGTAGAGTGTTTCCTATGGAATCCAGATTGAAAAGAATCTCCAATGCCATTATCCTCAAGGTACTTGGTAATCTGTTTGACGACCACAAGCTCAAGGACTTTTGAATAATGGGGAAGGAGAGAAACCTGGCGATAGTTTGCTGGGACATGTGGGTCATCGGAGGGTATAATCAATATGGGGAAGACCGTTGCAGATTTGAAGGAGGCAGGGAAGAGTCCAGCAGAGAGACGGGGGGAGGTGGTTGAAGAGCTCAGAGAGGTAAGGGCAAGTGATTGAGATGAACTCTGACCATTTGGGGAGCAAAAAGATCTATGGGAGTGAAAGAACGGTTTGCACTATAAAGGATGGGTGCTAATTCAATAGGCGAGTTGGGGGAGTTGTCGAGTGTAGAAGAGGTAGGAATGAAACAGAGAAGAGGGCTGTGAGAGTTGCACAATTTTGAGATTTTAGTGAAATGTAGTGAGCAAAGTCATTAGTGAAAAGGTGATGGAAATTGACCTGGGTGGTCTGAGCAAAACCTGGAACGTAGATGAACATTTATTGGTGTGATTGCGAAGGTAGGAAATTATGTTTGAAGTAGGTGGATTTGGAAGAGTCCATTGCAGAGGTTAAGGGAGCAAGGCACTTTTTGTAGTCTCGGAGTAGGGAAGGTGTCCATAATCTTATTTGAGGGGTGTGGTTGCTGTGAGAAAAGGAGAAGATGGGGAGGCTGATGTAGAAGTTAAACCAAGATGAGGCTGAAGGGGGCGTGGCCAGGAGCCATTCTACGAGGACTTGAAGAGAGAGGGCTGTGTGGCTAACACTCTGAAATCCTGGTAAAATCCTGTGAAAACTGCAGAAAATCGATGGATTGAGACTGGGTAGTCGAACTACACACTTAACACCGGGGACTGAAAGAATGTCAAATATTGACGCAAGGGAAGATACCGCCTGAGTGCGGAGACAGTCACGATTTTGCCATCGGCAGAATCGGCCTGCCAAGCTGACAGAGGACTTAGCAGCGTTGGTTGGGGGATCAGAGGAGATCGCCTGTCGTGGAAAGGGAGTAGGGTTCCCACCACTCGTGGCCTGTGCAGTGGACAGATCGAGCTGCTATGAATGCAGTGTAACAGAGATGATTAGTTCGGGGGCGTTGGCAGAGTTGGAAATGTGCCTTATTGGAGTAGAGGCAAGTCACGGCAGCGGGCCCTGAGGTGTCAGGTGATCATCGATGAGACTGGAGTTTTTCTTCAGTCTCCGGCAACAAGGTCTAAGCCTTTGTAGATGTTGGGGCCTGGGGATGTTTGTGCTGGAAAAGTAGGTGGTGGGCCTCTGTTTGGAGCTCCAGGTGACTGGAGGAGGGTCGTTGCTGTGCTACTCCCCAGTCAGGTGGGCACTGACATTGGAGGGTCAGCATGGCTAAAGGGCAACAGAAATTGGAACAGTATGTGGTGTGATGACATAGAATGAGAGAAGTCTGACCAGGATCATAGGGTTTTGCCTATAAACCTTTATTAAACCTTTCAATAGAGAGGTGGCTTCCCTACCTCAACCAAACTAAAACTTGGGCCATTCAGGATGTCTGTTACGTCAAAAGAAAAGTTGCCCATCCTGGCTCAAACTCCTAACTATCCCTACCAGTGAAACACAAAAGTCTAAATATAACGAAACCACAGTCCACGAGAATAAGTCCCTTCTTTTGGGTCGAAATGTCAATGTCTAGGATAATGCCTCTCTTCTCCTAGCTTGTGTGTTAGCCTTGGCTTGGAAATCTTTTCTTCGTATTCATCTTGGTTGTTTTCCTTAAAGTCCCTTTTCAAGGGTTTCTTCCTTTTTGTTGAAAAGAAAGGGAGAACGGGAAAAGGAAAGCTGATTTTTGGCATGACCCAGTGTTGACACAATGCTGCTTTGAAGAGAGTGTCTCGATGCTGCCGAAGAAAACTTCCATAGGATGCAGGCCTCTGCTTACTGAGCTTCATTGGGCCACTTTTGTCCCCCTGCTACTTAAACACAACCCACAAAGCTATCGGAAGAGTTCTTATACCAACTCAGGAGAAGGGAGTGACTACCTTCTCCTGGGTAGAAGTGTCTCACTGTTCAGGTTTCACAAAAGTTCCACAGATCTCCTGGGACTAGGAGAAAGACTCCCTTCTGCTGGTTTACTTCTAGTTTTAACAGGCTTTCCTTGAGTTACTTCACTTTTAGTTACTTCATCAATTCTTTAATTTCTCTCCACAGACTTATCACTATTTCTATTTGAACACTGTCCTTCAACTTGTCCCCACTGGGACGGGCGAGAAGCTCCCTGAGCCTTCCTTGACGCATCAGATTTTTCCCAACCTCACAAAATAGTCTACTTCGAATGGATTGCGTCCTCCCATGTATTCTTCAACTTTAGATATCTTCCCTTCCAGCGTCAGCTGCTTCAGAATTCTTTTTTCGTCAGAGGGTCCTATGCATCTTCATGGTCGACTTGATGTCCCTTGAGGGCCTCCATCTCAAGGTTGACCTCATTGAAGGTATAAATAGCACACACTGTGCCCGTTACTTTAGTTCTGTTTTTCCACGATCGCTTCCGCTTCGGATATGGCATGTTTCGTTTCTCACGAAACTGCATCATAACTTCGAGATGGCCTCTTCATCATCTTCTTCTACACCGAAGACCAAGATGTCGATAACCAACCCACATCAGGTATGATTGTGGTATCTTGAAGTCGACCACAGAAAGGCTGACTGCGGATCTTGCCAATCCATGATGGGTAAAGCGTTGAAGGAATGCAAAGGGAAACTCAAGGCGGGTTGGCACCCTCTAAAATTCTTGTCCATGACTCCATCAAAAAGCCGTTCTTTGGATGAGTCGAGAGGCGACAGAGGAAACGGTCAAAGAAATGCTTCCGGTCATAAAGCTATTCTCACCATTCCTTGTCTTTTTTTTTCAAAACAGATGAAGGAAAGGCACCACATGTCCTCGTACTCGGACTCCACGCCTGAAAGCAGGATAGCCTGCCCGAGTAAGTCGGTGACTTCAGCTGAGTGGGAGGCTTTTAGGCAGGAATTGCTAAAGATTTTTGAGATGGCGGCCCCGGCCCCCTCGAGAGATAATGCAAAGAACCATTAACCTATCTTGCCTTCTAATGCCAACAAGCAGAAGATCAAGACTAAAATCTGCATGCCCTCAAGCCCAGGTGAGAAGCCTCTGACCCATCGAGAGCCCTCAAGGCCTCCAGTCGACGACAGGCCCTGTCCTCGTCCATTGAAGACTTCTTTGAGTCATGGGTCGAGTCCTTCGAGGATTGCATTGATGCCGCCAGCGTCAAAGCCCTCAATACCTTCGAGGGAAATTGAGAAAACAGTTCAACCTCTTCCTAAGAAGTCATTTTTCAAGTCCCTGTCTTCGACTCACGAAGAACATGAGCTATCTGACCAAGACACACCACCTTTTGGGTTAGAGTATGGCACATCCAATGTCCCCGACACCCTCATATCAGAGGAATCTAGAATGAGGGGTCTTTATGATAATTTACAATCTGCAAGTGTCCTTGACACTTTGCCAGAGTTAGACTTTGGAAAGCCTGATCCAGCAGAACATGCTGAGGCATCCTACAGGCAACGTATGAGAAAGTGACAGAGTTTCGGGGATGGGGCAGGCAAGCTCCACCTTTTGAGTCTGATGACCTCACGGACATCTTAGACAAAGGTCCTCAAAAAGACCCTTTGTTGCCTTTCCGTATAGCCCTTCAGAAGAGGGCAAAAGCGAATTGGGAAGCTCTGGAGACAAGCCCGGCTGTAAACCAAAATCTTACCAAGAAGTATACATCTTCGAGCAGTGACCTTGAGTATCTGCCCAGATGCCCAAAATGGGAAGGTTTGGTGGTCCAAGCTGCAACTTCCACCTCTAGGCAGGCAGCATATCCCACAGTACCACTGGACAGGGATGACGAGCATTTCGACGCTATGGCAAAGAAGGTATTTTCAGCCGGGAGTACGGCTTTGAAGTTGGCCAGTGCCATTTTTGCCCTTGCTAAATTTTAGTACACCTTGTGGGATTGTATTTCTATGGTGGCTGAACATATCCCTGAGGGAGAGGAGAGAGAAGGCTTTTGTAACATTTTGAAGGACGTGAAGGATGCAATGTGTGGGTCTCTCCAATCTGGTTTGGACTCTGCCAACAGTATTAGCAGAGCCATGGCAGCGAGCACTGTTATACGCTGGCTTGCAAGGTTCCGGAAGTCTGGTTGTGTGCCTGACATGCAGTCTAGACTTTTCCATATGCACTTTCACTGCACACAACTATTTGGCAGTAAGGCTGACGGGAGCCTAGAAAAATTGCAGACACTCAAAAGTGGCAGACAAGTCACTCAGTGCTGCCATCGGACAACCACAACATTCGCACCCGAGTGCACCGACTTGGAGGGGTATGTCCTTTCATTAATACTGCGCAGTTGGAAGAGCGAGAGGACTGGCCAGTCAGAGGTAAAATTAAATGTCCTCGTGGTGGACGAGGAAGAGGTGCCAAGTCCACCCAAGCAACTTCTTCCTTACGCTCAGCCGCTGCTTCAGCCATCTCAAAACCACTCTGAGGCCTTAAACCACAAGACCCCAGTGGGAGGCAGACTCACTCAGCATCTGCAAAAATGGCAGGACATTACTTCAGATACTTGGGCTTTGGAAACAGTAGCCCAGGGTTATTGCCTCCCCTTTATAAGAAGCCATTGGGGTCATCTCCCGGGGAGCCACTCGTACAAAACTCTGGATCTGTTCCTCTTGCATGAAATTGTGAGCCTGCTGTCGAAAGGTGCTATAAAACCAGTACCTGTGACGGAGTGGAACAAAGAGTGGTACTCGCCTACTTTTTCAATCCCAAAAAGGTCAGAGGATTGAGACCCATTTTGGACTTGAGATACTTGAGCAAGTTCTTCAGCAAGGACAAGTTCCAAATAGTTACCCTTTTTCAGAGTTTTCAGGCCCTCCATCTTCAAGATTTAATGGTGTCATTGGACCTTCAGGATGCTTACTTTCATGTTCCTATCCATCACAAGCAGAAAAAACTAGGTTTGCCGTTGATTTCGGGTTTCAGTTTCAGGTTCTGCCATTCGGGCTGACCTCTGCCTGTGGGTTTTCACCAAGTGCATGGCGGTGGTGGCAGCGAGTCTTAGGAGGGGGGGGGGGATTCACGTCCACCCCCACCTAGACGATTTCCTGATCAGGGCCCGTTCTCCAGAACAAGCCCTGGAACATCTCACCATAACCTGCCACTCTCCATAGACTGGGCTTCTCCCTCAATTTCAAGAAGTTCCAGATGACACCATCTCAAAAGCTCCAGTTCATCAGAGCGGTCCTGGATGCATTCTCAGGGAAAGCCTCACCACCCGAGGTGAGGGTTCAACACATTCTGCAGATGGTCACCAAATTCCAGAATTCCCAGCATCTTCCGGCCTTTGACTTTTCGAGGTTGCTAGGCCTCATGGCATGCTGCATTTTCTTGGTGCTAGAGGCTTGCCTGAGGATGAGATCCCTTCAGTGTGCCTTCAGAACCCAATGGTTAGTTTTTAAGCAAGATGTCAACCTGCTCCAAGTCCCGAGCAGGGTCACACAGGATCTCCTTTGGTGGGCCTGCAAAGGCAACGTTTTGAAGGGGGAACCTTTCTGGTAGCCATGGCCAGAGATAACAGTAGTTACGGACGACTCACTCACGGGGTGGGGAGCCCACGCAAACGATCTGTCAGTCAGCGGTCATTGGTCTTGGTCCAAGTCCGAACTACACATTAGTCTTTTGGAGCTGAGGGGAATAAGACTAGCGCTGAAGGCTTTTCTGCCCTCTGTACGTGGAAAGAATGTCCTAATGATGGACAACACAGTGGCCACGTACTACCCTAACAAGAGAGAAGGTGTAGCGTCACTACCATTGTGCAGAGAGGCAATGCAGCTCCGGTTCTGGGCAATTCAAGAAGGAATCTCCCCATCAGCAGTCCACCTAGCCTGAGAGGAGAATACGCTGGTGGACGCTCTGAGCAGGCAGAGCACAGTCTCCCACGAGTGGGAACTAGCTCAGGAAGTCCATCAAGAGATCTTTACCGTTTGGGCAACCCCTCAGGTAGATATGTTTGTGTCCAGTGTCAACCGGAAGTGCAAAATGTTCTGCTCCAGGGAATTTCCCCCAAGAGGATCTCTAGGGGACAAATCTGTAGTGGACTGGGAGTTTACACTCCTGTACGCCTTTCCTACAGTCCTCGTCATTCCTCAAGTAATTGGGAGTTTGAGAAAGTTTGGTAAATACATGATCCTAATTGCTCTGGAATGGGCCAGGAGGACATGTTACCCGGGCCGTCTGCCCTCCAGTTCACCTTCCACAAAGAGAGGACATTCTCTCATGAGGGGAGGGTCGGAGTTCTCCATCCAGAGGTCAAAACACTCCTCCTTCACGCATGGTTTCTGAGAGGTTGTGCTACAAGGATTGTGACCTCCCGTAAGACGTAATGGAGATTTTACTTTCAGCCAGAAGGCCAGCAATGAAATCTCTCTTGCTGCTGTTGGAACAAGTTCTGCAGCTGGTGCAGGGGTAAGAAGGTGGATCAGTTTCAGTGCAACCCACCTATGGGGTTGTCATTCCTACTGCATCTAGTTAATGTGGGGCTCCAGATTGGAACCCTCAAGAGGTGCTTGGCAGCACTTTCAATTTTTAAGCATAAGTCTGAAGAAGCTTCTTACATTAAGATGCCGCTGGACATTACATTTTTAATGGGACCCACAAATGTGTTCCCTCCCGTCCCATGCCTGGTCCCGGGTTTGTGATTTAAATCTAGTACTAAAATTCCTTATGTCTGCTCATTGTGAGCCTCTTCACTCCTGCCCATTGTGGATTTTGACATTTGAGACAATCTTACTAACCGCTTTAACATCTGCCTGCATGGCGAGCGAATTACAAGCATTATCATGTAAGCCACCGTTCACAACTGAAGAGAGGGTCCCCAAGGTTCATGTCGAGACGAAGCAACAGAAATGCTTGCAACCACCCATCCTACGTTGGATGACTCCCAAGTGCACCAATGATTGACAAGTACACTGAAAGGTATCCTCTCAGCCAGCCATACAGACCGAATACAATGCGCAGCTCTTTACGTGTGTAGGAGAAGAACCGGAGATCGTGGACAGAGAAACCTATAGGGGCAGCCTTGACTAAGCACAAAAAAAGCCACAGTGCTGATGTCATTAGTGACAAAACGATGTAGCAGCGTTAGACTTGAAGCACTCTCACAGTCCTGCACTTCATTACACAAACACACATTTGTATACATGAAGAACATGCTTACCCAGTTCTATAGCTAGAGAACAGATACACATACATACTGCCAATGCTTTTATTATTTTTTCACTAGCCAAATGCAGTAATGCAGAACCACAAGGCACAAGAGATCCTGACCAACCTTGCAGATGCTTAACACGAATAACCTCATGGGACTACAGGGATATATATGGAATCTGATAGGACCAAGTGTGACTAACATATAGAGCACCTAGCATAACGTGGACAAGGTAGAAACAGCATTATAAAAGGTAGGACAAATACAGCAGGCCTCGAGCCACTGAGTATGAGACTGGCAAAGCTGATTCAGGCTGCACAGAAAGCAAGACAGGCTCACAGCCAAGGTCAGAGATGCAAGAACACATTCCAATCTCCAGACGACAAGGGGACCAGCTGCAGAGAAACTGAATAAATCCTCATAATTGTAAGCTGAAGAGCTTGATTTTGTGGTCCCTAAACACGTGGTACAGCCAAACGAGACAATGGACAGTCATCCGTGGTGGGAAAGGGGAGCCAATCCCAGCAAGCCAGACACAGACTGCAACAAGTGTTGCGACGGGAGGAGCATATTCACATAGGCAAAGGTGGTACACACAAGTTAGAATACAGACACATAATCGTTCACATCACCTTGAAGAGGTGCACAACTAGCTGGGAACTCGATTGAGTCCCAACCTGGGGAGATCAGCTCTAACCAATCACAGTTAAGAAACCAAGAGGTGGATGGCAGGGGGCACAAACCAATGGTAAGCCCCCTACACTGCAACAATGTAATAGATAGTTCCTTGGGGATGGGAAAGGCCTGCCACCTGACATGCAAGGACCAGTAGAATAACACCTGTAGGGTCTCCGATAGGTAGTAATGCTCTCAGTACCCAAACCCTTGTGCTGATAGGTTTTTTGGGGAAGGGCCCAAGTGATGACGCCAGAGTCTCTCAAAACCATGCAGCACTCCATGGAAAGTTGAGATGTACCAGCAAATTCCTGTTTTCTTGTAGTGGTCTCTGTTGGTTTTATTTTCAATAAACTACAGTTTGTACTTGCCGTTGGCTGAGTCCTCCGTTTGTTCTGGGGCGGGTGTTGGGCCCTCGAAGTTGGCATACCCCCACCAATACTCTGGCAAACCTGGGAGTCCCTCCCAACACAACTTTTTAGAAAGTTGTTTTCTTGAGAGTTAAAACAACTTTTCTACACAAAGTAGTTTGACTTTCATATCTCAGATAAAAAAAATGTGCCCACTTCCTACCCCCTTCCACGCCCTACCAAGGAAGAAGAAAGGCTGCACAGACTAGATCCTAAAAGAGCTCTGAGCTTTTACCTATCACGTCTTGCTAAATTTAGGCAGGACGACCAACTTTTTGTTGGTTACATGGTTACACCGGACATAAATTGGATCTGGCAATTACCAAACAGATGTTATCCAGACAGATAATTCTGTGTATCACAGTGGACTAGCAGGAAAGCATTCCCCAGAAGGTTTGCAAGCTCACTCCACAAAGAGCATGGCTGCTACGTCTGCCTTACATAGAGGAGCGCCAATTCACAACATCTGTGCGGGGTCCACCTGGTCTTCTATTCATATCTTCACAAAGCACTATTGCCTAGAGTCAGCTTCAGGTCAGGAGGTGGGATTTGAAAAGGCTGATCTATACTCGCATTCATGACACAATTTGAGATGTATTACCCCTTTCAAAAATCTGTTACTGCTTTGGAAATCTATCTAAAGATGAGGAATATTTGGGAGAACACTATCCATTCAAAGAACAAGTTACTTAACCCTGGTAACGTTCTTTCGACTGGATGTTCCTCCCACGTATTCCTCATCGCCCCTCCCATCCTACAACGCAGTAGAATTTTTCTGCATTACACCTTGCATACCTTTGGCATCTAATACTGTCTTGATCATGCTAATGCTGGTTATTCTGTGGGAAGAAGGTAACCAAACTGAACTGAAATAATGGGCGCTGTGCGTGCTATTTATACCTTTGATGATATCAACCTCGAGATGGAGGCCCTCGTGGGACATCGCACAGCGCCCAAACCGAAAAAAGAATTACGAAGCAGCTGACGCTGGAAAGGAAGATATCTAAAGATGAGGAATACGTGGGAGTAACATCCAGTCGAAAGAACGTTACCAGACTTATCACTGTTCCCATTACCTTCTCTCTGGGAACTTGTCACTGGTTTCACCAGGGGGTTGCGGGTTAGTTCTTTAGCTTTCTTCTCTTCGCCCCTCTTGACTTTGCAGTCTGTTACTGTTGACGGTCTCTGCATAGTTCTTGGACCGCACAGTCGACTCAGCACAAGTTGCATCGTCATAGTTCCTTGTACTTCCCAAACAATCGACTACTTGGCTCTTTAGTAGGCTAGTGGTGGCGGTCTTGGCGTTGTTACGCCACCACCGCAATAACTCTCAACTTCAGGGTTTTCGGTACCCAGGCGACTGACAATACGCTTTCCTCGCATCCCTCGGTTCCTTCACTCCACTTCATACGGCTGCCTCAATGCAACCCTTAAACGCCCTGTTTCCAACTTGCTGGCTTTTTTGTGGCCGCATAGCTCACGACTTCTCCTTCAAGATATTGCCTTTCTTGTCCTTCTTTTCTGTTTAGCTTAAGTACCTGGCACGGCCCCAGCCTCATGTCAGTTCGATTGACAACAGTTGGTCAAACACTCTTCATGCCTGGCTCTGGCATTCTTGAGTTCTTCTTCGTTCCAGTATCTATCATTGCGAGACTGTCTGACACATAACAGCAACACACAGTTTCAGACTTTGTCATATGTACGGAAGGGTTGGGTGCTGACATTACCCTGTGAGGTTGGGAGTTAAAGGGGCTGTGTCCCAGAATCACGTCATTGTCCCCAGGAGGGGAGTTCCTCCTGCATGTAACCTTCCCCTAGGGGGACTATCGGTTAGCAGCCTCACCTCCCTAACCTCATGGAAAGGTGCTTCCCTTTGGGGAGAAGTGACACATTTGAAGGATCACAGTGGGCATCAAAAATAAGCATGGTAGGCATGGGGCTAGAAGATGATGGTGCCGGCAAAGTGCCCAAAGCAATGGAGGGGGGAGTCGCAATGGAAGGCCTCATGTCGGTGATTCGGCTAATCCAGGATATCGCTGGAAGGGAAAGTCAAAGGGAGTGGATGTATCCTTGGTTCAAGACGATTTACTGAAGGTGTGCAAAAAGGTCACTGTCGTGGAACAACGTGTCAGTGATGTGAAGGATGCACTGGCATTAATGATGATCCAAGTGAATGGTTTGGTCGGGGCAACAAGCGCGTTGGAGGGTAAGGTGGAAGATATGGAAGACAGGTCCCGAAGATGCAACATACGGGTGTTGGGTGTACCAGAGGGGGAAGAAGGGCATAATATGGAATTATCTTTGGAGAAACCAATTACGAAGACTTTTTGTTTTTAAGGGGCTCTCAAAGTTGTTCACCATAGAGAGTGCTCACAAAGTGCCAGGGAGGACACCACCACCAGGAGCGCTCTAGAGTGCAATTGTGGCCAAACTGAATTTTCCAGACTAGACGTGTGTAGAAGTAGGATTTTTACACTGGTCAATGCTATTTCCTTATTTTACTCAGGTTCAGGAGCAGAGGAGATCTTTTGATGCAGTGCGACGACGGTTGAGGGAAGAGAATCTGAAGTACATGATGTTCTTTCCTGAAAGTACTGGCAGAGGGGAAGTCACCCTTCTTTCTATCCGCACAGGTGGTGTGGAGCGGGCTGGTGACAAGATGCTTGCAGAATGGCCTGAAGGAGAATGGAGCGAGTGCCGACAAGGCATCGGATGTAAGGAACTTAAGGCTCGCAGGATAGCTCAGCAGCAACATGCTCGCCTTGGAAGCAAGACGACACAGAGCAACACAGGTTTGATCCCCGGGTCTGCGCTTAGAAACCTCTGGGTATTAAGCACGTTATAAATAACCTATCATATCAAGACTGATCAGAGATCAGTATCCTGAATGAGAATGGAAGAGGAAGGTGGTGGACTGTTGGGGGTCACAACTTTAAACAAAAAGAGGGGGCACCCCTGGACTTGATGTGTTAAGATGGGAAGGGAAGATGTCTGATGAAAATCACTGTGGGTCCTGCGGATGTCAAGATAAGATCTAGGGGGTTATGATTTGTGGGGAGTCTCGGGCATGGAATTGGCATTGGGGACGGACGGGGAGGTTGCAGTGGGTAAAGTGAGAGGGGAGGAGGTTGAAGCTGCAGGATGAGGGCGTTTGTAGGAAGACGCCTCTCATTAGTGGGGCATGATTGGGACCAATATCCCAGTGAAGGGTAGTCAGTGAGGGTAATGTTACAGCATTCACAAGGGGTATAGTGGTGGTTAGGTCACCAGACCTGGACAACCTATCCCAGACCTATGGTTCACTTGCCCTCCGGTATCGAACCCCGAGAGGAGGAGTTGGGACCCGATGGCCATTCATTGCGGTTATTCGAGGACAAGAAACAAATGGTTGCTGTACAGAAATTGTTTAATTGTTTGGATATTTCATGTATGTTTTGATGGAATATGGGCCGGTGGGTGGCAAGTTGGGGTGTTCAAGGGGAGGATGTTCAGAGGATTTACTAGGCTTGCATTACATTAGTATCATTCTGCAACAAAAGGGAAGGACAGAAGGATGGGATTAGGTTTGGATGTTGGCCCATGGCAAGGTGAAGAAAATGGTCACAGATGTCGTATGATGCGGACTAAGGTGAAAGTAGTGACGTGAATTGTTCGGGGACTTGGGAAGAGGATGAAAGTAGGGACATTTCTGAGACTAAATGTGAAATAGGTGGCATTACTGCAGGAAACACATTTACTTGGGCCAGACCTAGAACACATGCAACTCCAATGGGAGGAGAATGATATTGGTCCCCACTTATTCCTTCTTAGAGGTTCTGCGATGGCTATGGAAACACTTGTCTACAGGTGCGTTATAAATGACTTATCATAGAGAAGAGGATTATATATATATTTCTGAGGCTTGTGGAATCTGCTTAGATCACATGCTGTGCATAGGCCGACATCTAGTGGAAGCTGCGGAGTATTACAGTTTGTTTTTCGAAAGTCGAAAATGGGCGTCGACACAGGCGTGCCAGTAATACTATCCCTAGTGTGACGTCCACTGTACCCAAGATCCCTCACGCGTGTAGGATCCTCAGATTGTTTTTTTCCGCCATACTGGTCGGAAGCATCTTGCGGAGTTCCCTGGCCTTAGCCATACTTTTGCTGTTATTATAATTTTAATTCTTATTCATTCCCTTCCCCACCCCAACGTCGACCCTCAACCTCGACGACGGCTGGAGAAGTCATCGACCGTCGACTGCTGCACGACGGATCTGGGCCTCGGTAGGCCGCTGGCCTCGGCCCGGGCCTAGTAGGCCGCTGGCCTCGGCCCTTACAAGTAGGGAGAGTGGGGGGTGGTACATACTCTTCACTCTTGATATATAGTTACATTTATATATATTCCTACACTTAGCAGCCCGCTGCCTTAAGGTGCGTATGGAGGGTACCCCTTTTCAATTCTGCCCCAAGTGCAATCGCAAATACCCTTGGGTCGACAGGCACGCCACGTGCAATCTCTGCTTGCCGAGGGATCACCCCGAAGCGAACTGCAGAGCGTGTAGTAGGTTTAAACCTAAGACACTTAAGGACCGTTCGACAAAGCGTTGGGCCCACCACGCCAGGCAGGAGGCCATGGCAGCGGAGGGCGCCTTCAGCGATGGCAGCGACGCCGTACTTTCGGACGGCGAGGGCATTACGGCGTCGAAAGACAGCCAACGAGCGCAGGTCCCCGACCTCGGAAGGTCGTCCGGCAAGGCGGCTATGGGGAAGACCCCCGGCGACGCAAGCGCTACACACCTAACACACACTAAACACACTAAGACCAACCGGACCTCGACGACGTCGACTTCCCGGAAAGAGGCACAAAAAGAACGGTCCGACTCGGTGTCCTCTGGGCGCTCTCGATCGAGATCGCCTCACGACGCAAGGCAATCATCCACTCTTGCCAAGAGTGCCTCGCTACACACACTAACGGAAGTTCGATCGTCGGGAGACGAAGACGACTTCCACCCCCAGGCCGCGCTCCAAGATACCGAGACCGCGGTTAACATCAGTGAGGCCCCACGCCCGAAGCACACAGATACCTCTCCAGACCCTCGACGCCAGGCGTCGAAAGTCTCTGGGGCCCCCAAGGGACAGGGAAAACATTTTTCCACGCACGGAGAAGGGGGGAAACAGCGGAAAGCACAGCCTTCCACCCCTGTAAAGCCTAAGCAGACAAGCAAACACAAGTCTACCCTTGAAAATAAATCACCTGCTAAAGTAATACCCTGTTCCAGGGAATGGTCCAGTGAAGACATAGACAGGGTTATGTCTAGGATGTCTTCCTTGGCTGATTTTTATGATAAGAACCCAGAACACTTTCTTTCATATAACCCTCAAGGGGCCACACCCTCAGGCTCCTCCGATCCTATCCCGCTAAGTAAAGAGCCCCGGGTCGAAAGACCTGAACCCTTCAAGGTTCAGCCTTACTCCACTCCATATTCTACTCCACTCCCCAGTTATCAGGGACAAGTTTTCCCTGAAGAGGACCAGGAGTTTGCATTTATGGAAGAACAAACCGGGACAGATTACTATGCAGAGGATGAGGACCTGGAGGAGGGAGAAGATGAGCAGGAAATTTACAGAGTAGATTCCCCAGTACAAAGCGAAGCCCCAGTTACTGACTCTCCAGTTGATAACCAGCCCCTCCTTAACGAGGTTCTCGCTCGAGCAGCGGAACACTTCCACATCGACACCCACGGTGTACAGGAGGAAAGGGACTTCGCGGAGGAGTTTGTAGGAGAGAGAAGACCGGTCGCTCAGACCATCCCTATCCTCAAATCCATCCAACGAAGAATAGATCCTTCCCTGGTGAATCCTAACCTCACCAGAGCTGTCAACCCCAGAATTGAAAAGATTTTCCGGGCAGCCCAGTCTGACCCTCTGTATATAAAGGGACATCTTAAACCAGATTCCCTAGTGGTGACCAACACTAGAAAGAGGGCTGGCACGCCCTTATCTTCATCAGAAGCTCCTCCCGACAAGGAGAGCAAGAAACTTTACGGGTTTGGCAGAAAGGTAGCCTCAACGTCCGCCTACCAAGCAAGGATTGCGAATTCCACCACCCTGTTGGCTAGTTACAATTGCCATCAATGGGAAGAAGTCGCGGCGCTCATTGCCTCTGCTCCAGAACCGTTAAAGGGCCAGCTGGCTCGGATCTCGGCAGAGGGGAGAGCCGTGTCTGGTTGCATTTTAAAAGCAACTTTCGACGCCGCTGACAACGCAGGGAGATTGATAGCAGAAGGTACTGTTATCAAGAGACATGCGTGGTTACGGCAGTCGGGATTCAAGACAGAAACCCAGGCTTCTTTAATAGACAAGCCAGTGGAACCCGACCTATTGTTTGGGAAAGCGGTCGAAGACGCACTTAAAAATGCCAAAGATGAATATGAGACTCTCAAATCCCTTGGCCAGCTTACCAACAAACCCCCTAACCAGAGGGGGAACAATAATTTTCGTCGCCCACGCGGCCAAAATTCACAAAGAGGCAACTATGCCCAGGGACAAGGTACACAATGGAATAACAACCAGCAGTCTACCCAGAGTTACGGCAGGGGTAACAAGAGAGGTCGTGGAAGAGGCAGAGGCAGCCCCAACAAGGGCGGGGGCACGCCTCCACCAAAACAGTGACGCTCAGTTCAGGGTCCCTTGCCACGCAACCCCAGTAGGGGGACGCATTTCCACCTTCACCCAGGCTTGGGAAGGGATCACCTCAGACAGATGGGTGCTGTCAACAGTATCCGCAGGATATTGTATAGAACTACTGCAGCGTCCCCGGAATCATCCTCCACGACAAAGAGTGCACTCCCTAGAGCATCAAAGGATCCTTCTCGAGGAGATCGCCATTCTGCTAGAAAAGGACGCGATAGAACTCGTCCCAGGACACCAGGTAAACAAGGGTATCTATTCAACTTACTTCCTTGTGCCAAAGAAAGATTTGACAATGCGCCCAGTATTGGACTTACGGCCTGCCAACAAATATGTCAAGCCCCAAAAATTCCGTATGACCACGCTACAAGAGGTAATCCCCCTCCTAAAAAAGGGGGATTACATGGCAACCTTGGATATGAAAGATGCTTATTTTCATATTTCCATGCTCCCAGCGCACAAAAAGTACTTGCGCTTCAAGGTGGACAGTCGCCACTACCAATTCAAGGTACTGCCCTTCGGGATAGCTTCAGCACCAAGGGTATTCACCAAGGTACTGGCGGTGGCGGCTGCACACCTACGCAGGGAAGCAATCCCGGTGTACCCTTATCTGGACGACTGGCTCATAACGGGGGAAACCCCAGGAATTTGCAGGTCAAACATTCAGAGGACTATCGACCTCCTCCACGAATTAGGCTTCTCCATCAACGAGAAAAAGTCAAGTCTGGTGCCAAGCACCTCAAAACAGTTTCTAGGAGCTATCCTAGATACTCAGAAAGGATTGACCTTCCCTTCGGAAGAGAGAATTCGGAATATACTTCTGCAAATTCCGCATTATCAGTCAGGTCAACAGATAACAGTACGCAAAGCTATGCGGTTACTGGGCATGATGGCGTCATGCATTTACCTGGTCCCCCACGCGCGTCTGCGCATGCGTCCCATGCAGGAATGGTTGGCGAAACAGTGGTCTCAGGCAAGTGGTCATTGGGACGATCTAGTGGTCGTTTCGCCAACACTCGTACAGAGCCTACACTGGTGGACAAGAGAGAATCTCGCAAAGGGGAAACCCTTTTACGATCCCGAAGTACAAGCCGTGGTGACTACAGATGCATGCCTGACTGGGTGGGGAGCTCACCATCTCCACCACACAGCTCAGGGTCTCTGGTCTCACTCAGTAGCCAAGAACCACATCAATCTGCTAGAGCTTCTGGCAGTATTCCGAGCGCTAAGGGCGTTCGAGCCCCATCTACTGAACTTGTCGGTGCAGATCAGGACGGACAGCACGACAGCCATGTTCTATCTGAACAAGCAAGGGGGGACTCGTTCGCCAAATCTGTCCAAGCTTGCCCAGAAAATATGGATATGGGCACTCAGACGGAACATCTTCCTGTCATCGCAACATGTTCCAGGGGAGCTCAATTCCCTAGCGGATGCTCTAAGCAGAAACTCCCTCCCAGAAGAACACGAATGGGTCCTTCACAGAGACGTAGTAGAAGATCTCTTCTCTCAGTGGGGTTTCCCCACTATAGACCTATTCGCCACAAGCGAAAACAAACAATGCCCAGGATTTGCATCCAGGTTCCCCCAGCCGGACTCCCAAGGGAATGCCCTGTGGATGAACTGGTCAGGGATGTTTGCGTACGCTTTTCCACCAACTCCTCTCATCAGGAAGGTGGTGTACAAGATGAACAAGGAATCTATGACGCTCATCCTAGTTGCTCCCATGTGGGCGAGACAACCATGGTTTCCACACCTACGCAGGATGGCGGTGTGCGAACCCATCAGACTCCCAGCCTGGTACAACCTACTGTCCCAGCAACAGGGTCAAACAGTGCATCAGGAACCCAACTCTATGAACCTAGCAGCATGGCTCCTGAAGTCATAGAGTTTGGACATCTCAAATTACCACAGAGGTGTATGGACATTCTAAAGGAGTCCAGGAAACCAAATACAAGGCACTGTTACTTTGATAAGTGGAAAAGATTCGTTATCTGGTGCCAGAATAAACAAATCAACCCGGTTGATTGCACTCCTTCCAACGTTGTGACATACATGCTCCACCTGCTGGATGCAGGGTTGGTTTTTAACTCGCTGAAAGTACACCTGGCAGCCCTCTCGGCTTACACCACATCCCATAACAAGGTCTCGTGGTGGAAAGTACCAGTGGTTAAAGCCTTCATGGAAGGAGTAAAGAGACTTCACCCTCCTATTTCGAACCCACCGCCAGGATGGGACCTCAACGTGGTGCTAGCTAAGCTCATGGGACCCCCATTCGAACCCATGCATAAAAGTAGTCTCAAACACCTGACTTATAAAAGGGCCTTCTTAGTAGCCATTACCTCCATAAGAAGGGTCAGTGAAATTCAGGCTCTGTCAGTGCAGGATCCTTTCTTTACTATCCACAAGGACAAACTGGTTTTACGCACACACCCTAGGTTCTCACCTAAATTCATATCCAAGTTCCATGTAAACCAGTCCATCAAGCTTCCGGCTTTCTTCCAGAACCCGCAAAGCTCGGCTGAGGTGAAACTACACACCCTAGATGTGCGTAGGGCGGTCCTATACTATGTAAATAAAACCAGACCGCTAAGGAAAACAGATCAACTGTTTGTCTCCGTAGCTACAGGCAGAGAGGGGGATCGCGTCTCTAAGGGCGCTATCTCGAAGTGGATTATCAACTGTATACAGCTGTGTTACTCTCTTTCTGACAAGACTCTGCCTTTTACGCCAAGGGCCCACTCTACTAGAGGCATTGGTGCCACTCTGGCTTTCATTGCAAATGTTCCCCTCGACACCATTTGCAAAGCGGCTACTTGGAGCTCTATTCACACTTTTACTCAGCATTACTGCATTGACACTCATTCCAAGACAGATACACAAGTGGGACAAGCGGTTCTAAGACACCTGTTTGCTCATGACCCTTCTCACATCCCACCTCCTTCTTCTGGTACTGCTCGCTAATCTATGCACAGCATGTGATCTAAGCAGATTCCACAAGCCTCAGAAGGGATACATTACTCACCGTAATCGTATTTCTGATGCTTGTATCTGCTTAGATTCACATGCGACCCACCCTTCCTCCCCTCCGAGAGAAGGCGCATGATTGCTTGTAGTCTTACCTTTTCTGTCTATCTGCTTGGATTATCTGTACTCACGCTACTCCTCATGCTTCCTCATGTCAGAAAAAATACAATCTGAGGATCCTACACGCGTGAGGGATCTTGGGTACAGTGGACGTCACACTAGGGATAGTATTACTGGCACGCCTGTGTCGACGCCCATTTTCGACTTTCGAAAAACAAACTGTAATACTCCGCAGCTTCCACTAGATGTCGGCCTATGCACAGCATGTGAATCTAAGCAGATACAAGCATCAGAAATACGATTACGGTGAGTAATGTATCCCATATATATATATATATATATAAAGTGGGACAGACAGACAATCATCAATTTCATTGAACAATGTGGTTTCTGACCTGGATTTGATTGAACTATGAAGGGGGAGTCATGGAATGGAAGAGGGGTACTCATTTTATTGTTGTGCTCACGGTTCTTATTCCAGACTAGATTATGTTTTTGTGGGGAGGGAGTACTTTCATTGGTTTTCGGACAGGGAATAACTAGGGGGGATTCTTTCAGATCCTGCTCCTCTGGTTAGTGTTTAAGTGGACAAGAGGGATGCCGGCGATACCACTTTAGAACTTGAGAGCGGAGGCTTTGAAGGATGCTGCATTTAATAATATAATAAGGGTAGAGAGATCTCTTTTTCGATAATAATGAGGGCTCGGTGGATGATGCGGGAAACCTTTAAGGTAACCATGAGGGGAATCTGCAAATCAAAATCGGTGTGAGTGAGGGAGATGCTGAATAGTTCCCTGACTCGAGTGGAACAGACTCTTAAAAACTAGAAGGGGAATTGGCAAAGGGATTCTAGGTGGGGGAGGATTTCTTAAATGTGCTTCTGAGACACCGGGAGTTTGCTAGAGGCATTATTCAAGTTTGAATATAGCCAGTATGATTCGGGTTCATGGTGATGGTGATGAGGCTGGTTGACTGCTGGTATGGCTTATTTGACATAGCTACCAAGATCGGCGATAACGCAGATCTATGACTGGGCTAGTAGCTTAATTATATCACAACATGAAATGAATGGGGTGTTTCAAGAATACTATACAAGTTGATATACCAGTGAGAGGGTACCTAGATAAGGAGGCCTCCTACCTGTTGGATTTAGTGCAGTTGCTGAGATTATCGGGTAGTTTTCAGAAAGAGATGGATGCACCCATAGGGGAGAGTGAAATAGTGTGTGCTATTAGGTCTATGCGATGTAACAAGTCCCTGGGGAGTGATCACTTCCCAATTGAATTTTATCTCAATTTTGCGGATGTGAGGGTTTATGATTGGGTTGAAAGTAAGGGGATTCTCCCCAAATCAATGCTTGAGGCACTGATAACTGTTCTATTGAAATCTCAGAAAGAGCCGCGTTACTGTGATTTGTGTTGGCCCATCTCATTGAATAATGTTTATGTGAATGTCCTAGGGAAGATTATCGCTTTGAGACTATTAAAGGTGGTGCCAGGGCTGGTACATCCAGACCAATATGGATTTGTAGGGGGAAGGAAGACCTCCATGAATTTAAGATGGTTATAATAGATTGTGCCTCAAGCGTGGTTGCTGAGGGAAGAATTGGGGATTCTGCTCCTGAGGCTCTTTAAAGTACAAGAGGCATTTGGCCTTGGACTGGGCATAGTGAAGTGGATTTGATTGTTGTATGAGAGCCCTATGACTAGGGTTAAAACGGGAAGCTGGGTGTCCTCCAAATGGACTTTGGGGAGAGGTACCAGTCAGGGGTATCCGGTATCCCGATTCTGTTTATTTTTTCATTTGTTATACGCCCAAACCCTGGGGTATCACGGCGTAGGTTACAGAATACTTAAGTCTGGTTACAGAGAGAAGGTGCTTACAGGTCATACAATAGACAACGTGTCAATGCATAGTTACTTAAAAGATTCTCCATTTGCAATGGCACAGGAACCCTTAGCTGAATACTTCAGAAAGTATATTTCGGAGACAGGAATACAGGTGCAGGAACATATCCATAGTATATCTTTCTAGGTACTACTCAATTTGATCGAATGGTAATCTGACCAAATTCGGCCAGTACCATTCGATCAATTTGATTCTATCAAATTGGGTAATAAATAGAACATGGGGGGGCGGGTGTTGCGGGGGTGTCCCCTTATTCCCATGTTCAGTATTTTTGCCCTTGAAAGGGGGGGGTAATCCTGCTGGCTGAAGATTAAAAGCAGGGGACGAAAAGAAAAGGGGACCCCGCAGCTTCGGATCCGACCTGCGTTAGAGGGACGGATGTGGAAAAGTTAAGTGGGGGTAATGGGGGATGTATTGGGGGGTGGGGTGACATAGCTTGGGCGAGTTTGGCCGCTGCAGCATTGTATTCGCAGCAAAATTGACTAAGGTGTTACAGACCATGCTGACACTCAGTGAAGGGAAAGAGGTGATTTCTCGGTTATATAGGGTGTTGCAGGAGGGGAAACCTTCGTTGGTCCCTGTGATCAAGGAAAAATGGGAAAAAGTTGTCTGCTTCACAATATTGAATAGGAAATGGCTTAAAATATGTGAGTTAGTGAAAAGGGTGTCAAGAAATGCTAGATTTAGACTGATTTAATTTTTGTATGACATTTGATGAATTAAAGGTATTTGGCCCTTCTCCCCAGCGGGTATGCACCCGCTTTTCGGCTAGGGAGGTGAGCCTGCTCCACAACACCATCCCTAGGTGTCTGGGCAAGTGGGACCTCATTGGGAGTGAATCCCCCTTAGGGGACAAGGACTCTCATTCCCACGAGGAATTCTCTAGACCTCCCACCATTTACACATATATGGGACATATATGGGACTGGCTTTCGTAAAGATTATCTCTTTAAGAAAAGATATGTATATAACTGGGATGAGTTTATCACAAGAGTAGAGAGGTTACGGTACGCAGGAGAAGCCCCCTGACTTAATCATGCCTTAGAGAGGCAGACAGGAGGAAGCCGTGGAACCCGCTTTAGTTAAAAAAAATAAATAAAAAAAAAGCGAAGAACGCCAGCTCAGGACGCTTGAGGCCGCGTGAAGAAGGCAACAGTGAAGCCGTTGTGAGGACGGGGAGATCAAACGTGTCAGTGGTGGCATGACCACGACCATCCCATGGTGGGCCAGACGCCCGTCTAACAACGCAGCGATCATTGCAGCACAGAGCGCTGACGGCTCCCACCTGCCAGCGTCCCTCAACCATAGCAGCCGACAGATGCAAGGAACGGAACGTTGGAGAAACCTGAGAGCGAGAACGTTAAGCAGTTTACCTGAGCGAGTGCTGAGACCTGCAACATCGCCCTGGTCCAAGGAAGGTAAAGGGGTGAATGGAAAGGCGGGGGGCTGCCAGGGCAACCTGTTGTGAGGAGAGGAATGCTTGAAAGTCGTGAGGGCTACATTCAAACATAAGCCCAAATAAGTCGATATGTGAGGAACAAATAAAGCGCATGACACACTGGGCTGAGTGGGGAACAGAGGAAAGGTAGAAACAAATGCCCTCAGAGGAGCCCAGTGTTGAAGAGTGGGGAAGACACTCCATATACAAGTGTAATAAGAATTATGATTTGAAACTGCCAAATGAGTTCTATAACTAGAGAAAGAAATCAGTAGAGAGAACCCATGAGAAGGGTATTCCTAACAGATAAAATCTTACAAAACCCAGAAAGGTTTGGATCTCAAGAGCATGAGAAACCTGAAAGCAAACTTAAGACTGTGAGACAGTATCTTCAGGAGAATCGTTCTAGCATAACACTAAAGAGAGTAAAGGACAGATAAACAGTTGAGATGAGCTACAAGAGCTCATGGAGGAAATTCCAAGAGAGTGTCGGAGAAGATCAGTATAAGCAACATATTTGTAAAACAGAGACATTTTGTATATGGACACAATAAGGAGCCAAGATAAAAACCCTGAGAAAAAGGGAAACAACCAGGAGATGAGAGACAAACATTAGTTGTTTGTACTAGTGGCAGGGTCAGGTAGAGTTAGGTTTAGGACTGAGGACATTTACTTTGGACTGTCGGATGACAGACGAGTACCTTTAGTTACTTTGCTAAGGCAGGGGAAACCCCTCTTGTGATAGGGAGGGCTAAGCCTTTTCTTTATAATTTCATTGCAAAGGTACAGAACATGTTCAGTGTGTGTCGGACTCGTTCTTCTGACCCGCCACAGACCCCAGCTAAGTTTCATGCTATGGATCCAACACTGTCCCATTGTTGTCCAAGATGTGGACGGTGCTCAGCAGGGTTTTGACATATGGTGTGGAACGTCGCAGTAATTACAAAATATTGGGAAGAAGTGATGACAGGATAAACATTCTAATGTGTGGCTCTTGTGGACACACAACGTATGTCTGCCTCTGGGGACTGGTTCCCAGGAGAAAGAAGGAAGAGGATAGTAAAATGTTTACGCATACTGGCCAAAAGCTGGATCGCAATATTGTGGAAATGCTATGAGTCCACCTATACAACAATGGATAATGGCTATTCAATGGTGGTGGTTGGCAGAGTTTCTACGCAGATATAGAGACCTGGAGCCAAAGGAAAGAGTGGAGCTCGATTGAGGTCAAATGCTGAATGAACGCACTTCCTCTCCTGGCTTGAAACCACAATGACGGAAGCAGGCAATCGGCAGGGGACAGGAATGGAGGGGGAGATGAATATAGAGGTAGAGGTGGCAAAGGAATGAGGATGCTACTGGTGGAAGATGTGGATTATGTGGGCAAGGGCATCCTGCAGAGGCAGCAAAGCAGGTGGGGGAAGGAACTAAGAGGTTGAGGATACAACTATGAGATTTCTTATTTTGTTCTTTTTTCTCAGTAATCTAATGTTGTAATGTTATCTCCTGAATGCATATGCTGCTGACACCATGTGTTTTTAGGTTGTGAAGCAATACAAAATAAAAATAGAGGCTGAAGGCTACGAGAAAAGGGAAGGAGAAGAGTGAGAGGGAGTTATAATTAAGATTCATGATGGAGGGTGGAAGAAATAGGCAAGTGAAGACAATGAAGAAAGGGTACAGCACAAGAGAGAGGGTAGGTGGGTGAGAGGGAAGGGATGGATTGCTGAGAAGTGGCGGTAAGTTTTGGGTTGGGCTAGAATGGGGCTATAGGTAACCAAATGACAGTAAACTGACCCAAAACCGCAATATTCTTTTGGTCCTGTGAGCTAACAGAATCTCTGTGGTGAAAGCATAATCAGTGGGTGGAAGGATCCTTCTGCTTGGAAGCAGGGGTCAGGTAAATAGTTAGCTTGTGAAGTCCTAGCTTGAGCAAGTGTTCTGGCCCAAAGCCCTTTCTGGCCCTATCGGGGCCAGACAGGAGCAGCCCGTTGCTGCTTTGGGCCTGGTCTGCAGACGACCTTGGGAGACTGAACAAGGGAGACCGTGTTTTGCATGTCCCTGTGGGAGGCAGTCACACTGTTCAAATGGCTTCCACACTTGCAGACAGAGTCCTGGGTGTTGTAGGCAGGGCAATCAAATGCTGCACAGGATCCTCTGGCAAAGCAGAATGTGGCCAAGATGTGTACATTTAACCCACTTTTTTAATTTATTTACTGTGTTATAGTTCATAAGCTGAACTTTTCACACTTTATACATATTAAATCCTGTAATATATCAAAGAATACATTACAAACCATTTCATTTGTCAGTGAACGCATAAAGAAAGAAAAACCTCTAAAAACATTAAATACATTTTCTGGGAAATCTCATACGGTTTAATTATCTAAAACCACTTTTAGGAAATCTACAAACCTAAGTAAAACACACTTTGATTTTTGCCTTCGGTGCACCAGAAGTGAAAACCTACAGCATGCACACTAACAAAGCATGCAAGCTAATATGGATGGAACAGGACTGGGATAACAGAAAAAATGCGTAAAGAATCAAACATAGCAGTTGGCTACAAGTTCTGGGCAATCTGGACTCAGCATTGTAGGCAACGTGAAAAGTGACCAGTTGCTAGCTACTAGCCACACCTAAGTGTCCTTCGCCCCCTGAAAAGAATACCAGTTCTTCACATGATTATCGCTTGCCAAGAGTGAATTCTCATGTGCCAGTTGCTAGAGATATACATTTGGTAGTCAAAGGATTTATACAGGTGCAAGTTCAAAGCTAGTTAAAGGGACCACGTTTTATCTCTCAATCGATTTCTTCGCTATGCTGTGGCCAGAAGATTTCATGTTCCAAGTCCACAGTATTTTGTACTTTCGTTCTTGCCCCCATTCTATAATATGGATTCTTGAGTTTTTGGGGACCGTATTCTAGACCAGTCTCCGCTTCACCATTCTCTCTTAGCAATGCCAGGATCCTATTTCAAAAGACTTTACATGTTTCTGATTTTAGGGCCATATTGAATGTTTTTTTCGTTCCTTCAGCTTAGCCTGATGTTTTTTTGTCTTTGATAATGGTCATGCACTTTTGAAAACCATGCTGCCTGAGATAAGAGTGTGATGCAGCACTGGAGCTGTGACATCGATTCGGCTTCTGCTAACAGCATTGTTAGGTACCGTATTCTGTCTGCAGTAGATTGTAGGAGCTGGGTGTGCTAGGGGGTTCATTTTGCCTGTATCTTACTTGGGGGTATGAGTTTCACATTCACAAGTTTTGGCATTTCGTTGGTTTATTGAAATGGATATGGATATGGATAATACTGGGTTGACCTGCTATACGTTGATTCATTTCTACGCAGTCTCCATTCTTTGATTTTAGACCAGGCTCCACAAATCCTTCAAAGATGGCTGCTTTGATGCTCCTTTTGCCTTTTCATATCTATTTATTCCTACTGTCGTCTGTGAGGTTAGGGGACTTGCAATATCTTCTCCATTCATATTTGGCTTAGGAAGGCTTGCGTTGACAGATTCTCTAGACTGGGGATGGTATGTGCAGAGCCACACGGAGAGGCTTGCTGGACTCAACCATATTTTTCTGTTTAGGTTTTCGCTAACTACCGTGGTTCTGACAGCACCCCTTTTTTTGCTTTTCAGAAAATGCGGATTTGGCAGCGTTCAGAGCAACAAGTATGTCGTTACGTTTACTGTGGCTTC
Organism: Ambystoma mexicanum; assembly: GCF_040938575.1. Classification (NCBI taxonomy): domain Eukaryota; kingdom Metazoa; phylum Chordata; class Amphibia; order Caudata; family Ambystomatidae; genus Ambystoma; species Ambystoma mexicanum. The sequence goes on along the minus strand of NC_090937.1, from coordinate 760,426,649 downwards.
TTTACTGCATTTGTAGTGCGCATCCATAGACCCGTGGGTGTGAGGGCGTGGACAAGACGGACATGACATAAAAACAAGCAGAAGCTGTTCTAGGACAAGAGAATGCCATAAAGGGGGTGTCGAGGAGGATACTAATTAAAGAGGAAGGTTTTTAGTCCCTTCTTGAAGTTGCTCAGGCCTGAGGAACCTCTCGGGTCGCTGGGCAGAGAATTCCATAACGATGGAGCCACAAAAGCAAAAGCGCCAAGTTGCGCTTTTTTAGTTTTGAACCTTGGCTGGTGGAGAAGGTTATGGTTGTTAGAGTGCAAATTTCTAAGACAAGATTTTTTTCCAATATACCTTTGTAAATATGGCAGAATCGTTCCCATAAGACATTTGAAGGTAATGAAGGAGGTACGAGCTTCCACAGGGAGCCAATGCAGGGCTCGCCGTGCTTCAGAGACATGGGAGCGATAAGAGAGGCCAGCTACAACTCTAAACGCTCCATTCTGAACTACCTGAAGTCGATTAATGGTAGATTTGCTGGAGCCTGCCAACAGACTGCAACAATAATCTAATTTGGCTCCTACAATGGCTTGAGCAATAGACTCAGCATTCAGTTTGGAGATGAGCGGTCTTAGGTGGGCCAGCAATTTAATATAGTAGGTGGAGGATGCGACTGTGCTGGCTACGTAGAGCTTCATGTTAAGTGACTGATCCAGAACCACTCCCAAACTTTTTACTTTGGGGAGGGTGGAGATTTGAACACTCCCGAACTGGAAGTGCATAAAAGCTGGGTCAAGTTTAGCTAAAATACCCTTGGAGCCCACGACCATGAGTTTGGTCTTACTACGATTAAGTGCAAGGTTATTTAACATCATCCACTGCTCAATGATGGAGAATATGCGATTAAGTTCACTCTCATCTAAGTCATGCTGACCAGTGAGAGGGATGACACATTGTGTGTCATCTGCATAGTTAGAGAAAAGTATACCATCTTGAGCGAGATGAGCAAAGAAAGGAGCCATAAAGATATTGTAGATACAAGGTGATAAACTGGCTCCTTGCGGAACTCCAAAGAGTACCTGCATGGCAGGTGCCTTCGCCTCGTTGGTACACACTCTATTTGAAAGGAAAGAGAGCAGCCATTTAGTGGCGGCCTGGGAGCAATTGGCTACTGACATGAGCCTGTCCGCCAGGATAGAATGATCGACCAGGTCGAACACCGCAGATTGATCTATGGAGATTAGGAGTGAGATCTGCTGGTTATCCAATCTCTGAAGGAGTTGAGATGTAAGGTCCAGTAGTGAGGTCTCGGTGCCAAAACCTTGTCTGAAACCTGATTGAAAGGGGTCGAGGATGGGGTGCGAATTGAGATGTTGAGCTATTTGAGAATATGCAACTCGGTCCAATATTTTTAACAGAAAGTGGGTGTTGGTTATTTGCCTATAGTTGGTCGGGACATTTTGGTCCAGGTTAGGCTTTTTTAAGAGAGGTGTGACCCATGCTTGCTTAATCTCATCAGGAACAAGGCCATTGAGAAGTGAAGAGTTGTCAAATATGCATATGTCATGTACCAGTGAGGGAGGACAGCTTTAATAATGGTTGAAGCGCAGGGATCCCCTGTGCAATTAGTGGCTTTGAGTTTGGTAATAATGAGAGCTAATTCCTCCTCTGAGATAGGGGTGAAATCAAAAATGGGAATGTCTGGATTCCTAGTAAATTTATTATCATAACTATGAGTACCTTGGATGTTGAAGGTGCTCTTTTTGTAGCTATGCCTTCCCGGATACCATCTAGTTTCTTTGACATGGCATTCTGGATATCCGTACACCAGTTATCATCTTTGATGATCATGGAGACTACGGGCTCTGGAGTAACCTCTTGTTCTTTAAGAATTTTAAACAATTCCCTAGAATTAGAGGATGCATGGGAAATTCTAGCATCTAGAGGCAATTTCTTGGCTTCCATTATGGCTACTTTATAGGTGTTGGATGCTTTTTGTTTAATCAGATAATGCTGTTTGGGATTGATTTGATTTCCAGATATAAAATAGCTTAAGGGAAGCAGCTTTGAGGGATTGGAGTTCGGGAGAGAACCATGAGTTGGTTCTTTTGGATTCTGCAAGTTTTTTTTTGTTTTTGAGAGGCGCAAGGGAATTGACCACCAGATTCAGGGAGGATCTGATTTTCTTGGCTATAGCGCCTGTGTCATCTGTCTCCAGAATCGGCAGGGGCCTGTGATGTCAGGGCTTCTATTCTTTCCTGAGTCAAGGATTTAGTATTGCGATAGGAAATTGCTTCAGAATAGTGCAACTTGACTTGAGTAATGTAAGGTACTGTAGTCGAGAAGTGGACAAAGGCATGGTCTGACCAAGGGCAGGGTGCTACCATCACGTCGTGATATGGGCTGTTGATGGCAGCTACCCAGTCCAGGGTATGACCCAGGATATGGGTAGGATCTTGAACCATTTGTTTAAAGCCCAGGTCTGCAAAGGATTGAGCTAATTCAGATGCAGTATGGTCATCAGTATGTCCCAGCCAGTGATTGAAATCGCCCAGCACTAGGAAGCGGGCGTTAAGTTTCAATAGTGGGAGGAGATAACTGGAAAGCGCCAAAGAAAGATTCCCTGAACAGGAGGGTGGGCGATAGAGCAGAATAAAATTCACTGTTTCGGTATTCTTGGGGAGGTTGGGACCGATTTTACTAGAAATGTTGGTTTCGAGGTTAGCAGTGAAATGGTTTGCAGTCTATGCCACCTTGTCATCTCGATTACCTGATGCTGAGTGTGGCTTTATTAAACCCAAATTCGTGTAAATGTTTTCAGGTTTTGGCAAAAAGGGGGGGTTTGGGAGGGTAAAGTCTTTTTTTTTTTTCATTTCAGTATGGGTGAGCACATTATTGGAGCTCCCCTCCCCTCACTTCAGACCTATTGTGAGACTATCTAGATCAGTTCAGGGTCGCTGCGCCAGGTCTCTGGGTGCTTTGCTTCAGATCCACATTGCTCTTTTTTCCTATGTCAGGTTGAGGTACCTTCTAATTTGCTCTTCGCCTGGCTCTTTTTTCCCATCATCCTGGGGCTACTGAGAGATCGCAGAGGTACTTCTGAGGTGCTCTTGATTCATGCTATTGTCTTTGAAACCCCCCTGACCACTTTTTCTGCTTCGTTTCCCAGCCGAACCTTACATCAGCGCTTGAACCATGACTTCATTGAGTACTGTCTGACTCCAGCGATTAATATGCATCAAGTCAGTGCTATGCCCATTTTCGAAGCCCAGGTCTGTGACATTCCACGGCACAACACATCTCTGGATTCACCATCGAGTTGGGGAATTTGGCAGCATGGGAGGGGATGAGCACTGCTGGATCCCTAGCCGCCCCTAACACATCTGGTCGATAAAAAGATCTGGCGATAAGCTAGGAGTAAGCCCCCGGTCTCCGGCACCACACAAGATCAAGGAGCTAATACGTAGCGTGCTACAAATCAAACTTCCAAGTGAGAAGCAAATGGTAACTTTTTGTCTATTATATATGATCTGCTCTGCTTCGCATATTTTCTAGATGTGTCCACGGGCTCCTTTCTGCACATTTCCAAACACTCAAAGTTAATTTATTTATTGTATTTTTTTCCATGTGTAAAGCACCTAAGACTGTAGGCAACAAGACGCTGTTGCAGGACCAATTACATACAGTGAGGAGGCATGGAAATAGTACATTTTAATGTACTTAACGTTCGCACTTTATTTTTTTATACATTTCATCATGCATAAAGTTCATGCCCTTCTATTGTCAGGGTATCAGTATTAGGCCAACAGCCAAGCTTTCAGTGCTTTTTGAAAGACCCAGTATGATGCCTCCACTCTTAGGGCAGGTGGGAGGGAGTCCCTGTGATTTGCTGCCACCATCGGGGAAACTCGAGCCTCCTCCTTTAGCTCGTTTGAATTTGGGTTGAACAAGGCTGTGTGAGCTGACATTGCTGGTCTAGTGGGGTTAGCTCTCTCAATTATTTGGGACAGGTATGCAGGTGCTGAGTTGGACAGACATCTTTGTGTGATGGAGAGAGTTTTGAAAACTATCCCTTCCCAAATGGGGAGCAGGTGGAGCTCCTTTCGTGCTGCTCAGATGTGATCTCTTTTTGGGATGTTAAGGGCTGAGCTTAGTGCATTTTTCTGGATTACCTGCATTTTACTAATATTCTGCTTTGATGTACCGGCAAAGAGGGGATTGCAGTAGTCGTGCCTTGAGCCAATAACTGCTCGAGCAATAGTGAGGCAGCGGGTGGGTGTGAGAAGCTGTTTGGTAGCATTAATCAATTTAGTCGTGTAGTGGAGTTCACTTGTTGTGTGAGTGAAAGGGTGACATCCAGGTGAAGGCCCAGAGTTTTCACTGATGCAGAGACTGGGATCTGTATGCCGTCGATGGAAGTGTCATTGAGCTTCTTCAGCACTGCTGGGGAGAACAACCAGCAGGATCTCAGTTATGTCATTTAGGCATAGATGGTGCGTGGCCATCCATGCCTGGATTGTCAGGTAGATTTTGTTGAGGGTGATGGAGTCTGTTGGGTGTTCTGACCCACGTTTGGACTATTATGCTACAACATTTGGTGCTGTGGGCTTAGGAAATCCAAGATGGCCGAAAAAGCCCACATGTGCGCCAGAATCTATGAAAACCGCGCAGTTTGTGCGCACACCAAAATGGTCGCCTGACTTGCCACCCCCCGGTGCGGGTGTGCTGGGTCAGAAGAGCCATGAGTGAAATGGGGTGCCAAAGAGAAAAACAGCAGTGCCTGTTCGCTAGAAAGCACTTTAAAAATCACCCTTTGTTTCTCTGAAGGCAAGCTCAGAATGCCCATTTCAAACATTGCAGAATATCCAACAATCGCACTGAACACCAGCAGACATTTGACAGAATAAAGTCTTGTGGGCATACAAAATCTGGAAAGAGGATGAGCCTAAAATAATGTTCATAGCAAAACTGGCTGAGCTGTGGATTTCAGCAGTTTAAGTAAATTTGGACTGAAAGACACTAAAAATCTAAATGTTTAAAAGAAATGAGTGACCTACTTTTGAATGTCACATAGGTTTCAATTGTTTAAATGTCATAGTTTTAAACTTAGAATCAGCATTCTAGCTGCATGTGTAAAAATTGTTAGTTTATTTGAATGCAGAAAACTGGGTAACTAGAAGTGACATTAGCTGGGGCCTGGTTTAAGGAACTGAATTCTGCCTGACATCTACCCCCACAGGAGTTAAAACCTGCTCAGCCACTCTTCCCCTTGCCAAAAGGAGTTGTCACCTCTCTGATTAGATTAGGGGTGGAGCAGCTACAGGGAGTTGAACAAAGGCCTGTCCTGGGCCCAGGCAGATGGTTTATTAGGGGGACCGTAAAATAGCTTCCTCTTGGCAGAAGCTCGGAGGGGCAGGGTCTCTGAGCTTGGCAGAAACTGGATGAACTGGTTTCTACACCATGTGACCTGGGAAACCACACCCCTTTGGGGCCAGAACATAAATCTAAAAAGATGGATCATTCATAGAGCGGACTTGTGAAAATTTTATAAGTGATATCATTATTCTTGTGATTTTTCTGTGCACATTTGAAGACGTGTTAGGACCCGGTGGTATGTTCAGGGGGGTTTTTAGCGGAAAAGAGGATATTACTCTAAATGTATGTATGTTAAAAATCTGACACTCCACCACCTAATGCCCACATGCTTTGCGAACATTTGTGTAAATGCGGGGACAAATCCAATATTGGTAACCCGACCAAAAAGTGAAATATGTTGCCATTTTTGAACCCAAGCCCCCAGGAAGAGCAGAGTTTGAACAGGGTATACCATCAGTAAATGTGATGGGTGCATGTAATTTCAAACCACTGTGTATCTATGAAATATGTCTTTAGGTCAAATATAGATTGTGTGTAATTTGACAGGGGAGTGTCCTTTCTGCAAGCCATTAAATGACATCGCTCTGACACTCCACTTCTTTTCCCCAATCAAGAGAGAAAGGAAAGCTTGACCAATGGGCAGTTGAGAGTGGGGCTGGCTAGTGATGCTGCACACACACACCCACTTTCAAAAGACATAAAAAGAGCCACTGGAAGCTAGAGAGGGGATTCTATTCCACCTGCTGCGGGACGCTCTGCCGGGAAAATCCATACTTTACCTCCATCAACCTCCAGAGAGCCAACATAGAGACTTCAATCTATCCACCTTCAGAGACCAAGACTTTACTGCAGAATTTGTAGCAGAGAGGTCAACTACAAGCTAAATCCCTCTTTAGCAGGCCTCAAATCATTGCCACTATTCACAGCCAGGCGAGCTGTTTGAATTCTTTGCAAGAACTCTTGCCATTTGCCAGAGAGCAGTGTTGTATCCAGAGAGAGACCAGCTGAACCGGAAACCGCTGTATCCGGACCCACAGACCTGATCAGAACCAGACACCCAGACCAGACCAGCAGAGTAGAGCTGACCCAGACGCTGTGCGCAGAAACCGTCCAAGGCGAGCGAAGAAAACCTGTTGACCAGATCCGTGGCGAGGCCCATTCCTTTTAAAATTATATTGTGAGTACCTAGCAGAACTGTGCAGAACCAATCTCTTAGTTAAAATAATATAATTCAATCTATTTTAATCTAACCAGAACTGCCTCCTAACTCTCACTTGTCATTTTCTAGCTGCAAGCTGTAACCTGTCGCTTTGAACTTTTAAAATTTCAAATCCGAAAAACGACCTTTATTTAATCGTCAGTATCTCTGGAAACGTTTGGGCTAGGAACTTGGTTTAACTTTGATCTGAAAGATTAGCATCTCAGCTTTTCGAGCCTAGAACCGACTTCCTACTCCTCATACTTTTGCCGTAATCACGATTCTCGCACTCGCGAATTTTACCGCGATTTGCAATTTGGTTAAAAATCCAGCCACGTGTGAAAACAGCAGCTTCATTGCTTTCCTTTGCCAAAAATTTGTTTAACCTGCTAGTTACTCCTAGATCCTTGCTAAAGTGAGCCTGAACTCATCCCAAGTATATTTCACTCACCCTGAACCTCCTAAAGGGAATTAAAACCATTTTCAGCATATTTCTCACTGCATTGTCACCATATTCAAAGCATTTTGCCTCTGTTTCAAAACTCCTATCTGTTGTATAAGATGCTGGGGGGGAATTGAACTGAATTCTATTTGATTGCATTCCTAAGAACTGTGTGATCTTCATCTCCTTACAGTGCATAAAAGGGGGGGGGGTGAATTGTCCAAGAAAGTGATTACATTGTCTTTTGCTGAAATCCTATCAAGTTATTTTCTTTACTGCATTTCATTCCACATTGCATCCATTGAAACCATAAAAGTATTGTTGCTATCTTATCCATCCTATAACCACTCATCATTGATTATAAAGAAGTGTGCTAGTGCCGGACTATCCATTATTGATTACTGCTCAGAATAAGTGTGGTATTCAATTATTAATTTATTATAAAGTGTGATATATATATCTATTGTTTAAATTATCAAATAAACCTTTTAAACTTGCAAAACAGAACTACTTCTTGGCTCAGTGGGGTCAGGGGGATTCCAAGAGAGGGGTGTTATATAGGGGTAGTCATCCAGAACGCATGAACTGGACATAGATATATCAATAAGGGTTTCCATTCAGTATCACAGACTAGGCATTGATTTAGCTGTAGTGTTGAATTGAATCCTCTTACAAGTCATCATCGTAGGTCCCCGACAGGGTGAGGAGCATTTGAGTGCCATCGGCATAGTTGGTTTAAGATATGCTTATGGAGTCCAGGAGGTCGAAGAGCGGTTTAGTGAATATATTCTATAGAGTGGGGGAAACACAGGATCCTTGTGGGACACTACATGAGATGGGTGCTGAAGGGTCGCTGGATGTTTCTGAGAACACTCAAGGATCTCCCTTCATGAAAAGAGGCAACTCAGGTTGTGGCTTCCTGGGTGAAGCGCCTGGAGGTCTGGGGTGAACCAGGAATTGATGTGTCCAGAAGGTTTGGCCTTGCGGGAACCCAATGGAGCTATAGTGTTCACTGCAGTTGCGAGTGTGTTCATGTAGATGTCTGCAAAGAGACTCGGGTCTTTAGATAGGTGTTCAGGTTGTAATTATGAGAGTAGAGGTGAGATAGTCTCTTTTGGTCATTTTCCTTGAGCTATGGGACCAGATGGGTGGCGGAGAGAGTGGAGCAGGTGTGGGCTGTTTAGTCGGTGGGAAGGTAAAGGTCACAATGTGATGGTCTAACCATGGGCATGGGGAGTTAGAATAGATAATGACCTGGCTGTTGAGGTCAGATACCTCGAGGGTGCAGCCTTTTTTATGGTTAGGGGCTGGTATGCAGTGTCTGAAGCCAAGGGCAGAAGTGGCATTGTGATCCATCGGGTCGTTGATGCCTACGGTTAGATCCTCTATCAAGTTTATTCTGGTGCAGGCTTGATATTGTCTCTCACAGTGTGAAGGAGTTCCTCCTTGAAGAAAGCATGTGGGCCTGGTGGGCGATAGATAATGTGGATAGTTAGGGAGTCCGTGGAGGTGGTCGATAGCTTGACTGAGAGTACCTTGCAGTTACCCTCCATGGAAATATTGGTAGGTCTTATTTGGAGGGAGTCTTTGAAAATAAGCTTGATGCCTCCACCTCTGGATTCGGGCCTGTCACTTCTAGGGATAGAGAAGCCCATAGATAAGGCATGGACCGGAGGCTGGGTGTAGCCAAGCTTCAGAAATGGCTAACAGGTCCAGGTCTTTGGATGTGATGAGGTTGTTTATATCTAGGGCATGAGCAGGGATAGATCTCGTGTTTATAAGTGCTTCTTTTAGGAGAGGTTGTAATGGGGGCAGGGCTGCTGGGGAAGTGATGATGGTTAAGGGGGAGGTAGGAGTAGAGCCCTCTGTGGCCTGCCTAGCTGGTAGTCTGCTAAAATGGGTGGACTGACAAGGCAGTGGAATCAGAAAAGGTGTCAGTGGTTGTGTAGGCTTGACACTGGAAGACTGTCTGTAGCTTGTAGGACTACAACAATACAGGGGCTGTTTGCTTATCGTGTTCACTCTAGGAGTAGGGCCTATCTGTTCCCTTAACTTAAGGTTCCTTAATAGATAACTGATAGGTTGACAGTGAAGGAGGGGTGGGGAGGGCACCCTAAGAAATCTGAGGCAGAGCGTGCTGTTTCTAACCTGGACGGTGTCTGGGGGCTTGGAGCATGCTACAGTCATAGATCGCAGTGTTGGTATGACGGATGGTGCCCTACTATTCACTGTGGGGGCAACAAGCCTTGGAGTTGTGGCAGGGTTAGTGCCATGCTGTGCGTAAGTCTTTAAGTCTGCAGAGCTACCTGTGCTTGAGGAAGGCTTGAGTGCGGCTCCTGAGGTTACCAGTGCACTGCGGCTGCAATGCGGCAAGAAGCTGGAGCTGGGGCCACGTGTAGCAATGGGGGGCGGGGAGCTTGCCAAGTGCACATAGGCATAGAAAGCACTTGTAGGCATGGCCGCTGCATAGACCTGTTCCTGAATTGGGACAGAGCGACACATGCAGTGGTCGATCCGTACAGTAGTGGTTAGCAGGGGGTGGGGAGGATGAGCACCGAGATGGGTGCTGTGAAATACCTGAAGGTATCTCACATAGCGAACCGCGAGAAACCCTTATTCATGTGGCCAACGAAGGGCTGATCCACTCAGATCCCAACTTTAGGGGTGAAAGAGTGAGCAAGGCGCACCAGGATGGGGAAGCCTGGGTTTTACTTGAGGGAATAACCCAAGCAAGACGCAATATTCTACCAGGGACGACATCTGTGAATCTTTCTTTGGTTATTCTGCATCCACCTCCCTTCCAACCAAAGAAGCTCCCTTAACATCCTGACACCCCTACAACTCTAGTAGACCAACTAGGAACCCTGTTACCCTTTAAAACCCACAACTCCTAGAGTCATTGTTTCCCGGCCAAATACTCCCAACCATTCTTTTTCACGTCCCTATGATTATTCTTTCCTGAATACCCAATCAACCTTGACAAAACCTTACCAGTCCCGTCCCTTTGATTATCATTTCCTGCATTCCCAACCTGCTCAGACAAAACGCTACCGTTTCCACAGTATAATGTTGTTTCATTGACAGTCATTTTTACGACTGCCTTTTAAACGAGTACAAAATTACAAAAAAGGTTATCAAAATATTTTGGGGGGCAGGAAAGGGCAGATAAGAGGTTCGGGGGGGGTTGGGAAGAGTAAAATGTAGGTGGGGGAGGGAGTGTTCGGGGGAACCCTCTCGCCCCTGAAAAAAAGAATTCGGTGACCTTTTTTGTAATTTTTTACTCGTTTAAAAGGCAGTCGTAAAAATGACTGACGATGAAAGAACATAGAACCGTTCCCCCAAACTCCCCTGTTTATTTTCTGACAATAATCCTGGTAATTCCAGTTTATTCCACACACCCTACAAATCTCACCCTTCCGAGCTTACCCTTACTCCTGGCAGGAGAACTATAATCCCATACAACACCTCTTCCTCTCTAAACCCAGTAGGATACTCGAGCTCTCCAACTTCCCCCCATTCTGACACAAACCTCTTTCCCTTCTGACCCTGTAGGATATCTGAAAACTCTACAACCTTCTTTCTCCCGACATAAAACACAAAGATTTAACACTAAAGCTGTCTACTTGACAGAAGTGTCAGGCAGAGTCAGGCAATTAACCAGAATCGCACACACCTGACAGCTCTTTTCTTTCCCCACAGGAATAAAAGGTAAAGCCAGAGAGCACAGTAAGAGCAAGGCAGACCGCACAACGAGACAGCTATCCAGGTCCGGCAGTTGAAGAGGAGGAGAAAGACTGCAAATATCAAGAGGCTGACGAGGCGAGATATGACTTTGCCCCTTTTAACAAAACCCTGCGACCCTGCCGCTGAGAGAAACGTAAGACTGAGGACAATAGCCCCAGTGTGCTGCAGCAGATGTCAACAGTACATGGAGTGATGGATGCCGATAAACTGGACGAAGAGACTCCTGCTTCTGTGGCACCGGCCTTGACTCCAGTAAAAAGGAAAGCCAAGCAGTTCATCACAGCCGGTGAGTCGAGGTGAGAGCCGATAAGAACCATGCTGCAGTGAATGAAAGTCGCAAAGTGAGCAATTGCAAAGGACTGTAAAATTGTAAAGTGGGAGACCAGCTGCAGAAGGGGACCACCACCAATTGGGTGCTGCTTTGAGAAACTCTGGTCGATCACCATCTGAGTAAAACTACAGAAACCAGAAGGTCGTAGGAGAGCCGCCAAGATAGGTCAAAGTGGTCATACAGGAGGTCAAGCAAAATCCCCATACAGTCGAAAGCCTTTGATCTACGAACTATAAAAAAAGCAAGGGACGTGAATCCTGCAAACATTGAAAGTGAATGTAAAGGTGAAGTTGGCAAGTGTGAACCCGACCGAGGGATGCTGACGAGAAGGGGGAAAGTCTAAAGTCCCAAGAAACAGTGTGTTGACGAGTGAACCCGGCCAAGGGATGTCCACTGGAACTGTTTAAAAAGAAATTGACATTTGAGAAGGGTCCGAGCCCAAATGAGGGAGATCCAGGGGTGAATCCATCACCCGAGAAATACGTAGAACAGAACTTTGTGTGTGTTTGTTGTGTTGATTATTTGAAAATCTATCAGGCCATCAGAACCAGGGGACACAACCACTGAGGCCCTGATATCGAGAGGAACAGGGGTCAGCGCCCAAAAGAGGGGGAACTAAGGGTGAAGAATCCTCACCCTAAGTAAAACAAGGAAACAAAATTGTATTTTGTTGAAGAAACTTTTATTTTGTTGCTTGAATACTTCAGGCCCTCGAAGGCAAGAGACTTTCAAGGGAAACAAGACGTGGCCATCGAGGCTCCTGATAAACTGGACCAGAACTGTCAACTCGTGCTGGGGAAGCTTGTGTGTGTGCTGTGCGCCAAGATCCTACCTTACACCGTGCTCAAAATTTGGGGAAGGGAGAACCAAGCTACCGCATCCTGACATATTATTTGAGAACACTTCTTTCTTTTCCTGAAAATCATCCCACATCCTTTTTGTAGTAGTTGTAAGGTTTGGCAATCGGGTTCTTAGTATAGGCCCTCTTTATTTGACACAACACCACAAGGACTGCCTTATTTTCATTTGATGGTCCACGCTTTCTCCCATCTTAGATCTATGCTTGGAATAGGCGTTTTGTTTCAACCTGCATACAGTTTAATAAACACCCTTTAACTGTGATCACTTGTGTCTGTCTTTACTGTTGCCACCATGAGTTCCTTACATTGTGCAGGAGGTTTGCAGGAGTTAAGGTAGGGTACAGCAGTATTGCATGCCCTTGCATCAGGTATGGGAGGTCACCAATAACATTAGTAATAAATAAGGTATTTTGTGGCCTGACAAGTAGGCTTACCTTGAGAATGTGTGGTAACAGATGACTCAGTGCTGTGGCGCCCAGCGGGCTCAGAGGACCAACAAAGGCCTTATACTCAGGCCTTTGAGACAGGCTGGCTGCACCGCCCGGCTGGGGGCTGTCTTCATCTATTCACCAGGAACTGGCTAATTGAGTTCCAGGCTAGGAGGAGCATTTGTTGTATTTCATAGGGGTGGCAGTGGGCATCTTTGGGCGCTACAGGTCCAATGTATTTTCTATGGCTTTTTCCTCATCCGTGGCCTGGAGGGTGCGGAGTGGCTCAGGTGAATATGTGACCTGGGTATATTATTAGTGCATCCTCTGGCCAGGCAGTCAAAAATGGCTCCTGGTAGCTGTTAATGCCAAACTAACCAAGTTGTTCTAGGCTACAAGCAGGAGCTAAATAGCTCCCATCAATTTTCATGCCATATGTGGAAGGAAGCCTCACCATCTGCATGCATGTGTCACAAACGAGCATGCCTGTGCTAGCTGACTGCTTATGCCTTGATCCCACAGCTTTCTCTATCCTCCCCATAGCATTGCCTTTGGATCCAGACCCTGGTGGTGGACCAGTGCAGGACGATCACCTGGGTGAGGGGTGCTCGGGAAGTGGGAAACTGGATGGTGAGACGTGGTATCCCTCTCTTCCCTGTAACACCTTTACCCCATCCTACTGGATGGGATATTTAGAAACTCAAACCTCCTCCCCCTTTTCCTGCACAAACACTTTTAAAAGGACAGCCCGCTCTGGGAGAAAACAGACTCCCACCCGAGTCGTGTACCTGACATGTCCCAATATCATGGACAGGTGAGGTCAGGCAATTATCGACACTCACACCTGACTTCAATTACACTTCCCCACACCGATAAAAGGCAGAGTATGAGAGCACACTCTGAACGAGGCAAAAACACAAAGGTACAGCAGTTTCGAGTCGGCAGCTGAACCAGGGGAGAAAGACGACCAGACATGAGAGGTTCGTGAGAGGGGCAACACCCTTGACCTTTTTGGCAGGAAGCCGTTACTTTCAAGAAACCTTCAAGGCAGAAAACTTAAGACCAGGAAACCAGACTGAAGAATACTGCATTGTGTGTCGAAGATCCAGAGGGTCCTCCCGTGACCAAGTGGGGGAGGAGCAGCAGACGCTGTGGTATCATCCTTTGCTCCAAGAACAAAGAATCAACAGAGAACACATCTGGTGAGTTGGGGAAACCGATGCAAGAACACTCTGTGTTGAAGTCAAAGTTGCAAGCGGCAACATTGTGAAAACAAACATTGTTTAACGCGCGTTTTGAAAGACGCGAGTGAAGCTAAATTGCTGGTGAATATTTGAACATTAAAAGGAAAGATACAATACCATTGACAGAGTGGTCCGGCAAGATGAATGTGCTCAGTAGAGGGTCTCTGTACGGTACCCTAGCAAGAGAAACAAAAGTAGAAGATTGATGTGATGTGTACATTGTGTGAACTGAATTGAAGTGGTCTTATGATGTTTTAATCAAAACCCATTGCACAATCAAAAGTCTTTGATTCTGATAGAAAAGGGATCTGTTCCCGGGCGAGGGGGATCCATGGTCTGAGCCCGCACGAGGAAGACCAAAGTGTGAACATTGTAGAAAAGGGGTCTGAGCCCGGGCAAGGGGGACCCGTGGTCTGAGCCTGAAGGAGGGAGGCCAGTCTTGAACTTGTGAAAGTGAAAACCCTGACAAAGGAAAGTAACTTTTGTGTTTTGTTTGTTACATCAGGCCCTCTGCTGTATTAGACTGTCATTGTGAGGGAGACTTTGGCAGAAGGCCCTAATGTCTGTGTTTAACTGTTACGTTGTGGCAAAAAAGCCAGTGTGTGTGCGAAGCCTGCATGTGCCGCCTTGCCCTGTGCTGAAAATGTGGGTAAAGGAAGCCAACTGCTCAACTATCCTGACATATCATTTCTTGAACACTTTTCTTTTGCATACATTATCTCACACCGTTTTGCATTTAGAAGTAAGGATTGGCAATAGGTTAATTAGTATGGGCCCTTTTATTTTGATAGACTCCACTAGGACTGAGTTGTTATTTGATGGTCGTAGCTTGCTCCCATCTTTAGATGTAGGCTTAGAAAGGTGTTCTGCCAACTCATTGAAGTTCAATAAACACCCTTGAACTGTGATCACTTGTGTCTGTCTTCACTGTTAGATACCGTGCCTTCCTGACACTACCCAGCAACACTACACACTGTATCAAACTCCCAGCACATCTACAACACTCGTATTCATTTAGCTACATGTACAACACACCCGAATCCCACACATAGAATCTGCCCTAGAGATTTATCGTAGTTTTAGGAATTATTTGCTTATGTTTGTGTCTGTAGCAGAATTTATCTTATAGCACGTGCCTTTTTTGGCATGGAAGCTAGGTGGGAAAACTGTTTTCTTCAGCCTTGCTGACACAATAAGCAGAAACGAGGAGGGAATTATCCAGTTTCATTAGAGGAAAAATGAGGCAGGTTGAAGTCTGTGGTAAAACCTCAGTGAAGAAGACGGGGCCTTCCAAGCAGAGGACTCTGAAGATCAGGAAGACAAATGAGTGAGTAAAACTGGTCATCTGAGCAAAGCAATTGCCAAGTGATGGTACAAGTAGCAACAAAAAGGAAAGCTATCTGGGGTACGTTCTTGATGCTAGATAACATAGCAATGTTGAGGTGCAATGTGAAAATGAGGAAGACTGGCTTTTGTATGCACGGCTTCTATACATAGCTCAGATTTGGATGGGTAGCCTTCTTTGAATGATACGTCTCATAGGAACAGCCAAGAAACTGCAATTTTTAATTATCTGGTATATGAGATCATGGGAATCAGTAACGCGGGCTGATGCCAGTGATGCTTCTGGCCATACAGGTGTTAGTGATATTGCTGGGATTGGGAGAGTTGCAGGTGTTGACCCTCTGAGGACGTTGAAGCTGCTGGCCTCACGAGTCACAGGTATTTTGGGATAATAGGAGCGCCATCGTTCACTGGTATGCCACAGGATTCAGGGGGGCCGCAAATGCAGTGGACAAGGGGAGCGCACAAGAGATGCAGGTGTTGGGAGCATGGTGGAAACCTGTGGAGCTGTTGATGTCATGGGGAAGGGGAACACATAGCATGACAGTGTACTGAATGTTATGCTACATTGTGGTCTATTGGAAACAGTACTGTACTCCCACTGTGCTGTAATGCTACCCCCATGGGTGGCTTAGTACTTACAAATGCACAGGTAGTATAACTAACATAAGTGAACATACCATGCTTTCTAATCCCCACACTCCTGTTCTTAGCACCAGTAGGGCCTAATTCTGAAACAAAACAGGCAGAGTGTTTTTCTCCAAGTATCCCAAACGTGATCATAACCCCTGTCTGCCATAGCCCTCACTCCAGTGCAGCCTGGTGTAGTCACCCTAAAAACCTAGCATCAGCCCTTGGACTTTGTGTCTAAGACTGGTTGCCATAGGTTATGGGAGAATCCCCTGACCTTTCCCTTAACATCGAGGGGAGGATGACCCACTTGTACTTCCAATAAACAGACAAATATGAAAATAAAATGGGGAAGAAAATTAATCGCATCCAAAAATAGTGGACGAGCAAATAGTAGCATTCTCTCTGCATCCACCTATGCAGTGCCACTGATAGGTTCCAACCAGTGATATCTTCATCGTATTTTACTGCTTGATCTGAAGAGGAACTTTAAGATATAAATGCATCTTTTAATTGTTATAAATTACTGGGTGCAGAGAAGCATGGTTTACCAAAAGATCTGCTGAGTTTAAATATATTTTAATTACCTATAAATAGCCACAAAAAGAACATGAAATACATTTCCACTCCTTATACAAATACTCCCTATAATAATCCCGAACAGCCACTTTGCCTTAAGACATGCAATTACTCCCAACAATAAAAAGAGTAAAAATACTCATGACAAAAAATAGAAAATAGAAACCCGTCAAATAGCTGTCTCCCCCCTCCACACACGTCCTGCTTCGACCTCCAAATAACTTTACTCATGTGTTTGCATCGGTGGTACCAGCTGAGTAGTGTGAAAGAAAGTACGACTACTATTACTACCTGATCTGAAGCTGCACTTCTTGCTAAAAGTGTGTCTTTGAATATGCATGAATTACCAGGTGCAGTGTAGCATGGATTACAAAAATATGTTTTACTGTTAAAATAAATGTATACCCGCCTAAAAAATACCACCATCGAGAATTACATTTTTAGGCTTAACTAATTAAGGAGTAACATACTCCCACCCCAAAATTGTATCTGGCGCACTGATTCCAAATCGAATGTTTGAGAGTAAAATGCTCCCACTTCAGAATTTTATCTGGAACGCTGCTTGTCCTCCCAGAAACCCACCTGCTTAGGGAAATTAAAGGGGGCCGTTCTCCCTCCATCTAACTCCGTATAGCTTTGGGCTCACCGTGTAAATAATTCCCTGTGAAGATTTGGAGAAGAGGGAGTTACTTTGTGCAGAAGCTTTGGTGTAAGGTCTCTCAATACAAGAAACCTAATTCCCAGCATTCTTTTGAGTGGCCCTGATAAAGATCTTTGAAGCAAATCTTGAGTGACCAAAACATGTTGACATGTTAGTCTCCTGTGTGAAATGGCATTTCATCGCTCATCTATGACTTTTTTCAACATTAGCCCTGCATCGCTCAGTTTTAAATTTTGTTGGGCCTGTTCTTTATTTGGCCTACACCGTTTGAGGAATTTCATAACTGTTAAATTCTTACTTTGGGTGGGTTATCTGTTATGCATTCTTGAACGGATGAGAGTAACCCCATTTTAATGGTTCCAAAATATAGCTAGAACACACCCACATCTGGGACAGTAAAAACCTGTTTGGGAATTATATTTGTATTTTGCAGATTTTACTTTTTTGAAACAAAGGTTTTGAACAGTGACACAATAAAATGAAATGCTGTCTTCTATTTGAATCATGCTACCTAGAATGAACAAGCAACATAGGATGGAAAGATATCACTATTCAACCCCACACCAGGTTATTATTTATTTTAAATCAAAATATATATGAATGACTGTTCTGAATGATACCCTAACATGTGTGGAAACCTATCTTCTATGAGATTAAATGAGCTTTTGGTGAGAACATCATTTCTATTAATGTATAACGGGGTAGGGAAACGCTTGTGTCACCCTTAATTAAAAACTAAATTGTTTGCTTTTAATCGTCATAAACCAGGACACCCAGCCCAGACTTCTACATAGCATGGAAGAGCATTTTGTAAGTCATTAATTTACCAGAGGTTATCACAGTACTATTATGCCTTGTAATCCAACTTTTAACTGTGATGTCAGATGCCTACATCAATGATGCAGCTTGACCCTGATTTCAGAAATTACCTGTGGAACTAAGGGTTCATTAATCCACATATGTAATTGCCCCCTGAAGTCTATTGCATTCTAAAAGAATGTAGCAAGTTAATCACAATGGGATGCTATTATTTTACCTACTTCAAAGAGGCTGTAGTAGAGAACAGAACTGTGGGGTTCATCTTAGACTGGTGAGTCACTGGGGTTCTCTCAGTATAATTCTACTTCTCTTTATCCTGTTCACTGGCTGTGCTTTTTCCCTCTCTGGGTGACAAGCCTGGTACCCGGGGGTAGGGTGCTTGGATAGGCTGGGCTATGGAAGAGTGTGACCTTGGTATATTCTGATCCTTCTGCATGCTAGACCAGCCTTTGTTTAAATCTGATTTATGGATTTAATGAGAAGGAGGATTTCATTAGTTGATTCTCCTCTAAAGTTCTTCTTTTCCTCAGCTTTCTTGGCCCTTTCCTCTTGTTCATTTCTTTCTCTCCCCTCTTCCATTTGTTAATCCATTTCTCCCTGTTCAGGGGTTCTCTGACTTGGAAAGATTCCATTACTATCTAAAAACGAAGATTGTTGGTCAAAACTACAGTTGGTTACTCTACTCTGTGGAATACAGTCTACTTTCACCCTCAAAAAGCCTCCTGTGCTATGAGTATGGGAACATATAGAGTAGATGTACCCATATTTTTGACCTCCCTTATGATCTAGGCAATTGTCTCAAATTCATTGTCATCCTTTTGTTGACATTCCCTGCCTTAACTTTGTACTAGAAACTTTGAGTTTGCTAATTAACGAAGGTCCCACCGCATTACCTGAAGTGGTAATTCTCCCCCCCTCCGACCCCCCCACGAGGGGCCTATTGCTATAAGAAAACCAGCTCGTAAGACCGGGGTGCTGAAAGCCTTTTTGTTCCGTTAATAAACGAAAAGTGAAAAAAATGGCCACCAGGGAAGGGAAAACCAAAGTCTGTTTTTCCTTTCCATGGCGGCCATTGAAAATAAGTGTGAAAAGGTAAACAAACAAATGGGCTGCCATGGAAAGGGAGAAGAGGCTACAAGTAGTCCCTTCTCCCTTTCTTTGGCGGCCATTCAAAAGATGAAGAAAAATGTATTTTAAAACAATGGATGCCATGAAAAGGAGAAGTGGGACTACGTGTAGTCTCTTCTTCCTTTTCATGATGGCCTGTCGCAGATCGGAAGTGGACATGCTGGGGACAGAAGTGTTCCCAGCGCCTCTGCTCCTGAAATGGACAGAAAAGAAGGTAAGTGGGGTTGGGAGGGCTTGGGAGGGAATTCTGTGGATGGGGAGGCAGACACTTGCCTTGTTCCCCAGCAGGGCGAGATGGCTGCCTCCAATTGTGTGGCCGCTCGAAGCGGGGGATTCCCCCGTTACGAGCCTCCTCATTGGCTGAGTGGCTGCCACCTACCCCTACCCCTACCCCACCGTGGACGGAAGTAGAAGGAGCGTGGAGAATGGCACTGCAGGTGAGGGATTCCCGGTCGGGTAACGCCTGCACGGGATCCAATGGGGTTTGTGTTTAGCAAACATGTGACCCCTTGCTGGGTACTTATCAAAGGAATGTTTTCCCTTTTCACATTTTGGACCGCTTATGGATCTCTCAAAGTGTATTTAAAATAACTTTTGGGAAATGTAACATGTTATCTTTCTGCACACCGAATTCTCGCTTCGTCTGTCATATAATTGCCATGTTTTTCCTCTGGCCAACGTCTGAAAACTGTTTATCTTTTACTGTTTTTTCCATCTTTAGGACAGTATTATTGAATCTGCTTAATGCCAGCATGGGGAAAACCTTTGTTTCTACTTATGACAGTCTGATCATCTCCATTTCCCCTACAGTTCCCTTTCAGTAAAACTACTCTCTTGGTTTCTGTTCCCCGGTGCATCTCTGGCTCCAATTCCATGAACAACACAATTCATCTGTAATAGACATGTATTCACAATATTACATTATAAAGACCACAACCTTGCCCCATTCATTGTATTTATGGGAAGCCTTGACTAAACTAGAGTTCACATATTGCTCATTATCTGATCTGAACTAGAGAATGTTTAAATTGCACAATGTATTATACTTTTGTAAGAGTTCTAGACAAATGTATATAGTTGTTTTAAAGCCTAAACATCAGTGGCAGATTTAAGGTAAAGGGCCCAGTGGGCAAAAATTACAAAGGGCCCAGGTGGGCGGGTCATGGAGGCAGAACCTAGAGTGGTCAGGGTTGCAAAGTGATTAACTTTAGGGGCAAATGCTACTTTACTTTTTTAAAGTTGTTTGTTACAGTTTTCTGTGTTAGGGGGTCTGACTCTAGCTAGAGACAGCTGGACCCCCTCACCAGGTTTTGCTGTCAATGGTGGTAATATTGAACGATGAAGCCAGAAGCTAATGTTGCAAATTATAGGGTTCAAGACAATGGGTAATGGGAGGGGATAATTTCTGCAGCATGCAGAACCATTTTGTGCATGTCCACAGTGTTATCCCACACACTTGAAATGTCATGGAGCATCACAAACTTAAAGGAGTTCACCTTTTAATCTCAAAAAATACCATACCAATACCTTTGTATGTGGTTGCTGCTTGTGGCACTTAAAAGACCCCTTAACTCCATCCCAACACCGGCATATCTCCTCCAGATCAGTTTGGGAATGTTTGACCTTTTGCAAATTGCCCTCGGCAATTTGACCTACAAATATTTGACCTTTTGACCAAATTGACCTCCATTGTTAAGGATGCGGGGGACACCCCCGCAACTCCCTTTTGACCTACTTACATCAACATGAGGAGCGGGGGACACCCCTGCAATCCCTGCACCTCATGTTCAGGTAAGTAGCTATTAACCTATTTGACCTAAAACAAAAAGGTCAATTTGGAACGGATGTAAACAAAAGGCCAATTTGGACCACTCAGAAAAGTCAATTTGGTCAAAAGGTCAAAGGTTTTAGGTCAAATAGGCTAATACCGCCGATCCACAAGTCCCTGCTGCAGGGCAGTGAATGGAAATGGAGAGGTTATAAGGGAGGGGCAAGTAACATGAACACTGATGGGACAGGACAGGGAAGAATGTAGGACAGACGTGTGAGGGAGAGATGGAAAGTGAGGGACGGCAGGAGATAGTGATTGAACGGAGCCAGGTAAGGGTGAATGGGTAAATAGAAAGAACGAGGACAGGACAATGGTGCAATAGTTTATAAGGCACAAAAGTGAGGGGAAATGCATGGTAAAGAGGATTAAAGGTTGGGGAAATAGAGAGCAGGGGGTTCAGGAGTGTAAGGAGAATGGGGAATAAAGGTCTAAAGAGTCTGGGAGAAATGAGTGAGGAAGGTCAGGAGAAAGGGGAGAAGGGAGGCAAGTGTGAAATGGGTAGTGGAGAGGCAGCAGTGTAAAGGCAACTGGTGTGATGTGAATGAACGAGGGAGGGGGAAAAGGGGAAAATTGAGTAAAGGAAGGTAGGTGAGTATGCGAATAGCGTTCTCTTTATAAAAAAGTACCTTTGGCAGAAATGGAGAAAGAAAAGGTGAGAGGAGGATTAAGGCAATGGGGCAAGAACAGAGGATGACATTGTGTTAAAAAAGAGCAAGAAAGAGTGGGATAGTAGATTGGAAATTGCAAATAAGGAAAAAAAGACAAAATGATTACTGTATGGGAGAAAATGGAAGCAGCAGGGAAAGGGGTAAAAGAGGAGCATATTTGTGATGCGAGGTGGGCAGGTGCTGGCCCTAGCTGCCCACCTATACGCAGTCACAGCTGCAGTAGCTAATACATTAACAGGTAAATCATTAAAATGCATCCACTTAGATAAGAATGTATGCTCGACCAGCACCCACAGTTTCAGCTTTGTGTGAACCTCATCTCAATAAACTTATATAGAGGTTGATGATCCAGACACACGGCTGGCGGGGTAAAGACTTTTGCCCCTCAAAAGGTGTGATTGGTGGGTGATAATAAATGGGAGGGGAGAATAACGTTGCATGCTGTGTAAAATAATGGCTCAAGCAGGTTAACTTAAATTGATTGAATTCTCGTTCACTGTGAATACCTTTTTTTAAACCAAATGATATTGTTTTTAGGTCCAAATTCCTTTTCAGGCTGCTACTGCAATTGTGCATTCAAAGTGGTGAAAATAAAGCTATATGTGCCTTTTTTCTTGACCTAGTTCTAAAGCAATGTAGGTAATGTCAGATTGGTTCTTGTGTGATTTGTGTACTTTTCAAGGCATTGATAGAAAAACAAATTATTTTGTTTTTGGAAACCCAAACCGTGAAAAATATGTGTGACCTATCGCTGTGAAGATATGTAGTCAAGTGCTTAAATCACAGCCTGGCTCCAAATACTGATTTCACCACTTTGCTGAAATGTGTGATCCTGGGCAACTCATTTAATGTCACTGTGCTTGATCTGCCGACATTGGGTATCGCTCTAAGTGATTTCGTTTGTAATTTTTGCAATGAGAAAAACCTTTATGGTCTACTAAACTATTGAGTTGTCTATTTGTAATAGTGAATTTTTTGTATATTGCACAGCATATTATTCTCTTGCCTTAAACGTGAAAACGTATTTTAATGTCTTTACCAAAGGTATCTGCTTGTAATGTTATTTACCCTGATGTCGCTACTGATGCAATCCATATTGTGAAAATTGGGGTTCTGCATATCTTTTGCTGGACAGGTCCCGGGGACAAATTTGAACATATCAGTGCCTTGTATGCCTTACCGTCCTGTGTTGTGAATTTGTTGTGCTGTGTATGTGTTCAAGAACCTCAGGGATCCGGGGGGGCACGCTGCTACCCCTATTTTGGCTGTCTTACTACACAACATATTTCTTTCCTGGCATTAAACGCGCATGTTGCCTTGTGTGCATGTTACAGACTGCCCTTTTCTGGCTGCTGTCACCTTAACTCGGTGGTATTCAAACTTTTCATTCTGCCCCACCACCCCCACTTGCCTTGTAAATAAGATGTTTGAGTCCCCTTACCTAGGCGTCCAAAAGATGTCCGGTGGGTTGGCGGGGGTTCAAATTAAAGCAGATTTTCTACTGCTTGTATTAGCAGTCACCTTAATAATTTTTTATATTAAAGACATTCATCTTAATCTTACTTTAAAGAGTGTTCACCCCTCTTCCCTTCACAAACATCCTTCGGGCCCCCTAGTTTGAAGATCACTGCCTTAACCGAAGACTTTAAATGTATGCTTGGCAGTAGATTACAGATTGCTTTTGATAGCATCCAGCATTGTTTACACCTCTTTACCTTTTACTCCGGTTTTATATGCGGTAGCACCTTGCTGATGGAGCAAACACTAACTTTTCAGTGGCGGTTTAGTGTTTCATCTCGCCTTTGGCTGCCTGCCCCTTGAGGTTAAAAAGCATTTATTTGTATCCATTCTTATTTAAGCAACCCAAGAGTGCCACAGACTGCGTCCACCCCTCCTAACTGAGGGCAAATTGTAAGCAGTAGTTAAATCGCATTTTCTCTTTTTATATGATACCTTAAGCAAAAGCAATGTGCTGTAATGTTCAATAATTGACTAATTTTCCCTAATTTTGAATGGGCTCGGCTGTTTCCACATGCATCTGACAGCTCAGGATACATTCCTGTTTACGATTTCCATCATTTGTGTTTTGTGACTATTTGAAAAACATCTGTAACATGCTGCTTAACCTAGGAAATTGTCTTTTTTTTTTATAGAAATAAGCACACTGCTGCTGTCAACTACGTACATCTTCAGATGATTTACAAGCCCCACTTAGACGTAGAAACAAGTGTGTGTGTGTGTGTGTGTGTGTGTGTGTGTGTATATATATATATTTCTGAGGCTTGTGGAATCTGCTTAGATCACATGCTGTGCATAGGCCGACATCTAGTGGAAGCTGCGGAGTATTACAGTTTGTTTTTCGAAACTCGAAAATGGGCGTCGACACAGGCGTGCCAGTAATACTATCCCTAGTGTGACGTCCACTGTACCCAAGATCCTTCACGCGTCTAGGATCCTCAGATTGTTTTTTTCCGCCATACTGGTCGGAAGCATCTTGCGGAGTCCCCTGGCCTTAGCCATACTTTTGCTAATTATTGAAGTTTAAAATTATTTATTGACATCCTTCCCCACCCCAACGTCGACCCTCCACACTCGACGACGGCTGGAGAAGACATCGACCGTCGGCTGCTGCACGACGGATCTGGGCCTCGGAAGGCCGCTGGCCTCGGCCCGGGCCTAGTAGGCCGCTGGCCTCGGCCCTGCAAGTAGGGAGAGTGGGGGGTGGTACATAATCTTCACTCTTGGTATATAGGTACACCCTATATATTTCCTACACTTACCAGCCCGCTGCCTCAAGGTGCGTATGGAGGGTACCCCTTTCCAATTCTGCCCCAAGTGCAACCGCAAATACCCTTGGGTCGACAGGCACGCTACGTGCAATCTCTGCTTGCCGAGGGACCACCCCGAAGCGAACTGCAGAGCGTGTGGTAGCCTAAGACACTTAAGGACCGTTCGACAAAGCGTTGGGCCCACCACGCCAGGAAGGCGGCCATGGCAGCGGAGGGCGCCTTCAGCGATGGCAGCGACGCCGTACTTTCGGACGGCGAGGGCATTACGGCGTCGAAAAACTGCCGAGCGCAGGTCCCCGACCTCGGAAGGTTGTCCGGCAGGGCGGCTATGGGGAAGACCCCCGGCGACGCAAGCGCTACACACCCTACACACACTTAGCACACTAAGTCCAACCGAACCTCGACGACGTCGACTTCTCGGAAAGAGGCACAGATAGAACGGTCCGACTCGGTGTCCTCTGGGTGCTCTCGATCGAGATCGCCTCATGACGCAAGGCAATCATCCACTCTTGCCAAGAGTGCCTCGCTCCCTAGATTAACGGAAGTTCGATCGTCCGAAGACGAAGACGACTTCCACCCCCAGGCCGCGCTCCAGGAGACCGAGGCCGCAGTTAACACCAGCGAGGCCCCACGCTCGAAACAAGATACCTCTCCCGACGCCAGGCGTCGAAAGTCTCTGGGGCCTCCAAGGGGCAGGGAAAACATTTTTCCACGCACGGGGAGGGGGGAAAACAGCGGAAAGCACAGCCTTCCACTCCTGTAAGACCATCCTTCCACCCTAAGCAGACAGACAAACATAAACCTATTGGGACATCAACATCCAGCAAGGGTACCCTTGATAAGTCCTCTAAGTTGCCTACTAAAGTCATACCCTGTTCCAAAGAATGGTCCAGTGAAGACATAGACAGGGTCATGTCAAGGATGTCTTCCTTAGCTGATTTTTATGACAAAAACCCAGAACATTTCCTTTCGTATGACCCTCAAGGGGCCACACCCTCAGGCTCCTCTGATCCTATCCCCCTAAGTAAAAAGGCCCGGTTCGAAAGACCTGAACCCTTCGAGGTGCAGCCTTACTCTACTCCATACTCTACTCCACACCCCAGATACCAAGGACAGCCTTTCCCTGAAGGGGACCAGGAGTTTACAGTTATGGAGGAACAAACCGGGACTGAATACTATGCGGATGATGAGGACCTGGAGGAGGTAGAAGATGAGCAGGAAATTTACAGAGTAGATTCCCCGGTAGAGAGCGAAGCCCCAGTTACCGACTCGCCAGTTGATAACCAGCCCCTCCTTAATGAAGTTCTCGCTCGCGCAGCAGAACATTTTCACATCGACACCCACGGTGTACAGGAGGAAAGGGACTTCGCAGAAGAGTTGGTGGGAGAGAGGAGGCCGGTCGCTCAGACCATCCCTATCCTTAAATCCATCCAACGTAGAATAGATCCATCCCTGGTGAATCCTAACCTCACCAGACCCGTCAACCCCAGAGTCGAAAAACTTTTTCGGGCAGCCCAGTCTGACCCTCTTTATATAAGAGGACATCTTAAACCAGACTCCCTAGCGGTTAGCAACACTCGGAAGAGGGCTGGGACACCCTTATCGTCGTCAGAAGCTCCTCCCGACAAGGAGAGCAAAAGACTGTACGGGTTTGGCAGGAAGGTAGCCTCAACGTCCGCCTACCAAGCAAGGATTGCAAACTCCACCACCCTGTTGGCAAGTTACAACTGCCATCAATGGGAAGAGGTCGCGGCGCTCATAGCCTCTGCTCCTGAACCGTTAAAGGGCCAGTTGGCTCGGATCTCGGCAGAAGGGAGAGCCGTGTCTGGTTGCATATTAAAAGCAACTTTCGACGCCGCGGACAACGCAGGAAGATTGATAGCAGAAGGTACTGTTATCAAGAGACATGCGTGGTTACGGCAGTCGGGGTTCAAAACAGAAACCCAGGCTTCATTAATAGACAAGCCGGTGGAACCCGATCTATTGTTTGGGAAAGCGGTCGAAGACGCACTTAAGAATGCCAAGGACGAGTTCGAGACTCTCAAATCCCTTGGCCAGCTTACCAACAAACCCCCTAACCAGAGGGGGAACAGTAATTTTCGTCGCCCACGCGGCCAAAATTCACAAAGAGGCAACTATGCCCAAGGACAGGGTACACAATGGAACAACAACCAGCAGTCTACCCAAAGTTACGGCAGGGGTAACAAGAGAGGTCGTGGAAGAGGCAGAGGCAGCCCCAACAAGGGAGGTGGCACGCCTCCACCAAAGCAGTGATGCTCAGTTCAGGGTCCCTTCTCACGCAACCCCAGTAGGGGGACGCATTTCCAACTTCACCCAGGCTTGGGAAGGGATCACCTCAGACAGATGGGTGCTGTCAACAGTGTCCACAGGATATTGTATAGAATTACTGCAGCGTCCCCGGAACCACCCTCCACGACAAAGAATACACTCCTTAGAACATCAGAAGATCCTTCTCGAGGAGATCGCCATTCTGCTAGAAAAGGACGCGATAGAACTCGTCCCAGGACACCAGGTAAACAAGGGTATCTATTCAACTTACTTCCTTGTGCCAAAGAAAGATTTGACAATGCGCCCAGTATTGGACTTACGGCCTGCCAACAAGTATGTCAAGCCCCAAAAATTCCGTATGACCACGCTACAAGAGGTAATCCCCCTCCTAAAAAAGGGGGATTACATGGCAACCTTGGATATGAAAGATGCTTATTTTCATATTTCCATGCTCCCAGCCCACAGAAAATATTTGCGCTTCAAGGTGGACAGTCGCCACTACCAATTCAAGGTACTGCCCTTCGGGATAGCTTCAGCACCAAGGGTATTCACCAAGGTACTGGCGGTGGCAGCTGCTGTAAGAAGATTCAATTCAACACTACAGCTAAGTCAACGCCTAGTCTATAATACTGAATGAAAACCCTTATTGATATATCTTTAGGTCCAGTTCATGCGTTCTGGATGACTACCCCTATATAACACCCCTCTCTTGGAATCCCCCTGACCCCACTGAGCCAAGAAGTAGTTCTGTTTTGCAAGTTTAAAAGGTTTATTTGATAATTTAAACAATAGGTATATATATCCCACTTTATAATAAATTAATAATTGAATATCACCCTTAATCTGATATGATAAAGATTAACAATGGAGAATCTGGCACTAGCACACTTCTTATAATCACTAATGAGTTGACATGAATGGATAAGGTAACACACTGGTAAATAGGAACAAAAGTATAATGTGGTAGAGGATGCTTTATGTAAGCTCAGGTGGATGCAATATTCAATGAATGCAGTACAGAAAATACTCAATATGACTTCAACCAAACAATGTAATCACTTTTCTCTGGCTATTCACTCCCCCCCTCTTTATGCAATGCAAGGAAATGGGAGGAAAACACACAGTTCTCAGAAATGCAATCAATGTAATCAGTTCAATCCCCCCCCAAGCTTAGACAACAGAAGTTTAAAACACAGATAGGAGTTTTGAAAACACAGGCCCAAATGCTTTGATATGTGCTAGCAATGGATGAGAAATATGCTGGAAACGCTTTTAATTCCCTTTCAGAGGTTCAGGGTGAGTGGTATCTAGTTAATATTAGTCCAGGCTCACACTAGCAATGATGCAGGGATAGTTAGCAGGTTAAACGAATTTCTGGCAAATGGAAGGCAAACAGCAGCAGTTTTTACATGTGAAGAAATTTGCAAATCGCGGCAAAATTCGCGGATGCGTGTTCCGCGATTGCGGTAAAACTATAAGGGGTAGGAATGCGGTTCTTGGTGCGATTCAAAGCTACGATTCTAAGCTATCAGAGGAAAGTTACTGCAAGTCTCTAGCCCAAACGGTCGCGGAGATATGAGCGATTTAATAAAGGTCGTTTTTGGGTTTGCAAATTTCAAAAGCTCAAAATGACAAGTGCAGCTTGCAACTAGAAATGACAGGTGACAGCTAGGAGGCAGTTCTACTTAGGTTAAATAGATTGAATTAGATGAATTTAAACTAAGAGATTGGTTCTACACAGTTCTGCTGGGTACTCACACTATATTCTTGAATTAAATGGGCCTCATCACGGATCTGGTCAGGGTTTTAGACTGGGCTCTGGTCACTCTCTCTGCTGGTCTGGGTCTCTCTGGGTACAGCACTGCTTTCTCTCTGGTCTGGTCTCTTAGTTCTGGATAGATTGAAGTCTCTAGTTTGGCTCTCTGGAGGTTGATGGAGGTAAAGTATGGATTTTTCCGGCAGAGCGTCCCGCTGCAGATGGAATTTGAAGGTCTCTATCTGTCCTGTCTGTCTGCTTTTATGTGTTTAGAATGTGGGTGTGTTCTAGCATCACTGACCCTACCTCTCTCTCAGCTTCTAATTGGTCAAACTTTCATTTATCATTTGATTGGGGAATGAACTGTGAGTCAGCGTGATGTCATTTTACAGCCTGCAGAAAGTCCACTCCTCCTGTCAACTTACACACAAATCTAGATTTGAAACAAATACATATTTGCAGAGGTACATATTGTTTTAAAATCATATGCACCCATCATGCATTACAGGAGGTATCCCCTGTTCAAACTCTGCTCTTCCTGGGAGCTTGCATTCAGAAATGGCACATATTTCACTTTTTAACTGATTTTTCAATTTCTGACATTGACCCAACTTTACATACATGTGCGCAGGGAGTAGGGACATTAACTGATGACGTTTCAGATTTTTAACATGCATACATTTAGAGTTATATCCACTTTTCCGCTGACACCCCCCTGAACATGCCACCGGGTCGAAAAACCTCTTAAAATGTGGGCAGAAAAATCACAAGAATTATGGTATCATTTATAAAATTTTCACATGTCCGTACTATGAGTTATTCATCTTTTTAAAGTTATGTTCTGGCTCCAAAGGGGTGTGGTTTCCCAGGTCACATGGTATAGAAACCAGTCTTTCCAGTTTCTGCCAAGCCAGCTTGCTCTCACAGGCAGTGCTCCTCCCAGCTCCTGCCAAGAGGAAGCTACAATTTACGACTGCAGTAATAAAAACCCTTGCCTGAGTGAAGAGGGCTTTGTTCACTCTCTTGCAGAGCACAGATAATTCAATTATCAGATAGATGGCATATCCTTAGTGTGGGCAGCAAAAGGAAGGTTGGCCTGGGAACACAGTGGTGACTCAAGTTTCCCTTCTGATGGGGGTAGTTGCCAGGCAGAATTCAGTTCCTTAAGCCAGGTTTCAGATAAAATGTCACTTTTTGTTCCCCAGTTCCTGCATTCAAATAAAACTAAACATTTTCACATATGCAGCTAGAAGGCTGATTCTAAGTTTAAAACTATGACATTTAAACAATTGCAACCTATGTGATACTCAAAAGTAGGTCACTCAGTCAATTTAAACATTTTCGATTTTAGTGTCTTTAAATCCAGTGCAACTTAAACTGCTGACTCCATAGCAGTTTTGTTATAAGCATTGTTTTGGGCTCTTCATTTCCCAGATTTTGTAGGCACACAACACTCCATTCTGCCAAATGTCTGCTGGTGTTCAGTGAATATTTTGCACATATTGCAATGTTTGAAATAGGCACTTTGGCTTGCCTTCAGAGAAACACAGGGTGGTTTTAAACTGCCGGCTTTTGGATAGTGGTGAGCACTGGTACTGCACCCATTTTTGGGATTTAAGAAAATGAATTCCCAACAGTTATGGGTTTGCTTTTGGCAATCAGCATTGCCATTCCCAATGGTTTCAGACTACTGTGTGGGTAGTCCAATGGTGGTTTTAGGCAGTGTCCTTCTGTGCCCATAACATCGGCAAAAATGAGTGGCAGCCTATTCTTCATGCATTTCCCTGTGCATTTTCTGGGAAGCTCTGGCCATCATGATGTTTTCCATGTCAGTACTGCACAGTTTTGAGGTAGGGCTAGGATGCATGGGTAAATACATCCCACACTGCACACCTACGCAGGGAGGCAATCCCAGTGTACCCTTATCTGGACGACTGGCTCATAACGGGGGAAACCCCAGGAATTTGCAGGTCAAACATTCAGAGGACTATCGACCTCCTCCACGAATTAGGCTTCTCTATCAACGAGAAGAAGTCAAGTCTGGTGCCAAGCACCTCAAAACAGTTCCTAGGAGCAATCCTAGATACTCAGAAAGGGTTGACCTTCCCCTCGGAAGAGAGAATTCGGAATATACTACTGCAAATTCCACATTATCAGTCAGGTCAACAAATAACGGTACGCAAAGCAATGCGGTTACTGGGCATGATGGCGTCATGCATTTACCTGGTCCCCCACGCGCGTCTGCGCATGCGTCCCATGCAGGAATGGTTGGCGAAACAGTGGTCTCAGGCAAGTGGTCAGTGGGACGATCTAGTGGTCGTTTCGCCAACACTCGTACAGAGCTTACACTGGTGGACAAGAGAGAATCTCGCAAGGGGAAAACCCTTTTACGATCCCGAAGTACAGACAGTGGTGACTACAGATGCATGCCTGACTGGGTGGGGAGCTCACCATCTCCACCACACAGCTCAGGGTCTCTGGTCTCACTCAGTAGCCAAGAACCACATCAACCTGCTAGAGCTTCTGGCAGTATTCCGAGCGCTTCGGGCGTTCGAGCCCCATCTGCTAAACTTGTCGTGCAGATCCGGACGGACAGCACGACAGCCATGTTCTATCTGAACAAACAAGGAGGGACTCGTTCGCCAAATCTGTCCAAGCTTGCCCAGAAAATCTGGATATGGGCACTCAGACGGAACATCTTCCTGTCATCACAACATGTTCCAGGGGAGCTCAATTCCCTAGCGGATGCCCTAAGCAGAGACTCCCTCCCAGAAGAACACGAATGGGTCCTTCACAGAGATATCGTAGAAGTTCTCTTCTCTCAGTGGGGTTTCCCCACTATAGACCTATTCGCCACAAGCGAAAACAAACAATGCCCAGGATTTGCATCCAGGTTCCCCCAGCCAGACTCCCAAGGGAACGCCCTGTGGATGAACTGGTCAGGGATGTTTGCGTATGCTTTTCCACCAACTCCTCTCATCAGGAAGGTGGTGTACAAGATGAACAAGGAATCGATGACGCTCATCCTAGTTGCTCCCATGTGGGCGAGACAACCATGGTTTCCACACCTACGCAGGATGGCGGTGTGCGAGCCCATCAAACTCCCAGCCTGGTACAACCTACTGTCCCAGCAACAAGGTCAAACAGTGCACCAGGAACCCAACTCAATGAACCTGGCAGCATGGCTCCTGAGCTCATAGAGTTTGGGCATCTCAATTTACCACAGAGGTGTATGGACATCCTAAAAGAATCCAGGAAACCAAACACAAGGCACTGTTACTTTGACAAGTGGAAGAGATTCGTTATTTGGTGCCAGAATAGACAAATCAACCCAGTTGATTGCACTCCTTCCAACGTTGTAACATACATGCTCCACCTGCTGGACGCAGGTTTGGTTTTTAACTCTCTGAAAGTACACCTGGCAGCCCTCTCGGCTTACACCACATCCCATAACAAAGTATTGTGGTGGAAAGTACCAGTAGTTAAAGCCTTCATGGAAGGAGTAAAGAGACTTCACCCTCCTATTTCGAACCCACCGCCAGGATGGGACCTCAATGTGGTGCTAGCTAAGCTCATGGGCCCCACTTTCGAACCCATGCATAAAAGTAGTCTCAAACACCTGACTTATAAAACGGCCTTCTTAGTAGCCATTACCTCTATAAGAAGGGTCAGTGAAATTCAGGCTCTGTCAGTGCAGGATCCTTTCTTTACTATCCACAAAGACAAACTGGTTTTACGCACACACCCTAGGTTCTCACCTAAATTTATATCTAAATTCCATGTAAACCAGTCCATCGAGCTTCCGGCTTTCTTCCAGAACCCGCAAAGCTCAGCTGAGGTGAAACTACACACCCTTGATGTGCGTAGGGCGGTCCTCTACTATGTAAATAAAACCAGACCGCTAAGGAAAACAGATCAACTGTTTGTCTCCGTAGCTACAGGCAGAGAGGGGGATCGCGTCTCTAAAGGCGCGATCTCGAAGTGGATTATCAACTGTATACAGCTGTGTTACTCTTTCTGAAAAAACTCTGCCTTTTACGCCAAGGGCCCATTCTACTAGAGGCATTGGGGCCACTCTGGCTTTCATTGCAAATGTTCCCCTCGACACCATTTGCAAAGCAGCTACTTGGAGCTCTATTCACACTTTTACTCAGCATTACTGCATTGACACTCATTCCAAGACAGATACACAAGTGGGACAAGCGGTTCTAAGACACCTGTTTGCTCATGACCCTTCTCACATCCCACCTCCTTCTTCGGGTACTGCTTGCTAATCTATGCACAGTATGTGATCTAAGCAGATTCCACAAGCCTCAGAAGGGATACATTACTCACCGTAATCGTATTTCTGATGCTTGTATCTGCTTAGATTCACATGCGACCCACCCTTCCTCCCCTCCGAGAGAAGGCGCATGACTGCTTGTAGTCTTACCTTTCTGTCTATCTGCTTGGATTATCTGTACTCACGCTACTCCTCATGCTTCCTCATGTCAGAAAAAATACAATCTGAGGATCCTAGACGCGTGAGGGATCTTGGGTACAGTGGACGTCACACTAGGGATAGTATTACTGGCACGCCTGTGTCGACGCCCATTTTCGAGTTTCGAAAAACAAACTGTAATACTCCGCAGCTTCCACTAGATGTCGGCCTATGCACAGCATGTGAATCTAAGCAGATACAAGCATCAGAAATACGATTACGGTGAGTAATGTATCCTATATATATATATATATATATATATATATATATATATATATATATATATATGATCAACAATTGATAACTTAGATGATTGTTGAAAACATTGAATGAAACTCTGCTGATGATTCCTGGCTTATTGGCTTGAATGGGCTAAAAAGATCAAAGAAGAATGACTGTTTTGAATACCCAGTTTATCTTCTAATTTGGTTACTGTCTTCAAGAGTTTGAGCACTATTTAACAATATAACACGATTTATCTGCTAACGTGCAATGGTGTCGGATCCAAGTCTAGACACTTAAGACACTATGAAAAAGATGTGCCTGCCCTATTTCCTCCACATTTGTACGTGTGGCTTTCTGTGACATTAAAGGTAGAGTTGAGAGATGTTTTGCAACGCCAATATGGCATGCCTCAAGTACTGCGCGACGGTGTATACATTGTGTTTTGAATATTTAAATATCTATCTTTGACAGCTTTGAGGACATTACATGTTTTTAAAATTAATAAATTATTAACTTTCTTGCAGCATGAACAAGTTCTTTACAGATGTCCCATTGTCTATATATTTGTAGTAGGGGTCTGCAAAGACTTTAAGTTACTGCGAACCAAATAAAACAAGATCCACATTTTCCCTGGACGGTTCTATGTCCCTACATTGACTCCTTTTTGCTGAAAAAACGAATTGAAAAATCTGTATTTTTATTTTGGGGGGGGTACCAAAGCCCCTCCTCCCCTACTACGTACTTCTTATTCCCCACCCCTTTACACTTTATAACCCCCACACCCCATATTTTTTTATGAGTTTTTTGGCAAAAAAAGACATTGAAAAATGAACTGTTGATGTAACAGTCATACCCCTTGGACATTATTATAGTTCAGGTGTGTAGTGATTTGTGGTATGAAGGCATGATTGATGTTCCAGCACCTATTTGGTTAGTCTGGGTTGAAGCTCAAATTCTGTCCCCAAATAATACAATAAGCAACCTCAGGTAGCAAAATTGTAGAGTCATAATATATTTTTGATATAGCTGTGTCAAAATGGGCAGGGAAACTGGCCAAGTATTCCTGTCCCAAAATGTTGCCCCAACACAGAATTCTTACGGTTTTATAGGGTTTTGCACAATGAGCGTTGTACAGAGTGTGAGAAACCAGAAGGTGTCTCACCCACTGGTCCCCGGGCATCTGTCATCCAGGTGGCCAGGACATAGCCATTGCTTTTGGATCCAGTTCTGGGGTTGGACCAGTGCAGGAACATCACCTGGGTGATGGGTCTTCGGGGAGTGGGACACCTGATGTCGAGATGCAGTATCCCCCTCCCTGTAACACCTTTACCCCATCCTGCCCGGTAGGATATTTAGGAAGTCTACCTCCCGCCCCCTTTATGTACACGAACACTTTCACACTGACAGCCTGTGAGAAACACTCACACTCGAGCATGTACCTGACATGTCCCACTACTATGGTCAGGCAAGGCAAGGTCAGGTCAGGTAATTAATGGTAATCACTCACACCTGATTTCCATTAAACTTCCCCCACACTGATAAAAGGAGGCGCACAAGAGCACACACTTTCCCGGAGTCCTTTGGATGAACAGCATAAGACCAGGAAACAAGACCGAAGAATCCAGCATTGTGTGTCGGAGACACCCGGGGCCCTCCTACATGGCTGATCGAGTCGAGGAGGAACATCAGCTGCCGTGGTACTGTCCTTGGCTCCAAGATTAAATCAGCGCCATAAAGATCAACACAGCCAGTGAGTTGGGGAGACCGATGCAAGTCCGGTCTGTGTTGAAGTCAAGGTTTCAAGCGGCAACTTTGTATAAAGAATGCAAGAAGCAAGATTTATAAAGCGTCGATGAAAGACGCGAGCAAAGCTGAATTGCTGATGGATGTTTGAACAAAAAGGGGAATGATGCAACACCTGTGACAGAGTGGGCGAGCACTGCAAGTGTGCTTAATCGAAGGTCTCTATAAGGTGTACAGCCAAATGTGATAAAAAAGGAAAAGTAGAAAATGAGAAATGAAGTAAATCGAAGTGGCCCTGTGACTGTTTAATCAAAATCCATCGCCCAATTGAAAGTCTTCGATTTTTGACACGGTCCGAGCTTGAACGAGGGAGACCAATTGTGAACATTGTGTTTAAGGGGTCCGAGCTTGATTGAGGGGGGCCAATTGTGAATATTGTGCAAAAGGGGATCCAAACCTGACGGAGAGAGACCCACAGTGAATAGTGAGCCCGAGAACTTGTGAATTTGAAAAACCTGATAAGTAAGGAACTTAAGTGCTTATTTGTTACATCAGACCCTCTGCAGTAAGACTTTGAATGGTAACGTGACTTTGGAACAGAAGGCCCTGATACCTATGCTTTGAACTGAATCCTCATGGCAGAGAAGCCAGAGTGTGTGCGAAGCTCGAACGTGCCGTCTTGTCCCATGCTCAAAACATGGGGATGGGAAGCCAACTGCTCAACTATCCTGACATATTCTTTCTTGAACACTTTTCTTTTTTGTATACATTGTTGTCCCACACCATTTGTTATTAGAAGTAAGGATTGGCAATATGTTTTAGTATAGGCCTTTTATTTTGACAGAGATTTCACTATGCCTGATTTATTTATTATTTGATGGTCAAAGCTTGCTCACATCCTTAGATTTAGGATAAGATGGGCGTTTAACCAACCCATTGAAGTACAATAAGCACCCTTGAACTGTGATCACTTGTACCTGTTTTCACTGTTCAATACCATGCCTTCCTTACAAGAGTCAGTATGATACATTTATTTGGTTACATTCACAATTAACTTTCTAACAGAGCATCCTATGACCTTGGTGGGCATGGCTTTACAGCACCATGCCAGACCTGTGCAATTCCCCTCAGGCTAGATGATAGAAACCACATCCTCTTGCTGATCTTTTCTTTACAAAATAAGCCCTGATCATGTACCTCGTGCCCACTCTTCCGGTTCTCAGTCTTGGGAGGATAGCTCAGGGGCAATGTGCTCGTATTGGAAGCAAGACCCGCGGAGTAACACAAGTTCGATACACGGGTCCGCGCTTAGTAATCTCTGTGAATTAAGCGTGTTATAAATAACCCATTACAATAAGCAATTATTTTGTTATTAATAGTTACTGCAGAACTATATTCACATTGTTTTTCTTGTAGACTTTTTTAGTATGCAATGAAAACATGATTATCTTGGTGAAATAGTTTTGCAGGGGTGAAGAAAGTGTGGTAAAAAAACTATATTGAACAGCACTACTGATCGAAAGTTGCATAATGGTCAAACGATAGAAGAAATGGCATGCAATGAAATACAAGTGAAACCTATAAGTACTAAGGAGTTTGTGGCCGAATT
Organism: Ambystoma mexicanum; assembly: GCF_040938575.1. Taxonomy (NCBI): domain Eukaryota; kingdom Metazoa; phylum Chordata; class Amphibia; order Caudata; family Ambystomatidae; genus Ambystoma; species Ambystoma mexicanum. Next base: position 760,390,490 of record NC_090937.1, on the reverse strand, counting down.
AGAATGTCTCCCTTGAAGGCAAGGACGTGACACAAAGGAAATTTCAGGTCGTTTCATGTGCTTTAGTGTGCCTTATACAAAAATCGAATTTAGGTGACTTTAAATCTGTGCTGCCATTTTTGTTTCATGTGCTTTAGTGTGCCTCCGGCAAAAATCGAATTTAGGTGACTTTAAATCTGTGCCGCCATTTTTGTTTCATGTGCTTTAGTGTGCCTCCGGCAAAAATCGAATTTAGGCGACATCTGTGCAGCCATTTCTCTTCTGTGCTGTAGAGTGCCCTTTGGGTGGGTGAGATCTTCCCTCTATGCTCATGGCTTATTCTCAATTGCCTTTGGAGTCCTTACTGTGTAGTTGACTGATGTTGTCCCTCACACTATGCGGTGTGGCTTCTGTGTAATCACATCTATTTGAATCATATGCTGCCCGATGTAGCTCCCTGTATGTGAAATGAGGCAAGGCTTTGCCAGTCAATGTAATCGTATCTATCTGTCACAAATGCTGCCTGGTGTAGCCCCCTGTAACATGAGGTAAAGCTCTGCCAGTCTGTACACAAACACCGTTTTAGGTCTGTAACCATATGTTTATTCTTCCACTTCACCAATGTACCATGCACTATCTGTAACTAGCGCTTAGATGCCTCATGGCTTTGTGCGCAGAAATAGATGCAAAAAATAAACTTGTGATAAAGAAAGCATGACCTTTGGGAGTTGTTCATTTGTTACGTATACATGAAAGATTGAACAGGTAGTGCATAATTAACTTTGTGTCCTTTGAAAATGTTCAGTGCAGTGAGGGGCTGCCTCTCTTCAAATTTAGAATTGCCAGGGTGAGGTGACACATTTTTTTTAAGAGGAGTTGCCATATCCTTTCTAAATATATGTGGACCTATTAAAGAGGATTGGAAGAAAAGAGCATTGTCCCAGCCAGGGGACATTAAACGTCAGATTTGGAGTGTGGGTAGACTGACTGTTAAAGACTGCACCTTCAGGGTGTGGGTGGGGGGTGGATGTGGAGAGGGCGCGTGCGTGTCTATGCGTGTATACTCGCGCATGTCCATGAAGGAGAGCTACCAGCTGTCTGATTGGCAGCAGCAGTCCGAGAGGTTGTAATTCCAGGCTATACTAGGACAGCGTGAACACCACGAAGCGGCAGATCGGTTTGGGCATTTGTTCAGTGGAGGTTGGAAGGAAAAGCAGCAGGTCTTGGGTTCCACGGCCCAAAGTTTATAACCAAGTATTTATATAATTCTATTTTAGTAGATTAGCAGTTAGTATGCAAGAGAACTGCTAACTATTCAGGCAGCCGTCAGTCACTTGAGGAACAATGGCAATGCCAGATGAGCATTCTCTGAGCCATTGCTTGGTTCCGATTGATTTTGAGAGCACGAAAGAACCTTTATCGCACCAAACCATGAAGACGTTTTGCATCAACATCGTTGCTTACAGCCTCCCATTCTGCCGCAGACGGGTACGTGTTCTTCTCTTATTCTGTGCGTTTTAGCGTCCGGAGCCGCACGGGATGATGCTTCGGGTGTTTATTCGCTCACCCTCAACTAGTTTTGCTTCTTGTAGAAAGTTTGAAGGCAGTCTCGGTGTATACTTTTTTTGCACTTTCTGTTTTAAAAGCTTGTTTCAATGGTGAAAACGCTTACAATTAATCCCTCATCTGTACATGTGTCTTGTATTGGTTGAATTCAACAAGTTATTTTTAAAGCGGTCGTTAAAGGAAATTATTTGCTCTTTTCTTTTTAAACCTGCAAAACTGTGCATACGTGTATGTGTTACTAAAAAAAAAAGGGTAAAAGTTAATAGATACTATTTGCTTTTTGTGTTTGACATTATTGGGGATGAGGAACACACAATGGTATTGCACATTTGATCAAAGTTTGGAAAGAAGTTGACAAAATCGTAACTTTTACAAAACATTTTTCATAATATGCCCTTTATCTGAAAATGATTTGGTTCATTCATTGTTTTAGAAAACATGAATGCTACTGTCCCATACGCCGTAGACCGCAGTTTTTGCAATTACGGTAAATAAAAATAGCATGTCACTATGCGCCTGCGATCTAGTTTATATATAGACTACCCTAGACAGCAGGGCATGAGTGGCCCAGAAGGCCAAGTACTGTGCAAGCGACAGCAAAGGTTAGACACGATTAATTTTCATGTAAACACTCATTTTACTAAATCTATTAAGCTTCCTTGGGGTTTGCCTCTTATTACCATGCACCCGCTCGCCTGGAATCTGTGTGGGCGCTTCAGAACATGAATATGGGACACAGAAGTCAGCATTATTCATCAGCTGTGTTTGCCACACTTCTAGCTTACCCACTTCTCCAACGTATATTTACAAATAGTTATATTGCTTTGTTCGATCAGATTCGAAACTGATGGTATATTATGATTTTTTTGAGTAGGAAATGGTTTCCTTTTTATTGTAAATGTTCATATGTTCCCACATGCTATGTTCAAAAACGTCATGCTGGGTCTTTAGTAAACCACCTAAATATTTCATGTTCCACTTTGTAAACCGAGTTTGGAGGATGTCAATCATCCGTGTGTTCAGGGCACGCAGATGACGTCTGCTCTGCACATGCCCTCCTTTTCAGTTATTTAGGCCATTTGCTGTTTGCTTTTGAAGTTTATTTGCTTTGTTAGGTAAATTAAACTTTGTAGATATGAATATTTTAACAGAGTAGAAGATGATCTGCCCTGCAATTTTTTGTAGGTATAAGTATGTAGTATGAAGTATGTTTATGCACACTTGCACACCTAGTCTTCAGCACTTTTCTGTTTTATCGTTTCCTGCAAGCTCTTTAGTGGACCATCTCCACGTCATTAAACTATTTTGATGCCCCATTTTTAGTTTTGGCTATTAACACCACCTAGTAGTCCACATGTTTGCATTGGAGAACAGCTAGGAGGGAAATGGGATGTGAGAATGGACACAAAGCTTTTGCGGGGGGCAGGGGGGTTACACTCAAATGGGCTTGCTATGGCCATGCTAATCTTTATGGCTCTTCCTGCCCAAAACACATTAATTGGGATCTCTTCTGCCTAGAGCAGTAATATCAAACTTTGAGCTGGAAGTTCCTACCGGTGTTATTGCTAAGCAGTCTGTGAGAGTTAATGGCTTAATTGCAATTCTAAATGTGCTACTTGTGTAATTAAAATGTATTGTGTGCCTTCGTACACTTTAGTTGCAAGCAGTGTACACTGAAATCCTGTTAAAAAGGCATTGGCAAAGTCAACCGTTTTGGTGCTTGTTAGGAATTAGGAATTAGATGGGCATATGCCAGGCACTGCTGTCATGTGCCCAGGCACTAACGCGATTGTGTAGCTGTACCATTTTATGGCTGAGTATTACCATTAGGGCAGTGTGTGGCAAATGCCTCTCTCGTGCATACACAGAGGTCAAAACTATTAGCTCTGCCAATGCGTGTTTGAACATGTCCATAGTATACATTATTTGTGGAAGAACTGTTCATTCAATAAGGATTTCAAGTCATAGCATTATGAAAAGGGGTTTTATCCCTGGTCAAAACACTATTTCTAGGCTCTTTAGTTGAATGCTTTTTTTTAATCGATCGTGTGTTAAAGGTGAGGTAACATGACATTTTACTAAGGGGGCAGGCACATTTGTACTTTATCGTTTGCCTCATTTTCCACAATGTTGTATGCATTCAGAACCTCTCTCTCCACCTTAAGGTATTCCGTTTGCCTAGAACAAAAACATCAATTTGTTGAACCAACAAAGCAGTTAGTCTGAGATCTCCGATGCTTAGCTCCACATAAACCAGAACCACTAGTGCTAAAGGTGTTGCAGTGTCTATGAAATAAGTCACAATGAACTTCCCAATGGCGGCTGTAGGATGAAGGCCCTGGCAATCATGGAACCCCTACACTAGCAGTGATGTCTGTAGACTTGGTTCTGAAGCACACAATGCCTTTGTACTTGCACGACCTCTCAGTAAAATCTAGCACACGCGTTTCTAATCCGGAGTTCAAGCGGAATCACGCCTTTTCTGGAGTTGGGTTTGAACAATTACTTACCCGTTTTTGTACTTACACTAAGCACGTTTGACTAGCCAAAGTTACTGAGTGGTGCAGGGGTGAAACGGTTGGGCAAATGAAGAACGTGGCCCTGTGCGTCTCCGGCATTAGTTATATGCAGCTTCTACCGAGCAGTTGCCTATAAATGGTCACGGGTACTGGGCCGCCATCTCTATTTTGTAGGTCGAGTCGAGCAGCATGGTGGCAATGTGAACAGCAAGCCACCATTCTGCCCAGAGGATGACCCCCCCCCCTCACCCCCGCACAGTCTGTCGTGTGCAGCTTTGGCAGGGCCGTGTTCGGCAGAGTCGCACCCGAAGTGCCTGCTGCTGGTCATTGAAAGCATCGCGTTTATAAACGTGCCATTCATTAATGGAAGCTGTTCAGACATCTGGAATGTGATGAACGAGCGATAAAGTCGATACTCTCGATCTGTCATAGATTCCGATGTGTCGGACAGTATTCCTGCCAAGATTGGCTGTGAGAACATTAACACTATATGATACAAAAAAATGGGCATGCTCGTTGATTATGCTTTTTCTTGTGTATCCCACGATGAAAACCACCTACTTCGACCCCATGAATATTTCACTTAATGGCCAGTTCTCATATTTAATCCGGCTGTTCCTGCTGCTTGGAAGGGCCACCCTTGGCCGTATATGGCAACGGAAGCTCAGGCAGAAGGTGATCTGCCAAGGATCACACTTTGCATGATGAAGCGTGAAGGCTGGAGGATCTCATCTCCACTCTGGGCCCACAAGACCACATCTTCTCCCTACACTACTATTCATAGTAGTGCAACTAGATGCCTGTTAAACTGCGAGCAGTGCACTTTTCGGTTTACTTGCGTTTTCTGCGAACCATGAGATACATGTTTCTTGGTGCAATTTTGCACCATTTGTGCTGCAGTGTAACCAATACTTTGTCCCCGCGCAATACTGCTGCCACATAGTACACCTTTCTGAATGGAGCCCTAAATATCTGCGGTCTGGGTTTCCAAATGCGCTTCTCGAGATCTGCCCAGATGAGCTGGCACTCTGCGTGACATAGCATGGCCTATGTGTATTTTTTCCTTTCCGGTTTAACCTACTTTTGCACTATGGTATTAAAGGGGAACGATCCTGCGACATTAGGACCTGGTATATTCAGACAAATGCAACCTTGATGACTTTTTAAGAGTCCACTGAAGGACTGCAGACCGTAGTGCAGGTTCTTGTGGTCCCCCACATAGATGGGGAAATGCTCTCCTGACAGGGCTCCCAGCTGCTCACATGGCTTCCCTAAAAGCAGTCCACCACGCTGCAGCACATTTTATCATGGGAGCATGGAAATTGGACTGAATTTCCCCCATCCTACGGAAACTACATTTGCTTCCACTCCAAGTCAGGACACTGTTCAAGACTACATCTATCTACAAAGCAGTCACAAGTAGCACAGCAGTGAACCTGGCGGCTAAGCCCCACATATCTTGTGGCACACACTCCTCGTGCAGCAAATCGACCAACCGGCTTGAATCAGAACTCTTCTGCAACGAGAGAGAACCCACAAACAATCCTTCTCTTGTCATGCACCCACCCTCAAACTCTATCTCGGTGTCGGCTCGGAATCCCCACACAAGTCTCTGTTTTCACTAATCTCACGAAACATGGCCCTTTCAACAATACCTGACCAAGAACTTATTCCAATGGATGCACAGACCTCACAGTACTGCACTACTGTTAAGTTGCCAGCCCAAATGCTGGGTACCCCTATGCTGTACAGCGCTGCGTTGCTGATGAGCTTGAGCTAGGTCCGTGCTTTAAATAAAATAAAGACAGTCATGTTGTATTGATAGAATACACACCACGAGGCTCTCTGCTCTTCCAAGACGAACCCCTTGGTCTTCAGATTCTATGAAGAAAATAATGTATTACTACCTCGGGATGTTTTCCTGGTTTTAATCACCTATGCTTGCTTTGCATTGCAATGCATGTAAGATTGTGACCTCTTAGTTCGGGAACTGTTTGCATGACTTTCCAGTTATCTGCACTTTGGCATTGTTCAACTCTAAGCAGTCCTCTACTACTCGTCATCATCAGGGAGTCTTTTGCTCCATTTCATTGCAGACCTGAATTGTGCTAGGGTTGGAGGGACTGATCCATGCCATTTTTCTGCTTTTATTGTCCCCCTTCACATACCGTAACATGTCTGTCCGTCCTTGGAATAGCATTCCTCCATGAGGCAAATCAGTGATGGTCATCCAGATGAGGGTTGTTCCTCATTTCGGTAGTTCTTTGTTGCACTCTGACCTTCACAAACATCCTATCCACGTGGTACAAGACTTAACATTACATTTTGCTCTCAAATAAATGTGCAGGTGTAAACTCACATCATTTCTGTCTTTCTAGTATGGTGGAATTTTCCGTTTGGAAATGGAGATGCTGGGATTATAGCACAACACCAAATATGTCAGGTTGAGGGAGATACTGAAGTGAGTGGGTTTTGTGTATACTTCTCAGGGGTTTGGTTGACTTTAGCAAAACCTGAGGTGCTATTGCAGATTTGCCCCACTCCCCCACCCAAAAGAGAGCTGCGACTCGGTGAACTACAAAAGTATCACATCAGCGGAGTAATATAGGGCTCTACCTTCCTGGAAAGCCAAGCCGTCAGTTATTTTAGATGCTCAGAAGGGTTACTTTTGTTGCCATTTTATTAAAGAGCAGACACTTTTCGATCTGCGCTTGCTTAGTTCCAGTCACAGGTAGTGCCCTCCAGTTTCTTGGCAATGTGTAATACGCATTTTTAACATTTCTGTATAACCTGTTCTATGTTCTCCAAATGTTGATGGAGCATTTGGAGCTTACAGCATCCCTTGCAGACCAGCGCTGTAACCCCCACGTGAAGTCCTGTCACCCAAGCATCTCCCATCAGTTCTTTCCACTACTTACTTGAGAGCAGAATAGACGATTTCAGATAAGCTACACAAGCCGTAGCTTCAAGCTGCTATCTTATTTGAAAGATTTACGAAACTGACCACAGACCAGGAACAGCAGCTAAGCAACCACTCCGTCTCTCGTTTCACCCATTTCCCTCAGTCCAGCATTATGCAACCTGCAGTGGGATGGCAAAATGCAGTGCAACAGTGCAACCGACCCACTGACACAAAGGACAATACACAAAAAGATGTATTGGAACACCTGTGTTTCTTAAAGACAGGCATTCTTGCCCACACGGTATATGCCTTCTTGTAAAGCTATACCAGTTAAAGTTTAAGATGTTTCCCCAGATGCTAGCCTGTGCCCAGGAATGGTCTGGCTGTGTGAGAGTTACAGCAGAGGGCCCTCTTTGGTCAAGATTGCCACTAAAATTGTTGGGTGTCTAGTCATCACAAAGATACTAGTCTTTGCTGAGGTTTCCTTTCCCTCTAATACATTGTGGGCTTGGGGGGCTAGGGCGGGGGGGGAGTTCTAGAGTTTGAGCCAAATGGCTTCAGTGAGCTCTAGCCAAGGCAGTCTCCTGCATAACGATTAATGATAAAGCTCCACTGCCTCCCCAATCAGTAAGAGGAGCCCATGGTCCTTGGCGCGTAGTCTGTCCTTCCACGAGTCACTGCCCGGGGAACACTAGAGCTTAATCTGCTATAGTATGTCCATATCGGCCCTCTACACCCTCTCTTCTTATAGACCATTGTTGAATCTGCTTGTGTGTGACTCTCTAGCACCAGATGCTTGAAAGCAGCATATCTTCTTGTAAAGTTAAGACAATCCCGAATGTGCACCATCCTGTGCCACTGGTGTACAGTGACATCACTGAGATGTTTGACGTGAGGGGCACTCAAGCAGTCGGCCTCTACTGGCTGCTTTAGCCCTATATGGGCCTGGCTAGTTTACAAGAAAATCTTCCTTTTCGCAGGAGAGGCACATACTCCTGTTTTGAGATTTGTTCAGTGTAACATCATGATTCAAGAAGAGTACGGGGATGATTCGAGTTCTGGAAATATTTTCATCTTTTTGCCTCTTGCCTTACAGAATGTGTTATGTACATGTTAGATCTGTCCTGTCTACTTACTATACATATGGGAAGAAAGCAGGCACATACAAGTGAGAATCGGGGAACAGAAGAGTGACGCAAAGAATGGCAGCATAAAACCTCCGGTTGCTAGACATTTAGCATTTTTGTGAACCATGTTGGCAGCATTGCTGCAATTCGCTACATTGGAAGTGATACTGAAACTATAAATCCCAGTAATGTAACTTTAAACTCTGAAGCGACGAAGTAAGAAAATTAAAACCATGCAAGTTATTTTTCATCTTTCCTCAATTAATTACTACTGTTTGATATTTATAAAAAAGTCTGTTTTCTATGTCTCCTCTACCTTAGTGTATTAACATCTTGAGGACCCCTCATGCAACGCATTTAAAAAAGCGTTGCTTACTGAGGTTTTGAATTGGTTGGCAGTCGGCATGCAGTGATGGTGCTTCAATTGTCAATATGGAAAGGATGGTCCGGCTTGCTTGAAGGGCAGCGCATAGGTACATGCGTGTTATGCAGGCCTCCCTGGCAACATTTACTTTGTTGTAGAATTAGATAAGGCATACTCTGACATTGAGTAAGTGTTCAAATCCTACATTCATCTTGTACTGTTTTTTTTTTTTATAGTAGTATGGTTTGTTTTTTCTTAGCAAAAATGGTAGTTGCTAGATTGTAATGTCTTTCTTGATAGCTAGTGCACTTCTAATAATGGCACAGCGAAAGAGCCTTGCAATAAAGTTAATGTAGGTCTTTAGGCAAAATCATGTTTGCAATTGTATAACTTAAGCATTGATAACAATCTGTGGGGAAATGGTATTTGATACTTTGATATTCATTACATTGCATTTGATCAACAAGCTTTTTTCGTTGACATTTCATTTTGGAATGCATTTAATGACAAGCAATATGGGATAATTTGCCTCCCCGGGAGGAGAAGCAGTTCGTTTTCTTTTGCTGTAATTTCAATTACCTTTTAATTCTGTGGTAATGTATAATTTCCTATATTGCCTCCGTATGTCAGCGCTAGTACTTGCTGGCGGAACACCTTATGACTCGTTTGTAAATCACGTGGCCCCTCTGTAGATAATGGACCAAGCATAGCAGACCACATTAAACAAAATGCAGTGGTTCCTTCACGAGCAGGAATGAGAGCAATGGATTTAGAAGCACGCATTCAAAGCACTGTCACTGACATCGCCTGGTCTTCCCAAATGTGGGCAACTTGCTCACTTCACACGTACGGGCAACCTGTGCCCTTTGCTTCAACAGCTGGCATAATTTTACACAAACTTGATCAAATAACCAAATGTGCTGCACGGAAGTTGCCGAAGAAATGTGCCAATGTGGAAAAAGCGGAAGTAACGTGAAGGAGGTGTGCCTGGCTGAGGGGAGCCCACAGAGCTTCCACCTGTTCCGTTGCGTACCGCCTCACCTTGTTCATCCCCCTATGCTTGTAAAGTGCTTGCTTCTCGAAGCTAGATCTGTGCTCAATAAATAACCTAATACCAATAACTGATCGCTAAGAGGTGGCGATAGGCCTTTACTTTTTTGTAGGGAGGTGGGCATAGCTCCAGGCCCTCAGAAGCAGAGTGCAGACGGCATCGTTTCCACAGCTTGTTTCTAATAATAAACCAGGCAGTAATATTAATTCTAAAGATAAGGGTGCGGCAGACAGGAATGCATGCAGCTCTTGTCTTTGATGAAGTTCCCCGACATACCGACTGCATGCCTTCCATTCTCTGGACCCCTGTCTTGGAAATGGCAGTGACCTGAAATTTTCTACTGGGTTGAAGCATTCTTGTTTGTGGACTGCGGGCAATGTATTTGAACAGGTAAAAAAACCGCTACTGGTAAAGGAATATGCCAGCAGTATACATCAAACACCAAAAAGCAGAAAGATGCCAAAAGGATATAGCATTTCAAAGATGAATCTATTAGGAGCTGGATCTGGCTGAAAACCTTTGTATTCACACACCTGGAGTATCAATCACCCAAGCACTCGTTCGTCTTTGCTTTAACAAGGTGCTGCTGTTAAAACATGCAGTGCTTCGCAAAAGATTCCTTGGCAATTCAGTCCGTGCATTTGTAGTCTCATGTTCGCCTCAGCACTTAGGCTTTCTTCTTCATGCCGAAACACTATATATGCCGACCAACTACGTCACTCACACACAGCAGTTTCAAATCCCACCCTACATGTATCAAGCAGAACTCTACATCTCCACAAACAACTTAACTACCACTGTTCTGGCCAATGCAACCTAGCACCACAGGCACACACGGCTCCTATGTGGACTCCAATACCACTACGTACTTGGCATGGGCTGCCTAGAAACAGACCCATGCACAGTACCTGGGGACTTCCAAACAGCAGGTATCATCACAGCAGAAGCAATGCTGGCTTGCATTGCCCTTCTCGCCTTCCTAAACTAACCTGCCCCGCTGATTCAGATGTTCCAGAGCACCAGGAGACCCTGCAAATGGCAACAGTGTGTGGTGTGCAGCACGAAGACCAGTAACACACAATTATAATTTATTTTCTTCTGTCTCAGACTGTCCAATCCGTCTCTATCAATTAAGTGTGGGTAGATGTGTGTAGAAAAGAGTTGTACTTCGTTTATCCTCGGTTATGCACCATAGACACAGGTTTTAAAAAAAAGAAACGGTTGTGGTGAGATCGCCCTGACTTTGGTGGTGGGGTAGGTAGACAAGCATAGAAAGGTTGGATGCCCTCAACCCCATTTTAGGAAATAAATGGGTCCTAATGTGTTGTGCCTCCATACTTATGTGTAAGGCCCCGAACGTGGTAAACAAGCACATCCTCGATGATTTGTCGCTAATCCTTAGTAAACGTTTCTGAACTTGGTATGCCCCACAGCTTACGGCTTCAGTGTGTTGTATCATTTGCAAGGCATAAATTAGTTTTCAAAAATTGATTTGCAGAATTTGCTAATAAAAATTGTGTTGATTAGCAAACAAACGTATTTGATTAGCAATTTTGTACTCGGACATAACATTAGAAACAATACAGCATTTCTATGTACCTTTGAAGTAATACAGTAGTGCAATGAGTGTCTGTAAAATGTAAAGGTTAGCTACATAAATGGACAAAAAAAACAGATATGATAAAAAGGCTCTGTGCGGCTGGGCGCAGTCAGTGCTTCACAAGGCAGTGTCCTTCCAATTGTACGCTTGACCCTTCATTGGCTGTGTAAGGACAAGTTCAGAAGTTTCATAAAACCAAAAAGTACAATGTTAAAGTCAAGTCCTAGCCTGAGTTGTATGGTTTTGCCGCAGGGAGGTCAATTGTTATTTTCAGGTGGACAAGATGGCCCTTGCGTGTCATTGATATCAACTGTTTTCAATATAGCGTTAATTAGCCCTTTCAGGAGGAGGGCAGGGCCGCCAACGGTCCTTAAAGGAATGGTTTGGTAAACATTTTTTATTGCCCCTACGGGTCAGCCATGTGTTTTTAAGCCTAAGTCGCTCAATTTTAGAAACATTTCCTATGGACCTTACCCGAGTTTTCGTCCATTAAACGCACGTGAAAAAAGGCATCAGGGAGCTGCCATTTTGTGATAATCCCATCATTTCCCCCATCGCCCTGGCTGACCTGCTTTTGCGGCACTAAATCATATCCCCCGCCCCTGAGCCTGTCATCAGCAGACTCGTCCTGCCCATTTCACAACGCCAAAGCACATCTCGTGTCAACATTCGCTGCGCTTCAGCTAATGACGTGTCGCCATGGAAATGGCAGGACGCCTCTTTCCTCAATAAGTATAAACAGACCGTTTCACAACGCATAGCAGCAGATTTTCGATTCCATTCCTCTCTCTGTGTTACTTTGAGTATTCTGTGACTCGTTTCTGTGCTCTGGTAGCTACCTTCATTGCTTGTAGCCCATGTGAACAGATACCAGTACCACCGCTATAAATTATTTTAGTTTGTTTAACACACAATGGCTACAATAATGCCCTACATGTACGAGCCCGAGTATACCGAGGAGGAACTACTGGAAAGGGAAACACGCGAAAACGATGGGGCTTCGGACGGCAGTTGGGAGGACAATTCAACAGCTGAAGAGCCTTGACCTAGTCACATGGACGGTGTTTCCACCTGGTGCACATGCAATCGGTGCGAGCTAATGCCAACCGAGGAGGAGAACTGCTGCTGCTGTGAAAACTCGGGATGCGTGGCCTACATTTCGGAAGGCGAGCCACGACCGCAATGCATCACCGAGCTGCCAGACTTCAGGGCAACCTGCCTCACACGGTCCTTGTTGAGAATCATGATGGTGCTTATGCACGAACTTCGCGCAACTGTTCGTCCTCGAAATCCGAGTAAATATACTCTGCTTGTCATGCCACTCCTATTTCATGGTCTTCTACTATATCCATAATTACATATACATATCATTGTAACGCATGAAAGTCGTTCAATAGTGTGCAGTGTCTAGATGGCATTTGTCTGAGCAGAATTGTCATCGACAACAAACGTTTATTAAACTTATCTTGTTCATTTTAAAACAGTTTGTATCATTCTTTTTCACAGGTGGTACCGGCTGGTTGCCTATCGTTCCTTTACATGGTGGCTTCACAGGAGGCTTGGACACCGCATTCGAAGAGTAATACCCACCTGTGCCGTTCGTGCCATAAGAGAAACGTTCCCGAGTGACAGCGGTCAGTACAGGGGATTTTCTCTGGCTGTGCTGCAACCTGACCTGTTCAATGTGTAAAGTATTGTATTTTTGTGCCATCAAAATAAGATACAAAATAAAACACCACTGTCATGATCTCTGCTTCCAAAAGGTCAGGGTTTTCCCAACTCCCTTGGAAGCAGATCCATAACCCAGATTCCGAGTGCCAACCAGTCCCAATTGGGACCTTTTGGACCCAGTCCTGGCGCCAGTGGCACCAGGCTCATAAATATGCCCAGTCCCAGCGCTGGAAGCGCCGGGCTCATAATGCTTGGGTGGACTTACCTGCAGCAGACCATGCTGCTTACTTGCCTGCCACTTGAGCCTCTGATCCTCTTCTGTTTGGAACTACTTTTCCTGTTGGGTGGGGCTGGAGCCACTCCCTAGTTTCAGAACACTGGAACTCTTCTGGAAAGCAGGAACTCTTTTCTTACCTAGGCGTGGCTGTGGAAGGAGACACCTAAGCACTACAGGAGGCTATTTAAACCACACCCGATGGATGAATCTTGCTTTGCGTTATTCTGCATCCTCTGCAGCAGAACGCTCATCGTGTCTTCTGCATCTGATCCTGGGCCTAAGGAAAAAGGCTTACCATCCTGAATCCAGTCTTCAGCAACACCTATAAAGACAAGAAAGAACAGGTTAGCATTACGGTCTTCAGTGACAGCTCTTCACTTACCTGGTCCATCGGCTGTCACCAACGCCTCGCGCTGCATTCCGGCATCTGAAAGACAAAGGCTTACCTACTCTTCGTGAGCTCCGGAGGTCTTCACACTGCATTCCGACATCTGAAAGACAAAAGCTTACCAACTCTTCGCACGCTCCGGAGGCCTTCGCCGCTGCATCCCGCATCTGAAAGACAAAACAAGGTGCGTTTAAAGACATTGGGGAACTTTAATACTCACGTGCCATTACTCCTTTCCACATCTAACCCAGTGGGTATTCCGGCACCCTGCAGCCGCTCCGAACTTATACCTGCAAAATAAAAAGACAGTTAGAGCGCATCGTGAAGCAGGCAACAAGCGCTTACTTACGTGCTTCCAGGCGCTTCTATTCATCACACGGGCTCCATCTTCAACTCACTTCAGCCCGTCATCCGCCATCGCCGGAACCCTGCAAAACAAGAAACATCATTACTAAAGACTTTAAAGACATTAGAATTACTTGAAGCTTACCGTTCGTGCAGTAAACAACGGACAGCAGTCCTCTGAAGTCAAGAGGCCTGCTCCCCTTATCCAGTGAAGAAACTGGTTACAGCACCCTGCCCCGAGGCAGATGGAGAGCACAGCGTTCATTTACCTAAGGTGAGAGCGTTAACCTTTGGGGTTCTACAGGAGAAGAGAAAGGGAAGAAGAGAGAGACATTCAATAGCCCAGTTACTTAATCCCATATTTTCTATCTGCAGACATCTTACCCTTCGTGTCAGATATACCGTGCACAGAGGTCCAGCCCAAAGAGCCAGCCGTGTGTCACACATCACCTGTGAAGATACGGTATACGCCCAGTCAAGACCGGCGCCTCTACGGGAATCAGGTGAGCGTTACAACCACATATATTTTAACAACGGTTGTTTAGATTTTTTAAATTAATCAAGTGTGTGTCCATTCAAGGATGGACGTCAGACATCTGTGCTCCGAATGGGTGAAGGTCAGGTCGCTGTGAAGCAGGGTGGTCACTATCTAAGCTAATATAATATATTCTCAATAATACATGCACTAAATAACACTTGTTCAAAGTCTTTCAGTCGTTTATGTCTCTATAAAAGTCACACATATATCTATACTATCAATCAAGATTGGATTATACAGGCCTTAGGTTAAGGGTCTTGACCATTATAATAGACTGTTTGAAGTGTGGGTCAGTGCTCACTAGAATCTCCGGTATGTGGTATTTGTTATTGATAGGCAACGATATACTGCAGTAGGGGTCTAATGTTAGTTGGGGATCTGCTAGGTGGGCATCATGGCGTGGTCAGTGGTCTGGCACATGAAGAGAATACCTTGCAGGGACACAGGGTCAGAATGGCAGTAAGTTTCCACTGGCGAAGGTGCGTGGGCAAGGACACGTTTGTGAAGATGAACGAGCTATGTGCTTAGTTCAGGATGGTTCACATGCAGGACAGTGATCTCAGAGGAAGAGTGATGTGTTACATTTATTAGCTGTACCTCTGGAGTTTTCCAGTCAGAGTGGGAACAAGGGTCGGGGCCATGTGCTCTGCGCAGTGAGGCCTGGTCACCAGGATGGAGTGGAAAGGGGGTACAAAAATGGATGCCCCGTGTCCTGCTCAGTGGTCCCATCTACGCGAGTGTCAACCAAAGTTAACATCACATAAGGGCAAGGGGCGAACCCACTACTGGAGGCACTTGGTCCGAGTTTCTACTGAGAAGTAAAGGATGAGAGGGGCCTGATGGCCCCTCGCTCCCACACACTTGCCTGCATGCCCACCGGCCCATCCATCCCACCCCCCTCTATCAAAGGCGGTTCGCACCCGGGGATGAGCGCTGGCATGGGGGGCTGTCACGGGCGCAAACGGTCAAGGTGCCAAACAGCATGTACACTTCAAAAGGTATCCCACGCCCAGGGGCCATCGCTCACATGGCCTCCTCAGACCCCGTGTCTCCAGGCAGGCCTCCCCTGAGGCAGGCCGCCCCCCTGCAAACCACATAATACCACGACATACACACGTCATTCATTCACAAACGCACCCCTGTTTCTAATACTTTATAAACCACTTGATATGTCTCATGAGAACATCTTTGTGCTTCTTAAGTCAACTCCTGAACCTTCTACCTGAGAAGCACTGAGATCTATGCTAATCTGCTCGTCGTCGTGCTATCGCTGACCGCTTCGAGCAAACTCGTCAGTGTGCTACCTGTGGCCATCTACCTGTTCTCCTGCAATATACTGCTCGGCCTGCTGAATCCAACTGTTTGTTGGTCAAGGTAAGGCCATGTATCCTAGTCATATTTCGGTCATTTTTACATTTCTATCAATTTGCGATTACAGTACCCAATAGTGCTATGGTCATTGGTCTCATTGCTATTGACTTGAGTTTCAATTGTTATGCTATCAATAGATCTATTTATTTTCATCTGTGTCAATTGTCATCGAATTGCATCCTTCAGGGTTTCAGTCCATAATGTAAGCATGTTTCCTTCTCGTGCAAGACAGAACATCCAAGGGACGAGTCACATGTTCAGAGTTTAGTCACATCATTTAAAACATTTCTGTAACTTATGCAAATACTAAGCTGCACATAATGAACTGGTATAGTTCCGGCGACCAAAACAAACCTTGCATTGAACATGGTATGGTTCATTTACTTTTTTATGACATTTTTATTCATCAAGGTTTTATAATAATTTTGATATTTACTTTTCAGAATTTTCAACAATGCCTGCCTGTTCGATTAGCGGTTGCCCTTCGAAGACCCATGCTAAATCTGAAGACACTACAATGCATGTATTCCCGAAAACTGTTGATCGAATAAGAGAATGGGTCAGACATTGCGGATATCCACTGGATGAGCTGGAAAGTAGAGTCCAACAAGTCTTACAAGACAAGAGGGGTGATCGATACTGCATCTGCCGCTGGCACTTTTCCTCGAACATGTACGCCACATCTTGGGTAACAAAGAAGAATAAACGGCAAACGACACGAAAATTGCTTGCAAACGCTATTCCAACTCTATTCGTCCACATTCTGCCACTGTTGAGTCAAGTGTCACGATTTAGCTTTAGGCCTTGCGGTAGTGTGTAGGTAGCCGAATGGATTAATTGATATTTTAGGTGTCGTGTCCCTTGTAATACTCCCTTGTAATACTTTCGATATTGATATGAGTGTATAGCTTTTTGAATAATGACATTTATCAATAAATTATTTTTTGATTTTATAACCCCCAAAGGAAATCTATTTATGGGCACAGGGAACTGTACTATATTGCGCATTTTCAATAGCATTATTCTCAAGTATTCTGTCGGTTTACATGGCAATTTTTTAATATTTGCATTTCATTATCAAACAATAATTTACCTTTACAACTGCTTGACTATCCACTGAATCTGAAGCAAGAACATTCTACATCCTTGACGTGCCTGCAGTTATCAACCACTTCTAGCGCGTATCAGGTAATCATACTTGGCTATTCCGATACAGACTTGTTTTATGCATGTCAAGTAATAGTTTTTATGTATCGTGTGATTATTTTACCAATTGTTTGGTTAGTGCTTTCCAATTGATATACACCTTAGTTGTCGTCCCCTGGTGTTTGTTTGCAGTTATAATTAGTGTTATCCATACTAATGCAAGTACTGTCTTTCAGGGAGATGCTGAAGCATCCACCACATTGACAACAGCCCTAGATGTTCTTCAGCAGCACGAGGTATGGATACTGACAGCTCCATCGACCGTGATCATCAGGACTGGAACACTTGTCGTTTGATTGTTCTACACCATGTTTCATTCGTGGTTAGCCATTGATATCTACCAGTGCGGTCGACCCCAAGTGTGTGTTGTGTTTTCAATATTGTAATCCTTACTAATGCAAATACTATGTTTCAGGCAGTTGTTGAAGCGTCAACCCACGCACTTGATGCAGAGCCTGACATTCAAGTAATTCCAGGGGAAGCGGGACCATGCGGATACGAATCGGTGCAACAGCTTTCGGAAGTGCGCACCACATTTACAACAACCATAGAGATTCTTCAGCAGCACGAGGTATGGATACTGACAGCTCCATTGAGCGTGATCATATAACGTGATTCCATTTGCTATACTTTCTTCCCTATTAACGCAAGTACTGTGTTTCAGGGAGACGATGGAGCTTCCACTACAATCACAAGATCCCATTTAGATGATGCAGATGTAAAGAAATCAGAGAAATAAGTCGATTAAATCTGATCATATTTAAATATTCCTTGATTCTTTTAGACAATGCAATATTTGTGGTTATACCTTTATATGTACCTGTGCCGTCGACCCCAAGTGTGTTATGTTTACAATATTGAAAACCATACTAACGCAAGTACTGTGTTTCAGGGAGTTGCTGATGCCTCCTCTTCAATACAATCATTCGTGGCAGTCCATGCAGAGCCAGAGGCATGGATACTGACAGCTCCATCGAACTAGGTCATCAGAGCTCGAATACTTGTCGTTTGATTGTTCCACACAATGTTTAAATCGTGTTTGGCTATTGAGATGTACCTGTGTGTTCGTCCTCACGCGTGTTTTATGCTAACAATATTTTGATACACAGTAATGAAAATACTATGTTTCAGGGAGTCGATGGAGCCTCATTCCGTGCTGTCTATGCGGATACAGAAAATATAGTCGTTGCAGCGCAAGAGTAAGGGGAGACATGCGGATCGGAGCAACAGCGTGCAGATGTTGAAGGTCGGGTCAAAAAAGTTGCAAAGAAAAGAAACAAAAATAAGGTTAGTTACAGTTCATAACTTTAGAATTTTTGTTTGTGCTGGGGACTATTTTATGTTTTTTTCCAGTCAATTGTACTATACTTTATCTTGTGTTTAAACTGAACATCCCTTTTCCAATCTGTCCTCTAGTTACCCGTGGGTGTCCGAACTATACATACACAGACAGTGAAGCGAATGAGAGATGTTGCTTGCCAGACCATTTACACTATGGAGGAACTATTAATTCAGACGCTGCGTGTTGAGACTCGAGATGCTCATGTCCAATGGCCAGAACATGAAATTAATGTGTCCGGAGAATCCAGCAAAGTTGTATTGGACCATTGCTACAGTGCGACCGCACCACCACAACAACATGATACTGGATGTATTGAAGATAGCTCTGAAGTAGTCGCAGATCAATTCACACAGTCTACACCCGCCAAAAAATTGCCACCAAAAAAGCGGTCGACATTGTTGTGTTCTCCCATCAATGTTGAAGTAGCAGATGTTGAAATGACAGAGAATGAACCAGCAGCAGCATTCACCGATGCATCAGAACTTGATAGCAGCGATATTTCTTTCAAATGTGGTGATATGTCCTCAACGTCAGAGGCCGAAACAACTTCGACGCATGATGACAGTCTAATGAAAGAGGGCAAATACGTAGTATTCGACAGTTGTTTGATGAATATTATAAGTATGCTGGAATGTGGGCATTCCGTTAGAGGGAAAGTATGTGGGAAGCCATTGATTCATGTCACTCGTCAAAAAAAAGGCAGTAATGTCAAAATAAATGCCGCCTGTAGATTAAATCATACGTTCTCACGGTCTGCACAACCGATGCTGGGGAAACTGCCAGCAAGCAATCTACTGTGTGCAGCTGCATCACTTTTTAGTGGGTCCAGTTTTAGAAAGTTAGAGTCTTTCTTTCAGTTTGTGGGACTCCATTTCATTTCAAAAACGCAGTACTACAAATACCAACATGATTATCTGTTTCCGGCCATTAGTGATGCTTGGAAAATTGAACAATTGTCTCTAGCAAGTACATTAGAAGGCAAACGATTCAAGCTAGCCGGCGATGGACAGTGCGACAGCCCTGGATTTTCTGCCAAGTACTGCACCTACCACTTTCAGGACATGGATAGTAAGAAAATTGTGAGTTTGATGGTCGTGCAGGTAACGCAATGTACATCCTCAGTGGCCATGGAGAAACTAGGATTTATAAAATCAGTGGACTATCTACAATCGAGGGGAATGCACATCGACCTCATAGCCAGGGACAGACATGTTTCAATTGCCAAGACAATGAGAGAGCAGTTCCCACATATTAAACATCAATTTGACGTATGGCATCTTGTCAAATCAATCAATAAGAAAATCTCGGCTGCAGGGAAAAAAAAGGTTTGGAAAGTATTTCAGAGTGGTCCCAGTCTATCAGCAACCATCTTTGGTGGAGCTCCAAAACTTGTGAAGGGTCAGTGGAAATAATACTTGAAAAATAGTGGTCACTGATGCACCACTGTACCAACGTGCACCGCTGGTCAGAAAACCTACATTTCCACCAATGTGAACATGGCCCTTTGTCCCCAGTGGAGGCACGGAAGAAGAAGTGGTTGATTCCATCTTCACCGACACACAAAGCCATTGAGAAGATTGTTTTCGATAAAACTCCATCAAGAGATTTGAGTGGACTGACAGAATTCTGTCACACAGGAGGTTTGGAGGTGTTCCACAATATGTGCCTGAAGTACATGCCAAAGTTCTTGCATTTCAGCATATAGGGGAATGAGACATAGGACTCTACTTGCCGTTTTGGCCCATAACGAGAATCTCGGCCGTGAACAATCTAGGACTACGGGTAATGTATGGATGCCTCACTACACTAAGGCCTTTTCAAAAAGAAGCAAGCAATGGGTGATCAAACCAGTCTATGAGGAAATGGAGTTCCACTTTGTCAAAAGCCTTATTGTTGCTGCATTAGAGAAGTACAGGTATGGAATTTTGAACGTTTCTGTGCAGAGCACTGATTCATTGCCACCAAACATTGCCACTGTGCCATGTCCACCCAAATGAGAGCTGGTTGTGAAGTACAAATCCCGGCTTAAATAATTGTAATACGATTGTCTTTTTGTAAATAAATTTTATTGTACAGTGTAAATACAAAGTATGCTAACCCTAACCCCTACCTTCACCATCCTGGGTGGCGAACAACCTGGGTGTCATCTTTGAATTCTCTCTCTATTCACCTCATATTGCTCACCTTGTCTATATGTGTATCTATATATTTTTGTTGATGTAACTAATTTTCGCAATCTCATGTAAATGCTGCGCACTTTTAACCGAGGGGAGGTTTGCGTATTGCAAATAATAAAACAAACAATAAATTTCACTTTCAACTCAACTCCTCGGGTACTTTATACTTTCCCTGACCTTCCCCCCAAAATTAAATGTCTCCATAGATATGGTTCTTTGGGGCTGCAAAGCTCGCAGACAACGAGGACAAAATTGGGGGCCTTAGAACGCGCCAAGCGAGCCGTTGCAAATGGGAGAGAAGCCAGTTCGCATTTGCACATTGAGGCGCAGTACATAGATGGATTTGAAACTTCAAGTTCTCACAGATGGCTTTACTACAGGATGTTGCAAAGAAAGAATGTATGCTCATTTCTAGTGAAGGTCAGCGGCTTTGATTTTCAGCTCGCGGCCTGAAGGGGCCCACAACTCGCACTGGCAGTATAAGGCTCTATTGTTTTTTGACCTTGCGAGACAGGGACCATGCCGAAAGAACTTAATTTGAAGGGGGGATGCAATAACGTAAGAGACGATAAGGCAGAAAATTCTGAAACTAGACCGAGTTTCATGTTAGTTCAGTATACGAAAAATCGTTGTCAAGAGCACACTGGGATTTACGGACTGCATTACGCAGAGACACAATGGAAATTGCAAATATAATGTAAGTAACTCCTTAGACGCTTTTATACCGGAATGAAGAATTAATAAATGGATGCATGAATAAATGAATGAATGAAGAGCTAGGAAAACGTTTGTGGGATCATCCTTGTAGCGGGCACATGGGCATGCAGGTCCACATTCCACACGCATGTAGACAGTCGTTTCTTATTGTGTGCTAACCTCGATTTATTTTGTTACTTTTGCATTGATTTTAGAGCCAAACATACTCCATTGCACTATCCTTGCAAGCAAATAGTTTCAGATCGGCCGTAATAAATAAAATGAATAATATTAATAAAGATCGGCTGGCGAGACTAATTATAATTTTTATGTTTTCAAAACAGGTATATCCTACCCTACTGCTACTCCCACCAGTTTCAGACCCCGGCAGACAGCTTCTTCAAGCGCCAGCTGCAGCTTCTTGTCAACAACTGCACCATTTTGACGATTTTATGGGACGATCGCCAAGGGCCCATATGCCCTTACGCGGTACTAGCAGCTAGAAACAACAGATCAACCTTTACGCTGGCCTAGTGCCTAGTTGATGGAACAGCCTTGCGGTTCACCGTGCGACCAAAGTGCTTCTTTTAACGAAAACCAACACCCTGTGTACCATAAAGGAACAGCACGTGACTCACTATAAAATGGAACAGTTTTTGCAGATAGAGATAAAAGAAAATAAATGGCATTCCGAGTTAATATGGCAATTGCTGAATATTCTATAAACATTAAATGTCAAATAAATGTACTTTACCAAATGTACCGTGTTGCTGTTTGATTTTAAAGTACAGTTTCATATTCCGAATTGTGGCGCGCTGTGTTGTGAGTTTATCTGTGTTGGTTTCCGGGTTCTGTGTGAAGTCGCGTAGAAGACGACCTGGCGCGTTTGCCTACGCAGCACAGTAACGTCACGGAGAGAGGCGGGGAATATGAATGTTTTGATAATGTCAGGCTCAGGGGCGGGGGATATGATTTAGTGCCGCAAAAGCAGGTCAGCCAGAGCGATGCGGCAAGTGATAGGATTATCAGAAAATGGCAGCTCCCTGATGCCTGTTTTCGCGTGCGTTTAATGGACGAAAACTCGGGTAAGGTCCATAGGAAATTTTTCTAAAATCGAGCGATTTAGGATTAAAAACCCATGGCCGAGCCGTAGGGGCAATAACACATTTTTACCGAACCATTCCTTTAAGCACGAGTCGGGTAAGCGCAAGCACAGCATTCCAGCCCTACGCATACATGAAAGCAATGTTTATCGCTATTGGCACCTAGAGCAGTAGATCTATAGCTGTATATACTGAGTCCAATTACTGATTACTAATTTGCGTAAACCTCTAGTTAGCTTTGTGTATTCATTATGTAAGAGGAAATAAAGTAAGCGACTAAGCAGAGTGGATTGTGTAGCAGGCAGAGAACAGGACAAACTAGTTGGGAAAGTGTAGTTTTGCGGCCCTCTCACTTTCAGGGGAGCTGGTATAAAGCAACAGCATGAAACAATAGGAGAAATTTGAGATCAACTCATGGGTTGAACACCAGTTGCACAGATTATGCAACCTGCAGGTCATAGAACTAGGTTTGACATCAAAAACATTTGGCCATGTGATCATGTACTTTTTCAAAAGTGTTCACTTGTCAATATGATGCAATTAGCCCAACAAAATGAAATATAGTTGCCATCATCTGTGAAATTTAGATACAATTACTTAAACTTACTGAAAAACATGTAGACAATGCAGTGTCGAAATACTGTAATTGTACATTATTTAACAACTTAGATTTTGAGGAAGGGAATTGCAGGGCTGTTTTAAAAAAAAAAAAAAAAATCACACATACTGGTCTTTGCCAGACAGGACATAGTTAGCTTAGTAAAAGTATAATCCAGATTAATTCTGTTCTGCAATTATTTCTTTAAAAAGTGTTTCGTGCCTAGAACTCCCACACAGGCAATTTTAATAGTGGAGATTTTCTGTTGCAATATAGCCCATTAGCCTCTTTGCACTTGAAGTGAACAGATAAAAGCAGGTGGAGGGAGCCCCAAGGGCAATAGAGGAATGCTGGATGAGCTGTGCTTTCATTGAATAAGGTAATTTAAATAGCTAGATGTGCTACACAAGTGTCAATTTAATTAGCAAACCTAGGAAATTGCATAGCAAATTGCTATGCAACACTGCTTATTTTATGCCTTGATTTGTTTATCATTGGATGGAAGGTGCTCGGTGAAATTGCCACCGCTTGTTAGATGAGCAGATATATGTCCATGCCTTTGGGAGGACAGTGTGTCCTTTCAAGGAGCAGTTTTTCTGCGCTCTGAACTTGAGTGTCAGCTTCTGGTGCCCAACTGCAGTACCAGTCTTGTGATGGCCAACTTGATACGAACAAAAACTGACATTCTGAGACCTGAGTATTTTAGTAGCCCTTGTGCGGTTTCCTATGCAAAACCTTCTCTCGCAACTTTTGACCCCAGTGGTGTGGTTTGGCCATGCAAGCCATGTATGTTACCTATTTCACCAATTTACCTCCCTACAGTATTTACCTGCACTATCACCATATTTTCTGTATATTGTTCTATGTTGTAATCAAGCTTTAAATATCTTTGTATCTTCTGCGCTCAGTTGCATAAGGGCTTGGTGCGCATTACCAAATAAACAAAGCAAGCCTGCTTTCCACCTCATAAAGAGTTATTTTTTCATTTTTTTTTTTTTTTTACCTCAGTGGCCAACTTTTAAAAGATTTAACGGCTGTGTGAAACGGTATACGTTTAATCAAGTGTGAGAGAACTCTGAAGTTAAATATTGTTAAAAGGAAAGCTTTAATCCCATAAGAACCCATTTATTTTTTGTACTTTCATACAACTGCTACAACAGACTATTTTTGACTGTGCAATTAGTCAAACCGAGAGCACAACTGAGCGGCATAATTTTGCTTTGTCTCCCGATACTAGTTTTGTTCTCGCATTTCCATCTGGTATATTTTTTTCCCACTGTTGAAGCACCATTTTTAGTGCTAATACGATTCGCTGTTCAGGTACTACTTATTCAATTTACGGTGCTAGCTGTTTGTCCAGCCAATGTATGCGACTACTGGGCTCTCCCAATGGTCGAAGCAGCGGTTCAAGTTGGAGTACACTTCACTTGGCCCCAGGAGCGTACATTCATTAGTAATACAGAATACGTTTCCCCAAAAAGGAATGTAATTGGCTCAGCTAAAAAGTTGGGTCCTGTAATCGTCAAGTGCTTTGGGCTGGAACCTCTGTGCGCTCCTTTATTAGGACGGGGGGTCCATTATTTGGTTTGGGTGACAGATGTACACGTTTAGATCACAATTCAAATGTACATTGTGACGAATTTGAGGATGTCTTCCCTTCTCCCCTAAGGGGTGACCTTTCCCAAGGGGCCAGGGCGGTGCAACCGCAGTACAATAATACCTCTGGGGGCGGCGCAGAGTGGCAGGATCACCTGTGAATGGGAAAAGGAATAAATAACTCCAACAGAAACTCTCACAGATATTGTTCCTTTATCCAGAGGGAGTCTCCCTTCCACTGGGTGGTTCTTCACTTTTGTTGGCAATAAGTGTATGTCTGGCTTCTTGATCAATACCAAAGTCATGTATAATTAATTATCTTTGGACTTTGGGTTGTCAGGATACCTGGTATACTCTCCTGCCAGGGGTTTTCTGTTCTCCCCCAGGCCCCCTACAGTCACACATTTTTGATTGCCTGGTAAACACTCCTGGCAGGGCTTCTTGTATTCACACACTTGTAATTGCCTGGCATACTCTCCTGCCAGGACTTTTTGTATTCACACACTTGTAATTGCCTATCTCTGCAGCTCCACTTTTTATAATTCACCACATTAGCCCTTTTAGCTAATTCCTTTTGTCCATTGTATCTTGTCTCGTTGGTGTTTTGCTCACACTTCCAATCTTGGTAATTCATCACCTTAGCGTTATTAGCTAATTCACATTGTCTGCTAAATACCACTATGTTTCTGTTTCTCATTTTCTGTACATGGGGGCAAGCTTTAAAGATTCCCTTCTGTGGTAAATGTACTTTTACTGTATCGCTTTTGGTGTTAACAAACTGCTTCCTTTATTTATCTGTTTTGGGTTGTTCCATTTTTAACATGCGGCATGCTTGCCAATACACCCCAGTGTTCCCTTCGTCCCAATGTGGACTCACCGGATCTTTGACATTTCCCATTCTGCTCGCAGCATGCAGATGAAAGCCGCTGGATGCTCTCATCCTCGCGCTGCCCAGCTTTCAGCTTCCCTGCTTAACATGGTTCCAGCTGGGCTTCTCTTCTCCTGGCGGGTCTCTGGTAAGTATATTGCTGCTGCTTTTCACCGGTGAACACCCAGGAGCCCTGTACTTGCTTCTGGCATTCCTGCATGGAATCTTCTTCTCGTAGCCTTTCACAGGTCAATCTTTGAGCCTTTTGGTTCCAGCGTCCTTCTCTCAGCTCCTTGGTAGCATGAAGAGCAGCATCCCACTCCCATCAGCAGTCTGCCATTTCTTTTGGCGATCCTGTTTCACATGTACATGTTCACAACATGTGAACATAAGAGTGTTGCCTGTACTCTGGACTCCTGCTCCGTATTCCTCCATTCCTCTTCGCAGTTTTATGCCGTTTCTGGGAACAGTAGTTCCTTTTAACTAACTTGCACGAAAACATTGGGGGGGAAATGGTTTTCTGATAACTTTTTCAACTCCACAGCAAGTGGAAAATACCCTTACTAGATAGACCCTACCTTGGAAAAGATGATTCCAAGATAGACCTGCAGCTATACGGGCCAATTCTCAGAGATGTTAGTTACTCCTGGAGATGGCTATTCAAGTTACAATTAAATAAGCCTCTCCTAATTTATTCATTAATTTCTTTGTGAACCATCCCTAAAATATGTTAGCAACCACAAGGAACACACACAGTAGCAAGGTGTTTACTTTCAGGCTGTTGGCTCGATGGCACACTAGAGTGCACTAGCATTACAGTCTGTATATACTATTTTACATCTAGGGAGAGTGCTACATTTTCAAGTGGATGTTAGTTTGGGTGTAGTACTGACCACGCTTGAACAGACTAGCCATTGTTGTGGGGTGACCGGAATTGGACTCTCTGTCCCGATAGTTTTTTTAAAATTTTAAAAACCCGGGCCCGATTTTGTGTATGGTAGGGCGAGTGCGAGTTACCAGGGTCCGCAACAATTATAAAATAAGTAGTATACATTAAAATACAAACAGACATTTTCCATGGCAGGCTGAGCTCAAACCCCTTCCTTAAAAGTACCAGGCACACCCATTAACTGATTGTGCCACAGAGACCAGTTAATAAATGAATGAACAGCAAGGCTTGTAGCATGTATCAAAGCAAAATCTTTTTATTTACTAATAAGCTTATATCCACAGTCAAAACTGTGCAAGAGCAGGAGCTGTGCTGGAAATACTGTGGGAAGGAGGGGGAATGGAGTGAAAGGGAGCGGTTTGAGGGGGATGCAGGGTTGGGCTGTGACGGGGCAGTCCTTCTTTTATGTTGTTGGTCGTCTGTTTTTTCTCTTTAAAGTCTGGTAACCCTACGTTGTTCGACATACTTGAGCAGAAGTGGCCTCTTTGGTAGCGACACCATTGTTAGTTTTGGCTATTAGGTGGCTCAGTAAGTGCTGCCTTGAAGCTGAAACTATTGGCATGGGGGATGCAAGGTGTGATACACAGCCTGTTGGTGGTGGTTGGGTTTTTACCAACACATTGGCCACCCATGGCCTATGAGACCGTCCCACCAAGTGCATTTCTCTTCCCACCCAACAGCTCTCCTCCCTCCCCTAGATCTCTGAGCTAGGCCTGTACGTTTATGGGGATGCTGGTGTTATTTCTAAGCAGTCATCTGTAAGATAATGGTTTAATTGAACTTTCAAAGCAGCTCCTGGTGTAATAAATATGTCTTAACCAAGTGTGATTTTGTGCTCTGGCCACTTGATTTAAACGCAATGTGTGTGTCCTTTCATATGGTCCTTGCACTGAATTTGGATTAAAACCAATCAATGACAAAGCCAACAGTTTTGACTTTTGGCTGGGCATTTGCCAAGCACTGCCAACATATGCCCATTGCCAGATGCTGACATTTTACGGCCAGGTGCTCGTATGCCTATCCCATGCCTACTCAAATGCCCAAACTGTTGGTTTTGCCAATGCTGGTTTCTGTCCTCTTTCTGATAGCTGCACGTTTAACGGCATTCTCCAGTGCTGTGTCCATTGCCAACGTTTTGAAAGGGCTTCACAAATGAGTTGAATCCTTGAGGGCGCTGGAACGCAGTCGACTCTAGCCGCATCTTTTTCATAGCGATCAAGTAGATATTTTAATTAAGTTCCCCTTTAAAAGAACCAGGACATGCATTGTAATCGGATTTTAAAAACGCATTGCCAAATGGCTCTGTGTGGCAGTAAAGATTTATGTGAGACGCTCACAAAAGGAAAAACACCACCTTTTCAGGCGATATGTTGTTGTTTTGTCAAAACTATTTGCTATCCTATTGCTACTCTTCTTGAAAATCGCTCTGTTCGATTTATAAACCATTAACATAAGTTGCTTCACAGTTAACCCTTTAAGTGCCAAGGACGAGTATGCTCATCCTTTTGCATAGACCTGCATAATACCCTGGGACGTAAGAAATCCCTCTGCCGTGGAAGCACTTAGCCACCATGCCTGCAATTGAGAAACTGTCTCCCCAATCAAGTTGCTTGGAAGGCTGGAGTTATTTCCTGTTATGATTACGTTAGGACATCTAGCATGGTTGACGCACCCCCGCCGCCCTATGTCTTCCCACGTCAGTCTTTTTTTTAAAAAATTAAAAATAACTTGAAACATTTTTTGCACTCACTCTTGCTGTCCGCTTACTCTGCAGCATTCAGTGCCTTGGTCTCCCGGCCCGCCACTGGAATAGAAAAGGCACTCCTGTTTCAGCTTTCCTTTCTTTTGCCCTTGCAGCTGTTTTTAGAAACCATTAGCACTCCGGATGTTTTGCTAGCGTGCTAATGTTGATGATCACAAAGGGTTGGTTTACCAGTCTTTGATGCTGGGGACTTTTTCGGAATTTGGAGGGTGATTTTTGCTGACTAAAAGACGCGTGTATATTTGGTTGGTCATTTAAACAATATGCTGGAAGGAGCTCTACCACCAGTAGACAGATTCTTCTTCAAACACCCGCGGCTGTTCTGACTTCCTTTGTCATAGACAATACGCGTGCGTAAGGAATGCACTGGACAACTGTTATGTGATGAAGAATTTTAAAATAGGCGAACCTTATGAGCCAAGAACAAAAGAATATCGTGGCTTAGAGGCCAAAATAGATTCCTCCTTATGAAGGACAAACATTTTTTAAATGCTGAGCCATGCAAATGAGGGCCAGTCTGGCGTGTATAACAATTGTTTCATCTATTAGAGTCCTGCTTCTATGCAGAGCTCTAAAGTTTAGCAATTCCATGCACAAGAGAGCCATCCAATCCCATTTTTCTTGGAATCCGAGATTTGTATTGACACATTTAAAATGTGAAAGGCAAAACTGCAACTCCCGGAATTCCAAGAAAAAGCACTAGTGGCTGACTTTTTATGCAAGGAATTGGGGAATTTGAGAGCTCTGCACATGTTATGGTTATGAAACCCCACCTTTTTTCCTTTGCTTACCTTAGTGTATTTTAATTGTGCATTCATCCAGCAGAACAACATATCTGAAGAATAGTGAAGCACCTGTGCTACTGTGCAACATGTAATCTTTAGTAGACAACTCTATAAAAGTAGAGGCACCGTTGGATGGCAGACATGTTCTCAGTGGAGCTAAACTTGTACCCAATTCTAGTTGTGTACTCTGGTGCGCTGGGCCTTTTGTCCTAAAATTGGGTTGATAAAGAGAAAGTTATTGAATACAAATAGAAATAACTGGAGTGAACATACTATATGAACATATTAAATTACATTTTCACTGGGCGTTGTTATTATAATGCTAACAACAACATATTTAATTTTGAAATGTGACGAGTATGTTTAATCCTCCTTTTAATAGTTACTAATGCCTGGGCCGCCAATCCCTAAATCCGCATACCTGGTGTAAAGTTTGCTGTTAATCAAGGGTTTGTTCTCCGGTAACAAGAACCTCTACCCCAAACTTTTAGTTGCTGACAATTCCGTTTTGAAAAATCACTTGGAAAGCTGAAGCAGTGCTGTGTTTGTCAACACCCACAGACCATTAGCTATTGTTAATCACGTGCTGCTTCCTCCAAAATGCTCTAGATTCCAGAAACGTGTTTGCTGCCTTTACTTTCCAAAAGCAGGAGCTCTGTGCAAAGAGAGACAATCTGGATGGTGTCTGTGACATGCATGCAGCCTGTTCGAAACAGTGTTGTCACTGAAACATTGTGGATTTCCAGTTGTTTATTGCTATGGTGCGAATCGATGAATCACACTGCAGTAATTGTGGAAAATCTCCAAACCGCGTACATCCCTTTGAACATAAACACGACTGAACCGACCTTATCATAATTTTACAAGCTCAAAGCATTTGGCAGAATCTGTTCATCAAATTAAAACATTTTTAATTTTTAGAAAGTTAGTGTAAATGTTTCAACTAGAGCTATTAACTTTGCAGAAGCGATGGCATAATACCTGTTATTGTATAATTATTGATGAATGGAATTGAGAAGCTTGACAGCTCTGCATAGCAGCATGACTCCTTTTAATAGATGCAATTGTTATACATGCCAAATCCTAGGCTCGCCAACTCTCACCACCTCCCTGTGTAGTACTCTGAATGATATTAACCATTTTAATATCACTTTTTATTTACAGCTTTATACCAGATTCCTTCTGCTTTAAAGTTTTGTAATAATTGAACTTTATAGACCCGTTCCAAGGATTGTCTCTGAGGACTCCGTTAAAGGCCTGAGCGCAGCGAGGGCACCTAACGAGGTTCACAGTTCCATAATTCCTTATATGGCCTGAGGATGGGGTTTAAAAAGCTTTTATTACCTGCGTCATTCTTGATAATATAAAGTAGATAAGAGTATAGTACATCAATCTTCCTGGGTAGTCTGAGAGCTGGCTATGGGTGCGCTCCATGCTGCCGGTAACCTTGGAAAGTAGCATTCTTAACAATATACAGGCTATACAAGCCAATCTGCAAGCTACACTGGTTTGTATAGCTCGCAGGTTGTCCAGTTAGTGTGTATGCTCGTTTACCGTACCGGTCAAGGAGTAGGCAAATTTAACAATATAATAAAAGGCCTGATGTATGTTGCTCCTGTAGATTTGTACTATATGTTTGTCCAATGCAGAAGCTTTGCCTGTTGTAACCTCTAGAGGGAGCTGTTGCCTTAGGATATATAGTGGTCCTAGTGTGTACATGTTAACCTGCACATTAGCCTGTGAACACCTGCTTCTACACTAGTACAAAATTAATGGACTGTAATTACATTTATCTATGGAATGTATTTACTTTAAATAACTAGAACCCCACCACACCAATCCCACCTCAAAATATGGAACGAGAAACAGCCTGTTTTTAATCTGAATATTTGGCTTTATTTCACGTTCTAAATCAAGATATTAAAGATGGTCCCCTAACATTCAATTCCGATGAATATTTGACATAAATACAGGCAGCTTGTCTACATAAATGAAACCCAATCTACCTGCTATTGTCCTGCTCTTTTCATTTGATTTCACACAAACATCCACAAGACATTGTTCTTTGCTTATGGACCTCTCCTGCTATAGCATACTGACATGTTTCTCCCCGGCTCGGACTTTGTAACTCTGTAACCAGCGCCTTGACTCTGTAAATCTGCACCTCAGACTTTGTAACTCAGTCACCAGTGCCTTTGTGCCCATGGGTTTAGTGCGCTTTATAAATGCGAAAATAAATAAATGTATAAAAGAAAATATGGATGGCATTTCTACATAACGGAATAAAATTCTCTCCAATATAAATAATGATTAAAAAAACAAAAGCATACTTAGAATATACTTAGAAACAAAACCATTCGCTTAGATTTCTCTGAAACCATTAGCAAGTGTTGGCATCTGAGGAAAATATTGACATTTGACATTGTTCTTCAAGGACTAATTATACTCTAAAATATTGGCACTATCTATATTGTTTTCTAGCTTGAGCATTGATAAAACAATGTTTCCGTGCCCGACTTGGTTACAAGTAATTTGAAGGCTTGCTTTCAGGAATTCTATATTTTTTGGGAATGCTGGGACAGTAATATAGTAACATCTAACCCTCTCATTATTCTCTAGGGATCAGGTCGACCTTCTCAACATTTGTGAAGGCATCATGTAGCAAGACACAGACAACAGATTCAAAGTTCAAAATAAAATGGTTTATTAACTCCAATATCAGGCCTAACTTGCCCTATGCTAAGGTGGGATTTCCCTACCTGAACAAAACTAAGGAAAGTCTAAGTCAGACAGGTTCAACTTAAGTCGTGTCCAAAACCTATCCCTGCACCCCCAACTAAAGCTAAACAACGTGTAAGGATGTCAGCAATACAAGAAATAGTGATCAAAACAAAGTTCTGAGTGTCTTCCAGCTCCTAGCTTCCTTTTCAGCTACCCTTCCCCAAGTTCAAGAAAGTGCCACAAAAGTCTCAAGATTACCTTTCCCAAGTTCAAACATTTCCACAAAACTGTGGGGTTCCCTTCCCCAAGTTCAAGGCAATATAGTTCCAAAGACAAGGGTCTTGAGGGCTCCATCCTCAAGAATGTATTAAAGTTAATCAAGTCTTTGGATTCCCTTCCCCAAGAGTTCAACTTGTCAGCTTGATTTCAGCCTTTCAACTTTTAACACAACTCCAAATCCACTGGACACTCCTTCTGGATTGAATTAACAGTTCACTTAAATGACTCCTTGGTTTATTTCCACAATGTATTGGCTTTCACAATTGAGGGTTCCCTGGTCTAGGCACAGTTGTCAGACCACACTGTCCACCCACTACAGGTTGTGCAACCAAGAACCCTAGGCTCTTCAGCCCACCCACGTTCTTCTGCATTTACCCCTGTGCACAGATTCACACTCACTCAGTTTCTTCAGTGTCAGTCTCTTGACTTTATATGAAAGTTCACACTCTTTTGGCTTCTCCTTGTTAGCCTCTTGGCCTTGCCACACTGTATTCATGCACAAAGTTTACTGCATGGTGGTTGTATTTCTTCCCCACCTTTCTGTCATGCTAATTTGCAAACTTCCACACTTGATTTCTTATTTCGTATGTTATTTTCAAAAGGGCGCTTTCATATTTATCTTTCAACCGATCATAGCTTTGCCCATTATGTTTTCATTCAATTCGGTATCAAATATTCATGATAATTTGTTTAGCTGCTTGGGAGCACCCGGCTTGGAGTGACATTCCCCTTCACTCGCTGGTTCTCTGCGTTCCGTTGGGCGGCTGCGTCGCTTTACGTCTGCTCCTCCAGCTGGCTTACCAGTCACTGCAAGCTCCTGCTTGCATGTTCGATGCTTCTACCCACTCGCCGGCAGCACTGCTTCCCTTCTGTGTATATGGGCAGCAAGTCTCCTGTCTCCTTTCCTCGCAGCTCCAGCTGTTCCCTTCCGACCACAGAGGCTCCCACACCTGTAGAATTCAGCTGGCCCACTCACCCTGGGCTCCACAGTTCATCTTGGTCATCTGCCAGCATCCTAGCTTCCTTACAGGCCCCACCACGGCTGCCTCCTTATAGGGTTCCCTGCTGGTCTCTCCAACACAGGGCCTGCCTGTTCGTTTCCTGTGTTGCTGGTTTCTTCCCTTCTTGTACACCTGCAACGCCTTGACAGGTTGCAGGTGTGTGTTTTCAACTAGCACTGCCTAACTACAATTAGAGGGACATGCCTGACCTTTGTAGTACTTTACAGGCATCTTCCTCGTCTCAGTATTAGAGTGATGAAATGACCCATTAGTGTGCCCAGTACTGTAGCAGGTTGAATGAGGAAAAGTTGTTTTGCAGGAGCCCATAAAGGCAGTGGGGGGGGGGGGGTAGGCTGATCTCCCAGAGAAAAGGGGGTTACCATGTCTCGCCTGTCTTCCCCGTAAACCTTCTCTTCTTCGTCCTCTTCCAAGTGTTTTTAGATTGGTAACATCTCCTAGCGTCGGCATGGTCAGTGGGACAGGTGGAGCAATATCCCATAACTGTGCCTGGGATAGAGAGTTCCCCCTGAAATGGAAATGCAGGATACCACCTCTCCCCTAAGGACCTCTCACCCCCAATTCCCTATGACCCTCCACCCAGGTGATCCTTCCTCGCTACTCTGCCCCTAGGGTCAGAATCCAAAAGCGATGGCCTTTGCCTGGCCAACTGAGAAGATGACTCAAGGGGAGTAGATGTGAGGACGCCCTCATGTTTCTCACACACCCCAGTTTAATGGGTTCATAAAGGGTAGATTTCAGTTACTTTGACTTAGGCAGATACCAATCACAAAAACTTGTCATTCTGCATTTCAAGTCGGGGTGACTAAGGTCTCAAATTGCTGATGTAAAGCCTTATTGAGGTGAAACTGAGGGTTTCAATTTTAATTATCAGTCGCAAATCATGTACACTTTATAATATAACTCCCCTTTCAGAGACAGGTTATAAACAGGGTAACTCCAAAATATTTTTTTGACGACTATCTTGGATTTAATTAATTCTTGGGACATTTGTTTAAATTGTTTGGGATTATTGTACTCATTTCTTGTTTGCCCTTCAAAAGGCCAGGACACATATGCACATCAACCAGCTTTAGGCTTCTCCACCAGAAAACCTTTTAGTGTATCCACCTGCTCCCACAATCCCTATCGGGCAGTCTTGTTCTGTTTTGGGAAAGGCTGCTGCATTGAGTTACCTCTGGAAAAGACCTTCTTAAGGAGAGGTTCCATCAGCTACCTCCATTTGGAACCCCAGTCCACGTTTCTACTGTTAGCAGGCCTCTTCCCCAAAAAACTCTCCTCTTTTCCTCTGTGTTTGAGTTTCAATACTCTGTAAACCACACCCATGCAGCATCATATGACACAGCAATTTGTAATTGGACTGAGCGTGTAGTAGGTCCCCTTCACTTAATCCTATCCACTAGGATCCTCATCTTTACCCATTGAGTTCTTGTAATAAGGGGGATGTGTTAGGTATGAGGTATTAGGAATGTGAAATCAAAATTGGGCTGAAATATTTTTCCTTTTTAACTCCTGGTATAAACCTATGCCATTTATGGAAAATTATATATTCAGATTCACAAGAATATTCTGAATTCAGAGATAGCCTTTGTTTCTGTGGCTGTATTACAGAATTATAAACATAGAGGCTAACACACAGCCTTGCCTTGAGCCTTCTAATTTTTCAGTACGCTTTACGTGGACATGAGCATTTACAATTGTGAAGTGGGCCCACCTGTTACTATGAACGTCTCTGAAGATGTCCAATATCCTGCATTTCAAGCTGTCCTGGCTACATTTTTCTCAATGCTCGACCGAATCTGTGTATTGCTGCCCTGACAAAGCTGCAACATCACTGCTAGCTCTTTGACAGAAGCCTCTTGGCAACACACGCTATGGTGAAGCAATGATCGTCAATGTTGCCGCCCCATTAGGTGCCATCTTGCTTCTTTTAGGTCTAATGCTGTCCTTCAGCTCACTCCCAAAAAACAAGTGATATCTTCCAAAACCGTTGTAAAGCGCCACCCCAAGCAGGGCTTCAATTTGTGACTAAAGGTTGTACTATGAAGCAGTACTTAACTTGCTGAGCCATTTCACCATTTGCCAAAATGTGCTTGTGTAGATGGTGGCTAAAGGTAGGAACGGCATTTTATATGGAGTGCTTCTGGTGTTGCACCTGCTTCTGTACTCCAGGGAAGCTCACTGTCTCGTTGCTTACTTCAACATGTTTGCACTTTGGTAATGCCCACTACTCGGATCACCCTTTTGGATCTTAAACGCATGGTGGCTAATCTGGTCCACAAAGCCTCGCCTTGGCTACTGCAGAATTTTCACGTTAAGAATACAATTCCCCTTATAAACTGTATTGGGTCGTACATCAATGAGGCCTTATATCAAAAGTTACATTGCTAACCCACTAAGTGCATCATATCTCGCGCCGGAAGTGGAACAGAAAATTGTTTCTGCGCTAACAATAACATTTGTTGTTTTTAAATAGTATTTTGAAAATGCATCATTGGATAATTTGATAGTGTTATCTAAACGGCTGCAGCCAATCCCCAAAACCGATTTAGAAGCAGGTCACCCTGTTGGATGTAGCCTTTCAAATGCATGTTATGAGCAATCCGTCTGTTAATCGCAAGCGGTTGTTTAATCTTCAAATGGACCTCGAGCTGCTTGTTGTGTGGTCCGTTGGCTGTGATTAGTCACTAAGCAAAGGTTACTGGAATTAGAGGCTGTTTCCTGCAGTACTGCCTGGCTGCCTCGCATTCACGGAATATTTCGCTCAAGTATATTTGTTCACAGATATGGAAGCTGGTTTTTGCCGTAGAAAGCATGTCGCTTCACTCTTACTGAAAAGTCAGGGACTGAGTTGGCACGTAGACCTTCGATGGACAGGCCAAGCAGCTTATCCGTTTTAGCCTGATTAGGCAGCTCTTTATTTCCCAGTTTCCAGTAGTTAAATGACCACCATTGCAGATCGTTATAGATCTATTGCCACGCCAGTTGCTGGCTACTTTAAATATATCTTCACAATTCAAATGTTATGGGTATTCCTGAACAATACAACGCCTCTTAGCTGATTTGATCCGTCAACTAAAGGTGTAACACACTTATTACACCGGCAGTTGTTGGGGTTGATGCGTGTAATTTGATTATTTAAAAATAAGCCGTGCCCTGCTTAGTTGTTACTTATGTATGATTGGTCATCTATAAAATTGCCACCTTTTTGTAAACTGAAATTTAATATCTCAAAAGCATTATGTGGTTACTGCTCAGCTAAGCAGTTCAGGAGTCTGATACACAAATGAATCACTTGGGAGAGGACATGTTTTCTAAGCAAACTATGCCAGCGCAAAATCAAATGCCATTTATTGAGGAAGTCGCTGGAAGTGCGAGTAACAATTGGCACACAATTTTCACTTAACCTAGACTTTGCCTCACTCTGGCCAAGACAAACCAAAGTCTCTGTCTCACTTTTTAGTAACTTGGCAGAGATTAAAGCTTCCACCCTGTAGGAGATGGTGTATCCAAGAAGAGGGAAATCAGCTCAAGTGATTAGGAATGTAATGTCTAGACAAATACATTTCCAAAACTAGCTAGAATATCCTACTAAATAACGATAGAGCCCAACCAGAATGAAATGAGGACAAGCAAGCAATACGTTTTCGCTAGGGGTCCATTGAAGTCTTAAACTGCTCATGGTTTTCGTTTTGAGGTAGGCAAACCTCTGGTACTTCTTGGGAGCAGAATGCACCAACCACCCCTCTACGTTATCACCTGCTGGACAGATAAGAGTACACTGTTTGGCTAGACTTCTCCACGTTTGGGATTAGGAAACATTGATTGGATATATCAGGGGATTGCACAGAGGGGTTAGGAGTAGTAAGGCAAAAGTGGTGTACGTTCGCTGTGCAGATCTTGTGGTGTTTTTCCACTTAACAGATCACACTTATTGTCAGGATCATAGTTTGCTGCGATGCTCAACATACAGGTTTCCTGTTCACTCGTGATCCTCTCTCAGGATTCATCAACAAGCTATACAAGTTTACATTAACAACCTGGATTATGTGCAAAGGGTGTCTCTGGTTACATTTTGTTTACATGGTTAAGTCTGCTGGACCTTTTTACTTGCTAAGTTGGAACCCCCTTCGGTTACAACATGGAAAAAGCAATACAACGGAGGACTTTTCATTTGTTTAATTTATCCTACCAAGAGTATTGTTTGTGCCAGTGCTCTGCGAATGATAATGGTTCCTTAGGTCTATACTGACACCCAGGGTTCCCCAGATGTAGGACTAAAAGCTCCAATCCTTCTAGCCTCATAAGAGAGGTCAGGATTACTAGTTTTCTTGGGATTTAACCTAACCGCTTGAAGGAGATCTAGCATACAAGTGGCATAGCTTCCACCCACATAGTAAGATATACTTCCGACTTATTGTTCTGGCAAAGTGGTGTCATGAGCAGGTGCAGAAAGCGCCGAAAAATATGCAGTGTCATTGGATCAAATTTGTGCATGCTCACTTATGATGCTTGTGAACATTAACATTTCTGCAGAAACTGGTGCTAAATGTATCTAGTGAAGATGCAATGTCGTAGCCTAGGATATGCTCATGATGTCATCATTCTTTGTTCAGCAATGTCAGTTGAGTCCTTCGTCTAAACTTCAGCAGTAGAGCATGAAAATCCACCCTCATTTCTATGTACCTAAAGGCTGCTCTATTTTACCCTTATACTATTGTATATACATTTTGCATTTTATCTTTTTATTTTTGAAACCAACAAAAACATTGCAGTACATTATAAGGCTTCTGTTTATATTTAAAGAGTTAAAAAAAATAAACTACGATGGAAACCCACTATACACCCAACATTGACATCTTTCTCCAATATATAATAAAAGGACAAAGAAGTGGAGCATTAACAGGGAACATATCCAGTTAACAAGCAGTGGTTCTGTAGATCAAGTAAGGGATAGGATAGTCTTCCCCCACATATGACAGGAAACCATTCCAAACATCTCAAAATTGTTAAGAATGGTCGGTCCTCAACAGGAGTGAGATTCAGACACACTAGACTTGTCCACACCTTTTGTGTCCAATTCAGTTCGCTAGGAGCTCCGAAAATAAATCGAAGCTTGTTTTGCGGCAGTAAGGAGATGGGAAATCACTTGACTAGCTTGAATGGATATGTAAGACACACTGGAACCACAAAATCATTACTTTTGGTGAAGTTGCTAGAGCTACTCTGATAACTTCTTTGATCACTTGAAGAAAATTTAGAGTAAGTTGACAAGTGACCCAATGAGCTTCTCGAGCCACACCCCTTCTCGGATTTGCAGAATCCATCTTCTTTAATCATGTAGTTTATAATACTACCTTTTTAATAATACCAACTTTTAAAAATATTCTATCAAATGTCTTTTAATTCGATGACACTACTGCAGCAGGAGGGCAGTGTAAAGCAATATTAACCCACGTTCATCCTTCGCGAGTTCCTTCCCAAAATCTTGTTCTCAAGCCTCTACAAAATGCCTTTTGCATTTTATAGTGAATTATCATGTCGTAGCCTATACAAATCATTGCCCAGTCTCTTCTTACAGAAAAAAGCCCAGCTTGCAATGCTGTTTGATCTCTAGGCATACCCTCCCCTATACCTGTGGTAATTGCCCAATTGCACAGATGCATATAGCATCCTGCCCTAAATTCCTGTTTGCAGGCAATGTAGGTTTTGATGAATGCCTGGCAAAGTAGCTGCAAGGCCCTATCTTGCCGCCCCTGCCCCACCGTACAAGATCCCTATTACCATTTGCTGCAGAGAAACCAAGGTTTGAGAAGGTCTGTTTCCATGGGCTGGAACAGGAAGTAAGACCCATTGTATCTGGTTTGACAACCTAAATGGGTTCTAGTAATGGGATTGTGATAATGTTTGGGTGGTTGATGGGTTCTTCTAAGCCACCAAATGAAAAGCCGAGTGCTCTCCAAAATATTACACTCCACATGCCACCATTATCTGGTATGCCCAGGTGGAAGGCTGAACCATTCTTCTTTAAGGGTCTAGAAAGCATTGTCCTGGGGATTATTTCCTTCTTCCCTAACCATACAAATAATCAAATCTCTTTTTGTAATGATTGTAAAGTTGTCGTAATATCCATGGTTAAAGAATGAAAGAGTTTGGGGAGGAAGAAAATGTTTGCACCTGCCCACCCAAGAGATAGCTTTGGATTGCCACCTGAGATATGTCGTCTGAGATCTCGTAAAAAAGGGAGGCTTACATTTAAATAAAACAGAAGCTTACATTTGCTGTTAAAAGAGAATCAGATTCACTACCAATGTAAATGGCTGAGTATTTGATGGAATGGGAGGCCCAGTGAAAAGGACTTAATTTTCCAAGTGAGCTTAAATCTTCTTTTGAGGGACAATATCTAACACTTCTGACTTTTTGAAGTTACTTTAGATGCTAGAGGCCCTCTTGTACTTGTCAACTTCACCAATGAGATACAGAAGGGAAAGTCTAGGCGAGACAAGTAAACACATTTTCGGCAAACATATGTATCTTAAATTCCATACTCCACATTTTCACTCCCTGGATGTCCAGATTAGCACTGGTAGAGGCTGCTGACAGTTCTATGGCTTTGGTGAATAACTGGGGAAAGGCCCTCCCTGCTAAATTACCCAGCAGAAATTGACTTCCTCAGAGATTAAGCCATTTGACCTTATTCTAGCTGAGGGACATTGATAATTGGCCATGACCAATATGATAACATTTGAACCCAACCCTATATTTCCCCACAAAAGGCACAGGAAACCCACACCCACATGTTCAAATGCTTTTTCGGCATCAAAAGATGGAAGGAGCATTGACTGACCCCTCGGGCTAGACGTGTGAATCAAATTAAGAACCTAGGGATTTTATGCGACTACTGGCTCACTGAGATAAATCTGACTTTATCTGGGTCAAGAAGGGAAGGAAATAAACATTGTTGCTAAGAAGCTATAACACCATTACATTATTGACAAATGAACTTGAAAGGTGTATGGACCTGTACAGCTTCCAATATTATTCTGGGTCTTATCCGGGCTTTGGAAGAATTTACATTGTCACGTTGTACATGCTAGATGTAACCCTCCCAAACTATAGAAAGGAATTGAACACTTCCATGAGTATGTGTTCCAGAGAACCTAAGAAGGCCTTATAAAAATATGAGGAAATCTCTTCCTTGTCCATCTGAGACAAGTGAGGTATAAAAAAAAAAAAAACCTTCATGAAGGACATTTTCCCCTGCAACGTTTCCTCCTGTCGATATCTTTTCTTTTCACTAGTGGGGCATTCATCTGTTGAAGAAGCAATGCATGAATATGTTTTATGGATGTGTGAATAGTAATAATCAAATAATAAGAAAAATCACGGTCAGACTGATGTAGATGATGCCATAAGGCAAAAAGGCTTAAGTCGTTAAACTGCCATTTGAGATCCTTTGTAGGTTCACAGAATTTGGCCTGAGAAGCACCAAATCTGTCAAAAATGTGTCTGCTACCATATTAACCCCCCCCCCCGTGAAGAGGTCATTTTCAGCTAAACAGTCCCTCGGCATCAAATCTAAAATAGTACTGTGCCCTGCATTGTGAGCTTCTACCGTTTCAGTAGGGATAATGACAATACCAATCCAGTCCCTTATGTAAGCATATCTTCCCTTGGGTCCATCACATGTTCTGCCACTATGGAAGGAGGCCTCTTGCTTAATAGTATGTTAGTGCCTGCTTTCTTAACTATATGCAAAGCCTGAAAGTGTATAGGAAGCGATTTATGGGTTAGCCTCCCCTGGTCTGACCTAAGGAGATAGGTTTCCTGCAGGCTACTTGTTTCAGCTTCCATATTTAAAGCATTGCTAACAGTTTGCCCTTGTTGAAGGGGAATGTTACTCCTTCACATTATATTTCACAACTTTAACCATACTTCTAACTAAAAGAGGGATTTCCGGGGTGTCTGAAGGAAGTGGCACCCTGGGAAAGAACACATATATAAATACAAACTAGGCTCGCTCAAACTCGTCACCTTTAGATGACACAATTGGTTCACTTATTTTTATTAAAAAATGAGGGTTACAGGTGCACGCCTTGTATACTAACAAAAGGCTAAATTAAGACTAATAATGCCAATCAATGGTAATTTAGGGTGCAGAGGAGGAAAACGGGCCCTGACACAGTGTCTAAAACAACAAATGAACAAACAAAAGTGTCTATACTGGACACACTCCCGTCCCCTGCACACAATCAAAGCTGAGGAAATTAGTCAAATGAAGTTAAGGATGATTTTCAAACCAAGTTATTTTTTACTTATACAAACAAGAGGTACTTTTGACTTCAATCAATATTGTGCAAAAATATTTCTTTTTATAACATAAGCAATTATCAATGTGCAAAATCCAATGTACAATAGTTCAAACACATTTTTTTTAAGACAAACGTCT
The DNA here is from genome assembly GCF_040938575.1 of Ambystoma mexicanum. Classification (NCBI taxonomy): domain Eukaryota; kingdom Metazoa; phylum Chordata; class Amphibia; order Caudata; family Ambystomatidae; genus Ambystoma; species Ambystoma mexicanum. The sequence continues at coordinate 760,349,242 of NC_090937.1, read as the reverse complement.
CCTGTTGTTCTGATTTACTGCCCATAATGGTAAAAGTTATTGTTAGATATGAAGTTTTGCATTTAAACCTATGTACTTATAGGAATTCTCTGTATTTTAACACATTGTTTTTTGCTCCTGAAGAAGGGGTCGTCACCCGGAAACACGAAGAGCTCACAATATTGAATCTGAAATCCTGTCTTTTGCACTGTATTATTCACAGGAGACGTTTGTCTTAAAAAAACTGTGTTTGAACTATTGTACATTGGATTTTGTACATTGATGATTGCTTAAGTTATAAAAAAAGTGTTTTGCACAATATTGTTTGAAGTCAAAAGTACCTCTTGTTTGTATAAGTAAAACATAACTTGGTTTGAAAATCATCTTTAACTTAATTTGACTGATTTCCTCAGCTTTGATGGTGTGCAGGGGACGGGAGTGTCTCCATTATAGACATTTTTTTTTGTTCACTTATTTTTATTTACATTCATTGTAGAGCATAGATGGCAATAGTGCAGTCAGAAAGAGTGTAATATAATAAAATAATTGAAGGGAGTCTTTACATGGCAAGAGTGCAATATGATGAAATGTACAAGTATACCCCACCGTAGCTCCTGGAGAAGCTCCAAAACTAGTTAGTGGGACTGAAACTTATAGGGTTGCTTCGTTGTGTTGTCAATAAATAATGTGTGGTGATGCAAAGACCTTTGTGTTCCTGGTTTTAATGTTCACATCAGTGGTGTGCAGGTGTGGGCATATTTCATTTGTTGATGAAACTAGGGTGCTGTCCAAAATCGTACATTAAAAATGCCAAGGTCACGCCATTCTGTGTTCCCTTGAACCCTCACTGCCTATATCTTTTGTCTTAATTTCGAGGTCTGGTCATTTTAACATCCCCTTAGGCCTCCAGTGCACGTGCCTCCCATTAACCTTTTATATAAAATATACAAAATAACAAATCTAATATTGTTAGTATTGCATTGGGCCACCTGCATGTTGAGGCTAGTTTTCTGCCACATCCCATAATTGATTGGTTTATTTGATAATCGAAAGGCAAACTTAATTATTTTCAGCATTTAAAAAGCATTCAAGTTGTTTGAATAGCAAAAGAAAATGCTTATCAACTTGGCTACCTGACTGTTTATGATAAAAGCAGGTTATTTGTTTTCGATACAACAACCTCGTGGAGACATTTCAAGATGCTACATGTAATGATGCGTGAATGGTACACCTGACACAGGGCACAGTTAGATCTTTGCTGTTATAAAATTGTGGCACACACCATCTTTTCAATTGTGCTCTGAACCACGACCTGCCAATATTACAGACAGCGAGTGTTTTTTGCAAGCATTCCATTCAGTCTAGATTTTGTTTTATCTTTGCTTGCTGGAATCTGTAGTTCTACAAGTAAAATGGAATAATTATAAAATGCAGGTGAAAGAATGTAAATCAAGAAATAAGGAAAGATGAACCACACCAGACTGGCATGTGTGTGGTAACAGATCTGTGCTGGATAAATACTGTGTGCAGTAAGTAGGTAAACCTAGGAAAGTATCTGACTAGTGCCCAGTCTTTTTGTTACTGCCATTGGGTTTTTATGTAGCGCTCAAATGGACGTTGTCATATCTTGGCGCAGTTGTTCATTACAAATAAGCCCATTAATGATTTCATACAGGAGCCTGCATATAAATTGGTATCTTTAACCCGCTTAATTAAAAATGTAAGTCTTGAGAGTTTTCTAGAATTGAGAATGGGATTATTTTTTCTTAATTTCCCAAGGTAGGCTATTCCATAACTTTGGCCGTACATAGCAAATCTTTAATCTCCTCTGGTGATAAAAGATGAAGATGGAATCACCAGAAACAATTTGTCTCCTGAGCACAGTTCCCGGAAAGCAATATACCCGATCACTTTGCATGCTAGATAATGTGTTGCCATATTATATAAACACTTATAAATTAGTCAGAGAATTTTGAAATTAATTCTAAGCCTTACTGGCAACCAATGGAGCTTGCGCCGTGCTGAAATGGGGTGGGATTTCCTAACTCAAAACAGCCTGACCACAGCATTTAGAGCTTTTTGTAGCCGCTGTAGATATTTCTGCTGGATACCTGCTAATAGACTATTATAGTAGTCTATTTGGGAATTTACCATGGCGCCTACCACTGCAGCATGGTCTTCAGCAGGGACAAAAGGAAGGGCATGTCACAATAAGCTTAGTGAATTAGAAACAGACTTTTTCAATACCTGTTTTTCACAGCTCAGGTTATCTTCTCAGATGCAACTGAGATTTTTAATCCCAGAGGCAAATTCCAATTTAAAGCCCTGAAAACTAGGAGGGTAAAGGCCTCTCAATCCGGATCCAGAAAGTGTTTTGATGCAAATAGGGCTACTTCTGACTTGGTTGAGTTTAATTGTAACCAATTTGAGGACACCCATTTACTGACCTCATCAAGACACTGCCCTACTCTGCGATGGGACTCCTCCAAGTCATCAAGTTTAATAAACATCTGTGTGTCGTCAGCCTATGATTGAAAGCTGGCCTTATGTCTGCTCAAAATATCAATTTGAGGTCTCAGATATACATTAAATCGTAAAGGAGATCAGGAGGATTTCTGGGGTTCTTTGTTTGCAATCTTGAGGTAGAGGATCAGAGGTGAACTCTTACTTGTTGCTGGCGGTCTGATAGAAAAGACTTAAACCATTTCATAGCATGTTCTGAAACATGACCTACCTCCGTAAGCCACCTCAATAAGACACAGTGATCTACCGTGTCAAATGCTGCAAAGAGGTTCAGCATTATGAGCAGTGACAGCTACGTCTGGTCAGCAACCCAGAGTGGCTCATCCCAAACTGCCAATATCGCTGTCTCTGTGCCGAATCCTGGCCGGAATCCAGATTGATAGGAGTCCAAAAATACCTCCTTCTCCACATGTTCCTGTAACTGAACAGTGACTACTTTCTTTAGGATTATTCCTGGTCATGGTAAGCCGGCAACAGGATGGTAGTTTTGTAAATCTGTCGAATCCAAATTGGATTTTTTTCAGTAAAGGTGTTAGTATTGATTTGTTTTACATCCAAAGGGACCACGCCTTGTACAAGAGAACTGTTTACAAATTGTGTCATAAAAGCTTAAAGTTCTACAGTGGTTGAGCTGCACAAGCCGGTAGATAAAAAAAAGTAATTAGTAGCTTTCAGTGACTGCAACAAATTCCAAATATCCTCGGATACTGCTTCAAAGTTAAAATGAGGGCATGGCACAGCAAGCATCCTCTGGTTCTATTTCCCCTACCTGGGCTAGAGGATTTGACTACTTTCAGGTCTGCTTGTGTAGTCAAAATAATCTTCTTTGAATTCAATTTTATTCTTAAAGAATACATTGAATGTATTCTCCTGAGTTAGTGAAGGTTCAGTGGACGAAGAAGCACTGACTTTATAGCCAGTCATACTTTGCATTTGCTCTTTGGTTTGATGGATAGCTCTAGGCGTGTAGTGTGCACACTTTGGATGAGGTGAGCACGGCATGGAAAAGGGTTCGGAAATCCTCTGTGCCTGCTTATGCCTTCTGACTTAACAAATTGAGTGCCACAGTTGTGGTTTATAATACTGGCCAGTATAACACTTGGTCAGACGCTCTTAAACCGGGAAAGACTATGCTATGTGGTGCTATACAAAACACTATATATCATTATTATTATTATCATCATTCTTCTTATTTGAGGATGTCTGTCCTCATTGTTGGGAATACCAAAATTGTAAGTCCTATGATGGAAACTGTTGACTGAAAAGCAAGGAATAAATGCAGATGCTAAATGTATCATTGAGTAATTTGGCAATAGTGTTAGGTCATTGTTGGAATGCATTCTCCTCTCCGTACACTTTTCATGTGATTCTATATCAAGTGTAAAGTGTCCCCTGAGTATTGCATCTAGACCAACATCACTGTTCAGATCTACTACTTGTAGACCCCATTAAACTTCAATATTGTGTCAGAAAGCAAAATAGTCTTATCTGACTATAACGTTTTTCTTCCTACCTGCAACTTTTCACTGTCCATTAGAGCAGCAGCATGGACCTGGGCACTGAGATACAGCGAAGGAGGTGTGAAGAAGAACATGGACCAACTTCTGATTTTGTCTTAATTTAACATCCCATTTATTTGATCTATTTTTGCATTGTGTTGCTCTGTTGACCTATGCTCTTGTTTGGCTTTTAGGTCCGCTCTGATTTGTCCTAGGTGCCTGGTGAACCTTCTGATGTGCTGCACTTCAGAATCTTGGCAAGTCAACTCCCTGCCTTGATGATTTGGATGGATAATGGTGCAAATTGGCTTGCTAGAGTTGGCTGCCATACCGCCTATTGTCTAGAATTTCAGCTCCTGCATATCTTAGATTACACCCCCCTACCCCCCTTTAATGCATTTTCTCTCAGATTCGAATAGTTTTGTTGCTCCTTGGTGTGGAACGAATACGTGAATCCAGGTGCATTACTTTTACGCGTAATTGACTAGTTTACAATCGGTCTGTCTCTTGCTAAATCGACTTGTAATGAACTGCAGGGATGGTTTGAGTGTCGGCTAGATCCTCTTCTCCGAAATAACATGCACTTTCTCTGGCAAAGCTCACTTAGATTGCCTAATTTACCTTCACTACGATTGCGTTTTGATCAATTGTTAGCAGATGACTTGCTTTAATTTAATCTTAATCTGGTACCTTTGGTCTAATTGCATCATTCGACCTGGCCAAGGACTTCAAGATCCTGAATGCACTGGTATTCACAAAGACCCAGTGCTGGGTATTGGACTAGCATGACTTAGTGTTCCCTGCTATTTATAGTGAAACTGAACAACATTCAGCAAGACCATATTTATATATGCACGTGTGTGTATATCTTTGTATACAATATATATTGTTCTGATCTGTATTGAAATGCTAATAGGTCTCGCCTGACTAAACATGAACAAACAGAAGTCATATTGGCACAGCCATAACTGCTTAAGCAACATTTACTCTACATGACTCCATTCCTCGACTAACAGGACATGCAGGGTGTAATCTAATATGTACGTGCAACTGTCCATACTTGCCTTTAGTTACCTTTCCTTTTAAATAATCTTTATGGTTGCAAATTAATGTCACACTCCAGTTAAAATAATCTAGTTTTTATTTAATGGATAAACCAGTCCATCGGGTGTGAATCTTCTCAGATCCTTGAGGATAACATTTCAGATAGCATCAGTGTATTTTCTACCATTTGGGCCTTTGGAATACTGTCTTCCATGTTAGTGTAATGCAGATAGCCGAAGATCCCCATGAACTAACATGTATAAGCATTGGATTCTTTGACGCTGTACATGTTCAGGAACCAACTTTTACATCTGCTTCTTGTATTTAAACATCAAATCGTTGTGGTTCCATCCTGTCTGGCCAATAACTGCTTTCTTTTAAGAAATTTGAATTTTGGAGCTAGGCAGTGGTTGGACTTTAGATCAGCCATTAAGCTGGTGAAAGCCTCCACAGTATTAGGGCACACTTGAGCACCTCTCAAGTCCATCACGCAACCGCACACCAACCATATGTAGCACCATGCATTTTCTGCTCTAGATACTGACATCGCATTTAAGCCTTGCTATTAAACCAATCTGTTTTCATCCTTGCCAATAACCAATCACTGTTAAACACGCATCCCTGCCACCACAACCATAAACCCTCCTCCTTATCTCATGCGCTTCCCCTTCCACCCAAACCCTTTTTCTTTGGAATTCACAGACCAAGGTCTGTGAATTCACAATATGCCACCTCTAACTCTAAGACAAGGTCAGGTGCTGTAAAACCTGCAGCATACATTTTAAATAACTTAACATGGGTCATAAAGGTGGTCTGCGCCTGCATACTTTCAAAGAAATTAGTATTAAAAATAGCATTGATGATGAACCGCAAAGGTGGGCAGTAGTTAGTCAGCATTACTAGATTTGTTGGCCTTTAAAATGTTCTTGCTTTGCATTACCTTGAATGCTGACTAGTTTTGTGTGGCTACGCAATCTAAGGTTTGTCTCTGCCCCACGTTACTAGTTGGGAGTCAGTTACATAATTATATATAATATTTTTATCCAACACAATTATTTTAACCAGAGAGGGATGTAGCGCTATGTTGGCCCTTTCCAGATTTAAACCTGTGTTTCTAGTGAACATGTATATTGCTACCGTGAATATCTCTGGCTAAATTGCCTTTTCTCTGAATGATACTCAGTGCAATGGAGCTGTAAACCCTGAGGCAGGGGGATTTACTGTCTGGTATCGGACCAGGGGCTAAAACGTATACAAGGCCTTTCGCTGAGGGCCCTGCGACAGCCTCCATAGAGCGCTTTAGTCAGATCTTCTTAATCTTTATAGGTGGCTGTTGGTCAAGAAGCGGGGAAAAGAGTCAGCCTGCACCGTGAATCCGCGGCATAATGCAGGGAACTGGCGAGAAAATTAGTGGGAGGCAGATTATTGGGGGAGCCAGAGGAGGAGAGTCAAGCGGTTTGTCCATGCAGTTGATTGGAGAAAGATGGTGGCCATTAAGGAGGCAGGTGAGAAACAGAAGTACAGTAAGTGGGGGCCCATGTAGACGTCAGTTAAACTGTGAACTTTAACGAGAGATAAAGCTCAGAGTTTGACACCCTATTTACTACCCACGAGCCTGCTTAGCTGCATTCATTGGTCATAGTTCTACCCTCCTGCGTAAGTGAAATAAACACTACTTTTGGACAGTCGATGAAGGGTGTAGATGGGAGATTTGGAGAGTGTCACATGGAGTTATGGGTAGGAGACATGAAAGGATGCAATTTGTATAACCAGATACATCCTGCAAATGTAGGACAATGCAATGAGATCTAAAGGTACGGCAATCTTAGTAAAACATAGAAATTGTTTCATTTAAAAGTATTTCATAAAGTGCTACGTCTCAAATTGTCAGTCTCTTATTTAGTTAGCTACATGGCACAGGTTATTGGAAAAATCCCAGAATTACCCATATTACCGAATGTTAGTGGATAAGCATCGCACTTACTGAGAAGTGATTTACCGTTCTCGCTGAGTATGTGCGTTTATGATAGGCAGGACACGAAAGAAAGATTTAACTTGAATAACCTTTGGTAGCCATCACAAATATTTAGGGGTCAGTCTGTGCCCGACCAAAATAACTCGCTGTGATCTGTTCCCAGTATGGCTCTGTTAGCAAAGGAACAGAGTTTAGAAGAGCTCCTTCGCGTATTTTCTCCCCATTATAGTCAAGTGTGTACTCTGTGATACTTGTGGACTTTTCAATCTAATGTTTGTTAAACATGAACGTTAATTGTATAATTTGTGTTCCTCTCTATTTGATGATTAGTTTCTCTGGTTTTAATTATTTGCTTGTAACCTATTCCAATTTAATATGTTGAAGAAAATAGGGGGCTTCAAGCAGGGAGAATGTCCAAATGTGTGTGGCTTTTAAACCCTGTGATGCAGAGGGTCACAGGCGGCTGGAAGCATTTTGTATTGCCTTGTCTCGAAAGATGGACAGCCTCACTATCAAAGTATTATCCTGATGGATGGAGCGATTATAATGATTTGATTACAAAAGAGTGATGCTAACAATTTTTTATTCAATGAGAGACAACGCAAACCTTCTAACATGCTTGAAAATCAACACTATGTAGACATTTCTTCTAAAAATATTTAATCGAGGATTTCGGGGAAAGGCACTCCTGCATGATGCATGGCACACCTGCATGATGCATGCCCACTGCATGTGAACTTTTGTGTAAATTGACTGAGCGGGCTTGATGCCGAAGTTGTGCAAATCTTTACACAAAATACATTTGAATGTGTCTGAATATAACGTGGCATACCGAAGCACGGTGGAATAATTATTTGGTGTTCACATTTTGTAAACATTTGTTCCCTTTTATCAAACCTGGGTACACGCACAATCATGTTTCCGCGATGGCAAACCGAACACACACAAATAACCCAAACCCACCAAGTGGGTAATTTCACTTTTACTGAGGAGCACAAATATCCTGGAATTAATGAAGGTAGAAGCCACCAACACAAATTACTTTTTATTTTGTCAGATCTGTAAATGTACAACCCCTTACATTGATGTGAAAGGTTTCAATGTTCCCTTTCATGTTTATTTTTGATAATAAAGAGCTTTAGCTCTCTGCTAGAACCCTTACAGTAGTCTGTATAGGGGCCCAAGTGTCAATCATCTTCTCTGTGATGCACAAAGAGTGTATTCTGATGGAAGTCCTGTTAGTGCCAGACATTTTTTAGAAGCTGATATGAACTGTGTAAGCTGGTGAGAGTTGTTGAATGTTGATTTGTAAGAGTTTCTTTTTTTTCCATTCTACTTAGTCAGGGACGATAATTCACAAAAAATGACAGGGGTAGCGGAAGTTGCATCAGAGGAAGTGATGTCCTATGACCTTTGACCCTGGTGACATACATGACATTTAACCGTGATGTCACCTGAAGTGACTGACGGTGTAAAAACATAGGAAAGCTTACATTTCATAAAGTACCAAACCACCACTAAAGCAGACAATTGGATACCAAGCACATTTGCACTAGGATGCTGCCTTGACATGCCACGGAGGGACTCCTGTTATGACAGTTAGACTAAGTATAACAAACATAGGCTAGGGGCACTGTCATGCATATGCCACTATAGCCTCATAGGGCCATTTACTGATAACCAGTACCAATTATTGCTGCATGTCAGGTCTAGTAATCACATGCCAAGTAAAGCCCAACATTTGCAGGTGCTGCCATAATACAGTGTAGCTAATGTAGCCTCCAAAGATACAGCCATTTCATGTCTTATAGCCTTTCAACCTAGGTATGGTCAAAATACGTACGATACAGCTTTGTATTTCCCGTTGCTTCTTTCATATGCCAAGTGTCATCCTCAAATGTCCATTAATGCCACCCAATGTGAGTTAACGCCCCGTACCTGGTATGGGATAAAGTCAGAGGAATAGCCGACTGACACAAAACCCCAAACACTGTAATAAGTAACAAAGAACCCTTCATTTCTTGCCTTGCATTCACACAGCATTTACTTACTCATTCCAACACGCATTTACGCATTGAAACACATACTTGCTCTTTTAAAAACACATTCATGCATTCAAACCGCCTTCACACAACGTTGGCATATTCAAACACATTCACACAGCATTTTCTCACTTATTCAAACTCATTCAACAAATTCAAACAACTTTTACACAGCACATACTCATTCACAAATGCATGCATACATATAACATACAATAGTACATTTTTCTTTCACTTACCTCTCAGTAAGCGCCGGTCCTGATCCTCTTGCGCACAAGAACAGAAACCAGGAAGAACAGAGCGCTTCCAGGTTTTTGCACTAGCGCGTAGTATCCCTGCCTCTGCACTCCTTCAGCACAGTTCGCAGAGGCAGTAGCAAGTGTCGCAGGGGAGTCGAGCATCCATGCGCTTAGTACATGGTTGTATTTTTTTCTTTTTTTGTGCTGCATAACAGTATGGTTAAAGGAAACAATATCAAGACTCACAATCCATATCAAATACCTGCAATGCGATGCACAGTGTCTTCCACAAACCCAAAGCATTTTAACTAATGCTGTTTTTATATATGTGCCATCTTGGAATGGTAGGATATGCTCGACAGCGTTATGGTTTACTTGCGAGTGTCGGCTCCCTAATGTTTCTATTCAGTGTTTGTTTTCCTTCTATGTGGCAACTTTGTGCTACAGCATGCATCATTACATTGGTAAATTAATTGCTGCGTTACATTATCCAGGCCCTTTTTTCTTACAGATTAATATTTGTACACAATAGGTAACCGCTTTAATTAAATTTTAGAAAGCCGCTGTGAGGACATGTAGGTATCAGGATGCCCTTATATTGAAGCAGTTTTTGATATTTCTAGTCCGTGTATTGCACTGAACCGTCATTTCCAAAGACGAATATATACGTAGCACACTATGTGATTAAATTCAAAGTTAGGGTGAGCATGTTTATCCTTACACAACGATCTCTACTCGCCCCGTTTGTAAATAGAACAAAATTTACAGAAGGAAAGCTACAGTTTCTGATTCAAACAGCCAGCTATTATCTATATGCAAAAGGGACCTGACTGTTTTCAGGAGCATTCATGAAAGGTGCTTGTCAGAAAAATTAAATTAAAACAAAATAAGGCTATGTAAGGAAGACATGGTATCAAACAGTGAAGACGGACACAAGTGATCACAGTTCAAGTGTTGTTGAACTTCAAATGGGTTGGTTGAACAACTATCTAAACCTAAATCGAAGGATGGGTGCAAGCTACGACCATCAAAAAATAATAACTCAGTCGTAGTCAAGTCTGTGTAAAAAAAAAAAAAAAAGGGCCTATACTAATAGACCTATTGCCAATCCTTACTTCTCAATACAAAAGGGTGTGGGACAATGGTGTATGCAATAAGAAAAGTGTTCAAGAAATAAGTCGGGACGGTTGAGCAGTTGGCTTCCCTTCACATCGTTTTCAGCACGGGGCAAGGCGGCACGTTCGAGCTTCGCACAAACTCTGGCTTTTCGGCCATGAGGATACAGTTCAAAGCACAGACATCGGGGCCTTCTGCCAAAGTCTCTGTTCCCATAGCAGTCTCTGACTGCAGAGGGTCTGTCGTGACAAATAAAGTCTCAAAGTTACATTCCTATGCGGATCTTTACATGCACAAGTTCTCAATGTTCATCATGGGTCTCCCTCTTCAGGCTGAGACCTCCTTTTATCACAATGTTCTCCAGCATTGGATCTTTCATGGATTCACATGCTTAGAATATTCCCCGTCGTCAGACTGGGAACCCTCGGTCCACATATATATAGTCATTTCCAATAGGAAAAACTTCTGCCCTATCCCCGTCTGCGTCCTCTACGGGGCCGCCCACGTACGCCCCGTTGGACGTGATGGTATATAAGCCCCGCCCCCGCGGGTCCCTTCAGATTTCAACCGTCTCCAAAGATAGTAGGATCTCCTCGTGTATTTTCTTCAAATACTTATCGATTGTTTCTAACTCCTGCGAGTTTGTCTGTTTGGTCCGCTTCTAACTCCTACGAGTTTTTGTTAGTTGGTCTGGCAATAATGTCGGGTAAGCCTCTTTTCCGCCCGTGTGCCACGTGCGGTCTAAAGAAGGTTTATGAAGGGGATGGCCATCTTGACTGCATCTACTGCCTTCACCCCCACCACTCGGCGGACCAATGTGATATCTGCAAGGGGTTTTCCCAAAAAACCCTGAAGGACCGGAATCGGCGACTGGTCTCGTGGCTGAACGACGGCGCTGGAGCGTACCCTCAGTCGGAGGTAGGATCGGTGCGCAGTATCGCCTCAGCGAAAACATCAGAAGCCTCCCGACGCTCACATCCGTCGGAGCCTCCGGCCAAAAAATCACGACCTACGGAGAAGGACGTGCCTCGAAGTCATTCCTCTAAGGCCTCATCGAAAGAATCGACGAAGAAATCATCTTCCTCTTCTTCTTCGTCGAAGAAAGATAAGGACAGGCCAAAATCCTCCTCGAGCGATCAGAAAAGATCAGCTACGAGTAGAGAGGCGGATAAACGCAGGGAGAGCTCCGCGAAGGCGGGACCGCCTAAGCCACCTGCAGGCCCTCCGTCGACGACGACGACGGCGACGATCCAAGTGCCCACTCCGTCACAGTCCCCCGCCTTTCAAACGGGCTCATCGTCGACGACGATTCCCTCGTCGACGGAGTTCCAGGCCTGGAGGCCAGAAGCGTTCGACATGGGGCTACCCGACACACTGCTACAAGAACAGGCAGTTTCGATCGCCTCCAAAGAAGACGACGGCTTCAGAATAGTGAGCCCGGAAGACCTGGGGCTACGGCCCAGATTTCCTTCTGGTGCAACCTGCTCTCAAGTTTTCACCCAGCCTCCAAACGCCCAGGCTACTCTCTCCATGGAGGTACTTTCCTCCTTACACTCGCTCTTGAAGTCCCTGGACGAAAGGCTCCCACCTGTTCCGACGACTCCCCTCGTCGACGAGCCCGGACCTTCACACCGCCCGACTAGATCGGTCGTGGGCCCAACTGCTCCAACAGTCCAGGAAGAAGGTGAGCTCTCGGACTCCCTCTCTGAACAGGGGTCAGCTTCTGATATCTCCCTCTCGCCGTCGAGAGACCCGTCATGGGTTTCGGATGTGGAGGTGGATCCTCCGAAAAGTCCCATTCACCCATCTACACCGGATGACATAGGGGCCTTCCATTCCATGATGGAAAAGGCCTGCAAGGAGTTCGGTTTGACCCAACAAGAAGAAAAGGACGACTGCTTCCTCTTTGACCACATGGGCAAGAATAGGCGTTCCGTTTTTTCGATACCGATACTGGACCACGTATGGAAAGAGGGCGTCCAAACCATGCGGCATCCATTCTCGGAACCTGCGGTCAAAGGCCGCGTAGAGAAAAAATTTAAAGTTCCAGATTCGACGCCAAAATGCCTCTCTGCGCAACCCACGCCTGACTCGGTGGTATCGGCGGCGGCGACGAGAAAGGCAAAGGCCCAGCATAAGTGCTCTACCCCGCCGGACTCCGAAGCTAGACGCCAAGACGCTTTCGGTAAGAAGATCCTGTCAGTGGGAGCGTCAACAGTGAAAGCAGCGAACTCCCTGGCAATCATGGCCAGGTATGACAGGGAGATGTGGCACAGACTGGCACCCATTTTGGACCACCTCCCAGAAGAACACAGAAAATCAGCTATGTCCCTGGTTCGTGAAGGAGAAGAAGCCTCGAACCATGCTATCAATATAGCGGTGGACCTGGCAGACTCGGGGTTCAAACAAATTAACAACGGAGTGGTTCTACGACGCCAGGCCTGGCTCAAGTGCACCAACTTTAGACCCGAGGTGCAATATAAGGTCGTCGACATGCCTTTCGAAGGTGACCACCTGTTTGGCGAAAAGGTGGATGAGGCCTTGAAAGGAATGAAGGAGGACTCTGAGACGGCGCGCTCGCTGGGCTCTCTCCAAAGCGGTAAGCCCTTTCGTTCCTTTCGCCCCTTTAGAGGAGCTACGGGAAACGCACGATTTGCGGGATCCAGGGATAGAGCATTCGGGAGGTCTTCATATCCGTCCCAAGGCTATAGACGCGCCTCACAGTCCTCGACCCGACGCAGAAATTTCCAGGCCTCTAAGAGACGTCCCACTTACTCGTCGTCGACGGGAAAACAAAAAGATCAACAATGACGTTCTAGGAGGGAGAGTGTCAAGTTGCGTCGAAGAATGGGAGTCAATTACGACAGATCGGTGGGTTCTGGACACGGTGAGACTGGGACATTCCCTAAGATTCAAATCCAGACCTCCAAGACGTCCACCGATACGCCTGTCTCAACCACACCTAAGCGTCTTGCGTCGAGAGGTTGCGCTCATGCTAAAAAAAGGCGCCATCGAGTTAGTCCCTGCTTCACAGAGAGGCTTAGGGGTTTACTCACGCTGCTTCGTAGTAAAGAAACCAAACGGGAAGTGGCGCCCCATCCTCGACCTACGGGACCTCAACAAAACCCTGCTGAGTCAAAAGTTCAAGATGCTTACTCTACAGGAGGTAATCAGATCGGTCCAAAAGAACGATTTCCTGGCGTCTCTGGACCTCCAAGATGCGTATTTTCACATTCCGGTGCGCACTCACCACAGGAGGTTCCTGAGGTTCCTAGTCGGCCAAACACACTACCAATTTACTGTGCTCCCTTTCGGCCTGAAGTCCTCCCCAAGAACCTTTACAAAGTGCCTAGCACCCGTAGCAGCCTGGCTGCGGAAGGAAGGGCATCACGTTTACCCGTACCTCGACGACTGGCTCGTGAGGGGATCCTCCCCAGCGTCGACCAACGACAGCCTATTGACCACCTTGCGACTGCTACAGCGTCTGGGATTTGCAGTGAACTACGAAAAGTCTTCACTAAAGCCCTCGAAGAGCTTGAAGTTCCTAGGTGCGCAATTCGACACCCACACGGGACTAGTGAAACCATCCCTGGAAAGGTTGTTGAAGATCAAACACCTGACAAGCCAACTTCGTTTACAGAGAAGGTTGTCAGTAAGAAAATATGCGGCTCTCCTCGGCTCCATGGCATCGTGCATCCACCTAGTCGCGAACTGCCGGTTGTTCATGAGACCTCTACAGGAGTTCCTATCAGACAGATGGAAGCAGGCCACAGGCCGCTGGTCGGACAAGATAATAGTCGACGACGAACGAGTTATCAAAGCCATCCGATGGTGGAAAGTGGCGCGCAACCTGGACAGAGGGGTCCCCCTGCAGGAGCCGGAATTTCAGAACACCATCATTACAGACGCCTCTCTGTCGGGCTGGGGAGCACACATGTCACGTCACCAAACCCAAGGCAGGTGGTCGTCGACCGAATCTCGTCTACATATCAACGTCCTGGAGCTAAGGGCGGTGAGATGGGCCCTGAAATCTTTCCTCCCACACATCAAGGGGTCAAAAGTAAGAGTGCTCACGGACAATACGACAGCTATGTTCTACCTGATAAAACAGGGTGGCACCAGATCCAGGACCCTCTCGAAGGAAGCTCAAAAGATCTGGCATTGGGCTTTAAAACACCACATCTCCCTAGTGGCATACCACCTACCGGGAGCGAAGAACTTACAGGCGGATTCCCTGAGCAGGACTATGTCACAAATACACGAGTGGGAGCTGGACTCCACTCAACTCGGGGAAATCTTCGAAAGATGGGGGACCCCGTCGATCGATCTCTTCGCCACGGAAAGAAACCGAAAATGTGCTCAGTTCGCGAGCAGATGGCCCCAAACAGGCTCCCTGGGGGAAGCGTTCTCGTTTCCGTGGACAGGCAAGTTCCTCTACGCCTTCCCTCCATTTCCCCTCATACGGAGGACGATCCAGGGGATCCACAGGTACAATTGCCGGGTCATCCTAGTGGCCCCGCGCTGGCCGAGGCAACCATGGTTCTCAGACCTCCTTCATCTGTCGCTGGATCAGCCGATACCATTCAGGAAAGTACCGAACCTCCTGTCCAGGGACGAGGGGACCGTGTGGCACCACAATCCGGACAGCCTGAACTTAACTGCATGGCTCCTGACTTCTCGGAGTTCGGGAACCTAAAAGTCTCGACTGATTGCCGAAGGATTCTGCAGGCGGCCAGAGCCCCGTCCACTAACAAATCATATGTAAGCAAATGGAAAAGGTTCTGTATATGGTGTCAAACACAACAAAATATACAACCTTTGGAAGTAACTCCGGAGCAAATCCTCCCGTATCTTCTTCATCTTGCGGAGAGCGGACTGTCATCATCGTCAATCAAAGTACACCTGGCGGCTGTTTCGAGATTTACCAGAAGAAGACAGTCCCCTCCACTATTCAGTGACAGGCTAGTGAAGCATTTAATGAAGGGTCTGTTTAGAACCTTCCCTCCGGAAAAACGGTTCCCACCGTCGTGGAGTCTGAACACGGTTCTAGCTGCCTTAATGAAGCCTCCCTTTGAGCCAATGTCCTCTTCATCTCTACAATTTCTATCTTGGAAACTCGCGTTCCTAGTTGCCATCACTTCGGCTAGAAGAATGTCGGAACTACAGGCACTGGTCATAGACCCTCCATATCTGAGGTTCTTTAAGGACAAAGTTATTTTATCAACTAACCCTTCATTCATCCCAAAAGTACCGTCGGTCTATCATAAGCACTCGACCCTGGTACTCCCTACTTTCTTTGCATCTCCTTCGTCGACGGCGGAGAAGGCTCTTCACACTCTGGACGTCAAAAGGGCGCTAAAATTTTACCTGCAAAAAACGCAAGATATCAGAACCACCAGACAGCTATTCGTCGCCTACGGCCCCTCGGCTAGGGGTAAGGCTATCTCCAAACAAGGTCTGGCTCGCTGGGTCTCCTCGGCGATTACCCTGTGTCATTCCAAGGCCGGGAGACCTCTACTACATCGTCCCAGAGCCCATTCCACGAGATCGACATCTTCCTCCGTGGCTCTATGGGCAGGAATTCCGCTGACGGACATCTGCCAGGCGGCGGCATGGTCTGTTCCGCACACGTTTACGCGCCACTACTGCCTGGAAAAGCAGCACGCGGATGAGGTACAAATGGGAAGGGCAGTGCTTCGCCACCTTTTTCAATGAGGTAAGCCAAAGTTTCAAGAAGAATGCTGCCTATTATTATTTGGCCTCAGCTGGTTTTTCAGAGTGTATACATGAACGTGCATAGTTTATTGACCTAAACATAAGTGGTTGGGTAGATATGTGCGCAAGGGGTGCATACTGGGTCATATGACACAGCATTGTATGGCGGAAATCCGTTTCGTATCAGTATAATAAGTTGTTGCTTACATACATGGTGTAAACGGTAGTGTTTGGGGGTGTCTCTACGAATGTAAGTTACATTGCACTCTCACCTCCTTCTTGATGTTACTGCTTTACAATCTATTCTAAGCATGTGAATCCATGAAAGATCCAATGCTGGAGAAGGGAGTAGTTTCTTACCTGTAACTCCATTTCTCCAGCATTGGTATCTTTCATGGATTCACATGCGCCCTCCGGCCTCCCCGGACTGCAATGTGGAAGATTGGTATGTAAGCAAGTTTTCCCCCCGTTATCTTGGAGGGGTCGAAATCTGAAGGGACCCGCGGGGGCGGGGCTTATATACCATCACGTCCAACGGGGCGTACGTGGGCGGCCCCGTAGAGGACGCAGACGGGGATAGGGCAGAAGTTTTTCCTATTGGAAATGACTATATATATGTGTACCGAGGGTTCCCAGTCTGACGACGGGGAATATTCTAAGCATGTGAATCCATGAAAGATACCAATGCTGGAGAAATGGAGTTACAGGTAAGAAACTACTCCCTTCACCCTTGGTCTCCCTCGTTCGGGCTTGGACCACGGATCTCCCTCGTTTGGGTGCAGATCCTCTTGATATCACCATGTTTACATTCCGTATCCCTCGTTTGGGCTCACACCATGGACCTCCCTCGTTCGGGCTCCGATCCTCTTTTTAGCAAAATTGAAGACTTTCGAACGTGCGATGGGTTTTGCTTAAACCGTCGCTGGACCACTTTGGTTCACTTGACAAATTTGTTTTCATCAATCTTCTACTTTAATTTCTCTTGGTGGGATACCTTACAGAGACCTTCAATTAAGCACAATCACTGTGCCAGACCACTGTCAACGGTATCGTATCTTGCCGTCTTAAGTTCAAACATTCTTCAGCAGTTTAGCTTTACTTGCGTCTTTCATCACACGCGTTCAACAATGTTCATTCCAGCACTAGTTATACAATGCTGCCACTTGCAACCTTGACTTCAACACAGACCGGTCTTGCATCGCTCTTGTCAGCTCACTGGCTGTGTTGATCTCTCTGGCACTTCGTTGTTCCTGGAGCCAAGGACGATACCACCATGGCGGCTGCTGCTGCTTCTCCCCGCCTTGGTCAGTTACGCGGGAGGGCCCTCGATATCTTCGACACATAATGCAGGATTCTTCTGTCTGGTTTCCTGGTCACCTGCTTTCTGCCTTGAAGGTTTCTTGAAAGTAAAAGCATCTTGCCGAAAAGGTCAAGGGTATTTCCTTTCTTACGAGCCCTTCTCTGTTTGTCGTCTTTCTCCCCTCATTCAGATGCCGACTCATAACTGCTGGTTTTTTTGTCTGCTATGCCTCGCTCAGAATGTGCTCTCATGCTCTGCCTTTTAACCGTGTGGGGATGTTTAATGGAAGTCAGGTATGAATGATTGTCAGTCATTTCCTGACTTCGCCTGACCATAGTATTGGAACATGCCAGGTACACTGCTCGGGTGTGACTCCCAGAGTGGGCTGTCCGTGTGAAAGTGCTGGAGAAGGGAAAGGGGGGGGGGTAAGGTTCCCACATATCCTACCTGGGGTAAAGGTGTTGCAGGGGGAGGGATACCACGTCTCACCATCTGGCGTCCCACTCTCCGAAGACCCCTCACCCAGGTAATCC
Organism: Ambystoma mexicanum; assembly: GCF_040938575.1. Classification (NCBI taxonomy): domain Eukaryota; kingdom Metazoa; phylum Chordata; class Amphibia; order Caudata; family Ambystomatidae; genus Ambystoma; species Ambystoma mexicanum. The sequence goes on along the minus strand of NC_090937.1, from coordinate 760,331,277 downwards.
TCCCGCACTGGTCCACCCTCAGCAACTGGATCCAAAAGCGATCGCCATGTCATGGCCACCTGGATGACAGATCCCGGGGACTAGCGGGTGAGACACCTGGTTTCTTACAGGCTGCCAAGCAAAACGTGTTTAGCAATCTGGCAGCCCTTTTGAAGGGTAAGCATCTCTTCAGTGGTAAATCTACACCAGCAAGAATTGGCAAATGTAGTGTATACGCCTTTTTTGTCATAAGAGGCTTTACAGAAAAGTCTCCAATGTATTTTTTAAAGCTAGGCCTTTTGTTTTTGCCAATTATTGTTTTTAATCTACGGTCTGGCAGTCAAGGAACGTCAAAGGTTCTGAGTTCATGTAAACTGCCTTGTATAAAGGACGCTTACATTGGAACCAGGCCATTAAATGAATAACATCTGCCTGCCTGTGTTTTTATCCATTCTCATTTGAAACGTGATAAACATTCAATTATAATTTGTCAATCAAGTAAAACTAACATCTCAAAAGTCATTTCTTGATGATGTATTGATGGCTCACTATGTTTGACTTGACTGGCAAATGAGTGCTATCATTATTTGCTCATACTTTTTCAGGTAACGAGAATGGATTAACGCAATTATGGAGATGGATATGGATTGTTAATCATAATTTTATGTAATTTACCTAAGCTTACATCTCATTTTGTTCAACATTTAACAACCCTCCGAATTCAATCGGGGAAGTACTGGACTCTTGCCAGAGAAATAAAGGAGCACTGAAATAAAGTAGGGCTTTAGCTTTGCACTTGCATATGTCTAGTAATGTACACCTCTGCATGATATGGACGGAAAGAGTTAATTGTCAGACTAACATCTACAGATTGCATTGAAATATGATCCGTTGTATGTGTGCTGTCTCTGAAACAACCTTTGTTTTGAAACATTTGAGAATTATATTGATAGGGAATTATTGGGCTTCAGTTAACCAATATTATGTAATTTACGTGCTTAATGGCTTTCCAACCCATGAGTGTCTGTAATAATAGAAAATAGTATATTTTTGCACTTTTGATTTAAAAACCTTATGCAACACATCTTCGAATCCTGTACTGGAATCTCATAATTCTACCATTCTTCACAAAACTCGTGGATTTTTTGTCACCCGGATCCATCTTTGGCATCGTAGGCCAGAACAGACGCTGCCCATTATTTATCATATATATATTTATTTATTTCACGGGGTTCTCAACATCCTATCTCATTCTACATTTGAATGGGGCCACTGTGTTCGACTACTTTCTCCCATCTCATCTGCCTGGTGATAATTTGTTTCCATGCCCAAAGGGAGGGCACAGGCATCTAGGGTTGCTGCATTTGGCAGTGTTGAGGTATATACTGTAGCAGATGTCAGTGCTTCTTTGTCACTCTAAAATGAGTGGCAAGTGACTCTCTTATGGAAAGACATGGGGCAGGAGGAGATGCAAAATGGGACAATGCTCTGTATTTGTACCACTAATCGCCATCGCTGTGGTCTTTTCACCCACCCTTGACAGCCTTCATGTTTGAGGCAATCTCTAGGCAGTGTATGAGGATTTAGAAGCCTGCACAACACAGAAGCCAGCACTTTACCTGGCGTAAATGGCTGGGTTTTGATGAACTATAGAGTAGAGGGTCTTTCTCACCAGAGGTCTTTAGGTTGCTATGGATCCCCTTCATGTGCTTCTTAATGGAGGAGTGGCCTTCTCTGGAACTCAATTTTAAAGTGCTGCTCTTGATATTTTACTACTTGTTAATGTCCTCTTTTGTGAAAGAACACATCATCAGTAAAACTGTCTCTCACTTTTGGAGTTGAGCTAAGTGAACTTGGCGCTTCCAGTGGCCCTAATGGCTGTTTTGGCCTTAGGCTTCCATCTAGTCTTTCCGGCCAGGAAACTAATGGGATGAAGTGCCTCATGACATAGAGAGAGAGGGATGGAGCCTCTGACCAAGGAGTGGCTCATTTATCTTACACTCCTTACAGCTTTACCTTGTCTAGTTATATAAGGTAATTTCTTTCCTTTCGAGATTTGCAGACTCCAGCCAAGCAACAAATATTGACACCCTTGTGGACAGCATCTTCTAGTCTGAAAAGACAAAAATGGTCCTTATATCACCTGAGGCCTTGCGTCTTGTCCACATTCCTTCTGATGATCCAGGGAACATTAGAACTGGCATATACCAGCATCTTAACTGTTCTGCTCAATCTGAACAGGCAGATTTGCTGCACTTCTTTGGCCATAGGGATACGAGCTGGGTATTTGTATGACCACAACACACCACCCATGCCAATTCCAATTGTCTTATCCCTCAGAAACCTATTTGCATGCATGCGTTGTTACTTCGGTACCATCTGGCCCTGCGCATCAAACCACCAAAAGAAAGGGTAGGACGAAGCAAGACTGTTTACTTTGGAAATATATAAACTGTTTTGGCTACAGGTTCATAGGGCACTATAGTTCTGTATATACGTTTATAAGTCTATTTCGCAAATTGTGTTTGAATGCCTTAGATTTGACAATCTGGGTACATTTACTGGGTGCAAGCCAAAGTCAGACTTCACACCTAGCCCATCAGTCTCTGTTCAAGGCATAGATTCGTTTTTAAAAATTGATTAGCAGAGTTTGCTAATTAAAATGTTTTTGATTAGCAAACAGACCCATTTGATTAGCAATGTTGTACTAATATTGTTAATGTCACCAGAAGTTATTGTACCAAAGACATGAAATGAGCAACAATACAGCAGTTTTGCGTACCGCTGTAATAAGACATTAGTGAGAGGAGTCGGGTCTTGCAAATTCTTTAAACTTAGGCTAGACCTGCAGGTCGGGTAACTTATTTTACCTATTCAACCTAAGAGAAATGCACTCTACTCATAGCAACGGAAGACATCACATTTCAAATGAGATTTCTGTAAAATGGTGCATGTCGCTGCGAACTGCTTTATGTTTGGAACACTGCTGCCACCCAGAGGCCAGCCATGCAGCGTGAAACTTGTTTTTGACAATTACTGCAAACGAAGTAAACGTTAAATAAAAGTTTCAAACATCTCTTGTAAATGCTACTCGCCCTTCATAAAATCTACTCAACTGTGTGAGTGGGCGGAAATACTTTGCAAGCCGTAGTTGAGCGTCTGTAATACATAAAAGGTTAGCTGCATGAATTGACACAAATAAATTGATATGATAAAGAAGGCTCTTTAAACTGTTTGGCCAGCTGTCTGCTGCAGGTGGTAATATATAATACAATCAAAAAGCAAAGCGAGCTCTAGAGCCTAGATAGTGTGTTTGGTATTGCTGTAGATCTGTAGATGTACAGACTGGATGGAACTATTGATCACTACTTTGCGTAAGCATTTAGTTCGCTTTGTGCATTCATTATAATGAATGATAATAGAATATCAAGTTCAGTCATGTGTTGCGCACCAGTTGCAAGATGTATGCAACCTGCAGGTTACAGAACTAGGTTTGCCATCAAAAGCATTTCACTAGTCAACATGATGCATCTTACCCAACAAAATGAAATATAGTTGACACTATGAAATAAAGATACACTAACCTAAACTTTACTTTAAAGCATGGAGATGATACAGTCGTACACAGTGATTATAATGAAATGAAAATAAGGAAATACATTAATCATTTATAATGAATAATAAATAACAAAGAAATATCAAATATTTTGTTTAAAGTATATATGGGCGTGGGGTAAGGGATTAAACAGGTGGGGGGGTTAGGGAGGGCAATAAAGCTAGGGAAGCAAATTTGAAAAGAGAAATATATATATATATATGTATATATATATATATATATAGATTTATATATAGATATATAGATATGTTTTTCATTATTTATAATTGGTTAAAGTGTTTATTTTGTTACTTATCAAATGGAACTGATGCAATATTTTACAGTATCAATACTTTAATTATGCATTATGTAATAGCTCCCATTTTAGGAATGGAATTGCATGACTATCTTTTTAAAAGATATAAAGTTGACATTTAGTTTTCTTTGCTAGACAGGATATAGAAAGCTTAATAAAAGTATCATCCAATTACTTCTGGTTTACAATTCTTTGGAAAAATGTGCCTAGCACTCCTACACATGCCTCTGGCACTTAGAGTGGAGGAGATGATTACTGCTGCACTTTCCCTCCAATAGCACTTGAAGTGAACAGAGAAAAGAGGGCGAAGAGAGCACAGAAGGCGAGAGAGGAATGCAAGGCGAGCTGTGCTTTTATTGAAGAGGGCAACTTACAACTTTGCCACATAAGTGTTCATTTGATTAGCAAACCTACAGAATTGCATAGCAAATTGCTATGCAACACTGCTCATTTTATGCCTTGCTGTTAACAGCACCCACCGTGCAGTAACTTTCCAGTTATTGTTAAGAGATTTATTATTCGCTACCAGTGAGACCCATTAGGAAACAAGGGTAATATGCAGCAGGACATGTAGAGCCTTGCAAGCTCAGGAGGACTGCAGTGGTGCGATTCCTACATAATGATGTAGAATAGTGTTTTGAAAGTCCCGAATTTGCAGGTGAAACACTCTTCCTGTTTCTTGCATTGCAAAAAAAAAGTTACGCTTCAGTCATTTCAGGAATAGAGATAAAACTAAACTCTTTAGCACTCTTTCTTGGGGAAGGGAGGAACAGCATCAAATTAAGTTTAACTTGCATAGAAGGAAATTAATGAATGGCCATGAGCTTGAAGGCCCTTTATACAGTTTTTTCAGATCATTCGACAGAAGTTGTATTTTCGGAAAAGCACATTGTAATATCTTAAACCACAAGTCTGCAACCTGCAGCTCTCAAGATGTTTTGGACTACAACTCCCAATATCCCTCACAATTGGCTCTGCTGGCTCGGACTGATGGTAGTTTTTTACTCCAAACATCTGAAGAGGTTAAGGTTTCAGACCCCTCCCCTAGGCCATTGCTAAAAGGCCCCTCCTTCTTGTGACAGCCACTTAATGGTAACTGAGGAACGACTGCATATGTTGCTGTGTGATGGGGCTGTTAATTTTTGTCTGCTGACATCAGGCTTGTGAAACGGTCAGTATTTGTGCCATTACTCTAACGTTATGCCAAAATACACACATGATCTGAGGTAATCTGGTCTGGAGTCCCTTAACGTGTGCGTGCCACCCTCCTTTTATATGGCGTGGCCAGTCCTCACCCAGGTGCACTGTGTCATAGCCAACAGTAGCCGAAAGTGTGATCACTTGGCTTGTACTATAAATCATATCTGTCCCAAATCAACATATATGCCCTTTGCATTCCATCATTGTCTATTTTAGACTTTCATAATCTCTTAACCGTCTAAGGGGACATGGTGGTTCTTCTCAGATTGTATCACCACTGCATGTTTTTATCCACCTCTGGCTGCAATATTCTTTTTCCTCCAGCTCTGGAAGAGCTCCCTGATGTATGTGAACCAAATGCAAATGGTATGTCTTCTTCAGGTTCATCTGGTGCTTCGTTGTGATTTCCTCTGTTTCTTGAACCATTAAATGATTCTGGGTATGCTGAAATGCCCTTGTAATGCAGTTATCCTGGTCCCATTTCCCTCCATCACTTTGCAGCACTTTCCTCTTTGATTTTGGTCCTTAATCAACAACCTCTCCTACTTGAATGCATGATTCTTGCCGCCTTCTACTCCTGCTCGTTCGACCGGTGTGTTCTTCTTTTACTTGTGATGGCTCTCTGGGCAGGTTGGACCGACTCTAGCTATTACATCCAGGAATGGTTCCGGAGACACTGTTGACAAAGGAGGAGTTAGCTGTTATCCCCCTAAAAATGGACACAAAGCCTTTTCCACATCCTTTTCTTGACGAATTGTGAGCTGTATTGATTCTTTGAGGTTCTCATGAATCGTTCAACCACATGATTGGCCTGGGGCCATCGAGCTGTTTATTTCTGATGTTTTATTCCTAATTGTTTTGAGTATGCCTCCCATTCTTGCCCTTGAAATGGCAGACCTTTTATCAGTCCTGTTGGTCTTTGGGATGCCATAAAAGGCTATGATTTTCTCCAGCATGAGTTGCACTGAGCCAGCAGTGAGAGGCAGAATTATCTGTACTACAGGGTGTCTTGAGTGTTCATCTATTAGGACGAACAGATGATCACCATTTGGGAATGTACAAACGTGTGCATTTACTACATAAAATGGAGTTTCGCGTAGTGGCTCTGAGAGATCGTGATTTGGTGGGTCATTGACACCTGTGCCCTGTCACACTCGACATTCCTTTTCATTTATTTCAACGAATAGCTCGATTCCAGGAAACCGTGTCTCTTTTCTAATTATAAGTTATTTTCCAGATTCCTTGATGCCTGACATGGGGACTTTGTCTTATGTTACATGCATGTCTGCTTTTTTGGCAGGGGTTTGAAAGCAGTTTTCTGCTGAAATGTTATTCCATCGTCCTTTTCTGTATGTCTGTATGGCCACCTGTAGACAAAGATCTTCTTTAGTGGCTGTTTCCTCGAGCGATGAAGCTATTTGTCTGCCACTTTCCACAAGTGATGTGTGATGCCCCCTCTGTATTTTAGTCTTGCTCAATATCATTTGCAGTGGCTGATCTAGGATTTCTCGATAATCTGTCAGGTTGGTTGTCCCAAGGCGATTTTCAATAATATAATATTCCTGCAGCTGTAATTCCCACTTTCTAATTCGTGGTGGCAATGTGGTGTTTACCCAGCAAATAAAAGCATTAATGATGTGTGGTCCGCCATCACTACTACTCTGGGTGTCCGTCCGTCCGTACATATACATGATCTTGCAATTGCCACTTTTTTCTGTTTCTATCTTTGTTTGGTATGGGTCAGAGCCCTACTTGCATATGCCACTGGTCTTAGGTTCCTTGTGATTTTTTTTCTTTGTAAGTACTATGCCTAATCTGCACTGACTGCATTGTTGTTTCATCTGATAATGCTGTCTTGATCTGTAATAAAGCTGACTGTTGTTGAGGAGTCCATGTCCATTCAGGTTAGTTTTTCAGCAGCTCTTTGAGAATCTGGAACAGTTACTATATTAGGGATCAACCTCAATATATGTCACCATGGCAAGAAAACTCTGTATTTCCGGCGCATTCTGTGGTGCAGCTGCAATCTTTATGTACTGTACTACTTTTGTCTCAGTTGATCTAAATGTCCACGAAAATGCCTGTCCAAAGAATTTGATTTTCTGTTGCAAGATTTCACAAGTATTCTTGTGCTTTGTTAGACTGTTATCCTGTAGCCTTTTGAGCGCAGCTCTCTGCTATGCATGACGCTGTTTTTCTATATCCATAAAGATCAGGATATCATCACTATTAGTGATACCATCTAAGCTGCCAGTCACGTCTTTAATGGCATTTTGGAATACCTCAGCCACTGAGGATATTCCAAAACAGAGACTCTTGTACCTTTGTTAGGCCTTTGTGACTCGTGAACATTGTGACATGTCTTGACTAAGGATGGGGGGGGTTGACTGGTTGCACTCTGATTTTAGATCTAGCTTCGTAAAGAACCAAGCCCCGTTTATGTACAATATATCATCATCCATGGTAGGTGCAATGTGCCTTTGTCTTTTCTTGGCCTGATTCGGTCGTCTCATGTTTGCCCTTATCCGGGCTTCACCTGTTTGACATATTTTTTTTTTGCTACCACTGGAGATACCCATTGGGTGGAACCATGCATTTGTTCTATTGTTCCTCCTTTTTGATTGCATTCCTTCTTTACCTTTTTTCTGAAGTGAAAAGGTATTTGTCAGTGATGGAGCACCAGCTCCACTGACTCGTCGAAAGTTTAACTGTGCCATCTTCTTTTTCAAGCAGCCTTTGTCCTGCAATGGGCTTGCAAATTCTAACAGATCTACCACTTCACAGGTTTTTATACTGCTGGAAAATGCAATGAGCTGTAATTCTTCTGCAGTGCCATAGCTGATTATTATTCCTATTCCTGTCTCAGGTACAGCTATCTTAGCTTTTATGTGCTGCTGTTCATGTGCGATTAATGGTATTGGTGCCAAATTTCCGCCCGCATAAATCTTCGTATTTGTTGCTTTGGACGGTACTTCAGTTGTTGAAAATGATCATACGCCATCACGTTTACGGCTGCTATGGTATCAAAGCCTTAAACCCTTAATTTTCACTTAACATTTGGGGTGACATTTCTTTTTTGTGGTTGTATTAACCATTGATACAATGTGCACTTCTTCCTTACTCTCAGTGCCACTCTTGATCCTGGGCCTCTTCTGTTGCTGAGTGTACTGTCTGGCTTGGTAGTGTTCTTCTCCTTTTTGCCTTGGGTGTTATAAAACCACGATCTGGTAATATTAAAATGTAAGTTGATGAAGGAACACAAAGACATAGTCACCTGGTCAAACGGGAAAGCGCGATCACACATTGACTTTATAATCACAGACAACTATACACAAAGGAAATGTGAGGAAATTGAGATACACTTGAACACACTGAGTGACCACACACATTTGAGTTGGAAAACAATAACTCTTGCAAAAGGGATAAAAAATGAGAAGAGAAGGGTGGTGGGGAGTATGTAGTGATAACAGAGGTCTGAGACTAAATTGGTCTGTTGAACTCATTAAAGGCATAAATGAAATATTGCAAACGAAAAAAGCGACCTTGATCAGGATTTGGAAGATGCACAAGGTGATATTCTACTTTAGAATCATACGCAAAAATCCATGGTATAAGTACAACTCAACGAAGGTATTCCAAAAAGAAAAGTAGGAAACCATTTGATGCTATTATAGTGGATAGAAAGAAAAGCTATAGAATTGCAAAGAAATTAATTCAAAGAAACCACTTTATTAATTCTGATACAAAACATGTTCAGATAAGAAAACTAGTTACAGGCTAACGAAACTGGAAATAACAACTTAGGTCCAGTATACAAAACTCATATTGGTTACTACTGTTTAGATGGTTGTGGAAGCATGTTGTAAATCCTTCTGGTCTCAATTTAACAATTATAAGAAAGAGATATCACCGACCAAATTAAATACAATTTCTGAGGGAAAATGGTGGGAGTACATAGCTGCACTGTATAGTAGCCCAGAGGACAAAAATAACCTTGAAAAGGAGGACACAACTTTATTTTCTGACACATTTTGTAATAGATGAAGAAGGTATACACAAAATGATTACGAACTTAAGTTCCAGGACACAGGGTCCCGATGGGATACCAAATATAGTGATGAAGGCCTAACTTGGAAGTATGGGCACACATATTAGCAATAATGCTTAAAGGAATTGAGAACACTGGGACCCTACCTATAAATTGGCACAAAGCGATATTATTGCCAATTTTTAAAGAAGGAAAAAGACAAGACCTCAAAACTATAGGCTAATAGCGCTCATGGACACTAGTCAAAAAATGTTTGCTGGTGTCCTACTTAGGAAATTGACGAAATGGGCAGAAGAAAATGATATCTTTAGCCACTTCCAAACAGGATTTAGGAAGAATCATAATACATTAACAAACATAACAACGGTGCAATATTTGAAGGCTGAGGTAAAGAATAAAAACACTCTTGATTTGTATGTGTGTTGTGTAGATTTTTCAAAAGCATTTGATCTGGTGCCGCGTAACACCCTTTGGAAAAAAACTATCGGACTGAGGAATAGATAGAAATTTACAATACTACATCCAACTCCTATATACTAACACAAGTATTGCTATCCGGTTAAACACAGTAGGTCACTATACAAAATAGCAAGAAACAAATTCAGGATTGAAACAGGGCTGTGTGTTTGGGCCAATATTATACAATCTATTCACGGCAGATATGAAAAACATATTTATAGAGGCAAAAAACTTTCCACCAAGAGTAAATGGCGTAGATATCCCAATGCTGGCCTATGCTGATGATATAATATTTGATCGCACTCAGATTGGCTTACAGAGGTCATTAAACGCTCTGGCACAATACGCCAAAATAAACACAATGGTGATTAACTCATTAACATAGAGAAAACAAAAACATTGTGTCTAAGTAAAAAGAACCTACTCTAAGTAAAAAGAACCTTGGCAATAAGAAAAAAATGTATCTGGCATATTAACGACAATCCATAAGTAAATGTACTGGAGTTACAACCATTTGGGATTCTGCATAACACCAAACTCCTCCAGAAAATTCTATTATGAAAAAGGGAGTCAAAAAGTCTGGAAGAAGTGGTTAGTGATTAAACACTATGTAAGACATTGTGGGGGTAACAATATGGAGGGTATACTAGAGATATACAGAGTTAGTATAATTCCCACTATAATGTATGGTCTTTCAGTGCTGGACACTGACCAGATAAATTGGCTGGAGCAACTAGAAGGAAAAATCTTGCTATCGATTTATAAACGTCACTAGATCAGTACCAGTGGAAGCATTACGACTTGAGTATGGGGTGACGTCATTACGAACTACTTGGTGTGTGCAAAGAAAATTGTTATACGTACAATTTAAATGTAACACGGATGAATCTAATTTCTTATGTAGGTTGTTGGGTAAAGCCCTAGACAGACAATGTAAAAACTGCTTTTTGGCATCGCTTAAAGAATCGGCAGATTGGTTTACAGCTCAGTTGAAGCTGGACATGGGAACGTTGTTACAGGACCCTAATGCAGAGAGGAAAATAAAGAAAGCAAAAGATCGGGACATGGCATATAATGTGGAAATTTTACACACAGACGTGGTATCCAGAATTGGTCCATCAGGAATGGCAAAGACACATAACTGCACATTACCTGACAAAGATAAGTGTTGACCTCAAGCGCTTTATACTGTACCTGAGCATGAACATTTGGCATACAAGGGAATTTACAGGAGTATGGCTGAGCATTCCCTACGCAGAAAGATTATGCAGATGCTGTAGTGATGAAGTAGAAACTAGTCGCCATATTTTGTCTCAATGTAAAACCTTGACTAAATTGTATGGCATTTTTTTGAGTAAACCAGAGGACAGTATAGGTGACCAATTTTGGTCATTTATCTACGGAGCAACATCCGTGGTAGCATGTACAGCAGTATATGATCTATGGAAGGAAATTCAGCTAAAAGACAACTCATGGCCATTATGTAGGAATCTTCCAATGCATGTGGACTTGCATTCCTGCTCTGGTGCCATTTCTTTCCACCACACTCACTGGGGCATGATTCCCTCTACCACATGCTCTCGGTTGATTGCCTTGCCCTCTAATGCCGGTCCGATAGCACAGCGAGTAGACCGCTCACTTTGACATCTGTGCAGATCCTGCTGACGCAGGTTCGAATCCCGGCAGGTTCGAAACTCAGCTTTTCATCCTTCCGAGGTCGATTAATGAGCACCACATACTGTGTAAGTAGCGCTCAGATACCTGAGGGTTTGTAGCGCTATATAAATGCTAAATTATTATTATTAATGCTGTTGTCTTGTGAACTGCTTGTTCATTCAACAACTCGTGTGTCCTCCCCAGTTTGAACATACTGTACGTTCCTGGTTTTCTTAGTATGAGACCTGTCAACTTGTTGGCTCTACACTCCTGTATTATTTGTGCTCTTACCCAATATTGGTCATTGGGCCGGATTTTCTCGGATTTGAGATCCAGCAAAAATTGTCTCCCTGAATCAGAGAAATCTATTCGCACTCGTCAAGTTTTTCAGTGTTACTGACCTGTGTAAAAGTTGTCATGAGTTTCAGTGTTCCTGGTGGTGTTCAAACCCATGACGCTAGGACTAGGGTCGAGACATTGAACCACAGGCCACTGCAACATCTGGCCAGTATGCCTGTAAAATTGCTTGTAAGAATAGTACTTTGCAGAAAATATTTAACTACAGTCTTTTTAGGGTTAAAGGGTGTGCACCATTTAAACGTGTTTGCAACATTATAAGAAATTAAACTCTCCTCTCATGGGTTCTTTTCCAGGGCCTCATTGTTCACCTTTCCTGAAAGGCAAACTTTAATTTGTGTTGGGGGGTTTGAGAAAAATCGTTACCTCTTGGTGCAACCCCCCGTAAATAATTCCCATTTCCAGCACTGCTTACCTCATCGTCGTAGTTTGTTGCAGTGCATGTGCTTACCATCTTCCTCAATCATCCATAAAATAGCATCCGTTGACTTGCCTACCTTTCATGTGCTTGCCTCAGTATAAATCTTTCATGTCCTGCATGTATGTGTTGTAGAAGGTAGACATTGAGAGCTGAGGTGTCTGCATTATAAGTTACCTGTCCCCATATTGGTATGTGTTTCTGAAGCAGGGCCACCTTTAGGCTCTGGTGACCTGGACGGTCGCCGGCGGCCCCACATTAGCGCCTTGCCACACAAGCTTGGTGGAGTCTTTCAAGGGCTCCCCCAAGCTGGCGTGATGGCTGAAGGCGCCCTATGGAAAGGAAATGCGCCCAGTTCTCGCCGGCCGAGTACGAGAGCGGGCGCATTTCCTTTGAATAGGGCGCTGATGCTAAACCATTGAAAGGTTGCCGCATACTGGTGTAACATCGGCACCTTATTAAAGTGATTAACGCCCCGATTCAGCATGGGAGTCTGTAGTCAATGAAATAGAGCGCTGCTGCTCTGCACTTTTTTTCAGTGTGGCAGGTCTGAGCCACGCCATTTAGAAAAATAGCACAGAGCGTGGTACTACGTAAAGGGCCCGCGCTGCGCTGTTTCAAAGGGGCCATCTTAGTCATAATTGCGAAGTATATGCTTCACAAAAGAGAATTGGAGCAATGTTTGAATAAACGAACTCGGGGAATATGTTCAGGTTCTGCCCCTCTCCTTCCCTTGCCACTCAGGCCTTTCTTTTGTGAATCGCCAGGCCGTTGCAACCATTCTCGAACAAGGCACTGCTTAGTAGCAGAGCGTGTGTCCCGCTAATGGGAAATCGTTTGGGGCTAGTAAAGTACCCCACTTACTGATTAGGATACCAAAGCGCTTGCATCGATCGGTATGCACGTTCGGCTATATTTATCATTAACCGCTTGAACATTTTGGTCAATATGTTTAATGGGAGCATTTAAAAAAAAATCTATTATGACAAACAAGCTTTGGAAATCTTAGTGTTTTTTATTCGTTTCACCGAATGTTCATGTTTGATCGCAAACAAAAGCAACTCTTCTGGTTAAGGATACTATTTGTGCGTCAAGATTTTACGTGGATTAGTTTCCATTTCACTGGCTAATTGTTAATGCTAACATTATTTAAATTGAAAAACAGAGTACTCCAACACCAGCGATAACTTCTAATGCATTTCCATTGGACATGCCTGGCCCTGCTGTTTGATGTAGGAAGCAAGCTAACACGACTCACTCAAAGATAACGAACTATCTCTAAAACCTGTTGCTTTGCATCTAGTCTGGTGTGGTGACTTGGCTTTCATGAATTCCTATTATCAATATGTGTACCAATCCGCATCAACTGTTGTTATATCATCATTTGTTAGATCCATTGTTCTCACTTATTGCCTTGCATTACGTTCTTAAAATAGAACTTTACAAAAATAAATTAAAAAAATGACAAACTAGTATTACTTCTGAGCCTTTGCAGGGTGTGGGCAACATCCATCCACCTCTGGCAGCGAGTATCTTGGTGTGGAAAAGGACCTGGACATTTCTTGAAAAGCTCTGTAAGGCTCTGAACAGCTTCAAAGTTGGGACTTCTTTTATTTTCCAAGTCATTTATTTTCTAAAATTCTGACCTTGCCGTTGACGCTATCTAAGCTAATTGTTTATCAAACTCTGGCCACTAGGTGTCAGCAGTGCTTTTCAAGTGAATGTTGCAGCACCGCAGATGAGCCTGCTTTTACAGGTTTCGTTCGTAATGATAATTAGAATATTTCGAGTGAAACTGTTTCGGATCTTTTTTTTAGAGCTGTTTGAAGTATCAGACAAAAGAAATGGAGATATCTTAAATCTGAGGCAGTTCCTATTTTACAAGTTTTGGGTTGGGTAAAAGTTTCACCGATTTGTGTTTTTCTTTTTAAAATCGCCCGCATTTTACACCACTTTGTACTTGGTAAATGTTTGCAAATTTGGGCGAGGCCATCCTTTTATATTCAAAAATGTATCATAGTCTAGCACAATAAAACAGCGTATCAATAAAGCATAAATAGCCCTCTGGATTGGAAACCTAAAATTCTTACACCACAATTCCAAAATGTCTTCTACTATTGTGCCTCAGTGCAGAGACTATACCGAACCACACAAATTGTATTATTTGTGTCAGACCCTTCTTCAGGACGCCACACACTCCAGTAGGTCGAAAGACGGTTATGTTTTTTAATCGAACCGTAAATTGTTCACGCAGTGTAGAAACAAAGGTATGGTGCCTATCCCCTGCACCCAAATATACCAGTCACCCCTGTGCGTTGCCAATGATACCAGAAGAAAACCTGTTCATGCTTGCTTTGCCAATATATGCTAATATGCCTATGTAAAAACATACTTGTGTTTGCTTTGCCCGTATCACCATTAAAAATCTCATGCCACAGGAAGAAAACCTATTGCTGGCGAGCTGCGCAAGTGCTTTCCCCCGCCACGTAAGAACGCATCAGTTCTAAGTGAAAAGATCTTTTTCAAAAGATCTTTTCACCATAAAACCGGTTTAGAAAGACGGAGCGGTCTTTCTCAATGGAATTGTCATACCCCTGCCGCACACGAGAGCGCGCAGGGGCTGACATGCACTTCCGGACCCGGAAGTGCAGGACGAGGAGAACGGATAAGTGTGCGGGTGCATGTGTGTTGGTGTGTATATGCGTGTTTTGGTTTGGGTGGGCAGAAGGTGGGGAGCTTCAGGGAAGGCAACAATGGGGGGCTAGGGAGGTGAAACCCCCCTAAACATTTTTTTAATAAAAAGCAATTTAAAGGCCTGGAGAAAAAGACCGTTTCAATGGTGTTTTTACGATCAAAAGAAAATCTGGTGTAAATCGGTCTTTTTCTCTTGAGACCTTTAGAATCAGATCCTTTCACATAGAACCCACTTTTCATGTTGACTTTGCCCTTAATGCTAGTAAAAAATGCAAAATCACAGTAAGGAAACCTCCTTGCTGCTTGCCCAAATGCTCCTCATCCACGTAATGGCACTCATGGTGACTTTGTCCTTAACGCAGGTCACTCACGTACACACAACAATCACAGTGAACTAGCACTCATTTGTGAATTTAAGACATCATATCCTCACATGCACTCATGCGTATACACATACATCCTACGTACATGCACGCATAATACACACGTGCAGTCATACTAATGACATAATAAGTCTTACCTGTTTCCTGCCCAGCTCTGTCCTCTTCACTCCAGGCCTCTGGCTCCCACGCTCCATGCAGACAGGTTACCAGGAAGCAGGGAGAGCTTCCTGACATGTGCAGGGGAGCTGGAGGTGGAATTCTCCCATCTCACATTGCCACCCAGCCTCCATTGCAGCTAGGCCCCAGCCTAGCCCTAACATTGACATTATTTCTTTCTAAAATCAGAGTGAGGGCCTAGGCACCCCCCTCAGGGGACATGAGGTGACGATCCCCCCCACAGCGGGGCCTCGCAATGCCAGTTACTGCCATGTCCAGGGGACAAGTCCTAAAACAAAAGTAGGGCGACTCATTCATTCAGGCAATGGGAAGTGGCGTCACAGGAAGTAATCATATCTTAACGTGAAAAATGCATAAGTCAGAGATTTGAGCTCTGTTTCTCTGTCATGTTTTATTGCTATGACGCTAATGGATAAATTGCTATTGAAAAGCAACTTTCGAAGGGATTGTGTCCTCCGACGTATTCCTTATCTTAGATATCTCCTTCCTGCTTTGCTGTCCTCGGAAAATTTTTCTCTAGAGTGCGCTGCGCGTCGACGTCTGCCGAGTCGATGTCCCTCGACAGCCGCCGTATCGACGTCACCCTGCCTATAAAGGCCACGCACAGCGTCCGTTGCTTAGTTCCGTTTTTCCGCGCTTACTCAGTGCCTCGGAATATCGTTGCTCAGTTTTGTAGAGAATTTATCCTATTTACCTCGAGATATTCGATCCATACTCGATGGCTTCCTCGTCGGAACCGACGACCCCTCGGTCCGGCTTCAAAAAATGCCGAGACTGTGGGAAAAAGATGTCGCTGACTGACCCTCACAGAGTTTGTCTGTTGTGTTTGGGAGCTGAACACCATTGTTCGGAGTGCGAGGACTGTATGTCCATGACAGCTAAGGCCCTGAAGGAGCGTAGGGGGAAGCTGGAGAAAGGTAAGACTTCAAAAGCTTCTTCTTCCTCGACGAAGTCGAGACATTCATCTCCTCGTCACCATTCGCGTTCCAGGTCTCGGAGTGGGTCCCATCACTCATCGAGATCGAAGCACTCGAAGAGGAGACGTCGAAGATCCCCTTCTCCGTCCTCCTCTTCCTCTGTTTCTCCTAAGAGAATCCCTTGCCCCACGAAACATAGTTCCCGGGCTGAATGGGAGGAATTCCTCAAAAATATGATGAGCGTCTTCGAGAAAGCGGCCTCGACCCCCTCGAAGACTGCCGAGAGCGATGCTCTGGTCGAAAGACCCAAAGGTCAAAAACGCCGCGAGTCGCAGTACCCGGCAAAGGAAGCGTCTCGAGCGCGTCACGAACCCTCGAGTAAAGCTATGACCTCGAAACCTTCTTCGAAGGTGCCGTCGACGAAAGTTCCGTTGACGCCGAGGTCGGTGTCTTCGACGCCGTTGTCGAAGGGACCTTCGACACACGGGTCTGTCGACTCGACGCCATCTTCGACACCGGCGTCGACGCCAAGGAAAGTCACGGTTGCGGCGCACCCAGTGGCTATCCCCAGGTCCTCGATGGCATCGAGATTGTCGACTTCCTCGAGCAGAATCCCAATTCTATCGAGGACCTCGAGGCCTCCGCCTTTGTTTTCGACGCCACGCCCGAAGCCTTCGGCGTCGACGACATCGACATTTGAGGCCGATTACAACAAGTTTGGCACCCTCTGCCTTGGAGATGGGCTTCACACCCTTTGTGAGTTCAGAACAATTGAGAACTATGTCCTCAATTATGGAAGAGGGAGAACTATCTGAACAAGAAGACACATTTGAGTTGCAGGGACCTGCAACCCCAGTTCAAGAGGAGTTATCCTCAGAAGAACGCAGGTTAAAGGATCTCCATGATTCCTTACATGAGGCAAGTGGGTTAGACACTTCCCCTGAGGTGGAGTTCGCTAGGCCAGACCCGGGGGAGCATGCTGAAACCCCATATAGAGCCTTAATGGCCAGGATCACAGAATTTATGGGGTGGTCAACACCTTCACAGGCTTTCCAACAAGATGACCTCACGGATATTCTTGATAAAGGTCCACAGGAGGATCCTGTAGTGCCCTTTCATAAAGCTCTTCAGAGGAAAATCATGACGAACTGAGAAACCCCAGATGTCGTCCCGGCAGTAAATAAAAAACTGTCTACTAAATACAGGGTATCTTCTGCAGACCCGGAGTTTTTGTCCAAACACCCATCCCCAGAAAGTCTGGTGGTACAGGCAGCATCTTCTACTGACGTCAAGACTGCTTACCCTACCGTCCCACAGGACAGGGACGATAAGAAATATGATGCTATGGCAAAAAAAGTTTTGTCGGCATGTAGCATGGCGTTAATATCTGTTAATGCTACTTGCACCCTTGCTAGATTCAGCCATACACTTTGGGAGTGTGCTTCTACAGCGGCTGACTGCATCCCGGAGGGAGAAGAAAGGGAGGCGTTCCTAAATATCATACAGGACGGTAAAGACGCTATGTGCAAATCCCTCCAGACGGGCATTGATTCGGCTGAAAGTATCAGCAGAGCAATGGCGGCAAGTACAACAACCAGGAGATTCGCTTGGTTGGGAAAGTCTGGTTTTGCCCCAGATGTGCAAGCCAGGCTCTTGAAAATGCCATTCGGTGGCTCTTCTTTGTTTGGGAAAAAGGCCGATGACAGTTTAGAAAAACTGCAAACATCAAAGGCAGCAGCAAAATCCCTAGGCGCTGCAATCCGTCAGACACCTTTTCGTCCCACAGGAACCTCTGCGAGGGGCAAGTCCTTTCGCTTCTACTCCGCATTCGGAAGAGGTAGAGGACGACCGGCTCAAAGGGAACAAAGAAGAACTACCCGAGGTGGACGGGGTAGATATTCAAAAGCCGCAGCAACAGCAGGTGCCTCTTTACCATCGGCATCTGCATCAGCCGCCCCAAAACCACTCTGAGGACTTCCCTCACAAGACACCTGTAGGAGGCAGGTTAACTCAACATCTGGCGGAATGGCAGGCTATCACGTCAGATGCTTGGGCATTGGAAACAGTTGCCCAAGGTTACTGCCTGCCTCTCCTACGCATACCTCAGAGTCATCCACCGGGGATCAGCTCTCAGAAAGCTCCAGATCCACTCCTCTTGCAGGAAATTTTAGACCTGCTAGAGAAAGGTGCCATAGAACCGGTACCTGTAGCGGAGAGGAACAAGGGCTGGTACTCCCCTTACTTTCTCATTCCAAAGAAAGACGGAGGACTGAGACCCATCTTGGACTTGCGAGAATTGAACAAATTCCTCAGGAAAGACAAATTCAAGATGGTAACTCTTTCTCAGATCCTTCAGGCCCTTCAGTTTCAGGACTGGTTGGTATCTCTGGACCTTCAGGACGCTTATTTCCATGTGCCTATCCATCTCAAACACAGGAAATACCTGAGGTTCGCAATTGGCAACTCTCATTATCAATTTCGAGTGCTGCCATTTGGGCTGACCTCCGCCCCGAGGGTCTTCACCAAGCTAATGTCGGTAGTGGCTGCAAGTCTAAGGAGGGAAGGGATTCACGTCTACCCCTACCTAGACGATTGGTTGATCAGGGCTGTATCTTCGGAACAAGCTCAGATCCAGCTAAATCACGTTTGCCACTCCCTTCACAGACTGGGCTTCTCCCTCAATTTAAAGAAGTCACAAATGATACCATCGCAGAGACTCCAGTTCATCGGAGCGATCCTGGACACTTCCCTGGGAAAAGCCTCACCACCAGAGGTGAGGGCTCAAGATATTCTACAGATGGTTACCAAGTTCCAAAATGCCCAACGTCTCCCAGCCTTTGACTTTTTGAGGTTGCTAGGCCTCATGGCATCCTGCATTTTCCTAGTGCAAGAGGCTCGCCTGAGAATGAGATCCCTCCAGTGGGCACTGAGGACTCAGTGGTCACAATTCTCAGGAAGAATGACAGATCTTCTTCAGGTTCCCGACAGGGTGGCTCGAGACCTTCAGTGGTGGGCCTGTCAGGAGAACATTATGAAAGGAGAACAGTTTTGGCAACCCTGGCCGGAGATAACAGTAGTCACGGATGCCTCACTCACGGGGTGGGGAGCCCACGCCAACGACTTGAGCGGTCGTTGGTCTCCATCGGAGTCCAGACTACATATCAACCTGTTAAAGCTGAGGGCCATCAGACTTGCGCTGAAGGCGTTCCTGCCAGCTGTACAAGGGAAGAATGTCCTGATAATGACGGACAACACAGTGGCCATGCATTACCTCAACAAAAGAGGAGGCGTAGGATCACTACCCCTGTGCAGAGAGGCGATGCAGCTCTGGTTTTGGGCAATCCAAGAAGGAATCTCTCTATCGGCAGTTCACCTAGCCGGAGAGAAGAACTTGACAGCGGACGCTCTGAGCAGGCAGAGCACAGTCTCCCACGAGTGGGAACTAGCTCAGGAAGTCCTTCAAGAGATCTTTGCCCTTTGGGGAACCCCTCAGGTGGATCTGTTCGCCACCAGGGTCAACAGGAAGTGCGATCTGTTCTGTTCAAGGGAATTTCCCCCGAGAGGAGCTCTAGGAGACGCGTTCATAGTGGGCTGGGAGTTTCCGCTTCTGTACGCGTTCCCACCGGTCCCTGTCATTCCTCAAATGATCAGGAGGTTGAGAAGATTCCGGAAAACCATGATCCTTATTGCCCCGGATTGGGCCAGGAGAACGTGGTACCCGGACCTTCCAGACTTGTCCATCTGCCCTCCAATTCGACTTCCACTCAGAGAGAACCTACTCTCACAGAAGGGAGGTCAGGTTCTCCATCCAGACATCAAAACCCTCAACCTTCACGCTTGGCTTCTGAAAGGCTGAGGTACAAGGATTGGGACCTCCCTGATGATGTTATGGAGGTGTTGCTTTCGGCAAGGAGGCCAGCAACAAAGTCTTTATACCACTGCCGTTGGAACAGATTTTGCAGCTGGTGTAGAGAAAAGAATATCGACCCCTTTTCATGTGGTACACCAATGGTTTTGTCCTTCCTACTCTATTTGGCGAATTCAGGCCTTCAAGTTGGCACCATTAAGGGCTATCTTGCAGCACTATCCATCTTTAAGCGCACTGCGGAAGAACCATCCTATTTCAAGTTACCCTTGGTAATACAGTTTCTAAAGGGGTTAACTAACGTTTATCCCCCAAGACCATTCCAGGTTCCCCTATGGGATTTAAACTTAGTCCTAACTTTCCTGATGGGCACACCTTTCGAACCACTCCATTCTTGTTCGTTAAGATTTCTTACCCTTAAAACTGTTTTATTAATAGCACTTACATCTGCTAGAAGGGTGAGCGAGTTACAAGCTCTTTCTTGTAAACCCCCTCATACAATCTTTCACAAAGACAAAGTTGTCCTGCAAGTGAAGCCTAATTTCCTCCCAAAGGTGTTTTCTGAATTCCATATCACTCAGAAGATTACCCTGCCATCTTTATATCCTCCTCCTCCTCATCCGGAGAAAGAGGAAGAGAGGTTACACAGGTTGGACCCTAGAAGGGCTTTAAGTTTTTACATCAGTAGACTGGCTAGGATAAGACAAGCAGACCAGCTGTTTGTAGGCTACGCAGGTCATAAGCTTGGGTTACCGATAACTAAGCGGACCATTTCCAGATGGATCATTCTAGCCATTTTGGAATGTTATAAACTGGCAGGAAAAGAGCCCCCTCAAAATCTTAGGGCTCATTCGACCAGAGGTATTGCAGCTTCATCGGCCCTCAAAAGAGGAGTGCCGGTTAAAGACATATGTGCGGCTGCCACATGGTCGTCCGTCCATACCTTTACACGGTTTTACAACTTGGATTCCTCCTCCAGTCAAGAGACTAGGTTTGGAAGGGCAGTATTGCACTCTATTTTTCAATAAAAGGAAGCATGAAGTCAGTACTCCCACCTCCAATAACAGAATACTGCGATGGGAGCCTATCTAAGATAAGGAATACGTCGGAGGACACAATCCCTTCGAAGAACAAGTTACTTCTTACCTTGTAACGTTCTTTCGATGGGATGTTCCTCCGACGTATTCCTTATCGACCCTCCCATCCATCCCTGCAGTACTACTTCCCTTGTTGTTGCAGCTTACGCTCCTTCAGGGTGATTAGTCTAGTCCAGAAAGAAAAACTGTGGGCTACAAAACGGAACTGAGCAACGGACGCTGCGCGCGGCCTTTATAGGCAGGATGACGTCGATGTCGATACGGCGGCTGTCGAGGGACATCGACTCGGCGGACGTCGACGCGCAGCGCCCTCTAGAGAAAAATTTTCCGAGGCCAGCAAAGCTGGAAGGAGATATCTAAGATAAGGAATACGTCGGAGGAACATCCCATCGAAAGAACGTTACAAGGTAAGAAGTAACTTGTTCATCTATCCCATTTTAAAAAGGTTGATGAGCATCACCATTAAGTTATCGCCTTATTTCACGTTTAGATTTTTAGTTTAAAATCTCGGGTAAAGATACACTTGGTAAGTTTACCGAGTGGGCCACATTGAACAACCTTTGTAAAACTGTGATTTTTCGCAGCTATTGTTCAAGGTTTAAACCAGTGCTTATTACCGCTAAATGGGTTTTTACATAGCTCTCATGCATGACCCTGAAGAAAGTAATTTCTGCGGTTATTCGCTATGGTACAGTAATTGTTTACACGCAGGCCTTTCCTGTTACTTCTGTTGTTTTCCAATATTGAGTGCTTGCTCCTTTATTTTTTACGTTTGCTAATTCTTAAAAATGCCTACATATATTGCATACCATCCACCCGTGGATTTTCTAGATTCAAATTCCTGTTCCGACTCATGCTGGATAGTGTTTTATGCTTGTTCTCCCAAATCTCTACTCCTATGAGCTTTCTGAGTGAGCATCAGCTGTAATGATGTTTTCTTGCAAAGGTGTGAACTGTTCTCGCTTTAAAACTGGTGATCATTGAATTGCTCAAGTTAGGGAATAGGATTACTTGGGCATGAGATTTTCTTCTACGTGGTCGAATCTGAACCATGTTTTCTAAGGTTTAACCAGTTAAACGCATGTTGCAAGTGTATGAAGCTTCAATTCAGTGTGTTGGGCTTTATGGAACAGGTGTTTGGGGCATCTATAATGGAAGGTGGGCACCAGCGAGTTCAGAACACATTCCTATAAAAAGGATATTGGGCCTGTTTCAATCTGCAACATAGAACTCGGATTAGACTATATTGAGAATATTTGTATCCAGCCCTGGCCTGTAAATTTTTACCAACACTAATCTGGGTGCTCCGTCATCAGAAAAATGATAACTGAGATGTGGCGAAGGGAATGTGCAAACTGTTTGCTGTAGGTTTTGCATGTTATACGGAAATTGGTGAAACTTCATGCATCAACCCAACTTTTGATCACACCATCCAGTTTATAGCTATTTTGCAAAATCCGCAAAATGCAGCGAAATGGCCCTTTTTGTTAAAAAAAGAACAAGCGTGAATTTTTGCAAAAATGACTGCTTTAAAAAAAAGACAAAAGCAGCCATATTCTCCAAACTTATTTTGACGCAAGTAATGCAATGCGCAAGCACATCTCATCACCTGCGCCAAAAAAAAGAAGCCCAATCCACAAAGGACATCAGAATGTGCGTATCTTGTATACAAATCATAGTGTTTCTGCACATTTAAAAGCGCATCCCAAATTTAAAAACAGGATACGCTTTTAAATGTGCAGAAAACGAAGGCAACCCCTCCATCTGCTTTGAATAGGCACAGCGTGCACACTGCATGACCAGTTCTTACCTGGTCATGCAACTTTTCAAACAACTTTTTTTTTTTTTGTAAGTGGATCAGCAGACGTGAACCTTTTTGTTCTTGTGGCTTGAGACTTTTAGGTTGGCTTTGCGTTTTATCTCTGACATGACACATTACCTGACATGACACAGTAATCACTTAGCGCGGAAGTCCTCTCTTTCGATTTACTCTTACTTGCATAAGGCTATTGTGGTGGAGTAGAAAAATGAGTAGTACGACTCAGTGACCTGTTTAAAAATAGTTTCATACAAATAAAAACAAAACTCCTAACTTGCTCTATTTCTATGTGGGAAGTTCCCTACCCATCAAAACTAAATCTAAAGTGCTTGCATTGGCCCACCCCTGCTTGCTGCATTTGCCAAATCTCGAGATCGAGAATCTGCTTCCTATGTCCCCTCTAAAAAAGTACCTGCCAGGTCCCTCCAGCTGGGCCAGTTGTTTATCACCAACACCTCTCTGCCCTCCTTTCCAATACACCTCCAGATCTCTTTGTATTTAGTTGACATGAAGTCTGTAACTGAGGTCGCACTTGAAGACAAATACTCTCCCAGCTTCACCTGCAGTACCCAGTGAGAGCATCCGATCTACATTCTCAGGGACCAGTTCCTTTCTCTGCTTAACCCTATTCAGTGCCCTAAATCAACCATACAGGGCACCCAACCCTCGCCAGATTTACTTTTGAAGGAGGAGCACCCCGTTAGGGGATGCTGCTGTGAACAGGTGTCTAAAGAACTGGCAATCCTCAAAAAGCTTCTGCTAGATTTGATAGCTGCCATGGGGAAGGAGGAGGGGTTTCCTAGGGGGAGTCCCCATTATTCTGCCCGATGTCTACCCCCAAAAGGCCCTACTAAACCGGTGGAACTGGGCCCCTTGTCTCTTGGAAAGAGGGACACCTGCCCTAACCCAGCTTTTAAGAATGCAACCACAGGCATTGCCCTGGCAATGGCCGCTGGAGTGCCTAATGCCCCAGGGCATGCCGCGCAGCCCACTGCTGAGTATGGATTGCGGCATATAACACCTAAGGGTGTTAGCCAGCCCCTCTGTACCGGTGTAGAGCCAACCTCAATGGAGTCCCATAAACACAGCATATCTGGTACCCAATGCCAAATTGAGAAAGGGATCAGAGCTCGTAGTCAGTGTCATAGGGGAGACAGAGTGGTATATGTGGATGGGTGGGGGCAGGTAACTCTACAGTGTTCTTACACGGGGTACCCAAACTGCAACCCAATATGCGAGAGCCAATGGACGCTCTTCTGAGCAAATGCCTACACTGGCTCTGCTCTGTTAAAGGTTGTTGCTTTGTGGCCAGGGAAGCCCATAAGGGCTGTTACAGACTGCCCAGCAAAGATGGTAACCCTTACGATCTGGTAAAATTAGTATTTTGGGATCAGAGGGTGGCCAAGGGCATCCTGGGACGAACTGGGTGGCATGGTTGGACCGCCAACAGTGGGATTGTAACCTGCCAGCATCCCCTTTTAGGAACTGATGACTTTCCTGGAACCACACGATATAAACATTTCGAGGGGATTGTATCCTCCGACGTATTCCTTATCTTGATGGATCATCTTCAGCTTGCTGGCCTCGTAATTTTTTTTTTCAGTAGAGGGCGCTGAGTGTCGATGTCCCTTGAGCCGATGTCCCTCGACAGCCTCCGTATCGGTGCCGATGTCATCATGCGTATAAATAGACTGGCACAGCGTCCGTTGCTCAGTTCTGTTTTTCCGTGCTTCGTGGGCCTCGGAATCGCGCTGCTCAGTTCGTTAGTCAGAGAATATATTCTTCATTATTCCTCGAGAATACCAACTCTTACTCGATGGCTTACTCATCCGAACCGACGACTCCACGGTCCGGCTTCAAAAAATGTCGAGACTGTGGAAAGAAAATGTCATTGACAGATCCTCACAGGATCTGTTTGTGGTGCCTGGGATCGGAGCACCAATGTTCGGAGTGCGAGGACGGCATGTCCATGACGGTGAAAGCCTTGGAGGAGCGTAAGGGGAAGCTTGAGAAAGGTAAGACAGTTAAAACTCCTTTGAAAGTTTCCTCGGCTGAGTCGAGACATTCGCCTCCTCGCCGACACAGGAAACATTCTCGGTCTAGGTCTCGAAGCAGTTCCCACCACTCTTCGAGATGCAGGCATTCAAGTAAGAGACGTCGAAGATCCCCTTCCTCGTCTTCTGTTTCTCCGGAAAGAGTCACCTGCCCCACAAAACATAGCTCTCAGGCTGAGTGGGAGGAATTCCATAAAACGATTCTTAGCGTCTTCGAGAAAGCGGCCTCGACCCCCTCAAAGACAGCTGTGGGTGATACCCTGGGAGAAAGACCTGAAAAATCTAAACGCTGCGAGTCGTTGCACCCGGCGAAAGAAACTACTCGAGAGCATCGTGAACCCTCGAGCAAAGGCACTGTGCCATCGACGCCATCGTCGAAGGTCCCTTCAACGCATAAATCTGCGTCATCGACGCCATTATCGAAGGGCTCATCGACGCATAGGTCGATCGAATCAACGCCATCTTCGACGCCGAAAAAGAACAAACCCACGGCCGTCACTAACTCACAGCCAGCGGTCATAGCCAGGGCCTCCGTCATGACTTCAAGATCATCAACAACCTTGAGTAGGATCCCCATCCTCTCGAGTTCTTCGAGGCCTCTTCCAATCTTCTCGATGCCTTTTTCAGTGTTTTCGAAGCCTTTAACGTCTGCGTCGATGACGTCGACGTTTTTCTCAACCAATTATGACAAATTGTGCCCCTTCTGCTCCGGAAATGGGATTTAAGCCATTTTCAAGGTCTGATCATTTCAGACCTTTGTCTTCAATTTATGAGGAAGGGGAGGATTCGGATCAAGAAAGACCCTTTGGGTTGCAGAGATCTGCAACACCAGAACCAGACGAATTTACCTCTGAGGAAAATAGGTTGAAGGACCTTCGAGAATCCTTACATGAGGCAAGTGGGTTAGATACTTCCCCAGAAATAGAATTTGCCAAACCAGACCCAGGGGAACATGCTGAGACCCCTTAAAGAATTTTAATGGCAAGAATTATAGAATTCATGGGTTGGTCTACACCTTCACCTGCATTCCAACAGGATGACCTTACAGGCATTTTAGTCAAAGGCCCACAGGAAGATCCTGTGGTTCCATTTCACGCTGCATTAAAAATATTGGCTAACTGGGAAACTCCTGAGGTTATCCCGGCGGTTAACAAGAAGTTATCAGCCAAATATAGGGTATCTACTACCGACCCTGAATTTTGTCTAAACATCCAACTCCAGAGAGTCTGGTTGTTCAAGCAGCAACTGCATCAGGCAGTAGATCGGCATACCCTACTGTTCCACAGGATAGGGATGACAAAAGATACGACTCTATGGTTAAGAAAGTTTTTTCTGCATGTAGCATGGCGTTGAAATCTATTAACGCTACTTGTACGCTCGCAAGGTTCAGCCATACACTTTGGGAGTGTGCTTTATCAGCGGCTGACTGCCTCCCAGAGGGAGAAGAAAGAGAAGCGTTTCTAAACATCATTAAGGATGGTAAAGACGCAATGTGCGAATCCCTTCAAACTGGCATTGATTCTGCTGACAGCATCAGTAGGGCCATGGCGGCAAGTACTACAACCCGCAGATTTGTGTGGTTGCGAAAGTCTGGGTTTGCTCCAGATGTACAAGCCAGACTTTTAAATATGCCCTTTGACGGCTCTTCTTTGTTTGGTAAGAAGTTTGATGACAGCCTAGAAAAGTTAGACATCCAAAGCAGCAGCAAAATCCCTGGGAGCTGTAATCCGTCAAACGCCATATCGCCCCTCGGGAACCTCTTGGAGAGGTAAGTCCTTTCGCTTTTATTCAGCATTCGGAAAAGGCAGAGGACAGTCGGTTCAAAGAGGTCAAAAAAGATTCACCCGAGATGGACGGGGTAAAAATACAAAAGCCGCAGCAGCAGCAGGTGCCTCTTTACCCTCGGCACCTGCATCAGCCTCCTCTAAATCACTCTGAGGACTCTCCTCACAAGACACCAGTAGGGGGCAAGCTAACTCAACATTTGACGGAATGGCCGGCTATTGCGTCAGATGCTTGGGCATTGGAGACAGTTGCCCAAGGTTACTGCCTGCCTTTTCTACATATTCCTCAGAGTCATCCACCGGGGAACAGCTCTCGGAAAGTTCCAGATCCGCTCCTCTTGCAGGAAATTGTAGACCTGCTGGAGAAAGGTGCCATAGAACCGGTACCTGTAGCGGAAAGCAACAAGGGCTGGTACTCCCCCTACTTCCTAATACCGAAGAAGGACCGAGGACTGAAACCTATCTTGGACTTAAGAGAATTGAACAAGTTCCTCAGGAAGGACAAGTTCAAGATGGTAACTTTCTCAAATCCTTCAGGCCCTCCAGCTCCAGTACTGGCTGGTAACTCTGGACCTTCATGATGCTTATTTCCATGTGCCAATCCATCTCAAACACAGGAAATACCTGAGGTTCGCAATTGGCGGCTCTCACTATCAATTTCGAGTTCTGCCATTTGGGCTGACCTCCGCCCCGAGGGTCTTCACCAAGCTAATGTCGGTAGTGGCTGCAAGTCTAAGGAGGGAAGGAATTCACGTCTATCCATACTACCCCTACCTGGACGATTGGCTGATCAGAGCTGTATCTCCGGAACAAGCTCAGATCCAGCTAGATTATGTCTGCCACTTCCTTCACAAACTGGGCTTCTCCCTCAATTTAAAGAAGCCACAGATGATACCATCACAGAGACTCCAGTTCATTGGAGCGGTCCTGGACACTTCCCTGGGAAAAGCCTCGCCACCAGAGGTGAGGGCTCAAGATATTCTGCAGATGGTCACCAAGTTTCAAAATGCCCAACGTCTCCCAGCCTTCGACTTTTTGAGGTTGCTAGTCTTCATGGCATCCTGCATCTTCCTTGTGCCAGAGGCCCGCCTGAGAATGAGATCTCCTCAGTAGGCACTAAGAACTCAGTGGTCGCAATCCTCAGGGAGAATGACAGATCTCCTTCAGGTTCCGGACAAGGTTGCTCGAGACCTTCAGTGGTGGGCCTGCCAGGAGAACATCTTGAAAGGAGAACTGTTTTGGCAACCATGGCCGGAGATAACAGTAGTCACGCATGCCTCACTCCCGGGGTGGGGAGCCCATGCCAACGACTTGACCATCAGTGGTCGTTGGTCTCCATTGGAGTCCAGACTACATATCAACCTGTTAGAGCTGAGAGCAATCAGACTAGCGCTGAAGGCTTTTCTGCCAGCTGTACAGGGGAAAAATGTCCTGATAATGACGGATAACACAGTGGCCATGCACTACCTCAACAAAAGAGGAGGCGTAGGATCACTGCTTCTGTGCAGAGAGGCGATGCAGCTCTGGTTTTGGGCAATCCAAGAAGGAATCTCTCTATCGGCAGTTCACTTAGCCAGAGAGAAGAACTTGACGGTGGACTCTCTTGAGCAGACAGGGCACAGTCTCCCACGAGTGGGAACTAGCTCAGGAAGTCCTTCAACAGATCTTCACCCTTTGGGGGAACCCCTCAAGTGGATCTGTTCGCCACCAGCATCAACAGGAAGTGCGATCAGTTTTGTTCATGGGAATTTCCCTCGAGAGGAGCTCTAGGGGACGCGTTCGTAGTGGACTGGGAGTTTCCACTTCTGTACGCGTTTCCTCCAGTCTGTTAAACGAGTCTTCACGAGATCGCTGGTTACCTTTTCTTCCTGTAGACCGTGGAGTGGAGGTTGCCATTATGTCGGTGTATCTATTGCCGATGAATGGGTAGCGCGAGAAATTAGCCCAATGCCCTCCTGACGATATATGACAGGATGGCACTGGACCAACTCCCAACGCCACGGGTGGCACTTCTCAGTATTTGCGTGACGTCGGGACAGTGTTTCCACTGGCTGAGAAGGCTTGATGAAGACACCGATGATAGCGGAAGCTGAACTCCGGAACATCCAAGAAGGCAGCAGAGCACAGGTACCGGCAGGGCACAAGACAGACAAAGGAGAAAGGACTGCAAGGACAAGCTGGACAGAAAGGGGAATAATACTTTCCCAGTAGAAGAGTGTTAATCTAGGAACCCAGACAGGACCTCCCCTACCCTAAACCAGGAGGCAGGCAAGGACCCAGCAGAACAGGGAAGCAAGGATTAGGAGGGCCAAGGAGCAAGAAGAGGACAAGGAGAAGAGGCAGGGCTAGGCAGGATAAGTCAGAGCAGGGAACTGGAGGACTGAGGCACGGGCGCCAGGACTCCAGCAGCGCATACACAGTAACAACCGCGTTGAGACGCCGACCCGCGGTCCGGATAGGCGCCGGGACGTCCGCCATCTGCGAGATCCGCGCGGAACGCAAGTTCCGACACTGCGCATGCGCGGGACGTCGAATACTGACGATCCGCGCATGCGCAGATCCTCGCAAGATGGCGGCGTCCACGGAGCCTATCCGGACCGCGGGTCGGCGTGAGGAAAGACGCCACTGCGAGTACAGCCTCCATGAAGGAGGAGACCGCTGCGGCCGTGGACCCGGGACCCCAGGACAGGTAAGTGGCGCCCGCGAGCGAGCGCGCGGCGTGACACAGTCCCTGTCATTCCTCAAATGATCAGGAGGTTGAGAAGGTTCCGGAAAGCCATGATCCTAATTGCCCCAGATTGGGCCAGGAGAACGTGGTACCCAGACCTTCTGGACATATCCATCTGCCCTCCAATTCGTCCTCCACTCAAGGAGAATCCTCTCTCGCAGAAGGGAGGTCAGGTTCTCCATCCAGACATCAGAACCCTCAACCTTCACGCTTGGTATCTGAAGGGTTGAGATACAAGGATTGGGACCTCCCAGATGACATCATGGAGGTGTTGCTTTCAGCAAGAAGGCCAGCAACAAAGATGTTATGCCGCTGCCGTTGGAACAAATTTTGCAGCTGGTGTAGAGAAAAGAATATCGACCCCTTTTCATGTGGTACACCAACGGTGTTATCTTTTCTACTCTATTTGGCAAATTCGGGCCTTCAGGTTGGCACTATCAAGGGCTATCTCGCAGCGCTATCGATCTTCAAGCGCACTGCAGAGGAACCATCGTATTTCAAGTTACCCTTAGTAATACAATTTCTGAAGGTATTAACCAATGTCTATTCTCCAAAACCATTCCAAGTTCCATTATGGGACTTAAATTTAGTCTTAGATTTCCTGATGGGTACTCCTTTTGAACCACTCCACTCTTGTTCACTAAGGTTTCTCATCCTTAAAACTGTCTTATTAGTGGCATTGACATCTGCTAGGAGGGTGAGCGAATTACAAGCTCTATCTTGTAAACCCCCTCATACAATTTTTCATAAAGACAAAGTTGTCCTACAAGTGAAGCCTAATTTTCTCCCAAAGGTGGTTTCTGAATTCCACATCACTCATAAGATTACCTTACTTTCATTTTATCCCCCTCCCCATCCGGGGAAAGTGGAAGAAAGGCTGCATAGGTTGGACCCAAGGCGGGCTTTGAGCTTTTACATCAGCAGACTTGCTAGGATTAGGCAAGCAGACCAACTGTTCATAGGTTACTCGGGGCACAAATTGGGATTACCGATAACAAAACAGACCATTTCCAGATGGATTATTTTAGCCATTCTGGAATGTTACAAACTGGCAGGGAAAGAGCCTCCTCAAAATCTTAGGGCTCATTCAACCAGGGGTATCGCAGCCTCTTCGGCCCTCCAAAGAGGGGTACCGATTCGAGATATATGTGCGGCTGCCACATGGTCGACTGCACATACCTTCACAAGATTTTACAACCTGGATTCCTCCTCTAGCCAAGAGACTAGATTTGGCAAAGCTGTGTTGCACTCTGTTCACTCTTGAAGGGAAACATGGCAGTTTTGCTCCCACCTCCAGTTACACACCACTGCTATGGGAGTCTATCAAGATAAGGAATACGTCGGAGGACACAATTCCCTCGAAGAACAAGTTACTTCTTACCTGGTAACGTTCTTTCGATGGGATGTTCCTCCGACGTATTCCTTATCTCCCCTCAGTAAAACTTCCCTTGTGGTTACATCTTACGCTCCTTCTGGGTCACTAACCAATTCATGTAAAACAACTGTTAACGTCAAAATGGAACTGACCAACGGACGCTGCACAAGTCTATTTATACGCATTATATTTATGCGCCGATACGGAGGCTGTCGAGGGACATCGACTCGAGGGACATCGACGTGCAGTGCCCTCTACTGAAAAAAAAAAGATTCCGAGGCCAGCAAGCTGAAGATGATCTATCAAGCTAAGGAATACGTCGGAGGAACATCCCATCTAAAGAACGTTACCAGGTAAGAAGTAACTTGTTCATTCGATCCGGTTCAAACCTTACACCCCTGGGGCCAAAGTCAACTGATAATCGCTGATGTGATGGGCCAGTGCTATTCTGAATAGCACTATTTTGGGTTTTTATTTTACCTTATTTTTATTTCTTTGTCCCCTTTTGTGTTGCTGGTTAAGTTTATTTTTATGTACCCAAATATGATGTAATGTGGAAAATCAAGGTAATGTTTCTTAGCAGGATGTACCTTGTGGTATGATGTGCTTTGATGGCCGAATAGTTATTTTGACTATTAACTAAGGGTGTTGGTCCAAGTCCAAAATAAGTCTTCCGCCTGAATCCTAATTGCTAACTGGCCCCTATCTCTTTAGAAAACAAACAAAAAGGAGGCGACCAGGACACGGTTGATGGGTTAGACTTCTGCCTGGCCCAACACTTGTGTTCTCAATAGTTCATCAAGTTTGACAACAGCTCACATCTTGCAGACGTAGATTAAAAAAGAAAAGGTTCCTCATTACGTTTTGCCTTACCCCCCCCAAGTCTCTTGAGAACAAGCCTGTATCTCTTGGACTCACCGAAGTCTGATGGTTCTCTGGTAGACATGTTCCCTCTCGGGTATACACTTTATTTAAAGCGCTTGCTCACTCTGGTTACTCAAGCTCCCGTAACCTCGGTGGCTTCCCCAGGTTGGACGCAAAATATTTGTTTTCAACTCAATTTGGTTCAAACAGAGTGCTGGCCCCTTTGGGTTTCTCAGGCTTCCGTAACCTATTAGGTTCTCTCAACCTTGATTCAAATTGTTTGTATTTTCCTTGCTTGGATTCCTACAGGGCACTTGCCCATTCAGGTTTCTCAAGTTCCCATAATTTTGTAGGTTCCCCAGCCTTTTACTACTGCGTTTATACTTCTCTACGTCTGAATCACACAGGTCACTTGTCCTCTCGTGTTTGAGTTTCTGGAAACCTTGTAGCCTCTCCCCACCTTCATATAATGGGTTTGTACTTTGCCCATTCGGGTTTCTCAAGCTCCCGTAAGATGAGTGTCCTCCCAGGCGATCTGGTCTCGCCATCGGTTGCTAGGCCCCTGGCCTACCACGCTTCCTTGTGGTCAGGGCACCAAAGGAAATGGGTGCTTCCACGTCTCTGCCTCTCCCCCGACCCTGGCTTCCCAGTCGGATGGGACTTCCAGCATTCGGCTTGCTTCCTATGCCACCGCTGGTTCTATGGTCTAGCGGGGCTCCGCCTCTCCATGACGTTTCTTCCGCAGAGGTTTGTCTCTGCATGGCACTCGCTCTCCTCCCTGCGTAGGATATTTCTCTTTGGTCACAGTTCCTCCTGTGATATGATATGATAATTTATTTATATAGCGCCTATACACAATGTGTTTCAAAGCGCTTCAAGGCAAGGGAGGGAAGAAGGGAAAATAAAACATTCTTACAGGCCATGAACAGTAAGGATGTGAAATTAACTATCGTACTCGGCCTGACGACATTTCAGATAGTGCAAGAGCTAAGACATAGATAAGGAAGGGAGGGGGAGAGTGGGAAGGAAATGGAAACAGACAGGCGACTACCGTACTGGCCCTGACGACATTTCTGGTGGAGCTGGAGAAAAACAAAAGGTGAGGAAGAGTGGTGCAGAAAGGGAGGGGAGGAACAAAACAAGCGACTATCGTACTAGGCCTGACAATGTTTCAGATAAGTGGACCTGTGCTTAAGTTTGTCACCACGGACAAAGCCGGTGTGTCCTCCTTCCTTGACTGTGGCGCTCAGATGAACTTCAGCATTACCTGAAGCCAACAGGGTGGAAGGAGGATTTCTGGGTGTTGTAGTTAAACAGTCTATATCTTCAAGTCCCATATAGGCGGACATGGTAGTCCAGTCCAGGAGGTCCTTTTCCCTGAGAGGGGAGTCACTCCCAGTGATGTCCCACTTTCCCAGCCCCTAAAGAGGGTCTTGGGGAGTGGACACACCTCCCTAGACACACAGGGGTGGCTGCCCTCCGGGGAGAAGGGTCGAATTCACCAAATTTGTCACATAATTCAACTGAAGCTAAAACCTGTGTAAAGATATGTCTTGTTGATGCCTAGTAAAACATATCCCCAATGCTCGCAGCCTTCTTGCAGAAAATAATAATTGCAACTATTGCTTTCTGGATGCCTTGTTGGAGACAGTCTGGTTAATTTGTGATCAGATACTTCAGTTGTTTGTACAATCTCCTGCAAGATGGCCCAAAAGGAGACGGCAAGGCAGCAGTTAGTGGTGAGGAGCTTATGTGCACAAGAATCGTAGGTAGCCAGTTTGCTCACCGCAGTAGCATCCCTCAAGTAGAAACAAATAGAAGATTCAAGTGACAATTGCTACATCTTGAAACTCCTTAAACTGAAAAGAAAAGGCTGGAAGAGGAAAAGCCAGTGACAGTGTTCCACCACCATCAAGGACACGACAAAGACACTAAAGTTGCAATGAAGCAATGAAGAGGGTAAACCAGACATACTGGCCTAATTGGGATTCACTGTGGCACTAATCAATTAAAGGAAGTATTCATGAAGTTCTAAAAACGAAGATACTATGAAGCTGTAAACACCTCCCTTTAACAAGATGGAAACTTTGGAAAGACCATCTGATTAGCATAAATCCATACGTCCATAGCAAGCCATCCCTCACGGCCGTTCTTAAAGTACTCTGCGTGCAAAAAGGGCTTGCAGACATCAGTAGTTGCACCATATAGCACCCAATAGCATATCACTCTTCTGTCTTTATTATTTTTCAACAACATGAATGCGAGTGAGGTTGTTAAAATAGAAAACAAAATCAAATCCTGCAACTTGCCTTTACTGGATTGACCAGCTTTATGCATCAAGGATTTTCTTTAAGCTTCCTCCCAACAACACCAACTCCTCAAACTCTTCCCTTTGCTAAGGTGTAGTCCCCAGCCCAAAAGCGCCATGCAATTATCTGCCTCCACCTGAAGAAAACCACATAGCCGATTTGTATCTCATGGCAGATCTACGCAACTTGACAAATTCATGAGTATGTGAAATACTTTGGCCTATTTCGAGTCCTCAAGCAGAAATTAGACACTTATTAACAAACATCACATAAGTTTATTCATGCCTCAAAATGAAGAGCACCATGTCCCTTAGATATTCCTCAACATTTCTGCTGCTTGTAGCAATGTGTGTCATGACCTGCTACTTTAATGGTTGATGAAGTGGACCTGTGTAACACGCACTACCAGTGTGGATGCAATCATGTCCCCCAAAACGAAAGACCAAACAACTCTGAATTGGGTTGGCAAAATGCATAGATAAATGTTATGTGGCGTTTCCCAAGGATCCTCTCTCTTACCCTTACTTGTTTACATCTATATACATTGCTTAGCACAGCTGATTACGTATAATAGGAATTGTAACTGATAAAACTTAGAGGACCTGTGGCCCACATGCAATCAAGATTAATCCCGATTAGTGTGCATGGTGTCTTTATAATCTATATGATTCATGCATTGTACAATGCACTTTTCCAAAGTCACAGCAAGGTACTTTAGCAGTATGATTTTTGAAATGGGCCAACCCCCTGAGCCATCTTGTTACTGATTTTGTTACTGGATGCCATCAGTGCCTTTTTCACCAATGTTGTTCTAACTGTGTTAGTAGCCTGGGTGGCTGATACGTCAATCCTCTGCTTGCTGGCAGAATTTCTAAAAGGTGACTAGACTTGTGGATTTGCCAACACATTAGCACATATAGCAAACCAATAGATTAAAAGGAAATCTCAAATCTCTGTCTTTAGTTACTGGTCAGCATTTGACATGGTACATAAGGATTGCAAGCAACGGAAGCTTCAATTATGGTTTAGCCAGTAATCATCTAGGTTTTGAATTACATTGAACTACTTGGACAGCTACATGCACTGGGGATGGTGCTGGACAAACATGCAAATACCAGTCATTGATGGCCTGAAACATGATTGTTTATAAATTAATTGTGGTGGTGTTTATTGGTGATATTTTTTTAAAAGTTATTCAAGAAACGATGTGTATTCATATTTAATCAGATATGCTTTGGTATTGAGGTATAATGTAATTTTGGGACAGTTGAATTTCATTGTATTTTCTTTAAAAATCATTGATGTAAAGTGATAAAATATGCTAAAGAAAAGTGTGTTAAATTTACATCCGAGGTTAGGTGTAGAGGAATGATGAAATTTTTGATCAATTTCCGATTTATTGACATGCCCATGAAAAGCCTTGATCACATCGATCACTGGATGATGAGGATCTTGCTCTGCTTTAAGTGGAACAACACAGGAATTCTGAAGCTACAATGGTTACTCATTTGTCTTGAAGTCCTTTGACTAGCCTTATCCCATATGAAGAAAGGAAAGAACTACAAGTAATTTCTTAGTCCAGGCTAGCCTTTTGCCACTGAATAATCTAGCGATCATTACACCAATGTCCATCTTTACAAGCTATGAAATGCTAGCCAACACCTATAAACCTCTCGTCTTTGTATGCTTCGGATAACCGAACTCTGTAAGGATGCTCAATGAGTTAATAGTTTGAGGTTGTGCTCGACCTACAGTCAGAGTTTTGAATCCCAGCATGGCATCTGGGCTGTTCAGCTTTTTCAAGCCGCAGGGGGTCACCAGCAACTACCACATATTGTCAGTCAGTAGTCTTATGACACACAAATATATTCCTTTCTATATTATTTTCATTCAGTGGCTTTAAATGTGTGCTTAACAGTGCCTGCGTTACAAGCGGTTTACTGGAGCCCTTCCGGCTTTCATGTCTCTCAGGGTATACAGAAGTGTTCTTCTCACCTAGTCGCCTTTTAAAATGTGTTTCTCCGCATCAGCATCCTGCTGACAAAGGATTTACAGCTTTTCAGTGGGCATCTAGTGTTTCAGCTACCTGCTGACTGTCCCTCTCATGATAATCAGCAGCTATTAGCCCTTAGCTGCACTTCCTTGTCTCCATATAATGTATGCCCCCCA
Source organism: Ambystoma mexicanum (assembly GCF_040938575.1). Taxonomy (NCBI): domain Eukaryota; kingdom Metazoa; phylum Chordata; class Amphibia; order Caudata; family Ambystomatidae; genus Ambystoma; species Ambystoma mexicanum. The sequence continues at coordinate 760,295,014 of NC_090937.1, read as the reverse complement.
CAGGTGCCTCAGACTTTTGTTTTCTGCTCTAAGCAAGGGGGTACCCCAACCGTCATGTTGAAATGAGCCCCCATGAGCCGTGACACATCTTCAGCCATGCCTTACGCTGACTCAGCCCTTCATCCTTCTCTGGTAAATTTAGTAATATTGAGTTCAGTCATAAAATGATTCTTAATATACTGCAAAAAAAGGAAGCAGGCCTGAAGTCCTGTATAAAAGGGTATTATTATTTCCTCATCAACATGGGCATTCCTAGTAAACTCATTGACCTGACCAAGGAATGCGACTGGGGGGGGGGAGAAGGGCTGCATGCAGGGGTAAGAATTGAGACCAAGGACTGAGGAAGAGCACTGGGACTAAGGAAGATGACTGGAAACAAGGACCAGGGCCCAAGGGCAAAGCATAGAGGACTGGGACCAAGGACTAGTGTGGAGGACTGGGACGAAGGACTGAGAAGAGGCCTTTGACAAAGGCCTAGTGGGGAGAACCAACGACGACGCAGGAGGACTAGGACCAAGGGGGAGGGCTGCAGACTAAGGGGATGGCATGGCTGAGGACCAGGGAAGGGGGAGCAGGGCCTAGGACTAAGGGGTGGTGGGGGCCAGGGCTGAGGACCAAGTTGGGAAGGCCAGGGCAGAGGACAAACGCGCACTAGGAGCAATGGCTCGAAGAAAGAATGAATGGTTGGTGGAAACACATACAAAATATTCTGCTGCCAATGCATGCCAGTAGAATTAAAAGTTGCCATGCCAACCAAATATTCTGCTTCTCAACACCTTTCTCCAGCAGGTGGTGCTCAAGGGCACCATTTGTGCCAGATCTAATAATAGCAAGATAGCATGCATGCACACCAAAAAGGAAGACGAGTAGAATTAAGATGCATTTGACTCCAATCCAAAAGCCTGTATACTAAGCAATACTTAAGCAAATTTTGTTTTTACAACTTTCAGCCAAAGCTAATATGAAGAACATATACCAAAAAAAATACCAATAGGCGCAGGGGACCTCTTCAATGGGAAAGGATAAGCTTTACAAAAGTGTGTTTTTAAAAATGCATTCAGTTGAAGCTAAACCAAATGTAGGAACGTTGTCCATTGTGTGGGCAAACGGAAGGAGAACGCGATCTCAAGTTTTTAAAATTATTTTCTCATGTTGCTTCTCAACTGTGGTCTTTTGAAGTAGAAATGTACAACTGTTACTTCTCCCAATGGTTGGGTACAATAAGGGCTCTTGTGTTTGACACATTGATTAGAGATGTCTGTTTTTGCAATGGGTTGGTTTATTTAGGGATGTAGTAATTCGGGCATATTCCCTTCTAGACTACTACAGGGCCCTTTGCAACAAGAGTGCCAGAATTGGGCATGGCATTTGGCAGTAGACTAACCTTTGTATGGCATCATTCTCCCTCTGAACATTTCCCAGAACCCATCATCTTTCTCACACTATATCAGGGAAGCGAGGTTGAGGATAGCTTTCATCCTTGGTGAGTATGGGGGAAATCTGCTTATGTGTCAAATGATATTAGAATCCTTCATTTATACTATTCCCAATTTCTTGCTAACCTTTTATTGTTTAAATTAATCTTCTCCCCCATGTCCACTCCACCCACCAGATCGATCCTTCATTTACCGTGTGCACTGTGCTGCTCACACCTGCTGTTCGCCCTCGCCCCTAGAACACTGTTTGAATAGATATGATGTAGGACATCTGTTGGAGAATCATTGCCCTAAGGAAACGATCCTGCACCTTGTCTCACCATAAGGAAGCTAAATCGGGCAAATACTGCACAAGCTTGCCGTCCCATCTTTAGCAGGCAAACATTTATCCTCCAAAGGAGGGGGAGGTAACAGAAGTTATTTGATGCTTTTCTCGTGTCGTAACAGTTTTCTGCAAGACTTTGAAAGCGCAGGTATGTGGCTTTTCTTTAATGCCACTATGGTCCGTAACCATCGAAATATGGTCCCCAGCAGTAGGGCCGTGCCGTCACTGCATAGGCAGGCACGCTAAGCCCAAGCCATTTGACACAAGAAAAATTGATGCATCTTCCATTTGAGAAAGAATCAACTGAACCCAGTAATCAAAATTAACAGAGCTCAGTCGCTAGGAATACTCAGACTGAACAAGCAGCTAGCTCCTTGTAATATCAAAGTTCTAAAACTACGCTGCATAAAAATCTACACTGAAGAGGCACAGAAGATATGGCATGCATTGGCTAGCTTGACTGCATGGTCCACATTTCGGGACTTGACGCAAGCTACAATTGCCAGAGTGACAAAATGACTGCAGGAGTAAAAGGATGGTTAGTGGCATATGCGCTGACTCCTAGCACTACTAACCATCAGTGATCCCAATCAAATATGAAACCGGCGAAGCCCGACAGGTTTGCCTCCTTCGTCACTTAGGGTAACTTATGCAGGCTATACTCTTCAGGAGGGATGTGAGCTTAGAAGCAACACAAACGACACTAGGAGGGTGCCAATCAATAAAAATGTCCAAGTTTCTATAAGAATAGTTGTGTGCATTTTAATTTTTATTAAAGGTCCTAAGAAAAATGGCGACGGGCCCACCCCTGCAATGGAAAACACTGATAGACTTCAGAGGGACTCTCTGGGGTTATAGAGAGGGGCAAAGATTTCAGCAACAAAATGTCAGTTACTGAATAGGTCTTTCAAAAGAGAAAGAATGGGTGCTTTAAAGCCCCTAGGCTTGTTGAGGTGGACCAGTTGGAAATGGTATCTTCAACTTCCTATGTTCTTGTCTTTTGGGCTCAACAGTGCAGTCAGGCTTCGAATCGGGAGTCTGGGCTCCTTCGGTGCCGGACCCGGGTCAGGTTGGAGAGCCCCAGTGACTGATTACGATGCAGTGCAGTTTAACAGCGATGACTGCGGGTCCCTAACTCTGGGGGTGGCAGAAGATGGCTGGTAAACGGTGCTGGAAGACTTGGCAACCTCGGGTGAATAGAAGCAGAAGCTGGCCCTCTGTGGCGACTGGGCTCAGCTGGATTAACAGCACATCCGGTACTGTAGCCGCAATGGCTTGGAGCTCAGGGAAGCTAGTTACCAAGTGGTGGTGGAGTAGAAATGGGTATGTTCGATAACTCAGTGGGTCTAAAATGTCAGCCGACCTTTGGTCGTTGAGTGAAACCCCTGGACTCCACTTCATATTCCTCTCTGGAATCCAGACTGTTACATAGGGCTCCTCCCGGAAGGACCGGCTGAAAGACTATACCTAAAAGTCGGCAGTGGATTTTCCATCAGGAAATGGATGTACCGTTCCAGGTCCGCACCCGCGAATAATTCTCCACTTTGGGCAACAGTGAGGTACAAATGGATCCCTTTCAATGCCATGGCATTCCTACATGGTCTTGCCTTCTTTTCCAGAGCCCCCCCCCCTCAGTCTCCTGGTGTAGCGGAAGGTCCCTGTTTTACAGCTGCATCTCCAGCTACTGATTTCCCATGACCCTTTCTCATTGTCACATATACATACCCACATCTAAATTCTCCAATCTGAGTAACATTAGTGCAGAACTGTTTCTGGAGGCAGGAGATTTTATTTGTGCAGCATGATTGTTGAAAGAGGCACATTTTTAGTATTGTGCGGAACTGGAGGATGGGGTGGCCATTTCAAACCTCTGCTGAGATTGAGTTCCAGGTGTTTGGGGCGCGGCAGGAGAAATGACTGTTTGCAAGTCTTCGCTTAGCGGTCTAGTTTAGACTCCAACCTTTTGATAGTTTTGCTACGTGAGGTGTGAGAGCCTCCAGCGGTCTAGAGTTTAGCCGCTAAGTATGTTGGTCTACCATTCGAGACTGCTTTGTAGGTGATGCATGCAGTTTTGAATACGAGCCTAGTTTGGGGGGGGGGGGAGGTAGTGAAGTTTGTGCAGTTTTTGAGAGATACAGATTAATTTGCAGGCATCTGCAATTAGGCAGGCAGTGGCGTGGTAGGCTGCTCTGAGGGGGGCCAGGAGCACGGCTGGAAGGTCACATCCAAAAATATGGATTTTTCCTTTACTTTATTGTTTAAATCATTGTGTGAATATTTGATAAAATATATGTGCAACTGAGTTTTTGGAAGTACTATCAAGTGCACTGGATGATTTATTTCAGAACTGTTTCATTCTAGTTGGAAACCTGTACAAATAAATGCCACAATTTGCTTGACCATTTCATGGGAACATATATTGCTCATGGGTTTGAATGGACCAGAGAAAGATCTGGTAACCATGCGATAATTATAGTGGTAGTATAGTTTTGTAATTGTATGAGTATGCATATATTATCTTTACACAATTTTCTGGATATTTTGATTCCCTTTTATGGATATAGGATCTGCTGTAAGATGTCCCGTAAGCCTTAATAATAGAACGAATAAACGGACATCATTAAATGAGATTCAAATGATCGAGAGAATGCATATAATGAATTCAGATGAAAAGCATATGAGATTTTATAAGTTATCCCCGTTTTCGTTTTGCTTATTAGGTGGTGCGTGTGCCACCAATAAGCCGAAACTATTGCACAAGACTGCAGACGGTGAGAAATGGCATTTCAGGAGGGACACAAAGCTTCTCTGTTTTGTTTAGTTATTTGCCCACCAATTGTCTGCCCATTGGGGTGCTAATCCATATGTGGCCATTCCCACCCAGGTGCTGCCCCTCCCTGCCCAAAATTCGGGGAACTAAGTTTGAGCTTGCTTTAATCAAACCGTACCATCAAACTTTGCACTCGAAGTGCCTGTCAGTGTTTTTTTTTTTTCAAGCATTCTTCTGAAATGTAATGACTTAGTTGGAGCTGTACATTGGCTACTTGCTGTAATAAAAATGTCTCAACCAGGTCTTCCTTTAGCCACTCGATTTTCAAGCACTCTGTGCGTCCGTCACGGTAGTCCTGTCAAAAACAAGCATTGGCAAAGCCAACAGTTTTGGGGTTGTGTATAATTATTAGGCATTTGCCAGGCACTGCTATTAGATGCCCAGGTACTTGCACCATTTTGCACCTGCTACCATCAATAACCAGTTAATAACAATACGGCAGTGCCTGGAAAGTGTCTTTACCAGGGGCGTTGCTAGGGGGGGGCTAAGGGGGCTATAGCCCCTGATCTTTTGGTTGTAGCCCCGGATAGAATCTCAGGAGCTACAGCCAAAAGACTAGCTAGCCCCCAGTCCCAACAGTTCCGACATCAGCTTAGCCCCGGGTCTTTTCCAGACCTAGCAACTCCCCTGGTCTTTACCATGCCTACACAGAAGCCCAAACTGTTGGCATTCCCAATGCTTGTTCTTATTATAGTTGTTTGTTTTGGGGTTGCTCAAAATGTAGTTAATTTTTTTAAGATATCAACTTTTGGCAGATGTATCTGAATCAGCTATGTACTATTGGTGGAACCCCTCTGCAGCATCCAACCTTTCCATGAGTCTAAAGGTAGTCTCTGTTGATGTTCATGTGGGAGGTTGTACATGACATTTATATGAAAGCATTACAAATGTAATATGTTCATATTCCATATAGGTGCTTGGTTCAAATCGTATCTGATTCTGAAGCAAGTCATCTTCCTGGGGCCCTAGTCGCCATAAATGCAGGCAAGGATTACTGCTGTGCCTCTATGTGTAGCACAGCATGTTAGGGTTTGAGATGTTGACGACAGTGGAGAGACAGACACCAGTCAAAGCTAGTGTGGCTGGATACTGCTCGCCAGTACATACAGTGCTCACTTGAGTGTTCGTGTGGAGGGTGTCCAGCAGCGTCTGACCTTCAAAGGCCCGAGACACTGGGCAGCAACAGCTAAGTGAAAATTAACTTTCTATCACCCTGTGACCTCCCTACTTGGCTCTCCGGGCTCCTTCGCTCTCTCTGCGGGTCACCCCCTCTTTCAATTGTTTCTGGTACAGAAGTAGTATTCCCCACTGAAACGTAGATGACCCGTCACTAGATGTGCAGTGTATAGACATTGGCTGGCAGTAGTGTTCAGAGTCCAGCTGAGATTGTGCAGAGCCTTGCCTCGGACTAGGCAGTCAGGCTGGGCAATTCTCAAAGTTCGGTTAGGAAATGCTCAGAGCTTGGCCAAGAAGAGGAGCAGCAGGCCAGGCATTTGCAAAGCCAGGCCTTTCGGAGTACATAGCCGGGCATTCGGACCAGAGGGCCACGTCAAGTGTTTGTAGCCCCTGGCCCATGGAGTACTAGAGGCTTCAGAGTTTGAGGGAGGTATGGTAGAATACCTGTGGTTTAGCGTGTGCTAAATGTTTGAGACTCCTATTGGGCTCAAAGGTCATTGTTTAGCTGAGCTTAATTCTTAAGGGCTATCATGATACACAGCACAGAATCCTGCTGCATTGTGTCTGATTGCCCTGCCGCTGCTCCTCTCCTGCAGAAGGCTTCGAACACCCGGAACTTAGCCAAAAACACATTGTGTATTCTGCAGCTTACTTGCAAGATCCGGCTGTCGCTTTCAAACGTCTCTCGGCTGTTGTTCAGGCAAGGCTTTTCATCATGCATTAATCTTGCCTTCTTTTGCACTGATTAGCTACATTAGTCTTGTTACAGTACATTTATTTTCATCATGTATGCATTTTGTTTATGAATAGAAGAATTACTCTTCTTTGGAGAGTTGGAGAGTTCGTTTTATGTTTAAATGTATGAGAAGTTCAATTTAAAGTGGAGCAAAAGTGATACTAAGTCGATACATAGTGTGAGCAAAATATTGCACATGGATTAGAAAGTTATTTATAATGAAAAAACATTTAATGAAATCTATAATCGTGTCGGTTTATTTACTGAATTATACATGGTAACTAGCTGAATCATGTATTTTTCTCTCATCACTATGTTGACTGTATGTCTTTAACTCTTAACTGCATTACTACAGCTTCGCAGGATGCATAATGGGATGGCTCAGTGAAATGATATGATACAAAGCTTTTAGACTATGCCCATCACCACCATAGTGGTGTTACGATGCCGGGGCTAGTAAGGGAAATCGTGTATTGAGCCCCTCCTTCAGGTACCCAGACCTTGGTCTGTGGAGAAAGGGAAACTCTAGAGTGAGGATAGGAAAACTGACAGAGTAGCCGTTGGAAAGATACAGAAGGATTCAGGGAAATGTAATACAAATCATCTTGTGCCTGGAGATGCAGTGAGTACTGTGATGAATACCAGGGTATTGTCACAGCTCCGATGGGGGGGGACCCCCTTCCCATGAGGCCATGGAAGTGAGGGTGGTACTCAGCGGGTGGATCTCGTGGGAAGGGAATCTCTCCATAGGAGCAGTGATGACTATCCTGGGAGAACATGGTATGCACCCCTCCCACCTCTGTCCTATCACCCTACACCATCCTCTATAGTTTCCCACAAGTCCATATATTTCTGTAGGGCAGAAGACCCCATTTACATAAAACATGCTGGGATGAGGAAGAGTGAAAACTATCCAGAGGGAGTACCTTTAGATACTAACACAAAGAAGATTGGGCAAGGAGGAAAATGCCCACCGCGCAACCAACATATACTGTGCAGTCAATCAGAATCAAACTTAAAGGTAACAAGGACTATGTGGCAAGGCAGATCCTCCCTGGGGGGAACCGATAGCTGGCTGGAGGCTCGTCACGGAAAACAAGGGAGACTTGCTGAACACACAGTGTTCAAAGTTGTCCTGGCTGGAGAATTGGAGGCCCGGGAGGTACCTCGAGCCAGACCACGTGGTCGGAGCAAGAGGCACGAGCCGAGAGGGACTAAACCTGGAAACACTGCGAGGAGATGCGAAGAGCGCAGGAAGCTGCATGGAAGCCCACTGCAAGCAGAAGCAGTCCCACGAAGGCAACCAAGCAAGCTGGTAATGCCACAAAAAAGTACCTATGTTGCCGTAGCGGGTGGTAATGATTACAGAGAACGAAGAAGGCAGTTGGGGAAAATCGAGGAACCCCTTCTTCCTCATACCAGTACTTGAAGCAAATATACAAAGCAGACATATGCGAAACCGTGCCTGACAGGCTAGTGAACCAGGCCTGGCTACGACATACGATAAACCCAAAGGAGGGGTCCACAAGTACAGCGCGTCAGGGTCTGGGACCCAAATGAGGTCGGTGAAGCACTGCAAGAAGAATATAGAAGGGTCAAGGACCCCATGCCATTTAAAGAAGCATGCACACCAGGGGCTGAGGCGTACAACAAGTCAGGGATGCCCGGAGACAGCAAAAGGGTGTCAGGGACCCACTTGAAAGCGAGGTAAGATACAGAGCAAGTCTTGTAGACCCTGATATATCCCAGAGGGGTCTAGGACCCACACAATAGAGAGAGAAAAGGACAAAAAGCAGCGGTAAAGGGTTAAGGACCGATGGCTAAGGGACAAACTTTTTGGAAAATGAGAGCTACCATCAAGTCTGGCAGGATATTGAACCAGGCTTGATGCAACACTGGTGAACTTTGCTTTTTGTTGTTTTGTGGAATACAACTTCTGGTAAGAAGAAGAACCATAACAAAGTCTGGCAGGATAGCAAACCAGACTTGATAGGACATTTGTGAAGTGGAGAAAGAACAGGGTAAGGGACTCCTGCTCCCTCACTCCCTCCCTCCCTCTCTCCCACCTCCTGACTGATACTTGAGAACTGTGCTTCGTTTTTGCCAAGAATTTAACATTTTGAAATGAACTTTAAGTTGAAGGACAGAACGAGAGAAGCCTCCTTCTAGAACAAGAAGACCCCAGTTTTCCTTAGTTAATATAGAGTGAAAGGGACAGAAATCGGTTTTGTCACAGGGAGGTGGGCACTTTATTGGGCATCCTGACAGAGTCCTTAGTCTTTTTGTTGAGGTAGGAAACCCCTTTTAGAAATAGGACCAGAAAGATTTTTCTTTTAATTAAGTCTTTGCCAACAAATATGCCACTGCTGTTGAAGACTTGTACTTCTGGACCCTTACAGTACTTAGAGGTGGATACTTGGCATGTGGCGTTATCAATGTATAGGTGTGGTTGTGTGGCGAATGCACGGGCAGATCATCAGATCTCTTACAAGTTTGTGTTTTCTGACACTGTGTTTGACCTCCGGTTGGTTGATGCGGGCATGGTATAGGTTGATTTGGGTGTTTACCCACTACTCTTCCTTATGAGAGCCTTGAATCCAAATGTGCATTTTTTTAACATGGGCATTTCTTTTTTTTAATTCTGGTTGTTTTGAGTTCTAATGAGGCAGTGTCCACAGAATAATGAAACACACTAGCTGTACATAAGGGCACCCTAACCATCTAGCAATCGGGCAGAAGGAATCTGCTATAGAAAACGATATGATGACATACTTGCCTATAAGAACATTAAAGAAAGGTTCTGGAATAGCCACGAGACATAAGGCAATATTATGTACAGTTGTAACTCGTAGCGTATTAAATCTCCACCATTAATGTGTTGAGAAGTGTCATCAAATTATAGTGTAGCTCGTATAGGGTCCAGTGTATACCCACCTAGTTTCACCCACGTGTAATTAAAGAAGTGTGAAGACCCAGTGGATGGTATGGTGACGGAAATCCCTACTGGAGTATGCCTGGTTTCACTTTTTTATGAAGAGATGGTATTGGGCATTGAGGCTCAGGTGTAAGGGGCTGGACACAGGGCTGATCTGCTCGAAACGCACACACTATGGTCCTGGTATCTTGCAGATGCAGGGCTGTTTCATAAACTGAAACGGAGATGTGATAAACTACAAACCTTTTATTACTGTAGCAAGAGAGAAACATATTAAACATGGGAATATGGCTCCAGGTGCCAATACATATGAATCGAGCAGAAATGACTACTTGTACCAATATACTGGTTTAAGTTTAGCACTATCCCTCTCCGCCACCCCCCACCCCTCCCCTCCAGCTCCCCTAAATGGCATTATCAGATCTTGAATGTTACGCCTCTTATTTGGCCCTTAGATGTTGGCATTCCCTGTTCATGCAGGGTCAGAAACTGAAGGCTAATGTAAAATTGCTTTTAAAGATTGGAGGTTAAAGGGATCTGCAGTTGTAGCTTTCCTGATGTTAACCCAAAATGCTGGAATTGCTCAGGCCGTTGGCACAATGAAAACAGTTTCGGCAAACATCCAACACCAGGAATGCTGATGCAAGGATGTTGAATCAGTGGCTGATAGAGCTTGCATTCCCACCTCTGCTGCCGGGTGGTATCTAACTCCATGTTCATGCAGGGTAGCCACTGGTGATTGGGGAATATTCTCTCACAACTCCAAGCATATGTGCCACCTGCTTCTTGGACACATCGTAATGCCCACAAATGTGAGATTGGTCCCAACAGAATCTTCCTCAGCCACTGGATAAATATTTCAACAGAGGCCCAATAACACACAGCAAAGCAATTAAAGTCCTTGGAGAAATAGTATGCTGTGGAAGGTGAACACCCACACTCTTTTAACAGGAAAAAGCAGTTTGGCTCTTTTTGTCACAGATTCCTACCATCTCAGGATGACAGGACTCTGTAAAATTAAGTCTTACTGGCTAGATGTGCTCCATTGGTATGAAGACTGAAAGATGGCTGCCTTGCCCTTAAAGGTTGAATGAGCACTCTGGGGGTTCCACGTGGAGAGAGAAAACAGCCCCTCTGCGCCCTTCTAGTGCTGAACCTTATTCAGCCTATTCACAGGTCCTGAGGAAGAGGAAATACGGCAAGATCCTTCTGGTTCCCCCTGGGATTTTTTGCTCACCTTCTTCTCCCCCCCGCAACCCCACGATCCGAGTGGCCTAGCCAATCCGTGGGATGGTAGGAAAAATCCAACCAATGGGCGTTGAAATCACCATAGGGAAATGCCCTCTCATTTGGCTTTCAGCCTTGTGTCAGAGACCATCTGACATGCCTGAACCTTTGCGTCTGTTCTCACTTTCTGACCAGGGACTGCATTGTGTACAAATGCACATCCAGGTACCCATGTGTGGAGCGGCTTCAAGCTAATGGCCAATTCATTGAAAAAACAGACCTCTGCATGTCCTCGGTAGGTGAGATATCACAAAATAAAGGGATATTCATTAGGACCTTTCATCCATGCCCAAAATCGGGATGAAACCTGGGCTGGGGAGCTCTTGGGTGTGGGGCTCAGCATCAACGGGGGTTTTCCCCACAAACAGGACATCTCCCTTCAACCACCTGGCGTACAGAGTGTGGGGATGCCATCACTCTAGACAGAGTACAGTCTTTGACTCTTTGCTAAATGGTGCAGCCTGCTGGCCCACACAATTGTTGAATAGTTAAATCTAGGAATTGTAAATGTTTTACAATAATCAGCTGTTGCTTCATTTGCAAAAAACACATGGATTATAAAGCAAGCAGAATTATATCTGAAAGACACCCATTCTCTAAAATGCCCTCTCTTAGTGCATTTGGGGAGACACTTTGGTTCTGAACCCAGAAATAAGACCACTAACTTCGTGAATCTGAATAGATGGCTATTTGCCCATATTCGTTGGAGGCATGATGCAGATGGCGGGGATGACTACCGTCGACTTAAGAAAGGTCTTGGGTATAAAATAGACATCTAGGATTGGAACCTACATTATTCTCATTTATCAGGCTTAATATCTTACCAGACAGTTTCTGGAGTGACTCACAACTATAAGACACTGCAGCGTTATCTAATACAGTGTCCTGATCCAGCGCTCAGAAACTGGATTTTATTCATTCGTTTAAATCATCTTCTGGTTCTGGCAGAGACGGGTCCCATGCAGAGATTACCACTGGAAAGTAGATTTTGCCACATATGTTAATTAAAACATGTTCCTGAATCCCCGAAACTTGTCATGACCGAATGTAAGTTATTGGGAATTTTATATATGTGTAACCTGGACCCTTTTATTAGTGATTATGATTCTATAAAGATTAAGGGTTTTTGGCATTACTGCCTCAACTCCGGTCTTGAGACCTTCCATATTTCAGTTTACCGCAGTTGGACTTGTGTTGCCAGACTTTTGAAGTTTGATAATGTTTAAAGTTTTAAAAGTATTTAAATGTTAAAGTAGAAGTTTTTTTTGGGCTACGTTCAAGTACAACGTTCTGTGACGTGAAGAGGCACAGGCAGAAGTGAAAGTAAGGAAACCGTAAGTTTATTTTATAGAAGCGGACCACGGCCGCCCAACTACATCAACCGTAAAGAACGTGGAACCTGGCCGGAAGTAAACACGCCAGGGTTCCATTACAACAGAATGCCTACCATGTCTTATTTATTCAATCACTGTTCTCAAAACGGCTCAAAGCCACAGGTGGGGATTCAAACTTCTTACTCCATGGAGCACTGTCTGTTGTCTACAAAAAGAAGTTTGGTTCCTTAAAGGTGCCAAACACACATGGGTATCCTATCTAGTGGTTAAGTAATACTATAATACTCAAAAAATACAAATTGTATTAGTCCTACAAAGTCAATAAAAAGTCATCATAAAAATGATCATATCACATAAAAAAATCAATCAACCTTAAAACAACACAAGTGAATCAACCTAAGTGGGTTCTATTCATAGATTCGATCTTGGGTCAAACCTGTGTAGTCTAATCACACTGAGATCCCTTAGCCTTAGATGTTAATGGCTATTGCGTATTTTGAATTTGTAGATTCCCATTATTATTCAATCTACATATGTTTCAAATTGTAATTAACTATTTGGTGTAAAGTTGTCCCCATTAAATCGCTTCCTAAACACTGAGATAGGTATCTCCCCAAACCCAGCAGGTGGGTTATGCCAGTCTCTAATAAATACAGCTACATATTCTTTTTTTTCTTTTTCCTTTAGTCTCTCCTTCCCTGTTCACATTCTGTCCGTTTGCATGTATGGTCAACCAATAGCAGAGAATACTGTGATTGGGACGAAATGACTTCTGTCTTGCAGCAATACAAGGATGAGTAGAGGCTAAAACACCCACTCAGCCCTCACATGTCTACAAACCTAGAGCCAACACAATCCTAAAGGTAAAACAGGCACTGTCAAGAGAGATACCTTTTTTGGCTTTCGTGGTATCGTGAGCCAAAGGCAAGGATATTCTCTTAAAAGGGGGGTAAATGTGGTTGAGTAGCAACCCAAACAGCAAAGTGTAATATTCCAAAATAAAGGAATGTCCAATCATGGTTCTATATAGATCTATACCTCAATCAGACACACCATGTACAGTACTAACCAGAAACACTGTAAAAACCCACCCCTGTAGAAGAAATATGCACATATAGAATAGATACAGCACGCTGGGTGACGAAACGAGTGGATAAGGGCTAACAAAAGACCACAATCTTCAAAAGGATATTTTTTTGAATTGCAAAAAGGGTCTCAAATTACCTATTCAGTATCTAGGGCCCAAAGATGGTCCAGAGGAGCAGATATCGGTTAAGGGTACTGTTGCAAATGTCTTGGTGATTCAAGGGCATTGAACCAGGATTCTTTGCATCGATCATGGTGTCTGCTCGGGTCGAGGATGCAGCAGTCGCGATGGCCCAGCAGCAAGCTGGCATTGGGTTGGGGTCCAACGTAATGTGGCCTTGAATAGTCTACTCCCGCTGTGCAGATCGGGTGGTGCCCAGGTTTATTTGGCAGTCACAGTTTGATGTCTGTGATCTGGTACCAGGGTGCGCAGGGAAGGGTTCTATGTGATTTTATTGAATGAAATTACAGAGAATGAATTAATAACGAAACTTTAATTACAAAAAAAGGTGGTTTTATTTTGTATTTGGGGGTCCACTCATCCCAAACCCCCCATTTCCCCATGCTTTTAAACCCACCCCAACCCTCTCCCCACCTGTTTTAACCCCTTACCCCACATGTTTTTTTTATTCAATATTTCGAGTGGATTGTGTCCTCAGACGTATTCCACATCTTTGACATGTAATGTCAAAGATGTGGAATACGTTGGAGGAGCATCCAATCGAAAGGACGTTACCAGTTGGTAAGTAACTTGTTCTTTTTCATTGTAAATGTTTTTGTTGTTGATGCATTCTCTGTTTTTTATTCGTTATGATTATTGGATACCCAGGCATGTGGATCGACTGGCAGGAGCAGCGATTAAGAACCTGGTGTTTTGGACGGCGGCTTGAGAAAGGCAAGGCAGCAGTACTTGTCGGTTCGAGTCGAGGCAACAACGTGCTTCTGGCATGGAGCAGCGGGGAATGGAGTCGAACAACGGACAACGTTTGAGAGAGCAATGTTCACTGAAGGGCAGAGTCAAAGGATCGCTCTAGCTCGCTCAGCGTCAAGCACGCATGAGTCATGGCTCGGAGCAGGTCATCTTCAACAACAGGGACCCTGGCTGTTACAGGTTCCAAGGGCTGAGAGTTCCACTCCAGGGTCACATGGGCCAATGTCAGTCCTTTCCTTGGACTACCAAATAAATGGGGAGGATGGGGCACACCTTCAGAGAACCTACAACACAGTGAGGTCCTAGCCAACAGGGTGGCTTGCAGATGCACAGGCTTTTGGTCCAGCAGCAGAGCTCACCCTCGGTGTTCCCTTGAGATGGTAGGGGGACAGCGCTTGCCTCCACCTTGGTACACCTGCCTTCACCAAACAACTGTAGGATTTTAAAAAGGAGTGTCCTCTGAGCAGGGTCCAGTGACATATTCTCAAGTGATGATTCAAAGATGCTTCAAGATGATTCAGAGAAGTAGTGTGGACCCCTTCCTTAATAGGCAAAAGTATTCAGGTGATTGGACTAAAACTAGCCTGTTTTAGGGATCCAGTTCCTGACCTTGACATCAGTGGACTTTGCCCATTTTATGACACACCCGAAGTGCTTTGCTCCAGAGAAAGTGAAGGAGACCGGAAAGCAAAAGAGATTGAACATGGTGGAATTCTCCTTCCCTTAAGCAGAATTCCCCTGACAATTCTAACTCCGTCCCTGCGCTCTAAGAACAAAGCCCTTTAGAAATGCAGCCCCATCGGGTGAGGCCTGGCTCTTTTTGAAAAGGCGTGCCCTTTGATTCCTGTTCTCAGACCAAACGTCCTGCGGAGTGACTGTCCCTGGAATAAGAGGGATACCTGCCCTTACAAAGGAACAATGAGAGGCAATCCCACCAGGCTTCATTCCTGCAAGTAGGTCAGGGTCTAGCCCGTCTGGCAGAATACACATAACCCTTCCATAGCTGAACTGGGCACACAGGGCTGACACATGTGCAATATCAATTCAAAAAGGGCTGGGATAACTCTGGGAGACACTGGCCGCCACACCCTAACTCTGCTGTGGCTTATCTTTACAGTTTAGCATGTCACCAGAACAGGATCTTCAGAGTTATGCAGTATTTTGAACTCTGGTACATATCTTAAATGCAGCCCTTGTGTTTCAGAGACTTGGATGTCGCTGTAGCTGTCAAGCGGGCACCTGTAACCTCTGAACCTGCTCTGTGCCAATGGTAGAGTAGGTAAACTCTTTGCTTTTGGCAGGGAGCTTATGAAAGGGGAATCGGATTAGATGATTTCCCTTTCAGAGATGGAATTACCCATTACCGGCATCATTTTATTATTTATTTATTTTTTAAAAGCCAGGGCTTTCACACCCTTGCCGGATGGCAGTTCATCACAATGATCTCTTAACTCAAATTTAAAATTGACGCATTGTGATCATGCTCAACTTGGTCTATACTTTTTATGGCATTTTGGCATTTCAGTACAACTAGTTTTGCTTTGGTCACTTGTTCTCAATTTCGTACAGTTAACTTGTCCTTATTTTCATGCTGGCTGTGCCCCAAAATAACTATGAAGCCCAGTCACAAAATATGCCGGTGTTCATGTTAAACATGTGCATTCTCCTAGTGCCCAACAAAAATGACTAGCCCCGTCTTAACAATATACTCCTACATTTCCACTCTAAACCCCATTTTCATGCTGCTTGTGCCAATAGAATATCATGAGGGCTGTTTTGGGATGATGTGCCAAATCTAGCCTCCTTTCATTCTGGGTGTGCTCTTGCTCTCATTTGGAGGACAGGTGAGCGGTTCAGACAGTCATCCCTGACACAGGCTTCCCTTGGTCTATGGAGGAGAGTAGGAAGCTTTTCCGGAATCCACCTGCCAAAAGCAACAGCCACCGGCAACATATTTTAAAAAAATGTGTACTAGTAGTTATGGAAGGTGGTGGCCCGTGGTGCGGCTTGGATGCTGGGCACTACCTATAACGACATTTCTTTCCTTGTTTCATAAAATTGAGTTGTCGCATCACTCCTTTCCAGTGTGTTAGTGGTCTGGGAAATGGAGCTGTGGCCTCCGATCTGCCTTGGGGTGTTGATGTTGGGGCACTGGGAGAGCGGCGTGGCATGTGCCTGGGGAGGGGGGAGGGCGCAGTGGTTTGCTGTTTTGGCAGGAGGGGTAAACATACCTCCTTCCTGTGTCCTGTCCTGCTAAAGCTCCTCATGCTGTGGAAAGATTCAGCCTTAAAGAGCTGATGGGTAAAGGGCAAAGGTATTTCCAGCAGTGTCTTTTAGGCTAATCAAGACATACTGTCCTTCCTCAGAGCCGCCAATTCACGAGTGTGAGAGGAGGGACAAGAGATCCGGCAGATCAGGCTGCTGCTCTGGAAGATGGAACATGGGTTATTAAAAAGTGAAGAGGGAGAAGTTGTATTCTTACTCGACAGTGACTACAACCCCTTCCCGGCCCATCAAGCATCAAATTAACAGCTGCCACATCTGCTGGCGCTACAGAACCGACATTGCTTTGGTGAATCTGAAAAGCTGGGATTAATATACAGCATAATACGACAGCCAACAATTTAGCCACTAGACCCAGGGTCTCCAACCAGAAGATTGCGAGCCACTGGTAGCTCGCCTGAGGCTTCCCAGTAGCTCCTCTCATCAGACACCTAAATTGCCATTTCGTGTTTATTCTGGTGTCTGATGTCCCTGGACCTCTTCCCCTGCCACCCCCTCTCCTCTTTCTGCAAAGCAAACAATTAAATGATGTCTGCATGGGGAGAGGAGGTACTGCATCTAGACTTCAAAGGCTCAGAGCGTGTCCCAACAAGGGATTAACTATCCATGACAAAAGTAAATGGGGGATGTGTGTTGTGGCAATGGTCACCAAAAAATGAAAATGATGGCTGATTAGAAAGGGAAGGGGTGTATAAGTCTGCATGCCATGTGAAAGAAAGCTGGGGCTGTGTTTTTCAGTCTCACTGTTTCTTTAGATTTTTTTTTGGTTGGCATTTATTTTGCGTGTTAGTAATTGAAGACTTTCAATCGGAATTGGGAACATAAAGCTACATCTGTAATAGTTTTTTGCTCAGCATGTCTGTGTGTGTAAGAAATCAATCCGTGTGAGTGCCAGCTCTTGCAAGAATAAAGAAACATCTAGTGGTACGTGTTGCTTTTATGGTGAAACTGTGAATTATGATTTTTATTTGCAGATACTAAGTTCTCTGTTTTAAGGCAGTACTCCAATTGTATTAAAGCTTAAGATGGAATTTTCCATGATATGGAGCTGCTCACCTCTATGCATGTCCTAACACAGGAATTCAAGCACTAACAGCAATTTTACATTTAAGTAAATGTGGAAAACTAGTAAATAGGAATGTAAAATAACATGTGCTATCAATACCAGGACTTAAAAAACATGCTTTTGGAGTTCCTTTTCAGCCTATATTTTACGAAACAAGAGGATCAATTAAGTAATTGGGCGAGAAATGTGAGCAGCGGTTTGTATGTATATATTTTGATATGTATGGGATTAATATTGTATTGGTCATAGCATAAACCTAGTTATTAAGTAACCGAGCACTGTACAAAACAGGGCAGTGAAGTACTAGGAGAGAATATTGAGGAGAGCCAATGGATGGGAGAGCAATTCATAGGGTTGATCCCCTTTGGCTATGTAAACAAACAGGGAGATCTAAAGAGATATCTGAGAAACATGTATGCATATGTTCAAATTCTGGAGGGGATTCTCAGCCTTTCCTACTTGGTTGAAATGGTGCAATTTAGGAGTACTGTTTTTGCAAAGAATTGGGCAAAACGCCACACAATTTACAAGTAATTCTCTAAAAACATGCAAAATCCAATAGATGGCTGTTCACGAACGGTACGCAGGAGATGCTGTCACTGCTACAGTAAAACACATGTTGATGAGATGGCAAACAATGTCGTTGTAAACAATTTTTGTGATGCTGCATCCCACAATAGTTTTGAAAGAGCTGTGATGTGCAAGCCAGGCATGACTCATTGGTCATGCACCAGAGTGACCTGCATGATTCCTGCAGTTCGAATCAGCTAGCTGTTCTCTCTGATACTGCCTCCTTCATAAAGGGCAGATGGGTGGCAGGTTGCTACCACAACCACACTCTTTGCTCAAAATCAATGTTAATATTATTCATGTATTGCTTGGTTTGGTTCAAATGTGATTTGTACACGTTTCAATTAATCGCTACAAAACAGAATGTTATTTTGAATGTTTTGTGTCCTCCACGTATTACTCATCTTATGATCATTATCCTTCCAGCTTCAGCTACTTTGGACATTTATTCTGTGTGCCATCTCGTTGAGTCCATGTCCCTCGAGGGCCAACGTTCGACTGTCGACGTCCTCATCAGTATAAGCGTCTTCCCCGTTGGCTCCATCAATGCCTAAGACTCAGGCTTCAAGAAGTGCCAAGACTGCCGATCACCGAACCCCACTGCATATGTCTGTGGTGTCTTGGAACCGGTCACCGTACCTCCGACTGTAACTCCTGTCAGGCAATGACCAAAAAGGCTCAAATGGAGCATAAAGGTAAATTGGCGGTGGGGAGGTTGCCTTCGAAGTCTCCTTTGAAGAGCTAAAAAAGGAAGTCCGATGAGTCGAGAAATTCTCCTAGACTGAAACTATCCAAATGATCTCGATTGAGAAGTCAATCGTGCCATTCTTCATCTTCGAAGAAGGCCAAAAAATGGCATCATATGTCGCCTTCAACCTCTAGTGATTCCTCGTCCGAGATAATCAAATGTCCAACTAAGTCGGACTCCCCAGCAAAATGGGATGCATTTCGTAATGAAATGCTTAAGATCTTCGAGAATGCAGCCCAACCCAAAGGACAAGCAGAAAGCCCATGCTCCTGTCGATCTGCATCAAGACGACATAGGCAAGTCGAAGATGAAGTCTTCGAAACTGAGCCGTAAGCTGGTACAGCATTGAGAAAAATCTCGATCTGACGAGAAATTGTTGAGGGCTTTGACACGTTAGGAATCCAGTCCATCGAGGGTTCCTTCGAAAAAGCCTAAGTTGACAATTCTGACTTCTTAGCTAACAATGTCGGCATCAGAGCCGTTGACGCCAGTTTCGAAGTCGACTCTGACAAAATCGACTCCGAAGTTGTGGTTGTGAATTACGTCAAAGTTGTCAAAGCCAACAATAACTCAGGAAAGGATTTTCAAACCCTTGCCAAAGAAAGACTTTTTAAAATTTTTATCATCTATTTATGAAGATAATGAACCTTCAGATCATAACACAGCACCATTTGGGTTACAATATGGCACCCCTGCTGTGTCAGAGGAATTTATCTCATAAGAGTCTAGGTTAAGTGACTTGTATGACTCCTCATATAAGAAGCTGATAAGCAAGGTGATAGAGTTTTTAGACTGGAGCAGGCCTACTCCTTCTTTTGAGCAGGATTACCTGACAGATATTTTGCATCAGGATCCCCAAAATGATCCAATTTTTCCCTTTCACGTTGCACTACAAAAAAGGGTCTCAACAAATTGGGAGACACCAGAGACAGCGGCTGCAGTAAATAACCATTTTGCAAAAAAATATGGACCATCCAGCAGCGACCCAGAGTACTTGACAAAACATCCACCACCAGAAAGTTTGTTGGTTCAGGCTGCTACATCTACCAAGCAATCGGCATACCCTTCGATCCCGTCCTCCTGATGGGGATGACAAGAGAGCGGATTCCTAGGCGAGAAAAATATTTACGGCTGGCAGTATGGCGTTAAAGTCAACTAACACAACTTGTACCTTGTCATGGTTTACGTTTACCCTGTGGGATTGTGTAGCTGTGGCGTCTGACCACATCACGGAAGGTAAAGAAAGAGACGGCTTCCTGGCGGTCATCAAGGATGGTAAGGAGGCAATGGGTGAATGCCTCCAGTCAGGTCTGGATACTGCAGACAGCGTCAGCAGATCCATTGCAACTAGCACAGTGTTACGCAGATTTGCATAGTTGAGGAAGTCAACATGCTTTTTGACGTCTCGAGGCTGTTTGGTAGCAAGCCTGATGCAAGTTTAAAAAGCTGCAGACCTCGAAAGTTCATCTTCTTGGAGGGGTAAGTCCTTTCGATTCTACTCCTCAATTGGAAGAGGAAGAGGACAAGCCGGTCAAAGAGGTCAGAGAAGATTCCTTCGTGGTGGATGAGGGAGTGGTGCTAAGCCAAACCAAGCAGCAGCAGTTTTACCCTCAGCCGCCACAAAACCGCTCTGAGGCCTTGACTCACAAGACCCCGGTGGGAGGCAGACTTACTCAACATCTGAAAGAATGGCAGGGCATTACTTCAGATGCTTGGGCACTGGAAACTGTAGCCCAAGGTTACTGCCTTCCATTTCAAAAAAGGCCTCTGGATCATCCACTGGGGAACAACTCTTTCAAAGTTGCAGATCCGCTCCTTGTGCAGGACATTTTGACCCTGCTAGAGAAAGATGCTATAGAATCAGCACCTGTGGTGGAAAGGAGCAAGGGTTGGTACTCCCCATACTTTCTAATTCCCCAAAAGGATGGAGGAATGAGACCCATCTTGTACTTAAGAAACTTGAAGTTCCTCAGGAAGGACATGTTCAAGATGGCTACCCTTTCACAAATCCTTCAGGCTCTCCAACTCCAAAACAGGATGGTTTGATTGGACCTTCAAGATGCTTACTTTCATGTCCCTAACCATCACAAGCCCAGAAAATACCTGAGGTTCGCAGTTGGCGTTTCTCATTATCAGTTTCGAGTTCTGCCTTTCGGGATGACTTCTACCCCAAGGGGTTTCACCAAGTGGATGGTGGTGGTGGCTGCGAGTCTCAGGAGAAGGGGTGGGGGATTCACGTCTACCCCTACCTCGACAATTTGTTGATCAGGGCACGTTCACCCGAACAAGCCCGGGAACATATCGGCGTAACCTGCCACACACTCCACAGACTGAGCTTCTCCCTCAATTACAAGAAGTTCCACATGAAACCATCTCAAAGACTCCAATTTATTGAAGCAGTCCTGGATTATTCCTCAGGGAAAGCCTCGCCACCCGAGGGGAAAGCTCAACATATTCTGCAGATGGTCACCAAATTCCAGAGTTCCCAGCATGTCCCGGCCTTCGATTTTTTGAGGTTGCTCGGACTCATGGCATCCTGCATTTTTCAGGTGCCAGAGGCTCACCTCAGAAGGAGATCCCTCCAATGGGCTCTCAGAACTCAATGGTCCCAATTCTCAGGCAGAATGTCAGACCACCTGAAAGTTCAGAGCGGAGTCTCTCAAGACCTTCTGTGGTGGGCTTGCAAGGACAACATTCTCAAGGGAGAATCCTTTTGGCAGCCATGGCTGGAGATAACTGTAGTGACGGACACCTCACTCACTGGGTGGGGAGCCAATGACCTGACAATCATCGGTCGTTGGTCTCCATCGGAGTCCAGACTACAAATCAACCTTTAAGAGCTTGAGGCAATCAGACTAGCACTAAAAGCCTTCCTGCCCTCTTTACGGAGAAGGAACATCCTGATAATGATGGACAACACTGCGGCCATGTACTATCTCAAGAGAGGAGGTGTAAGGTCACCATTACCACTGTGCAGAGAAGCAATGCAGCTCTGGTTCTGGGCAATTGAAGAAGGAATCTCTCTATCAGCAGTTCACCTAGCCGGAGAGGAGAACACGGCGGCGGACGCTCTGAGCAGCAGGCAGAACACAGTCTCCCACGAGTGTGAACTAGCTCAGGAAGTCCTTCAAGGGATCTTCACCCTTTGAGGAACCCCTCAAGTGTATCTGTTTGTGACCAGTGTCAACTGGAAGTGCAAGAATCTCCCCCAAGAGGAGCTCTAGGGGACGCGTTCGTAGTGGACTGGGAATTTCCACTCTTGTACACGTTTCCTTCAGCCCTCTTCATTCCTCATGTGATCAGGAGGTTGACAACGTTCGGGAAATCCACGATCCTAACAGCCCCAGATTGGGCCAGGAGAATGTGTTACCCGGACCTTCTGGACATGTGCATCTGCCCTCCAATGAGTCTTCCACAAAGAGAGAACCTTCTTTCGTGAGAGGAGGGTCGGGTTCTCCATCCAGAGGTCAAGACTCTCAACCTTCATGCATCATTTCTGAGAGGTTGAGATACACGGATTGGGACCTCCTGGATGATGCAATGGAGATTTTGCCTTCGGCCAGAAGGCCAGCAATGAAATCTTTGTACTGCTGCTGTTGGAACAAGTTCAGCAGCTGGTGCAGGGATAATAATATGGATCCCTTTCTATGTAGCATTCTTTTTTTTATTACATTTGGCGAATCTGGAGCTCCAAATTGCAACAATTAAAGGTTACCTGGCGGCGCTATCTATTTTCAAGCACTCTTCAGGGGAGGATTCATATTTTAAAATCCCTCTGATTGTTCAATTCCTAAAGGGTCTTACTAATACATTTCCACCAGTTCCTTTCAAAGTCCTCTATGGGATCTTAACCTGGTGTTAAAATTTCTAACATACATTCCTTTTGAGCCTATACACTCATGCCCATTAAGACTGTTAACCTTCCAAACTGTTTTGCTAATTGCAATAACATCAACCCGCAGGGTAAGCAAGTAGTAGGCACTTTCCTGTAAACCCCCACATATGTCTTTCTATAAAGACAAGGTTGTTCTCGCGGTGAAACCTTCTGTTCTACCTAAAGTAGTCTTCGACTTCCACTTGTCGCAAAACATCATTTTGCTAACTTTCTATCTATCCTCCTCATCCTGGAAAGGAGGAGGAAACATTACCTAGGCTGGACCCAAAAAGGGCTTTCCTTTTTTATATATCGAGAATGGCTACATTTTTTCAAAATGACCAATTATTCATTGGTTATACATGCCCTAAATTGGGTTTAGTTGTTACAAAACAAACCCTATCCAGATAGATCATACTGGAAGGTTACAGGTTAGCGGGCAAAGACCCGCCGGAAGGCTTGAGAGCACATTCCACAAAGGGCATGGCAACCTGTGCTGCTCTTCAGAGAGGTGTCCCAATCAAAGACATTTTTTCAGCGGCCACTTGGTCGTCTATTCAAACGTTTGTGAGACATTACTGCCTGGGTTCATCTTCCAGTCAAGAAGGACAATCTGCAAAAGGGGTCCTTCATTCATTCTATGACAACAGTTAAAACAAAATATAATGTACTCCCACCACCAAATTATTACTGCTTTGGGAGTCTATCATAAGATGAGGAATACGTGGGAGGACACAATCCATTCGAAGAACAAGTTACTTACCCATGGTAACGTTCTTTCGATTCGATGTTCCTCCCACTTATTCCTCATTGCCCCTCCCAGCCTACCCCACCGTAACTGTATGTGTTCTTACACTTTACGCTTTCTTGAAGCCTACGGTCTATGGTACACCTCGTAATTCCTTTTCAGGATGGGAAAAACAGAACTGAAGCCAACGGGCGCTACGTGCACTACTTATACGGATGATGAAGTCGACAGTCGAATGGAGGACCTCGAGGGACAGAGACTCGACGAGACTGCACACAGCGCCCCCTGTCGAAACAAATTACAAAGCAGCTTAAGCTAGAAGGATAATTATCATAAGATGAGGAATACGTGGGAGGAACATCCAATCGAAAGAACGTTACCACAGGTAAGTAACCTGTTCTTTAGCATCGTGATTTACACTTTTGTTTTGCATATAACTTCATTACATGGTTTCCACATGTTCATTTTTTCAATCTTGCCAATTATTCTGACATAAAAACATTGGAGGGTAGTCAAAAAGCAGGCTTTGGCTTACTTTTCCTTGGCTTAATTCTGTGCATGTGCGTAATTTACATTAATTGGGGATATGCTAAAGTAGCAGTGGATATATTTGTCTGACAAAGCAGAACGTGGAATAAGCTGATTTAAGAAAAAAAAAAAACATATCACACATTGATTGAAAGACTCCTCAGATTGTTTTTGCACTTGCAGCCACAAAAGAAACTACCCTACTTAAAATCCTGGATGCAGATACAGACTCGCCATCCATCAAAAGGCAAAAGGTGTACCATTTCCATCTAGAGTGGGACTTTTTTTTTTTCTTTCAGCATAAAGAGAAAATGTGCATCTTTAAACTGTGGTGCCCAAGTTAGCGTGGAGAAAAAATAGTGCCTTTGGCAGGTATTTTTACAAGAATTCTCTGTGATGGATCAGGAGGATGATGCGGGCACTCTAAGGACATTTCCAACAAGATTCATTAAATAATGAGGCCTATTTCTCCCTATAGCTATGGGACATTCCTTACCTATATGAATAACTAAGGTGCTTGCCAGTAATCCAGAAATGTCCAAACAAAATACAAACAAAGTCTGCTGTAAAAAAAAAAAACAAATCATATCTGACCCCCCTACTATGCAAAACCAACTGAGGCAAGGAGAATGACTCCCTTCTCCTTGTGAAGCAGGGTTCTGCTTTGGTTTACAGTTCTTTTAGTATCCTATTTTCTAATAGTATTTAGCTAATTTCTGTACAAGGGCTTGCAATTCTTGGATATTTTCTTTGGGTCTTCTCTCTTCTTGTGGGATTACTTTCCAAGGATTCTTTCATGAAGTTTATTTGATCCGTAAATTCTTGTGGTATGGCCAGGTACGACCTTTTGTGATAACTTCTCTTGGTGTGGGTGTACTTTCGGTACTATTACTATGTCCCCCCCTCTTTAGTTTAGTATTATTTAGATTATTTATTTGTTCGACTTCTCTTGTTCGTATTTTGGGCTCTTGTTTCCACTATCCTCTTTTTGATAACTCTAGAGATTTGGGATGTTCTCCCCTCTTCCGGTGTAGTTTTATCCACTGATTAATAGTTTTTCTCAGGTTTAACTATAGCGTTTCCGCTTCTATTATCATAGTTCAGGTTTATCAATCTTGCTGTTTGAATTTCAGCAATTCCACTGGGATGAGTTTTTTCGCTTGTATAAGGATTCCCTTTTGACCTCCCGGTCTGCCCGTTACATCTTTTCTTATAGGGGACGTCACCAAGGCCTGTGGTCGCTCATGACCTTCCTTTTCACTTGATTTGTTTTTCTCGCTTGGTTTTTCTGTCTGCGTCGCCTCGCCGTCTTCTCGCTTACCCTTAGTGCGATGGTCCAGTGTTCCTCCTGGCAACCAGTGCCACTCCGGATGCCTCTGCATGTTGGTATAGTTGGTTGGGCCTCCTGCCACCACAACCCGTTTGTGGTCACGCCACTAACGGGTCTTAGCTTCTCACACCCTCGGTTTCTCACCAATTCGATATACTGTCTCCCTATCGTATGCTACTCTCGTTCAGAGCAGTTCTGATCTTTGCGGGCTCCGCAGCTCTCGTTGGCTCCACCTCCCAATTGCGTAACGCAGCCCAAGAGCCTCCCAGGCTGCTGTAATATTCTCTCTCTCCCTCTCTGATCTTTAAAAGTCCTTGTCCCAGTGAAGTAGAGGCCTGTCCTTAAAGAGGCAGCTTCTTTTCTCTGATAATCATGGTACATGGTAAATTTGTCTTCGGTCAGTCTTGGTTTTTATTGCTGTTGGGCATCTAAGATAATCCCATGTATGCCATCATGGGGAATCGGATATGGAGGTCCTTACAGGAATGGGTGTCCTTGTCCCCTAAGGGGAAAACCCTACCAGTGAGGCCCCACATGCCCATACCCCTAGTGAGGGTCTTATGGAGCCGGTGCACCTTCCTAATGTCAAAGGGGAAGACTCCCCTTTTGGGAGAAGACACATTCCCTCGATTCGTCACAACAGGCACATGTGGAAATGTTTCCAAACGACGCAGTTTGTGATCGTAAAAGGTAGGCAAACTAAACGCTAAAATGCAAATGCTGTTTACAGAGGCATCCCTCAAAGTTGCTAATTATTTGATGAGAAAAAAATGTACCTTTACAGATGGTGCAATTGTAAAGGGCGCAGTGACTCCCGTGGCTGAGTCTGCTGGAAAAGATTTTAAAAACTATTGTGAATTTGTATGTTGTGTCAGGTGTGCAGTTAGGTGGAAAAACTAAGGCAAGGTGGTTATCTGCACTATCAGCTAAGGTGATTGCCTATCTCTGTGAATCTACCTTTTCAGACATGGACTTCCTGACATCAACACTTTGAAACCATCTGACAGCATCCGGGTTCTGTTGCTGTTTCAAGCTACGCACCTCGATAGCATGCAGTGTCACCCTTCACATTAAATGCCTCGAGTGATTTCCTATATTCCGATATGCTTGACAATTTTTGGGAGACATCTACTAATAAAAAATAATGAAAGATGTTTTTGAAGTTATTAATATCATGGTAAATGCATACATTATTCCTTTTTTATATAAAGAGCAAATAAACAGCCCAAAAGAATCTTGGTACAAATTCTCATATCAGTGGACATCCTCATCCAAACAGCTCTCCCTTGTAGCATCCACCTATTGGCCATTAATTACAACTAACTCTTGCTAATGAAAAGATTGGAGACCCTTGCACTAGATCTACTCAATTTATGTAAACCTTGATCGCCTCAAAAGCCACGTTAGTTTGTCACTGACTTTGCCACCCTCCATCATAGATTCTGTGGTTCTTGTGCAATTCATGTTATATCCCATTGGCCCAGTCAAAGTAAATTGTGGTGGCGCTGCTGATCTGAAACGTGTTTTTTAAAGCCCTCGCTTTGGAGCAGTGAATGGTGTTGCTGTTTGGGCCCACCCCACAGACTTTCTTCTGGTCATGATTTATCAGATGCTTTGCAGCCTCCCAAGCCGCTGTGATGCGTGGTTGTCCTGACAATAATAACTTTGTTACTCACTGCGTAAACCCTGCAGTTTCTCGCTATGGAGCAGCTGTCTAGGGAGGATAGCTCAGGGGCAACGTGCTCGCCTGGGATGCAAGACAACATGGATCACCACAGGTCCGTGCTTCGTGACCTCTGGGTATTAAGTGCTTTATAAATAACCGATCATATCCTATATCATAGCAGGATGAATTATTAGGCGAATACTGCATGGTGACAGTTATTTTCAGCTGTCCTTCGAATCCACTGCCTTGTTGTAGCTACTCGGAGCTTCCTGACGTGCACATGTTTTAATTTAACTCACACGATGTATGTGTCATTCCACCCCTTTATCAGATTCTATTCGTATATTGCTCCAGTACAAACACTGCATACAATGTAGATCAGTATTCACAAGCGCATCAAAACGTGTTTTGTTTATAAACGACCCCTAACCCTCTTTCCTGGATAAGTACCCTGAATTGAACTTATGGCGTGAATCCAGTGTTGGCCATTGTTGACCACCTGATATAGCACAAATACGCAGCTTTTTTTCAGCCCCATTTATTTTTTTCTATCAAATCAGCAGGCACAAGCAGTGTTAGAAATGGAAACCCACCTCCTCTTGGGGGAGTGGCCTCAGTGATGGGTTTGGAATTGAGGGGTGAGAAGGCTGGAGTCATGCAAAAGGCTTGTAAAAAGGGTAAAATGCAGGTATTTGTTTGGTGTACGTTCCAGTGCTTCATTTGTGGGGGTGGTTGCCAGGACATAGGGAGTTTTTGCCACAGGAGATTTAATCTTAGTCGAATTAATCAAAATTGTTTTTTAACCGATTTTGCCCCAAAAAATATGTGGGGGTGGGTTTAGGCTAAAAACGAGTGTATCAAGGCACATCAAGAATGTTATTTTACATTATGTTAATTGGTATTTGTAAATCACACATCTGCCATAGTGCGTACATCCAGCAACCCCAATGAGCCAGTGGGAGTTGCAGCTTTAATCCCAGACCTATTGGCACTGAGGGGAGTAGTCATGGGTGGTGGCAACAGTGAGAGGGAAGCCACCCGTCCCGATGTGCTATGGATGTGCTATAAAACATTTGAGCCCTGGCACTTATTTTTTCACAAATTAAGCACTCGGTTAAGCAAACCCATGATTGAATTGGTCAGTTTCACCCCAAGCCAAAGGAATGAAGCTGGCCGAATGCCGCCCTATTAGTCAGCATTCGCATTACAGGATAGGAGTACGTTTTCTGAAAATAAGCCTTTGAAAGTTTTGATCTGCAACCCATTAACACCACCCCGCAATGCGATGGAGGCTTTGTGGTTTGACTTTTCTATCAGCACAGCTCCATGTGCGGCTCAGATATCACTAGTGGGTGCAGGGTAACTTGTCTGGTGGCATTGACATTGGGTTTTTGTTATCTCTGGAATGGACATCAACTCCTAACCACCAGGTGTGCGAAATTACCAGAAAAGGTAGAAGCTTCAATAAGCCCATGGATCCCTACTCTAATTTGTGACAAGATGACACTTGTGAAGCCCCCTGCCGTCCATACGCCATAACACTGACTTCTCTTGCCATGTACAGTACTCTATGGTTTAAAATGTAAAGTGTCTACCTTCTGCAAAGCAGGAGCTGATGCTTCACTGTTGCTGTGATCAGTACAACTGCTACACAGGCCTGTTTTCGCCATGCTAGAGCCCCAGCACCTAGAGAACTAGCTTTTGCCTTAATTGTTGTGCTAGAGCCAGTTCAGAACGTCGAAAGAAATATTATAGATTTGTAATCTGTTGGGTTTGAGTTTCTAATAGTGGCTACTCTAATTGGTAAACGTGGCTACTCTTATTGGTTTGTTGTGTGTTTTTATATCACATCATTAGGACTTCTATTATTTTATGTTAAGAAATAGATTAAATATCACAATTCGCATGGATGGTATAACGCTGTAAAATATGTATTTCCCATCAGTAAGAAAGGTTCCTACACACCATTACTAGCATAGTACAAAATACGTAACAAATACCCTATGCATACAGATTTTGATCCTAACAAACTCTGCATATTCATGATCAACTTTAAGGATTTAACGTTAAGGAATTATGTTTTAAACCATAATGGCGATTAAACACTCTTAAGGGGTGAACCATGGTCCTATACCATGTTGGGGGGTAGGCTAGATTTACAAACTGCAATATCCTCTCTGTTAGTTCTGACATAAGGTAAAACGTTTGCATGTGTTTGTTTACAAGGGAACGTGTTGATTACGTGTCTGGAGCAACTGGCTTTCCGTAGACCAGAGTATATCCGACCTCAGGAACGAAGCTAGGGCTCTGATGCCAAGAGCACTCTTCATGCTTGCATGCCTCGTTAATGAAGGTTTTCAGCTTGTTAATTAATTGTGCCACTTACTTTTGCAGAGTTGATTATTCCTGCAGAACCGAGCCACAGGCTTTTTCAGCAGAAAGTAGGTTATCTGACATTCCGAGAAAGCAGCGGAATCATTTCTGTACAAACCAGAATACTACTGTTTGTTGGGCGCAGTGTTTGGGGAGAGCATCTATGTAAAGTGCCCTTTCCATATGTAATCCCAATGTTAACTGTGCCTGTCTGATTGCCTTTGTGGAATCGTGTCTGGCCCTCCCTTGGATGCCCAAGGAGTACATTCGGTGTACCTGCTGCTATTCTTTACCATGCAAATGAAATGCTACTTCTGTGAGGCAGTTGTCGGCGCAACACCACTTTTCTCTTCTCAGCGTCAAACGTTACTATGGCTCGGCGATTTAGTGCACAATTAAAATGGGCTGTTTCTTCACTGCTGCAGCATTCCGCTGATTCACGTTTCTAGGTCACACTGTTGACGTGCCTCAATTTAATAATGACTGTCATAAGAGAAAAATCAGGACTTCGTGTTGATTGCTAGGAGTGAGAAGCGATCGTTTAAAATGTGACCCATTTATAGCAACTTTTGTTTTTAGTTTTAGCTATTAGGAGGTGTGGTAAGTGCTGTCAATAAGGCACAACTATTGGCATTAGAAGTGAACATGGCAAAGCGATGAGATGCGAGGAGGAACACACCATGTGTCTGCTTTGGCTTTTTACCCTTTTATTGATTGCCCATGGCCATTCCCACCCAAAACACGCACCCGTGGGATCACTGTGGTTTTAGGTGAAGCCAATGTTATTTCTAAGCAGTTCTCTGAAAAGTCATGGCTTAGTTTCAGCTGTAAACCAGCTTCCAATGTAATACAAATCTCTTAACCAAGTGTGTTTTCAGCCACTTGAATTTTAAGCAATAAGGGTATCCGTGTATTTACTTTACTAACAGTTATCGTTGTATGGACAGGTATTAAGTAGTACCATGTATCCTAAGGTCCTGCTGTCCCTGGGTGGGACTTAATTAATCTTAAATCACACAAGGTTTGCACGCCTTGAGACTACAGTGGTGAACTGGCACAGTACAAAAAAACCTAATAATAATTATGGTGGTGCCTGGAAAATGCCTATCCGATGCCTACACACAAGCCAAAACGGTTGGCTTTGCCAATTCTTGTTTAATATGTAATACATTGTTGAAGTTGACCGGCAGCTGTTGATGTTTCATTGTCTGGAAAGCATAGAGCACACCGCCTATCCCACTTTCCCCCACCTTGCAGCACGTCTTCTTTCCCAAGTTGTTCAGCATCATAGTACGTGGCTTCTGTTTTCTTAATGAGAATACATTCCCAATATTGACTTGGTTTTATTAATCTAGCAATAAACTCATGGTACTCATGTAATTAGTCTACCTATGAGGGATGACTCTGGGATCACATGATGGGAGTCTACTCTGAGGGTCTAGGAGGAAGACGTTTAAGAACAATAAGAAATGGGGGGAAGTTGGAGGAAATGCTAACTAGCCCTAACTCCAAGAGGGGCTTTCCGGCCTTAAAAAACTAGCTAATGAAACTGGCTCTGTCAGAATATCCAAAGTAAAGTTTGCCGTTCTCTGTCCAAATTCCAACCTATCCCTCACAAGCTAAACATAATATATAATGTGACAAGGCAAATGTCTTTTGGCTGTGGACCTGCAGCCCAGCTGTGCAGTTCAAAACAAAAGTTCCCAAAAGGTGTAGAAAAGCAAACAAGTTCCACAAGACTCAAGGGGTTGCTTCCCTTTCGCTAGAGTTTTTGCAGCTTAATCCAAAGTATTTTCTGTCTATTCAACGCTCAAGATATGTCCTTATCTATGTTTGCCAGACCTGCCTCCCAGGTCCTGCGACAAGGAATAATGGCCTTAACACCTTTTCCAAGCTGTCTTGATGTTTCCAGGCCCTTTGTGAGCCGACCCGGCTCTGAGGGTACTGCGACTAGGAAGAATAGCCTGGCTCTCGTTCCCTGACTGTGTGGAGTGTCCCTGAGCCTGTTTTCTGAACACCCCCTTCTTGGTCCACTCTCCTGCCAAATGGGGTATTCAACGATTTTGTTCTCACTGTCCCTCTGGTTTTACTTCCACCCACAGCCTTGGTTTACTCTTCTGCCAAGGTCTCGGAGTCGCACTTGTGCACGTAAGGTTGGTATTGCTTCGTCACTGGTCGGGGTGCACCTCTCCAATGCAGGTCCCAGAACCCCTTTACTTGGTCGAACTCACTATTCTCTTTGTGATGTTTCTTGATGCCACATCCCCTGCCAAGGTCTGCGAGTGTCAATTGTAAATGCAATATTTGTATTTCCTCTTAATGCTCTTTTGGGATATGTTTTCCTCATGTGGGTCCCAGACCCTATATTCTTGGTATCTCTATTTCTGGCTGATCCTTCATCCCTCAACCGATTCTCTGCTGGTGTCCTCGCCTGCCAGCCTTCCGCTCCTCTGGCGTGTCCTGCCGACAATGTCATCTGTTACATGTGTCCTGCAGCGAGTATTCACTGCACTCCCGGTTCCTCGAGAGAGCATCTCCTTTGCCTGGCTTTACGATATCCGGTCCGTGCAGAGAGATGGAAGACTCCATCGCTCCGTTCCCTCCTACTTTGAATGACAGCTGGCCATTCAGTTGATGCAAATGACTAGATTGCATGTCTTGATATCAATCCATATTGCTCTTGGCCTCTTCCTCTTTCCAGTACTACCATTGGGGACCTGCTGGAAGTTTTACTTCCCAGTGATTTCCCCCCAGGATACCGTGTTCTCCCAGAGTGGTCACTACTCTCAATTCCCCCCGACCCCCATGTGATCCTCCCGCTGAGTACCACCCCTTGGGGGGCTTTCTGGTAGCGCCCTCACCTCCCTGGCCTCATGGAAAGGGGCTTCCCCATCTAAAGCAATGACAATGCCTCTGGATGCGTCACACTACCCAAGTGCTGTATTAGAGGATGATGTGATACTATGGTTGGTTGGCAAAGTAAATGTTTGACAGACCACCCATGTTTGACGGACCACTTAAAGACTTAAGCAAGAGAAGACATGCTGTTTTCATGTTTATTTGCCTCTACCTATACCCGTCAAAGTACTATATCTTTCTTGGTTGTCACCAACGTTCTTGTAGGCCTCCAGTGAGGCTGGGGGCTGGCAAACCCAATGTTGGGTGGATCCCAAGGATCAGTCATCTTCCCTGTCCTGGTTGGTCTCATGGCCTATCTCTCTAGCCCTCCCTGTGCTCGGCTCTTTGCCGCCTTCTCAACCAAGGCAGGAACCTTATTGGGGCACCAGGTCTTAACCGTCTGAAACTTGCTCTTCCTTTTTCCACCTCCTCTCGCAGCCTTAACCCACTTCTTCTGGCTTTTCACCTCATCTCCCCTTTATCGCCTTATCTCCTTCTCATGCGCTCCACTCTGCCTCCTCCTCTATACTTTCTTTCTCCTACTGCTCTTTCCTCTCCACACTTTGTCCTCTTCTCCTCACCTCTGCTTTCTCCTTCGTCTCCTCACCACACTTCCCAGCTCATATCAGAACCTTTGCACTTTGACTCCTAATTCACACACCACCCCTCTGCTGCTTTGCCCTTTTATAGGTCAGCATGATTGGGGACGGACCATGTAAACTTCCACTTTCGTTCTGACATTCGCATGACCTGAAAGCTAATATAAAGTGGGGCAGTGCTTCTCCTCAGGAGTGATGCCTACCCCCGACACCCATTTTTCACCAAGGGCATCACTTGTCTTGAGGAAGCCTTTGGAGGTGAGTCTGCGAGCAACACTCTTCTCTTGTTAAGTCTGTGTTTTCACTGATGCACCTATGATTCTCAGTGATAGACATCTCATGGTAATATAATTGGCACTACACACAAGCCCAGGGATGGGGTGAGGGATCTAGGGGATGGCCAGTCTATCTCGTCCAGTGCGTGCATCACAGAGCGGGTGGTGGTCCTGGCCCCCTAGGGCTATCCCAGTCGCATCTGCTAGCCTCAAGCATGTGACATTTTCATAGCACTAAGTCATAAGGGTTATAATGACATGTACACATCGGAGCAAGGAGAATTTCATTTTGACTTGTGGCTATTGCAGTGAAAGAGTAGTTTGAGGCTTGTGGGAGACACTCTGGTAGCCTTCAGTGAGAAACGAACAGGGATTCTGGCCCCTGGACCAATTGTCTTGGGAACGACTGGCAAATGCTCTTCGCTGCTCCAACTGGCAAAAGTTCCAGCTCCCCACTGAGCACAGCACCTGAGCAAGCTAAATTGAGGTTTAGCCCTTAAGGTTAGCCTACCAATGATATACTGAGAAAGATGAAATGGGAGCCTGGTCTCTTCATATTTCAAGAAGCTCTTTCTCTTAACCAAAGGTTCGTGTCTCCCATAATCCTTAGCATGTAGCTTGTGATAATGAGTGAAGTCTCCAGACTGCCCCCTTCCCTCATCTGCAAATTCATGCATCTCTGTTGCACATAGGGTACAATGGAGAGAGAGATTGAGCGAGGTTGACATTTTGACAAAGTGAAATAGAACCTGTCTGCAAGAAGATAGTGGTAGGAGTGCAGGGAGAAAACCAGGTTGTTTTTGTCTTGTAAGGTATTCTACCCTCTCCCTTTCCTGTCCAGCTGATTCTTCTTTAAGATCTCCTTCCCCCTCTAATAGAGCAATGAAGAAGCTCTCCTCTTTGCCCCCTATCCCGCTTCCACCCATCAATGGCTACCCAGATTCAAGGCACTGTACACTATCGGTTCTTGGGATGTCTAACCTTCAAATAACATACTCTCAAGTGTTTCCGATCAAACTGTAGAACACGTATCGGCACTCAGGAAGCCAGTGACCCCCTGCCACTTTTCCTACAGAGCCACATGCAGCAAGGCCAGATGAAATGGCAGATCGACGCTATATAATGCCACTTTACATAACTTTACCTGGTTCTGTGTCATTTCATCGACAATCGTTAGTTCAATGGGTTTTTTCCCGAATATTTTTTCATGAAAAAACTCAACAGAAATGATTTATTTATTTTTGGGGGGTTCCCCCCAAGCTTCTCATCCCCTATTATTTTTTTTTAAACTATTCCTGGCCCTCACCCCTTTTATACACTTTTGCAACCCCCTATATATGTTCTTAAAAAAGCCCATCGAAATAACGACTGTCGATGAAAGGACGTTGTACCCTTTACCTGTCCCTGAGAATTTTCTGAAGAAAATAAGTTTTTCTGGAGTCCCTTGCACCTATCCTTTAACTAGTGTGGGTAGCCAGCAAAGCCACTAGACTTTCATATCTCCTCACCCCCAGTCCACTCCAAGCTCCCGTATCCCCCACCCAGCCAAACTCCTACGTCCCGTCCCCTTTCCACAATACTGTATGTGCGTCCCTCGCTTGGGACGGGAGTCGGTAACTTTTTCACCATTAAAATAGTCTTCCCCTTAAAATTTAGATGCACGCGGGGGCGCAGCACTGGGAGCATGCGCTCCCCTGACCCCGCCCACCGGCGCCACTGCCTAGTCCTCTTCTCCGTATCAACAGGAATGGACCGCTTTCACCAGCGCTCCTGGGTTAGGCCTCTGGCCTAGTAATTCCACACGCTCTTTCCCAGGGAAGTGCTTTTGTCTTCTTTGCATTTCTTTTTCAATTGTCACATACCGCTTTGTCCTGTGGCACAATGCTCTTCCCCGGCGTATGTCAACAACGGCGGGCTTCAGCAGGTGTTCAGCCTGTAAGGGTTCCTTCCCAATGTCCGACCCCCATGCCCTTTGCCTCCACTGCCTTGGCCCTGACCACGGCTGGGATGGCTGTACCGCGTTCGACGCTCTGTCACTGCGCGCCCTCAAGAACAGGCTAGCCAGGTGGAGGGAGCTCTTCGGAAGGTCACCTCCAGATGATCTAAAAGCATTCATGAAGCAGAAGACCAGCCCCAAGGTAGGTGCACTGTTCTCCTCAGCACCCTACAAAGGCGACTCCTTTCACAGGATGCGCACTAGCGTGAAGGCGCTTACCGGTCCTACAACCAGCACCGGCACCGAGGCTGCTCCTGCTACCGACCGCCAGGCCGAGGGGTCGCAAGATCCTACCGGTGATCCGGCTGAGGGACCCTGCAAGGTTCTATTGCCGGGTCTCATCCCGAGGGGCTATGCCCCAACACCGGACTGATGTCTGAGGGGGCGCCTGTACGCAGCACTACTCTACATTCGAAGGCACTCTGCCTATCATGCCTCGTCCTGAGGTGCAGGGTAGGCCTCAATCTCCACCGCTCCGCGTACTGGAGGAAGCCGGGCCCAGCGCAGCAAGTACCACGAGGCAGGCACGTGGCATGTAGCAAGATGACATGGCTGCCACCCAACACCATCTCCCTCTGGGGAACAGGTAGGGGAGCAAGTTTCAGGTGGGACTGGTCAACGCTTGTTACTTGGACCACAGCATACCCATCTACTTCGCAGGGCAGATATATCTCGCCCCATACATCGAGGCAGGGCTCACCTAGGTCTCTGCAATCTGAGGGCCCCGCACCTATACCTATTCCATCCAGCACTCTTCCCGCCTGTGAAGACCGGTTCTTTGAGAAGTTCCTTACTCTCGTGAGGTCCCCACAGATGGGTACCATCCTTAGGGATGTGATCGGGGACATGCTCACTCTGGTAAAGCCGCTAGCACCCACGACCACGCTGCCTTTGGGTCCTGCTCCTCTGGGTTCATCGCAGCCCCAGCTGCCCACACCATTCCCTATGGCACCAGCTCCCATGCCTGTTTCAGTCACGGCAGCCATGTCCACGCTGCTGCTATCAGCGCCTCTGGCGCTGATAGTACGCCACAGCTTCCTGCACCCAGCAGTCCTCCGGCTGCAGCGGACCAACAAGACACAATGGTGGACACAGATGAGGACCCCGACACTCCATCAGCCAAAGCCTTTCATGAATGGCTGGCGGGCCTGGCTGAGTATTTGGGGATCCCACAGCCACAGGTGGAAGAACCGGAGGCAGGGGTATTCGTAGAAGTTCTCACTCTACGCCCCACGGCTAGAAAGGGAATCCCACTGTACAAGGACGTAGTGGCGTTTGCCAAAAAAGGATGGCTCAAGCCACATTCTACCCAGCCTACCAATCAGCATCTCAATGCTAAGTTCAGGCAAACAGAAGTGGACCCCCTCTTAATGTAGGTGCACCCCCAGCCATACTCATCAATGATAGTGGCAGCGTCACTGTACTCTAAGCCTCATGGCTACATCAGCCTCAGCACTCCTTGGTATGGAGGAGAAGATCGGAGGAGAAGATCCTGGGGGCATTTGGAAAGAAAATCTATTCCAGTGCCACTCTCTATCTGTACCAGTCCAATGCTGATGCCATGGTGGCAGCTGTCAACCAGAGGCTATGGTGGGAGATCGCTGACTTTCTACCTGAACTCCCTGTGTAGAGCCAGGCTCACTTCAAGTATGGGCTGGCTGAAGCCAAAATAGTGGCACAGGACATAATGGAGTCCACCGAGGCTCACATTGATACCTCGGGTAGTGTCATCTGATTGTTACCGACATGAGAAGGACAGCGTTGGTGAGGGCAACGAAGTTCAACCCTGATATCCAGGAACATACACTGGACCTTCCGTTTGAGGGGAGCAATCAACGGGCGAGGAACTCAATAAGAAAAAGAATAGCTTGCAGACTGCTAAGTCTTTACCGATCCTCACCAAGTCCACCCCTAAAGCATATAGCCAAGGGTCGGCTCTTTGGAGGCTTCAGGGGTTTCCAAGAGAGGCGGTCCAGATAACCGGACAGATCCCCGAGCTTGCACATGTGCAACAGCACAGGCGGCTCACAAGGACTTTTTCCAGTCCCCTCCACATCCCCAGATGGCAAGAAATTGTGACACATCCATTCAGATCCATGAGTTTTCCGGTGGGGGGCAGGCTTGCCCTTAATTCTCACCGCTGGAGGTTCACTATCCAACCTTCTCCTCTCTCCTCCCCTCCGCTCCCACAGATTGGTACAGCAACTCTGTTGGCTGAAATACGTTTGCTCGTAGAGAGTCAGGCAGTGTAGAAAGTTCCAGCCACGCAGCGGGGTCTCGCCCTATATTCACGAATTTTCACCATACACAAAAAGGACCAGGCTGGCCTGAGAGTTGTTTGACCTTTCCACCTTGAAACTTTACCTTCCTCTCCAAATGTTAAAGATGGTTACCCCACTGCTAATAGTGGAGACCTTGTGTTCGGGAGACTGGATGTACTCCCTGGATCTAACGGATGCCTACCTAAACGTCCCGATCTGGCAACCCCATCGGTCCTTTGAGTTTCAGGATCATGGGTTTTTACTTAAAATACAATGTTCTACCTTTGGTCTCAATTCAGCCCCCAGGGTCTTTACAAGACTGATGAGCGCTGTGGCAGCCCTACTCAGGGCGCAGGGGCATCACATTTACCCATATCTAGATGACTGGCTAGTCAGGGCAAGATCTCAGAAGGCAATCCAGCTCACTTCCTCCGCCCTCATGAATACACTACATGAGCTGGGATTTTCCATCAATCTCAAGAAGTCACAGTTGGCACCCACGCAGAGTCTAACATTTCTGTGCCTTATCTGGAATACGAGATCCAAGAGGACCCCCCCAGCGGACAAGATCGCAGCCATCAAGAGGGCCATAGGACATTTTCTCCTCAGAGCATTGATCTCGGCATGGTGGTACCACCACCTCTTGGGCATCATGTCTCTTTGCAGTGCTGCATACGAGGCTTAAAATGAGGCAATTGCAGTTGCACTTCGCAGCCTCCTGGAGTCAGGAGAGGGGTTCCCAGGTGGAGCTGGTCAGCATCTCACATCATCTCTACCAGGACCTAGTCTATTGGAGCACGGACAATAACCTGTAGATAGGCAGGCCCTTCCGTCAACCAGCACCTCAGATGACCACCACCACGAACTCATTTCTAGAGTGCTGGGAGTTAGCTTAGTCAGCCACAGTGTCCGTGGGGTATGGTCCCGTGAGGTGCGGGCGGCCCACATCAACTGGCTCGAGTTGATGGCCATCTGGCTCACTCTCAAAGCCTTCCTCCCGATGATCAGTGGCAAGGCAATCCTCATTCAGACAGACAACTCCACCAGCATATATTACATCAACAAGCAGGTGGCACCAGGTGTCCTCCCCTGTGCGCTCTAGCAGTCAACATTCGGGAGTGGGCTCTGGTGAACAACATGCATCTGGCAGCAATCCACCTGCCGGCTCCCAGCTCCAGGTCGGATGCAGCATTTGGTCAGGCAGTGGTAAGGAACTTGTTTTCTTGAGAGCACCTCTCCAACCTTGGGGTACATTCAATTGTACTCGCCCATATAGGATGGAGGAAGGGGGATGGGACGTAGGAGTAATAAGTTACTCACCATAGTGACTAACTTACTCCTAGTCCATGGTCCCTTTTCCTCGATACATCCCACCATCCTCCCCCCTAATAATACTGGTGTCATTAGGCAATTTTAATATTGTCGATGCGTCAAAGGGGACTGAGGAGTGGCACCGGTGGGCGGATTCAGGGGCTCGCATGCTCCTGGGGCGGCGCCCCTGCGCACATCTAAATTTAAAGGGAAAGATTATTTTTCTGATGAAAAAGGCTCCGTCTCCCGTCCCTAGCGAGGGACGCCCATACAGTGTGGAGGAAAGGTCTTTGCCTTTAAAACACAAAAGCAGCTCTTTGCCAAGCAATCATTTGTGCTACACATGTTGTCTTGCAGTCTGTGTGCAAAGGGAGACCCATCATGGTGCTTAGCATATCTAATTTAATAATGTTCACTATTAGGATTAGCAGTTTTCCTTTTTTAAATATTTTTCTGAGGCTGGCAGTCCTTACAAAAATGGAGTTGGTGAGGTGCTCTTTGAATTCGTTCTTTCATCTGTGTGGTATTCTCACCCTCTTTACCTGTGTGCGGGTTTGTATGTTAATCTCTGCTTGAATCTCTCCCTCGCTGTCTGACCTGCATGTCCCTCCGTCTGGTGTTTATCATTGTCGTTGTCCCCGCTTGCATCCTGTCTGCCGCCAGACTGAAGTCTCCATCTGATTCTTCATGTGTGAAGATGGTCCAGTCTGCTTGCCATGCCGCCAAAATGGAAGTGACCCTTTTACACTGCTCACGTGATTGGCACATTGTGCAAAACATTTTCTGATTATTTGAATTCTGATTGTGCTGTGTTATTTTGGTTTATAGATTATCTAAAACCGGTTAATGCCTTCACCCTGCGTTCAATCTAGTAGTCTTTTTTAGGTCACCCCCAAGCGTCCTAAAAGAGGGGCATCATTTATCCTGGCAGAGAAGTATTTTAAGTTTGAACATATCCCAAAGCCAGTGGTCCCCATTCATTCCAAGTATAAAGAAATTGTTGAAATCCAGCTCCACAGGTATTACATGGGGATTCCATTTCAATTCAGTTTAGTTGGCGGAAACGGGCACAACTGCCAAAAAATAATCCGTTGTAATCCTACATCCTGTTCACTGTTCTCCACACTGATTGAAGTTCCTCTCATGGTGACTAGACTTCTCTTTTATGCACCTCATAACTACCTTCGCCTTTAACTTTAAAGCATGCAAGGGCGTGCCCACCTATGCTGACTCCTCCCGCTGGCTTGTCAGTCAGTCCTATATATCGCTTGACAGCCTGGACCCTTTGCAGCAGTTAGGCATTTTTTTGTCACTCACAGCTACCCCAAACATTTCATTTAATTGACAGCGCTGATTTCTCCATCCCCTCACAGCCATACAGTCAGCATATGCGAGTGATGACAGGTTTTAGTTCCTGCGCCTCCTGTGTGACGAGCGTCTCTGCTTAGGACACACACACCTGCATTGCCTGAGGTGCCTAGACCCCAATCACGACTGGGATGCCTGTGCGTTGTGCTCTCATCTGGGTTTGCACGGTCTTCCCTGTTTGTGACTTCTCCTATTCGTGAAAATAATTTTGTTAAATGACATTGCCAGAGAACTTCGCACTCGGTCGAGGAAAATGCATTTTTTCTCCCATCACCCCAGTATGGCAACATTCTTTCATGGAACCACCACATGTCGGAGGGGTCCTTCAGAACCTCCTAGTACAACTTGGGTGTCTGCTCAAGGCAGTGAAGGTTTCTACCGGCCCGCAGGCCCGAGGAAGCTGGTCCTATCCGAGAAGGCAGTAGGTACCAGTGAAACTGTTGCTGGGGGTACTAGAGTACCTCTTCGGTCCTCACCTGAGACTCCAATTGCTCCTAATACCAGGTTTCGATTGTCGTCCTGGATCTTCATATAGGGACTCCATGCTGGCATGTAAAAGCCGTTGCACCCCCATCACTGCAGGCCAGATCAAGGACCACAAAATTCAGACACAAAGAAAATGGGCACAAGGAGCTCTCAGGCTTGTCTAGGCAGGATTTGCAAGACAAGGGTCCCCACAATGCAGTGCTCCGTTCCCCAGGTAGCTCGTCCCCAGGTCAGTTGGCTTTAAGATACGCCTTTAGAAGTCCTGAATCTCTAGTGCCCCTGCCACCAACAGAGCTTTCCAGCATAATAGTCCCTTGAATTTGATCAATATGGCTGCCACATGGTTCTCTCTCTCAGCCCTGTGCAGGCAATAATAATTATGGCCAAGCAGTCCTGTCCAGCGAGGAAATGTGACGTGACGTAGGAGTAAGAAACAGTCACACGCTGTGAGTATTGTACTCCTAGTTCATAATACGCTTTCCTCCATACAACCCACCCTCAGTGAATCAGTTAGATAGATGCTGAATAGCAGGCAAAGGACTGATGGGCACAGCTGGTGTGAGGAGTCGCAATGGGCCGGCACGGCACGTTCAGGCATGCCCTTCTATGCTTCAAATTTAAAGCAGAAGTTAGTTTTGCAGTGGAAAAAGGATTCAGTCCCTTATCGTTGGGATGGACTCCCATCATATGGAGGAAAGGGGAAACTTGACTAGGAGTACAGTAGTTCCTACGTGAGTAAATGTTTCGAATAGGCTCAGCTAAGTTTGTGTACCTTATAGAACTGTATCACTTTGTGGAACTTTCTTTTTGGGTTCTCCATCCTTCAACTCTCGCTTTGAGACCATGACCCCGTTGCTCCTTAAATGTTTGATGCCCGTCACTTGTCCTGTATTTTTAGATCCCTGTCTAATCTTTTGCTACTCCTTTCTTTCAGTTCTAAGGTCCCCTGAATGTTTTCCTTCGCTCAGATGGTCAAGTGCATGTCTCGAACACAGGGCCAGCTTGCATTTCCCAAATTTGAATAAAGCAGCAGGGCTGATTCACCCCTTTATCATTCTGAGGCCATTTGAGTTCCATTAACTTGGGCAATAACTATTAGGACCCAGCGCAGGGCTATCGACCAATCCGCTCCCAACAGTAGGTGTGAATGTACCAGCTGGCTTCTCTGTGCCATTGTTCCTCATCTCCTCCATTTTCTACTCCCTTGGATTCACCTCGGCTGCTCCTCCCACACCTCCCTCACCTCCCTCTCTCTTACAGTCTTCCCCCGTACGTACTTTGTTTTTTTCGGCCAGACGCTGTATTCTTCACCATAATAATAATTTAGCATTTATATAGCGCTACGAACCCTCGGGCATCTGAGCGCTGCTTTATCTATGGCGGCAATCTTGAATTGGGAAAAAATGTCCTTTCATCCAAGGGAACGTTTTTGGGTGGATGGTGTGGGAGGCTAATTTATCAGTATGCAAGGCCGCGGTGCCAATAAGGTTACCTTTTGCATTTTCCGGCGAGCCTGGGCATTAACCAGCCTTGGCTCTCGCAAGGACCTTGCTTCACTTGGGTTTACTTTGACTGGCTGGGTGCCATCCATGCCCAATCCCACACGTAAATGCGGATATTAATACTAAATTATTGCAGTTCTTTGAAAGCAGGGGGAATCCGGCGTGAAGCTCTCTAAAAACCAGATGACTCTATTAGT
The DNA here is from genome assembly GCF_040938575.1 of Ambystoma mexicanum. Taxonomy (NCBI): domain Eukaryota; kingdom Metazoa; phylum Chordata; class Amphibia; order Caudata; family Ambystomatidae; genus Ambystoma; species Ambystoma mexicanum. The sequence continues at coordinate 760,252,859 of NC_090937.1, read as the reverse complement.
GGTTGCCAGCCAGCTGAGAATTAGCTTGTCCCAAAAACCATACCATCCCTTGTTCCTCATTTTTATGGCGTCCTCTGCGGTCAATTCTCAGCACCTTTCCCGCAGACTCGGAGTGGCCTAACAAGGTTGCCAAAAGTGCAGGCCCAACATGCTAGTGTGGGCCACGTTTTTGGTCAAAGTGGGGCAGTTTGACGACTTGGTCCATTGTGCAGCTATTCGTTTTGAACAACGTTACTTAAGGAATGTTATTTAAAATGCATAATTTATAAAACAGTTTATACCATAACTCCCCCTTTATATTACTCGGTCTGTCATAAAAGGAATTATTTATATTTAAAACTGGGGGCCAATTGTTTCCCGAGCAAAGTGTATGCCACAGTTCAAACCTGCTTCCCTGTGCTTTCAGTTCCTGCCCTACCACCTAACCCTAAACTTTCCTAGCTTCCTCTTGCTTCAGCTGTTAGTCCCTTTCACACCCCATCTCGTTATCTTTATCACTCCCTCCCTTTCTTACCATACCTGCGCCCTCGTTCTCTTAGCCCTCGGTATCTGCCTCTATTCTCAAAGGTATTCCCACTTTCTCGCGCCATTCATATTAAATTATTGCGGTCTTATTACTTGGGAAGTGGCCTTGGGAGGTGAAGTGTAGCAAACTATCCAGAGGGTGTATATTAGGTGTATATTAACAGATGCTGAGCTTTGAGTGCTCCATAATTAATACCTAGCTGTCAGGGTTGACTTGACATCAGCATGCTATTGACATGGAGCTTGATGCAGGAGTCAATTTTTTCTTGTCAGCTGGGCAGGTGTACATTCACACTGGCACAAGGACAGTCGCTTTGTTTAACTGAATACATACTCGGGCCCTCCTTTTTAAGCATCTGATTTGAGGGTATGCCGTTTAAAAAGAAAAATAGAATTGGAAAATAACCGTACAAATATTCCTCCACTTGTGGTATTGAAGCTATGAACATCGTGTTATGAATTGCTTTATAAGTGGTTACCATAGGAACACTGACATCCTGAATTGCTGGTAGAGGGAAACCCCGCCCTGGATTAAATGTTTATCGGAGTGATCGGTCTTTCATACAGAAGCAATAAGATTGCCCTGGGGGCACATATATCTTTGTTGTAGTGAAGCAAATCTACATGAATGTCTCAATTAGTTAGGCCGTTACAGATTGGTCACATTTCTATGAACACAATGCGGGGAGAATGTAGTTCATCCAGTCGTAGAGTTCTTTGAGACAAACAGCCTAAATCTCAACCCAGGCAAGAGAGAAATCACAACTGTATCCAAAAACCTGGAAAATAACACTTATGACCCATGCCCCACAGAGCTACGAACAGCACCCACACCATCAAAAATAGTCGAAAACATGGGAATCCTAATGGACGACGGTTAGCATTAGAACCCCAAGTAAATGCAATAATCAAGAAATGTTTTTTCCTCCTACACTCGGTAAAAAGAATCCTACAATTCCTGTCCTTCACCCATAAGACACTGACAATCATCGCCCTCATCATGTCAAAAAATGACTACGCCAACAGCCTCTACCTGGGAATGCGAACACCTACTGAAGAAACTGCAACATATCCAAAATGCAGCGGACAGACTCCTCAAACTATCACGGAGAGACCACATCACCCCAGCACTAAAAATGTTACACTGGCTTCCAGTCAAATAACGAATCACATTCAAAACAATGTGCATAACGCACAGAGCAATCCACGACCAGGCAGCAGAATTCCTACAAAAGAAAATAACAATTTGCCAACCGACCAGAACACTCGGATCATGCAACAATATCCACCCTGAACCAAAACCTTACACAAAGAAAAAGCTACGGGGATCCTCCTTCTCTCACCTGGCAGCAAAAACCTGGAACACCCTCCCGAAAGACATCCGAAATACAAAGGTCCACCTAAAATTCAGGAAACTACTCAAAAACTGCCTCTTCGCCACATAACCAAAATGAATCTGGTACCTCCAAAGCCAAGCCACGTTGCCAGGCTAAATCAAAGGAATGGGACCGTCGCTAGAGGCGAAGAAGGATTAAACACGAACACTGACAGGAAAGAGAGCGCTTAAAACCATAGGGAGGGTCTTTACAAGGCTAATGAACACAGTGGCAGCCCTACTCAGGGCACAGGGCCATCACATTTATCCAGATATCTAGATGACTGGCTAGTCAGGGTGAGGTCTCCGCCCTCTTGGATACACTATATGACCTGGGATTTTCTATAAATCTCAAAAAGTTGCAGTTGGTGCCCACGCAGTCTCTGACCTTCCTGGGCGTTATCTGGAACACAAGCTCTGGCAGGATCTTCCCTTCAGCAAACAAGATCGCAGCTATCAAGAGGGCCACTGGGCATTTTCTCAGCAGAGCACTGACATCGGCATGGGGGTACCAACACCTCCTGGGAGTTATGGCCGCATGTCTCCTGGCAGTACCGTATAAGAGCCTCAAAATGAGGCAACTGCAGCTACACTTCTCAGCCTCCTGGAACCAGGAGAAGGGTTCTCAGGCAGAGCATGTCAGCATACCACAGCATCTCCACCAGGATCTAGTCTGGTGTAGTACAGACAACAACCTGCGGATAGGCAGGCCATTCCGGCAACCAGCGCCTCTGGTCACTATTACCATAGCCTCATCACTAGAGAATTGGGGAGCTACCCTGGACAGCCACAGTATCCATGGAGTATGGTCCCGTCAGGAGCAGTTGGTGCACATCAACTGGCTCGAGTTGATGGCTATCTGGCATGCTCTCAAATCCTTTTTACCAATGATCAACGACAAGGCGATTCTCATTCAACCAGCATGTATTACATCAACAAGCAGGGTGGCACCAGGTCCCCTCCCCTTTGCAGACTGGCCATCGACATTAGGGAGTGGGCGCTGGTAAAAAACATGCACCTGATAGCAGTCCACATCCCGGGGGAGTCCAACCTAGAGACGGACAGGGTCAGCAGGCTGGGTGCAGACAACTACGAATGGGAGTTGAAACAGCCAGTCCTTCAGGGGTTTTTGAACAGGTGGGGTCATCCGCAGATGGACCTCTTTGCCACCAGTACCAACAGGAGGTTCACTTCCTGGGTGGGGCAAGGGTTCGCTGGGCGATTCGATTCAGATTCATTGGACCAACATGAACGCGCATGCATGATCTGCAGGATCAGTGAGTCACAGGACTTTTGGATCATCCTGATAGCTCCATGGTGGCCAGCAATACCCTGGTTCTCGGAACTGCTCAGCCTGTCGGACCAGGCCCCGGTGCACTTTCTGCTGCGCCCAGCACGCCTACTCTCTCAGCAGGGGGACACGGTCATTCACCCCTCCCCGCAGAAGATAGCCCTTGCAGCGTGGTTCCTGAACAGGTCACCCTGAAGCACCTGCACCTGTCACAGGCTAACCTGCCCATTATTCAGGGGGCCAGGAGCGACCCCACCAGGAGCCAGTACAAAAGCAAGTGGACCAGGTTTTGTCACTGGGCGGAATCAAAGGAGGTTGGTCTGTTGACTTGCATGTTGAATGACGTGCTATCCTTGTCTGCGCACCTGGCACGCTCAGGGGTGCAGGTAGACACATGGCGCATGTATCTGGTGGCCATTGGAGCTTACTGGAACTCAGAGAGGGAGGTATTTTCATCCTCGAATCCGGTGGTTAACGGGCACTTGGCGGGCCTTACAAGGCTGTATCCGCCTATCAAGAAACCCCACCTGCTCTGGGACCTCAATGTGGTCCTGTGAGCCCTGGCACATAAACCATTTGAGCCTATGGCATCCGCAGACATCAGGCTAGTCATCATTAAGACGGCCCTAGTGCGCATTACTTCAGCATGCCGGATCAGTGAGATCCAGGCGCTGGTGGATTCAGAGCCATATACTACGTTTCATAAAAACAAGGTGGTGCTCAGAACTCACCCTGCATTCTTACCTAAGGTTGTCTCCTCCTTTCACATAAATGAGGAGATAGTTTTACCGACTTTCTTCGTGGATCCTAAGGATGACGCTCGGAGGGTTTTGCACTGTCTGGATGTCGGACATGCACTAAGATACTACCTGGACAGAACCAAGAGCTTCTGCAAATCAGACGCCCTCTTTGTCACCTTTGGTGGGTCGCAGTCTGGCTGTCAAGCCTCCAAGGCTTCCATAGCAAGGTGGATGTTACGGCCATCAAGGAGGCATATGAAGGGCAGCATAAGACTTTGCCACCAAATCTGCATGCCCATGCCATCAGAGCTAAGGCCACAGCGGTTGCTTTCCAAAGACACATTTCGTGGCAGGTTATCAGTAAGGCGGCCACATGGGCTACTCCCTCGCCCTTCTGCAAGCACTACTGCTTGGATGCCAGCGCCAGGCCGGACACGGCATTTGGTCAGCAACTTTGTTTTCATAAGAGCGGAAACTCCCCACCGTGGGGCTACATTCAGTTGTAATCGCCCATACAATATGGAGGAAAGGGGATGGGACGTAGGAGTAATTATAGCTTACTCACCGTAGGGACTAGCGTACTCCTAGTCCATAGTTCTCATTCCTCCATATGTCCCACCATCCTCCCCTCCGCCCCCCCAATGAAACTGGCGTAATTAGGCAATGTTAATATTGCCGACGCGTCAAAGGGGACTGAGGAGTGGTGCCAGTGGGTGGAGTCAGGGGAGGGCATTTAAATTTAAGGGGAAGATGATTTTTCTGATGAAAAAATGTTCCGTCTCCCGTCCCTTGCGAGGGATACCCATACAGTATGAAGGAAAGGGGACTATGGACTAGGAGTACGTTAGTCACTACGGTGAGTAACTTATAATTATTTTGGGCAAGGCTACCCAATCGTGGATGGTTGGGGGCGGGCCATGCATTGTGGACAAATAGTGTGGGTCATGTAGCAGAATCGGTTTGGCCATTTTGAAATGGCTAATTTGCAGACTATTGTTTGATTTCGATAGGTGTTTCAGTCATGCACCTTAATCGCAGTGGCTATTCTCTGCCATGGTAACAGGGTTTGAGACACACTGGCCAACTGGGCCCAATACTACGTTTGCATCATGGATCATTGCACACCGTTCAGCAGGACATTTTCTTAGAATCGTAGCGTGATTGACTTTGTCTGCAAGGATCGGGGCGCATGGCACAACTAGGCTGGGTGAGCAGGGTGGCGATGTGGACAGTAAAGCGATATCGCTGTTAAGTGCAGCTTGGCAGGTTGTGGCGAGTAGGAAGGACTCGGGAGGGAGGATCATCTGTGCGCATAATAGTCAGTGGCAGTGAAGGGTAGGTTCAAGAGACGAGACAGCTGTAAAGATGCGTACATCAGGCTTACCTTTATTGCGGCATGTGGAGGCTTCATTGTTGCTGTCTGGCGGCTCGGTAGCTTGCATCGGGAAGCAGCGCAGAGCGGCAGAGAGCTGCTGCGGGCTTGAGAGAGACAGCCTTCTGATGCAGCCAGCGTCGCCTCCCAGCTCCGGTGCGCTGTGGCCATTTGTTCAAGCATGCACCAATCATCTTGCTGGATAGGGGTATGAGCAGCCCAATACAGGTTGCTCTGCCCCATGACGGCCATCTTCCTAGGTGCTGGTTGCTGGATATCATATGATAGGTTATTTATAACGCGCTTAATACCCAGAGATTTCTAAGCGTGGACCCGGGCATCGGTTCTGGAACTGCTGGAGGGTCCTCTGGATTCAATATCTCCTGTTCCTGGGAGATGTTTAGGGGAGGGATCTTGCTTCTGTCTTTGAGTTCCTAGCCTTCCTTCACTGGTGGAAGATGTAAGGCAGAGATTGTAGCTTCAACCAGGGTCGCAATGAGTTCTTCTTGCTACTCCTTGCGAAGTCTTCAGATGATCAATATCGAAGAATTAATACATAAGAAATTGAACACGGGGTTTCAGGTAAAAACTGAGAAAGTAAATTCGGTGTTTAGGGTAGGCAAGATGCAAGTAACAGCGCAAGGCTGTGAAAGTCATATGCACAACTTTATTTGTTTCTCTTCATTGACTTAAGATTTATTTTTTTGCAGTGCAGAGTAAGCTGACCATTCGATAAATAAATGGAAATAAAAGAAATTGCTGAAGTGATAAGCTTCTCTCACCCTTCCCTCTTTTCTTAAATGATTCAGGGACACAACCTTCTTGTGAAACGCCACATTCATTTAGAGGTACCCTACAAGGAACGCAAAGCGCTTTGATAATACATAATCCTACTCTTGGCGCTAACGAGATAGGAACACGAGTTGAACTAGACGTTATATGGAGTTCGCAAATAGGTGGGTAACGTGCCTTCAGAATACCAAATAATTCTCACTTTAAATGATTTAATAGAATAGCTGGTTTCACTGGCCACGTGTAGTGCAGTGCCTTATGCTGAATTTTAAAAAATTGTGAATCTGTATCAAATTTCTGCTTTTGTCTTTGGAATGAATGGTGGTGTACAGTAGGCGAATGTATCACTAATAAAAGCTGTGCCCATAGATTCAATAACATATAGGGGTGCTTGGTTGGTGCACAGGGTGAACAACCTCGACAAGCAGAAAAAAAGATCCATAAAAAATACCATGTTTACTAGTAATACGAGGCCGAGCTAACCAATATTGACAACTCACAATCAAATAGGGATACAAAGGGTGGAGGAAAATAGTATGCAATGCCATATGCGCACAGCTTTTCTGATACTAGAGCAGTGGTGGCCCGCCACTATGTGTGGGGACAGAGCCCACTCATTCGCTGGAATGGCTGGCAGCATATTCCACCTGTGTGCTTTATTTGCGTGAGGAATTGAGCTGCCCACCTCTGAGCAGGAGCCCCCCACTTTTTTTATTGTTTAAATGCAGAGCACCAAGAGCTCAACAACAAATATAGCGCACAATAATGAGGCGTTCGCTGCCTCTCATTTTTACACAGACAGCAAAGGCACGCGGACTGACACGAAAGAAGTCTTCTACTGTCGCTCAGGGTGTTCACATTTCAGACAGGAGGCCCTTCTGGTCCTCCCTGGCGGTGCAGCACGTGTGGACGGTGCGAGCAGGTAAGGTACATCTTTTTCTCTGTTATATGCTTGTATGTATGTGCGCTCAGCCGCAGTTCCACACCTGGTGCACAGGGATCCAGGTATTGTGGGCAAGATGGTTACACTACAAGATTTACCACGACCTAAAGCTCGAAAATTGACCAATCAGGAAGGGAAGTACTAATTTGCCTCTTACTAATGCCAGGCAGTACGTTTTTGGATTTCCTGTGCTTACTACTTTAATACATTATTCAATTTGTGTACTTCTCATTGCAAATCATTCTAGTTTACTGCTCTAAATTTTGATCACCCACCATCTTATGTTGTATTTTAGTGGCTTGCCTCAATTGTTTGCTGCGTTTTAGTGCTTTGTGGAAATTCTAATTTAGGGGTGCTTTCCATCTGTGCATCCTCCATTTTGTGCTGCATTTTAGCGCTTTGTGGTAAATTCGAATTTAGGTGTGATGTCCATCTGTGCATCCTCCATTTTGTATTGCAGTTTAGTGTTTTGTGGTCATTTTGAATTTAGGTGTGCTTTTTACATCTGTGTATCCACCTGTATCCCTCGGCTGCTGGCCGGCTGTTGACTTTGCTCGTGCATTGTGCAGCCTCTCCACTGTCCCTCTTCTCCGCCTCAATGGCACTTTCCATCTCTCCCATCTACTCTAACTCTTACTCTATGCCCTATCCCCCCTCTTTCACAAAGTCTGGAAGAAAAAGGTTTGAAAAAGACCTCTTGCCTTCTAATCCTGCCCTACCTATTGCTGACACCTACGTCAGTGCTACTTCAGACAAACTATCACTGATATCCCCTTCCCTGTCCCCTCTCCAGACCTATGAACCTCCCACCTGATCTGTCCCCTCTTCTTTTTCTCTTCACCCATTAATGGCGGCACTAGATGGCGCACTTCTCATCCTCTAGATGCATCATTAAGGTCTATCACAATGGCACTGTCATGGCTCAGGGTCCTCAACCCAATCTTTTTCTCTTTGACCGGCGCCTGCCAGCCCTCATCAACTTCCTACCTTCCCCTGCTACCTGCCTTACTCTCTCTCTGCACCTCCTTCGCCACCTCCGACGGGTGTACCACCTCCCTGTACCCCTCCTCAGAAAACCTTCAAAGGTGACGACCGACTACACATCTGCCTCCTTCTTGAAGACTTTGATCTTGATGCCCTCGCTCTCACCAAGACGTGCTTCAATACAAGCTCAGTCACTGCTTTTGACTCCCTTCTCCCTGACGGCTACACAATCCTCTTCAAGTCTCGGGCCAACCGACCTGATAGTGGAGTATCCCTGATCTTTCCTGAGTGGGTCTCTACCTCTCTCATATACCCACCCAGCCCTATGCCTCCTTTGAAAGTCTTGTCTGCAAGCTTGGTGTCTCACTGACTTTCTCTCTCTCGCCCTTGCCAATATCTGCAAGCTCGCTGGCCCTTTGTCTGTCTTCCTTTCCAAACGGGCTGACTTCACCTCCTCTCTTCTGAACTCTACTTCTAAACCCCTCCTCCTTGGAGACTTGTGATCTCCGAACCTCTATCTCCCTCACTATTCTCCCCTCCGACTCGACCCACTCTGCCGGAAACACTCTTGATGCCTTCGTTCCCACTGATCTTCCATTCTCCAACCCTCTCACTACCCCTCACTCCTGGTCTGACCAATCTCTCCTCTCTTCCCATCTGGGACCCCTGACCGAGCCTCCACCAGCCTCCTTCAGGGTCATCCTTCAGGGTCATCCAACCGATGAACCGAGTGTCAGCTGTTGCGTTTGCCTCCACCTTCTACACCACTACTTCCCCTCCTCTTGACTATCCTACTGACTTTGTCCTTGCCAATCTTCATCCTGCTATCACTAACACGCTTGTCCCTGTCATGAGAATCTGCCTGAAACCTGCCTCCAAGTGTAACAGCTGATACAACTCTGATCTAGCTGCTCTGAAACGCAAGTGCAGAGTTGCTGAACGGAAGTGACAGACCTCGGGCTCATCCTCCGACAAACTGGCCCGTCGCTTACTCCAAAGACAATACCTCTAACAACACAGCTGAACTCTTCAGAATTTGCAAGGAACTAGCCAATCCATTGGCAGTCTCCACCTCTCCTCTTCCTTCTCAGGCCCTCTACTGCACTGGCCACCCATTTTACCTCCAAAACTCAGGACCTCTCTCTCTTCTTCCCCTTCCTCTACTCCTCCTCCTGTCCCCCTACCTTCCCCCCCAACTGACCCAACGTACTGAGCTCGTTGGCTGTCTACATAACCAACAGTCTGGATTCTGAGCATCCAGAGGCACGGAAAAACTGCTCTCCTGAACCCCTATGAAGAACTGCTTGCAAATCTTGACTCTTACTCTCCTGCTGTTCTCATTCTCCTTGACCTCTCTTCGGCTTTTGACATGGTCAACCATTTTATCCTCATAAAGCGGTTCCAAGATTGTTTTGGTCACCGGGCACTGGATTGGTTGAACTCCTTCCTCACTGACCGCCCTTCCGCTGGTGCTCCAGTGCTCCTTCTCCTCCACCACTATCTCTACTTGTGGTGTTCCCCAGTGCTCTATCATCTCGCCTTGGCTTTTCAACATGTACCGCTTGCTTACCTGATCTTTGACTTATCTGCTCATTTCCAGTGTTACTCAGATGACACACAAGTCTAATTCAAGCTCCCTCTTCCTTCTCTTTTATCCCTGACTTGCCTGTCCGCAATTCAGTCTTGGTGCACCTCCAATGTTCTCTGTCTTAATGCTAGTAAGACCGAGATCCTTCCTATCAGGACACCTTGTCCCCGCTTTCCCCCTGTACTCTGGCTGCCCTCTATAGGATCACATCCCTCTCCTTCCACTGAGGCCAGAAACCTTGAGGTCATCTTCGACTCCTCTCTCTCTACTTTACTCACATCTTGGACCTTGCCAAGAAGGCCCACGTTAAACTTCGCCTCCTTAGAGGCAATTCTCCCTTTTCTCTTGTTCCCCCAGAAGCTCAATGCCTCTAGAGCTCTTGTCCTCTCCAGGCTGGATTGCTGTAACAGCCTCTTCCTCAACGTGCCTCTTTCTTCAATCTGTCCTCTTCAACTAATCCAGAATAGGGCTGCAAGATTTATCGTAGGCCTCAAGCTCAAGGACCGTATCTCTCCAGCTGTAAAATCTCTTCATTGGCTCCTGGTTGCAGCAAGGATCAAATTCAAGACCCTTTGTATCCTCCACAAGGATGTCTCAGGCCTACCTGCAGCTCTCTTACTAAATACTCTCCTTCCAGATCCCTTCAATCTTCTGGCTCTAACTCTCTGCTGATCAAACGTTTCTTCAAGCAGAGAGCTGGGGTCACATCTCTCTCCTCAGATGGCACCCTCCTATGGAACAGTCTTCCTATCTCTCCCTTTTGAACCGGACCACCTCAAGTTCTGCAAACTACTCAATACTTTTCTCTTCCCCTCCTCCTCCTTCCCTTTCCCCCTCCCATGCTATCCATCTCCTCTTTTGCTGGAATTGGCGGCCTGGACCCTCAAGAGTCCAATAGGGTCCTGGCCTTCTGCCCAATCACCCCAGCGCCCCCCATGCACTGCCCTCTGAACCCACACCCGCCTGGCTGGTGTTTTTGCTTCTGCCCTGCACTTAACTGTTGGGCGGTAGACCTTCCTCTCCTCCTGCAACGTCTCTGCCCAAGTACTTACCTGTTGCCTCCCCAACAGACACCTCTGGCACTTCTTTCCCTAGGGGACCCTAATAGCACTTGCCCCCTCCCCCCCTTTTTCTTTTCACTGCACTTGCACGCTGTTGAGATGGATTTCCAAACTCTGACCTGGTGGACAGAAATTTAGGAGGCTACACTCGGTTTATTGAAACAGGGTAACCTTTTCGACAAGCCAGACCAATCTAAGTAGCTTGGCAGGCAGTCAAGACTAAGTCTCAGGAGGGGTGAGAGTGATCGGAAGCCCACAATGAGCACACACAGTAATGAACCACAGATTGCTCTTAGACAAGTATATATGAAAAATATCTATACATTTATTGTCATCCGGACCAATAGACACAAGTAAACTTTAGTAATGCAAAACCAGTTATCACAGAAGATCCTTATACTAACTAACATATATACCTTACCTTTCCTTATGCAACACAGCAGTAAAACACATCCACAACCTGTAAAGAGAGGATTGAGTTAGACAATTCTTCTGAGTCGTTCCCTAACTTTCGAGTCCAGCCCTAAGAAGAGGGGAGCCTTGTGCTCAACAGTACAGTTGTGCGTAAAAGTGGACGATCACGCAGGTGAAAGAAAAAAAAATATTTTTGGGAGGGCTGTAGCAAGTCAGGAAGGGGCTCGAGGCGATGAAGAATTGGTTCCCACTATTCAAGTAGGACCTGCCCTTGGCGGCAGAGCAGTTTTCAAAAGGTGAGAATAGCTAGGGAGCGCAGGCTAACCCAGCTAAGATCGAATACCTTTATGGGATATTTGTGTGTAAAAGAGATTGGTTGTGCCAGGGGGCCACCAGTTAGTGATGCAAGTACTCACCGACCCTCTGCACAGTCCGCACCAAACTTTGCCAGTTTAGTCAGGGTCGCTAGTAGTTCTGAGTCTTGCAGTTTCGCAGTGCTTCGGCTCTTAGCGGCTGTGGGATAGAAGGATCGTCCGTGACGTGACAGTTGCCATTTTTCAGCTTCCGATGAGGAATGAAGAAAATTTCCAGTGCAGCAGGCTTCAGGACACAGGAGAGCAGACCATCAAGGCACCTACAGCGACCATCACCAACTGGTAGTGACGGAGGAATCACAGATGCGGGCAGGATTGTGCACTCTCCTAGTTCAGGACCCAGAGGATCTAGGCCTGCGAAATGTGGCCGGAAAATGCCATGAGGTAGAGCTGGACAGTTAACTGGATGGCCCAGGGACACTTCCGAAGGGGCTCGTTCGGAGGGTAAGCAGGGGGCACCGAGGGAACTACTCCAAAGGGACAAAGCGCCTTCCTGATCGATGAAGAAAGCAGGGATCCAACGGGACAGCAGAGGGCGAAGGGTGCAAAAACCTTCCAAAGCGCCTCTGGCAGTTTCACAAGTCTGATTCTTCGTGCAGGAGGTTTGGCTCCTTCTGTAGTTCGGGAAGATCACGGGTGATCGACATAGAATGGTTGCAGAGCTCCTTCTCTTATTCAAGATTAGCTTTGTGTCAAAATAGAGGACTTCAAATCGAAGATCTACTCTCATTTATGCATACCAGTCGTGGACCAATCACGGTCCACGGTGGTCTGTCATTCATGCATTCCATACATCCTGACAACAGTAGTGTGGGTTGGGACCAGACAGTAAATGCAAATAAATTTTAAAAAAAAGTCCCATCACGCTTCCTGAGCACACGTGGCAGGCAGAAGCCTGCGAAAGATAGGTTTTCACAGGAAGCTGCATGCCCAAATAGAAAAACCCGGGTTACTCGACCTGGGTGAAGGCAAGGGACACAATGGCCATGCTACATTACAAAAGACTTTGTGGCTTGGCCATTTCCGGACTTGGCCACATTCTTGAAACAAACACAATGTGGTTCAGTACAAAGAAGTAACACATTATAAAAAGTAGCTGCTGCCACCAGTTCGTCCCAGGCACACTCAATCACCAAAAAATCCTTCGAGGGTGTCTAGGGCCATAAAACAAAAAGTTGCCCAGCGCACGGTACTGGAAGGTACTGTTCAAATGGCAGCATAGTTAAAGACTAAGGGAAACATAGTTTCCCTGTACTGACAGTCTGAAGGACCTGTCAGTTTCTCCATAACAAGTGAGCAAAAGCCCAGGAGAGCGCAGCAGCAGGCTGTGCTCCACTGGCAAAAGTCAGGATAGGCTAGCCAAACAAAAGCAAAATATTTGGGGGGGCCACAAATGGAGGGACAATTGGAAATCTTTCCTAACACACGCTCCGAATGTCACAAGGCCTAGTAGGACCGCTTTTCGTTTCTATTTATTCATTGTTATTTCCATTGTTTATTTGCTGCCTTCCCTTGTGGCGCTTTGGAACACTATCTTGCTGTACTGTCATGCTGTATAAGTGCCTTATAAATATCTAATAAATAAAATATAGGATTTCTAATTTTCTTGATACCTAAAACAGATAGGTTTCACAACATTAAGAACACCAGTCCATTTGTTTTATTGACTAGTGGAAACTTCAAGTTCTGATTTGAAGCAAAATCCTTTCCTTACCACTCAATTCACGGGACTGAGACAGCTCTGGTGGCTGTGTGGGATGATATTTTAAGGGTGGCTGATGAAGGTGATATGAGCATGTTGATCATGCTAGACTTATCAGCTGCTTTTTACACGGTAGACTTTGGCCAATTGCTAACTAGACTGTCCAGCTCTCGAAGATGGATTAAAGTGGTTCTCTTTTTTAAATAATCGGACCCACCCAAGTACTTAAACTTGAAGGTTTCTACTCCGATGACCTCCCGGTCCTTTCCGGAGTACCGCAGGGGTCATCGTTGTCACTGTTATTGTTTAATATCTATCTGAGACCATTGATAGATTTTCTTTTTCAGGTTCAAATTGAAGTATCACTCCTGTGCGGATGATACGCAAATCTATGTCCGATTACAATTAGTTTATATTTCTAGAATATGTACAACTAGAAATGTGTAACGAAACAAAAAATGTTACCACCAGAATGAATATATGTACTCTAATGCTATTTAAAAATTAATTGAGTTTATTGATCACGCAGATTCCCATTGCAAAGGAAAACTGTCAAGACTATTGTTCTTTACAATAGTTTTTAAAATATGTATGCATTTAATATTGCTATATTGTGCTTATCGATCAAGTCTGACTACATTTGTTAAATTCTCTTACGAACCATTGAATCAGGCGACGGAACCCCTTTTAGCATTTGCCAATGCCATTAAGTGTTGGATGATTGAGAATAAGCTCCAGCTTAACCCCACCAAAACTGAGGTTATAGTTTTTGCCCAAAATAGCTTCTTAGGAACTATCGTGCTGCCACTGCTTGCCTTGCCATTTTTGATGCAGCCACATCCTTCTCATGTAAGGTAAAAAAGAAAAATCTCAGCTGCATATGGGAAGCATCATTGGGCTGTAATGCCCATGTTTCAGCGGTGGTCAAATCCATCTTTTTCCAATTAAGGCTTCTAGAGCTCATTTCTGAAACAGCCCATGCAGTGGTTTTAGGGACCATGGTAAACGCCAGACTCGACTATTGCGGCACTCTTATTCTGGGAGCTCCAGAGAGACAATTACAACAGCTCCAGGTAGCCCAGATTGCTGCTGTCAGACTGGTATATAATCTGCCAAAAAAGGTCCCCATCTCACCGTATCGTGGAGACTACTGCACTGGCTGCTTGTTTGGAAAATAATTGAATTTAGAGTATTGTGCCTTTTACATAAGTGCGTTCAAGGAACAGCACCTGGGTGGTTTCAAAAATAACGTTTTACCAGCCATCACAAGCTTTGGGCTCCGCTGGCAAAAATCTGCTGGCTGTCCCCACTACTCATTGTGTCTCCCAGGGTGATCAATGTTTCTCCATCAGGGTTCCTTGTCTATGGAATTCACTTCAAGTTGAGTTGCGGAACATTTCAATAGTTCTTTTCTGAAATGAATTGAAAATGTTTTTCTTCCAATGATTTTTGGTTCTGTGGTTATGTCTGAAGCAGACAAAGTAATTTAATATCAGCGTCTAGATGCATATTTCTGCTTGATTCTGAAAGGATATGCTTGTTACAAATCCTTAATCCAATCAAATCGATTAGATCTTGGGCTTGGATGTTTTCTTCAAATGACAATCCCTCCTTCCCCAAAAAGAAAAAGAAACGTGATCATGCATACAACTATTTCTGAATTGTACCCCCATCCTCCTTTCTAAGCACCCTTAAGCTTGCCTTTTTAACCATGCCCAAAAAGGTGTTCAAATCACTCTGCACCCACACCTACAACTTTGCACATTAATCACTTACATGTACGAGAACCCAAAGCCAGCTTCCATACAGAGTGTAACGGGAGTTGTAAAAAGATTTTCTGTGTAATTCATGCTGCAAAATGATGACTGACTCCTGTGGGTCTCCGCCTGCCACTGTACTTCCGTGTTTACCACAGTTGCTGTTACCTGGAAGTTCTGATCACTGCTCCCTAGTTTTTGAGTGGTTATTGGATGCCCTGCTGCTATTAACCCTTTCTTGGCTGCTCTGGGTAAGTAAATCCTGCTTGCCAACCAGGGGGTTCCATGTCTTTGCTTCAAATGTATTTACTGGGCAGGTCTTTTTCTGCGCAGGAAATACATTGAAGCTTTCGCTTTGCTTCCCTTTCCCTCCCCACCCACTTTCTACAACGGGGGGGATCACCCCCTCACCTCCACTCCTTGTCTCAAACACCCACGAAGGCAGGGGATTCACTCCCTTTCGTCACCCCCCCTCACTTAACTCGACCTCCAGCCGAGACACCACTTTCTCTTCCTTTGCACTGGGCACAGGATGAGCTTAGCCCTGCCATCCCTAAAGGCCCCCATTACTACGAACTGTCCACTCGCTAACCAACCAGACCTATCCCCCAGTGGCTATATCTCCTTCCCTCTGTGTTGTTCAAAGTGAGTTTGTAAGGAATAGCCCCTCCCTGCTGTGCTTGGCCGACCAGCCTAGGGTCCACAGATGGTCCTTGGAGTGGAGCTTCAGATAAAGGCACACCACACACACCATGCAGCAAAGTGCAATTTGTTTCTGAAACGGCTGTTAAGATTGTATATGCCAGGTGGATTTGTGGATTGATAGCCGTTTACGGAGCTGTATACACATGGTCGGAAATCACCCTGGAGACTAAGAATGAACATGTTTGACTGATTGGCAGCTGATTGAATCCTTGAGGACGCTGAAATACTGTGTGAGACAGAGTGGGCTGTAGCTTTAATTTTAATGATCCTAACAGAAATCAGGTTATCAAATGTAGATAAGTTACTAAATGTACTGTTAATGGCAAGGTAATGTATATAGTGCAAAGAGACCATGTACATGGAATGGCAAAAGCCGTGCTATACCAAAACCCAATAACATAACTGAATGTAGAATTGGCACCTATACGCATCTTGCACAGAAGCTAGAGCATGAGAGTACAATGCAAGGATGTCTTATATCTGAGGAGAGTATTTAACACCTGTTCTACTAAGTCATGAAGAACATAAGAGACCCACCAAAAACAATTGTCAGATTCTGCAGGGAACGCATAATCAATGATCTGTCGCTCTCTGTATTACAGAAGTGAAGCGTATTGTATTTAAAACTCTTTATTAGCATTTTCATAGTAACAACCCCAACGAAGAACCCATAACCCCCCCTCCCTCCCTCTCTCCACCACCCCCCCAGAGCCCCTCCACTCTCCCCCCATTCTTTTAACACTTTGTTTCCAACAGTAACAGCAAGTTCCTACCCCCTCCCCTCCTCCGAAGTGAAGCGTATTGATTGTAGTCGGAACTCTGTGATAAGTATGTAGACCCCGCAGTGAAGGCTGGAAGATTTATGTGCATCGACACTACTCCAAATGCAACACTCCGTAGTGTTCAAACAGAAATATGTTGTCTAAACTATGAGCGCTGCAATCAAATCTGTGGTTTAATCTCCATGCTAATTTGGAAAAGAAGGAACTGTGGTTATGACTTTGTGATGTGTAAATGATAACATAGGGTTGATTTGTTCTTCAATAGTAATGTGCTGATTTGATGCTTAGTGTCAAAGGGGATGCAATACAAATGTGGCAGGCTGCCACGAGAATTGTGTTGGAGAGGGATGACTTGATGCCTGGGGTGGCATAGAAGATGTAAAGACAGTCCTCAGAAGAACATGTAATGATTAATATGTACATGTGATCCGAGTTAATGGGATCTCCTTGTTTCGCAAACTATATTCTAAAATACCCTCACAGGTGGTGCGAATGATCATTGAGCGGGTTAACCACCATATGAAAAGAACATTATTAATATGCCCACTAGATCTCTAAATGAGGATCTTGAACGTATCTGGTGAGTTATGTTGTACCCTTCACAAGTCCTCTTTAGTACTTACTAGAATACCACTTGAAAGAAACTATTTGAGTTCAATGTATTGTGAAGGCATCATGAAGCAAGATACAGACAACAGATTGAATGTTAAATAACACACTTTTATTTATTTAAATGTCAGGATGGAGTAAGACCTCTTGCCCTGTACTAAGGTGGCATTTCCCTACCTAAAGAAACTATGGATAATATGAGTGAACTAGGGACAGCAGTAGTTTATTGGCAGATGACTGACTCATTTGGTGATTTGTTTTCCCTCAAGGTACCTGTGTGTGAGAAAATGGCTTTGTAGTTCTGGTGTTTTTATCGATATTCCCTGTGGTTGTATTTGAAAACCGAACCTTTGCAAACAGATCGTGAGCTCAGCGTGCATTCCTTCCATTGTGGAAATAGTGACGACTGCATACCTTGCAGGAATGCGGCAGTAAGCTGCAGAGGATCGTCTAGGTCCCTTAGTATCAGTTCAGAACTACTATGCCGGCACATTCCTTCCACTGAAAAGAAGCTGTTTGCATTCGGAGGGCAATGGATAGCAGACTGCTGAGCGTGTCCAGAAGAATTCGGGTTTGGGTTATCCCAACCATTGTGACCTCAGTAGACAACAGAATATGCAAAGCGACCTTAAAAAGGAATGACAATTTTTGGATTCACTCCGCTTACGTTATTTTTTTCCAACCCTTTAATTATGTTGCACTGTGCACGTAATTTGACAGGCTTTGCTTAAAACTGTCAAGGAAATCCTCCCTATTCCTTCTGACCATCATATGAAAGACACAACCCTCTGGATTGTGCCAATTCATTGCTTCTTCAAAAGCTGTGTTTGCAGACACCAGTTTAGAACTATGTCTTAATATTATGTACCCACATGTAATGCACCTTGTTGGCAATGCCCTCTGTTATTTTTCTATTTACATGCATTTTGAAAAACATATATTACTTTGGCATAAAATTATGTATATGTACGCCTAATAGAAGAAAAAAAACAGTTTGATTATTGCAGCCAACTTCAAAATAATCCAAATCCATGTTGATTTACCTTATTTACTTTTTGTATGCCTGCGTACGTACAAAAGAAAAAAGCCATGCGCATATCGGTCTGATAAAAAAAAAAAAGGTCCAATCCAGTCAGAAATCCAATGATGCCATGCGTGAGCGGGTGGGATGTAGTGATCTCTGCAAAACAAAGAAGCAATGTTTCAATCCAAAGGGACGACCTGCAGGAAGTCCGCTGGACTGGCAACCAAAAGAGGCCCATGAAATAATTACTGAGAACAAAGAGCTCTTGGAAATAATTTTCTAAGTGGTCCCATATAACACATTTTCATCAAGCCCAATGCTTTTCCTAAGAGCAAATTTGGAAATACCACACAAAAGAGGCCAAGTGTGCAGAGGCCTAGTGGGAAATCTCCAGAGTTCCCTATAGGCCAGTCCGCCTCTGCGTCTTTTGTCCAGGGGAATTGGGGTGCATCCAGGTGCAGTCTTTGGGAATGGGCATTGTTTTACATGCTAGGTCGGGGAGATGATGGGCAAAACTGCATACATGAAATATCTGATTGAAACTTGTGATTTTTGTTGTTACCAACTTCCCTCCCCTAACCCCCCTTGAAAAAAAAGCACAAATAGCAAGCATTTTGTTGCTTTGCTGTTAAGTTGTACTGATGACCATGTATTCTTGCTATTGAATGACCGTTTGGTATTCTTGCCTTGTTTGATGTATGACCATGTCAGAAGAAATAAATGGCAATTGCTTATGAGTCTTAGTCCTGTACACAATGTATTTCCTAACCCAGAATTTGCCTCGTAACCTTGAAAGTTACACCGCCCGCTCATAACTAGCATGTCCTCATGCCTCTTTCCCCCAATGCTCTGTCTTTTTCGGTTTATTCTCTTTACTTGATCCAAAGGTGTGGCATGCTTTGCCCCCTTCTGTGGATCTTGTCGTTGTGAGAAACACTGGATGGCGAGACGCAGTATCTCCTTCCCTGTAACACCTTTCCTCCATCCTACCAGGTAGGATACTTAGGAACACAACCCCCGAGGCAAAGCACACGATGAAGCAGCAGTTCCAAGATGGTAGTTTAATACAATGCAAAAGACTGCAAGACGGAAGAGGATTGAAAGGAGGGAAGTGCCCTTGTCCTTTTCATCGAAAGACCGTTACTTTCATGAGCCTTCGAGAATAGCAAATGTAAGACCAGGAATCAAAGCTGAAGAATCCTGTGTTGTGTTTTGGAGATTCCCGGGGCTCTCCTGCATCGATAGTCAAGGCAGGGAGAATAGTTTGCTGCCGTGGTACTGCCCTTGGCTCCGAACAAGAAAGCGGCGACGGTGAGTTGGGGAGATTGATACCAGACTGGTCTGTGCTGAAATAAAGGTTGCAAGCTGCAACATTGGATAATGAAAGTTGAAGAGAACAGTGTTTGAAGCGTATGTGGCAAGCAACGCAAATTAAACATAAGAGGAGTGATTGAACTTTGAAGCCAAGATACAATACCGTGAACGGAGTGGTCCGGTACCACGTGGGTACTCATTCGAAAGTCTGTTAAGTATCCAGCTGAAAAATGGCAATTAGGTTAAGAATTACATTTGAAATTGGAATTAGTCCGAACCCAGCGGAGGGAGACTAACTGTGTTAAAAGGTATCGAAGCATGGATGAGGGGGATCCAGGGTGAGCCGTGAGTCACCCGAGAAAGAATATCCGATTCTGAGAACATTGTATAAAGCTGATCTGAGCCCAGCTGAGGGGGGGGTCCAGGATGAATAGTGAATCTACTGAGAAATTGAGTACTTGTGAAAATCTGATGGAGGAAAAGGACTTGTTTGTTGCATCGGGCCCTCTGGCTCAAGAGACTTTGAAAGGCAAACAGACTTGGGCACGGAAGGCCCTGATGCTAATGTTTGAACTGCACCCTCATGTTAGAGAAGCCAGAGACTATGCTAAGCTCGAGTGTAACACCTTGTCCTGTGCTGAAAACGTGGGGAAGGGAGGCCAAAGGGCCTGAACATACTGACATATAGGTTTGTGAACATTGCTTTCTTTTTCGTAACATTGTTTCCCACACTATTTGTATTTAGGGGTAAGGATTGGCAATAGGTTTATTAGTATAGGCCCTTTTATGTTGACAAGACACTACAGGACTGCGTTATTATTATTTGATGGTTGTAGCTTGCTTCCATCTGTAGATTTCGGATTAGAATGGCGTTTTTCAAACCCCTGTTTAAGTTCAATAAACACCCTTGAACTTTGGTCACTTGTGTCTGTCTTACTGTTGATACCATGCCTTCCTTACACCGTACACTCATTTGTTTCAGATAATACTAAAATGCCACAGTCTCTCTCTGGCCTTTATCTTGCATTCTCATTGCTTTTACCTTTTAAGTTTGCATTCATAATTGTGATGCCTCTTTGCATGATTACAGCATTATTACTGCAGTGAAATTTTCATTTCCTTTTTAGTTTGGGCTTAAACATCACCTATACGCTGAAACTATTGCATTGGAGTTCAGGTAGGAGGGAGATATGTGAGGAGTGACATGCAGCTTATGCTGGTGTTTGGTTATTTACCCACCCATTGACTTCCCAGGGTCGTGCTAATCCCTATTGTCTGTCCCATCCACTGCCTGCCACTCACGGCTCTAAAAACTTCCTTCTGGGATCTCTCCGAGCTCCCTCTTTTAAGTAGTAACATCAAACATTAGCCTGCCAGTGTTTTTTCTAAGCATTCTGCTGAGAAGTAATGGCTTAATTGCAGCGATAAATGGCTACTGGTGTGTGTAATACAAATGTTGTAACCAAGTGCACCTTCAGACTCTTGATTTATATCATCTCCATGCATTCAAAAACTGTTAAAAAGAAGCACCAACAAAGCCAAGAGTTTTGCCTCGAGTTACCAGAAACGCATTTGCCAGGTACTGACGTCATATGTCTAGGCAATCGCTCCATATTCCAGCTGTTGCAATCTTATGGCCAAGTAGTAGAAATATTCTAGCACCTACCAAATGGCTATCCCAAACCTAGTTGGCGTAACCAATGCTTATTTATGAAATACAGAGTGGGGCAGGGTTGTCTGCTATAATAAGACATTTATGCATATTCGATTTCCCACTGTTTAAAACAAATCCAGAAATGTGATGTTTAATATTGCAATTGAAAATGGGATATATTTCCAGTGCCTTCTGCAGGGCCAAGCTAATTCACAGTTTTGTCATATTTTTGAAAACTCAACGGAATTTTACACTTTGACTTCAGACTCAGTCAAAATTTGATAGTACTTTATTATAACACATCTGAAAAAAGGTTCAGAACCCCCTCTATTACTCGTTTCGATTTGCTTTATTTTGATCATTGTCATAGAAATGCATACAATCCCACATCACAATTCATCTAGAACTTCCATCAATAGTTCAAAATATTGCTATAAAAATACATAAAATTGCCTAAAAATCCAGTGATTGCATCAACAATCAATACCAATACGTATTGCCAATGCCTCAAGAAGTAATTACATGTTTTTGATTGTTCATAGCAGGCTATATGCAAACGTTCAAACCAAATGCACATTTCACGGGTAGTTAGAGGGTATTTTTAATAGTTTTTTTCTTCTTGACCAGGCAAACATAAGGTATCTGGAGACTGCAAAAAAGTATGCAGCCCATAGTAAATAATAACTTACAATTGTGCAAGGCAGCGGATAATGGTCCTCAGTCCTGGTTTCAAATATCTATTTTGGATATCAGTTTAGCCTAAGCATAGGAATAGAAAGTGTTGGACAGTGTCCGTGCCTTGATTACATGCTTGACAAAGAGCAGAGCACTCTGGGTTCCATTTCCCCTGTAGCAGGTAAAATGCCCAGTCTTAGTTTTACTAAAAGCTTTCTGCTAAAGTGGCTCAGTGGAAAGTCAAGATACAGAGATTTCTTGATGGCCAAATAGCTTAAAACACGGGTTGCTATTCGGGCAGTTGAATAATAACGGTTCTTGATACCATTCAGTGCATTTTTCTTTAAACACAGGATTGAAATCATATTCATACTCTCAGGGTTGTTCCACATCACTGCTTATTCAATTTCATAGAGGCTAGTCTTTACAAAATTAAACCAGGGGGGGTTTGGGTTATTCACTGCTTAAGGTCGGTCAGTGCACCTCTGTAGGCTAATAGATCTGATTGAGTGCAACTTGAGCCGATATAGGACCGGTCTCATAGCGATAAGCAGTTCAGTTGGCAGTCACCACAACTCATAATGTACAATTGGGGCGGACATGGTTAGTCCTAGCTTTTGCTTTAGAAATGCGTTTTCGTTCACTGTTAGTGATTTTATTTGAGCAACCCGATATTTCAAACCCATATATGCAGGCCTGTCTAGCTTTTGCTTTACAGACAGTTAAAGCTGGCTTAACCAGCCTGCACCACTTTTCACATCTAAATCTCAAAACCACTCCTGCTTTTTTTTAAACTAAAATTAGATCAGATTTGATATATTGGTCATGCCATGTTCCTTTTCTATTGAGTCTCAGACCCAAATAGTAAAACAATTTGGTTTGCCAATAGGATAGTCATTAACACGCAGATTAAGAGATTTGGCGATCTTCCAGCCCCCACAGCAGAAACTGAACTTAGTCTTGTTTTAGTTTATGACAAGGGCCTCAGAGTTACATAAATCAGCAAACATTTCTATGAAGTTCACAATCCCAATTTTCTTGAGATTGGAGTATGCAGTTACTTTGACAGATGTGGGGAGGTAGTTGCCTTCTACAATTATTTGTCATGGTACACTAGCCCCTCCTATGAAGGTAGCCGAGTTATCCACCAAGTTGCTTGATTTATTATGATGTATACCATGAACGTCCGTCTACTTGGTTTGATATGATGGGTTATTTATAACGCGCTTAATACCCAGAGGTTTCTATGCATGGACCCGGGGATCGGACCTGTGTTGCGCTGTGTCGTCTTACTTCCTAGGCGAGCATGTTGCCCCTGAGCTATCCTCCAGAGACGATATGTGCTGTGTGATGAATCCAATGGAGTCATCACGGATTCCCCGGTGGTCACCTCTACCCGTGACCTCTTCCCATGTGGCCAGGGGACGGCAGCCGCTACCTGATCCTGACCCTGGGGGCGGTTTTATGAGGGAGGATCACATGGGAAGAGATAAATACTTGGAAGATGTTTTGACTTCATTGGACAAGACAGTTTTCCCCACCATTCCCATAAGGAAGACCCTCTAATACCCAAGTTCGTAATGGCCTATACTGGTCAGTCCCCCACCTTTGACCCAAACACCAACAATTCACACATAGCACCTTTTGTTTCTGATGTGCCTTTATGTGAAATCTCTGAGTAAAACCCTCTTAGAGTTAAAAGTTCAATGAGATCCATGGACTTCTTCTCCCACAACCACTCAGTTACTTAGACAATGAGGAGGGTGAGGGAGTTTGTGCAAAGTGACAGGAGCTTAAAGTACAACATGCAGGCTAGTTGTTTTTCCAAGTCTTCAGTGCGTGGGACATTTAAAAATGGCAACCGCACTATTGGATCAAGCAGGGTAGGAGAAGACGTTGAACCCCATGCTGAGGCTCACGAATGCGAGGCACGCGGACAAGGGTGGTGAAATTGAGGATGCCGCCGGGACAGGTGAAGAAACCCCACGTGCAAGCATGAAGGGACGTGGAGATGCTGGGAGCCACGCAGGAGCTCCTGGATGTTAGGCCACTCGTAGAGGCAGTGTTCTCCAGTCCGGGACAAAAGCCGGCGGGTGACCGCAGAGCCACGCAGGATGCTGGGAGACCATCCACACACTCCAAAGAGGGTGAAGGAACCACACTGCAGAGGCATGAGCAGAATCGGAGATGCTCGAAGGGACCAGTGGCTCTGCCCAAAGCAGCTGAGGACCCAGGGGTGTTTCGACAAGTACGCCAACAAATGTTTGAATGGAACGAAATTGCTGATGCAGAAAGTACCCGAAGTTTAGTTGGAATGCAGTCAAGGCAAAATACAAAGGCAAACCCCAATCAAGTACAGATGCATGAGATGCCAGTGTGCGGGAAAGGTTTGAAGAAATGTTAGCATAGACCTATATACCAAGCACCTCACAGTATGTGCTATTGTGGTATATATGAAATGGCATTCAACACGCGCCTATACACAAGTGTTCCAAGGCGCGACAAGCCAAGGGAGCGGAAACAGAGGGAGGACAAAGACAACGATCTTACTAGGCCTAGTGACATTGCAATCTCGCAAGTGCAGGGGGGAGGGGGATGGGAAAAATGCCAGGAGGAAAGGGACAAGTGCCGGACATGGTATCAAAAACAAGTAGTGCGGCCAACAGGTGGCAAGTGCAAGTGTTAAAAGTACAGACATGTGTCTAATAAGTGCAGGTAAGGGGACTGTAGGGTTGCACATACAGGTCACAAGTGCAGGGGTTGCCAGGAGGCAGTGCAGGTGTGCAACTGGGTGGGCTGTGACCTGGTCCAGAGTTTAGAGGGTAACCAGGTGACAAGTGCAGTATCAGACAGGAGATCAGCAGGGGAGAGCAAGAGACGAGACCGAAGCAAAGAGGAAGGTCTTGAGGTGCTTCCGGAACCGGAGATAGTTCTGCTTAAGTTTCAGAGAGGCAGGGAGGCTGTTCCAGAGGGAAGCTCCAGCCGAAGAAAGAGATCTGCCCCAAATTGTTGCTTGGAGAAGCGGCTGACCTCAAGGAGTTGGAGGTGGATGAGCGAAGAGCTCGAGTAGGAGGATATTTCCAAAGAGAGAGTTGGAGGTATTTCAGTCCCACGTCCCAGAAGGCCTTGAGGACAATGGGGTCTTGAACGTGATCCTTGCAGCCACTAGGTGCCAATGGAGAGATTTCAGGGCTGGAGAGATACGATCCCTGAGCTTGAGGCCAAGGACAAGTCTCAATCCTGTTCTGGATGAGTTGTAGAGGACTGAGAGTAGCGGCAGGCAGATTTAGAAAGAGACTGTTGAGCTTCTGGGGGAAGGTGAGGAAAGGAAGAAAACCTCTGAGGAGGTGCAGCTGGTAGTTTGACTTCTTTGAGAAGTCAGCGATGTGAGGAGAGTGTGGAGTCGAAGATGGCCCTGAGGTTCTTAGCCTCACAGGTGGGAGCAGGAAGAGGGTCAAGAGTGGCCGGCCGGAGAATGACAGGAAAGGAAGGTGCAGGTGTGCCGATGAGGAAGATCTCCGTCTTACTGGCATTAAGGCAGAGATCATTGGCAGCACACGACTCCTGGATTGCAGACAGACAATCCTGAATGAGAGTGGGAAAAGATGTGTCATCCGCATAGCACTGAAAGTTGGAGCAGAGGGCGGTAATGCGGTGGACGAGAGGTGCCAGGTATTGGTTGAACAGCCAGGGAGAAAGGTTAGACCCCTGGGTATAGCCAAAGAACTGTGAAACGTAAAAGAGAAACCCTGGCAGGGGAGTACACCAGGCAGTTGGGAAGCAAGGCCCAGGAGAGGTAAAAGGGGGGGAGAGAAAGGAAAACCCTCACCTCGTGAACTTTTGCAAAGCTCTTGGCAGACGAGTAAACCAGGCAGCTGAAATTGTATAAAGAATCCTGGCAGGGGAGTATAGCAGGTGATCTGAAAAACCATAAGAGAAGTACTGGCAGGTGTGTACACAAGGCAGTTGAAATTGTATAAGGTTTCCTGGCAGTGCACTATAATCGGCAATCTGAAGAAATTCTTCAGAAAGACCGTTACAGAACATATTGCTTAAACAAGAACACAAAGGAACTGTTAGCTAAAGAGACATTTTTGCCATCCTATTTAATAAACCAGGGGAAGGGGACCACACACTGGATCCAATGGTCTTTACCTAAAAGAACATTTTCGTTGGAGTCATTCTTGTACTTTTGGTTTTGTACACTTTTGCCAACATCAAGATAAAGACATTTCCTTGCACCCCTTTGTTGTTTTGTCTGTAGTGTGAGGGTCAGGATAGGATGTTTTGGACACAAGGATGGCTTTTCAGTTACTGACATCTTGACCAGACAGATCCTTAGTTTTTTGGTTTCTAGGTAGGGAAGTTCCTCTTTAGAATGGTATGATGTTGTTTCATCGCCTGCTGTTACATCGCCAGGTTTTAAACGTGCACATTACATTGTATGTGCTCATTGAATTTTTTAGGGGGGTGGGAAAGGACAAATAAGGGTTTGGGCGGGTGGGCATTAGTAAAAAATAAGTGTGGGTGGGGGTTTGGTGGGGGCACCCCCCCAAAAAAAAGAAAAAAAACGATGAGCACATTCGATGGAATGTGCACGTTTAAAAGCCTGGCGATGTAAAAGCAGGCGATGAAATCACATCGAACCCTTTAGAATAGGACCACAGAGGCCTTTTCACAACCCATTTTTATTTAAAAATGTTTTAACCATGTGAGAGGCCACCCTCAACATGGGAAGTTCTACCCCTTGCCCCCACTCAAGGTGTTATGCTACAAATTGTTCAATGGATTATTTTATTCAGCCCTATATCCAATTCATATAATACCCCTTAGATCCCTCCCCGTGAGCTACCAATGAGCCAAGAAGCAGGCCGGTGTACAGGAAATATATTTGTTTATTTGAATTAGATGTTAAGAATAATCACACGAACTACACGCACCACCTTCTTCGTGGCTGGCCATTAACTTCTTGTTACACAAATCAATTATACAAATGAGTTAAGAAAAAAATGCAAATGGCAATACTTGATAGAAATAATTAGCGCTGGCCAGTGAACACAATTTATAGATGTAGTGCTGTGCAATTTAGTTTTACACATTTGGGACAATGCATATGGCAATTATTATTTCACCCACACTTTCGCTTCAAAATAAGCACAGTGTGATTTAGCACTTTGTTTTTCAGCCCCTCTCCCACCCCCCCTACTTTGGTCTTGATTGAGTAAGTCTGACAGACAAATTAGGATGATTGAAGAATTTTGGATTTCAGACTTCCTCCACTGAAAGGCCTGTGTTGGAGAAAGTTGGACAAAAAGATTGGACCAATTTAAGAAAAAAGACACCCCTCTTTGGGGTCAACAGGACAAAAAGGATTACCCAATTAAATTATAGGCTATAGTTCTTCAGCGCACACTGAGATTTTAACAGAAATCACCCCGTAATGTTCTGCCATTTATTTAGTTAAATAGGCTAAGGAACAACAGTTTATTCCCCCCCCCACCTCCCGCCCACTATAAAGGGAAAGGATTTAAGGCCTTTTGATTCCCCACCTTTTGGTTTCACAGGGCTCAGTTCTACATGCATAGAAACCTCTGTTTAAAATTCAGCAAAGCCAGCTGCATGTCAGGACCGGACCCTCGGGAAAGATAAGGCATGGGTCTGGTCACTCCACTCTCAAGGATGGCCCCCAGCACTCGACCATAGGACCCAGTCAGCTTTTAGACCTTCCCAGAAATGGACAGCTCAAACCAGATGCACTCTCAGCAATCTCCTCTGGTGTTTCCTTGCATATGTCAGATGGTACGTTTCAACAGCCCTCTTGGTGGTAAATTTCAGCATCTCTGTCCCTTCCTCCTAGTACATTCCCCCTTATATAGCAGCAATAACACCATCAAGTTTACAATCTTGTGGGAGTTCCCTGCATGAGTTCTCGCAGCTAGGATTGGACAGTTATCCTTCTCTCTATTCCCAACTCTGGCCTATCTGTACGGATTGGCTTAGCAGTCTAGAGCAATCATACAGCAATCCCCATTTGTAATCGCCGTTTGTTCTCATTTCACATTTCAGCTAATTGTACTCTCAACTGCCTTATATATTGTGTGATTCAGCTAATCATGGGGAATTAAATAAGTGAAGAGGAGAAAGGTGTCTATTTCTAAAGACACTCCCGTCCCCTGCACACCTTCAAGGCTGAAAAAATCAGTCAAAACAGTATTTGAATTTTCAAAGATATATAATATGTATTTAAGTATCAACCACAAAGTAATAAAGTCAGTAGTTTCTGATTTACACATAGATCAAAGAAAACACACAGGTACTTCAATGTAACATCCATCATGAAAATAAGGAACGAAATCAATATTGCGATGAGACGAAATTCAAGCTCTACGCGTTTCGGGTTTACAACCCCTTCTTCAGGAGAAAAGTAATCTGAAATAACATATATACAAAAATAATCCATCAACATATAGATCAACATTAATGTAATTTTGCAGTAGCACATCATGAACATTATTATTAAACAATTCTCAAGGGATCTCTATTCCCTGCAAAGCGCCCTATGTTCACATATATCAACTTCCTCCTCCCTCTAAATGTAATCAAGATTACAAATAGTATGACTCCAAAAGTGAAACTCAAAGTGAAGCAGAGCAATCAAACTCACGGTGGACCTGTATAATAGTAGTCCGCAAGATTGGCGTCTTAAACTAGGGAAGTTGAAGAGACAGTATTCAACTGAAAGGTCAAAGCTTTGACAGGTCAAATCTGAAGAGGCAGTCATACACTGCGAACACTCTATTCTGCATGAAATCTAAAGGGAATGGTAAATGTGATTAGGCAACTAAAATAATCTGTACCCTAATAGTAAAATTAATAGCAAGTGGAAAGTTGCTTACCCAATGTCTGGTATGGTAAGACTTAACGCAAGGCACATGCGTTGCCTCTTAGAAGAAGCGATGGAATTCCAAGGAGTGTAAACCCACAATGCGTATACTAGAGTCAAAGCTGATGTAGTACTCCGTGTCAAAACGAGTATCACTGCAATCTTGCAACCACAACCTATAAGTATGTAAGCACGATGATTATGTGCCAAGTGTATCAAAAACTGGGTACAATATTTACAGTGCTAAAAGAGAGTAAAGAGTAACCCAAAATGAGTCCAGTTAGTCACGACATATTTGAAATGCAGGGTAAAGAAAAAGTAACATAACCGGGGTACAACTGGTTACGGTGTCTCAAACTAGACAATAAAATGAAGTATATGCCGCTTAACCTAAGATGACCTCTTCCAGAGTTTAAACAAATCTTTTTAGATCATCTCCCCGAACTTCCATGTCCACTGCGCTGACCCAGAGCGGAGAAAAACTGACTGAGCGTCTATCCACAGCAGGAGAAACTCACTGTGCGACTACAATCATGTGATTAAATCATGTGGCAAGGGCACGTTCACTCATGAGGCGGAAACGTCTCTGGACTCGTACTACTCATATAACATACATAATACTGCCCTGTGCACGAAGTCCACTCAAAACAATAAAGATAATTATGCAATATGGAAAATATAAATATAGTTATAACAAGTGCATACATACAAAGAAATAGAAAAAGAAAGAGGACTGGATTGGGATTAATACACACGGTGTATAGAAAGCAGACTATGAATGCACACCAATCATGTGTGGTATTGAAAGATCTATTCACAAATCATCATAAACAGGGAAAGATGACAACCTCACGGCAGCTTAAAACAGGGTCTATACAAAATAAAACAAACTCTGTAACAAGGATATATAGAACAGCAAACCTTTACACCTCAAACGAGAAATACACAAACAGGTACCAGTAATCACCTCGAACGAGAAGTGACCAAACCGGTCCCAGTGATCCGAAAAAGTAATAAAGAAGAAATTAGATAATGAATGAGATCTACAGCGAACCTCCAGTGGGTAATACCTAACATGGAACCAGTAATCAAAAAAGATAAAAAAATTAAGAAAAAATTAAATGGCAAGTGAAATCTACAAGGTAAATAAATGAGGAACATAAACTAAAATCAAACCAGATCAGAAAATCAAAAAGGGTACAATTCAACTATTAAACCAAAGACTAAAAAACTATTGGTCTTTAAAAAAAAAGAAAAGAAGAAAGATTGCCCAAAATATACCAACTCATCACTTCAAATAAAGCAATTAAAGAGCACTCCTCATTCAAACCTTTAGGGAATATTGTGTCAAGGAAGTCAATCCAGAACATCTCTCTTTGTGAGAGTAACTTGTTGTAATCTCCTCCCCTAGGGGGTCTCCTAACAACTTCCAGAATGTGAAACCGTATCTGAGCTATAGTGTGTCGAGCTGTAACAAAATGTCTGACAACAGGAGATTTCTCATGTTTACAACAATGTTTGAATTTTTTCAAATGTTTGAATTGTGTTCGGTCCACCTCTCCCGGGCCGATCTAGATGTTTGCCCAATGTAAAGACCACATGGGCATTTAATACTATAAATGACCCCAGTGGATCCACAAGTTGCAAAATGTTTCAATTGTATCTTCCTACCCGTATGCGGATGTACAATATGTCCACTGTTGACAACTTTATTGCAATGGCTGCATGTTAAACAAGGGAATGTACCCTTCTTATTAGTGGTCAATGTCAGTTGCTGCTGTCTAGGTCCCATTTCAGCCTTCACTAACTTGTCTCTAAGGTTAGTGTCTCTCTTATGCACCATCATTGGCGGGCGGTTGTGGTCTAAAGTGACTTCAATTCAGTACTCCAACTAAGTCAGTGCCTAGTCTGGGATGCCCAATGAAAGCCCTTATTTATATATTGTTATGACTAGTTCATGAATCTGGATGATAAACCCTTGTATAACACCCCTCTATTTGAATCCCCCTGACCTCACTGAGCCAAGAAGTAGGTTTGTTTTGCAAATTAAAAGATTTATTGACAAATTAAACAAGATATATAGCACACTTTTATAAATAAATTAATATTTGATAGCACACTTATGAAGATAATGTTGATCAACAATGGATAATATTACACTAACACACTTATTTAATTACTTAGGAGTTGGTGTAGAGAGGATAAGGTAGCTGAGAATGCTTTTATGGGTTCAAGGAAGTGCAATGATGGAAAAGAATGCAGCACAGAAATAACTGAGATGGTTTCCACAAGAGATAATATGATCACTTTTTCTTTTGACAATTCACTGCCCCCCTATGCAATATAAGGAGATGGAAGGAGAGCACACAATTTTCAGGAATACAATCAAATGCAATACCAATTCATTTCCCCCCTAGCAAGCTTAGAGCAACAGGGATGATTTTAAAACACAGGCAAACATACTTTAAATGTGATTTGCAAAGAAGTGAAAATACACTTAAACTGATTTTTATTCCCTATTGGAGATTCAGGGTAGGTGACAGCTACTTTGGATTAGTTCAGGTCAACACGAGCAATGATTCATGAGGGATTATCAGGTTGAAAACTAATTTCAGCAATGCAAGAAAGAGACAGCTATTTTTTAACGTGTGGTGAGATTGAGCTAGTTTTCAATTCGCTGCACTTTTTCCGAGTGCGTAAAGCGCGATTACGGAAAAACTATAAGGAGTAGAAAGTCGGTGTAGGGCTTGTTGGAAAGCTGAGGATCTTGAAAGTTAAATCTCGTTCCTAGCACGTGCGGTTCAAAAGATAGACAATTTAGTGGAGGTAGATTCTCAAAATTGAAGTAAAGCTCAGAATGACAAATGACACTTTCACAGGTTCGAAATCACAGAATGGACACACGATTTCTATGCAGTTCTAAATAGGTGGAAATGGTTTGAATTAGATTATTTGAAACTAAGAGATTGGTTTGCACAGCTCTGGCTGGATACTCCTAATTTTGGAAGGAATGGGCCTCGTCACAGATCTGGTCAACAGGTTTAGCTGCGGTTCTCTCTGCTCTGCTGGCCTGGACCCCTGGTTCTGGCAAACGTTCTTGGCAATACACAGCAGTCTGGTCTGGTCGGCGGTTCTGGATCTCTGGTTCTGGTCTCGGCACTGCACAGCGGTCTGGTCTGGTCTGGCAACAGATCTTGGCACAGGGTTCTGGCCAGAATCACACAGCTTGCCCGGCTGTTGAATAGTTTGGTTAGGTTGCTGGATTCTGAGGCCTCTGGAAAGGATTCAGCTTGTGGACTAGGCCTTTCTGCTAAAAAGTTCTGGAGTCTGGTTTTCTAAGTTCTGGTCTCTGAATATTGTCTGGATTTGAAGTCGTCCTTCAAAGTGCTTCGCAAGAAAGTGGAAAGAGCCGTCTACCTGGGTCTCAGTGGCTCTTTTTATGTCTTTTGAAAGTGGGTGGGAAGGCTGACTTTCTATGCCCAACCCTCTAAGGATCCTGATAGGCTATAGGATTCTCTGTCGCCTGACTGGGGAACTGAATTGTGAGTCATCCTGCATCCTTTTTATGGCATACAGAAGGACCACTCCCCTTGTCACTTTGCACACAAATCTATTTTTGACTTAAATGCATATTTATCTATGTACAATTTTTCTAATATTATATGTCCAGTTAACATATTTTCTGTAGCACCTAACCATCTGATCCCTGTCTTTGTAAGATGTCGTGTCCACTTCTGACAGAATTCTGCCCTTCTCATCCAGAACACAACCTCTAAACCTTTCCAGAATTTACACAAATGTGCGCAAGGAATATGGGCATCAGATGATGAAGTGTCAGATTTTTAACATACATACATTTGGAGTAATACCCTATTTTCCGCTACTACCCCCCAGAACATACCACAGAGTCCTAATACCTCTTAAAATGTGCACAGAAAAATCACAGGAATCATGATATTATTGATAAAATTTTGACAATTATGTACTATGAATTATCCATCTTTCTAAAATTATGCTCTGGCCCAGAGGGGGTGTGGTTTAGGTTCCAAAGCACACAGGGGAATTTCTGTCTGTCCCCGCCTCCAAGCTTGGCTGGCTCACAGAGGCAGTGCCCGTCCCATTTCCTTCTGGGAGGAAGCCATTTATGACCCCCTGATTTAGCATTTGCCTGAGCCAAGGAAAGTTCATTGTTCTGTTTCCTGCAGTCTCGGGTACCCCTCCCCTAATTCAATCAGAGAGGTGTAATCTCCTTTTGGTGGGGGCAGGAGAAGACAGGCCAGGCCTGTGAATGCAGTTGCTGGGCAAGTTTCAACTCCTGTCGGGGGTAGTTGCCGGGCAGAATTCAATCTCTTTAAGCCAGGCTTCAGCCAAATGTCACTTTTGTTCCCATTTTTCTTCATTCAAATCAAACTTACAATTTTGACACATGCAGCTAGAACGCTGAGTCTAAGTTCAAAACTATGACATTTAAGCAGTTGAAACCTATGTGACACTCCAAAGTAAATCACTCATTTATTTTAAACATTTCAATTTTAGTGGCTTTAAGTCCAATTTCACTTAAGCTGCTGACATCCACAGCTCAGCCAGTTTTGTTATGAGCATTATTTTAGGCTCTTCATCTTTCCAGATTTTGTATGCACACAAGACTTCATTCTGCCAGATGTCTGCTGGTGTTCAGTAATATTTTTTAATATCTTGCAATGTTTGAAATAGGCATTTTGAGCTTTCATTCAGGGAAACAAAGGTGATTTCAAAGCGCTTTTTGAGCTAACAGGCACTGCTGTTTTTCCTTTGGCACCACGTTTCACTCATGGCGCTTCTGGCACATCACGCTCGCACTGGTGGGTGGCGGGTCAGGCGACCATTTTGGTGTGCGCAAAAACTGCGCGGTTTTCCTGGATTTTGGCGCAAATGTGGGCCTTTCGGCCATCTTGGATTTTCTAAACCCACGGCACCAAATGTTGTAGCATAATGATTCAAACGTGGCTCAAGACACCTGACAGTGGAAAAAGTTCCAACAATGTCGAATCATGGTGTAAGATGGATCAATGTTTCTGCAAAATTCTTTTGATGTGGAAACTTTGTCTTTAGTATTTCGAGATGTGTAGAATCGAAGAATCGCTGCCCTGCTTTGTGCTGCTTCCACAATTTCTTTAGGGGCTCTCTAGTGCTAAATCTATTGGCTAATGATGAACATTTGCTCAGTAAATCATCCGTGTCTGTGATGATTCTCTTTAAACGTAATATTTGACTGTATGGTAAACTTGCCATCATTGATTTTGGATGAAAGCTTGCATAATGCAATAAATTGTTAACATCAGTCGGTTTATGATAAAGGGATGTTTTAATCTGATTGTTAGCAATCTCCAATTGTACATCGAGAAAGTGTAATGTTCGTTCACCTATGTCCAGAGTAAATTTAATACGTGAATGTACGCTGTTAAGGTAATCCAAGAACTCTTCCAGTTCACTTTTGGAGCCACACCAGACACCAAAAATGTCGTTGATGTACCTTTTCCAAACAATGACCTTTTTAGACCATTCTAAATTATCAAGCACAAAGTGCTTCTCAAACCAATACAAATAGATGTTAGCATATGCAGGGGCCATCGCTGACCCCATAGCTGTTCCAGAGACTTGTGCATAGAATTCTTGTTGGTACCTGAAATAGCTGTTATACAAAATGATTGTAATAAATTCAATAACCAACTGTGGATCACATTTGACATTGCGCGATTGTAACAATATCTATTCCGCTGCTTCTATCCCTTCGTGATGTGGGAAAGACGTCTATAGACTACATACATCCATAGAGAATAATATGCAATCCAATGACAGACATGAAATCTCATTGACATTTAGGAGAAAGTCAGTAGTATCTCTCAAATAAATTGGTATTGACTGAACCAAGGGTTGCAAAATCCTGTCGACATATTTAGAAAGTGGGTCTAGAATGATGTCCGTACCAGCGACAATCGGTCTCAGTGGGGGGTGGTATTGGTCTTTGTGAATTTTGGGTAATCCATATAACACCGGGATCATAGGAATTTTTTTGAGTAGAAAGGATCTCGTTTTATCCTTAATCCAATCATTAATAAAGACCTTATTAACACATTTTTCAATGACCAGTCTAATCTGTGAAGTAGGGTCCCGATCTAATTTTAGATAGGTAGTATCATATTTAAGCATATCTTTACATTGAGTGTGGTAGAAGGTCGAATCCATCACAACCACTGCTTCACCCTTATCTTCCGGTTTAACAGTCAACTCCAGGTCCTTTGCCAAGGATTCCATTTCCTTAAATTGAAAGTCTTTAAGTTTAATGCTAGAGTACCATTCATCCTTAATTTTCTTCAGATCATTTTCCACCTTAAATTTAAACATATTGATCACAGGGTTGTCTAATGGCGGATCAAAAGAGCTTTTAGGTTTCATCTTCAGTTGATATTCAAAGACCTCCTCTCTAGACTCCGCCATATTCGTTGCAAAGAAAAGTTTACGTTTGATTTTTCGTACAAGTAAATGAAGATTGACCTTCTCTTCAAAAAGTGACGAATTAGTGGTTGGGACGAAGGAAAGACCTTTATTCAATATGCCCAATTGATTCTCTGTTAAGTTTTTTTTAGAGATATTCACCACTATAGATGCAATCATTGTTTTTTTCTTTTTTGACCTTGTGCCCACGTCTGGTCTTTTTTCTAAAAAAGAAAAAGCCACAGGTGAGGATCCAGAAGATGTAGGTGCTGTAATGCTTGTTTCTACTGTGTGTGAACTTGCAATGGATTTTTGAGGAGGTATAGTTTTACCCAAGATCGGTTCTCCTATACTCCCTTCACTCGTATTATCAGATCCAGATGAAGTAGGTCGTGGATTGGGGAACCTCGCCTTATTTCTCTGTGCATAATATTCTTGCCATGAATATACTATGGCATTGTGGTAATCAAAGGTGTATCCCTTTTAAATGTTCTTAGTTTACGTTGTTTGATGTCTTGTTTATACGAGGCACGTTTGTGATTAATGGCCTCAAGAATACCTTTTAGATCTTGTTCAGTTTTCAGTTTACTCAGTTGATTAGTCAAATCTGTTATTTCTTTGTCAATCACTTCTTGCGATTTAGCTAATTCGTGAATGGTCAAAAGGATAAGGTCAAGAGAGCACTTATTCAGGATCTGATCCCATTTGATGATAAAGTCCTTACTGTCTTTACATAGAGTTGGCCTGAGATACACCCTCCGTCCTCTCGGGATGCGTTGAGACTTATAATATTCAACAAGTGTCGAAGTATGCAGCTTTTGTGCTATTTTACGTCTAATAATGTGTTCAAGTTTAAAGATAAGTTTATCTGGATTAACATCTTTTTTTAATTAAATAAGATGACAGCCAGGTCTGTGCCCTGTTGTATGGCCGTGTGGCAATTTTCCACCATTCTTTCCAAAAGCGTAATAGTTGGGAACATGTGATTTATTGCCCATATTACTAATTTTACCCTCCACCTGTTCACCAACTCTCACATTTAGAACATTTTCAGATCAGCCAGAAACCCATCTTAGATGGCCATTACAGTTCCCTGGGTCGTAGATGGATGAATTTTATATCCCCAAACTCACCTGGAAATTACCTAAAAAATGTAAACAAAAATAAACAAAATCTGACTTATGGTTGCTGGGGAAAAAGGCACAAGTTATAATCCTTTTATATTAATTGTAAATCTGGATGTTCACCAAAGGGGAGCTATGCTTCATAAAGCCATTTGTCTCTCTGGGCCAGCCAGAGTTTTTATGAGTCTCTTTGAAGTTGGTTGTTTGCTCTTTGAAGTTGGAGTTTCAGCCTCCCTTAATGATAATCCCCAGTTTCACACCTTCTTCTCACATTTTGGTCATGCTCCAGCTAAGGGAAATGGTCCAACAGAGACAGCAAGTCTAAAGGACACTTGGTTTCCACACCTTCCAGAGGCCATATTTTATTGCAATTGTAACATAGCTGGGGAGTTTTGTAAACCAGGCTTTCCAGTGGGGGCTTTCTTTGTGACCTGTGTCCCACAGCCAGCAAAAGGGGTTGCCTCTGGCCTACAGAAACTTTTTAATGGAAACAAAGTGGGATTTTCTATTAATATGTCTGCTGGTATTTTGTATGCGAAACATAATATACATAATTTATTTTTGACTTTTCCCTGATATTGTTAAGTTAGCAGGAGGTACATTTTTCACATTTAAACTGCTTTAACTTGCAAACACACATGCAAAGCCGTTTCTTGTGTCTGTGTTTAAAAACCCAGTTTTTCATGTGAAAGGGACCTTTAGTTTGGGGGCCTTTGATTGCACCCCACATTGTCTTTAACCAAAAACAAGACAATTTTGTGTCCGGCTTTCATTTCTGACCCCCTAACAGCTGCAATGGGTCAAGGTATGCAACCGTTCCCGTTTACATGCTGTTGAATGCCCTGGAAGTTCCTGGTACAACCTTGTCAGAAGAGAAGTTATTTGTTGTATGCTAAGATCGGGGTGCATAAAACACAAAGTGCCGTGAATTTTCATCTCAAAGGCTCACTGCGAGGGCCACAAAATGAATGAAAAACTCCTGCCTTCGAGCACTCTGGGGGTAATCCATTACGCTGTCAGCTTGCCAAATATGAAAGCACAATTGCTTTGTAAGGGGCATTTCTCAGTAAAGTTACACGCCTTTGAAAATTGTGGTAAATAAATGTTCAAATGTGTTGTAGGAGCTTTGTAGCATTTCTTTTATCATTAATACATTTGACAAGCCACAACCAAGGGACTGATTGTGTTTGATGTGGCAAGTAGGAAACAGACCTAGAAATACTGAAACCTTTCTCATGTGTGATAGTCTCACCTTTGTGACATAAGAAAGGAAGATCATACACCTGTGGATGGGGAAGTGAAAGGTTGGCCCAGGAAGACGGTACTCGGCAAGGAGAAAGCACCAAAAGAAGAAACGGGGCACCCTCATGAAGGTTCTTGATAAAGCAAATAAGGTACATGGCTGACCACGTTGAAAAGAAGGAGCCCTCCCCCTCATCCAGGCATGCCAGAGATGAGTGAGAAGTAGTACTTGTGGAGCTCTTAAGAGACACCCCCTATTTTATAGAGTTAGAAAGGGGAAGAACCTCTCTCTTATCCCTATTGTCAGGTGCAAGGGGCAGTAGGAAATATTAACCGCTGCCTCCCTAACCACAGAAGCTGAAGGGAGTACGACCCTCCCATCTTGGTTGGCACGGGTCCCTGATGTTTTGAATAACAGGATACCACAAGTGAGTCAGTGGTGGGGAGGAGGAGGGAGAGGTTGTGGATGGGTAGGGGGAAGAGGAACACCGGAACGAGGGTTAGGGAAGCGTAATGGATGGGTAGTGGGAGTTTATGGAAAAACATACAATATCCATAACATAACGTCCTCCCTGACAACACTCATACATGTCTTGGTTAGTGTCTAAGCAACTCACAGTACCTGACTACTCCCCTGATCAGACACCTGCTCGCCTACACGTTTATAGAACACCTTACCCCTTTTCCCTGCTCACTCATGCCCAATGTTCACTCTAACAAGACGTGATGAAATGAACATGTTACATGAAAGTCATGACATGGAAACAAAATATGGCCTAGACAAGAACAGATGGTAATGAAACACAGGATCAAATGATGGCTCTCATACACTCGCAGTTCTGATACTGGGCGAGCCTGCTAACTTGTAATGTTAATATTCTGAAATGCTCCCCGCACCATATTGCATGGCAATGGTGCTCAGTTTTTTTTAACAGTTAACCCCAGAGCGTGCTCTGAAGGTTGTGCTTTGATCATGAGCAAACATTCACACAGTGTTAGCCTCACTGCGTGTTAAAAGGTTGCGCTTGAATCCCGAACATGAATTCACCATAATCTACTTAACTCAAGCTTTGGGAGCCATCCATGGTGTCTCCGAGCCTAGAAGCGGGCAAGAATGATCACCGGAGCATGCCCGTCTCTGACTGGATATCGGTCGCCCGATGCCACTGGGCTCGTACAATCACCACGTTCACCGCTGCACCCGAGCTGGTCCAGATTCACCTGCCGCAACCTCCTGCACACCGCGCCCTGCCCATGCCGCCCAGTTCCAACAACAATCAGCAACTCTGCATGGGCAGGTGTGGCCAATTAAGGCTAATAGCGGCATGCACGCATCTCTAAGCCTCATGGGACTTGTAGTTCCTGGGCGAAAAGTGCCCCCAGGGACCAGCATCGCCATGCCTTATTAGCCAATTCCCCATGACTGGGTCCACATACTGCCCCACAAACCCTCACACCTATCACCTAAGCGGAAGGCAACTCTAATGAACACTATTTTATGAAAATAATGGATGTTGTGCTGTTGATCGGAAAGAATAAGCAAACAGTTCTTGAGATGAAGCAGGATCATGCCTTTGCTAAACAACACACAGAGAAATTAGAAGTGAGAGTCTTGGGCTCCGAAGACAGGATCTTGGCCTTCTTCAGAAAGGTGGCAGACCTAACTCTTTCATTGGACAGTGCTAATAAAAAATAGATGAGCTAAATACTGCAGAAGATCAAACATTCGGATTACTGGATTTCCAGAAAACCTAGAAAAGGAACGTTGCATAGCATTCCTACAATACACTTCCAAAACTGCTAGATCTTCACCATGAGAAACAAATTAACATAGGAAGGGCACATCGGACACAAGCCAAAGTTAGGCTAACCATTAAAAACCTTCATAGTTCGGCTCTTCAGATACCCAGTAACAGAGATGCCCAGGAGTAGCGTAAAATAACTTTGGGAGATCAAATGGGGTAAAACCGGCAGGATCTTGCTATTCAATGTCTCTGGGAGAGAGATAGTCACTCAGGGAAAGATGTTTCCAGAAACCAAATCACTGGCCAAGGCAAAGAAATTCATATTACATCGTAGATCCAGCTATGTTGGAGATAATAGTGGCTGTAATCACACACTCTTTCACTGATCCTGAAAAGGCTAATCAGTTTATTAAGTATGTACAACCTACTGAAATGGACAAAAAAACCTGACTAGGGAATTTAATTTGGCCTTGTAAATGCTAAATAGTAATGACATTGTACAGTAACCACTTAAACTAACTTCGATGCAAGTATTTTCCTGGTAGAATTGCAGGGCCTTTTTGCTAATGTATGTAGTGTTGTTTGGAGGCTCTTCATGCAGTCGGGATGCTCAGATAGACTTAGGTGGAACTCGAAAGACAGCAGCAGCACTGCAACGGCAGGATGCTGCCATGAGACGAAGAGCAGCTAGAGTTGGGAGTGATGCAGAGAGGTTTCTTTCCTCTGCGTGGACCCTGCACCTTCTCCGCTGGACGAAATGCACCCACAACAGAGATGGAACTGCACAGATCTGCAGAGGGAGGAGAAGGTAACTTGCGTGCTTGGAGACGACTCATCTCTAGGGGCGAACTAAAAGGAAGTCTGTCACAATGAAGATGCTTGGACTGAATGCTGCAAATTACGTATATGTTTGTACATATTTATCAAGGCTACCCAAGACTAATTGTAGCATTGCCTATTTAACCTTAAAAGCATTTAGACTGTCTAAGCTACCTGTACATTCACAAAGGAGTATTTGCTAACCCGTTGAAGGCCCAGACAGAAATGGGTGCAGCCAAGCAGTAACTGAAATGGAGGTCCAGTGTAGCAGTCACTCTCATATCAGTGATAGGCCAATACATGTTAGGACTTAAAAAGTCCAAAGTTTGTAGAGTTATTACATTTTTACTTGTGGTGTTTATTTTTTAATAAACTTGGCTGTGATCTGGCCCAACCCTCCGGTCGAATGACCCTCATATTCCCATTTTGATTTCACCCATTTCCTTCCTGTAGGCCTTAGACACTGCGTCAAATTGTGAACCTGGATTCTTTTTAGACTCATTATATTGTATAAAATCCTCTTAGCATGGGATCTAAACTGAACCCTTAGCAGTATTCTATAAAGGAGTGGGATTATTTGAATAAACTATCCGACTAGCAAGAATCTCAAACCAGTTAGGTTTTTCAAGCTGGTACACGTAGGTGGAAAAATACTCTCATTTTTCAGAAAGAGAAAAAGACAGACGTATTCCTCCAAGAAACCCACCTCCAGTGGGTACTTGGGGAATATATTTTAAATAAAGCATATGACAAATGCATTCCTAGCTGCTTTGGAGATAGTATGAGGGGTTAGTATCTTGTTGAGGAACAATCTTGAACTAAAGCCTATGCTGCTATTTAATCCAAGTGAATTAATGTGTTGTAATTCACTTTGCTGCAATTACTTTGCGCCAAACTAAATTATATAGATATGTTTGGGGATAGTGGGGTCTTGGGGAGTGTGAAGATGTAGGGAGGCTAGTTGGGGCTGTTTGGGGAACCTCCCATTAAATAAAAAAATACAAACACCACAAAGAAATTCACTTCCATCAAATAACTTACAACCGACTAAGGATAGAAAAGGTTGAGGGAGGCACTGAGGTCCATTTTAGCAAAAGCCACAGTAAAGAACAAGAGATTGACAGGAAGTGGTAGCTCATATCCAGATGAAACAGCCCGATTCAGGCTCCTAGACCTGTTAGACACCAGTGACCTAATTGACGCCTGGCATGTGCCACACCCAGATAGGCAGTACACTTTCTCCTCTAACCCACATAAAATCGCACCACGAATTGTCCTGATCTCCGTAAGTGTTTTTGGAGACATAAACTCACAGAAGTGGGAGACATGGTGTCTGACCAGGCACAACAACATAGATGGCGCATTTGGGGGTGTAGGAAGAAGGGCGTAATCGTCCACTTATAAGTGACGATGCTTTACAGAGGTACGTAAAAGACAAAACATCTTTATATCTATCTTCTGAGGGATCTGCGGCAGACTCATTTTTGATGTGGGACACATTAAATGAAGCAATCGTATGAAGAATAATGTGCCACACCTCATATATCTGGAAAGTGGCAGAGGCAGAGATGCTCCAGCTAGAGGCAGACTTGCATGCAGCAACAAAGGCATACAATATTGACCGTCAGAGCAACATGGGGGAAAAGCTATTGAAAAGGTGGTGATCCTTCAACTATAAATTAAATATAAAGGCTGAACAGGACTTCTTTACACTAGGCAAGCCTTTTGGGAGAATGGGCCGAGGGGGAGATCCCTTCGTGCCAACCAACTTCAGAAAAACAAGCAAAACCAGAAAGTCCTCTCTATTATAGGGAAGAAAGGTGACATTTTGAGGAATATATGTGCTGTATTCCAGAACTATTATGAGAAACGTTACAGTCCCCTCCTTGGAAAATGTGGTCCTGCAAACTACTCCCCACTAACATCTGGTCCTGCAGAAGTGTAGTGGGGACAATGCTCCATATGTGCT
Source organism: Ambystoma mexicanum (assembly GCF_040938575.1). NCBI lineage: Eukaryota > Metazoa > Chordata > Amphibia > Caudata > Ambystomatidae > Ambystoma > Ambystoma mexicanum. The sequence continues at coordinate 760,210,922 of NC_090937.1, read as the reverse complement.
ATTACTGAAAGAAAGCTGGGACCTTTTGGGAGGATTTAATTCAGCAAATTGAATTAGTCGTAGGCCTACAAATTCCATGCTCAACTATGGTCTGCATACTAGGGTTTCTTCCCCAATATCAGAATATACCCTATGGAAAACTGAAATTGAGGCAATGAAGCAAATATTGAGACACTGCAAGAGTGACACTGCACTCTGCTGTGAGCACTGGCCCCACAATCGGACAATCCTCTTGGCCAGGATGACTGAACTAAGGGTGACAAGGCTCACTGTACCCTTCTTGCTGTATTTACCTTGCTGCTTCCTTTGTTCCCAGCCACCCCGTACCTTCCCACTCCTCGCTGTCTAGTAGCGAAAGGTGAAAACATTATCTCAGAGCTGGAATCTTGGGGAGAGTAGCATGTTAATTTAAAGAAGCTGATGAATTGAAAAACCACTATACCGCCATTTTAAATCTCTTAAAGGTCTTTGGTATTTTATGCATCAGAAAATTAATAAAATTGAGCGAAAAGGGTAACTTCTGGATAGATGATACAAAGACTTTGAAGAATGAGAGACAAAGATTCTTCGAAACTGAAGTAACCATTGCTTTAGAGAGGTGAACCTGAGGATCTTGAGACACTACTGGGTCTCTGAGTGAGACACCTCTGAGGTGCACGGATCTAAGTCCCTGTTTAACAGACTAGAGGAAATCTGCTGCACTGAAAGCTTTGACATGCTGCTGAGAATTTGAGTCAGACACTGCAAGACCCATGCACCATATGCTTCAATGGAGACGAAGGGTGATGCTGTGCATGCCGATTCTGCTGCCGATAAACTGTCAGACATCAGAATCGGCAAAACACAGAGTAGAGAACCAGTGGCAGAACTCTGAGTAGTAAGCCATCATAGAACCGGGAACCTCAAGTAGTTCAATTATTGGCCCACAAATGCTTAGTCTAGGGTACTGTGAACCCAGCAAAGAAAGCACTACAATGCTGCGTTATGTGAATAAGAAAGACTTCATATAATAGGCCATGGCTACTGTGCATGAGCACCTGGAGCATATTAAGTGCCAGACTAGATTACCATAACCAATTATTACAGGCCCAAATAACCGCACAGACTCAACAAATATGGCAAAGTACTACTTAATTATCGGTGCAATAAAGCAGGGAAATCTAGCAAGCATAACAAGTCGCAGCTTGTTCACTCTCAAAATACATTTTCACTATACAAAGGCTTTATACTCCAACATGCGTCATCTATGGCATCATCCTACATGGAAAATAGTAAAAACCTATTGGGTGGAGGGATTGGTTAAGGGAACATATATACCTATTGCTTATTTAGGTGGTAATAACATCATTGGCTGGCCTTTATCTGATAGGCATGCCTAGAACAACCTCTACCTACATATAATACAGATAATGGTAGAATAACAGCAGCGGATTGGCTTCTTCAACAATGTATGGTACATCATTCAATAGGCTATCCTGATTGGTTGGCATCCTCTTCCAACCTTGGACATCCGGCTCGTTAGTAGCACGTAAGCAAAATGAAACCAAGGTGCGGGGAACAACGCCAGACAAATGCCCACTTGGCCAATTAGCCTTACCATCTCTCATCAGTTAGACCCTAACCAAAGGCCTCTTCTTTGTAGTTGACCTTGCTGACTGTTCTCTTCTCCGGGACTTTTAAGGGTGTGAGGATACACTGCCATCTTCGTCTGTAGCATTTATGAATAGGCCTTGTTTTCTGGTCTTGCTTCATGTGTGAGGAGAACAGGAGTTCTCCATGTTGTCCTTTTCATTTAGTTCTACTTGATTCAATTGTACTGGGTGCTATTAGTCTCTTTGGCCTCTGGAGACTTGGTTGCTCCGTTTTGCATATGCTTTCTTCACTTTTAATTGTCCAATACTTGGCCCTCACAGATGTTTACTACTTTGATTAATCTAAGAGAAATATGTCTTACGTACATGGCTTATCCTCTTTGGCTCCCTTTGTACTTTACAGTTTGCTTCTCACTGTGGAGTCCCTATTCCGTAGCCAAATAAATATTCTTTGTTCTTGGCAGGAATCTGTATTTCAGTGCCTGTCAGCTCTTTTGCCTTGGTCTCTCTCCTTAGGATTTTCAGCTTACTATTACACAAAACCAATGTCCATCTTCTCAACATGGCTGCTTTACATGTGTCGTATTTTCTACTTTAGCAAGCTTCTATTATTATCTACATTCCGTTTCTGCCAATATAAATCAACTGAATCTCTTCTTCTCTTAGTATATATGATTTCTTCGCTTTTGAATGTATATTCACGTTGTTGCTTCAATTACATCTTCATTCCTTAAGTATTTGTATATCGCTTCAGTGTGTCCTTGGGTCTTGTCTTCATGACGTCACTTCACATCTGTCAGACTTCACTTATAACTCTTCCATGTTCTCTGGTATCTGCAGACTTCCTTCTCCCACTTCAATTCGAGGGCACATTCGGTACGGTTGTCTGAGCGCATAACGTCTTTCATATTTTCGATGCAGTATTGGGACGATGCTAGGCGTCATGCACAGTGCTTTCTTGCTCCTCTTCCAGTATGATGGAATTGAGGTTGCAGGCTTCATTAATTACATATACCTATCCTTCTCTACACTGCATTTATGGAACTTGGGTAGGAATCCAAAAGCCTTTTCATTAATGTAAGCCATTTCATACAATTAGATACCGCTGCATTTTGGAGGTTAGAGTGTAAATCCCAAAGTGTTACATGGAGTATAAGAAAGACCAGAATCCTTAGTTCGGAATGCAAAGCTTTCACTAATCTTTCAAGGATCTCACAGCTGCCTCTACATCTGAGGAGTCCAGACAGTGATCTCTAGTAGAAAAAGAACTTTCGAGGCTTTCTAACAGCCCTTAAAAAGGAAGCACTTGAAAGGAAGAAAACGTTGATCCCCTCGGTTGGCAACTATGGGGCTGGGAGAGGATACATCAGATGAAACTGGAAGCTAAAGCAACCCAAATACCTCAAACTCTAGAGGAGTGGAGGAGAAGAGTTCCTGGACTAAGACTACAAAAAAGGAAAATGGAAGTGAGACAAGCATTGGCAATGGCAACAAATGGGCTTTTGTGTAGGCATGGGAAAGGCACTTGCCAGTCACAGCTATAGTGGTATTAGCTACCCATTGTTGATAGCAGGTGCAAAAGGGTGCGGGTACCTGGTCATCTAATAGAAGTGCTTGTCAAAAGCTTAAAACCTATGCACAAGCCAAAAATGTTGCCAATGCTTGTTTTTTAACAGGACTTCAGTGAAGGACACACAGAGTCCTTATAAATAGAGTGCCTGAAGGCAGGTCTGGTAAGATATTTTTATAACACCAGTAGTGTGTTTACAATTCCAATTAAGTCATTAACTTTCAGAAGACTACTTTGAACACACACTGGCAGGCCCTTTGAATGCAAAGCCTGATGGTAAGGCTTGATTGAAGCAGGCTCAAAGAGCTCCCATGAGGAGGTGTTTTGGGCAAGCAGAAGCAGGAATGGGTGGGAATGGCCTTAGGGATTTGCATGGCCATGGGAAGGCAATGGGTGGGGACATCACCAAACACCTAAAAACTGTGTCCCTCCTCAAATGTCATTCCCCCCCCTATCTGTATTCCAATGCAATCGTTTCGGCTTGTAGGTGTTGCAAGTAACACCTAATTGCCGAAACTAAAGGAGTAGTGTATAAAGACAGTAACTTGAGAAAAATACTTCATAATAAAACAATCATTCAAAGGGATTGTGTCCTCCGACGTATTTCTTATCTTTGATAATTCGTCTCCAGCTTGCTGGCCTTGGAAACATGTTTCTCAGTAGAGGGCGCTGCGCATCGACGTCCGTCGAGTTGGTGTCCTTCGACAGCCACCGTATCGGCGCCGATGTCACCATGCCCATAAATAGCCACGCGCAGCGTCCGTTGCTCAGTTCCGTTTTTCTGCACTTCGTGGTGCCTCGGAATATCGTTGCTCAGTTTTTCAGTCAAATATACTTCATTATTCCTCGAATACCGACTCGTACTTGATGGCTTCCTCATCCGAACAGACGACTCGACGGTCGGGCTTCAAAAAATGTTGAGACTGTGGAAAGAAAATGTCGTTGACGGATCCTCACAGGATCTGTTTGTGGTGCCTGGGAGTCGAGCACCATTGTTCGGAGTGTGAGGACTGCATGTCCATGATGGCGAAAGCCTTGAAGGAGCATAAGGGGAAGCTCGAGAGAGGTAAGGCAGTTAAAACTTCTTCGAAAGTTTCCTCGGCGGAGTTGAGACATTTGTCTCCTCGCCATCACAAAAGACATTCTCGTTCTAGGTCTCGAAGCAGTTCCCATCACTCTTCGAGATCTAAGCATTCAAAAAAGAGATGTCGAAGATCCCCTTCCTCGTCGTCGTCTTCTTCCGTTTCCCCGAAAAGGGTCTCCTGCCCCACAAAACATAGCTCTCAGGCTGAGTGGGAGGAATTCAGGAAAAAGATGCTTAGCGTCTTCGAGAAAGCGGCCTCGACCCCCTCAAACTGCTGAGGGTGGTGATACCCGGAGTGAAAGACCCGAAAAATCAAAACGCTGCGAGTCGCAGCACCCGTCGAAAGAAGCTACTCGAGAGCGTCACAAACCCTCGAGTAAAGGCAAGCTCGCGTCTTCGACGCTGTCGTCGAAAATCCCTTCGCATAGATCTGCGTCTTCGATGCCATTATCGAAGGGTTCTTCGACGCACAGGTCAGTCGATTCGACGCCATCTTCGATGTCGAGAAAGGACAAACCCACGCCACCTCAGAGCCAGTGGCCATACCCAGAGCCTTGATCACGAGAATGTCGTCAACAGCCTCGAGTAGAATTCCAATACTCTCGAGTTCCTCGAGGCCTCTACCAACTTTCTCGACGCCTTTTTCGATGGCTTCGAAGCCTTTAACGTCCGCGTCGACGACGTCGATGTTTTCTCAGCCAATTATGACGAATTTGGCACCTTCTGCTCTGGAAATGGGATTTATACCATTTCCAAGATCTGATCATTCCAGAGCCTTAGCATCTATTTATGAAGGGGAGAATTCTGATCAGGAGGGACCTTTTGAGTTGCAGGGATCTGCAACTCCTGTACCAGAGGAATTTACCTCTGAGGAAGGTAGGTTAAAGGACCTCCAAGAATCCTTACATGAAGCAAGTGGGTTGGACACTTCCCCAGAAGTGGAATTTGCCAAACCAGACCCAGGGGAACATGCTGAAACCCCTTGTAGAACCTTGATGGCAAGGATAATAGAGTTTATGGGGTGGTCTACACCATCACCTGCTTTTCAGCAAGAGGACCTCACAGACATTTTGGTTAAAGGTCCACAGGAAGATCCTATGGTGCCATTTCGTGCGGCATTACAAAGGAAAATATTGGCAAACTGGGAAACCCCTGAGGTTATCCCGGCGGTTAACAAAAAATTATCAGCCAAATATAGGGTATCTACTGCTGACCCTGAATATTCATCCAGACACCCAACTCCAGAGAGTCTGGTTGTTCAGGCAGCAACTTCATCAGGTAGTAAATCGGCTTCCATAGGACAGGGATGACAAGAGATATGACTCTATGGCCAAAAAAGTCTTTTCTGCAGGTAGCATGGCGTTGAGGTCCATCAATGCTACTTGTACGCTCGCAAGGTTCAGCCACACACTTTGGGAGTGTGCTTCATCAGCGGCTGACTGCCTCCCGGAGGGAGAAGAAAGGGAAGCGTTTCTAAACATTATTAAGGATGGTAAAAACGCAATGTGTGAATCCCTTCAAACTGGCATCGATTCTGCTGACAGCATCAGCAGGGCCATGGCGGCAAGTACAACAACCCGGAGATTTGCTTTGTTGCGAAAGTCTGGTTTTGCTCCAGATGTGCAAAGCAGACTCTTGAATATGCCCTTTGATGGCTCTTCTATGTTTGGTATGAAGGCGGATGACAGTTTAGAAAAGCTACAAACACCAAAGGCAACAGCAAAATCCCTGGGAGCTGCAATCCGTCAGACACCATATCACCCCTCAGGAACCTCTTGGAGAGGTAAGTCATTTTGCTTCTATTCCGCATTCGGAAGAGGCAGAGGACAGCCAGTTCAAAGGGGTCAGAAAAAATTCACCCGATTTGGACGGGTTAAAAATACAAAAGCCGCAGCAGCAGCAGGTGCCTCTTTACCCTCTGCATCTGCCGCTTCCAAACCGCTCTAAGGACTCTCCTCACAAGACACCAGTAGGGGGCAAGTTAACTCAACATCTGACGGAATGGCAGGCTATTACGTCAGATGCTTGGGCATTGGAGACAGTTGCCCAAGGTTACTGCCTGCCTTTTCTACGCATCCCTCAGTCATCCACTGGTGAACAGCTCTTTGAAAGTTCCAGATCCGCTCCTCTTGCAGGAAATTGTAGACCTGCTAGAGAAAGGTGCCATAGAACCGGTACCTGTAGCAGAGAGGAACAAGGGCTGGTACTCTCCCTACTTTCTCATACCGAAGAAAGACGGAGGACTGAGACCTATCTTGGACTTACGAGAATTGAACAAGTTCCTCAGGAAGGACAAGTTCAAGATGGTAACTCTCTCTCAGATCCTTCAGGCCCTCCAGCTCCAGGACTGGCTGGTATCTCTGGACCTCCAGGATGCTTATTTCCATGTGACAATCCATCTCAAACACAGGAAATACCTGAGGTTCGCAATTGGTGGCTAATATCAATTTCTAGTTCTGCCATTTGGGCTGACCTCCGCCCCGAGGGTCTTCACCAAGTTAATGTCGGTAGTGGCGGCAAGTCTAAGGAGGGGAGGGATTCACGTCTACCCCTACCTGGACGATTGGCTGATCAGGGCTGTATCTTCGGAGCAAACTCAGATCCAGCTAGATTATGTCTGCCACTTCCTTCACAAACTGGGCTTCTCCCACAATTTAAAGAAGTCTCAGATGATAACATCACAGAGACTCCAGTTCATTGGAGCGGTCCTGGACACTTCTCTGGGAAAAGCCTCGCCACCAGAGGTGAGGTCTCAAGATATTCTGCAGATGGTCACCAAGTTTCAAAATGCCCAACATCTCCCAGCCTTCGACTTTTTGAGGTTGCTAGTCTTCATGGCATCCTGCATCTTCCTTGTGCCAGAGGCTCGTCTGAGAAAGAGATCTCTCCAGTGGGCACTAAGAACCCAGTGGTGGCAGTTCTCGGGAAAAATGACAGATCTCCTTCGGATTCCGGACAAGGTAGCCCGAGACCTTCAATGGTGGGCTTATCGAGAGAACATTTTGAAAGGAGAACTGTTTTGGCAACCATAGCCGTAGATGACAGTAGTCACGGACGCCTCACTCACGGGGTGGGGAGGCCATGCCAACAACTTGACCATCAGTGGTTGTTGGTCTCCATCGGAGTCCAGACTACACATCAACCTATTGGAGCTGAGAGCGATCAGACTAGCGCTGAAAGCTTTCCTGCCATCAGTACAGGAAAAAATGGCCTGATAATGACGGACAACACAGTGGCCATGCACTACCTCAACAAAAGAGGCGGCATAAGATCACTGCCACTGTGCAGAGAGACAATGCAGCTCTGGTTTTGGGCAATTCAAGAAGGAATCTCTCTATCGGCAGTTCACCTAGCCGGAGAGAAGAACTTGACGGTGGACTCTCTTGAGCAGGCAGGGCACAGTCTCCCACGAGTGGGAACTAGCTCAGGAAGTCCTTCAGGAGATCTTCGCCCTTTGGGGAACCCCTCAAGTGGATCTGTTCGCCACCAGTACCAACAGGAAGTGCGATCTGTTTTGTTCAAGGGAATTTCCCCCGAGAGGAGCTCTAGGGGACGCGTTCGTAGTGGACTGGGAGTTTCCACTCCTGTATGCGTTTCCACCAGTCCCTGTCATTCCTCAAATGATCAGGAGGTTGAGAAGATTCCGGAGGACCATTATCCTAATTGCCCCAGACTGGGCCAGGAGGACGTGGTACCCGGACCTTCTGGACATGTCCACCTGCCCTCCAATTAGCCTTCCACTCAAGGAGAATGTTCTCTCACAGAAGGGAGGTCAGGTTCTCCATCCAGACATCAGAACCCTCAACCTTCACGCTTGGCTTCTGAAAGGTTGAGATACAAGGATTGGGACCTCCCTGATGACGTCATGGAGGTGTTGCTTTCGGCCAGAAGGCCAGCAACAAAGTCTTTATACCGCTGCCGTTGGAACACATTTTGCAGCTGGTGTAGAGAAGAGAATATCGACCCCTTTTCATTTCGGGCCTTCAAGTTGGCACTATCAAGGGCTATCTCGCAGCGCTATCGATCTTCAAGCGCACTGCAGAGGAGCCATCGTATTTCAAATTACCCTTAGTAATACAATTTCTAAAGGGATTAACTAATGTCTATCCTCCAAGACCATTCCAAGTTCCCTTATGGGACTTAAATTTAGTCTTAAATTTCCTGATGGGTACTCCTATCGAACCACTCCACTCTTGTTCGCTAAGATTTCTCACCCTTAAAACTGACTTATTAGTGGCACTAACATCTGCTAGAAGGGTGAGCGAATTACAAGCTCTATCTTGTAAACTCCCCTCATACAATTTTTCATAAAGACAAAGTTGTCATACAGGTGAAGCCTAGTTTCCTCCCAAAGGTGGTTTCTGAATTCCACATCACTCAGAAAATTACCTTACCTTCATTCTATCCTCCTCCCCATCTGGGGAAAGAGGAAGAAAGGCTACACAGGCTGGACCCAAGGCGGGCCTTGAGCTTTTACATCAGCAGACTTGCTAGGATTAGGCAAGCAGACCAACTGTTCGTAGGTTACTCAGGGCACAAATTGGGACTACCGATAACAAAACCGACCATTTCCAGATGGATTATTTTGGCCATTCTGGAATGTTACAAACTAGCAGGGAAAGAGCCTTCTCAAAATCTTAGGGCTCATTCAACCATGGGTATCGCAGCCTCTTCGGCCCTCCAAAGAGGGGTTCCGGTATGAGACATATGTGCGGCTGCCATATGTTCGCCCGCACATACCTTCACAAGATTTTACAACCTGGATTCCTCCTCTAGTCAAGAGACTAGGTTTGGCAAAGCCATACTACATTCTGTTCATTCCTAAAGGGAAACATGGCGTTTTTACTCCCACCTCCAATTACACACCACTGCTATGGGAGTCTATCAAAGATGAGGAATACGTCGGAGGACACAATCCCTTCGAATGAACAAGTTACTTCTTACCAGGTAACGTTCTTTCGATGGGATGTTCCTCCGACGTATTCCTTATCGCCCCTCCCATCCATCCCCGCAGTAAAACTTCCCTTGTGGTTGCAGCTTACGCTCCTTCAAGGTCAATAACCAATTCATGCAGGACTTATCTTATGCTACAAAACGGAACTGTGCAACGGACGCTGCGCGTGGCTATTTATGGGCATGGTGACGTCAGAGCCGATACGGTGGCTGTCGAGGGACACCAACTCGACGGACGTCGATGCGCAGCACCCTCTACTGAGAAAAAATTTCCGAGGGCAGCAAGCTGGAGACGAATTATCAAAGATAAGGAATACGTCGGAGGAATATCCCATCGAAAGAACGTTACCAGGTAAGAAGTAACTTGTTCTTCGTTAGTATCCTGGTAGTGCTGGTACAAGAGAAATCCCACAAAAACAGCTTCCTTCCTTTAAGGCTAGAAGGTGGTCTCTATCACCCACCTTGACATATACACGTAGACACTGTTCAACCTAAATCATAGTCAGAACCATGGTTATCGAAAAATAACATTCATATTTTAATATTTATACACATCTAAAACATATTGCTAATAAAATTCATCTTAAAAGACAGTAATAATTCACACAATCAAAACACCATTTCATCTTTGGTGTATATGCATCAAGACACAATTTCACAGAAAAAATCTATTAAACACCCCTAATTTTTGTGTCTATCAAAACAGCTCCTTTTTAAGGGAGTATACGTGTCAACATTTCATGTGTTTCTGAAACCATACTTAATACTGAAATGTATGTAAACAAATTTTCTTTCACATTTCTCATTGGTTCGGTCTTCCGGACACTCAATTAATTCTCTTCACGTGATGCTGTTCAACGTGTTGCATACTGGGACCATGCTGTGTGCCATATCGTCTAAAAGTTAAAAAAACATAAAACTCCATTAATACTGTGTGGTGTTGTGTGTTATGTTAAACAATGTGGGTTTAACAGAAACACTACCTCACTATTATTTACAAGCCTAAGGGTAATATTTAATGCCGTTCTGGGAAAATATTACTTTTAACCTCATTTCAATGTCTTTTGATCAAGTCCCCTCTGTGTCACTACAGCGAGACTTTCTGTCTTATTTTTTAACATTTTTTACCAAAACTGTCATTTTTTCTACCTTACATGCCGTTTCTTGCAGGCTATTATGTCCTGCCAACATCCATTCATTTTACAAACTAAAGTGTTTACTCATGTGTTTTTTACCTGTTGTTTCTTTGAAGTAAAAACTACGTGGCTATAACTGCCCAGTTTTCTTTACTTATTATTCTTTCCTATACTGGTCCAAACAATATTCGATATTAGCCCAAAGTTGGCAGATTTTAACTGAAGACTTATGTCAGTATTACATCAACGGTTTTCAACAGTAACGGTTTATACTCGCTTACCCGAACCGACAGACGACCGCGTCTTTCCGATCTCAGGCGCAAGCCCGTATCCGTCCAAAATACTCTCCCACAAGGTACTCGGAGCCCAAAGGGGTCCTGGTAACCTTGTAACAGAGTAACAGGCATGAATACCCGTTCGTTTTTGCCAGCTTAATTTCCAACTTCAATTCTTGTCCAAGCCTACCTGAACGGGACACCACTGTTATCCGTGTTCTTCCAGTAGCCTTGAGCCTTTACACGTCTGCTTCTCGGACGCCGCGGTAGATGACGGTCATGTGATTCCGGCACGTCACGTTTACACGATGATGTCGTTAATGTACGGTCATCTTTTTTCTCATTGGCTGAAAAACTAATCATGTGATTGCTTCCCATTATGCGTACGCGACATCGTTATTTTCTTATTTCTTCTTTATTTTACGATGGCTAGAGCGTCGCCCGTCTGTTCCGCTTGCTCAAATTAAACCAATACCGATGGGCGCCATCTTGGAGTGGTTAACCCGTATCGGAAAACATCAATCACTATGTACCAGTCTTTTTTTTAAAACGGAAGACTGTATCGGGTCTATAAGATTTGGTGATGATCTATACCAATAATGCTAATGTCCTAAGGTTGTTTGAAGGACATTAGCATTATTGGTATAGATCATCACCAAAAAGACTGGTACATAGTGATTGATAATGTTTTCCGATACGGGTTGACCACTCCAAGATGGCACCCGTCGGTATTGGTTTCATTTGAGCAAGCAGAACAGACGGGCGACGCTCTAGCCATCGTAAAATAAAGAAGAAATAAGAAAATAACGACGTCGCATACGCATAATGGGAAGCAATCACATGATTCGTTTTTCAGCCAATGAGAAAAAAGATGACCGTACATTAACAGCATCATCGTGTAAACGTGACGTGCGGGAATCACATGACCGACATCTACCGCGGCGTCCGAGAAGCAGACCTGTAAAGGCTCAAGGCTACTAGAAGAACACGGATAACAGTGGTGTCCCGTTCAGGTAGGCTTAGACAAGAATTGAAGTTGGAAATTAAGCTGGCAAAAACGAATGGGTGTTCATGGCTGTTACTCTGTTGTTACAGGGTTACCAGGACCCCTTTGGGCTCCGAGTACCTTGTGGGAGAGTATTTTGGACGGGTATGGGCTTGCGCCTGAGATCGGAAAGACGCGGTTGTCTGCCGGTTCGGGTAAGCGAGTATAAACCATTACTGATGTTGATGTAATACTGACATAAGTCTTCAGTTAAAATCTGCCAACTTTGGGCTAATATCGAATATTGTTTGGTCCAATATAGGAAAGAATAAGAAGTAAAGAAAACTGGGCAGTTATAGCCACCTATTTTTGACTTCAAAGAAACAACAGGTAAAAAACACATGAGTAAAAACTTTGGTTTGTAAAATGAATGGATGTTGGCAGGACATAATAGCCTGCAAGGAACGGCATGTAAGGTAGAAATGATGACACCGTTTTGGTAAAAAATGTAAAAGAAATAAGACAAAGTCTCGCTGTAGTGACACTGAGGGGACTTGATCAAAAGACATTGAAATTGGGTTAAAAGTAATATTTGCCCAGAACGGAATTAAATATTACCCTTAGGCTTGTAAATAATAGTGAGGTAGGGTTTCTGTTAAACCCACATTGTTTGACATAACCCACAACACCACACATGGTATTAATGGAGTTTTATGTTTTTTAACTTTTAGACGATATGGCACACAGAATGGTCCCAGTATGCAACACGTTGAACAGCATCACGTGAAGAGAATTGAGTGTCCTGAAGACAGAACCAATGAGAAATGTGAAAGAAAATTTGTTTACATACATTTCAGTATTAAGTATGTTTCCAGAAACGCATGAAAAGTGTTGACACACGTATACTCCCTTAAAAAGGAGCTGTTTTGATAGACACAAAAATTAGGGGTGTTTAATAGATTTTTTCTGTAAAATTGTGTCTTGATGCATATACACCAAAGATGAAATGGTGTTTTGATTGTGTGAATTATTACGGTCTTTTAAGATGAATTTTATTAGCAATATGTTTTAGATGTGTATAAATATTAAAATATGAATGTTATTTTTCGATAACCATGGTTCTGACTATTGATTTAGGTTGAACAATGTCTAAGTGTAAATGTCACGGTGGGTGATAGAGACCACCTTCTAGCCTTAAAGGGAGGAAGCTGTTTTTGTGGGATTTCTCTTGTTCATGTAATTGAGTCCTCACCCACACGGCCTCTAAAAAGAGGACAAATACAGCTCTATATAGCTGAGGTCCTGGTACTGCTGGACTGGATGTTAATATATTTAAAAATATAGTTTTCCTGAACTTTTTCAGCAGTTTAATGAGTTTGACACTGCTAAGCCACATTACATTATTGTGCAATTATTCAGTGACTGCTGAATGTGGTTTACAATGAAGTGAATTGAGGCTCTGTTCTCTGGTAACAAAATGTGTGCTCCTTTTCAATGACCAATTCGACATCACTAGTCTTGCCTTTTAGTTTAGTGAATGATCTGGTATGATCGCACCTAAGGCGCATGGAATCTCACATAGCCTTCAGGAAAGCCATTAAAACGCTCTTCTTTGTATAAAGATGCTTTAGAATTCCCGGTTTCCTCCCATCTCTGGTCTATCCTTGTACCTCAGGAACTGTAAACTCCATGCGTTGTATTGTATTGGGAGTTATGCAACTCTTTACATGTATCTATTTTCTTGCATTCTTTGCGTAAGTTTCTGCTCAATGTAACCCAAGAGCGATCCCTTGCACCTGTAACTAAGTAACTTGCTTGCAACAGCGCCTCGATGCCTTTGGGCTGCAGTGCGCTTTACAAATAAAAAAAATAAAAATTTTAAAAAATGAAGTTGAGCTGAAGTGTTGCCCAGTCGAGCAAAGAATATCACCTGCAGCAAACTAGGGTTGTGTTATTTTCTCCAAGCCATACACAGCACCACACACTGTGGGGTGGCGTCTTAGTGGTGGGTCGGTCTGAAATGACGAACATAAGAAGTGTGCACTAGAATGTTTGTCCAACAGCGATTTTGGCTATATTTCAGCCTAGCCACGTGCAGAGGATGGGATTGACTGGTCTGTTGAAATGGTGGGGTGCGTTGTGTAACGCCTGCCCACACACCCATTCCACTCTTTGCCTAATGATTTACATTCGTTATCCCAATTTGTGGTTGGTTGCTTGATTTGCCGCTTGGCAGTTCCTGCTTTTGTTCCAAACAGTTCAAAATATAAAGCCTTGTAATTTCATCCTTGCTAGTGTCTGTATTTTGTAACTTTATTCATCAACATTTTCGTGGGGACACCGAAAATGAGACTCGCCAGTAGTACATGAATTTGCCTGTGGGTGCCTGTCTCAGTGTATCCGTCTCAGAATCGAAATGTGTAGTCAACCATTTATATTGAATCTAGCACATCTTTTCGTGGCAGCTACTGACTGATTTATTGTTTGATAATGCTGGCTTGATACTTTAAATGGAAAAGACTTCAATTCACCCCGACCTCTATTCTTCAAATGTTTGGGTTCATTTTATGACCAGTTCAGCTTCAGGCAGTGTATTATCTCAGCAAATATAGTGTAGGGCTCCAGTGGTATATGCTTGCTACGTATCTGGTGGAAAATGATAAAGCTAGAATCTGACAGCTTACGTGGTTCACCCCTGCCTTGTAGTCTGTCGAAGAGCCTGCCTGGCCTGTGCTTAACCAAACATTACATTTGATCTCCAGATGTAGCCTCGTTTCACATTTAAATGTTTTTTTCTCTCTGCTAATTTCAATAGGATGGCATGCTGCGCAAATCCGTGTCCGATTGCACTTTTTATTCTGTTTAAGACATACAATATGGCAATCCTGCAACGACCAGGCTGTCTTTTTGTCCATTGTATGTGTGCTATACACCATGCACCACGTTGTCAGATCATCGCTACGCCCACCTTTGTTCTAGAGAAATGGCCAGTGGGAACATGCCATATGTAGTATTCTGCTGCTTCTACCTCGAAGCCTGCACCGTTAGCTTAATCCTTTGCACCCTATTGCTCAAGTACATTTTTTAGCACATTGAAGGCCAATAGGTAGAGAAACTCCAGGCTCTCCCTATCCTAAGTGCTAGTTTTCGAAGGCAGACACCCCCAAAATCTCTTCACCAGCCTGCTAAATGTCCACTGCACCCATGGCTGCAATGACCCAGTGGAATACAGCACTTTAGTAATGTGCCCTCTTCCAAGCCTTTAATGCAGGGGCGTTGCTAGGGGTGGGCTAAGGGGGCTATAGCCCCTGATCTTTTGGTTGTAGCCCCGGATAGAATCTCAGGAGCTACAGCCAAAAGACTAGCTAGCCCCCAGTCCCAACAGTCCCGACATCAGCTTAGCCCCGGGTCTTTTCCAGACCTAGCAACTCCCCTGCTTTAATGTCATACGTATGTACAGACTTTCCAAGTGTACATGTGTGGGAGGGTCTAAGGAACTTCCCTTGGTTAACATGAAGGCTGTGCCCCAGCCTTGAGCATTGCAGCTAAGGGTATTTGTGCGATCTGGTGGATGGGGAAAGAGATTGGTCTTTTTAAATTGGTGTACCCACCTTTTTAAGACACCTCACACATTCT
Organism: Ambystoma mexicanum; assembly: GCF_040938575.1. Lineage (NCBI taxonomy): Eukaryota > Metazoa > Chordata > Amphibia > Caudata > Ambystomatidae > Ambystoma > Ambystoma mexicanum. Next base: position 760,195,691 of record NC_090937.1, on the reverse strand, counting down.
ACTGCTCTTTAGTGTTTTTGGGCCCTAAATGCTGCACAAAATTTTACTTGGCACCTCACAGTGCCCTCCTGCCACCATTCTTAAATCACACATGTATTCGTTCAGTCTATTGCAACACTGACCCTTTGGAACATTTCCTTGTCTTCTACAAGCGGGAATATCTTGCCTTACAGCTGATCTGCATTGTCTTTCACAAATGCATAGAACACTGAAGAGATTATTGTGGCATAACAGACTTCACAGTACTAACGTCTGTCATAATGTTCATTTGATTCAGAGTCTTACATGCAGGAACGTGTAATACTGGGCTTACTGACTGCCATTAATTTGCATTTGCTACTGTTCTAGAACTACTAGGGGACAACAATGACCTGGTACTCCTATTATCTTGCCACTCCGTGGCCATGTCCCAAGAGCTGCACAGGTATAGTAAAAGGAGGGTGAACGATGCTTTATCTGTTATGACTGGGTGTGTCTATTAGCCAGCAGCGAGAGTTTACAGTCTCAATCGGTGGTAGAAGTGTAAGAAAACTAAGCTTTGGAATTGTGACAACAACAGAGGTGGGGGCAAGTGGGTGGTAGCATTAAGCAACCCGTACGTTAAGCGACTGGGGTGGGACGGATAGATGGATAAAATAAGAGAGTCCATGTGCATTGTTCTTTAGATTTGTTCTCACGATCGATATCGGTGCCTTTTGGCTATAACTTCATGATGGTTTTAGGAGGCTTTCCTCTAGGACCTTCTACACATTCTAGAAATGCAGTTATTTGGCCATATTGCATTTTCTTCGATTTATAATAGTTACATTTATAAGAAATTCGCTGGCACAATAATCTGTTTTTTAAAATGAAATCATGTGGAGGATTGAAGATCTCTGATATTTGAATGTATCATAATATGTTTAATATGCCACCCTTCTTGATGCTGCTAATGACGCAAAGTGGTCCCATATTAGTTGTGTTTGTGTGAAACAGTAAATACGCACACCTTTGAATCGGCAGAAAATGCCAGCACTTATAAGAAGAGCAACATGAATTCATGATGTGATGAATGGGATTTTCCAGTTGTATATCATATTTAACAAAAATGGGCCCCTTTAAGCAGAGCATGCCTTCCCTTATTTCTCTCTATACTCACGCAGGAGCAATAAAGCAGAACATTGCGAGGTCTCGTACATTTTTTTACGGCGTACCCACCTCGCCAGGGACCCAAGTGGAGTTGTTAGCTTTAAGGTGGCTATCAAATGAGATAACAGTGCATGCTTTAACTGCAAAAAGTACAGTCAGGAATGGTTGTATAAAGTAATAATGAAACTCAGTTCCTGTTAGTTCATGAACACTTTCACCAATGATTCCAATGCTGCATATCTATTATTACTCTCGCACATGCCTATTTTGTTAATGTATTATAATTGTTGTTTTATAACGCGCACGCTTAATACCAACGTGCATGGGATCAGGATTCGAACCTCTGTTGTCTTGCTTCCAAGACAAACGTGTTGCACCTGAGCTATTCTTGGGTGTTTTGTGTGGTCTTGCATCTGCTTCAGGGCACCTGTCCCCATGGCCTCTGTCGAATTCCAAGTTTGACTATATCAGTCTCGGGCTTTCTTCTATCTCGTGTGCAGTATCTAGCAATACACGAGTAGCTCTTATTAAGTAATAGCAACAAAAACGTGAAGGCTCTGCTTTCCCCAACTTTCCTGACTCCACGGTGCAGTGCTTTAGAATGTGCTCTTGTAGTTTTCAGTTACTTAGAAACGTTTTAGGGGCTCCATACCCCAATACATTGCTCAGGTGAACTGTTGGTGCTGACATCTTACTTTTTCTTTATTTTCGTTTGAGACTTTTTAATACTTGTCAATGATCTTATGACCATGCAGTAATATGTCTCTTTCTTGCTTCACCACATCCCAGGTCACAATGTACACATTTTTCTAAGATGCATTGTGTTTTCCTAAGTGAATAGCTAAGTGTTACAAAAAATGAAGTCTAGGCTGTGGTCATGGACAGCAGACAAAGGGAGCGAGACGTGATCAAAGACTCCTTTTTAGAAACCGACGAGATAGTTGATGGAGACGGGAAGTGAAACACATCTTGACCTGGCCTTTAGTGGAATGCTGCCGGAGCAAGACAAGCAAACTGATGGCTGTCTGAATGGGAAGCGTGTGTCCGCACACAGTCGGGGACATACAATCGGACAAAGCGACAATGAAAAAATGGCCAGAAATCACACATTGCAATCACTTTCTTTTCAGAACATACTTTTTCAGTACTACCCATGGAGGTGTTTTTGGTAAAATATGCTGGAAATAATATAATGGATTTGAAAGCATATTTGCTTAGTAACATTGGTTAAAACTCATGTACTAAGTTATGTGACTGGCCCACTCTGGCAAAAAATCGTGTCCATGCCAGAATCATGGACCGACACCTCGGACATTGGCCTATAGGCCAGTCCAAGCCTGCACACAGGACACAATCCACTTCTGCAGTCAAACCTGAAACGCACAGCATTATATAGGCACTGACATCTGCCCGGTTTTTTCTGGTGTATGATTGGAATTTTGAAATGTTTGTTGTGTGGGGGAGCCAATCATCTGTGCAAGATGTCGCTTTGTCGCGATTTATTAGGTGGTCAATGTCAACTCAGGGAGTCCCCCCCCCCCCCCCATCCCCAAGCAAGCGCTTATACACATTCAACTTTTGTGAGGCTTCCAACTTATTTTGCTCCACCCCAGTAAATACCCTCTGTATCAGCAATGAGCTAGGAGCCACGCCGGTGTATAGTAAGAATATATATTTAAGGTTTGACAAATAATAGCAACCAAAACATCAACCACCAAACTGTGACACATCACAATTCCACAATTTCCAAATTACTTGCACCAACTGGCTGACTTGTATTTCTAATGAACTTATAGATACTACAACACACAGGTAACATTTAGCGACTGTACATCAGACACACACAGAATTTCTTGCACATAAACAATTATGAAATTTGAACAACCCCCAGTGATTGCTTGGGTTATCACAATGCACTTCTGTCCCAGCACCCCACCCACCTCCTAGGCATCAGTTATATGTGGCCCCTTAATTTAAAGGCAAGGTACAGGGAGTGGGAATAGAGTAGGCAAATCGTTTTGGCTTTTTATTTAAAGGCAGGATTTGGCAAATAGACACAATGAAAAAAATGGTTTTGTGTTTTTTATTTCAAAGTTAAATTCAAGAAAGGAACTCAATGGGAAAATCATTTTGGCCTTTTTATTTGCATGAAATACAGGGCTTTGGGAAAATCATTTTTTGGATACAAGTAAATACATGGGAAATTTCGTTTTGCACACTTTACATTCACATGAATGGCAGCGTTTTAGGGTTCCTTATTTTGGGGTTACGGACACCCCCTTTCTGTACAGAAGACGGGGGTTTCAGAAAGGGAGAGTCACCCAAGTACTTTATTGTGTACACCGGCTCTAACACACTGGGTATGAACTTTGTTAGTTTTGAACTCTAACAACACTCATCCTGTTATTTTCTATATGGGAATGAATTGTTTTAACTTCAATGCGCTAAGGATCTACACAGCTTCCTCCTTCCCCGCATCCCCACAATTTAATGGAAAGGATTAAGGCAGGCAGTTCCCAACACAATTCAATTTAAATGGATAGGGTGATTTTCTATTGTGGAATTGATTTTTGTTGGATTTAATAAAATGTGCCATGGATCTCCCCAGTTCCACCTCGCTATGCGAGATGGAGATTAAGACTGCCAGATTCTTCCCCCCACCACAACACATTTGTTGGCATTTGGATTCATCTACTTACCTGAGAGGCCTTGTTTATGGGGCATCCATGGAAACAGCAGAGCTCCTCTGAGGACAGTATAGATCTGGTCGCAGGCTTTATCAAAGGTAGTCCCCAGCACCCAGACTTCTTCTGGCTCTTCAAATGGCAGGCCCAGCTAGTTTCTAGATTTCCCAGCCTCTGCCTCCCACGCAATGTTTAAGGTCTAGCAATATAGTGGGAAAGTCAAGGGACAAATCAAAAGTCCAAAGAAAGGTCCTAGGAGTCGAAACGTCAAAGAAAGATTTCTCTCAGATTGAAAACTGATCTCTTATGGTGACACCTACATATTGTCATAATTCCCACAATACGGATTGGCTAGCTCTCTTCCTTCACCTTCCACCAAGACGCCCACTGGCTGCTGATAGGAAGTTGGGAGGTATGGGTTATGGAAGCTGAGGGAGGAGGAAAAATACATAATTTCAAAATGACAGGTAGATTTGTACTTTTGGGTCCTGAAAATCTGCCAATGTGGCAACTACCTTAATCTTTTGGATAACTACGTGCACATACATATTTTTGACTTCTAGATTTTATGGTGAGTCGGAATATACGAATCATATCTCAGCACGGCCTTCCTGGTAGGAGCTACCGTTTTTATCGATTTACTCCTGAGCCGACATAGTCACAAATCTCCCCCTCCTCCAGCATGGGGTCTGCCATGGATTCACATGCTCATGAATATTCCCCGTCGTCAGGCTGGGAATCCTCGGTAAAGAAAAAACCAGTATCAGTTTCGTTTCTGATCTGTCTTTCGTAGTAGTAACCAATCACTGGTCTCTGCGTCATACTGACCACAGCCAATGACTGCCCTCTACCTAAGCCCCGCCTCTGGCAGCCATCTTCAGATTTTTACCGCACGTTCATGTGTTGGGATCCTCGTGCTATTGCTCTCGAGCGTTAGTGCTATTTTTCACGTTTTTTCTCAAAAAACTTCGTGTGTTTTTTTGGTCAAAAGAGCCTCAAGCTCCACCGACTCTCCATCCGATCAACGGGGACCCGTGTCGGATTCGTCTACGCCCCTCAAGGGTGAAGATTCGTCGAGCTACGCTTTTGGAGGATTCCAGAAGTTTCTCAGGCCCATCTCGGTCATGGCCCAGGAGAAGGGAAGCTCGACGCCCGGAAAGCTGTTCAGGGTCTGCCCTGGATGCCAGCTACAGAATGTCTTTAAGGAAGACGAACACTCCTTTTGTCTTTACTGCCTACATGAGGACAAGACGCACGTGGAGAAGGACTGTGCGTTTTGCGGCAACATGTCGGAGCTGACCATGAAGGACCGCCATCAACGTCTCGCCAACTGGCTGGAAGGTAAAAGCCCGTCCGGCGAGAAAAGGAGGAAGAAATCTGAGCGGTCTTCTAAGACCTTTGAGGACGCCCCGGCGACGGGGGTCCAACACAAGGCCAAGCACCGCGAGTCCGCTGGACCCGGGAGCGCCGAACGGTCGGGCTCTACGGGCGCCAGGCAGGGCGCACCCTCCCCGGGACCATCAACCACGAGCCAACGCTCTGGGTTGGGTAAGAGGAAGGCCGAGCACCCGGCGAAGCTCCTGGAGAGGCCCCGGTCGAGCTCTAAGGCGGAGGGGGAGCGAGGCAGTGTCCCCCCCCTCAAGGAGAAGGCGGTGAGCGCACCTAAGGTGGTGAAAGCCTTAATCCATCCTGCCAAGGCCTCTATCGAGACAGTCGCGGCGGCCCTGGCTCAGCCTGTGGAGGCTACACCGGTGGCGGCGACCTCGGGGCTCAGAGTCTCCCTGCCACCGCGGAGGGAGTCCTCTTTTATGCCCATCGACAGGACCCCCGTGAAACCTCCGACGGAGAAGAAAAAGGGGGGGCAGGAGGTCGTCGTGGATTCGGCCTCAAACTCTGAGGAAGAACTGATCGAGGTCTTAAGCCACAGCGTTGGCGTGGAAGAAGACCAGCCTGTCGGGAGGGATCCCGACGCAGGAGACGACGACATCGTCGAGGGTACCGACGGGGCCCCTGACCGCCCGTCGGACTCCCCTCTACCAGCGCCACAAGACAACTCGGCGGCCATTTTGTTGGCTATACAGTCCTTATGCTCAGAGATAAGGACGAGACTGCTGTTACCAGTGGAGGAGCCACTCCCGTCGGGGGACCTGGAACCAGGCCCTTCGGGCAGCCCCCCTCCTAAGAAGAGAAGGATTCACCCTCCACCTCCTTTTCAGCCGTCGCGCCCCGTTCAGCCCTCCTCCCCGTCCACGACTCGAGGGGATGACACGGGGACTGACACGGCCGCGACGGGTACGGACGACGAGGTGTACGACGAGGATCTGCCGTCGTCACCTCCCACCCGGGCTTCCCCGCCCGACGAGATTGGATCTTTTCACTCCATGATCGCCAGGGCATCCGAGCTCTTCCAGCTCTGCCCTGAGGAGAAGAAGAAGGAAGGTTTCCTTTGTCAGCGGCGCGAGGCCAAGAGGAAGACGGTCCTCGCGGTGCCTCTGCTGGATGATATTTGGGATGAGGGCCTTGCCCTCCTCAAGAACCCATCCACGACGCCGGCTAGAAGAGACCGGTACGAGAAGAAGTACCGGGTCCCGGACGCGGCCCCCTTGTGCCTCAGGGCACAGCCTACCCCGGACTCCGTCGTCTCCGCGGCGGCCAGGAAGAAAGCGGGGGGGGGGTGCGGCCTCCACGTCGACTTCCCCGCCAGACGGTGAGGGAAAGAAATTGGACACGATGGGGCGCAGGGTCATCTCGTCTGCAGCGACGACGATTAAGGCGGCCAACGCTTTAGCTATCGTAGCCCGCTACGACAGGGAGCTGTGGTACAAACTGGCTCCCCTGCTGGACTTCCTACCGGACGACAAGAGGGCGGATGCCCTGGAGATCTTGCAGGAAGGTGAGGTGGCGTCGGACCACGCCATCACGATTGCGACGGACATCGCCGACACTGGATTTTGCCAGTTGGGCAACGGCGTCTGCCTTAGGCGGCGTGGATGGCTCAAGGCTACGGACTTCCGTCAAGACGTACAGACCAGAGTCCTGGACATGCCGTTCGATGGTAACAACCTGTTTGGGAAAACAGTGGACGATTCCCTTCAGGCCATTAAAGCGGACACGGAGACGGCCCGGGCTCTCGGGGTTCTCCAGCAACGGCGGCCGCCCTTTCGGAGCGGCGGAGGCAAGGGCGGCTCCAAAGGTTCCGGTGGCGGATTTTCCACCTACCGTCAAGCGGCCCGTTCGTCGTCTCAGGAAGCTTACAGGGGACGAGGCAAGTCAGGCGGACCCCGCCGTTGTCGCCAAGGAGGTCAAGGCGGCAAAGCTTCGTCTAAGCAGGATTGAACCGGCTGTGGGGTCGGTCCCCCACCGAAGCACCCCGGTGGGAGGCCGGCTGGCGAGCTTCGTCAGTGTGTGGGAGTCCATCTCCACCGACCGTTGGGTGCTGGACGCTCTAGATCAGGGTCACGCGCTCGAGTTTCTAAAGAGGTGCCTGCGCGTCCCCCCTGTGGCCAGGAAAGAACATCACGTCCCTCAACTTCTCTTGGAGGTAAAGGCGATGCTCAAGAAGGGCGTTATCGAGCTCGTCCCAAAGAGGCTTCGGGGCTCCGGAGTTTACTCAAGATACTTCCTCGTGAAGAAGAAGACGGGAGGATGGCGCCCCATCCTAGACCTACGACGGCTGAACAAGTTCATCAAGGCGCAGAAGTTCCGGATGGTCACCCTCCAGCACGTCCTGGGTCAGCTGGAGGAGGGCGACTTCCTGTCGTCGTTGGATTTGGAGGATGCCTACTTCCATATTCCCATCCTAAAGGGGCACCGAAAATTTCTCAGGTTCGTGGTCCAAGGGCGTCACTATCAGTTCAGAGCCCTTCCCTTCGGTCTACGGTCGGCACCCAGGGTATTCACCAAGTGCCTTGCACCAGTGGCAGCGCAGCTGCGCCGAGAGGGGATGCACGTCTACCCCTACCTGGACGACTGGCTCATCCGAGCCAAGACGAGGGAGCTCACCGTGGAGCACACGGCAAGGACCGTCCAACTTCTCACGGACCTGGGATTCTCCGTGAACTACGCCAAGTCCCACCTGGTACCCGCGCAAGCCGCACTGTTTCTGGGAGCGAGGCTCGACACAGTGTCCCTTCTGGCCTCCCCGTCGGAGGAAAGGACCAGGGCCATCCTGGGCAAGGTGCAGCGGATGTTGGTTGCCGACGCGGCCAAGGTGAGGTCCATCCAGTCCCTCCTCGGAATGATGTCTTCTTGCATCTACCTCATTCCCATGTGCAGGCTCCGGATGCGCCCTTTGCAGGAGTTCCTGGACGCGCGCTGGATCCAGACGACGGGCAACTTCGAGGAGAGGATCACACTCGACGAGAGTTTCCGACGAGCGATCCGGTGGTGGGGCACCCGTGCGCATCTGACGGCGGGCATGGACTTTCAGACCCCAGGCCACCAGGAGACAGTGACCACGGATGCCTCCCTGGAAGGGTGGGGAGCGCACACCGGAAATCTGCACGCGAGAGGCCTTTGGCTCCCGACGGAGAAGTCCCTCCATATCAACGTCCTGGAGCTCCGTGCAGTGTTTTGGGCCCTCAGGTCCTTCCTTCCGTCCCTCAAGGGCAAGGTGGTGAGGATCTTCACCGACAACACCACCACCATGTTTTACATCAGGAAACAGGGCGGAACCAGGTCCCCAGCACTGTCCAAGGAGGCGCAGGACCTGTGGCATTGGGCCGTCGCCCAAAGGATGTTTCTGGTGCCGTTTCATCTGGCAGGGATAAAAAACACCATCGCCGACTCACTCAGCAGGGAGCTGCGCTCGTGCCACGAGTGGGAACTACGGCAGGATCTAGTGGATCGCCTCTTCCGACGGTGGGGCACACCCCAGATCGACCTGTTCGCGACGGCGACGAACTCCAAGTGCCGGAGGTTCGCCAGCAGGTTTCCCCAGCTGAGGAGCATGGGCGATGCTTTCTCGTTCCCCTGGGGAGGCCTGTTCCTATACGCGTTCCCTCCTCTGCCACTGCTGATCCGGCTCATCAACCAGCTCAAGAGGTCACGGTGCAGGATGATCCTCGTCGCACCTGCGTGGCCGAGGCAGATATGGTTCCTGGACCTTCTGGACTTGTCAGCGTCCCTGCCGATCAAGCTGCCAGTGGACGCGGATCTGCTCTCCAGGGAAGGAGGCGCCATCCTCCACCACGACCCGAAGTCGCTGAACTTGCAGGCCTGGCTCCTGCAGCGCTAGAGTTTGCAGGATACGACATACCGGCCGACTGCAGAGAGCTTCTTGCAAAGGCCAGGGCGTCCTCGACTCTTAAATGCTACGGACACAAATGGAAAAGGTTCTCTGTCTGGTGCCACGCACAGAAGATTAACCCTCTGAGGATTACGGCTCCCCAAGTGCTGCCGTACCTGTTGACGCTGGCCAAGGCTGGACTGGCGCACGCGTCCATCAAGATTCATCTTGCCGCGATCTCCCGATACACCAGAACCACGGGGCGGACGTCCTTGTGGTCTCATCGTCTGGTGAAAGAGTTCATGAAGGGACTGTTCAGATCGTTCCCGCCGGTGAAGGCACCGGCCCCGGCGTGGGAGCTCAACGTGGTGCTGACCAAGCTCATGGGACCTCCGTTCGAGCCTCTGCACTCGGCCCCGTTGAAGTTCCTGTCGTGGAAAACAGCGTTTCTTGTGGCCATCACCTCCGCACGACGAGTGGGAGAGATCCAGGCCCTATCTTGCAAGCCACCATACTTGACTTTTCACGACACGAGAGTGGTGCTCAGGACGCACCCCTCCTTCATGCCCAAGGTGCCGTCGGACTTCCACATCAACGAACCCTTGGTGTTGCCTGTGTTTTTCCCGTCGCCTTCGTCGCCGGCTGAGAGGACTTTGCACTCGCTTGATGTGGATAGAGCGCTGAAGTTCTACGTGGACCGCACAAAGTGTTTTCGGAAGACGTCACAACTCTTTGTGAACTTTGGACCTGTCAATCAGGGGAAGGCTCTCTCGAAGGCTTCCATTTCCAGATGGCTCTCCGGCTGTATCATGTACTGTCATCGGTTGGCAAACCGACCGCTGCCTGGCCGTCCGAGAGCCCATTCCACCAGAGCGATCGCAGCTACCACGGCGTTCCTTTCTGGTGTGCCCCTGCTGGACATATGCAGGGCTGCTACGTGGAGGTCGACGCACACCTTCACGAAATTCTACTGCGTCGATGGGGATTCCAGGGAGGAGTCCAGGGTCAGCCAAGCAGTGCTGCGCAACCTGTTCGCCTGAGGTGAGCCTGGTGAGGAGGTAAGATTGCTTGATGTTGAGTCTTATGTAATGCTTAATGTTGAGCCTTTGCCACCTCCCGTGGTTGTGCATGTGTGTATTGCTATGTATTCTTTATTCATGAGCATGTGAATCCATGCCAGACCCCATGCTGGAGAAGGAACAAGTTACTTACCTGTAACAGCACTAACGCTCGAGAGCAATAGCACGAGGATCCCAACACATGAACGTGCGGTAAAAATCTGAAGATGGCTGCCAGAGGCGGGGCTTAGGTAGAGGGCAGTCATTGGCTGTGGTCAGTATGACGCAGAGACCAGTGATTGGTTACTACTACGAAAGACAGATCAGAAACGAAACTGATACTGGTTTTTTCTTTACCGAGGATTCCCAGCCTGACGACAGGGAATATTCATGAGCATGTGAATCCATGCCAGACCCATGCTGGAGAACAACAGTTACAGGTAAGTAACTTGTTCCTTACTGATTCAAACCATACTCCCATAACCTATCATCACACCAACTTTCTATTCCCTCGGAAATATGGGAAGGCCAGAATTCTAATTTTTCTTATAACTCAAGTTGTATCCATCACCCAAAATTTGTTTTTACATGGTCCCGACTGGCTTTTTCCTCCCCTTTAATGCGAGCCTGGGATTGGCTCAATTGGTCATACAGTTCTCTTTTAATTAAAGAAAAGGTGCCCCAATGTTAATCATATGGCAAGGCATCACATGGGTGCCTCAGTTTCACGTAGCCCCCACCTACTCCTAAGTTGCATTTCTCCATCGTCACCTGACCTGAACATCTGCTTATCAGCTTTCTGTTACATAGACATTGTTTGATCATCCATTAGTGGCTCTGAAGACAGTTCTTGAGGTCAAAAGGTCATTTCTGATGGCCATTAATGCACAGCTAATGGGGAGGCCTCACTTGAAAGGTCATTTCTGCTGGCTGGTTTATCTGCCACCTCCACAATTCCGATCTACTCTGTATTTTCTTTTTAACATTTAAACTGAAAACCAGACCACCTTCTCCTAGAAGCCCTCAGCCAAAGGTCTTGAGGTCAAAGTTTCAGAGGCCGAGACCTTCCGGTTCAATGGGGGAAAAAAGGCTACATACATAATTCTAAAAATAAATAGCATTTTACATTGACACAATTTGTTTAACATGTAACTTTTTTTATTACAACTAATCCTGCTGTTCATAAATAAAATCTTTCTTTTCTACTATATTAGAGGTAGATTCATTAGTAATCTTATGCACACTGATAGGCCACAGTTAACATAGGAGAACAGTGTTCACTTTTGAAAAAAGCGAAATAGGCCTTTTCCTTTACTTGCTATGATTTTCTATGATGAAAATTAAGTCTCTTTATTCCTGATAGCAAAATCTGTCACTTAACTTTCTTTCTGATCTGCGGAACCAACACCAGCACCTCCGCGCCCGCCCTGCCGCACCCAGTCCAATTACCCGAGGGAGGGCTAAGGGTTTAGGATTTCACAAGACAAATTATTTATAGAAGTTAGCACTAGCGCAAAGAATCAAAGGCAAGGTTTCAAGAATGGCTGTGACAATATTACAAGTTTTGAGGTAAGGATAGGATGGTTTAGGGATTGGGATGGAACAAAGCAAGGCAAGGTATGCTATGATTTTCTATGCTGCCTATTGATACTTACAGTCCACTTTAATTTAGGATTTTGGACCGTCCAGGGTTCTGGTCATCACACAGATCGGGTCTGACCAAGGACAGCAGGGCACATCTGGCGGGATAGGGTCAGCTGGGCAAATCTGGTGACCAGACTGCACTTCTGGTTACTGGAGACTTGAGATCAGTGGGATGCCGAGTTTGCAGCAAGCATGCATTTAGTAGCAGCAAGCCAGACTGGATCAGAATGCTTCCCTTGGGTTTTTGGGATTGGTTCAGAATTTGAGGCCTAGCTGAAAATTGAGTCAGCAATGCATAGGCCTTGGCTCTGTAATGAAATCAGGAATCAAGATCAAGGATGAAAAAATCAGGAACAGGACGCCACGCAGAAAATCGGGAGGAAGTCAGGAATCGGTCTGTCTGTGTGTGGTCAGGTTCCCTTAGTTAGCCTGTCAGATGACATCACTAAATATATGGCAGGGGCAGGCTTACTGTCCACACCCCTAATGCTAGGATTGGGCAAGAGCCTTGCTCTTCATGGATTGAATTACAGAAAAGGATGTCATGTTTATGGTGTTACTTGTACAATGTCTAGAAACCTCCCCTAGCTCCTAGAACCAAAATCTAATTTTCACACACATACATATTTATACAGTTATCACCTCTAAGAAAATCAGATGCACAGGTTACATATTTTGTGGGTCACATTTCAATCCAAATCCCCAAGTCTGTGGGACCTGGTTTTGCCTTTCTGCTACATTTTGGCAATTCTACCCATGAAAGATTTGGCCTAAAATGTTAAGTTTGCAACATTAATACTTTCCGCACAATCGGTCATTCTTTATAACTTCTGTCCTTATGCAGTACTGAGTCCTACCAAGTCTTCAAATGAATAGCATAGCATTTGATTTAAAACTACATACTATCATATTTTTCCTCATTCTTGTTGCAAAGTTAAATGTCTTGAAAGTTCATTTGCAAAATAGGCGTTCTAAAAACAAAAGTAAGTCTATTGTCCTTATGCAGGGTTTTTTTCTTCCTTTCAACTGTAAGCAACTGTCAATTCCTTTGAAGCAGGATGAGACCTCTCTCTCTTGACTGAAGTTTCCTGCCCCTCCCACTTGAAGGTTAAGTGTCTTAACCTGCTCTTCTCATCCTGGCGCAAAGACGAATGTCTGTTGCCGACTGGCAAGTCCCATTGTCCTGGGTATTCCAAGCCTCCAAGCTAGCAATTGGCCTTTCCTGTGCCAGCAGTTTGAGGTGTCACCCTTTCTCAGGGCTAGCAACTTGCAGAGCAGGTTTTCTTTTTACATAGTTTAACAACTCAGCCTGGATTTTAGCTTTGATTTCCTCATTTTAAATCTTTACTTTAAACCTATAGAATGAAAACAGTTCATAGGTGTATTTTTAACAGTAGCAAATTCTTTTATATTCTTAAATAATCAAGCCATTACACAACAATAAACTTTAAAAATAGGCGATTTTGCTCTTCATTCAGGAAAAAGCACATTTAACTTATTTCTTTAAATTCGGTTTTCCTCTGTAGCAAATACACACTTTGGGCAGCTCTAGTCCTTTCCTTGAGTAGTTGTTTGCAGCATGGATGCATGTATCATGCATATGTTTAGAGTCTTTCTCTGGACAGCTGATTCCAGATACTTGTTGCAAAGAAATAGCTGCGTTCCCCCCACCCCCCTTTGGAAAATGAAAAACACAGCCCCTGGTTGATTTCTCAAGGATACATTTGTCAGTAGCTGTCATTCAAATGAGGCCCGGTTCCTCTGAGACTCAAGACTGATCCTGGGCATTACAGGGCCTTTTTGATCATAGCGGTTCAGGAGGAATTGATGAATTTAGCGCCAAACAGCACTTTGAAGGTTGATAAGATGACATTTTAAAGAGGCATTTTGGGTGTACAGCAAAGTAATGCTGCTTCTTTTCTTTCATTCTGTGTTAAATGTTTCAGAGCACACTGGCATACTCCTGCAGTGAGTACTCTGTTCCACCCCACCTGAAATGTGTGTTCGCAGGGCAGTGTATCCATTTTCTGGTTGTTACAACATGCAGTTTAAAGATCTTGGTGCGCACAGGAGTCAGCGCGGCCCTTTTGTGCGGTTTCTTGCACCAATGCAGCAACATAATGTAGTAGCATAGCTGAGTGGGTCAAAATATCCCACAGGGCATATCTATCAGTTTTAAGCTCTCAGGTAGATTCCCCCTCACATGCACACCTTTCCATTTTAGTGGTGTTGGCTCAGTCCGTTTCTTTCCATTTCACTAGGCCTTATGTCGAAAAGGGCAAGTGGACGAGGTTCTGTCACTGGGCCAAGACAAACAAGGGTGATCCACTGACATGCTCACTGGACGATGTGTTATCCTTCTCTGTGCATCTGGTCCACTCGGGTGAACACGTAGACACCTGCCGTACGTATCTGGCGGTCATAGGGGCCTACAAGAACTCCAGAGATGACATTTTCTCCTCCAATTCAGTGATTAAAAGACACTTGGCGCGTGTGACCAGATTGTATCCTCCTGTCAAACGTCCACATCCAGTCTGGGACCTTAACGTGGTGCTGGGCGCCCTGGCACAGACATCAGACTGGTTAATAAATAAATGGCCCTACTGGTTGGCCTTACATCAGCACGCCGGATCAATGAAATTCAGGCCCTGGTGGGTCCCGAGCCACATATCACATTTCACAGGGACAACGTGGTGCTGAGGACACATCGTGCCTTTCTCCAGAAGGTAGATTCCTCATTTCACATAACGAGGAGATAGTACTCCCAACATTCTTTGTGACCCCAAAGGATGAGGCTCCGAAGGTATGCACTTTCTGGATGTCAGGCGTGCTCTAAGATTTTACCTGTACAGGACAAAGAGCTTCCGTAAATCGGATGCGTTTTTTCATCACTTTTAGCGGGTCAAAACCAGGCTGTCAAGCCTGCAAGGCTTCTACAGCAAGGTGGATGGCGATGGCCATCAAGGAGAGATATGAGGGGCAGCACAGGGCTTTGCCAGCAAACATGCAAGCCCACGGCAGTAGAGCTGAGGTCATGGCTGTGGCGTTCCAGAGACACGTAACATGGCAGCCAATCAGCAAGACTTGGGCTTCCCCATCAGCCTTTTGCAAACACTACTGTTTGGATGTCAGTGCCAGGTCGGATGCAGCATTTGGCCAGGTAGTTTTGAAGAACTTGTTTTTTTAGAGGGGCAACTCTCCTCCCCAGGGCTGCATTCAGTTGTAATCACCCTTAGAGTATGGAGGAAAGGAGACAGGATGTAGGAGTAATTATAAGTTACTCACCGTAGGGACCAATGTACTCCTAGTCCCCTTTCCTCCATACGTCCCGCCATCCTCCCGTAACATCTCAGTGTCATTAGGCAACCATAATATTGTCGACGCGTCACAGGGGTCTGAGGAGTGGCGCCGGTGGGCAGAGTCAGGGGAGCCCATGCTCCCAGTGCAGCACCCCCGCGCTCATCTAAATTTAAATGGGAAGATCATTTTTTCTGGTGAAAAAGGTTCCCTTTCCCATCCCTAGCGAGGGACACCAAACCAGTATGGAAGAAAGGGGACTATGGACTAGGAGTATGTTGGTCACTACAGTAAGTAACTTATTATTTTTGTTTTCAATGGTCGAGGCACCCAGAGTCGGCCACTACTTCAGCACGTATTATTGCAATAGGATGTAGAGGGGGATGCTTGCTGCATTATGCACAGATCCTCATTCACGAGAAAAACTGTGATAATCGCTTGTGCTCTTTATACTGGATGCCCCTCCCTTTCTAATCGATGTAATGAGGTCACCCAAAAGTGACCTCGGAATGAGAAAGAGCTGGGTTGGCACTGCTGGCATTCGAACTTCAGCTGGGGCTGGCCCGTGTATCACGTTAAAGCTTAACTTTGCAAATGGGACATGGTTCCAACAGGGGTTGGTGTTTAGTGTGTGGAGGGGGAGACCAGTGCGAGGAAAAGAGGTGTGAAAATGGTTTGGCCATCTGGGTAAAGACTCTACCAGAGTTTTTGTTTACCTATAAGTATGTCTTTATTGCTTTCTCCTCCAATTTGTTTATATTATTAGCAAGCTATCACGCCCCCTTTATCATAAACTGTTAGTAATGGGCCTTAGTCACGTGACCATGTTACCATTTTCATCCAAACCTTCATTTTTTAAGGTCCGACTTCAGAACTACATTGTTGCAATTGCGATTTTATGCCTGTTCTACATTACCTGTAAATATAGCTCTATAGCAGTGTACATATTCTGAAC
This sequence comes from Ambystoma mexicanum, assembly GCF_040938575.1. Lineage (NCBI taxonomy): Eukaryota > Metazoa > Chordata > Amphibia > Caudata > Ambystomatidae > Ambystoma > Ambystoma mexicanum. Next base: position 760,179,698 of record NC_090937.1, on the reverse strand, counting down.
CACTTAGGTACTATTGGCTTTATTGGTAATTGTCTTTGTTAATGGTGTAAAGAGATGCCTTTTGTGCCTTTAGCACAGATAATCTTCCCATATCGTATTTTCAACATAACGCTTTCTTCAGAAATAATTTAGCACATGCTCAATATCGCCTTATCAAACGACTCGGATACAATCCTATAACGTAACGTTATGCAAATATGCTTGGGCTGAATTTCCTGACTTTTCTAGGAGTGTATCCATTTAACATTGGAAGTGCTTGATGCTGAGTTTCGTCATTCCTTTTATATACGCTGATATTATGCTATAGCGATTTAACGTGATTCTGGGAGCTATTAATGGGCAGATTTTTGTTCAGATGTAGGATGTTGGTGTATTCTTGTTATGCCCATTGTGAGGTGGAAACGGGTATCGGTGGATGGCAAGCATTGAATGGAGGACACTGTTGAAAGCAGGCACAAATGAGCAACATTGATGTTTAATAACATGACTTTAAAACAAACACACTAGTTAAGTGTATGGATAACCTTCTATATATCCTTCATAAAAATGAAATCCACTACTATGTGGGGTGCCTTCTGTTAATAAATTGCATTAATCTTAATACATGAGTTGTTTATTTCATAGATCAAATGCCTAAAAACAGTATATGTAAATAAACATAACTATTACCATAGCATTCATACTACACATAACTCAGTTCACAACATATACTGTGTAAGTAAAACGGATACAAACATTGATACAAAAGTTTAAAGTGCACAAGTGCGTTGAGGTCAACTGGGCCATTTTTTACTTTCATTTTCTACAATTGTTCCCATTTACATTGACTTGTAGTTGTACATTATTGATCAATCACAACGGGTACATATGCACTACACTCGTAGTCCTTGTGTAAACAATTACTGCCTATCAAAGGTACTGTAATTAACCAGTGAATGTATTATCAAATCGTCCTGATTGTTGTAAAGTGACGAGTGCCTCCATAAAGTATGAAGTGCCTACTAGCTAAATCTATTGGTGTTGACGGCTAGGTTCAGTTGGCCCTAGTCTTAGTCTGAACATGCACTAGCTTCGACGAGGACTTAGTCTTCATCAAGGCATAACTTCCTTTATACTGCAATACAAAAACAGAGACTCGAATAAATATCTAGATCATATGATTGCTTATGAGCACCATAGTAGTGGACTGGTGAATGTGGGATATGGCCCCAGTATACATTACCTGTTTACTGGGCTACTCCTATGGGGTCGTGGCAGAACTAGATGCTTCGGGCCTCTGCTGAGACGGCTTTGGAATAGGGTTACATGCTCAATCTTGTTCAAATCATGTAGGGCAGGATGCAGGTTTCTGTTGAGAGAATACATTACAAAAGGTGTCGCCCTTTTATTTACATTGTTTTGAAGACGTAATGATAGATGGACTAGGGTTCACTGGTGTAAATCTGGTACTTTACAAATAGACTGTGCATGTATACTTAACTGGGCACGTTGTTTTAGTTAAATTATATACCCAGTCCTAGTGCCAAGTGTCTCCCATGGTGACACTGTTATAAGCAATGTTAGCAGGTCATATACTGATGGTGTGTGGTGTAAAGCACCAATTCCGCTGCTGCAACATCCCGTTTTTTGTTGGCACCTCTGTGTTTAATGTGGAATACTCTGCCTTTTTGCCAATGCTAGTCATCAACAGTAACAACATTATTATACCTACCCTCGTGGGGGCTTGTACGTTGTTCCTTGTACTAATCGGTTGCTGATGTGTTTGAACTGCGAAGAGTCCTTTAAACATAACAGGACATTTGCAGAAAATGTGACACCAGAGGAAAGAATAGACACACTGAATATGGTGTGGTGGGCTTTAATTGTCATCAAATTTCATGTGATGTGAATAATTCTCTTACATATCTGTGCAGTGGGAACGAAACATGTTCACAGTCCTTACTCTGAGACGGAACTCAAAATTCGGAGTGGGGCCGCATGTCCCATGAAGTGATGTCGCAGCCATTTTATCCTCCCATGGTGTCCTAATCCGTATATATTCAAAAGTGTTAAAAAAAAACATTGTAGTATTAGGGTGAGTGTTGTGAAATGTAAGAAGCCTACTGTTACTTTATGCATTCGTTTTTTATCAGACATGTGTCCATTACAATTTATAAAGACCTCTGGTCATTCCTATGCTCCCAAATTGCTCTTTGATTTTATGCAAAGCAGGGTAGGATCTTCAATGGCATTTTTCGTCCCCATCCCTTCTCAGAGGGGTATTTTGAAATTATGTTAGGAATGTACCACACTGTCCATCTTGGAAAGATGAGCTATCCGAAAATATTGTATATGGTGGTTTTAGGTTTTGATTCTATGCTTTGCTCAATCGTACACGTTTAACGTTCTATTTTCTGGTGTTTTATGAATACAACATATACTGGAAGAGATCAATATTAATACACATTGTGCAATGTGCAGCTGATCTGTAAACGCTGTGGTGGACTGACCTACCGGGAACTATGGAGATTTCCCAGTGGGCCTCTACCTCATGGGCCTCTTTTTGGTTACCTTGGGGGTTTTGTTCCCCTTACCCTTTCTCCCAGTAACCTGTCGCTCGCACAGTGTAACCTAGGGCCACTTTGCAAAACATTTCCAGGGCTCTAGTCCACCCCTGTGTAAAAGGCAGGTTGTAGCTTTCAACACCAGTGCTCTAGTCCACCCCTGTGTAAAAGGCAGGTTGTAGTTCTTAATCAACACCGCCTGTGGTTGCCTAACTACTGCATAGAATGCTACTCTTAGGGGCAAGGGGCCAGTTGTGTGAAGTGCAGTTCAGAGGCAATGGTAAAATTGAACACTCGTTTTCGACAGTTGTGGCAATGCAGATAAATCCGATATAGGGGAAATATAGACTATCATTTGCAATTTTTAAGTCATTTGCTTTGAACAAATATTTAGAATTTCTGTACTTTTTATCATTAGCGTGAACACTTTCATGGACATGCACCGCCATGAGAAGGTTGGATTCCTTTGTGGATATTTTCCAACCAAAAACGCAATCTATTTTTCGTCAAAAAAAGCATGATTTAAAGGGTGTTGTAATAAATGGACAACCTAAGTGATGAAAGGTGTTAAAATACTTCCCCAAAAGCGCTGCAGTATCATCAAAAAGCACAGTATTTTACTTCTATATTATAGCGATCGTTGACCCGTTGGTACGTGTGCTGATGGATTTGGTTTGACCTTAATTCGTATGTTTCATGGCTTTCATGTGACTTGTAACTGCCTTCTGGGCCTGATTTGGCCTCTTGTAACCTGTTCACCACAGCGCCCTGATGCCTGAGGGCTTGCGCGCGGTATACAAATTCAATAAATAAGTAAATGAATGCCCTTCAAAGCCGTTCAGATCACGTTTGGCATAAAACTGTGACCATCTATCATCATTCCTTAAAGCCCTTAATTGGCTTCCTACCTACATGATAAGACAAAACCATACGTCTGATTTGGAATATTTTAAATGCCACTCCCACACTTCAGACGGTCTGCCTGCTCTTGTGATCTTTTCCACTTCTGTCGTGCCTGCCTTCGAATGCTCATCCTAACCTTAAGCCTGCCTTCTTTACCTAATGCCCTCTTGGCAGGACCTTTTTACACATGGCAGGTTTAGATTATCGTGTATCTGTGGTTGCGAGATTGTAACGGTTTGTTGAGAGGCCACTGTGAAACAGGCATGGCATGGTATAAAGAGAGACACAGACTCAAGTGTTATAGTTTCAAAACCTGTATTTACTGTAGTGTTGGGGTTAGTGTAATACCTAACTGGCCCTAACTCTAAAGGGATGGTTCCCTCAACTGATGTTTCTACAACCTTGAAATGGGGTAATATCCAAGACTTTCGAAAATGCTAGGTTCTGATCTTTGGCCCCCCTCTGTATTTCCTGTACTTGCTTGTCTTCTATCCTTTCCTCTTCCAGGTGCTCGCTGAACCCTTGCATCTTATTTGTCTTGCTTTCTCTTGGCTTGCTGTGCACCTGGCACCTTCCCTTTGGGTTCACTTTCTCTTCACTGTGCCTCTTGCACATTCATTTGTTTTCGTGCACCCTTTCACCTGTCCTTTTCCCTTCCGTGCCTCTTGCACACTTGTTTCGCTCACCAGTGCTCACTTGCACTGTCAGCCCCAGACACATCTCCTAGGGGGGGGTGGATCACCATGCCCCCCCCCTGCTCTTGTATCTCAGGGCCTTGGTGCACTGTGTTACTCCTAGATTACTCCTATCTCACTCCTGTGGACACACCAACATAAGACACAAAGAAAACACATGAATCGATTCAACAATAGAAACACTTTTATTCATACATAGCAATGCATAATGCAAACACTACTATAATGCAAATCTCGAATTTGCACCTTTAATGCTTTTGGTGCAAATCTACCATGCAATGCAATAACTGTAAGCCTTGCAGGCTTCTAATGCAAGCAATCTAATAGCAACTCCAATCCTCATCATTCCTCTCTATTCCACACCATACTTCACACTCTCTAAGACAAACCCTGTCTGATTACCCCATCTATCATGTCAGCCAAAGCTCTGTGGGAGTCTGTTATAATTCCTCATACACTTGTCTTATTCAACAATACTCCCCTTTTGCTCTGTGTTGCTCTGTCCTCTCCTCTCCAGCTAACTCTGTAACCAGCCAGTCAGGGCCAGGCCTCTCCCTGCCAGATTGATCTCATCAGCTCTCATTCGAATGTTTCCCTTATGCATATCAGCCAAAGCCATCCAATTCTGCTGCACCCAAAACCGCTTCCCGAAGTACATCCCATCACTCCCAAACGCCTCTCCAAGTCATCTCTCCTCTCTGAGTGTCAGTGTGTCATCTCCAACTCCAACTAGCATCTCGAACTACCAACTCCGTCTCTATCTCAGAGAGCAGACCAGCAGAGAGCATACACCCCATACTCAGAGCCTCACCTCTCATTATACTGTTCAATGACGTATATATATCCATGGTTACATGTCTCTCTAAGCTAAAATACCTCTCTGTCTGTTAGCATTTCTAAATGTGAGGAGTGCCTAAAAGTCTGTAATGCATGTACTTGTACTTTTTCAATCACTGCGTGTTCTTGTCATTGTGACATTTGTCATCCTATCTATACCATATCTTCTCTGTCTGCGGAACTCATATTTCTCCATTCACTCCCTCTCTCTTTCTGCATGTCTCTGCCTGCAAAAGCTCTCCCTCTCTCTGGTGCGTGTCCCCACCTTTTCTCTGTCTGCGAAGCACCAGCCCATGGCCCGATAAGTCCACAATGCCTTCTCCACTCTGACAAAGGGTCATGTTATCTGTCTGCCAAGCAAACTGTTTACGCATACTTTGTATACTGTAACTCATAACATCTTCCGCACTCCACAGCGCTTCTGTGTCTTAATTCAGGATGGCTTAGGAGCCAGCTACATGCTCTGTCTAGCGTTTACTCTTTCTCTCGCAAACCCAAGCGCTATCTATAATGCCTCAATGCATATTGTAAGTGCACACTCATGCGTGCCTCTCTACAATGCATACATAATACATAACAACATATCTCTACATGTCTCTACAAATATAACATGTGTCTTTAAATGGCACTTCAAATATAACAGGCCTCATTTTATAGCAAATTGTAAATGCATACAAATATGTGGCAGAATAATGTGGATAGTCTAATGTCACTACTAATCAGAATGAATGATGGATAACTGGATCCCTAAATGGGTAATGATTCTGTAATGATAACAAACCAGGCTTCTCCATACAATCAGGCTTCACAGCACCTCCACTTCACTTTCGGGTCACTCACATCCTTCTTATTTACTTTCAAGCTTTGGCCTCTTTTCCACCCCCTTTAGCTCTGTGCGTCTTGCACTCTTTAATTATAATTATGTTTCCTTTCTTCCATGCCACTTGCACCTTTTTAAATTTTTATTCTTGCATTCTTTTTGGGTCACCCACACCCTCTTATTTCTGTCTTTCCTTGAAACAATACTGGTTTGCTTTTGACTGAGGTAATGCTTGTGTTACAAGTATTTCTTCTTCTTTATTACATGGGTCCCAGATCCCTTTTGCTTTCTCATATAACGTGGCTTCTTACTACACGTCCCACAGTGCACCTCTCCCTATAGTGGACTTTAATTTCACAAAAGGATTCATAAGCTTCTTATCTTTATCTTCCTTGCTTTACGCTTCATGCCGCTTGCAAATTCTGTCTCTTCTCCCTTCCCGCTCCAGCTAGCTGCACGCTCCCAAATTTCTCATCACTTTCCCCTTTGAAACTCACCGAGTAGCATTGCCCTGGTGAGCGGTCCTCTCAGAGCATATGGGATCATGGTCAGGGTCTCACAACCTGCCCCTCAGACACTCTTGGGTCTGGCACACGTCCCAAGGGTACGAGCACTCCTCCACACGCTGCCAGCGGGACACGGGCTGCCTCAATCCGCTCCCTAACCATACTACAGCTCATCACAGGCACCAGGCCAGCTTCGCGGCACAGCGCTCTCCTCTGGATCCTCCAGGCTCCTCTCCCTTTAGCTCCCTGCCCCTTGGCTTCCTTCAGGATTCACAGCTCGCTCTTTTAATAGTGCAAAACCACACCTTTTATACTTCACATAAGTCAAGTGGAGTCAGATCTGAGTACTCCGTGTGAAATGCCTGACCCTATTAATGGGACAACATAATGGTATTAGGTGGCAGTCTTCCCTTTGTTTCTCAATGTGTTTCATGCAGGTGATCCTCACTACTGTCGGTTGTCTTCTTCTTCCCAGTATTTGTCAGAAATGGGGAGGGAGGGAATGGGATAGCAAATATCCCATGAAAGCCGAGGAAGGGGTTTCAGATGGGAAATGGGGACAGGGGGAATACCATGTCTCACTCTCAGGTATTTTCTGCCCAATCCCTCGTGACCCTCCACTCAGGTGATCCTCCCTCACTTGTCGACTTGCAGAGTGGGGATCCAAAAGCGATGGCCCTTCCCTGCCACCTGGATGGAAGATTGTAGGGGATTATGTGAGTGAACACCATCAGGTTTTTCACACCACCCTCCGCACAGGGAGTTCCTTCCCTCCCCAAGCTAACTATCACACAATAAACGGTTTAATGTCAGTTCTTTATTCAGCCCAATCTCCAATTCATCTAATACCCCTTGGATTCCTCCCACTGAGCTACCAATGAGACAAGATCCAGCCTGGTGTGCAGACAATATATTTATTTCAATTAGATGTTAATAAAATCACACTAAAGTATCAAACAACACTTTATCTGTGGCACAACAGAATAAACTTCTCTCAACATTAATAAATCACACGAGTTCGAAAGAACACAAATCACAATTGTTTACTTTCTACAAATTTCTTAAGAAATAATTAAACTGATCGATAAAAAAGATTACGTATGCAATGCTGTGCAATTTCGATTTTCTTGCGCGCTTAAAAGGGCTAGCAGTTTGGTTTACCAATTTGTACCATGCATTTGGCAATTATGATTTCACCCACACCTTTTTCTTCAAAATAGCACCGTGTGATTTAGCAGTTGGGTTTTCCGACCCCTTTACCTTGGTCTGTGTTGGGGAGGTTGGACAGAACAATTGGGATGATTTAAGAGTTAAGGATTTCAGACCCACCCCCCCTCCAGTTAAAGGCTTGTCTTGGGGAAGCTGCACCCATTGGATTACCCAATTAAATTACAGTCTATAGTTTTCAGCACACACTGGGCATGAGCTTTGTTAATTTCGAATTTTAACAAAAATCACCTCGTAGTGTTCTGCCAGGGGGAATTAATGAAATTCATGTTCTTAGTTAACTAGGCTAATGATCTACACAGTTTTGCCCCCCTACGCACCCACTATAAAGCGAAAGGATTTAAGACCAGCATATTCCTCCACCTTTTGGTTGCAAAGGGTTAAATTGTTCTTGCATAGAAAACCTCTATTTAAAGTCAGCAAAGCAGCTTGAAGGACAGGGCAGGGTTCTGGTCACACCACTCTCGGCTCTCCACCATATGACCCAGTGAGCTTTTAGAACTTCCACAAAAATGGACAGCTCAAAGCAACGCAAATGCACTCTCAGCAATCTCCTCTGGTGTTTCCTTGCAGCTGTCAGATGGTAGGTTTTAGCAGCTTCTTTGCCGGTGGTAAGTTGAGGAGCTCTACCTTTCTCTCATAGTGCATCCACTTTATATAGCAGTGATGACACCATCAATTTTAAAATCTTATGGAGTACCCTGCAAGAGTTCTCTCAAAAAAGATTGGGCAGTTAGCCTTCCCTCTCCTCCCAAATCCAGCCTCTATCTAGGGTTTGGCTTGGGTGTCTGGAGCAGACATATGGCAGCTTCCATTTGCAATCCCCATGTGTTCACATGTCAACTTGTTGGCGAAAACTAGTTACGTGGCAAAACTTCATAATTTTACTACAAACTGCCATAAGTTATACATATATATTTATAAATATATATTTGGATTCAGCTAATTGGGAGGAATTTAATAAAACAGCCAGGGGCTGCACCATGTTGCACAGCTGTTTGGCAATTTTCTGCTGTTTTTACAAAAAGCATAATCATTACGAACATTCAATTTATTATCCATATTCCTAATTGTACTCCCCACCCGTTCGCCAACTCTCAAATTGACAACATTTTCAGATCAGCCAGAAACCCATTTTAGATGGTCAGTACAGTTGCCTGAGTTGCAGGTGCATGAATTTGATATCCCCAAAATCGCCTGGAAATTCCAAAGTACAACTTTTGGTTGCTGGAGAAAAAGTCCTAAGTTATAATGGTCCTTTTAAATTAATAGTAAGTCTTCATGTTGGGCAGATGGGAGCTGTACTTCCTCCAGGCCATTTTTCTCTCCGTCGTTTGAAGTTGGTTGTTTGCAGATCATAAAAACCTGGGATGCGACGGCTACATCTATTTGCTCTGCATAGACCTGCCTTCAGAGGCAGCAAGTCTGGGGGGGGGGGCTTGGTTTTCAACATTTTTCTGGCAAGCCACATTTTATTGCAGTTGTAAACAGATGGGATGCAAGTCAGGCTTTCAGTGGGCGAAGCCTTTGTGATGTTTGCCCAGAGGCCCACCATGTGTACTTGGCTGAAAGAGGAACCCACATATTGCATTTTCTAACAGCCTTGATTCCGTGACATACAGTATGTTTTCAGGGTCCACTTTGCTTTTTCGATGAAAGCACAGGGTGTTTCTTTCAGTCATTAATAAAATACAATTTTAATTATCTGCTGTTTGTTTTTCTGCTGAGAAGTGAGTCTGAATTGTCACAGTGCACCACCTTTTGATGGATGACAGTTTAAGTGAAAATGCTGCATTTATTTCTCAGCCAGTAATGTGATGTGCTTTTCCAATCTGCACTTGGATTACATTTTTGTTTTAGATTTTTTTGGATTTCCACTGCAAAAAGACGCCCACATAGTCTGCCTCGGGCCTGCAGGAACTTTTCATGGCAACAAACTGGGCTTTTCTTTTAAAATATTTGCTGGTATTTTGTATGGGAAGCATAATATACATAACTTTTTGTCAACACCTTGTCTTCTACCTGAAATCTTAATGTTGGCTGGGGACCATTTTTCTCATATCTTGCTTTAACTTGCAAACGCACATGCCAGTCCGTTTTGAAATCCTGTTTTTCATGCGATAGAGACCTTTGAATTTCTTCTTCCATTGTGAATTAAAATGCTGCCTTTCCTTTGGTAATGAGAGGTAGGCCCTGTTCACAGGGCCCGTCAGATCCATTTGTTTGGGGTCTTTGACTACACCCCACAAGATATGACTATGTTTTCTGTTGTGGTATGGGTTCCCTATAGTTGTTTGCATAGGAAAGGAGAAATATTCTGGGCCGGCTGGAGTTAAACTGTGATGACTTCAGCACTAGTGATGTCTGTGTAGGAGAATGCTAGAGGATGGTGATGGTGTGAACTGGAGTTGCACGAGTTACAGTTGCAGAGAGTGTGAAGTGCCTGAGTGGTGGGCACAGGTGGAGTTGCCGGGTTACTCCCTACTTACCAACCTATGCCCTGTTCTAGCAACCAAATAATAAAGAAGGTATACCTGAACACCGCCTCCACTTCATTTATGAACATTCGTTGCCTCCGATGAACTTTTCCATCTTTAAAATTAATTTAAAAACCCTGCTGCAGTGGGTCGCTTCCCCACGTGTCTGATATTGCGCTTGAACCTGTACTTGACTAGCTATTTATTTTAATTTAGCTGCAATTAGTCTGACTTTAAATTTAATGATTTGTAGTGTACTTTTATTTCTAGGTTGTATGTGCTTTATAAATAACAAAAATAGCGTCTATTTACAGTACAAGTATCTGAAACATAAGGACTAATATTCCTGGGAATACTGGAATTTATAAAATCCCCCTTGTGTCGGACAACCACACTGAAATTTGTGTTCAGTCAAGATACAAAGGAAGTGGCATCATGCGCTAGCACCAGGTTATACTGGACCTCCCCTGCCAAACTCAAACAGGCTTCTACTATGATTTAAAATGAGAAGGAAGGGACATGCACAATTGGCCCGCCACCTTGCCAAAACTTGCATGTATTCCCAACTTAAATTAAAAAAAAGTCCTCAGCTAACCCTTAAACTTGACCTTTTAACTACTAATTGTTATTCATCATCGTTTCCTAAATGAACAAGGGTCTCACAGAAATGTTCAAACAAATGATGCCTTAAATAAAAGAATCAATTGATTACTTAAGAAAGAGCCCATGAGGAAATTAGCATTTCCAAATTGTCTCCACCTCCCTGGGTTACTATAGGCCCAAGGGAAGGAAAGAAGTTCCAGTCATGCTCAACGTGTAGCTCTTTGGCTATGCTGGAGCCGCGAGCCGGTACGTTTTACAGAGCCGTGGCTCCAACACAAATGTAGGTTATCTTTTTTTTTCCCCGACATTTTCAAAATCTTTTTTTTATGTTTTTTAGATTTTAACAACAAATATATATATATCAATACATATGGATTTCAATTACATTCCTGGGCTACTTTTTTTATTTAATTAACAACTTGTGTTTGCCATTGTGGGGAGTTTCTCCGTGTCCCTCTTATACATCAATGTTACGGCCCTTTGCATCTATAATATTGTTTGCTGACCAAAATGCATTTTCTCCTGGGGTTTTGCTAATTTTCCAGCATGTTTGGGTGGATAAATGGATGGTGATCCCTTGCACATAATTGAGCACCACCACTGTGCCCAGCAGTAGGCCTGCTACACCACTGGAGCTGTGACTCTGTAAAACTGATAGGCTTGTGGCCTCCATGTTGGGTGAGTGCCACGCTAGGAGTGAGCAAATCGGTAAGCTAGGAGAGGTGCAGGAAATTCATAGGGCACCTGCTACAGTTTTGGAAGCTAGGAGAGGCGGGGACAATTCATAGGACACCTGCTATGGTTTTGGAAGCTAGGAGAGGTGCTGCCAATTCATAGGACGCATGCTACGGGTTTGTTTCGGGAAAGAGTGTAAACATGAAGAAGTTGGCAGGGTTGGAGTGGAGAGGTGCCCAATCATAAGGTGTATCCTTCCTTCAGGCCTTCCCTCTCAAATCCCTGCAATACTGGTCCATGGGAATAGTCCAGAGCTTAAAATAAATGTGGGCGCTAAAAACACTATAACTTTTTATGTAAGCAGCTATCCATAACTTGTGTATTTCTACTCGGGTTGCAAATGGCATTCTATGTAACTTGAGCTTCGTCCTTGCTGTTCTTCAGATGTTGCTTGGAAGTGGAATCTATCCCAACTCTAGATAGAGATATATAATGCACGGTTTTGCAAAGATCTGCTTGGTCTTCTTTGTTGAGTGTGAGACTTACATTTTTGTTTACCTTTTGAAGCCAACCATATGGATAAATGTACCATGCTCTGCAAGGTAGGAAGCACCTTTGGGGACATCAGCTGGATTACTGAAGAAGCATAGTTGTAGCTTCCTTTATGACTGCTCACTGAACCAACAGGCCCCACCTTCCCCATTCAGCACACAGCATTTGCATTGCAGCAAGAGAGGATTGGACCAGTGGGTGAAATAACCCAGGGAGGATCCAATCTGTCTTGCATCGGCCATAAATCCACTCCATTGGAAAGGTAAGAAGCACCACTGGAGATTGTAGCCGAGTTACTGCAGAAGGGGAATCGTAGCTGCCTTTAATACCCCTCATTACACTCTTAGACCTCTCCTTCTCCATTCCTAGTTTCAGTACTAGCAGTCCCTGTAGCACGCATAGAGAAGATTGGACCCGAGCGTGATCTGTCCTCTTCTGCCCAAAACAGCACCCCATCAGCATACCTGGCGAAAAGCAAAGGGTGATGACTGTTTCCCTGTTTGCAATGATGCCCAATCCCTGCCCTATAGAATACCTCTACAATATGACCAACTTGCATATGACAATCCTAGCCAATGCATGGTAGCACCATGTGTACCACTCTGGACACGAATACATTTATGCTCATGACACAACACCTACAAACAGACCCACATGCTATCTACAGTACTGCATGTATCAACGTAACAGCTCACTCAGTTCTCTATAAGATCTGTAAGAGTATCTGGAGACCATGCAAATGGCAGCAGTGAATAGTTTAAATTCCATTAACATAATATAAAATGAAAACTGGTAGATGGGGAGTAAAACATACTCCCAGCAAGAAATGGTGAACATCAGACACGCCGGAGTAGCCTCCCTCACCCCTGCTAGCATGCACAAAGTTCTGCGGGTATGTTCAGATCAGTGTGGCAGGAAGACACTACTATTATTGCTGCCTGATCAGATGAACACTTTTAAGGCAAACATCGCGTTGCAATGCATGTTTATTTGCACGTAGTAATTTATACAAATTAAAATGTGGATCTTGTTTCAAATATATTTTTATCTGCCCCCCCAAAAAACGCTGAGAAAGAACATTACTTTTTACTCCCAACTTAAAAAAAGAAATAACACAACGGTCCCGTAGAAATCAGTGTCCGTAAATGAAGTCCCTTTAGGTAGGATTGTTGATTTTGTGAACCGGAAAATGATGCCCCTCCGAATCCACGATCGGAACACCATTCTTGCCTTTAAGCTAAAGCCCCTTTGTAGTTGTTTTCACAAGTTTAGTGGGCACTGTGCTGAAATTGTGTGGTTCTATTTTATGACAAGCGTTTGCTCGAACTAATGCACTGTGTCTGTGAACACGCGTATTCAAGCAGTGTGCTGCGATGTCCTCCCACTTTGTTTTTATCGTCTTTTGTTCTTTTCTTTTAGAGTAACCGAAGTAGCAGGCATTTAACACCAAGATACAGCAGAGCAGGTCCTATATTTGCATTGTCCCTTCTCTTTCCTGTCAGCGGTGCCATATCGCCGACTTCCGTCCTAGTGTCCTTATCCGATGGAGCATGAAATTGGTGGGAGTGCAGCTGGAGAAGTAATCTAGCTGCAAGTGTAAAAAACCTGCCATACAAGATATCTTTACGATTTCATTTTGGACCAGAATCAACATAAGCAGCATGAAGGTAGGGAAAGACGAAGTAATACGCACCACAGCGGAAAACAGTCACCAGAATCCTTGTTAGCAATGAAAGTTTGGGTCTTCGAGTCCCTGCCCTTTGCTCGGTGCAACAGCGAAGTGCTCCCTTTAGCCACCGTGCCCTCTTAGGCCCTGATTCACAGATGTGTTGTAGAATGGTGCAATCCCATTGAAAAACGCTGTATGAATCGGGCCCCAAGTGTCTCTGTGGGACCCTTCTAACGAGCTTTATTTTCCTGTCCCCCTTAAGGTCTTGAAATAAGATCTCCCGTTGGTTATACACACACAGTTGAGATGATATGGCTTGGGGGTCTGCTCTCTTGTTGCCTTCATACTGATGGCAGTTTTTGAGGTTTGGAACAGGTGCACAGGAAGAGACTGTTTGTGGAATAGCACGCTGCCTCTGTAGTGATTTTAAATGTTTTACAGTCCGTCTTAAAACATTTATAAAAATACACAGTTAACATGTAAATCAGCCAGCTTTCGAGGGGTGCGTCAGTGTAAATAGAGAAAAGATTAGCGGCATCCAAATTCCCGTTCACAAAAGGGAATTTCAAAATGATATTCCAGACTTAGATTTTAGTAAAAGGTGTGATTAGAACAGGGCTAATACAATAGTGTTTTGCAAAGTTGTATAGTTGCCCCGTGCCGACATCCTGAGTGTTCGTTTAGTGCTGTGCACTGTGTCATTATATTTCGTTAGACAGCCCCCGACCCACCATGCTCTCCAGAACATTGAGAGACCAAACAATTCGCAAGTATATACTCTTTAAAGCAGACAAAAGCATCCTAGAGCAAGGCTTTCACCTCGCCTGTTGCTCGGCCGTTCATTGGTTATTCCATTACAACCGTCATTCAATGATGTTCATATATGTGCGTGCATACCCATATATACATCCTAATTAGTATTTTTGTACTTGTACATGTCCCAACTACTGGTGTGCATTGACATTGGCTATGTGCCACCTGTGACCTTGGTGCAGGATTTTAATTAACTTCTTGATAGTGGACCACGTGCGCCCCTGGCAGTATGAAGTTTAAAACGGGTCAGCATTAAGAGACTATGTACCCCGGATGCTCTTTTCTGTGTTTAAAAAGTAGTGGTAAAAGGTGAAGGATTGTAGTCCCACGTCTCATAACAAATGGCGTTTCTCTTATCACCTGGAGCATTTATGTTTAGTCAAACAGCACAGATGAACTTAAGAGCACTACAATCTCGTGTCTGAAGGGCTTTAAATGAACCATATACAATGAACGATTCATGCGTTTCTTCAAGTAGTACAAGGACTTTCGGAAGTCCAGTTGAAAGAGAATCCAGGTCACTGCAGTGAAGTTTAAGGCAATATGTTAGAGGAGCTTGTTAACCATTCCGTTAACTATCTCCAACTCGTGGACCTGCTTCAATACGTAAGTCGCAAGAATCTTTTTTAATCCTATGTTTTCTGCAGTTTGAATTGCCTTTACATCGTCTAGGGACTCCCTGCACTTCTGCATCATAAAGAGAAATCCCCTGGCTCCCGCTTTTTGTCTAACCCTTCCCCCTGGCAGAGAAAACAATTGGTTTTACTAAGTACAGTTTGAATGTATCAACAAATTATATACGCACCACATCTTTTATAGAAATGAACGAAAGGATAGTAAAAGACCTTAAAGTGCATTTTCATTTCTGTTAATTTTTCCTATGGAATCGGCAGAAAAGAAGAAAAAAAAAACTAAAGCCCCAGGGTACATGTAATCCCGGGGATGGCTTTGGATAGATCACAAACAATACACAGAGACACACAAGGCTCTAAACTCAAGTGTATGCCCCTGGAATGACAACCAACAAAAAAACACAAATACACTTGGAAATACAATTTCAATTAGTAGAACATTATTCATTTCTAAGATAGATTGTTAGGGTTGCGTATCACTTTTGACTTAATGTAAAGGGACCCAGAGTCACGAACCCTTATCATTTTAATTCAACATTTTTCATGCATAAAATCAATTTAATTAACATTTGCAAAACATTTCAATACAATTAAAATCATTAATATTCTGCTTCATTCTCTTCAATCGTATCAACCATCATCTCATTCATACTTAAGTATTCCAGTGCTTAGAATATAGTGCTCTACACCTATCATATATTAATATTATTCGGAAAGGGGTCTGAACGTCCTCTTGCCTGCCCTAGATGTTACTTTCTGATCGGCATGTGAAAAATTCCCCAGAACCTCTTCGGAGGCCAGTTAACATAAAAGTGGAGAGTCGGGTATGTTTGTTTCCCAATGCCCACCTTTTATATACCACCCCCAATTCTTATATACGCCATATGAATACAATTTCTTGCAACTTAGTCTGAATTCGCATTCATACGGACTCCTAGTCAGCTGTTAAAATTTTGTACAGTCCAAATGTTGGGTCAAACCCTCTTCTCTCCCTAATGGTAACGATATCGGAGGATTTTTCCTTTACCCAGATGGCTGATGCCCTGTGTCACAGCGACCTTACCAAGATGGAGACGAAACGTTTTCATTTCCGGACGCAGCATTCGGGCACCACAGCGTTGGATGGCACCCAAACTACAAGTAGCTGACTCTCTGCTAAGGCGCTGCGTTGCAACTTGCTCCCCTCCATTGCCGGACGCTCGTCTCTTTCTTACCTTGTCTCCTGTTACAAAATGTCTTCCTTGTCCTCTTTCTACCCAGTTTCCTCAGTTCCTACCCCCCTTGCCTGCATTGGACTCTTGCTCCTTACCCCTGCTGCTTCTTCCATCGTTCTCCCTGCTGACTCCGGTTCCTCACTTGCTTCCTTTTTTCCCTTTGCTCCTGGATCGCGCTCTTCATCTCCTGGCAAGTTTGTTTGAGACCTGGTATTTTGCCGCATTCTGCTGGACCTTGCTTCTACCGTTGAATTGCTCTTCAATTTTTCCCTCTAGGCTTTTCCCCCAGAGTTCAGGGTTCAACCTGAGGTGTGAGGCCCCCCTTGCCTTCTTGTGTCAACAGGGGACTGGGTGGCTTCCCGACAGGATAGACCCCATCTCTTCCCAGAATGCAAACACCAAACGTCTCCGGTAAGGCACGAACCTCAGACCAAGATCTTGGAGTCTTGGCAAAAAACGTCATGTTTAGTTGAAAATAGAGGAGACAGCGCCATTGTCATTTTAAGTGGGTCCAAATATTCCACTGTCTTGATTTCTAAAAACAATGCATGTAACCACAAATGTATCTACTGGCATCTAGTTCAAACCTTATATCTCTTGAGTTATACGTATACTGCTGTGACTCCTAATAGTGGTAGGTACAACAGTTAAGGCCAACCCCAAAAAATGTGTGTGACCCTTCATTTACAGGCTTGCATAGGGAGACTTCCACATTGCGTTCCATTAAGGTTATCCTCAACTAGCAGTGCTCTATATTACATTTCTGAACACACTCTACTTCTTATTTCTTTGCAATGTTGTTAGATTTGACACCACTGCCTTGGCTAAAGACCAAACATCTCAACGCTCCCTTTTCACAGCAGCAATGTGATGCTAAGAACCAAAACAACCGTGTCAGGACCAGTACTTTTGGTAGATCACATCACCTTCCTGTAAAACCTCTTTCCAGAAGATGACGGACCAACATGCATCCCGGCTTGACTCAAGAGGAAACTAATGCTGCCTCTCTTACCTCATTACTAACACGCCAATCAACTTGCCACATCTCCTGTTGTGACAACTTTACCATCCATGCTTATTAGGAAGAGTGGATCCCTAAATCTGAGAGGGATTTTCTCTGGCTAATTTTATGGATGCTTTAAAAGTCCTCTTTTATATTTGTCAGGTCTAAGTATAACGTCTCTTTTTATTTGTTTTTAGCAATAGTATGTGTCAAATAATGAGTGATCTTTGAATCATATAATCTGCCTTGTAAACCTTGATTAAACTACTGACAACATATTCCATTTCTGATGGAGTAAGTCCTTTCATAGTTTTCCATGTTTCTTCAGGAAATCAATTGTCCTAACTCAACTGAATCAATAGGAGACTCCACCTTTAAAGCCAAGACAAATAGAGTTATGAAAGAAAGGTAAGCTGCCCTATAATGTGAGAAAGATATTCTCTCAAGACGAGTCTGTCATGAGAATAGCTGAGGAATGCCTTGGAACCAAATAAGCACGTCTTCAAGCAGTATGCAGCAAAGTCAGAATACAATGTATGCAAGGAAGCCCATAGCTTTGATGGTTACTTGGTGAGGTGGAAAGACACCTAGATTGGATGGGGGCAGCTCAGAAATGCCACTCGAACTGGACCACTGAATCTACACATAAGAACATTCTTATGAGTTCAGAAGCATTTCAGAGGCTAAGGAACTGCCCTAGGAGAGCACTATGTTGTATGTCCTCCGATGGCAAAACGGCAGTTAAGGTGGCAAAACGAGACTGCTCTTCTAGGAATCCAAAGTCAAGTGATTACACCTCACCTGGTGAAAAAACATGAGTTGAAGGTTCCTTAGCTGTGAAACAAAGATTGGTAAAACACACCGCTCTTCACCCACCCAATCTGTGTTTTGCATTTTGAAATTGTGCATATTGGAAACCACAATAGTTTATCCCAGAGATTTTGTAGTGGGCTATTGTGTTGAAAAATCAATGTGTCTTCTAAAAAATTAGGAAAACAGCTATTCTTCCAGAATTCACTGGTCTTTAATGCAATAAAATGATGGATCACTTGCAAAAAATGGAGTCTTTTAATTTCGAGTCCAGGTGTCTTAGAATTTGTTAGGATGAACTGCCTATAAGAGGCCAACATGGGACGGGTACACGTTGTTATAATGCTTGAATCCTACATAGGATGTTTTGCCCAGCAGTCAAAAGTGTGCAGGACCTCGTGACAATCTTACAAAACACTTAACAATCCATTCTCTTAGAGTGACCGTTTGGTGTCCTGTATGATGCAGGTAGGTACATTCGTTTTTTCCTTTGGAAGTGATGGTGTTTATTTCTGGCACTTAAAATAGTTATCCGTTGCGAAAATTATTAGTGACGGCTTCTCAACACTTTCGGTTTATAAATGATGATGATTTCAGTTTATGGAATATATCTGAATTGATTCTTTTACAGAGAAATGTTGGTGGTTTAATAACACCCACCATGACAATCCTACCCCACAATCTGGGGAAATAAACAGGCTGTTTTTAATCTGAATATTATGTTTTATTTAAAATAATACATTGAGAAATTAAAGGTGGTTTCCTAAATTTCAATGCTGGGAAAGTCACCCACTATATTTCACATACATAAAGGCAGCTTGTCTACAAAGAAACACATCCTGCCTGCTTATCTCGCTAACATTTACATTCAAAATGCACGCAAACATCCATATGTGTAAAAGCAAATCTGAATTACTATGCTAGACTAGAATAATATCCTATCCATAATAGACATATACATTGTACTCTAGCATCAGATTTAAGCAAGCAAAAACCCTTTCTTAAAATAAACTTACTACATCACAATTCTTTTAAGTTTTCTCTGCAACCATTAAAAAGTGCTAGCACCAGATAATAATTTGTTTACTGAGATAGATTTACTTTAGAATGGTGGACACTGTTGGTTTCTAGCAACACATAGATACACAACTGGTCGGGTTTTCTTGGTTATTCTTGAAATTTGGGTTCAGGGTAGAAGCTTTTATTTTGGAGAGCAAAATATATTGATGTATTAAAGGGTCATACATGGATGAGATTCTAAAATTAATATAAAAAGGAATCTGCAAATTAACTTCACTTGGCATTGGGAGTCCACACAACGAAGAATTGTTTCTTTATTCACTAGTTGAAAAAATTATGTTGATTATTTAAAATGTAGTTTCTTTTCTTGGGAATCAAGGGGGGGACTAACCTCCTTCCTATTCCACTTTGAGGGGCAGAAATCTCTATTGATGTATTTTCATTTATGTAAACTATGGGTTTAACGGGTCAAGAATTTCATTACCTGAAAAGTTTTGTCGCAGTGTACACCAAGTTTACAAGCCCAGACATAAATTGCTCCTGTGAAAACTCTGAGCATTTATGAATAATTGGTTATGGTCAGAGACTAACATGCGGTGCACAATCAAAATTAAGAATTTTTCCACAAAGTTTATTTTACAGGCCCATTCACCATTTACTGACATAGCTTGTAAACGGGAGTTCCCTCTAAATACTTTGTTGCTATCTGGGATCTAACAAACGGTTGGAACATATATCTAAATGCACTGGGGTTATTCTACTCCCTTTTGGTTTCTCCTTTAAAGGTCCAGGACAGGTAGGGACATTGGCAGCTCAAGACAACTCCGTCTGGTAAGCTCTTCTTTTGAGTCTGTCCCCTTGCTCACAAATGGCTCTTAAGCCATCTGGTCCTGTCTTGGGAAAGGCTTCTGCATTCACCTATCTATGGCAAAGGAATTCTTAAGGAGGATTCTGTTAGCTAATTATAGGTTGAACCCTAATCAGCTTTTCTCCTTTTGGACAGGCTCTTTTTCTCTCCTGTTTACACAAACTTCTCCCCATCTCCAATGTGTTTACCTATAAAGACTCCACAAACGAGCCCCCATGCGGCATTATTTCGTGTGGCAATTTTGCATTAGAAAGAACATGTGTTTGGATCCTTTCACATCCTTAACTCCCCAAACCCCTCTCCCCCTTGGCCCTATTTGTTTTGCTATGTCTCAAGGGGATGTATTTAGCTATGAGTCAGCCATCGCCTTAGGATTCTGATCAGATTGGACTGAAATATGTCTTTTCCCCTGTAATTTCTAGAATGGACCTGTGCCATTGCTGAGGCCTATATATTGAGAATCTCAAACCGAATCTGAATTAAGAGACACCCTTCAGATTTCTGTAGCTGTAAAGGAAAGTTATTAAAATATGCAGATTTATTGATGATTAATACATTTTAATATAACCTGTTTATTTGCATGTGATCGGGCTGCTTTGCTGAATTGTAATCTAGTTTTATTATCGAGGCAAGGATTTAAAAGTTACAGCGGATAATCTATCATTATTTTGTCACTATAAATGCACTTCATTTCCAATGGTGTGCATTAAATGTTTTGTTGAGGTTTTTGTAATTAACAGAAATGTGTGCTGAACCAATATCCTGGGAACAAAGGCTACATTAAATGGAGTTCTTTTCTTGAAACCAACATATCATGGCTGATGCCTTGTTGCGCTGGTTAGGTCAGGTTCAGGGTTTGATATGTACATCGGTTTCTCTGAAGTGCCCATTGCCAGCTGGCTGTGTATTCCGAAGTCTAATCTTGCTTTCCTTGTACAGCCTACAGGTCCACTGATATGTGCTTATTCCAATATCTGGCTCACTATTCTCTCTATTTTCTGGCTATTTTAAAACAAGGCCTTTTGAAGACCTCTTTGCTTATTGTCTTAAAAGTTGGACCATGGATAAGCATGTGTCCAGTTTACTAGAGCCCAACTAATTTGACCATTTCGAAGTTTCAAGTAAAAGGGACAGCAAAATGCTTTGTGTAATTCTTAGTGGTAATGACAATTTAATAAAGTATAGACCTTATCAACAAATGCAACTCATTCTATACACCTTTTAATAAAATCGATTGTCTCTCAAAATTTTAAAATATAATTTGTAAAGGTATTCATGTTATCATGAACATGGCTGCACAAACTATAGAAGCACTTCCTGCATTAGCTAACATTGAGATGTAAAGTAATTGACATTGCACTTTGTTTAATGAAACACATTACAATTTATTCATATAGCTCATACAAAATAAATTAATTTCTCATGTTGGACGTTACCATTATCCTTATTAGAAGACTATTTATTGGTGATTCATAACCACTGCTTGCACAGTTCTGAACTCGCTTCAGATCACTAATGTAGAATGTGAGGTGAGCAGACATGTTAGGTGGCTGTGCACAGAAGAACTTTCACAGGAATAAGGAAAATGGGACAGAACACTTTCGAACAAGAGATGAAGGATGCATTCCACGGCGTTAAGCTATCAGCTAGTCTTTCCTTGTTACTGAGATATTGAAATTGACTTGTGCATGGATGGAAAATTGCTAGTTTAAGTTTCAGGTAAGGTTTTTGGAGTTTTCCTAAACTTGTGATGGTATTATGGTTATCCAAGCTCTTGCAGAAGGTTATCCCTTGTTATGCGAAGGAAGGCAGCCATTTGTTTCCTCCTTGTTTCACTTTCTTGTAAAGGTACTTGGCATGTCCTGCCAGAGAGGGACACAGCACCTGTAAAATGGCTCAGTGGGTTAAATGCTTGTTGCTGTGATATGGGTTTGATCTGTAGGTAAAAAAACACTATAGGATGCCTTTCAGTTGAATTTCTGGTGGGGTATGTCCCGGCAGTGGTTTTGTGTCACAATCAGGGGAGAGTGCCCCAACTATTTTATTTAAAAATTGCAAAACCACATAGGATCCCATTTGGAGAAAAAAGTTATTTTTTTTTGTTGCAATTTTTAAATAGAATTGTTCGGGCACTGTCCCCCGATTGTGTGACAATTAGATCTGTAGATCGCAGGTTCGAATCTTGGCAAGGCCAACTCAGCCTTTCATCCAGAACAAGCTAGAAGTTTGTGCCAAACTACTACTTCAGGCAGGTGAGTTTATCACATAATTTATTTTGTTGTGTGTTAAGTGGTGAAGGTATAATGGTGTCAAATGGAGTAGATTAAGGCTTCCATTACTTTTCATTCTGGAACTTGTGGTCTTCCATATAGGGTATGGAATATAAAGCCTAAATGATGCTCTTGGTGATATGTTCCAGGATGTAGCTATTGTTGGGATGCAGTACTATGAATTTGTATAGCTTGCAAATAAACTCTTATTGTCGTTTTTGAAAGCCAAAACCTACATATTTTAGTATGTGGTCAAGTGCTTAAATTGCACAGTGGGTTAAAATCCTAGCATCACTGCTTAACCAAAGTGTGTGATCCTGGGCAAATAATGTAATTTCATTTTGCCGTATCTGCAACATTTGTGAGTCCCTAAAAGTGATTCAGTTCATGCTTTATAGAAAGCAACACTCTAACAATGGGGAAAACGTAGGGGGTGGTCATTGTGAAAACCCCAGAATGATGATAAAAGGCCTACACATGGTTTTACACCTCATTCAACAATCTGGGGGCATTTTCAAGTTTTTCACTAGTGGAGCATTGGGATGATACATTTATTTTCACGCTACCCCATTCACTTCCTGTCAAAAAGGTATGCACTTTCGCAAGCATGTTATTGTGATGCTTGTGGAAATGGAGTGCATCCCTATGAAATCCACCATATTTTAATACTTGCTAACAGCAGGTGGATTCTATATGAATCTATGGAAATGTCTCCCACGATGCTAGTTCATGGGAAGAGGCATTTATAAATGTGTCCCTAATGCAAACAGTGCACAAAAACCAGGTCCACCCACATTTCTGTGCATTGTTTGCACTTTATAGTGCAAACTATCAAAGTTGCACTGAGAGGAATTCTAATGCGTAAGTGTAGAGTGAGCAGTCCTGTCAGTGTAATTAGCATGTAGAAGAAAATAACCGTCTTAATATTTTTGGGGACAAAATGGCATTTCCTTTTTTTCCCTCTGCTAGTGGCTCCTGATGCAATCGACTAGAAGCGCATTATTGTAGCTCCAGACCTGCTTCAGTCCCATGTCACTTGATGTGACAGGACTGTATATAGTCTCATCAGGCAGGGCACCGGTGCTTCTTGTTTCGTGGATTGACTGCAGAACCCATTCATTTTCTTCCCTTTGCACCCAGTTACTGTAGTTGCTTGGGATGGGCAGAGCTCTGCACACAGGAGAACGAGTGAATCTTTTTGCTATCCTATTATGTTCATTCAGTTAGCATTTTAATTGCACTTAAATTTGAGTTTCTCGAGTACAATTGGAGCTTGTTCGACTAGTTTTCTCTGGTTTAAAATTGCACAATGATATTTTGGGTGCAGAGCAAGGACTTTGTCATCAGCACGACCGTGCTCTCCAGTAGGGTTTGAGTTTCGAGCCAAAGCGTTGCATGCCAGTAGCATCTGCAGGGAAACTCGTTAGGATAAACCAGTTTAAAGTCATATTAAAGGCCTATTTTCTCATTGGTTCATTGTGCCTGTGACCCTCAGCAGGTTTGAGCACCCTTGTTCACCTACACATTTTTTGTTTGTTTAGTATTTGTCTTTTTGACCCTTCTTTTTCTAAACGCCTTCCAACTTTCTTACATCATAATAATGGTGCTGAAATGAGGAAAAGTCAGTCTATGATTAATAAACATCTTTGAGTGATGGGCTAATTGAATCAAATTGAATAAAAATGTCTTAAGAGTTCACCTTTAAACTACTAAGCTTTTGGTTGGGATCACTGACCGGCATTTCAGCGTACCATGCTCCGAACACGCTGGCTCGGGAAAAAAAGCGGTTCTTGAAGAATGAGAGAGAGGGAGAACATGACTAGAGCAGTGGGGTGTGGGGGTGGGGGGGTCGTTGGTGATTGTGGATAGAGCTACAACTCGAAAGTGACAGAATGATATCGACACACACACACATCTACGCACCTTTGCAAATGGAGGACGAAACCGAGTGGGCTTAGTAGGAAGGTTCTACGTTATTTCGTCAACCACTTTTTCATCGTGGGACTTTTCATCGCCGACCCTTTCATCGCCAACATTTTTATTTTTCTTTATTTTTTTATTTATGGGGGGGGCTGGGCCCCCCCTTACTTAATCATACCCCAACCCGCACAAACACCCCCCGCACCCCCCTAAAAAGATTTTTTTTTTTTAAATCTTGGCGATGAACGGGTCGGCGATGAAAAGTCCCACAATGAAAAAGTGGTCGACGAAATGCGTGTATACCAGTAGGAATGGGTCTGTGAGCTGTGGCAGGGCCCCAGTGCGATAGCAATGTTAAGGCCCGGCCGTGGGTGAGCCTTGGTGCACATAAAGCATAGATTGGAGAGTACCTGCACTTTTTTCATTTAAATTGCTGAGAAGTAAGTTTTAGCTCTATGAAGAGGAACGTTTTTTTGTGACGAGCATGAGTCAAAGGTTTACAGACATGAAGAGGAGTACTTTCAAGAGTGGGCCGGTGGAAATCGGAATAGAGCGATGGAAGGACAGTACTGGAGTCAAGGTACCAGGAAAATCTAATAGTCGGCAGCATACACACACACACAAGGTTTAAACAGAGGAAAGGGAGAACTGGAGAAAGCTTGCTTGACGAAACGGATTAGCCAAAAGTATTTTTTTCTCCCCTATTATTACCAGAATAGTGGCATGCTTAATGGATTGATGATAGTTACCGGGGCGTAAAGAAGAATTGAAAAGAGTAGTAAGATATGAGAAAGGCAGGAATATATAGAAGGAATAAGCAAAGATGCGGAGAGGGCTGTAGAATTAGCACATCAAAGGAGGCAGCCATGATCGAGCCGAGTAAGAGAGGAGTTAGAAAAATAATAAGGTGGGGACCACAAAGGTCCATGCTCTATATGCAGTCTCTCAACCTCCCCCATACACCTGCATGCTCACTTCCCACACGGCTGAGCAGGGACGTGTACGTGTTCCAGTTGGCGATATTGATTGGCGCTATTTAAATAATTGCGGCGGTTTCTGCGGGGGGAGACCACAAATAGGTGAAATTCATCATTTTAAGAAAGCAGACTGACTTAGAGGTGGCCCCTGGCCGAGAGTATGGCCTCTTACAAGATATGTTCCTCTGGACGTCGGGGATGATCTTGCAGTGCTAGTCTTCTCCAAATGGCACAGGAATCCACTCTCCAAGTGACCATTGCCTGAGCAATACTTGCAAGTAATTGAGAGACAGTCATATTCTTCCCTCAAATAAAATCTGGTATTGATCAGGAACATTGATTAGAAATCTAAGTTTTGCTACGATAGTCATAGTAAGTTATAAGTTTTTTTAATTGAAATATAGACAGTCTACCCCCACTTGTCACACCTGTTCCCCATGCTTGACCTTTCAGGTCCCAGAAAACATGACTTCAATCTAATTTGAAGCTTCAATAGAATTCTAAGGTATCCTACCTCACAAAGTTTTGTGTCTCGTTTTCTTTGTATGTTGTATTTATACAACATACAAAGTCATCCTCGTTGCAATTTATCAGTCATCATTGCTTCCATTATAAAAACTCTCCTGAAACGTAAATGTTCTCCTTTTTCTCAACTGAATAAGTTTTACTTAAACGTGCCTGTAGACACCTAAACACGAAATGGAAAACCTCATGTAATGTTTCCGACTGCTCTTTATTTAGAGGCTTTTACTACTTACAAGAAAGCAGTTTACACTGCTAATAAGACTTTATTTTTACCGGGACAGATTAACCATGATCTCAATACATCAAATAAATATTCCAGGTCATCCAGGACTTAGATTCACCTTCTGGTCTTTCAGGTGCTTTTATTCAATCTCAAGATTTGTGATTGTTTAAATGAGTTTATCCTTATCAAAATTAAGGACATTCAATTGCACATCGGTGGATCTCAGCTGGGGCCGCCTGCTCTTTGACACGGACTTCACATGCAGACTAAAATCTTCTTTAAGGTGGTCGACCTTTGTAAAATATTCTCTTCTCTTGAGGGCTGTAAATGGGTTAGACATAAGATGTCATTCACCTTTGTCCAGTTAGAGAACACACCTTAACTGTTATCCATTGGATTTGCACCTCTATGGACAGGTCACTGTGATCAGCTCTGGCCCCACAAACTTTGGTAGATGCTGTTTTAATACTGCTTTCGAATGGATTGTGTCCTTGAACGTATTCCACATCTTTGACATGTAATGTCCACAGCTGTGTACTTCGGAAACTTTTTCGTCAGAGGGCGTCCTGCGTCGATGGCATCGGGTCGATGTCCCTTGAAGGCCTCCGTCGAGGGCGACATCACCGGATGTTATAAATAGAACACACAGCGCCCGCAGCCAAAGTTCTGTTTTTTCCACATACGTGTTTGCTTCAGAGACTCGGCGCACCTCGTGTATTCCTCGTGAATGTCGTCTTCTTCAACCCCCTCTGACTCCGCGGTCTGGCTTTAAGACTTGCCAGGACTGCAAGTCTAAAATGTCGATTACGGACCCGCATCGCATTTGTTTGTGGTGTTTGGGTGAGAGTCAAGACACCGGCGACTGTTCCAAATGCCAGTCGCTGACTGCTAAGGCCTTGCCGGAGCGTAAGGGGAAGCTTCAAGTAGGTAGGTGTTCTAAACCCAGTAAGTTTCGTAAAACGACTAAGGGGATGTCCGACGATTCGAGGGGCGAGACTCCGCGTTGGAAGGAGTCCCGGGGATCTCAGTCCCACAGTGGTTCCCGCCATTCGTCCTCGTCTAGGCATTCCAGGAAGCTCTGTCACCGGTCACCTTCCCCGTCATCCTCGGAGGATGGAGCAGCGAGGAAAGTGGCTTGCCCTACTAAGTCCTCGACTCTGGAGGAGTGGGCGGCCTTCAGGGAGCAGATCATGGCGATTTTCCAATCCCAGGGCACAGTTCCGTCCACGCCTTCGCAAGAAGCCGGCAAGGAATGGTCTTGGTCCATGGCTCATCGCCTTAGGGCTCGGGTCCTCAGCGCGATTCTCATCGGGAACCTTCGAGGTCCCGTTCGGACAAGGTTCAGGCTGATCGCATGAGACGTGCTTCCAGGTCTTGGTCCTCGTCCCCGGCAAGACCACAGAAATCTGGCAAGGTCGGATACGGATGTCGAAGCTTTGCCTTCGCACCAGCCCTCGGCACTGTTGTCGACGCTGAAAGCCATCAGCGACGCCAAAGCCGTCAGCGCCCTCGACGCTTTCGGGGCCTTTTGGCTGGAATTTGACAATGGAGGTCCCTGGTACTGTGGATCCACCAATGAAGGCTACTTCCAAGACTGAGAGGCCTGTTATGGATTCCACACCCTATTCTGTCCCAAGGCAGGAGTTTTTTCTACCTCTGGATGACATCTATGAGGATGAGGAGAGGTGAGATTTAGAATTTGACTCTATTGAGCCTGTTGTGGCTCCTGTCTTTTTTCTGGGGACAGGCAGTTGCAACAGCTACGGCAATCTCTTCATGATGCAAGTGGCTTGGACACTTCTCTTGAGGTGAATTATGGCAGACCTGAGCCTGGGGCTCATGCTGAGTCGTCCTACAAGAGACTGATGGCGAGGGTCACTGAGTATCTTGGTTGGTTTAGTCCTCCAGAAGCTATTGTTCAAGATGACTTAAGGTCCGTCCTCTGACCCAGTGATGCCTTTTCATTTGACATTGCAGAAAAGAGTGGCGGCTGCTTGGCAAACACCGGAATCTCTTCCGGCAGTTAACAAATTGTTAACTAAAAAATACTGCCTTTGCAGGAGCGACCCCAGCTACTTTTCCTCTCACCCCACTCAAGAGAGTTTGGTGGTTCAGGCAGCTACGGCCACCTCGAGGCAGGTGGCGTACCCTACCATCCTTGCTGATAGGGATGACAAACGCTTCGATGGTTGGGCACGCAAGGTGTTTTCTGCGGGGAGTATGGCGCTAAAGTCAGCCAACTCCACTTGTGCCTTAGCAGGATTGTCTCTCACACTGTGGAATTCTCTAGCGGCTGAGCATACTCCTGAAGGGGAAGAAAGGGAGGGGTTCCCTACTCTCATGCAGGATGGCAAAGATGCCATGTGTGAATCCCTTCAGTCGGGTTTGGACACGGCTGACAGTGTTAGCCGGTCCATGGCTGCGAGCACCGTTATACGCAGGTTTGCCTGGTTGCGGAAGTCTGGTTTTGCTCCGGATGTGCAAGCCCGTCATTTGATGGCGTGCATTTGTTTGGCAGCAAGGCTGCGAGAGCCTTCAGAGGTTGCAGACCTCCAAAGCTGCGGTTAAATCTTTGAGAGCAGCTGTGTATCAACCTCCACCTTTTCGTCCTAGGGGACAGCAATGGAGAGGAGGTTCCTTTTGTTACTACTCCTCTTTTGGTAAGACGAGAGGAGCCGCCAGTCAAAGGGGCCCACAAAAAAGTACCCGTGGTGGTCCAAAATAGTCATGAGGCCGTGTTCCATGGTTTGCCGGTTGGGGGCAGACTGTCTCAGCATCTCGAAGAATGGCGAGCTATTACTTCAGATGCGTGGGGTTCTGGATACCATAGCCCACAGCTACTGCCTACCCTTCCTAAAGCGGCCTCATAACAACCCACCAGGGAATCTCTCTTTGAAGCTTCCAGATCCGCTCCTTGTGTAGGAAATCCTGACCCTGCTGGAGAAAGGCGCTATAGAACTGGTGCCTGTAGCGGAGTGGAACAAGGGATGGTATTCCCCATATTTTTTGATTCCACAGAAGGATGGGGGATTGAGACCCATCTTGGACTTGCGTTGGTTGAACACACTTCTCAGGAAGGACAGGTTCAAGATGGTCACTCTTTCTCAAGTCCTCCAGGCCCTTAGTCTCCAGGATTGGTTGGTGTCTCTAGACCTACAGGATGCTTACTTTCAAATGCCGATTCATCAAAAGCACAGAAAGTGCCTGACGTTTGCGGCTGGCAGCTCGCACTTTCAGTTTCGGGTTCAGCCATTTGGATTGACCTCCGCCCGAGGGTCTTCACCAAGCTCGTGGTGGCAGCGTATCTCAAGCGAGGGGGGATTCACACCTTCCCCTACCTGGACGACTGGCTGATCCGTGCGCGTTCTCCCGAGCAAGCAACGAATCATCTCGGTCTCACCTGCCACTCCCTCCACAAGCTGGGCTTCTCCCTCAATTTCAAGAAGTCGCATCTCACACCTTTCCAACAACTCCAGTACATCGGGGCTGTGTTGGACATGTCCTTGGGGAAGTGCTTGCCTCCCAAGGTGAGGGTACATCACATTGTGCAGATGGTGGACAAGTTTCAACATGCCCAGCGTCTCCTGGTTTTTGAATTCTTAAGGTTGCTCTCCCTCATGGCATCCTGCATTTTTCTGATGCCAGAGGCCAGGCTGAGGATGAGATCCCTGCAATGGGTCCTCAAGATGCAGTGATCACAATTCTCAGGCAAGATGTCGGATCCCGTTCGGATTCCAATCTCTGTGTCCCAGGATCTTCTGTGGTGGGCCAACGAGGGGAGCCTGATGAAGGAGGAGCCGTTTTGGCAAAACCGTGGCCGGAGGGGACTGTACTGACGGACGCTTCCCTCACAGGATGGGGAGCTCATGCCAACGATTTGACCGCCAGCGGTCGTTGGTCTCTGTCGGAGTCCAAACTCCACATCAACCTGGTAGTGCTGATGGCCGTCAGGCTAGCCCTGAAGACTTTTCTGCCGTCTGTGCAGGGGAAGAGTGTCCTGATCATGACGGACAACACATTGGCCATGCATTTCCTCAACAATAAAAAGGGGGGTAGGGTCACTCCCGTTGTGCAGAGAGGCAATGCAGCTCTGGTTCTGGGCAATCCAGCAGGGAGGTTCGCTCTTGGCAGTTCATCTGGCCAGAGAGGACAATGCGGCGGCAGACGCTCTGAGCAGGCAGAGCACGATCTCTCACGAGTGGGAGTTGGCTCAGGAAGTCCTTCTGGAGATCTTCGCCCTTTAGGGGAACCCCACAAGTGGATCTCTTAGGCATCAGTGCCAACCGGAAGTGCGAGAGATTCTGTTCGTAATGGAGTGGTCATTCTCACTTCTGTACGCATTTCCTCTGGTCCCCGTCATTCCTCAAGTGTTAAGGAGGTTACGGAGGTTCGGATCCCACAAGATCCTCATTGCTCTGGATTGGGCCAGGAGAGCGTGGTACCCGGACCTTCTAGAAATGTCCATCTGCCTTCCACGCCGTCTTCCCTACCTAGAGCATCTGCCTCTCGCGTGAGGGGGGGGTCGGGTTCTCTATCCAGAGGTCAAGACTCTCAACCTTCACGCTTGGTATCTGAAAGGTTGAGGTATAAGGATTGGGACCTCCCGGATGATGTGATGGGGATGTTGGTTTTGGCCAGGCAGCCGGCAACCAAATCCCTGTACCGTTGGCGTAAGATTTGGAACTGGTGCAGGGGACAAAATGTGGATCCTTTTCAGTGTTCCATTCCCGTGATCTGTCTTTCTTGCTTTCTTTGGCCCACAGATGCCTTCAAGTAGGTACCATTAAGGTTTACCTGGCGGCGCTGTCTATCTTCAAGCGTTCGTCTGAAGAATGTTCTTACTTTACAATTCCTTTGATTTCCCAATTTCTTAAAGGGCTCACTAATGTGTTCCCACCGTCCCTATTCCAGGTGCTGGTTTGGGATCTGAATTTGGTTTTGAAATTCCTGATTGGTGCTCCATTTGAACCTTTGCACTCTTGTCCTTTGAAACTCGTCTTTCAAGACCGTGTTCTTGGTTGCGGTTACTTCTGCTTTCAGAGTGAGTGAATTGCAGGCACTTTCATCTAAGCCGCCCTTTACTGTGTTACACAAGGATAGGGTTGTACTGAGGGTACGTCCTTCCTTCCTTTCTACCCAAGGTAGTGTCTGAATTTCATATAAACCAGAAAGTGTTTGTTCCTTCTTTCTATCCTCCTCATCCTGGTAAGGAAGAGGAGCGACTTCATAGGGTGGACCCTAGGAGAGCTCTGAGCTTTTATATTTCTAGGATGTTATGGTCAGAGTGGACGATCAACTCTTTGTGGGGTATGCTGGACACCGATTGGGCCAGGCTGTACCAAACAGACCTTGTCCAGGTGGATTATCCTCACCATTACTGAATGTTACCGATTGGCAGGCAAGGACCCTCCTGAAGGGTTGTGAGCTCATTCCACTAGGGGCATGGCTACTTCCACAGCCCTGCAGCATGGAGTTCCTATTAGGAATATTTGTGATGCAGCCACATGGGCTTCTATCCACACCTTTGTTAAACATTACTCCCTAGATACACTCCATGGCCAAGATATGGCCTTTGGTAAGGAGGTTTTGTATTCTGCCATCTGATTGGGTACTCAATTCTTTTCCCTCCTCCATTTTCTGGTACTGCTTTGGGAGTCTGTCAAAGATGTGGAATACATTGGAGGACACAATCCATTTGAAGAACAAGTTACTTGCCAACTGGTAATGTTCTTTCGATTGGATGTTCCTCCAACGTATTCCACATCGCCCTACCTCCCAGCCTGCCCCTCTGGAGAATCTCCTATGCAATTGCAGCTTTCGTTTCCGCAAGGCTATGTGCAGTCAAGCAGGCATTGGATATGTGCATGTCGCACGTTATGGAGGAAAAAACATAAACTGAGGCTACGGGCGCTGTGCGTCCTATTTATAACATCCGGTGACGTTGTCCTCAACGGAGGCCTTCGAGGGACATCGACCTGACGCCATTGACGCACGACGCCCTCTGCCGAAAAAGTTTCCGAAGTACACAGCTGTGGACATTACATGTCAAAGATGTGGAATACGTTGGAGGAACATCCAATCGAAAGAACGTTACCAGTTGGTAAGTAACTTGTTCTTTTGAAACATCATCTTTGGCTTGTCAGTGTTAAGCAATTACTGACCCATAGCAGGCCTGCCCTGGATCCCAAAGCTGCTCGAAGAGATTTTAACTGTTGAATTACATTTTCTTTACTTGGAAAATCTTTCTGTCTTTTTGACCCAAAACATGGCACAAGTGGCTTTCCTCCAGGTATAGCATGACATTCTCACTCATTCAAAGAAGATGGCACTTTATTATGTTAGATCTCTTGGCTGCATTTGATACCATGGACCACCACCACCTCTGTTTAGAGTGGTTGGCCACAGTAGCAAGGTAATGCCTGAAATCTGTTCTGGTACTTTTTAGAGAAGTGTGAACTTATATGGCATTCTTAACCTTTTCCACAGGCCATAATGGGGGTAGCAGCATGAGCAAAGCGAGGGCGGTTAATTGAAGGCATTGGGATGTCAATCACGGTATGGCCTGTGGAACGGGCTAAGAAAGCAATTGGCACCCTGCGTTACCAAAGCGGTAACCCGGGGTGCTTAAAAGAACAAGGCATTGAACGGGACACTGTACGCACCCCATTCAATGAATGAAAATGCTTTGCCAAGATAGCCGCCATGGTAGTAGAAGGCGGGGCTCGTCTTTCATTACCATGGTGACCGGAAAAGGAAGAGACAAGGGAGCTGCTGCAGCAAGCCTCGCAGTCAATACAATCTTGTAAGTGTGGTTGTGAAAGGGGTTTTGGGGATTGAAAATAGGGAATGGAGGGTGGGGGGAAGATGGCAGGGCTGCGGAGCTGGCCATTAGGCGGCATGGAACACAGGGTAGATCGGGAGTATCAGCCTGCGTTCCCAGCCTCCTGACTGGCCGGCTCCCACCCGCAGGGTGCTATGGGTCATTCTTGGCCCTTTGTTTTTAATACCTTTGAAAAAGGAATGGACTGTGGGTGTCGCCTCAAGACTCCATGCTATCTCCACTGCTTTTACTATCTACTTGCGACCATGTTCTCCTGTGCTCTCTAAAAATGAGTTTTCACTCGTATGCAGGTGATACAGAGGCTTATTTAAGGGTCAGGGCACCGAACAATGATTGTGCCAGCCTGTCTGCTGGCCTGGAGAGAGTCCGGTTTAGAAGAAATTATCTTAAGCTTAACAGATCTAAAACGGCGATCCCTCTACTGGGAACTTGCCCACCTATTATGTGTCGACTCATCTCATCTACCTTCTCCAGACAAGAAGAAATGTTTGGTCTACACATACATGGGATAGTAAAGTTAAGATTCTGCATATCTTTAGGAAGGCCAACTTCCTCTTAAATGCCCAGTTTTTTCACACCTCAGCAACTCCATTGGGCCCTTCCGTTCATGTCTTCAGAGCTCCACTCAGGGGTAGTTGGCTCCCTTATAAACTCTATACTGGATTATGGCAAGTCCCTTATATGTGGGACTGCCAGCCTACCAAATCCAGTGCTTGCTATCCGAACAGAACGCAGCAGTTCAGCTTTGGTTTGAGAAAATGGGATCCTGTTTCCTCTCTTCCTTGACTCCCTTCCCCCATACGCCATTCTATTGTCTTTAAAATGCTCAGTCTGGTTTTTAGATACCTTTATGGTCTGTAGATGATCAAATTCACGTGTATAATCCTGCTCGGTCACTGAAATGAAATGGACAATAGTTATTCAAAATTCCCCAGGCCAGTTTTCAACTCACAGGGAGAACAGATTCTACATAACAGGGTACAAGACTCTGGAATGCAGTTCCCCCTTCTATCTGTGAGACCGCAGATGTTGCATCCTGCAGGAGAGGTGTTAAAGCTCATTTATTTACTTAATTTAAGCACAATGCCTATGCACAAATTATTTTACTGTGTTATGTGCTACAAATACATAATCAAAACAAATTCTCTTGGGGACCGATACAGAGGGCTCAGGTATTCTAAGCTACAAGGTATGTAGCCAGATGGAATACGTTTAATCACATAGCAGTAAATGCAACATGTTGTCATACATATTCTTTTCGGGTGTAGTTATGGACGTTGCTTGAGGGTGTCCATGGGTTATTTCCTTGGCTATGGATGGCGAGACGAAGTAAGAGAAGTAAAAGTTTGGCTTTAGTGTGAAGGGAGTTGGATTTTTTGCGTAAAGAGATGGACCCGTATGAGTGTCTTACCGGGCTACGAGGGGAGTATGTGATGGTCATCTGCACTGTGCCGCAAAATGAAATAAGTGAAGAGACAACGCAAATTCGTAACCATCTAATTATTTCATGAGATCATCAAGTGAAGCAGATTACTCGAAAAGGCAAAGGCGGCTGCATGCTGTCTGCGTCCTCTCTATAAATAGGCCGCCAGCTGTCAACATCTCTGTATGTGACAACAGTTGGAACTGAGCAAAAAATGATTCTATTATTTTGTTTTTTATTTTATCTTACAGTTCTGGTTCAAAAGCCTGTACTGCAAAAAGTACCATGTTAGCTACACACAATATTAGTCTGATTTGAAAAGCAAATCCCTTTACGGTGTAATATTATTGGAAGAATGCACCCATCCAAAGGAGACGGTTATTTCAATTTAGTAGGTAATATTTCCTGTTTGATCTAAAACCTCCCCTCTAATGAGAACCACGTAGACATGTGACATTCCTTATAGCTTACTGCTGCTTAGGAGTAGGATTGGAAGCAGAAGCGTTTAGCTCGCCTATTTCGATTCAATTATTTCTAGAGCCATATTCCTTACCGTTCTTTAAAACTTCAATTCTACAAGTGTTTTGTGGGCAACTTCTCATTTGGAAAAGAAAAGGTGTCTTGCGAGCAGCCCTTTACATCTGTAAGCATTATGCCATGCCTTCTCATTTGGAATAGAAAAGGTGTCTTGCGAGCAGCCCTTTACATCTGTAAGCATTATGCCGTGTGCCTCTGCCCTCTTCCAGTAAAAGGGTTGAGGCTAAATGCTTGAATCCAGACTGGTTTTCCGTTTTAATGAAATTTCTGTTATTCTTAATGGAGTTGGAATAGGACTAATTAATGTCTCTTAAGACAAAAATGAACTGTTATAGAATTATAGTTGGATTTCGGTGGGGCATTAGTGCAAACCACATTAGTCAAACTTTTATGTCCTCCCTCCCCCCAACTGAGAATGTTCTGGACACACCAAATAAAAGGTGTGTGTTTCTGCTACGCACTTTGAATACAAACTGCACTCTTGACAGTGGTAGACCTTTTGGCAGGAGTTGTGAGGTCAGTGTAATCTCAGCTACTTGTTCCACCTAACTCCAGCCATTGTGTTTGTTTCTGAAGCTCAGATTCACTAAAAAAGGCTTCTTGGTGCCAACTCCCGGATGCGAAACCTAGTATGAGGCCTGTCCTGGTGGCTGAAGTGTTGGGCAGTTATGATCTTTTTCAAGACCTAGCATTGTGTCCTACAGTTGCATGAGTGGCATTTCATACAGTATAAAGGTGAGTAGCATCTTAACTACTGATTGTTGCGCAATCATGCATTTTGTACAGGTATCCTCAATGTGTACTGCCTGGGCTATCATTTGAGCTTTCCTCTCAGTGGACTTAAGTTAATGTGTGAGTGGGAAACCCAAAGCAGCTATTCATCATGGATCTAAAGTTGCCTACGACCCCAGAAAAATGGCCTGAATGTGTACTCTTACGTCCCGTCCCCTTTCCTCCATACTGTATGGGCGTCTCTTCCAAGAGACGGGAGACCGAACCCTTTTCACCAGAAAAAAAACCTTCCCCTTTAAATTTAGAGGTCCGGGGGCGTGGCCCAGGGAGCATGCGATGCCCTGACTCTGCCCTCCGGCGCCACACCTCAGTCCCCTTTTCCGCGTCGACGGGAACGGGCCGAATTCACCAGCGCTCCTGGGTTTGGCTTCGGCAATGTAATTCCACGCGTGGATACTTCTTCTCTTTGTCTTTTTTGTCTGATCATTCAGGTACTCGGTCCACAGGCATCACACTCCTCCCCGGTGCATGTCGACTTCTCCAGGGTTCAGCAGGTGTCCATCTTGCAACAGGCTCTTCCCAACTTCAGATCCCCATGCCCTCTGCCTACGCTGCCTTGGCTCAGACCACGGTTGGCAATCATGTTTGTCGTGTGACTCGCTGTCCTCGAAGGCACTGAAGAACAGACTAGGCAGGTGGAGGGAGCTCTTCCAGAGGTCACCTCCAGAGGATCTCAAGAACTTTGTGAAGCATCGAACCAGGCCCAAGTAGGGCCGATATTTTTCAGCGCACCCTGCAAGGGAGACTTCTTCCCAGGACTCTCCCGCGTGGGAGGGACCGGCCAGGTCCTTCTACCGACCTGTGCACCGAGACTGCTACAGCTACCGGCCTTTGGATCGAGGGATCCTCTGATCCTCCCGGGCGCAGTTGAGGGACCGGAAGGTTCTTATACCGGATCTACGTCCGAACACCGGCAATATGTCTGAGGGGCTACGCCCTAATACCGGCAAATACATCCGAGGGGGTGCCTAAACGCAGCTCTACTGACCCCCGGGTCGAGGGTGTCGCACCTACCGGGCCAAGGCCCGAGGAGCAGGGTAGGCCTTGTGATAGGCCTTGTGATCCGGACGCAAGAGTCTTGGACGAGGCTGGGCCCGGTGGGCTGAGCAACACGTCCCAGGCAGGCAGCTCAACAAAATGGCCGCCGCACCAGGAAGGGGATCCCGTCCAACACTATTCCACGAATTCAGCGAAGAACGACTGTCAAGATGGGACTGGCCTCAACCAGGTACGTGGCCTACAGTCTACCCTTCATTTGTACAGGGCAACTTTCCTTTGCGTCCATATGGACAGGGTACGCAGCGGCTCCAGCTGCCCCCCGCTACCCTGTTGGTATCCCTTGCCACCTCTTTTGCCAGTGAGGAGGTGCTATTCGAGAAGTTTCTCGGCCTTGTGAGGTCTCCTCAGATGGGGGTTATCATCAAAGATGCAGTCAGGGAAATCCTCGCTGCCATGGGTATCCGGTAATAATATCACCATATATATGGTCGCCGTAAATAATATCGCCGGAAAATGTTGTGGCAATATTATTTGGGTGACCATATATATGGGAACAGGGGCAAAAAAAAAAAGTTAGGGGATTGCGGGGGTGTCCCCCGCATGTTCCATGCAATAATGTCGCCACAAAAAACGGTCATTTTTCAGCGATATTTTTGCATGCCGAGATTCTTGTGGCGACATTATATGGAACCCTGCCATGCTAGCGGCACCACAGATGCCTCCATCGGGCTCTGGTGCAGCCACCTCCTTTGGCTCCACAGCCAACTCTGCAACCTCTGCCGTCTTCTCAGCCTCCGGTTGCGGTCCCTGTACCCCAGCCTCCGGCAACATCTACTCCTCCTACACAAGATCCTCCAGATCCGCAGGACACGGACGAGGAGGAGGATCCGGACATGCCATTCTCAGCCAGGGCCTTCCATGAATGTCTTGCTGGCCTGGCTGAGTACCTGGGCTTCCCCCAACCCGAGGTCGAACAGCCAGCAGAGAAGGTTCTGGCTGAAGTCCTCACAAGACGCCGCCTCTGCCAACACAGGGATTCCACTGCAAACCGATCTAGTCTCCCTGGGCAAGAAGGGTTGGCTCAAGCCCCACTCGGTCCAGCCGGTCAACCGACACCTGGATG
Organism: Ambystoma mexicanum; assembly: GCF_040938575.1. Classification (NCBI taxonomy): domain Eukaryota; kingdom Metazoa; phylum Chordata; class Amphibia; order Caudata; family Ambystomatidae; genus Ambystoma; species Ambystoma mexicanum. Next base: position 760,142,201 of record NC_090937.1, on the reverse strand, counting down.
CCAAGTACAGGCAGATGGAGGGGGATACACTCTTGCTCTTGACCCACCCTCAGCCACACTTCTCGGTGATCGCTGCGGCATCACTATACTCCAAGCCTGTCGTCCTCAGCCACCTCCTCTGCGGTGCTACTAGGCAAGGAGGTGAAGACCTTGGAGGCGTACGGCAAGATATACTCCAACGCCTTGCACTTGCGTTGGACCAAAACAGATGACATGCTGGCTGCCGCCAACCAACGGTTATGGTGGGAAATTGCAACTTCCTCCCGAAACTCTCCACCCAGTGCCAATCACGTTTTAAAGCGGGGCTAGCGGAAGCCAAGCTCGTGGCGCATGACTTCATGGAATCCACAGTGGCACATATCGATACCTCAGGCCGTGCCATCTGCATTGCCACGGACATGAGAACAGCCTGGCTCCGGGCAACGGATTCAACCCGGATGTCCAGGAGCGCATTCTAGATCTACCGTTCGCGTGGAGGGGGGGACCCTCTTCCACTCCTCTACGGACAAAGCTGGACAAGAAGAACCGCTCACAAACGGCAAAGTCTTTATCCATTCTTAAAAAGACCACGCCCAAATTGTACACCCAATCTCAGCAGCGCTCGGAAAAGGTTCGTACACATGGAGGGTTCCGCAGCTTCCAGGAACGCAGATCCAGGCAGCCGGACCGCTCCCCATCTCGGAACTGGCGCAAATGACAAAAAAGGGGGTGGTTAAGGGCTTTTCCCAGTCCCCCTCCTCAGCGTCCGCCTCCAAGGGAAAGAAGGCATGACACGCCCGTTCGGGTCCACGTGTCTCCAGTGGGGGACAGGCTTGCTCTCCATCCACAATTCGGGTGCCAGAATTTCGCGGACTCCTGGATCCTACCCGTAGTATCCACGGGGTACCGCCTTCCTATCCAGCCTCTCCTCCCATCCCCTGCCACAGGTTGGGATAGCAAGCAACTCTTTTGGCAGAGATCCAGTCGCTGTAGAGAGCCAGGCATTGGAGGAAGTCCTATCCACCCAGCAAGGCTTTGGCTTCTGCTCCAGGATTTTCGCCATTCAGAAGAAGAACCAGGTGGGCCTGAGAGTTGTGCTGGACCTTTCCACCCTCAACCTCTCCCTACCCCTGCAGAAATTCAAGATGGTTACGCCAGCTTTTATAGCAGAGACATTGTACAAGGGAGACTGGATGTGCTCCCTTGACCTGAAGGCCGCGTACCTACACGTCCTGATTTGGCAGCCTCATCGTTCTTTGCTACGGTTCAGGAACATGGGCTACCATTTCCAATACAAGGTCCTTCCTTTTGGCCTCAACTCGGCCCCCGTGGTCTTTACCAGACTCATGAACGCTGTGCGGCCCTCCTCAGAGCGCAGGGCCTCCACATCTACCCATACCTGGACGACTGGCTCGTCAGGGCTACATCTCCGGAAGCGGTTCGGCACTCTTCCCATGTCCTTATAAACACACTGCACGAGTTGGGCTCCTCGCTCAACCTCAAGAAGTCTCAGCTGCACCCTACGCAGGCTCTGACATTCCTGGGACTCATTTGGAACACGTGCTCTGAGAGGGTTTTCCCATTAGAAGACAAAATCTCTGCCATCAAGAGGGCCACCGCCCACTTTCTCAGCAGAGAGGTGACCTCGGCATAGTGGTACCAACATCTCCTGGGTCTACTGGCGGTGGTCCTGTTAGCCGTGCCGCACACGGGAGTAAGGATGAGAAGGATTCAGCTGCTCTTCGCGGCTTTGTGGAATCAGGAGCGGGGCTCGCAATCCAGATGATCAATGTTCATCCATCTCGCCACCCGGACCTAACTTGGTGATCATGGACTGCAACCTACGGACGGGCAAGCCCTTTCGGCCTCCCTCTCCGCAGGCCACCATCACCACAGACTCCTCGCTCGAGGGCTGTGGAGACACCATGGACGATCTCTCGGTCCACGGCACCTGGACTCTACAGGAGCAGGAATACCACATCAATTGGTTTGCGCTCAATGCCATCTGGCTAGCGCTCAGAGCATTCCTACAACTTTGCAGGGGAAGGGTTGTCCTCATCCAGACAGACAGCTCAACCAGCATGTACTACGTCAACAAGCAGGGAGGCACCAGATGCCCCTCCTCTGTGCAGGCTGGCGATCAGCATGTGGGAATGGGCCCTGGAAAATTACATTTACCTCTCGGCAGTCCACCTCCCGGGGGAATTGTCACAACCCTCGCCCAAAACCCCCTCTGGCAAACCCATTGGCCAGGTGGGGTCAGGACTCGGGCCTCTAGAGCCTGGCTTCCTCTTCAAAAGAAGATGAAAAACAATGTGCTTGGGAACTACTTTATTGTATTGTCATCCAACATGGAGGCATCCACATAGCTTGGTTATTAAGAACCAAGCTATGTGGTTTAGTGTTTTGGGTGTGGTAGCCTAGGGACTACTTTACCTGGACTATTTTGTTGGGGCTATTTAAACCACACCCGAGCAAGACAACACGCTTCGTGTTACTTTGCAGCTTGCAGCGTGAAGCTCACCGTGTCCAGCTATTACCTCGGACAAGCAGAACCTGCAAGGAGACAAAAGGAACATCATTAGCAGCAGCATCTTACCTGCAGTCTTCATCTTTAAACACTCGCAGCTACTGAGAACAGCTTCCTCGAATCTGCACGCCTCCCGGACAGAACGACCTGAAAGAGGAAGATAGAGGCAACATTAAAGAAAGCAGTAGAGACATTTACAAATTACGAACTGCTCAAAAGGCTTACCTGGCTGGTCGCCTTTCGGCTGGCACCACTCCGGACATTCCACTCGCGCTGAAGAACACTGCGACCTACATGGAAGGAAAACACAGGTTAGCAAAGGCAAGACTTCACAGCGCTGCGCATAGCGCTTACTTACCGCATCATAGCGCTCTTAATGCGTCATCATTTACCAGTGGGGCTCAACCAAGCCAGTTCACCGTGCTGAAGCTCCGCATACCTAAGGGAGAAAAAAAGAGACATTTTAAACAAAGAAAGGCATGCAGGATAGCAAGAAAACTAAAGAACAGCAATAAGACCTACCTGAACAATATCAAACGGGCCGCCGTCTGTGAAGTAACTGGACCGCACTCGCCCATGAAAGACAAAGTGCCACTGCGGAGAAGGCAGAACGGAGAGCATGCCTAATTCTACCACAAGGTGAGGAGAGGGCGCCAGAGGGGATGAAATCATACAGGGGTGGAGGGAGGATACTTACCCCAGTCGGTCAGTCTTGAAAACAGTGCTCCTGTATTTTCAGGCAGAACCTTCCCCGCAGACCACATCAGAGAAAAGCTGAGAAGCATACCAGCGAGTAACCCGGCTGGGTGGCGTCCCTGTGGGTAACAGGAATCCAACCTGGAGGCGGACAGGGTCAGCAGGCTGGGAGGGGACAATTAGGAGTGGCAGCTAAACAACCTCGTTATTCAGGAGGTCTTCAACAGGTGGGGTCATCCCTAAGTGGATCTCTTTGACACCAGGCACAACAAGATGTGTCCCCAGTTCGCATTCTGGCAGGGTCAGGGCCCCGGCTCTCTGGGCGACGCATTTCACCTCCAGTGGACCGGCATGAAGGCCTATGCCTTACCGCCTACTCCCCTGATCCACAGGGTAATTTGCAAGATCAAGTAGTCTTACCGCCTCCTTCTCATTCTGATAACTCCATGGTGGCCGGCCAGGCCATGCTTTTCGGAACTACTCAGCCTCTCCGACGGGCCCAGCGCATTTTCTGGCGCAGCAGGGGGGCGGAATCCTCCACCCCGCGCCAAGGAAACTAGCCCTCACAGCGTGGTACCTGAGCAGGTAACCCTTCAGCACCTTAGCCTCTCACAGGCCAATCTGGAGATCATACAGGGTGCCAGGAGCAAAGCCACCAGGGCCCAGTACAAAAGCAAATGGACCAGATTCTGCCACTGGGCAGACTCCAAGGGAAATGACCCCTTGGATTGTAATTTGGACGACCTGCTTTCCTTTTCGGCGCACCTCATTCATTCGGGCGTACAGGTGGACACCTACTGCACATACCTTGCAGCCATTGGGGCTTACAGGAACTCGGAGGAAGGCATTTTTTCCTCCTCCAACCCTATCATCAAGAAACATCTGACGGGTCTCGCTAGGCTCTACCTGCCCGTCAAGAGACCGCACCCTGTGTGGGACCTTAGCATAGTCTTGGGCGCCCTGGCGCACAAGCCATTCAAGCCAATGGCATCTGTGGACATTAGGCTGGTCACCAGGAAGACTGCCTTACTAGTCGGTCTTACCTCGGTTCGTAGAGTCAGCAAGAGCCAGGCGCTGGTCGCCTCTGAACCATATACCACCTTTCACAAGGACAAGGTAGTCATGCGAACGCACCTGGCATTTCTGCCCAAGTTTCCATCTGCATGTCACTTGAACGAAGAAATAGTCCTTCCTACGTTCTTTCCCGATCCCAAGAACAAAGCAGAAAGAGTGCTGCACTGCCTGGATGTCGGGCATGCCCTAAAATTGTACTTGGACAGGCCCGAGGGCTTCCGCAAGTCGGACGCTCTGTTTGTCATTTTCGGAGGCTCGAGGCCAGGCTATCAGGCCTCTAAGGCCTCCATATCCCGCTGGATGATCTCTGCCATCAAGGAAGTGTACGAGGGCCAGCACAAGCCACTCCCGCCTAACATGCATGCCCACGCAGTCAGGGCTAAGGCAACGGCCATCGCATTCCAGCGCCATGTCCCTTGGCAAGTCATAAGCAGGGCGGCCACTTGGGCCGCTCCCTCGGCTTTCTGCAGGCATTACTGTTTGGATGCCGGCTCTAGATTTGATGCGGCTGTCGGACAGGTGGTTCTCAGGAACCTATTTGCTTAAGGAGGGTCTCCTCTCCACCCTGGGGCTACAATCACTTGTAATCACCCATACAGTATGGAGGAAAGGGAACGGGACGTAAGAGTAATTATAAGTTACTCCCCTTAGTGACCAACGTACTCTTAGTCCACAGTTCCCTTTCCTCCATACGTCCCACCAACCTCCCCCCTAATAATACTGGTGTCATTAGGCAATGTTGAATCTATTGTCGACGCGTCAATGGGGACTGAGGTGTGGCGCAGGAGGGCTGAGTCAGGGCAGCGCATGCTCCCTGGGCCGCGCCTCTAAATTTAAAGGGGTAGAAGGTTTTTTCTGGTGAAAAAGGTTCCGTCACTCGTCCCTTTGAAGGGACGCCCATACAGTATGGAGGAAAGGGGACTATGGACTAAGAGTACGTTAGTACGGTGAGTAACTTATAATCTCTCAAAATGGGACTGAATGCATACACCCTTCATTAAATATTGGATTTGTAAGTAGGATGAATGCCTACAGCATTCTGCTGATATAACCCTTTGGAAAAATCGTCATTCATATGATGATCTGTGTCTAAACATGTTGAGGTACAGGCCCAAGCATCATTCATGTACAGGACTGACAGCTGCATTACAATTAAAGCTGCTAGCCAAGCGACAGGCAAGTGATGCTGTGGAACAACTAATATCCTAGAACAGGAAAGGGGATGGTATTACATCTACTCCACCCACCCCTCTCAAACCACATTATCCTTGTACGATCTGACCTTCTAATGGTGTATAGCGCCACATGCTGCCTGCACTGCTGTGCAATATCTCTATCGTGAACTTTGGTCACGTTGTCTTCCCAAGCACTGCAGTTTGCGTGCTGGCACTTACTAGTTCCTCTGGTTTCTGCATATTAGTGATGTTCCTTAATAACTTAATCTATGAAACATTGGAACTCCAGCGGCGGAGGAGTGTAGTGTCTTCGGCCTTTTTGTCTTCTACCTTCCAGTTGTTTGCTCTTTGTCTTTTGATATCATGTGCCCTTACATTACTAAAGTAGTGTGAAATTATGTTGCAGAACTTACATTTCTGTTCTCGCATTCTGGAAAAGAAGCTGTTGGAGATTGTGCTTTTTTTTTTCAGGTCTAAACACTGTTGCTCCTCGAAGTAGAAGTTTAATACCTGTGCAGCATAGGAAGCTTAAACATTCTAAGAGAGGGTTCATATATGGAGCCCTACACAGTACCTTCCTCTAACATAACTCTGGTGTTAACATAGTCACATTGCTCACTCGTTTTTTTATTGAATTTAATATTTGTGGTTAAACGAGCACTAGGTTTTCAGATGAATCCTGCACACCGCTGTCCACTAACACGCATTTGTCCAATCTTCTCCCTGATGAACACGAAGCAGCCCCTTGTAACTTAACGCAGCCTGCTTAGCAACCTTCTTTATGTGTATGCCTCAACTACCATTGTTCGCAAACTCCAACCCTAAATATCTATAAGAACTACCAGTCGCGTTCATTGATGAACCAGCTACTCTTTGACCCTCCCTTTCCAAGGATCATAATCTTGGTTTTTGTCAAATTTCATTTCAATCCACGCTCATTGAAATGTAGATTTGCATACAATAGACCGCTAGATCTAATAGAACATCTGCGTACAGCAGAGTACTGAATTTAATCCCGTTTAATAAAGGTGACATGAGCCTAGCTGAAGAGTTAAGCGATTTGAAATCCGACAGAAACAGAATACATGGTAATGGTGCTAGTGGACAGCCTTGTTTGACCCCCCCAGTTTTTTGGGAAATCCTTTGAATAATAATTTGTCTGGCGCAGCGGACATCAGCTGAAGTAGCCTCATGCAGGAATTGGATTAAGTCAAGAAGGGCTTGAGGTACACCAATGTGGTAAAGCTTTTTCCATAACAAAGTGTGATCGATTGAATCAAAAGCCTTAGACGGGTCTAGAAAGGCAGCATATACTAGCCCACTTCTCACTTTCGTATATTGTTCTATTATGGTGCTCAACAAAAGGCATTGATCCATTATAGAGAAGCCCTTCTAAAACCACCCTGACTGTCTAACAAAACATTATTTTCTAAAGCCCATTCTTCTGACCTTAAATAATGGGACCAGTAAGCTTCTCTTCCAGGATACTGGCCTGGTATGTGCCTGGCCTAATGTGTTAAATACCCACTCCAAAACTGGAGCCCACCAGTCCCCAAACCATATAAAAAGCTCAGGTCTTAAACCATCGGGCCAGCTGCATTGCCCATTTTTATTTCAATTATGCGAATAGCTATTTCTTGGGTGAAATGAAAATTTTCAGGCACCACTTTATCCCTTAATTTATATGGAGCAGATGAGAAGTGGGATAGCCGCTGCATCGCCCTCCTCCTTCTCGTAGTCCCTTCAGACGAGTTTCCAAAATATTTTAGGGTTGTTATCCCATACTGCCTTATCCAGCCCCTCCCTTTGTTACTCTATAAATGATGTTTTCTTTAGTTTAAGCAGTTTTGTATATGCTTGCTACTTAGCCTATAAGTGCCCTGCGTTCAGCACATCTCTTGTCTCCCTATTCAGGCTCCATTTTAAAAAAAAAAAACTGCATTTTGCATCAAACCAGGGGGCATGCTTTTTGTTGATGGCTTTTTTTCTTTCTCGGATATACGGGGTTGCACACCACTTAGCTATAAACGTGGCTGAGGTGGTGTTTGAAAGATGAAACCACCTCCGCAGGAAAATGACTTCTGCAAAGACCGTCCGGTAGATCCAGGACTTCTGAATCACTGAGTATGCTTGCCACTTTATCTTTATCCACCTTCTACATGGGAGAAAAGTGCACCAAGCCACTCTGGTTTTGTTGGTTGGGTTTGTAACGGTGCTCCAACATCCATACAAACACAAAAGGATTGTGGTCACTCTCATTGAGCTCTATAATCTGTCATTGACCATATGGAAGGAAAAATAGTCCACTAGACAATAATCATTAACCGACTTCTTGGCCCCAAATTTATAGGGTGGTTTAGGTGGAATATATATCCTCCATTCAATTTCACAAGAAAATGGTGATACGCACAATTATCTAAGATACGGCCTTTAGAGTCTTAACCATAATTTGGAGTGCTTCTCTTAGGGATTCCACACATTTCTTCTATTAATGTTATCGCTTTACACCCTGCCGGTGTGTAAGCGATATTCAATCAACACTACAGCCAAGTCAATGCCTAGTCTGGGATGCTGAGGAAAACCCTTATTAATGTATTTTTATGTCTAGTTCAGTACTCTGGATGACCACCCTTGTATAACACCCCCCTCTTAGAATCCCCCTGACCCCACTGAGCCAGGAAGTAGGTTTGTTTTGCAAATTAAAAGGTTTATTTGAGAATTTAAACTATATATATATATATATATATATATATATATATATATATATATATATATATATATCACACTTTAATGAATATCTGATAGTACACTTAGACATATGATGTTGATCAACAATGGGTAATCTGGCACTAGCACACTTCTTTACAATCAATGAGGAGTTAGTATAGTATGGATAAAGTAGCAAAAATACTTTTATGATTTCAAGGGAAAAGCAATGAGGAATAAAATGCAGTACAGAAATACTTGATATGATTTTAGCAAAAGATAAGATAATCACTTTTTCTCTGGCAATTCACCCCCCTCCCCTATGCAATGTAAGAAATGGAAGGAGATGGAAAGAGGAGCACACAGTTCTCAGGAATGCAATCAAATACAATACGAAATTCAGTTCCCCCCCCCCAGCAAGCTTAGAGGAAACAGGTAGGAGTTTGAAACACAGGCCAAAATGCTTTTTAAATGTGATGGCAATGGATGGGAAAATGTGCCAATGTTTTTAATTCCCTCTAGAGATTCAGGGTGAGTGGGAGATGCGTGTTGGTATTAGTTCAGGCTCACTTTAGCAATGCTCTATGAGTTATTACCAAGTTGCAAACGGATTTTAACAAAGAAAGAATGGAGCTTCTATTTTGACAAGTGGAGAAATTGAGCCAAAATCGCAAATCGCGGTAAATTTCGAGTAGCAAGTCGGTGTTAGGCTTGTTGGAAAGCTTAGATCCTAAGCTTTCAGAGGAAAGTTAAATCTCGTTCCTAGCCCAAACGGTTCCAGGGATACGGACGATTAAATAAAGGTTGTTTTTCGGATTTAAAGTAAAACTCAAAATGACAGGTGACAGTTGTGCAGCTTTAAAAATGACAGATGACACGATTTCTAGGAGGCAGTTCTACTTAGGTTAAAATAGTTTAGATTAGATTATTTTAACTAAGAGATTGGTTCTGCACAGTTCTGCTAGGTACTCACAATATGAATTTGAACAAGGCCTCGTCACGGATCTGGTCAACACGTCCGGCTGCGGTTCTGTCTGCTCGGCGGGTCAATCGGGCACCGGTTCTGCTCACAGCGATCTGGGTCAGCTCTGCTCTGCTGGTCTAGCCTCTCTGGATTCAGCGGCCTCTGGTTCTGGATACTGCTCTGCTTTCCGGTCCGGATCAAGTGGATTCTGGATGTAACACTGCTTTCTGGGTACTGGCAAGAGTTCTTGGCAAAAGAATTCAGACAGCTCGCCCGGCTGTGGAATAGTTTGCAAATGACTTTAAGGATGCTGATGCCTGCTGAGAAGAGTTCTCAGTTTGTGGGTTTAGGCCCTTGCTTTAAGTTCTGAAGTAAATTTCTGGTCTCTGAAGATTGATGGATGTGAAGTCTGGAGTCTCCCGGCAGAGCGTCCCGCAGAAAATGGAATTGAATGTCTCTACCTGTCCCAGCAGTCTCTTTTTATGTGTTTTGGAAAGTGGGTGTGTGCGTTGGTCATAACTAAACCTGCCCCTCTCACTTATCATTGGCCAATTCCTCCTCTCTCCCTTGATTGGGGGAACTGAGTTGTGAGTCAGAGTGATGAGGTAGATTTTATGGCCAGAGGGCCCTCCCCTGTCATCTTTACACACAAATCTATATTTGATCCAAATACATATTTTCCCAAATACACAGTTGTTTTTACATCACCCACACACATCATATATCACATGAGGTAGGCACTGTTCCGACTCTGGCGTTTCTAGGAGCTTGGAGAAATGGCAACTTTTTTCGATTTTAGTGGGTTATGCAACATTGGTTTTTCATTAAAAATTATACACATATACAGAGCCTGTCCATACATACTCCAGTAAATTCCCATGTCTCTAGCCAGTCTGTAGTATCAATAAATAGCGAGGTTTTGCCCCAGAACGTCACACAAATTGGAGTTTGGGCTTGAATTGTGGGCAAAGTTTTCATTTTAAGGATCCCTAAATTTCACATTTCTGTCATCTGGTTACCAAGAGTTATCAGTGTTTCTGTAAAATATATATTTGCTTTCAATTCAAAGTACTGCAGTGTTTGAGTCCGCCCCCAAAGTTTGGGGATGACAGTGATCACATGTCTCTCCTGGCTGGCAGATCTTTGTTGACAGGAAACAGTCAAAATCACCATATCCTATTCAAGGGAAAAGGTCTTTTGTGTGGGCTCCAGCAAGCTGAGGTCAACAGACCAGGGGGCCACTTTGCATTTGGTTAGCATGACCATGTGATATCCTGGGCTTTCTGAGGTGAGAAGGTTTCCCAGCCTTTTGGCCTGTTAATCAAATCAGATTGTCTCTGGGAACAGCAGGTGGTTAGATTTTTAATTAACTCAGTCTTTGAAGTCCCAATTGTCACAGAAGGCTGATTAGCTTCTGAAGTAGCAGTTCTCCTGTCAGAGTTTAGACCGCTAGCGCCGCCTTGATTCCAAAGCGGGTACTGCATGCATTTTATTTTTTGGATCAGTCTTGAATTAATGCATTTCAAACAAGCGATTTTACATGGAAGTATATTATCCAGGTTCAGCACATGGCACTGGTGTGGTTCTGCAGTAAAATAATGTTGTGCCCATAATTTAGCCATATTTGACCTGAAGAAAATGAATTCCCAATAGTTATCGGTTGCTTTTGGCAATCAGCATTGCCCCTTTTGCAATGGTTTCAGGCTACTGTGTGTAGCCCAATGGTGGTTTTAGGCAGTGCCCTTCTGTACCCACAACATAGGCAAAAATGGGTGGCAGCCTATTCTTCCTGCATTTCCCTGTGCATTTTCTGGGAAGTTCTGGCCATCATGATGTTTTCAATGCCAGTAAGGCACAGTTTTTGTGGTAGGGCTCGGGTGCATGGGTAAAAACATCCCACAGGTGCATTCCCCAGTTTGGCATTAAAATATCCTTTTTAGTATAATACTGGTGTCAACCTTGCCAGACAATACTACAGAGAGAGAGGGCTCTCATACCCAAATCGGCTTAATTACCTTAGGAGGAATATATACAATCAATGCCACCAGTTTTTGGGGGACCAAAGGGCTGTATTGGCCACAGAGATTATTAGTATTTTGGGATTTACCACGTTCACTCTAACTGCCTGAAGTGGTAAAGACTTTTGCAGCAATGTCGCTAAACCCTTCCTCCAACACCCCTTTTGCGAATTTTTTACAATGAAACTTTAGAAAGTACTCTCTACCTTTAATGCTTTATAACCTTTCTCTTTGTAATGCTATTACTGGTGTCCAAAATCTCGATTCCAAAGGAGAATGTGCTAGATCCTTGAACTAAAGCTTCATATATAGGGCAAAGCTTGGATTTCTGTTTGATGCCTGCATGGCATTTCAATTGTTCTCTTCTGGCTAGACTGTTTGACAGCATATGACATGGTCAATCATTCCTAGATAATACAGATTGCACCATAGTATGGTCTTAAAGGGTGTGACATTCAGGTGGATCACGAGCTACCCCCAAGACTGGTTTGCCCAGGTGAAAATTGGGGCTTCACATCACTACAGAGTCATCTATCCTGCAGAGTGCTGCCGGGGTTCTAGCAATTCCCTCTGACTACTTAATGAATACTGCAGACAGTTGGCTGACCTGATTGAATCTTTTGTGACCACCTTTCAAAGATATGCTGATTACTCTCATATATTGCTAAACCTCTTTCACATCTGCAAAGAATACAAGGCTGGACAATGAATGCAGAGTAAACTGAGATCATCTGCTTTTGAATACCACCCAAAGTCCACAACTTTTAGATTGCCTGCACAGTGGAGATCACTGTCCAGCCCAGACCCGAAAGAGAAATCTCTGGTTTTATGCTTGACCAATCCTATTGTGTATCATGCAAGTCAAACTGGTGTTGCAAAAAATTCCCTACCAACTTCACTGTTTGTTAGACATTGATGCAGGTCACGTCAGTTGCACTCATGTTTACAGCTATGTTACATACATTCATTTGGATGAAGCTGGTATGTCAATTTGATAAAACAAATATGTTCAAAAGGTAGCGTTCAGTGAGATGAAGGTAACGCGTTCAGTGAGATGAGGGTCGCACGTTTAGTGAGATGAAGGTAGGGCATTCAGCGGGATGATAGTACGGTCAGTTTGATGGAGCTAGTTTACTACTGTAGTCTTAGTACATTAAACGGAACAAGTTGAACATTTAGTGTGACACTACTATATTCAGTGTGAGGAAGCTAATAGGTAGAATGGAACAAAGCTAGTACATTATCTTCATGGACGCGTGTATGTTCAATATGTTGAAGATGGTGCACTCAGTAGGATAAAGATGGTGCATTCCATTGGCTGAAGCTGGTGGGTTCAGAACCAAGAAGCCAGGAGGTTGATTCAGTTTTCAAAACTATGTACCTAGCATGTACAATCAGACGAATGAGGTTCCTGTAGGATGTAGCCAATAAAGCTATTGTCTTCACTTGGAGATGGATGCGAGGTAACCCTCGGATAACCTACTCAGTCCTTTTTTTAATAGGACCTGTATGGACGCATAGACCATGTGTTTGAGTTCCGTTTGCATGCCAACTGCCTCCCGATTGGATAACCTGTTGGATGGCCTATGCGCCATAGTTTGGCTCCAGTCAACTCTTTCTAAAGTAAAGAAAGGTATTAAGAGCAAAACATGCTCTTCTGGGTCATCCATTTAAAAGCCCCCCTGCGATTGAACCCCTGGGACGGAAGCGTGCGAAATGATATATATCGGCAAATAATCAATGGCTTTTCGCCCATGGTTCAGGCGGAGTGTAGGTAATGAATAGAACACACACATGAAGGGCTTGCTCTCTTTGAACACTGGCTGATCTTGAGGTGTTCAGGCTGGAATTTGGCATATAATTAGCACGCCAAAATAGAACTTTGCGAATTAAAAGACGGAGTCCTTGCCTGGGTGCTGTATCTCGCTGTGACAATTGGTCTTTTCTTTTTCTTTTTGCTTGAATCTCTAACTTGAGTATTTCGTGCCCCCTTTGTCGCCATTCCTCCTCTCTATTTCGCCCGCTTTGGGGATTAATCTCCTTTGTTCGGTAGAAGTGTTGTTCTGCCCATTTCATAGCAGCTTTGTTACGGTGCAGTATGTTTCAGCTGTTGGAGCTCATTAGCATACAGCTGGCCTGTGGAGAAGGGGCGCGGAGCCGGCAGAAGCTGCCCTGTCTGCGAGTGTAAGAAGCTCTCTTGCAAATGGGGCCCTGGCAGATGGGGCATGTGTTCCAACTGGTCCCGCTGATAACAGACTGCATTAAAAATCATTCTGAGAAAGTCTAAGGTCAGCCCCATGAATTCAGCAGTGGAGAGGTATTCAGTCTCGCCAGGACCTTTATAGAATATTAATTAACCCCCTTAGACTGAAGTGATGACTACATCCCTTTTCATGATTATGCGTTTCCTTTAACGCATCTGCACTTCCTTTCCTGCAGCACCTAGGACCGCTTTTAACACGGTCCAGATGCGCATGTTTTACAAGTGCTTAGCGAATAGGTGGCTCCCTGCAGTCGTGATTTGAAAGTAGAATTCTCAAAGGCTTGTCCATTCATAAAATTTGAATTATGCTGAATAAAGTGCGCCCATAAAATATAGAACATCCTTCCGCTTTGAAGTTCTTCTTTCCATTGATGTTTCTCAGCGCAAGGCCTGCAGCCTGCCAGAAATGACTCGCAGGCCTTTCCAAACTGATGATCGTGGGGAGGAATGTGGCAGAGCAGAGGCTGGTGTGCAGGCCACATTGCACATTCCTATCTCGGTGGTGTCAAGCAGGCACCTCGGGCATCCCTTGCTTCCTCCCCACACACCTCCTATTTATTTCAACAAAGCATGGCCCTGTAAAGGGTTAATTGGGGATCCTACCGCCAACTGAAGTGTTAATATTTTTGTTTGCATACTTCTCGAGCTGGAGGCCAAGGTAGTTTGTTAGACATTGGTTAGTGTTTATGCACTAGGATATCCAGATGACTACATCTCCCATTAAATATAGCCATCATAATCATGGAGCTGGATCATGGGAGTTGCAGTCCAGAACACATGTAGAGCTGATTTGTGTACAACAATGCGAAATGAGTCTTTGTACATTTAATTAAAAAGCCATGTTTTTTTCACTTGGATACATTGCCAAGCAGAAGAAACAAAAAGGTAGTTGACGCAAATAAAATTATGAAATGTCGACAGCTTAGTGTTATTGGCATCTACAATATGGCATGTGCCATACAACTTTTGTATATATTTGTGTCATGTTTAAATTGGGGGCGTGATTAAACATGTATTTAGAAGTGAATGGAAATGTATGGCGTCACGTGTGTCCTTTCCACTGATCTAATTCTATGGACAGTGTAGATGAGCACATGTTCTGTATCTTAAAGGGCCAGGGGGATAGCTCAAGGGCAAAGGTTTGTCTTGGAAGCAAGACAACGCAGAACAGCACAGGTTCAAATCCCAGGTCCCAAGATTTGAAACTGGTGGAATTAGTGCTTATGTTCCTACAGTGATGACTGGGAGCTAGAGCCCAGTCCAGTGGGTTTAAGAAAGGCAGTGCGCTCAGCCCATCCTTAACACAATGAGTAGTCACTGGTTCCGTTCCACTACTCTACATGGACAGACCTTTCAGTTTCGCTTGCTCCTTTTGCTGGATTTTACACATAGATACCGAGAGAGAGAGAAATCTTTTTACCCCACGGTATATTTCGTTGAAAGCAGGTCTGTCGATTGTCTCCCGCTGAGGATGGGCTTGCTTTGCAGGTCAGTGAAAGTGCGAGCAGACGACATGGATGGAGAATGTAAAAAAAAATTAGTGATTTTCTTTGAAAGCGGATTAAATAGCTGCAGAGAGATTGCACCATTGAACAGCTGCTTAAGTTCTGTAAGCTGCAGAAAATTGCGCCATGCCTGCTTTTTTTGTCATGCAATAGGGGTCAATTTTTGGGAGATGTTTACTTTCAAAAGGCAGAGGGCAGCAAGAAAAGGCATTTCTGAAAAAAAGACAGGTAACATCTTTTAAATTCACATCAGTAACTACATCAGAAAAATGAAGCCCATTTAAAGCAGTGTCGGTCGTTGTCGGGATTAGTAAAC
Source organism: Ambystoma mexicanum (assembly GCF_040938575.1). NCBI lineage: Eukaryota > Metazoa > Chordata > Amphibia > Caudata > Ambystomatidae > Ambystoma > Ambystoma mexicanum. Next base: position 760,126,975 of record NC_090937.1, on the reverse strand, counting down.
CAGAAAGAGATGTTGGAACATATGCTTTGGGAAATGTAGTCAGTGTTGACAAACATCGTACATTCCCATAGGTGGCTTTTTGAATTACAGTGCTGAGTTCTTATTCGCTCCTGTGTGTATTTTCCATAGATAGAAATTAACTCTCCAATCTGCTGTCGTGCAGTAACCAAGTCTGTTTTCAAATGCTGCTAGAACTAAAGAAAATGTGTAAAATGTCCCCAACCCACATCCAAGGTACAACGTTTTGCCACACATTTGTATCTACTTTCCACAGGCCTGGGAAGTGCCAAAAAAAGCCCGCAATGAGACCCAGGCTTCGTTCGGAAAACGTTTCACTTACAAAAAAGCTGATCATTTAAAACCACTGCACAATTCGTAACGTTTGCAACCTCGGGTGACCGTATTTTGACTTTTTGATAACTTCCCTCCCCCAAATGGTGAGAACCACATCCAACCAACAATATGACATGGGGTCTGTGCCCACACACCATGCACGGGGCAGAAACTCTGTTTCAAATGAGGGCGATGGGCCAGGCCTTCCTTGGCCCAACCCCATTCCATCCTGTCCAGATGCCAATGAGTGTTGTCTGACCAGAATCCCATACCACGGAGACATAACTGTGAAACAAGGTCTCCTGGCACAGTGCATCACTGTAATCTGCAAAATGGAGTGACTCAACTGGGAACTCTGCAGCAGGAACTGGAAAAACACCCTGTCCTCTTTCATTACCCTTGCTATGCTTATTCTTTATTAACTAAACCCGCCCCTTCCAGTACCCTTCTTGCCCCACTATTACCTTAGGGTAAGCCAGTGGGAAAACTGAAGTATTGCTTGAAGGGAGGCAGCTGCATCAGGAGTACCTGTCACGGCAACCTGCTGGCTACTGTGGTACACATGGAGGAAAGGAACTGGAGTGTTCCATTACATCTTTCCGTGACTGAAAGTAGCTGTCTAGACTATTTCCAAGATGGCGCTCCTCAGCACGTCTTTCCTCTGATTTACCGGAGAGCCGCCAATGCACACTGCGTTGCAACCCTCGTTTCTCAGATTCTTTGGGGTGAGACGCTGTTTTCTTTGTACCCTCTGGCACTGCTCTACCCTGTTCTTCCTGACTTCCTCTGCTTCCGAAGAAGGTACTTCTATGTTGCCTTCGCTCTGAGCGCTCTTTCTTTACTGGAAGTAGCACTTTTCTTCATTGGCTTTCTTTTCCTTTGGACTTTCTTAATGAAAGTTACTGCCTTTTCTGCATTGCCTAGTGGGTTTCTGTCTGTGCCTTTTGGTATCTTTTATTGCCCACAATTCATCATTGGAATTCCTCCTCTGCAACTGAACATACCACAGCTTCAACCAGAAAACATCAGCGCAGAGGGTTTTTAGGCCAATTGGCTTTTACCTCTAAATTCTGGACAAGTCATATTTGTCTGCCGCTTTGTCCTTTGTATTACAGTATACAGAGGGTCATAGTGGCGGCGGACATACTCCGGAACAAGACTAAGAATTAGAAGGCATCCCTCAAGACACATTGCAAGGGATCCAATTCATCAGACTCAGGTGAGAGTACCTTTGCCGAATGGCAGGCAGCAGAGAGGCTGATCAATGGGCTCCACACAATTCCTGCAGCTGCCTCACTTCAATTTCTGGTGCCAGATGAACCTTTTCATGAAGTTCAGCATCACAAAAAGTGCAAGGTTCCTCCCTGCTGACCCGCCAGCTTTAAGGCACTGAACCTTCCTACCTGATCTGTGTTGTATTTTTTTGCTTTAAAGCTTTCCCACAGCAAGTGCCTGAAATACAAATGTGATCTATTTGCAACAACTAAAGGTTGGGGAGTCGGGCAATGTATGGGTACGGCTGATCCAAACCAGAGTCAGGAAGTCAGGGTTGGCTCTTGAGGCCAAATATGAGCCGGCAAGTTGCTGTACCTCATGCCCACACACAAGAGCCCTACATGGCATCCTGTCTTCCCTCCCCAACCAACAACCGAGATATCCACCTGACATCTGGCTACTCCACCCCCTTTCCTCCAGGACCCACGACCCCCACCTGGCATCCTAACTCTTCCTATCATTCACCTCACAGGGCATGTTTCTTATAGTGCATCCTGGCTTGACCCCCTAACCATAGCAATAGTCCACTAGCTGACTTCCTTCTACCTCTCCTTGCAACCTACCTCGCCCATGCCTTCAGAATAACAGGACACATTTCTAGAATCCTGCTTCTGCATCCTTTCCCCCAATCAGCAGAAACTACTATTTCACGCTGAACAACAGAAGCACAAACAAGCATATTGCTTGACAGTTTTGCTGCATTGTGACCATTTTGTCATTGTGGGTTTACACGTTAATTGGTTTTGTTTCTAAGGGAATTTTGGCTTGCTTCTTGAAACAAGTCCACCTTCCAATAGAACCAGACCCAAAGCACGTGGTGAGGGTGAGGCAGTGCAGGGACAGCAGGGCAAGCTGCATGACACTGCAGCGGGGTGGCTAGCATCTGGAAACGAGCTGGAGCCTAGCACTTAGCTGGGGTCAGCCCTGCCTGGATTGGCCACTTCTAACAATAAACCGCATAGAAATGCATCCCCTATTTTGGTCCAGAGTAGTTGAGGAATGTAGGGGCCTGGTGTGTCCTCTAGAACTGCACACAGTACTCTAGACAAGACCTGCCTATTGATATGTAGTGTGAAAACAAACCCTTCCTTTTTTTTTCTATTTACACCCTCTCCCTCTGCAGAAATCTCTACGTGTTTCCAGGCCATTAACATTTGGATGTATTCAAATGGATTGAAAATGAGCCCTACAAAAAGTGAAATACTACTAGCTGTGCATTTGACCTAGCCATCCATACCATGGCCTCATGAACTAGGCCATAACCCAAACGCTGAAGGCTATGAGGCACTTGGGTGTGATCTCACGCCATCAACTCTCTAACAGTGAAAATACTAGAATATCATAACATGGCACCAAAACTTCAGTGTTGCTTTAGATCTAAGGAGCATATTTCTCCTGCCTTTTACTTCCAGTGGCCTGGAGTTTGACATTTAAGGCTACATGGGCACCTACCCCCAGTACACACACACACCCTTCAACGCTCAGCCGTCCTGTGATTTAAGATATCCCTCCAGAGCCCAACTTTCTGCTAACACTCTTCAACTCTTCATAACTTAATTTCAAAAAAAGAACGCTAGGGTGATAGAACCTTCAACATCCACGAGGTAGGACTGGAATATGCTGCACCTCACTCTGCCCTCCAGCGAGGCACTAATGCCACTTAGGCAAGCATCAAAGACCCACCTCTTGTTCTGCGATCTTATTCCGCGCAAAAAAGGCCACCTTACATCTGTGATGAAATGACTGCTGCTTTACAGGAGTACAGAGATGCGTAGTGGCTAAACCGCAACTCGCCCACAAACTACTATTAAACCACCAGTGATCCCTATCATAAAGGGGAAACGGGCACTGACCGATTTGTATACCTCTATCTTTTCTGGTAACATGGGCACATGGGCAGGCTATACTCTCAGCAGGGATGCAAAATGATGAGTTACAATCCAAAAAGGAATAACACAAAGTCTCCAAAATAAAATAATGTCCATTCAATGTTCTATTCACATTTATAGACTTTAATTAAAACAATAAAAAATGCAAATCACTAACAAAAACCCACTCCAGTGGAGACAACACAGAAAATGCAGAATTGGGTTTGAATAGCACTGCAGATACTTGGGCAGGGATAGTCAGGCTAGCAGTTGCAGTAGTGCTACTGTTGAAAGCTATGTATTTAAAGAAAAAGGCACAGGGATGGGGTCCTCTTCACCGTACCTTATTCACGTCTTTCATGGCTCCACAACATTTAGCCATGCTTTTATGAGCTTCCTGGGGGAGTGATTCTATGTTGGGTTGGTGAACTCCACTGGGTCCATCACACTTTGGAGTCCAAGCAGTACAACATGTGGCACAAAGCAGCTTGATGTCTGGGTCAGTGTAACTCACATGCGGTTCAATGTGGGAATCTGCGCCTAGAGTTGTTCCTGGACTTCTGGGTTTCTGGGATGTCCAATGCAGAGTCTACAGAGACAAGGGAAGTCCTTTGGTTGCACTCCCACTTCAGGGAGCTTGGCTGGCATCTATAGGGGATCCTTCACCTCCATTGACCAGGGTCCTGGTTCCAGTGCACCCAGCACTGAAGTCTTGGTCAAACAGCAGTCACCCCACTGTTCACTGGGGATAGTTAGAAAGAGCTCTCCTCTGCCTTGGATGTCTTCTGTCGTTCCCTCCATGACAGAGGACTTTGGACTGGACTACACTCAAAACAGAGGTCAAAATGTGTATCCTCCGACTCTTTCTGGTCTAAAGATGAATCAAGGAATTATTGTGAGATGCCTTCCTTATAAAGGTAAAAGGTCACAGGGAATTGGACAGAGGCAAGCCTGCATTGAGGGGTCCAATCCGTGTCACTGTAACAATGGCCCTTGCCTTCTTGCATCATACCCAGAGTATCTTGTTCAACAGTAAATGGAGGGAACAGGAAGGAAGTGAGCCACACAGAAAAGCAAGATGGTGGAACCCTTTATCAGGTCCACTTGATTTTCTCTGGCTACCCTAACTTTACACCCTTCCCCTGCCTGCGACTTCAAAGGTCCTTTTGTCTGTAGCAGCCTTTTGCGACACTGGCCTTTGTTCTGGAGTGCCCCTTTTGGGAGGTTCTCTCCCTAAGCAGAGGTGTTACCCTTACTCTCTTAGGGGGTGGGAGGAGCAGAGGAAGTCTGCATCCTGGCCATTGCCTCACTGGTAAGCGGGCAGACAGCCAGGTTGCCATGAATACACATTGCTCTCCCATAGCTAGTCTGGACTCTCAGAAGGGACACTTGTTTGATATCAGATTGTTGTGGCTTTAATAACAGTGTTCTCTTATCAGTCTCCATACTATAACCAGATGTGGCTTATTCTTATAAACTAACCTGCCACCAGAAGGATAAGGCAACAATTATTGTATTTGGAATCAAAGGTGCAGAAGTTTAAATGTCACCTCTGGCTGCAATGACTTCGAGTCTAATCTATCTGGAATATAAATGTGACCTTTGAACCTGCCCTGTACTACTAAATCACAGGTGCTGCAGTTGTCGGGTAACTTGCAGCAAGGGCACATGTATCCACTATGCTTTTGGCATGGAGCTTTTATGAATGGAGTGTGGTCTCATAAGGCCTCGCTAGATGACAACATCCCACTTGTATCTCCCTCAGACAAGCACTATGAGCAGGTACATGAAAAATAAAACATGGTAGACGGCTGCATAAAATCTGGAGTACTTCCATAATTGGTGCTTTAGCAAACTGCTCCCCTTCACTGGGAATGCGTTTCAAGCCACCATTGCAGTTTTCAATATATGTTCGTGAACAAAAGCAAATTGTCCTGTCTAAGTTGCTTATGGTACAAGTACTGGAGTTCAAATACAAGTTTGTCTGGAGCATGGGTGGTGCTAGCCGTTGGCTTGGATGGGCGTAAACCCTCGCAGTTTTAGGAGGTTGCAGAAGGAAGGCAGTGCTCTGTCTGGTATTGTTCTGAGAAAGGACTAATATGCAAAAGCATGTCAAATTTCTCGGCGTGCTGAGCCTTTACATTTAAACAATCATTAAGGAAGCAGCAGCAACACACGTACAGAGGTTTGACCACGTGATATCAATATGCAACCTATAATGAGGCCAAAGACGCAACTGCTATGCTCAACTTTTAGATGGCTCATACGTCCAATGATTGCCAATACATAATGAATGGGGGTGACAGGTGCATCAAATGGGCCAACCGAAATTGTAATAGTTATTCAGCCTCCTGGAATCAGCGATGGGGGGGTGGGGGAGGTTCACAGTGCAATGAGTTAATGGCCCTACTCACAACCAGCTTTCAAAATTGTTACCCTGCCGCACCCTCAAAAAAAGTGTTGATGCTTGCTTTCCCTATGGACTGGAAGACCTGCTCACACTTAACTGAGATAGGCGGGGTAGGCACAGGGGGCAGGCTAAGATGCTTGCACAAAAAGGGGCTGGCGTCTGTTTGGCGCCATCTCCCATGGTTGCCAGGACAAAAAGGGAGTAGCCAAGAGTAGAGGAGATAAGGTGTGAGGTAAAGCAGCATGGAGACTTGGAGAGGCATGCCCTACAGGTGCATAACAAAGGCACAAGGGCAAATAAATAAGGGCACTAAGAGGGAAGGCACAATGGAAAAACGAGCACAACTAGTTCAGGTAAGCTTGTTGGAGGAAAGGCAAAGGGGGTCTGCGTTTTTCACCAGCAAACGCATTCATTTTGCAAAACTTCGGAGGCTTGCATTGGCTCACCACGGTCCAGCCGGAGGAGCAGGTTTACAGCGTAGTAGCCGGGGCGAGCTTGGGCACACAAAGTGATTGATAAGCTTCCTTAAAGGCTGCACGACAGTAGGCCCACGAGACTCGGTAAAATTGATAAACAAAGTAAATTGAGAAAGGAAAGCGTAATACCGACCCGGAAACAAGGGCACTGGTTGCAGGGCAAAAAGGGCAGCAGAAGTAGGAGTCTGCGTAATACCGGTCAGCAGCAAGCTTGGCACCAGTGGTAGACATTTACACTGCGTAATACCAACCCATCCCAGCAAAAGGGCAACTGTTGCAGGAAGCACCCAGGAATGGCGGAAGAACAGGGGAGAAAAGCGAAGGAGCTCCAAGATTGTGCAAGTGCAGCAGAGAAGGAATTCGGGGGACAATGGGTGTCCGAGGCGCTGCGAGGTGAAGACCAGCACAGGGAAATGTCATCCCTGCTGATCGATGAAAGCAGTGGGCAGGAGAGACAGAGGAAGCTAGCATGCCCAGGGGACAGAAGAGTAAAGGAGAAGCAGAAGCACGCAGCAGCAGCAAGTTTAGCCGGGGGGGGGTGGGGGGTCGGTCCAAAGAAGAAAAGCAAAAAAGAAAAAATCACGGGTACTGTGAAATCGGCAGTAGAAAAACGCATTTTGAAAAAGTTACGTAAATCGCCCAGAAAGGGCAACACGAGCAAGAAGAACGGGTAGTGGGGATAGTAGTGAGGATGAGTAGACCGAATACCTGCAGCCTTGGTTAAAAAGGAAGGGCGGTGATAAGCAAAGGGGAAAAGAAAGGGGCCACAGAGGGCACAGCAGGCCTGGGCGAAAAGACAGGGGAACACAAAGGGCAAAGAGGGACTGAGGAAAAGGGCACCCAGGAAGGAATCTCAGCATTAGGGGAAACACAGGAAGAAGGAAATAAGCAGGTGGGGGCGCAGGGTCAGATGGATGAAGCAGGTGAAACCCTAGTGAATAGTTCAAACCAGGGAGTGGCCCAGGTCACAGACAGCCAGAACGGGGGGCCGGTTATGACAAAGTTTGGGAGAACGTCACTGGAGAAAAACATGCATCGAAGAACAAAGACATGGCAAACTACTATTTGGCGCAAATCGTTCCTAGACATTTTTTCACTACTAGAATACCAAAAGAGGGGTTACGATGTCTGCAGAGATGAGAAAAAAGAAGCGGGTAAGGGGCAAGCAGAGGAAACCTTTGAGAATTGGCTTTTGGCGTTCCACATCCTATCCACCATTATATTACTGTAAGAGGATTCAATTCAACACTACAGCTAAGTCAACGCCTAGTCTATAATACTGAATGAAAACCCTTATTGATATATCTTTAGGTCCAGTTCATGCGTTCTGGATGACTACCCCTATATAACACCCCTCTCTTGGAATCCCCCTGACCCCACTGAGCCAAGAAGTAGTTCTGTTTTGCAAGTTTAAAAGGTTTATTTGATAATTTAAAATAGATATATATATATCACGCTTTATAATAAATTAATAATTGAATAGCACACTTAATCTAATATGATAAAGATCAACAACGGAGAATCTGGCACTAGCACACTTCTTATAATCACTAATGAGTTGACATGAAATGGATAAGGTAGCACACTGGTAAAATAGGTACAGAAGTATAATGTGGTAGAGAATGCTTTATGTAAGCTCAGGTGGATGCAATATTCAATGAATGCAGTACAGAAAATACTCAATATGATTTCAACCAAACAATGTAATCACTTTTCTCTGGCAATCCACTCCCCCCCTCTTTATGCAATGCAAGGGAATGGGAGGAAAGCACGCAGTTCTCAAAAATGCAATCAATGTAATCAGTTCAATCCCCCCCAAGCTTAGACAACAGAAGTTTAAAACACAGATAGGAGTTTTGAAAACACAGGCCCAAATGCTTTGATATGTGCTAGCAATGGATGAGAAATATGCTGGAAATGTTTTTAATTCCCTTTCAGAGGTTCAGGGTGATTGGTATCTAGTTAATATTAGTCCAGGCTCACACTAGCAATGATGCAGGGATAGTTAGCAGGTTAAACGAATTTCTGGCAAATGGAAAGCAAACAGCAGCAGTTTTTACATGTGAAGAAATTGCAAATCGCGGTAAAATTCGCGGATGCGTGTTCCGCGATTGCGGTAAAACTATAAGGGGTAGGAATGCGGTTCTTGGTGCGATTCAAAGCTACGATTCTAAGCTATCAGAGTTACTGCAAGTCTCTAGCCCAAACGGTCGCGGAGATATGAGCGATTTAATAAAGGTCGTTTTTGGGTTTGCAAATTTCAAAAGCTCAAAATGACAAGTGCAGCTTGCAACTAGAAATGACAGGTGACAGCTAGGAGGCAGTTCTACTTAGGTTAAATAGATTGAATTAGATGAATTTAAACTAAGAGATTGGTTCTGCACAGTTTTCTAGGTACTCACACTATATTCTTGAGTGAAATGGGCCTCGCCATGGATCTGGTCAGGGTTTTAAACTGGACTCTGGTCTGGTCTGGTCTGGCCTCTGCACTACACAGTGATCTGGGTCAGCTCTCTCTGGTTCTCTGGTCTGGGTCTCTAGTTCTGGATAGATTGAAGTCTCTAGTTTGGCTCTCTGGAGGTTGATGGAGGTAAGTATGGATTTTTCCGGCAGAGCGTCCCGCTGCAGATGGATTTGGAAGGTCCCTATCTGTCCTGTCTGTCTGCTTTTATGTGTTTAGAATGTGGGTGTGTTCTAGCATCACTGACCCTACCTCTCTCTCAGCTTCTAATTGGTCAAACTTCCATTTATCATTTGATTGGGGAATGAACTGTGAGTCAGAGTGATGTCATTTTACAGCCTGCAGAAAGTCCACTCCTCCTGTCAATTTACACACAAATCTAGATTTGAAACAAATACATATTTGCAGAGGTACATATTGTTTTAAAATCATATGCACCCATCATGCATTACAGGAGGTATACCCTGTTCAAACTCTGCTCTTCCTGGGAGCTTGCATTCAGAAATGGCACATATTTCACTTTTTAACTGATTTTGCAATTTCTGACATTGACCCAACTTTACATACATGTGTGCAGGGAGTAGGGACATTAACTGATGAAGTTTCAGATTTTTAACATGCATACATTTAGAGTAATATCCACTTTTCCGCTAAAACCCCCCTGAACATGCCACCGGGTCGAAAAACCTCTTAAAATGTGGGCAGAAAAATCACAAGAATTATGGTATCATTTATAAAATTTTCACATGTCCGCTCTATGAGTTATTCATCTTTTTAAAGTTATGTTCTGGCTCCAAAGGGGTGTGGTTTCCCAGGTCACATGGTATAGAAACCAGTCTTTCCAGTTTCTGCCAAGCCAGCTTGCTCTCACAGGCAGTGCCCCTCCCAGCTCCTGCCAAGAGGAAGCTACATTTTACGACTGCGGTAATAAAAACCTTTGCCTGAGTGAAGAGGGCTTTGTTCACTCTCCTGCAGAGCACAGATAATTCAATTATCAGATAGATGGCATATCCTTAGTGTGGGCAGCAAAAGGAAGGTTGGCCTGGGAACACAGTGGTGACTCCAGTTTCCCTCCTGATGGGGGTAGTTGCCAGGCAGAATTCAGTTCCTTAAGCCGGGTTTCAGATAAAATGTCACTTTTTGTTCCCCAGTTTCTGCATTCAAATAAAACTAAACATTTTTACATATGCAGCTAGAAGGCTGATTCTAAGTTTAAAACTATGACATTTAAACAGTTACAAAGGCATGTGACACCAAACATAGCTCACTCATTTAATCTAAACATTTTCGATTTTAGTGTCTTTAAATCCAGTGCAACTTAAACTGCTGACTCCATAGCTCAGCCAGTTTTGTTATAAGCATTGTTCTGGGCTCTTCATTTCCCAGATTTTGTAGGCACACAACACTCCATTCTACCAAATGTCTGCTGGTGTCCAGTGAGTTTTTAGATGTGTTGCAATGTTTAAAATAGACAGTTTGAGCCTGCCTTCAGAGAAACACAGAGTGGTTTTAAACTGCCGGCTTTTGGATAGTGGTGAGTACTGGTACTGCACCCATTTTTGGGATTTAAGAAAATGAATTCCCAACAGTTATGGGTTTGCTTTTGGCAATCAGCATTGCCACTCCCAATGGTTTCAGACTACTGTGCGGGTAGTCCAATGGTGGTTTTAAAGCGCTTTGAAGCTAACCGGCGCTACTGTTTTTCCTTTGGCAACCCATTTCCCTCATGGCAACCCAGCCTTTCATTCTCGCACTGGTGGGTGGCAAGTGAGGCAACCATTTTAGTGTGCGCACAAACTGCGCAGCTTTCCTGGATTTCAGCGCACATGTGGGTTTTCCGCCATCTTGAATTTTCTAAGCCCACAGCACCAAATGTTGCAGCATGATAGCTTAAACGTGGGTCAGGACACCCAACAAGCCCCCCCACGCGACTGCACTTTGAATTTGAGTCGATGGGGAGTCGCGTGCCCATGGGTTTTGACCCACGCACCGGTCTGTCCGCATAATCTTCTTCCTCTTCTGTAGATGGCACAGTTCAGCATCTTCTTCTCCATCCGGTACTGATCGATCGGTTCTCCTCGCCAGTCCTGATGGGAGTATTGGGCGGTCCACTGGGCCCATTGGATCTTCGTTCCCGGTCTCCGGATCATCCTCCTTGGCCAGTCTCAAGGTCTTCTTTCTCCTAGGACGACAAAGGAAGAGCGGCAATACCTACTCATAGACGTTTTTCCACCACTGTTGAGATGGTGGGACAGCATATGCATTTCATCATGACGAAACATTACATTCTTACTTTGATAAAAAAAAACAGTATAACTAAGAGACAGTTTCATGCAAATCACAATATTTTAGAGACTAGATGTGGTATGTTTTATGATTGGAACTGAATTAGTCTGAGACAGTACCCGCTAGGATTCCAGAGGATTCCTCCAGTTGTTGCAGAGTGTGCCTGGGATGGCAACATTTCAACTGGTTTATGTGGACCCACTTGTCTTCCCCCTCTGCCGAACCGCCTTTGGGGATGCGGATCTTGTAGGCCACAGGGGAGATCTTATCGACGATCTCAAAGGGTCCTTTCCATGTAGGCAAAAATTTGCGCTGCTTGGCCTGGTTCCTTTGGAAGTTGTATAGATAGACCCGGTCCCCCACCTGATATTCCTTCCTGGAAGTTTTCAGGTCATAGTGGGTCTTCATGCTATCAGCTGATCTTTCTAGATTCCGCTGAGCATAAGCAAAAGCATGTTGGAGGTGTTTCCTTAAATTCTCTACATACTCATGAGTAGTGGAGGCATTTATCAGTGTCTGCTCTTGGGTCCTGTAGAGCAAATGCTGAGGAAGCACCATCTTGCGCCCAGTCATCAACTCAAATGGTGACATTTTGGTTGCAGATGAAGGGGTAGATCTGATAGCCATTAGGACCAGAGGTAATCGGATATCCCAACTTGGCCCAGAATCTGCCACAAACTTCTTTAATATGCTCACAATTGTCCGGTTATATCTCTACTGCCCCAGAAGAAGCTGGTCTATAAGCAATATGCAGCTTCCTTTTGACCCCCAGTATCTCCCACATCTTTGTCATTACTTCACTGGTGAAGTGGCTACCTCTGTCTGACTCAATCCTTTGAGGTAGACCAAAACGGGAAAAGATGTGGTTAATCATCAAGGCAGCTGCAGTTTCTGCCTTGCAGTTTGGGGCTGGGAGACATTCCATCCACTTGGTAAACAAGCATGTGACGGTCAACATGTACTTATTCCCCCTAGCCGAGCGAACCACGGGGCCTACAAAGTCGATTTGTAAATCTGACCATGGCAGTGTCATTCCCCGCTTTTGTAAAGGTGCCCGGTGTGTGAGGGATGTCGGCTGAAATTGTGCACACACAAGACAACCCTTCAAATATTGGTTGAGGTCCTGGCCCATGTGTGGCCAGTATGCAACCTCTCTTAAGATTTCCAGTGTTGTGTGAAACCCCCTATGACCAGCGGTGGCCGCATCATGGGCGTGACTTAACATCAGGCTTCGGAATGAGGTAGGAACCACCCACTGATCGTGGCCAGCTTTGGATTTCCTTACCAGCAAACCGTCTTGGATTCGGAACATTTTTGGACATTTCATCAACACTCTTAGGTCCTCTTTCCCAATGTAATCGGTATCCGTCAGGGGAAAGTTCTCGGGGTCCTCAAGGTGTTGGTAAAACTTACCAATAATTGGATCCCACTTCTGAGCTGTAATCAAATCAGCATCAGGGGTCTCCTTGCTCCATTGGGCAGTTGAAAGATCATTGTGAGCATTTGTCTGGGACCTAGTGATAGCAGTGACCTGGATTTCCCCCAACAGGGACTCAATCTCAATTAGATCCCCTTGGATGGCCCCGGTTTTGGCCAGCTGATCAGCTAAGTCATTTCCAGTTTTGTCTGGTCCCTCTACTTTGGAATGACCCTTGATCTTCTTCCAGTAGATGGTCATCCCATTCGAGGTGACCAGATCATCAATGTTTTGGATTAACTTCCCATGTTTAAAGGGTTTGTTATTAGCACATAACATGCCTCTGGTTTTCCAGTTGACCAGGTGCTCCATGAACCCGTTCCGTACATAATCCGAATCTGTGATTATGACCAGTTCGTGGAGTTGATGCTGGACAGCAGTGAGGATGGCCTGATGCACAGCCATCAATTCTGCCACCTGACTACTTCGGGGACCGATTTTGTATCCAGCAGAGGGTTCTGGGAATTCCTTCACCCAGGCATTCCCTACGCCAGCCACCAGTTCTTTCTCCCCGTCATTGTCAACATGGTAAGAGCATCCATCCACATAGACGGTGGGCATTCCCTCACACTTGTCCTCTTCAAAGACTTTGTGTGGGGAATTAAGGTATGCCTCCATGTTGTCCTTGATTTTTAGACTTTCGTCCTCGAGACAGTTTTCTCTGGCACAATCATGCAAGTCAGCCAGACCTTGCGCGAGGGGACTCTTCTTGTTTTGGCCATATCTGACCTCCACAGGAAAGCCTTGCATTGACAGAATCCAGGAAGTAATTCGGGAATTACTCACATTTCCGGCCCGGATTCTGTCACTTTGGAGATATTGCAGAGGCTGGTGTGGAGTTTCCACTATGATGTGTTCCCCCGGGATAAACGGGCGGTAATTCTTCAATGCCCACACCGTTGCCAGGAGTGCCTTCTCACAATCGTTTAATTCTTCCTCCACAGAGGATAAAGTTTTGCTAGCATAGGAGATTACTTTATTGACCTTGTCATGCTTTTGGTATAATACTGCCGTCAAGCACGTATTAGAGAACCCTGTCTCCAGGAAGAACTCCTTGTTTCTGACAGGGTAAGCTAGGCAGGGTGCTTGTGAGAGGCTTCTTTTGAGTTGTCTTACTGCCTCGGCTTGTTCTGGACCCCATTCCCACTTGACTCCCCCCCTTCAGGAGATGAATCAGGGGTCTGGTGATCTCTGCGTAGCCCTCAATGAACTTTCTGCTGTAATTAGTCAGTCCAAGGAGGCTCCTTAGTTCCCGCAGAGTTGTGGGGTCTTTCAGTTTCTGAAGTGCTTCCACTTTCTTTTCCTGGGGACAGAGGCCCTGAGGAGTAATCTCATGCCCCAAGAAATTAACACGGGTTCTACACCACTGTGCTTTCTGAAAGGAAAGTTTTGCTCCGGCGGCCCTCAACTGCGTCAGAACATAACGGATCTCCGCTATGTGTTCCTCCACAGATGAACTTTTGATGAGGACATCATCTACATAAGCCAGGTTACCCCTTGCACCCAAGTCGGGCATGGCCTTGTGTAGAAAAATGTTGAATTCATTGCCGGAGTTGAGGTATCCGAAGGGAGTCCGGGTCCATGTATACTGCTGGCCCCCAAAGGTAAAAGCCAGTTTGTATTGGTCCTCCCTGCTGACAGGCACGGTCCAGTATCCATTGGTCAGGTCTATTGCAGTGAATACCTGTGACCCCTGGATCTGGGCCAGCCCTTGGTCAATGTAGGGCAGAGGCCATCGGGAAGTATGGACCCGTTTGTTGAGCTCCCTAAGGTCAGCACAGAGTCTCCACTGGCCGTTTGGCTTCAATATTCCCAGCACCGGATTATTGAAGGTGCTGTGGACTGGACGGATTATTCCTCGGGACTCAAGGTTCTTAATTATTTCAGTAAGGGACTCCATTGATGCGAGAGGCAAGCGATATTGCTTCACAAACACAGGAGTCATGCCAGGGTCCGTGGGGATTGTTGTTGTGTGGATGTCAGTGCGACCACAGTCATATGAGTCTACCGCAAAGAGATCTTGGAAATCCAAGAAAACTTGTTTCAACTTTTGCTTTTGTTCCAGAGTCACACAGGCATCAGCTAGGTTGACTCTCTCTTCCACCATCTGCCTGAAGCCTGGAAAGACTTCTGGTTTGGCTATCTCCGCGGCCTCCTCCAGCTGGGTGGAGAAGTCCCTGGTCAGAGTGCTGATTTGGACCGGAGGCTTCAGGTGGGAAAGGCAGCCCTCATGGACCTGGAAAATCACCTCATCCCTCCTGAAGTCACAAGTCACATCTTCCTTACCATAGGGGCAGGAAGTGTACACCAGGAAGTTCCCCCCATGCCGGGTAAAAATCCTGTCTGGTGTTGTGTTGTCCTCACTGTCACTGTCAAAACAGTCCTTGGGGATTGGTCCTAACAGTTCATTTACTAAGTCGATGGAAAAATGTCGGTCATCAACCGCCATTCCAATAATGGTGCCTGCGGCTAGAGTAATACTCTTTAAGTCGCTGTTATCCACCTCTATTGGAATGGTGTCATGTTCTATGTTGACTAATGGTGTTGGGTTTACCCCCAACCCTTGCTGTTGGAGAGAAGCATTTAGATGTATGTAAGCATCAGGGTTTTTCAACTCTTGTCCCCTTTTAACTTTCACTTCCAGGGAGAATTGTCGGGTCCTTTCTGGGATGGTGACTTCCTCTTTAACCTGAATTTCAACTGCATAAGGTAGCAATTGAGCTGACCTAAATGCTTTTTCTGGATCAACAAAGCCCATGGGATTATCCGCTAATCGGGACCAAGCTTTGAAGTTTATTAGGTCCAAACTAATGGCAAAGCGATTGAGAATGTCACTGCCTAAGTAAAAGGCGGCAGGGACGTCTCGCACGACCCAACAATTATGGACAATGCTCTTGTTGCCAATGGAGATTTTGAGCATACACCTGCTTGGCAGGAGATGTTTGGAATTAGGTGCTTCCAGGTCCATTTCCCACTTGTCTATCAGTTTGAAGGTGGGAAGGGCTGGATCTTTTGGGAGTTGGCGGAACATGGCTTCGCTGATGAAGCTCTTACCGTTGTTCACACACACTCGAGCGAGAACAGAGTCCTTCCCATCATTTAACTGAACAGGGATGAACAACTGCTCTCCAATTTGCTGAATATCAGCCAGGCTTTGAGCTGATTTCACATCTTTCTGGACTATAGGAGTGGGAGTTTCTGATTGTGGATTAGTATAGAATCTCAGAGTGTTTCCTTCCAGCGTGGAGTACCACTTTAGACTGGAAGGAAGGTTGATTTTCAGAAATAGAGAGGACCCCCCATCACCAGTCTGTTGTCCTACTGCTATTACTGTCACGTCTGGAATTTGGCTATTCTGGAAGTGAAATTCTACTTGGTCAGATTTTTGTTCAACCATGTGGCAGGTGCCGTTTAAACTAACATGGTTAACACTCTGTTTTAATTTTATTGGTCGGCTAGTCTGGGTCCAGAGGACCTTGTTTACACAATCTATTAGGGGTGACAACCTTCTCAGGAGGTCATTCCCTAGTAAACAAGGGGTGCCCTCTGGGGTCACAACTATGACCGGGTGTTTCAACTTATGTCGCCCAATTTTAATGTCCAAGTCTGCCGTCCCCTCGACGGGAATTTCCTTCCCGTCGAAGTTCTGCAGTTGTCCAGGAAGAGAGGTGAGAGGAATTTGGTAATTCTCTCCCCTTCCTGCATTCAGTTCATCAAAGGCCCTTCTGGACAGAAGGGTAGCTTGAGATCCAGTGTCCACCAGTGCCAAAATTGTACCCTGTCCCTGTACTTGTACCGGGGCATAATATCTTCCCTCCTTCTCCTCAAGGGGGCACAGATAATGTACATTTTTGGACAACTGGTGGGCTAACTTTCTGGTTTTGGACATTGCTAGCGAAGAGATTTGGGCAGAATTCTGTGGAGAGCCTTGGGAATCTGAAAGAAAAATTTGGCAACTGGAGATCAGAGCCATTGTGGGTTCCCCTGGCTCCGGTTCTGGGCCGCCCCCCCCTTCCCTTTGTGCCTCCTCCCTGGGAACCGGTGAGTTATCGGGGTGCTGCCCCCGTCATTGTTCTGGAGCACCAGGTCCAGAGTTGGGTGCGTTCTGCGCCGGCACGCCCATCTGAGGGTTCTGCTGAGCCCTCAGTATGTGACCCAGGTCCCGCGCCATGTTTTGAACCTGGCGCTCTAACTGGGAAACCCGCTCAGGCTGATACGGGGCCCTGTTTTCTCCCCTGGGCTGATCCCGGGAAGGGTAGCTGTCCCTCCTCTGGTAATACCCGGGTTGGGAAGATTTGGGTACCCCTCCACCCTTGGCCTCCCCTCTCCCGGATTCAGTGGTCTGGGCTCAGGGAATTGGGGAAAGAAGGATGGATGGTTTTGGGGCTGAAAGTCGGGAGGATATCTGGGGAAAAAGTTCTGCCCAGGGTTTGGTAATTTTCTGCCCTCCTGTGGGAAGTTTGGAGGGAAGTTCCCTGGGTTAGGTGCTTGGCTGGATCCCCCCCCCTGGGCTGGAGGAGTCCACACATAACCCAGGATGGGTCGATTTCCCTTGTAGCGAGGACTTACATAGTCAGGAGAGCGAGGGACCCCATTTGTGGGGCTGCCTCCCTGGCTCCCTGTCTGTGACTGGCCCGAGGACCTTCTGGGCCTAGCATTATTAGGTGCAGGTAGGTTTTTAGGCCCCCCCATCTCCAAATCCAAAACGGGGGTGACCTTTACCTCTGCCACCTTGGCAGCAGCAGGGGTGCTGTTGGCTTTGGGGTTTTTCTGGGCATTGCTTTTATTTTCTATGGGCTTCTGCACCTCATAGATCCGGGTAGCCTGTTCAATGACCCAGTCTAAAGATCTTTTCTCATGAAAATCCCTCACGAGCTGGGTCATGATATATTTGGGCAAGGCATGGAAAAACGTATTTATAAACTCTCTACTATCTGTGCGCACCCTTCTTGTGGTCTGTGCAAAAGCACGCTTTAACTCCTGCACAAATTCTTGTGGGGCCTGATCCTCCCCACATTGCAAATTGTAGGCTGCCTTGCGAGCCTCTTGAGGATTTCTGTGAACAGAAAAATGTTTCAGGATGGCCGCCTTATAGGTGGACCATCTTAAATGATTTTGGTCCTCCAGCCCCGCAAAGAAACTGGAGTATTCCGGGGAGAAGGTCCACTTTACATATTGAATGCAGCTTTGGCTGTTCTTCAAATGGAAAGTCTCCATCATTTGTTCAAACAACTCTAAGTGCTCCCAAACAGAATACTTAGCGTTCTTATGGTAAGGCGTGATGACGCTCCTGATCGCCTTAATCTGCTTTAAGGGGTCCTTAAGCAAGGCCCTTTTTGCCTTATTGGCCTTTTTGGTTCGGGTAACCCTTGTCCATTCTTCCTCGGACTCAGAGGCACTGCTCCCAGAGGTTCCCGTCTGTTCTTCCAGGTTTTCCCGGATTCTGCGAGCCTGGGAATGGCTGGCAGAATGTGGGGACCTGGTCTCCTGTGTCCTGCGCAGTTCAGAGGAGTCTTCAGATTCCTCCTTGCTGCCAGGATTTGATGGGTACCCCCTCCACTGACCTAACTGGGCAGAGGTTTTCAGGATGCCCTTAATGGGCCTACTCTCCCGGGGTTCCCCATTGAACTGTACTGTACTTGGGTGCCCATACCCGGATGCCCACCCCTCCATTCCTGAGTGGTACTGGCCTATGAGCCCCATACTCTTAGCTGGATAGTAATCTGCCATCCCTGTGGCCCTGTGCTCATGTGTGCCAGGGGACATGGGGGTGGCAGAGTCCAGGGACTGAGAGGTATGAGGGCCTCTGGTACTAGGGCTCCTGAGGTTATGCTCCGGAGTTTCCATTTCCCAGCGAACCTCATCTCTATCCGCCCCTGCTCCCTGTTGCAATGCAAGAGCCTGCATTTGTGCCTTCAGTTCCTCAGTTAAGGCCTTACTAGACTCTATCAGTCTCTCCTGCATCGCTACCTGTTGTTGGAGCCTATCATTGTGTTGACAGAGGGCCTCATTTTCCCTCTGTGCTTCCTGGTTGGTCCTGGAGAACTGGGCCAGTCTTTGCTGCAGGAGGGTTACCTCCTGAGCTGTGTCCCTATTGGCCTGCTCCTTTCTTGCTAGAGCATCCTCCACCCTCCTGGTGTGCTCTAACAAGTTCTGGTGTTCTTTTTGGAGATCACCCAGTCCCTGGTGGGCCAGGTGATTTTCTTCCATTTTTCTTTTTAAATGGCAGACTTCCTGGCCTAAGGCATCTCTTTCCTGACTAAGAGCCTGCATTTGTGCCGCCAGGTCGTCCCTCTGCCTTTGAAGGGCACCAGCTTTCTGGCGTTCTTCATCAAACTCTGCCTGGGTATCCAGGTCTTTCAAAATCAGCTTGTTGCTCTCTACCTTCACTCTATCTAGATGACTTTGCAGGGTGGCTACCTGCTCCGTGCATGCCCTGTTAAAGTCTAATTGTTGCTCCAGCTTTTTCTGGCTCTGCAGTAAGGAGTCCAAACTGTCTTGGTGCTCCTTCTGCAGGGCCAGAAATCTGGTATCCTGTTCTGACTTTTCCTTTTGCAGCGCATCCATATCCTCCTTCATTTTAGTGATGTACAGTCTGCTGTCATTTTCTGACTCCTGGCTCCTCTGCAGCCTCTGCTCAGAAGAGACCAGGTCAGATTGGACCTTCTGTAATGCCAGCAGTTGCCTACTCGCCAGATCTTGGCCTTCAGCACATTTGTCCTGCACGGCTCCCATATGTAAATATAAATACGCCGCTACCCTGGCAATCTTATTGTGTTCATCTTTGGCTTTAGGAGCCATATATAGTTCACTCAGGGCCACATGTAAGGGACCCTGATCTCTATATATATCTGACCCTGTTTCAGTGACCTGTTGTGTGATGGCCTGCAACCACGCATCCTGGCCCTGTTCGGTCCATTCACCTCTCACAAATAGCTTATGCAAGAGGTGCTCTCTGGCTATTTTCATGTCTACTAAGGTCGTCATTCTAGAGATTGGTCTCTGTCCTGACTTACAGAAGTTTGTATTTTATTTTTGCAGAACAGAACTTTTCTTGGAGTGTCCCTTTTGAGGAATGCTTCACAGCGTAATGCAGCGTGGTGATCCGACCGGATGTATGTATCCCGTCAGTTAGCACACTGTATTAAGCTGCACAAGTGGTAAATCTAACCCAACGTCTCGGCTCGAGCCCCCAATTTGTAAGAGGATTCAATTCAACACTACAGCTAAGTCAACGCCTAGTCTATAATACTGAATGAAAACCCTTATTGATATATCTTTAGGTCCAGTTCATGCGTTCTGGATGACTACCCCTATATAACACCCCTCTCTTGGAATCCCCCTGACCCCACTGAGCCAAGAAGTAGTTCTGTTTTGCAAGTTTAAAAGGTTTATTTGATAATTTAAAATAGATATATATATATCACGCTTTATAATAAATTAATAATTGAATAGCACACTTAATCTGATATGATAAAGATCAACAACGGAGAATCTGGCACTAGCACACTTCTTATAATCACTAATGAGTTGACATGAAATGGATAAGGTAGCACACTGGTAAAATAGGTACAGAAGTATAATGTGGTAGAGAATGCTTTATGTAAGCTCAGGTGGATGCAATATTCAATGAATGCAGTACAGAAAATACTCAATATGATTTCAACCAAACAATGTAATCACTTTTCTCTGGCAATCCAATCCCCCCCTCTTTATGCAATGCAAGGGAATGGGAGGAAAGCACGCAGTTCTCAAAAATGCAATCAATGTAATCAGTTCAATCCCCCCCAAGCTTAGACAACAGAAGTTTAAAACACAGATAGGAGTTTTGAAAACACAGGCCCAAATGCTTTGATATGTGCTAGCAATGGATGAGAAATATGCTGGAAATGTTTTTAATTCCCTTTCAGAGGTTCAGGGTGATTGGTATCTAGTTAATATTAGTCCAGGCTCACACTAGCAATGATGCAGGGATAGTTAGCAGGTTAAACGAATTTCTGGCAAATGGAAAGCAAACAGCAGCAGTTTTTACATGTGAAGAAATTGCAAATCGCTGTAAAATTCACGGATGCGTGTTCCGCGATTGCGGTAAAACTATAAGGGGTAGGAATGCGGTTCTTGGTGCGATTCAAAGCTACGATTCTAAGCTATCAGAGGAAAGTTACTGCAAGTCTCTAGCCCAAACGGTCGCGGAGATATGAGCGATTTAATAAAGGTCGTTTTTGGGTTTGCAAATTTCAAAAGCTCAAAATGACAAGTGCAGCTTGCAACTAGAAATGACAGGTGACAGCTAGGAGGCAGTTCTACTTAGGTTAAATAGATTGA
This sequence comes from Ambystoma mexicanum, assembly GCF_040938575.1. Classification (NCBI taxonomy): domain Eukaryota; kingdom Metazoa; phylum Chordata; class Amphibia; order Caudata; family Ambystomatidae; genus Ambystoma; species Ambystoma mexicanum. Next base: position 760,106,064 of record NC_090937.1, on the reverse strand, counting down.
ATTAGATGAATTTAAACTAAGAGATTGGTTCTGCACAGTTTTCTAGGTACTCACACTATATTCTTGAGTGAAATGGGCCTCGCCATGGATCTGGTCAGGGTTTTAAACTGGACTCTGGTCTGGTCTGGTCTGGCCTCTGCACTTCACAGTGATCTGGGTCAGCTCTCTCTGGTTCTCTGGTCTGGGTCTCTAGTTCTGGATAGATTGAAGTCTCTAGTTTGGCTCTCTGGAGGTTGATGGAGGTAAGTATGGATTTTTCCGGCAGAGCGTCCCGCTGCAGATGGATTTGGAAGGTCCCTATCTGTCCTGTCTGTCTGCTTTTATGTGTTTAGAATGTGGGTGTGTTCTAGCATCACTGACCCTACCTCTCTCTCAGCTTCTAATTGGTCAAACTTCCATTTATCATTTGATTGGGGAATGAACTGTGAGTCAGAGTGATGTCATTTTACAGCCTGCAGAAAGTCCACTCCTCCTGTCAATTTACACACAAATCTAGATTTGAAACAAATACATATTTGCAGAGGTACATATTGTTTTAAAATCATATGCACCCATCATGCATTACAGGAGGTATACCCTGTTCAAACTCTGCTCTTCCTGGGAGCTTGCATTCAGAAATGGCACATATTTCACTTTTTAACTGATTTTGCAATTTCTGACATTGACCCAACTTTACATACATGTGTGCAGGGAGTAGGGACATTAACTGATGAAGTTTCAGATTTTTAACATGCATACATTTAGAGTAATATCCACTTTTCCGCTAAAACCCCCCTGAACATGCCACCGGGTCGAAAAACCTCTTAAAATGTGGGCAGAAAAATCACAAGAATTATGGTATCATTTATAAAAATTTTCACATGTCCGCTCTATGAGTTATTCATCTTTTTAAAGTTATGTTCTGGCTCCAAAGGGGTGTGGTTTCCCAGGTCACATGGTATAGAAACCAGTCTTTCCAGTTTCTGCCAAGCCAGCTTGCTCTCACAGGCAGTGCCCCTCCCAGCTCCTGCCAAGAGGAAGCTACATTTTACGACTGCGGTAATAAAAACCTTTGCCTGAGTGAAGAGGGCTTTGTTCACTCTCCTGCAGAGCACAGATAATTCAATTATCAGATAGATGGCATATCCTTAGTGTGGGCAGCAAAAGGAAGGTTGGCCTGGGAACACAGTGGTGACTCCAGTTTCCCTCCTGATGGGGGTAGTTGCCAGGCAGAATTCAGTTCCTTAAGCCGGGTTTCAGATAAAATGTCACTTTTTGTTCCCCAGTTTCTGCATTCAAATAAAACTAAACATTTTTACATATGCAGCTAGAAGGCTGATTCTAAGTTTAAAACTATGACATTTAAACAGTTACAAAGGCATGTGACACCAAACATAGCTCACTCATTTAATCTAAACATTTTCGATTTTAGTGTCTTTAAATCCAGTGCAACTTAAACTGCTGACTCCATAGCTCAGCCAGTTTTGTTATAAGCATTGTTCTGGGCTCTTCATTTCCCAGATTTTGTAGGCACACAACACTCCATTCTACCAAATGTCTGCTGGTGTCCAGTGAGTTTTTAGATGTGTTGCAATGTTTAAAATAGACAGTTTGAGCCTGCCTTCAGAGAAACACAGGGTGGTTTTAAACTGCCGGCTTTTGGATAGTGGTGAGTACTGGTACTGCACCCATTTTTGGGATTTAAGAAAATGAATTCCCAACAGTTATGGGTTTGCTTTTGGCAATCAGCATTGCCACTCCCAATGGTTTCAGACTACTGTGCGGGTAGTCCAATGGTGGTTTTAAAGCGCTTTGAAGCTAACCGGCGCTACTGTTTTTCCTTTGGCAACCCATTTCCCTCATGGCAACCCAGCCTTTCATTCTCGCACTGGTGGGTGGCAAGTGAGGCAACCATTTTAGTGTGCGCACAAACTGCGCAGCTTTCCTGGATTTCAGCGCACATGTGGGTTTTCCGCCATCTTGAATTTTCTAAGCCCACAGCACCAAATGTTGCAGCATGATAGCTTAAACGTGGGTCAGGACACCCAACATTACAAAAGTATCCTGAGGACGGGGTGGCTTTGGTAGCATAGGAGCAGAGGGTATTTAAAGTACACAAAGCATTTGGGGGTGACGCATGGTGAGAATATGATCACAAATTCCGTATGCAAATGGGTTGTTACCTAGATTTAGAATGGGATGAGGAATATTATAACATCTACATCTTTAACATGTTGAAGGAGAAAAGGGAGCAAAATGCAGGGGGTTACCAGAAGAAACCATACTGGTAAAGTCATTATAGGAGGAGCGATGACGGCAGTAGCTATAAGGGTAGCAATAGCGGGTACCAACGGACGAGGGAGCAGCCCTTTCGGAGGAAGCAGTTCGGAAAACAGACAACTGGCAGCGTAGCATGCCACCGATGGCGCAAGGTGGTGGGGGGCATGGGCGACACAGGGGCCGCCCACAATTTGCTGGGATTGGAGAAAGGGTCATGCAGCTAGGGGAAAAGATTGTAAGTTCAGGCATCAGTGTGGGAGATGAAGCGGGGACCACACCAGTGCCAAATGCACCAAGACCGCCACATTCAGCTCCAAGCAGAGCGAAGGTAAGAAAACATGAGGGCGAGGGCACCATGGGAAGGTCACCTATAAGGTTGGACAAGATGGAGAAGTGGCTAAAGGCCTTCCCAGACAAGGAAACATCCAAATTATTAAGGAACAGGTTTTCAGAGGGTTTCATCATTCCTTTCGGGGGGCAGGATTCACGATATTTACCACAGAATTTGAAATCCGCAAAAGAACACCCTGCGTTTTTGCAAAGAAAAGTACAGAAGGCGATAGAGTTGGGCAGAATGGGAGGGCCATTTGAGAGGTTACCATTTCAAGAATTCTTCTGCTCACTTCTAGGTTTGGTAACTAAAAAAGAAAAAGGGGAGTTTAGATGAATACACCACTTGTTTTACCCACTGGGGAGATCAGTCAACGACAGCATTTCTCCTCTGGAAGCAGCAGTATCATACACATATTTCCAAAAGACAGGGGAATTAGTCAAGGGAGCGGGTAAAGTGGCATGGTTGGCAACAGCAGACATAAAATCAGCCTTCTGGCTCCTCCCGGTACACAGGGCATCACACCCATGGCTATGCTTTCAGCTAGAGGGAGGCTACTGCCGACCATGGGGGTGCACAATTTAATGTTCTTATTTTGAAGAAATGAGCTGATTTATTCAATATGCACTCAGTAGATTGATGCTGGACGCAAGAGTAGTGCATTACTTGGAGGATTTTTTATTTGTAGGGCCGCAGCACCCAGACAACTGCAAAGAAAGCTCTAGAGCAATTAATAGGTCTGACAAAAGAATGTGGCATCCCGCTAGCTCGGGAACAAACAGTAGGGCCAGAAAAGGCAATACAGTTCCTATGTATAGAAATCGACTCCAGGAAAGGGGTGTGCCGCATCCCGAGGGACAAGGTAGCAGAATTGGTCACCACCATAGAGGGTCTAAAAGGGAAGGAGAAGGAAACAATGAGAGAACTTCAGTTCCTGGCAGGGAAGTTGAATTTTGCAGGGAGAGTAATAACGCATGGATGCGTATTTCAAAGGAGCATAGAGCTCGGGGGAGGGAGGCGCACAGATACACCACAGGGTTAGACTGGGTGCAGGAGTCAAGAAGGACCAAACGGCATGGGAGGAGTTTCTAAAGTCTTTCAATGGTATGGTTATCTGGCGTACGCCTATCAACCCCAGGAGGACAAAAGAATACTATTCACTGATACAGCAGGAGCTAATGGTTTTTGGTGCAATACTGGGGATTAAATGGTGCGCAGAGAAATGGGCAGAAAGTTGGCAGATCATGTGGTGGACCAGGAACATTACGCCACTGGAGCTTTTCCCTATATGGGTAGCAGCATGTGTCTGGCACAAGGAAATGCAGAACAAAGAGGGCGGCATTGTGGTCCGATAACATGGCAGTAATGCAGGTGTTGAACAGAGGGAGCACATCATGCCCATTGATGTTAGAGGTGCTAAGAGTCATAACATTGAAAGCATTAAAAAAATAAGTGTTACGAGCCAGGCATATCGCCGGCGAAGTGAATGAGGTCGCTGATGCCCTGTCTCGTTCACAGTGGGGGGCTTTCAGGCGTCTAAGGCCGGATGCGTAGCAACGAAGGACGGCCACACCAGAGGAGGCGTAGGCAGTGCTGGACATCCTGCAAAGAAAGGAGACCATGGCCCGAAACAGGGCATTGCAAAAGGAGGAAGCACAAGTGCTGGCAAAAAGAAGCCAGAGAGAGGTCGCAGAGAAATTATGAAGGAACTCGCCAAAAACGCATTGGCCCAAAAGACGGGTTAGCAATATGAAAAACATCTTCAAAAAGTAAGAGATTGTGGGGAAAGAAACGAAGTACACCTAACAGCCAGTGATATTGGCACATTTTTGGAATGGGCATTTGCTCAGGGGAAGACAACAAGTTGGGCAGCAGCACACTTAGCAACAGTGGAATATGCAGTGAAGATAGCTGAAGGAATTGACCCAATTGTCTTGGGAGGATAGCCCAGGGGCAACGTGCTCGCCTTGGAAGCAAGACGACACGGAGCAACATAGTTTCGATCCCTGGGTCTGCGCTTAGAAACCTCTGGGTATTAAGCACGTTATAAATAACATATGATATCATAACAAATGGGCCAATGATAAAATATGCAATGAAAGGATGGGGCAAGCTCGATGGGAACAGGCCAGACAGAAGGAGGCCACTAAACTTTGGGAAACTGGTCTGCTTATTGGCGACGCTCGAGAGAACATGCACAATAGCTATGAGACTGCACTGTCTGTTCAGGGCAGAATTTGCCCAGGCCTACTTTGGGGCTTTAGAATAGCCAAGCTTGTAACGCAGAACACATTGACGGGATGTGTTGGCTCTAGGGACATTAGCATGAGGGAGCGAAGCATGACAATGTTTCTAAGGCAATCCAAGACCGACCAATTGGTCAAGAGAAGAGTGATTACAATGCATCAAAGAGAAGGGCCACAGCCTCAGATGCATCACGCAGGAGTTCCTAAAAAGACGGCAAAAGCAGGGGGGACAATTACTGATGCACAAGGATGAGAAGGCACTCGGCATGTATCAATTCCAAGCAGTATTAAGGAAGGTGGTTGGGGAAGTGGGGTGGAATCCAGCAGTTTGAGACACACTCATTTTGGATAGGTGTAGCAACATCCACCTAGGATGGAGACCGAAGGAGTAAAACAATTAGGGGATGAAAGCCAATTGTTTTAAGAAATATGTGAGGGAAGAACTGATCTAACAGCACGTTCTCCCCTGCAGATGATGGCCCATACAGATCAGCAGGATAGTAGGCCATTCGTTCGTGACCTGGGCAGGGCGATGGATGGTAGAAGTAAGGCAACGGTTGCATTTTCCAAAAACAATTACCTCATGGTGGGGGACGCTTTGGATGCGCTGGGAAGAAATCCACGAGAGGCTGTCCGATGTAATATTATTCTAAGACCTGTCAGAATATTTGGTGATACATTTGGGAGGCAACGTTTAACATGGATGGGTAGTGGGCAGCTACAGAGAGACATGTACAGCGATTCATTGTACAGCATAGGCCAATGTTGGAGGGGAACAGATATTTCTATCAAAGATAGTGCCAAGAAGGAAATAGCATGGATTAGAATGCAGGAAGGCGGCCGAAACATCAAGGCATAAGCTTAACTAAGCACTTGAAGTTGTGCAGGAGCACAGGGTTACATTTCATCAGACACGGGGTATCCCAAAACAACCCGGACCTGTTCCACCATGATGGGGTGTACCTATCAACAAAGGGGATGAGGGTGTTTACGGATAGCACTTTTAGGGCCTTGGCAGATCGGGTATGCAGATAAGGGTACTTTCGGGGGAACCTAAGCGGTCTAGGCTCCCACTGAGGTGTGGCAGCACGTGTCCAGGGAAAAGGCCAGTTGTGAGAAAGAGAGACCAGCCAAGTATAAAAGAGGAAAAATAAATGGGGCATAAGTCAAGCTTGCATAAACACAAAAGAAGGACTTGCCGACAGAGCTCGAACATTTTAGAGGCAACTAACAAGGAGCCAGGACGAGCTGTGAAAGGAACAGTAGGGCAGGTGGAGGGCATCACTCCCATAGGACACATGGTGTCCAAACGCACACCGTTGTTGATTTTGTGGGTTTCTGAATATTGTTGTTAATAATTTTTTTATTCCACACAAGAAGTACAGAATGTTTTGTTGAGATATGGTATGCAAGTCCCGAGAGAATGGGTGCCTGCGCTACTCAGCCTAATGACATGATTACTTTTGAGAGATATGTTCATGCCACTGCCCACTCGGTGTATTTTGTTTACTGAGTGATTGCTGCAGTTCCCCAAACTAGGAATTACCAGGAATACAAGTCTGAATATCTGCACGTTCCTTTTCAGCAAATGTTGGTATTTTCTACAGCTTGCATGCAAGAAAAGAATGATGTGTAGGGTTCCACGCATTTAGAACTGGAGCGTTTTCATTTGTTTCGCAGTCGATGTGTAAACGCGAGGCTTGAGGCGGAAAGTGGACATATTGTGCAGATCATGCAGTGATGCCGAACACGCGGTCGAGTTTTTGTGAAGTATCTCCTTTAGACAGGGAGGCTGGAGAAGTGCGTGGAATGGGCTACGAGCAGGCGATACCTGTTGCATGAGGCGCCCACTTGGGCTGGGCAGGTTCACAAGCTCTGCTCGCGGCTTCTGTTAATGTGGAATTGCACAGCAGAAGGTTAATGACAATGGGTGCGAGCGGCTTCAAACACCCGGGCCTGACCCCTGCGTGTCTGGCATTCCTGCGTGCAGGGCAGGGGTTGGGAGCTGCCTTCCGCATGGCTGTAGAGCAGGCTCTGGCCCACTAGTGCAGCGCTGTGGGAGGTGGCCGCCCCCTCTCCCACAGTCAGACTGCTGGAAAGTGCGTTGTCATGACAATAAAGGCTGGATCGCTGACACAGGGAAGAGATTCGGCATATCTGTCGCGCGCTTCCTGCATACCAAGTGTAAAAACACTAGAAAAGTGTATATGGCTTGAGGAGAGATAGCTCACAGTCTCCCAGACTAGCTGCTCTTGCATTAGCACGTCTTTTGTTTACTTGCAGAGATTGGATTTTTGTGCATGGCATCATTGATTACCCCCAGCGTAGCCTACCATGAGCGTCATTTTGTACTTTGTGAAGCATGCGCATATGTTCATGTATAGATAAATACTACATATCGCTACATCATAAGGGCGATGCAGTCTCATGCCAATCTCGTTTTGGGTCTAATAACTCCGATCTGTTTTTTCTCATATCTTTTTTTTTATTTTTGTTTAAGGTCTATGTGCCAAATTACCACAAAACATGCATTCTGCTCCAGAAAAGAATTCACAAGCTTGTTCAAAAGCGAGTTTTAGCTCATTCTTTAACCGGAGTGTGTGTGTGTCATGTATCTGTTTATTACTTTTGTTTATTCGGTACAAGTTAATTTTAAAATTCTAGTTTGGCACATGTAAAAATATTCAAATCTCTCTGCATTGCTTAGTCTACTATTGGTTTTTACATATAGGAATTATAGTGACTGGATTTCAGGTGCGCAGTTGATGTCTATTGACCCCTAGGAATAGTGCTGGAAATTGAAAAAATGTACTGAGGGAGCCCCATCCTCTTTGAGGGATAGGGCCGTGGGGAGAAGCGGGCGGGCCTAGGGCAGTGGCCCCAGGCCAGGTCATGTAACACAGTAGCTCTTCATAGAATTCAAGCCTGACTTCTGCATAAAAACAAAGAGCATTATGGCAACATAAGAATAACCCAAAACTTTAAATTTGAAACCTGTCTGATAGTGATTCAGCAAGAAACCCTTTTGAGCAACTAATGGAAGTTCGGTCTCTGATCTTTTCATTAGTCACAATACTAACCCTATGAAAAAATGTTTGCACATTTCAAAACAACTATACCAATTGGGACATCTGCGAAACGGTACGTAAGGCTTTGTCTGTTTCTGCATCGGCTCCCCTGATGAGTGTTTTGAAGCGCCAATTCGCTTGAGGGCATTTCAGGTAGTTTCCTGGGCTTGCAGCGCTCCAGCAAGATCAACTTTGTTCCGGCCCATTTCGTACCCTGCTGAGGACGGAAACTGAAAATGTGTATCCCAAATCGCCAGGCTAGAACTTTATAATCTGTTACAAACCCACTATCTCCTTCCATAGGAAGAGCAGTCACTATTCCTTTAATAAATCCCATTTAGTTATTGGTCAAGAACCACGAACAATTTGTGTGTGCGTGTCAGATGCCCTTTATAGATGAGAAATATGCCTGCGGGTAAGCATCCCGGTTTCTGCTCTCCTGGCTTTTCTGATCCATCAGGCTTCAAATCTCCCGGTTCCTCCAGGGCGGTTCTGACAATATTGGTTGTCCCTTTTCTCTTTTTTGACAAGTTATTTCATACATCCTCTGACGCAGCTAGAGCGGTCGCTTTGGTTCTGTGGGGCCATGTGCACGGCTCTGCGCCTCTTTTTCTTATTACCAACTTGGAGATCTTCCAGTGGGTCAATTGATTTCTCCTTCGTATCAGTACTTATCGGATACTCTTCCATTGTGGGGCTTACACTCTACAAAAACGTTTGGGGATAGTGTTGGTGTCATGGGGTAGGAAGGTGTGTCCAAGTAAGGTGGGCTATGGGGATACCATGTTCTCCCCAGGTCATCACTAGTCCCATAGTGAGTTTCCCTCCTCGTGAGATCCACCCGCTGGGTAGCGGCCTCACCTTGCTGGCCTCATGGGAAGAGGCTCCCGTTAGGGAAGAAGTGACGTCATCTGGAGATTCGTCCCAGTACATAGAGCATATGCCTAGTATATTTTGATATCCAGACATTATGTTCCATTTCCTGGCTCTTTTCTATTAAACCCATAAAACAGGGTTTCTATACAAGATTCATGAAAATACATCACAGGCATCAGTTAGCTTGATTTGTAATATCAGCAGTAAAACGACTTACTACAGGTATCGAGCACAAGCACACCCAATCTCCTCCCAAATGAGGCAGAGCAAAGCAGACAACCCCTCCCATTGGGGGCCACCTGCGACAGCAGGAATGCCTGACCTTTTATGATTTTGTCAAACTAATAAAATTATGTGGGTAATTTTGTTTTTGGATGTAAGACCTGTTAATCAGACCCTACTTTCATAATGCCCTAGAACAAAAAGCATAATGTACACTTGTACTGCTTTGACTGCCTCCGGACATCCCCAGCAGCTGCCCTGCAGTGAAAGCAGGGCAGGTTCAAAGGTCACTTGCATTCCTGAACACAGCTGCTGGAACCAAAAGTTCCAACAGACCGGCATAGCTTTGTAACTGTATGCACCTGGTTCAAAATGCCATAATTTTGTACCTCAGAAGTCTGGTGGCAGTTTTTAAAACCTAAATATGTCATGTCTGGTTTTGACATGGTGACACCTGAAATTACACAATTATACGGCCACAGCATTGATGTCAACTTCGTAGTCGGGTACCCATTAATGACAGGGCCTGGTGTGTATAGTGCTGGGTGGCCTCTGTGTTCCCAGAACAGCCAGGGGAAATCAGGGAACAGGAAAACTCCCTAGGAGGTCACTGCAGACTGTTTCTTCAAACGCAGTCCTGTCAATGCAATGGACTCTACACACCAGGGTGCTGATTACTGGAGTCCTTTTGATGTAGGCAGAGAAAGGGAATTCAGCTAGATTAGCCCAGGAGAGAGCTTCGGGCCATAGTGTGGTCTCACCATCTTGAATTTTGCTAGGGCTCCCACCCACTTTATGCTGACAAGGCACTCTGGGTATGACATCAGATCGTAAAAGACACTTATAGCAGCCTGGATTGGACCCTTAACAGCAGGCCTGCTCTGGATCAACTCGCTGTTGCATTTTCGCATTATAGGGGGTTGGGGATCCTTAGTTAATTCACTTTTGGACTAGTGCTTAAAGGATTCACTAGAACCGGATTGGTAGTATAGTCTACTCCAAAGTCCTTTTCCAAAGAGGTGAAGACTAGGTACTCCAAGGAAGAGGAAAACTCTTCTCCCTAAACTTTTGAAGGGCCTATTTTGGGATGAGTAGCTGGTTTGCCAAAGACTATTGCAACTGAGACAGTGGCACCCAGGACCCTGCACACTGGAGGTAACCAAACCCTCCAAGTGCACTCTACAAACCTTCCTAGTTGGGAAGGGTGGAAGAAAGGCCTTACCTTGCCCCCGAGACCCTGAATGGGGGTTCCTAGCACCCAAGAAAGCAACCTGCATCTCACTGAATCTCTGAACCTCTCTCAACGCTTGTTTGGGCTCCTTTGATGCCATCCAAGCTGTTGCAAGGAAATGGCCATAATAATTGTTTTACCTCGACGCCCGACTGTCTCAGCAGCTCGACACCGAAGCTCAACTGTCTCTGCATCTGAGACCCACCAAGTCTTCTAATTCCTCGACTTGACACATCCTGTGCCTGGTTTTGAGCTTCGCCGAGTTCTAACCCTTCGCCGTTGCAGTACTATGACATTGTTTTGAGCCAGTCGAACCTGCTCACTGCCCAAGTCAAGTCTCTGCTTCTCTTCACCCAAGGCCACTGAGATTTTCAGCAATGCCGACCTACATTTGACATTTTGCTGCTAAAATCTGTGTTTGAGCACCCATGTCTACAAATCCGGAGTGCCAGTCGTGTTTTTATCAGTTGTGTGCATTTTTGTTTAAAGATCCTATTTTCATAGAGCCTTGGCCTCACTTTATTTTATATTGGTACAACAGTACTATTGTTTGTAATGCTTTTGTATCTGCTCGCTACCCTTCTGAAGAGTATCGTCTGCCTTTGGCCTGCGCTATTCTAAACGGCAAGGTAGGTTACCTGTGTGGGCTGTTCCTCGTTTCATTGTGCGGAGTTGGGTCTTGAGCCACTACTGAGCATGGTACGCCTGCAGAGCAGTAGCAGTTCCCTCACACGTACCATGTTACTATGCATTATACAGGGGCAATGTTGGTGACTTTCCGTGAACATTTATTTTTCCTGTAGCTGAAAGAGTAAGCCCCACAAGCTTCATTTTCTGTTCCATATGAGAGACCTAATTGTTATGTCCTGGCCTGCGGTCACGCAGGCCAGGCGGACTGAGGCTGGGGGCACCCAGCTGACTTACTTCGGCAGGGGGCACCCTGCTAGCCCATGAGCACACAGGCACTTCCATGGCCTGGGGCACCTAGGCCAACACGACAGATAGCGCAAGCGTTTCCTAGCAGGGGCACCAGCGTCGCCCAGCAGGGGCTCTGCTGGTGTCCGCAGGTAGAGTTTAACTTGGGTGCAAGCAATCGTGGACAGCGTTGCCCAGCAGGGGCACTGTCCTGGAGGAGGGCTTGCAGGGCAGGCCCTCAGCCAGCTACGCAGCACCAGCATGGTGCTGGTAAGAATGACACGGCACACCAGAGTCTGTTAGTTTTAAGACTGATGAGCCGGAAGCTGCTCATCACTTTTATTAGTTTAGTAACGTGGTCACTGCCACGAGACATGAGCACGAGCCCTGGGAGATACCATGCTCCCAGAAGGGGTGACACAGCACACTAATCAACTGAGCAGGTGGTTGTAATTGCAGCTGGATAATTTAATTATTGCTGTAACGCTTAATCAGAACCTCGAAATACACGCACAAGGCAGGGTCAGGTGCATAAAGTTCTCATCAGGCAGTTTACAAGTAATCCACCTGTCAGTTAAACCTAGTCTGAACCTAGTACTCTTAATCAGTAAAATATATGGATGTGCAATATCACCTCCATACCTGTAAAGTATCAGTTCATCTATACGCGAGCATACTGTCCTCCTCCACCAACATCCGCTACTATTGAGTCTTCTGCACATGCATGAGAACATGTAACATGTTAAGTGACTTCAATTCAGCAATCCCACTAAGTCGGTGCCTCGTCTGGGACGCCCAAGGGAAGCCCTTATTTATATATTTTTATGACAAGTTATACTCTGGATGATAAACCCTTATATAACTCCCCTCTCTTTGAATCCCCCTGACCTCAATGAGCCAAGAAGTAGGTTTGTTTTGCAATTTAAAAGATTTATTGGAAAAATTAAACTATATATATATATATATATATCACACTTTTATAATAAATTAATATTTGATATCACACTTAAGAATATGACAGTGATCAACAATGGATAATATTACAATTGTACGCTTATTTAATTACTTAGGAGTTGATATAGGAAGGAACAGGTAACTGAGAATGCTTTTATGGTTTCAAGGAAAAACAATGATGGAAAGAAAATGCAGTACAGAAATAACTGATAGGGTTTCACAAGAGATATGTTCCCTTTTCCCCTGGTGGCAATTCACTCCCCCTCCCCCCATGCGATATAAGGAGATGGAAGTGAAGCACACGGTTTTTAGGAATACAATCACCATAAAATACGAATTTCAGTTCCCCCCTAGCAAGTTTAGAGTACAGGGATGATTTTAAAACACAGGCAAAATACTTTAAATGTGGTATGCAAAGAAGGGAAAAATATGCTAAAAATGATTTTAATTCCCTGTAGGAGGTTCAGGGTAGGTGATAGCTATTTAAGATTAGTTCAAGTCACACTGGCAATGCTCAATGAGGGATTAGCAGGTTGAAAACGAATTTTAGCAGTTCAAGCAAAAGCGGCTATTTTGACAGAAGCTAATTGGACCAAATCACAAATCGCGGCACATTTTCCGAGTGCGTCGAGCGCGATTACGGAAAAACTATAATGAATAGGTTTTAGGCTTGTTGGAAAGCTTAGAATCGTAGCTTTAAAATGAAAGTTAAATCTCGTCCCTAGCCCACACGGTTCCAAAGATACGGACGATTTTGTCGAGATAGATTTTCAGAAATTAAATTAAAGTTTCAGAATGACAGATGCGCTGTGGAAGGTTTTGGATCAACAGGATGGACACACAATTCTATGATGCAGTTCTAGATAGGTGGAAATGGTTTGAATTAGATTATTTTAAACTAAGAGATTGGTTTGCACAGTTCTGGCTGAGTACTCACACTATAAATTTGAAATAGGCCGTCAAGGTCTGATCCGGTTTGGACTGGACTCCTGGCGGGTGGTTTTGAAGTCACAGCTCTCTGGGTCAGCTCTGCTCTGCACTTCACAGCGGCCTGGTCTCTGGTTCTGGCAAAAGTTCTTGGCACTGCTGAAAAAGTTCGGAAGTCTGGATTCTAAGTTCTGGAGATGGTCCTTCTGGATATTGTTTGGTCTGGCAAAATGCTTCGCAAGAAAGTGGAAAGTGAATGTCTTGCCTGTCCAAAGCAGTCTTTTTTTATGTGTTTTGAAAATGGGTGTGTGCGTGGGCATAACTAAGCCTGCCCCTCACAACTTATCATTGGCCAAGCTCTCCTCTCTCCCTTGAGTGGGGGAAGGAATGGAGTGTAATCCGGCATCAATTGTATGGCATACAGAAAGAACACTCCCCTTGTCAATTTGCACACATCTATTTTTGATCCAAATACATATTTATCTATGTACCATTTTTCTAATATTATATGTCCAGTTAACATACTTTCTGTAGCACCAAACCATCCGATCCCTGTCTTTGTAAGATGTGGTGTCCACCTATGACAGAATTCTGCCCTTTTAATCAAGAACACAACATTTAAACTTTTCCAGAATTTACACAAACATGCACAAGGAATATGGGCATCAGATGATAGTGTCAGATTTCTAACATACAGACATTAGGAGTAATACCTTATTTTCCGCTATCACCCCCCAGAACATACCACAGAGTCCTAACATATCTTAAAATGTGCGCAGAAAAATCACAAGAATAATATTAATTATATAATTTTGACAAGTCCGTACTATGAATTATCCATCTTTTTAAAATTATGCTCTGGCCCAGAGGGGTGTGGTTTCCCAAAGCACATGGTGGAATTTCTGGTTTATCCACTTCCTCCAACTCAGGTTGCTGACAGAGGCACTGCTCCTCCCAGTTTCTCCCAAGAGGAAGCCATTTACGCCCCCCCCTAATTTAACATTTGCCTGAGCCAAGGAAGGCTCATTGTTCTGTTCCCCTGCTCCCAGGTGCTCCTCCCCTGATTCAATCAGAGAGGTGTAATCTTCTTTTGGTGGGAACAGCAGAAGGCAGCCAGGCCTGCAAATGCAGTGGCTGAGCAAGTTTCAACTCCTGTCGGGGGTAGTTGCCGGGCAGAATTCAATCTCTTCAAGCCAGGCTTCAGCCTCACTTTTGTTCCCAGTTTTTCTTCATTCAAATCAAACTTAGAATTTTTACACATGCAGCTAGAACAATGATTCTAAGTTCAAAACTATGACCTTTAAACAGTTGCAACCTATGTGACACTCAAAAGTAGGTCACTCATTCATTTTAAACATTTCGATTTTAGTGGTTTTAAATCCAATTTCAGTTAAGCTGCTGACATCCACAGCTCAGCCAGTTTTGTTATAAACATTGCTTTGGGCTCTTCATCTTTCCAGATTTTGTATGCACACAAGACTACATTCTGCCAAATGTCGTCTGGTGTTCAGTGAGATTTTTGATTATCTTGCAATGTTTAAATAGGCATTTTTAGTTTGCATTTTAGAGAAACAAAGGTGATTTCAAAGCGCTTTTTGAGCTAACCGCCACTGCTGTTTTTCCTTTGGCACCACGTTTCACTCATGGCGCTTCTGGCCCATCACGCTCGCACTGGTGGGTGGCAGGTCAGGCGACCATGTTGGTGTGCGCAAAAACTGTGCGGTTTTCCTGGATTCTGGCGCAATGTGGGCTTTTCGGCCATCTTGGATTTTCTGAGCCCACAGCACCAAATGTTGCAGCATAACTTGAACGTGGGTCAAGACACCCAACAAACACTAAAAGTGTAACTATAGGAATCAACAATTTATCTTTGAAAAGGGGCGTGTCTACTACTTATCAACGTCTTTTAATTCAATGAATATCATAGAGCTTGATTAGGCTCCTATACAAAGGGGTAACCAGTTTAATAACACATGCCAAGGAAACTGTTAGTGGTTTGTGGCAGCTGAGTCTCAGAAGGAGGTGTAGAATACAAGAAAGGACAGGAGACGGGCTGCTATGAAAGCATACCCTTCAGCATATTCTACATGTCTGTCGGGCGTCCCGGATTGCATCAAAGGTGCACATCAACGGAGAAAGCCAGAAGCCCTCATCCATACTCTGTGATGGGTCTTCGTTTATTAATGTAATACGAGCAGTCATATACAGCATTGTTCTAAATTGGCTCGAAAAGCTTAACAATAACTACTTGGTTGGTATGTAACAGAGAGCCACATTTGGGAGCGAGTTTGATGGTTCACACCGGGGTGCATGGTGAGCCCAAAACATCAAAAAAAGAACCATTCTCCCAATATTGTCGAAGTATTTAAAGCATCCATTCAGCGCCTAGAGAGAATTATTTTTGTCGTTGATATCCCTATATACAAATGCTAACACTCACTCAAATCTTACATTGATAGGCTATAAAGGACGAGTAGGAGTTTTTTTTAAAGAAGAAAAACCCTACTGTTAACTGAAGGTAGGAATTTTAAATATTTATCAAAGTGCAAATTGCTAGATAATTGCCTCATCTAGTTCAGTTTATATGACTACATTATGCCCACAACATGCCAGGGCACCAATATAAACTAAACAGTAGGGACGTGCAACGTTTCCAACGCAGAATCCAAATGGGCGTATTTTGCCTGTTTTACTTACCAAACCCTCAGTGCAGAAATCCTGCAGCATGCTGTTGTAAAGTCTGCATGACGATTCCTACCTCCACACCTGAAACAGTTGCCCCCAGAACCTAATTGGCTGGATTACAGTCAGTCATTGCACTGTGGGTGTTAAAACACAGATTGAGCTATTAATTTTTCATGTGCTGGTTGGAATTTTTCCATGCCGGGTGGGATTACATCGATGAAAATAATGAAACTTCGATGCCAGATATCCCGCCACTTCGGTGGTAAATATTTTAAGGCAATTTCGGATATCCCTACTTTAGTACTGATCTGATGTTGCGCAGAAGCTCGTGCGTGGGATTCATGAGTAGAAAAGCACATAAAGCCCTGATTCCAATGTTATGACTGCACAGCTCTCCTACAACACAAACTTGTATTCATGTTTGCATCATAACAAAACGGTGATGCAAAGTAGAGAGAGAAAGTGTTTCCGCAAGAAATGTATCTCATTAAACATATATAATCCTTCTGTTGCCTTAGTCACAGTTCTAGCCTTCTATGAAGCCCAACCTCTGTTGCGCCATTACCCAGTTTCATGGGCTGACTGTTCCATTTGCCCACCAAAATTAGACCTGCCACACAAACTGAAACTAGTCTGGCCTTCCACAGGCCCGTGCATCGGCTATGCCTCCTGACTGCATAAATATGGAAACTTGGATGCATCAACTCTAGTAAATCCTACAAGTACTACACTTTACTGATTCATAAACCTTGTAACAATTGTTATTACAGTCCAGTTCATCAGAGATCACTCAAGACCTTCCTCTGTGTACTACATGGTCATGAAAATGGCAGAGGTACACATTATGAATGCCATATAGAATCACAGAACGTGTCTGACAAGTTTGGAGCAATTGCAATGGAGTGGTGAACTCCATAGCTCCACTCTCAGTAACCAGTAGCACATGCAGGTCTCACGGCCACGTGCTCTGCATGAACTCGAGCTGTTTATCTTTGGTTCATTACTCTATAGCAAGACGCAGTTTCCATACTGTAAAACAATATTGCCTATGTGGCTCACTCCAATGCATAATAATAATGTGTTCCCATAGGTGCCACAGCAATGACGGCTTTTAACTACGCGTACTTTTAGGTTTTTATCATCACACTGACACCTCAGAAAGTACCTAATCAGAGATTTCTTAAAATATGTTAATATTGAATGCAAATATCTTTACCAAACTCTGCATAAGCAAGTCACAGCAAGAATGAGTCCCATGTCGCACGGGAGTTTAATAGGTGTAGAGAAATCAGCCTGCTGTAATCGGGATCTATATTAAGTTCTTTGCACTAGAACCAATCCTCTTCCTGGAGATCCAGAGCAGTTAGAATGATGGGCTCTTGGTAGTATCTTGAAATGTCATAAATCTTTAGTATGTTGAGCTCTGAAAGTTGTCAACTGTTGTTTACTATCAAAATAATTGAGAAAAAAAACAGGATAACGTTGGCATGTCAAAATTTGATCAGTTCAAGACTTTTCAGTTGAGTTTGGAAAATGTGCCTTTTATCTCTAAAAACACACGATAATATGACGAGCATGTTTAAGGTTGATCAGTGCCAGATATGGCAATCGGTTGAATCTGTATTAAGTAAAATGGTGTAAAAATAGAACCATTGTGTCATGAATACTTCTGTGTCCTCCAGTCTCAGATTTTTCAAATTCTGTCCCACTTTTTTGACATGCATTTTGTCAGTCTTATGTAAATAAAGACACATCTCGTTCCTCTTTCTGTTACATCGAGGGGAACTCCGTCAGAGGAGGAAACTCATCCATATCTAGTGTTCTAAACACGTGACACCTTTCTAGAGAATACATGACAACGAAGCATAATGAACTTGCTGAGCTGTTTATAGAGATTATTTGCATTGTGTGGCCAAATGCAAGCAACAGATCCAAGTTTACATTGGTTAGGCTACACTATTTCGTTCTAGAACACATTTCCAACTGAGCACTTGTAATTAGAATACAAACCAAAGATGTTTACTTGGGCGAATACAGTCTTTCAGGGAAAACCCAGGTGGAAAAGCTGATTTGTTCATTGTTTTTGGAACATAGACGAACAGAAGTTCCTTATTAGATGAATTTGCTTCATAGTGTCTCTTTGGGCACCTGTGCAACCAATGCAGGCATGTTGATTTATCAGGTGTGTAGTTCCCAGACCATAATAATGCTGAATGACAGACCCATCGGCACCTGAAAGAATTACCTGGGTATCCAAGAGATCATCTTGGCCATCATATGCCATGATCGGGCAAAACCCTAGTAATTTATATCCACGTGAAGAAGAAATGAAAATCGAGGTACCGTTTTTTGAAAATGCCTTAACATCTTCACACGAGATGGATATAAATCTACAGCTAGAAAAAATGAATTTGGCCTCAACAATTTTGGTCTCCTAATTTTCAGAAATAACTGTAAACATCTCATCAAGAGAATAAGTTATGTGTTCAGGAGCGAAAAGATCCCTCTACATGGAGTCCCAGAATGACTCTGAGGAACAGCATGCCCTCCTTTTCTTCATTCTCAAGCAGAGGCGTAGACAGAATAGATCCTAAGCGGGCAAGGCCCACCCAAAATCTGTAAATGCCCACACAGCAGCACTGTGTGGGTATTTACAGATGTTAATGTCTGTGTGCTGGGCCCAACTACATTACCTTCAGGCCCCTCTTGTTAGACATTCCTGTCAACGCCTCTGTTCTCAAGAGGTTTCTGGACATAGTCCACTTGCAAAAAGATGTCGATCGAAGCCATAGTTGTACGAAGCCAGAAATACCTTTGCAGAAAAGTATTCCAGGTGGGTGTCGATTTGTTTCAAGAGTTCATATTGAGGGACCCAACAGCTATTTCTTTTTACATTAATCAATCTATTCTAAAAGAGGGACAGCACTTCTGGTTTACAAAATCGAAGTGCACAGTGTATTTTTAATTAGAACATAGATTGTTTTGGCATAAAATACCTTCATCATGGACAGGGCGTTTGACAAGTCTACTTATATAACTATGTGGCAGCTGTTTCATGCCTCATTAGCATGTTTTCAATGCCCCTCTCTCTCTGGCGTCTGCAGCATGTACTCAATCACACTATTGCGGGACGTCCCTTGGGGACAGTCAAGACAGAACCATGCTTACAACCTGCTGCCTGACCCAGCAAAGATGCACACCCAAAACGAAGGTTATCACGTAAACCAGCAGTGTCGAGTGGATACTCTTAACCACTCCTCGAATTTACAAAGCTCAGCATTACTAACATACTTTCTATCATAAACTGGTGTATCCAAAAAGGAGAGGAAAGACACCACCGATATTTAAATTGGAATTAAACACGGCAGGTTTAGCACATCCTAGCTTTATATGGAATATAACAGTCAAGTAGTAACTCTTTTGTCGTGGGCACATTCATTGTTAGGGGACTGAGAGCACTGCAACTGGGCTGACGCAAACTGGGGACGTAGAACATACCTGTTTTTACCTTTGTGTCCATTAAGAGGACAAGCACTGATGCAGAGAAGAAGCAGCACTTTAGTATAAAAATGGTCTTGATAGCTTTGTCGGAGGTCCCCGATTCCCTGCAGTCTTCCTTTCTTGACACTGATGCGATTCTGTCAATGTCAAAATGTTTCGCCCGTGAAGAAACCTGGTTGGTTCCAGTGCAAAACACATTTTGTGGATTCCAGTCACGCTGGAGATGTCGTTTGTGATTGGTTGCCTTTTTTTCTTTCTCCTTTTAATGATCGTAGGAAAAGTTCATAATGAACTAATTGTATAGTTTTTCATTGTTCATCTTTATGTATATCTTTTCTTTGCCATGATTTCAGCAGAGAGCCGTCTGCGTGTAATTCGAACCTCCAACCTGGTCATACAATTCTTTGCTCACAGTGCAGCGAGTAGTGCCAGGACAAAATCACTGGATCCTCTGCTCCACACTAAGCACTAGCCTGAAGTGAGTGAAAGCAGGTGAAAGGATACAGGAGGTATATTTTGCACAATCTGAAATAAACGTAGTAGGCGCTTAATTAAAGTCATGGTGCCCAGCACTTGTGCAATTTAATAGTGTGGTGTTCACCTGTTATTCCGCAAGTGGCACTGATAACTTCTCTGGCTTGAAAAAGCATTAGACCCGGCGATTGTCCTCACTTATGTCTGTGGCACATCACTTACCACATCATACATTTGGTCAGCTTCAAGTTCACTAGCGGTCCAACCTAAGCGTGATTCTGGATGGGTATTTGCTCTCATACTAAAGCCATTATGAATTGTTGCTTTAGCTCCGTTTTTCTTTTTTTACTCAACATGCCCCCTCTTTTGCAATACATTTTGGAGGTCATAGGTCAGTAAGCCCCATTGTTTGATAGTTATTTGTTGAGATCGAGCCTCCTAAATGCAGTAAACGGAAAAGCACAGACGCCGAGTTGGTAGCTGCACTAAGCTATTTTGCACTGTCTTGGACCAGTCCTACGGGACCTGCATAGGTTACATGTGAATCACAGACTGTGTCTGAAGGGCTTGCCTTGTCAAGTCTCATAATTCAGTATAACTGTATAAATGACGTCTGGGACTTTCTCGGGGATCGTTCAGACCCTCCATTAAATACCCTCCAGTAAAGCTTCACAATGGTTGGTGATTACTGGTCAGGCACTCTGCAATTTTGTTACACCAATGTTTACGAACGGGTGGAGGAACAAATACGTGCTTGTGAGGTCCTCCAATCTAAAAAGGTCCCACAAATCTGTGTTTCTTTGAAAAAGCAGTATACCTTCTCAACGTCTGCTATTGAGAAGGTATACTGCTCTTTCAACCTCCTCCATTGAAAAGAACTTGAACCCACCAGGAGCCCTTAAAATCAGTAACAAGTCATACAAGGGTGGGGATGCAAATAACTCTTGCACTAAATAATAAGACCGACTCAGGAAGTTGGCCAAATGGCTCATCTGACTGTTTTATTTTCAATTGACTAAAACAGGGAGTTACAACCGTCATCGCACAGCATAAATCTCGAAGCAAACAATCCCTTTATAGCTGAAATGTGTCATACTTGACGTCATACTACGTGGCAAACTCAGAAAACCTATGGGGAGTTGTGGTTGGCGTAGGTTGGGTTGTGATTGGGTCTATACAGTCGGGTGGATAACTTATGCCCACCCCTAGTGCAAGTCATCTTCAACACTTATTAAGTACACAGCATATTATTGGCTCTCAAACTATAAGGCCCTTCGTTATATGGCCCGCTACAATTGGTTACCACGCTTGTAACCTTCTGCTCACTAACAGCACATAAGCTGGTACCCCAGGTGTCAGTGGGTCGATTGACTGTGTCTCCCCACCCAATTAGCCCAACATCTCTCATCACTCATGCCGTCTGCCATTGAGATTGTCTTTGAACTTGGCCTTGCAAAGTATCATTGATCCTAAGAATAAAATGGAGTATAGGCACACTCTTATCACAGTTCAGGTCTGTGCGCCAAACTCCTATTTCCATCCTCAACTCACATGACAGGAGACCATATTTAGGCCTGTTTTGCAGAATTTAATTGTCTTGAATTAATAAACTTGGCACTTATGGTGCTCTTTCTTGCACCTTAAAAAGGGCTGATTCAGCTTCTCACGTTCACTGTTCTCCAAGGATAGATAACCGGTTCTTGGCTGCTCCATCCTTTAACACCAGGCCATACTGCTATTTCAGATCTTTCCTCGATCTTCAGCTGCTTTCTTGCTGCGACGCAGCTTTCCTGATCCTTCTTTCTTAATGGGTCTGATCTTACTAAATATGTGACATCGATGTCCACAATTCTATATAATGGCGGCACCGCCTGCAGTCTATTCACTACGTATAGCCAGCCTTTAAGATCACTTAGTCGACTTGCGTTGCTGCATCTGTACAGTTATGAAACGGCTTGCATTTTCAGCAGTGCTCTTCACACGTGCAATCTTCATTCCGCATATGCAAGCATACTCGATGCTTTACTTGGTCATCAGATTCTGAGGTCTATGCATCTTCTCCTTCAACCACTCTTCTTGTGATGTCACCAGCCTCTTTCACTCCTTCTCATATTCTTTATCATCTCTATGAGGGTACATCATATAGGGTCTTCTCAATGGATACCTTTTCTCAAAGACTCTCCTTGGAATAGGCAACATGACTGGCGTTGTGCATGTCGCAATTTCCGGCTTCCAACTTATAGGCAAGATGGGGGGGGGGCGGGGCTTCCTGCAGAGGCATTCTGCTGCTCCTCTATAAACTGCTGCCTGATATCCCCAGTTTACAAACCCTATATGTGCTCAAGTTAAGTCAAGTTAAAGTAGTTGTCTTGATGCCATTAGTATGCCATTTCGCTTGGGGCAGAGCTAAAAGCTAATGTTTACCAACCTATATGTAGGATTTAATCAGGAGCCAAACAGTTGGTCTGCAATCACTGTTTAATACACATTTGTCTGCAGATCAGTGTACTCCGTGCATGTAAACCTGCTCATTGAGCGGGCCCAGGAGGAAGACCTTCTTGAACACGTGCACACACTACTGCGTGTACCTTTTCATCCGTTACACCAGAGAAACTCTGTGTGGGAAAGGAATGATGGGTGGACCTTTTATCTTTGAGACAGGTTTATTTATTTTTAAAAAAGTTTTCATGAATTGCATGGTTACACAGACTTCTTTTGGGAGAATAATAAGACAAATGGAGCACGTTTTCCTTTTAGGTCACGCACAGAGTTAGGGTTTTTGTATGGTTTGGAATGTTGTTACCATAGTTTAGAGCAGTGCTCTCAAAAACGCGTGTGTTATTTATGATGAAATGACTTCTGCCCTGCAGGAGTACAAGGATGAGTAGTGGCTCACGCACCTACTCGGCCCTCACACTGCTACAAAACGAGAGTAAGGCCAATCATAAAGGTAAAACGGACACAGTTAAGAGATTAAGAGATGTACATCCTTTGCTT
Organism: Ambystoma mexicanum; assembly: GCF_040938575.1. Lineage (NCBI taxonomy): Eukaryota > Metazoa > Chordata > Amphibia > Caudata > Ambystomatidae > Ambystoma > Ambystoma mexicanum. The sequence goes on along the minus strand of NC_090937.1, from coordinate 760,083,378 downwards.
GTTGTGGTAACATGGGCCGAGAGAAGGCTATACTCTTAAGAGGAGGGGGGGTGGGAGCTGGGGGGTAGGGGGAATGTTTGTGTGTGTGTTTGTGTGTGTGTTTGTGTATTTGAGCCAAGTCACACATTCCACAACTCCACCTAGTAGCCATTGCCGGAAGTTCACCTCCAGTTCTGAGCCACAACACCAAGGCACTGTGGGTATGCAAATGACCCCAAATGCAAACCTTTCCTCCTGGAAATTGTCTTTGTCTAAGAGGGCAGTGCTGCTTTATACATAGCTTAAGGCTAATTTGCATACCAACACATTTATTTATTTGTATAGCGCACTTACAGCCCAGAGGCATTGAGGCGCTGTTATATGAGATTTTGTAAGAAGTTTTGATTAAGTGGTTCACATGCGACCATGAGGTCTCTTGGTTATAAGCAAATGGTACATTGGTTATAGATAATTACATATAGAGCAGGTGAGTTCAAAGATACATACAGAGATGCAATCATTATTACATAGTTATCATTCACAGTATTCAAACAGAAAGCTTGGTTTTAATTGTTTTGTGCAATGCTTTGTGGGACTCAATCATTCTTAGGTGCATGGTAATCACAGTGGGAGACGGCCATTGTGGGGAAAACTAGAGCCGCCAGCATGGACTCTTCTTGTCTTAGGAGTGAGAATCATTTTGGAGTAACCCTTCCTAAGAGGTCTTGTGGCGGTGTGCTTTACAATTCTTTGAACAAGCTACGGGGGTGAAAGATCATGGAGGCATTTGTGTGAGGGAGAGGGTTTTAAAGATGATTCTCTCTTTGACAGGGAGCCAGTGGGTCTGCCTTCTTACTTTGGAGATGTGGTCTTTCCTTGAAGTTCCGGTGGCCTCCCTAAGGGCGTTGTTTTGAACCAATTGGAGGTTGGCCAGTTTTTTGCAGGAGTTCCCTACGAGGAGGGCATTGCAATAGTCAAACCTTGATCCAATTATTGCCCGGGCGTGATAATCAGCATCTGGCTGCGTTAAGAACATTAGAGTAATAGGCTGACGAGAAAGCAATGTCATTCACTTGTCTAGGTAAACTATAAGTGTCTTGACGTTATGGGATACCTTGATGGGAATATTTTCAATGGGGAATGAAATGTACTGTTGATCAAGGTTGCCCAAGGTAGTGGGCGAACCGATGAGCAGACGTTCAGTTTTCTCACTATTGAGGCATAGCCAATTATCCGCCATCCAGGATTGGATAGTAGAGTAGATGTTGGTGAGAGTGTTCATATCTGCCTTATAGTCCCCAGTGAGTGGGATTAGTACCTGTGCGTCATCTGCATAATTAGTATATGAGATGCGCAGGGAGTCAAGGATACTGAACAAAGGCCTCGTGAAGAGGTTGTAAAGCATGGGCGCTATGCAGGAACCTTGTGGAACTCCGCATTTGATGTGGTTCGGGGTGGCACAAGCCGAGTCGGAGAAGACTTTCATGGCCCTCTCTTGGAGAAAGGAAGTGATCCAGTGATCCAGTCACAAGCGTTGGGAGAGAAGTTGGCCGCAGTTGCGAGATGGTGGCAGAGAGTGTTATGATCCACCAAGTCGAACGCTGCAGATAAATCAAGGAGCAGAAGGAGCGCAGGTTTGCCTGTGTCTCTAAGATCGTCCATTTGATTTTTCAAGTCTAAGAGAGCCGTTTTGGTGCCATGTCGAGGGCGGAAGCCAGATGGCCACGGGCCAAGGAGACGGTTTGCTTCCAGGTATTCTCGGACTTGCAGGTAGGCAGCTTTGTCCAAAATTGTTAGTAGGAAAGGGACGGTGGTGATGGGCCTGTAGTTCCCTGGAACCGTTGGTTCAAGGGACGGTTTTTAAAGGAGCGGGCGTATCCAAACTTCCTTAAGTCCAGTAGGAACGTGGCCTGCTTGAAAGGATGAGTTAATGAAGGTGTTTAGGAAGGGGGCAAGGATATGTGCAGAGTCTTTGATAAATTGAGCTGGGCAGGCATCCCCCTTGCAGTTTTAAGTATGTTATAAAAGAACAATTATTTTATATTAACTAAACAAATCATCTGCAATAATGCCTAAATAGAAAAACATTATACAAAACCCACCCCTGTGGAAGGAATCAAAATATGCAGAGATAGAAGGATGAATCGGAAGCACTCAGGGTAGTGAAACATGGGGGAAAAGCAAGTAACAATCACAATGTTCTCAAGGATATGTTCTTGTGCAAAAAGGAATCTAACCAGTCTCTACGGCCCAAAGATGGACCATGGGGCGGTTATTAGTAAGTAATACCTTTCATTGTTCTTGGCGGTTTGACAGTGTTGAACCAAGCTTCTCAGTACTGTATATGCGGTTCGAATCAGGCTTAAATGCAACAGTTGCATTGCTCCAGACAGGGAGTAGGTGTTGAGCTGAAGTTAGTTGCAGTTCGAAGAAGTGTGGTATGTGAGGGCCACCAGTCTAGGCGGCCAGTCCAAGGTGGCAATTGGGGGCCTTTGTCCGATGAGGCCACCAAGGTCAGTTTGACTTTTGATGAAGATCGGCAGTAAAGATGCTGGTGATTTGGAAAGCGGTTTGAAGCGGTGTTCAATGACATGCAGATCTCGAGGGCCACCAGGGTTGGTTCAATGGCTAAGATGCTAGTGACGAGATGCGCAGTTCAAGTTTGGCGGTCCGGTACAGTGTTCAACGTTCGCGGTTCAATGGGCAGGAGGCATGCAAGAATGGCTTCTTTAAAGTGGGACCTCGAAGATACTGAACTTTCCGGATTTTACACAGGGGGTTCAAAAACAGAGGAGATCCTTCCATGCGGTTTGGTGGAAGCTAGGAACTTTTGAAAAACATGTTTTTCCTGGCCAAGTTGAAGGTCTTAGCGGATGGGAAGGAGATTTATTTTCACGTCCGCACAAGAGATGTGGGATTGGTTGGAGTCCAGACCACCCATAGGCCCAGAATAGGAAACATTGAGTGAAATTACAGGGGAAACCCAAGCTGCAAGGGCCTGAACTTAGAGGACCTTACGGAAACTCTCTGGTGGTGTGCCACTGAAATCTGCATCTGTAAAACTGTCTAATAGTGTATGGGGGTTTGGAATTGAGACCTATGATTTCAGGTACTGGGGGACATGGCAAGGTCTTTAAGACTACGACGAAGCTGTTGATTTAGGGAATGCAGGTTGAAAAATTAAGGTTTTAATTTTACTTGTAGAAAAAATTGAGAGGAGATGGGGAGGGTTGGAATTGTGAGGAGAAGGCCAATGTATTTGAAGAAGTTGCTGGGATGATGAATTATGGCCTTTATTCTCCTGGTTCTCCCAAACCAACGGTTCTGAGATTTCGGTCCAGTTGACTGGCGACTCTCGAATTGGTGGGTAGTCAATGGGTGGGAGCGATCCATAGGGGTTGAGGGATACCTGGGGTCTATTTGTGGGAGGGACTGTTGGATGGAGGGTGGGCTTTGTTGCGGGGGGAGGTGAGACACTCATGAGGGAAGACAGAATGGAAGTTGAGACTTGGGCAGGAGGGATGAGAGGGGAATATTGGAGTATTGCTATTATTGGTTGTGTTGCAGTATGAACATTCTGAGGCAATGTGTTGGAAGTATTGATAGTACAGAACAAGGTTAGGAGGTCTCATGTAAACATTTGTATAGATGGGAATTGTCAAGATGAAAATAATCACTGGGAATGTTAGGGCGTTGAGCAACAACATGAAGAGACAGATGGTAGAGAAACTGTTGAAACGCTGGGGTGTACATGTGGCGCTGCTGCAAGGAATTGCACCTTAAGAAGGCAGAAATAGAGGATGTGCGGAAGAACTGGGGTGGGACAGTGTTTGGTACAGACTACACATATGCACGGGGGTGGTCCTTGTTTGGATAGCGAAGGGAATCCTGATACAGGGGTCTCCAATGGGGGACTGTTTATCCCAGGAATTAAGGAAATATCTTGAATTACAGAAAAGTGTTGAATAGGTTTGAATATCACAGGGACGGTGATAAAGCAGGCCTTCTGTTAGCATGGGTCATCCACCAACAACATCCGAGAACTGAGATAACCCAAATCTATGACACAGCGGGCAAGTTAACATACACGCAACGGGGGATCAATTATGTTTTTCAGGATTATTACCGGTCTTTATACTCCAGTGAAGGCACCTTTTTGGAAAGTGACGCTTTGGATATGTTAATCTTGGTGGAAATTGCTGAAGCTAACTGGTTCAGTTTGGGGTGAATTATAGGCTCCAATTACAGAAGAGGAAATATTACGGGCACTAACATCTATGCATAATACTAAATCCCAAGGGAACGATTGTCTCCCAGTAAAGTTTTTTAAAACGTTTGCTTATACTCTGGTTCCCAGGTTGAAGGCAATACTTGAGTATGCTGGTAGTAAGAGGATTCTCCCGAATCCATTTAGGATGCAATAATTACTGTATTGGTGAAACTACACAAGGATTGGAGATGTTGTGATTCTTACCGACCCATCTGTGACAAATCATCTTCCGGGGCACCAGTGGTCCAGGGATGAGTATCGGTTCCTAAACCATCGATCAACCCCACACCTCTAGTACACCAGAAGCGATCTGAACAGATTGAAATACAAGTAAATTATAAAACCACCTTGTCCAATTTTCGTAACGTGGATGGAACGGCAGGCTTATCTCTGCAAGATCGTGGATCGTTGGTTAGTTGCAACACAGTGAAAATACAACTATTACCCAATGATAAAAGGGACCGTCCAGTCAACGTTGTATACAAATATCCACTTTATTATTACTACAGCAGACAGTTCTAGGACACTACAATTACAACCTATACTGTAAAGGAATGGACAGTTTCACGAAGGAAAGGGATGCACTCTGGATAATGACAGGAGGGTAGTTGGTAAATTAATCAGTCTTACTGTTCCAGATTATTTGGTTTCAACACCAAAGGGGCAAAGGGTTGTTACTGTCTCAAGGGGCCTTCAGAGAAAGGACCAGGGGGGCAGAACCATAATGTACCTGGTGCTGAAGAGGTTCTTGGTGCTCGACAGCATTGAGATGGTTCCAGGGTGCTTTGCAACCCATGAGACAGAATTTGTGGTGGTAGACAACTGCAGGTACCAGGTGGCAGGCAGTTCGGCAAGCGAGGCTGGACGGACATCTTTAGACTGTCCGGAGCGCCGGCTCGGGTCAAGAATCGTTGTCTCTGTTCTGGTTGGTGGATCTGGAATGCTGGTTGAGGAGTCTCGAATGGCTCTGGTGCCGACGGCGTGACAACAGTCAGCCGTGCAGCCGGATTCGGTTCAAGGACTCGACTGTCTCAACATTGTCCTTTAAAAAGATGCATGCTGGACGACGCTTGTGTGGCACCCCAGCTTCTTCGCACGTCTCGTGTCCTTTCAGGGCAGACAGCCCAAAGGTCAGGAGGGTGTTAGCAGGCAACAGCCTTGTCCTTTATCCAGAGACTCTCTGGCACTTCCCACCCAGGAAGCTTGCTGTCAGAAGCTAGCAGGGCACACTGTGTGCTGGCTGGGTAACGGTTCTGGAGCTGCTGGACAGGTCCTCTGAGTCCAGTATCTCGCTCTGTTCCCTGGGAGAGGTTTAGGGGAGGGATCTTGCTTTCCTCTTGGAGCTTCTGGCCTTCCTTCCCTGGCGGAAGATGCAAGATAGAGTGAACCTTCAACTCGGGTCTAAATGAGTCTTCCTTCTTACTCCTTGCAAAGTCTTCAGATGATCTGATCAGTGGGGGGCTCAACCCTCTCTTAAAGCCAAACGAGCCCCAGTGATTGGCGCAGGCTAAGCCCACCTTAATGAACCAATCCTTGGTCCCTACCAACAATCTTCAGTGATGCTTCAGGTCAGAATCGGAGCGCTTGGCAACCGACAGGGGAAGGATGACAACATATACTTCCAAGTCCCACCCATTTTACGGTCTGATGTACATAAAATTGTCTCCCTAATTAACTGAACATTATGCGGCCCTTGGTCACAATATGGGCCGCCTTTGAAGTAGGGTGTTGCAGGCAGACTTTCGTCTCCTACAATTCACATACTTCCCTGCTCTGAAAGGAGTGGTCCAAACAGGACATTCACTGCACTTTCATACCAAGGATGGGTGTTAGTACCAAGTTGACACATTGCATTACAAAGAGGTGTGGGTCTCTGGTCTCCATTGTCACTTCCTGCACCCAGGCCTTCCCTGAGGCCTACTAATTAACATTCTTCAGTATTCGCCGCCACCAGCAAGGTGTAACAATGGATATGCTAATCAATGGGACTTTGAAACGCTAATAAGGCTGCCCACGGCCAGAGGCTTTTGATGTACCCACAGTTGTCAGGTGTCAGCTACACATGACTAGGGAGGACGGCGCTGGTAAACTGTGTCCTCCCAGAGTACATGACTATTTTTCTGCTGTGTGGTGAGCGTGGGAAATATGTGCGGGAATGGCCCCACATATTTCCCGGAGGTTGATCTCCCATCATTCATTCTTTTAAATAAACAAAGTCAAAATTCCCAGGCGAGCGCACTCTCCCTGTGCAGATGGTCTAATTCCTCACACCATCTCTCTAATAAACGTGGATGCTAAGATTGGGGAATGTGATTGCGATACGTTTGGGGACGGTAGTGGTGGATTTAGTGCATCTGGCCAAGTGCGGTTTTGTGGGAGGGAGAAATACATTGATGAACTTGAGGAGATTGCATCATTTATTGGACAGAGTCAAATCCATGGATGAAGATCTGGTATTGGCATCTTTAGATGCAGTTAAGGCTTTCGATTCTTTGGAGTGGCTGTAGCTCTTCTTGGTATTGGAAAGTGTTGGGTTTGGAAAAAATATTCAGAGGTGGATTGGGTTGCTATAGAATGCTCCAATGACCAGAGTTAAAACGGGTTCCTGGGTCTCCTCCTGATGGGTTTGGAAAGGGGTACGAGGCAGGGTTTTCCAATGTCACCACTTTTTGTTTATATTGGTGCTAGAGCCACTGGCTGGATATTTTCAACATTATATACTGGAGACTGGTATACTGACAGTTACAGAATATCATTATATGTGGATGATGTCCTGCTGTATATATGTAATTATTTTCATAACGTTCTGATTATATTGGAAGCATTGCATAATTTTCGGATATTTTCAGGTTTTCAAGTCAATAAGAACAAGTTGATACTCTTTCCAATGATATGATATGGCATTTATAACGCGCTTATGCTATACACAAGTGTCTCAATGGCAAAACTAAGAGAGATGGATAGGGAAGCTTTACCAGACTGGGATATCGGATGGGAATTGGAATCCTTTAAGTATCTAGGTATTCAAATCTTCCATGATGTAGGAGATATATTTCTCTACAATACAGGCAGGGCTTTGACAGGCATCAGTGATGCAAGAGTTTTGGAAGTCTATACCATTGTCAATGATAGGGAGAATTGCGTAATGTTAAATGGTTATTTTGCTGAGATTATTTTTTTTTTCGCGAATATCCCCTACTTGGATGCTGGATACTAACATAGTGGAATTACTTTTGGGGTCACGAAGATGTCAGGTAGCTTTAGGAATGTTGTGTAGACTATATCATGAAGGAGGGCTGGCACTTACGGATTTTGAGTTTTATGTATTAGCTGCGCAAATGCAACATGGGATTAGATGGAATGTGTTACCGGATGGGGGGGGAACTATGCAAATTAATCATAGGTATACCGAGTTACAGACAAAGTGTGGAATTGTTGGGGGATCCAATGGGTGGAAGAGGGAATATGCTTATAGTCACTGTTTTGCTGTCGGTGTGGAAGAGTTTAATATTGAAATTTCGATTGGCAGCTGGTTATGGTCCGGATTTGCTGTTGAGTTTTGAAAAAGGCATATTCGATATGCTAATGGACATGGGTCTGTCTAAGTTACAGGCTAAACGTTGTAGGACAATGGGAGCCTTCTTTAGAGATGGGATCCTACTTACATTTCAACAATGGTCGCAGGCCAGGATTGCTTGGAAAATGGCTGAAATATGGGTGAGCATTCCGGAGGAGCCGGAACCAAGGGCTATGTTACAAGCTCTTCTTGCAATAGGTTATGGAAAATAATTCGTTTCTCGTATTTATGGAATGCTGGGGACTGGAAGACTGTGTTGTTGAAAGTAAGACAAATGGGAAAGAGATATGGAATGTTCGATAACGGATATGGATTGGGTAGGGATCTGGGAACTTGTAAAGGTGATGTCAAGAAATGCTAGTTTCAAAGTGGTCTTGTACCATTTTTTACATAGTGAATATGATCCGGCAAAGTAAGATATTGTGAATGCGTAGTTACCTCATAACTGTCCGAGATGTGGTGAAAACAAGGCCGATTTTTGGCATGCGGTATAGGAGTGCGGTATAGTTCAGTCTTATTGGAAAGCGGTTGTGGACAGAATTAATATTTTGCTTCATAGTTCAATGAAATGTATGCCCATGATATGCCCTCTTGGGAGGGTGCCAAGGGGTAAGAGGGCAAAAAGTAGGAAAACGATAATGCAGTTGTTAGCAAAAAGGAGGATTGCGATAATGTGGAAAAGCTCGAGGGACTGCTTCTCTAACGTTGGGTGGGGTTTGTGGAGATGGCAATATTGCAGAATAGTGTTGAACTGAAATCGGAAGAGGGCATTGTTTTGGATTGGGGACAATTGTTGAATATTCTAACAACTTCTCCGGATCTGAAACCACCATGAGGTATGATGCCTGCTCTGACGAGTTGAATATGTGGACAATTTAATCTGTATAGTTATGTGGTTTCATAGATTTTATTTTTATAGATGAAAATAAATGCTCTATGTTGGGGGGAGGATATTGAATGGTGATGAAGGGAACCAATGTGCTTTGAAAAGTAACATTTTATGTAAAGGTGATTTTTTGTTGTACTGTTAGTATTTGTTTTACTCAGAATTCAACTTGCATTCAATTAAAAAATGTATTTTAAAAAAAAGTTTACAACTGCCACCAGGATAGTGACTCTCATGGTTATGGGGTTTTGGAAAAGTGGTTCATGTCTTAAATGCAGAAACTGTGCTGAAGTGACTTGGTGTCACTGCTGCTGTCAAGTGGGCACTTGTGACCCCTGGACCTGCCCTGTGCCATTGACGAGCAAGTGCTGCTGATCAGGATACTCATCCAGCATTGTGCAGGTGTTTTTAGCATGTAGTTTATGAAAAGGGAGATCTGGTTAGAGCACCCTTTCTGTGATGGAATTACCCTCATCATGTTGCCAATTAATGCAAATTATTTTTAAAAAGCCAGGGCTAGTACACCCTTGCCAGATGGCAATTACTCACAATATGCTGAGCATTCCGATAGTACTGCCACCTACTTCTCGTGCCATCCAAATTTCCATTGACGTTTTCATCTTTCATGACCATGAATCAAAGCACTTGCCTGTGAGATGTGGTGCTGGTACCAGTTTGCACTTTTGGTTCCTATTATTTCTCTAGCTGTAAAAAAAAAAAAAAAAATATATATATATATATATATATATATATATATATATATATATATATATATCCTTTGAAACAGTACAGCCAAAACCTATTTTACAAACCTGTAATTTGAAGTGGAAAGCACAAAGCAAATAGTTACATACCATCTGCGAATATCTGTGTTCATCCTGCAGATATTAATAATAATAATCATTTTCCATTCATATAGTGCTATGAATCCTCAGGCATCTGAGCGCTGCTTATTATTGCCCGTAGTGTTCATTTATCGACCTCGGAAGGATGATGAAAGGCTGAGTTTGGCACTGCCGGGATTCGACCCTCTGCACGGACGTCAAAGCGAGCGCTCTACTCGCTGTGCTATTTAACCGGCTAGATCAAGTCCAAGCTCGGCATTGCCGACTTACCTTTGTCACTCTCCATGGTAGCTAGTCTGAGTATCCTGTAAAGTGAGTAATAATGCATGTTACAAAATGGAGATATCACTATATACATACTTATTATCATTCAAAATAAATTCTCTGACTTCTTTGGTGTGCATTTGTGTTTTTAATGGACACTTTCCTCTGCCACGCATCTCCCCTCACCAAGCAGGTCTTCACATGCTTCTCGGCTGTGCTGCAGACTGTCTTTTTGGTTGGTAGGCAAACCACTCGTCCAGGCCTTGTTAAAGATCTGCATACTGCATCAAGAGGTGCGGTAGAGCATCTGGTTTTTCTCTGATGGTACCCACTTGTTCTGTTCAATTACAGATATGATTCTAAGCCAATATAAAAATGTGAGTGGTAAAAGCCAGTGCACCGCAAGTCATTTAAATTCTTGCCATTCGCAGTGAAAAGCCAGACCCAATCAAATCCCACTGTTAGGATAGCTCAGGGCAACGCGTTCGCCTTGGGTCCGCGCTTAGAAACTTCTGGGTATAAAGCGCGAAATAAATAAATAAACAATTACAATGTACCACATTGTATGAAATCCCATGGAGCCAGTTTAAGTCCTTCAGAGGAACAGTATCCCCCAGAGCTCTTCAAGTCCATAGTGCACATTGCCTACATGTGCTTCAAGGCTTGGAATACTGGGCCCTTCAATTCCTCCTCCTTCCAGTCATCCGTACGTGTGTGTTTGGGGGAAGAGTGCATGACTTGCACACCCATGTCATCTCTCGCCACTTACGCAAATTCCCAACCGGCTAATGAATTTGAGATGGGAGAAGACCACTTGAGTATCGTCAGCAAATTATATGAAAAGACAAAGTAGTAGATGGAGTTGCCGATAAGAGGATAGGACCAATCATACACTCTTGTGCAACCCTTTATGGGAGTGGCTGGTGTAGGGGTTCAGGTGTTCTTGGAAATACAAATGTCGTGTTCGGCCAGGTAGGAGGCAACCTTAAAGAGGACAGTGCCCTGAAAGCCAAAGTGTGAGGGAGTCTGAAGGAGGAAGGGATGAAAAACTGTGTCGGAGGTGGGTCGGTAGATTAAGGAGTATGAGGACCTAATATAATGCAGTAGTATTCAAAGTAAGATCAAAAGAAAGATTTTAGGTTTTGCATACCTGAACTAATGGCACGGCTGTCTGTTTTGCATTAAAGCAGAAACTCTTGTATAATGGTACCTTGTGGAATGACGTAGGGCTCCTGTTTCAGAAGTTGAAACCATGATTGGTGCCACCAATAGTACATCATTCAGAAGGTCAGTGAGTCGTGCAGCTAGAAGCCTACATTCAAGGGTGTTAATCAGTAGAGAGCATTACTCCTGTAAAGAAATTGTGTTTCTGGGAAAGTCATCAGTTCATATTCAGCGATATTTGAGACATGTCTGGTTGGTGCCAAATAAAAAGGCTGCGCTGTTTTAATTGATACATGGAACAATTTAGGACGAGGAGTTTAGTTTAATTAATGGATAATGTCTATCACGCTTCATACCGGAGACCAATTTCTAAGCCCAGAACTGGGATTAAAATTTGTGTTGCCCTTGAGCTATCCTCCTGCTCCCTGGACAAAAGAAAGTACAGTCACTTCTAACCAAGTTTGATAATGGAGAGACATTGGGGCAAGAGCATTGGGTACTTTGGGTAAATTATACATGTTTGCATTTATACTGCAGAGGTTCGTGCAGAGCTGCCAATAAGGTTGAGAACCCAGTGCCCATAGCATCTTGCCCAAGGTCACACACACATTGTTGCCCAAAAACAGACCATTACAGCTCCTCACCAGACGGTGGGAGCCAGTGACTGCATGCATCTCTTAATTGCTAATGGTGTATATTTACATTCTCAATTACACAGGCAATCGTTGTAAGCCCTGTCCACTCCTGCACTCTGCTGTTAACTAGAGACAGCATAAATGCCTCCAGTCACCACCCTTTGCCACATGCGCACGATGAGAGGTACGTCTCTGGTTAAATCGGGCCAGCCTATTGTGAGCATAGCTCTCAACTCACACGCTTTTGGTGGGTGTCACCCGCCTTGTAAAGGGCTGACTCACACGCCAAGCCTCCTACACGCCCATTCATTCCAATGGGCATCTCACCCGCCAAAAACAAAATTGGGTGATTTCACCCGCCTTTGCAACACAAATGGTTGAGAGCTATGTGTGAGGCATGGAAATAATTGAAACCTGTCCTGCACAGCCAATGCCAAATCGGGTTGATGTGCCTCACCCTGCCAAATGAGTGTAGCACGCCGCGCTACCGTTTGTTTTTCGGGAGGCGTCAGACTTGTTCATGTTGGGTTATGTAAACCCTGTGCAAGCCTGGATCTTTGGCTTCCGAGGAGTAATTCTAAATAGTGAAAGGATCTACGGTTGCGCCAGATGGGCGACCCTGAAGTATGCAACACTTTAAAGAATAACCCCTGGGAAAATTCCACTCGCTCCAACGAGTGAACAAGGAGCACAGCAGCGCTTCCGGCGTGAGATCCCATGGGGTGGATGGGCTGAATGGTCTTCGCGCACTGTGACCTCTGTGTGCTCATCCCTCAGCCCATCCTGTGCCACACCAGGCCTCTGTCCTCCCCAATACTCATGCTTTCAATCCGAACCCGTCCTCATATCCTTTGCTGTGTACCCTTGATCCCAACCTCCCATCATGCACTCAGCTTCCAGTATCCCCTGTATCCTTCTATATCCCAGTATACCAGGTGTGTCCATCCTTCCCGCTGTCAGTCCCTCGTCCTGCGGGTGGCCGCCCCTCGGGCCCATTTGCTTGCCCCTGCAGAGTAACTAAATGATCTCTGTACCGATCATTCCCTGTATGCTTCGCCTTGCTTTCATGTGCTCTGGACTCTGGTCCTTCTTGTGCACCTAGCAATTCCCCTAGCTCTCTCCCTGTGCTGTGCCCGCAGCTCCGCACGTGGTCTACCGTGCCCTCCCTCTGCTGTGGCATCACCCCTCCGCTATGCCCTATTCGCTTGCTGTGTGTACCCCCTCGCTGTGTGACCGGTCCCCGGCGCACCTCCACCCTCCGTATGGTCCGCCCCGGCCCTGCGCGTGCTGAGCCGGACTGCACCACTGCAGCTGCATCGGGAGGGAGGCTGTAATCCGAGCCCTGTGCGCTCAGCGCGGCAGTGACAGGCTCCGTCTCCTCCAATGGCCCGCCTACTCCCCGGGTTTCTCCGCGCACACGGTGCCTGCGCTGGAGTGAGCGGGCTGCTTGGCTCTCACCGTGCTCCCCCTGGCCGGCTCTGACGTGCCCGAGCATGTCCACTGCACACCCTTGGACAGACCTACCTGGGCAGGGCGCGCACGGCCGGTCACCCACACACCGGGACTGCTGCCCCCTCTGAGGGACACCTGCGGCCACCATGGGCTTCTACGGCACCCTCAAGATGATCTTCTACAAAGTAAGTGCCTTGCCTGCCTGGGAATCGCCGCGCGTGGAGATGGGTACACCCCACCCCAGTACACGGTTTCCCCGGCCCCTCCAGGCTCGAAATCCACACGCGCAAAATGCGGTTCCGAAACTGGGATCAGAGCGCTGTGCATCAAAGGACGTAATGTTCAGTTGTGCCGTTTATTTGGGCGAAAATCCTGGTTCCTGCCATAAGGATTATGTTTGCTGCTACGATTGTGGTTTCGAGGTTAACTGGTGATGGGTGTGCACAGACAAAACATGCATTCCTGTAAATCGAGGTGGTGCAGGGATCGGACCCCATGGCCGGATTCCTGGGCTGGAGGAGGGGCTGGGCTGTAGGGCTTTGCTGTATGAGTCGTGCCCCCCTGTTACCGACTACCTGTTCCTTAGCTGTTGGGGATTCCCGGAATGTTAATTGCCAGGGGAGCAGGATGTGGGTATTAAGGCACCCTCCTCGCTGCGTTGCACCCTTCAACGCCAGGCAACCTTTCCCCAAACCAACTGCATGGCATCAGATCACGCTCAAGCAAGCGTATCCGGGGTGTCCCAGAGATGACCAAACACACGCACCCGTTCACAGACCTTCATGGCGTGATGATTCGCAGCTCAGTGCTTTTCGCCCGCGCACTGCCTGTTCTGGATCCTTGCTAGCAGTTCGTATGTTGATGGCAGTAAAATATTTGTAAAAATGCAGGCATTTTACACTCCCATTAACGCAGCCATTCAATTGTCCGAAAACACACGTGGACCCCCTTGCCTGTCTGCATTATTAAAGTCTCATATTTGGGGAGATCCCCCTTGTGGACGTCCACGTGAATCGGATTGTGGTGCTCATTTGTCTAGACATTGTAAAATGGAATAATGGGTCTCCGAGTGACACTTTCCTCCGATTCGGGTGCAAGTCGCTTTTCCACCCGAACCCGCAGATCCTAGTTTTTTTTTCTTTATAGAGGGGGTGGGTTGACTTTTCCCTGCCTGTTGTTAATGAGTGACCTTTTGTTCCTTCTGCTGCCCTGTGGGGCACTGCTTTGGGCTATGAAAACAAGCCATGGTTCAGCGTGTGCAAGCGGGAGCAGATAACCAGACTGCATGTATATACCGAGACGTGGCTCCCTTTAGCAGGCATGCCGAACAATCTCGTACTTTTGAATCCCCCTGCCTCCTCCCACCCCACCCCCCCCCCCAGTTTGATAGCTAGAAATGCAGGGCTACTTCTGCAGTTCTAGTGGAATGCTGCATTTTATTGTTGAGCATAACCCCCCAACATCCGGATATATGCATATATTAGCACATTGTCTGAAGTCAATATTTCGTGTTACTTGTGTGTCCCCCTTTGGGCTCTGTTCGGAAGGCTGCCTGTGCTGCGCCCGCTATAGTTAGACCGACTTGCCTGCTGGCTAGTGCTCTCATGATGTGGTGTTGTGCGCTCACAGCCTCAGCATCATATGTAAGGCAAATGATAGAAGCTGCTTGTAGCCAAAATCTAATGTTGTTATTGGTGTATTAAAAGCTCTGGGCTACCTGCATCTCCGAGAGCTGCTCGTTCATTAGCCCCCATATGTGGACTGTTACCACGGGGAGGCGAGGGCGCTCTCTTGCCTACTGATGTTTTGGAACCGTTTCCCTCAATAAAGAGTAGACTCGCATCATCTCCAGTGTTTCCATACGGCTGCCTTTAATACGTGACACATTGTTTTAAGCAGCAGTTGCCGGTCATATGGGGGTTGTTACTAATTACAAAATTGTAAGCGGGCAGTAATGCATGTACAGGTCGAAACATGTCACAGTCTCTCCTTTCATTTGAAGTGTGTTGGCTCGTATGTCGAGGACTTCCAGACCGCACAAGGATGCTGCAGGCACCAATGAGAATGACACATAACCCAACTATTCGGAACAGCTGCAATCACATATTGGTCCCACCCCATCTCCACGTTCACAGCCTTTGGGGAGACTTGGGTTCATTCGTGGTTGTACCTGGCAGGCCGGACAGAACCAGCTGCATGCTCAAATGAAAGGAAAACTGTAATATTTGACTTTCTGTCACTCAAATGGCTCCCTCTGGCAGTCTTAGTAATGTCTTCCTTCCCTTTTTCTCCCCCCTCCAGATGAAGAGAAAGTTGGACCATGGCTCGGAGGTCCGTTCTTTCTCTTTGGGAAAGAAACCCTGCAAAGGTTCGGAGTACACCAGGTAATTATTCAACCATTCATCACCTGCTTGTGCTTCTACTGCTCCCCCCGTTTCCTGAGATGCAACGGGCCTTGTCCCCCCATGAACACTGTACTGCCCTCATCCCTCCTGCCGCAGATGCAGGGTTCCCTGGCAGCAGCTCAATGGGTGCCATGCTTCATCTTGGCGCTCTGCGCCTCACACAGCAAGAGCAGCAGTTGTCCGTAGCCCTCAAAGAACTCAGCCTGCACTTGTACATTCCAACTTTCAATCACTTCAACACCGGCAAATCCTCTAACCCGCTAAATATCATCACATTGGCTCTCCCAACTAAAGAACCGTAACACTGGAAATTGTGTGCGTTTTTAAAGCATTTAATGTTAGTGTTCCCCCCAGCATTCGTCATTGGAAGCCTTTGGTTATTGTGGTGGTTGGCACACATATCCCATGTGCTCAGAGTAGACTTTTAGAATGAGCACATATCAGTGTTGATGCCAGTACCCCGCCTGAGCCAACAATGAGTTACCGTTGTTATGGGCTGTCATGTTCAATCACATCAGTTTGGCGTTTGCCAGAGTTCAGCACTGTTTCTGCAGGGAGGAGTTCAATGCTACTGAAGGAGTCCGCCTGCCAGATGCAATTAGTCTCGGGGGATCTCTTTGTGCATGTCATTTTGGAATTGTGTGCAATGTTAGTTGAAGGCTGTCCAGGATGGGGTAATTGCTGTGTGATCAGAATGGAGGGGCACCGAAAGATGTATGCATCCAAAACTGAAATAGCGGAATGTGTGTAGAAGGGATTCTCTTAGACTGACTTCTCATTAAACCAAGCATGTCTTGTCCCTTTTTGTCACCTTACTGCCATGGTAGAAAATAAGCACATTAAAACTGTTCAGTTAGTTCGGCTGGCTCCTTTCCGTTCCCCCGAAAGTTTGCTCAACACTTTTACACTGTTAAGACTATCCACAGACTACATCATCTAACAGATTGGATGACCTCTGAGATGCCGGCCATTCGCTCTATGCCCAGGCTTCTTGTTTCAGCTTCCAGTAGTTCTTTCTGGTTTTACAAGAGTTATAGGAGCCTTACAAACGAAGCCTGGATATAAACACCAATCCAGAGTGTGCGTGTAGAGGACAAGTGAAATAGGACTAGACTAGAATATCCTTGCTAATGACTCGTGTAGTTTTGCCCTTGGGCATTGATGAGGTAGAAGAAGGGACTGCATGACTTTGAAGGGTCGAAATCCTTTGAGGACTTTGTCGTTTCTGGGGGACGGGGAGGGCAAGTTTGGCATGGGACCTCGAGCATCTCTACAGTTCTCAAAGCAAAGTCAAGACCTCCCTATGCCCACTTACCATACCATTGCACATTAAAAACACCAAATTAATAACCAACATATTACCTTTTTATGAGCACAAAACTCCTTTCTCCAAATCTGAGGCCGAATGTTTGAAGCGTGGAACAGAAGGAGGTTTGAGAGTACATGACTAGTATAGCCTGACAGCAAGCATTTTAGTACTTCTATCTCACATGTGCTTGTGAGCATGGGTGTCGCTTCTTCCAAGACTATGCCACAGAAGTAGATGCATGTGGAGGGATTCCAATCGCTTCTTATGGTTTGGATAAGAGCATCTTCCTTTTGCTTATCATTTTCCCTCCGATATCTAGTTCTTGTGGGATAATAGTAACATCTCATGCCTTCGCGATTGTTCACCCCAGGAGAAACGCAGTGTTGGTTTAACCTTTTGAGTGTAAACCCCTGGCAGTGACCAATTGTTTGCCCAGGTGTCTATGGGATTTTGCAGAGGTTGGGAAAGGCACACGACTTATTACATGCACCTTCCTCCAAATTAAAACTGTTAAATACACCTGGTGGTGAAACAGATCACCTTTTAGGGTGCATATACGCATCTCAAGGACGTGCAAAGGTTAATGGCAAAACATAGCCTGCCATTACTATAAGAGGATGCGATCGAGTAGCGTTGTTCCCTGAGGTAATCAACACTTTTGGCAATAATGATTTATAATTCCTCATGGGCAGAGGAAACCGGTCTGGAAGAAGCTTGATTTCGATCTGTGTGCCGCAAAGCAATCTAAAACCCATGTCTGAGAACTGAACGCTTTCTTCATTGGACAGGTGTCCTATCCATTTAATCTACCAACTCCGTGAGTACGAACCACATATCTAATGCTTCAATTTGTCTCGTTTACAAAACTCTTTTTGAGTCCATACAATTCCCCATTGGGTGACAGAAAAGAGACCAGGATAACTTCTAATAATTCCCACACCCAGTGGGCCTGCCAGCCGGATGTGTGAACAAAAAAAGCTCTGCTTCTGTATCCACAGTGTAGTGTTTACATTTCAACCGAAACTTAAGTGGAACCGGTTTTGTTTGCTCAGTCAGGTGAAAGGGCCTAAGCGTTTGTGTTCGCATGTAGCGTCAGTTAAATAAGCAGGGCAATAGGAACTACCTTGTTTGCAGTAAGAGAAATCTGCCCACACATAGGTGACTGGTATTTGCAAGACTGCCTAACGATCGTTGTACCAACAATGTAATTTGGGATTCCCAGAAGTTGGGCATTTTGAGAAGCACTTCTCCTGCTGCCTTAGCTAGGATTTTGGTTCACCATAGGAAGATGGGTACCACGATGAAGACATTTCCCTTTCTTACAAACACCATTTTACATTTGCATCAGTCTCACAAGTTTGCATTTTGGAATACACTGACCATCAGAAATCGTTGCGACCATGCTTGAGAAAAATAGTCTTCAGAATGTTTGAGTTATTTGAGATTAAACTAAAGGTTGCTAGTTCACAGAAAAAGGCCTGGTGATTCGCTCTCAACTCTTAATAACACGAGGCCGTCTTTAAATAGAAAACTGCTGTGCACCGTTTCAGGAAGAGATACCTAAAGTTGGGCTCGTGTCATATCTTTATTTTCTAGAAGATGTTTCATTTTCTTTCGTTTTGACACTGTTTTTAAGTGGTTTTATAAAGCGACATGTTTCAATCACTGTCAAGTCTCCATAGCTACAGGCATGCCTGCTGTTTCTGAATGTTGTGAACACTTTCCGTTTTTTGCGGGAGAAAAGATTTCACAAATAATTACTTTAGCTGTTTGGAATCTTGCCCTTTTTGTACATGTGTTGCAGTTGCTCACAGTTCTGCTACTGATGGACAAAATAATGCCTCTTGTTGGTGGGACAGAGTCTAGATATGGTCATCTAGCGTTATAATAAATGTAACCAGTTCCACAACTACTGCAGAGCTTACCACCGGGATAGGGGACGAGAGGGGCCGGTGGGGGTGGAATTCCTAAATGCTTTATGATCAAGAGAAGAGACATTTTTACTGGGATCCCAAGACAGTAGTTATCCATTTGAACATACCAAGGTCGAAAAGGCTTGGAAGTGAACTTCTAGCAGGCATTGGCCTTTAGAAATGGTAGTGGGGGTCTCTGAACCTCTAAGGACCCTGCATCTGAATTTGTGTTCTGCAGAGTTATTTGCATAAGTGTCTTTGTCCGTTTAAATCTATAATGGTGCTGTGCACGTCCAAGAGCTTTGCCAAAGTCAATGCTGCTCCCATGGTCATGATTTTATTCGACCTAATTCATAGGATTTCTAAGAAAGGTCTGAACTTTGAAAGGGAATATTCAGAAGTGTAATTCACATAAACCTACGCCCATTGGTTTAGTCTCTGTCTAAAGAAGCACATAGACCAGGAAGTGAAATAATCCTTGGAACAATATCTAGCATTGACTTGACTGGTAGGTCCTCGTAGATGGGGGTGCTGTTCCCAAAGATGTCTTGGGATTCAGACTTCTCAAATAGGAAAGCATGAGCTAAATCGACAGAAATGTAACCTATGTTGGGGCAGTGGAACAACAAAGCAATCCCTGGGATACCTGAAGAAACAAGCCGTGGGGTGCTTGGCAATCTCCTGTCTGCTTTGCACAGCCCACTAGACTGGAACGCCAAACCACAAACAACTTTTCATATGCAGACCTCTACAGTAAGATAATGTTCGAGTATCGCTGAAAAGGGGACACACAAGTTGACTTTACTATTGGAATATATGGGCGGAATGATGAACGGCACGAAGCACTAATGCAAAGGATGTTTGATAAACATGCTGCGAGAAAAACATCAACACTGGTATATCCTTTTTTTACAGATAGCCTTCCATCACTCTGCTTGTTGAGGCTTCTCCATAGAACTAATGCAGCCAGTCACCTCTGCATGAAGACCCTCAAAGCAACCCAATTTGCATAGAGCAAAAAGACAGCCACAGCATATTGGAGTACAAGTATTAGAATGTGTGTAGAAATTGCGCATTTCTAGCCACTTGGTGGACGGTTGCAAACCTTTTGCTTTTGAACAATTAATGAACATAGTGGAAGAAAAGCTTGTGAGGTAATCTTCTAGGAACAGGATGCAGAAAATAAACCTGCAAAAAGTGAAAGCATCTTTAAGGGCATACAAAAAGAAAAACTAAGCATCCAATCTCCCTGTACTTCTAGAATATCCCATTGAACCCCTCCAACAAGGGCTCAAGTTCAAGGGTACGCTCTGGTGGACAGTGTCTCCCCCACCTTTTTCAGAGGGTGAACACCGTCCCCCAGGGTATTTTAGAGGCCATGTGTAAAATAAGACACCTTGGCTGGCTTTTTCGAAATTATGACTGCAGTAGCCAGGTGCACAGATCAGGCATTACATCATATAACCCAGTGAAACACAACAAACACAGTGAAATGGCACATTTAGGGACTCCAATCCCCTTGGAAAACATTGGCATTGATTCTTCGGGTTTAAAACGTGGACATTTTTAAAAATGTCCTTTCTTGGTTTTTATGTATGTTGATTTTATGAAAGGCAATGTCCATTTGTCCTGTGCAATTTGTATGGTTATGCAAAGCCAATTGAATAACATTTGCATATTTCACATTGATATGCTAATTTCGGGTGACATCACAACCCATTCTTAAGTTAATGAGTCACCCTACTTTTTCTTTGAGGACTTGACCCCTGTCCCACAGCCTAAACAACCTCTTTGCACAGATTTGGTGTGACCGAGACAGTTGGCTTTTCATATAGGTGTAAACCAGGCAGGGATTTCAATCCATCACCAGAGTGTAATTTGGCAGCCATCTGATGGGGAGCAAGATGGGATTCCCTATATACATTACTTTGCTAAGCGAAGTCCTTCTGGCCCTTTTCTCCCTTTCTCTACAACCCATAGCTGTCCCAGGTAGGAGAAAGGCGAGAAGAGAAAAAATAAATACATTCTGACTGCTCAGATGTGTCCCGAGGCTTCAACTGCTTTCATTTGGACACTGAAATAAATGCTGTATAATCCTGAGCACGTTTGTAATTGCGTGAATTTCCAACACCGGCACCCTGCAGCCGATTTAGGGTACCTTTAGGCATTCAAGAAACGGTAGTCTTTCCAAACTTCAACAAATGACTATGAAGACGGCATATAAAACCTTTTAAGCATACAATAAACTGTCTAGCATGATCTATCTAGATCTGAAAAATTACTTTAAAGCCACCATATATATTGTCTTTCTAAACATAAGAGAGCACGACCTTTATAAACTTAAAATATTTGAGTGACATGATGAATTGTCAGTGTGGCACGTCTCGGAGCAAACCTTGTAGTCAACGATAATTCAGCGCGAATGCTATCCCTAGTCGCCTCTCGTCTCAATAGCCGTAATGGATTATGTGTTTAAAGCCCTACCAGAGTGCTAAGCAAATTGCACGAGCACTAACATTTGCAGCGTCCTGGCCTAGTGTGGAAGAAGAGCACCGGAAGCGGACGTGGAACTTCATGTGGATTAGCACACCAGAGTGCAGCAGGATGCTTCAGTTCGCACAGCTTTTGTCCATGCGGTGTCGGTCTTGAGAACAATCAGTTGCTTCGTCTACAGTGAATCTAGTATGCAATGTTTGTTGAAGAACCAAATGCTCGTGCAAGTGCAATGTCACAAAAATGTATTTGCAATTTGTTACAGGAACAATAATATACTTTCAAATTCTTTGGGATTGGAATTTGGTGCCCTGCATAACATGTCTGCTTTCGGACTGCTCTTTACGACTTAACAGTTTCATTCAGTTGAATGTTTTAAAGTGTGTTCACTGCAAAAGTTGCTCCTGTGAAAACAAGTGTTGATCTTTTCCTCAAATCATGGGATTATGCAGCTTTAAGTAAAGTGTTGGGCTTGTCTCTTGTAGTACTTGCATTAAAAGCCATGGCATTCTGTTTGAGAGCAGTACTAGTGGTACCAGAGTATATTCTTTTTAAGACCCAGTCAGTGGGCCATTCCGGAAATGATGGCCCTGAACAAAGAGTTAAAAGCCCAAGTGCGGTGAGGACATTGAGCAAGGATTATAGGTCCAGGACACATGGTGCCGCCCCAGTTTGGGGATCTGTAAAGCTATTCTGAATTGTATTGCTCTTGATAGTATATATTATAGTGGTCTGCGAACTGTGGATCTACAGATATATTTAATTATTCCTCCCTGATCCATCACCATTGGCTGTTGGCTAGGGCTGATGGAAATTGTAGTCCAAAACATCTGGAGAGCCTAAGGTTGCAGTTTGTACATAGATCCACCAGGGTGGTTTCAGGGAGTTGGCTGTGGATATGCACAGCTCTGCTGGTAGCTTTGGAATGTAGAGTGTTGCACAATCTGCGGGCTGTACTTGTTAATATAGCCCGCAGATTCTCCCATGAGAATTGTCTTTGAACATTCCAAGGGTCATAAAGTCAAGTAGACCATGTTTCTGAGACGTTTTCTTTCCTGTTTCACTATTACTTTCAGTGAGGTGTTACTGGTGAAGAAGTGAGCTCAGATTGTTGTTTTCGTGGGACTAGGTATTGCATTGTAAATAGTTAATTGTTATAAAATATACAGGAAATCCCAAAATTGATTATAAAGAACAATTAGACCTGCCCTTTGCTGGAATTCTATGGACATAGGTTATTGGCTGGTGATATCAATTTGCATATCAGTCTTTTTCTTGCCGACATGGGCAGTCCAGAACCGAAATGCTATGGCAATTCCCTTCTGAACAAGAGTACCAACAGCAACACCATAAACGTGTGTCAGCCTTGTTGGGCCTAATCAGTGAGGTGGGGCTGTGCCTCTCTGAGCACTATGATCAGGGAGTCCACGTCTGGGTTCACCCAGGTACTCAGGGTGACCAACCCCAAGTTCCTTGCAACATTTTTCAAAAAAGGTAGCAGGTACCCCTTTCCTGAAACAAAATGGCATGATAACCTGTTCTGTGGGTTTTTTTTTCCCACTGGCATAAAGCGATGGCTGCAGACGCTCAAAGTGAGTAAAAACCACTCAACAGGTTATCATGGCATGTTCTTTCTGGAGAGGGGCGCCTGCTACCTTATTTTTTTTTTTCTTTTATCTGGTTGTGTATTTGTTTGCTCACCATGTCATTCTCACCATCTTCCTCTGCACTTGTAGTTCGATTCCCTCCCAGTGTCTCTTCTTGCTCCTGGGCTTTCTCTCTACCCGCCCGACTGGAACCATCTGCCCTTCAAAATCAAAGCCAGTCCAATTCTGAATCTCTTCAAAGCTCGGCTTTAACTTCACTTATTTGCTCTCTCGCCCACCATCCATGCCTGTCCCTAGCACTCCCTCCTTTGAAGCTTAATAATGTAATTTTGTATATTTAATTCATACTCCTTCCACTTTAGTTTGAAGCACTTGCTCTCCTAGGTTAATGTTACCTTTACAAGTCACCTGTTTTCTTATATACATTTTTTTGTTTTTGTTATGTCCCTGGTGTGTGTCCCACTTTTTTACAATAAACTGGCTCACCACTTCTTCTCATCTTTGTGCTATTGTGCAGGCACCCTTCCTGGAAATACTTCCGCCATCTGTACATGTGTTATTGTAAGTCATTTCTGATCGAGATGGACGTCCCTGTTCTTCAAGTGAATACACATAGTGTAGCTTCGTATATGAAGGCACTGCTATTTTACATCTGTTAAATCTTCTGATGCCAGCTATAAATATAACATATAAAGTGCAGCCTCGCTTGTATGGGTGCTGCAATCCTCTTCACAAGCGCAGGTTTGAGATTTGCTTGGGCCTACCATCTTGGTCTCGAGTGTCTTTATGAACCAGGTACGCTTCCCACCACTCTGCAGCCATTAATGCAACATTGGTATTTGCATGTTTAAGTAGCTGGCATGTGCTCATAGTGCAGGTTCGATGCACCTTGCCGTTTATCAATAAATGCAAATACAGGGCCCAAGAGTGAAATTTATCGAGCCTGGCTGCTAGCTACAAAGAATGGAAGTCTGCTTCACTGGATTTTAAGCTGGGTTTTGTTTTGTATGCTGTTTTGGGGTGTATATATATATATTTCTGATGTTTGTTAATCTGCTTAGAATCACATGCTGTGCATAGTCCGACATCCAGTGGTCACTGCGGAGTATTGCATTTTGTTTTTCGTAGTCGAAAAGGGGACGTTGACAAGGCGTGTCTGTAACACTATCCCTATAGTGACGTGCGGTGTACCCACAATCCCTCACGCGTCGAGGTCCCTCAGATTGTTATTTTTCCGCTCAGATATTGGTCGCCTTTACGCAGAGCTCCTCGAGAGACATTGCAAATTCATTTACTTGACCTTTGGTCGTTACTTATTAATATCTATTACATAGATCCCACCCTCGACGTAGCTGCAAAGCTGTTTCTCTGCTGAGTAAGAACTTCGACGGCGGAGACGAGACGGAGGAGATCCTCCGGCGCTGCCGAACACGTGGCCTGGCCTCGCCGGCCAAAAGACAGTAGGGAGACTGGGGGCATGGAACATTTCTTGTTTCTCTCTGAGAATGCCTTTCCTTTTCCCCTCCCTTTCCCTCGGGGTTGTTATCAAAGCAAAATATTTCCTCAGGTATGGAGAGGACACCATTTAGGTTTTGCCCGCGTTGCAAGGGCAAATTCACCTGGAAAGACCAGCATAAACGGTGTAACCGTTGCTTGTCCCTCGACCACAAGGAAGACGGCTGCACGGCTTGTCAGCTTCTTAAGCCTAAGACTTTAAAGGACCGCAGAGTCAAGAGGTGGGCGGCCTACGCCATGTTGAGGTCCGATTCCTCACCCGCCGCCGCAGAAAGTGACGAGGAATGTGATAACCCGACATCCGTTTCGGAAGTCGTAGACCTCTCTAAGGAGCGCTCGCGCTCCTCGTCTGTCCCCGGCCCGAACAAGCTCGGCTCACGCCCTGCTTATGGGGATGAACACCCCGGCAACACTGCCGCACACAAAAAACCCTCCCATAAACACATAACCCACGGCTCTTCTTCGTCGAAGACGAAGAAACCATCAGCGCCAACGGAGACGCAGGTTCCACCGGCGTCGTCCTCAAACCGTAAGAGTCTTAAGCCCCCCTCACAACCGCAGACGCGACCAGCGACTGGGCTTCCCCCAGATAAGGGCGCTACCCCCAAACCGCGAGACGAAGCGCTCCGTCAGAGAGCGCCCGTCGCCATAGAACATGCGACACCCATAACGTCAATACCAGAGCCCTCCACAGACAGATTAGTCGTCTAGAGCCTGGCGAGGATCATTTCCGCCGATAGCCAGAGGCGGACGGCGAAAGATACGTGGAATACCGCTCAGAAGGCTAGAGAAACGCCGAAAAGGCCGGAAGGAAGGCAGGAACTGCCCTCTTCATCCAAAGGGACTCCTAGCCTGCCAGAAGGCTTTTCAGACAGCGACGAAACCCTTTCTTCGACGTTATGGGATAGGTCAACGCGTTTTCAGGCCGAAAACCCTATTCCCCCATATGCCCCCCCTCAGACTGCTCAGTGGTACCTCATGAGACCCTGGAGAGACTCCAGTTCTGTATGGAGAAGATGGAGAGGTTTATGGAGACTCAAAACCTACCACCACCCAAAAGGGCAAGAGAGGGACCTCAGGTGGACCCCAGGGCTAAATTCCCTAGGCTGTTTAATCCCTCCCAAGTGGATGAAGATTTATATGACCTCACTGAAGAGGACACCCACTTTCGGGAGGAGGACGAATTTTTAGGCAACAAAGAGGAACAAAACCTAGAGGAGGAGGGTTTTGAAGATTATCGATATATAGGTGGGGGGGGCTTCGGAGAAGACCCAGAGGAAGGTGCTTCACAGCCCTGGCAGTCCCCATCAGCGTTTTCGGACCCTGATGCACTAAACCTGTCCCCTCCCAAGGACTCACCTAATAGGAACAAGTCACCTATAGACGATCAACCTACATTTAATGCACTACTACGCAAGGCAGCAGCGCATTTCGAAATAGACACTGGGGAGATTTCTCCTGACATTGACTTTGTGGAGAAGGTAATCAAGGAGAAACCCCCTGTCAGCCAAACCATTCCCCTCCTCGCCTCAGTAAGGAGACAAATTATCCCTTCACTATCTACACCCGCGTTGGTCAGAGGGGTCAACCCGAGGATAGAAAAACTATTCAGTCCCTCTCCTTCAGACCCGTTGTACGTCAGGGGCCACTCTGTACCAGACTCCCTAGTGGTGACAAATACAAGGAAAAGAGCAGGGGTCCCGCTGTCTACCAGCGAGGCACCACCAGATAAAGAGGGTAAAAAATGATATGCCCTAGGGAAGAGGATCACAGCCTCCGCTGCTTTTTCCGCAAGGATTGCAAACAACAACTCCCTGCTAGCAAGTTACGCAGATGCACAATGGAGCAAGCTACGTAAGGACGCCAAGGAGGTACCAGAACCCCTACGTACACAGCTTCTGGCCACGATTACTGAAGGGACTCCAGTAAACCAAAGCATTGTGAAAAACACTGGATGCTGCAGAAACAGCTGGCCGTTCCCAAGTCCAAGGAATACTCCTCAAACGCCATGTCTGGCTGCATAATTCGGGGTTTAAACCTGAAACACAAGCATCTCTAATCAACAAGCCTATAGAAGATGCCAACCTCTTTGGAAAGGCGGTTGATGAGGCACTAGAAACGGCAAAGAAAGAGTTTGACACCATCAAAACCGTAGACCAGATTTCTAGGCCTCCTAACAAACGTGGCTATGGCAATAGGCGCTTTTTTCGAGGCCAAGGCCAGCAGCAAAATCAGCAACAGCAATACTCTGCAAACAACTGGTCCTCTAACCAAGACACCAGTGGGCAATACAACCAGAGAGGACAACGCCGTGGCAAAGGGAGAGGTCGGGGTTCCACCCCTAGAGGTACCCAAGCCACCAACACCAAATGACTCGAGATTCGGGTCCCCTCCCATGCATCGCCGGTCGGGGGCCGGTTAACATCCTTTCTTCCAGCATGGGAGGGAATAATGTCAGACCTCTGGGTATTATCAACCATAGCCCGCGGCTACTGTGTAGAATTCAACAGTTCCCCAACGTACAGACTCCCAAGGGGACGACGCATGACACCAGAACACCTCGCCATCCTTCTGCAAGAAGTGGACCAGCTACTGGAAAAAGGAGCTATAGAGGTCGTGCCTCTATCTCAGGTAACGGAAGGTATTTATTCAGTGTACTTCCTTGTACCCAAAAAGGACTTAACCATGCGCCCTGTATTAGATCTGCGCCCAGCGAACAAATTTGTCAAACCTCAAAAGTTTCGTATGGTGACCTTACAGGAAGTGATCCCCCTGCTATCACAAGGAGATTACATGACAACACTGGACATGGAAGATGCATACTTTCATATTTTAATGTTGCCAGCGCACAGAAAATACCTCAGGTTCATGATAGAGGTCAAACACTACCAGTTCAGAGTGCTACCATTCAGGATAGCATCAGCACCGAGGGTATTCACGAAAGTACTGGCAGTGGCAGCGGCCCACCTGCGCAGGTTGTCCATCCCAGTATACCCTTACCTCGACGATTGGCTCATAACCGGGGATTCTTACGAAACATGCTTCTCAAATACCGAAAAGACTGTAGACCTTTTGTTCCAACTGGGCTTCTACATCAACGAGAAGAAGCCCAGCTTAGACCCAAGCCAGGTCAAACAATTCCTAGGGGCTCTAATTCGAACAAAGGACGGCCTCGTCCTCCCCTCCAATGAGAGGGTCCAAAACATGCTGTTTCAGATCCCTCAATATGTGGCAGGTCGAGAGATGACGGTACGCAAAGCAATGCGCTTGCTAGGAATGATGATGTCATGTATTTATTCGGTACCCCATGCGCGCCTGCGCATGCGCCCAATGCAAGAGTGGCTCAACAGCTAGTGGTGTCAGGCCAGCGGACAATGGGACGATCTAGTGGTGGTCTCGCAGGCCTTGGTTCTCTCGCTACGGTGGTGGTCGAAGGTAAACCTGGTAATGGGAAAACCATTTGCCACCCCCGCAGTGGAAGCCACTCTAACCACAGACGCATCCCTCACAGGATGGGGGTCTCACCTATCCCATCAGACTGCTTACGGAGTTTGGACTCCGAGCGTAGCATCCAAGCACATAAACTTACTGGAGCTACTGGCTGTGTCCAAGGCACTAAAAGCCTTCCAGGCACACCTACAAGGGAAGACAGTGATGGTCCTCACAGATAGCACCACAGCCATGTACTACCTCAACAAACAAGGGGGCACTCACTCTCCAAGACTGTCCAAGCTGTCCCAGAACATCTGGAAGTGGGCTCTCAGACACATGTTCCTACTGTCACAACATGTACCAGGGGAACTCAATCTGCTAGTAGACGAACTCAGCAGAACTTCCCTCTGCCCTCCGAGTACGAATGGCGTTTACACGAAGACATCGTCTTTGACGTTTTCAAACAATGGGGATTCCCAGAAATAGACCTGTTCGCAACTCTGGAGAACTCACAATGCCAAGATTACGCCTCCAGGTACCCCCAGAACCAATCCAAGGGGAACGGTCTATCGATCCCATGGTCAGGGAAATGTGTTTACGCTTTCCCCCAGACTCCCCTTCTCAACAAGATTGTGCACAAGATGCACCAGGAACAAGTTACCATGATACTGGTGGCCCCTATGTGGGCCCGGCAGCCATGGTTCGCTCACCTGATGGAGATGTCTCTATCTCCTCCAGTGAAACTTCCCTGCCCGTACAACATGCTGTCACAGGACAAGGGCAGGACACTGCATCCATGCCCTCAGACCATGAACTTGGCAGCCTGGCTCCTGAGATCATAGAATTTGGACATTTACAACTCCCGCAGAGATGCATGGGCATCC
This sequence comes from Ambystoma mexicanum, assembly GCF_040938575.1. Lineage (NCBI taxonomy): Eukaryota > Metazoa > Chordata > Amphibia > Caudata > Ambystomatidae > Ambystoma > Ambystoma mexicanum. Next base: position 760,054,748 of record NC_090937.1, on the reverse strand, counting down.
TCAGAGAGGCTAGAAAGCCTAACACTCGTCACTGTTATTCTAGCAAATGGAAGAGATTTGTCATCTGGTGTAGAGGAAGAAACATCAAACCTGTTGACTGCTCTCCCACACAAATTGTTCTGTACCTGACCCATTTACTGGACTCTGGTCTAGTATTCAATTCTATTAAAGTCCATCTAGCGGCACTTTCTGCATACACCACTTCCCAACTTAAAGTGTCATGGTGGAAAGTCCCAGTTATTAAAGCCTTCATGGAGGGGGTAAAGAGAATACACCTTCCGATAGCAAACCCAGCTCCAGGCTGGGACCTAAATGTGGTATTTACCAGGCTCATGGGCTCACCCTTTGAACCCATGCACAAGGCAACTCTTAAAGACCTCACTCTTAAGACTGCCTTCCTAATAGCTATCACCTCCATTAGGAGAGTAAGTGAACTACAGGCTCTTTCTGTTCTAGACCCCTTTCTAACGGTTCACAAAGATAAGGTGGTTCTACGCACACACCCGAGGTTTGCACCGAAATTCTGTCATGATGCCTACCTCCAAGGAGCCAGGTCCGACCCAGCAACCCCAGAGGCAGGCATCATTTCCCCCAGGGGAGTGCCAGCGGGCCCAAGCTGGGGCCCTTTGGACGCAGTCCTGGCGCCTTAGGCGCCAGGCTCATGTTGCACCCCTGTCCTGACGCCTTAGGCGCCAGGCTCATAAAGCTAGACATGTGTTCAAGTGTTTTAATGTGCACTTACCTGATGCAGACCATGCTGCCACATCCAGGCCCTCTTGAGGCCTGAATGGAACTACTTTACCTGTGGGATTACTTTCCACCCGGGTGTGGTCGGGGAAGGATACATACCTGATCGGAGGAAGGATACACACTTGGAACGTCTTCCAAAGCTATTTAAACCACACCCGATCAGCAACTCACGCTTCGCGTTGTTCTGCTCCTCGCAGCTGGACGCTCACCGTGTCAGCTCCTGCATCTGGACTTCAGCCATGCCTGTCAGCATCCTGGGTCACCTGCAAAGTGAGACAAGATACCTTACCAGCTAAATCTGCACCACGGAGACATCACCGACGATCCTGAAAGGGAAGACATTATTTTTAAAAGCATTTCGTTACGATCGCTGCAGCGCTGCATTTCACTCACCTTTCCTGGGTTCCTCCATCTTCAGCAGCGATCATCCGGATACACAGCCACTTCCCAGAGCCTAGAGAAAAAGACAAGAATAAGAGGTGAGAGAAGGAAGGGAATAAGACTTACCTGTTGGGTCATTCCCATTTCATTTCGGGTCTTGCCGCTTCCAGGCATTTTCCGGACCCCGGCCCCTATGGGGAAAAAAGACAAAGACATTGAATGAGCATATGCAAAGACAGTTCCCGAGCGCTCATCCAGAACTAACCTGCCATTTACTGGAACTGGAACTGCACGTTTCACTTCGGGTCGGCGCCATATCTCCGGCATTCCGAACCCCGGCCCCTAAGGGGAAAAAAGACATGAGCATTAGCGCTTGCTGCAAAAAGACAATGAACATTATCATTAAGCTTGGACTTTTGAATTTGCAACAGAACTTTTACAGAGCCTTACCTGAATAGTCAAGCTTACCAGAACTCCCATCAATCCTCAATCCAGTGAAGTAACTGGGTTTCAACGCGCCCCTGCATCAGAAGCAGGATGGAGAGCTCCTCCTTCCTGACCCTAAGGTGAGACTTCACAGGGAATCGTGGAAGGGTATCGTGGAGGGTTGGAAGAGAGTGGGAGGCTTGAGCATAACTCAGTCAGTAGGTAATACTCCCTTTTCACGCACAGGGGAATATTCCTGCGAGCCGGAGACGCCAGAGTAGAGGGCCCTTCCTATCCATCTTCAGAGTCCTGCGCTTCACCATTGAAGAAGCATCAGCACTCAAGGCCAGACCTGCGCCTCCGTGGGAATCAGGTGAGCGTTACAAATTCATCTCGAAATTCCATGTCAACCAGTCAATAGAACTACTAACGTTCTTTCAAAACCCTTCAAATTTGGGAGAAAAAAGCCTGCATACACTTGATGTGCGCAGAGCTGTCATGTTTTATATGGAAAGAACTAGACCACTGAGAAAGACTAATCAGTTCTTTCTCTCGGTGGCAGCAGGAAGAGAAGGATATGCAGTCTCAAAGTCCACTATATCTAGATGGATTGTTCAATGCATCACTCTGTTACACTCTTGCTAAGAGAGAACTACCCTTCAAGCCAAGAGCACACTCTACTCGAGGCACTGGGGCATCCATAGCATTCATTGCAAATGTTCCCCTTGAGTCCATTTGCAAAGCGGCAACCTGGAGTTCTGCACACACCTTTACAAAACACTACTGTCTAGATGCCCACTCTAGATCTGATTCCCAGGTGGGACAAGCAGTATTAAGACATCTTTTCTCTACTGTTCCTTCTCACAACCCACCTCCAACTCCGGTTACTGCTCGCTAGTCTATGCACAGCATGTGATTCTAAGCAGATTAACAAACATCAGAAGACCATGCATTACTTTTTTTTTATTTTTTTTTTAATATTTTTATTTTAAGTAAACCAAACAACAATACAACAGAACATAAATAAAACACACCACACAACAACAAAAATGCAATCCCCAACCCTCCCCCCTATGAGCCTGTGTGGTGTCCACCATCGGTATCCGCTCCGAGCGGTGGGGCCCCATTGCTCTCGGATCCAGCCGAGGCCGACCCTGTCCCAAACAGCTCGGCTATCAATGACTTCCATGCCGTGAGGGAGCCCATTTCTTCCTCCTCCCCTGCCATACTGGCATCCCGCCAAGCCGCTGTCTCAGCATCTGCCCATTTTTGGAGATCCCGCCACCAGACCTCAACTAGTGGCTTTTGACATTCCTTCCATCCCATGGCAATCCTACGTTTGGCAAGCACATAAACCAGATCTTTAAGTTTCTCAACATGTCAGAGCTTACGCGCTCTGGGATACCCCCCCAGCAGAGAGGCCCAGGCTGAATCCACTTTGAGTGTAATTCCCCTTCCCGCCAGCCTCTGCGCCACTTCACCCCAATAACTTGCGATCACTGGGCACGCCCAGAACATGTGTTTCATGTCTGCATTCTCCTCGTTACACTTGGGGCACGCCTGGCGCCCAGCATCCCGAAACCTGGATATTCTCAGGGGGGTCATATATGCCCTGTGCGTAATATAGAGCTGTATCTGCTTAAACCTGGCGTTCCTCGACACCATCTTGTGGTACCCCAAGGTGCGCTCCCACAACCCATCCGCCATCGGGGCCCCCATCTCTGCTTCCCATTCCAGTCGCAAGTGCCCCAAATCCTTCCCAACCTTTGTCATTAACATCTCGTACAACCTGGAGACCTCATGCCCTCCCTCCGATGTGTCGTATATTGTCTCCAACGTAGCATCCGGTTCATCGGCCAAGGTAGCTTCAGGCCACATACTCCGGATCTCACGCACCACCCTAAGATATGTTACGTATTGACCCCTGTGCAGCCCCGACACCACCTCTAGTTCCTCGAAATCCTTTAGGGCCCCGTCCTGCCAGATGTCTCCCATGGTGACCAACCCCACTGGTTCCCAGTACGTCCGAAGGATTGCTCTTAGCTGCCCGTCTCCCTTCGCCAGTGCGACCAGTGGTAACTGCGGCACGCACGGCGAGGGGTCGCCCATCATCCGGCAGGCTCGCCGCCACATGTTCCTACCCAAGGGCAACATCTTAGGACGTTCCCTCATACAGGCATTGGCCACCCAGATCACCTCCCGCAAATAAAAGGGGGAACAGTCCTTCACCAGCAGCCTGTGTTCAGGGGTCTCATCATCCGAGAGCCACCTGGCCACATATTGCAATTGCGCAGCCACATAATAGGCCTCGAAGTTCGGCAGTTTCACGCCACCCTTCTCGTAAAAGTTCTGCAGTTTCCACAGTGCAACTCTATTGCATGTTCCGTGCCATAGGAAATCCCTACATACACTATGTAACCTTACAAAAAACTTCTTAGGTATCATATAAGGGATGTTATTAAAGTAGTGCAAAAGCCTGGGCAGCACCACCATCTTGAGCATAGCTCCCCGGCCCATCATCGCTAAAGGCAATCTTTCCCAGAACCTCATGCACTTCTCAATCTTCCCCACGGCTTATGTTCCTCCTCGGTCGTGTGATACACGTCAATACCCAGGTACCGGAAGGAGCGCGTTGCCCACGGGATCTGCAGCACTGGCAACCTCTCCACGGGTGTCCCCACATAACCGCCCAGCGGAAATAGTATGGATTTCTGAGGGTTTACTGCTATGCCGGACAGCCAGGCGTACCTCTCCATTACCTCCAAGACATACTGCAAATTCTCTTCCGGGTATTTCAGGTATAGCAGCATATCGTCTGCATACAGGGATATAAGGTGACTCTCCCCTCCCACCTCAATACCCACCGGGTCATACTGCTGCCGAAGGTAAATCGCTAAGGGTTCAAGGGCCAATATATACAACATTGGGGACCAAGGACACCCCTGCCTAGTGCCTCTGCCCAACTGCCATCTGTCTGACACCACTGCGCCCGTGCGGACCCTGGCCAGAGGTGCACTATATAACATCTCGGCCCACCTAATGTAGCCTGGTCCCAGTCCAAACCGTCCCAGAGACGCCAGCAACCACGGCCATCGAACAGAGTCGAACTCTTTAACCGCGTCCAACGCCACTATCGCCATTTCGCTCTCTTCACTACATCCCCCCTCAACCACCCTGTGAAGGTGTCTATGATTGTGAGTGATATTCCTGTTCGGGTCATAGCCCGTTTGGTCAGGATGGATCAACTTGCCGATCACCCCCCGCATTCTGGCCGCCAGGACAGCTGTTAGGATCTTACTGTCTTGGTTCAGCATCGACAAGGGCCGATAGGAGCCACAATCGTGTCCCGGCTTATTGGGTTTGGGGAGCTGTATTATTATCGCCTCCCTGAGCGATTCAGGCAGCCGCCCCACCTCGAACGCTTCATTAAGCATCTCCAGCATGGGCGGGAGCACCTCCTCTCCATACGCTTTATAAAATTCACTGGGGAACCCATCCGCCCCTGGGGCCTTGCAAATGGGTAACTGCTTCACAATCTCTTTCAGCTCGTCCAGAGTGATCGGAGCATCCAACTCCTCTCGCTCTTCATCACTTATCCTGGGCAGACCTATGTCTCCGAGTACTTCATCTATCTCCTCCCGGCTCCCCCCCTCACGATCCTCGTATAATGCCTTATAATATTCTGCGAATGCTCCATTTACACCTTCTTGGGTATCCACCTCTTCACCCTTTTCAGTGATCACCGATCGGATCGGGGACCTCGGGGTCTCGCTCTTATAGAGCCAAGCTAGAAGCCTGCCCGTTTTGTCCCCCCCCCCGCATGTAGTCTCTCAATATACTTTTTGTAGTTTAGATTACAGAGCCTGTCCCAATGTTCCGCACATCTCTGCTGCAGGGTAGAGACCGCCTCCGTATCGAGTCCACCCTCCTCCAACTCTCTTTCCAACTCAATCTCGGCCCTGTGCAGATCGGCCAGGACTCCCCCCATCAACCCCTTGGACTTCGCAATGGCGACCCCCCAGCATTACAACCTTAAAGGCCTCCCATAAAGTACCAGCCGACTTAACACGCCCTGTATTCACCTCAAAGTAAGCAGTTATCTCCTCCCTCATATCCTCTCGGAAGACTGGATCCTTGAGCGCTTCCGCCCTAAGGCGCCATGTTGGAATGCGCGCTCGGTGGGGGGTAAAGCTGCCATCGCAAGACCAGGGGCGAGTGGTCCGAGAGGACTCTCGCCCTATAGTCTATCTGGTCGCACTCCCCGACAACGTCCGGAGTGACGAAGAAGTAATCCAGCCTCGTGTGCAGTTGATGCGGGGCCGAATAATGCGAGTATTGCCTCACGCCAGGGTGGCTCACTCTCCAAACATCCACCAGGCCAAAGTCCGCCAGCAACGTCTGCAATACTCTGGCCGCCGGGCTGGGCTTGGCTATCTTGTCGTCCGACCTATCCTCCCTGGGGTTCAGAACACAATTGAAGTCCCCGCCCCAAATCACTGTGCCCCCCATCCCATCGCTAAGTCTCGTGCACAGCGTCCTAAAGTATGTCGCCGTGTCCTGGTTGGGAGAATAAGTGTTTATAATACACACTACTTTGTTCTCCACAAGCCCCCTTACCATAACCAGCCTCCCATCAGACTCCACAACCTCCCCCAGCAGCTTAAACGGGACATGTGGTGCCACCCAAACCAGCACACCCCTAGCATAGGCAGAATATGTAGATCCCACTACTGTCCCCTTCCACTTCCTTCCCACCAGTTCCAATTTTTCCCGTGTCAGATGAGTCTCCTGTAACAAGGCCACATCTATCTTTTGCCTCTTCAGGTACAACATGACTTTGTTTCGCTTTAGGTAGCTGTTAAGCCCTCTAACGTTCCACGTTAGCATCCTAAGGTCCCCCATGGTCTATCAGTAGCTCCCACCTCCCTTCCAGGGATTCCCGCCCCCCCCCCGCCTCGCAGACACCCATTCCCAGTTCCACCCCCAGGCCCATGTAAAAACTAACACACCCCACACCCCTATCCCAACCAACTGCCCAGCTCCATCCGTGGATCTCAGGCATCCCCGTGTTCGGTTCTCTCTGGAAACCCAAGCAGAGAACCCGACGGGGTGTCACCCCACTAATAGTGACTAACCTTAACTCAACCTGGGGTACAAAGAACGGCCCCTGGAGGCTCCACTCCCTCGCATTCGTATCCGTGCACGCGGACCATGTTTCCAACACCTAACGCGTACACGTTCTCACACAAAGTCACAGACTATATTCCAGTCCCAATGTCCCTAGCCCAACCGGGCCCGCAGCGTCACTTATCTCGTCCCGTTCCATCAGCCATCCGCACATCTGGCTCCTGAGGGCAGTTTTGCGCATCCAGCCACTCCATGGCATCCTCCGGAGTAACAAAAAACAGCATCTTGCCCTTAAAGAGAATCTTCAGTTTGGCCGGATAGAGTAACATGTATTTATACCCAGCCTCCCGCAATCGCCTCTTAACCGCTCCAAAGTTCATGCGACTGCGCTGTACCTGCAGGGTATAATCGGGGTAAGCAGTTATGGTCGCCTCTCCTCGTCGTATAGTGCCCCCCTTGCGAAAGTGTTCAAGGATCCTTTCCCGGTCCCGGTAATTGAGGATCTTGGCGATCACAGGCCTGGGTGGATTTCCCGGCGGTGGCCTCCTAGTCAAGGCCCTGTGCGCTCTCTCCACCGCAAACCCCTGCGACAGGGCGCCCCCCGTGATCTCCTGCAGCAACAAGTTTTCAATAAACTCCGTGGGACTTTGGCCCTCAGCCCCCTCCGGCAGGCCCACAATGCGGACGTTGTTTCTCCGGGCGCGTCCTTCCGCCTCCTCAGCCCTACTCTCCAAGTTACCCACACGTTGCACCAAGGCATGGAGATCACGTTTGTGCGCGGCACAGTCCGCCGCGGTAGGGCCCATCTCCTTCTCCAAGGTCTCTGTGCGTTCTGCCAGGGCTCGCACGTCGTGCCTTAGGAGGTTCACGTCCTCCTGCACCGCCCCAACCTGTAGTTCCATCGCGGTTTTCAGTTCAGCCACTGCGAGCTGGAGCTTGGTCTCCCACGTCGCATTCAGGTCCGCGATCGCAGCAAGGACCTCTTGGTTCGCACCCCCGACGGCCATCTCCTTGGCCTGAGCCTGAGCCCTCTCCTTGCTCCTGGCTCCGTCTGGGCCGGGCGGCGTCTTGGCGTATTCGTCAAGCGTGGGTTGTTTGTTCTTTGCTCTCAGGAGCTTGTTCGACATGTCTCCCGTCAGAAGGGCCACACTCGGGTCAAGGTAGGGACTCCGTCTTGGGGATCCTTTGTTCTCCGGCTCACCCGACCATCTTCGCAACTGTTGTTGTCCACCGCTGTCCCTAGGTGGGCCGGGTTGTGCTGCACCCTTCGTAACGCCCCAAGGGCGCACGTGCGTTGTGGAAAACCGCCACTGGGGTCCCGATCCCTCACTCCTTTGTCCTCCAGTCAAGCAGCGGCGGCCATTTTCTCATCCATCGAGGTCTCGTCTCCAATTCTTCACCCGGCCTCTAATCACACTTCCGCAGTGCGGACCCGGATAAAAATGTATCCACGCGTGCAGCAGAACTTCATGTACGCAGTCAGCATCTTCTCAGCCGAATCGCTTCGGTCCTTGCACGGTTTTCAGGCGGATAATGTACGGATCTGTGGGAGCCCCCGTACAGACACGTCTTTTCACATGGCTTCAAAGCCACGCCCCCTGACCATGCATTACTTACCGTAAAAGCATTTCTGATGGTTGTATCTGCTTAGATTCACATGCGCCCACCCTTCCTCCCCGCTCGGATGGAAGGAACATAGACATCTTTTTATATCTCTCTTTTCTGTACTCACGTCTAGAAGGCTCCCTCAGGGCAGAAAAAATACAAACGGAGGAACCTTGACGCGTGAGGGATTGTGGGTACACCGCACGTCACTATAGGGATAGTGTTACAAACACGCCTTGTCAACGTCCCCTTTTCGACTACGAAAAACAAAATGCAATACTCCGCAGTGACCACTGGATGTCAGACTATGCACAGCATGTGAATCTAAGCAGATACAACCATCAGAAATGCTTTTACTGTAAGTAATGCATTGTCAAATATATATATCCATTGAAAATTATTGCAGCACATCTATTTAGAAGGCACACAGGAAATAAAAGCCCAGACTGCAAATGAAGCAGTAAAAATAACCAGTTTTAAGAAAACAAACACATGATTATTGGGCTTTTTTTTTTCTTTTAAAAAAAAAAGGTAATTCTGTCTTAATATATACATTTGCTTTAAAGTGTGTTTGAGGTTTCTTTTTGATTGCCTGGCACGAGGAAAACCCCTGTTACCTCCGTTTATTGACATCCCAACCTCCACTCTGCACCCCTTCTTTTTCACTTAACTTTTGCCATCAATAAAGGTTTACTTTCCAAGCAGTGGGCAACCACCCCATACTCCCCTCTCCTTCACCATCGTCACCTGCTCCAAGCCACACTGTTCCACGGCCAAAATGTTTTCCTTTAGCTTTGACAATAATTAATTATTTTTGGGATTAAATATGATATTGTTTCTGCAGTTTCTATTTAACTAATTTTCTCAGTTATTTTTGGTACTCTTCATTTTTGCAGTGTTATGTTAAATGTGTATCTTTTTCACAAATAGTGCAGTAATTGACTGTGTTATGGATGCTTCGTAAGTGCATACTTCAGAGGATCAGGTGAGACAGGTGCAATCTAAGTAGACAGGATTTCGTTTAAGGCCACGTCCGTTTGGGAGGAATGTGGTCTAAAGTTTGGAAGAATGTCTAGGGTAGTGTTATGTGAGTGCTTCTTTTTTTTGCATCTTGATTTGCTATGTGTTACTTAAATTTTCGCTTTATTGACTGTTTAGCTTTGTGGAGTTTGTGTGATACTTGGGCGTGTTAAATAGTGTTTTACTTCTTGGTTACTGTGTGATTGTTCAGCTGTTTGCTCTCTAGGTAATTGTGTTAATAGTACTATTGCAGTATTTGGATTTGATTAATCATACTGAATATTTCATATAAGGGTTCCTGCGATTGGCATTTACACCCTGATGGAGATTAAGGTTGAAATGGCTGCCATTAGTGTGCAGTTTAGATAATGTCTCTTGCTGCAAGGTCGTTGCATGTAGTTAATGAATCGTTTGCATCTCCATTTTCGCTCTGCATATTGTTTAGGTGGCCTCTTAAATGGTATGTTTGTGTTTTTCTGAAAGTAGGTCTTTTCCTTTTTAAAGATATTAGTAGAGTTTCGGGTAAAACAAAAAATGCCCTAAAATATGTATGTATGACAAATGACAATGAAATGTACATTTTGAAAATACTGTGACTGTCTTCTTTAATCTCAAAAGCAAGCCGTTTTTCTGATCACTCATCTTATGTTTTTTTTGAATTTTAGTACGGCAGGGTTGGTGCCATGCTCAGCCACGCCAACAACCTTTGGGGATTTAAGAGCAGCCAATGGCCAAGGTCAACAGCGCCGCCGGATAACATCCGTCCAGCCACCTGCAGGACTTCAGGAATGGCTCAAAATATTTCAGGTGGCTCCTTTTTCCATTTGCCCTTAAATGTAATCTAATTGTAAAACTATTACGATTATTTTTTGAGCATTTTCTGTTGTCAGCTGGAACATTCTGAATGAAAATTCTCCTATTCTAGTTGTTACAGAAAAGATCGGCAACCCAGTTAAGACAAGTTTGTGTATGTAGAAAGTTGTCAGCCTGTCTCGGTGGTCAGCCTCAACATGCAGTGCGTGTTCATGTGCGATCCTTGTAACCGACTTTAAAGAGCGAATTGCAGGAGCTGGCCAGGATCTGGCTGGCTGCAGGTCGTGCAGTATCTCCCATCATTCTGTACTCTTGCAGGTTCATGGGGTGTCAGAACTACTGTATGAGACTTGAATGTCTACATGACGAACCAGGTGTTCGCCAACATAGGTCTGGAAATGCCAGTTCATGAGTATCATGTCCCCAAGTCTACCGCCTAATTCTGTAGCAACAAAATTGATGAGCCTACTGTCTTATTTTTTCATCAGGTTGTCTTCTGGTGGGTATTCTTGGAAGTGATGACATACCAAATATGTTAATGTCCCTATGTATATATATCTATATATATATATATATATCTACTTGCTCATCTTACTCCACCCTTGGGAGTTTCTTTTTAACTGTCCACGAGGTGGGCTGAGAAGAGAGGTTTCTAATGGGCATATGAAGAGTGGGGACATGACCTAATTATTATTAGCACACTGATTGTTAGAAACCTCCCCTCTGCCAATTGGAATGTCCAGAGTGCAGTCCAAATCTATTCTGAACATTTTGTCTTCAAAAGCAGACAGGGAAACAAGAATGCAATTTCTAGGCAAGATTTCTTTCAAGACACTTCCTCTCAAAGGAGGATTTTTTTTTACTGCAACATCCTATTAAACACAGCAAACGGAAAGCTAAAACATTGGAAACCCTTTTAACTTTCATATAGAGAAACGGTTTTCTTTTCAAAACATCGAATATATGGTCTTGTTAAACTCTAGTTTAGCCAAGTTGCAATTAAAATATACTTAATTCTTGAAGAAAAACTTGTTTTTTAAATACTGCAAAATAAGAGCACATTGAATGCGCTAAATTAATTTGTCTATTTACTTTACTCACTCATGAAATTGACTTGTTTTCTTCACCACCAAAACATGTCATGCTACTACCAATGTGTCCTAATACCCTTTCACACCACGGGAGTGTCATTGTCACTTGGGATGATGATCCTTCCCCAACTTGTCATGATAAGAGATGAGACTTTGACGTAGCAAAACCTGTACATGTTTGTGTTATTACACACTTATAAACTATCGAAAATAAGGGCAATATTTGATACATACGTCGACTTAAGCACAAAGTGATTACGTGATTTGCCAAGGGTTTTGTGATGTAGTTGATGTGCGGAAGCTGGAATTGGAACTCACATTTTACATCTCCTCCTGTGTCAGTTTCACACAAACATAAATTGCTAGAAACAGCAAACTCGATGCCTGTCTTCGCTCTCAGATTTATTGTGCAGCGACTCATGCTTGCTGATAATTTTTGTAGTTATTGTGCGTTAGTGTCATGCCCTTTTGGATGTGACTTCTAGTTTACATCTTGAAATGTTCTCCACTACTAAAATACCCCTTCCCTTTTAGTCCAGATACCATGGATTCAATCAACGTACATCATATAGTACAGTGTGTACCTACGGCCTGAATCTTTTTCTTATTTTGTGTAAATCTGCTGGAGCAGATGAATGTACAGACCTGACGAATGTATAGAGTGGATGGAGCGGACGGGTGGATGGAGCGGACGGGTGGATGGAGCGGACGGGTGGATGGAGCGGACGGGTGGATGGAGCGGACGGGTGGATGGAGCGGACGGGTGGATGGAGCGGACGGGTGGATGGAGCGGACGGGTGGATGGAGCGGACGAGTGGATGGAGCGGACGAGTGAGGATGAGTGAACAGAACGGATGAAGGTATAGAACAGATGAGTGTAGAGATGAATATATGGAACATGATATTGCTGTTGAATGCGTGTAAAGCACGAGTGCTTAAAGCGGATGAGTGCGGGGAGCGGATGAGTGGAGTGCGGGGAGCGGATGAGTGCGTAAAACAGGTGAATGCATAGTACATGTGAGGGCATAAAGCAGATGAATGCCGGAGCTGTTGGGTGTCCTGACCCACGTTTGAGCTATCATGCTACAACATTTGGTGCTGTGCGCTTAGAAAATCCAAGATGGCCAAAAAGCCCACATGTGCACCAGAATCCAGGAGAACCACGCAGTTTGTGCGCACACCAAAATGGTTGCCTAACTTTCCACCCACCAGTGCGAGCATGATTGGCCAGGGTGCCATGAGTGGAATGGGTGCCAAAGGTAAAACAGCAGCGCCTGTTAAAAAAAAAAAAAAAACGCTTTAAAATTACCTTTGGTTTCTCTGAATGCCAGCTCAAAATGCCTATTTTCAAACATTGCAACACATCCAAAAATCTCACTGAACACCAGCAGACATCTGGCAGAATGAGGTTTTGTGTGCCTACAAAATCTGGGAAGATGAAGAGCCCAAAATAATGTTGATAACAAGACTGGCTGAGTGCTAAACTGAACTGAAAGACCCTAAAATCGAAATGTTTAGAATAAATGAGTGACCTACTTTTGAGTGTCACATAGTTTGTCACTGTTGAAATGTCATAGTTTTGAACTTAGAATCAGCATTCTAGCTGCATGTGTAAAAATTGTAAGTTTGAGTTAAACTGAGAACCCAAAATGACATGTAGCTAAAAACTGGCTTAAAGAGATTCCAGTTCTGCCTGACAGGTTCCCAGGCCTGGCTGCATTCTGTTGCCCCTGCCAAAAGGAGATCACACACTCTCTGATTGAATTACCTGGGGACTGCAGGAAACTAAACAAAGGGCCCAGGCAGATGGTTTATTGGGGGGGGAGGGAGGTCGTAAATGGCTTCCTTTTGAACAAAGCCCTTCCTTGACTCAGGCAGATGGTTTATAGGGGAGGTCGTAAAGTGGCTTCCTCTTGGCAGAAACAGGGAGGGGCAGCCCCCTCTGAGGACAGGCTGAGCTTAAAGAAAGTGGATAGACTGGTTCTCCACCATGTGACCTGGGAAGACACACCCCTGTTGGCCAGAATATGATTTTAAGAAAGATGTATAACTCATGGTGCGGACTTGTCAAAATTATCTAAATGATACCATAATTCTTGTGATTTTTTTGCCCACATTTTAAGAGGTTTTAGGACCCGGTGGTATGATCTGGGGGTTTACGAGCGGAAAAGAGGCTGTTACTCTAAATGTATGCATGTTAAAAATCTGACACTTCCTTATCTAAATGCCCACATGCCTTGCACACAATTGTATAAATTTGGAGAAAAATCCGATATGGGGAAAGCTACTAAAAAGTGCAAAAAGTGGCCATTTCTTTACCCAAGCTCCTAGAAACGCCAGGGTCGGAACAGTGCCTCCCATCAGTAATGCATGATGTGTGTATGCAATGACAATCAACTGTGTATCTGATAAATATGTATTTGGGTCAGAAATAGATTTGTGGGCAAACTGACCAGGGGAGGATCCTCTGACCCATAAAACCTACAGCATCACTCTGACTCACATTTCCTTCCCCCAATCATGGGAGAGGGGAGAATTGGGCCAATGATAAGTAGAGAGGGGCAGGCTTAGCTAGGCCCAGGCACACACCCATTTTCAAAACACATAAAAAGAGACTGCTGGGACAGGTAGGGAGATTCAAATCCAGTTGCTGCGGAGCGTTTTGCCGGACCACACAACATCCAGAAGTTACCAGTCCAGACTGACTCCAGAACCTAGAACTTATACTTTAGAACCTAAATCAGAGGCCTAAAACCACAAGCTGAGTTCTCTGCAGCAGGCCTCAAATCATTGCAAGCTACTCACAGCCGGGCAAGCTGCTTGAATCCCTTGCCAAGAACTTTTGCCAGGACCAGTGCAGAGATCCAGGAGCCGTGCAGAGACCGCTGTATCCGGACAGACCAGACCAGAGATCCAGAGTGACCCAGACCACTGTGAGCAGAACCAGAGAGCTGACCCAGATCACTGTGAAGTGCCGAGACCAGAACCGGAGTCCAGTCCAAAACCTGACCCGATCCGTGGAGAGGCCTATTTCAAATTTATATTGTGAGTACCTAGCAGAACTGTGCAGAACCAATCTCTTAGTTAAAATAATCTAATCCAAACTATTTTAACCTAAGTAGAACAGCCTCCTAGAAATCGTGTCATCTGTCATTTGTAAAGCTGCACAACTGTCACCTGTCAATTCTGAAGCTGCAAGCTGTCACCTGTCATTTTGAGTTTACTTAAAATCCGAAAAACTACCTTTATTTAATCGTCCGTATCTCTGGAACCGTTTGGGCTACGAACGAAATTTAACTTTCCTCTGAAAGCTTAGAATCTCAGCTCCAACGAACCTAGGACCGACTTGCTACTCCTTATACTTTTGCCGTAATCACGATTCACGCACTCGCGAATTTTACCGCGATTTGCGATTTGGTTAAAAATCCAGCCACGTGTAACCATCAGCAGTCATTTCTTTCCTTGCTAAAAATTCGTTTGCCTCTTAATCACCATCTCTGATTCATTGTTAAAGTAAGCCTGAACTCATCCCAAGTATCTCTCACTCACCCTGAACCTCCTAAAGGGAATTAAAAGTATTTTTAGCATATTTCTCACTTCATTGCCACCACATTCAAAGCACTTGGGCCTGTGTTTTAAAACTCATACCGGTTTTCTCTAAGCTTGCTGGGGGGGAACTGAATTTCGTATTGTATTTGATTGCATTCCTGAGAACTGTGTGCTCCTCTTTCCATCTACTTCCATGTCTTACATTGCATAGGGGAGGGGGGTTGAATTGCCAGAGAAAAAGTGATTATATTATCTTTTGCTAAAATCATCTCAAGTATTTCTGTCCTGCATTTTATTCCTCATTGCTTTTCCCTTGAAATCATAAAAGTATTTTTGCTACTTGATCCATCCTATACTAACTCCTCATTGATTATAAAGAAGTGTGCTAGTGTCAGATTACCCATTGTTGATTAACATTATATTTATAAGGGCGATATCGATTATTAATTTATTATAAAAGCGTGGTATTTATATTTTGTCTTATTCCTCAAACCTTTTAAACTTGCAAAACAGAACTACTTCTTGGCTCAGTGGGGTCAGGGGGATTCTAAGAGAGGGGTGTTATATAGGGGTAGTCATCCAGAACTCATGAACTGGACATAAAGATATATCAATAAGGGTTTCCATTCAGTATCCCAGACTAGGCATTGACTTAGCTGTAGTGTTGAATTGAATCTTCTTACAGAGCGAACGAGAGCCTGGAGCGAACAAGAGCCCAGAGTGAACGGACGCGTTGCGTAGAGCGGACGAGTTCGTAGAATGAACAAGCGCAGATTGCTTCCAATACTGATGAGTGCGTAGAATGGATGAATACATAGAGCTGCCGAATGCGTAGAGCATGGGACAGACAGGAGTGCATGCGTGGGGCAGACAGGAGTGCATGCGTGGGGCCGACTGGAGTATGCATGCGGACTGGAGCACGTGGAGCAGACGTGAGCGTGCGGGGCGAGTCGGAATGCATGAGTGTGGAACGGACCGGAATGTATGGAGCAAACTGGGATGCATGGAGTGGATAGGAATGCATGGAACGGACTGGAGCGCATAGAATTGCGTGACGTATATAGTAGGGAATGCAGAGAACGTTTGAAAGAGCATATAACCCATCATATCACACCACCACGCTTACTCTCTCCTCTACATCACCACTCAACTAGAACACAGAGATACTATGACACCATTCGGTATAACTGTTCTCATACCAACATCCGCCGCTCACTCCACATCATTCTAAGTAAACACTGCTGGTTACACACCCCCCAGCCAGGCGTTCTCCTCAGGCCTAACGCAGCCACATCCGGTCTGGATAAATCCTGCCAGAACAAACACATACTCCTGATCTCTGAACCACCACACCTACCGCTTAGAAGCAGCTACTACACGGATACCGCACGAGCTGCACACATACCCAGTTCTCACACACACCTTTTGACTCTCTCTAGTCTCTCTACTGATCTGAACTTCGGTTCCCAAGGGCGTTCAACCTACCAGCGCCTTCAGACCATACCAATGGTATATAAGGCGCTATATAAATGCAAAATAACAATAAATAAAGACCCTCATAAGTGAAGTCAGAATGAATAAAAGCTTCACCCCAGAAAAATACAGACTAAACAAAAATATTGTTAGTCTACAAATATTTAGGTTGGTAAAATATGGCTATGGATGTATCATGGTTAATTCAGGTCAATGAATATATAAGGTGTAGTTGTCTCCTAAAGTTTTAACTATTTCAACAACACGTGGTTGTGGTTCATTAAAGAAAGGAGGACAAGGGTTCTCTTTTGATACCACCATGATCCTTTTTTTACTATAAAAAATGAACTACTTCTAACGTATATTACTTTCTAATATCCAGTGCCTTTAATACTAAACTACTGTAATATCTCTGCTAAGGCTTCATATTTAGTTTCTATTGCTCTGCCAAGACATTGTTCATCTACTATTACACTTGGTTCTGTTTTTGGCCTCTCTGCATCGAAACTTTAATAAAGTGTTACAAGACCCGACCCCATATAAGGGGAAATGGAGCACTAGAAAAATATAAAAGCATAATAAAAACATATATAAATATATGAATATTATTGATGTTGACGAAAATGTCAAATGGAAAAATAAATCTTGCAGGAAACTAGAACAAGAACAACCTCCATGTGTATCTCAAAGGTGGGGGCATAACCTTGTGCGTTTGTCTGTTGGCTTACCACATACAGTGGCAGATATTGGCCCGTTTCCCTGAAAAGCTCCGAAGATTATAATGGTAAACTTGTATTTCACGTGGAAAACGCAAGACAATTCGACTTGATCTGAGTGGTGACTTTGGTTAAGCATTTCGATAAAATCACTCGCCTATTTTCCTTTTGTGGATTTGTTATCACACTGTGCGCATGTTGGTGAAATCTGATTCTCTGATGTGGCTTGGAGGACACACCCACATATCTGTTTGCTCCGGGTGGTTGACTTCCGCGTTCACTTTTAATGATGGACACTCCCAACTCGCGTATGACCATCCAAAGGAAATAGACTTTCTCTTTGATCTTTTCAAAGTCCTGCAGTATGGAACTGTGATCAGGTTGTCTTCAATGGATGTTTGCTCTGCTGTCACCCATGCCTCCAACACAGAATCAGGCATCTTCTCTTCTGAGCTGGTGTTACTCAGAACATAGCTGCTATACTCCTACCCCAGTCCAGAGGGCGAAGCTCTTCAATCTTAAGCTGAAACATGTAAAAGATAGTTATTTGTGGTGTGCAACAATTCTTTCTTCTTTGAAAAGTCCCTTTTAGTTTTTTCCTAATCCTTATGACCGTTTTATTCACCTCCAAAATCCAGGAATATTCTGATTTAGAAACGAGGAAGGTAGTCTCCCCCTGTCCAAAAATATGGCTAATTTCTACCATAGTATACTTATATAGACCACTGAAATGTACAGACTTTTGAAATCTTCTTGCCAGTTTATCTACTGATGCTAAATTTGAAGCACAATGTGCACAAATGTGCTCATTGTTTCGTTTATAACAAATTGTACAATTAAGGGCCAGAAGGTCCCACCAACCGACCGTGCTGCTGCACTTCCAGCAGGAGCTGATCTAGAGAAGACCCAACCGGGGCACCTGACTCACTTCTACCCTCAGTGTCATTTTTCCTTAAATGCTCTGTCATTTTGTGGTGACATATTTCCTTAAATGCTTCGTCACTTTGTGGTGGCCGCGCTGCCAAAGCATGAGGCTGCAGAGGGCAGTCAAGATGAGACACTGGCTCCTGTAGGGTTCAACAGTGCTGACAATGGCGTGCACCAGAGGTGCTGAGCGAACTTGTTGCCTCGCTGACGGTTAAGGTGGAGGGATGATGGTGCTAGACTGCATTGCCACTGCTACCCAGGAAAACCCTCAACCACATTGTTAGCTGACCCACCATAAAACATAGCCACTTAAACAAGTGTATACTTTAGAAATTCCTTCTACAGCACAAATGTAAAAACATAAATGTTTAATGCACCTAACATCTCATCTCTAAGAAAAATTGTTTAACCCAGCGGTCTATGTAGAATGTAGTCCCTTACCCAAAGAGGGCCCGGCTATTTAGGTTTCTGTTGCTCTCTCCCTTGGGGAATATAAGGAAATAAAGGCATGGAGACGATGGTGAAAATAAAAGTATTTATTTAGGATGTGTATGTGTTTATTTCTACTATAGGACTTGCATGTGTCCCCTAAGGACCATGGACTGTACCATCCAGTACCATCCCGAGTCCTCAAAGAAGGACACGATTGGACTGCCCCCAATCCAGAAAATGGTCTGCACAGGGTGGAGAACTTACAAACAGAAGAAATGTCATAAAAGATAATGGCTGGGGAAAGCAACCGAACAGGAGACAGCATGAAGAGCTCCCTGGGGGCCTTGACTTTGAGCAGCACCCCCATACCCTCAGCTATGCCAGGTGCAACCCTGTATGAATTATGAAGCACAGAGCATGTCAGGCAGTCGGCCCACCCGGGGACCAGACAGGACGGGCCCAGGCGGTCCAAGCACCGAGTCGTGTGTAGGGTGCGAGCTGGGAGAATGCAGGGCAACCCAGTGCAGGCTGCATGAACTGGGTTCCCTAAAACCAGGTGTCATGTCATTGGGGGCCAGGCGGACCCTGGGGCCTGACAGCGCAAACTCTGAATATTCTTGTACCTGGACTACTTATGCCAGGAGTGGCCCAGGAGCCTGAAGAATGTGGCTGGTGATGCCGGTCTACTCGAGGACAGGTGGGCATTCTGGGGAGCACTGAAGTCCTAGGCAGAGTCCTTGCAGAGGCCCAGACGAAGGTGCAGGTGGCAGTCGGCTTACCCGGAGCCAAGTGGGTTCGCCAGCAAAGAAAAAGTCCCAAGCTGCATCCCCAGCGAAGATCCTAACACCTGCCCACACAAGAGCATGGACAAGCCCACCTTCACCGCCATGAGGGAACGTGGCAGTGTGTTCAAGGGGGATTACCCCTAAGGCAGGCCACTCCGGACTGGCAGGGAGGGGGCAGGCCCTGATCCACAACTAAAAAATAATGTACTGTCAGGGTTGCAATGGTTTATTCTCAACACGGCTCTAAGCCACAGGTGGGGATATGCAAACTTCTTACTCCGTGGAGCAATATCTGTTATCTACAAAAAGAAGTTACCAAAAAGTGCCAACCACACATGGGTATCCTGTCTAATAGTCAGAAATTACTATGATCCTCAAAAAAATACAATTTTTATTAGTTGAACCAAAGTTCATTAAAAAACATCATTAAAAATGATCATATCACATCACATAAAATAATCTGGTCTGAAACCCACACAAGTGAAAACAGCTTAAATCAAGTTTAAGATTCAATTCAGTGTCTAGTCAAACCCATGTGGGTTAGTTTCCTTAACTCATGATGTCATTCTGATTATTGCACATTTTGATTTATCAGATTCCCAGGGTTGCAATGGTGCCATGAAGGACTGGAGAGTCATTGAGCATGGCTGACTGCAGAAGGTACACCCCTGTACTTTATGTATGCAGTTATTAATGTATGTCTGTGTATAGTGTGGGTGTGTTTACTACTGTTTTTTTCTTAGGGTTATGCTTAAGGT
The DNA here is from genome assembly GCF_040938575.1 of Ambystoma mexicanum. NCBI lineage: Eukaryota > Metazoa > Chordata > Amphibia > Caudata > Ambystomatidae > Ambystoma > Ambystoma mexicanum. The sequence continues at coordinate 760,034,895 of NC_090937.1, read as the reverse complement.
GGGGGAGGTAATTAAGATTTACAGGGGGTTGGTTAGGATAAGAAGTTTTAGGTAGGCTCCCTGGTGTGAGAGGGTAAGATTACATTACAGCTTGTGTGCGACCGTCCTAGGGGAGGGGCCACCACTCAGTAGCCCCTCCAATGGGTGGGTGGTGCCAGACAGGAAGGAAGGGGTCTATTCCGTTGGTTTACTCTGGTGGTCCCTCCATGACCCCTTTCAGGTGGTTGGGCTGATGGAGCAGGTCCGTGGTACGAAGAACATGCCAGTACCAAGCTAAGTTTGGAGAACCGTTGAGAAATGTTTATGGAAGTGTTTACCAGTGTTCATTAAGAAAAAAGATGTCCCTGTTGGGGCCTATAAAATTCCACCTTAGTAGTGTATGTAATGGTTAACAACACTATATGGTATAGTATGGAAATCTGGGGGGAAGTGGTAGCCCATCTCATGTTCAGGTGCATGTAGGGCATGAACATCATTTAGTTGCAAGTTGCCTAGCGCTCCAGTCTTTTCAGCTGGTCTGTGGATTGAGGTGCAAGTGGTCACTCTTTGGCCTGGGGAAGGTGCGCAGACAAGCCCCCAGGCCAATGCAATAAAACCAGGGCTACATGGAGTTCACAACTATTAGCACCCGTTTCCAAAACAAATGTTGTGGTAATCACAGGCATATTAGACACAGCTTTGCCTGCTCTTCTTAGAAGAGGAGGAACTCAGATTCGTAGTGATTTCTGGCAGTACAGTGCACGTTTTTCTTGTAACCTTCTGGGTTGTTTTTCAGTTTGACTTGCGTGATTGGTCAGGTGCCTGTAATGTGAATGCGTCTGTGTTTCCTGCTTCGTAATGTTTGTTTTGTGTGTCGGTTTGATTACTCATACAAACACTGCTTCTCTGTATGACTATTGAGTTTGTGTGCATTCTGCTGGGTCAGTGATTTCCTAAAGGCCATCATTAATACTCGGTTGTGAACATGTAATAACTAAAATTGATTGCGCTTTAGTTTGAGTTCCTTAATCATAAGGGGGATTTTATGATACAAGAAAAATGTTCTATCGATCAATAGATTTGGTTTTTTTACTCCTTGGAGCATCGCACATATTAGACAGTCAAGTCTGGCACTGGATAAAATGCAGTGCTAACTGCGACGCTTTGTGCAGCTGTGAGGAGGGCGAGCAAGCCATTCCCCCCTCGTCACCTCAGTAACGCACTGTAAATGGGCGGAATAAGGAGGGGCAAGGCGAGCAGATAATTGTTTTATACATCTGGGGTGGTAGCCGTTGCCTTGAGCTATTTTCTTCCGAATGACTGGACTGAACATGTTTTCTGAGTGTGAGCTGCAAACAGCTGCAGCGATGACATACTGCAAATCTGTATGTGAGACAGTGCCAGCCCCCTGGGAGGCGTTCCCTCTCCACACCTGGGCGTTGCGGCCGTCTCCAACCATGAAAATATAAATGTTTTCCCCTCAACCGCGTCCCTTGTGATGTATTTATAGAACGCTGCTGAAGATGCATGTGATTAAGTGTCTAACGTGAGGGGTGTGGCTGCTGGAGGCACCGTGCCCTTTTACGTTTCCTGTTTGGCCTTTGTGCACTTTGATTTATAGAGAACGCATACTTTATTTGAAACCCATTACTTGTCCTGCTCATACACTAATTTGGGTGCCGTGATGGACACTTTCTGTGTTGACTGCAAACCCAGCCAAGAAATAAATTGGTTTTATGTGAAAATGTAGTTTAAGAAAATGGTTTTAGGAAATTAAAGACGAGAACGGATCAGTTTGTCAATGTCTTGTCAGACACCTTGCCCGGTTGCTGCCACAATAATTCTTTCAGTAATGTACCAATGGCACTGCCTCCGCTTGCGCGTTCTACGCATCTGTTATGTTCACACCAGAATGGCTGGTTGAATTTAATGGGTGATTGCCGTCATGCTGAAATGTTAACCCAACGCAAGTTTTCTTCTATTTTGATATATATGATATGATAGTTTATTTATATAGCGCCTATACGCAATGTGTTTCAAAGCGCTTCAAGGCCAGGGAGGGAACAAGGGAAAATACAACCACATTCTTACAGGCCATGAACAGTAAGGATGTGAAATTAACTATCGTACTGAGCCTGACGACATTTCAGATAGTGCAAGAGCTAAGACCTAGATAAGGAAGGGAGTGGGAGAGTGGGAAGGAAATGGAAACAGACAGGCGACTACCGTACTAGGCCTGACGACATTTCTGGTAGAGCCGGAGAAAAACAAAAGGTGAGGGAGAGGAGTGCAGAAAGGGAAGGGAGGAACAAAACAAGCGACTAGCATACTAGGCCTGACGACATTTCAGATAGTGCTGGAGGGGTCGTGGGGAGGAAAAAAACAGTAATGGCAGGGTGGAGGAAACAGACTAGGTTGCTATCATACTAGGTCCAGGGACAATTCTGATAGAGTAAGTGCATAGAAAAAAGTAAGGGGAGGAGATAGGGAAATGAGGAGAGAACAGAGAGTACGCAGTCAAAAAGAGTGGAGAAGCAAGAGTGGAGTGCGAATACAATTGTAGAAGTCAGTAGTAACACATAATGTTGCAAGCCAGGATACAAGATGAAGATGGGAACAGCATGATTCAGGGCCACCATGAGTACAAGATGCAAAGGAAGTCCAGCATGAGAGTTGAGAAAGAGTGACACACCGTGAATGAATGAAGTCCATAAAAGTCAACTCCAGCATTGGCCACAAGACAGTGATGGCGAAGGAAGGCACCAGGTGGGCGGGGCTTGCTAAGTGGTGAAAAAGAGCAGCAGGCAGGAAGGCAGCAGGTGGGCGGGGCTTAGGCCAGGTGACCTAGATCCACTTGCACCTGCTCCCCATCTGCAAAGCAAAAGAAGCTGGAGGGCTCCTTAAGTATGGAAACAAAGCGGCAAGCAGGAAGGCACCAGGTGGGCGTGGCTTGCTAAGTGGTGAAAAAGAGCGGGAAGCAGGAAGGCACCAGGTCGGCGGGGCTTAGGCCAGGTGACCTAGATCCACTTGCACCTGCTCCCCAACTGTAAAGGAAAAGAAGCTGGAGGGCTCCTTAAGTAGGGAAACAGAGCGGCAAGCAGGAAGGCACCAGGTAGGCAGGGCTTAGGCCAGGTGACCTAAATCCACTTGCACCTGCTCCCCATTTGCCTAGATCCATTTTGTGTTTGTTATACTGTTTGTTCCAGATGTTGGAATTGTGCTTTCTAAAGTTTCACACATGTGGCATCTTCTGCACACGCCACGTTTTAGCTTGTTCTGCTTGGGCGTTGTACAGTGTTATTATCATAAGTGTTTGCTTAACTGCGGGGATTAGTGTTGAACATTTGTTTTTTAGATTTGCAGAAAGGTGCCTTCACTTTATCAAAATGTGTTTAATTTTCCCCTTGTGGTTTCAGAAGCTTAAGGCTTGTTTGCCAGGATTGAATATTGGGGGGCTTCCATAAAGAGTATGGTACTTCACTGAAATGATCCACTGGCAGCTCTAAAGTCTTTGACCTTAGTGCTAGCCCCAGCAATATAATCTCTGCCTTTTTTCTTTAGTTCGGCCACTAGGTGGCTGAAACTATTGCATTCAAATACAGATAGGGAGAAATGGCACATGAGGAAGGACACAAAGCTTGTGAGCTATTTGCCCTCCAATTGTCTGGCCATGAATCTATTGCTGTTCCTACCCAGACACCCTCCCAAAACACCTCGTCATGAGAACTCTGAGTGCCAAGTTTGATGCTTGATTAAAGTGAGCGCAAAGTGCCTTCTAGTCTTTCTCAAAGCAGGCTTCTCAGAGTTAATGACTTAATTGGAGCTGTAAATGTGCTGCTGGTGTAATGCATGTTTAACCAAACTGCCTTCACACACTTCACTTACAAGCAATATGCATGTCCTTCACCAACGTACTGTTAAAAACAAGCATACACAAGCAAAAACGGTTGGCTTTGCTAGGCACTGGCATTAAATGCCCAGGTACGCACACTTTTTTGCCCCTTCTCCCACCAATGGCCAGTTAATACCACTATGGCAGTGCCTGGCACGTGCCTTTCCCATGCCCACACAAAAGCCCACACTTTTGGTATTGCCAATGCTTGTCTTCTTTGCAAAGGCGTATGAAAACATGGTAGTTTGGAGAGCAAAGTGAGTAAATGGTGACATTACTGTTTTCTGTGTGCCTAAAAAGCATAGCATGGATGTTTTATGTTGCAGGTCCTAGTTTTACAATTCCTGTAATAACCTATGGTGTCATGCCCCTCTTCACTTAACTAGAGGAGGTAGTGATTTAGTCCCGGGAGTGCTGGGCCATCTTGGGTGTCCCATGAATCTAGGCCAGGGTCTGAACGTTATGAAGATATCATAACATAACTGCAAGCAGAGGTGTGATGGCCAATAGGCATTGTAGAGCAGCACACATTAGCCAGGGGGAGCACCAGTTCTGCCTGTGTTGTGCCCACTGCTCTGCACCTGATCGTGTCCACCTTTGTCTGTGACCTTTAAAGTGCCTGATAAAGAATAGTAGTAGCAAGAGTAATGGAGGTTGGGCAGGGTTTGTCGTCAGTACTGAAAATGCCCCCCATCGTCCAGGGGTAGGTAGGGAACGAAGTGATGTGGGCCGGGATGAGAAGCAGCTTTGCAGCCCAGGTCGAGCAGCACCCAATCTTCTCAAGGAATTGAATCAATTGCAGCTGGGGGGCACCTACAGAAGGGGCTCAGTTCTGGTGGTTTGCATAAAAGCAAAGAACATGTTGGGAACATAAAAATGACTACAAAATTGCATATTTCAAATATGCATGTGGTAGGGATTCATGCATGAAACCCTTTTGAGCAGGTTATGCAAACTGGGCTCTCTGCATTTATGATAACACCGATCGACCTGTGTTGCTCTGTGTCATCTTGCTTCCAAGGCGAACACATTGCTGCTGAGCTATCCTCCCGATACATACTCATTTAGGGTGATTAACGGCGAACATCCTCTCTCCGGATGGAAATTGCTGGCTCTGGACCTTGAGGAGCCATCCCAACAAGAGCAAGCCAGTCTGTCTGTGGATGTGAGGCTTGGACAGTTCCCCCCGCTTCCCCTAGTGTTCATAAATTAATCACTTAGTCTCGCTTGCCTGAGTCTGCGGAAGCACTGCTTATTGATGAGAGGGAGCCCTGGTTCGGGAGCGGATCTTGGAGATTGCTGGGCTAGTTAGCCATGGGAGTTTGGGCCTCACGCCTCCATAGAATGGCACTCCAGCAAGGCAAACTTTGCTGGAGCACAGCTTGATTTTGTTTTGTAAGCGATATTCAATCAACACTACAGCTAAGTCAATGCCTAGTCTGGGATGCTGAGGAAAACCCTTATTGATGTATTTTTATATCCAGTTCAGTACTCTGGATGACAACCCTTGTATAACACCCCCCTCTTAGAATCCCACTGACCCCACTGAGCCAATAAGTAGGTTTGTTTTGCAAATTAAAAGGTTTATTTGAAAATTTAAACTATATATATATATATATCACACTTCTATAAATAAATTGATAATGGATATTACACTTGTGAATATGAGCAGTAGTCAGCAAGAGGTAACATGAATAGGAACAGAAGAATAAGGTGGGAAAGAATGCTTTATATGGTTCAAGGAAACGCAAGGTGGAATAAAATGCAGTTCAGAAATAACTTGTTATGATTTTAGCAAAAGGTAATATGACCACTTTTTCTTTTGACGATTCACTCCCCCCCTCCCCCATGCAATACAAGAAATGGAAGGAGAGCACACAGTCTTCATGAATCCCAACAAATCACACTTTATAATGCAATACACAGTTCCAGTTCCCCCAGCAAGCTTAGAGAAAACAGGGATGAGTTTTAAACACAGGCAAATTACTTTAATGTGGTTTGCAAGGAAGTGAAGAGGTGCTAAATTGCTTTTAATTCCCTCTAGAGGTTCAGGGTAGGTGATGGCTACTTTATATTAGTTCAGGCTCACTTTAACAATACTCTATGAATGATTAGCAGATTGCAAACGAATTTATCAAAGAGAAGCAAAAAGCTGCTGATTTCTACAGATGAAGAAATTGGGCCAAATCGCGGTAAATTTCGCGAGTGCGTGTCTCGCGATTACGGAAAAAAATTTCGTTCCTAGCCCAAACGGTTCCAGAGCTACAGACGATTTAATAAAGGTAGATTTTCGGATTTAAAGTAAAACTCAAAATGACAGGTGACAGCTTGCAGCTTCAGAATTGACAGGTGACAGTTGTGCAGCTTTACATATGACAGATGACACGATTTCTAGGAGGCTGTTCTAATTAGGTTAAAATAGCTTGAATTAGATTATTTTAACTAAAAGATTGGGTTCTGCACAGTTCTGGCGGATACTCACTCCTAATTTTGAAATGAATGGGCCTCGTCACGGATCTGGTCAACTGGACTGGACTTCGGTTCTCTCTGCTCGGCGGGTCAATCGGGCACCGGTTCTGCTCACAGCGGTCTGGGTCTCTCTGGATCTCAGTTCTGGTCTCTGGCAATTGTTCTTGGCAAAGAATTCAAACAGCTCGCCCGGCTGTGGAATAGTTTGCAAATGATTTTAAGGGTGCTGAGGCCTGCTGAGAAGAGTTCTCAGTTTGTGGGTTTAGGCCCTTGCTTTAAGTTCTGAAGTAAAGTTCTGGTCTTTGGAGATTGATGGATGTGAAGTCTGGAGTCTCCCGGCAGAGCGTCCCGCAGAAAATGGAAATTAATGTCTCTACCTGTCCCAGCAGTCTCTTTTTATGTGTTTTGAAAATGGATGTGTGCCTGGGCCTAGCTAAGCCTGCCCCTCTCTACTTGTCATTGGCCCAGCTTTCCTCTCTCCCTTGATTGGGGGGAGAAAATGGAGTGTCAGAGTGATGCTGTAGGTTTTATGGTCAGAGGAACCTCCCTTTGTCAAATTGCACCCAAATCTATTTCTGATCCAAATACATATTTATCTATGTACCATTTCTCTCATATTATAGGTCCAGTTAACATATTTTCTGTAGCACCAAACCATCCGATCCCTGTCTTTGTACGATGTTGTGTCCACTGATGACAGAATTCTCCCCTTTTCATCCCGATAACGACCTCTAAACCTTTCCAGATTTTACACAAATGTGCACCAGGGATATGGGTTTCAGATGATAAAGTGTCAGATATTTAACATGCAGACATTTGGAGTAAGACCCTATTTTCCGCTAGCAACCCCCCAGAATACACCACAGAGTCCTAACACCTCTTAAAAGGTGCACAGAAAAATCACAAAAATAATGCTATTACTTATATAATTCTGACAAGTCTGCACTATGAGTTATCTATCTTTTTAAAATTATGCCCTGGTCAAACAGGGGTGTGGCTTCCCACATCACATGGTGGAATAACTGGTTTATCCACTTCCCCAAAGCTCAGCTGCTAGCAGAGGCACTGCCCCTCCCAGTTTCCCCCAAGAGGAAGCCACTTTACGGCCCCCCCAATATAACATTTGCCTGAGCCAAAGAAGGCCCATTGTTCAATTTCCTGCAGTCCCCAGCTGCCACTCCCCTTTCAATCAACAGGGCCATGTGACCTCCTTTTTGTGGGGCAGCAGAATGCAGCCAGGCCTGGGAACACAGTTGTTGATCCAGTTTCAACTCCTGTCGGGAGTAGTTGTCAGGCAGAATCCAGTTTCATTAAGCCAGGTTTTAGCTAAATGTCACTTTTTGTTCCCAGTTTTCTACATTCAAATCAAACTGACAATTTTTGCACATGCAGCTAGAATGCGGATTCTAAGTTCAAAACTATGACATTTCAACAGTTACAAACTATGTGACACTCAAAAGTAGGTCCCTCATTTAATTTAAACATTTCGATTTTAGTGGTTTTCAGTTCAGTTTAACTTAAGCTGCTGACCTCCACAGCTCGGCCAGTTTTGTTATGAACATGGTTTTGGGCTCTTTTTGTTTCCAGATTTTGTATGTACACAAAACTTCATTCTGCCAAATGTCTGCTGGTGTTCAGTGAGATTTTTGAATATCCTGCAATGTTTGAAAATAGGCATTTTGAGCTTGCATTCAGAGAAACCAAGGTGATTTCAAAGGGCTTTTTAAGCTAACAGGCACTGCTGTTTTTCCTTTGGCACACATTCCACTCATGGCACCCTTGGCCCATCACGCTCACACTGGTGGGTGGAAGGTTAGGCAACCATTTTGGTGTGTGCACAAACTACGCGGTTCTCCTGGATTCTGGCGCACATGTGGGCTTTTTGGCCATCTTGGATTTTCTAAGCCCACAGCACCAAATGTTGCAGCTTAATGACTCAAACGTGGGTCAATACACCTGACAGTTTTCCCCAGCCCAGTCCCTCCCCTGATTTTCCTCTTCATTCTCCTTGATGGAGATGCATTATCTTTGCATAGTGAAGTGGTAGGTCGGGCGGTAGATACTTGTGCTGTGTTTGACATTTCGTCAGGGGTTCTGGTCCAAAGATGTTTGCAGGCATCAGACTCGGGGTGATTAACCCCGGAAATGCGAATTTGGAGGAAGAGCCTGGGGAGTCCCAAGCCCATTTCTGTCTTGTGCTGTGCCCTATGTGGGACATGCGTGTGTTTCCCCCGTGTTTGGTGAAACCACTTCCAACATTATTGGCTATACCCAGTTTACATTTTAAGAGGTTTTCTGTGGCTTTGAGTCCTCAGTGTTTATGAAATAAGTAATTTGTCATTTCTTAATAAAAATGTGGACAAAATAATTTCCGATTTGGTTGTGTTACTGACATTGTGTGGTGCTTTCCATGCTTTCAATGGCTATACATTATGACGAGAAAACTCAAATTGCGTGAAAATGTGTATTAGACAGACATTTTCTCTTCTGCCCGTTCTTTATATTCACATGGTATAATATCCTTATTGATCATCTGTGTAACCCCTATTTTTTCCGGACGAATGGGCATTCAACAGAACATCTTTGTGCTGGCCTAAACTATATTGGAAGTAATGAATTTCTCCAGCATTGGATCTTTCATGGATTCACATGCTTAGAATATTCCCCGTCGTCAGACTGGGACCCCTCGGTACACATATATAGCCTTTTCCAATAGGAAAACTTCCGACACTTTTGTGTCCTATCTACGTCCTTTTAGGACCCACCTAAGCCTGCTCCGTAGTCCGTCCCAGTATAAGAGGCCCGCCCCCGCGGCTCCCCTTCAGATTTCAACCGTCTCCAAAGTAGTGGGATCTCCTCGCGTTGTCTTACTATTTTGTACAAGGTTGCATTACTGGAATTTGAGTACAGAAAATGTCATCCGTTTCAGGAAAAGCGCTGTTCCGCCCATGCGCAACGTGCGGCTTGAAAAAAGTTTACGAGGGGGACGGACATATGGATTGTATATATTGCCTCCACCCTCATCATTCGGCGGATAACTGCGACATATGCAAAGGGTTTTCTCAAAAAACCCTAAAAGACCGCAGTCGACGACTGGTGGCATGGCTGAATGATGGAGCGGGGGCATACCCCCCTTCGGAGGTAGGCTCCACACAATCGGCGAAAACATCACGCCGCGCTACCTCGTCGGAACCACCGGCGAAGAAATCTCGACCGACGGAAAAAGAGTCATCTGGAAGTCACTCAACGAGAGACTCCTCGTCAAAGAAATCATCTTCATCAAAAAAGCATGAAAAGGAAAGGAAATCCTCCTCGGGCGATCATCATAGATCGACCACGAGTCGAGAGTCGAGTAGAAGCAAGCCAAGTGTGGAAAAGGCGGGACCGCCAAAACCACCGGCTAACTCACCGTCGTCGACGGCGGCCCAGTCATCGGCTTCCACCCTGCCACTTACGCAGGTGGCATCCACCGCACCGACAACGACGTCGACGATGGCCTCGTCGACGGGGGTTCTACAGGAGGCCTGGAGGCCTGAAATTTTTGATCCGATCCCCCCGGATACTTTACTACAAGAACAGGCTGTGTTGCTGTCCTCGGAGGACGAGAATGAGAGAATAGCTGGCCCAGCAGACCTAGGGCTACGAGTGGCTGACAAGTTGTCGACGAGGGGATCCGTTATACCGGTATCTGCCCCTCTTCTCAATCCTTAATCTGTTTTGTCGTTGGAAATTCTGTCCACGCTTCAGTCGTTGTTACAGTCATTGGACCAGAGGCTACCTCAGGCAAACCTACCACAGGCACCCGTCGACGAGCCGGGCCCGTCCCGTCAACCGGCGCACCTACGCACGCCAATCTCAGCGCTGGCACAAGAGGAAGGTGAGCTGCCAGATTCAGAGTCTGACAGGGGAGCCAGGTCGAATATCTCATCATCCCCCTCCAGGGATCAAACCTGGGAGTCAGAGGTGGAGTTGGAAACCCCTAGAAGCCCAGCTCACCCGTCCCCTCCGGACGACATTGCGTCATTCCATTCTATGATGGAGAAGGCATGCAAAGAATTTGGTTTGTCCCAGGAAGAACAGAAAAAGGACTGTTTTTTGTTCGACCACATGGGTAAGAGAAGGAGGTCTGTGTTCTCGATACCAATACTAGACCATGTATGGAAGGAGGGGTTGCAGACAATGCGTCACCCGCTTTCAGAGCCGGCAGTGAAAGGACGCCTGGAAAAAAAGTTTAAGGCTCCAGAGTCTACCCCCAAGTGTTTATCCTCCCAACCAACGCCAGACTCAGTGGTGTTGGCGGCAGCGGCGAGGAAGGCGAAGGCCCAGCACAAGTGCGCGACTCCTCCTGAGAACGAAGCAAGACGCCAAGATGCCTTTGGCAAAAAAGTGCTATCCGTGGGAGTGACCACAGTAAAGGCCGCAAACTCTCTGGCAATTGTTGCCAGATACGATAGGGAGATGTGGCACAGGCTAGCTCCGTTGCTTGATCATCTTCCGGAAGAGCATAGGAAGGCAGCGATGTTACTCGTCCGAGAAGGTGAGGAAGCCTCAAATCACGCAATAAACATCGCGGTGGACCTCGCTGAGTCAGGCTTCAAACAAGTCAATAATGGGGTCGTATTACGTCGACAGTCATGGCTTACGTCGACAGTCAGTAAGTGTACCTACTTCAGGCCAGAAGTACAATACAAAGTTTTAGATATGCCCTTTGAGGGAGACCTTCTTTTCGGTGAGAAGGTGGACGAAGCCCTAAAGGGAATGAAAGAGGACTCGGACGCGGCACGTTCTTTGGGTGCCCTCCAGAGTGGCAGAAACTACAAGTCTTTTCGTCCCTTTAGAGGGGCTTCAGGTAATTCAAGATTCTCTGCATCTGGAGACAGATCCTTTGGCAGATCAGCTTACCCCTCCCAGGGATACAGACATGCCTCCCAAACGGCAAACCGTCGCCGGAACTTCCAGACTTCCAGGAAAAGACCATCATATCCGTCGTCGTCGAGAGACAAGCAAAATAAAGATCAGCAGTGACATACAACACACCGTTCTGGGGGGAAGAGTTTCAGCATATGTCGACGAATGGGAACGAATAACGACGGATCAATGGGTGCTGGATACTATAAGAAACGGACACTCTCTACAATTCAAACACAGCCCTCCGCAAATTCCACCTGCGTTCACCGCTCATTCCCATCTGAAGATACTGCAACAAGAGGTAACACTCATGTTAGCAAAGGGCGTGATAGAATTAGTTCCAACATCACAGAGAGGTCAAGGAGTCTACTCAAGATATTTCTTCGTAAAAAACGCCGAACGGCAAATGGCGCCCCATTTTAGACTTACGCGATCTCAACAAGTCTTTAAAGAGCCTGAAATTCAAGATGCTCACTCTGCAGGAAGTGATCCGCGCCGTTCAAGAGGGGGATTTTCTAGCGTCCCTGGATTTACAGGACGCGTATTTCCATATTCCAATGTGTCGGAAACACAGGAAATTCCTAAGATTTGTAATAGGGCGGACTCACTACCAATTCACGGTTCTTCCTTTTGGGCTCAAGACCTCCCCCAGAACGTTCACGAAATGCCTGGCTCCTGTAGCGGCCTGGCTAAGGAAGCAAGGCCACCATGTATGCCCATACCTCGACGACTTGCTGGTAAGGGGATCCTCCCCGGTGTCGACCAACACAAGCTTACAAGCCACCATGCAGCTTCTACAACAGCTGGGATTCGCCATAAACTTCGAAAAATCCTCTCTGCAGCCATCGAGATCGCTGGTATTCCTGGGGGCACAATTCGAGACCCAGTTAGGACTAGTGAAACCTTCTCTCGACAGAACCTCAAGACTCAATCATCAAGCATGCCGACTACGGCGAAACACCAAGATCTCAGTGAGAAAATACGTTTCGGTCCTAGGGGCCATGGCATCCTGCATCCATCTGGTGGAAAACTGTCACCTATTCATGAGGCCAGTCCAGGAATTCCTCGCGGACCGATGGACACAGGCTCAAGGATCGTGGTCAGACAAGATAACCATCGACGACGACAAGCTGCTTCGGACCCTTCAGTGGTGGCAGAGTTTCCACAATCTGAACAACGGCGTACCCCTACAGGAGCCGGAGTTTCAGCGAACCATAGTCACGGATGCGTCCCTAACCGGATGGGGAGCTCACATGGGTGCTCTCCAAACGCAAGGTCGCTGGTCTCCAACGGAGTCACTCCTACACATAAACGTGTTAGAGCTCAGAGCAGTACGATGGGCCTTGAAGGCATTCCTACCACACATCAGGGGCTCGCGAGTACGAATACTGACCGACAATACAACAGCCATGTTTTATCTGAGGAAACGAGGAGGGACGCGATCAAGAACTCTTTCCATAGAAGCCCAGAAAACATGGCATTGGGCATTAAAGCACGACATTTCCATCGTGGCTCATCACCTTCCAGGAGTGAGGAACTCCCAAGCAGACTCCCTCAGCAGAAGCATGGCCCAGATACACGAATGGGAAATGGACACAGTTCACCTGATGAAAGTGTTCGAGAAATGGGGTCACCCCCCTCTGGACGCCTTCCCGACCAAAGACAACAAGAAATGCAAGCAATTCGCAAGCAGATGGCCTCAAGAGGGCTCCAGGGGGGAGGCATTCTCCTTCCCATGGACGGACATGTTCCTCTATGCTTTTCCCCCGTTCCCCCTCATACGGAGGACAATACAGTGGATACGCAGATACAATTGCCGGGTAATTCTAGTGACACCATACTGGCCAAGGCAACCGTGGTTCTCCGACCTGCTTCACCTGTCGCTGGAACATCCCATGGGGTTTCCCAAAGTCCCGAACCTACTATCCAGGGAAAAAGGCATGGTGTGGCATCACGACCCGGACAGTCTCAACCTTACAGCCTGGCTCCTGACTTTTCAGAGTTCGGTGCTTTAGACGTTTCAGAGGATTGTCAAAAAATTCTGCAAGCGGCTAGAGCCCCTTCTACAAACAAATCCTACTCCTATAAGTGGCGGAGGTTCTGTGAATGGTGTAGGGACAACAGGGCCTACAACCGTTGTCGGTGACGCCGGAACAAGTTCTACCTTACCTGCTCCTCTTAGTGGAGAGGGGATTATCCTTCACATCGATAAAGGTGCACCTGGCGGCCATCTCGAGGTTCACAAGGAAAAGGCAGTCGTCTCCTCTATTTAGCGACAGACTTGTAAAACACTTCATGAGGGGTTTATTTTGAGCTTTTCCCCCGGAAAAACGTTTCCCCCTGACTTGGAGTCTCAACACAGTGTTGGCAGGCTTAATGAAACCGCCTTTTTGAGCCTATGGCCACGTCCGACATAAAATTCATTTCGTGGAAGTTGGCATTCTTGATTGCTATCACATCAGCTAGAAGAATCTCGGAACTGCAAGCGCTGGTCATAGACCCGCCATACCTAAGATTCTTTAAGGACAACGTAGTCCTGGCAACTAATCCTATGTTTGTCCCAAAAGTTCCGACAGTGTATCACAAACACTCGTCCATTGTGCTCCCTACTTTCTTCGCCACACCATCATCGGCAGCAGAAAAAGCTCTTCATACCCTGGACGTTAAGAGGGCTCTGAAATTTTACCTACATCGTACACAGGAATTCAGGTCTACTAGACAACTGTTCGTCGCGTATGGCCCGTCAACGAGAGGAAAAGCAATCTCTAAACAAGGATTGGCTCGATGGGTCTCATCGAAGATTGCGTTTTGTCACTCTAAGGCCGGAAGGCCACTGCAAGGACACCCTAGAGCCAATTCTACAAGATCGATGTCCTCTTCAACAGCTTTATGGGCAGGAATTGATGGACATATGCCAAGCTGCAGCATGGTCAGTGCCCCACACGTTTACCCGCCACTACTGCCTTGCCAGGCAGCATGCGGACGAGGTGCAGATGGGAAGAGCTGTCCTGCGCCATCTGTTCCAGTAAGGTAAGCTCCACGCTGTGGAGAATATGTTGTCTACCTTTTAATGACAGTTTATTTTATGTGGGTTAGGTTATTTGAGGTAACTTATTCCTACTGTACATATGCATTGTGCAGTACATTCTCACCGCCGTCTCAAGTGTTACTGCTATACAATCTATTCTAAGCATGTGAATCCATGAAAGATCCAATTCTGGAGAAGGGAATAGTTTCTTACCTGTAACTCCATTTCTCCAGCATTGGTATCTTTCATGGATTCACATGCGCCCGCCAACCTCCCCGGAATGTAATGTATTTGATTGATAAGTCTAACCCTTCCTACTTTGGAGGGGCCGAAATCTGAAGGGGAGCCGCAGGGGCGGGCCTCTTATACTGGGACGGCCTACGGAGCAGGCGTAGGCGGGTCCTAAAAGGACGTAGATAGGACACAAAAGTGTCGGAAGTTTTCCTATTGGAAAAGGCTATATATGTGTACCGAGGGGTCCCAGTCTGACGAAGGGGAATATTCTAAGCATGTGAATCCATGAAAGATACCAATGCTTGAGAAATGGAGTTACAGGTAAGAAACTATTCCCTTCTCGTTCTCCTGCTATGTGTTCTAATATGTTTTATTGTTAGGATTCATATGATTTGGATGCTGGAAAATCCTTTTGTGGTTAGTGTGTCTGTACAATTGTGCTTTATGCAAAAATTATAAATCACCTTCAACGTAAACCTGTCTTATGCATAACTAGGCCAATAGGGGCTGAAAGCAGTGCAACCAAGAGCTCAGACTGGCTGGTTTGCATCTCTGTATCTTAATATGGAAGTCAGAATGGAACTTCCAATCCTCTAAGTGGCAGATTCTCAAGGTCTGTCAGTCTTTTCGTGCTTCCTTTAAGTTGCATGTGTTTGTCTTTGAACTCACTACTACAAGCAACAGTGTGATGCCACATGGTACATACACATCTAATTTTTTGCCAGCAAAGATGTGACCCTTGTTCTCTGCTCAGGGTTTGGTAGGTGGGTAATCTTCTCTGAGAACCATCTTTTCCACACATGAATTTTTTGAAAAGAGCACTTGTTTTTCCACTTTCTGAAGATTGTCCTATTTGGCAAACATGTATTTCGATTGTGGTGGACCGACAAAACACATGACTGAAACGTATGGTTTCAGCTCTGTTCATTGTAGTCATGATGAAGCTATGATAAAAGCCTGTGGGGACCTGTGGTTTATATACTACTAAAATGCCTGTTCCTGCCCTGGATCAATGTAAGCAACATATGTCAGGATACGTGTTAGGGTATTTACTCTACATAGGTTACGGATCTCCCACTGGTTCTGAGATTTTCCTCCTGTCCATCAGGAATGATACCTACTGGGATTAACTCTGAGGGGACTGTGGTGAAACGGCTACGGGAAGTAGGAATTTATCTTTAATCAAAACGGGTCGTCTTGTCTTGGAATGCGCTAATGAAAATGTTAGGATGGGTGAAATTATGAAGTGTTTGGGTTCTCTGTAGTAGGGATTCTTGGATCCCTCTGGATCTCTAGTGGTGGTAGAGTCTCAGGGATGTACAGCTCAACGTGCTTCTTTGACCTGTTCAGTCTGTGGGATATTGCTCCCAGCTAGCTTCTTCCTCTATTCACATTTGCAGGATATAGCGACAAGATCGCTTCTTTGTCACAAACACAGTCACAGGGTTAAGTTCCCAGTTTGCTTCTTTTCCACATTTACAGGCATATAGTACTCTTCTGGATCCTTCAATGAAATCACATAGATAAAGAACCATAATTGCTATTCATAATCGATCCAGGGTTTGAGTGTCTGGCTAATTTCTTCCTGGTATGGGGCATATGGTTGCCAGCTTACTGTTCAGGATTATAGCAAGAAACCCAGTCGTCGGTGATAATAGTGCCCAACTCGCTGTTCAGCAGGCCCAGGCCTTTAAGGTGTCCCAAGCTTTCGTGCCTCTCAGCTCCCCAAGGGGAAAAAGATTTGCAAGGTTTCCAAGCTTTCCAGGGCCCTCCGCTTCAGCCGGTATAGTCCAATCCAGTTCATGATCTGCCTCTGCTTTCCTGGGGTCTGGCTTCTGTGCTCACTGTCCTGGTGGTTACATCATTCCTGGCTGCTTCCCTCTTTTTCCCTATTACTCTGTCCTTATATAGGCCCCATGGACACATTTATGACAGCCATGGATTTATTATTGGTTTCTGTCGTGTGGAGCCTCCTGTTAGGCTCTCTGTCCTAACTCAAATGCCCCTTTTGCTGCGTGTCTGTTTCATTGAGGCTTTATAAGCCTCTGTGTGAACTTTGATCCAGGTACGAGTCTCACCTTCCCCACTCTATGTCCTCCGTGTCATTGCTGTCTCTTGCTGTGCTGTCTGTACTGTGTTAGGGAGAATTCTCATTTTATGGCTAATTTCCCTCACCTAGTGAGTCCCCCAGCAGCTTTGCTGGATTTCTGGAGTAATTTGTTTCACTTGGTAAGTGTGCCTCTTTTTCCCACTCTTACCTGTGTTTTTGCCATGTGTATTTCATCTGCTTTTGTGATTGTGGATTCTGGAATACACCACTTCAGTAGCCCCCTTCTTTTGTGTGCTACATAGCACCTTCAGTGCAGTGACACAGGGTTGTCTTTTAGACTTCCCACCAACTCCATTTCTGAGGCTGACTACTGTCCCCCAGAAAAGGGTAAAGTTGCCATTAACTTTACTTAGTCATTTAACCACAGATCCAGTACACCCCATCTTACATGGAGTACTGGAAAGGGTTAATCCTTAGCCCTTTTTTATCTGTACCTCCTAGAGCATTGTTTCGCTCTTTTAACATTTAGACTTGGCTGGTGGCAGTGGTACCTACCCTAACTTTTCTACCGCAATTATACTATATAAACCGTGTATTGTTTAAGGCTTTGATATTAGCCTTGAACTTAAACCCGCTTGACCAAATACTTTTTCTTTTGGCTCCAGTTTATTCAACATTTCTTTTTGTTAAAGTCCTCTTGTGTTTTACTTTACAAACCAGGTTTGCCTTCTTTTTTCACTGTCTTTTGGCGGGCTTCTCGCATAAAAGGCAGGTCTCTTGGGCTAGAAGTCAGCGCCGCCACTGGAACTACAAGGAGCCGAAGAGGAGAAGAAGTCGGCTGCTGCAACTATCCCGTCCCGGTGAAGCCCTGCTGCAGTCCTGAGCTATCTACCCTTCGACGACGAGAGAAGATCCAGTACGGAATCTTCTTCCCTTGAGCCTGGTGGGGATAACCAGCTCATTCCAAAGCCAGAGGATCCTCTTCTTGGTCTAAATCGCTGCACACTGCTGTAGTGGTCTGGATAGCCATCTGAAGAGCCTCTCCTGTTATTAAGGAGCACACCTTTTATTCACCGTTGCTGCTGCCGGCCTCATCCCTGTGTGGTGCAGACCCCTCCAGACGTCCTCCTTCGTACCAAAGCTACAGGAACCGTGGGTCTGCAGGAAACTACCAGGAACAACTGCCATGGCACCAGCTTCTTCATTGAATAAGGTACTGTGGTCTGCTTGAGGAATTAGGGTGAATCCCTTTTCTTCGCCTCCAAGGTTTGCCCTTGTCTTCCCTCCTTAGAACTGTTGCTTCCTCTGTTGACAATATTTAAGTACTTCTGGCTACGTTGAATCGTGAACTGTCCGACTGTGTGATCGTCGACAACAGGAACCCGGTTCCACTTGACACTGGCTCCGGCCTATTGACTCTTGAATTTCTGAGTGTTCTCTGATTCTGTCTGCCTTGACAAAAGTATTGCCTGTGATTTTTGCCCTCAACTCTCTCTGGTTAACTCAGGTGTTAAGTGTGTTTTTGCCCCGGTAACATTTCTTGCCGCGGATATGCGTTTCTTTAGTAAGACCTAACTGTCATTACTGTCAAAAAGTGATTGCATACGTATTCCCGGTAACGTTTTTGTTTCACAACACTGGTCTGTTAAAACATAGGGTACTTACCTTGAGTTAGAGTGTACCAAAGTGAATTGGTTGGTTCTAGTGTATTTTACATGTGGTTTTGAATTAATAGAAGTGTCATGTTTATAACAAATGGTTTAAAAATAAATGTACTTATATTTTTTACCTGAAACCTTGGGTCAGTGTTTGTTTGAGTCACAGTAATTGTGGTCCCTTTGTGTAATATATGCTACTGCTCAAATATCTGCAGATAAGCTTGGCTGCTCCGCTACTGCTACCACTTTAACATAATAGTACAGGCTTGTACCAAAGGTAAAACTTGTATTGCCACCTGTAGTCTTAATTGTGTGTAGTGGTCCCTAAGGGCACTGCACAGGATTCTGCCTAACATACTGCAGATCTTCTCCTTAGCCTGTTGTGTGCCCATGGAGATACCCGCTGATTTATGAGGTACTGCAAAGTTGTAAGACACATGGTTGATAGGCAATGATAATATTATGGGATTTGCACCCCCTTCCTCTGACTTCATATGCAGCTGGGACATGTGTCCATGGGAGCCAAGGCATGTACAGTATTTGAAGGGACACGCATGCTTTTCGCTTGCGCTCATAAATCTTTTTAAAGGGACACCACAACATATATCTAATCATCTGACTAGTTGACTGTTTAAGAATATTAAATATGTGTACATCTCTGGCGTTAAAAACTACGTAAAGAGTGAGGCATTGAGACATAGCCGAGGGAAGTAATGTTGCCTTGGCAATAAAGTTATGGATGGCTCTATACCTAGTTAGCTGGTGCACAAGTTAATTTTGTGTACCCACACGAGATCTATCGATTTTCTGATCTCAGAGATCCAGAGTGCACACCTGAGAAACACAGAAGAAGCAGTTCTCGTCTTTCAAAGACCCTTCATTAAGATATTTGTGGCTTTTTCCCCCTCTGCTTCTCCGTCCTCGAACAGTCACTGCATCACTCGTCATAGAGACTGTTCAGAACTCATTTGGTTTCAGTATACGTGCTCAGATTGCCTTACGTTTTGGATAGAAAGCACCACTCAAATAAAAGAATGTAAAACTAACCATTGCTGTGAAATCTTTAAACCACTAATAAACGTAAAATTCCTTTTGCAGTAGTCTTTTCAGATGGCCTCCCGCTTTGATAGACATGCATATTACTCCTACGTCCCGTCCCCTTTCCTCCATACTTGTGGGACATCTCTCTGACCTGTGGGACGGGACCGGAGCACTTTGTAAAAAGCATCCACATTTTTTTCAAAAATTTGTCCCTCCTCTCTTTCCTGCGCGGGGCCTGGCATGCGGCCGTAACTCTGCCCACCTTGGCTCCGCCCCACGCATCACCCATCAGTCCTTTTCTCCGCACGATCGGGGCCGGACGCACTTGCATCCTTGGAAGATTTTCTTCCCTGTTTTCCTCTCTGGCTCTCGCTAGCGTTCGTTTACTAGTCTGTCTATCTTTTAAACTAGATTTTCCAGACTGTTCATCGTGTCACCGTTGCTTCGCGAGGGCGGATCCCCATCCTTTTTGTTTAGAGTTTTTGGGTCCGGAACACCGTTGGGACTCCTGTTTTTACTGTGACTCACTTTCGGTCAGGCACTTCAGCGTCGGTTGGAGCGGTGGGAGGAGGTGTTCCGACGAACTCCTCCTTCTCATTTTCAGGCGTTCGTCGACGAGAAGAAACAACGCCCGGTAAGTTCTTTACTTTTCAGAGCACCCCGACCGGGGGATACCTTCCAAGGTTTCTCTCGGGCCGGGAGGGGCGTTGATCGCTCTGTTACCGGTGTTCGCCCTGAGGTGCCTGTCGGGCCTAATAATTCTACCAGAGTTTTCTCCGAGAGTCTCCGTAAGGGGCCTGTGTACACCAGAATACGCTCCAAGGCCCCTCCTGTGGGGGCTGTTTGTAGGCCCAGTTCTACTGAGTCGTGGGGTACCGGAGCTTGCTCTGAGGCCTCTCTTTCGACTTCCCTCAAAAACAAAACCGGGGTGCGCCCCGAGGCCTTGGCTGGGCTTGTGGTTACCGAACGGATGTTTGAGGCCCGTGCCGATAAGGCTTTTACCGGGCCTAGGGCCGAGGTACCTTGTACAGAGGCTAAGGCTACCAACAGTTCTGAGGGGCCGGGCAAGGCCCTGTCGGTGAAAGCAGTTGCTCACAGTTCCCGCTCTTGTGGCGACACCAGATCTGTTGAGGGTGCAAAGAAGAAAGGTTCTTCTTTTACCAGCAGTGCTGAGGCCCTTTCTTCGAAGGCTCAGTTGGCGGTTGGTATGTCGCAGAAACATTCCAGGCCTCATAGTACCGGCTCTGCCGAGATTCCTTACGTTAAGGCTAAAATTAAGACCCCTGACCCATCGACGGGGACCCCTGCCTCACTTCCTCATTTGCCGCAGTTCCCCTCAGATGAGGACAAAATGTCAGCCGTTTCCGCCATGACCACGGCGGCCATTTTAGGTACTACCCCTACAACTACGCCATCGGCCCCTGGTGTAGGGTTCGGTCCTTTGGGTGAACCTAAGGTCCCTTGTGCGCATCCTTACCGGCCGGTTTATGATTGGAACGCCCGGATGCCTCTTCCGCACAATGTTTCATTGCCCGCGGGGGCGGCTCCCACGATTTATGTGGATACGTCGGTGGAAGGGCTGGTGTGGCACCCTTCTCCGTTACGTCCCTGGATTTGTCCACCTTATGAGAGGCCTCCTCAGGTTCCGAAACGATCTCCTGAGGACGCCTTCTTCAGTAAATTTCAAGTGCTTATGTGCACCGACCCCATGAGGGAATATTTCAAAGGGCTTTTCAAGGAGATATGTCCACCTGCGCCGCCACCTTTTCCTCCGGTGGTTCCGCCGTCGCCTCCCTTGCCCGCAGTGCCTCCCCCTGCTCTTCCGCCTTTGCCACCATTGTTCCCCAGTGGACAAGGCGGTGCCTGACATGGCTCAGCAGGATCCTGACCTGTCCGATGACCCTCAAGGCGATCAGGACAACAAGGACCTTCCCCGCTCTATCAGAGCTTTTCATGAACGGGTACTGGACATGAGTTTCATAGATGTTCCGGTGCCCGAGGCACCCGCTCCGCAGGAGTGCGTGCTTTCTGGTGCGTTCACCTTGTCTCCCTTGGAGCGTACCGGCCTGTTCCTGCAGAAGGACATTTTGTCCGAGCTCCTAAGAGTTTGGGAAAAGCCACACTCGGGACTTTTTGTCAATAAAAAGATTGACGCGAGGTACAGGCTGCATTCTTCAGAAGAAGTGGCCTTGTCGTCTAGTCCGCCTCCCTCCTCCACAGTGGTGGCTGCGGCTACGTTGCAATCCAGACCTGCAGCATCCTCTTCGGCGACGGCTACTCATGTCTTGGGAAAGGAGGACAAGCTCCTGGACTCCCTAGGGAGGAAAATCTTTGCCAATTCGGCCTTGCAGCTCAGGCAGGCCAATGCAGAATTGATTTTGGCGGGAGCTAACATGCGGATGTGGAAAGGTCTGTCGGAGTTTGAGGAGCACATTCCGGTCGAGAAGTTGGAAGATTTCAGAGGTGGCCTTTCCGATGCCAGGGTCTTGGCCCAGGATCTCCTGGAGGCTGCGGCTCATCACGTAGACACCTCAGCTCGGGGCCTGATGCTTGGGGTTGATACTTCGCGGCAAGCGTGGCTGCATGCCACTAAGTTTTCGAAGGAAGTGCAAGACAAGATACTGGACCTTCCATTCGATGGTAAGGAGCTTTTTCACTCTTGTACTGATGTAGAGCTCACCAAAACCAAGGATAGCACTCAGACGGCTAAATCATTGTCTGTTCTGGTTAAAGCTCCTTTCAAATCCCAGAGACCGTTGTCGCAAAGTCGACCTTCCTCTGGTTTTAGGGGCTTCCTCAACTGCAAATCTCGCAGAGTGGATACTCCTGCGGGGAATAACCGCCGTAGACAACAGCGTATGCGGTTTTTCTCCCGCTCCTCAGCCTCCTCATCAGGTTCAGGTGGCACTGCCACCGATAAGCCTGCCAAATGAGGGTTTTCCGTGCTGGCACGAGACCCCGGTGGGAGGACGCATTGCGTCTCATTGGGAGGCGTGGCAGACCATCACAGAAGACAGATGGGTCTTGTCAGTCGCTCGAGCGGGCTTCCGCTTATCTTTACCCCCTACCCCACCCCTCAACCCTCCTTTTCAGCTGTCAGGTTCACCCTCCCTCAAGGCCGAAGTTCAGAAACATCTGCACCTCAGAGCTGTGGAACCCGTTCTCCTTGGCGAGCGAGAGGATTGCTTTTACTCCCGGCTGTTTACGGTGTCCAAACCCAACCAGGCTGGCCTGCGCACCATCATAGACCTTTCCCAGTTCAATCTTTTTCTACCCCAAGAGAAGTTCAAGATGATCACGCCCGGCCAGATTCGCTCCTCTTTGCAGATGGGCGATTGGCTCAGCGTGGTGGATCTTCAGGATGCGTACATGCATACCCTGATTTGGTATCCACACAGGAGATATCTCTGCTTCTCTTTGGGAGAGGAGCACTTCCAGTTTCGGGTGCTTCCTTTTGGCCTCAGCTTGGCGCCGCGTGTCTTCACGAAGATGATGTCGGTGATTGCGGCCTATCTTCGTCTTCAGGGTATCTATGTGTATCCCTATTTGGACGACTGGCTCTTACGCAGCCCTTGTCCGTTGGCACTAGCGGGCAACCTCCAGTCTCTCCTTCAGCTCCTGTTCCATCTTGGGCTGTCGGTGAACTGGCGGAAATCCTCCATGACGGTCTCACAGGACCTGACTTTCCTGGGTTTTCGTTGGAACACGATCGACTGCTGAGTGTATCTGACCGGGGACAGAATGGCGGATCTGTTGGCCACGTGTCAGATGTTTGCGCAGTCGGAGAGCATGTCGGCCTGGTGGTTCCATAGGCTTCTGGGCCTCATGGCCTCGTGTGTACGGGCTCTTCCTCTTGCTCGTCTCAAAATGAGACGGACCCAGATGGCTCTTCGGAGTTCCTGGCGTCAGGCTGTGGACCCGGATTCCAAGCTGATAATGATTCCGGATTCCATGAGAGTGGACCTGGACTGGTGGTCATCTCTCAGCAACCTGTCGGCGGGCACGGGGGTTTCAGGACCCACCCCCATGGTGACGATCACGACGGACTCCTCCCTTTTGGGGTGGGGTGCGACGTTAGATCTTCTTCAGGTCTCGGACCTCTGGTCGCCTCAGGACAAGCTCCTGCACATAAACATTTGGAGCTTCTGGCGATCTTTCTGGCGCTCAAGGCGTTCAGACCGCTCATTGTCAACAAGGTGGTCCGCATAAGAACGGACAATGTGGTATCAATGTATTACATAAACAAGCAAGGGGGAACAAAGTCTCCCCCTCTCGTGGACCTGTCCATCCAGATTTGGGAGTGGGCCGTGCTTCATTGGGTCTGGCTGCTTGCAGTGCACTTCCCGGGCCAGCTGAATGTCACAGTGGATGCCCTCAGCCGGCGGACAGTGGTCAGCTACGAGTGGGAGTTGAAGGCGGAGGTCCTCTCATGGATTTTCTCGCGTTGGGGCATACCGGAGGTGGACCTCTTTGCCACGGCGGTAAACAAGAAGCTTCCTCAGTACGCCTCCAGAGGGGGGTTGGGAGCCTCCTCTCTGGGGGATTCTCTCGAGATTCCATGGTACAACATGAGAGCTTACGCCTTCCCGCCTCTGCCCCTAGTTCATCGAGTAAGTTGGAAGTTGATTCTCTTCTACTGATTTGGAAGTTGTTCTCTTCTACTGATAGCCCCGTGGTGTCCGGCCAGGTTTTGGTTCTCAGAACTTCAACACCTGTCGGGGTGTCTGCCGATCAGGTTACCAGTAACTCCCGATCTTCTTGACCAAGGGGAACTACAGATGAGGAACACCTCCCCACAATCGCTCAGCTTGGTGGCATGGTGCCGGAGTTCAAGTCTTTAGAGCATTTGAGTTTGTCTGCGGATAACATGCGCATTATCTAGGCAGCCAGGAAACCCTCGACCAGATCTCAATACAAGAGTAAATGGCTCAGGTTCTGTCATTGGTGTTTGGAGAAAGAGTTGGATCCGAGGGTGGCAACAATTGACACGGTGCTGTCCTTCGTATCCTCCCTAGCAGAGTCGGGGGGTTCATGTTCTGTCTTGCAGGACTTATCTCTCAGTGGTTTCCGCTTACCTTTCTACAGACCTGTGTTCTTATTCTCTAACCCGGTGGTGAAGAGACATTTTGCTGTCTTGACACGCCTCTACCCTCCGGTTCGTAGTCCGCACCCGTCTTGGCACCTAAATGTAGTCCTGACGGCGCTGTGCCATAAACCCTTTGATCCAATGGCTACGGTTGACCTCAAGTACGTGTCCTGGAAAGTGTCCTCTCTGGTCGCCGTTACGTCAGCGAGGAGAGTGAGTGAGCTCCAGGCATTGTCGGTGGAGCATACTTTCTTGGTCTTTCACAAGGACAAGGTAGTCCTTCGGACAAACCCGCCTTTCCTACCGAAGGTAGTGACCGAATTCCATCTGAATCAGTCGATCTCTCTTCCGGTCTTTTTTCCCAACCCTGCCTCGGAGGCTGAAAGGGTTCTACACTGTCTTGACATCCAAAGAGCTCTTAAGTTCTACCTGGACAGGACCTCCGAGCTTCGGAGTTCTTCTCAACTTTTTTGTGACCTTCGGTAACCCTCAGGGCAGGCCGGCGTCTAAGGCATCTATTTCCAGATGGATTGCCGCCTGTATCACAGAGTCTTTCACCGTCCAAAAGCTGAAATCTCCTAAAGGTATCCATGCACACCTGGTGCGGGGCAAGGCAGCCGTGGTTGCTTTTCAGAAATATGTTCCCTGTAAGTCCATCGCTAAAGCAGCTACTTGGGCCTCCCCATCTGCTTTCTGTAAGCAATACTGCCTCAAAATGAGCTCTAGAGCTGACGCTCAGTTTGGTCAGGCTGTGCTAAAGAACCTGTTTCAGTAAGGGGTATTTCCATCCACCCGTAGTTCCTGTAAGGAGTGCTTGGGAATCTCCCATAAGTATGGAGGAAAGGGGACGGGACGTAGGAGTATTACCAGGTTACTCACCGTAGTGACCACCTTACTCCTAGTCCATAGTCCCCTTTCCTCCATACGCCCGCCTGCCGTCCCCTCTAATAAGGTTCCTCTTTTATTTCTAATGGGTCTTGGACCCTGCGATAGAAAAGGACTGATGGGCGATGCGTGGGGCGGAGCCAAGGTGGGGCGGCGTTACGGCCGCGTGCCGGGCCCCGCGCAGGAAAGAGAGGAGAGACACATTTTTGAAAAAAATGTGGATGCTTTTTACAAAGTGCTCCGGTCCCGTCCCACAGGACGGAGAGATGTCCCACAAGTATGGAGGAAAGGGGACTATGGACTAGGAGTAAGGTGGTCACTACGGTGAGTAACCTGGTAAATTTTCCCCATTTGTGTTTTCTCCTGCTTAGTTTAAATTATATTTTCAAAAGAGAAATAGGCAGAGCAGCATACACTGCTGTAAGAGACAGAAGCCATTTCTTGGGATTCTAAGTGATGGTGTTGGGACAAACTCCCAGGTATGCTAGAGGGCCAGTAGGAGTTTGCAGACTCTCGGAAGGCCCAACACCTTCCACTGGACAAATGGAGGACTCTGTCAAACAGCAAGTTCAAACTGCTGTTTATTACAGCAAAAATGTACAGGGACAGAAGAAATCCATGGACGTCTCAACTGCTCTTGGCTCGCAGGCCAGTTTTGTACCCGAATGACGTTGGAGTGATGCTACAACCTGGGCCCTTCTCCAGAAAACCTGTTGGACCACTGGATTGGTTACTGAGTAATAGTCCCCCTATAGTGGACACTATAAATGTTTAATCTACTGGCTCAGGCATGTCAGTTGGCTGGCCTGGTCCATCCCCAAATCACTATCCACAACAAAGTTGCAGTGTGAGTGGCTTACCGTTGGTTCTTGCCCGTTGATACCCATCTCTAGGATACTAAACTGTGATTGGCTAGAGCTGGCATCCCCAGGCCTGGGATCCGCAAAGGTTCTCAGCTTTTGGTGTACATTTTCAAGGTAATAAGAATGACTATGTGTCTGCATTGTACCTTGTGTGTAACATCTTAATCTATGGGAGTGCTCAATCATCTTGTGCAACACTTGTCTCAAATTGTAGCATCTTTGTTGCGAGCGTCTGTCTGGTAGTGTGAGATCGGCTCCCTTTCTCGGCGCTAGTTGCTGTCCATTGTCTGTGTCGGCCGGGCCACGTGCTCCGAGACCATGATTCTGTGCAGCTCTGAATTATGAGGAATTATTTGCATTTACTTCAGCTGGTGCTACTGTCGTTCAGGGACTGGAATGTCATCCGTATCTGGTGGCTTTGGCAGCGGATCCTGGCTCACCCGTTCTGCTCTTGTCCAGCCTGAATTCAGCTCAGCTTTATCCTCACTGAGAGACCTGTGGCCTGCTGTAATTTTCCTAAACCATAATGCAGCTTCTACAATGTTCTTGCTATTCTATATTATCCATAGGGTATTCACACTTGGCTCTGTCAGGTCCCATACATGCTCCTGCAGTTCCATAAGTTTATTTGCGTGCAAGCATCTGCAAGCTCTGCTCAGGATCTCTTGCTTTTTGTGGTTTGTGTTGCTACGTCTAGCTAATGGCAAAATAATAAACGTAATGTCAGTATGTATTTATAGATCTGTACGCTTGTGTTCATGTATTCAAGTGCATGTTTGTGTCCCGAAGTGAGAATGGCACGTGTGCTTCATGTCTTAACGCTGCTAAATCGTGGTGTCTCCATCGACGTCAGCAACATGGCTTCATGGCGCTTTAATCAATAGTGTCGATTGAGGTCTCTTTAGTTGCAGCCTGGGGCTCTTCGTTCACTCTGGGGTTGATTTGTACCGCACCTGGCCTAGAGGGCTGGCAAAGGGGGTACCTCTCGACATACTTATGAATCATCAGAGCACTGGGAATTGGTCATAAATAGTATGGACCATTGCGGTATCTCCTGGCCGCTTTCCGCGTCATGTCTCTTGTAGGAGGGGGAGGAGTGGGTAAACGTCCCCATTCCTCTTCAATGGTTTTTATTGGTCTGCACTCTTTGGCAGTTAATATGTTCTAGAATAGATGTCAGCAACACATCTGCCTCTCTGGTGTGAGATAATGGGGTACTTGTGTGTATCTTGTAGTTTGCACCCTCCATGGGCTACTCCCTCCTTTAATACCATACCAAGAGTGTTTCTTCCTGGGAGCAGTGCTGAACCTCTAATTAGCTTCACTGGAGCAGTGATGAGCTCCTCATTAGCTTGGACCTCATGCAGAGTAAAGCAGATCTCAGCCCCAGGGAGGAAGTGGTCTGGGCTTTATAGATGGAGGCAATAAATGGCCCTCTATGGACCGATGTTTCTGAGTACTGTCATTCTTTATGCTGTAGATGTTAGTATCTGTAATCCAGGACCCCTTCAGATGGAGAGACGTCAATACTAGTTGCCCTCCTGCTCTTCAATGCCTACAGTAATCAACACTTCAACTATTTTCTGACACATACATTTAGGCCTTAAGTAGCACAATAACTGCTGTACAGAAGGATGCCAATTGCTGATTGGATGCAAAGGTCATTATAGTATGTTGAATCTCAGTGCTGTTTTTAGCATGAACATTCTTATCAGGGCAAGGCTATAAATAAGTCAGATCTCGAGAATTGTCTGGGGTTTAAATTATGAAGGAGCATTGAAATTATTTAGTCTTGCACTCTTGAGAGTAGAGGTGGAGCTCCGCCTGATCACATGCCTTTTTTGTTTCCCAAGCAGTGTCTAGTTGCTATTGGTGCTCTTAGTCTGGAGATTTGCCTGACTTTTTAGCTGGAATGGGGGTAGGATTCAGACTGATAAGCCAATTGATATTTTCCTCCGACATGGCATAGAGAACTGAAACGTGATAGAACCTCCTTAATGGGGATCAAAGCACTTAGAACAAGGTATGTTAATGTTTTTTATTCCTGGTAGAGGATTGCTGACATTGTTTGCTGGTTTGGAATGACTTTGGGCTTAACCTTAAGTAATTATTGCAATTCAGATATCTTGCTCTGTGTCTAGAGAGGCTGCCTCACCTCACTGTTGACAGACGCCCAAGTAGGCGCAACACGCCTGGGGTTGCTGTTCGTACTCTTGCTCTGAGATTTGCCTAGTCGGTCGGGGTGGTTTCCCTTATGGGCAGTATCAGACTGACCTTCAAATTGATATTCACATCTGCTGCAGCATAGTGGCCTAAACACATTTTAGATTCTCGTAAGTACTTCACAACCCACACAACAAGCACTTTTAGTTCTTAATTTCCACTCGAAGAACTCTCACTATATAGATTCGTTAACAGTTTAGCCAATAAGATAGCTCAGCAAATTAAGTTTTCAGGCCGTAGACCAGAGCTCCAATAAACAAGCAAGGCCGAGACTGCTTTTTATCCTTCCTCTTTCGGTACATTTGTACCATTAAATTGGGTAATACGTGCATCTATTATTGCAGTGCTTCGGAGTAAGAGGAATCGGGCATGACATGCCATAGAGAAACGTGATATTATTTGTTCTGAATGTCTAATTAGATCTTTGAATGCTTGGAAGACATTTGCAATGGTTGCTTATTTTCTCCAGCATGGGGTCTGGCATGGATTCACATGCTCATGAATATTCCCCGTCGTCAGGCTGGGAATCCTCGGTAAAGAAAAAACCAGTATCAGTTTCGTTTCTGATCTGTCTTTCGTAGTAATAACCAATCACTGGTCTCTGCGTCATACTGACCACAGCCAATGACTGCCCTCTACCTAAGCACCGCCTCTGGCAGCCATCTTCAGATTTTTACCGCACGTTCATGTGTTGGGATCCTCGTGCTATTGCTCTCGAGCGTTAGTGCTATTTTTTCGCGCTTTTTACAAAAAACTTCGATTCTTTCGGTCAAAAGAGCCTCAAGCTCCACCGATCCTACATCCGATCAACGGGGACCCGTGTCGGATTCATCTGTGCCCCTCAAGGGTGAAGATTTCGTCGAGCTACACTTCGGAGGACTCCAGAAGCTTCTCAGGCCCTGTCTCGGAGATGGCCCAGGAGAAGGGAAGCTCGACGCCCGGAAAGCTGTTCAGTGTCTGCCCTGGATGCCAGCTGCAGAACGTCTTCAAGGAGGACGAACACTCTTTCTGCCTTTACTGCCTTCATGAGGACAAGACGCACGTGGAGAAGGACTGTGCGTTTTGCGGCAACATGTCGGAACGGACCATGAAGGACCGCCATCAACGTCTCGCCAACTGGCTGGAGGGTAAGAGCCCGTCTGGCGAGAAGAAGAAGAAATCCGAGCGGTCTTCTAAGACCTTTGAGGGCGCCCCGGCGACGGGGGCCCAACATAAGGCCAAGCACCGCGAGTCCGCTGGCACCGGGAGCGCCGAACGGTCGGGCTCTGCGGGCGCCAGGCAGGGCGCACCCTCCCCGGCACCATCAACCACGAGCCAACGCTCTGGGTCGGGTAAGAGGAAGGCCGAGCACCCGGCGAAGCTCCTGGAGAGGCCCCGGTCGAGCTCTAAGGCAGAGGAGGAGCGTGGCAGTGCCCCCTCCCTCAAGGATAAGGCGGTGAGCGCACCTAAGGTGGTGAAGGCCTTGATCCATCCGACCAAGCCCTCTATCGAAACGGTCGCGGCGGCCCTGGCTCAGCCTGTGGTGGCTGCACCAGTGGTGGCGACCTCAGGGCCCAGAATCTCCCTGCCTCCTCGGAGGGAGTCTTCCTTTGTGCCCATCGATAGGACCCCCGTGAAACCCTCCGTGGGGAAGAAGAAGGGGGGGGGCAGGGCGTCGTCGTAGAGTCGGCCTCAACCTCAGAAGAGGAACTGATCGAGGTCTTAAGCCACGGCCTAGGCGTGGAAGAAGGCCAGCCCGTCGGTATGGACCCCGACGCAGGTGACGACGACGACATCGTCGAGGATACCGACGGGGCCCCTGCTCGCCCGTCGGATTCCCCTCTGCCAGCGCCGCAAGACAACTCGGCGGCCATTTTGTTGGCCATACAGTCCTTATGCTCCGAGATAAGGACGAGGCTACCGTTACCGACGGAGGAACCTCTCCCGTCGGGGGATCCAGAACCGGGACCTTCTGGTGTTCCCCCTACCAAGAAAAGAAGGATCCATCCACCACCTCCTTTTCAACCGTCGCGCCCCTTCCAGCCCTCCTCCCCGTCCACCCGAGGGGATGATACGGGGACTGACACGGCAGCGACGGGTACGGACGACGAGGCATACGACGAGGATTTTCCGTCGTCGCCTCCCACCAGGGCCTCTCCGCCCGACGAGATCGGATCTTTCCACTCCATGATCTCCAGGGCTTCCGAGCTTTTCCAACTCTGCCCTGAGGAGAAGAAAAAGGAAGGCTTCCTTTATCAGCGGCGCGAGGCCAAGAGGAAGACGGTCCTCGCAGTGCCTCTGTTGGACGACATTTGGGATGAGGGCCTTTCCCTCCTCAAGAACCCTTCCACGACGCCAGCAAGAAGAGACCGGTACGAGAAAAAGTACCGGGTCCCGGACACGGCCCCCCTATGCCTCTGGGCGCAGCCTACCCCGGACTCCGTCGTCTCCGCGGCAGCCAGGAAGAAAGCGGGGGGGGGTGCGGCCTCCACATCGACTTCCCCGCCGGATGGCGAGGGAAAGAAATTGGATACTATGGGGCGTAGAGTCATCTCGTCGGCAGCGACGACGATTAAAGCGGCCAACGCCTTGGCTATCGTGGCCCGCTACGACAGGGAGCTCTGGTACAAGATGGCTCCTCTGCTGGATTTTCTGCCGGACGACAAGAGGGCGGAGGCCCTTGAGATCCTGCAGGAAGGTGAGGTGGCCTCGGACCACGCCATCACCGTGGCGACGGACATCGCCGACACTGGATTCCGCCAGCTGGGCAACGGTGTTTGCCTTCGACGTCGTGGATGGCTCAAAGCTACGGACTTCCGGCAGGACGTCCAGACCAGAGTCCTGGACATGCCCTTCGACGGGAACAACCTGTTTGGGAAGACAGTGGACGATTCCCTTCAGGCCATCAAGGCGGATACTGAGACGGCCCGGGCCCTTGGAGTCCTGCAACGACGGACGCCCTTTCGGAGCGGCGGAGGCAAGGGCGCCTCCAAAGTTTCCGGCGGCGGTTTCGCTTCCTACCGTCAAGCGGCCCGCTCGTCGTCGCAAGAGGCCTACAGAGGACGAGGCAAGTCTAGCGGACCCCGCCGTCGTCGCCAAGGAGGTCAAGGCGGCAAGGCCGCGTCCAAGCAGGATTGAACCGGCCTTGGGGTCGGGCCCCCACCGAAGCACCCCGGTGGGAGGCCGGCTGGCGGGCTTCGTCAGCGTGTGGGAGTCCATCTCCACCGACCGTTGGGTGCTGGACGCCCTGGCCCGGGGCCACGCGCTCGAGTTTCAAAGAAGGTGCCCGCGCGTCCCCCCCGTGGCCAGGAAAGAACTTCACGTCCCTCAACTTCTCCTGGAGGTAAAGGCGATGCTCAGAAAGGGCGCCATCGAACTCGTCCCAAAGAGGCTTCGGGGCTCCGGAGTCTACTCGAGATACTTCCTCGTGAGGAAGAAGACGGGAGGATGGCGCCCCATCCTGGACCTGCGACGTCTGAACAAGTTCATCAAGGCGCAGAAGTTCCGGATGGTCACCCTCCAGCACGTCCTGGGTCAGCTGGAGGAAGGAGACTTCCTATCGTCATTGGATTTGGAGGATGCCTACTTCCACATTCCCATCCTAAAGGGGCACCGAAAATTCCTCAGATTCGTGGTCCAAGGGCGTCATTACCAGTTCAAAGCCCTTCCCTTCGGACTACGGTCGGCACCCAGGGTATTCACCAAGTGCCTCGCACCGGTGGCGGCGCAGCTGCGCCGCGAGGGGATTCACGTCTACCCCTACCTGGACGACTGGCTCATCCGCGCCAAGACGAGGGAGCTCGCCGTGGTCCACACGGCAAGGACCGTCCAACTCCTCACGGACCTGGGATTCTCCGTGAACTACGCCAAATCCCACCTGGTGCCCGCGCAAGTCGCACTGTTTCTGGGAGCGAGGCTCGACACAGTGTCTCTTCTGGCCTCCCCGTCGGAGGAGAGGACCAGGACCATCTTGGGCAAGGTGCAACGGATGTTGGTCCATCAAGTCCCTCCTCGGGATGATGTCTTCCTGCATCTACCTCATTCCCATGTGCAGGCTCCGGATGCGCCCGTTGCAAGAATTCCTGGATGCGCGCTGGATCCAGACGACGGGCAGCTTCGAGGAAAGGATCAAGCTCGACGAGAGTTTCCGACGAGCGATACGGTGGTGGGGCACCCGCGCGCATCTGACGGCGGGCATGGACTTCCAGACCCCAGCCCACCAGGAGACTGTGACCACGGATGCCTCCCTGGAAGGGTGGGGAGCGCACACCGAAAATTTGCACGCAAGGGGACTATGGCTCCCGACGGAGAAGTCCCTGCATATCAACGTCCTGGAGCTCCGTGCAGTGTTTTGGGCCCTCAGGTCCTTCCTTCCGTCCCTCAAGGGCAAGGTGGTGAGGATCTTCACCGACAACACCACCACCATGTTTTACATCAGGAAACAGGGCGGAACCAGGTCCCCAGCGCTGTCCAAGGAGGCTCAGGACCTGTGGCATTGGGCCGTCGCCCAAGGGATTTTTCTGGTGCCGTTTCATCTGGCAGGGATAAAAAACACCATCGCCGACTCACTCAGCAGGGAGCTACGCTCGTGCCACGAGTGGGAACTACGGCAGGATCTGGTGGATCGCCTCTTCCGACGGTGGGGCACACCCCAGATCGACCTGTTCGCGACGGCGACGAACACCAAGTGCCGGAGGTTCGCCAGCAGGTTTCCCCAGACGAGGAGCATGGGCGATGCTTTCTCGTTCCCCTGGGAGGGCCTGTTCCTCTACGCGTTCCCTCCATTGCCTCTGCTAATCCGGCTCGTCAACCAGCTCAAGAGGTCACGGTGCAGGATGATCCTCGTCGCACCTGCGTGGCCGAGGCAGATATGGTTCCCGGACCTTCTGGACTTGTCAGCGTCCCCGCCGATCAAGCTGCCGGCGGACGCGGATCTACTCTCCAGGGTAGGAGGCGCCATCCTCCACCACGACCCGAAGTCGCTGAACTTGCAGGCCTGGCTCCTGCAGCGCTAGAGTTTGGAGGATACGACATACCGGCCGATTGCAGAGAGGTTCTTGCAAAGGCCAGGGCGTCCTCGACTCTTAAATGCTACGGACACAAATGGAAGAGGTTCTCTGTCTGGTGCCACGCACAGAAGATTAACCCTCTACGGATTACGGCTCCCCAAGTACTGCCGTACCTGCTGACGCTGGCCAAGGCTGGTCTGGCACACGCGTCCATCAAGATTCATCTTGCTGCGATCTCCCGATACACCAGAACCACGGGGCGGACGTCCTTGTGGTCTCATCGTCTGGTGAAAGAGTTCATGAAGGGACTGTTCAGATCGTTCCCGCCGGTGAAGGCTCCGGCCCCGGCGTGGGAGCTCAACGTGGTGCTGACCAAGCTCATGGGACCTCCGTTCGAGCCTCTGCACTCGGCCCCGTTGAAGTTTCTATCGTGGAAAACAGCTTTTCTTGTGGCCATCACCTCCGCACGACGAGTGGGAGAGATCCAGGCCCTTTCCTGCAAGGCCCCGTACTTGACTTTCCACGACACGAGGGTAGTGCTCAGGACGCACCCCTCCTTCATGCCCAAGGTACCGTCGGACTTCCATCTCAACGAACCCTTGGTGTTACCTGTGTTCTTCCCGTCGCCTTCGTCGCCGGCTGAGAGGACTTTGCACTCGCTGGATGTAGCTAGAGCGCTGAAGTTCTACGTGGACCGCACGAAGGGTTTTCGGAAGACGTCACAACTCTTTGTGAACTTTGGACCTGTCAATCAGGGGAAGGCTCTCTCGAAGGCTTCCATCTCCAGATGACTCTCCGGCTGTATCATGTACTGTCACCGGTTGGCAAACCGACCGCTGCCTGGCCGTCCGAGAGCCCATTCCACCAGAGCGATCGCAGCTACCACGGCGTTCCTATCTGGTGTGCCCCTGCTGGACATATGCAGGGCTGCTACGTGGAGGTCGACGCACACCTTCACGAAATTCTACTGCGTCGACCGGGATTCCAGGGAGGAGTCCAGGGTCGGCCAAGCAGTGCTGCGCAACCTGTTCGCCTGAGGTGAGCCTGGTGAGGAGGTAAGATGCTTAATGTTGAGTTGATGTGATGCTTAATGTTGAGCCTTTGCCACCTCCCGTGGTTGTGCATGTGTGTACTGCTATGTATTCTTTATTCATGAGCATGTGAATCCATGCCAGACCCCATGCTGGAGAAGGAACAAGTTACTTACCTGTAACTGTTGTTCTCCAGCATGGGTCTGGCATGGATTCACATGCGAACCCTCCCGCCTACCCCTCTGCGGCTCTTCACTTGGTCATACTGCCACTTCACGTGCTTCCAAATCTGAAGATGGCTGCCAGAGGCGGTGCTTAGGTAGAGGGCAGTCATTGGCTGTGGTCAGTATGACGCAGAGACCAGTGATTGGTTATTACTACGAAAGACAGATCAGAAACGAAACTGATACTGGTTTTTTCTTTACCGAGGATTCCCAGCCTGACGACGGGGAATATTCATGAGCATGTGAATCCATGCCAGACCCATGCTGGAGAACAACAGTTACAGGTAAGTAACTTGTTCCTTAACACCTGACAGTAGTGTGGCAGCTCAGTGGTCCTCCGAGGATGACTTAACCTTGTGCTCCTGAAATCCTACTCCTGTTAGGCAATATCTGCTCAATCTCAGACAACACAGCCCCCCACCCCAAAAAGCAAGCCCACTGATTGGTGCATGCAACACAGGCTAATGGAAATTTTCAAAGTGGCCGGTAACTCCGCAATAAATGTAGTGCTTGCGACAGGATAACCTTCAGTTTAGTATCCTCTGAGCCTCAGATATTGTGTAAACTGGTTGGATGAAAAGCCTTTGCGCCCCTTATTTTAGACATATCTTAATGGCTCCTTTTTATTTCCCTGCTTACCATTAGAGCGTCCAGCCAGCAGCGATATCCTAACAAAATCCATCACAAAAAATGTTCTCTTTGAACTACTTAAGCTGCGCTTGTTTACTCCTGAAGTCCATTAGGCTTAAAGGGTACTTAACATGTAGCTGAGTTCTTCTGATTTTAAATGGTATATTGCCCTGGTGCAGCTTTAGCTTCTATTTATCTTTCAAACGGCAGATTAGTAACAATATTTTCTTTATCACACACACAAACATCAACATTTTCTCTACATCCATTTTCCGTCGTTTATTCCTCATTCAGTCGTTTTTCTAGTGCGGTTATTGATCTCCCAAAGAGAGCGCTTGAATAAGATGTTAATTCTGCTGTACCCAATATGGTTTTGCAAATATTGCATGTTGCGTTTTAGCACAGGAATCCAACTGTAATACGCAAACAAGGTTTTTGAACGCGGACCCTGCTGCATGGTTTTCAGCAGCATGGTCTGATTGGATGTAATTCTGCCCCTTGAAATACATGTTACTTGTTTTTCATTTTGTGTTTGCTGCTGCTGTTTTTCTCTTTCGAATCGTCATAAATAATCGGTGTCTCTCAATTGAAGCGTACTCCATATGACAGCCTTGGAAGTATGAAAGGCTAACGGGGCCATGCCGCCATTTAAACATGTGTCCTGCATATTAAACACATCTCGCAGCATCTGGCGCTTACCTCCTTTGGTGTAATAGCCCTTCATGTAAACCTTGCACTCTAACATGAACCTTGCTGCACCTTTCTTGATTGGCTAAATATTTAAGAGCTCGGACATGGTCTGTAAAGTTTGCTTGAGACATTAATTTACGTGGTCGGGCATAACGAACTACCAGTGTGCTAATTGTGTTTTTTTTAAACATGGGAAAAATAACACACAGTGCTAATGTTAAAAAAAAAAGGTCTGCTCTATAGAAGGAGAACAGCAAGAGACATGGGCTTGGGGTTCGGCGAGCAGGCATTTGCACATGTTCATTGGGAGGTGACCATGGAGTGGAACAATCCTTTGGAGAAGTCGCAGGGGGCAAGCAAGGCTATGACAATTGCCATGGAGCAGGCAACGTGCCAATCAGAGGGTTTGGAATATGGGCCTTACCAGTGTGCTCTCTGTGTGCTAATTGGTCATACATAATGCACAGGAAATTGTAGTTTGCATGACATTTGGAAGTTCTCTGTGTCACGCTGTACACTAGCTGCTCGTTCCCTAGTAATGCCTGATACCCAGGAGCTGATTTTAACTCTGCTCTTCTCATCAAAACTATGTTTCCTTCTGTGGTATCTAATGAGAAATCATAGTTCTCTAGCACGAGATCTTACATGGATTCACATACTCATAAATATTTCCCATCGTCAGGCTGGGAATCCTTGTTAATATTAAAAGCAGTTTTGCTTTAAAGTCAAAAACTGCTCATCGTTTATACAGTCTATTGCTGTCGTTTTGGATTATACTGCCCAAACCAGTGGCTTTCGTCCTCTTAGACGCCAACACTTAGTGGTCCTCCTCAGAATTTTACCACATTCTTTTGTGGTGGGAGTAATCAGATTTCGCTTCTTGAAATTCTCTATTCTATTTTTGTGAGAATTTTTTCCATCGTTTCATCTCCAGTCATAGTGGTGACCTCCGGCGGCGGGGACCCATTGCCAGAAAGGATACATTCCATCGTTGGATCCCTTTTTTCTTCTCCTTGGATTTGGACCTTCACCACGCGGCATGGTAGAGGCCAGCAAGAAAAGTCTCTTTAGGGCCTGTTCCGAGTGCAACCTGAAGAACATCTTCATGGATGATCGGCATGAAAAATGCCTATACTACCTGCAACTGGACCACAATGGGAAGAAAGTCCTTCTCCAAAAGTCAATGAGATCATCACAGAAGGTTGGTGACTTGGCTGGAGGAGGGCGTTAAGGCCTCTGACATGGCCTCGGTGCACAGTCATGCTCTGCCTGGGGCATTAGATCCGTTGAGCTTACTCCCTCTAATAAGAGGTTAAGATCAGTTGAGGACAGTTCCCGGGGGAAGAGACCTAAAAAGGACAAAAGGTCCCGCTCTCCAACTTTCACTGACGACTCCCAAGGTTCCGTCAATGACGGCATGGTCCACCACCACAACTTCGGCTGGCTCATCGTCAGACTGACGGTGCACGTCGACGACCTCTCGGCCTACGAGTCACTCACCATTGACTGGCAGAGCACCATCCACGAGCAGTCATCCCAAGGGTCACATCCATGTTCGCATTCGGTCATCAGAGCTCAAGTCTCAGTCCGAATTACCAAGACATCGTCAACGGCCCTTCGACCAAAATCTCTACCGTCTCGTCGATGGCACCTACTAATTGTTAACTACAATAACCGCCCACACCGCAGCACTACCTCCACGGCCGCCCTCATCCATCCCATGTTTAGCTCCGTCATTGACACCACAGGCCATTGTCATCACCCCCTTCCCGCGGGGTGAGAGTGTGGACAAAGAGATGCCACCAGCTCTTTCCCGTCTCCCAAGACCAACCAAGGCAAACCCACACTTCACCCCGTCATCAGTCGGTTCACCCAAAGCTCTGTCTCCTGCTCAACTATTGCATGAATGCACTCTTGCAGACAAGCTTTCCGGGTCTTTCTCTTCTGATCTGGAAGAGGTAGAAATTCTCCTGACCCCATTCTTCATAGGCCTCATTGCTCCCCACAGCCTCAGCCTCGCGTCACTCTCCGCAGCCCACCCTGCCAATGGCGCCTTTACCACAGCTCCTCAACCAGCTCTACAACCTGGGCCCTTTCCTCTAGCGCACATGGGTTCAGCACATAGAGACTTGTCCTTGGACATCCTGTCTACCATACACACCTTGGTGTCCGAGCTGCAACAGTGTCTGCCTCCTACTGCTCCCTCTCAGAGTCCACCATTGCTATCAGGACCAAGGACACACCTAGGTCCGCCTCCTCCTACATCTCCGCTGAAGCTATTTTCTGTCCCTGTGGCTACCCTTAGGCACAGACCTGAAGCCTGACACTTGACACCTCACAAGGTACAGATGAGTTTGACGGCCTTATTCCATGAGATGAAATTGGCTAATTTCATGCACTGTTCACGTGCTTCAAAATTGTTCAATTTGGTCCCCGAAGAGAAAAAAATGTGTCCTTTTGGAAATCAGTGGTATCTATCCCTCTGCTCAATGACATATGTCAGAATGGTCATGAAGACCTCATTCTTGGTGCCTCCAAAGAAGAATCACCTAGACAAAAAATACAGAATACCAGAGTCTGCCCAGAAGGGTCTTCGTTCTGATCCTTCGCCCAACTCTGTGGTTGCTCATGCTGCGAGGAAGAGGCCCACTACCTCCTTCTCTCCATGTATGGCCCCTCCAGACCAGGAGGGTAAAAAGTTGGCCGCATTTGGGAAATGCATTATTACCAGCGCCGCCTCCACCATTAAAGCGGCTAACTCTTTAGCTATACTCTCCAGATACGATAGGGAGCTTTGGTATAAGCTAGGACCTATCTTAGACTTCATCACGGAGGACAAGAAGAATGAAGCGAAGGTGAGGTGGCCTCGGATCCCGCGATTAGTCACTCTGGATATTGCAGATTGAGGTTTCTGACAAATGGGCAAAGGGGCGGTGCTCTGCAGGAAAGGCTGTTTGAAAGCCAGTAACATTTGCTCCGAAGTCCAATCAAAGGGTAATAATATGCCCTTTGAGGGCGTGGATCTTTTCGGCAAGGCTGTAGATGAGATCCTACAGTCCATAAAGGCAGACACTGATACAGCGCGCACAGAGGCAGTCCTTTTCGTTCGTCCAGGGGCCATTTCTCCAGATCCGCCAAAGACTACTGGACAGCATATCACCAACCTTCACGCTCCAGCATGCAAGTGACGTACAGAGGACATTCATAGTCCTACAGAGTGAGAATTGTACGTCGGCATGGAACATGCTCCAGAACGCAGGTGAGCCAACCGGCCTGACCATGTCCTAGCCCCGGCTCCCCACTTCACCCCAGTGGGAGGCCGTCTTTAGAAATGTGTTGATGAGTGGCACAACATCTCCACCAACAAGTGGGTGCTCCGCCTTGTCCAGCAGGGTCACAACCTTGAATTCCTGGACAAGTGCCCCTCCATTCCTACCATCATGAGAAATGAACGACACCTGCCTCTACTCTTGCAGAGTGATGCTACAAAACGGGGCGATGCTACAAAACTGGGCAATACAGACGGTGCCTAAACATCTCAGGAGTGTACTCTAGATACTTCTTTTTCAGAAAGAAGTCAGGGGGAGAGGGGTGTTGGAGGCCCATCCTAGACCTGAGGCAACTCAACAAATTTCTGAAGTCACAAAAGTTAAATATGGTCATGTTGCAACACGTGCCTGAAAAACTGGAGCATGGAGACTTTCTAGCCTCCCTAGACCTGGAGGGTGCCCACTTCCACATCCCCATTCATCACAGGTACTGGTGCTGCCTCTGATTTTTCATAAATGGCAGACATTACCAATTCAATGCTCTTCCCTTCGACCTAAAATCAGCTCTGAGGGTCTTAAAGTGTCTGGCTCAAGTAGCAACCCATCTATGTCATTCAGGGATCTACGTCTACCTGCACCTAGACGACTGGCTGATCTGCGCCCGCTCACTGGCCTTACTGAGCACTGAAGAGAGCATCAGGTCCCTAACTTCGCTGGGATTCTCAATCAACTTTCCAAAATCATGCAGGTGCCATCGCTGAACGGCCTCTTTCTGAGATCATGCCTCGACACACTGGCATGTGTGACTTCCTCCTCGGAGAAGAGAGTTGCAGCCATCTTGAGCAAAGTGCAACAGCTCTCAACTAGTCTGGTCCATCAAATCTCAGTTGGGGATGATGTCTTCATGCATCCCACTAGTGCCTCATTGCAGGTTGCACTTGAGGCCTCTACCACAGTTCCTGGATGCCAGGTGGCAACACATATCTGGCTCCTGAAACGACAGCATCTCCCTCCTTCCAGTGTTCAGGAAGACCCTGCAGTGGTGGTCCGATTGTCAGCATTTTACGCAAGATGCTCCTTTTCTTCTTCCAGCGTATCCGGCCTTCCAGGTGCTTATGGCAAACAGAGGAGAAGGGATTCCACATCGTCCTGGAGCTGCAAACTGTGTTCTGGGCTCTCAAGTCATTCAAACCCCAACTCCAAGGCAAGGTATTCCGCATCTTCACGGACAACTCGACCACCATGTTCTACATCAGTAAACAAGAGGTACTCGCTCTACTGTTCTATCCAAGGAAGCGCAAATGATGTCGAAATGGGCAATGGCTCAGAAGATGTTTCTCATTCCATCTGGCAGGCATTCACAATGCCATTGCAGATTCACTCAGCAGGGAACTACGATCCTTCCACGAGTGGGAGTTTCATCAGGCTCAAGAAGTTCTGCTGTTCTTGAAACTGGTGGCGCTTGGCTCCTGCAAACCAAGAGATTGGCCGTTAGTCATTGCCTGCAGAATATAAGGATATTCTGGCCAAAGCTAGCACACCTTCTACCCCGGCATGCTCGAATGGAAGCGCTTCTCTGTGTGTTGTGCGCTGGTCCAGCAGGTAAGTTGAGAGGGAGGGTAGGGGTCTGGTTTGTTATGAGGGGGTGGAATGCAACAGGGAGATGCTAGCTGTCGCCTCCCCACATAAAAACAAAATGCCACCACCTGTGGAAGGGCCTCGGGTGGCTGGAAACAGCGGGCAGAGACTAAAAATAGTTGCTGCAACTAGTACAGCAGTGACGTTCTCCATTGCCTGGACTTACCTGTTACACGTACAACAAAAGCCATGAACAAAAAATGCATGAAATAATAATGCTGCCGTAATCGGCCTTCCTAGTTTGCTCAATTCTCTACTTAGACATTTAGCATGCATCATAGGCTGATGAAAACTACAGCTATTATTAGTGACACTGCACTCACTTTGGAGTGCGATCATCTGTGCTTAAATTCCATATCAAACATGATGGTATGATTGGTTATTTATAACACGCTTAATACCCAAAAGTTTCTAAGTGTGGACCCGGGGAACAAACCTCTGTTGTTTTCTGTCGTCTTGCTTCCAAGGCGAGCATGTTGCCCCTGAGCGATCTTCCCGAGATATCTGGTGATATCTGATAAACATTTATTTGTCCCGTTTTCCCAAAGAAAATATGAAAGATAACTGTTTTTAAAATTGTCTTTGGTACTCTGAAGTATGACCCGGGATAAGGATTTTGTTGTTCTATCCCTCCCCATTATAGGAAACTGAAGGAGGTAGTTCGAAGGACCAACCCGGGCAGATGACTCGCATGTTAAGTGTGTGCTTCTCATATGGGGGGTAGCATGATCTTCGCAAGTTCAACCCTGGCACTCTTGACTCCACCTGTTAACCTTCCAAGGTTGATAAATTGTGTACCATCAAATAAGAGACAGCATTATTTTATCGCTGAGCACCAGGATTGATATGGCATGAAGTGCTATCTTAAAAAACATATTACTAAATCCATAGCGGTTTCCCGTGTTTGGTTACAATGTGAAAGAAAGTCTGTGAGCACCACAGCTGTCACACCTGTCCCAGCCATAGAAGAAATCTCAGGATTTAGTTGAAAACAGGTCGGATCAGGCTCTGGTGACGCTGACCTCCTTTTCCTGGACTGACCTTCCCAGGTCCAACTTGGGTCCTTTCTCTCCACCACCTCTCTCCACATGTGGTGTTCCATAGGGCTCTATCCTCTCCCCCTGGCTCTTCAATGTCTATCTGGCCCCTTTGGCCCTCCTGATCTCTAGCTTTTTCTCTAACTTTCACTGTTATGGGATGACACACAGCTCTTTTTCAGACTACCCTCTGCCTCCTCGCTCACCCCGGACTGTCTATCCGATATTCAGGCATGGTGCGCCTCTAATGATCTCGGCCTTAATGCCAGTAAGACTGAGATCATTCTCATTGGGTCCGCTGCTCCTGCTTTTCCACTCTCACTCTGTCCGCCCTCCTTGGGCACTCTGCCCTCGCCCTCTACTGAGGCAAAAAACCTTTGGGTCATCTTCGACTCCACTCTCTCCTTCTCTCCACACATTACGGACCTTGCCAGCAAGGCCCATTTCCAGCTGCACCTCCTTAGAGGTGTTCTCCCTTTTCTTACCTTCCCTCAGATGCCCACGGTCTGCAGAGCCCTGGTTCTCTGTAGGCTGGACTACTGCAACAGCCTCTTTCTCAGTCTGCCGAACTCTCCTCTTCACCCTCTTCAACTCACCAGGAACAGGACTGCATGACTTTTCCTTGGCCTCAAGCCTGGGGCCTGCATCTCTCCGGCCCTGAAATCCCTCCACTGGCTCCCAGTGGCTGCAAAGATCAAGTTTAAGACCCTCTGCTTTGTCCACAAGGCTTTCTAGGGCCATGGCCCTCACTACCTTCAACTCTCTCTTCCTAAGTACCTTCATCCTAGAGCCCTTTGCTCATCTACTTCTAATTGTCTGCGGGTGAGTCACTTCTCCAAGCAGAGAATGAGGGTAGATCTCTCTCTCCTCTGCAGGTGCCCCTCTGCCTCTCTCCGCCTTGAGCTGGATCTCCTTACTGTTAAGGAAGCTCATCAAGGCCTCCTTTTCTCCTTTTCTTTCTTGCACCCTCTCCCTGCTCCTGCTCTGTGTACTGACTGGGTGCTTGATGTCCTAGAGGACATCAGGCCTCCCCTGACCAGCCCCCCTGCACTTACCGCCTGGTCCACCTTGCACTACCGCCTGGCTAACATTGCACTACTGGGCTGGGATTGCCCCCTGAGTCCCAGCCATCCTTGCACTTAACTCGGGGCCCCACTGCTCTCGGTTCACTTCTCCCTGTAACCTCTCCTCTGGACTAGTTGTTGCGCACTTGCACGATCTAAATGACACTAGGCCTAGCAAGATTGCTTGTCTTGTCCTCTCTTTGTTCCCCTTTTCTTTACTGGTTGCACCTTGAAACACTTATGTATAGCTGCATAATAAATAACAATCAATCAACTTGTCGAGGAAATGATCTGGCCGAAGTACTGTTTTGCAAAGTTGGAGTTCATTATTATGTTGCTGGATATTAGCCTGCAATTCCCGATTCTGGTCTTGGAGAACAGTCTGAAGCTACGTTTTGTCTCAGGCATCTTAGCAGCCTTTGGATTGGGTCATGAAAGTCAAGTCCTTCTGAGTGACTTCTTGTAAAGTCTCTCAAATATACATGATTCAATATAATTCTCTAGCTTGCTCTGTACTCGAACCTTCATTGAATTTTCTGTGAATGCATTGTTGGTTGTCCTTGGAAGGAAAAGAGAATTTACATTCTCTTGCGAGGCCCTAATTCGATCAAATATTTCTTTCAAATGTTGTCGGGGGGAAATCGTGCCTAGTTGCAAAGTTTTTTTTAATTATCTGTTCTAAATCTTTTTACATGGGCACAGCTGCTAGAATCCTATTTCCTCACTGCTATTTTATTCTTCTGGAAATGATTTTGACCAGCTATTGATTTCATGTTTTTGTATGTGAATGATAAATTGAATCTTTTGTATAATGTTAGTATTTCTAATGGTAAGTAGGGTAATCGGAAGTCTTTCATTTTTGGCTCTAGCGCTTAGACAATGTTTTGTAAATGTTGACTAGCTGCTCTAATTCTTTCTTCATGTTTGATCGAAATATGAATCACTCTTTTATCAGATAGGTTTTTAGAATAGTTTCTGAAGAGATATATTTTTCGATTTTCATTGTGTGCATGTTCTTAAAATGTTTCAAGTTAAAATATGCATAATGCCCAAACCTAAGCAGAAATCATCGGATAGCCGAACAAATTAGTTAAAATAATAATAAATCAACTCTGAACCGAAAACAAAAGTCTGTGTGTATTCGCTGGAATCTTGCGTAAATGGTTTAAAATGAATCGAGTGGTCACAGTAAGCCATATTTGGTTAAGTTTGTCTAATTCGCAATCGCAGATTATGTGCTCGCGCTGCATCATCAACACAAACTCTTGATTGGGGGAACTGGCACACAACGTTGTTTGTTTATTTTTGGTCATAAATACGGTACCATGTGCTGCCTTGAGGCAGCTCCAACAAACGTCTTCAGTCAAACGAGTAATGGGGAATACATGCTTGGGGATTACTCTCGAACCTTTTGTCAAAAAAAACGGAGAAAAAAACCTTTCAAAAAGTTAACTAGGAAACATTTTTTTGCTGGGCAACAAACAGATGACTGTTTTAGCCGCACGGAAGAAAGTATCAAAGGAAACAAGCACCTTCTTTCTAGTTTAAAACTTAAG
Organism: Ambystoma mexicanum; assembly: GCF_040938575.1. Taxonomy (NCBI): domain Eukaryota; kingdom Metazoa; phylum Chordata; class Amphibia; order Caudata; family Ambystomatidae; genus Ambystoma; species Ambystoma mexicanum. The sequence goes on along the minus strand of NC_090937.1, from coordinate 759,990,452 downwards.
AGGGAAGAACAAATGTGTAAAAAAAGAAACTCTACCATTTGAGCAGTTGATCAAGGCCCAACATAGGATTTGAGCAGTTGATCAAGGCCCAACATAGGATTCAACAATACCCACATCTATATTCCAATAAACAGCCAGCCTTGGCAATTTCTGTGCGGTGACAAGTGGCAGCACTGCACGTTTTGAATAATGTCCTTCAATGGAAATCTCTTTTTAAACACGTGGTTAGCCCTAGGAAAACTGTGCCCATTTAGTCATCCCTACACATCTAGAATGCACGGCATTGCATAGACAGTCCAGGCCTAGCCTGCATCAAGTTCACACCCTGCATCTTTCTTATTCCTTCTGAGATTCGTTGTTGTTTTTGTGGTGTCTTTGAGAAAGCTGCCTTCATATTCACCCACAAAGGTAGCTTCCTTAAAGTTCTGCATGTAGAAAGGCCCACTGTCAAGTTATTGCGCCTTCTGCCATAAGAGTAATGTAGAAAGCAGTAAAAGAAGTCTGGGTTGTTCTGACCCTTTCAACTCGAGCGGAAAAACCTAGAATGGAGTATGTGCCATGCTTTCTGTTCTGGTGTTCGCTCATCTCTTGCCTGCATCTTTGAATGTTTCATGATCTGTATTTTTTTACCATGAATTGATCGAATGGAGAAATTACTGTTTTTTTAATTTATTTATAATGCGGGTGAGATCCCCGTCCCTCGCTCTCCCCCCTACCTTATCTATTACCCTTAACCCACCCAGAACTATATTTTAGTAAAATTTCCCAAAATTTCGAAAATGATCGGTTAAAAAATCGGTAATTTCTCCATTGGTTATTTTAAATTCGATCATTTCTACATATACCATATTTTCCAGAACCAGTCAAAGCCTGGCCTTCAGCCTGGAAGGTGGTGGTGTCTTCATTGGTATGAACTACTTGTATCGTTATCCTGTTTTGGGGTACATTACGTTCTAACAGTGAATATCTATAGGGGAGTGTTTGTGTGTGTATTAAAATACATTCTTGTGTGTTCACGTGTGATGAACAAAAACACACTGTCAGATGATCCATAAGGAGAAAACCTAGGCCTGTGCATGGAGGCAAATCCTGTGGTAGACCACATTGCTTCTGATGCCAATCATGCAATAAACATGTATTGTATTCCTCAAACAAACTGTAGATGGGATGATTTGTCGTCAATGTTTAGACAAATCTTGACTGCATCAAAAGGAATCATGACTCTAGGCCAGAAAGCAGACTAGCAGGCAGGTCTGCCACAGCCTTCATCAATTTTCTGTGGTGCTGTTGCTTAATTCTTACGAAAGGATACTGCAGGAGATTGCAATGACACCAACAAACGCAGACACATACTTCAGAAACACTGCCCACAAACATATTTCACCACACAATGATGAAGTCCTACCCCTTCCACCATCCTTTGAAAGTAATAGGAAGGAGAGATTTGATGGATGACTGAGCATCTGGTGTGCTCACTGTGTTTCTGAATGGTTCATGTCTTGCAGATTATGGTGCAATTATGTAGGTGCATTTTTGCTTTTCAATCATTTTGACGAACGTAGAGGTCTTTGGAAGTCAAAAAGCAATGCAAAATCTAGCGACTGAAATAAACATTTGCATTGAAAGATGACAAATATGGGCAATGCATGTGCTCACAGTTGTGGAACTTGAAGTAAAGCATATTGTGAGAATTCAGTGTCTGTTTATTAGTGGCTGAAATCCAATGGAGAGTAAAGTAAAGGGTTTTATGACCGTCAAACAAAGAACAATCACTGTTACCTCGCACCTCTGGTGGTGAGTGGTGTATTGATACCCTGGTGCTCTTTGCTCCTTCCCTGGGAACCATGAACTTGATGAAATCGGTGATGACAAAATTTGAATTGCGGTTGTGTTCTGTTTTATCGCCTTTACAGTTCACCCATACATTTAAAGACTTAATGTAGATGCTTTGTGACAGATGCATGAGATGGCAACTTACTAGCATGAAAATATTAGAACCATGGGGCTGCACCAATGGCCACAAAACCGAACATGTGCAGTTGAGCAGGAAAATGATTACGAGTTGAGCCTCCTTGAGTTTCGTAATCGTCTTGTGAGACGCTTTGATGGAAACTCAGATTCATATCTCCTTTCTGACAATCGTGATTTAGGTTTTTTCGATCGATTACATTGCGTAGCCTAGCCTTTCTCAATATGATTTACATAAAGGGAGGGTGGTACGGAATACAGTTTAGGGGCAAACCCCTAGCCCCCTTGGATCTCTGTATGTCTGGAGCCACTTGAAATGTAAATTAGTAATGGGCTAATGAGATTACGTAGGCTCCCCCCATCCCCCAATCCTCTTGAGTCCCTTCATCTCAGTGACATCCCTATCTCTAACCCCATCACCACCACCGTCTCCTGGTCTGACCACTCTCTCCTCCTATTTGGGGGCCCTCTGTCTGAGCTGCCTCCCGCACTGCCAGCCTACGCCATTATTCGACTGATGAAGCGAGTGTCAGTTGCTGCTTTTGCTTCCACTTTCATCCCCCACCGCTGCTTCTGACTCTCCCTCTGACTGTCTTTGCTAACCCTAACCTCTAACACCTTTGACATCCTTGCCCCTGTCATGAGGATCCACCGAAGCCTGCCTCCAAGAGCAACGGATGGTATGTCTCCAAACTAGCCTCTCTGAAACGACAGTGCAGAGTTGCTGAACTTAAGTGGCAGAACTTGGGTTCACCCTCCAACAAACTGGCTTGTCGCCTGCTGCAAAGGCAATATGGTTTCTCTTTCTGCTCCAAGAAGTGGGCCCACATCCAAGCCCACATCACTGGAGCCACTAACAACACGGCTGAACTTTTCAAAATCTGCAAGGAACTTTTCAATCCAGCTGCAGTCTCTACCTCTCCTTCCTTCCCAGTCTCTCTGTACCGCATTAGCCTCCCATTTGACATCTAAAACAGAGGACATCCTGTCCTCACTCTCCTCCAGACCTATCTCTACCCCATCTCCTGCTCTCCTGCCTCCCTTGGGCAACCTTCCTCCGCCCCCAGCACTGTTCTCCCTGCTGCCCATAGAGCCTGATGAGGTTTCTAAAGTTGTCTGCTCTTTGAAGGTCTCATCCAAACAGGTGCCCCCCTGCTCTTCTAGAACCATTAAAAACAACATCTCCCCCCTTGAACCCTCTCCTAAAAAACCATCTGCTGACCCCTCCTGCCCGGCTATCGCCCTATCTCCACCACCGCCTTCCTGGGTAAACTGTTGGATAAGTTGGTCCTCCCCCAATTGATCCTTCATGCTGAACTTGCTGGTTGCCTCCATGACCATGAATCTGGATTCCGGGCATCCAGGGGCACGGAAATTGCTCTCCTAAACACCAGTGAAGTCATGCTTGCAAATCTTGACTCTAATTCCCCTGCTGTTCTAATTTTCTTTGACCTCTCCTCTGCCTTTGACACAGTCAACCATTCTATCCTCATAAAACCCTCGGCATCATGGACGGGCACTGGATTGGCTGGCCTCCTTACTCACTAACCGCCCTTTCTTGTTGCAACTTGGCCCTTTCCCCTGCACCACCTCACTCTCTACCTGCATTATCCCTTAGGGCTCTATCTATTGCTGTAGCTCTTCAGCATCTACCTCACCCTTCATGTTCATCTGATCTCCTCCTTCTCTCCTCATTTCCAGTGTTATGCTGATGACACACAGCTTTCCTTCAAACTTCCCTCTACTACCGCCTATTCCTCCTCTCTTATCCCTGAATGTCTGACCGCCAAACAGGGGCGGCTAACGATCTGTCATAATGCCAGTAAGGCGGAGATCCTTATCATTGGGTCACCTGCGCCCTGTTTCCCTTCTACTCTCTGGCCACTCTCCTTGGGCCCTCCACTCTCACCAACCCGTGAGGCCAAAAACATTGTCATCTTTGACTCCACTCTCTCCTTCACCCCTCCCATCTTGGACCTTGCCGAGAAACCTTCGGCAGGATGCTCAAGTATTACAAAAGGAGCCCCTCCTGGGCAGGTTCAGCACGTAGTGGCAAGCTCCATGAATAACTGTTTGCTGCCTATTGGGGCCAACACTCATACTCTGCACAAGCACCTCCATTGATTGCTGTAGAAGGCGCAGCCCCGTCTGCCACGCTTGGTGTGGTTATCCAAGCAGAAAAAGTTGCTGAGGTACAAGAACAATTAAACTTAACGGAAAAACTTGCCTTTGGGATTTTCAAAACACCAACAGGGCTGGCGAAAGAGAATGAAAAACAAACCCTGCAACAAAAGTCTTGTGGCACAAAAGGTGCTCCAAACCTTATAACTCGGAAACAAGTAGCCAAACGTGCCCGAACATCTTGCAAGAAAAAATTCATTCGAAACTTATCAACTCCGCCGTCCATTGCCCCATTCAAGCGGCCGGAGAAAGAATTGGACGGACAATTAAAACCAAAGTTGGCTGTGGTGAAAAAGTTACCATCCCAGCCAAATGCCAAAAGAGCTAGAAAAGCTTCTAGTAGTGACAATGATTCAAGTTCTGATGTATCATTGAAGTTATGTGAGTATTCAACATACTCTATAGACGACAATGACATCGAAGACAGTGTTGGCACTGTAGCAGTACCAAAGTCAATCACCGAAAGACCTGGCAAAGAACCCATGAAGAGACCGACCGAGTCAAGCACGAATTTGACTAGCCCTGGCGTGCAAGTAATCACGAAAGTCGCAAGGGCTCCTTCCACATCGATTGCCACCAAAGAGAGTTTAGGGGCAAACGCGATTAGAGGAAGGGCACGTGAAAAAATCCTGCCGGCTTCATGGTTAAGGGCAGTAGTGGTTCCAATATTTAAACGGGGCAATCGAGACGATCCTAACAACTATCGCCCGATTGCCTTTTTGGACACAATCGGCAAGGTCTTTGGAGCCTTTCTGCAAAAGCGGCTGTCAAATTGGGCAACTGAGATTGCCGTGAGCGACCCCAGGCAAACAGGATTTACCAAAGGAGTTGGAGTTGAATTAAATCTGGCCCCCTAAACTGTTTAAAACTCGATGCCTTGAAGAGAAAGAAAACGCTGTACCTTGCATTCATAGACCTGAGCCAGGCATTTGACAGCATAAATCGTAATCTCCTATGGAAAAAACTAAATGACTGGAATTGCCCAAATGACTTGCTGGAGCCCTTGATTGCCCTCCACTCCAATACGTCCTTTAGAGGAAGGTCAAATCAGCAAGGTGATTTGTCAGATGAAATAGTCACAAGAAGGGGCGTGAAGCAAGGTTGCCCGCTTGCTGCCCTACTTTTCAAACTTTTCATTTCAGACTTATCTCTGGCATTTAAAGATCAAAGGATTTTTCCACTGTTAGTAAATGGGCAACAAATAAGTTGGATCATTTATGCTGACGACATCGTTCTCATAGACACTACTCCAGTTGGGCTTCAGAGACTGCTGAATGCGTTTCAAAACTATTGCCTGCAAAACGACTTACAAATCAACTCCAAAAAGTCGAAGATAATAGTGATTGGACGTGGCTCCCAAGCACGTTCTCGTAAATTTTACTGGCAAATAATGGACAAACGACTAGAAACATAGAATAGCATCAGATATCTAGGAGTGCAATTTAATAATTCTATTTGTGAGTAGGACTGGACACAAGACTTGGTGGCCCGTATGCAAATGTTTGCATTGCAAGGTGCCAAACTGCATGCAGCATATGGCACATTCTCCTTTAAGCCAATCCTAACATTCTACCTACAAAAGGTGACGCCGGCTATAACATTTGGGAGTGAATCTGGCTGGAACATCCCTCAGGTTTTTTGGAATAAACTGGAGGGAAATTTCTGGCGAAAAGTTCTAAGGCTGCCAAAATATTCTGCAATAACAGCGATACATTACAAGTTATGCATTGATTCACTCTACGGTACTGTGCTGTGGAAATCCATCTCCACTCTGAGAAAAATGATGCTGGAACATAATTCAACACCATATGAAATTTTGCATACAGTTTCAGAGCATCCGTCTGCTGGTTTGATAAACAAGTGGAAAGCGAAGATGGTTTGCATATTACATAATGCCGATGTTTCTCTCGAGACCGTAATCCTGAGACCGCAAGTGGCAAAAAGGAAATTGCGCCAACAAAATTGGATATTAAATGAGGAGGCTAGAAACAAATTGGCATCTTCCTTAGACCTTGGAAGCGCCCTGAATAGATTGGACATTTTGCCAAAGTACCTAGATAGATTTCCATCAAGCTATCACAGGAACATGTTCCTACGATTACGCCTTAATCTCTATAAATCCAAGGAGATCCTTGTACTGAGGCATGAGATATCTGAACAGGATGCTCGATGTCGGTTCTGTAACCAAGCGACAGAATCATTACGCCACTTAATCACTGCATGCGAGGCGATTGCTGTTCAGCGCAACCAGCATTTAGCCCACTATGACCCCTTATCTGGAAATATGGATGCTTGGTGGTGTTATTTGATTGGTGGCATCAACACTCAGTTAATTTGCGCAATTTGGAGGGCCTGGTCTGAGAGACGAGGACCCTTTTGAATCCTGTGAATGAGGTTGTTTTAGATCCTAGATACTAGGAGATTTGTAACCTGTAACTTAAAGTTGTCTTTCTTTTGTACAAACTGATGTTACATAAAACAAAAAAAAAAATATCAATGACAATCCATTACTTTCTTTGTTTTGGTTTCTGACACATTGATTTTGTAATTCAATGTTTAATTTTTCTATCGTAGTTCCTAACTCGACACGTGTTTCCCCACTGTTATTGGCAGTGGTTCTTCAGGAGATGGAACTTTATTTCTAACTAACAAAACCAGAATGGTGATTTCACTGAATATCCAATTGTTTATTTTTGACAATTAGAGTATCCTGTTCCTCTTAATGCGAGATTGGTGTTTCATGTAAAGCATACCTTATGCTACAAGTATCTATTTAGGCCATGATAAGCGTGCACAGGGTTTGCAATGCGAGTGGATATTCAGTGAAATCACCATTCTGGTTTTGTTAGTTAGAAATAAAGTTCCATCTCCTGAAGAACCACTGCCAATAACAGTGGGGAAACGCGTGTCGAGTTAGGAACTGCGATAGAAAAATTAAACATTGAATTACAAAATCAATGTGTCAGAAACCAAAACAAAGAAAGTAATGGATTGTCATTAAAGCTAAGAACCAATAATCAAAATCAAAACCAAACCAAAAGTTAATTAACCAAAACAAAACTATAAGTTAATGTGCCAGAAAATACAGCCAAGGAATGGATTGTTATTTGGTGTGAAAACAACACTGAACCAACTTTTGAAATTTATGACAAGCAAGAAGTGAAAATCATACTGTACCAGCATTGTAATTCAGAGTGAAACCATGATTGAATTGTTAAGGTGTGAAAATAACACTGAACTTGTTTTGTTTATCTGAATAAAAATAATTATCGATTTAGACTCACCTGTGAATATTTGACCAAATAGGTTGGCACATTCGAGTAAGCTATTGCCATTTCTTTATTTTTCTCAGTGAATCTGTGTAGCAGCCACACAGTAATTGGGAAATTACTCATGCTGACAACTAAAAGATATTAGACAACTGCTATCTTAGTACGCATCTTTAACAAAAAAGTAGTCGCCAAGGGAGTGTTTTTTCTCAGGCTGTAATTTCTTTTATTTAAGCCCCACCAGTACTTGCCCATACCTTCCTCCTGCCCCCCCTGCCTTTCCCCATCTCCTGCACTTCTTCACTGCACTTACACGTCCGATGCCACAAGGCCTAGTAGGACCACGATTGTATTTTTACTGTTCTTTGCCACACTTTTTTATTCCCCTTGTTCCCTTCCTATTTTTGGATTGTGGCACCTGGATACACCATTCTGTTGTTTAGGCACCTAACAAATGCTCAAATTTTACTTTCTTGCATTCTTACTTTGGACAACGACTTATGCTCTGTATTATCTAAGCGTCCTACCATGATTTACAAACGTGAACCATCACTAAGAGACAGACTTGTCTCTAGTTTTTTGCCCCCTGTGGACAAAAGCCCACCTGCCACCAATTGGCTCTCTGCCTCACCGATAGGCTTCACCAAATGCAAAAAAAGTAAAGCCTGTGCACATGCGATTGTGTTGAAGTCATTCATACACCCTGTCACTAAACTCATCCAGGAGATAAGATACTCGATCAATTGTGACACTACATTTGTGGTGCATGTCCTCTCATGTCCCTACATGAAGTGGTAAGTCGGGAGTACGACATGTAAACTCAAACTGAGAATTTTACAGCATCTCAGACCTATTAAAAACTCCGATCCCGCCTACCCTATGGCCAAACATTTGAAGCAGAACATGAGAACAATTTTCGTTTTAACACTCTTTGCAGTGGCACATGTGCCCACTCATCAAAGAGGTGGGGATTGGGTCCTAAAGTTGAGACCACTTGAAACCAGGTTTATTTTAGATTTTGATAACAAGAATCCCAATGGCCACAGTGTGGACGAGGAACTGCATATGTTTTTGGGTACATAAACTCCTCTTTGTGTTTCTTTCCCTGCCCACTTTCGAGTCTCCATTCTTCTTTTTTGTCTCTTGCTTTCATGTATGTTCATTATTTATCTATGACATTAGTTTTCTTGGTCTGGTTTGTTCGTTTTTTAAATGATTTCATCATTTATATTTGTTAAAATTATGAACTCTTGTTTTATGACTTGGCTGTTTGTATCTGTGATTTTTGGGGAAGTTGCACTCACCTTTTTTGACTGTTTTTTTTATCTCATTTATTTGACCTTGTTTTTGGAGTCCTCTCCCCTCTACTTTGTCGGTCATTCCTGGACTTTGGTGTCTGCTTTCAGTGTATGTTGTCTTGGCTACCATGGTGATATATGTACAACGTGTATTATGAGTCTGTCGTTATTGCAGATTAGTGGTTATCTAGGCTTATGAGTTCCTATATGGGTCATGCACTTATTTATGGACCATTCCCTTTATCGTGCCAGTATGACTGTGTGGGTCCTTTTCTTTACGCTTGTACCTATATTGTTCTGTGCCTTAAGCCTCCGTGAACATAGGTTTTATATCTAGCTGCTATCATTGCACTTTATTGATTGTCGGGGTTGTTTTACTCCACCTGCACTTGCACTTTATAACATGCTTCCATTTGACTTATGCCTTTACAATTATAGGCCTTGTTGCTGTTCTGCTATATTTGCCACTAGGGACACACTTTACTTATGGGGCTATTTACATTGCTTGCATTTGCACTTTATATAATGTGTCATGGACGTACCAGTACAGTTGTTGTTCTTGCCATTATGGCAGTTATTTATGGCATCAACCAGCTGGACCCCTTTTGTACTCTGCTTCATGTATTGGGGGCCTTTCAGTATTCTAGTACTGATTTGGTACTATAGCTCCAACATTGCCTCTTGATTTTAACACCTCAACCTTGGCATCCGATGACTTCCCATGCAACTACATTTTAGCCTACTGTTCACGGCCATTATTACCTCTATGCCTGGACTCACTATGTTCCTTATGCCTTGTTCTCATGTGTTGATTGTTCCAACTATGCATTTAGACTTTAGGTCGTTATTTTAATGCCCTGACTGGAGGTGATGCCATCTCCATTCATGCACTTGCACCTTAGTTCACATCTTAACTCCAGGGACCTGTGATCCAGTATGATGTTGCACCTTAGCCCGCTTGCCACGGTTTTGTCCATTTTGATGTCCTTTCTGCCCGTTATCTAAAATGGCGGCAAAATTCTGTATGTTTACCAGAATGTGTTTACTTTATTTACCATGTCATTGCTGCTAGACAGCTTGTGTGTATTACACCGTGCATGTTTTACTGTGTTGGAGATTATACTACTGTAACTACATTTATGCCATTGCTTCATGAATGTCAATACAACAGGTTTGTGTCACTTTCATGCAATCAACTTTGGACATTTATGCTTTTTATGTTTTCCATGCTGTTTTTAAACAGTCCAAGCGTTGTACACGCACTATGCGCAAACTTTGTCTGCTGGCCCTGTACCTTTTGTTTAGGCAGGCTGGACACCAGTATGTTACGCACTACATGCACTTTCTTCCATGCCAACATCGCCGCCAAGCTTACTGCTTTATGTCTGAGTCCGATGTGAGAGTAGGCGACAGTGTTGTAGGACTACACTTCATGATATTTATTTTGTGAAATCCACTTCCCCTCACGTGATCAAGTGCTCAGTGTAGCGTGAAATGCATTGTGTTGCAGGTCTTGCCCCACGGCGTCCTCCCCCTGTCTGTTTGTTGCTGTCACTTATGTTTTATAATTAAAAACTCGTATCTACTGATGTGAGTCCGCCTTTTTGTCTTTTTATCCTGGAGACTGTTGTTGGCCCGTGGGAGTGCGGTTCCCTTTTCCTCCTCCTTTGCTGGATATATGTATATATAACAGTGAAAAAACCTTGGTTAAGAGAGTTGGTGATCAGATTTAACGCAACAAAACCCTTTTAATTCAGCAATCACATTTCGAGCAGGTCACTTTAACTATACGCCCCCTGTTGCAAAGAATATTACCACAATGATGACCTCACTGGTGACATCACTAATTATCATACATGACATCACAGATGAGATCAATAAGCACATCAAATATAACATTACTGTTGACCTTTTTTGATGCATATTTTATTACACTTTACAATAACAACAACATGACATTAAAAATACACTGATACAAAAGTATGGTATGATTACGTTAGGAGCATTAATTTGTAGTACTTATCAACTTTAAAATAAAAATATGTAATGTAATGCAAGTGGTTTGAATTTCATGTATTGGTAAACAATCACAATACTTCATTGCATGGAAAGTACCTGATTCTGGTAAATCTATTTCTGGTATTTTAAACATAAGTAGTAGGAAAATAAATATAAGAATAGATAGAAGTAGAAACATGTTTAATAGTAAGTGTTCTAAAAATAGTCAATGTTCACATTTAAATTTACAATTCTCCTTACTGTAATACCATTACATGAACACATTATTTTCTAAATGACAAATTTTATGAAAAATTGCATACATGACAAGTGTGCCCGTGTTTGTTGTGAGAATATATAATCTAAGAATTCGAAGTTTGCTTTGCACATAACAAGTTACTTAAGCTACATAATTGTATACATCACGTTACATTTAAAGAAACAAATATTTTTAAAACTACTGGATGGATTTATCCAAACCATTAAAGTAAATTAGGTCAACAGTCTGTGCCGAAGTTGTTTCCTATTTGGGCAAACAATGCACTTTTTCTCTATGGGGAAAATGAATTGGCTGAAAACGGTGTTGTTCCCAAAGTTTTGGGGTAAGGGGGCCTTGACATTTTGTTTTGAAAATTGCATCCAAATCCATCGAGCAAGTCAGAAGTTATTAGCAATAGGATTTTGCGAATAAATTGCTTCTTTTTATTTTCTAAAAAGCCTCTCTGCCCCTCGGCTGCAAAGCACCATGGGAGATAGCACTATTTTTAGTGAGCAGGTGGCACCCCCTTCTCTGTGAAATAGTTTTAAAACTCCTGGACAGATATACCCCAAACTTTTCCCAGATATCTGGTCAATGCATTGTGCCTAAGTTGTTTCTCATTTGGTCCAATTACATCCAGTAGTTTTTGCGCTTTGCCTTGACAAAATTTTCTATGGGAACATGAATGGGAGTAGGCTGAAAACAGTGTTTTTTTTGTTGCTTTTTTAATAACTTTATAATTTCTTAACAAATGTTTCCCAAAATGTCCAGTCGTTATTGGCAATAGATATTCACATTTCCTGTGGATCAAGTCACTCACCTTAACTACAGGGCAATATATATTACCACATACACAAGAGGTGTATTTTACTCATGAGAGGGTATATATTTCCTTTTTGCCACCAGAACTTCAAATTAGGAAAGGAGTTATTGACTAACTAGGCATAAAAATGTCAAGTGAAACTAAAATGCTAAACGTCTGTCTCCCTTACTTATGCGTTCTGCTACTTATAACGACTAATGAGGCTACATACACACATTTCCAAGGGGAAGCATTCCTGACTGAGTTAATAAATGGCAAACTGTATGCAACACAAATAATAGTCCACAGTGTCCGCTGAAACAGGAACACAGTGTCACTCAAGCAATCCAAATTTCAACCTGGGCAGCTACAGTCAACCATGGGGAAAACACCCCTATTTATTGATGCTTCTGATGATTAACGAACACAGGCCAAGCGCCCACAATGAGATTCCTCTGCAAGGTTCTCAGAAGAGCAAACAGTGCCTGAAGGAGTCCAACTAAGGGGTCTCTTCGGTAGGCTGCCAGTGACCTTGGCTGCAGTCTTGCCCCCTCTCGATAGTGTCTTCTCAGGCAGTGATGGCAACTAGTACGTGGAAGGGCTGTGCTAGTCACAGTAGTGTTGTTAATTTTATATAATACGGCCATGATCTCTGAGAGGATTCAGAGGTTTGACACCTCATGAACTGCAGGCCACAGCGCGAGGCTATCCCAAAAATGGTAGCTGCCACTCTGCACGCCAAAAATCCCTGGTACATAGCACCTGGTCGGGTGATACTGGGCATGTTCAAGTTTTATTCTATCCATGGGGGAACCACAGCAATGCTACAGCATTGTTTTGGAGCAATCGATTACTGCAAAACTGGCACAGAAATGCTGTAAGATGCAAATGCACTTCTTTTCAGGATATAAATATTATTAGTAACTGGTGCGCCGAATGTAAATTGAAACAAATGCACCGATTGGTGCATTTGCGAGCCTTACCTTACTGGTAAGCCGGCACACGTTGCAGTATGTCCCTCACGCCGGTCTTCCTTTTATTTTTCTTTCTTTTTTCTCTTCAGTTGACCATAGAAAGGTAGAAGGCACTACATATGGTCCCTTCTCCCTGTTCCATGGCGGGCATTTTTTTTTTAGTTGACTTTTTTTCATTTACTTTAATGGCTGCCATCTACAAGGAGAAGGGATTACATGTAGTCCCTTCTCCCCTTCTATGGTGGCCATTTTATTTGTTTACTATGGCCACCACGAAAAGGGAAAACGGGCTACGTTACCAAGTCTGCGGCAGCCATTTTTCCCTTTATTTTTTTTCAGCTGCAAAACGGAACACCTCTCGCAACCGAAAGAAAAGATCATTAGTACCCGGGTCTAACGGGCTGGGGTACTAATGGCAATAAGCCCCTGGCCGGCAGGCCATTATTGTGTTCGATAATGCCCCCGGGGCCTTCGTTAAGGCTCTCGCTATGCGCAAGCCTGTAACCATGGGCGGGGGCATTGCCTGTCGCCATAATGGCCCACAGGCTCGTGGCTTATTGCCTAATTACATAACCTTTAGAATCATCCGTCGGTGCTCTGTACTGAGCTGCAGTGGATGTACGTTAATATCACGAAAACCAAAATCTCGAACTACAAAATCGCGAACGCAATTGGTTCACAATTTGTAATTCAAGACTTTTTCTTTTTTTTTGTGTGCCCCACAACACATATGTATGCAGGGGACACCCCCCGCAGACCAAAATACCGAATTAGCGGAGCCGGGGACCCCCCTGCAGCCCAGCTTCCCTAATTCGGTATTTTGTAATACGAGTTTTTGTAGTCCCAAAATGCGGTGTGGGTGATGCACAATTTTAAATATAGTATTTTTGTTGAATACCAGTTACAGCTACATGCAGTGTGCATTTATTACAGAACCCTCAGAACTAAGTCCTATTCATATCCGATATGACTATATATCTGCTGTCTTCATTTCACTTTGTTTTATTACTTGATGTAGTCATAATTACTTTTCTCCAGCATGGGGTCTGGCATGGATTCACATGCTCATGAATATTCCCCGTGGTCAGGCTGGGAATCCTCGGTAAAGAAAAAAATCCTTTTTAGTTTAGTTTCTGAACTGTCTTTCTCCTAATAACCAATCACTGGTCTCTATCTAAGCCCCTCCTCTGGCAGCCATTTTCAGATTTTTACCGCACATTCAAGTGTTGGGAGTCCTTGTGCTATAGCTCTCGAGCTTTTACTGCGTTTTGCGATTTTTCAAAGAGTTTAATCTCATTTTTTCGGTTAATCGAGCCTCAAGCTCCACCGTTTCTACTTCTGATCAACAGGGACCCATTTTGGAATTTTCTACACCCCTCAAGGGCAGAGTTTTTGTCGAGTACGTTTCTTGGAGGATTCCAGGAGACCTGGAGGCGTACCCCGTGGACATGGCCCAGGACAAAGGAAGCTCGATGCCCGGATCCAAGCTGTTCAGGAACTGCCCTGGATGCAGATTGCAGAATGTTTTCAAGGAGAACGAGCGTTCTAGATGCCTCTACTGCCTTCACGAAGACCAAACGCACGTGTAGAAGGACTGTGCATTTTGCAAGAACATGTCGGAGCGGACCATGAGGGATCGGTGTATCCGCCTCACCAACTGGCTGGAAGGGGGAAGACCAGCGTTAGGTGAGAAGAAGAGGAGGTTTGAGCGGTCTTCTTAGTCCTTTGAGGGCGCTCTGGCGACGGGGGCCCAACAGAAGGCTTCGCACTGCGAGTCCGTGGGCATCGGGAGTGCCGAATGGTCGAGCTCCTCGGCTGCCAGGCAGGGCACACTTTCACTGATGCCATCAACCACGAGCCAACGCTCTGGCTCGGGGAAGAGAAAGTCGGAGAACCCGGATAAGCTTCTGGAGAAGCCCCGGTCGATCCTGACGGAAGCAGCCGAGGGGGAGCGAGGCGGTGACCGTCCCCCCAAGGTGAAGGCCTCAAGCACGCCAAAAGTGGTGAAGGCCCTGATTCACCCAGCTATGGCCTCTATCGAGGGAGTCGTGGTGGCCCTGGCGAAGCCTGTGGAGGCTACCCCAGTGGAGGCGACCTCGGGGCCCAGAGTTTCCCTGCCATCGCGCAGGGAATCCTCTTTTCAGCCCATCAATAAGACCCCCGTGAAGACCCTGGTGGAAAAAGGAGGGGGGCAGTGGCCGTTATAGACACGGATATAGCCTCTGAGGAGGAGCTGGTTGAAGTCGTGAAGTGCCTCAACAAAAGGTTTGAGGAGGTCCGGTCCCACAGGAGGAACCCTGGGGAGGCGGACTAAGACATCGACGGTGGCGCCGATGAGGCTCCCGTGGAGGAGGCGCAACCATCGCGCCCGTCGCAGCCAGTGCCTGAGCCTCAGGAACGGGATGGACCTTCCATCACCACCCCCTCGGGCCTACCCGCTCATCGAAATTGGCTCCTTCCACGTCATGATTTCCTGGGCATCTGAGATTTTCCAGCTCTGCCCCGAAGAACAGAAGAAGGAAGGCTTCCTCTATCTATTGACGATATCTGGGACGAGGGACTTGCTCTCCTGAAGAACCCGTCCACGATGCCTGCCAAGAGGGATCGGCACGAGAAGTAGCACCGGGTCCCCGATTCCGCCCCTTTGTGCCTTAGGGCACAGCCGACCCCGGATTCAGTTGTCTCGGTGGCGGCCAAGAAGAAAGCGGCGGGGGCAACGACTTCAACCTCCCCACCTGACGGCGAGGGAAAGAGACTGGACGCCATGGGACGACGAGTCATCTCGTCTGCGGCAACGACAATTAAGGCGGCCAACACCCTAGCGATTGTGGCCTGTTACGACAGGGAGTTGTGGTACAAGATCGCTCCCCTGCTGGACTTCTTACTGGACGACAAGAGGGCCGAGGCCCTGGGGATCCTACAGGAAGGCGAGGTGGTGTCGGACCACGCCATAACAGTGGCTACGGACATCGTGGACACAGAGTTCCGCCAGTTGGGCAACAGTGTTTGCCTTCGGCGGGGATGGCTCAAGGCAACAGATTTTCGCAAGGACGTGCAAACCAGAGTTCTGGACATGCCCTTCGATGGGAACGACCTGTTTGGAAAGACAGTAGATGAGTCACTTCGGGCCATCAAGACCGACACGGAGACGGCTCGGGCCTTGGGAGTTTTGCAGCAACGGCGGCCGCCCTTTCGGAACTCCGGAGGCAAGCAAGGTGCCTCCAAAGGATTCGGCGGTGTCTCCTCGACTTACCGCCAGGCAGCCCGTTCCTCGTCGCAAGAGGCCTACAGAGGGCGCTGCAAGTCAGGAGGACCTTGTCGCCGTCGCCAAGGAGGCCAGGGTGGCAAGGCCGCCTCCAAGCAAGACTGAAATGGCCGTAGCGTCGGGCCCCCACCTGAGCACCCCGGAGGGAGGCCGGCTGGCGAAGTTCGTCAGCGTGTGGGAGTCCATCTCCACCGACTGTTGGGTGCTGGATGCCCTGGCCCAAGGGCACACTCTCGAATTCCTAAAGAAGTGCCCCTGCATTCCTACCGTAGCCAGGAAGGAAAATCACATTCCTCAACTGCTGTTAGAAGTAAGGGCGATGCTCAAGAAGGGAGCCATCGAGCTTGTCCCGAAGAGGCTCCGGGGCTCCGGAGTATACTCAAGATACTTCCTCGTCAGAAAGAAGACAGGGGGTTCGCGCCCCATCCTGGACCTGCTTCGGTTAAACAAATACATCCAGGCCCAGAAGTTCTGGATGGTCACCCTCCAGCACGTGCTGGGACAGCTGGAGGAGGGCGACTTCCTATCGTTGCTGGACTTGGAGGATGCTTACTTCCTCATCCCCATTCGAAAGGACACCAAAGGTTTCTCAGATTCGTAGTCCAATGACGGCACTACCAATTCAAGGCCCTGCCATTCGAGTTGAAGTCGGCGCCCAGGGTATTTACCAAGTGCCTAGCACCAGTGGTGGCGCGGCTGCGCCTGCAGGGGATCCACGTTTACCCCTACCTGGGCGATTGGCTCACCCGAGCAAGGACAAGGGAACTCTCCATCGAGCACACAGTGAAGACCGTCCAACTGCTCACGCATCTGGGATTCTCCATCAACTTCCCCAAATCCCACCTGGTTCTATCACAGATCGCACTATTTCTGGGAGCCAAGCTCGATACAGTGGCACGATTGGCCTCTCCGTCGGAGGAAAGGACAAAGGCCATCCTGGGCAAGGTGCAGCGCCTGCTGGCCACGGACGTGGCCAGGGTGAGGTCCATGAAGTCCCTTCTCGGCATGATGTCCTCTTGCATCTACCTGGTGCGCCTATGCAGACTGCGGATGCGTCCTCTACAGGAGTTCCTCGACGCCCGTTGGATGCAAGCGGCGGGCAGTTTCGCAGACAAGATACCGCTCAACAAGGCCTTCCGCAAAGCAGTTCGGTGGTGGGGCACCCACGTGCATCTCACGGCGGGCACAGACTTTCAGACCCCAGCACACCAGGAGATTGTGACGACGGATGCCTCCCTGGAGGGATGGGGAGCGCACACCAGAGATCTTCACGCGAGCAGCCTTTGGCACCCGGAGGAGAGGTCACTATAGATCAACATCCTGGAGCTCTGAGCAGTGTTCTGGGCTCTCAGGTCATTTCTCCCGTTCCTCAAGGGCAAGGTAGTGAGGATCTTCACCGACAACACCACCACAATGTTCTACATCCAGAAGCAGGGAGGAACCAGGTCTGGATGTTTCTGATTCCCTTCCACCTAGCAGGGATAAAGAACACCATTGCCGACTCACTCAACAGGGAGCTGCGCTCGTGCCACGAGTGGGCACTGCGTCGGGATCAAGTGGATCAACTTTTCCGACGATGGGGCAAACCCCAGATCGACCTGTTCACGACGGCGGTGAACTCCAAGTGCCAGAGGTTCGCCAGCAGGTTTCCCCAACCGAGGAGCATGGGCGATGCTTTCTCGTTCCCCTTGGATGGCCTGTTCCTGTATGCGTTACTGCCGTTGCCATTGCTACTGCGGCTTGTCAACCAACTCAAGAGTTTCCCGGTGCAGGATGATCCTCGTCGCACCGGCGTGGCCGAGACAGATTGGTTCCTGGACTTTCTGGACTTTGTCAGCGTCCCCACCAGTCAAACTGTCGACGGACGCAGATCTCCTCGCCAGAGAAGGAGGCGCCATCCTCCACCACGACCCGGGGTCACAGAACTTGCAGGCCTGGCTCCTGCAGCACTAGAGTTTGGAGGGTACGATATCCCGGCAGACTGCAAGGAGGTGCTTGCAAAGGCCAGGGCGTCCTCGACTCTCAAGCGCTATGGACATAAGTGGAAGCGGTTCTCTGTCTGGTGCCGTACACAGAAGATTAACCCTCTGCAGATTACGGCCCCCAAGGTGCTGCTGTACCTACTGTCGTTGGCCAAGGCAGGGCTAGCCGACGCCTCCATCAAGATACATCTAGCAGCGATCTCCCGCTACACCAGAACTCCAGGACGATCATCTCTGGGGTCCCATCGTCTGGTGAAGGAGTTTATGAAAGGATTGTTCCGATCATTCCCGCCGGTGAAGGCTCCAGCCCCGGCGTGGGAGCTCAACATGCTGCTGAGCGGGCTCATGGGGCCGCCATTCGAGCATCTGCATTCGGCACCGTTGAAGTTCCTCTCGTGGAAGACTGCGTTTCTTGTGGCCAACACCTCTGCACGACGAGTGGGAGAGATCCAGGCCCTCTCCTGTAAACCTCCATACCTGACTTTCCACGAGACGAGGGTGGTGCTGAGGACGCACCCCTCCTTCATGCCCAAGGTGCCGTCGGACTTCCATCTCAACGAGCCCTTGGTGTTACCTGTTTTCTTCCCGTCGCCTTTGTCGCCGGCCGAGAGGACTATACACTCGCTGGATGTGGCTAGAGCGCTGAAGTTCTACGTGGACCGCACAAAAAGTTTTCGGAAGACATCACAGCTGTTTGTAAACTTTGGACCTGTGAACCAAGGGAAGGCCCTCTCGAAGGCTTCCATTTCCAGATGGCTCTCTGGCTACATCAGGCACTGTCATCGGTTGGCAAACCGACCGTTGCCCGGCCGTCAGAGAGCCCCTTCGACCAGAGCGATCGTTGCCACCACGGCAGCGTTCCTATCTGGTGTGCCCCTGCTGGACATCTGTAGGGCTGCTACGTGGCCGTCGACACACACCTTCACGAGATTCTACTGCGTCAACCGGGATTCCAGGGAGGAGTCCAGAGTCGGCCAGGCAGTGCTGCGCAACCTGTTCGCCTGAAGGTGGGCCTGGTGAGGAGGTAAGAGATGCTTAATGTTGAGTGATAAAATGCTTAATGTTGAGCCTTGCCACCTCCCGTGGTCGTGCATGTATGTACTGCTATGTATTCTTGTATTCATGAGCATGTGAATCCATGCAAGACCCCATGCTGGAGAAGGAACAAGTTACTTACCTGTAACTGTTGTTCTCCAGCATGGGTCTGGCATGGATTCACATGCGAACCCTCCCTCCTACCCCTCTGCGGCTCTTCACTTGATCCTACTGCCACTTTACGTGCTACCAAATCTGAAGATGGCTGACAGAGGAGGGGCTTAGGTAGAGGGCAGTCATTGGCTGGGGGCAGGATGACCCAGAGACCAGTGATTGGTTATTAGGAGAAAGACAGTTCAGAAACGAAACTGAAACTGATTTTTTTCTTTACTGAGGATTCCCAGCCTGACGACAGGGAATTTCATGAGCATGTGAATCCATGCCAGCCCCATGCTGGAGAACAACAGTTACAGGTAAGTAACTTGTTCCATTTTCATAGTGCCTTACAGTCGGTAAACTTAACAGTTTTCTCTCAGGAGAGTAATGGCCACAGGAGCCCTATGCTGATTTTCTTCAAGCAGTGTTTGTCAGTAAGACCACACAACACATGTCAGTAGGGCGAGATTGGGACAAAGTGTTGAGAGCACGGTAGCCAATTCTTTTTTTGCATTTGGTGATGCAGGCTTTCCTCCACGTCTTCTGCCCTTGTGCCTGTTGGGGGAACTGTGTGTAGTTTGGGAAATTAGTTGTTTTAAAGCTAAGCTAGGCTGAGGCTAAGCTGAGGGCCGTGAAGGACACGGGCCTCAGCTGAAGTGTGTACGTTCCAGTTCCCAGTGTTGCTCCCATAACCCAAGGTCCATGCTTAATGGAGGCCGCACACCATTGAGCTGCTTTATGAATAGTTTTTACCCCGAGGGCTGCCTGCCTCTGTCTGCTACCTATGGTAGGCCGCAGAGATTTCTCAAGACCAAACATGCCTTTGAAAGCTGGTTTTAGTGAAAGACACATTTTTGCACGTCGTGCTGGGGCTCGCCCAAACCGACCGCCCTATAAATTCCGTCTTATAACCCTCGAGACTCCAAGGTAGTTGATTTGGGAAGCGGTGGCAGCAGGTGTTTCTGCAGCGCGCCCTTTTATGAACATTGAAGTTAATATGATGAAAGGCATTCCGTAGACAGCTGGGTGACGCAGATGCTACAGGAAGCGAGGGTCTTTCTTTGCAGTATATTTTCGAGTACAAATACAAACCCTAATTGCAAGTAGTTTGTCATGTGTGAATCATGAATTTAAATTTACCCAGCTTCTGTTGAAGCAAGCAGTGTGTGAGCACGGGGATGTTTAAATTGCAGTGTAAAGCCATCAGCGAGCACATTCCGCCCGCGCCCGTCCTCCTTTTTTTGCGTATGCCCTTTAGCTGTGCGCCACAGACGAAGCTACATTTGTCCTGCGTCAGCATCTTCCATACTACTGTTGTAAATTGAATAGAAGCAAACCATGCACTGCTTTTAAAATGGCAAGAAGGAACGGTGCCGTAAAAGCCACTGCGAAACTGCTCAGAAGCTGCAGAGGACGGGAACCACGCCGCACACGACTGAAATTTGTCACACTGCCCAGCAGCCAGTGTCTAGGATGTTCTGTTCCACTGATTAGCCCTGTTCTGTGTTGCCCCCTCCCCGTTATGAATAGCAGCCATTTTATGTAATTGCAAAATGTCGAATGAAAGTATGATGCAGAAAAGCAGAGGGCTTTCCTTTTGTGGAGCGCTTGTTTGTAGCTGTGTAGTGGAGAGCTCTGTGTAAATGGTCTGCCATTCATGTGGGTGCCTGAGGATCTCCACTCTCGTTTCCTCTGCCCTCCCTCCGCGGCTGATGTTGAATGCGCTCTCTGCCCCCTTTTTCATCAGGCCACTTGAGAAGCAAAGTGATGCAGCTTTTGCTTCAACAATGAAACATGATTTTTGGCTTTTGTATCCTCTCAACTCATTTCTGTTCTAGTATCAGCCAGCGTGGCTTTCTCTCTTACTTATGCCACCAAAAAGCTTTTCTTGAAAGTACTCGGTGCTATGGAAAACCTTTTTTCCTTTTTGAAAATGCAGGCCTTTGGCTGTAAGTTGGCACTTTAAAATTCTCAGCATGGCTACCAAGGTTGTTGCGTGGGAGGAGGTATAAATATTTTTATTCTCTGACTGCAAACCCATAGTAGCTTCAGCAAACAAGGTCTTTTCACTCTAGGTTACTTTTTTCTTTGTTCTGACCTTACATTTCATTTTTGTTGCAATCTTTGATTTCCGTGGTTGGGGCAGTGGGACACCGAGGAATCGATGCACCTCCTGCAAGACAGACTTGAGTTACACAGTATGAATTGGGCCAGGCCAGTTCACACATCGGCACCATCATCACCAATGTAGGTTTATGATACTCTGTGCTGGTTTGTGGCACCTGATTTCATTGTGTTATATCATTCAACTATGACTATTTAAAGGAAAATTGTTTTGCCGCTACAATAGCATCTTAACTGTTAGATATTTGGACTATCTACATTGTGGCTAAACACACACTGCTTTATCGGTATTTCCATAGTAACATTAACATATTGATTTTTTTACTTATTTGAACTTGCATAGACCTCATTTACGAAACCAAATCTATTTGTATACTGTTTGCAATGTCATCATACTTTTGGAAAAGAGTGCGCTTTTATGAAATTATATGTATGCATCTAATATATTGTCCTACTGCATTTTAAAATGGCAATGCAAGTGCGACGTGTATATGAAAGCCACCGATAATGGTCTTTTCTTCCTCTACTGCTTCTTCTCAAAGCTGGCCTCGTTTTTCAAGTAATGGAAAACCAAACAAACGTTGGACATCTACACAATGCACCCTTTGCTGGCAAATCTAGAACGCCCCTTACCGTGAGCCTGCTAACTTTTGTTTTCCCTATTGTACCAGTGTGGCTGCCCATTAACCCAATCTTTTCATTGATGGAATAATTTTTCTGGTTCTGTTCTGAATGGGTGCCAAGCCATCTCTAATTTAACCCAATACCTCTTAGGACTACTTATACCCAAAAAAGGGCCATTGTTTTGCCACAAGGTGGCCATTCTAGGCATCGCTTGAGCCCCTCTCAAGTCCTTCACACAACCACTAACAAACCATATTTAGCACCAAGTGTTATTTGGTTTAGATACTTCCATCACAGGTAAGTCTTGTTTATAAAACAGACTGCACATACCTTAACTTTCTCTCATGCTTACCAGTAACTGTCCGCAGCTAAGAAACACACATACCAGCTAACACAACCATGATCCCTTCGTATCACCTTGTGTTTTCTCCTACTAAGTTGCTTGTCCCCCGAGTAATCCCCCTTTCCTATCTTTCTTGCTTTTAAAACTTTATTTCCGGCCAAAGCCATAAAAGTGCATACGTAACACATTTATTAACAATTCAATTGTAAAATATACAGTCCAAATTGATTAACAATATTTCTTGAAATACAAAACAGAGCTAATATTTTTACCATCAATTAGGGAACACCCCATGAATGCCAAACATGCAGTAAACATACCACCACTTAATCGCATAAAAACAAAAGGAAGATAAGTCCATGCATTAATGTGTAGGACACATAATGAACAGTCAGCAGCTACCTAATTAATATATAATAAAATACTCCTATACCAAATCCTAGGAAGAATACATAATGAAGTTAACACGGCTCTAGAGGAACGTTTCCCTATATATATCTAGGACTGTATGAACTAAGGCTATACAATAGTGGGGATCCCATCTGTTGCTTTTCACCTTTAGAGGGTAACGAGCAACACTGCCCTGTGCTAACAAAGTAAGAGCGTTAGCTTTTGTAGATCAGGCCCTATGGATATATTAGGATACTGCAAAAATGATTGCCATGCTGTGAGTGAAGTTACATAAGGCCAAAGCGTCAGTGCGATTTGTAACGACATGCGTTCTCAAGAGAGGTTTGAGAACGTGTGCCCTTAAATCATTATAAAAATTGGCATATCAAGAGAAAATTGCTGGATTCTCGCTATACAACAGGTACAAAGGAAATAAGTCGGAGCTGCAACTGCACCATAGCAACATCTGATCTTGCAATGCAAGGATTCCTGGTCGAAATGTAATGTCAAGGGTGCTTAGGGTAGATAACTTCGAGTCACAGTCTAAATACTTTTCATAGCTAAAGTCCAATTTAATGGACTCATTTTTTTTAATTATAATTGCATATTAGTTCAACAACTGAACTTTTACAATAACAATTTATACAAACCTTTACGAATACTTCACACAATTTTTCCATATATAATTTTCCAATTTCATATACAAACATTTATCAAAATATAAAAAGAAAATATATATCAATTAAAAATAATAAAACACCACATTAAAAAGAAAATTCAATAATTTGTCTGCGCTCAACCACTGTCGTAATCATCGCAATCCTGTACCATGTCCACGTCAGTCTGCTTCAACATCATAACGACCAATTTCCTAACCCTATAAATGGCTAACAGTGCAGTTTTTGAAGTGCAATTAAGGCAAAGCATCCAAAACTCATCACTTTTAATATAGTCTAAATTGTGGACAAGATGGCCCAGGGTTACCCCATATACAGAGCCAAGAGAAGGGCATTCCGTCAATACATGTCTAGGTGTTTCAGGGTTGGCGGGTATATGACAGATCCTACAAAATCTAGTCTCATGGGGAATGGCTCTCCGGGCCCCACAGATAGTCAGAACTGGCAGTTGATTTACACTAAACCCAAGATAGAAGCCTCTTGACCCGAGGGTCAGGGCATACTTCTAGGTAACTCTTAGGTTTCAAATATTGGTAGACCACTGACACCAGATAGGGATAACATTTTAGGGTACTAAGGTGGTCATAATTGCATACCCAATCGTAGTTCTGAATTCTTCGCTTCAGGGCACCTTTCAATGTTTCAAAATTGGCACAACGTTTATAATCCGGGATCCAACCCACTACCTCACAAAGTTCTTCAAATAGCTGGGCATGACTAGTATGCTTACTGCCCCCAGAATAGACTCGTAGCTAGAGCCCAATTTACTTAATAAAGGGCAATTGGGGGAGGTTCGAACTTTTAACATCAAACATCTTCTTATGAGTAACTGCGCTCTGAGTGAAGTAAGTCCCAATTCGAGGTGAATATATTCAACCGAGGTTGCCTTAGGTAACTATAAAAACGCTCTCCAAAATCTGGCTTCCACCCCACTTGGCCATATTAGATCTTTCATGGCAAGAGCCTCAAGCCCGTATAATACAGTAGGGCATAGCCATTGATTATATAACATTAAAACCACAGTTATTGTGAAACCAGAGTGGTCCCTTATAAACTTTCTACATACTCCCCTGTCTTGCCTTTGTGACCTTAGTTTCAATAATGCCCGCATACCCTTCAGTTCTAGACATCTCCAGGCCCAAATATTTATAGCTGTCCACATACTCAATTGTCCCCACAGGAGTACCCAATTTCACCTTGCAAATTGTTCTCGAGGAAATTAGCATCGCTTTGGTCTTACCAAGGTTGACAGAGTTTAAATTCATTAGCATAAGTAGCTAGTTACACCAGCATCGTTTTCAGGCCTGTCACCAAATGGTCAAAGATGACCAGATCGTTGGCATATAACATGCCTTCGATCCTGATGTTACCCATCTTCGCGGAACAACCGGCTTTAGCTAGCAACCTACCCAGTAAATCTGCTGCATAGATGTTGAAGAGTAAGGGGGCCAACATACCACCCTCCCTGACCCTCTTATTAATAGGCGTTTTTTGTGATAAGGGCCCCTGGTCATTTAATCTAATACGAGCAGTGGCACCCTCATGTAATGCCATGATGACCTCTAGAAGCCAACTGGAACATCCCAGCTGTCACAGTTTACCCCCACAGAATGTGTCAATCTAACTGATCAAATGCTGATCGAAAACCCACAAAAGCAATATACAAAGAGGCACCAGATGCGGAACAGGCCTGTGAAATAAATGTATCCAAAACTGAGATTATGTACCGTCTAAAGCCCGCCTGGAATGGGTATAGATTCACAGCCATATCTACCCAAGCTTGAAGATGTTCCACTACGTAGGTTGCAAAAATCTTCCCGGTTACATCAAGCAATGATAACAGCCTATAATTATCAGGGCAAAGACTGTTGCCTGTCTTAGACCGGCAGGGGCGTCGCTAGGGTGGGGCTATAGGGGCTGTAGCCCCAGATCCTTTGCTTGTAGCCCCGGATGAAGATCACGGGGCTACAAGCAAAGGCTAGCCCCGTATATTATTTGCTGCCTGCAGTGTGTGAGAAATAAAAATTTGACGGCGGGTCAGCCGGCACAGGTAGATGCAGGCCAGGAGGCAGCAGCAACGTTCGTGATTGATGAGAATTAAAAATGGTGACGCGAACATCGCTGCCTCTTTGGCTGCTACTCGTGCTGCTGCTGTGCTGACTGTCCGTGGATGCACAGTCTGCGATTGCGCAAGCAGTCGATCCATCGCCCAGGCACAAATGCACGTGCCCTGCTGGGTCTTTCTCTGCATGCGCACTTGCGCAGTAGGCAGCAGGTGTGAGAGACACCCCGCGCCTGCAGCAACTGATGCTCCCAGTCCCTGCTGTGAGGAACTTGAGCTGCCACGACAACGCCACCATCTGCTTGTGTGACCCCACCTGCCGTGTCACCTTCCTGTCTCTCCCTCCCCCCGTGAAGAATTTACTGGCTGCAGTGCCGGCCGAGCCCCATGCCACGTGCACCGACACCTACGGTAGGTAAGGTACTAGCCACGGCCTACGTTTTGTAATTGGAACCGAACCAACATTATTTTAGACCGTTGAATGTGAAGTGAATGGTCTAAAATAACGTCGGACGGTTCGTTTGCGCACACAGACATCTCTCATCCAAAACAAGGTGACCCAGGCAATATATATTGTGTTACACGTTACCAGGTACACTCACTCTGAGTCCCACCAGCACAGTGTTTCGGTCCGGGTGGCTTGGACAGTCATACATGCTTTCGTGCTGGTGTGCCTTTCCAAGTATGTTCCAGGGTAGGTACTCGCACTCGGAGTCCCAGCATGCAGTATTTCTCATTTTCAATGTCCCCGCTTCCACTGTGGCCTCTTACTCCTTGTTTCAAGGCACAGCTTAATTCCCTGGACTCAAGCGCTTCTCTGGTGAACTCCTCAGTTGGAGATTTGTTTCCTCGTCCCGGGGGTCTTTGGGACCTTGATGGGGGAATCCGGGCCTCCAGTGTATAGGAAGGAACCACCCTTTCTGATTGGCTGAGACTCGGTGGAACTGCCATGTGTGTCACTTTGTGTGCCTGTTTGTAATGTGTGCTGCACTGCAGCTCTGCACCACGGGGACATAAAATGGAGACCCACAATCTTAGAGTTAGGCAGCCTCTTTCTGATGCCCTCCCAGCTCCAGCATGACCGCGCAATTGTCTTCTGATGTGTGGACTTGCAGTCTGCAAGCTCCTTTGCCGTGACGCCATGACCGCCATCTTCCTTTTGTTCATGTGTGATATATGATCTGATGTGGCATTTATAACGCGCCTGTACACAAGTGTTTCTAGGCACGATGTAGCGTTTATACTACTGTCATTCTTTTCCTCACATGTTGCTCGTGGTTCGCTCCATGGACCACTGCAATATGTCAATGGTAGGTTTTCAGGACCGGCCCTCAGTGTAAAAAGGGCTTCCCTAATTTGGGATCTTCTAGGACTCGGGTATTGCCTGGTTCATGTCTGGTTGTACCACACATGAGGATAAGGATGGGATGAACAAAAGGCATCACAATATACAAAGGAAACGTTCGTTTCTTGCTTCACTAAAGTAACACATTCTGATTCTAGAAAGAGTATTTCTTAGTGATCTAAATGGCTGCTGAATACTGCACCACTAATAAGCTGAAGAAAGCAGGTGAGATACAAATACCCAGTAGAACATAACATAACACAACTAACAAATGAAAAGCATTTTCAATTCCAACATACCTTTTTAAACAAGTACATTTGTGGTTTCATTCCATTTGCATTTGCATGTAGTTGCATTTAGTAGAGATGCAGGACAGAACATACTACAGTAAAAATGAAAGACACATCAACCCCTCCCCGCCCAAAACTCCTCCTCATGGGAACTCTTTGAGCTTGCTTTAATCAAGTCTTCCCATCAAACTTTGCCCTCAATGTGCCTGCCAGTGTTTCTTTAAAGCAGTCGTCTGAGAATTAATGACTTAAATGGAGCTGTAAATGCACTACTGATGTGCTGAAAATGTCTTAACCAGGTCTGCCTTCCGCCACTCGATGTATAAGCAGTCTACGTGTCCTTCACTGAAGTGCTGTTAAAAACAAGCATTTGCAAAGTCAACAGTTTGGGTTTTTGTGTAGGCATAGGGTTGGCACTTACCAGGCACTGCCAGCGTGGTCCTACATGCTCAGAAGCAAGCAACTGCTGGATGATGGTGCAAGTAGGTAAGCATTATTGAGAAACACCCAGCTAGTCCATACATTTTAGCCAAAGTATTGGCTTTGCCAATGCTTGTTTTAAACAGAAATGTGGTGCAAGGACACAACTCCATGTTAAGAAGGGCGGCAGACCATCCTTCACAATTAGGCATCAGTGGTGATTATTTCAGTGGGGCTTCTACGGCTCGAATAACATTTTATTGTACTAAAGTCAGACATGAGAAAAAGTGCAATAATCTTTACAGGCTGAAAGAAAAGGAACTCCAGGACAGGAGGAAAAGTAAAACGACCCTGCTGCTCAAGCCGCAAACACATCCCTACTATAGGACATAAGAAAGCGCCGCTGCCCCCCCACAAACCCCAGCAGCCCTACCCGTCAGACCTCACAAAAATGCTCGGCCCCAGAGGAAAGGAAAACACATTGAGGTATATCCAAAGATGAACCGGATTGTGAAAACAACACAGCAACCCCAAACTGATGCCCCGAACAGGAGTCCTCACATCTGTAAATCATATAACCCCATCAAGTTTTACTCATATCCAGCCGGGCCCCTATATATTTCCTGGGGATACTGTACAAGAGCATCAACGTGTCATATATGTTTCAACAGACATTCTAATTAATTAACAAGGCTGGTTGCAGTGCAGTGTGTCTAGTCTTCTCATGATGGGGCCCTTTCACTAATAGGGTTGGTAGAAACCCCCAGAAGGCCCATGTTTCCTGTTTGAAAAGTGGTGGATTTTTTTATTGCGTACACAGAAAAACAAAGCTCAGTTCATGTGCACAGAAAAACAAAGCTCAGTTCATGTGCTCTGTAAAGCTGAATTTGGACCACGTCCTAGCTACCTTTCCCGTATAACAACGGTAGAAAGAATGGGCAAAAACAAAACTATTTGACTTCATTGCAAACATCTTTATATAATATGGTTTGAGGATGCACCTGTTTGTGTGCCCGTGTAGCAAGGGAGGGCGCAAACTGGTTTTCAGTACATTTGCTCCATTTCTAGACTGCTGCTCATATTAGATAACAAAGGTCCGCTTCAAAACTGTCTGCACCCAATGCCTTGAAGCCCCACTAAAACTCCTCTGTGCCCCCATCAGGACTGAGCTCTTTGAACTCTCCGCAAGTGGTCTTTCGTCAGTCACTGCAACGTTCTGGGGCTTGAGCACTGCAGAGGCAAGTCCATCTACCACTATCTATAATGTGCCTGTCAGAACATCCTATGTATATGAAAGAGGTCAGACTATGACATGCTTTCATTGATTTTTGTTGTCCTCTAAAAAAACAACATAAAACCAGCCCCGCTCCATTTCCGCCCTTGTGCCGAATGGCAAGATCTGTGTATTGCAGTGTAGTCTGTTAAAATATATTTGTGTGAGATCTGGCGTGAACCTCTGGAAATTTCTTACACTGTTTGCAGTTGACATGTATTGGGAGAAGATGAGTCGTCTAAAAGTCAAAATGGGGAACAGAGAAACAATACATAGCAAGACTAACTTTTAAAAGTGCTTCTTTTCTCCACTAAGCGTTCCTTCGGGAGTCCCCAAAAGTTGGCAGATTTCACTGTTGCTTAAGATACAGTTTCCCTGGTTGGCCACTGTAGCTATGCCATCAATCTATGACTTGTGATTGGGCAGCTCAGCCAGAATGAAGGAGAGATTCTGGAAAGTGCAAAGTGTGGTGAGGCACTGCTGCTGGCGGTCAAGATAAAGCAGGGTGGGGCTGGCAGTGCAACTTCTGCAGATGGGCAATTACAGGACTCTTGCCCCCAGATGTGAACCGCTCTGGACATACTCTTTTCTTCAGTCGTAGCCTCCGCAGGGGGTGCACAGAGTGAAGCAGCGCATCTTAGCAAGGCTCAAGTAAAGAGCTTGGGTTGCATGGTGTGTGCAAGTGTAGCGCGGGAGGAGGACAGTTAGAACTAGTTACGGAAGGTTAAAAGAGTGAAAAAACGAG
The DNA here is from genome assembly GCF_040938575.1 of Ambystoma mexicanum. Taxonomy (NCBI): domain Eukaryota; kingdom Metazoa; phylum Chordata; class Amphibia; order Caudata; family Ambystomatidae; genus Ambystoma; species Ambystoma mexicanum. Next base: position 759,960,972 of record NC_090937.1, on the reverse strand, counting down.
GGGGGGAAAGAGGACGGAGGAAAATAGAGAAGTTAAGAGATCTGAACAGAGGCAGCAGAATAACTGGACTAGGACAAGAGGGATGAGTTGAAACAAGCTATACAATGAAGCGATATGATGGAAGATAAAAAGGGGAAAGCTGTTAATAGTGGCAGATAAGAGTGGGAAGGAAGAGAGTGGGAAGGAGGAGATTGGGGAGGAGAGGTTGGGAGAGCCCGAAGCTGCCGGAAGTGTCTAGCTGCAGATGCTTCCTGGGTCTACCATCCCCAAATTGTGACTTCAAAGAACTTTCCCAAGCAAAATTCCCGTAAACTCTAACCAGGCCTAACAAGCTTTACAAACCTCCTGTCTTTGCCAGCACACAAGCTTACTAAACACATGCAGACAGATTTTCCCTCGCTATCTCCCCTCCCGGACCCCTACATATGTAAACTAAGATGCAAATGTCCTCCTTCCCGCATTCCATGTGAGCACTCCTTTGCCCCCACAAGCTATGTTAAAATACTATAAAATATAGAAGATGCTGCAGTTAAAAACATATTTACTATGCTGGTTATTTTGGAAAAATCATGCTGAAATGTGAGATATTGACAGCATTTTTTCAAAAATGTTCTTTTGGGGGAGGAGGAGAATCCCCTGTACCGCCCTGGTTGAGTACTCGCTCGCTAGCTACATTGCATAATTACATTCGTCATGTCCCACCACTTCGTAAGCCCACCAGGTACCCCGTCAGTCCAACAACCAGCAGTAAGTGACTGTATAGTTAATGTAGCAAACGGGTATCTCTCCAGTTGCTGCTTAAATACAATTTCTCAATCCATGCAAAGTCTTTGGCTGTCCTGTCCGAAGGATTTTCTGTCTTATACAACCTCATAAAGTATTACATAGCACTACTGGATGAATGTTCAGGTATGGAGTGGCAAATCTTCCAAATGAGCATGAGCACTTTGAGCAGTATGGTTTGCAATATCAACACTTGAAATTGCAACGTGGCGCATACGTTCAGATCATGTAGTTATGTGAAGTCCAAACTTGCAATGGGCTCTAGCCCCGGATCTTTTACAAACCTAGCAACGCTCCTGACCGGGACCAATATGGCCTCTTTCCAAGAATCAGAGATGTTGTTACTCTTGCACACTTTAATAAACAATGGGTGCAGGGCTTCAGCCCAAACTAGGGGATCCCTCTTCAAAACCGCAGAAGAGAGGCAATTTGGACCCGGTGCTCTGGAATTTTTGAGGGCACATAAGTGCTGACAGATGTATCTGGTGAAATGCAAGGGCCAGTGAGATTCCAGCTGTTCAACAGGAGAAATTGCCTCCAGCTCAGTAAACATTTTAACTTTCACATGGGCAGTCCAAGTCCCCTCGGGAATGGAGTTTAAGATCTGAGGCTTTACAGGCGACATGGCCCCTGTCAAAATCTTCCACATTGGCCCGCCTTACAGGTCCTCAGAGTGAGACTCAGTTGTTCCCAGTTCCCACGCCTCCCCTCCCAAGATCAGCTTTGCACCCAATTACGAAATCTAGTCTGTAATCTAGTTCTTTCATACTTTATTATATCAGAGGAAACGTTTAGAGAACTAACAGCCGGAAGTTCTATTCTCAATGACTATTTGGCACTATTTATCTCGGGATCGTAACCATGTCTATGTGCTTTCCTAGTCCAGGTCATGCTTTTGCCCTTACATTTACCTGAGGAATTAGATATCAATTTTAACCAACCATCAATGTTATTTGGTGATAAAGCGTAAAGATTTAACCTGCTGTCACCCAACTCCTTTTTAACAAATCACATGCCTTAAACACAGTTTTATCAGACCATAAAAGATGATGACCTGATAATGAAATTCTCAGATTCACAGGCCCTTGATCTATCTTGCGATTTAACTTGAGCCCCAATTTACAGACAAGGTGGCATGATCACTGGTCGTTTGTAAAGATACTAACATCCTTTGCACTCTCTCAACCAAAGGTGAACTACAAGCAATATAGTCCAGGGTGGCTCCGCTGTTCCCCATTTGCCATGTTTGTTTCCCTGGTATACCACCAATAGCTCTACCATTTAGAACCACCAAGTCCCATTCATTCAGGAAATTAAGCCATGTGTTCCCTATAGGATTTGCTATTTTAAGCATCATGGTATTATCATTTGATCTGCTGTCCTCCATAGGGTGTTCACCCAATTTGGCATTTAGGTTCCCTCCCATGATTATACATTCATTTGCATTTCCAGTCACCCATACGGTCAATATCTCATCGATATAAGAAAAAATAGACTAAGTATACAGTGCACCTGGGGGATCGTGTACATTAACCAAAAGCACCTTTTTTTTTTTTTTTTTTTTTTTAACCTCAGACTCTCCCTTCAAAGAGATTTCCACAATCAGGACCTTCCCCTCTATTTGAACCAGGGTAATTTGCCTACATACTAAAGCATTACTGACGCCAATCAGCAGCCCACCATAGGGGCACCTCACAGGATCCTTTTCTACCTCCATCTGGTATATCTTTAACTCCTCAAGTAAAAATTGATTGATCAGCCAAGTTTCTTGGAGCATAAATACATCATGATGTTCCAGAAACTTTAAAGAGGGGCCCGCTTGCATAAAGTGAGAATGGCCCCTAGTATTCCACGATACCATATTTAAAGATCATTGGGCCTGATTTTCACTTCTCGCAAACATAGCTTTCAACCAACACCATCCCTGTACATAATCAAATTTGGCTCCCTCAGGTACTTTTACGTTTAGTACACAGGACCTAGGATGTATATTCTGGTCCACATTATATCTGCACACAGGTATGGTACATCTCTTAGGTAAAGATTTATCTAAAGAATAACCGAAAAATGATAAGGAGTCAGCCTGTTCACGTAATAACGCTGCAGTAACTGGGAGGGCACAGTGTATTATCGCCATATGATCCCCTCTCAATGGCTCTATAAAGTCAGTCTACAGAATTAAGAATCCGCAATGCAGCAATTCTAATGCAGATTGTAAGTAGCTCACTTCTGTTGATGTGTGGCTTCTGAGAAGAAACATTTCGTGCAATTGTTACTTTATGTAAGTCAAGGGGGGCAAGTTCAGGGATGGCAGGGTTTAAAGGAATAGGCTCAGATTCAATCAAACTCGGTTGGAGCACCCTCTCATTCCCAATTGGGATATTCACTGAATTATCAGTTATGGGGAGGGGAACCAGGGGGAGCACATTAATATCCACGTTCTCATGATGCCTTGAATGGGGATTGTTTGTGAAAGCAACTCCACTTCAGCCTGTTCCTTGATGAGCCAGCTAGACAAGGTTCCATCACCCATTGAAGCACGCTTCCTGCATCTAGCTGAACGTTTATGGTAGTTTTTAGGCCATTTGAGCAGGCTCTTGTTGGATATTGCAGTAGAGTTTGATAATAAATCTGCTTCTAGGGGCTCATTTTGCAGTTCTTCCTTTCTCCTAGCTTTTTTACTTTGCTTATTCTGTTTTTTCCGGGCTCTTTGCTGTTTGTGTGTAGTATAATTTTCCAGTGATTGAATGGAGGCTTCGAAGCCTTCTTTGTCTTGATCAAGACTTTGGGATGGCATTGATATAGGATCTTCATCTAACAGTACTTCATTTGGCCCTGCCGGTGAATCCATCAGTCCGCTGCAGAGCCTCCATGCATTTCGTAAACTTCCTTTTGTAACAGAGATTTGTTCTGACTGTTTCATAATTTCATTTTGAGTACTTCCACATAATTTAAGCAAAACTTTAACGGCAAGGTTCAGCACATCCTATGATACCCCAGCTTCAAGTTGAATTAACTGCGTGCTACAGGGTTCCCACTCCTGTTGCCTGTTACCCTCTCATCAATAGGGACTTTGTCAATTTCTCTGGATATTTCCTCAGGCACTGGGGAATTAAGATTGGAAGTAGAAAACAATATTGGGGTGGTGGAAAGTCCATCTCCCCTATCATTATCAGAAACTACATCCTGAATAGACATAGGTAAGGAGCTTCTCCTAGGATGGAAGACAGGGTTGATAGGCAAGGCAATGGGATTAGGTGGCACAGTAAGTGGAAGAAGAGAACAAGTGCCAAACTAATATTCGTTGGCCGTGGAATTCAACACAGCCCTAGGTCTTACTTCTGCTAGTCCACCAATCACCCTCGCCTCCCCCTCAGAGCACATCTGATAGCATAGATGTAGTAAAGAATTGTTATCAATATCCCCAAAAGTTGAATCCTTTGAAGTCCCAGGAAAACCCAATCCTGTAGATTTATTTAATCTGGTAACCTCTTGTACAGGATCTGTTGTTGTTCTGGTGGTTTTGGTGCTCATTGAGGCGAAGTACTTGGTGATCGGGCCCTTAATAGTTAGTTGAGTTTTCACCCCCCCTCACACCTGTCGCCCCATTTTCGTTCTGACTGTCCACCATTTGTTGGAGAAATCAACATTGTAGTTCTTTTGTTCTAATAAGGTTCATTGGTTTGCTTATTCTTGGATTTACGTAAATTAGAAACCCGCTGTTTATAGGGGGCCTTTCCAGGCATCACCACTCCCCAGACAGGCCACTTTTTACCCTTGTGCCGGAGTCGGTAGTTCCAAAGAGTTCCAGGGGCAACAAAGATTGTTTCTTAGCACAACCTCTTTCTGTTGCACCCACAATAATTCAAAGGTTAAAGTGAAGTCTACAAGATCAAGCGAACATATATCACCTTTCTTTAACAAAGGATTTTGTAGGCTGTAATTAGCTGCTAAATTATAGCCTTTGAACAACGTGATAATACACTAGAGGTGCTATAGAAAATAGAATAGAAAATCTGGAAACTCAGAGGCTTCAACAAGCCCACAGGCATAACAGAGCCCTCCTAGTGCTCAGAGTGAGGTGCCACCCCACGTCACGTTAGATGATTAGCTATCCACATAGCGCCTGAAGGGATAGTCACAGTCACTGTCCTGAACATCAAACAGAAGAGATATAATTAATGTTTTAAAAATGGAATGAGAAGCTAATAAACATACCTGACAGGCTATAGTTTAAGGTCTTGCGAAGTGGGCGTGTGCTCTAACAGCGGCAGACCGTACAAATTTGCCGCTCTCCAACAATAGCTGCATTGTGAGCAGGTTAAAGGAGATTCTTCTGCCACAAATAACAGGTTTGTATGGCCTGCGCAGAGGGCCCGATTGGCGCTCTTTACAGTTCCTGTTTATCCGGCCTCAATCGTCTCGTCGCAGTTCTGCATCTGCCCAAGGGCACACCTTTGCTTTGCTAGAGGAAAGGACCTCACACGCATGCTCACAAGTATGTAGAATCGTCAATCCGCACTGACCCAACACAGACTCAGCCGCTTCCGGTAATTTGAGGTTTTGGACTAATCAGTAGAAATGTTAGACCCATAGCATGCTATGTTTGCCCTCTCCCTCCATACGGATTCAAATCTATGGTCAAGTATGTTCGTTGAACTGGCAACTATTCGATGTGGGTTCTGCCAGAGCTCTAGAAAGTCCAGCTCCTGCAAAAAAGATTGAAAATGCGAACACCATTTCAACCACTGGTCCCAAGTCTGCCATTGTTTCTCCGTTTGCCCAAACGGGACGAGGACCATAAGCAAAAACCAATTTGATCAGAAATGCATAGCTGGTTAAGTTACAACTGAAGCATGACGTTGGGGATTGAAGCAGAGAGACACAACCTCTTTTTAAGAAATATGTTCTCATTTGTAACCAACTTCGACATGGATGAAAACCCCCATAACTCTGCACCAAAGGTAGCAGCTGCTCTAGCCTATATGTTATACAGCTGTAAAACTGACTGGTAGGTTCCATTGCCATCATCTTTACTGAACTTCAAAATAGCTTTGCTTTGTCTTTCAATAATGAACATAGCCCTGTCCACCGGGCTTTCCCGGCTACCATTTCCAGAAATCGTGATGGCCAAATACACAATGGTATCCACCTACTTAATGTGATCTCCTTCTATCGTAACCCTGAGCCTAGTGGTCCTCCCATGCCCATGCATTTGGAAAATCATAGACTTTGTCTTCTCATAATTAATGAGCCGATTACAGCTTTTGTAAAACACTTCCGTCTGCCAATGTAGTCCAGCAGGGGTTGTGGAGAGCAAAACAACATCAACTGTGAATAATAAGAGGGGAACTTTATCTGTACCTAATTTAGGAGCATCTGCTTGAAGCTCTGTAAGCCTAGTAATAAGCTTGTTAATAACAAAAATAAAGTATGTGCAAGGACGCACCCCCTGTCTCACCCCTTGCTCAAAACTGATGGGAGCCATTAAATCTCCTGCTTGATTCCATCTGGCGCTAGCAGTATTGCCATATATTGGCCCTCAATCCTGCATAAAAGCTGCAGGGATATATTAAGATCTTGCAGGGCCTTATATAACTTCGACATACGAATGGCATCAAAGGCACATTTCAGGTCGATAAAATTGGCATACAAGCGCATTTTCCTTAAATGAACATACTTCTGAATTAACAACTGACCCAGGGGGTCAACGCTGCTCAGGCCTGGTTGAAAGTCAGTCTACAGATGACTAATAATATTCTGCCCATGCACCCAATCTTCAAGATGTGATGATACATTTCTAGCATCAATTTTACCAAAGGCATCAAGGAGTGAAATTGCCTTATAGTTCTTAGGGCATTCACGCTCAGCTTTTTTATACAACGGGCCGATAATTGCCTTTGTCCAAGCTAGCGGTTTATTGCCTGATTCGACGACAGCATTAAATATGATATGCGATGAAAGACCACTGCCCAGATATCAGGGGTACTATTAAATCAACGGGAACTATGCCCGGTCCTGGGATATAGCTGATTTCTGCAGATCCACTGTCTCGTTAATTTCCAGCAGTGAAAATCTCAGGGTCAGGAAATCCCCCGTCTTCCAAGATTGTTGGACCTCCTCATCTTGAAAGTTATTCTCTTTAGTGGAGGTATACAGATTCGAAAAATGTTGAACCCATTCATTCTCAGATATACAACAGGCCATCTACGCAATTGGCCTGGGAAACCCGTCTCCTAAACTTGGAGCTATCTGTCCGGACTGCCACTTCCAGCAGCCCCTACCATGCTTCATTGTCATGGTCCCCTTTTCAAACAATAGTTTTAAGCATGCCCTTTTAGTGCTCCCTGCTTAGTTGGAGTACCTAGATATGACGGGCTGTCCGATTTTTAGCCAACTCAATTTTCTTTTTTTGCCCTACTACTACATTAATTATTATATGTAGAGATATAGGAAACCTGGCCAGTTTATGGGGCTTAGATACCAATGGGCCTATCACTGCCTCCCCATGCCCCTTATTCTTTTATATCTATAGATCAAGGTCTGAACACACCCTAGCATGATCACAATGTGCAACTTCCTGGACAATGTCTGGTGCTGTAAGACCACTATGGTGGGATGGATGCAGTATAAATACATAACATTTTATGACAAGATGAATTTGAGCAGTCGGAGGGAGAATAAGGTCTCTGCTGCCCCTCACCATGGCCCAGTGACTAATCTGTAAACCCCCAAACCTCTTGTTTGCCCAAAATGCTGCCAGCAATGGTGAGCACACTCTATTCCGATTTTTAGAGCATACATTTACTACAGTGTTATGTCTTGGTACTAGCTGTCGGGTGAAAATATAGGAAGGAAACTAATGAGGAAAGGCAGCAGGAAACAAATGGTTTTCAATTTACGACGAAAAGACTGAATTGCATGGAATGGCTTGGACACAACAGAACCTAGGCTCCGAGCATAGAGCAAGTCTGGAGGAGCGAAAAGATCTTGCTGGACGATAAAGGTTAAGCCCATCAGGAAGTGTAAAACCTTTATTGAATACACTGGCATTTCAAACAAAAATGAAGTACAGAGGATTTGATACAGGAGACAGAGGCAGGCCGTGGGTAGGGTGCCTTTAAAATAGGATCAAAAAATGTGGGTTTGAGTAGACTAGATGGCAAGGGATAGAATGATGGACATAGACCTGGGATTTTAACACGGGCACCAACATGAAAAGTGGGAGATGATCAAGGAAAGTTGTGGGTGCAAGTGTCAAAGTTGAGGACTTTGTTTAAGTGATATTAGGCATACTGCAGTAGCCCAAAGAGTAGGCTGGAGCAGTAGTCTAGTTTGACAAGCACAAGAATAGAGATAAGCATTTTGGCTGAGTAGTGGGGGAGGGGTTTTCTTGATATTTAGAAGCTTAACACCAGCGGCCGTAGCAGTCGTCATGATGAATTGTTGCAGTTCGAGTTTCCTATTAAAGATGACTTTGAGGTTGCAAGCGTTAGGTGAGGGAGAGAGGATGCCTGGAAGGAGATGGAAGAGTGATGTTGGAGCAGGAATATAATTAGAGGCAGGTAGGAACAAGATTTTCGTTTTTGAAGAGTTGATCAGGCAGCATAGAGCCATCTTGTGTCAGATGGCTGTGGTGTAGCTAGAGACGCGTGGAGAGACATTCAGCAAGAAAGACGGAAAGGAGAAGCTCTCTGGGTGTCCTCTGCAAAGACATATGAATTGGCCCATGGAGGTAGTGGGGAGCGTGAACTGGAGTGGGCCTGAGAGAGACCCTTTGGGGACACCCATTTCAAGGGCTGTAGGTATGTAGCCATTAGCATTCCAAATGGTGGAGATGAGTGGTTGAAGAGACGAGAGGCTCCCCTGTTAGGTGCAGAATTCTTGAACCAAGAGTGGAGAGTGTGTGGAAGGGCGAGGGATGGCCCACAGTGGCAAAGTCCACAGAGAGTTGAATCAGAATAGAGGTAAGTGATATTTGTGGGCATTACTTTAATTCACTAGAGTGTTTGCTTTGATATCCTGATTGGAGGGCATCGCATACTGAGTGCTCCTCCAGGTAGTTGAGATGGTTGAATATTACACTCTCAAGGATTGTGCAGGAGTGGGGCAGGAGGGAGAGTGTTCTGTAAAAGGAGGGATTTTTGCAACAGCACTCGTTTTCTTAATAAGGGCTCACGACAGTGGCTGTTTTATAGCAGGCAGGGAACATTTATGTGGGAAGAGAGAGGATGGGAAGAGAGAAAAAGGGTGGGGAGTTATTGGGTGCAAGTTCGTTAATAGTTTGAGGCAACAAGGTGTCCGTTGAAGCAGAGGATGGTTTTGTGGAGTTGAGGATAGGCATGGGTTTGGTTGGGAAGGTGGGGGAGAAGTGGGATTGTGAAGAGCGGGTCAGACTGGTAGGAGGTGCTTTGAAGGTGGGATGGGCAGAGGGAAATTGGGTAGCAAAGGTTCTGTATATTTTAATGATTATTTTAGGAGATATCAGCTGATAGAAGGAACACTGGATTTGAGAGGGGGGTTATAGCCTGGAGGGTCTGTCTCCTCATAGCATCTCACAGCACCAATGAGTTGTACCACAAAGCTCAACACATTTGGCAGCAACCTGGGTCTTGCACCATCTTTGAACAGCTTCTCACCACGTTCCAGCAACTTGTCTCACACTGTTTCTCGCACCGCCTTACCAGTGGTTTATGCATCACAACTTTTCTTTTAGCACCTTAGCCCTGCTGCAGCAGCTTGGTCCTACAACGTCCCTGTGTGACCTTCTCTTGCTTTTTCTCAGAAATGTACTATATTGGACTGTGGCAACTTCCCCATCAACTCTTTACAACAGCTATACCTGTTGCTACCCAGCCTCATTGACTCTACACTATCTCTGATCTACTGTATCCCTACACGACATTCATACCCCCTCATGCCAACTATGCCCCTCACAAGTGTTAATTGGGTCTCTCCAAGGTCCCTATGAGGCTATGAAAGACAAATCAGTCATATTGAATACAGTCTGTTTGCTACACAAGATATAGCTGGTAAATGGTGATTTTTGGACGGTTATTTCTTATTCTGTACGAATATAGCCTGGGCTTTATTGGGATCCTACATTACGGACTCAATTTTAACACCAAGCAAATGCAGACAGTTTCACAATTTAAAAAATCTCAGCATTTCATGAACCATCTCCCTGGAATCTGTTCTGCAATTAACAATCTCCACCATTCAAAGGAGGGATTTGGCTGAGATGTAGATGGGCTTCTCCAATAGCCTTAGACCTTGCAGAACATCTCCTTCACATACTCCTTCAAACATAAGCATGATTTTGCATCTTGAGGTAAGTAAGGCACTATGACCATCTTCTCTAACAAGAGATGGAAACTAGCTAGATACTCTCGAATGTAGGTTTCCAATGCATTTTGGGTTTTTTATTCATGCATGTCTGTAATCATAGTATTTATAAGCACGGTCTGCTTTAAGCAAGGGTGCGCCTTCACTTTGACCCAGGTCTCGTGCAGCACAATGCTGTACATTACTGAATAATCTACTGTTGTTCTACATTCGGCATTTCCAAAAAGGTCTTCATCCAACCGGGTTATTTTTTTAAATCATTGTGCATTCTTTTTTTCCCCACCAGGTATCTGGTCGACAATGATAGGGGTAAGAGTTACTGTCGTTGGCACCATGTTGATTAAGCAGGAGTCTCGTTGGATTGACTAACGGAAATCCCTATTCATTCCCTCTTACTGGAGAACATTCACCGTTGCAGGTTCTAATAGGATAATCTGCCAGTGTCCCAATATCTCTTGGCAGTAATGCTCTAGACGTGCCCATTACCCAGTGCAAATGACACCTGAATAAATGCACTGTTGAACATGCTGCAAAGATATTGAAACACCAGCAATATTTCTTCAATATCTTTTTGCGCCTGAAAAAACTTTGCTACCAGCATTTCAGCCATCATATTAATTGTAAATTGTTATCGTGCACCATCAACTGCGTTTGTTTGTTATAATTTTCATCTGCCAAAAATCCTAGGACCGTTTCTTTGTGTTAGTCAAAAATAGCTTTTATGTTCCACGTTCTTAGTATTCATTTGTTGGTAAATTGTGTGGTGCGATTAGTTCTTTTCTTAGCGTTGTTGCAAAACCAGCTATCCTTCTTTAATGTGTATTTTCTCTTTTCTATCCATGTTTGCACAACAAATCAAAGCCCTTTGATGTTCAGAGATGAGTTTTAGCAGACGCTGCTCATCAGATGTATATTATTTCAGTTATTAATTTTTCTGTAAATTATGTTGCTAATCTACCGAGCTCTCTGAAGAGTGCCTTAAAAGCATCAACTTTTATGGCGCCCATTAGCAGAAACGTAGAGTACGGGAAAATTGCCCGTCAAAATTCCCATTTTACTCTGTAATGTGTTATTTGATGTCTACAAAATAAAATAATGCTTTACTGCTTCCATGAAATCACTGCATCATGTGCAGATTAGGGCTTAGTTGTAGCAATTTGTGGGCAATTAATGAGTATATTTTCTTCCCAACTTCAGATATCTGAAATTCACGATGACTTCTTTTTTGACACTTGCCTACACATTGCATGTGGGCGGACGGGGCGTTAAAAGTGACTAAACGAGGACCCCTGGCTTGCTTTTTTTAGAATGGAATGAAACTGCCTGTTGCTCTCCATCTACCATCATGTGTCTTGTTGTTTGTTTGTGTCTTATGCTGCTTGAGACATAACTGTGAGACTCTGGGTCATTGTTCCAGGTGTACTTGTGCATGAAGCAGAGCGCTTATTTTTTAACCCCAAATTCGGCGTGATTGCTATTAACATGGGTATTGTGTCTTTTTGCTTTTTCTTGTTCAGATCCTTTTTGAGAAATCTGATAATGGAAGCCCAGCTTACACACAACAATTTGGCCTTGTCACCACATTTTCTGCAAACACTGCTGGTGTCTTTCAACTGCAGCCCTAATGCTGACATTATGTTTGAAGGGGTTAATGTACAGAATCTACTTGTCATGTGAACAGCATGCCTGCGTGTCTGCTCGTTTTGGGATTGGTAGGCATTATTGATATTATGTTTTTTAATAGTGTGGCAGCTCACCATCGTAGTAGTTCAAACGCATGTAGATCTTGTTGAGGTGCATTAAGTCCCACCCAGGCTAAGAATATTCAAGTGTTTGATACTGAAGAGAGTACAAAAAAAGGAGAGAAGGTAGAGAACTTATATAGTAAGAAAAATCTCTGGTCATAGAAACGCTGCTCCACGGATCTACATATCCTTTCACCATACTTCTGAGCTACACTGGCTCTTGATCCTTTTGACATGAAAGCCAGATGAGTTAAAGGCAAACATTTTAGAGGCAATGGGGTTGTGTGGTGGTACTTTCGATTTGAATACCTATTTCTTAGAAATGGATATCCTCACACCACACTGACCTTTGGAGGGCAAATATTTAAAACTGTTGCCTCTTATAGAGAATGCCTACGAGAAATATTGTTTCAAGGTAAGGAAACTTGTTTGTTTGATTTAGTGTATATGAACAGTGTAAATTTGCTCTTGTTCTAGTTGCTTTTATCACTCCAATTTCTCACAGACTTACTCAAGCTATCTCTTTTACACAGAGCTGGAGTGGGCCAGAAAAGTTGCTTGCTTTAGATGAACTAATTGACAGTTGTGAACCAACGCAAGTGAAGCATATGATGCAAGTGATTGAGCCTCAGTTTCAGAGAGACTTCATTTCCTTGCTTCCCAAAGAGGTAAGAACTTTTCTTCTGTCTGGTCATTTTGGATTATTCAAATATAAAATGCATAATCTTCTGATTAAAAGTCTCCCAAAGTATGCCTTAAAATTAGTCATGTAAAAAAAAACTACAATCCTTTCTTAATTTAATACATCTTCTTTAGCCTCTTACAGAGTTTTAGCTTAGCTTAGCTTACCTTTCGAGCCTGGAGATCAGTGCAGTAAGCTTCCAAGTCTGGGCTCTCTCTGATGTTATGGCAAGTAGTGGCAGGGTAAATTTGCAGGGAACCAGTTAGTGCTGTAAACTAGTAAAACAGGCAATCAGTGGGATCTGTATATGAGGTGTGTGGCACCGAGGATGTGATGCAACGTGATCTCCAACGAGAAGCAGACCCCCCCAACCAGTGTGATTTGGAAAGTAATCAGTAAGGATCAGTAAAGAGGAGTGGAGCCCACAGTTTCCAACCAATTTCCACAACTTATCCTAGACCCTGTGCTGTCTACAGGAGCTGCACTGAGTGGGGCCAGGGAAGCATCATATGAACTCTTCTGCACCGCATTCAACTATGCGGAGTTAGAGCAACATATCTTCCCAGAGGGAACGATGGAAAGTAGGCCAATGCTAATTACAACCGATATGGAATCTCACACTCTATATTGTCTGATGTTTGGACCATTATGTACTTCAATTGGTGTATGCTCTGGCCTATTGAGGTTATGGGTCAAATAGTCATACACTGATGTTTAAAAACAAAAATAAAAAGAAGCCGAGGGCCATCTTGCCTCCTTGTAGCGACCAGACTTTACTTGTCTCCTAATTTATTTGTGCTGGTTGTCGAGCCTGGATCGGGTATAATGTTAATATGGATCACATTCAGGGTGTTTCTTATGAAGTATGTAAGCGTCTGTAGGACATAGTCTAGAAACCGGGTCACAGGGGCTCCATGTTGGGTACAAATCACACTTCTTACATTATGAGCTAGAGCTTACATATCTGCGTTTTGGACTTTATTTTCCCTCAAGTCCAGCTCACTCCAAAGCCTGTCTGTGAGTGTGGGTCTGTTTTTATGTGCTCTGCCTTACGAGCCTGGTTCCCCAAATTGTCATCCTAGTGTCCCTGAGAAGGTATCCCTTCTCTGTTTAGTCATGCATGGGTGTATTTGGAGTAATGGTCTCCCATTGGCTGACCCACTTCTCTGTTTGAATGATTATTGTTGTGTGATTGGGTACTGTGTTCACTCTCGCCATCCCGAGGTGGATACAAGACCCCACACCCCTTCCCACTCCCCTTGTCTACTGCTGGAACTCTGTACCCGCATTACTTGAAAATCTGCTGCTCAAGGTAGGACTGAACCTCTGCACCAGCATGCTTAGACGCTCCACCGATTCCAATAGTGAAGCTCTGCCTCACTAGAAGACCAGGAGGAAATGACTGTGGCACTCCTTCCCCCTGATCTGGTGGGAACAAGTGGATCACAGCTCCTGCTCTAGGGCATTGTCCCCCTAAAGCTCCTGATATTCTCTGCCTTCCCAGATCCAGAAACGGGCGCCTTTTTGCTGCCAGGACTCTGAAGCAGATGAGCAGAGGAGATGTTTAATCCCAGGACATTCTGATTCGATCCCTCCTTCTGGGAAGCTCCAGGGCCCTGTGCTGCCTCTGAACCTTCAAGTGCACCAGCAAGCATACCTCCGGTCCTTCTTACTTGGTTGACCCTGCTTCAGTACGACTTCACAAGCCTTTCTTTGGTAATTGTTCGTTCGTGTAGTCTTCTCAAGCCTACCCCATCTTCGGAAGCCAAATCCTGTGCATGGGGACAGCTTGAGAACATGGTATCGAGGATAAACTCCCTAGGGAAGCTGCTCTGTACTTCAGTTCTTCTGGCTCAGACCCTCGACCTGGGAATCCCTAAATTGTGGACAACCGTCCTCTCCAAAGATCTTGTGGTCCTCCCGGCTCTGGTGCATTGTGGCTGAAAGTTAAGTTGGTCGCCAAACAAGTGCACATCATCTGACTTCCGAAACAGCGAACATGCCTGCAGCAGAATTGCCTGTTCGGTCCTGTGATAATGATCTCCCAACTCCCAGACATTCTTGGCAAGCTTTCTTAGTTTGCTTCTTCATTACTGGAATCCCCCCCCCTCTTCATCATCAAGGGTCTTCTACGGGTCTCACTTCACTGGAACTCTGGAAACTGGTTGTTGGACGTGTTTGGAGAAGGTTAACTCCTCTGCGACAAGGACTCTTCTGGAAACTGTTTTACTTATTTGTTAAATTGCAGCATTTTTTGTTTTGCAAGGTTTGCTTATAAGTGTAGTGATCTTTTTTGTTTGCCTTTTCTTATATAAAGGTTATATTTTCAAATGTAGTGCTCTGTCATGACTACTACTTAGCCTGGTGAGCTTGAGGGAGTTTATATTAGTACCCAAAAGGCTGAGAAACACCTAAAGACCACTGGTATGCAGTGATTTTTGTCGAATTGAAAACTACAAATGGTATTTTTAACAAACCCGAAACAAATTTTTAAAACTATATATGTGTAGTTGGGAATGGCAATAGTAGTTTTGGGGTTGGGGGGAAAAGTATGAATACCATTTTCTTTGAATAGATATTTTCAGTTCGTTAAAAAATAATTTGTTGATTTGTTATTCGTTAAAATCATTTGTAACGAAGACGCCCATCTCTGGCTTACCGAAAATATCCCTAACAATCCACCCACTGATACTCCCCGCAAATGGAAGCACTTGTCTCACTTTTAAAGTCCATTTTTGATATGTTAAATTTCTACATCAAACTTCCCTTTATTTGTTTCATTGGTTTTCATGTGCATTCATGTATATATTTGGTAGCTTTCTTAATAAATATAAAGACACTTACATTTTATGTATTGGCCTTGAAATTAATATTTTAAGGAACACATGTTAAATTGATTAGGTAAAAAAGAAATGACTTTCTGTCCGAAGCTCTCTTATTGAGGAATACATCTGGCCGATTTTGCAGCATATCTGGTACTGGAGTTGTGGTCTTGTTTTTATAAAGCCCTGATACAAGTATGAAAGCATTTATCCAAAGTTCCCCTCTTTAAGAGATAAACTGCTAATTTGGGAACTATACACGTATTTGATTGTAACTGCTTTATTCGACTTTAGATTCCAATGTACACTGAGTATCACTGCATCGTTGGAGCAGGTCCATCCTTTTTATCCGTATTGCCCCCATATTGTAGCTTTCCAATTTTGGTGGACTTGTAGAAGATTTTTATTTTATTATGAGGTTATCTTAGTTAACCGTTTTGACTACTTTGTCATTCTAAAGAGTTGGAAAAGGGGTGATTGTCAGTGCGCTTTGTAATTAACCAACGTCGTTGGTGGGTGCACATAGCCACAGAGTGCAATACGTTTGTCAAGCCCTGCACTCATCACCACATGTATAAAGAAGTAGTGAACGGCAAAGAGTTGTTAAATTTAATATTTTGGCCCTTTGTAAAGCACTCCCCATTAATTGTGATGCTGCTGTGCATCCCACATCTATTGATGCCTCACTTGGAGGGATACAAAAATACTATTGTTTTGTCAATTACTTAGTGTGTGCTCTACTCACGCCTCCCCCGGCAAAGACACCACTCTATTGTTGACATGACTCTTTCATCCTCTATGATGGAATGGCAGAGTGGATGGTAGATATGCTGCTGGGCCTGGTGACCATCGCTATTACTGCTGCCTTATTGGTTTACCGGCCTGTTTAGCACCATGAACCTGTTTCACTGGATGTGCTTCGGACAAAGGAACAGCTTTGTGCCTCTCCTTCCCTAGCTTGTGTATCCAATTCCCAAGCCAACATGGGATATAGTGTAGGGCCATCAACAGTAGATTGTCTATAGTGTGCTTGCACAGAGCAGATTAGATCACCAAGGCGAGCCCCCAGGTTCACAGATGGTCTGCCTTGGCTCCTGTTGTGACATAGGGGGCAGGGCCAGAAGAGCACTCATGGAGCCAATGTTGCGGCTCTGGCTCCTCGTCCCCCACTCTGTACCGTAGCGCGGCAAGCACTTTTGGTTGCATTCCGGGGCTGAGGCAAGCCGGATCTCGGATCCATGTGCGCTGGATCAATGTGAATGCTGTAAACTGTAAACTGGATCCCAGTGTTTTCTGAGCAGGTTCTAGGGTAAGGCAATACACTGCCACCACTAGGGAATGTTAGGAGGGTGCCAGATTGTCCCAACAAGCAGCAAATCTAGCACAGTTTCCAGAGATGGGGTGCCAAGAGTGCAATTTTTCCTGAAGTAGCATACTTTAGTGTACTTGTCTTGATTAGGCAGCACAAATCGGGATGTTGGGTATAGCTCGGACATATCATTAATATTCCATCAAATGTTACATTGGATCATTTATTTTTTATTTTTCATGTTTGGGAGCCATTGTCAAAAATGAACATTTTGCAGCGTAACAGACCACCACTTCTCAGTATATCAGTTGCAAAAGAAAAAAATAAATACTTTAAAAGGACCTGTGTATATTACAGCTTCCAGTGGAACATGCTTTGTCCCATTCCTTTCTACTGATACCAAATTCCAAACATCTTTCGTCATAAATTGACACCATTATCAAAAAATGATACATGGGGAATTAAATATCAAAATCTAATAACCTGAATTCTGTTTTAATATCTGCACATGGTCTCCTATCCATATTTTTGGCCCCACAAAAAGTAATCTTTGAAATCTGAGGCTAGATGGGCCCAATATTGTTTTGTTCCTCAAAGTGTTGGTCCAACAGCGAGTTCATTTGTCTATATTTGAAGACCCGAGCTTGATGACTTTTCTAATAGTATTGCTAATACACATCCTATTACAAACAAGACCATATGCCACAAACAATTAACAAAATCATGTATATTCACGTGTGTGACCTCAAATTATTTAGACCCATTGATGTAATGTTTCCAATTGCAAAATTTCCCACATGAGTATAATCCAACTGGTTTCTGTAAGCAGATACCACACGCATTAGTTATTTTATGGAGGCTACAGGTCAGTTTGTCTCTTTGACCTCTATAAAGATACCATACCCTATGACTTCTGTTCCTTCTTTGTAAAGTCATTTGTGTTATAGATGACACCCTCTTCTTTAATACAAATGACAAGCTTGGGGGTATCTCAATAACCTGGCAGAGAGCTGGTCGGAAAGAGGCGATGCTCCCTAGGCGTAATGGAAAGTCACCAAGACTGCTCCTTCTCTCATCTGCTAATTCCCAGTTCATAGCTGTGTACAGCACAGTATACTTTTTTATTTTGGGATTCTACAGTTCAACATATAGTCAAATTGTAATACTATTCACAGGTTAAATTCATTTACATCTTTCAAATCAATAAAAAAATTAATAATCCTTAAAATGTCTTCAATTATTTTCCATAATTTTGTCAATTAAAAAAATACATCATTTCCAGACATAAGAGTTTCCCATATACCATTGTTGTCAGCTTGCACATTATTACCACAGGGCAATAAATACATCCTCCTTACAGCTTCCAAAGTGACACAATCCAACAATAGATGTTTAGCTGCCTCAATGGTCTTGTCATCACATAGTAGACACAAACTTGCTCCCCTCAAAATGCCAGTATACGCTCCTGTTATTTCATAGGTTTGTACACTGTTGAATTTAATTCTGACATACCCAAGAATATGCCCAATATATAATTCAGCATTCGATTTACCAGCCAGGTCCACCAAATTTTGCTCTCTGCTATATTCGCTTAATATCATGCAACTCCTGTTCTTGAACTCTAGATATGGTACTGTGAATACATAATTGGGAGATATGCTGATGTATAATTTTGCATTATCTGCAAGTGTGAAAATTACACTCGATTTCATATAGTCTCTCTTACTCATAAGAACGTCTCTAAGACAGCGTTGTAGCATTCATAATTTTCCAACACATTCGTAAACAGATTTGGTTTTAGGTGAGATGTTCACAATATTATATTCCAACATGATGCACTGAGCTTGTTTAATCGCAGAAGTCTTAGAAGTATGCATCTCTCTAGTAATTCTAATTTAGTTATCATGTTTAGACCCCAAAGTCACCAGACTGCCCCCTTCTCTCATCTGCTAATTTCCAGTTCTTAGCTACATACAGCACACAATGGATCTATTTGAGAGACACAGACTGGGAGAGAAAGAGTCTTAAGGACATGGGCACCGTGAGACCTTGAAATTGAAGCTGTCTGAGGCCATGTTGCTTTGTTATGGTTAGGCCTTTGCATGCTTTGTCATAACTTGCTTCCTTATGCTTGGTCATGCCCTTATCGTGCCTTGTTCTGCCATTTGATGCCTTACTACATGTGGCTTGATTGTATGGCCCTCACTAACCTGCTCAACATTCTGTTTTCTAGCTCAGGCTTTACTGCTTTCAGGTGTCCCCACTGTGATTCTGACTGCTGGTATTTGCCCTATCTATACCACTGTAATATTACTCCTGTGCGCCCTACTGCAATTTTCCTCCTCTTGAGGACTGTGATGTGTCCCCCAATGCAATTAGTGCCCTACCTTGTTTTTTCTATCTAGTGCCCAATGTAATTTGCATGATTGGCTTCTAGATACTTCACCTTGACATCTTAGAATGCAGAGTTGTTCCTCGGGACCTCCATTAGGACTTTGCCCTCTCTGAAATATCTACTTTGAACTTCACTCGCAAACTATGCTCACATACTGTCTACTTGATATGCAGTGCTGCTTGTTCCCCATGTCTTACACTCCTCCCCCACTCGTTATCCAGTGATGTCACCGGGGAAATGGTTGCCAGATGGCGACATTTCCCTAAACATGCACCCTCTAGAAAATCAAACACTTTCCCCAAATATTCTAGGATTGGAGGTAATCTAAAATTATACCCCTCCTAGAATATTTGGTGACAGAATTTTAGGGATGGGGAAAAAAGTCACCTACCTAGCTGCTACGGACCAGCCGCTACCCTCATCGCACACTGCCAGAGATACCAGCGCTCTTAGTCGTACCTCAGACATATCCTCTCCAAGTAGTCCAAAAAGACCAGGTGAACAGACCTGGCCACGTAGCCGCTCTCTGTATATTGTCCAAAAAAGGACAGTGTAATTCACAAGGATGATACTGTTTCAAGTAGTAACAGTATCCTCTCCAAGTACCTTACCCGAAGGGCACAATAACTGAGAAGTCGCCCAAGGGGCACCCCTTTGATGATGTCACCATGGCCACACCAGATGGCTGTTCACAGTTGCCCACTGGGCCCTTCACTAACCTCCCTGTTCCTACACACTCAACTGCAATGAGCAAACACCATGTACGCATACAATCTAAGACACCAACACAGCAATTAACTAACATATATTCGTTTATTGAAAATGTGTGAGACACCACCTGTGAATCTCGGTCACTTTGAGGCACTAGGATATCCCTGCCAACAGAAATCAAGCACAGTGCTACAGCTCTACAATCCACTTACACATCACGTTCCGGACCAATCCTTGTGTCACGGGCATGCAAGGCCTCCCTCCGGACACAAATGCCTCTATGCTCTCATCACATGACACTTTTCAACAGACATGCACATAGAGCTCAGATTACTTCCAATCTGCATAAATAAACACAACATCAAAGCAACCTTTTTTTCCCCCTCACTTCCCACTAACCGCCCCCTTCTCTTTGCAATCCGCAAAAGTGCCCAGAGGCCATGCAAATGGCAGCAGTGCGAGATATAAATCCTAATAACATAACATGCCTAAAACAATAGTAAAGGATGACTAAACAGCCGCAAATACGGTCATAAAGAGTAATTTGGCCACATACAGCAAAGATGGTAGAGTGCCAAGTGGGTCATGCATCAGTGGTTGAGGCATTCTTTACTATGAACAGCATGGTTTAAGCCATAAACACAGCCCTCAATCATAAACAAACTCCTTGACAGTAAACACCTTTTTGGAAAGGATGTAGAGGGATGGGCTTCAAAAGGTAAAAAGGAAGACGAATTCTTGTCTTAAATCAGCTTACAGAATGAAGATTCACACAGAGAACTGTGGGCAACCACAGATGTTTTGAATGGCAATTTCTTTGCCACAAATCTAACAGATTGTTGAATCCACCCAGGTATATATCCTCAAGCACAGACCCACCAGCCTCAGTATCAACAGCAATGCGGTGAAAGGCAGGGAGGAGGCACTCCTGTAGTCCCAGTAGGTGGAAGAATCAGACATGTCGCATACAGGTGGATGGCAATAACATCCAACAGATCTTCATTGCACCGTCAGAAGTTGATACTGTGTAGGGTTCCATTCCTGCCCCTAAACCATTCAACCAAAGAATACAAAAAATTCAGAATACTGGTAATAGTATAGCAGAGTAAATAGTGCTCTATTAAAGAAGGGGACCGTGGGTGAGGTTCCTCAAAACGAGTGCAACACATGCATCACAATATTTCCTGCTGACCAAAAAGGACTCAGGCCAGTTATCTGTCAAAGTTTGCCACGGTGCAAAGGTTCCAGATAGCAATGTGGCAAGAAGTAATTCCACGTCTCAAAAAGAACATTAGACATGAAAGATGCATACTTTCGTATTTAAAAAAAACAAAAAGGTTAATATCTCAAGGTGAGTGGCAAACACGATCAGTTCATGGTACTGCCTTGTGTTATAACATGTGCACTACCTGTACTCACTGGGGTCCTGGTACTGGGGGAGGCACTTTTACACAGCCAGGGAATACAAGTGAACCAATACATGGATGATTGGCTCATAATAGGGTACAGTACCAAGCAGTGCAGCAAGCACACACAAATCACCGTCATGCTGGGTTCCCAATAAATGTCCAACCCGATTCCAACTCAGGTAAAAAATAATCTTGGGAGCAGAATTAAACAGTGCAATGGTTATCATACCCTTCAAAGGAAAATAATACAAGCTTTCCTGGTGACAGTTCCTCTTTATCAGCCACAAAAGAGTCAGAGTAAGGAAAGTCATGGAAATGGTGGACATGATGTTGTGCATCTTTTTAATACCACATGCTAGGCTCCATATTACACAATACAGGAATGGTTGAACTGTTGATGGTCACAGAGGCTGAAGAGGAATGGGAGGATCTAATGATGGTATCCAAAGAGGTCATCAAGGCACTAATTTGGTGGTACAAGGAAAATCTTTCACAAGGACAACCCTTCGCAATTCCCCCGAAAGAGGGAACCATTACAACATACGCATCCTTGCAAGGTTGGGGGAGCACATCTTCACAAACATCAAGCCAGCTTACAATGTACTGCCTCAGAGACACAAATGCACATCAGTGTCCTTGTGGTCATAGCCGTTCACAAAGGTACACTGTTGCGTTCATCCCCCGTTCCAGGGGCTGGAACAGGGGATAACGGCCCAGCAGCCCAAGTTATCGGCCCGAGCGAAGCAAGGGCGGATAACGAATGGTCCGGGCTGTTATTCCCCCGTTCCAGTGCCTGGGACGGGGTATGAAGGCCATATCACCCCCGGTTGCCAAAGCAGTAAACTGGGGTGCTGAAAAAATGGTCCTTCCTACAGCCGGATGCGTGCAGCATCCCAATGTAAGAAGGAACATCCTTTTCCAAGATGGCCACCATGCAAAGGGAAGAGACAGAGCCTCTTTTCCCTTTCCATGGTGGCCTGCGGGACGCGAAGATGAGCGGCGCTGCCGCCAAAATAAGGTAAGTAGGGGTGAACAAAAAAATGGGATGGAGGGTGGGGGGGGTGGGAGGAGGGACGATGGCTACGGGGGGAGCCGGCGGTCAGACGGCTTGAAACGCAGGCTTGTACCGGCAGTTCAAGCCCACGTTCCTAGCCACCTGATTGGCTGGCTCCCCAGCCCAGGGTGCTACTAAGTTTTCAAACACAAATAGCAAAGAAGAGCGTTCTCATCAGAGCAGACAATACCATTACAATGTTTCACTTAAACAGGGCGGACCTCACTCCCCAACACTCCCTAATGTACACATGAGTACCTCAGTAAATATGGCATTGTTGTATTCCAAGTGGGATACATCTCCACAGCCAGCATGTTCCGCCTGTCGCAAACCCAGTTCTTACATGGGACTTCAATGTGGTACTGCATTGATTGTGCTCCCGCCATTTGAACAGTTGCATAGAAGCTCTCTCAAACATATCACATACAAGATCTCACTACCATCAGAAGAGGGAGTGAGTTGTAAGCACTGTGTGGAGAAACCATTTGTGTAATCCACAAGGATAGGGTGTTTTTCAGAACGCATCCTAGGTTCTTGCCACAATATATTTCTACATTCCATGTCAATCGGTCCGTTGAACCGCCATTCTTTCTTCCACGGACCAGAGTTGTGAGTAGAAGAATCACTACACACCCTGGATGTTGGGGAAGTAGTGTATTATTTAGACAGAAAAAAGACTCTGAAGACAAGCCAATTTTTCATTTTCAAAGCAGGTTAAAAAGAGGCAGGAGCAAATGAAAACAATGTAGTCACAATGGCAAGTATTGCTCAATGGATTGTGGACTGTATATATGGAATGGGAACCACTCTGGCTTTTCATCCTGGGATTGTATTGTAGAGTTATTTATAGTGCGCAATAAAGACCGCGAGGCATCAAGGCACGAAGAGTAAGAGATCAAGGCTGTTAAAAGACAAGGACTAAAACAATAGGTTTTCAAAGCTTTACGAAAGGGAAGATATTCAGAAAGATTTCGAAGATCAGGTGGCAAGGTGTTCCAAAGCGTAGGTTCAAGCACTGTAAAGGATCTGCCCACCCGCCCTCCCTCCTTGCTCTGGCACAGCGAAACCTAGGAACACACAACAATGATTGATTTGCTCAACAAAGTAGTAGAGTAGCACAGTGAACGAGACAGAGCACCTTAACTTTGACTCGGCTCCTAATGTGAAGCCAGTGCAATTGATAAAGTAGGTCCCGAGAGTGAGTCAGTCTGGGGGCTCCCAGAGCAACGCACGCCACAGAGTTCTGGAGAGTTTGAAGACGTTGTTGTAATACTGCTTCTGGTTGGCCCAGATAAATGCCATTGCAATAATCCAAGGAATTCATGATAGTTGCAGTCAAAACTTTGGACCTAGATGCAACCAGTACAAATGGTAAGACATTTTTCAAAACATTCAGTTTTGTGTAGCCTAGTTGGCAGACTGCAGAGATCTGGGCTTCTCTAGTGCACATACGCCATTAGTTTGATCCCTAGGCTATCCACTATTGGAGTAGGCTTTCAGACATGGACCCAGGGAAGAAGGCCAATAGTCACAAGTCCAGGGCTGTCCCACAATATTTGATCCAACCAATAGGACCTCTGTTTTATCTCCATTAAGTTTGAGACAATTATCAGGATACCAGGGAACAAAACCTCAATGAGGTCAAAATACAGTGGAACCTTATGTGAGCAAATGCCAGCAAGCCGAATCAGTGGGGCACAAGGGACCAATGTGGTAATAGGATGAGCAGGTTAGCCAAGCATGCAAACAATCAACATATCGCAAGGCATGATGAGGCAAGACAAAGCATAACAAAACATTAGAGGTTTTAGAGCATGAAAAGTTCCGCTAAGGAAAAACAGCCTGTACCACTGGCCTATGCAGACAGCTGCCATTTCTCTTCCTCACTTTGCCACTGTAAATCTTTCTCTTTCTGGCTACATTCAACTTTATCAACTTTATTCAGCCATAAGGCCATCAAAGTACAACAAAATTCATAACAAGTGAATAATTGCAATGACATAAATTACAATTCAAGCTTTTCAAAAGAAAAGAAACAATAGTTAAGGCCCCAAGGCCAGACCCAAGATCAGCAGTCCCCGTCTCAGGCAAATTCAAATCTATTGACCAAATGTACAGTCACCCACTTCATGGGTGGTTTCCCAGACCCTTTTCCCCAAGGGGCTAAATTAGCTCCAGAGAGCCGAGAGTTTTGTGGCTTCATTTCCTGTAGATTAACAATGGTGTGGTGGAGGTATGGGCTGATTTCAATCATGCTGTGTGGTGACCGGCAGCTAGGCCCAGGATGCCTTTTGCCACTCTTCGGTCCCTCAGATTGATGCGTACACAGTGAAATGCAGGCCCATCATTTTGATGAAGTCTTGTGCACTTGATAATGTCATTGCGAATTAGTGATGAACATCCGCATACCACACAGAATGAGGAATTGCATTTGTTGATAAGCGATTCTCTGGATTCAGGGTAATCCGAGAATACTTTAGAGAATCTATGCAAAAATACCTGCCCACCCCCGGATCCCTTTTGTGTTATAATGTTCTCCTCCTTGCCCGTATTGGAATCCGTCCCCCCCCTTGGCTGGTGGTAACATTTAGTTTGACATTACCTATCCCTCCACCTGGCCTGCTACCCGCGTGCATCCTTCTAGACCCCTGGTCCACCCACCCGCTTATAACCTGCTGACGTGGTTGCACGATTTATATCTGTTGTAGTAGAGTCTGGGCGGCACTTCCCAGACTGACCATTGGTATAGACAGTGTGATCGCTGGTAGAATCAGAGGTGTTCCTAGGTTGGGGTGTCACCTTATTACACTGGGGTTTTGGCTGAGAGGCCCCTGTGTTAACCTCTATTGTAGGGTTGTGCTCTCCCAAAGATCTCCCTCCTCCTTTTTTTTCCCCTCAGAACATGCAGAAGTAACTTCTTTATGTCCGCCAGTTCATGATGGATGAGCGTGCATTTGCATCCCGTTAGTCCCTCTTCAGTTTGTTCTAAGGTGAGAGGGGGTGAGGTAGGCATGCCGGGTGGGAGAAGAATACAGGTACAATTTGTACTCGGCTGCGTTCCATTGTCGGCACACACAACCCAGATCTTGCTTTTGTGGTCTCTTAATCGAGGCTGGGGGGAGCTGATGTCAAGGCGCAAAAAACCCCACCTCCACCCTGTGGGATGCTAGGTGCTGCATCATGATCTATGTAAACTTTGGCTATGGCAAGTAAGTTTGTGGCTGGATATCAGGACAGAACAGTGTCGGGGTAATATGTACAGTTCTCCAGAGACTTGCCCTCAGAGATTACTGCATTTTTTTTTTCCTTTTTGGGGGTTATCACAGTTAGATTAAAAATATTAAGAGGGGCGTGGCTAACCGTGGGATGCAGTAGAAGTACATCTGCTCGGCTCCTGCGGCCGCACTAACATCCGGTTATAAAAAAGCCTGTTTTCGGGGGTAATAAGAGCTGGAAATACCCCGATGTGACAGCGAACATCCTTGGGCACACCCGGAGGGAAGATCGAAGAGAACCGCGGTCAGATTCACCGAGACGACCGTGTGAAGTTTTGTGGCGACAGCAACTAGCCCGTCTTCAAAATGGCGGCTGAGGCAGTGTCCAACCAGCAACAGACTGGTCGATCACAGCGGAAGTAGGGTGCGGAGTCCCGGAGAGGCCCCGATCGGTGGACACGTTCTCGCAGGACAGCACAGACAAGAAAGCACCGGGAGAACCTGCCGAAAAGTGGAGTCTGGGCCTCCCGCGCCAGTTCCCGCCCTTCGGGGGGCCTGGCCGGAGCATCATCACTGGCCGGGAAGTCAAGAGGGCCAGCAAAGGGAGAGAGGGCTGTGCACCCGTGTGATTCCTGCCCTCCGATAACAGGTGAGCGGGGAGGCCCGGAGAGAGAGGCCTTCTGCCTTTCTGCCCCTGCGGGAGCCACTGATTCAGTGACCTACACGCGGACCCGTGGGCTGATGCGAGAGCGAGGGATACGCCTTGCCCCAGAAAGCGTGCTGCTGCTGGGCGGCGGGTGGCTGCGTCGGCCCTGGAGTGAGGACATATCCCTGGAGCACAGCAGCAACAAAGGGAGCGATTTGCCAACAAGGTAAAAGAGACGAGGCACACCGGGAAGCGTAGTGCTCAGGCAAAAGCTGGCTGGACGGGCATCCACATCGGCCCATATAGCGTACAAGGTGGACTTGGTGCCATGGGGAAGGACAGGCCGAGGAAGCTTCATGCCCAAAGCAGAATGGATCAGTACACCATTCTTCCACCCCAGCCCACTGAACACCACCCGCAATCCTCAGACGACATGGAGACGGACCAAGGAATCTCGCTCAAAGACATCATGGCTGCCATTGCCGACTCCCGTACGTCCATGGAGCAGAAAATGGACGGAATAAGCATGGATGTTTCCCTCCTCAGGCACGACCTCCAAAAACTAACGGCACACACCGGCGAGGCTGAGCAGCGCATTTCCAACACGGAGGACAGGATGAACACCATGCAACAGCAGCTTCATAACACGATGTCCAAAATGAAGGTGCTGGAAGACAGAATTGAAGGAGAGGGCAGATCCAGACGCAACAATGTGCGCATCCTGGGTATACCCGAAAAGGCAGAGGGCGCCTGCATGGAACTTTTTCTAGAACAATGGCTTTCCGACCTGTACAAGCCCGATGCCTTTTCCAAGTTCTTTTCCATAGAGAGGGCACATAGGGTGCCCACGGGCAGGCCACCGCCTGGCGCTGCCCCCCCACGAACTGTAATAGCAAGATTCTTAAATTACAGAGACCGCAACGCCCTACTGCAACATGAGCGCGCCAAAGGAGCTGTCGCGTTCAATGGCTTCAAAATTGCCTTTTCCCCGGATTACACGAGGGAAGTGCAAAGGGCAAGACAATCCTTCGACTCCCTGAAAAGACAGCTACACACGATGGGATTGAAATACGGCCTGCTCTTCCCTGCCCAGCTCAAGATTTATCACAAAGGCACAACAGTCCATTTTAGTGACCCTAAGGAGGCTTGGCGCTGGGCCGAGCAAAACATAGAGGTAGATTGGTCCGCCCCCCCGCGAAAATAGGGGAAGAAATCGAAGACCTCTGCCAGACCAACGGCGAAAACCCCGATGACCACCACCGCAGGACCCACCGGAAGACTTAGGGGGGTGAGAACCCCCCCCTCACCACGGCTGTCAAAATCCTGTGACCACACTGAGATACTCAAGTCAGACCATAGATCTTCCCACAGTACACACACACACACACACATACACAATGATAGGCAGCACATACCCACCTATAGCGGCTGCGGTATGCCCCAAGCCCTACAATAGAAGGAGAACCAGAGAGTGCAATAAATTTCGGGCGTAGTATACGCGCGGACTCCCGCTGGGATCACCTTTAGAGGAGTACTACCTTCCCCCCGGGTTCCACCTAGGGGAAGGCCACTTTTATTTGATATTAAGTTCAGTGCATGTTAGGTGTCCAGTTGACACCATAGATTCTTTGTTTGGGCGACCGATGCTTCTAGTCGGGAGGAGTATGGGGTGGGGGATTTTGGGTTTGTTAAGCACAGCTTCATTAGGGACCTGTCGAACTAATAGAGGAACATGGCCAGAAAGGATGTCAGTACACCACGGGCATATTTCCAACAGGCGCACAATGCTGCCGGTGACAATCAGGGCAGCCACCAACACATGCTCACATGACAGTGTGTCGTAACAATGTCGACACTCTCAGAACACTGAAGCTCATGTGGTGGAATGTCAATGGCCTGGGCAATGCACTCAAGCGCCGCCTGGTGCGCCAATTTATTAACAGACGGGGGGCTGATATAGTGTTCCTATCCGAGACACATCTCGCAGGTACAGAATGCACCCTATTTAGGCGTACAAATTATAAGCTGACATTCCACTCAGGCTTCACGATGGGTTCAAGAGGCGTCATGACCTTGGTACACAAAAACCTCCCCCTCCACCTCTTCACGGTGACCCATGATACAGGCGGCAGGTACATATGTGTTGGGCGACTTATGGGGGCAATCCATCGCACTGATAGCTGTCTATGCACCACCGACCCTTCTAGAACCACTGCTCACTGACATTACCCCGTTAATCGCTTTCCACTCGGGGGCCCACGCCTCGCTCTCCAGATTGGACTACTTCTTCACTCCCGCAACTGACCTGTATAGGGCACAGGAAATAAACATGCTGCCTAGAGGCATCTCTGATCACTCTCCGCTATAAATGTTACTTATAATGTCCCGGAGGATCCCACTGCCATGTTGGCGCCTGAACAGTTACTATCTGGGAGATCCTGAGCTGGTGGACAGACTACAGGAGACCACCAACACATACTTTGAGTTAAACACACAGGTGGCAACGAATCCTGAAATGCTATGGGAAGCCTATAAAACGGTGCTAAGGGGCGAACTAATATCATGGACGCGGGCCAAAAGGAGGCTGCACATGAGTAGGATTCTTGAGGCAGAGCTCCATGTCAAACAGGCAGAGGAGGGGCATGTAAACGAAAATACGCCGGCCTCTAACCGGACGTTGCTACTAGCACAAAAAAGATTGCAAAGCATAGCGATGGATAACGCTCGCCAAGCGCACACTGCTATGAGAGCAAGGATCTATGAAACGGATGACAAGTCCAGCAAGATGCTGGCATGGCTGGAAAGGAAGGAGCAGGGTCGCCGCCATGTCCGGAGACTCGAAGCGGACGGATCAAACGTAAGGGTGACGGACCAGGAAATAACCCAGGGCTTTGCGGAATATTACGCAGAGTTATACAGTGAATCCGCAACCCCGATGGACGCTACGATTATGGACCGAATTGAAACTCCTACCCTGAATGAGGCGCAGCGGCAACGGTTGGAGTGGGAGATCACTCAGGATGAGATTCTACCCGCCGTTTCTGGACTCCAGACCGGTAAGACTCCTAGTACAAATGGCTTCCCGGTGGAGCTATGGCGAAGGGTGGGTACCAACGTGATAGCCCCCCAGCTAATGCAAATGTACCTCCATGCACGTGAAAAGGGCATTCTGCCTCCAGATCTCCGAGAAGCAACGATAGTAGTGATACCCAAGCCGGACAAGCCCCCGGAAAGATGTAGCTCATACAGGCCCATTTCACTCATCAACTCAGGAGACTAAAATACTGGAAAAGCTTCTAGCGGACCGCCTACAAGAGGTCATTCCCTCCTTGATTCACCCGGACCAGTGCGGTTTCATGCCACAAAGATCAACTCGCATGAACCTCTGCAGACTATTCTCAGCTTTGGAAAGAGCCGACAGCATACAGGGGCCACTAGCCCTGTTAGCAATCGACTTTGAAAAGGCCTTTGATTCGGTGAGATGGGAGGCTGTCTGGACCATAATGCGTTGCATGGGCTTCGGCGAGAACTTCATGAGTTGGATGAGGCTGCTATACGAATCCCCGGTTGCAAGGACCAGGGTCAACAGTTGGCGATCATAACTGTTCGGTCTGGGAAGGGGTACAAGGCAGGGCTGTCCACTATCGGCCATGATTTTCGCTATTGCGATCGAACCCCTGGCGATCCTGCTGAGAAACGATCTAACCTGGGAGGGCTTCCGGTGGTCCGAAACCTGGGAAGACAGAATATCCCTCTACGCGGATGACCTACTCATCTACCTGAAAGACCCAAACACCTCCTGCCCCAGAGTTATGCAACTACTGGGCCAATACGAGGCATTCTGTGGACTACACGTGAACTAGTCCAAATCCATCCTCTTCCCTATAGGGAACACCTCATTGGTGAGTCTGGCGACCGGCCCCTACCAGATCGAGAAGGAACAGTTCAAATACCTGGGGATACACATCATGACGCACCTTACTGAATATATAGCCTTAAACCTCTCCCCCTTGGTGGCAAGATTTCCAGACGACACTCGCCACTGGATCTCCTTACCACTGACGCTGATGGATAGAGCAGCCTTGTTTAAAATGATTGCCCTCCCTAAATTCCTATACATCCTGCAAAACGCTCCATTGTACATCGACCATCGGGACTTTCACAAAATAGAATGCATCCTCCGGAAACTGCTTTGGAAAGGAGGCCACCCAAGAATTGCTCTTGCCACCCTTCAGAGGTCCGTCTGGAAAGGGGGGATCGGGCTGCAATCATATTACTGGGCCAGCCAGATGGAGTTGGTAAATGACATGCTTCACGGTGACGGGAGCCTCCCACACATCAAGGGCTTCCACTGTAACGCTAAAAATAAGCCAATAGAGCACCTCTACAGAAACTTGGATCGCCCTCCGAAATCTGATATGGCATCCCACATAACGAGAGTTTGGAAGGAAGCGCTTCGATTCTTAGGGTGGGGTTGGAAAATAACACTGGCCCAACCGTTGTGGAACAATTGCAACCTTCCCGAAGTACGAAAACTACTGAGATGGCCCGAGTGGACCCAGCGTGGAATCTCTACTGTTGGGGATGTGGTATAGGAGGACAACCTGGCAACATTAGAGATAATGCAAGAGAGGTTCCACCTGCCGGACACAGAGAGGTTCCACCACATGCAACTGAATCATGCTTGGACGACCCATCGACAGATCACACAAGACCTGCCGGAAAGCTCCCCGCTTGAACGAAACATAGTCCTGGATCGGGTAGAGCGGAAGGTCACCTCCACCATGTACACTGTGATAACTTCCTTTGCGACATCGGAACTATCCAGTCTGAAATGAAAATGGGCACGAGATGTGGGTCCACTCCTTCCGGAGGACTGGACGGAGGCCCTGATGTACCCGTGTGAAACCACCATCTCTTCGAGACTCCGACTCGTCCAGTTGAAGATCCTGCATCACACTTACTACCCAAGAGTAGCCCTCTTCCGATGGGGCAGGGCTGCGGACACAAAGTGCCTACGCTGCAAGCAAGAGGAAGGTACCTTTTTTGATATCCTGTGGGAGTGTAGTAATATTCAGTTGCTCTGGCAGAAATGCTGCGACAACCTGTCTAGCGTTCTGGGAAAGACGATACAGAGGTGCCCGAAACAATTTGTCTCCGGGGAATCTGACTTATCCCGCTATGAGAAACTGCTGTGGTCAACCGCATTTGCAGTCCTTAAGCGGAACATTGCACAACTGTGGGGCTCGGAGCGCACACCCAGCTATGACCAGTGGGTCACGGACGTGGACATATGTGCGGTAATGGAGCACCCGGTGTACAAAGCAAGAGGGTGCCCGCAAAAGGCGGGGAAAATATGGAGAAGATGGGAAGAGGATAGCTGGTGGCCAAGGGCGACCCTGTAGCCGCTGAGACTGTGTGAGGCCCACCGAAAGGGAAATATTGACTCTGTTAAGAGCACCCTGTGTCATGAAGTCATCCTATGCTAAATTCGACGGTCTGTGGGACCAAGGTCCCTGAAGCTGAGTTTGTTACTGTTATTGTTTCTTCTTTTGATTACCTTGCTCTCCTCCTACCACTACCCTTCCCTGGCACTTGCCCCTCCCTCCTTCCCTCCCTCCTCCCTCTCTTTCCCCTCCCTGGAATGTAGAGAGACGAATGTAATGTTGTTTTAACCTTGAAAACCAATAAAATCTTTGATTAAAAAAAATATTAAGAGCTTTGGGGGCAGTTTGTCTTCTATGACGCTGGGTAAATCATCAGATATAGCACCATGAATAATGGCGCTAGTAGAGATGCAGGATACACAGTTGTCTGTCACTCCATTACCCGGGCTGTGGGTAATCACTCTAGTGCTGTTATTATTGGGTTGAATGGCCACTATGTTGATCTCTGCGATCTTGCCCCCCAAAACATCCATGTTATTTCCATGAAACTGATCGATTTCCTTAATGAGCCAAAAGCCATCCCCAGTTAGCTTTATAGGGCTGTGTGGTTGTGCCTTAAGGCTTTCAGCTTCACCACCTGTGACAGAAGGAGTCAGCAACAATTTGCCAAGGGGAAAGGGGAGCGGAGGATGCTAAATGTTAAAAGCAAACATAAAAGAGTTCTGTGGTGATGATGGAGAGAGGCATAGCGGGTCCATCGCTGCCAGAAGGTTAGCAGTTCAGGTGAGCCGGGTTAGATCAGGTGAAAGGAAAAGTGGACTTTAAATGTCCAGTAGTTGGTTCCCATTCATTGTGAGCTCCTCCCCAGTGCAACTCCTCACCTTAACAGAGCGGAGCAGATGTCGTCTAACCTCTGTCACCACGTGATGTGCTGGACGTAATGCAGCTAATCTTGGCAGGCAACCCCTGTGGGCATCAAACACCCCTGCAAGAGCTCAACACTCCCATGCCCATGACCCACAGACTTTGCCCTGCGGGTTACTGCTGACCCTCTTGAGGCTGGGGGTTGTGACCTGATTTTCCATGCATGATATTCAACTAAAATAGTTGGAGAGGTACCCATTCAGTGTTCGATGCATATTTGTTGAAATAATCAATTCTAGGATTTCTCAGTGCCGGACAAAGAAGCAACAAATGATGCAGCGTTTCCACTTCCTCATTATTGAGACAATGGTCTAAAGCTTGATTTTATTTTCCCAACTGAGTTTCTAATGGTTAAAATGTCATTTGTTAAAAGAACATTAAATTTCAAATGTATAAAATCATTCCTGTCTTTTGTTAGTAAAGCGTTTCAAATATAGTTCCATCATACCTGCCTCTTTTATAGTGACACCTGTACATAAAGACTTATTAAAATGTTCCCCATTGTATTGGCCCAATCTCTAAATTGTAACATTTTCTTAACTTTTAAAGGCCTCATTAATGGTAGTTCCAAGGATACTCCCGCTATATGCAATAAATGCAAACTCTCCTTGAATAGATAATAGATGTATCCTTTTTTAAGGTTTCTTATTTTAACATCCCTACTCAATAAATGGTATAGAGTACATTCAGAGTTTACACATGGTTTCTGCATTAAATTGAGTCTCTTCCATACAACAACATTCGGGATTGAGTAGAAGCCCAATTTATTGCAAAGAACAGTAAATGTCACACATTTAGGGATGTAATATAAAACAGATCTCCAAATCAAGGCCTCATAATAGTCAAGTTTAGCCAAAATCCAAGAAGGAAAAAACTCCAATCCGTAACAAAATCTAGGCACCGCCTTTGCAATATAAAATGACAGTTGAGATCATAGATAACTTTCCATACCTCTTGTCTATGCATCTCATTTGAATAGCAAGTTTTCTGGCCTTTTCCCTTGGATCATTTATATAAAAACTCTTCAAGGGATTTGCAATGATCGAATAACCCAGATACATCATATTAGATTTTATTTCCAGCTTTGCCCCGTCAAGATGCCAAATATTTTTATTTTATATTTAGAGTTAGACAATTTAAGGGTCACAGTTTTGGTGGGATGTATTTTTAGATTGTTTAGAGACATATATTGATCAAATGCATTAATTAATCTCTGTAGTCCAATGGGTATAAGATCAAATAAAACAAAATCGTCTGCTTAGGCAGTCCATGTTATTTTTAGGCTTCCTATCTTTGGTGGAACAAAAGAGGCTTCCTCTAGAGTTCTACCCACATCAGTCACGTACAGATTAGACTTGGCGCTAAAATGCATCATTGTCTTAACCCATTGGCCGGAAGTATTGGCCCTGTTAGACGAACCTCGGAATTGAGCCTCACCTGAATCCAAGAATCGGCATGCAAATAAACCAAAATATTTAACAGACCTCCCGGAATACCTAGTTTGTCTAGTTTTTGCCATAGGATTTGGCGATCCACACTATCAAAGGCCATGGATAGATCATGGATGCCACATAGACAGGCCTGGAGTTGGTTTCCCAAGCCGTTCCCTGCAAACTACGCATCAGAAGACCGCCACAGTCTTTCTCCATGGACCTTCTAAATCTGATTTGATGATAATCCAGGATATTGTTCTCAATACACCAAACTTCAATATGCTCAAACAGTATTGAGACAGAAATATTGGAATCAGCGTCAATGATTGCTATTCTTTAATTTACAGGGTTAATTATGATCCCTTTTTTGTAGATCGGTATCACATAGGAAGTTTTCCAACTCTCCACCATTTCTTTTGACACTAAAATGTCAGTAAATAGTATATATAGAACTTTAGACCAGAGGTCAACATTAGTTGGTTAGGACCCCCTGCTCTAGAGGAACTCGCCTTCAGAATCATCCTCCCAATAGTTATAGTCGAGATGCTAAGGTTCCAATGTTCGTTTTTGCTCTCCTTCAGACTGTAGCCGGAAATCCCTTCAGAATACACACTAATTAAATGTTTTATCCAAGTCTGCTCAGGAATAGGATTCGTTTGCATTGAGCATTGTTTATTCTCTAGTTGGTTGATCTTAGACCAGAACGCTCTAGAGGTATTATCTCTTAGGGCCGCCATCATAGTCTCACCATTCTTTTGTTATAGCTGATGACTATATGATATTGACCAGTTTTTATAATGTTGTTTAACTTTTTTCAACATGTTAGGTGCTTCCCTCCACACTTATAATCCTTATTTACACAAATCTTTTTACAGAGTGCTTTATTTTTCTCTAAGACTTTATAATCAAAATGGTGTCTATGGATACTCGTATTCCTATCACTTTCAGGTCTCTTTTTCCCCAACATAAGTTTGGACAGCATAGCCTTCATATGCTCTTGGAAGTTAGAAATAGAGAATTTAGTGATTTTTACTTCCATACTTAAATCCTCAAAATAATTCAACATAAGCATATTAAATCTCTGTATTACTTTTAGTATCTACTACCAATTTGTGTGCTATCATTGCTTTCATTTACTTCCCCAAAAAAGGTGAAATTCAATATGGCGTGATCACTATAATTGTTAAATTGTACATCGACCCTGATACTGTCGTATACACTTTTGCTGACAATTATATAATCAATGGTTGAGAATAAACCCCCCCTCCCCCACAAACCATGTGGGAGAGTCAATCCACACCTTGGATAGACCCCAACTTTCAAGAACAGTACTTCACTTGACACCCTGCTGCCTCTTATGTTGATTATACATAGCGTTCATGGCTTTTACATTCTGCTGCACCTGGTTTTCTAGGTTCAGGCTGTCAATATTAGTTATGGCCTTAGTATTACAGTCCACATTGAAGTCCCCCGCTACAGTGATACTCCACCCCGCCCCCCGGATAAGCAAAGAGCCACTCATCAGCATTTTGTTAGATATTTTCAGCACATCATCTAAATTGTCAGCATGATTCCAATACATGTTAATCAATAGCAAGTGTCCCCTATATGGCGTGGTTCCAACCACCTCCAGAGACACAGCCAAGATACATCTAGAGATAATCCATGCATCAAATTTACGAAAACCAATTCCATTTCCTGTGGCAATGACAAGACTCCCCCATTTGGTCTACCAAGAGTCCCTTGTACTATATAGGCATACTCGTCAATTCAAAACCATCAACAGTCAATTTACCCATGTGCCACATTTCTTGCAGAAGCAATATGGAGGAGGATCGTAAAAGACCACACAGCTTTGTAGCTACAGACAGCCGTGAGAAGCCTCAGACATTCCACAAAATAAATATTAGGCTATAATCAAACTACAGGTGCTGTTTAATGTCCTTTAGTTGCAAAATAGAGTCCTTGAGTGTTAAGGCCAACCACAGCCAGTTGATTTCTTTTTGATTATCATTAGTTTCAATTTGTTTCACCGATTCATTAGTTTCCCCTTTAATACATGATTTAATTGGCAACTTTCTTTCCTACTTTGTATTACCGAAGTCGTAATTAATTGTATTATTGAAGGGAATCAAGTCATAACCACATTTTTGAACTTTATTTTATTATACAAGTAGTTCCTAAACGAGCCTAGATGGAATAACCAACCTCAAGTAATCATATCGTAATGAGTGTATAAAGTCTACAAGCCTAATAGCTTTGGATGTGATGCGTCTTAGACAGGGTATCTCTTTAAACAATCCCAGAATTCTACTACGATTTAAAGATGGGGGTGCTTCCATCGTCAAACATGAAACATGAGATCAAGCTAAGTTCCTTGTGGCGGATGGGCTCCCTCAAGTTAGCCAGGTCACTCCCTCTATCGGGTATGATCTTCATTCTTGCCCCCAAGTCCATATTTGTTACTGTCGAAGCAGGATCCTGTGTCTGAAGTTACATGGTTGCATCTGTGATTGTGCAAGGGAGAATGTATTAAAATTCACTGGTGCTTCAGATGGACAAATGCCCCCCTATAACGGAATAAAGCTAACTGCTCTCCCAACGATACCCATGGTGTGACTTCTGCAGGGTTGGGTGGAAGATGTGCCTTTTGCCCCACTGTTGTATATTACCTGTCCTTGTCTTGTCTGCATCTTTATGCCTGAGGGCCAATAGTGTGCATTACAAATGTAATGTAATATAAAGGGACCATTTGTTTCTCTCACCACTACAGGATGTCCAAATGTATCTAAGAGTGTAGAGGGGTACTTGTCATAATCATCCTGTGTCCACATGGTTTAAACGCCAAAATTCACATTGGCATGCTCTCGCTCAGTGAGACTTCTCCTACCCACCTCCATTTTTCCAGTTTCCAAATAATCTTGTTCAATGATGTTCCTAACCAAGTTACTTAGCTCGTCTTTTGAGATATTAAGTGTATTCGGAAGTATTTCCTTACTTTCAATATTATTTTTACCCAATAGTAGGTGAGGGCAAAGATAATCAGAGGGGGATAGGGAGATAGGTAACTTAGATCCCCATGCAATACCAAAGAGTCCCCACTTACCCTGTCCATCCGCTTTTCCCTTTGACCCACTTGTCTTTTATTCCCTTTACTGCATTTATTGACCCCTGTGCAAAGGTTTTCTGTTTAAATGTAATATAGACTTTAAGACTGCCCTTCTTTGCCTTATGACGTTCATGGCAAGAAATTTTGTTTCAGTTAATCGGCCAGCTTAATACTGGACTCAACATAGTTTCCGCCCTTGCTCGTGATGTCATTCACTTCATGTACATCCTCACTTACATCTCTTACTGAGTTAGACAGATTCCTGATCCACTTCATTAATATCCTAATCTAATTTAGCTGCTTTAATTGATTCTTTGCCTATACAGGATATTGTCTGTCTGAAAATCCTGCAATTCATGAAGGGCCAAAGAGCGTAAGTATTTACGCAAGGTGTTACTCATTCTTAACTCGGGTAATGATTTCTGATTAGTCTTTTTTCTTTTTTTTTTTCCTTTTTCTTTTATTCGTTTCTGAGTGAGGAGCCATTTCTAACTCCCAATCACTGTTGCAGCAAAATTTCGAGACGGTTCAAATCACTCTTCGCAATGATAAATGATTTGTCATAGATCTCTTTTTCTCTAACTTTACCAATTGAACTCGGGGAGGAAGAAATCTCTCTTAAGTAAGAGGTATGTATTTTTAATTCATTATATAAACAATCCCGTCGGTTAATTGCTAGGATCATCACTTGTAGGGTTCCCTCTGTCACCTCCAGTACTCCACCCCCCTCCATCCCCCACCCATTTGGAGCTGAAATAGGACTAATGTCAACTCCCTCCACAACATGGGGATGTTCAGACATGGAAAGCATAGTTATTTCACCCGTTGTAAAAAATAGGGGGAGTGTCCAGGAAAGAGTGGCTGAGTTGTTCATTGTCATTGGTTTTTCTTCCATCATTCTCCCCCACAGTCTGATTAAAGACTTCATGAATCCGATTATCAGACTCTTCATTAAATAAAGAATTGCGAGGAATCCGCATTCTCCTGGGCACCATTCTGCCCATCCTTCCTCTCTTCCACCAAACCTCCCTCACCCTCCTGACCCAAAATGGCATGGGTGGCGATGGTGGGAGCGGAAGTGCCAGTGCACGGGTCAAATTATCGCGCCTTTTGGTGAATACCAGCAATGATCCCTTCACTCCAATTATTAACATGCAAAGCAGAGTGCGCACCGATCGTTCCTCAAGCCACCTTGCCACCCAGCCAGCCAACAGCCCTCATGAAGCACACCGGAATGCATGCATGGGGAAGAAGCATCCAGCATGGCTCTGACCTGTTTTGGTATTTGCTCATCCAAATCTTATTTTGAACAAGTAATGAACGTATTGGGCCTCATTACGAATATGGAGGTAGCCATGCCGCTTTTAGCGCCGTGGCTACCCCCATACCGGGTACTGGGTCCGGGTTCCAGGAATAGGGAATTTACCGGGCCATTCTGACTTTGGCGGGCCCTGTAATTCCCATTCTCGGGACCCGGACCCGGTACATCCCCATTCCCATTTGAGCCCCCATAGGGCTCAATGGGAATGGGGAGGATGCTAACAACGGGGCCGTTGTTAGCATCCTGGTCTGCTAGTGGGTCCTTCTAAGAATGCCTGGTCTGACCAGGCGTTCCAGAGCGGGACCCGCTGCAGACCTTGTAATAGGGCAGCTCGGAATGAACGGTGCCGGTCCCTTACCAGCACCGTTCATTCCACGGGCGCCTTACGTTTAATGAGGCCCATTGTCTCTTCTGGAGTAAACACTGGCATGGAAACGTGTTAGGGCAGTGTCTTTTTTTTTTTTTAAATTGTTTTTATTGACAATACTCAAATGAGGTTGAGCGAGAATGCTGACCCAGCCGGCAAAAACATCAAAGTGAACCAAGTTGTCAGTAGTATTTTCCCTTTTTTTTTACATTAACTCCTTTCCCCCTTCTGTCCCTCCCACCCCACCCCCCCAAACAATTAACATGCCAAGTCTTGGGGTGTTGCAAACTATCCAACCTTAGGGGAGAACACTTGCTTATCACATGATTGTAATAAATATCACTTGTGACAGCGGGGCCCGACAAGAGGACCATTGATCAGGAGTCATCTTGGGTTCATGGGAGGCGTAAGAAGGTATGCCGTTACAACCTAGCTCAGTATTCATTTTACAGCCTCATGGAAACACAATCGTCATGCAGAAGAACTGCAGTCCATTCTTGTACAAAATCAGTCATGGTATCATTTGCTATTGCGGTAAGTTTTTCATATATAAAGATCATCCTAAGTTTGCAGAGCCATTCCTCTTTAGAGGGAGCCAGGACGCTCTTCCACTTTTGGGCAAGCGCCAATTTCCCTGCTCGCAGCATGGCACCGATGACCTTGGGATAAACATTAGCTTCAGTCTCTGGCATGGGAGTGCCCAGCAGAACCTCCAGCGGGTGAAGAGACGGGCTGAACCCCTCAATGTCCTTAATCCAGCTGAGCAACTCCGACCAATAAACCTGTATGGCCGGACAACCCCACCACATGTGAAACCAGGTTCCCCGTTGGTGGCAGCCCCTTGGGCAAAAGGGGGACACATCCTGAAACATCTTGGCCAACAAGGCCGGGGGGCGATGCCACGAATGAAGAATCTTGAAACTATGTTCCATGGCAGCGGTGTATAGGGAACCCGAGAAAATACATTTGAATACAGCCCTCCAAGTGTGGTCATCCAATGGCATGCCCAGCCTTTCTTCCCATATGCGTTTGAAGGGCTGTCTACCCTCTAGGTCAGCAGTTATCAAAACCCCGTAAAACTTGGATAACAAGCCCTTCCGAGTTATACTTTTAGCCAGTATGGTTTCAAATGGAGTGAGGGGGCGTCTAAGCTGGTCGGCCTACCTAGGGTGGGTCAAAATCCCTTTCAACCACAGGTATTCAAAGACCGTGGGGGGTCTACCTGCCAAAGCCTCGATCAAGCTAACCCACTCTATAAAGCCCTCTTCCCGCGAGAGTTGGGAGACCCTCTCCAACCCCATATCTGACCAGGCCTGAGTGTCTTGGAAACCCCTAGAGCCCAGATCTATGGGGGGGGCCCCAGAGCGAGGACAGCGGGGAGGGCCATGATGACAATAGTTTATTAGCTTTATTGGGCTTCCATATTGCCCACAGGGCTGCCAGGGTGGGGTGTGTTCTGATCTGAGAGGGGAGAACCCTTGGAGGGGCCTATAAGAGGTCTCTAACTTTTTTCGGGTGGGTGTGAACGTCTTCAATATATGTCCAATAGGTACCCATGTCGTCCCGCATATGCTCCAACATCACCCAGAGCTGGGCTGCTTTGTAATAAAGCCGGAAGTCGGGGAGGCCAAAACCTCCATGGGACTTCAGGAGGGTCAGGGTGGAGGTCTTGACCCTTGGCCTCTTACCGTTCCAAATGAACATAAGGACTCGGGATTGAAGCACCTCGAAAAAAGACTCGGGTATCACAGTGGGAAGCGCTGCGAATAGATAGAGGAGGCGGGGCAAGATATTCATCTTCACTGTGACCATGCGCCCAAGCCAGGAAAGCGTGAGGGGTGCCCAACGCCTGAGGTCACTACTGACTTGAGCGAGGATCTCCGGGAAATTGCTCTGGTATAGTTGGGATAGATCCCTGGGGATGGTGGTGCCGAGGTACCTGGTGGATACCCGTTCAATTCTAACCCCAAGAATATCGGTGTTATTTCCGATGTCCTGATCCCCCAAACCCATAGGCATGATACTTGATTTGGACGTATTTATCTTCAGTCCAGAAAAGGAGCCGAAGAGGTGTACAAGATCGAACAGCCGGGGTAAGGAATCTTGGATGTTGGTTAGGTAGCTCAAAATGTCGTCTGCAAAGAGGGAAAGCTTAAACTCGCACTCGCCACAATGTATTCCCGTAATTTCCGGGTCATTCCTAACCGCTATGGCTAGAGGCTCCATTGCCAGAGCATACAATAGGGGCGACGGGACATCCTTGCCGAGTGCCCCTAGAGAGGGAAAAGGGCTCTGAAGTGCCCCCATTGACCAGCACTCTCGCCGAGGGGCCATTGTAGAGCGCTGCGACCCACCCACAGAAATTGTCACCCAGCCCCATCTTTCGGAGGACCCTGCCCATGTAAGGCCATTCGACACGGTCGAAGGCCTTTTCTGAGTCTTGTGAGAGGAGGTACCCTTCCACTGCCTGTCTAGATGCCTCATGCATGAGGTCGAGGGTTTTTCTTATATTGTCTGACCCCTGGCGGCCCGGGATGAAGCCCACTTGATCTCCATGCACTAGGGTGGGGAGCAGCTTGGCCAGTCTATTCGCTAGGAGCTTGGCTAATATTTTCACATCGGTATTAAGGAGGTATATGGGGCGATATGATTGGCAATATGAGGGATCCTTGCCCTCTTTAGGCAGGACAACAATCAAGGCTGACATCGTGGGAGGGAGGGAACCTTGGTCAAGTGCTGCATTAACATCTTAGCCATGAATGGGGCAAGCGTGGACCTATATGTCTTGTAGAATTTGACTGTGAAACCATCGTCCCCCGGGGCTGTGCCGCTCTTCAAAGAGGATATGGTATCTATTACTTCTTCCGGGGAGATGGGACTCTCAAGAGAATCCGCTTTGTCCGGGAGAAGGCCCGGAACAGGGAGGGAGTCCAGGAAGCTGTCAACGTCGTTCCCATCCTCTGTATATTCCGAGCGATACAGCTTTTCATAATATAGCCTGAATTGTTCAGCTATCTTGGTATCTCTCGCGGTCGAGTCCCCTTCCGGGGTGTGAATTGAGTTCACCCTCCTGCTATTTCTAAGGTCTCGAAGTCTCCAAGCCAAAATTTAATCTGCCTTTTCCCCCCTTTCCATATACCTCTGCTTCAAAAAAGAGAGCTTCCTTTCCGTTTGACCCACCTGGAGGTCTGCCAGCCTGGTTCGCAACCCCTGTAGTTCCTCCCATTGCCCGGGGAACATCTGTGACCTTAACTTCCCCCCCGGCTGGATGGCCTCTATTTTGTCCTTTAACACTTTCTCCTCACGTTCCCTCTCCTTCTTTCTCCCGGATCCAATACCGATAAGGGTGCCTCTAATAGTTGCCTTAAATGCCTCCCACACTCCCATAGTTCCAACCTCCCCATTGTCATTAATAGTGAAATAATCCTCAATTGCTGCTAGGAGGGATTGGCGAATCTCCCTGTCCTGCAGAAGCAGGTCATTACACCTCCACCGGGATCCGGTTGCCGGGACAGGAGGAAGGCCAATCTTATTCTTTACCATATCGTGGTCCGTCCAAGGGACAATCTCCACTCCTGAACTAGTGACCTCTCCCTGCAGCGAGGCGTCAACCAAGATGTAATCAATACGAGAGAAGGCAGCATGTGTCTTTGAATAATATGTGTAATCTGGGTTCCGGCCCTTCACGGGGATGCACGTGTCAGCCAAACCTAATTCCCCATTCACTTCCTGGAAGGCCAACGCCAACTTCTTGTGGTGACGGACATTGGGGCAAGGCTTATCAGATTTCCTATCTCTCTCGGGGCAAAGCACCATGTTAAAATCTCCCCAACCAGAAGGGTACCCTCAGAAAATGACATTATTATCCCTCTCATCCCTTCCCAGAAGGTATCCTGCGCTTCATTCGGAGCATATATGCAAACCAGTGTGAACAAACGACCCCTCACCTCCCCCTTCACCATGAGATACCGGCCTTCCGGGTCTGCTTTTAAGGCTTTAAACGCAAAATGGGCCCCAGGAGAAATCAACAAAGCTACTCCCGCTTCTTAGACTGAACAGAGGCCGAGTACATCTGAGTTATGGGTCTGGCC
The DNA here is from genome assembly GCF_040938575.1 of Ambystoma mexicanum. Classification (NCBI taxonomy): domain Eukaryota; kingdom Metazoa; phylum Chordata; class Amphibia; order Caudata; family Ambystomatidae; genus Ambystoma; species Ambystoma mexicanum. Next base: position 759,918,224 of record NC_090937.1, on the reverse strand, counting down.
CTGAGCTTAGGCTCTGTTCCCCGAACCCAATGAGTCTCCTGCACAAAAAGAAAGTGAAGCCGCAGCCTCGCAAATTCCCTCACAATTAGGGACCTCTTTGTAGGCGAGTTAAGCCCGCGAGCATTCAGTGACCCCACTGTCAAGAATTGGAGCGAATCATCCATGAAAGCACAGATAAAGGCTCATAGCTCCATTCTTAAAAAAGCAAGCGTTTTTACTCCCACAATACTTCCGCAACCCACTGACGACTCAAGACCGCCCCAGGGGTGCGAGAATACCCGAAAAACTTGGCTAACTGTAACCCCAACAACATAACTCCCCCTTTTCCCCTCCTCCCCCATCCCCCCTAATCGCCTGGTCGTTCCATGGCTTCATCCGATCGCCAGTCCAGGCCACCATGGTCCCCCTCCCTCAGGCTCAATAACTCGTCATAACCAACACTCCGACCCCCCCACCCCCAGGTTCAATGTAAAGTACAAACAACTACATCACACTCCATTCGCATAGGCAGATGCCGGTTTAGTCGTCAGGCACCAAATGTTCGCTTCAACTATTTGGAAGGCCCGGCGAAGCTGGGGTCACTCTCCTAAATTTCCTCTGACCTCGCACTCTGCGCCTCTCCTTGGGAGCTTTGTTCCCTTTAGGGCCTGTCGGTGTTCGCTCGCGTTCCTGCTCCCCCATTACCATGTTTGAATTGTCCAAAAGTTCATCTGACACTCTCTGGATATCATCTTCAGTGATCAGGGCATACTTGTAGCCCTCGAATTCAAAGGAGAGGGAGAAAGGATATCCCCACCTGTAGCGGACCCCCTTGGATTGGAGCATCTTTGTCAGCGGGGAGCAGAGGCGGCGTCTTGCAAGGGTGAAGGCCGACAGGTCTTGATACACCGAAATCCGGGCCCCCTCCCACTCCACAGGGCCCTTCTTACGAGCCAGTTCCAAGATCCTGCTCTTTTCCGAGAAGTAATGAAAGCGAACTAAGACGGATCTGGGGCCTCTAGAGGGTGCACCTGCTCTATGGGCCCTGTCAATGGTGGGTCGCTGGTATTGGCCCCTTCGAAGAGTACCCCTATTACTGCATTGACAGCCTTGATGACGTCTGCTTGAGTTTCCCCTTCGTGTTCCGGGAAGCCTAGGAAACGTAGGTTACAGCGGCGTTCCCTATTTTCCAAATCGTCCATTTTTAAAGAGCATCTCTCTTCTCTTCTCTCGAGCTCCGACAGGCGCATGTCGAATTGTGTCTCAAAGATGTCGCTCGAAGCTGTGGTGTTCTCTAGTGCCTGGACTCTGTCATCAATATTGTCCACCTTTTTGTCTAAGGTGTCCAGTCTCAGAGCATATCCGCCCTAAAGCCTCTAATTTCTTCCAGTAGGGCTGCCATGCCTCTGGTGACCGTGTTAGCATCAGCAGGCTCCTGTTGCGTCTGGGTCGCCATTCCAGGTGGCCTCGGGGGATGAGGGGACGTGCGGCAAAACTTCTGTAGGGATTCTCTCCAGCTCATAGACTCTCCCCAAGCATCCCTGCTCCGCGGGGGGTCCCCCCAGAAATTCAGGATCAACGTGACCCGCTGGTCCACCCGGAGACAGCGCCGCCGGGGGCGAGGGCCACTGTCCGCTGTGAAGCCGGAAGCGAAGACCCAGCACCTGGGGTCCTAGTCCCCGACTAGTTCCCTCCCGTAGGTATTGTTTTTTCCTCCACAGGGTTCTCACCTTGCCTCTCCCCTCCCCAAATTGCGCAACTGTGCTCCCGTCGGAGCTGTGAGGGCCTTCAACGCACCAGTGGCTGGTTGCGAAGTGTGGCCTGCCGGGGCCTAACTCTCCCAATAGGGCCCCGCGCGGCAAGTCAGTCCGCCTAGGAAATGCGGTGCTCGGGGGACGCCCCGTCGCCCATGACCCCTCCGAGGCTTGTATGTGTGTCGCTGGCTCTCCCCAGCCTCGCTCCTGTCTCTTCCTGTGGTGCCGTCGGTCCCCAGGGGGGTTGCCCAGACTGGGCCAGCACTGCCTCACCTCATGAGTGCGAGGTCGCCACTCATGGAAAACCGTGGGTTGCCAGCATGGGCCAGTGCGAGCCCACACCAGAGACTCCAATTCGCCCTACACGGGCTCCTCTAGTTCCACCCACTCTCTTGGGGGCCGCCGTGCTCCGCTCCTCACCTGGTCGCATAGGCCTCGTCCAGGCCCACAACTCCGCTGTACTTTCGCGGGGCCGCCTCACGTTCCCGGGTCTGCCGCGGGTGCCCCCATGTACACCCGACCCCCACGAGATTGCACACTGCAGGGGGGGGAGCTGCCAGCCCGGGTCGCCCGACCCCTTTGCAGGCCTCGCTCAGGCCCGGGGGTAGAGTAGATCTCCGTGGAGCCGCGGCGCCGCAGGGGGGAGGGGCTTCCGTTCCTCAAAACTCGGAGGCTTTGTTCTCCGGCACGGTTCCACCTCGGGATCCCAAATTCGGGCCAGGGGCGCCCGGGGCACTCTTGTGGGTGGGGGCGGTGTCGGCTCCTCACTCCGGGGGTGTCGGGGGAGGGGGGGCTCAGGACCCACAATCAGCGCCCTGGCGGGGAGACGAGCCGAGATGCGTCAGACCATCTCTGCGCCCCCTGGTGGATAGGGCAGTGTCTTTTAACATTAAAGGAGAGTGTAGTCCTGTTCAATGTAAGATTTTTTTTTATGAGGGAAGAGTTAGCTAGCAAAGTCCAAATACAGTCAAGAAATGTTGTTTATCTATAGTTTTATAGTTGTTAGTGGGATCTGGCAAGTTTTGAAGCATGTTGGGTTGAGAGTAGTTATACTGTGCAAGGTGACCATCCTGCTAAAACTGTCAGACCATGTGCAGACCAGTGGCATTTTTGTTGGCATCTCCATAAGCAGGGAAGTCAATCTGCTTCATTTTCTAACTTGTGCAATTTTAAACTGTACCATGAGATAAATGTAATAGTCGTTCAGTACAAAAAAAGTGGATTGCTGTCTCTTGCCATATTCCAGCTACATCATATGCAACACTACAAAGAATGCTATTGGAGTAGTGTGCTTTTTGTACTCTTATGTCCCGTACCCTTTCCTCCATACTGTATGGGCATCCCTTCCAAGGGACGGGAGTTGGAACCTTTTTCATCAGAAAAAACCTTCTTCCCCTTTAAATTTAGAGGCACGCGGGGGTGCGGCCCACGGAGCATGCCTTTCCCTGACTCCGCCCTCCACGCCACACCTCAGTCCCCTTTTACGCGTCGACAGGAACGGGCCGAATTCACCAGCGCTCCTGAGTTTGGCTTTGGCCATGTAAGTCCACGCGTGCATACTTCTCTTTGTCTTTTTTGTCTTTTCTATCATTCAGGTACTCTGTCCTCGGGTGTCACGCTCCGGCGCATGTCGACTTCTACAGGGTTCAGCATATGTCCATCCTGCAACGGGCTCTTCCCAACTTCAGACCCCCACGCCCTCTGCCTACGTTGCCTTGGCCCAGACCACGGTTGGCAATCATGTTCGGTGTATGACTCGCTGTCCTCGAAGGCGCTGAAGAACAGACAAGCCAGGTGGAGGGAGCTCTTCCAGAGGTCGCCTCCAGAGGATCGCGAGAACTTTGTGAAGCATTGAACCAGGCCCAAGGTAGGGCCTATATTCTCCATCGCACCCCGCAAGGGAGACTCCTTCCCAGGGACTCTCCCGCGTGGAAGGGACCTGTCGGGTCCTTCTATGGGCAAGTGCACTGAGGCTGCTTCAGCTACCGACCTTTAGGTTGAGGGATCCTCGGATCCTCCCGGGCGCAGTGCCGAGGTACCAGAAGGTTCTTTTACCCAGTCTGCACCCGAGGGCTTCGCCCTCTTACTGGCACCATGGCTGAGGGGCTACGCCCTAATACCGGCAATACGTCCGGGGTGCTACGCCCTAATAACGCCAATGCGTACGAGGGGGTGCCTAAACGCAGCTCTACTGACCCCCAGGTCGAGGGTGTCACACCGAGCCTAGGCCCGAGGAGCAGGGTAGGCTTTGTGATCCTCATGCAAGAGTCTTGGACGAGGCCGGGTCCAGCGGGCTGAGCACCTGGTCGCAGGCACGTGGCAGGCAGCTCAAGAAAATGGCTGCCGCACCAGAAAGAGGCACTTGTCTGACGCCATTCCAGGAATTCAATGTCGAGGTGGGATTGGCCACAACCAGGTATGTGGCCTACAGTATCCTCAGTTGTGCAAGGCGGCTTTCCTTGCCGTCCATATGGATAGGGTACGAAGTGGCTGCAGCAGCTCCACGCTACTCCGTCGGCACCCCCTGCCACCTCTTTGGCCAGTGAGGAGGTTCTCTTCGAGAAGTTCCTCAGCTTCATGAAGTCACCTCAGATGGGGGTCATCATCAAAGACGCCATCAGGGAAACCATTCCCACCATGCTAGCGGCACAACAGACGTCTCCATCGGGCCTGCAGGCCCCAGTGCAGCCACCTCCTCCGGCTCCACAGTCAACTCCACAACCTCCGCCGCCTCCTCAGCCTCCGGCTGCGGTCCCTGTACCCCAGCCTTTGGCACCACCTACTCCTCCTCCTCCACAGGATCCTCCAGATCCACAGGATACGGACGCAGAGGAGGATCCGGACACGCCATCCTCAGCCAGGCCTTCCACGAAAGTCTTGCTGGGCTGGCGGAGTACCTGGGCTTTCCCCAACCAGTGGTCAAGCAGCCGGCAGAGGGGGTTCTGGCTGAAGTCCTCATGCGACGCCCTTCTGCCAAATCGGGGATTCATATGCAGACCGATGTAGTAGAAGGGCTGGCTCAAACCCCACTTGGCCCAGCTGGTCAATCGACGCCTAGACGCCAAGTACAGGCAGGTGGAGGGGGATACACTCTTGCTGTCGGCCCATCCTCAACCACACTCTTGGCCTCAGTCATCCTCGGCCCCTTCCTCTGCAGCGCTGCTTGGCAAGGAGGAGAAGATCCTGGAGGCATATGGAAAGAAGCTCTATTCCATCACCTCGTTACATCTACGTCAGGCCAATGCCATGCTGGCTGTTGCAAACCAGAGATTATGGCGGGAAATTGCGGACTTCCTCCCAGAACTCCCCACCCACAGCCAATCACCCTTTAAGGTGAGGCTAGCAGAGGCCAAGCTGGTGGTGCATGACCTCATGGAATCCACAGTGGCTCATATCGACACCTCACGCTGTGCTATCTGTATTGCCACGTACATGAGAAGAACAGCCTGGCTCCGGGCAACAAAATTCAACCCGTATGTCCAGGAACGCATTCTAGATCTAACGTTCGAGGGGGGCCTCTTCCAGTCCTCTACGGACGAGGAGCTGGATAAAAAGAAAAATGGCTTTATCCATCCTGACAAAGACCACGCCCAAATCGTAACCCAATATCAGCAGTGCTCGGAAAAAGGTTGTACATATGGAGGGTTCCGCGGCTTCCACGAACTCGGATCCAGTGAGCCGGACCGCTCGCTGTCTCAGAGCCAGCGCAAGCAACAAAAAAGGGGGTTAGGGGTAAAGGCTTTTTCCAGTCCCCTGGTGGGTTACAGGCTTGGTCTCCATACACATTTCTGGTGCCAGAATTTCGCGGACCCCTGGATCCACTCCGTAGTATCCCAGGGTACCGTCTTCCTATCCCAGCCTCTCCTCCCCTCGCTCCCACACGTTGGGACAGCAACTCTTTTGGCGGAGATCCAGTCGCTCGTAGAGAGCCAGGCAGTGGAGGAAGTCCCAGCCTCCCAGCGAGGCTTTGGCTTTTACTCCAGGATTTTTGCCATTCAGAAGAAGAACCAGGCGGGCCTGAGAGTTGTTGGACCTTTCCACCCTCAACCTCTCCTTACCCCTGCAAAAATTCCAGATGGTTACGCCAGCTCTTATAGTGTAGACATTGGACAAGGGAGACTGGATGTGCTCCCTGTATCTGAAGGACGCGTACCTACACTTCCCGATTTGGCAGCCCCATCGTTCTTTCCTATGGTTCCGAATCATGGGTTAGCATTTTCAATGCAAGGTCCTTCCTTTTGGCCTCAACTCGGCCCCCAGGGTCTTTACCAGACTCATGAATGCCGTGGCAGCCCTTCTCAGAGCGCAGGGTCTCCACATCTACCCTTACCTCGATGACTGGCTCGTCAGGTCTACATCTCCGGAAGCGGTTCACCACTCTTCCCATGCCTTTATGAACACACTACACGATCTGGGCTTCTCGCTAAATCTCAAGAAGTCACAGCTGCAGCTCACACAGAATCTGACCTTCCTGGGCCTCATCTGGGACATGTGCTCCGAGAAGGTCTTCCTGTCTGAGGACAAAATCTCAGCCATCAAGAAGGCCACTGCCCACTTCCTCAGTAGAGAGGTAACTTCAGCATGGTGGTACCAACATCTCCTGGGTCTACTTTCAGCGGTCCTATTAGCCCTTCCACACAAAAGACTAAGGATGAGGAGGATTCAGCTGCACTTCGTGGCCTCCTGGAACCAGGAGAGGGGCTCTCAATCCGAGATGATCATCTCCATCTCTCTACCCGGACCTAACATGGTGGTCCAGGGACTGCAACCTACGGACGGGCAAGCCCTTTTGGCCGCCCTCCCCACAGGCCACCATCACCACAGACTCCTTGCTTGAGTGCTGGGGAGCCACCTTGGACGGCCTTTCAGTCCGTGGCACCTGGACTCGACAGGAGCAGGAATACCACATCAATTGGCTTCCGGGGTTAAGGTTGTCCTCATCCAGACAGACAACTCGACCAGCATGTACTACGTCAACAAGCAGGGAAGCACCAGATCCCCTCCTCTGTGCAGACTGGCTATCAACATGTGGGAGTGGGCCCTAGAAAATGACATTTACCTCACGGCAGTCCACCTTCCGGGGGAATCCAACCTGGAGGCGGACAGGCTCCGCAGGCTAGGAGCTGACAATTACGAGTGGCAGCTAAACAACCTGGTTCTTCAGGAGATCTTCAGCAGGTGGGGTCACCCCCACGAGGATCTCTTTGCCACCTGGCACAACAAGCAATGTCCCCAGTTCGCATCCTGGCAAGGTCAGGGCCCCGGCTTGCTGGGCGACACATTTTACCTCCAGTGGACAGGCATGAAAGCCTATGCCTTTCTGCCAACTCCCCTGACCCACAGGGTAATTTGCAAGATCAAGGAGTCACGCCGACTTCGCATGATTCTGATAGCTCCATGGTGGCCGGCCAGGCCATGGTTTTCGGAGCTCCTCAGGCTCTCGAAGATGCCCCCGATTCACCTTGCGACTGGCCCAGCACATCTTTTGGCACAGTAGGGGGGGTCATCCACCCTGCCCCAGGGAAACTCGCCCTCACAGCGTGGTACCTGAACAGGTAACGCGTCGGCATCTTAGCCTCTCACAAGCCAACCTGGAGATCATACAGGGTGCCGGGAGCAAAGCCACGAGGGCCCAGTACAAAGCGAATGGACCAGATTGGGGCTTACAGAAACTCGGAGGAGGGCATTTTCTCCTCCTCCAACCCTATAGTTAAGAAACATCTGGTGGGACTCGCTAGGCTCTACCCGCCCGTCAAGAGACCGCACATTGTGTGAGACCTTAACATAGTCTTGGCCGCCCTGGCGCCCAAACCATTCGAGCCAATGGTGTCCGTGGAAATCGGGCTGATCACCATCAAGACGGCTTTACTAGTCAGTCTTACCTCGGCTTGTAGAGTCAGCGAGATCCAGGCACTGGTCGCCTCTGAATCATACACCACCTTTCACAAGGACAAGGTAGTCATGCGGACACACCCGGCATTTCTGCCCAAGGTTTCTTCGGCGTTCCACTTGAACGAGGAAATAGTCCTTCCTACGTTTTTTCCTGATCCCAAGGACAAAGCACAGAGGGTGCTGCACTGCCTGGATGTCAGACGTGCCCTAAAATTCTACTTGGACAGGACCAAGGGCTTCCGCAGGTCGGACACCCTGTTTGTTTGTTTGTTTTATTTATTTTTCATTTGTCACTTTCGGAGGCTCAAGACCAGGCTATCAGGCCTCTAAGGCTTCCATGTCCTGCTGGATGGTCTCTGGCATCAAAGAAGCGTACAAGGGCCAGCACAAGCCACTTCCGGCCAACATGTACACAGTCATGGCCAAGGTAACGGCCATCGCATTCCTGTGCCATGTCCCTTGGCAAGTCATAAGCAGGACGGCCACTTGGGACTCTCCCTCGGCTTTCTGTAAGCATTACTGTTTGGATGCGGGCTCTGGATCTGATGCGGCCTTCGGACAGGCAGTTCTCAGGAACCTATTTGCTTAAAGAGGGTCTCCTCGCCACCCTGGGGCTACATACAATTGTAATCGCCCATACAGTATGGAGGAAAGGGGACGGGACGTCAGAGTAATTATAAGTTACTCACCACAGTGACTAACGTACTCTTAGTCCATAGTCCCCGTTCCTCCATACATCCCACCAACCTCCCCACTAATACTGGTGTCATTAGGCAGTTTTCAATATATTGTCGATGCGTCAATGGGGACTGAGGTGTGGCGTCGGAGGGCGGAGTCAGGGCAGCGCATGCAACCTGGGCCGCACCCGTGCGCGCCTCTAAATTTAAAGGGGAAGAAGCTTTTTTCTGGTGAAAAAGGTTCCGTCTCCCGTCCCTTGGAAGGGATGCCCATACAGTATGGAGTAAAGGGGACTATGTACTAAGAGTAAGTTAGTCACTACAGTGACTAACTTACAATATTTCCAACATATCGCTTGCTCACTTCCAGAGTACATTTAATGCTAGCATTTTGCATGCAACTCCATAATAATTTCATTTGTTCTTGCAAAGGTATAAAAAGTCATCCATACATTATCAATGTAGCTCATTTGAACTTCAAAATCGTGCAAGTCAAGTTTTGTGCCTAAATGTCCCATGAGCTAAGCCTAATCTAAGAAAATTAAAGGACTTCCCTCATCTTTTGTTACGAAAGGCCTGTACAAGTTGTGACTCAACTTAATTCATCTAGTTGCTTAAATTATTGAGAGGATTCAAACTTCTCATTTATGCATGGCACCAGCACAAGTTCTTCCAAGCAACATTTATTTCAATCACACATTCTCAATATGGTCTGTTATCCTTGGAGAGTAACCCAACATGTTGCAGTCTCTGGCTCCTATTGCTTGGACATTAGATTGATCAATACCCTTTTTGTTCCTTTACCGACCATCAGCACTGGAGATGAGTGGGTGTAGATATCCACCCTTTAATCTATATATGGGCAAACACAAATGCACAGTACCACCCTCTCCTTTAATGTATGGTGTTTAACAAATAATTCTGTTAAATATAAGAATGTTATTCTAAGACTACATTGACTACTATTTCTGAAGATTTTCAGATGGCAACAAGACACAAGAAAGACTTTATTGCATGTGTAGTTGACCGTTAATACAGTAACCAATGGCAAACATGTTATTCTTTATGAAAGTTCGTAAGGTTTAGAGATTCAGTTGGATGAACCAAATAGAATTTTACATAGAAACAACCATAATCATATTTTACGTAATTTATTAAATAGAACAAGAAGTAACTTGATCAGCAGGTTCATTAGTAAGATGCTGGATGACCAAACTCCGATTTTGAATGCTGTTTAACTGTTATACGCATCATGTATGTATTTAACATACTGAGTTTTACCTACAACTAAGCTGCTTGGTCCAAATATGAACATAAACCTGCTCACCCATGATTATTTTAGCTTGTGAAATAGAATCAACATAATAGACTACATTTTGTGTTGATTAGACTGTGAGTGCTTGGTCCAAATATGAACATAAACCAGCTCACCCATGATTATTTTAGCTTGTGAAATAGAATCAACATAATAGACTACATTTTGTGTTGATTAGACTGTGATTTGGGAAATTAGTCCAGAAATGTGCCATCCAAGGATGATGCCATTTATAAAGTAAATGGACGACTAATTAATGTTACTTTTGAAATCCTGAGTTAGAACTAGAACTCTGGATCCAAAGAAACACCTATTCCATGGTTTTTACCTCAAATAAAATCTAAATGAAAGAATGATCAGATTGTATGTTGATTCAATTGTAATTGAAGGAATTGGTGTGGAACCACATTGCCCACAAAGCCTTTAGTCCTTTAGAGTAAGAAGCAGTAAAATGTTTAATATTTTCCCATTTTCCTGCCCCTTAAGCCCTTTTATATTGTGGTTGTATGAGTGGAAATTGTATTAAATCTGTAGATGTGTTTGTATTTAATGTACTCTGACATTTGGATTGATCATAACCTAGAAAGAGATGGCCCTTTAAAGATTAAGATCCACCAAATAATATTGAATAGAAGGGATCAGAGGCATAGATGTCACCATTACAAAAGATCCATCTAAATGTATATAAACAAAGTGAGAACTAGCTCGCTCCATTTTGTGAAGGCAGGGCATATGTAGAACTGATACAGGTAATTTATAGCTTCTAGTCTTGTGTGTTTCTCAAGGTGTATATAAACAGCAGTAATTGCAGTTAGGTCACCAGGCACAAGGTAGAGAATACTAATAAAGATACAAAGTCCTCAGAAGCTACAGTTGTAATAGTGGTCCCACCAATCTAGTTTTATGTACTGTATGTAGAAGAACCCTAGTATTCATGTAGACAGTGTGCTCATCTTGTGGTGTTTTGTTTCTCCATTATATGGATGATGGATAAATACCTGAATTCACTCCAGTGCCATTTTGAGGTACCAGAATATAAAGGATATGGATTAATCTATATACTCCTGAAGAATGTGCAAGAAATAAGAGCAAGAGAGGAAAACCTGTTGGGGATCCTGTCCAAAGAGTTCATAGGCCATATTGAGGTCTCGTGACTGGAAGAAATGTTAATTAGAAGGACTTGTGTTGGGGCAATATAGAAATGAGAAGTTTGAACCCTAACAATAAATGAATGGAGTAATTCACACATTTATTTGAAATAACTGCTTCGATAGGCATTAGACATTGAATTATGTTTGTCTTCAAGAAACTTAAAAAAAATATTTACTTGTGCTGTTTTAGATGAGAATGAGCGTTGATATATGAATTACACATTTTTGTATACGTTTGTTATAACTAAGTAAATATTGAATTGACCATGTAATTATAGAAATACATGTAGTTTGGAAATGGACAAGCAATATGGTGGAGAATGAAGCACACTACTTTAATGGCATACTTTTTTCCTATTAGTATTTTCATAATAAACACCTAAAAATACAGCAAGAGATGTAAATCCTATGTACAATAATTCTGTTGCATGCGGATGGGTTTCACTGCAACTGGTGGGTCTCTTCCAGCGTACTTGGGTATGCTGTTTAATCCTCTATTACAGGCGATAATGTTATATTTTACTTTGTCACACATTTCAGTAGGGATGCAAGCATTCAGGTGATACTATTTGGCGCCATTTCCAAAGTATTACTAATATCCTCTCATTGTGTTAAGGAAGAAGGCACATAACTGTGTCTGTTGTATAACCTAGTCTGCAGAACAGTTCAAAATATTCAACTCATCTATTTACTCTGAACGATTCGATATTCTTTTTGGTGTGTCAGTCTGCACCATTGACCTTCAGTTTTGGCATATGAATTCTGGGCTTGCACATTTTCATTTTGTGTCACAGTTGCTTAGTTGAGTCAGAAAGTAGCACGATGGTGTATTTTGGTATGTCACACTGAGTGATCAGTAAACTGCAATGAAACACTAGGATTCCATTCATGCATGCGATAGGTCAACTTGTGTCAACAGGCCTTCAATCAAAGGTTTTCGTTTTTTAAATAGTTTTTCATTAAGCTTTCTGCTATAGCCCAAAAGGTTATACCAGGTATCTTGGAAGCACAGGTTCAAGTAGCCGTGAAGGACTCGAAAAAGTACTTTTGATGGTCTGTCATTGAAATCAATTAAGAACATTCCATGGACACTATTCTTGTGTGGGAGGTTATTCAGGGTATTGGGTGGGTTTGTTACTGTTGGTATTTGTAGACCAAGAAACCCTACAGCTCATCCCTGCACCACATTATTTTGTTCCATCAATTCATTGGTAGATATCATCATGCCACCTTATTACGTTCACATACGTTAACATCTAAAGATTGTTAGGTTAAAAAAAGTTATTGATGGTTCTAAATCAAAGGCAACTGTGCCCTAATCTCATTGATGGATGAACAGTTTTTTTCTGTTTTCTTGTAGCCCCTATAGTTTTGATTAGGATACTTGATTTACATTGTTTTAATGGTGATAATTGTATGTTTGACAGATGAGCTCTTACAGTGATAGAGTATCCTTTTTTCTGAGCGTAACCTTTGACACTCTTTTGACATGAAGACTTTGATGCTGCTTGCCGTTGGATAGTGGTGACCAAGGAGTTTTTGTCTGTATGGAACATACACCTAACCGGGAAACAGAGCATAGGGGACATACTTGGGGGGGGGGGGGTAGGGGGGTTACATGTAGGATACTGGGGGTAGCAGAGGTTGCTTGGATGGGAAGTCTGAGGGTGACCCTTGTAAAGGGAGAATATGTGTGGAGTGGAGCAAGCAGAAGTATGTTCTTTGAAGAGTAGGTTTTTCAGGTCCTCCTTGAAGTATATAATATGGAGGAAACCAGTCTTATCAGCGTTTCTCACTAGTTCCAGAGACAAGGGCATAGCAGAAAAGGCCTCTTCCCCAGTTTTCCCTCTTTCAATTGTTGATAATTTGGCTTCTGGTGTTGCGTTGATCTGCAGAAATTATAAGTTTGACGCAAGGTACTGTCATGTTTTTGTTGTGACTGCTTTGTAGGTGATGCAGGCTCTCTTGAATATGTGTGCTCAAAGGGCAAACCAATTCAAGCACCTTGAGGATGGGGGTGATGTGATCATATTTCCTTAGTCCTATGATGAGGCATGCTGTATCGTGTTTGACATGTTTCAGAGGGACTTCTGTGAGTAAGGCTTTGCCACTGTGCAAGTTGACAAAGGTTTCTACATGTTTTCAAAGTTCAGGCCAGGGACGAAGGCCTTGACTTCTCAGAGGAGTGTGAGCTGTTACATGTTGGAGCTGTGTATTTTGAATGAGAGTTCAGAGTCCATGGTAGCGCTGAGCGATTTTACTCTGGGTGAGAGTTGTGGCATGTCCTTCAATCAAATTTGGACTTGGGCATGCTTGTTTTTTTCTTCTTTTTAACAAAATATGCTAATACATTTGTACATGTTCCTCACAAATCGCAGGTTAAGAGCCTGTATGCTGGATGTTAAGTTTCTCCAATGTGTGCAGTTGGGTCAGGATGTTAGGTGTTTTGCATTTTGCTAGCACTATATTCCATATCTTGTGCCACCTTCAAAAAATAAAATGTTCTGTCTACAGTGATGTCCTGCCTGCATCTCTGGCCTATTTAGCTGAGGTTGCCAACTCTAGCCTCTGAAGCCAAGCAGTCTGAACATTTGATTTCCTTCTTGACCTGCCACCCATGACTCTATCAGGGGTTTTGTAATAGAATGGTTAGAGAGTAAATGGGTGAACCATGCCATTGTTGGTACCCGCTTTGAGATGTGTTCTCTGCACATCCTTGCAAGTCGCTGTGTGCATTTAGAAGCAAATCATGGCTTATCTGCAGTGAAATTACCTGATTACCAGAGCAAGCACTTAATTGCATTTAGCACTGTTCCATGCTCCACTGTGAAAGCTGTGCATCTATGATATACCTTGTCTGAAAGCACTGGAGCCGGAACAGTAAAAATAAACCGAGGATAAAAAGTCCACCTGCTCGAAAAGCCTTTGCACTTAAGGTTTTAACAGGTATTTTTCCACAGAGAATATAAACATTTCCATTTGTTAATTGACAGAAACTGTCAAATTGATCTTTAAACTTCTTTATTCTAGTTATTATTTTCTATGCAAAGAGTTTTACATTTAATATTTTGCCTGATCTTGTCTTCAGAGAAGGGGAGACATGAGACATATGTTTCTGGAGGCTAAGAGAAACTAGGTCTGAAGAAATCAGTATGTGCCAGGCTTCAATGAGTTAGTCTTTCATTGCACAAGCAGCATCTGAGTTCTGCTGGCTCAGAGCTTCCATAGTTTCTCCGACTATGGCCATGATGGGGCTGGCAAAATTCCCTTCTTTTCTTGAATTTACCACCTGTTCAATACTTCTCCCCAAAAGCGTCATTGGTGTCTTGCTGCCCATAAAAGCGAAATATGGTTATTCTCCTGGGTGTAAAAGGGTTCAGAATGTGCCTCTTCGCAGAATGTCTGCTGTGGCATGTCTTTTCTATTTGAAACTTCCTCACTTTATCGGCTCAGTCCTGTGGAACACTTCCTTTCACAGTAGTGCCATATAATAACATTAAAGTTCACTCATTGCATTTTGATAGGTGCCTGCTGTTTCCCCCACCTTCCTTTTGAGCGTCTTATTACTTTGATTTTGATAGCTCTCTGTCCTATCTTTAGATCCACAATGTTATTTTGTACCATGCTATAATTTCTTTTCATTCCACTTTGGCCTGATGGAGCATTCCAATTCAGCACATGGAGTCACTTGTTGCGATTAATCGGGTGGTCAGACTCAACTCAGGTAGTTGTTTCTCGCAAGAGTCCAACAGTAGACTACCGCCAGGAATAAAGTGAAAAAGCTGTGCTCTGATGCAAAATTGACCTCTTATAGGGCTGATGACACTCCTACATACATAATTCCTACAGTAAGGATTGGATAGCATTCTCCATTCACCTCCCCCCAAGACTTCCACTGGTTGCTGATGGGGCCAGAAGTTGGGAGGTATAGATTGTGGAAGCTGAAGGAGGAGGAAGAATACATCATGCCTTTTGGTGTTCTGAAAATCTAACAACATCGCAGCTATGCTAATTTTTCAGATAACTACATACATCTATATATTTTGTTATTCTACATTTTATGACGATTTGGAAAATACTACTTTTATTTCGGCATGCTCTTCCTGGTCAGAGACAGTTTATCGCGCTTTGTTACAACTCTGACGCTACATACTTCCAAAATTAATTTCACGGTCTACCACTTAATCAAGTTCCCAGTATAGATTCTAATGAACAAATCAAATTTAGGGCACAAGGTTCACTGATTTTCTTGTACAGATTATTTTTGGTAAAATATTGGTTCTGATGATACATGGATCATTTTATGTGTTTTGGGATTCAAACATTGGATTTAGACATGAAAATCTAATGTGAACACCAAACATGAGGTTATAATGTTTGAGAGTGTTTAGAGTCTAACTAATTAAAACTATGAATTTATATCAAACTGTTTTGAATCTGACTTTTGAATAACCCGAGCACACCGATATCCTGGCATTTGAGTTTTTATATTTAATTTTGGTTTATGTAGAACATTCCTCTTCTCAGTTTTGCAGCAGATAAGGAGAAATGAGTTGAATTTTTACTAAACGTAGTACATTTTTAAATCTGCACAGAATGTTTTTTAATGGCTAACATGGTAGGAATTTGCACGGTTTTCCTATATCTGTGACTGTTAAAATGTTAATCCCCTGGGGAATCTTTCTTTTCTTACCCAGCTACCCTTACATTACAGGGGTTAATTTATGTAAACACTATTAATGAGTCATCCACTCACTTAAGCAAAAAAAAACAACATGGGAAGCATTTTTGCTTGTGCCTTAATGTGGGCCATTACCCGACAGGTATTGCCTGCCCACGGTGGAGTTTATTGCTATTAGCACCTGCGCATGCTTCCCGGTGCTAATGTTTAAGTTTAGAAAAGGCACTGCGGCCATTCCTCAACTTAAAAAATAATTCAAAACAGTCCATTCTCCTTTGCCATGGCGAGCATTGCTGCAGAAGGGGAAGGGTGGGATTGTAATAGTTTGTGCAGTCAGTAAGTGATGAGGCAGCCTCAGGCAAGTGGTGCTAGGGTTAGGTTAGAGGGAAAGTAGGCGAGGGAGGTGAACATGTTGAATGAGGGTAAGAGGTCACTGGGCAGCAAGTGTTTGCCTGCACAGGAGGTAAGATGGAGGTTGCCCGCCTTCTACGAGGCTCGGAACGTGGGCAATAACATTAGGTATAGCCACCTTCCGAGCTTTCCGATTGGCTGGGACACCCCATGACACACTTAACTGGGTGCTTAATATTTGTTGTGCTGGTTTCTCCTTGATTAGCAGTAGTTGAGATAAAATACTGCCCATAAGTCACAGGTTTATTGCCTTCTTTGTTCTGTTCCCAAGTGGATTAAATAAACTAATGAAACATGCCGCCACTGAGAGATACACATTTTCAGGGTGCTCTTCTCAAAGACTCCTTATTAAATAATTATTAATTTCTTTGGTCACCATAGCTTGTATAATAGGGACAGTTTTGAATCCAGCGGGATAACGGCGATTGTTTAGGCAGCCCAAGAGGAAGGGAGTAGTCGCACAATAGTTAGGCCTGCAAAACAGCAAAAGGGGGGAAGTGAAAGCTTGCAAAGGAACATAGTGAACAACTTAAGTCCACCATTAAACCACATGGTTAAGAGGAGAAAGGGGGGAAGTGGTAATATTGAAGGGAAGTGAATAAGACAGTGTGGACAATGGGCAGTGAAAAACAGAGGCATAACCTGGAGTCGGCTGTGTTTTACACAGTAGGTGGCCATCCAAGGAGTACAGTTTTGACATGATGGGAAGAGCCTCGTCAACCAGAAGTCTGGCCAGAGCACGATAGGAATATAGAGATATTATTAGACATTACCTTTTGGAATGAGTGAGTGAATTGAAGAGTGGTAAATAAAAACAAAACGGTGCAAGGTTTGAATAGGATGGTGGGCATTAAGGGGGAAGCTTATTGAAAAGTTATTCAAATTGTCTTTTAGTGAATAGAAGAGCTGCTAAAAGGACAGGGGAATGTCCTGCTGTTATATAAATGATGGTGAAATGCTTTTATTATGCGACTTCGAAGAGGTATCTAATATGTTTGTGCTCACAAACCTTTATGTATTAGTAACTGTGATAGGAGATTGGTGAGCTTTCCAGAGATTCCTGGTAAAATAGACAGTGGTTTTAATTACCCATGATTGAAACTGACACCCCACGAAACCCAGTCACCCCACTCCCTAACCTCACAAGCTTAACTTCCTTTAAAAAAAGAAAAATAAATCACCCTGACTTTCTCCTCTTTCACAATAATCTTGGTTTGCTTATCTATTTATAGATGCATGTCATCTGACCGTGTAATAGCCGGTCTGTTTTCTTTTGTTGAACTATCTTCATCGTCTATAATGTTAGCTTTTGCAGTCTCAATCAGTGTCACATGTCATTGCTTTCCAGCTGGCGTTGTATGTACTTTCATTCCTGGAACCCAAGGACCTGCTGCAGGCAGCACAGACGTGTCGCTACTGGAGAATTCTAGCGGAAGATAACCTCCTCTGGAGAGAGAAATGCAAGGAGGATGGTGAGGCCTCTTAAGCTGGTCTTGGTTGGCGCAATCGCCAGTGTGTCCGTACACTAGTTCCTTATTGTGATTGCAATGAATGCTCCTTAAGAACGTTAAGCCACCGTTCGTGGCAATTTCACCATGTGAACATCTTTTCTCATGTGGACAGTGCACATACGATCCCATTTGGTTAAACTGCGTGCATTTTAGACCGCAATGATATGAATTGGCATGATTAGCGCATGATTATCTTTTGCTCATAAATAGAACTGTCAGTGTTGCAAGAAAGAAGGCATTGTAAACTATATCTGCAGTACATTTTTTGTTAGCAATGGTCTTTTTCTTTGCTTTTGGGTTAATAATGGTATGAAAGATGAATTGGCACTTTTTTCCTTGTATTAGGTATCGATGAACCCTTGCATATAAAAAGAAGAAAAGTGATTAAGCCTGGTTTCACGCACAGTCCCTGGAAGTGTGCGTACATCCGACAGCACCGGATTGATACCAACTGGCGGCGAGGAGAGCTCAAGTCTCCCAAGGTACTTTGTTCTAAAATGCATTGTAACGAGTAAACCCAGATTAACAGTCACGCCACTTTTTATTGTAGATAAGCTGCAGTAAGTTGAAATGTTCAAAGAAAAATTGACGCCGCTAGTGTTCAGAGACTTTCCTGAGACATGGCTCATTGTCTATCTTGAGCTCCTCTGCTTTTTGAGTGATTTGTTGCTGTGGAAAAGCCTTGCATCATAACCTATTCAGTGCAGTTAGATTGTTACTATACCTGTGTAGGAGAATTGACTGGGATTGCAGCAGTATATGTTTTTTATGCTCTTAAAACAAAGAGCCTGCTTCCAGGACATGCAATTTTCATAGGTAGTGGAACTGATGCAAAGAGAACTAATGATTTGCTCGTGATCACTGAACTTATTCACGTATGGAAGCGTCGATTTGAAGCTCAGGTTACCCCTTTCTAAAGTTGGCACTCTAGCCACGTGACCACATTTTAGTTTTGGCTATTAGATGGCGCTTCGGCACCACCTATAAGCCTAAACTATTGCATTAGAGTACAGCTAGGGAGAAATGACGTATGAGGTTGGATACAAAGCGTGTATTATTGGGCTACCCACTCGCATGATTTCTCAAGGCCATGTTAATTCCTATGGCCATTCCCACCCACTTCCTTCCCCTCCCTGCCCAAAACACATCCTCCTGGGATCTCTTTGAGCTAGGTTTTTCAAGCCTTACGATATAACTTTGAACTTGAAGTGCCTGCTAGTGTCTTTTAAAGCAGTCTTCTGATAATGACTTAATTGAAGCTGTAAAGGTGCTACTGGTGCAGTAAAAATGTCTTAACCAGATCTGTCTTCATAGTTAATATATTTATGTAGCTGAATTGTTTAATTCTGGCATTATGCATCCGACTTGTATAAAAAGCTGATTGTTGGGAAGTATAGTCCCAATTCTGAGAAAGGCCCAGTTGAACAAATGTAGTTCAGATGTTGAAATAACTATGCTTCTAAAATAGTTCAGTTTACATGTTATGGTTTGTACTTTTTGTGCCCCTCCTTGGAATTGTCTATTTCATAAGGGACAGCTTTTCACTTCCAGTGTTTGTGATGTGTTTTTTGTAATCCCGCCAGGTACTCAAGGGGCATGACGATCATGTGATAACGTGCCTACAGTTCTGTGGAAACCGAATAGTTAGTGGTTCTGATGACAACACGTTAAAAGTTTGGTCAGCAATTACAGGCAAGGTAAGCCGGCTCTTAGTCTTGGAATTCTGTCCTTTTCAATTAACACTTTTTAACCTTAGACGATTGCTATTTAAAATGCAAGGTAGTTCTACATCGACTGAGTTCTGCAAGCTTGGCATGACTTTTTTTTCAAGTTGGAAAAGGAGATACAGTTTGTATGCAAAATGATGGGAAATCTGCATTTCCGACTTCACTACACAATAGTCTTGTACCCTTGTCACTGCAAAGGAAGGTTTGACATTGTTAATCGCGTTTCAAAATTAGAAACTTTCTTACCCATCGGTCTGTGATCATGATGTCAGCCGTTGTTAACATGTGCTCACCTGACGTGCAAACCCTTTATCATACCTGTCTGTCAAGCCACTTGGCTATTTGCTCCACCTTGACCCATGTGGAAGTGTTCATATCTTAAATCCTGGCGTACCTCCTGTCCATACAAATACAGATTTGCTCATTCAGGACTGCAACAGTGTGGTCTGTCATTTGTTTTACCCCTAGAGCGGGTGTGGTTTCTGGTCAAAATGATCCCTCTGTCTGCATGAATAAAAGTGCTGTGGTGTGAGTGAGGGAAAAGGCGATAATGTGTGGTATTCTTTCTGGAGCATTGGTTAACCGTGGTATATGTTGATGCTTTTATCCTCCTGTATGTTCCAATCTAGTGTGCCCGAAAGATTTCTTCTTGGTTGCATTTCTCATTTGGGAGGCGCCACTGCATTTCGCAAAGTGCATTCAGCAAAGTACAAACAAAACATGTTTTAGCAAATGCTTCTTTGAGCAATTCCTGGGCCTTTCCTTAGCAGCAGAGTGTCCTAGCTGTACCCAAGGAAAAGACTATGCTCCACGCTCCTTGTCGGAGCTCCAGTTGCACAGAGCACCTCCCATGCTATAAAAAGTAGGCGGCATAAGAAATGGCTGACAATCTATCTGCTGCTAGATTAGATTCTAGTATTACAACAGTTGAAGCAGCAGTGCATAAAATCTAATTCATATGTTCCTTGTGCTCCCATAAATCAAGAATATATAGTAGATGTGGTTGTAGTTGAAAACGATTGTCCCCTCTGGAATCAATATTGCCTTCCCACAGGTCAATCACTTCCAGCCAGTGTCATTTATAATGAAGAGTCCTTCGTGGTCCATCCGTTCACGCTATTTATACATCCTAAGTGTTTATACACCACCGCAGTTGATGTCTCTCGCACGTGCCTTTGTGTACTTGGATATGAAGCTGTTAGAGGTTTCATCATCGGCCCTGAACCTGCTCCACAGGACGTAGGTTGTGGCTAGGAAACAGATTCTAAATAGTAAGTAGAAAGCTAAGTGTAGACAGCAGGGCAGCAAACCCTGTAATGCACTCTGCAAAGGAACAGGCCATGCTTACGAGAAAAGACCTCCACCGTGAATGAGTCCATACGCTCCACCGTTAATGACTTGTATGCATTACCACTGCTGTCTTCTAATGAAAGCTCTCTTCCCCCTGTGTTGAAAGGGGATGAATATAGTTGGACAGGTAGAGCCAAGTACTGTTATAGTTTTAGAATTATTAGCGTTGTGCTCATTTCTTTTTTTTTTTTTTAAGCTCTTTATGGTGATATCTTTTCTCTTGGTTTGCAATAATATAAGTTAAGAAAAAACATGACGCTAAGTTGCGTGCTGTCGGACTTGGGAGAAGCCCAAGCACTGACTCATAACCAGGGTTCGAAATTGAGGGGAGCTGGGAGCTATTTAGCTCCTGCTTCTAGCATAGTAAAGCCTGGTTAGCTTGAAACCAACTGCGACTAGAAGCTACTTTTGGCTCCTAGCGCCAACTGGTGCCTTCCAAACATGCAAATGTGACATTAACTTTGAGTACTTGAGAATGTTAATAAAGAAGAATTAGAGCACATCTAATGCCCATTTAAATACATGAGCTGGCAGGCTGGAGCATCTCTGTACTCCAAATGTGCAAGAGGCTGGGCATATGTTTGGTTAAGAGTCTTTCATACTGTGCGCATCATCATATATGATCACTGTGCGTGCAAGTGCTGCCATCATATGCCAAATGGAGCCTCGGACCCTATACAGCCATAATATGCCTGGTAGTGTAATCGTAAAAAAGATTTTACATTGCAGGTGCTGCCATCATATAGCAGAGATTCAAAGTTCACAACAATTCCATAATGTGTGCTCATTTCTGGCAATGCTACATTCAATTGGTATATTAATGAGGCCCCCACTTTTTTAAATGTATTTTTTTGGATGCGACCCCTGTCATATGCCTGATTTTACGGTTTGATGCAGTATCTTTGTTTGTGCTATAGAAAGGTATTTACAACTGTAAATGTATTGCTCGTGATGCGACCATGGATTTATATTCAATTGACTAGGTTGTAGGAAACACTTAAAACTTCAAAGCAGCACCTATGTAGGTCTTAAGGGGTTTAGGATTTAGAAATTTGAATATCATTTTGGCTAATGTCGCAAAATATATATATATTTTGTTTGTGGGCTTCACTTTCTAACATTGATTACGCTTGGATCATGGGAATGTTTAGGTAAAAACTATGCTTTTAACAAAGTCCTTCTGTTATTATTTTCCTTTGGGCCGTCTCTGCTCTAATTTCCTAGCACTCCGAAGCACCAGCTTACGTATAAGCTAACCTACGCCCCCTTTTGTAGAACTGAGTTGTAAGAGGTTGCCAAAATGGCAGTAATTGCGCTATGTCAGCTGCACCTCACACATCCTCGTGCAAGGCCGAAGTACAAAAATGCCTGCATTAGCAAAATGTATTGCCAGGTTGAAGACTCCTGCTTTATGAACAGCGCTGCAGTTGGCTGCCATCACCACAACCCTATTCAACTGCTTCCCATGTGCCACTCTTGTGCAGGCACATCACCCACACACATTGGTGCAAAGAACAAGAGTGGCACATGGGCAGAAGTTGAATAGGGTGGTGGTGCAGGCAGCCAACTGCAGCGATGTGCATAAAGCAGGCGTCTTCATTATGGCAGCACATGCAATGTAAAATCGTTTTTTATGGTTACACTACCAGGCATATCATGGCTGTAATGGATCATTTGAGGTTCCATATGACATATGATGGCAGCCCCTGCGCGCACATTCATATATGATGATGCGCTCAGTATGAAAGACTCTTAACCAAACATATGCCCAGCCTCTTGCACATTTGGAGTACAGAGGTGCTCCAGCTTGCGCAGAGAGACCTCGCATGGCAAAACATGCAGCAACTGTGAACCCGCCTTCGTGAGACAGTTTGAAGGACCACCTTCATGGATTCTGCAGTATTCTGAGATCCAGGATAAAGAGCACGTTTTGGTGAATGTCTGCGCTGTTGACTGTTGCCATTGGCAGCCTTCACATTCCTTGCGCAAAGCGTGTAGCACAATAGAGCTTTTTTAAATTTTGCGGGGGAACCATTCATATAGCCATCCTAGTTAGAGGGCTCATTAAGATAAGTGTACCTCATAAGGGGCCAGAGGTACCCACCGTCCATGCTGATTGAAGGGTTGTAGGATTAGGCAGCGTACCTCAGTGGCAGGTATTCACACCCAGATACTTGTTTTCACTGTCATATTGTTTCCCTTCAACTGCTTGCAAGTACATTACCCTCTCTAGACCAAGGCGCGTTACACCCTGCTAACCGAACACTCAGAGGAATCCTCCCTCCACTTTTCATCTTCATTGCTCTGCTCCTCCCATCACACCCTCTTTAAAGAACCTTCTCCACAGATTCAGTAGCATTTTGCAGCCCAAGTCATGGAGCTGCCTCAACTTCAGGTGAGGGACAATCTTTTTGGACCCATGGCAGAATGTGCAGGGTGTGAGTGGTTCAAAGCATTTTTAGGTCTTTTGGAGACAGCAGAGTAGATTTCTAGGACGACCACCAACCAGGGATTCCGGCCTCTGCCTCAATCACCTGATGAGCACCTTGAAAATGTCAATCTTTGCATGGTGATCATAAAACTTGTCCCATATAGGGCGAGGTCTAAGATGTCTCTCAACCTGCTCCCAGCATACCAAGAAAGGAAAAATGTGGGCCGCAGTTTTACATTTCCTTGAACTCTTTCTCTCAAACAAAAATGAATTGCCTTCTACAAACCCCAGCTCTGCCCTCAGAATAATAAATGGAAGGCCCTAGGTGACCCCACTCCACTTAACCTGCATCCCCTGATCCTGAAACGGACTGCATACCCTCACAAACTAACACTTGATACAAGACATAGTCAGCCCAGGGTATACCTAGGCAGGCTCGCAACAATTGGAAACAAAAAGGGGTAACCTGAAAATGGTCCGTAGCTCGGGTAAATGAAGTAATAACCTCTAAAGCATGACTTCCAAATTCTCCCAACACAAAGGTAACTTCCAATCAATATTCTCATCCTCTGTCATGTTTGTATCTTACACCAGATCTCCAATCTTGAAATGAACCTTGGACCTTGTGAAAGCACATGCAGCACACGTGCCAAATGGAAAAGGTCCTGTTAGGGGTTCCATGTGGGTCATACTAATTGTTGTGATTTGTGCAGAAGTCTTCAAATAACTGGAATTTACCAACACATCAGATATCTCTGACTCTCCAGCAAAGGGAAGCAGGGTCACATCTGTTAATGAAACTTGCACTGGAGACAAATGTTTGATACTTTTGTGTCCTATCTATGTCGTTTTTGGACCGCGCCCGCACGCCCCACTAGGACGTAGTGGTATAAATGCCCCGCCTCCAAAGTGAGAACACCTTGTGTATTTTCTACTTGGTTAGGTTGTGCTGTTGCGGTTTTTCTCCTAATGTCGGGAAAAGCACTGTTCCGCCCGTGCGCTACATGCGGACTAAAGAAGGTCTACGAGGGGGACGGACATATGGACTGCATTTACTGTCTGCACCCTCATCACTCGGCTGACAAGTGCAACATATGTAAGGGCTTCTCCCAGAAGACTCTTAAGGATCGGAGTCGCAGACTTGTCGCATGATTGAACGATGCAGCAGGGGCATACCCGCCTTCGGAAGTGGGCTCCACACGCAACGCGGCGTCAAAATCTTCAGGGGCCCACGCCGCTCATAGTCATCGGAACCCCGGTAAAGAAATCGGGACTGGTGGACAAGGAATCGTCGGTAGGCCCTTCCAGGGACTCTTCTTCGAAGAAGGCCTTTTCGTCCTCATCTTCAGCGAGGAAAGACAAAGAAAAATCTAAATCCTCTTCGGGCGATCGTCATAGATCAACCTTGAGTCGAGAGACAGAGAAACGCAGGTCGAGTTCAGAAATGGCGGGAGCAACGCATAAGCCTGTGCGACCACCACCGTCGTCGATAGTTGGGCAGTCGTCAACTACTTCTCTGCCGCTGACGCAGTTGACATCAACCGTTCCTGGATTGCAGGCGACGACGACGGGGCAGACTATTGCTTCGTCGACAGATATCCCGCAAGAGGCCTGGCGTCCAGAGGTCTACGACCCAATTTTGCCGTCACACTTCTACAGCAGGAGACCTTGTCGGTGTTCTCGGGAGACGAGGGTGAAAGGTTAGCTGTCCCTGCAGACCTGGGGTTACAAGTTACCACACCTTTCTCCGGGAGCATTCCGGGTTCTGCCCCCCTGCTCAATCCGCAATCGTTTTTATCATTGGAGGTCTTGTCCACGCTGCAAACGCTGCTGAGGACACTGGATGACAGACTGCCTCGAACAACTCCGGCCAGGTCGGTCGTCGATGACCCTGGCCCGTCTCGCCGCCCTCCACCTTCAACCTCTGCGGCAGGGCCTCCGGAAGCAAATCTCTCGACCCCACGCCGCGAGGAAGGGGAACTGTTGGATTCGGAATCAGGCAGCAGATGGTCGTTGGTGGTCTCCCTTTCCCCCTCCAGGGATCCGACCTGGGAGTCCGATGCAGAATTGGAAACCCCGAGGAGCCCGGCTCAGCCGTCTCCCCCAGACGATATCGGGTCATTCCACAACATGATGGCCGGGGCTTGCATGGAATTTGGGCTGGCCCAAGAAGAAGAAAAGAACTGTTTTCTTTTCGACCACATGGGTAAAAGGAGAAGGTCGGTGTTTTCAGTGCCCATCCTGGATCATGTGTGGAAGGAAGGTCTTCAAACCATGCGTCACCCTTTCTCAGAGCCAGCGAAGAGGCCTGGCGTCCAGAGGTCTACGACCCAATTTTGCCGTCACACTTCTACAGCAGGAGGCCTTGTCGTTGTTCTCGGGAGACGAGGGCGAAGGGTCGCCTGGAGAAAAAATTCAAAGCCCCGGACTCTACTCCCAAGTGCCTTCCCTCACAACCAACACCTGACTCTGGTATCGGCGGAGGCGGCGAGAAAGGCAAGGGCTCAACAAAAGTGTACGAACCCTCCGGAAAGTGATGCTAGACGCCAGGATGCGTTCGGCAAAAAAGTCCTGTCGGTAGGTGCTACCACAGTGAAGACGGCCAATTCTCTCGCCATAGTTGCTAGATACGACAGGGAGATGTGGCATCGGTTGGCGCCCATACTCGAAGACCTTCTGGATGAACATCGAAAAGCAGCCATGTTGCTGGTCAGGGAAGGTGAGGAGGCTTCAAATCATGCCATTAACATCGCAGTAGACCTTGCAGAGTCGGGGTTTAAGCAGGTGAACAACGGCGTAGTTCTCAGACGACAGGCATGGCTAAAATGCACCAACTTCCGACCGGAGGTGCAGTACAAGGTACTGGATATGCCTTTTGAAAGAGACCTCCTCTTCGGCGAGAAGGTCGACGAAGCCCTGAAGGGCATGAAGGAGGACTCGGACACGGCGCGTTCATTGGTGGCCCTCCAGAGTGCTCAGAGTTTCTGGTCTTTTCGTCCCTTCAGAGGAGCATTGGGGAATTCCAGATTTTCATCGAGGGACCGACCCTTCGGTAGGCCAGCATATTCCTCTCAGGAATACAGGTGAGCTTCGCAAGCGGCTAAACGTCGCCGGGACTACCAGGCACCCAAGAAGAGAGCAGGTTAGTCGTCGACGAGGGATAAACAGAGTAAGGACCCGCAATGAAGGGCATCGGAACGTTCTGGGTGGCAGAGTATCATGTTACATCAACGAATGGGAGCTAATAACAGATCAATGGGTGTTGGACACTGTAAAATACGGACATTCCCTGCAATTCAAGAGCAACCCTCTGCATATTCCACCGGCGTGTGTAGCTCAATCCCATCTGAGAGTGTTGCTGGAGGAAGTAGCACTTATGCTACAAAAAAGGGCTATAGAACTGGTCCCGTCGTCACAAAGGGGTCAAGGGGTTTATTCCCGATACTTTGTGGTGAAAAAGCCAAATGGAAAGTGGCGTCCCATCCTAGACCTGCGCGAACTAAACAAGTCGCTGAAAAACATAAAGTTCAAGATGCTCACGCTCCAGGAGGTGATCAGGTCAGTTCAAAAAGGGGATTTTCTGGCGTCTCTGGACCTGCAGGACGCGTACTTCCACATACCGATGTGTCGGCGACACAAGAAGTACCTAAGGTTTGTGGTAGGGCGGACTCACTACCAGTTCACAGTTCTTCCCTTTGGACAGAAATCTTCCCCCAGAACGTTCACGAAATGCCTGGCTCCGGTGGCAGCCTGGCTGAGAAGGCAAGGCCACCATGTATACCCGTATCTCGACGACTGGTTGGTGAGGGGGGTCCTCCCCGGCGTCGACACACAGGAGTCTACAGGACACCATGAGCCTCTTGCAACGATTGGGGTTTGCGATAAACTTCGAAAAATCCTCGCTAACGCCGTCCAAAAGCTTGGTGTTTCTGCGTGCACGGTTCGAGACCCAGTTGGGGTTAGTCAGACCATCCCTCGACAGGATCACCAGACTCAGTCGATTGGCAAGTCAGTTGAAAATCAATTCCAGGCTGTCGGTGAGAAAATATACATCAATCCTGGGAGCTATGGCATCCTGCATTCCTCTGGTGCCCAACTGCCACCTTTTCATGAGGCCAGTGCAACAGTTTTTGGCAGATCGTTGGACGCAGGCTCAGGGCCTCTGGTCAGACAGGCTGACCGTCGACGACGACGAGCTCCTATCAACTCTTCGGCGGTGGAAGAGAGTTCAGAATATTTCCAGAATATTTCCAAAGGAGTACCCCTACAGGAGCCGGAGTTCCGGTTCACCGTGGTGACGGACTCGTCCCTAACTGGCTGGGGAGCGCACATGGGCACTCTGCAGACACAAGGCCGTTGGTCTCAGAAGGAATCTCTCCTGCACATCAACGTTCTGGAATTGAGAGCGGTCCGCTGGTCCCTGAGGGCGTTCCTGCCTCACATCAGGGGATCCACAGTGAGAGTTCTGACGGACAACACCACGGCAATGTTTTACTTAAGGAAGCAAGGCGGCACGCGATCCAGAACCCTCTCCATCGAGGGTCAGAAGGTGTGGCACTGGGCTCTAAAACACGATATATCCATCGTAGCTCATCACCTGCCAGGAGTGAGGAACGAGCAGGCGGACTCGCTCAGCAGAAATATGGACGAGATTCACAAGTGGGAAATAGACACTGATCAATTGTCGAAGGTCTTCGAGAAATGGGGGCGAACTCCGCTGGATCTCTTCGCCACGAAGGCGAACAAGAAGTGCGAGATGTACGCCAGCAGGTGGCCACAGGAAGATTCAGTGGGAGAAGCGTTTTCCTTTCCATGGACGGGCAAGTTCCTCTACGCCTTCCCTCTGTTCCCTCTGATACGGAGAACTCTGCAGGGGATATGCAGGTATAGGTGCCGAGTCATCTTGATAGCGCCGTGTTGGCAGAGGCAACCATGGTTTTCCGACCTGCTTCATCTGTCAGCGGATCGCCCGATAACGTTCCCGAAGGTGCCCAACCTCTTGTCCCGGGACAAAGGAACGGTGTGGAATCGCAACCCGAGCAGCCTCAACCTCACAGCTTGGCTCCTGACTTTTCAGAATTTGGTGCCTTGAACATTTCCTCGGACTGTCGGAAGATATTACAGGCTGCACGGGCCCCGTCCACCAACAAGTCCTACAGGTGTAAGTAGAGGAGATTCTGTACGTGGTGCCAAGGACAGGCAGGAGTGGAACCTCTGAGGGTTACTCCGGAACAGCTTCTCCCGTATCTACTACATTTGGCGAAGAGTGGTTTGTCTTTTTCATCACTAAAGGTTCACCTGGCGGCCATCTCTATGTTCACAAGAGGGAGGAAATCAACGCCCTTGTTTAGTGACAGGTTAGTGAAACACTTCATGAGAGGTTTATTCCGGACGTTTCCCCCGGTTAAGTGGTTTCCACCGACGTGGAGCCTTAACATGGTACTTGCAGGGTTAATGAAACCACCCTTTGAGCCAATGGCCACGTCGTCGAAGTTTTTATCATGGAAAGTGGCTTTTCTAATAGCCATAACATCGGCTAGACGGATCTCAGAGTTACAGGCATTGGTCATAGACCCTCCATATCTCAGATTTTTCAAAGACAAAGTGATCTTGTCAACGAGTCCTCGTTTCATCCCGAAAGTTCCTACGACTTATCATAAACATTCATCCATTGTCCTGCCCACCTTCTTCGCGACTCCCTCATCGGCTGCGGAAAAGGTCTTGCATACCCTGGATGTCAAGAGAGCTCTAAAAACATTTCCCTTCATCGAACTCAACAACTTCGATCTACGCAGCAACTCTTCGTTGCATATGGGCCTTCGGCAAAGGGGAAGGCAATTTCAAAACAAGGACTGGCCTGATGGGTCTTGTCGACGATTGCCTTCTATCACTCAAAAGTGGGAAAACCGCTTCAAGGATGTCCGAGAGCTCACTCGACCAGGGCGACTTCGACGGCGTTGTGGGCGGGGGTTCCACTGACAGACATTTGCAGGGCGGCAGCATGGTCAGTGCCCCATACATTCACCCGCCATTACTGCCTCGAACGACAGCATGCGGGCGAGATATAAATGGGACGAGCAGTCTTGAGACATCTTTTTCAATAAGGTAAGCCCTTTCTCTTCGAGAAGGGTCTATGCTGGTTTGGATATGTATTTGTATATATATATATGTACAAATATACGCATGGTGGTAAACGTGTGTTTTATGTATGCTTTTTTGGCTTATATAAATGTTACTCGGTGCAGTACTGTGGCATGTTGTTAGTTTCGAATCTTATGTGATCATGATTCGCCTTTTGCAGAATGGGGTGGGTGCTGGATTGTATTTACACCTCCTCCATTGTTTCAAGTTCACTGCTGTGCATTCTATTCTAAGCATGTGAATCCATGTAAGATCCAAGGCTAGAGAAGGGAATAGTTACTTACCTGTAACTCCATTTCTCCAGCGTTGGTATCTTTCATGGATTCACATGCGTCCTCCGGCCTCACCAAAATGCAATCATCTTGTAGTTTTTGTTTCACCCCGTTCCACTTTGGAGGAGTCGAATTATGAAGGGAGCCGCGGGGGCGGGGCATTTATACAACTACGTCCTAGTGGGGCGTGCGTGCGCGGCCCAAAAATGATGTAGATAGGACACAAAAGTGTTGAACGTTTTCCTACAGGAAAAGGCTTTATAAGCTTACCGAGGGTTCCCAGTCTGTCGACGGGGAATATTCTAAGCATGTGAATCCATGAAAGATACCAATGCTGGAGAAATGAAGTTACAGGTAAGAACCTATTCCCTTGGTCATTTGACGGTAAAGAATCTTAATGGGCATATTTTGCATGTTCGTTGAATGATTTAACCCACGTCTTAGGCAGTACTCTAGAGAAGATTTTGAAGTGAGAGTATTTTTAGTCTCTATTTAAGTTCAGAGTACAATTAATTTTTAGGGAGTGAAAATGTCTATTTACCAAATGGAGTATTTTAAAGCAAGTGAAAATGGGTTTTAACTGTAAAATAAAAATGTTTAGTAATGCGAATTAATAAATATTTCTTTCCAACAAGTTACCTCTTCAGAACAGGCAGTTATAATAGAGTTTCTTCCTGTGGCCGTAGCTGTACTACTATTCCAAACGGAACCATGGATCTGTGTGGATGAAAGCAGGAAAACAGGCTCCTTTGCATCTGTTTTCCCTTTTTTGTTGGGAGTATTTTGACTCCCTGTTTTAAATTTTTGGGAGCATTTGCCAATTTTTATGGAGTACAAGTGGCTGATACATCCCTTATCTGTTGGGCTGTTATCCAAATCGCTGCATGTTTAGTATACCCTTGTAGTGTGCTGCTATTAGATTGCTTCTCGTAATTACCTAGTGTAAAAAACAAGAGGGTGTTTCACTGCCCAGACCCCAGGGAACCCTTGCTCAGGTGGCCAGGGCATGGTCATCGCCTTTGGATCCAGACCCTGGTGGTGGACACGTGCGGGAGGATCACATGGGTGAGGGGTCCTCAGGGAGTGGGGGGACACCTAATGGCGAGATGCAGTATGTCCCCCTTTCCAACACCTCCATCCAATCCTATTTTATGGGCTATTCCAACTTCCCAGATTCCCCCCTTCACCTCCCCATTTCCTACACAAAGACTGAGCCGAGGAAGAGGATGTCTAAGACTGAAAGGATTACGACCCATGCAATACATTGGATATGTCGCACTAACGAGATCAGGCAGGGTCAGGCACTTGACTTTAATTATGCACACCTAATACCTATTAACTCTCACCACATGGTTAAAAGGTGGAACATTGAGACACACTTAAAGCAAGGCAGTGCACGAGAAGGAGCAGTCCCTCCAGGGCTATGGCAAACCAGGCATAGGAGAGAGACAAACTGAGGGGTTAATCTGAAGGGGAAGGAAGCCAGAGACCCCCCAACCCCCAGCACCCTACCACGATGAAAGATCCTTATTTCTTGAAAGGCCGCGAGGATTGTGCATGACTGCTCAGCTGGAAGGGAGAAAGAGTCTTCCGAGTGCTACAAGGTTACCAGACACCTTCCTGGGTGAACTGCAGAGTTGGGGAGATGCAGAAGCTGCAGTGGTAACATCCTTGACTCCTACATCAAAGGCGCAAAAGACGGAAAGCATCTTAACACGACCAGTTGGTTGAGGGAAGCAAAGAAAACCTGCCATGTGTTCAATTGAAATGCTTCCAACAATTTTCGAGGGATGAAGGTTGCGTGAGCTCCAATAAGCTGCGGCTGAAAATGAATCCATTGTTAAGAACTGTAAATACAAAATACAAATTAGCACAGTGGTCCGATGAAGTGAGATTGCCCAATCAAAAGTCTCTGTGAAATGTTTTAAAGCTGTAGATGCAGCGGGAAGTGAGAGAGGAGCATTAAGTGAAAAGCTCACCAACTGTTGATCTTTGTTTTGTTGAATTTGGCAAGAGAACGAAAGGAGAGTTTGAACCTGACTGAGGGAGACCCGTGTGAAAAGTAAAAGAAGGGTCCAAGCCTGACTGAGGTAGGCCTGTGTGAAAAGTAAAAAGTGTCCAAGCCTGACTGAGGGAGACCTGTGTGAAAAGCAAAAGATGGGTCCGAGCCCGACCAACATAGATCCATGAGAGAAAGTAAAAGAAGGGTCCAAGCCCGACTGAGGGCGACCGTTTTGAAAAGCAAGTCATACATAACAAGTACATTTTCCAAAAGACATTGGAACTGAAGGAAAATATGTAAAGTGGAAGGAAAGAAAGAAAGGAGGGTCGAAGTGGTCAGGTGGAGGTGAGAGCGAAGGTCCTCCCAGTTGGGAAAGTCTTCGACAGCGAAATCAAAATACAAAAGAAGGTTTGACCCCCGACTGAGGGGAACCCATAGTATGGAATGTGAAGAAAGCTTGGGGAAGAGAATCAGACCAAGGAGAAAAGGTTTGAGCCCGATTGAGGGGAACCTGTAGTGAACTGTGGTCAAATACTATACTTGGAAACTGTTTTGCTGAAACTGTGTAGAAGCTTGGAGGATGACCTGGACTTGGGTGAGAGGAACCCGAGAGGTAAACCTGTGAACTTGTGACTCAGACTTGAAAGGCCAAGAAGGCTCTGCAAGGCAGAGCCAGCCGCCTGTGTTTGCAAGCCAAAATGTGTTCATCCATCAAGTGTTCCACCTAACCCTGAGCTGTACAACGTGGGGGCGAGAATTAATACTGACTTGTATTGCCATTCTGACATTTTGTTTCACCACTGATATTTCCTTTTGTACATACATATCCCTATGTCACATTAGAGTGAGGGCAGGCCTTAGGTTTTTGTTAGTACAGGCCTTTATTGTTTAGGACTGTTGCTCTATTATGTGATGAATAAGGGTTTTGCAACTCTGGTGACAGTGTCTACTTGTGATACCATGCTTCCCTTACACTAGGATGGTAACTAGTATAATGCAGCAGTGTTTCTGTCTGTATTTTCTAAAACAAGTGCATGTCCAACTACCTTCTAAATGTCCAATTCTTCTCTGCTTACAGATTATGATTACTGAATATTAGGGCTGATCGTGTTAGGACGTTCAAAGAAAACATTGAAAGATATTATGTGAGTCCCACCTCTTTAATTTTTAGGACTTGACCCCTGATGTGATGTCTTGAGGCTAACCTATTGAAAGACTCTGGTTACATTCAAAGTAGATGCTTGAAGTGCTCATTGCTGATATTTTCGTTAGAAATTCTTCTTAGACTGGAAAGTTAAGAGAAAAGCTGTGGCTTAAATGAGGTGTAAAATGTGTGAGAACTGGCACTAAGGATGTAGAAAAGAACTCTGATTTACCATGTCAAAATCACAAAGATGAAACACAGACAGACAGCAGCAAAGGCATAGTTTATTTATTTATTACATTTGTTACACACCCAGACCCTGAGGTATCATGGCGAGGTTACAGACAGCTTAGTGAAATATTAGGTACAAAGAATACAGAAATATACAATGTCATAGTAATATGTACAGCAGGTTTACATTGTTACAGAATTATGGTCATCATTAGTAACAATGGAGTATTTACAATGTTGCAGAGATGCAGAGAGCTTTGGCATAGGAAGAAAGTGTCATTATTTCCACGTTATGGGGCATACAATTTCATTGGTATTGGTTGAATAATCAGGTTTTTAGAAGGTTTTTTGAAAGTAGTGAGTGAATCTTCTTTTTTAATGCTGAGCGAGAGGGAATTTCAATGTTTGAGGTCTAGGCATTGGAAGCTGCTACTCCCAGCTTTGGATTTGTTAAAGCGGGGTGTTTCCATTAGCAATTGGTTGTTGGATCTGAGCATTCTGGCATATTCTTTTTTTGCAATGCCATTGTTAAGGTAGATGGGTGCGTTATTGTAATAGCATTTGAATGCGATGCATAAAGCTTTGGAGATGTTTTCAGTTTAACCCTCCAACTGAATGGCAGCATTCTTGGTGTCCTATGCAGCTGAGAAACCTGACTGATAGGTTTTCAGCTGGGAATGAGACGAAAACCGCTGGTTCAAGGGAAGCATTCACATCCTCTAGGCTCTTTCCTGGGAAAGCGGGATCCTGTAGTGGGTCACAGAGGTCATTCGGGGGCTGCTAGGGGTATCAACCACTACCCCTGGCAACTCCACTGGTACTGCCCTTGAAACCCCTGGCTCAGGGGTCACAGAGGCATTGCTAAACCTAAAGTAAAGAACCCTTTTTACTTTATGCAGTTCCCACACATTGATCCTCTCATATCTCCTTACCATCTTCCAAATTACATCCGAAGGGGCAGGTGAGGGGCAAAGATGAAAGAACTCCTCTTGCAACCCTCACTTTACCAGTAGAACGTTAGAGAAAGCAGGCAGAATCAGCATGGCTTAAGCATTGCATAACGTAGGACTGCATGCCTGTGGAGCCAAGGACCTTGAGAACATGGAAAGAATGAGTAATTGGGATAGGCGGGCCTGCATGTGAATTGGTGGGAATTGTCTGAAGACGCCATCTGCACATGTGAGGCTGTACCATACAAATAAGTCCAGGTTTGCGACTGGGGAGTGGAGGTCCTATGGTTATCGGGCTGGTGGATGGATGAGTTGGGGCTTTAACATTTGGGCTTAGCAGATGATGGCATGAACTGGGAATAGGGCGCCACACATTACATATGGTGACCCCTCAATGCATGTAACCATTTAACTGGCATTACTGAAACATATACAGCTGTGCTTGGCAATAGTTGCCGATGACAGAACATGTGAGGCATTCCCTTTACTTGATTGCATTACTGGGGCATATTTACCTGTGCCATGCATGTGATGGCTGCCTCTGGATACGTGAGGCATTATGTGCATTGGATGTCATTGTTGTGCCATTTAAGACTATGCTTTGCATATGTCAGCCACTGGACGTGTGAGCCTTTTGATGGCATTACTATTCATTGGAGGCTGTGCTTGGCATAAGTTGGCATCAACTATACATGTGAGGCATTAACTGCCACTGGTGAGCTTTATTGAATTAGTTGAAGCTACCCTTGACATCTGGAGCTAGTAACTGGGCATATATCTGCACATTACATATAGTGTTTGCCCTATATCACTTTGTGTCTAAGATGTTAAAGTGGTGTTACTGGGGTGTTTGATGCTGTGCATGTCCTATAATGTCACCAACAGCGCATTATATGTAACGACAATAACATGTGTATGAAGCATTGTATGGTTGGATTATAGAATCTGATATTGCACTTAGCATATGATGGCTGTACCTGCACATGTTGGTCTACACCCTTTCTGTAGCAACTTTTCCACGCATACAAGGTCTTGGTTAGAATTACTAGGGTATTCATGGCAGCCGTTGGCGTTTTGGCGTTTAATGGCAGCATTTGCGGCATTAACTGTACGTGATTGTCAATACTGGTGCATTTGAAACTACACTTGGCATATAATGGCTGCATGTGCATGTGTGAGGCTGTACTGTACACGTGGTGACTATAACTTGCATATGAGGCATGTGATGGCATTACAAGGGCATTTTATGAAGGCATCTTCCGAACGTGTGAGGCTGCATGTTACATCTAGTAACTAGTACGATTCGTATGCGGTATTAACTGTTAATGGTATTTCGGAGGCATGTGAAACTGCTTTTGGCATACGATTACGCTTTTGTTTAATACCTTGCATAGTGTTCCTGTACCTTGCATGTGAGGCATAAGATGACAGGAGAATGTTTGGCAGTTGTGGCAGCACTTCGAATGTTGTGATGGTTTTAGCATGTCATTCTGTTACACCATAACTGCCAAGAAGATGGCAGTACTTGGCCATGCGTGGCTGTACTGATGTTTAACGGCAGTGCCCGTGGTCTGTGGGTGTTCCCCTACCATGTCACAAACCCATCAATGGAATATCAAGGTAGCCCCCTATTTAGTACAGGGATGGAAAACTAAAATAATCTTGTCTGCTCTGTTATTTTATTAATTGTAAACTTATTTCGGATTTCTTACTCAAACAAGTTGACCCTGGTATACTTGGCAAAGGGAACTAGAAATACATTTCAAAACTAATTAATGAAAGGCAAGATTAGTAATTGTTTGAGCAATTGGAATGTAATAAATAAAGGGACAGAGTCATCACAATAGGAAGTGACAGTCATGAGAGATAATTAATGCAAAAAATATTTTTTGTAAGCAAACAAATATCCACAGTAACTCGAGTTTTATCACATACGCATTGGAAGAAAAGAATGTGTGAAAAGAGAAGGAGTAAAGATCTGTTTCTGTAATTGATCCATTGTGCTTATGTTAGCTCAACCTATATTTTGCCCACAATTCAACAACTGAAATGATCAGAATCGAAAAGCAACCATAGGAATCTAGGTTATTGTGTGGTAGTCAAAAAGGTGTAGATGTGTGGTTTCTTAATTATTAATGGCTGTTCTTTACAGCTTGGGAATGTATACATGGCACCGTTGTGTTTGTAAGTTTAGAAAAGAAAATTATGATTGGTTTTTAATGCATAGGGCACACCGTCATGAACTTATGATCCCTCTACCTAATAACTTCTTGCCAGAATTTATCAACCTACACCATCTTCCCCTTCATGTTTATTCCTCCCCACCAATCCATGTCCTGATCCTCTTCCATCTGCGCATCCAATTCGCCCCGGATGTTTAAAACTCTTTCTGAAAGCAATGGTCTCGCCTTTCTCCATGTGTCCAGTCCTCTTGAAAGATGTCTTAATCCCAAGCCACAGAATTGGCATCCCTGTGGTCCTAGTGATCATCCAGGTTTCCCACCTGGTGTGTAAGCCCACTACAGATAGATGCCACTGTGGCTTCAAAGGGAGTTACTTGGCCACATGGTACAACAGCCCTGAATTGGGTACATTAAAAAAAGATTGAACCATTCAGACAAGTTAATTTTAAACTTTTTGCTCTCCAGCTGTAAAAATGGGTGAGTCTTCTAGAAGGATTTAAGAAACTACTGTTCAGGCAACTTCTCCACCCCCTTCCATAAAGCTTCCTCTACATTCTTTCAAGCACAAAAGTATTTAAGCACTTCATGCCCTGAGGAGAAGTGGCATACCACCACACCCAGCTCGATGGCATTCTTTAGCCATTGTTTCCCATGGAAGAAACTCGCCATTACTTTCGGTGCAGTTGTGTTGACTGGCTGAACTGAAGTAGTTGCCCTCTAGCAAGAGGTTTTTGTTTCCTGAGCACACCCAAAAGCACATGCTGAAGAGTTTTGTTACCACTTTCAAATTGACCTGTGATGGGACGGAGGACACCAGTCCTTTGATACCACGCAAGAATAAGTTGCCACTCTTCCCTCCACCCACTACGTTAATCTCTGATGAAACCCCCAGGGTTTCTTGCTAATCTTCTCTCTTTCGTTTGTTTCGTTCTCAACAATTTTCCAATGGGAAAATGCCTCGAAATGAAAATCTGTTCAACCAGAATATGGTCTCCATTGGCAAACATCTCTATAAGTTCAAGGTACAAGGTACTGTACAAAGTACCTTGCTAAATGGATATCTGCTTCAGTTTTCCTAAAACATAAACGGCAGTGACCCACGGCTAATGGTTTCTAAAAAGGGGGATCCAAGATAAAGGATAAACCTTGGCTCTTTTTATTTCTGCACGCGGGTCTCTCTCTCGCCTCTCTTGTTTGACCGTGCTGAGTGAGCGTGGTTTCTGATGGCACCTTCTTTTTTACTCCACAGTGCTTACGGACGTTAGTGGGTCATACGGGTGGTGTGTGGTCATCCCAGATGAGAGACAACATCATAATCAGTGGCTCCACGGATCGCACACTTAAAGTATGGCATGCGGAGACTGGAGAATGTATACACACGTTATACGGGCATACCTCCACAGTTCGCTGTATGCACCTCCACGAAAAAAGGTAAGTGTTTGAAAAGCTGCCAAGTATTTTAGGTAATCATTTATTTTAAAAATCTACACCCCAAGAGCTTTTTCACAACAACTGTTACTGGATTATTTGATAGGTTGCTTTCGATATACGTGTGTTTTCTTGAAATCGGTAAAAAAACGTTTCTTTTTTTGCATATGGCAGCATGCTGGTCGTTTCTTTTTCAAAGGGGAACAACTTTGAAACACATATTTTGCAAATAATCCATCACATTTGTAGAATAATGTACCTCGTCATTTTAACTAGTATTCTTTTAAATTATTATTGATTTAATGAATGTAACTTGTATAACACACTTCAAACCGGAGACTAGTGTCTGCCTTTCAAGCAAAACAAGGCAGAGCAACGCAGGTTTGCATCAAACGCCTTGCCCCTGAGCTATCCTCCCAGGCCAATATATCAGAGAACCTTAGAGATCAGACATCACAGCAGTGGTTGTCAGCCATCTGGCTCCTGAAGACCAAATGAGCGCAACTCACTGCATTATGTATGCTACAGTGCCTTTGTAGGTTTTTAGCCATTACCGTGCTGCTGATTAGGCCGGCTCTCGCCGGATCAGAGATCCGGCACCAGATGTCCAGCTGGATCTCGGGATCCGACTAGAGTCAGCACTGTGGTGAAAATAAAATAAAAGTGCCCACCAGCAAACTGTAACTTCTTCTGGTGACCCTGTGCAAGGGGTCACAAGAGGAAGTTACAGTCCTCAGCCACAATTATTTGTGCAATGTTTGTCGAATACATGGGCCCGGAGTATTTATTTACGCAATGTTTATCGGATACAGGTATCTGACAAACATTGCATGTATAAATAGATACCCCTATTAACATTGGAACTATCCCACACGATGCAGCCACCCAACTGCTTTCAGAGGGGAGCTGTAGGAGCTGTGCAGTGTGGGGTTCAAGTAAAAGAAAACGTTGCTTATGATGAACAAAAATCATCCTGTTTCAATAGTACCCGAGGGGGAGTTTATTTTTTATAAAATGGGATGCAAAGTGTGCATTTTAAAGAATATTTACTCGGCAACACTAGTCAAAACTATAATCTGCATAGTGAAGTAACTCATCACCAGTTCCATGGAAGTGGTTTAAAGTGAAATTGATATATAGTTAGGGAAAGAAGCAGCATGAAACAAATAGCACAGTTTTAAACTATTATTTTGGACATTTCCTTTGATCGAAGGTCAACTGCCAGCCCTATGCCCCCCTAAACCCTTCCTCTTCGGGGCACCACCCCCACCCTGACCCTTGTAGGATCTCCCAACAACATTTTTCCATTTCTACCACTGGCCGTTACAAATACATTTTGGGTGGTGTGTAAAGCAGAAGCGAATAGCAGTGCCCGGGGATGCAGTCCCTCTTCTCTTTCCCCATCACAGTCTTAGTAACGTTTTGTCGCCCACTATGCACATTCTTCAGGGTTGCCTGATTGTGTGTAAAACAACAATGCACTGATTTCTGCACAGAAGGATCTAATACAATGATGTGACACCCTGCAAGTCTCATTTACAGTACTATAAATTGAGTTAACCCAAGCCTTCTGCCCCTTTCTACTGACCAATCTCCCTCCCCTCGCTATTTCCTCCTCTCGTCAGTGTAGAAAGCAGAAGAGGTGTTGCCAGAAGGTTTGGGGTGTGGATGCGGAATGGAATCCTTGAAAGTATGACCTTACAAAAGCTAGAAGAAACATTTACCCATCTGAAAAATGTAGTTGCAACAGACTTGAAAATGGGTATTAAACTGCAATAAGTGGTGCAATAAAGTTTGTATTGAAAAATTAAAATCTCACCAAAGAGATTTGGCAATGTTGATTTAATTCAACACAGCTGGGAGCAGTGGACAATTATTCAAGCCGCTAGCCTATAGGGTGGTACTGTGGAAATGTGTTTTGGGATCACAGCTCACCTACAATTCCTTGTTTGCTTTTCAGAGTTGTCAGTGGGTCAAGAGATGCCACGCTTCGTGTTTGGGACATTGAAACAGGCCAGTGCTTGCACGTTCTGATGGGTCACGTAGCAGCAGTGCGGTGCGTTCAGTATGACGGCAGGAGAGTGGTCAGTGGTGCTTATGATTTCATGGTCAAAGTTTGGGACCCAGAGACAGAGACCTGTTTACATACACTGCAAGGCCATACCAACAGAGTGTATTCTTTACAGGTAAGCCATTGCTTTATTTCTTGTCTCATGTACTGGTCATTGGCACTCATTCAAGTTTACACCACTTGTAAGTAAAATGTATCCTCTGTATTTTTGGAGTGATTGATTCCTGAAAGTAGGACAAAACATTTCCAGTATTGTTCTGCTAGTTTCGTAAGGGCACTATGGAAGATACTTTTTTGAAGTTATTTATCAACCGATCCTGCTTGCACTATCCCAGTCCTCCCTCACGTCCTTCCAATATTCTATAGTGGCAGGGAGTAGGTACCTAGTTTTGACGCAGGCCGCAAACTTCAACTGTGTGCAACTATGCTCTTCTCCTGAAGGCACCTTAAAGTCAGACTAGGTGGTTACGGTCTGCTTGAGCGTATTAGTATCTTTGTTGAAGGTGAGAGTGGGCGCTACATTAGTGGAAAGCACCTGTTTCTGATAGGCCTGTTCTAGACAAAGGCTCCCCCGAAAGTTATGGTGGTGGTGATTCAGTATATTAGACCCTTCGAGGACTGGTCCGTGCTATTTCTGGTGATTAAAAAATGTGCCTTTGTTCAGTTATGCTGTGAATAGCAATAGTGCGTGTACGTTTCATGTGTAAATTCAGAAGGTATAAATGAGAAGACCCCACACTAACTGTTGTGTAAATATTTCATTTTGGATGATAGACTAGTCCAGAAAATGGTCGCAAATATGTATGCTTCCATTTCGGTTTTGGACATCTATTTAGCAGGTAGTGGTGCCTCACTTCCATGGTACAGCATTCGATGTATCCACAGGAAAACAAGAGCAGAGCTCCACATGCCACAGAGGGATTGCCTCTTTTGTGATGGAGAAAAGGGTGCTTCCTCCTGGTCCTCTGCACTTCGGATTTGTATGATTGGCCTCAGTCTCTGAGCCGCATACAGGAACTTTTTCCAAAACTGACAAATAGAGACAGGCTTCACAGTGCCTGCAGGCCATCTGCAGCAAATGCAGAATCATTCAGAGTTTCTTACTGTACGCATGGATAACCAGCATCTATCTTCCAGGGCATATGTTTGTGCCAGCCATTTCAATATAGCCTGGGGAGAGCCTACGTTCAAGTCAGTATGTAAATGTCAGATAAACCCGCTTCTGCTCCAAACACACAACCTAAAAATCACATCGAATTACAAAGCTGCTTCTTTGAATATCATTGGTAGCAGCACCTTCATCAATTCAGGTCATCCCCTGCAAGCGTAGAGCACTGACTTGAGCGCATGTCTAAACGCCTGTCAACACGCAATCTAATGACCATTGCAGTATTGTGCGTTTAGTTGAAAGAAATCCATGGCTGGCCGATGAAGATGTTCAAATTGAAAATGTAGTCCACCAAAATTGTTCTGCGTGTGCCCTTGAACCAGATGGGTGATATTTCAGCATTTGTAGCTTAATTTCTGAAAAGTAAATGGGACCCCCACTGTATGGAATACTGGAGAATATGGAAGCTTCAATGCTGTCAATAGCGCACAGATTTTACTAACCACCCGTCCATGTGAATAACAACTCGGCAAATATGCGGCTCCCTCAGTGTTTGTTTGCATCAAGCCCTTTTGTTTTAATAAGTGAAGACAAATGCTAGGCATATTTTGTTTGTTTTACCAACATGAATATTTGTGTGCACCAGGTATATTTTCCGCGGCTGCTTTTC
Source organism: Ambystoma mexicanum (assembly GCF_040938575.1). NCBI lineage: Eukaryota > Metazoa > Chordata > Amphibia > Caudata > Ambystomatidae > Ambystoma > Ambystoma mexicanum. Next base: position 759,877,145 of record NC_090937.1, on the reverse strand, counting down.
CTGCTGGGCAGCGATATGCCCTGCGGTTATAATGACAAACTGAAATCTTTTTTAATGATGAGCTGTAACACCACAGGGCGCTCATTAGCAGCATATCTACTGCAGAAATACCAAAATGGTTATTCTGGATTGTACTCTGCCTGCAAAAAAATAGGTTGACTGATGGTTGTGCCTTTTGTGTTGAGCCTCCTTCACTCTGACAGGTGTACAGCTCTTGATAATCTCATGGTAGTCAGTAAAATTCAGGAATTTAATCGGAGGAAGGGTGGAATCCAAGTAGTAGGCTCGAGCAGCAGTTAGTTTTTTGGCTGAGTGGTGTATGAAGTGAGGGGTGGATTTTCCTGATACTGTGATGGTTGATGAGTGACCATAATGGATTGGTTGGAGTCGAAGGTCACTGTCAAAGAGGACTCCAAGGTTGCAAGCTTTGTGTGGTAGAGTGGGAATGTCTGGGGAGGAAAAAGATGGGAGAGTGTGATTAGCATTACATTAGAGACAGAGAGTAATACGACCTCCGCAAACTTGATAGATTTGCCTCTGATCAGGGACCCCTTAGCTTGATGTTTTCCAAGCATATACTGACCTTGAACATCCAGGGTTGCCACTTAGAGTAATGATGTAAAACAAAAGTGGTGCTGAGTGGAATGTTTGGAGTCAATCCTAACCTCTGGCATTGCTCTCAGCAACCCTCCAGGACATCGTTCTTCAGCCTGCCAAGCCTTTACAGAAGGGGAAAGTGCAAATCCGATGTGGTACCACACCAAAAGGGACAGTCCAGCCCGAACGCTAGGTCACCTTCCTTCTGCATGAGACCACACGCATTCCCAGACATGTTTCGGCCTTTATTGGTCGTACTAAGAGTAATCAAGCTTTCATCTAGGACGTTAATGGTGAAGGGTATGCACCTGACATGCCTTTGTAGCCATTAAGATGTAGAAGACCTCACTGTCCATCAGGGGTAGGCTGCTAAGTGAGCTATCATTCAGGAACTCGAGCGGAAGTGCATTACTTTAAGCACGGGGCCATGAGGGCATTGCATCAAGATGCAAATTAGGCATTCTGAGGGTTAACTGCTGCTTTTCTACGTATTAACCTCAGATTGGATTATTTAGCACCAGCCAGCATTCCTAAATGTGCTCCTGTTTCATTAGACTGAGTAGCAAAAGTGTGTGTTATATTAAATATGCGTTTGTGTAGTGCCTTTTTAAAAATACTCTCTCCCTCAGGACTGTCCAAGTGGTTTTGCTTTTGAGAACATGAATGGGTGCTAATGATTGTTCCATATTTGTAGGATTCAATCCTGCCCCAAGATCTCTCATCTATGCGTACATTTTGTCAATGATATTTCTTATTTCAAATATGTAAAGATTAGCTAAACTTCAGTAAACATACATTGCACATGTACTTTACCTCGTCAGGAAGGTGGCCTTTAATCTTGACTGCATATTATTTTTCTGTAGTTTGATGGTATCCATGTCGTGAGTGGGTCCCTTGACACTTCTATTCGAGTTTGGGACGTGGAGACGGGGAATTGCATTCACACGTTGACAGGACACCAGTCGTTAACGAGTGGCATGGAACTCAAGGACAACATCCTCGTTTCTGGCAACGCTGATTCCACTGTCAAGATCTGGGACATTAAAACGGGACAGTGTTTACAGACGTTGCAAGGTAATGATGAACATGGGCGCAAAGCTTCAAGCATGTTTGATGCAAACTGATTTACGGTCACTATTTCTACACGAACAACATTTGTCAATCAAACAATTAAGCAACTAGAATTTTATTTGAATAGGCTGGAGGCAGTAATGTAAGGCAATAATCTTCATTTTTGGGATTTCTTGAAGGTTATAGGTTGGGTGCCTGTTAAATAGGGATTTAGTTTTTATTTCGGTACTTATTTATGTATTGCATTTGTTATCATTGCGTTACTATCTAGATCTGGCACTGGCTAATATTCACAATCCTGTCAATATGTGACACATGCCAATATTCACAATTCTATACAAATGTGGCACTTGCTAACATTCACAATCCAATCTAGATGCGACGCTGGCTAGTGCTCACCATTCTAACTAAATGTGGTACTTGCTGTCATTCACAATTCTGTCTGGGTCCAGCGCAGGCTAATGTTCACAGTTCTGTCTAAATGTGGTACTTGCTAACATTCACAATTCTATCGAAGTGTGGCACTTGCTATCATTCACAATCCTATCTAGATGCGACGCAGGTTAATGTTCACAATTCTAACTAAATGTGGCCTTTGCTATCATTCACAATCCTATCTAGATGCGGCACAGGCTAATGTTCACAAAGGATGCGTCAAAAGCAAAACACGCTACCCTTGCCCTAACAAAATTCAAAATCAAGATTACGTTCCAGTAGTCTTTAAATGTTGGACCTTATTAAGCAACTGTCACAAAATTGCAGCACATTTGTATAGTTCATTGTTGCAAACGCCTACATGTACATGACGTAGTAAAGTATATTGCTAACATATTATTTTTTGTGATCTTCCCTAGGACCCAACAAGCATCAAAGCGCTGTGACCTGTTTACAATTTAACAAGAACTTTGTAATCACCAGCTCGGATGATGGAACTGTAAAACTTTGGGACTTAAAAACTGGTGAATTTATCAGAAACCTTGTCACCTTGGAGAGCGGGGGCAGTGGGGGAGTGGTGTGGCGGATACGAGCATCCAACACAAAGCTTGTGTGCGCAGTGGGAAGCAGGAATGGGACAGAGGAGACAAAGCTGCTGGTACTGGACTTTGATGTTGATATGAAGTGAAGGACAAATGGGGGACGTTGTCAAAATGTTTGACTGTTCAACTGCTCACTCCAGCCCCTCTCCCACACCCACCATCCCTCCACCGAAATCCCTTGGCCATGGTGGTGCAGACTGCTGGCTTGGGACAACAGATCGTGAGACCTACAAATTGGGAAGGATAAGACCGAGGTGACAAGCGGTAACTGTTTGTAAGACACTTGTGCGGTCATTCTTATGAAAGGCTTCTACTTTCAAACTTAGGGATGGCAGTCTTTGCAAAATCAACAAAAAATGGGACTCTTGAAAATCAAGCTAGGTGCAATTCTTTTTTCATTTCCCCTACAGCAAATTGGACTGCGCAACCGTTGAAACGCATTTACAAGTCTTGTAACTATCACTCCACCGAGATGTAGCAACTACTGGTTAATTTTTCAAACTAGAGTGTCTGCATCAAAATAACACGCCATTTCCCCTATCTGAAAAAGCTAAAAACCATTACTGTGAAATGTTCTTTGTACAGTTTTAACCACAGGGAAACCTTTTTAAAAAAACTAAACATATTTTCTTTCATTTTTTTTGTCAACCATTGCCAATGTCAGGCGATCACAGTATTAGCCTCTGTTATTCTGTTTACTGTTGCTCCCATCGACACTATTCAGTGTGAATGTTACTCTGATGTGGCAAGCTGTCTTGAGTTCTTAGATGGATTTAATTCTCGATGCCGGTGCTAGAAGTAGGTCTTCATAAACGGGATTGCTGTCCCACCCGCTGTACTGTATTTCCAGTGGCCAAAACATATTTATGCTGCTAAATGAAAGAGGAAATAACATTTTTTTTGTTTTTTACTGCTGTGACGTTTTAGTCCCAGACTGAATTCCAAATTTGCTCTAGTTTGGTAACAGAAAAATAAAATTAAAAAAAAGACTTTTGCCACAGAAACTTGATCTTACAGTGCCTCTAAGAGGCTTCATAGTATGTGAGTTTCGGGCAATTAGGGGCGTTTGCCTGCAAGTAAAGAATGGAGAGTGTAAAGCTTATTTTCTTGCTTCTGGGCAAAATTTAAACACATTCCTTGGAACAAAGCTGTTGCAGCCTGTTCTGTGGAGAGACTTTTCTTTTTCTTTGTTAGGGCTGTGGTGAATGGAATGGACATGCATAAAACAACTGAAAACATGCTGGAAAAAAATCAAAAATGCAAAACTAAGGAAAATACAGTTGCTGATCAGTCTTGGTATATTACAGTATTCATGGCGGCAAGTGCATCTGTTACAGTTTTGTTGCTGCAGTGAAGCGGGCCTGGTCGGATGTCGCACACAGAAACAAAACATGAAAAACAACACAGTACATCATAACATGGGTTTGTTCACCAAGAGCCACAACTCAAGCTGAACTGTGAAAGTGGTTTAACACTGTATCCTAGGCAATCTTTTGTTTTATTCCTTTATGCCTCTTTTTTGTTTTTATTAATTTATAGTCTGGTTTGAAACAATCAGATTGCAGTTGGTTAATTTTACAGTTACGTAACAACCTGACATGATGGAGGAACACATTGTTTAAAGGGATTGTCTATGGTTTGATTCACTTAGAAATTTTATTTTCTTATAACTTAAGTGCAATAAAATGTGTTTTTTCATGTTAGCATGTCGTTTTCCTTACTGCATGGGTGTTCTCTGTTCTCTCAAAATGCACAAATCCCAATTGATGAGGCATCTGTTGACATAATAAATAGTTCTCCTGTGCAGAGAAGTAGTAGACGATTTTCTCGTATCTGTCCATCGTCTTTCCCGGACTGTATGCGAGAGGCATTTTCATTTTCTTGCCGTGTCCTTCATGGCTTTACCAATGAGGCAATATTGTAGTTATAAAGGCCACACAATGCTAGACCCTACAGGACGTCTGAGCTTTTTCATAATTTAGATCTACACAGCGCTACACAGCACAGCAGGCAAACCTCCAAGCAGGCTGAATCAATAACACCAGCATGGGTCTGAAACCACCTTGTTTATCTTAAGTGGATGTTGTACAAGCAGTACTTTTGCTTACCACTATAGCCTTCCTCTTTCTCCCCGGGAGTGCGAGGTGCAATTCATACACACTAAGGAGAGAACGTACTACTTATTACATTTTGTCACCTTGGCTGCAGTCATCTGTGAAAGCTTTCAACATAGCAATGTGGGATTATATGAGGCAGCCTGTTCTGGGCATTTTGTGAACTAGTGCCGCCGTTTGGTTTCTTTTCGTGGAATGATATTGTTGTGTCCACCACAATGGCAGCGGCAATCGAAATGTTCCTGTTTTCTCCAGGCCGGTCTACTTTTCTTTTTTTAAAAAAAAAAAAAAATTCAGTCCTCCCCTCCTAGCATCTGCTCGGAACACTCTGTATTGGCCACCAGCATATGCTTTCATTACTTTCTTTTGTTCTGCATTTTAAAGCTTTGATTGAAGTGTGCATTTATTTCCTTGAAAGATGCTGAAGTATTTAAAAGCATTTCGGCCTGAATTGATGCAAACACTGTTATGATGTGCTAACGATATTTGTAATACAACACTGCACATGAAGTAAGGAACACTAGAGAAAATGGGACAGCTTGACTGCAAATCCACAGAGAAATTAAATGCATGAACTTTCTCAGCAATAACCGCATTGACCCCACTAGAGGACCTATGACGACCGATATCAAGATACCTCATTAGATACTTGCCATCCTCACAAGCACACCAACCTCTCGTATCAAACAAACCACTCTGCACATGGAAGTACTGAGAGAAGAAATACCTACCTTCAGGGACGCTCATTTAGGCCTATATCTCAGCAAATGTTTAGAATTCAACAAGCAGCCAATAGAAAAATACCCAGGAACCCATCACTCCTCGAAACACCACAGGTCACACATTCCATCACAAAACATCAATTACTAACTCCCACTGGAGCCAAGAAGACAACATCAACCCTAAGATGAACTTGATAAGGCTATTCAAAGAGGATAATCACACATTTCAGGAAACAAACATCTGAACTAGACCAACAAAAAACCTTGAAAAACGTATGAGACATAGGAACAGTAATGCACATATCATCACCTGATACCGCATTATCGACAGCCAAGCAATAACAAAACATTCCACAGACCTATGCAACCTTGCAGGGAATGCAAACAGATCTACTTTTCACAGAAACATGACTTCGAGACAATTACTCAGTGGTTATACGCAATGCCACCCCTCAGACTACAAAATTAAAATGACCAACAGAAATGGTAAGACTGGAGGAGGAATCGAACACAGAGACTCAATTGACATTAAATGATCAGCCTCTGAACATATTCTGGATTTTTAATCAGTCCTACTCTGCTCCACCTCGGATACATCACACTGAACTTCCTTTTTATCTACAGTAACTTTCATGCAACATCTCGTTCCTAGAGAACCTGGCAGATGCAATTTCTAACTTCTCAGTATACTGCTAGTACTTAATCCTACTGGGAGATTTCGGTCTTTGGCTGAAACAATGAACACCATATAAGTGATCCTAGGCACCAGTACCATCGAGCAATGAGTAGGAGGATCCACACGCAGCTGGAAACACCTTGGATGGAGTTTTCCTTAATGAAAATATGGCATCCGCTGTTCATACCCTGCTAAGAGTATGAAGGCTCCCCCAATGTTGATCATATGCTGGCAGGACATCAACCTGGCGATGGTCCTTGGCAAAAAAAAATTCCAAACCCCAGCCACCCCCTGCTTTCACTCTAGAAAAACTGCTAACTCTTGACATTCTGACCCCAAAGGAACCCTCTCAGATACTCAGAAAATAATCATGCTTCCCAGCATCCACAAATCCATAACCAAACACATACTCCCCATTGCCCCCCGTAATCTAATCCCTCAATTCATCTGTAGAAAAAGGTGTGATCGCTTGAGCCTTCTAAATTGCTTTTTTTCTGACCTCTGTTAGAAAGACAGTTATCCCGGATGACTTCATAAGATACCCTCTATCTCCAACACAGCCTTCACATCTTTAAAAAAAAACATTGAAAAAGCCATATATCGGCAATTCTGGGATCATGTGGAAACCAACAACCTCCTACACAAATCGTAATATCGATTCAGAATGATGAAGGGATCGGTATGTACCCTCTCTTCCATTTTGGACACTTCATATACACTGCTAACATGAACACGCCAAGTGCATGTCTCCTCCTGGATATCTATGCATTATTCAACACCATCCATCACAAACTTCTACTAAAAGATTTATGGAAATCAGATTTGAAGGAACTGAACTACACTGCTCATGGACAGGACAAAGAACACAGACAAACGCATCCACTTTTAGGTCATGCCTCCGCAACATCTTCTGTGGGCCACACCAAAGATTCAGCCTCTCATACCTTCTCGTGAAGGTCTAAATGATCCCCCTCTTGAAACCTAGTAACAAACAGACTTCACATACTTAGACTATGCAAACAGTAGCCAAATAATCTACACATTTTCATACAGCACAACCTCAAACAAATCGGAATCTTGCACCAGTTTTGCCCAAGTAGACTCCTGGATGCAAACAAACCAAAACAGAAATGTTGATTTACTGAGCCACAACTGACCTGATATCATTTCTCAGGCCTGGAGAAATGGGAACTTGCCCACAACTATCTGCAATGATCAAACACCCAGTTGTTTTTATGGAGAGTGCTCTCACAACTCAAGGTAAATGCCATTGTAAGGAGTTGTTTCTCGCCACTCTGATGCTGGCCTTCCCATACACAATTTTGGGAGTAATCCACTAGCACCATCCAGACTGGCCTATGCCTACAGCTTCTACAGGATCTCCCAGAATACGTATTAAGCAGACTATAAATAGCCCAAAATGCTGCAACTAAACACCACATAAGACTCCCAAGATTTGTATAAATAACCCCAGCTTTCTGAATGCTCTACTTGCTTCCAGGCAAATATAGAATACAGCTAAAACACTCTATCGCCATTGATGCCTTCTACCGAAAGGGCCCAGAATCCTGCACAGAAAAAATGTATCCATTACGAGACAACCAGAATGCTCCGATCTAGCAACACAACTTTGGTAGCAGTGTCAAGCTTTAACCTAAACGATCACAGAGCATCCGCCATTTAATTTCTGTTGGCCATGCTTTGGAACTCAAATCAGAGGCATCTCTGATTAGGGCAAGACCACCTAAGAAAAATCCATAAAAATTTTGCACTTCGAGGGGCGTGGCTTGGTGCGCCATTGGTAAGATGGCGACCTAGGAGCCTCCGGCGTCTAGAAGGCGGAGGAGGAAAAGTATCCTCTCAGAAACACTGATTCCTGAAACAAATGGTGGATTATCCCTCAGTGTGACCCCGGCTTCACCCCGCTGGGTTTGGCAGCCTTGGGGGTGCTGGCGGTCGCCTGCAGTGAGGGGTCCCAGAGGAGCTGCGTGGCGGGCCGCAAATGGCGACTACACACCAATTGGCAGACTGAGGTGCAGACATTGCGGGTATATGCGGCTCCGACTGAAGTCCCGTGTCTGAGCCGCTGCTGGTGAAGAGTAAGCCCCTGGAACTGAGGCACCTGTCAGAGGTGGCGTGACGAGTGCGGAACAAGCCCTGTGCCTGGAGGAGGAGCGAGCCTGGTCAAGCCTGCTGCGGTCTGCCAGAGGTGCTGGCGCTGGAGAGGTGAAGCACACGGCAGGGGCTGGCAACCGAGGGAGAGCAAGACCGGTGCCCGAGGCATGGCGGTCAGGAGAACTGTTGGGGGAGAGTGCATTGGGGTGTGCCTCCTCTGTCAGAGAGGAGCAGACTGCGGTGTGGAGTGTGTCCCCCCTCCCCGGTCCGGAGAAGCGACGCTGCGGGCTGGGTCCTGCTGGCCTGGCCAGATGCAGTCGGGCATCACGGGAGCTTAACAGCTCATTGTAAACACTAGGGAAGAATGGGATGGTGTTCTGGGGGCGAGAGGCGAGCAGGGGGGAATGGAAGTTCCCCTCCCCATAAGGTCTTCTCTGTGCTGTGCCTGAACACCTGAAGCAAGGAGAGAGGGGCACAGAACAGATGGAACAGCTGCCTTCCAGAGTCACCCTGCTGCCAAGCTACGGACCCACATCAAACCAGCAAAGGGGGACCTTTGGTTGGTTCAAACCTAAAGCACTAGAGACATGTGGCATAGAGAGGAGCCTGAAGGTGAGGAAGTGGCAGAGGTTCTGCTGGGCCACAGGGGTGTGAGTGGTGCCCCATAGGCTGCATCCTGGCTGCTGGAGTCTTTTCCTGTGCATGGACACCCCCAATGGCAGAATGCCATTGGCATTTTGAGCACAGCCAATCCCAGGAGGGCATTGGGCAGATAAAGGGTGCTCGGCACAGATCACCAGCAGAACTAGGTGGGTCGTTTTGAATGTAGGTAGGTGTCCTCTGAAGCGGGGCCCACCCTAGGGATCCTTGACCCCGCCTGAGAGAACCAGACCGAGAGGGTGTCCAGTTGTGGAGCCCCTCCTCCCCCATGCTGACAGCAATGGCCAGGACCCCGAAGAGTGGCAAACGGGGAGATCTCGACCATGCTGCAGGCAGCGGGCAGGTGCGAGTGCACAGAGGTAATGGCAGCCCAGGTTCACAATGTGGACCCCTTGCCCACCATGTTCACGCAGATCTGCAGGACTTGTTGGCCGAAATCCGCAAGGAGATACTTAAAAGCATGTAGGAACTCTCCTATAAAATCCTGGCACTGGATACAAGAGTAGCTGAAGCAGAACACAGGGTGTCGGAAGTGGAAGACACTCTGTGAGCAATCATACGTGGTGGAGGAATGCTCTAATCGCTTGGAGTCCTTGGAGGAGCGCTGCAAGGTCATGGAGGGGAAGCTGGCGGATGGTGAGAATAGATTCCGTATTCGCATTCAGGGTATCTCTACTACAATAAGGGATGAGGATTTGCCAGCCGTTGTAGCAGATTTATTTAGCTTCATCTTCAAAGCGCCAGGAGATCAGGATGTGGAGTTGGACAGGATGCACCGCACTAGATCTCACATCACTTCGACCCAGGAAAGGCCTGCGGACGTCCTGACCCGGGTCCATTTCTTTCAACTTAAGGAGCGCATAATGACGGCAGCTAGACCCACACCAACTATCACCTTTCGTTACATGACACTTTCCCTGTAGCAGGATGCAGCGGCAGCAACCCTAATGAAACGCAAGGCACTAATTCCACTGTCTGAATGGCTGCGCACGAAAGAGCTAACTTATCAGTGGGGGTTCCCCACTGCCTTGCACTTCACCCACCAGCGGAGGCGATGGCTGGTGCGCTCCTTAGCGGAGACGCAGGGCCTGCTGAACCCAGAGAGCCCGGGGAGGGGGGGGGGCACCAGGGGCATGAGGAGAGCCTGATGGAGAGGTGGAGCTGGAGTCCCTGCAGAAATGGCATAAGGTGGGCAGGAGGAGGCGTCAGAGGGGTCCAAACAGAAAGACCTGAGGGGACGGAGGCCATGGCTGTTCACATTCGAGGGACTGGGGAGGCTTGAAGGTCTGGGATGATCGTGGTAAGGCATGAGGTATGTCCCAACAATGGAAATGTAAGGGCATGCTGGGCTAAAGTGTTGGAGGTGGTGAGGGAGACTAAAGGAGGATGATGCCCTCTTCCGCCCTCTAAGTCGGCCCCTCGACATATCTATCCGATGATTGTTAGATGCTCAAGTTGGAGCTTGTTTGGGGATAGGGGGCAGGGGGGACCGTTGAATGTGAAAAAGTTGATCGTGAGGCAGTCACCAACATTATGGGGATGTGAGAGAGGTGGAACACGAGATGGGACAGCAAGATGGCATCTTAAAGTTAGGGGTATATGGGGGTCAATGTAACTGAACCAAATCGGAAGGAGAACACCATAACATTGGACACCTGGAATGTGTAGGGTCTGAATTCCCCAAATAAAAGAAAGTCAAGCCTGGGCGAACTAAGAGATATGTCAATGTCTATTGTGTTGTTGCAGGAGACTCACTTGTTGGCCCAAAACAAGGGGCGAATGAAAAATAGGGAATTCCCACACAAGTATTTTCACCTCGGGAGGAGAGAAAAAGAGCAGGGGGTGGCCATTCTCATAAGCGGGCAAATCCCAATTACAATAATTAAGGTTCTCCGAGATCCAAAGGGGAGATATCTGTGTTAAGGGTCCATTCTGGGATCGAGCATTCACCCTGGTATCCATGTATGCCCCAAACGTAAGGCAAGAGGACTTCTTGGAAGGCCTCATACCCAAAATGCTATAATTTAGAGAAGGGCAGATCCTACTGGGTGGCGACTTTAATCTGGTCACAAACCCTATGGAGGAAAAAACACTTCCACCCACTAAACGAGACTTCCAACATCATACAGCATTTTGCCTTTTCCTCTGGGAGGTGGGGCTGGTGGACGTATGGAGGTTGGCCCACGGGTATGACAAGGATTTCTCTTTCTACTCACATGTTTACGGGGCTACTCAAGATTTAACTTAATACTGATACCTAGTGCACTGTACCCGTGTGGCCGTGAGGTGAATATATGCACATTGTCTGACCACGCACCCGTATAAGTAACACTGGCAGTCACCAATAGACCGGCGATACCCAGGCGCCCATGGAAACTATATGACCCGGTGCTTGGGGATCCAATCTGATCGGGGAGATGGGGGAAGTAATCTCCAACTATTTCAAGGAGAATGAAGGGTCCGGCCCCCCGCTAGGTATTATATGGGATGCTATGAAAGCAGTGGTGAGGGGGGGAACTCAATAGTAGGACTGCAGCATACACGAGCGAAAGGAGACTGGTACGCGAGAGGCTGGAAAAGGAGGTTAGCCAAGCTGAACACTAGCATAAAAAGTCAGGGTCGCGCAAAGCATTGCAAGCAGTGAGGGTGGTGCAGAAACAGCTAGAAGCGCATCTGGCAGATAGAACGGCCCAAGCAATAATGGAAACCAAGCAATATTGCAATGCAAAGTGGATTCAGGCTAATCGGATGCTAGTGGCCAAATTTGCGTAATCTCCAAACCTGGAATTTGATCCAGGCCCTACGGGATGGGGAAGGGAAGCTACAGCGGGATGAAGCCATCAAACTGGGAATCCTGGAGACTCACTTTTCGGCAGTGTTTAAGGGGGAGCTCCCATTGGAGGAGGCCCAGGTCTGATATTTGGGGAGGCACTCCTGATTGAAACAGACGAATCAGGAAGGCCTTGAGGCACCAATTAAAGAGGGGTAAGTAGAGTGGGCTATAAAATCATTCAAGAACAAGGCCCCGGGCCCCTTTTATAAAAAAATTCAGAAGTATCTTGGTCCCCCCTCTGGTAAGGTTGTTTAACTCTTTCCTGACCTCTGGGAGAGTCACTCCGTCCATGGGCGCTTCAGCAACAGTCCTTCTGCCCAACCCGGGGAAGGACCTGACCATGTGTGATTCATATAAGCCCATTACGCTTACCAACATGCACTCCAAGCTATCTTCCAAAATACTGGCCCGCCGAATGATGGGGGTGCTGCCAGAGATTATAGATGGGGACCAGACAGGATTCATTTCAGGGCGGGCGCGCAGAACAATGTGAGATGCGCTTTGGGGCTGCTGGAGCTGGGCGTATGATCAGACCTAGATTTGGGCATAATCACCTTGGGCGCCCATAAGGCCTTTCATAGAGTAGTCTGGGGCTATCTGAAGAGGGTCTTAGGATGCTTTGGGTTCGGGCCAAATTTCACTAAATGGGTCATGTAAATATACCAGAATCAGTCCACACATCTGCAAATGAATGGGGGAGCATCGGGCAATCTAAACATGACTAGAGGTACAAGGCGGGGCTGCCCGCTCTCCCCGTTAATTTTTGCGATGCCCTGCTTACTCTGAGCCACACTTCTGCCTCCCTGGCAGCACTGCTCAGGGAATTGGATGAGTTTGGCTGGGCCTGTGGGTTCAGGGTGAACTACGATAAATCACATGGCCTGCATGTGTCCCTCAGGCCCAGAGACAGGGAACACATACGCACTCTCGTTCCCTTACAGTGGTCCTGGGAATCTATTCCATACCTGGGAGTCTGCATCCCAAGAAAACTGTGAGGTGTTTACAATCAACTTTCCTCCGCTGCTAGCGGAAATGATCAGAGATCTAGGGAGGTGGGGACAACAGGAGATATCCTGGTTTGGCTACATAACGGCAGTTAAAATTAACATAGTACTACTCTTGCTCTACGCAAGCTCCACTCTGGCGGTGAGATTCCCGGATTCAGACCTCTGCTGGCTGCAGGGGAAGATCCTAGGCTTCATCTGCAGGGAAAAAAGAGCTAGGTTATCCAAGAGGGTATTATTGAAGCCAGCAAGAGTGGGAGAATCGGGGGTCCCGGACGTGTTCCGTTATAATCTAGCTGCACAGGTCACCCATGCCTCTACTTGGAGTAAACCAATCTCACCACCAGAAAAGGCCCAGTCATGGGTTGCCTTACGTGGAGGCGAGGCACCGGGGACAGGAGGGGGGATTCACCTTGCTCGCGACAACTAAATGCACTCTGTACTACATATGAAGGGCGCTTCGCAGGTGGGGAATAGGCAGAGGACTGGGGCCCTTGACACCAGTGTGAAATAATCCAGGCTTTCACCCAGTGTGTGGAGGGGGGACTTCAGTAAATGGACGGAGAGAGGCCTGGAATGTATACACCAGTTGTTCAAAGACAACAAAACACTGTCATTTGAAGAATTTAAACTGACATTTAATATTCAAGAGCCAGAACGCTTCAGATACACCCAATTGAGGGGCTGCGCTTCTCAACCGCACACAAAGGAGGGAGCAGCGAGAGCCTTTTTGGCCCTGGCGTTGACACTACAGGACAACGCCGTGGAGGGGCAGGGAGGCATCTAGGTTGTATAAACTTCTGGACACATGTGATCTGGTAACGCGCCTGCCATATATGATCAAATGGGAAGAGGATCTGGGGGGGCCCCATAGAAGATGAGTGGTTGCGTATATGGGGACGTATGCTTAAATCTTCCCGGTGCATTATGGACAGGGAATGCTCTTAAACATTTTGCTATAGGTGGTATTTTACTCCTGAGAGACTTCACCACATGGACAAAAGCTACTCAGCCGCCTGCTGGCGGGGCAGTGGGTACACTATTCCATATGGCGTGGATATGCCCTAAGGTGGTCCTGTACTGGAAGGAAGTGCTGGCAAAAATAAAGAAGATCACAGGGTTGGACCTTCCTGCAGATCCACGAGTGGTGATTCTGGTAGATTCCCCCTAACCGGCTCACTAGCTACCTTGATTGAACATCTCCTATTAGCAGCAAAACTGGTTACCACCCAGACATGGAAACAGTTGAGGGAGCAGTGACGCAGATGTGGTTGGTTAGGGTCTGGGCCATATTGGTGGTAGACAAAATCACGGCGCTATGCGAGGGACACTATGCAAGGCATGTCTCAGTATGGGCCCCATTCATTAACTATGCTGAAAAATACTCCACTATGGTTGCAAAACCCCCAATATTGCAATAATTTTCCCTACTGTGAGCCGGATTTAGATTAACTTAATTTTTCTGACTATGTTGGGGGGAAATCTAGCGTGCTCTGTGTAACAGGGGGCCGCCTCCACAAAAATGCACTACGGTACTGTACTTAAAGCTAACTATGTATCTGTACTCGCGACTTGTTGAATTAAATAAGTTGTTTGAAAAAAATATACATATTCTTGCACTTCACCAGACCACATATGACAAGTGGGACAGGGACCAAACACTGTAAAGAGGGGATGGTGATCTCGTTCAAACGGCTGTGGGTGGCCTACCTTGATTTTCACCTTATTAATTCCTGCCCCAGAAGTGGGGGGATGCAGGCCCTGTCTCTTCTACTTATGCATGTTTGAAATGAGTACCACCATTTCTTGCCACATACCTGTTCTGCACACTGCTGGCCAGTCTGTTTCTTCTAGAAAACCAGAGCCCCAGTAGAAGAGTGAACCAGCATCCAATCCGGGAGAGAGACTTACAATCTTAGCACCCCTCACCACCTGGACTCAAACAACGAGGTCACCTACCGCAACACCATGTAGCGCTCCATTCAGCTTTTAAAAAAACTCACACACAAGGACAGGCCATTTACCTCCAATGGGACTGTGGAACAGTCTCGCTGTGAAACAGGCAGCCTATATATGCGGGAAAGCCCAGCCCTCACATGAACTGGGAGATTGATATTGAGCCAATAATGAAGACCCCTTTTATTCTTTTGCTCAGCTGTAACACCTCCCCTTGGGAAAGGAAAGTCTGTGTTTGGCCCAGTGAAACTGGAGTGCGAAGGAGCATGATAAGGGGGACAGCAAACGGGAAGGTCTGAGTTAGTCGATTGAGGTCATGGGAAGCAAAGGAAGACGAAGAGACCAGGTTGAGCAAGGATGGTGTAGAAGAGCCTAGAGGCGGTTTGCTCAAGGAGTGTTCAAGGTCAGATATTGGTTTGTGGGTGAAAGGGGTACTTTGGTTTGAGTCGGCATGCAAGGTGTGTGAGTAGAATTAATGGAGAGTAGGTGGTGAATAATGAGGTGACTGGGGAAGTGAATGGAGAGTGGATAAAGGAGAAGATTGAGGTGGAGAGGAGTGTAGGAGTAGTGGGCAGAGGTGAAAGTAGTAGAGTGGAGAGGGGAGAGCATTGGTGAGAAGAAGGAAGAGTAGTAGAGAGTAAGATAGGAGGGTGGAGGAAAGTAGGGGGTGAAACATCAACAGGATAGAAGACTGAGTGTGAGGGAGAGAGGGGTATTGGGGACTAGAGTAAACAGATGAAAGGGGATACAGAGAGAAATACCAGGGCGTAGAAGGAAAGGACTAAGTGGGACCTGAATACAGGAAAGGCAGCAATCCTTGTGTTCTACTGGTTAGGATCCACCCAAATTGTTCTCCGAGGGATTTGGAGAAAGAGTTTTCCTTTAGACCATCACAACCAGACAGAAATATTCTTAGATAGAAGGGGTTACCGATCTCTTGATATAATGGTGGAGTGGAGGGACACCTGCGATAGTGATGGGACAGCCTGCACTAGATGAGAGAGGGACGACTCTTAGTGGGCCCCTTTTCCATTCTGAAAATAACCATTCAACCGTCTTTGAGATTTTGGTGTGTTCTTGAGGCCATCTGTGACATGTGGTGTCATTGTACTGGAGGACCCGAATGAAAAATATATTGAATCAACAGCTGAATGAAGCAGAGGGCCCCCCCCCACTTAAACATAGGCAGAGAAATTCGTATGGACTAATGTGGTGGTGTAATTATGTGAAAATGGTATTCATAATGTTAGTATATACAAGTAGTCAAAAGCGTCATGGTTCTAATGTCGAAAATGTCCTTATCATGATGTAGTAAGGTGGCAAGGCACAGAATGGACAATAAGATTTTCTGTACACAGACCAATAATAGCACTGCCTAATGCCTTCAATGAAAATGCATGTAACTGAAAATGTGGCTAAAATGAGCAGAGTATGTAGGATGAGGTAATTTTAAAGTTGAAACATTCAAGGGTAGCGCGCAGTCAGAAACTTGACGAATGGGCAGAACCTAGACTCTTAATTAGGCCCCGCCTGGAACCTTATCTGAAGAATCCAGCTGCACCAATTATAATTGAGCAGAGCCCCGAAGAGGAGTCAGGAATGCATACTAGAGCGCATTTCATTTTGAAGGTTTAGTTTGATTAAAAATGAATTGCCCAGTGAGCTAATGCGAACGATGAAGTTGCTTAAGACTGTGCAGGAATGGTGGGGGCAGATTGCTCCCTCACATTTGGCTATAAAAAGGAGCTCTGTGTGATGCTGAGGGGTGGTTGAGGCTGGGAGCTCAACCACGGCACTAAGGCTGCTCTGTATCAGCAGTGGCATGAAATAAACCTCTATGAACTTGACAGTCTCTTTGCCAAATCCTTGAGTTGTCCTTATTGAATTGTGTTGGAGTATGTGAATCCTGCACCCTAACTGCCTCAAGGTGCAGCTGTCTTGTCTTAAGGTATTCGAGGGTGAGCTCTGATTCTATAGGCCCGTCAGAGGTCACTCGGTCCTCGTTTACATCATCATGGTATTCATCCAGCCCTGATGCAGAGGCAGCCCATGTAAGTGAAAAATTGATGAAAAATCGGAGACTGATGTTGGTTAGGTCTGGTATGCCAGAGGTCTGTGGATTACTACAAGCTTAACTGTTCAACTCCCAGGGCCCAACAACCCTGCCCCCAGAAAAACAGAAGACTCAGCAAAGGGCGTTGGACTGTTTATTACAAAAACCAACAGGGATCATACTGGACATTCAGAAATCTTCAGTCACCGCTCCCAAACCTATGTCCAGCATTTTTGTTAGTTTTGTCGCAACATGGGCCCTTCCCCAAAAAACCTTTCCAACTTTCTGGTTGGATGATCAGAGTGGTATGTAGTATAGATTGCTCCTATGGATCTTAATTAATTGGCCCTCTCAAGTCAGGTGGCTGACCTGCCCCTTCCAAGAAACTGTCTATTACATTGTTGCAGGGTCACAGGATTACCATGGGCCCTTGCCCTCTGCCATCCACCCCTGAATGGGACTCAGCTCTGTTCCGAGTGCTCTGTGCACCTCTTCAAAGTGATGGGAATTACTATGTGTTCCCAATGTATCTGTTAGCTGTTAAGATGGATTTCTGAACTCTGACCTGGTGGGCAGAGGTTCAGGAGGCCAGCCTAGTTTCTTGGAACAGGGTAACCTTCTGGACAAGCCAGACCAATCAAGGTAGCTTGGCAGCGGTCAAGACGAGGTCTCGGGAGGGGTGAGGGTGACTGAAAGACCTCAATCAGCACACAGAGTAAAGGGCACTTGAATATATATAAAAAAAATAGAAATGCATTTATTTGAAGGCCTTTGAGGTTCAACACACAAATCAAATCACAGTAAAACTATTAAGCCAACACAATCCTATCTAGATACATATATACAAGACCAATGGGGTCTAAAGGGTTAATGCAGGAAATAAGTCCACAACCAAAAAAGGGGAAGGAAACAGGCAGTGCAGGTAGTCTCTAGTCCCTTCTGCACCCAAAACACTCCTAAGAGGCAGTCCAATCCCTAAGAAGAGTGGAGCCTATTGCTCAAATGTACATGTAATGTTGGCACACGCGCTAATGCAGATGGGCAAAACCGGGTATCTTCAGGGGTCTGTAGCAGCTCAGGAAGGTGGGTGAGGTGGTGAAGAATAGGTTCCCACTATTCGAGGAGGGCCTCCAATTGTGAGCAGAGTCGATTCCAAGAATTGGGGCTAGTTCGCGCTAGCAGTGGAAACGAGGGGGACCCTCAGGGTCCACTTGTGCATAAAAATGGAAGGAGCGACCGGTTAGGCTTGCGATTACTCACCGACCGCCGGTGCAATACGGACCAAACTTCAGCTGTCGAGTCCACTTCGGTTGCAGGTTCAAGTGCAACAATTTGGCGGCTCTGCGGCTTTCAGCGATGAAGATACAGCGGTGATTCCCAAACGGGACAGTTGCGATTTCTCCACTCCTGGTGGATGGGTTAGGTGAGGCCAGTTTAACTGCAGCAGGCTTCAGGGGCAAGAGGGGCACAAATGCAGCGCACCTGCAAAGTTCATCACCACAGCAGGACGACACGGTAACTGCGTATACTTCGGTTTGGGCGCACTCACTTTACTCCACACCTGGGAATGCGAAGTATACGAAATTTGGTGTGAGAGTGCCATGAACATAGAGCTAGCGACGTACCAAGTTTCAAGGGCCTCCTCGAAACGGTGGCGTCTCAAGGCAAAGAGTCTGCATAAGCTGGTCAGCCCACTGGTTGGCCCAGGGACACTTCCGATAGAGCTTACTTGCAGGGCTTGATGAAGGTGTCTAGAATAGTTGGTTGCACTATTACAATGGGTTGAAGCGTCTTTTCAGACCTTCTAGGACGACCAGATGCAGAGGGGTCCCACGGGACGACAGTGGGCTCAGGGTGCCAAACCTTCCAGCAGGTTATCAGGGGTTCCTAAATTTGGCTTCTTAGTTTCATCAGGATACTTGCATCTTATCCTTCGTTCAGTGAGAACTCCAGAGATCGACATGGTATGGGTGTTTGGGGCCTTCTCTTATCCAGAATCTCCTTCACAGCAAAAAGAAGAGGACCTAATGGGAGATCTGCTCACATACAGCATTCCATATGTGGACCAATCACGCACCAAGGTGGTCCCAGGCATTCACAGCACTCCAGACTCTCTGGCACCAAGGATGTGTATTGGAGCCAGACGTTCCAGTCCACATCCTGGAGGCAAACACACAAGGCATGCAGAAGCCAGCAAAAGCTTGGCGTTTTGCGAGAAAATGCATGCCCATATAAGGACTGACCCAGGTTGGCTTGACCTGGGGAAGGTGAATGGACAAGATGGCCAAAGGACAGAACAAAGAACATCGTGGCATGGGCATTTTCGGAGACAGGCCACCTGTTCGTGCCAAATGCGGTAATCATGGTTTACCTGGAAAGAAAGGGTTAACAATATGTGAAATGATAAGCTGCCACCAGCCCTGTCCAAGATACATCTGCATTTCACCTAAAAAAATCCTTCAGTTGGTTGTTCCCAAAGGGAGTTGAAGAGAGAATGCGTTTGTCTTTAGGCCATCCCAACCAGACAGACATATTCTTGGATAGTAGGGATGTACAGTCTCTAGCTTCAATCCTGGGGTGGAGGGATGCCTGGGATAGAGAGGCAATAGCCCTTTCTATACGAAAGGGGGAGAGGACGGCCCTTAGCAAGCTCCCTTTTCTATTCTGAAAATAAAATCCCTTGAACTGCTTTCAAGAGTTACTGTGAAACTATCCAAGATTTCGATTTCCAGATATAACATCTGCATATAACAATACATATTACATGTATCCTTATTACAAAGCCACGGTAGTGGCCGTGTAGTTATGGTTAAGTTGCTGTTTCCATAGGAAGAGCACTTTTTGGGCGGCCTATAACTCTGCTACCCCTGGACGAATCCTCACCAAACTTTGCACAAAAAAAAAGTGTATGGGCACTCTGAATTTTTTCTGAAAAGTTTGGTGATGTTTGGTCTAAGGGGGGCAAAGTTATAGGGGGGGTCCCAAAATGTATTTTTTTTCCCATAGACTGAATGGGGGAAAACTTTGCACATGGCTTCAGGCCAAACTGCTGGACGGATACACAAAATTTTCGGCAGGGGCTTGGTCGCGAAAGCGTGCTTTTATAATTTGTGTGACAATCCATCCAGTTTCCTTAAAAATGATCAAAAAGTATGTCTCTAAAAATAAGTGATATCTATGTCCGCTCCGCGATCACACTTCCCTGTTCGCTCCGTGGAGAAGATTTCAATTGGCTATTCCGTGGCGTGCTGCCCGCGACATTGTTGCGCTTTCACCGATTGGTTGTGCCACAGCGTGAAGTGCGTCATAATCATTTGATACGGCCGCCATGTTTACTTCATTTTCTGTTGTACGCGGACATCGCCGCTAACATACATAAACGAAGAAGACACCAATGCACTTGTTTCACTTATGGAACACTGTTTCGAAAGGTGAGCGTTAATGAGATGTGGCAGTAGAAACTCAAACATTGGTGTATTCTTGTTGCCAGTGTCATACGGTACAGTGGGACTTGCTACTCATTGTACGACATGAACTCACTGCGTCCATGTTACAATACATAAACAACATTACTGCGGTCAGACTGGCGGGAATCTAAGGCAGCCACCTGTACTGTTCCGTACACACAGCACTTATGCACGTGTACGGGAGTAGTGGTTCTCATGAATAGCTGCTCATATGTTGCTACAAAATGACAGTGTATTTGCATTCAGAGTGAAGGTCACTTGATTTTCTCTTTTCAATACGAGCCCAGTACAGCCACATATTTGTCGGCACCCATAAGGGTCACTTGTTTTTTTACCTTGAGCTACAGGGAAAAGCAGAAAGAATGCAGGGAGTAACAGTTTGGAAAACATATCGTTTGATAAGGTTATGCTTAAAAAACGGCCACATATTTGTCGGCACCCATAAGGGTCACTTGTTTTTTTACCTTGAGGAAAAAGCAGAAAGAATGCAGGGAGTAACAGTTTGAAAAACATATTGGATGTGTCTTAATGGGAAAAAAACGGAGCTCATGATTTTTGGCTCATCATACGCCCGAGCTAAGTCACCTACATCCTACGCATCCTTTCAGATCAAAGACACACCTATACCAGTATTAGGCAAGGTCAAAACCCTCGGTATGCTGCTTGAAGCATCATTAGGGGCAGAGGCCCAAGCACAATACGTTAAGAAAAACTGTGCTTACCACCTCCGTCTAATAAAAGCCATCAGACCCTTTTTATCAGAGGACAATTGCGCGACCATAGCTAGAGCCACCATCTTGTCGCGCCTCGACTATGGCAATGCCTTACTCCTGGGTGCCTCCAAACGGTGCCTACAAAGCTACCAAGTTGTACAGAACAACGCAGTAAGAACTGTTAAGCTTAAATCTAGAACAGAGCATATCAGCGACTCCAGAAGGGAGCTTCA
Source organism: Ambystoma mexicanum (assembly GCF_040938575.1). Taxonomy (NCBI): domain Eukaryota; kingdom Metazoa; phylum Chordata; class Amphibia; order Caudata; family Ambystomatidae; genus Ambystoma; species Ambystoma mexicanum. The sequence goes on along the minus strand of NC_090937.1, from coordinate 759,855,894 downwards.
CTGGCTAAAAATTGAAGATAGAGTGCACTTTAAGACCCTAACTATTTTTCATAAATGCATCCACGGAAAAGCACCAACATACCTAAAAACGAGGATCAGACCATACGTCCCAAATAGAACACTGAGATCATCCCAACTCGGCAAAATTGCAATAGCCCCACATAAACTTAAAAGCGGCCTAGGCAGAGCCTTTCCGATCCTCGCAGCCAATCTCTGGAACAATCTCCCGGACCATCTAAGAATAGAGCCTAATTACATCCGTTTCCGCAAATTTCTAAAAACCCACATCTTCAAATAAATTACCACATGTCCAAATCCCAGCTGGAGTAATCTCTGTATGTTCAGTCCCGTCTCTACTGTCCGTTTTCCTGTCTGTCTGTCTATCGTGTTCTTATCTCTGCGCCCCGAGGCTTGCGAGCTACCGGCGCATTACAAATATTAAATAAATAAAAAATAAATAAATAGTTTGATAAGCTTATGCTTCAAAAACATTTGTAAGGAACATGAAATATCAGTTCCCGAAGAGGCACTCTTCCAAATACCCTACTGTCTGACTGTTCCGAATGCTATGGAAGTGGTCCACATTATGTAAGTTTATTTTTGACGCCTGTATACCGAACTGGCATTACATTTTTAATTTCGAAAAGAAAAAAATTATTATTGCTAATGAATTACAATGTTCCTGTACCGTTGACATTTTTTTCCCCTTATGGAGATTGCACATTGTCGTTGTTTGTAGGGTGCCACTACATTTCCCCAAATTAAATTAATATTTAGTAAAAATGATATGTTACAACTTTGGTTTGTGCAGAGGTTGCGTATTGATACACATTTTATTTCCCCTTTCCCGCTCAGCTACTTCCAAAGAAAATTTTTATTATTAATAATGACATACCACCTTTCTGTACAGCTGACATTTTTTTCCCCTTCATGGGGATTGCATATTGTCTCCGTCTGTAGGGTCCTAATAAATTTCCTCCCATTAAATACATTTTTACTGAAAATGTTAGGTAGTACAACTTTGGTTTGTCCAAAGGTTGCCTATTGACACATGTTTTATTTCCCCTTCCCCCCTCTCAGCTACTTCCTTCCCTATTGTGATTGTCACGGATTGCAGCTGCCGAGTGATGGCTTTTTTAACCGTCAAATGCAACTGTTCGGCACCGGTTGTCTGTGTATTATAATTCAGTGGGATGACCGTGTCGGACCTCTATGTCCTTACGCTGCTGTCGCCATAAGGAGTAACATTCCATCCTTTCTGGTGGTGTAGATCACAGCTATTGACCTCGTCTTGCAAATAAATGTGCGAGAAAAACGACTACTGTGCCAACAACGCATACTTTCTGTGTGGGAAAACAACAACGTGGCCATCACCATTAACAATTTCATTGTCGACCAAAGAGACAAACTTACTATTTCTATGGAAATGTGAATAGGGCGATAATTTCGCACAGTTTATTGTGAAATAAAAGTACTTTACTAATTGCATTGGGCGATGATTTTGCACAGTTTATTGTGTAATAAAATTACTTTACTGATTCTTAAATGTTAGTGGTTTCTTTACAAATTTACTCTCCTATTTCAAAATGTGGCGTGCTACGTTGCAGGTCGTAATGTGTTCTTTTGTAGGTGATGTATCACTGCACGTAAGTCCTTATGGACGCATTTGTTTATGCTGCCAAGGAACGTTATGGAAAAAGGTATTGCATCCCACTTGTTTTGGCTACGGGAGGGTCAGGCCCATCTCATATGCTTTAGTGCCGTAAGGCCAATTTCTTTCACCCAGATGCCCCATTAACCAACATTAGGTCCGAATGATTAGTAAATTTCTAAAAGAGAAAAAATGAGGTAAGGTGCACTATAAGTGTTTGCTGTATGGAAATGTTTGTAAAATAATACATGGTTACACCCTCCCAATACACATCTTCACACCTTTCGACATGTGCCACTTACGAAATTATATGTCGAGAAGTGAGTGTTAATGGTGTTGCTTGCAGTATTTCTGACGTGATTGCGCTTGACATCACAGAGTTTGTTTGGATTTTGTGCAGATGCAAGAAGACTACTCGTTTGCGTTTTGTACGCATATTTTTACAAAAAAAAATTACTGTATGTACAACACATGTATTTACAGGTCATTGCCAACGACCGAAAAGGTTTGTGTTGTGCATGTGATAGTGTTTTGATGTTTGACATGTGTCGTCATGTACATAACAAATCAATGGTACAGCTTCCATCTCTGAGGGGTAGGCTCTAGATATGGTTAGTGGCCACAATGTCGGGGATGTGGGTACTGGCCATTACTGGAAGGGACAAAACATTGCATTGAAGTCGCCATCTCCACCAGGGACTGGCTTTCTGGTAAAGGTCTTGCTCATAACGACATATTTCACAAGGACGAAAAATGTGGTCCTGCCATTACGGTCACACGGTTTAGTTTTTCCTTTCTGCAGGCTGTAATGGAAAGCGAAGAAGGGTTTCTATCCAACACCTGTCTTCCCTACCAGAGGCGTTCCGGTTGAAGACAAAAAATCCTCTTTTTTGGTACCACGGGTTACTGCTATAAAATCTCGATTGCTAATGGCATTCATCCCCCATTTTTTTGGGAGGAATGGGGGTTAATGATCCAGAGACGTCGGTATGCACTCTTGATTGTATTGTGCTGCAAACTTGCCCTGTGTAGTTCTGCGCCGGACATTTTGCAGTTACAAGTTCCTAAAAGAATATACAATGTACTTCTGCACTATCAACCAGACACACATGTTATTGTGAAGTGTGTATGAGTTTTGGAACACGCCCCCATGCTGTGTGCCAGCATGTGATAATGTGGAATTCTTCGGAAGGTGGGCAGTTAATTCAAATGTTGCTTTACAGTATGCTTATGTGTTACTATTAGAACCCTGATAAATGCAGTAGAAAAATGTTTTTAATGTTATGATTAAATTACACTATTAAACACCTATGGAATTCAGTGAAACAAACTTTGTTAAAAGGACGTCATGGTTACTTTGCACTACTAAAAACCTGTCAAATTCACTACAAAAAAACTTTAAGGGGACGCTATGGTTAAGTTGTCGTACCAAAAACCTGTGCACTTCACTAAAAAAACTTTTCCAGCCTGCCGTTACGGTTCAGATTACTACCTAAAAACCCCTGAAATCCGCCAGTTATGGTAGGCTAAGCACCCACTCCTGCCATTAACACTGTGCACTGCTACCACTACCACCCAGAACATGAAAGATGACATCACTGACAACATCACATGTTTCGCCCCTTTGTTATTCTTCACTGCCATCAATGACATTTCTAATGTCATCTTTGATGTTCTGGGTGTTAGTCTTAGCAATGCACGTAGGTGGCGCGAGTTATGGTTGTTTAGCGTCACATATTTAGGGATTGTCAAGTGTTTTTCCATTTTACTGTGGACTATAACGTCCCAGTAACAACGTTTTTTCACTGAATATATATATATATATATATATATATATATATATATATGTATATATATATAGCAGTGAAAAAAAACAAATGGGCAAAACATGTCATGTCGTCAGTGATGTCATCAATGACATTTGTGATGGCATCTTTCAAGTTCTGGGTGGTAGTGGAAGCAGTGCACAGTGCTAATGGCAGGAGTGGGTGCTTAGCCTAATGTCCCCTTAACAAAGTTTTGTAGTGAATATTTGTTAAGTATTTTCTGAAACTCTTATACAAATATATATATAGAGAGAGTGTTCCTGCTACTTACCGTGTAATAGGCTTCTCAATAAGCATATTCTCTTTTTTGACCACTTCAGCAAAATCCATGCGTTGCAGCATTCAGCACTCAGCACTTGCTCACATCAAGCAGCAAATACTTACAATACTAAAACATTTTATTTTTAGGACAAATTTGATAAAAGTTACAAAATTCATATGTCCTTTTATAGCCGCGATGTGTGTAACTTCTTTCTAAAAGAAGGAAAAAGCAGAACATTTTTAAGCGGTACTAGGTGTGTGCAAGTTTAATATTTTGGCAGTACGTGCTTACCTGCCAGCATGACCCATTCCAATACATAGGTGCCTAGCAAGTCTTCATTTTTTTCTTTGCATTCTGTGACTTGTAATTCCATTCCTCCCATTATAAAACTCACACTACAAGTCCCACAATGCAAAGAAAAAAACAGGACTGGAATGGAATATTCTAAAGTGTGACATTTATATTGAATGAAAAATATAAAATGCTGTGCATTTAAAAATGTTCCTTTTTAATAGCATTATCATGCAAGCTAAAAAAATCCATGTGTGTATTTATAAGGAGCACCGTGTGTAACATTTTCCTAAAAGAAAGAAAAAGCTGATGCAAAACATTTCTACAACATTATTCAGTGGCACTTGATATGTGGAAGTGTAATATGTTGGCAGTACGTGCATACATGCGAACATAACCCATTCTAATCTGTAGATGCTTATCCAGTCCAGTTGTTTTCTGTGCAATCTGGAACTTGCAGGCCAAGTTTTGTAATGAGAAACGTGGAACTACAAGTCCCAAAATGCAAAAATAAAACTAGGACTACATAAGCTCCTACAGATTGGAATCGACTATTTTGGCAAGTATGCATGTACTGCCAACATATTAAACTTACACACACCAAGTGCCACAAATCTTTTCTATCTGCTTTTCTTTTCTTTTACAAAAACGTTGCACACAGAGCTCCTATAAATGCACATATGCATGCTTTAATTTTTATGAAAATGCTCCTAAAAAGAAACATTTGTAAACGCTTAGCATTTTCCATTCCATAAACATGTCACACTTTCCAACCTCGCTCATTACATCCCTTACACTACCACCATTGTCTGCGTGCTCGTACATATGTTTATACCGCCAAAGTAACTATATAAAGCACTTTACCTTACACATGACGTTCTCTTCTTTTCCAACCTCTACTATAAGACACCAAGCACTGCTGCAACAACATTCCACCATTGCATTTCCACTAGGACACACTATCCCTATTCATTAAAAACACTTCAACACATATAAATACATTGCCCCACAAACAAAGCAATTCTTTCATTAAAATCACTAGCACTAAAGTATCCGACACACACCTTTTTTCTTATACCCATTTCTGCCTTGTTCTTTCCCCAAACACCACTAATTCTTCTCCAATTGTTCTAACGCCATACTTTAGTACACCAATCCTAACACAACTGTATTAACTCTTTTTCCCAACAACTCCTCCAACCTTCATAAACAACAACCGCTCTAACTAAAAGTACTTGACCATTACCATATACACCTACTAACTTTCTTTTACAATTACAGGAAAGAAGAAAATTCCCAAAGACAGCTACCAAAAAACACTTTTCCCATCCTACAAAGGAAGTACATTAATATAGTATTCATCTCTCTATTATTGTAAGAATGTAGTGTTACTAAATGTTAGCCTAGAGTATTCTTTTCAAATCAACATTTATTTCACTCATTATTTTGTAACATGTACACTTTCTATTCCATCTGAACACCACCGGTATAACACCCACTGTCTTCCTCAAAACATCACAATGTCCCTACTTATTCATTCGCACCACCACTCTTACTCACTAACCCAAACCCATCACACCTGTACACACTTTTACTCTTACAACCTTTCCAACCACAACTATCATCCCACTACACAATTACACACACAACACACTATTCTTCGCTACAATCACACCCACACACCATACATCCATATACATTCCACAACTTTAAAACCCATATTTTCTTTTTTTCCAACAGACGCAACACAATGCCTACTAAAAAGCAACTCTGTAGAAAAAAAAGTAAAAATAGAGCAGATAAAACTAAAAGCAAGCCATATTCTTACCCACCTCTAAAACAATGTATAGAAAACATTAAAACAAAAGAGCTAGTAACCTCACTCAAGAAAACTAAACCAGCCACGAGGAAAAAAAGATTTACAAACAAAAGCAGACCTACTAATAAACCAAACACTTTATGTACCAGTGTTAACATAAGCACAATAAAGCAATCCAAAAAATTAATGTTACAAAAAATGTTCCACCTTAGAGTTCTTCACAATCTTATAAGAACATCTGAAAAGTCATGATCTACCCTTAAAAACTACTGCAGGAGACTAATCCTTCAAGCTGTAATTGACAGTGCATTATTACTAAAGAGAACATTGTTTATATTGATTTTAAACATAATGAAATCACTAGCTAAATTTATATATTATAAAAAGTACTTCTAAACATGCGCATGTGCAATCTCAATATAGATACCTTTTCAAACTTCTGTGAAGGTGAATGGATTTACACAAGCAGCACAGAACCATATTTTGATGAAGAGGCTTATTAACAAGAACAAAAAAAAAACAATTGCCTGAGACAGTGATGGCCGAGGGTATGAAATGGTAGAAGACACTATTATGGCAAAAGAAACCCTCATAGAAAAAACATCCCCAACAAACTTTCAACCAAAAGTTCCTTTCACCCAAACAAACTTTCGGAACGTGTCATTCAACATGAACACGGACCCGGCAAGCATAAAAGAAGTGTGGGTGACCCCACTGCTGAAAGAACCATCCCTTGATTCGACAGTACCTACAAATTACAGACCAATAACCACTGTCCCGTTTCTGCTCAAGATCATAGATAAAATAGCATACAATCAAATTCAAGCCCTTCCTGAACAAAACCAGCTCTTAGACGCTAGACAATCTGGATTTAGGCCCAACCATAGTACAGAAACTTCACCCCTGGATCTGAAAATCCAGATGGATACCATTAGGGACTCTGGTAAACTCTGCATACTACTGCTGTTAGATTTATCTGCAGCATTCTATCTAATGGATCATGATAAACTATGTGGTACTCTAGCAAATGATGTACGCTTCTCTAAAAATGCCACACTCTGGGTGAAATCCTTTCTAGCTGAACGTACATCTAGAGTAACCATTGGTAAAGAGGCTGCTGATCCCATACCAGTCCCCATTGGAGTACCCCATGGGTCTTGTCTCTCGCCCACCCTATATACAAGCTTCTCTTCTCAGCATTGGATGCCATGGGTGTCATCTACACCAACTTCCCAGATGACACTCAGATCTTCATACTGATCACAGGGGACTATGTCCAGGATACGATGACCTTTAATAGGATGTATGCAATAATTCCGAATTTGATGTCTCTGAACAGTCTTTGCCTTAACAATGAGAAAACTGAGATTCTCATTGTGGGCTCCCAAACCAAAATCAGCGCCCTCCATTCGGATTATTCATCAATCAACATTGACAGTACTCTGATTCCAGTATCGAAACAGTTAAAAACCCTAGGAGTTTATTTAGATGCTAATCTAATGATGACCAAACATGTAAGTACATTATCGGCATCCACCTCCTACACATCCAAACGAATTGCACTAAATTGCCACTACCCCAAGCCCACAAACTGCATTACTCTAGCTAGAACGCTAATAGTATATAAATTGGATTACTGCAACATACTCCTACTAGGAACCTCCAATACTAATTTAGGGAAAGTACAATTAATGAAAAACAAAGCGTTACAAGCAGCCCTAGGAATCAAGAAGTTTGACCATATTTCTAACATTAGGAGGGACACCCATTGGCTACCCATTAAGGCCAGAATCTTCTTCAAATCATTGTGTTACCCATAAATGCCTTGCTAGGAAAGCACCGATTTATTTAAATAACTCAATAAGCAAAAAAGAATCTAATAGAACGTTTGGATCTAATAAAAATGTTCTACTTGTGGTCCCTCGCTTCAAAAGTTCCAGAGCTGGGGGCAGCAGCTTCCCAGTCATGGCACCTAAACATTGGAATGCTCTTCCACTAAACATTAAAAATGAAGATTCCTTCCACTGCTTCAAAAAACTACAAACCTGGTTATTGAACCAATTCTAGTTAATGTATACACAGTCAACAATATTCACCCTCCTCAGGTCTAGATGGATGCCTACTCAACATAGACTAGTACTCGCATAAGTAAATTAGCGAACGTGACCATGCAATGTATTAACCTATGTAATCTTCTGTACCTTTGCTTTTTGTATATATTTGAATGCTGTTGAACCCTTTGTAAGATGTCTGTAACAACGCTGTGATACCTCAGGGTTTGGGCATTTAACAAATGTAATAAATAAAATAAAAATAAAATAAATAAACCGTCCAGTGTACAAATGGACATGCAGCTCAATGTGTAATGTAAGGGAACAATCCTTTAAATGTTTATGGTAATTCCTCAATCACTATGTCAAACTTAAAGACAAAAGTAGAATTAAAACTTTACAAACCATGTACTCCTGTCCAGTGCTCAGCCACACTGGTCTGTGAGGACATTCATTAGCATGGATTTTGGGAACTGCTTGCAAAAGCACCTTCCACCACATCATGTTAGCAACACACCATTCCACTATACAGAGTCTTGTACATAGACTATACTATGCAAAAAGTCCTGCCCTAGAATTGCAAAATTTAAATAACATTCTCCTACATGGAACAGCCAAATAACTCCTTAAAAAAACAGAGCACATCCAAAGTAAGTACTTTGGAGCTGAAGTCGACATAGGCAATTCAGTAACTTCAGAAAACATTACCGAAAACCTCACACACTCCAACCTCCTAACGCACACATCCAAAACAGAAATTGCTAAGTTTCAAAACACACCTGTTGAAATACCAGACCAACTATTGGTCTGTTGTCAGAGAATGTTTTATAAAAAGAATACAAAAACTGTAGATATAGCCTACAAAATAGAGGACAGTGAAGACTCCCAATGGTTCCAATTGGCTTTATGTCTAATAGAAAATAAATACAAAAAACCTGACCCATCTATTTGTACGTACTGCAACACAAAGCTTGACAATAACCAAATGCAATCTGTTGCCATCACTAATAACTTAGAAATATTCCCACTTCAAAAGGTTCTCCAACAACTTAACTTGTGTGTGAACATTATAATCCTAACAGTACACCCATTTCAAGCTACAATACACCTTCAGCCAAAAACTGCCAAATTACCTCCATCTCAGTTACTAATGAATATCAATGCAGAGGAACACCACACATACACATGCTTTTGTGGATAAAAGGTGCTCCCAAGTTTGGCCATGACAGCGATGCCACTGTTTTACAGTTTATTGAAAAATACATAACTGGCGACATCCCTTCAGTAACCACAGATAGTGACCTACGTACACAAATATTACACTTCCAAAAATATAAGTGTGGCAAATACTGCTGACGTCGATATAAAAACAAATGTAAATACTATACCAAATGACAGTTTGGCTTCCCTAGATCAGTTTCCAAAAAAGGACAAGTAAATAGCTTGATGTCTTCTGTTACAGTGTAAAAGGCAAATCCCCTAAAAACACATAGAACATTGAAAGTAACAAAGCATCCAAGTATATCAATGATTACAATGCAACCATTGCCATCTTGCGAAAAGCAAACATAGACATGCAATACATTACAGACAATTCCACTGCAGTTGCAAGATATGTCACAGCCTATCTCACCAAAGCTAAGAAAATAGAGCTAAAGGACCTCTGGGATGACATATCATCTGACAAAACACTGTCACAAAAATTGTACAGCTTTGGTATAAAAATGTTTTCCCATAGAGAATTCGGGTGCTACGAAACTGCAGACCGTTTAACAGGTACAGCCTTGTATGGCAAATCTGAACACATTGTCTGGATAAACCTTTGTCCAACTTCATCCCCAAAAAGAGTACTGAAATCCTACCAATCGATAGAAACAATAGCCACAAATGACCCCAACAGCCAGGACATTTTAAAAAACAATTTAATTGACACATACTACCCAAACAGCAGTACTGCTTAGGAAAACATGTACTTGTACGACAAAGCCCAAAACTACTCCTATAAAAAAAAGTCACACCAGATGAGACAACTGGCAAATATTCAGTGCCCTATTAATGGAAACATTTTATAATGGTGCAATCCCATAGGAAAACGTTCTGTGAATCAGGCCCATACTCTCAACTTGTGAAGGAAGCCTAGTAAAACGTACCAAATCCAGCCTAATTAATTATATCAAGTTATGATTTAAATCTCTGCAACATAGAGAACTGTATTACATGGCCCTAGTGCAACTTTCTAAACCTTGGAGAAAAGAATTATTATTATTAGGTGATGGACTAATTTGAAGCTGCATTCAAAGCAAAGGAAAGCAGAATAACAAATGTCAATTTCAAACAATACAAAGACATTTTCGACAATGAACACCAATAATAGGAAGAAATTAAAGCTAAGCTAGATAAAGACACTCCTGAGAGCAGTCAACCTTCCCTTACAGGAAGCCAATAAACACTTGCAGAACCACTCATTTTAAATGAAGCAGAAGTAGCTATGACTAAGATAAAAAATAAGATGCATCAATATAAACAATCTGAAGACGGCTTGTCAGTGCTCAAATCACAGCTAAATGATGAACAACTCATCATTCATCTAGAATTCACTAAGGTAATTGAACATGGTTTTAAACATGAAACTAAAACTTGTAGCGGTAAAACTTCTAAACCTTTGCTCCTGTATGAACATGGTGAAGCTGGTTCTGGAAAAACATTCTTAATTTAAATAATCAGCACATTTCTACAAAACTTAACAACCTACCTTTCGGGTGTTGTAACATCCCCCACAGGTTTAGCTGCATACAGCATAGGAGGTGTAACTTTACACCGACTACTGCTCCTTCCAGTAGAACACCAAAACAAATTACAATGCTACAAATTATCTGCAGAAGCTGCTACTGAATCACGCAGCATTCTGAAACAAAAGGAAGTGCTCCTAACAGATGAAGTAAGCATTTTTTCCAACCTCATGTTGGCTTTAATTGACCTCAGAATGCAAGAAGTCTTAAAAACCGATTATTTAAATATATATTGCGCACATCGGCCCTGTGCATCATGGCGATGTCACAGAAAAGCTTACTTGTACATGTTTACATAGTTACAGCAGCATTGCATACAAAAGATAGAAGCAGAGAGAGATATGCATGTTCTGTGGTTACAAAAGAACAGCATATCAAGCCGGAGAGAGATGGAGGTGGCAAGAAGACACACTTAGTTGAACAGTTTGGTTTTCAATACTTTGCGGAAGACAGGGTATGATTTTTAATTTCTGAGTGCTGTAGGGAGGGCATGTCATCAAAAGTGGGGCTCACCTGTGCTTCGGTGTCGAACTCGCAGGGGGATAGATCAGATCCAGAAGGTTCCACAACAGTCTTATAAGGAGTTCCTTTTTTGGTGAAGAGATAGGGGCTGTTCCGGCAACTCACCACTGTCGTTGCGCTGTAGAATAAGAATGGCAATCCCCCTGCACAGCCCAAGGAGGGGAAAAAGCCAGTGGCACAAAAAACCCATTTTGTTATTTCTTCAATAATGTCTGGAAGTGTTGAAAGTCTTCCTTGTCTTTTCCAGGATTGTAGTTAGTGACAACCAGGTAATCCAGCAAGGTACTGGCAGGTAAGAGCATCAATGGAATACCGGAGGAGGCTTTTAAAGCGTGGTACCGTCGTAACGGAAGAAACCGGATCCAACAAGCTGATCCATGCAGAAAAGGCTGAAAAGGAGGAAGAAAAGGCAGAATAGCAGAACCTAAAGAACGACAGCTAGGAAAAGAGGGAGCAATAAAGAGTAAGGCAGAATACAAGCCGAGTTGTCAAAGGCTAGAACGCCTGAGGAAAGAACCCAGAACAGAACCCAAGAAACCAGAGAAAAACTTACTGAAAGGTGACAGAGCAGAGCGGGAACTTAGAGTGGCACCGCAGACCCGCAGAAACACCGGAGTGCAGATAGTGATAAGGGAAGCAAGAAATAGAGCTGAGAACGGCACAGATCAGAGGGTGGAGCGCTGAAGGTGGAGAAAGTAAAGGCAGACCGAAAGGAAGCAGAAGCTGGAAGCTGGCGGAAGGCAGAAAATCCAAACTAAATGGAAGCACTACTGAAAGACCCACAAGGGAGTCAAGCAGATGAGAAAGCCCCAACCGGGGGGGGGGGATTGGAATGCAAGGTAAACGAACAAGGGTAGCACGAAGGCAGCTGGAACAGAAGCGGACCAGAGAGCAAGGAACAGTAACAGTTGCAAAGCGCTGTGGGGGCGTGGCTTCCATGAATACACAGGAAGGAAAACGTAATGAGAATGCTGCACGAAGAGCCGTGATGGGTAAACTAATGGTTCTTCCACCGGGACCAGACCTTCCATTGACCTCTCCTCATGACAGGGCATTGCAGTTTTTAGGGGCTAGGTGTTGAAAGCTGGAGCCTCCTGCTTTTGATCATTTGAATGTGGGAACATAGATTAGAGAAATGTGCTCTGATGGGTCTGGCAGAGGTGTTGGTGGTGATTCTGTCAGAAAGGTAGGGAGGTGCATTGAGAGACAAGCATTTGTGTGTAATAGCCATGGCTTTAAAGAGAATGCATTCTTTGATTGGCAGCCAGTGTGCATCTTTCCTTGCCTGTGAGATATGTTTCCTTTTAGGAATGTTCAGAGTGGCTCTGAGGGCATTACTTTGGGTAACTTGGAGCTTGTTGATGTTTTTGTGGAAGTGCCTAGGAAGAGAGCATTGCAGTAGTCAAGCTTGTCTACTGTGGCTCTAGCAATTGACAGGCGTTTTTGATTGAGAGGAATGGCTTAACAGCGTTGATGATCTTAGGGGAGAGGGCAGCGGAAGAGCCTATGGCACTCACCTGACGTGTCGTGGACAGGGAAGCGTCAAGATACACTCCAAGAGTTTTTACTGCTGAGGAAGCAGTAATAGTGGTATTGTCGATGTTGAAGGTGCTATATCGGGGGGAGAGTTTATTGAGAGTTTCTTTAGTGACTACCGCAAGGATCTCCGTTTTGTCTCCATTGAGACAGAGGCCATTGGCAGCCATCCAAGTTTGGATGGTTGTGTAGATTTTGGTTAGGGCTGCAGCGTCTTTTTCATAGATGCCCGTTAGGGGGAGTAGGACTTGTGTGTCGTCGCCATAGTTTGTGTAGGCTATGTCACGGCGATCCAGGTCATTGAAGAGGCGGAGGGTGAAGATGTTATACAGGGTAGGTGCGGTATATGAGCCCTGTGGGACTCCACAATGTATTGTTCCTAATGTACTTATTTCAAGTACTGGAAAGCAAAAACATCCCTATAAATGAAATCTACCAAATTCCATACATGTGGAAACATACATGCACTCTCTGCAACCATATTTCACAAGAGCACATCCCTAATGAACGATTTATGTATGATCCCTAATGAACGATTTGTATATGTATCCATATATGTATATGTATCCATACCAAAGTGTAAATCCATTCCAGCAGCTTCTGCAGAATGCAAATCATGGCATATAATAACATTTTTACAATTCAGACAATCATTCCAGCATGCACATAGACTTACATAGTCAATAGGTACAATGCAGATGGTACCAAAAATAACTGCAAGCTTGCTGGCTTCACACACGGCCAAGTATCTTCACAATACTGCATATGTAAAAAAAACAAGTGATTGGTTTGAATGTAACAACACCTCAGTTACTCCAAAACATAGGTTACCAGCAAATAAATGTAGTAGTTTAAAAAAAAAAATCCTGTATGGATTGTTTATCCCAATGATTATTGAAGTCAATACATCAACATTGTAGCACTCACTGTTCATGAGGGTCAAAAAAAGGAAATGTATATGTAAATTGTATGCAATGATAGCTTTTCAACTATCCTACTTAACAATTATACTATTTTACCAGAGATTCCATTCCAGAGATTGTACTGTATACAACTAATTAACTGTATTGGGTGTAAACAAATACATATTCCACAAGCACTATAAATTGTACTGCAGTCATAAATACCAAATACTTTCTACTCAGTAGCTATAATTACTATACACATATTATGGCCATGGGCCCAAGAATCTGACCACTGGCCACGACCACCGCAATATAATTATACCATATAACATAATACCATATTATACCATATAACAAGTACATGCAATACATCTTCAAATAACAAAACTCACCCTGAACCCCCTGCCATTGAATTGGTGTCCCCGGATGCTGAAATTAACCGCAGAGTCTGCAGCATTTGCAATCCCTTTTTTACCTATAAAAAACACTCCAAATCATCTTTATTCCATCCCCACCCTTTCTGCCACCAAATAAATACAAATATGTTTTCCAGACTTTTTCCCCACTGCGCTGTTTGCAGACACCTGTGGCTGTACGTGAATGCAACATGGTGGCAGTTTCAAAAAATATGACAAACCTCACTCTTTCCACCATCCAATCAGCGGGCACGTCCGAATATCCGCAAACATCACATCACCCCCTGATTGGCCCAGAGGCCTGTCCACGGACTGAATAGGAAAGTGAGTACACGGACCGAATGCAGATATCACAAATTATTTTTACCTACCTTCTGCCTGTTTTATAATATAACTGCTGGAGGGATTTAGACCAAATGTACAAAGTACTGACACCTCTGTTACTCCAAGTTTAGCCAGTTCTAAGTTCCCGAATGTGCTGAATTTCAGGGATTTTGGTGCAATACGCTTCTTACCTTAACTGATCATTAACTCAAGTTTTTTCATTGAATTTCAAGAGTTTTGTTATTCCATAGATTTCTTATGCACCACTGGCCATGCCCTTCAGCCATGGCCAGTTGCCACAGCCTTCGGCCGTGCCCACTGTATATTTTATAACACTACCAGACCACTAGCCATGGCCTTAGGCGTGCCCGCTCTATATTTTAAAACACTTGCAATCCATCACTCAGACGTTCATCAATCACAGACTAATTTTTAGCTGTTTTAACTGTGTTATTATTATGTACAAAAGATGTCAAGCTTTGAGAACTCACTATTTTCTTTGGCAATGTGCAGTAAGATTAAATTATTTGCCACGGATCACACACTTTAATTAAGCAGCGGGCTACAAGCCCCTTGTTTTATTGCCTGTCTGTTGGTGACTGTTGTGATGCATCGCACAACCCCAACTAACTGCATTTAATTGGCACAAAAAAGAGAAAAAATTGACCGGCTGTAAGAATAACATATGCTCAGGTACTTTTGCCCCCAATAGTGAAAATCAAAAGTTGGCACCTATGCATAGATGCACAGTGAGTGGACATATATCTTACAGTGAAATATACAAATGTAGTTCAATTGACCTTCCCCTTAGACAAAAGTGCACAAGACAAAATAGCTTTGGACTTTAAAAAAAGTAATGAACACCAGAAAATAACTTGATAGAGGAAGTGTTCAAATAAATATGCTGGCAAAGTATAAAAGGTGCTCACCTTTTTAACCCAGCAATCTGTAGTGAAATATTCCCAGGTAAACAAAATCCCACTTCAGTACTTATGGTCTTGTGGGTAAGCGTCTGAACTGGGAACATGACAACCTGAGTAGAATCCTGGTAGCCAAATACTTGAGCAAGATTGCCAACCTAAAAAAAAAGCTGTTGCGTCCGCCCTCTGTCAAAGGTTACGCTGTCCACCCACATGCGTCCTTTACTTGTGCCTTGAGAATTAGCCACAATCAAGGGGAAATACCTGCAACAGTGTTCAGGATTGCAACCTCTCTTGCCACATCCTGGGAAAATACTTATGGCTTACTTGTCCTCATCATTTTCCCTCCTCACCCCCATACCTGGCTTTCAACAATACTATGCTTTATAAATATAAGTACACATACAATAGGGTCACCCAAATATATAAATCCTTATCGAACTATGTTAGGCAAAAAGTGTACAATTGAGACTTGATTCCCCTCTCTTGACTGGTAGACTACAAATACCAGAATGCAATTCAGGAAAAGGCAAATAAAATGGTCTCAGAGAGCACTGGGAGCGTAGAAGATCTTTAAACCATATTGGGGCATATTTTGTACTGTGTGTGTATATATAGGCACTTTAATGTATGAACATAGGAATGTTTGGAAGCGGATTAGTATGCTGCACTTTATAGGCACTATGCACTTTATTGGAATTGCACTATGCACTTTATTTTGCAAGTGAAGCTAAAGGCATGATAACTGTGAAGATACAAATGTTACATATGACAGTATTAATAGCTACAAACATGAAGCGAAATCAAAAGGAACTCACTGCTTCATACTTATTCCTGCACAATGCATTACCCCATTAACAAACTGTACAAGTACTAAGCAATTTCTGTGCATGTAATTTTTGAAGATTATTACTATATCTTAATCAGAGGTTTCATAGTGAAAGAAGGTGGACATTTGGGCAAATAGATGCAATTGCAAGTATTTAGTCCTTCTTCTATGTTTATGTTTGGTTTTGCCTATTCAGAGATGGCCGACAACCGGTCACCACACGAAGGAACCAGTCCTCTTTCTTTGCCTAAAACCATGCTACATGAGCTATCTTAAAGGTTTGGAAACATTGATCACCTGTTGTGATCAAGCGGTGAGGAAACCGCGAAACGCGTAAACTCCGCTATGCGAGGGCCATATGTTTTGGGAGAAGCATGATGCCAGTGGATTTCATGAGCCATATGTTGCGTGCTTTTATCTAATAAAGACTACTTTTTGATACCGGACACTGGTTTCCTGAAGTAACATTGTTTGACTGGGGGAGTGCTTTCCACGGACTGCAGAAAAAAACAGCCTTTTGGATATATATATATATATATATATATATATATAATGTGGTGAGCCCTGTACACAGGTACAGGGAAAGCGGAAGGCACTCCAGGAAGCTAGCAGGAATTGCGGCAAAACACTGAGGCAACAAACCATTAAGTCAGCGAAAAAAATGTACTTTAATTAAGCATATGTCCAGGACAAAAGAGAAAACAACACGAAAAACGACGCGTTTCGCGGTAACAAACCGCTTGTTCACGTTTAGGGCAAGAAACACAAAGGAAGGACTATTTAACCACGTTGGAACGCTATGATTTCAGTGCAGACAGTCACTCTCATTTCCTATTGGTCTATTACATAGGTCAGCCATCTTGGGTTGGGTACAAAAACTAAACCATTCATGATGGTAGAGTAAAGCAAAACATTTTAAAGCTGCCATTCTTGAATATCGATAAAAACATGTTACAGAATCGAAATCGCACTAATATTAGGTGTCTTTTCATATAAACAGTATGGCTTTTTTTTATATATATATATATTAAAACAATGCAGTGTTTTGAAAAATATAGCGCTTAGTGCACATGAATTATTCATGTTAAAACTTGATTTTTTGGTACAAATGTCTATATAGACTCGCTGTGCAAAATATGTATTAAAGTGCTTATTGCTAGCAGCAGTCATGCAATACAATTCCTAATGCATAAAGTGCTTCATGCATTTAGCAGCCTGACATCATTATTCTGCATTTGAGAATAGAATAAAGTGCTTAGTGCATAAAAGCTTTTTTGTACATTTAAAAATACACAGATATCATAAAATACTGCATGAATAGATAATTCTAAATTACCATCAAGCCATTTGACCTTGTGTGATGCGATTTCAGTTACAGAATGAATAGTACATAATAGTACTAACCCAAGCGATGTTTCAACCAGAATTGGAGAAAAACAAAAAAGAGGAAAGAGAAAGGAAAAGCTGTGCATGTAGGTGGTTAAGATCCTTCATACATACTTCAACATAAAGTGAGTTGCTTGCCCTGACAAAAAAAGAAAAAAGAGTGAAAAAGGAATTTAAATGTTAAAAATAAAGAGTAAAGGAAAGAGGAAGGTCTTAAGTACATTCAATACTTGAGTTTGTGAAGGAAAAATGTTTTTTGTTAAAGACCTTTCAACCTTTACACTTGTGAGGAAACCATTTTCTGGCTGTGCTGTAAGCAAGCTAATAATTGACGAAAGTATTCATATTTACATTATCATGAGGCTAATGATTAAATTCATTATTAAGAGAATCTAAAAACACACATAATCTGAAGACACAGGAACCGAACAGTATGTGCTGTGCTGTGGGGTTTGCTCAAGCTAATCGTTCATAAGAATAGTTCAAAGATACATTAAAAGATTAGGTGCCTAGGAATGTATATAATTCTTCATCAAGATTATGGCCTTGCGGCTTCTTGGTTTCAACGTCCAGGATGTATTTTGTCTCTGTTTGTCTCAGAAGAAGTTCTCGGTTGCCACCCCTTGCAGATTTTTGTATGGCATGTATCCCAAAGTACCCAAATCCCTCCAGTTTCCATCCGTGTTTCTCTTGGAAATGTAGAGCCCTGGGGTATGTCGGGTCAATGTTTTTGATCGCTCTTATATGTTGTAAAATTCTCAATTTTAACTTTCCGATCGTACTCCCGACATACCACTGGTTGCACGGGCAGGTGAGGACATACACAACATACTCAGTATCACATGTGATCCTTGATTTTATGTTCACGTTGTTTTTTAGTAGTGGATGTTGGTAGTTTTTGGTATTTTTAGCAAACCTGCAGGCCTTACACTTGGTACATTTATGGAAACCTTCTGGATTGGCGCCTTGCCAACTCGGGACTAATGATGTAGTTCTGGGACTCATATAGCTGGACACTAGGCTATCTTTCAAAGAAGTGGAGCGTCTATAGGTGATGTTGATGTTTGCCCCTAAGGTTCGCCCCAGATGCTCATCTTGGTTATATATTCAGTAATAAAACTTTGTTAAAGGGACATTATGGTTAAGTTGTGCTACTAAAAACCTATGAAATTGAGTAAAAAAAACTTTGTTAATGGGACGTTATGGTTCAAAGTAAAATCGAAAAACCCCTGAAATTCGCTAGTTATGGTAAAGTAAGCAACCATAACTCGCGCCACCACTGTGCACTGCTAAGACTAACACCCAGGACATCAAAGATGACATCACAAATGTCATTGACTTAGTCACAGACTGGGCCTCATTACAACTATGGCGGTACAGTGACCATGGTAAGCTACCAGCACCGTTGCTACCGTACCACCATAGTAAAAGTTGTGCATGCGGGTGCCTGACAGCCTGCCAGGTCTGACCTGGGAGGCCATGCAGCACCCACGAGCACAGCTCGTCAGCTGCACCGGCACCGTTGTTAACGGTGCCGGTGCATCTGAGCTCCCCATTCCCATTGGGCCCTATGGGGCTCAATGGGAATGGTGATCTACCAGTACCGGCACCCGCGAAAGGGCAATTATCAGGTCCGCCTAACTCGGCATGACCCGGTAATTGCCCATTCGCGGGTGCCGGACCCGGATGCAACTCCGGGACCCGCGAATGGCTACACCCAGGGTTGTAATAAGGCCCACTGTTTCAATACCCAAGAGGGTGCTTTGTGTTAAAATGTAAGTAAATTGTGATATATTCAGCAACAATGGTCAAAATTACTAACTGCATAGTTAAGTAACTCACCAAACTGGTCCACATTAGCCAAAATGGTGGCCGATTTTGACTGGCCCACACTAGCATTTTACATTTTTGGTACAGGCATTGCCCTATAGCCCAGTCCGAGCCTGGCGGCTCATCCATTATGGAAGAGCTAAGGAACCAGCCCAGTCAAACAGTGAGCACTCCCTCAGCTGCTTTTTCCAGCTGATGGAGTGCTCCTGGGCTAGCTGAACTGTCAGAGGGAAAACTGTTTCCCTTTGACAGTTCAGTTTAGTTCCCCAGCCGCACATGCTCACTGAGCCATACAAGTGCTGGGGTGTTTTGCTCGCCAGCATTGCATAGCTCATTGAAAATGCTGGCTTGGGCACTGCATGTCTGTATGTCCGAGGAGGAGCTCTTGTGTCGCCTCGCACATACGGACAGAGCAGCCTGGAGCAGGGCGTTTCAGCACCCACACGTAATCCAATGCAGAAGGTACGTTTATGTTCATTGTTTTTATTTAAACATGTGTATGGATGCGTGTATGCTTATGTTATGAGTGAATGTATGGTGATGGATGCTCGTGTCAATGATAGTGATTGCTGTATAAATGTGCAACGCCTTGCATACACACGTAATCATGTTGATTGTGTTAGGCCCAGTGGGGCCCAGGGGACAGGGATGGTAACTTTTTACTGGACATCTATAATAGATGTCCAGTAAAATAATGTCATGCCTGCCCCCTGGATCCCCAGCACCAATTGCAAACTGTTTGTCTATTTACCCATTTTATTGTTAAAAGTATGCTCTACAATGCAACATTTTAACCCATTATTTAAAAAACATTCACAGAGGGAAACCCCCCCCGAACTCCCCTTTATTGGTTCTGGCTCCCTCACTATGCTCGGTCGCTATGGCATTTTTGGGGGAAATAGTTATGCCCCTCCACTTAATAAAATCACCAGCCGCCACTGGCTCTCAGACTGTGTTGGAGACGGGATGGGGGAACCCATGTATTATGGTGGGAGCACAATGGGTGCGAACCATGGGATATTGGGTGGAGCATAGTGTGGAGAGCCAAGGGTGTGTGATGGGGTGCGAAGAGACCAGGGACTGGGTAGGAGTGGGATGAGGGAGCCCAGCGACTGTGATGGGAGCAGGTGACGTAGCACAATATATACTGTCCATTTGGCATTTCTGGGGGGTCCCGACCTGCCCATATTTTACTGAGGGGGGCCCGGCCAAAAGAAATTTGAAGACCACTGGCCTAAGGTGAACTGTCCTGATGGCACAAAATCATATGCCCTGCCCCTGAGCCTCACATCACCAAACCTAGTGATATTGTCCGCCTTTCTCTGTGACGTTCCTGAGCAGCATACCCAAACGCGCCCAGTCATCACCTATGTGATGTGACGCAGAACCCGAAAATCAACACACACATTCTCACAACACAACACAGCACAGCACAATTTGGAATACTAAACCGTACTTTAAAAAGAAACAAGACTGTACAATTTGTAAAGTACTTTTATTTCACCATAAACGCTCTGACAACATCCAACTATTGCCATATTCAATCAAATTTGAAATTTCTTTCTTGGCTCGCGATCCAAAATGTTTATCGTGAGTCACGCGTTGTTCTTTTTGCGTACACTAGGTGTTCGTTTTGGATAAAAGAAGCGCTTGGGTCGCACAGTGAATTCCAGGGCTTGTGCATCAACTTGAGACTAGACCACCGTAAAGGATGCTATGTTGCTCTAATCGCTAGTACAGCGTAAGGGCATATCTGCCCTTGCCGATCATCCCAAAAAACTGTCAAACACATTCAGTTGTTCACAAGTAGCTGGAGCTGCTGATTAAAAAATCTGTCAGTTGACATCTGGAATCTACGACAATCGCAAAAAGGCAAAATGTACCTATTTCGGAAACATAATAGAAATATGTCTCACTAGCCAATCTTTATTAGAATTTGCTTCCGAGAACATTGCTATGTTGTATGATCAACTCTAAACGGGATACGAAAGCTGACTCTACAATTCTATGTGCTCATACATGGCATTTTAATGAAATATTAGCGTTGAACCTGGGAGAACTGAGTAGTGGTCTACATGCATATCAATGCTGGCCTGCCCATCTGGATGGTAAAAAGAACATTACACACAAAGGTTATACTTGTGTTTCATTGTAATATGCCACACAGAACAAACAAGTACAATGTAACCCACAAATAATGCTCAGATAATGATAAATTGATGCTTGTTCGAGTATAAAAGCATCCAAAATGAAACTTACATTACATTCACCATTTCCATTCTCTTGGCGTAACTCAGACCGTAAGGCAGACACCGTTTGCACCAACAATTTTTCATAAACTGAATTTACATGTTCCTTAGTCCACTTTTTGAATACATAACCTTATCATATCTTACATTATAACAACCCTCCTTCATTCAATTCCTTTTAGAATGGTCCCTTTATCTCAAGGTCAAAAAACAATTGAACCTTATACTGTGTGTCCGATGCGTGGGCTTCCTGAGCTCGCAACAAAAATTCAAAGCTGGTGACCTTCACTCAGAATCAAAATACATTCTTACTTTGCAACAACTTGCCGCACCGCATCCATGAGAACTATAATTCTCATGCACGTGCAGGGCGGTCTTTGCATCAGGCAGTGCAGGTGGCTGCCTGAGGTGCCGACTGTAGGGGGCGCCAGTCTGACTCCATTATTACTTTAATTACATTTTAACACAGACATGAATAGCCCTTTCTTTGCCGCGCTCTGGATGTAGCACAAGCACATCAATTTATAAACATCAAGCGTTTTAATTAAGAGTGTAAAATAACATGAAATTACTTCTATTTAATATTAATAAATATTGGGCAACCAATATAAACAATATAGAAGAACAGGCATTTGGAATGTGGTATTATTCTGTAATACCACAAGGTGAGGTTGGCGTTGCAGACTTTGACTCTTTTTTAGTCTACCCTCTACTTCAATGTTTGAGTAGGGCGCATTCTGTCATTGCAAAGTTTCCTTACTCCTTAGCAGTGGGTACTGTATCACTGCTCTGCACAGTGCTTTTAGCCTGCAACCTTCACTAATTTTCAAGTTAATTGCATTATTTCAGTAACAGCACAAATGGTGAGGCAGAAACGTAAATGGTGGACTTGTAAACATAGATTGTAAGTCAAACAACCACTTCTTCTGGTCCTGCACAGGACTGTTCACGAACATCCTAACTGTTCGCACTTTCGCGACAAAAAAACACCAGTTTTTTGCTTCTTGCAGCCATATCCCATCCCATCCTCATCACCCCTCACCTCCCCAGAGATTATTTGATAAGTTTGACAAGTGCAATGTTGTGTTTTTTAATATGTTTATACCGCGATGTCCGCGGACACCAAGCACGGATCCAAGATGGCAGGCGTTTGCAAAAATCTGATGCAATTCACGCTCTTCACCATCCAATCAGAGGACATGTTGCATGTCCACAGACATGACGCGAGCCAATTAGCCAATCAGTGTCCTGCCCGCGTAGCGAATAGGGAAGTGTGTCCACGGAGCGGACATAGATATCACACATTTTTTGTGACCTACCTTTTGGTTGTTTTTAAAAACAACTACCAGATGGATTTTAACCAAATTTACAAAAGCACGCTTTTGGGACCAAGCCGCTGCTCCTGCTGCAAATTTGGTGAAAATCACAAAAAATTACATTATTTTTCCTATGGGTGTGCTATTGATTAGTACGCTGCCATGGGTGTGACATGCTGCGGTGGTTGTGGCCAGGGCCTAGCGTCTTGGATGCATGGCTGTAGGCCGAAGGCCATACTTACAAGACTGTAGGCCCTGGCCACAACCACCGCAGCATGTCACATCCATGGATACACCTGTAGTATTGAATATCGAATATATGGTTGTGGGGAGTGTGTACAGTGTTGGGTGCATGGCCAAAGGCCATGCACCCAAGAACGAAGTTATAAACACTGGAGGTATAAACCACTGCACACCCATACATTGTAATATCTATGGAGATACAGGTAGGAGTCTAGCCTCTGGCCAGACCCACTGAAGCATACCACAACTATTGATACACCCGTGCTATCACACATCACTCAGGTGGTTGTGGGGAGGATCTGCAGTCTTCAGTGCATGCCCAAAGGCCATGCACCTGAGAACACACTTGTCAACTGTAAAGTTATAAGCCAACATGGATTTTACATAGTGCAGTGGTTGTGGGCAGGACATATAGTTTTGGGTGTGTGGCTGCAGGCTGTCGGCCATACACCGAAGAGTGTGGACCGTGCGCACAAGCAGTGCAGGATGTCTCATTCATAAATCACACCCACACATTCGATTATGTATCTGGTAGGTGTGGGCAGGGCCTAGAGTCCTGGTTACAAATTGAGTGCATGCTACAGTTATAATGTTTCATTGTATGGGTGGGTCACTCATGTATAAGCGACCATGGGTGTAATATGCTGCGGTGGTTGTGGCCAGGGCCTAGAGTCTTGGGTGCATGGCCGTAGGCCATACTTCCAAGACTCTAGGCCCTGGCCACAACCACCGCAGCATATTACAGAAATTGATACAATTGTAGTATTGCTTATGGGTCAAATGGTTGTGAAGAGTGTGTAGAGACTTCGCTGCATGGCCGAAGTGGTGTTACAAGCCACAATGGGTGTGATATGGTGTGGTAGTTGTGGCCAGGACTTAGAGTCTTTGGTACAAAGGCCATGCATCCAAGAACTCAGTTATAAGCACTGCAGTTGTAAGCCACTATGGATTTTATACACTGCATACCCATACATTCAAAAATCTATGGCCTTACACCCAAGTCTGTAGCCTGTGGCCACAACTACTGCAGCATATAACAGGCATAGGTACACTCGTACTATGAAACATCATTCAGGTGGTTGTGGGGAGGGCGTAGCGTTTTGGGAGCATGAACATGGGCGTGGTGTGGTGCTGTGGTTGTGTGCATGTTCTAGTGTCTTGGTTGCATGGCTGCAGACCATGCACCCAAAACTAAACTTAGAAGTAGTGAAATTAGAAGCACCATGGTTTTGATATGTAGCAATGGTTGTGGGTAGGACCTATAGTGTGGGTTGCTTGGCCGAAGAGCGTAGGTGGTAGGTTATACATCAAAGATGCTACGCCCAGCCTACAGCCACTGCACCATATTGCTGCTATAGATTAGCTGTGTTTATTCGCATATGTATGAAATTACTGTAATTATACTTACTGTTTAATTTGTGCAGAATCCATATATGTTTTACGTGACTGCAGTACTTGGCGGACCTGGCCTTTTTTAATTTCTGTGATAAAAGAAAAAAGCATGTTAGTGTTTGCATTTTATGAAGACTTATTACAATGCATAATAGACAGTTTAGCTTTTTTTTTACCCTCATATTTAGTTTACAAATCAGTGTACTGTGCATTTTGCTCAGTTTCTGTGTTTGTTTTTGAAATCCTTGGGTCTGGGGGAAAAAATCCTTGTCGGATTAAAAAAACCCTTTAATTACTATGCTACAAACTATTTCTTTGCTTTCTTTGAGTGGTTCCTTGTTCTTTGTGATTAATGTTATGTCTGTTGCCTTGTTGCTATTTTTAACAGCAGTTAGATACCAGTTGGCGTATTCTAACTGTGCATTTGTTGTTATGCTTCTGTGGTATTCATTTATCTGTGTTGTTGTTATACACTCTTGGGCAGTTAGATACCTGTTGGCGTATTCTAACTGTATGTAGGCTTTCACTTCATTTTTTGGTTATGTTGAAGTACACATTAGTCACTAAATTTTGGCTTTAAGAAGATTAAATACGCATTTGTAAGATTAGCAGGCAATCTCTGCTTTAGAGTAATGGTGCTATCATTACATTCCACCCATCCACATTTCTTTTTAATGTATGCAGTGTAGTGGCCTGCATTGGTTGTAGCTCCTGCATGGTAGATTATACCTACTGTTGTAAAGGTTTTCTTTCCAAGTGACACTCGACCGTGTGTGAATCCAGTGAGCTTGCAGTTGTTTTTCCTACCATCTGCATTATAACGTAGCAGCATAAGTATTATGTACTTACTATGCGTTTGTATCAGCAAGGTGGAGCGATTGTCTGAATTGCACATAGTACATAATCTGGCATGGTTTGCATTCTGTACCAGTTGCTGAAATGGATTGGATTCACAATTAGATATGGATACATACACACATTGCTCATTTGGGATTTGTTCCTGTTTGACATTGCTACAGAGAGTGCATCTGAAAGATTTCATTTATAGGTATGCTTTTGTTTTCCAGTACTTGTAGTAAGTGCATTAGAAATTCTTGTGGATCTTCTTGTGTGTTTTAGTGAAACTGACCATTCCAGCACAGTAGTCCAATTCGTGTCTTATTCCGTAAACACTGTATGTGTTGTCAGGATTGTTTGTTGCGTTTCTATGAAGGACTAACATTTGCAAACACAATTGTTCTGTACTGTGTAAGTAAATATTGTTAACAATTGGTGGCAATTGAAATAGCATATTCATTGCTACATTTGCATAGCAACTTACACCTGTTTCATTTGAAAATTTGAATGGACCAGCTAGTTCCGTATCGGAGTGCTTTTTTCAGAGTTTCTCTTCCTTCTTTGAAGAAGTACCTGGTTTACTTTCCCTAATAGGTTCTTCTTTGCTTGTGGTAATTGATGAACCTTTTCCTTCTTTTGTTTTCTTTGAAGGATTTGCTGTCAGATTCTGTTGCTTTTCTGATTGAATTAGTTTTCTTTTACCACGTTTTAATTTCTCTGGAACAGGATATTGTTTCAGATGGGGGGTGTACAGTGAACGCAGTCTATTGTATTCTAAAATGCAAGGAATATCAGCGTTCACTTTACTTGCATCAAAGTTGATTAGAAATAGACTGTCAAGCGTATGTAAGTGTGATAGTGCTACGTAGCTCATGCCTTCCTTAAAAACTGTGTTTCCTATATCTATCAATGCTTTGTCTAGGGTAAGACCTTGGGATTTATGAATGGTGACTGCATATACAAGAGTTAGAGAAAATCGTTCTCTGCGTACATACATGTCTTTGAACAGAAGGAATCAAGCAGTTGAGCGCCCTATCCTTTTCACTTCTGAAAGTTTGTCAACGCGAATATTGACAAACTGAATGTTGTTGTCACGTGGGTATGATTGAAAGCCAACAACTGTACCCAGTGCCCCATTGACTAGTCCTTGCCCCACGTCAAGGTTATGTTTAAGCATTACTCTACAATTTAAGGATAATTTTAATACTTTTTCTAACCCAACTGTGTTGGATATTGAATTTTCTAAACTACTTAGGGCCTCATTACGACCCTGGCGGTAAGTGAAAAACGATGGCGGTAAATGGTTACCGCCATCGGTTTCCGCCAGGTCCGATCATGACTCCTGACCGTAAACTACGATGCCAATAGCGGCATCGTAGTTAACGCTGCCGCTAACTGCGCTAAGGGTGCGCGCACGCGACCGGCCACACCGTACTTAGCGCCATGGCGGAAAGGTACGCAAATGCCGACCCAAGCGGACATGCACCTAACGCCATCACCGAGGCCGCTAAGTACCTTACCGCCATGGTGCAAATAACGCCATCGCGAACCAACCGTAAAGGGCCAATTCAAGTGAATGCAGCTGCCACAGGTGCACAGAAACAGCACAGGTGAAGGCAATACAGACTCAGGGGAGTACAAAAAGAGCACACCCCACCCCTACCCACACCCAGTCACACTCCACAATGATGGCAATACGACTAGCAATGTTGGGGCTGGAGGACCTGATAGCAATGCATGTGCTACTACAACAGCAACAACAACAACAACAGGCAGCACAGAGGAGACGCAGGAGGAGAAGGAGGGCAAGGCAGGCCCCAGCAAGCCCCACCAGCACAGCCAGTGCCACCACGCAGGCAGCCCCCAATCCCACGCATCAGAGCCAATCCAAACAACCTCACTGCTGAGCAGATCCACACCCTGTACCGTTTGGACCGGGACACCATCACCGCCATCGTAGACATGACACACGACGACATCGTCAGCATGATAGAAAGTCCAACCGCCATCCCCCCCCTACTGAAGGTAGTGGCTGTACTCCACTTCCTTGCCACAGGCACCTACCAGCACACAGTGGGGCACCTGCATGGCATTTCACAACCATTATTCTCACGAACACTCATCCAAGTGCTCGATGCCCTCCTCAAGCACACAGACGACCACATCTCATTACCACGGACTGCCCAGGAGATTGCAAACACCAAAGTGGGTTTCCATGCACTAGCCAGCATACCCGGTTGCATTGGTGCCATCGACTGCACCCATGTGGAATTGGTGGTTCCACGTGCCATGGAGGTACCGTACCGCAACCGGAAACAGTTCCACTCTATCAACGTGCAAATGGTCTGTGACTCCAACAAGATCATCACACATTGTTGTGCCCGATTCCCCGGATCAATCCATGATTCAATGGTCCTGAGGAACTCCACAATACCACGCTACATGGAGCGACATGCAGGCCCAAGATCCTGGCTACTCGGTGAGTGCAATGTCATGGAAGTGGGCATGGGAATGACGTACCAGTGCATACTCCACCTGGCAGAAAGGGGGGGGGGGGATGCATACTCCACCTGGCAGAAAGGGGGGGGGAAGATGCATACTCCACCTGGCAGAAAGGGGGGGGGAAGATGCATACTCCACCTGGCAGAAAGGGGGGGGGGAAGATGCATACTCCACCTGGCTGTGAGTAACACAGAGAACGGATACAGAGGAAGGGCACTCACAATGCACAAAACCCCTCTGCATACATAGGGTGATGGCATGCAAAACAGGCCATGGCAGCAATGAGCATATACTGGTTGCATAGTGTGAATCAATTAGTGCATGTAGAAGTGAGCCAAGGTAACAGTTCCATGCCAGCCATGGTGGAACATCATGTTCCTGATCAGACAACATGACTGACACATACATTCTCGCCTACATACAGGTGATGCAGCCTATCCCCTGAAGAGGTGGCTCCTCACGCCAGTCCGGAACCCGCAGAACCAGCACGAGGAGGACTTCAACCGTGCACATACACGTACTCGTGTGGTCATAGAGCAGACATTCGGCCTCCTGAAGGCACGGTTCCGAAGCCTCAGCAGGTCTGGTGGGGCACTCCTGTATGGCCATGAGAAGGTGGCAAAGATCGTCATGGCATGTGTCATGCTGCACAATATGTGCGTCAGACGGAATGTGCCCCTGCCCCCTGACGCAGAACTGCAACCACCTGACGATGAGGATGAGGAGGGTGCAGATGGGGCGCCACCACATGGAGGAGGCGATGCACAGGAGGGGCGTGCCATGCGCCAAAGTATCATCGACCACTGCTTCTAGCACACACGGCTGGTGTTTATCGCATGGAGACTGCACTTGGGGCACTGTGTCTCTCTGGGACATGCACACTGTGGACTGTACACCAATAAAGCACACATACGCAATGAAAATGTCCACACATTTCTTTTTTTGAAAGAAAAAAGTGTATTGGAACTATGAACTGTCGTGTCACACCCCCTCCCACCTCCCCCCTGCACACCCCAACACACCCCCTCCCACCTCCCCCCTCCCCCCTGCACACCCCCTCCCACCTCCCACCTCCCCCCTGCACACCCCAACACACCCCCTCCCACCTCCCACCTCCCCCCTGCACACCCCAACACACCCCCTCCCACCTCCCCCCTGCACACCCCAACACACCCCATGTAGCTGTCAACAGATGCCTGTGGCCGTGTCCACAGGCCGTCACAAGCCCCCTCTCCCGGCACCCGGGGCACCCCTGGCTGTGGAGCGCAGGTTGCGTCCAGAACGGCGCACGGGGCTGCTCTGCGCAGAACTGGCAGTGGAGGATGTCCCTGGCTGCCCATGTGCATGCAGCTCCTGTCGTGTGTGGGTGAGGTCAGTGACCGCACGACGCAAGCCCGCAAGTTCGGCACAGATGTCCCTGGACATGGCCTGCATGGCATCCCTCAGGGTGGCAGTGCTCCGCGCCACTTCCGCCCTTAGTGTCTCCGTGGCCTGTTCAATGCTGAACCTAGCCCCCACACATTCCGCGGCATGCTCATCCAGCATTGCGGACAGTTGATGCTGCCGCTGAGTGATGTCCTCGAGGGACGGCTGGCCGTGCTGGCCCATGGCCAGTGCAGGTGGAGTGATGGAGGGGCTGGTCCCCTCCTGTGGAGTGTGGACAGGGCATGGGGTGGAAGGCCACTCCTCTGCCTCAGTGTGCCCCTGTGTGTCGCCCTCATGGGGGCTGGCGTCTGAGAAACAGGGGGAATGTAGTTGGTCAGTGGGGCTTCTGACCTCCTGCTCCATGTCCGAGTCAGAACATGCAGCTGTTGCAGCTGTCTCCCCGATGTTGCTGCTGGCCGCTGACCCCCTGCCTTCTGTGGCAGGCAATGTCGGTGGAGGTGGAGCAGCTGCTGCTGGCCTGCTGCCAACAGGGGTGCTTGCCGGTGGGACCTCCGGTATGCCTGCAGTGGGACCTGCTTGTCGTGGGGTCTGCCTCACTGCAGCTGAGGTTGAGGGTGCAGGGAGGTTGTCGTTGGACTTCGCTCTCTTCGGCGCAGGGGTGTCCTGGTCCTCTGGGTGTGATTCTGTGCCTGTGGTGGAGCAAAGGTGGGAGGGCGTTATTGATGGGTCTACGGACTTCTGAATGACAATGGTTGACATTATTTTGGCCAGTGGATGAGGCAGATTTCAGGCAGTGCCATGCAGGTTGTCTCCTTTTGGTGTGGTATGTGGATGCAGGTATGCGGGTGCCAGCAGTGTATGCAGGGTGGTGCTCGCATGTGGCTATGGGCAGTATTGATTTGTGTTGCATTTACACTCTAGGGCAACCTTGTGCTACACATGATTGGACTGCTGTGACTATGGCATGTCTTGTATGAGGCACCTACCTTCATCGCCTGATGTCGGGGCTCCCCTTTCCATCCCTCCAACGCCTTCGATGGATTCCATGCCGATGGTGGTAGCACAGATCTCCTCCCACGGTTGGAGTTTCAGGGGGGATTCCGACCCTCCACCGGTTCCCTGGGCAAGGTTGCGGTTTGCCGAGATGACGGCTCTGACCCGTATGCGCAGGTCATCCCAGCGCTTCCGGCACTGCTGTGGGGTGCGGGGTACGGTCCCCACCGCGCTGACGCGCTCTGCCACCAGGGCCCAGATGGCCGCCTTCTTCCCGATTGCTGTCCTGGTCATTTCAGGGGAGAATACAACACCTGCGTTGTCCTGCAGGGTCTCCGCTAGCATGCAGAGTTCCTCCCGGCTGAATCGCTCCTGGCGCTGGCGGTCACATGCCTTTTTCACAGATTTTGGCATTTTCGGGTACTTGGATGGGTGGGTGTTTGGTTGGGACAGGTGTCAGGGTTGGGTCTGGTGTTGTTTGGTAGGATGGCGATGGATTGTGTTTTTAAAGATGGCCGACGGGCTGCTTCCCGTTCCGGCGCGATGACGCTATTTCCGGTTTGGCCTTTTACGGCCGCCGCTAATTACGGTGGCCGTAAATTACGGTGGTCGTAAATTACGGTGGCCGCTACTTACGCTGGCGGAAGGGCACCTTGCTCGCTTAGCGATGACGGTAGGGGCCTTTTCCGCCATGGCGTTAATTGCATTACCGCCATGGCGTAATGCTCGTGCGCGATGGGTCGTGATGTGGCGCTCTTTACGCCATCGTCCCACGGCGTAAACGCTCATTACGCCATGGCGGTAATGACGGGCGATTACCGCCAGGGTCGTAATGAGGCCCTTAGTCTTGTTGTGGCTTGCTCACACATAGGTAGTGTCATGCCTTGTACGTCTAGTTTGTCTGTGGCGCAAATTTCAATTATTGGTTCCATTTCTTTATTTAACATTGTTTCATTGAATTTGACACAGCTTGCAAGAGCTGGCGTTAAGGCCATACAATTGACATTTTTGTGCGCTAATTGTTCCATAACATCAGTAGCACATGCATTATCTCCATAAAGTGCACGAATGTGCCGGTTTTTCAATATTGTTTGTGCTTCCTGAGATAGTGCACCAACTCTAATACTTTTTAGGATGTTGGCATAAGTGAGATCTGCAGATTGCCGCATGTTTTCTGTTAATTCTCTGTATTGGAAATGTTTCCAAAGGTTGACATTTCCTATGCTGCCAACAGTTTTACGGCAGAGTTTGTGTCCTACGGTTTTAAAAATAGGTACACCTTTCACTATTGTCAATTGTAGAAGATCTCCGAAAACAACAATGTGTTTACCTGCAAAGAGTTCTTCGTAGTTTGTTTTAAGTACTTCTTGCAATCTGAGGTGAATCAAAGCCAACATTAGGTTGGAGACCATGCTCACTTCATCTATTAGTAGCATTTTAATTTGCTTTAATACTCTGCGTAGTTCCATTGCAGCTTCTGCAGAAAGTTTGTGGTAGTCTCATTTGTTTTGGTGTTCTTCTGGAAGAAGTAGTAATTGGTGTAAAGTGACACCGCCTATTTTTAGGCAGCTAAACCTGTGGGGGCAGTTACAACAGCTGATAGTTTGTTGTTTGTCAATTGCTGAAGGAACTTGCTGATGATTTTGATTAAGAATGTTTTTCCTGACCCAGCTTCACCACTGACGTACAGCAGTATTGGTTTGTAATTTTGGCAGGTACATTCTTTATTTTCGTGTTGCACACCATGTGCAATTTGTTTTTTTACGTCTTCAAAAATGGTGCGCTGATCTTTGTTAAGTTTTGCTTGTTGTACAGTTAAGTCTTCTATATTTTCTTGATAGTGACCCATGGTGTTTTACACTTCTGTCATAGCTAATTCTGCCTCCTTTGCTATTACTGGCTGTCCTAGTGGTTCTTGACTTCCTGTTATAGAAGGTTGACTACTGTCAGAAGAGTCCTTATCTAGTTAGGCCTGAAGTTCTTCTTCGTGTTGCTGTTCATTGTGCAACATTGCTTTGTACTGCATGAAGTTCACATCGGTGATAGTGCTTTCATTTGCTTTGAAAGCATCTTCATAGCAGTCATAGTTATCTAGTATCTCTTCCTCTTTTCTCCATGGTTTAAAAAGTTGTAGCAGAGACATGTAATATAGTTCTTTCTATTGAGGAGTTTTTAATGACAATTTAACATGATTAATTAAGCTTTGTTTTGTAAGTTTCACTAAGCTGCCTTCACAATCTGTGACTCTATATCTGCCTTTGCTTTCATCGGGTTTTATATTGTTTTGTATGCAAAGTTTTGAGCTATGTGGTATAGACACATGCTTTCCAAAGTGCTACACCTGTTCGAATAGTATGTGTCCAGTAAATTGTTTTTTAAAATGTCTTGGCTGTTGGGATCATTTTTGGCAATTGTTTCTATGTCCTCATATGATTTCAGAACTCTTTTTCTAGATTTACCTTTCTGTTGAGGAGTTTTTAATGACAATTTAACATGATTAATTAAGCTTTGTTTTGTAAGTTTCACTAAGCTGCCTTCACAATCTGTGACTCTATATCTGCCTTTGCTTTCATCGGGTTTTATATTGTTTTTGTATGCAAAGTTTTGAGCTATGTGGTATAGACACATGCTTTCCAAAGTGCTACTCCTGTTCGAATAGTATGTGTCCAGTAAATTGTTTTTTAAAATGTCTTGGCTGTTGGGATCATTTTTGGCAATTGTTTCTATGTCCTCATATGATTTCAGAACTCTTTTTCTAGATTTACCAGGACCAAGACTTAGCCATACTATGTTGTCTGATTTTCCGTACAAAGCAGTACCAGTTAAACGATCTGCTGCTTCATAGGCGCCGCATTCTCTATGACAGAGCATTTTTTCATGCCTAGGCTGTACAATTTCTGAGATGTGTTTTGTCTGATAAGTCATCCCAGAGGTCTTGAAGCTCTTTTTTTCCTGATTTTGTTAAGTATGCTGTAACATATCTTGCAACTGCAGTGGAATTGTCTGCAATGTACTGCACATCTATGTTTGCATTCCATAAGAGGGCAAGGATTGCATTGTAATCATTGATATATTTACATTCTTCGGTTCTTTTTATGTAGTACGTGTTCTTAGGTGATTTACCTTTCACACTATGTCAAACTGAAGACATGAAGTTGTTCACTTCACCTGTTTCTGTAACTGGTCTAGGGAAACCAAACCGGCATTTGGTGTAGTATTTCCCTTTGTTTTTGTATTTGCCACATTTGTGTCTTTGAAATTGTAAAATCTGCCCGTGCAGGTCACTATGTGTCCGCTGTGAAGGGATTTCACAAGTGACATATTTTTGGATAAACTGCAAAACAGTGGCATCAGTGTCGTGACCAAATTTAGATGCACCTTTGATCCATAAAAGCATGTGAATATGTGGTGCTCCTCTCGCTTGGTATTCTTTTCTCCAAAAGAAGTGCTACACTTCTCCGAGGGGAGGAACAGTTTATTGCAAATAAAGTGTAGCATAGCAATGAAACGATGATGGAAATATCTTGAAACATTAACTGGATTTAGAGAGCAAAGTTCTCAAGGTGTTAATAAATGTATTTTGGTTTTGTTGTTTGATGCTTAGGAACTCATGTAAATCTTCCCATGCATATTCTGCACAATTTAGTGTAACAAACCAAGTCGGTGGTCCAAGGTTTCTGATCATACACGGTACGTCTCCGTGCCGTCGGAACCAGTATTATTTTGTACCACGCATGTTTGCAAACAAATTTGTCATACTTGACTGTAAACCCTCATCTTTTTCTTGTACTTTTTGTATTAATTGCATAGCTGACATATTTTGAAAGTAGGTTCCAGATTTCAAAATGTGTGCAACTCCGTAACATAGGGTTGCTAGCTCACTTTCAAAGAGTTGGTGGAATATGTATTCCACATTTTGTTTAAACCTGGGATCTTGCGAATACATTCGTAATGAACGGTATTCTGATGCCGTAATATGAGTGGGTCTATCATCGTACCTTCCACCTTTGCCAGTAGGAAATAGCAGTGGAAAAGCACCTGCTTCTATACTTTTTTCCCATATGCTCATTGGTGAACCTTTGGTTTGTCGGATTTGGTAAGTTTCTAGTGCATCATCTATGCTTTCATTGGAATGCAATGGATGAATTGTGTACTAGTCCAAAAGAGTGGATACTGCAGTAGGATACAGAAGTTCGAATTGCCCAGTTTCTGATGACTCTTCAATTATTTCAGTTGTTTCCCTTAAGCTTTCTTCAATATTTATTTCCTTGTAGTATTCATTATTGTCTTTTAGATATTGCAAAGCTTGTCTAACTTTATGGAAGTCCACCAGTTGTTGCCAAATTTTTTGGTCTTTTGTTGGTACACCATTTACCAAGACAATTAAAGAATGCTGTATTGAATGTTGCACTCCTAGAGTGTGTACATTTTATGTAAGATCTAATGGCAAATAAACTACTTTGCCACGAATGCCTTTCACCAATTCAGAGGAAGGTCATTTTGCTGTTTTTGGGTGAAGGCGTATAATTGCTTGAAATGGGTGAACTGCTTGAATTATGATGCTCTCGTACAAATTGTTGTTGCAAGGTTTTTCGTAGTGGGAACAATTCCAAATTATTTGTGAGAGCACGTGAAGGACTTTGGTTATCTAGTTTTGTAGTCCAGTAACTACAACATATTAGGTGTTCACTTATTTGATATTTGTTTTCGGCTAAAAGGTAGAGAGATAATTTAAACCATTTGGAATCTTCATTGTCTTCTATTTTGTATGCTATGTCTATATTTTTTGTGTTCCTTTTGTAAAACGTTATGCGGCAACACACACACACACGGTTTGGTATTTCAGCTGATGCACTTTTAAATTTTAGTATTTCTTTTTTGTATGTATGTAATAGAAGGTTGCTATGTGCAGAAATGTTGGTAGTCTGTTCTAAAACTATTGCATTTTGTAAGTGACTTTCACTTCCAAAATATTTTCTCTGGATACGGTCCATTTCCTCTTGTGAATATTTGGGTGTACCATGCAGAAGAGTGTTATTTAAATTGGCTAATTCTGTAGCTGGATTTTTAGCATAGTATATTTATACACTAGATTTCTTACATTTGAATGATGTATTGATATCCTTTTGATATCATGGAAGGTGCTTTTGCAAATAGGTCCAGAAATGCAGGCTAATGAATGTCCTTGTCGTCCTGTGTATTTGCGCACTGGAGAGATATCCATATTTTGCAGCACTTTTATTTTAATTTTGTCTTTACCTTTCACATACTGATTGAGGAACTGACGTAAAGATTTGAAAGATTTGTTAGGAATGGCACACATTGACGTGCACGGCCATTTGTATACTGGACGGTCTGGTTCAGTCGAATCGAGAGGTAATTCTGAGTTTTCAGGGGATACTTTTGTAAGCAGTGTTTCTTGTTCCATGATGCTAATATTGATTTTTTCATACCCTCGTCCACTGCTATGGATGGCAATTGTTTGATTTTGTTTGTATGCTTCTTCATTAAAATATGGTTGTTGTGTGACTCAATTCACCTCCACAAATATGTAAGAAGTTATTTTTGTTCACAGGTAAAGTTTCGGTAGTTGAAGCTTCCTTTGTTTTGCTAAATGACTGTATTAGCTGTTTTGTTCCAACGTTCTCTACAAACTCTGCTACAGATGGATGCTTAGGTTGGAAACGTTTATTTTTATTTGCTCTACTTCTGCGTTCCTTTCTACGGACTTGCTTTTTGGTAGGCATTTTTTGGGGTCTGTTGAAAAAAAGAAGGCATGGTTTGGTCTGTTGTACAATGTATGTGTGCTGTGTGCATGCGTGCATGAGTTTGATGGACCAGCTCTTTGTGGTGGTGTGTGAATGTGCATTGGCCTCTTACAATGATTTGGGAAGGCTATTTTTCTGTTTGCATACTACTACAATGTGTTTCAGATGAGAGTAGAAAGTGGGCAAGTGGTGAGGAGAAGCATTAATAGTGAAGGTACTGGCATAAAATTGAAACAGCTATTTGTTTTCTAGCAGTAACATTCTAAGGGATCTGTATGTTATTTGAGTTCCAAACATGCAGGGATTTGTGAGTCAATTTGCCTGTTATTCTTTGTTTAATAAATGGTGATTTGTGGGTAGAATGATTTGTGGGTAGAATGGTTCAGAAATCACTGTTTGCTTTGGTGCGCAAATTAAATACATAACCCATAAAGTCTGTTTGAGGAATAGTTACAATATGAAGGTCGTATTGTACTTAATTTTTTTTTCAGAATGACCAGGTTTCTTCGGATATGTCGTTTTCAGTGTAGATTCTGTTGATTTTCAGGAGAGTAGTCTTCACTGCAATTGTAGAAAGAAGTTAGTAGCTTTGTGTGTTTAAAGCTGTGATGTTAATGTACATGTTAATTTTGTATTTTTCATCGGAGTATTCTCCTTTGATATTTCAACACAGTGCATGTGTGCATTTCACTTCACTATGTGCTGCCTTTCTATGTTACTTGCAGTATGTCAGTTGCATGTGCTTCAGCAATGCGTACAATTTTTAGGTTACGAAAATGTCTTGGTTCTTTTAAGCTTTGTTACCTATAGCAGAGAGGTTTGTAAGCGATAGCTCATTACAGTAAATGGGGAAAAAATCTGTACTTTCATATCATAAGTACGATTTTGAAAAATCGGGAGACCATCGAAGGGAGATGTCGCAACAGCAATCGGGAGCGTTTACTTTTTCTCATATGATTGCATTGCAAGTAGCATTTATGTAGGCGGTACACAGTAAACAATTGTGCCATTTTCTAATGGAAAATCGAGTTTCCCACTAAATAGGTAGGGTTCTAACGTATGTGTAAAATAGTAGGCTGTAGTCGGATGTAGGTTTAGCAATTTTAAGATTTATTGCAGTGTTAATTTAAACAACAGCTCCTTGTGCACATCAAACAGTATTAGTTTCATGAGGTTTGTTTCCGTGAAAGGGTTAATGCAGTCCAGAGTTCAAAAGAAGCTCCACTTGGCTTCTCGTATCTTTAAAAGGGAAAATAAAGTCAACTTAATTCTTTTTCTCCACGGACTGACTCACCCTCTGTTCACTGGGTTAAGAAAACAAAAAGACAAAAATCCACATGGAAGGAACAGTCCTTGATTAATGGTTGACGGCTGGCGCTTCTCCTCAACGAGTCCGCCTCTGATAGGGATCTCCCCTGTGCCTCTCACTGAGCCTTCTAGTACGCCCAGTCACAATCACCTTTCCATTCCTCTCTGGTCTCCGGCTCGGCTTGCAGCTGTAATCAGAAACACCTGGTGAGCTCTCTGTTGCTGCATTTAAGCCCCTCTCTGCTCCTCCCCTCCCTTCAGTCTCCAGCCAGTTTTCCCTCCCATTCCCCACACCTGCAGGGCGTTTTCTTTTCTCAGTCCACCCAGTTTCATGCACTGTTTGACCCCACCCTGTATGTCTCTGGGGCCACCGATCTACATGCGGGCTGACTGCATTATACCAGTGCCAATCTCTGGTACACCTATTTCCATGCTGTATGATTGGGTTGTACCTATGCCGTTTTCCCTTTTTAATTCTGTCTCTGCCCCCTCCTTGGTTTCGTTTCTCGTGGTGGTTTCTGGGACATGTAGTTTTCTTTTGATTTGCTGTGTAAACCTTTTGTTGGCTGGGTCTCATTACTAGAATAGGATCCTCCCTTGATTCTGTTGCCTCTTTGACCACCTCACATACTCCCCCCCGGGAACTAGGCCGTTCGGGCATGTTCAAGGCCCTGGACAAGTAATCAGCTACTAACTGATATTTTCCGGGTTTATGTACTGTAACAAAATGATAGGGTTGAAGGGTTAAAAACCACCTTAGGACCCTATGGTTTGAGTCTTTCTGGGTGGCTAGCCATCGAAGAGGGGCATGATCTGTAAAGATGGTAAACTTTCGACCTAGTAAATAATAACGAAGAAATTCAACGGCCCATTTTATCGCTAAACATTCTTTTTCTAAGGTGGAGTATGGTTTCTCGTGTGGGAGGAGTTTTCTACTGATGAAGGCTATTGGGCAGAGGTCTTGTTCTGATCCTTGGGATAGCACGGCACCTAGACCACATCCTGATGCATCAGCCTGTAAATAGAAGGCTTTTGAGAAATCTGGGCAGTGTAGAACCGGTTGGGTTGATATTAGTTGAATTAAGTGGTGAAAAGCTTGATTTGAAGTGGCCGGTTGGTTTTTAAGGCGTCTGTCAGTGGTGCTGCTATGGTAGAAAAATGCGGTATGAATCTTCTATAATACCCTACGAACCCTAGGAAGGCTCGGATCTCTTTCCGGGTTTCTGGTATCCGTAATTTTTTCAAAGCCTGTATTTTGTCCACCAACGGTGTGATTACTCCACCTCCTACAGAATAACCCAGATACCTGGTAGTTTTGGCTGCCAGCTTGGTTTTCTTGGGGTGGATATGCAGTCCTGCCTCTTGTAAGGA
Organism: Ambystoma mexicanum; assembly: GCF_040938575.1. NCBI lineage: Eukaryota > Metazoa > Chordata > Amphibia > Caudata > Ambystomatidae > Ambystoma > Ambystoma mexicanum. The sequence goes on along the minus strand of NC_090937.1, from coordinate 759,817,172 downwards.
CGTAATTACTTTGATTAGATGTTCTAAATGTTCCTTCCAGGTTTTACTAAAAATCACTATGTCATCCAAATAGGCAGCTGCGTATAGTTCATGAGGTTTTAGTACCTTATCCATTAAGGCCTGAAAAGTGGCAGGAGCCCCGTGCAACCCAAATGGTAACACCTTAAACTGAAATAGACCTTGAGGTGTTGCAAAGGCTGTTTTCTCCTTATCCGCTGGGTTGAGCGGTATCTGCCAATATCCTTTGGTTAGGTCCAATGTACTCAAAAAGGATGCATCCCCCAGTTTCTATATTAGCTCATCTATTCGGGGCATAGGGTAGGCTTCATATCTGGAAATGGCGTTTAGTTGCCTAAAGTCCATACAGAATCGGGTGGTACCATCTGGTTTGGGTACTAGTACCACCGGTGAACACCATGCGCTCTTGGAGGGAATAATGGTACCTAGTTTTAGCATGCTCTCTATTTCTTGTGCTATTTCCCCTCTTTTTGCTTCAGGGATTCTATAGGGTCGGAGGCGTATAATCTTGCCTGCCTCGGTTGGGATTGAGTGAGTAGCCATATGAGTCCTTCCAGGTAGACTTGAGAATGTCTTTGCTACAGGGCCCAGGGTGTCAAATAATTCAATTCTTTGGGTGTCGCTTAATTGTTCCCCCAAGCCCACATCTCGTAGGTTACCAGCCGAATGTGTAACCATTTGTTCCGGGACCGACATCTCTACTAGAGACGTACACAATATTGCTGAGTCTCTTTCTTTCCACAACTTGAGTAAATTAATGTGATAGTTCTGATGTTTGTTTTGTCTATCTGGTTGCTCCACCTCATAATTAACTGGACCCAACACCTTTGTTATACTATATGGGCCTTTCCATTAGGCAAGCATTTTGTTTGTGTGAGTGGGTAATAACACCAGCACTTTGTCTCCTATTTTAAGCGTCCTAGGTCTGCTTCCTTTGTCGTAATACTTCACTTGCGTTTCTTGAGCTCGCCCCAGGTTTTCCTGAGCATAGTCTCTGAGTTTTCCCAGGTGATCCCTTAGTTCATTCACATATTCCGTTAGGGTTGTTTCTTCCTGCTGTTCCCAAGTGACCTTTAGTAATCCCAAGATAGATTTTGGCTGTCTCCCAAATAATAATTCAAATGGGGAATACCCTGTTGAGGATTGAGGTGTATCACGTAAAACCATCAATACCCATGGCAGTACTTTCTCCCACCCCAGACCAGTGGGGCTGGTTGCTCTTTTTATCATTTGTTTGATGGTTTTGTTATATCTTTCCACCAGCCCATCAGTCTGTGGATGGTACACCGAGGTCCTTAAATGGTTGATGCCAAGGGTCTTGCATACTTCTTTCATAACGTTTGACATAAAATTACGTCCTTGGTCTGTTACAATCTCCAGGGGAATCCCCACTCTAGCGAAATAGGGTAAAAGTACATCACATACTTGTTTGGCAGACATTCCTTTTAATGGAAATGCTTCTGGATATCTAGTGGCATAGTCCACTACCACTAGTATGAACCGGTATCCTCGGCTGGTAGGCTCCATTGGACCCACAATGTCTAGCCCTATCCTCTGAAATGGCTCTTTGATCAATGGAATTCTTTGTAAAGGTGCTCGTGCTGGAATATGGGGGCTTGTTTTCTGACATATATCACACTCTTGGCAATATTTGGTTATCTCAGCGTAAACTCCGGGCCAATAGAAATTTTGCAACACCCTTTTTATGGTCTTGTTCTCAGCTAGATGTCCCCCTGTGGTGTGGTCATGTGCCAGCTGAATCAGCCCTTTCCTGTAGGACTGGGGAACCAACAATTGCTCCCTCAATATGTTATCAGATCCTTGGGTTACTCGATAGATTAACCCCTGTTTCTCTTTAAAGTAGGGAGTAGGAGGTTGGACCCCACTAGTGTCTAGAGCTTGTTCCCTGGCCCTTTTTAATGTTTCATCCAGCCCTGTTTCTGTTCGAAATGAAGGCATATGGTCCCCCACCTTCCAGTCTTTATACGCTTCCTGATTCACTCGGTTTCTCCTTTTCTGGGCCTTAGATAATTTTTCCCGACTACATGCCCCCAATAGTTCTGTTTTTGAAAACGGGGCTTCTCTCAACCATCTATCGAATTCAGGTAGATCTGTTCCGATTAGCACCGGAGCGGGCAAGGTAGGAATAACGGCGGTAGGAATGATTGGCATCTCCTGCCCCTGTATTCCCAACACAATGTCTTTAGATGGATACCCTTTTACATCCCCATGCACGCACTTTATGTCAATGGTTCTCATCTGTTCGCTATCTTGCTCGCTCACATGGGGCTGTATGGCCGTCTGTCGGCTTCCGCTGTCCATCATTGCTTGACGGGGATGTCCATCGACTGTGACCTCTATCACGTAAGGCAGTCGTTTCCTTCGGTATTCCTGCGCTTGTATGGATCCGATTTCCATTGGTTCAATTTTTGTTTTTTTGGAACAGAAACGCGCAATATGCCCCCACTCTCCACACTCAAAACATTGGGGTGCCTGTCCTTTGCTTAAGCCAGCCCCATTAGTGGGTCGGGTTTCGGCCTTGTTCCTGGGTTCGGTTCCTGGTCCTTTATAGGTTCCGATACGTACTTGGGAAGCTTCCACACTTGGTCTCAATTGGGTGGCCGGGAAAGGTCGGGTGCTCCCTGCCTTCTGATATGCTGTTGCCACGTCAATTGCCTCGGCCAGTGATAGATGGTGATGTTGCCTCACCCACCTCTGAATTGGTCCTGGTAAGGCATCAATGAACTGTTCCATCATTACTTTATCCTTAATCTGTCCTATTGTGGCTGTGCCTGTTTGCAGCCATTTTTCCGCCAAATCTTGTACTCTGTAGAACAATTGTCTTGGACTTTCACCTGGTTTCAATCGGGTTTCTCGAAACTTGAGCCTGTAGGATTCTTCATCCATGCCGAGTCTTTCCAAAACAGTTTTTTTAATCTCGGTATAAGGAGTGTCTCCGGTGGGGTTAGCCGCTTGGTATGCCCCCTGCACTACCCCTGTGAGCAAGGGAGCCAGATAGAAAGCCCATCTGTCCTGTGGCCATTGGGCTGCTCTAGCTATTCTCTCAAAATTTACGAAGAAAAAACTGGGGTCTTCTCCTACTTGGTATTTTTGTAATACCGTAGGCGGTATTACTGGATGCGTCCGGTTTGTGGCCACTGCTTCCCCCAGTATTCTTAAAGCTTCCCGTCCTTGCTCTTGGGCAGCACTTTGCACTTGTATGGCCTGTTGGAGGGCTTGTCTGTCCGCCTGCGCCTGGTGACTTTGCACTTGTAAAAGTTGTTGCAGCTGCTGTTGCCCTTCTGCGAGTGCTTTTACCACAGCTTCCATGTCTTCTGCTTGGGCGTTCTCTTGAATCTCACCGCTGCCACCACTGTAAAATAGTAGGCTGTAGTCGGATGTAGGTTTAGCAATTTTAAGATTTATTGCGGTGTTAATTTAAACAACAGCTCCTTGTCCACATCAAACAGTATTAGTTTCATGAGGTTTGTTTCCGTGAAAGGGTTAATGCAGTCCAGAGTTCAAAAGAAGCTCCACTTGGCTTCTTGTATCTTTAAAAGGGAAAATAAAGTCAACTTAATTCTTTTTCTCCACGGACTGACTCACCCTCTGTTCACTGGGTTAAGAAAACAAAAAGACAAAAATCCACATGGAAGGAACAGTCCTTGATTAATGGTTGACGGCTGGCGCTTCTCCTCAGCGAGTCCGCCTCTGATAGGGATCTCCCCTGTGCCTCTCACTGAGCCTTCTAGTACGCCCAGTCACAATCACCTTTCCATTCCTCTCTGGTCTCCGGCTCGGCTTGCAGCTGTAATCAGAAACACCTGGTGAGCTCTCTGTTGCTGCATTTAAACCCCTCTCTGATCCTCCCCTCCCTTCAGTCTCCAGCCAGTTTTCCCTCCCATTCCCCACACCTGCAGGGCGTTTTCTTTCCTCAGTCCACCCAGTTTCATGCACTGTTTGACCCCACCCTGTATGTCTCTGGGGCCACCGATCTACATGCGGGCTGACTGCATTATACCAGTGCCAATCTCTGGTACACCTATTTCCATGCTGTATGATTGGGTTGTACCTATGCCGTTTTCCCTTTTTAATTCTGTCTCTGCCCCCTCCTTGGTTTCGTTTCTCGTGGTGGTTTCTGGGACATGTAGTTTTCTTTTGATTTGCTGTGTAAACCTTTTGTTGGCTGGGTCTCATTACTAGAATAGGATCCTCCCTTGATTCTGTTGCCTCTTTGACCACCTCACAGTATGTATAGGTTATGCGGGAGACAGTAAGAAGTAGTGCGGTTTGTCAATGGAAAATCAAACATCTTGTACCTAAAGGGCGACGGTTGGTATGTATTGGCTATGCAGATTTAGTGGCATTAATTTGTTAAATGAAATCATAAGGGTTGCACATGTTCTCTGAGTAAAATATGCATACCTGTAGTTTATACACATGCATATGCGCATGGATGGGGCTGTACGTAGAAATCTGCGACACTTGCACAGTAATTTTTGAAGTAGGTGCTTTGCAATGATATGCGATTTGCATTCAGAGTGATCAATAGTACATTTGAAGTGCGAAATTCTGATGACGGAGTTAGATGTAGAGATGGTTAATGTGATTGGAGTATGGTTGTGTGACTGCTTAGCTGTGTCCAATGAGGAAATGGAATCGCAAGTGATGTGGAAAGGGTAGAAGGACTGGCTAAGAGTTACGTGGCACACGTACACAACGCTTGTCTGTAGGTAGGGCGTGTCACATACGGGTTTCTACAGCAAATCCAGCATGGAAAGGGGACTGTGGCCATCAGCCAATCAGATGTTCACATTGTTCATTTGTGTCGAAAGACGATGCGTATACTGAAGATGGCAGAGGCGCAGAGGGTCAGGGTTTTGCTCCTTGGAGATCTTTTTGTCCAAGGTTTACAGCTCTATGCTGAAAGTAGGCATGTGGCACATCATTTTGATGTGAGAGGTGTGGAGGTGGTGTGGAGCGCTGAGACTGATCGCAATGTTGCGCCACTTCTCCAAGTTTGCACCGAGATGCGTACGATGACCACTGCTCATGTGGTACTTTTGCACTACAGTGCTTGCCATTTGGGCTACGTGAGTTCACGTACTTTGTTGAAAGATTTGGAACAATTGGTTGAAGCAGTCATGAACATCTTTCCAACTGCAAAATTAATTTTTTCTGGGTTACTGCCTAGAGGAAAATGGGACAATAGATCTGTTTTCTGTCCTGATCAAAGTATTGGGAGGTGTAACATCAATCGCGGCATGCATGCTTTTATGTTACGTGCTGGTATGTTTTGATGCAGCCACGAGAACATTGTTCCCAGTAATGCAGCTTATTTTGAAGCAGATGGTGTTGCGTTATCTTCTTTGGGAAATGCCATGTTCTTTTGGAATGTGAGGCTTGCTTTGGAGAAGGTGCTGTAATGGTTGTAGGAATAAAGTAAGAACAAAAAATATAAAAAAAGACATACAATAACAGATGTCTGTAAGGCATCTGCCCAAAAAAAACATCTCTTTTCAGAGCCCACCTTCAAGGGGAAAAGGAGAATAATATTTAAATGTACAGTCATCACACTCTGATCCTGTACGTGTCCGCGAACATGGCGGTAGTTTGGAGGCGGCGCTTATTACCAATGGGGATTTTGGGGTGGAGACGCATGCAAATGAGAATGTACGAAGGTAGGGATTGGTCAGTAAGGGTTAGTGGGTGTGTTCTGTATGGAGAAATTTAGTCAGAGCATCTTTTCCCTGACAGGAGACCAGAAAGCCATGGCTCTGTGTGCTCGAAAACAGATTATCTGGATTTTGGGAGACTCATGGATACATTGGTTGAAGGTGCATGCAGAAAGTTGCGGTCTATCTTCAGATCTTGGATTTCCTCATGTGGAAGTGCACTGGCATGGCGTGTGTGGAATGAGGCGGCTGGACTTGGTACCTCTCTGCGCTACTTTACAGGCAGAGCGTCATCCTGATATACTTATCATTCATTGCGGAGGAAACAGTTTAGGCCATATTTCTGGAATTTCTTTGCACTTTGCAATGAAGGAAGGACTTGCGAAAGTCATGGACATGTTTCCAAATTGCCAAATAGTTTTTTCCCGTATTGCTCGAAGACAAAAGTGGCTGCGTTCCTCTGCATTTGGCCCACAAATGGAGAAAGCGAGGCGCAATGTGAATAAGGCTGTCTGTGCCTTTCTAAGAGATGTTGGCATGTCCTCATTCCACAATGAAAACATTTTGTTTCGCAGCTCTTTCATATTTCGCAGAGATGGAGTCCATCTCACATATGCTGGCAAACAGATTTTTCTTCGCAATGTACAACATGCATTACAACTTTTTTTGGAATCATAGTCACCTATTTGGCAATCCGTTTTTTCCAACCTACAGTTTTTGAAGCACACACAACCCCAGCGAAAGGCTCTTTTCAGAGCCACCACTTACTCACAGTGAAAAGTACATTGGTTTTGCTTTGCTTACCGCCTCCATTTTTGAGTGTCCTACGACTGTCTGCAGGCTTTTCAAAGAAAGCGAGGGGGCCCACGACGGTCACTTGATGGTTCTATTGTGAAACTGAGAAAGGCGGCTCTGAAAAGAGCCTTTTTTGTTTTTTTTGTAATTTTCCAGTTTACTGCTTTTATGGACACGACACACTAGGAGAGGAGGGTAAGGCAGGGACACCAACCACAGGGATAAGAAGGGCCAGGTGCAGAGAGAAAGATATACGGTGGGCTTTACTTAGGTAGGGAGCAGTTCTTCTGGTGCTCAGTGACCGTAGCCTCAAAAGCACTTCGAAGACTCCCCCCCCGCAGAGTACTGCGTCACAGTACACACACAATATTGTGACCCTCGTAAGGTAAGGGTCAACAGCATCACAAATGGCTTGTGAAGCAGCGGGAGGGATGCGCTCCCCCACAGGAGTGTCTCTTGTGGTGAGAGGATCGGACACAGAGGATGCTGTGGAGGAACTCAATCTACTACGTTCTTCACATGGCATCACCTTGCGAATGTCCGCACTGTGGAACGACATTAGGTGTCGCTTCATGGTTGTCGTACCAAAGCTGTACGCACCAGGTCTCCCGCGACTCAGCACCAACTGGCACTGGTTGCACCTGACCAGGTTCGCACGTGCTTTCAGGACGTTCCCAAAAACTGAAAAGAACCGCCACACCCACGACTCCTGGCAAGTGTTTGTAGTGGGGAGTTCCTCCACCTCATTCTCTTCTTCCTCTTCTTCCTCGATCTCTACATCCTCACCCGTATATCCCTCTGCAGGCCCTTGGGGAGGTGGTGGCGGTGGAGGGTTTGGGGGTGGTGCTGAGGCTCAATCAGCAACAGTAGCCATGGATGCCATAAGGATTATTTGCCTAATGGTCGCTACAGTAGTAAAGGCAGCACAACTTTACTGCTATAGAGAGAAGCACAATAAAGATGAGCTCAGGGGTGTGGCCATTTATAGGGTTCGAGGGGTGCAGCTTGTGACCATATTGATCACTCAAAAGCGCTGCAAAAATTGTAAACGACACATTCACAGGTAGAGCTATTGTATGAGACATGTCAAATGGTGATTTTATACTGAAAAATAATTTCCCATGCATGTGTAAGTTATGTTGCAATGTTGCGGAAGCAAAGTGCGCAAATTAGTCCACACGCTCAGCGTCGGTGCGGTCACATGATGACGTCCTGAGCACATCCACGAGGGAAAAGCATGCCCGCTGTACAGCAAAGGCAGTGTTCTACGGATATTGTTCGGGTCCTGCAACTGATTAAAAGTGCGACACAAGTGAGACGGACAGTTAGGGACAGGCGGGATGTTCGCAGTATTTATGGGTGTACCGCACATGTGCGTACCGGATCTGATGACTGCACGGACAGGTCCAGTGTCCTTAGGACACCTCCATTTTGTTTGACAACGAACATGCCGGCCACCGCACCTGTTCTACGGACGGTTCCATCTTGCTGCGGACGATACGGACAGGTATAGTGTCCTTATGACACTTCCAATAAGGCTCATTTACAAACATCCCGCCCACCTTCTATGTTCTAGGAACATATTTTATCTCGTTTGTGAGCGGTACGGAGAGGTATAATGTCCTTAGCACGCCCCATTCTGTTCATTTACGCACAATTTGCCCAGATGGTGCATTCTTAGATCAGTTCCATCTTGGTTGGCATTGGTACGGGTAGGTATATTGCCGTTAGAACATCCATATTGTATTGCTTACGGCTAGCTCGAACAGGCGCGCTGTTCGCAAACATTTTAAGTCTTTTTAAAAAAACTTTCTTTACTCAAACACTTACTCTACAACAAATATACAAAAACTTTCTATAACACACACACACTTCAATCAACAGAAATACAGGGGGAAGCAGATACTGACACGAATATAGGGGAATTAGGGTTCAACACGGGCTGATTGTGAGGAGATGATTTGTGTGGGGAAAAAGGGAAAGATGTTTCATCAAAATGTCTATTTTCTTCTGGAAGGTTTGGGGACGGTTCACTAGGGAATGGAGAAGGGGGCAGGTACAGGCGGGACAGTGATAACGTATTTTTCATCTGACAAATTCCTCCACAAATTGTCTTAAACTGTTAAAATTGTCATTTAGTGTGTCCATTTTAAGTTCTATCCTTTTCAGCCTGTCTTCCTCTGTGTCGTTTGTTGGCTATTCTTTTTTTTTTCCTGGTCTGCTACAAATAAATATATATATGTTAAATGCCCATAAAATACTGAACATTATTTTGCTTATGCAGAGCACTGTGTACCATTACTATTGCTATCTTCGGGCATTTCCCCATGCGGAAAATTCTCCTCCAGCCACTCCAAAGTACTGCACATTTCTGTATCAAAAGAACAAACAAATTATTTTTTCAGACCCTCATACCAAAAAAAGTACACACACATATAAGAAAAATGAAGTTGACTTACACTTTTGTTGTAATTTGTCCTCGCTGTAGTGCGTGCGTCTACTGTCGGTCCTGCCTGCAGAGATTCTGTGAGGTACTTACGTTGGAGTCATACTTTCTTTTTTTATGGTACAATCCATTTCATTCCACATGGACATTAAATGCATGATTTTTGTTTCAGACGTCTATTTATTTACTAGTAATTATAATGTTTTTATGTGTCCTTTTTCAAAGTATCAGGGGTTATCGAGACATGTGTAATAAACTACATACTTCATCACACAATATAGGGTTATAAAGGAAATTCCATTGCAGTATTCATTCTAATCCAGGAACCTACTCATACGGAAATGTAGGTAGAGGCTGCAGCATACACCATAGAGGTGCTATATTTGCACTTTCCAAAGTTGTATAATAAAATGCTGAATGCTTCTGTATCAGACTTTTCTGGTCTGTGAAACATGAACTAAGTTGCTAATAATGCATCACTTACTTCATATTTCTAGTAATGCACACAAAACATAAATAGACCACAATGCATACAAATATGGGGCTTATATATGGAGAGTACAGTAAGCAAACAAGAGCCAGTATCATTAGCAACTGTGTATAATCTACATGATTGTATTCACGCACAAAAATGATACCTTTGTTTTAGGCCTGCTTCTTCCCCTATATATGTACATCATAAAATGTGATTAAAATGTAAGGAAAGTATTGTAAGAACATGTGAGAATAGCAATATCTATAAATGTAATACCTTTTTAAAGTTAACTTTCCGTCAGTAAATAAAACCACCTGGCCTAGATGTGGCAGTGAGAAAAAACGAAGGGGCTACACATGTGATGTCATCAGTGATGTCATTGATGATGTCCTGGGAGTTAGTGTTAGCAGTGCACAGTGGGGCGGTCAGATATGGTTGCTTAGCCTACCATAACTGGCGAATTTCAGGGGTTTTTCAGTTTGACTTTGAAGCATAATGGCATGTGTGAAAAGTTTTTTTTAGTGAATTGCACAGGTAGGGCAACTTAACCATAACGTCCCCTTAAAGTTTTTTTAGTGAAAATATATATATATATATATATAATGTTCGAGTTCTGCTGGGGAAACAACAGATGGTTGAGTTGCACTCTTCGATGTACCAATTGCACCACGCAGGAATCGGAGTCCAAATAGTTGCAAAGTACCTTTATTGGCGCATCCAAAACAGTTTAAAAGCTATCAGCATATGGCATTCCCATAAGGAGTAAAACCCGAAAGTTTGCAGCATAACCGATTTCGCGACTTGCACATCGCTTGATCACATCAACTGCCCATTAACCCGGTGTGCATCTATAGGAGGAGTAATAAGTGACGAAGGCCACTAGACAAAATAAAAGGACTACTGCCTGCAAAATGACACTGTTGGCCATATTTCATCTACTCGAGTGAGCCATGAATGCATGCACTGAGTGCTTATGTATACTGCTAGTCTGCCAGTCCCCACAGAAAACAGATGCCGACACACATCTATTTATAAATATAAATGCATGAATATTAAAATCTGAAGTACGTCATCATGTCACATAAAGAAGAAATGGAAATGAATTTGGAGTTCTGGGCCACACATAGCTAAAGCAATTGGCTCGTTAGCGAAATCCCTGGCAGGGCACGCTGCTGCAGCATGGGCTGCTCCAAAAAACATTGTGTGATGCAATGCGCAGCATGATGGTTGAGGGCTGATGCTCCTGTGGAAAAAGGCTGGTCTGAAGCGCATAACACTGTACTCCTTTGGCATAGTTCATAAAGTGCTGGTGCAGAGCCATATATACTGGCAAAGTCACAATGTGTTGTTTTATGAAAACGATCTTTAGACATATAAATAATTATTTTAATTTTTTTTAATTGAATGATGTAGTATAATTTTAAACTTTAAATTTTTATCTGTAAAAAACCCACACACATCGATGAATTTGTTTCCTTATTCATGATTAAGTTTCTGTTAATTCCGGATCAGTTGTTAACTTTTTCTGGTACTTTGGCAATATTTATCGCCATAATATTATTCCAAAATGTAATAATCGGAAACACCAGTTTTTTGTTATTGCCTAGTAAAATCTGATCCCATCGTTGCTCTGGTTCCATTTGTGTATTGTTTATCATGAACATATCTCTGAATAGATTTCGTTTCTCTGTCAATGTTGGAATCCATTATAATATGATACATTGTTTCAGCATTTTCAGTTAATTGGCAGAACCGACAAGAAAAAAAGTTATCGGAATTTGCTTTGTTTTTATCAAAACTTCTCTTGTTGGCAGCAAACTAAGCCGAAGCCTCAAAAATGTGCCTCGCATCCGTTGATCTGGAAAAATTGTGAGATATTTTGGTAACTGGTTGATCGCTCTTATCTCACATTCACAATGTAGGTCTGGTTGATATTGGGCTTTAAGTTGTATTGTCCTGATCCAATCGTTTTGCTGGAAACGCCTTTTTGCATATTGTGGCCGTTGTTTTAACATTTCCAAGGATATGTCTGTGACCTGTAATTTTAACTCTGTGTCTCTTTTCCAAGCATTTAGTGTTGTATCATTGCTGGATTTGATTTTATCATGGACTATGTCTATTGCCAGCATGCATTCATCACTAATCACTTTCCTGAACAGGTCAAGCTGTTTCCAGAGGATTGACTCTAGGGACTGAGTAGCAATTTCATAGCGAACACGTGGCATGGGGTATGACGCAGGAAGTGCAAGGACTTTCCTCCAGAATATTTCTTCCAGTTATTGCCATATTGACCCTTCTAGTTGAATCACAGTTTCCTTTCCGTAGGTTAGGATTGCCACCGCCTTCTGTCTATAGAATGAAATTGCCGGCTTCATGGACAATTTACCAAATTTACGATGGATAAATCTACCTTGTCGGGCTAGGGAGTGCGCCTTAGATTTGAGATGGTCCGCCCATTCCTTTTCTACTTTTGACTGATTAAGCGAGATGCCGAAGATATTTTCGTGCTAATTCATGGAATCATTGTGTGCCGAAATCTATAGCGCAAGCGTGAGAAACGCAGCGCACGCGTGTGCCCGTTTACTGATTCATGGAAGTCACTGCGCGTGGCTTACCTGGGACTTGCGCTGAATCCGCGCGTGGTGCACAAGTCACAGCGACATCCCGAAAGATGTGCGCGAGTCGCCCAGTGAAGGCCACACAACTTCCAGTGCACACCCTAAAAAGGGGGCGGAACCCGCGGAATGGGGAACAATACGCGGAAATGTGGGCGTAACGGGGGAAGTACAGCAGTGAAACCCTTGCAACGCCCACACGTGCGATAACAACACATATTCATGGAATTGAACAGGGCAAACCCACGCATGCCAAAAGACGCACAAAGCCGGAAACACGTCCGTCACGCGAAAGCAGGCGGAAGGGGTCCAGCGCAGCATAAAAGCACGCACAAACAACAAAGTATATACACCTATGATGAATGTCCCATTTCTTGCAGCAGTGATCGTGGGACACCGCCGGAGGAGGTGGATAGCCAGGGCCTGCATTTTCTTACCCAGGACCAGCCTTTTTGGGATGCCTGATGACCAGGTCTATGGCAGGTATAGGTTTCCACCTCATATCATCCTAGACCTGGTCACTGAGTGGGAGGATGACCTCACATCACCCACCTTGTGCTCCCAAGCACTGATCCCCTTGGAAAAGGTGCCCAATGTCCTGCATTTTTTGCCCACTGGGTCGTTCCCAGCGGACAACTGCCATAGTTGGGGGGCGTCTCACAGGCTACGCAGTCACGCTACCTATACCAGGTGTTGTCAATCATGACTACACACCCCTCAGTACGCAGGCACATATACATGCCCAGAACACCTGCAGAAAGGCAGGCCCTGGTCCAGGACTTTTACAGGGTGGCACACTTCCCCAGAGTGCTCAGGGCCATTGATTGCACCCATGTGGCCCTACGTCCACCTAGGGCCACTGAGCACATCTATCGCAACCGCAAGCACTGGCATTCCATCAACGTGCAGGGAATCAGCACCTCTGTCTATGCAAACTATCCTGGGTCCACCCATGACAGTTTCATATTCAGAATGTCAGCCCTACACCGGGCCCTGGAAGCTGGGAGGCATGGCAACACATGGTTCATTGGTGAGTTCAAATGCCTGTGCACATGCATGCATGTCACACACAGACACATAAACAAACCCAACTAATGACAACCATTATCACCTCCCCAGGGGGGTAGTGCCTACCCTCTGAGCACCCACATGATGACGCCAATACGGAACCCCACCACACCACCCCAGGTAAGGTACAACGCAGCCCATATTGCAACTCGGGCATAGTGGAGTGCACATTCAGAGTGCTCAAGTCACGTTTCCGCTCCCTTCACCGCTCTGGTGGGCAGCTACTATATGCACCCCCAGTAGTGTGCAGGATCATTGTGGCAGCATGTGTCCTGCACAACGTTGCTAACTGGCGGGGCGTACCGGTGGACATGGTGGTGCCCCCACATCCCCAACCACACACACGGCCGCTGCACATGGGAGGGGGAAAAGGCACGCGGCGAGGCAGCCCGTACCCGCCTTCTGTCTACATTTTTCACCTAAACTCCCCCCTGTGGAGTGCACACAGGCTGGGCATATTCCAGGTGACAATCGATGATGACAAAGGGACAGTCAACTGTCACAACCTTAACACCCAGAGAATGTGTCCTTGGAAATGCAGCATTGTGTGCATCCCTAGCCACTTAAACAAACACAATCCTGTGTGACCAAAAGGCACAGATGCAAGCCACAGATTCCAAACTCCCCATGCAAAATAGCACATCCAAATGCTGGTATGTTACCTAAACCTCCCTCAACCACAGGTCACCCACCCCACACACACGATGCAATGGAATGTGATAACCTCAATAAAAATATCAACACACATGACACAGCTGTCACAAAGTGCACTGTTACAAATGGAAACAGGCCACAGACAATCCCCTCAGACACACACTTTGAAGAAAATAGTGAGCAAAAGCATCCAACCTATACAAAAAGTACGTAAATGCATGCCACAAACCTTTGGTGGCATGCATTTCAGGGAATCCCAAATAAGAAAAGAAAATGTGGGTGCTGCGGGGTTGTCCCCCGCAACACCCCGCTCACTACACCACACAGTACAGTGAGTGGTGTCAGTGGCCTGGAAAACCCTGCAGCTGCATAAAAAAACAAAGGAAACAAATTAGCCAGCAGCACCAGTTCACGATCACAAAAGTCAGTGTGAACATGTGCAGCAGGGACACAGCATGTCTCAGAAGGCAAGTAGTGTGTGTGTGGGTGAATGCTGGAGTTGGTGGTGTTTTGTGTGTTTGGGGGGTGTTTGCAGGGCGATTCAATCCATGTTAGCATGGGAACTGCATGAACACACAGTTTAGCATACATTTTCCATGTTAACCCCTCTGTAGTGGATACATCTGCAACGGAAACATATTGCTGATCATGTGACACATCATAAGCAAAGCCAATACAGGACTATCAATTTACCAACATAGCACATCACATGAACACAGGACCCAACAGTGACAATGTCAGACAGTGAGTTAACACCATAGAACAAGTGCCTCAATGTGACATTGCCACCACACGTCCCCCTACCATCATGAGAGTGGCCTCGACAGCTAAAGTGGGCATGGGACCACATACAGCATGAAGTGCATCAACAATGTATACAGTCAAGGCAATACATCAATTAGTAGAATGAAATCATGCACAGTGAATAATATACTCACCAAAATGCAGTCCAACCATGCATTGGAGAAACCATCATCAATCCCCACTAGGGGTGTATACACAAGTTGGACTTCAGACTGGCCACAGATATAACAGAAGTCCAATGCCTTTGTGTAAGTTACTGTCACACTGTGCCCTCCTTGCAAGCCCATGGAAAGGGGAAGCAGGAGTGGCATAAATGCCGGAACACACAGTCAATGCCATCAGATGACACATAGCACCACACTGCAACATAAATGCACAATAGACAAAAAATAAAAATATCCATAGTGGACCTGGGGTGGGGGGTGGACCACCCAGGAGGGGGGAGGTACAGGGTGCACCTCAACACCCACATGTGTCAATGTTGAGACTAAAAACAAAATCCCCCATGGGCTTATGGTCTTCACGGCATGACCTGAGTGAGAGATAGGTCGTTTTCGTCGTCACCACCCTGGTTGGACATCAGGAGGTGCGCGTGGCACAGGTGCCTGACCACGCATATCCCCAGCAAGCCCCTCCATGGCACCAGGCATGCATGCCTGGTGAGCCTGGTTCTGAATGAATATGGCACGTAGGTCCCCATGCACCACCTCACATATAACACAGAGGTCTGCAGGGCCTCACGTGACAGACGGACATCCTCCCGGCTTGCATGGAGTTTAGCCGAGGGGCTGTGTTCCAGCTGCAATATCCTCTGGTCTGCCTGTGTATCCTGGGCCATGATGAGCGCAGCCAGAGTACTTCTGAGGGAGGAGTAATCTTCCCTCAGGGCTTCACTGTTGGCCTGTGCATCAGCAGCAATAGCTGAGCGCAGAGCCACCAGTTCAGCCCGGTGGGCCCTGTTGGACACTGCCATGCCCAGCCTGAGTGACAGCACGTGGACTGCGTTGCCTGCTGCTGGAGCTCCACCTGCCTATCAGCGGGGAGAATGGAATCGGCCATACATTCCATGCCTTGAGCCAACACCTCAATTGCTCCCCCCTGTTGCTGTGCAATGGCATACATGGATTGCTCCCACCCAGTGTTGCCCGGTGGCGCACGGCCACTGCATTGCTGGGCACCACGCCTGCGGGCCCCAAGGAGACATGGTCCTTGCTGTGCCGGCAGAGCCTGCGGCTGCAGGACAGCATTCCTCCGTCAATCTGCTGACCCAGGAACAGGAGCAATTGGTGTGGAGTGTGCCTCTGAACCCGTAACCACCACAGGCCAACATACCAACACTGACTGGCCCCTTGAGGGGTCTACCCCCACTGCAGGTGTAGCGGACAGAACAGAATCCATATCAGAATCACCCACCGTCAACGGCATGGATTCATGAGCATCTGATTCAACATCAGAGTCAGAGAGATCACCAGAGCCGTACCCAGAGGCAGGCCTGAACAGGATGGCCTGGAGCACCGAGGGATGTTCGTGGCCTACCACCCCACAACCACCACTGGTTCTGGGTTGGTGACCTGAACCCTCCACCCTGCCTGCCAGCTCATCCTCCACTGCTTCTGGTGCATCATCACCTGTAAAAAAAATTAAAATAAACATTAGTACACATGTCAGCAGTACATACCAGACATATACAACACTATATTGAGAGCCAACACATGAGGCAGCCATGTCACACACGACACAAACTCTGGCATGCATGCAGTGGCAATGAAATGGAAGGGGACCCTGAAAGTAGACATGGATGCCTGTCAAATGCAAAAGCCACACATGTACTGCATGTTGCATATCAACTGCATCACACACAACCTTCTGGCAGGCATATATCTTTGCCAAAATTAACAGATGTCAACTAAGATATGGCAGGTAGCATAGCCATGGCACAATTTCCAAATAGCCACAGCAGTAAGTTAAATAGAAGTGTCCATGACCCATGCAAAATGCATGTCAACATGTACTACAAGAACGTTCATATCAATAAAAGCACATGTGTCGCAGGATGCAACAACGCAAGTGCCTTAAAATACAGTGAAGGGAGGCAAATGGATACATACATGGCAGGTCACTTTGACAACACACAAGTGAATAGGCATGTTGAAGCGTGAGACATGGCTCAGAAGTGTGTGGGTGCAGTAGTGCAGCACATGTGTACGTCCTCAACTATCAACAGAACCAGAAATGTAGTGATGTCTTTCTTGTGACATGATGGCACTGTAAGGGCAAGTGCAGTCATCATGTGCAAAGTGTTGGCACTGGGTTGTGGGGATGCACTGGCCCACCCCTCCCCCCCCCCCAATTTCCCTTGGGAATGGCAGGGAGCCAGTGCATGGCTCTGAATGGCTGCCCACAGTACTGTGAAGTTGCAGACAGTGTATGCAGGTGTCAATTGCATAATCTGAGACAACTGAGACTACAGCAGATGAGAGGGGGACAGAAAGCAGGACACATGAGGAACCATCACAAGTACATCTATGCAGCAGAAGCCACAACACCAGTCGCCTGGAAACAGGGTGGCTGTAAAAGAGGGAGGCCTGTGCCCGACACAGACAAGGGCACCATAAACATGTGCATGGTGATGAAGTGACCCTAAGTGAGCATGACATGGATGAGCAAATACCATGAGACTGATACAATACTGAAGATGTGTTACAATGAGTAGCCTGCCACAAACCCATAGGGGCTTGCAGGGAATGCAATGGTCCATGATGATCCCTCATGTGCACTCTGAGCCTGTTGCCCTCTTCGTGGTGGCACAGGTAGATGGAATCAAGGTGGAAGTATGCTTGGTGTGGGAGGCGTCGTAACTCGAGGCTGACTACATCACAGGGGCAGGCATCGGCCGAAGGGCAGGAGGACCCTGACAAAGTGTGTCTTCCATGTTGCAGCGGTTGGGCCAGCAGATAGGTGCAGAGCGGCGGTGGGCAGAGAGGGCACAGCTCACCATGGTCAGGGTGGAGAACTCCATGCGGCAAGCCTTGAGGCGGGCAGAGTTCTTAATGGAGACTCGCAGAGAGCTCGAGGAGAGCATAGCGGCGTCCCTGCGAGACCTCGAGGATAGAGCGCAGTCCCGCCTCCGGGCCATAGACTCATAGTTCAATGATGCCCTGGCCAAGACTTTTGGGAAGAACGGCGAGCCGTAGGACTAGCCCGCCACCAGTGTATATAGTTTATTAGGCTCACGCTTAGGTTTCCTTTTGTTTTATTTTTATTTTGGAGTCGATGGACATAGCTCCACATTATGTACATAGTTGTATTTTTGTAGGGTTTTTACTAGGTTTCATTTGGTTTTGGGATCATGGACCCTAAGAACTTTCATTATCAATAGTACTGGAACTGCAGATGTTTTTCTTTTATGTTTTTCTCACCCATGATGGAATGTTTTTTTTTTTAATTTACCCTTTGGATTCAGAATTTTTGTTTCTGGACATGGATCACTTAGAAGATTTGCTTTTTTTTTGGGCTCTCACTTTTTATGGATTTTACATTTCAGTTATGTTCACATTCATTTATTCTTGGCCTGGCCAAAAGTCTTGGCCAGGGCATCATTGAACTATGAGTCTATGGCCCGGAGGCGGGACTGCGCTCTATCCTCGAGGTCTCGCAGGGACGCCGCTATGCTCTCCTCGAGCTCTCTGCGAGTCTCCATTAAGAACTCTGCCCGCCTCAAGGCTTGCCGCATGGAGTTCTCCACCCTGACCTTGGTGAGCTGTGCCCTCTCTGCCCACCGCCGCTCTGCACCTATCTGCTGGCCCAACCGCTGCAACATGGAAGACACACTTTGTCAGGGTCCTCCTGCCCTTCGGCCGATGCCTGCCCCTGTGATGTAGTCAGCCTCCAGTTACGACGCCTCCCACACCAAGCATACTTCCACCTTGATTCCATCTACCTGTGCCACCACGAAGAGGGCAACAGGCTCAGAGTGCACATGAGGGATCATCATGGACCATTGCATTCCCTGCAAGCCCCTATGGGTTTGTGGCAGGCTACTCATTGTAACACATCTTCAGTATTGTATCAGTCTCATGGTATTTGCTCATCCATGTCATGATCACTTAGGGTCACTTCATCACCATGCACCTGTTTATGGGGCCCTTGTCTGTGTCGGGCACAGGCCTCCCTCTTTTACAGCCACCCTGTTTCCAGGCGACTGGTGTTGTGGCTTCTGCTGCATAGATGTACTTGTGATGGTTCCTCATGTGTCTTGCTTTCTGTCCCCCTCTCATCTGCTGTAGTCTCAGTTGTCTCAGATTATGCAATTGACACCTGCATACACTGTCTGCAACTTCACAGTACTGTGGGCTTTTCGTTTGGTTGATTTCATTTTTTAATGCATTTTCATCAGTTCATATATTTGTGTTGTCTGCTCTCATTAGTTTAGTGCATGTGTCAGTTGTCATTGCCTCAGTCATGTGTCGCTGCTGTGTGGCCATGTTGGGCATGTCTTTGGGTGCATGCATGCGTGCTTCTGTGAATGACATGCCATGGGGCCTGTACTGGGAAGTGGGGACAATGGATGGGTGTGGAGTTGCACATTGTGCGGGGGGGCAGCGTGGAGTGGGATTTGGGTGGACATTTGCTACATGCTTGTATGTTGTGATAATGTGTTAATTGGGTGGACATGAGTCAGGGCCTGCTGGCAGGTGCACGTCACTGGTGGGGGGCCGTGAGTCGGGGCCTGCTAGCAGGTGCCCTTCACTGGTGTGGGGACATGAGTCGGGGCTTGCATGTTGGTGCCATGTGGGCTGCCTGCGCGGCATGGTCAGGAGTGATGGGCTGCCTTCGGGACATGGTCAGGGGTGTTGGGGGCTCCCCTGTGGTGTGGGCTGCCTGCAGGTCATAGTCAGGGGTGTTGGGGGGGTCCCCTGTGGTGTGGGCTGCCTGTGGGGCATGGTCAGGGGTGTTGGGTGGTCTCCTTTGGTGTGGGCTGCTTGCGGGGCATGGTCAGGGGTGTTGGGTGGTCCCCTGTGGTGTGGGCTGCCTGAGGGGCAAGGTCAGGGGTGATGGGCTGCCATCAAGGGCCCACCCCCAGCCAAATTGTATGGAAAGTGCACTCGCGTACCCCGAAATACACGTACTACGCTCGCGGCAGCCAAATTGCGTAAAAAGCGCACTCACGTACCGCGGAATATGCGTACCCTGCTTGCGCCCACCTAATCACGTTAAAAGTGCACTCGCGTACCCTGGAATACACATAAAAAGCTCGTGCCAGCCTAATCGCATGAAAAGTGCACTTGCGTACCCCGGAATACACATACCCAGCTCGCGCCAGCCTAATCGTGTGAAAAGCGCATACCCCGGAATACACGTACCCCGCTTGCGGCAGCCTAATCGTGTGAAAAGCGCACTTGCGTACCCACAGAATCATGCACCCGCATGGTGAGGAGCCACATGCACTCCCCGCAGGCAGCCCATCACCCCTGACCATTCCCCGCAGGCAGCCCAACACCCCTGACCATGCCCCGCAGGCAGCCCACACCACAGGGGACCGCCCAACAGCCCTGGCCATGCCCCACAGGCAGCCCATCACCCCTGACCATGCCCCACAGGCAGCCTACACCACAGGGGACCACCCAACACCCCTGACCATACCCCACAGGCAGCCCACACCACAGGGGACCCCCCTACAACCCTGTCCATGCCCCACAGGCAGCACATCACCCCTGACCATGCCCCACAGGCAGCCCCTCACCCCTGACCGTGCCCCGCAGGCAGCCTACACCACAGTGGACCACCCAACACCCCTGACCATGGCCTGCAGGCATCCCACACAACAGGGGACCACCCATCACCCCTCACCATGACCCGCAGGCAGCCCATACCACAGGGGGGACCCCCCAACACCTGTCACATGTACAGCCCTTTCCACACCTTTTGGCTGCCGTGTGCGGGGGAAGGGTATTCAAGGGTGTGCGTGGGGAGATTTTCACGCATTTTGGCTGGCGCGAGCGGGGTACATGTATTGAAGGGAGTGCGCGTGTAGATTTTCACACGTTTTGGCTGCCACGTGCGGGGTTATGCATAGTTTTTCACGGGATTACAGTGTAGGGGGGCTGTAAACTGGTCCAGGGTTAGTGCGGCCCTTTGCGCTGTATTGGGAATTTCTATGGATTTTTCTGGCGCAAGGGGCGTAACTGGTGCTCCTGGATGTTTGCTGCGCCACGGCTGCAAATGGCTTGGGAAATTCATGAATACGATGTGCGCCTAAATGCTGTTTGGCGCACACTGGTGCACGCTCCCTCTCTGCACCAGTTGCGTGCACTATATCTGCACAGAATCTATGAATTGGCCCCTTTATTGTTTTTACTTGTAGTAATTTTTTTCCTTCCAGAAAGAGAGATGAGGTTTTCATTTTGTTTGTCAGATGATTGGTTAGCGTCATTATTTTAGTTTTTAGTGTATTAATCTTTAATTCATTGTTTTTCATGTAGTTTTCCAACTTATTAAGGCTTATTTGCAGCCCTCTCAGTGTTTTTGTCGAGCATTACTAGGTCATTCGCATACATCATGCAAGGGAGAGGGACCACATTCAGTTTTGGTGGATTGATGTTCGCTGGTTGGGGGAATTCTTCGAAGTTAGATGTGTATAGATTGAAAGGGTGGACGCAAGGGGACAACTTCTGTTCATATGGAATGGCATCAAAGTCTTCTTTTGACTTGGCTGAGAAATCATTCTCTCTCTTCATTCTACTCATCAGCTCCACATATCTCTTCCTCCTCAGGTGAGCATCTGCTTTTGGAAAGTCCCCAAGGTTCAGGTCACTTTTAGGAATCACAAAGGCTGGAACATGAACTTTTACTATGTAACATCGTCCTCCCTAGCTTCATATAAGGTCTGGATCCACATGCCCAGTAGTGATCAATTATCACTGCTGTTCCAATGCTCATTCCCAGTACATCAAATATTCAACCACAGTTCTGGTTCTCTCCAACTTTTCTTGTGCCATTATTTCTGAAGCACAGTTATGCACTTTCCAAAGGCACTATCTGCAAGGGTCCTCCTTTATCTTCGACCCATGGCAGCAATTTGGCAAGTCTCGGCCATAGAGGTTTACATCCATTCTGCATTATGTCAATGGTCGGCTGATAGAAACCAATGACCACTCGGGCTCTGCAGATGAACACTCCTTCTTCCCAGCCATCTTGTGAAAGCACTGATCCCCAGATCTATTTCAATAGTATGAACATTTTAGACTTCCCCATGCTATAATGCAGGAGTGCACATACAAAGCATTCCTCCTTCGAGGTCCTCCTTCTTTTATATGCTGATACCATATGTTATTCCCCAAGTGTGCTGTACTATCCAGGTAATCATGTAACTCATCATCCTCCCTAGCACTTCTCCTAGGTCTCATTCTTTTCTAATTAGTTTCTATAATCATCTCATGAAGTATGTCAGCATAATTCCTTCTTACTGGACCGATTACAGAAACATTTGTCAGTGGACTTGGTGTTTTTACATCTGCTACTGTTAAGGATTTCAATCAGGCGACACACAACTTGGTCTCAGCCTAGTATGTAGCGCACAACTGAGAGGTCTTTCTCTTTATTTTATGCGGATTCAATTTGAGATGGTACATAACTCATCTCACACCCCCCTTTTAAAATACCCCGGGTGAAAATGGACCATGAACCAGGCTGGTTGGTGAAAATGCAATCTTTTATTTACTTTAAGATTCAAAGGAAATCATTCAATTTTAATATGGGGCAGCAATGGTCAATGGGGTGATAATTACAATGAAAATGGAAGCAATAAACTTGGTTAACCTTCTCCTAGAACATATACAAAGCACAAGTGAATAGGAGAACTTTTTGAATTAGGATAGATAGCACCCAAGGTAAGGTTTCCCCCCGCAACGTTCCATCAACCCCAATAATCAGATTCTGAGTGGACAGAAAGAAGCAGTCGGACATCATGAATAAGGGACAGAAAACTGAATCAAAATCTGATCTCACAGAATGAGAGAGGCAAAGACCCTTTGCAAAGGCATGAAATGACACTCAGAAATGGACAAATACATAATTAATGTGCGGTAAAATGTGTGAGGCAAATATGATTTCTCCCAACAACAGGAATTCAGGAACACTAGCAATCACAATGCAATGGATCATCAAGAAGCATACAATTCGAAAATGAGTGGAAAGTTAGAACATGCTGCAGCCCAGTGACATGTTGGAAAGTTGCAATTTTCTCAATTCCTGTTTAAAATGATCCAAAAGTATTTTTATAAAAATGGGTGAAATACTAAAAATTGCAATGCGGTTTTTGGTCTGGGGGACAGATATATATCACAGAGACAATATCAAAGTGAAAGAATGGTGGTAGCTGAAGAGATGGATGATATTTTCAGGGTGGAATGGGGTTCAGTTTTGAGAAAAATAGAGCCGTTAAAATGAAAACTTCAGTTTTGAAAGAAAGGCAAATGTTACTTAAACTAAATTATCTGAACTATATTGTTAAAGAGGAACACAGTAAGCTCCAAGGTTGATTCGCGGGGTCAACCTTATCACCCCAGTGCTCAACTTTAACTGGAAATTAGTTTGATTACTCAAAATATAACTAAGGGTTTAGGATTTACACCAGACAAAAATGAAAAGAGAGATGGCGCTAGCACTTAGAAGGTCAAGGGCAGGGTGCATGGATAATTCTCACAGTTTTAACATGTTACCAGGGCATGGATAGGATTGCTTTGAGAGTGGAATAAAGAAAAATCAAGATGGGGTAGACCATGTGTTATGGGATATGGGATACTCACAGTCCACTTTTAGGATTGGAATTATGGAACAGCCAACTGGGTCTGGTCACCACACGGCGGGCGCGCCTGACAGCAAACAGCTGGGCAATTCTGGTCACCGAATGGCAAGGACACCTGGATGGCAGAGTTGCAGCAGGCATGCAGGTAGTGGGCAGCAAACTTGTCTGATTTCAGGATGCAAAACCTAACACAGCTTTTCTTTTTTTAATGGGATTTTAGTGTTTTTTTTCTGGATCAATGGCCTTACTGGAACAGGATCAGCAATGCTTTGGCATTGCTGGAGTAGGGTCAGCAATGCTTTGGCCTTGTAGTGAAATCTGGAATCAGCAAGATGAATGGAGCAGATCAGGAACGCAGCCGCAGGAAATTCAGGAGAGAATGTGTCTGGAGTTCTGTCAACCACTCTTATTTATAGAGCATGGTGACATCACAGAATTATTGGTGGGCAGAACGGAGCTAGGCCTACCTCCAAGAAGCAGATAGGACAATCAATGTTGGTTGCTTCCTCGAGGAGGAGTTCCAGTTTATGAGGTTGCATTTTATGAGGTAAAAAGCCATCCCACAATCCTTTTTGCCAAAAATCAGCCATAACCTAATTTACAAATATATGTATTTGTGGCACTTTAACAAATCACATGGGCAGATTACATATTGTATGTAGAGCATAGCATTCCAATGCTCACGGTTGTGGAACCTTGATTCACCTTTCTGCCAGCGTTTTGCGCTTTTCAGTGAGAATTATATTACTTAAAATTCTATAACTTTACACATGTGTATAGATTATTATTAGGCATATCAGTGTTAAATTTGACAGTGGCATCCTATACACTTTCTGTGGAATATCCAATTATCTGCCATTTCTATTCCCCATGTGTCAGTGAAGTGTATGACATCTTAACTTAAAGCCCATAAAATCACATTTAAACGGTTAACTTTTCACATTTTTGCAAAGTCCTGCTGCAGAGATAAGTCTTTAACATTTTTATTAATAAATAGTCCTTGGAGGCAAATGTCAGTATTGTTCCCCATATATGGGCATGCCTTTCCAAGGCTACCCCCTCAATCCAGGGTTGTCACAGAGATTTCCTTTGAAGCTTCCTGTCGAAGACACGAGTAGGTGTGATTTTTCACTTCGCACATTCGTGTCCTAGAAGTTCCATTGTAAGATGACTCAGCCCAGACCAAAGTCTGATGAGTATGTGAAGTTTCTTTATCAGTCTAACTTTTCCAACCTAGTAATTATCAGCTAGGTGTCCTGGAAGTTTATGGTGGTTCCCTTTTGGGGGAAGCCTTAGCTCTGACCAACTGGAATAACCGGTTTTGGGAGCTTGTAAAATCCAGCCCATGCAGTTTAACAGTTTTATTTTTATTTTATTTTTTCCTGAATCAAAACAAGCCTGTTGAATAGAACAGCCTATATATGTTTCCCCAGCAACAAACCCCTTTACATTTCTAGGCACGGAAGAGCTTTCATTCAACATTGTACTTTTTAAAACCGGCATTTTTTTCTCTGGTTTGTAAAAGCCCATTCTGAAACATGTGATGAAATCTGGCATATTCCTTTCAAATTCGGGTTTGCTCTTCCATGTGGATTCCCACATGGTTTTGTAGCTGTAGTCAGCTTGTTTTACACAACAGTCTGTACAAGGCAAAAGTCTTCATGAAATTGACAAGTGCACAGAAAGCTATGATTTTCTTTTCAAGCAGTGATTTTTGAAATTCTGTAGCAAAATTTAAGCATTTCCTGTGTAGCTGAAGGAAAGCTTTTGTTGTTTTTCTCAGGTTTGGCTGGCACAGCTTGTCATTCGGGAATAAGACTCTTTTCTGATGGAGCACAATGTGAATATGACTGGTCATGAAAGGGTCTTTTTGATAAAAGCAGTTTGATGAAACCAGGGAAAAATAGCATCATTTTAAAGGTGAAATATTCCCATTTTCAATGGGAATTTTGGGCTTGCAGCCAAAACAGCACTGCTTTTTCACTCCATTTCTTTAATACAAACAAGAACACACCCTTGCAGCCTTTCTCAGGGTGCTCCCTGTTCCATCTTGCCCAATGGCGCTTGACAAAACAGTGCAGCCATCCTTTTGTCGCTGCAAAACGCAGTTTGGGTGCAATGGTGCTCACAGGAGCCATCACAGCCATTTTGCTGGTTCTGCTGAAGTGCAGCTTGGTGATTTCGGGAAGTACTGCTGAGTGGGTAAATATATCCCACAAATCCCCTCTGCCCCCTGACTCTACTGAGATTCCCTGTCGAGGGAGAGAAGGGGAAAGTGGGGTTCATCAGGTGTAGTCCTTTCATCATCAGGGAGCGGTACTCCATGATCCTCCCATTGTCTCTCGTTGTAGTATGGAGTGACACCCACAGCTTTCTCTTGGATCTTCCTTTATGGTGTTGAGCGACACCCCCAGATTTTCTTCGATATCTCCTTTCCAGGTCCCCAGGGAGGTCCTCCTTGGTTATGAGTAGGCACAACCAGTACAAATCTATAAAATAAAGAACCGGTTACTACATTTTCCCAATAACTGCCACCCGGAGGGATGACAGCAGTGGGACACACATGCATTCAATAATGACAATTGACAATGAAGGAAAATTCTCCCTGTTACATAATTATACCTATAAATCTATATGTTCCCTTCTGGTTCTTCTTTGTCCGGTTCTTATTCTTCAGATGTCTCTATTTGATTCTCTCTTGGCTCCTCAATTTGCTGCAAAGTCTGCCTAGGGTGACAACTTTTTAGCTGATTAATATGGACCCATGTCTCTTCTGTCAGTTCTTCTTAGGGCATGTAGATTCTGTAGGCGACAGGTGAAATTGTATCGACACTTTCAAAAGGACCCTGCAAGCTTGGCAAAAATGTACGCTCTTTGGTTTGGTTCCTTTGGAAATTGTACAAGTAGACCCTGTCTCCTACTTGGTATTCCTTTTTGGTTGTTTTTAAATCATATTGAGTCTTCATACCCTCTGCAGATTTTTCCAGATTCCGCTGAGTGTATGCAAAAGCATGTTGAAGGTGTTTTCTTAGATTCTCAACTTACTCATGAGTTGTGGAGGTGTTTATCAGTGTCTGCTCTTGTGTTCTATAGAGCAGATGCTGAGGTAGCACCATCCTTCGTCCAGTCATCAGCTCAAATGGAGACATCTTGGTTGCAGAAGAAGGTGTAGATATCATGTCGGACAAGTGGTAATCGGATGTCCCAACTTGGCCCAGAATCTGCCACACACTTTTTTAGAATGCTCTTAATGATTTTATTGTACCTCTCAACTCCATCACTAGAGGAGTTTGGTATGCAATGTGATGTTTCCTTTTTACCCCACGTATCTCCCACATCTTTGTCATCACTTCGCTGGTGAAGTGACTACCTTGGTCTGACTCAATCCTTTGGGTTAGGCCAAAGCGCGAGAAGATGTGGTTGAGCATCAGGACCACTGCTGTTTCTGCCTTGCAATTTGGGGCTGGGAGACATTCCACCCATTTGGTAAACAGGCATGTCACTGTTAACATGTACTTGTTCCCCCTAGAGGAGCGAATCACGGGCCGATGAAATATACTTGTAAATCTGACCAAGGCAGTGTCATCCCCCACTTCTGGAGGGGAGCTAGTGTGTGAGCGACGTTGGCTGAAATTGTGCACACACAAGACACCCCTCCAAATATTCGTCGAGGTCCTGCTCCATGTGTGGCAGTATGCGGCCAGTATGCAACCTCCCGCAAGATTTCTAAAGTAGTTTGAAACCCCCGATGACCGGCTGTGGCCGCATCATGGCCGTGACTTAGCATCAGGCTTCGGAATGAGGTAGGGACCACCCAGTGTACACAGCCAGATATGGATCTCCTTACCAACAAACCGTCTTGGATTCAGAACATTTTTGGATACTTCATCAACACTTGAGGTCCTCTTTCCCAATGTAATTGGTATCCATCAGGGGAAAGTTCTCAGGGTCCTCAATGTGTTGATAAAATGTACCAATAATCAGATCCCTTTTTGTGCTATGATTAAATCAGCATCTGGGGTCTCCTTACTCCACTGGGCAGTTGAGAGTTCATTGTGAGCATTTATCTGGGACCTAGTGATAGTAGTGACCTGGATTTCCCCCAACAGGGACTCGATCTCAAGGAGATCCCCCTGGATGGCTCCAGTTTTGGCCTGCTGATCAGCTAGGTCATTTCCAGTTCGTCTGGCCCCTCTATTCTGGAATGACCCTTGATCTTCTTCCAATGGATGGTCATACCAGTAGAGGTGACCAGGTCATCAATATTTTGGATTAGCTTGCCATGTCTCAGCAATTTATTATTAGCACATACCATGCTTCTGGTTTTCCAATTAACCATATGCTCCACAAACCCGTTCCGGACATAATCTGAGTCTGTGATTATGACCAGGTCAGGGAGTTGGTGTTGGATGGCAGTGAGGATGGCCTGATGAACTACCTTCAACTCTGCCACCTGACTACTGCAGGGACCGATTTTGTACCCAGCGGAGGGTTGCGGGGCATCATTCACCCAAGTATTCCCAATGCCAGCCACCAGTTCCTTTTCCCCGTTGTTGTCAACATGGTAGGAGCACCCGTCCACATAAACTGTGGGCATTCCCTCGCACTTGTCTTCTTCATAAACTTTGTGTGGGGAATTCAGGTATGCCTCCATGTTTTGTCCTGGGTTTTAAGACTTTCTTCGTCGAGACCGTTTTCTCTGGCACAATCATGCAAGCCAGCCAGACCTTGCACAAAGAGACTCTTCTTGTTTTGGCCATATCTGACCTCCACAGGAAAGCCTTGCATTGCCAGAATCCATGACGTAATTCTGGAATTACTCAAATGTCCGGCCCGGAATCTGTCACTTTGAAGGTATTGCAAAGGCTGGTGTGGAGTCTCCACTATGATGTGTTCCCCCGGGATGAAGGGACAGTAATTTTTCAATGCCCACACCATTGCCAGGGGTGCCATCTCGTAATCATTGAATTTTTCCTCCACAGAGGATAAAGTCTTACTTGCATAGGCAATTACTTTATTGACCATGCTTTTGATATAATACTGCTGTCAAGAATGTATTCGCGAACCCTGTCTGTTAGAAGAACTCCTTGTTTTTGACAGGGTAAGCTAGACAAAGTTGCTTGTGAGGGGCTTCTTTTGAGTTGCTTTACTGCCTCGGCTTGTTCTGAACCCACTCCCACTGGAACCCCCCCTTCAACAGATGGATCAGGGGTCTTATGATCTCTGCGTAATCCTCAATGAACTTCCTACTGTAATTAGTCAGTCCAAGGAGGCTTCTTAGCTCACGCAGAGTTGTGGGGTCTTTCAGTTTTAGGAGTACTTCCACTTTCTTCTCCTGGGGACAGAGACCCTCAGCAGTTATCTCATGCTCCAAGAAGTTGACACAGGTCCTGCACCACTGTGCCTTTTGGAAGGATAGTTTTGCTCTGGCAACCCTCAACTGGGTCAGAACATAACGAATTTCCGCTATGTGTTCCTCCACAGTTGAGCCTTTTATCAGAACATCATCGACATAGGCCAGGTTACCCCTTTCACCCCCAAGCCTGGCATGACCTTATGTAGGAAGATGTTGAATCAGTTGCCAGAGTTTATGTATCCGAAGGAAGTCCGGGTCCACGTTTACTCCTGCTCCCCCGAAGGTAAAGGCCAGCTTGTATTGGTCCTCCCTACTGACAGGCACGGTCCAGTACGCATTGGTCTGGTCAATGGCAGTGTATACCTTTGACCACTGGATCTGGGCCAATCCTTGGTCAATGTATGTGAGAGGCCATCAGAACATGTGGACCCATTTATTTAGCTCCCTAAGGTAGCTCCCTAAGGTCAGCACAGAGTCTCCACTGGCCGTTCGGCTTTAAAATCCCCAGCACCGGATTATTAAACGTGCTGTGGACTGGACAAATTATCCCACGGGACTCAAGGTTTTTCATGATTTCCACCAGGGACTCCATGGATGCGAGAGGCAAGCGGTATTGCATCACAAACACGAGTCATTCCAGGGTCCATGGGAATTGTTGTAGTGTGGATTTTGGTGCAACCACAGTCATACGGGTACACTGCAAAGAGATCTTGAAAATCTAAGAACACCTGTTTCAACTTGCATTTGCACCAGAGTCTCACAGGCAGCAGCTAGGTTCAACCATTTGCCTAAAGCCTGGAATGACTTTGGGTTTTCCCATCTCTGTGGCCTCCTCCAGCTGGGTGGAGAGGTCCCTGGTTAGAGTGTTGACCTGGACAGAGGGTTTCAGGTAGGAGAGGCTGTCATTGTGGACCTGGAAGATCACCTCATCCTGCCTGATGTCACAGGTCACCTGTGACATCAGGTCCTGCCTGATGTCACAGGTCACCTCTTCCTCACCGTAAGGGCAGGAAGAGTACACCAAGAAATTCCCCCCTTGCCGGGTGAAGATCCTGTCTGGTGGTAAGTCATTGTCACTATCATTGTCAAAGCAGTTATTGGGGATTGGTCCTATCAGTTCATTTCCTAGATCCATGGAAAAATGCCGGTCATCAATCGCCATTCAATAATGGTGCCTGTGCTCAGAGTGATACTCCTAAGGTCGCTGTTATCCAAAAATATTGGAATGGTGTTGTGTTCTACATTGACTAATGGTGTTGGGTTTAACCCCAACCCCTGCTTTTGGAAATGGGCGTTGAGGTGTACATATGCGTCTGGATTTTGCAGTTTCTGTTCCCTCTTAATTTTTAATTCAAGTGGGAATAGTCGGGTACGTCCTGGGATGGTGACCTCCTCTCAATCTGAACTTCAGCTGCATACGACAGCAATTGGGCTGACCGAAATGTTTTTTCTGAATCATCAAAGTCCATGGGATTGCCCCCTAGTCGGGACCAGGCTTTGTAATTTATCAGGTCCAAATTAATGGCAAAACGATTGAGAATGTCACTCCCTAAATAGAATGCAGCAGGCACATCTTGCATGACCCAACAATCATGTTCTATGCTTTTATTTCCTATAGAAATTTTGAGCATACACCTGCTAGGCAGGAGATGTTTGGAATTGGGAGTTTCCAGGCCCATTTCCCACTTATCGATCAATTTAAATGTGAGAGTGGCTGGATCTTTTGGGAGCTTTCGGAACATAGCTTCGCTGATGAAGCTCTTACCGTTGTTCACGCATACTTGGGCGAGAACAGCCTCCTTCTCCTCATTTAACTGAATATGAATTAACAACTGTTCTCTTATTTTCTGAATGTCAACTAAACTTTGAGCTGGTTTCTCATCACTTTTGACTATAGAATTGGGATTTTCAGATTGTGAATCAGTATAAAATTTCAAAGTATTTCCTTCCAGTGTGGAATGCCACCTGAAACTGGAAGGAAGGTTGATTTTCAGGAATGGAGAGGAGATCCCATCACCAGTTGGTTGTACTACAGCAATTACTGTCACATCAGGTATTTGATTGTTCTGGAAATTAAACTCAATATGATCAGGTTTTTGTTCAACCATGTGGCATGTGCCATTTAAACTAACATGGTTGACACTCTGTTTTAATTTTATTGGCCTGTTAGTCTGACCTTATTCACACAGTCTATTAGGGGGGGGCCAACCTACGCAGGAAGTCATTCCCTAGTTTGTAGGTGTTCCCTCTGGAGTCACGACTATGACTGGGTGTTTCACTTTGTGTCGCCCAATTTTTATTTCCAAATCCGCAGTCCTCTCGACAGGAATTTCATTCCCGTCGAAGTTCTGGAGTTATCCAGGAAGAGGAGTGAGAGGGATCTGGCATCTCTCCCCCCCTTCCTGAATTTAACTGCTCAAAGGCCCTTTTTGACAGAAGAGTGGCTTGGGATTCAGTGTCCACCAGCGCCGAAAATGTACATTGCCCTTACACTTGGACCAGGCCATAACATTTATCCTCCTTCTCCTCAAGTGGGAAAAGGTAATGTGCATTTTGGGCAGGCTGGGTGGTCAATTTCTTTATTTTGGACACCGACACGTGTAATTTGGGCATAATTCTGTGTTGGAGTTTGGGAATCTGAAAGCAAAATTTGACATTCTGATATTTTGGGAGTTTTGGGCTCCTTCTTTTCTGATTCTGGGCTGCCCCGTCCCCCACCCCCTTTGGGAGGCAGTCACCAGAATTGATTCGGGAAGTTTGGGAATTCTCTTTTAATATTTGATTCTCTGGATGCTCATTCTAGGGTTCAAGGATGGGCGATTCTGAATCAGCCCCCACATCCACCCAGTCTTCAT
Source organism: Ambystoma mexicanum (assembly GCF_040938575.1). NCBI lineage: Eukaryota > Metazoa > Chordata > Amphibia > Caudata > Ambystomatidae > Ambystoma > Ambystoma mexicanum. Next base: position 759,785,605 of record NC_090937.1, on the reverse strand, counting down.
TTAGATCTCTTGGGACCCATTTTTCTTTGGGAGGAGTTTCCCCGTCCCTGAAGGAGAAGATGGTTTTCCCAGAATCCTCTGAGGATTCTTCCCCTTCAAACTGGAGGACACTAACTTCCTCCACAAAATTGGCCTTTTTGCTGTCTTTATTTCTCCTACCCACCCTCTGTTCCCTGGGTTGCAGATTTTCAGGGGCAAGAGATTTTTGTTCCGGTCCGGGTTGTCCAGGGGCTTTTCACGGGTGAGGAAGGAAGCTTCCTCTAGGGCTTTAAACCCTCCTAGCCCCCCGTGCCTCCTCTTCTGGAACCGGTGAGTTGTGAGGGTTCTCTCCCTGTCATTGCTCTGGGGTGCCAGAACCCAATAAAATTTGTTTTTGTAAACAAATACATCATATGACCCATCTTTCACTCCCCCATGCTTTCCAGCCCCTCTTCCCCCCAGTGGACGCCCCAGAATTTGTTTTCAGCCTTCGTCGCCGGTGCACTATCTGCGGATATCCACGGATCCAACATGGCGGGCGCTTCAGGAAAATGTAATGCACATCACGCTTCCCTCCAGCCAATCAGCGGACACATTGGATGTCTGCGGACATGACGTGTTCCTCTGGACCAATCCGAATCCAGTCCGTGGAGTCAACAGGGAAATGGGTACGCGGAGCAGGCCTAGATATCACTAATTTTTGAGGACCTACATTTTGCCTGTTTTAAAAAAAACTACTGAACGGATTTTCACCAAATTTACAAAAGCACGCGTTCGGGTCCAAGCCACCGCTCCTGCCGCAAATTTGGTGAAAATCCGTCCAGAGGTTTGAGCTGTAGGCGTGAGCAAAGTTTTTTCCCATTCAGTCTATGGAAAAAAAATAATTTTTGGGAACACATTTTTGGGAACCCCACATAACCCCCTATAACTTTGCCCCCCATTCACAAAACCTCACCAACTTTACGATAATAATTCAGAGTGGGCCATATACTTTTTTTTTGCAAAGTTTGGTAAACATTCGTCCAGGGGGACCAAAGTTATAAGCCACCCAAAAAGTGCTCTTCCTTTGAGATGAGCAACTTAACTATAACTATATATATTCACTGACAAAACACATTGTTAAAGGGACGTTATGGTTAGGTTGCACTAGTAAAAACCTATGCAATTCAATGGACAAACGTTGTTACAGGGACGTTATGGTTACAGGTAAAACCCAAAACCCCCAGAAATTCACAAGTTATGGTAAGCTAAGCAACCATAACACACACGACCCCTTGTGCACTGCAAGGACTAACACCCATGACATCAAAGGTTACATCACAAATGTCATTCATGACATGACTGATAACATCGCATGTGTACATAGTTTTCATAAACACCCTCCACAAGGGATGGTCATTGTAATGTTGGCAGAAAACTGTCAGAAATCATTGTAAGAACTATCATGAGATACATAGTGTCACAAGTCTCTTCCCCTTCTCACCCGTCTTTCCTTGCTTGCAACCTTCTTTGAAGATTTCTTTCGCACGGTCTGGGATTTGTAGAGACTCGTCTGCTCATCGTTTGGTTCCAGCTTGGGATAGCGGTCCTACTCCAGGAGGTGGTCGGATGTCCAGTACCAGGAACCAGGAAGGAGATTAAGTCTGAGCTCGGAGGCACAGAACGCCGTGACTCGAGCGCAGGCGAGGATCCGGAAAGAATAGTAAGGTAAGTTCGAGGAAAGGAAAAGGAGGAAGTAGATTCAAGGAATCGGGGAAACAGAACTAGGATGGAAGTTCCGAGCGAACTTCGACAACACACGTCAGACTGCTCCGAGCGGTAGCGCTGAGACGCGCAGAGCCGCGGGGGTGTGTCTGCTTTTCAGAATGTCGAACGTAGCGTGTAAAGACTGGCAAGCTGCGTTCCGCACCAAACGGACTTGTTGGAAGGATCACGGAATTCAGTCCTCTATTGGTCAGGGACCACGAAGGCCAGAATGGGCGCAGGCGGTGGTTCATGACAGTATGCCTCCTCCGAAACCCAGCTCCTCCGGGTTTGCCTGGATGGATGAGATGTATCTTCGTATGAGCCGGGGGGCCTTCATATATGACACAGGTTCCCAGGTCCACTCACTGGGAGGATACCCTTTCTACTCGACCAAATACTGTAGTTGATCTCGTTGGTACCTCGAGTCACAAATTCTGGAGACCTCATATTCGAGGTGGTCATTGATAATCACTGGGGTGGATCTTGGAGCAGTTCGAGAGGGCTGAACATAAGGTTTTAACAAGGAAGTGTGGAAGACTGGATGAATCCTTTTCCATGACTCTGGTAGTCGGAGTCGAGAAGCCACTGGATTAATAATTTCCTTTATAGAAAAGGGTCCGTAATACCTGGGAGCCAATTTATTTGGCTGTAGGTGCAGAGGAAGTAGTTTTGAGGATAACCAGACCTTATCGCCAATTGAATAGGAAGGCCCAGACCTTCTTTTGGAATCTGCATATTGTTTCACATCTCTTCTTGCTTTTTCTAGGTGTTCCTTTGCTTCTTTCTGCACATGGATTAGTGTTTCAATCCAGGAATCAACCGCCGGAACTGGGGTAGGATGTGGGCGAAAAGACGGTAGGACTGAAGGATGAAATCCTTGACTACAGAAGAATGGACTGGTCTTGATAGCAGAATGATCCGAATTGTTGTATGCAAACTCGGCCACAGGTATTAAGAGTGACCAATCATCCTGGACTTTGGTGGCGAAACAACGAAGATACTGTTCCAGGGTTTGGTTTACTCGTTCAGTAGCACCATTGGTCTGTGGGTGATAACCCGAGGACAATGCACGCTGAATTCCCAATATACGACATAGCTGTTTCCAGAACTGGGATATGTATTGGGGTCCTCTGTCGGAAATTATTTTGGAATATAATGCATGAAGCCGGAATATGTGTTCTAGGAAAATACCGGTGAGTTCAGATGAGGATGGTAGTTTGTATAGAGGCATAAAATGAGCCATATGTGTGAACAAATCAATGGTAAGCATTATAATCGTGTAGCCTCTGGAAGAAGGTAGTTCTACAATAAAGTCTGTGGCAATGAATTCCGAGGGTCTTGTTGGTAGTGCTGGTTGGTGTAGGAGACCTGCTGGTCTTCTATTGTCATGTTTGTTCTGATTACAGATTACACACGTCTTTACATGGATCTTGATGCCATCCTTCATCCTTGGCCACCAAAACTGTCTTTGTATGAGATGGAGGGTTTTAGTTATGCCACGGTGTCCTGAATGAAGAGTATCATGGCATAGGCTTGTGATCTTTTGTCTCAGTCCAGGAGTAGGGGTGACCAGTCGATTGTCCTTGAAGAGATATCCATCCTTTGATTTGAGATTCCACCAATTGTTCTTCTTAAACTCCTTCCAGGGGTCAGAAGACTGTTTGGGCTTGAATATCCTCCAGGAGAGTGATTGCTTGAGCAACAAATATTGAGTTGGAAAACATTTTAGGAAAGGTCCAGTCCTCAAGGGTTTTGTAATCAGGACGTCTGGATAAGGCATCAGCAATAATGTTATATGTTCCAGGAAAATGATGGATTTGAAATTGGTATTGGGCAAAAAAGAAGGCCCAACGGGCTTGGCGACTGTTTTGACATTCCATGGATTGTAGGACTTGGAGATTCCGATGGTCCGTGCGGACTTGTACCGGGTGTTTGGCTCCCAGAAGGAGATGACGCCATTCAGTGAAAGCTTGACGAATGGCTAACAATTCCTTCTTCAGGACGGAATAATGAGTTTCAATGGGAGTCAAGGTGCGGGAGAGATAGGCGATGGGGTGTTCCAATTTGTCGCCAAGTTCCTGTTTCAGGACTGCCCCGATGGCGTAGTTGGAGGCATCAGTTTCAACAAGAAAGGGTCGGTCAGTGTCAGGTTGAGCCAGGATGGGAGCTTGTGTGAACTCTGACTTCAACCGTTGAAATGCCGAATCTTAGGCTGAGGTCCACTGAAAGGGAGTATCTTTCTTTAATAGTGTGACAATGGGATGCACAATCTCACTGAACGCGGATATACATTTCCTGTAGAAGTTAGCAAGCCCCAGGAAGGATTGGATTTGTTTTACAGTGGTCGGAACAGGCCAAGATAGAATGTAGTCAACCTTGGAAGAATCCATCTCTATCCCCTCTGGGCTAAGAACGAATCCGAGATAGTGAACAGTTGATACATGGAAAAGACATTTCTTGGGTTTAGCCAGGAGCTTGTGTTCTTGTAAACATTGCAAGACTGCCCTTACATGATCTATATGTTTCAGATTGTCCTTGGAGTAGATCAGTATGTCGTCTAAGTAAACAATGAAAAAGAGGAACAACATATCAGAAAAGACCTGATCCATGAAACGTTGGAAAATTGCAGGGGCATTAGCAAGTCCAAAGGGCATGACAAGTATTCAAAATGGCCGAAGGGTGTTCTAAAGGCTGTTTTCCATTTGTCACCTTCTTTTATACGAATAAGATGGTAGGCAAGTTTTGTGAAGATGACTGCACCTCTCACTGCTTCCAGGATATCCGAGATGAGAGGCAATGGGTAACGATCCTTGAGAGTGCATTGGTTAAGGCCACGGTAATCCAAACATGGCTTGAGCTCCTTGGAATCCTTCTTAGGAATGAAGAAAAGGGAAGCGCCCGCTGGGGACTTGGATGGTCGAATAGTTCCATTTCCCAAGTTTGTGTCCAGGTATTCCCGGAGGGCCCTTTTTTCTGGTTCTGACAAAATAAACATTCTTCCGAAAGGGATCGCGGCTGAAGGTTCAGTGTCAATGGCACAATCCTCTGGTCTGTGGGGTGGCAGAGCTTGAACAACTGCTGTTGAGAATACATCTGTGTATGCGTGGTAGGCCCTGGGAATCTGCATAATGTTAGAGACGGTGAATGGATTTTGCTGAGTTTCTTGAGAGTCTTCAGAGGAACTTTGTAAAGTGATTGGGGACAAACAGTGGGACATACAATGTTCTGAACCAAGAAATAAGGAGCCTGCCACCCAGTTGATATAGGGGTTATGCTTCTGCAACCAGGGCATGCCTAGAACCATAGGATAGTGAGCAGATCTTATGATATCGAATTTAATCCTTTCTTGATGGTGATTTATAGAAAGAAGAATCTCTTTGGTTTGAAGGGTTATGGGTCCTGAATATAAGGGTCTCCCATCAATAGCTTCAACAGGTTGCGTAGTCTCTCGTGTTTCGTGGGGGATGTTGTGACTAGTGACCCAATCATGATCTAAGAATATTGCCCATGGCTCTGCAATCCAATAGTGCCAAAATGGGGTAGGACTCTTTCTTGGAATGCGATAGGAATGCCTTTAGAATCACAAGATTGTTTTGTCCAGGAGAGTTCAAGGAAGGAATTGATGAGGAGCAGACACCTTTCTCCCGAAACTGTGCCTCATCTAGGATCGGGAGCTGGTGTTTCCCGAACGCCGTGGTGGAGCGATAGGGCACTCTCTCACAAGGTGTTTATCGGAGGCGCAGTACATGCACAGTCCAGTGTGAATCCGGTGCATCCTTTCTTGTGGAGTAATGGGTCCACGGAAGACCCCCAGTTGCATGGGTTCAGGATCTGGGGTTGGAGAAGCTGCAGGCTCTGGTCTGTATGTATGGTCTGTGGCAGCCTTTTGAGATGTTGACTTAGACTTTCTTTTCTCCGCCTTTCTTTCCTGTATTCGAAAGTCAATTTGTAGGGATAGGTCCATGAGGGCCTGGAAGGAGCTTGGGCGAGTTACCCTGGCTAGCTCGTCCTTTATTTCTTCATTTAGGCCTCTTTGAAAGAGGGCGAAGCTGGCATCTTGGGACCCATCAGCCTCTTTTACAAGTTGTTTAAAGCAGGTGACATAGGTAAGCATATCCTGGGATCCTTGTTGAAATTCAAGTAGTTGTTCCTGAGCGCTTTAAACAAGCTCTGGGTGATCGAACATGGCTTTTAGGACTTCCACGAATCCATCATAATCATCTAGGAGGGCGTCTCCCGAATTGACTAGGGGGGTTGCCCAGGTTAAGGCGATACCGGTGAGGTGTGAGATCATAAACCCCACCTTGGCTCTTGGGGTGGAAAAGTAGTAGGGCTTGAAGGTGAAATGCACCAAACATGAGTTAAGGAAGGCACAAAGGTTCTTTGAAGAGCCATCATATTTGTCCACCACTCCTCCCAATAAGACACTTTCCTTAGTAGCAGAGTCACGAGACAAGACTAGCTGCTTTAAAGCAGCGTTCTCTGCCTTAAGGTTCTGGACTTCAGTAGTTCATTCCTGCATACCTCGCATGAGGTCTTGAACCGCGGTTTCCATCTCTGAATTTGTATAGTTTTTTAGGCATCTCAATCTGTCACAAGTCTCTCCCCTTCTCACCTGTCTTTCCTTGCTTGTGACCTTCTTTGAAGATTTCTTTCGCACGGTCCGGGATTTGTAGAGACTCGTGTGCTGGTCGTCTGGTTCCAGTGTTGGATAGCGATCCTACTCCAGGAGGCGGTCGGATGTCCAGTACCAGGAAGGAGATTAAGTCTGAGCTCGGAGGCACGGAACGCCGTGACTCGAGTGCAGGCGAGGATCCGGGAACAAAATAAGGTAAGTTCGAGGAAAGGAAAAGGAGGAAGTAGATTCAAGGAGTCGTGGAAACAGGACTAGGATGGAAGTTCCGAGCGAACTTCGGGAACACACGCCAGACTGCTCCGAGTGGTAGCGTTGAGACACGCAGAGCCACATGGGTGTGTCTGCTTTGTAGAATGTCGAACGTAGCGCATAAAGACTGGTAAGCGCATTCCGCACCAAACGGCCATGTTGGAAGGATCACAGAATTCAGTCCTCTATGGGTCAGGGACCACGAAGTCCAGAATGGGCGCAGGCGGTGGTTCATGACACATGGATCTTTAAGGAATGCATTGCTATAAACGGTTTATAGACTGTTTCGACAGTCACTATTTTGAAATATAAGTATGTCAAATCAAAATTGGCAAATTTTTTTTTTACAATGCCTTTCTTTTAATTTTTTTTTGTTTTTTGGGTGGTCCCCCGACAAACCCGTTTTTTTTTTTTTTTTAGAAAACATCTTTTTTTAGCCAACTAAACAAAACGAACCCCTTAAAAATAAAAAAACAAGAAATTAGAAGAAAAAAAATGTCGGTACTTTTGATTCGACATATTTGTATGTGGAAAAAATCTTTTCGACATAATGACCGGATACTGCTATAAACACCATTGCATTACAGAGTTCTTTCCAGTATATGTGCCCAGTCATGTAGAAACGTGGCAATTGTCTACAGCATGCATCATACAGGTGTAATAATCAAAATCTTTGGATGTTGGATCGTACAATGATGAATGCTTTCGTTTGATACCTTTCTGCCGTGTGACACATGCAATAAGTAGCTACAAATCAGTTCTGTGCATGAACATAAGCAGTGAGGGTATGAACAGTTTCTGGTGGTACTCCTACTTTTTTGTTCACTTTACTTTCTGTATGTATGCTCATATGTGCACTCTAGTACGATGGGAATGGAACGCTCTCATGGCATTAGTCTACTACACACTATTGTAAAAGCTGACACATATTTGCACCTCACTGACACATGGTATACATGTATTACAAACAGGTGCCTCATGGGAACGGAGTTTGTCCCAGGCTTGGGGGCCAGCGGCCGGGCCAATCAGAACCCTTGGGTCTAGGGGCAGATGGCGGCAGTCCCTGACCAATCACAGGATCCGCTCACTGTAATAAATTTCATGTAACTTCTAGGGACGATCCAAGCATACCACCTGACACAGCCTCATCCACTCACATCACTTCTTTATAGGGTCCCATATGGGGGCTACCACTCAGCGACCTATCCTGAGCTGCAATAGGTTTTAGAAAAGCACCCAAATAGTGACGCTGATTGTGACATCACCAGGTATGAAAACTGGCCTGCGAGCCTGAATGCGGAGAGATGTACCTGGACTTTCCTGCATGCATATGACCCTTGTGTGTTTGATATCTGTAATAAACTGCAGTGAGATTTTGCTACTTGTGTGGACCTCGACTTCTTTGGACAAGGGAAGGAGTTAGTGACTTCCGTGAGCTGGGTGTCCGCGGACTCCTAGCATGGCTCTGCCTGCCTGGGGGTCCCCCTAACAAGTTGGTGGCACTGCTGAGATCGTTTGTGACATCACCCGGTCAGGTGCTGCCTCGTTAGCCGTCGGACCTCTGAGGACTGCCGGCCCCTTGTGGGAATTGCGAGACAACCGGACAACGCAACCGGAGAGTCCCACCCGCAGTCGGCGATGTGTCCACACAGTCCAGAGGGGGCGGGATGAGCGGATAACAGGGAGCCAGCGGCCGAGCAGCACCGGCACACGCTGAACAAAAGTAAGTTACGTCCACGCATTCAGTAACGTGTTCTTGTGGGTGGGGTTGTGTACATAGGATAGGGAGATGAAAATTGGGATAAGCGTTGGTATTGAAATTGTGGTAGCACATGCATGGGGATAGGGACCGGAGCGGAGGTCGAAGTCACTTTTCTATATTTCTTGAGAGTTCGGGTTGCGAGGCAACAGGTTCCTGTGTTAAGTAGGGATTGCTCACTAGGACAGTGAATGTATATGTAGATGTGTGGTATTCCTATCTGTTGGATGTTTTAGTTCATGTGCATAGATGATGTATCCCTGTAAGGGTTAGCCGGAGCTATCCTAGATTGTGGACGGTGCATTAACTGGTTAAGTGTCCCTGGTGAGAGACGTATCACAAGTCAGGCGACTTAGCTCATGCAGTTTAATCACAATATAGTTAATGAGCATACTCCACTCCTGGGAGGTGGGAAGACAGCTGTGGGGTTTTGGGGTCTTTGCTGGTTCTTGATGTGGGGTTGAAGCAACGGGTCATTGCCCTGTGTGCGCAGAAAGTGTCTCCCATGTGTTAGATTTTAGCTTGGTGACGGCACCCATAGATCAATGCACAGGACGGTGTGGTGTAAACAGTGAAGAATTAGCAGTACAGCATTTGGATTGGTAGACAGGTGAACAAGTGGCCGTGCATGGAAGAGGCATGCGCATGATTGAGGTGGTGTGCCGAACAATGGCAGCTCTGATGAAGGGGGGGCAGTACACAAAGTACGCCACATAAGGTACAGAGCCGCAGAGGCTCGTAAACAGCAAAAACTAATACAGTACAGTATCAAATAACCTTTTTCCCATGACAGCGGAGCATTGAAATCCTCAAGTAGAGGTCAGGTAAAACACAACATTGTTATGTATTCACACAGAGGTGTGGGGGTTATGTACAGCGGGCGGTAACTCCCATCCATCACCTTTCCAAGACATTGCCCCCTTATAAGGATAAAATAGTCAAATATAGTATACAATGGTCCAAAAGCACGGAAGGAAAAATAGCAAGACCATGGCCGCCTAACAGAAGTTTCTCCAAGGATGTGCTGCAATCACTGCTGAGCCATTTGCAGAGCACATACAAAGGAAAGAAATGAGCTAACCTTATGGAGATATTCGAACTGTGGCGTATGTTCCAGGAGGACAGGCCATGGATGATGAGCTTACAGGTGGTGAAGGAGGAGTGAGCAGACACCGCCGCTCTGCCTCCCGCACCGCCTAGCATAACATCCGACATCATAGAGGAGGAGGAGGAGGAGCAGGGCAAATATCCGTTAAGAGAATTAAAAGCAGCAGAAGGATACTCAAACCCTACATATAAACCGCCCCCATATGCCCACATGCCCAAAGCGAGCGACATCGAGGCACGAGTGAGGCGGCTGACAGCCCAGGCCACGACGAGGATGGGCTGAGGTGTGCAAAGAGAGAATTTGCAGGAATAGGCCCAGAAGAGTGGGTAGCGGCACACATACTCATGAAGTTAAAAGGGGTCACCACAGGGGAGGTGGAAGGTGCAACAAGGGCAATAGAAGGCTTGGAGCTGGGACACGGTTGCAGAGGAAGGGCAACGCAGGTAGAAGAGGAGCAATTGCAGAGAGACAAGGAAGTGAAACTAGAGGAGGCAGACAAGGAGAGGAAGAAGGAGATAGCGAAGGAACTGGAATTACAGGACCAGGGTTGAAAGGAGCATGTGTACCTGTTGGAGAGTGAAGGGAAATACTTAATGGAGAGAAACATGAGAGAGGAGAGGCAAAGGGGAGAGGTGGAAAAGTAGTGGGAAGCAAAAGAGACGATGGGAGGAAGAAGAGAGGGAGATGGTGCTATGGAAAAAGAAAATACTATTACTATTACAAGCAACACTTAGGTATGAGGAGAAGAGGATGAAGGAGTTAATGATGGCAAGAGAACATTATCAGGAGAACGGGAATGAGAGGGCAATTAAAAGGGTTAGTGAAGCAATAAAAGCAGAACTAGAAAGGAAAAGGATACATGAAGAACAATGGGGAGGACAAGACAATACAAACACATCTAAGGGAAGCCCTGTAGGTAGTGCAAATACACTTAAGGTAAGTAGAGCAAGAAGTGGCATTGCCACATGGGAATACGGGAGGGGAAAAATACATGTGAATTAATGGACATTGATCTTGACACAGTAGCAATACGCTACCCAATTACACGCAAATTAAGTTTTTCTACTGGATTCTGTAGCGATATGGACAAGGAGTTGGACGAGGACCGCAGCGACAGTGACAGAGAAATGGAGAACTCAATCTAACACGAACAAGGTAATGGACCACGTGGGAGTGCAGGTCCCAAGAACAGAGGGGCAGGGGACAGAACAAGGGCAAACAAGCTCAAGACATAACAGAAGTGGTAGCCAAACAGACGCCATACAACCACAGGCCTAGGGACCTCCCAGGGTGCAGGAAAGACAGGGCAGTGATCGTAAAAAACAGAGGACACTTGTGCCCACAGTGGGGAGGGTTGACAGGGGCACAACACGTACCACAACAGGCACACGCAATAGAGCCTATAGACATGGCTACAGAACTTGGGGACGAGAGGGGGCCCATTCAGATAAGGCAGTACAGGCGGATACCTGAAGAACAGGCTGAATACTCGCAGATGCCGCTATTAGAGTGGGGGCGGGGCACAACCACAGTACGTGCCATGGAAGCACACAGTTAAAGAGAATATTAAGTGCAGGCTACCCTCATTAAGTGGATGAGCTGGGAAATGGATTTACAAGATGGAAAATATGACAGAAGGACACAGGTTGGCGGTGGGCGACGTAAAGTATCTGCTGGTCTCAATCTTGGGTGATGCAGCAGATGACATTTGGAAGAGGGCGGGGTTCCCAATGGTGACCACCCAAAACACAGAACACGACGGATCACCATTTGCGAACTGCAGGGCAGCAGTATGGCAGGCACTGCGGACACAATACCCCGACACATCAGACATAGGGGCAATTATGTCACGCAAGATGCGTGACAATGAGGATCCCGTTAGTTATATTCAAGAGTTTCAAGAGCTTTGGCACCTTGAAACTCGAGAGCCGTGGGATAAAACAATAGCGATCTTTTATCATATCTTGATGCAAGGACTACCAGAACCAGTACAGAACAATGTGAACAAATTGGTGGGGATGGAGGCAGAGGCATGGCCAGAAATACAACTCATAGTGCACCATTGTAGGCTATGGCAAGAAAAGGTAAAGCAAAAGGCAGAAGAAAGGAAGGCAGATGAGGCAAAACTGGTTCAAAAGAAACTATCAAAATATGCACTGGAAGGGGAATTGCTGATGAGTGCCGGGCCCACAAACACAAACAGTGACCTCCCAACCTCCGACTCAGGTCCACCAGCAACAACCGTACAGCACCATACAGCAATAGGCATACATGGGAAGGGGTGGACACCAACATAACTATCGTGGCAGGGGAGGGTTCCAACGAGGACAGGGTTTTGGCCCGCAATCACACAACCCATGGGGGGGTTTAGGGGATCCACGCAGCAAATGTCACAGGGCCCAGGTGAGGGAGGAGGAGGTTACCATGTCAAGCAAGGGAGCCGCCTCAGTGCTGGACCTGCGGGAAGCTAGGTCACATTTCCCATACATGCAGTCAAAGGGGGATGCAACAAGGATGGGGTGAGCAAGGGCTGCAAGGTTACCAGGGAGGTCAAGATGGGTATCACCCCCAAGACATGCAGCAACAAGGACAGACACAGAGCATACAAAAGCAAGTGACGCCCCCAGCAAAGATACAACCTCAGCGCACACAAATGACAATACCCCAACAAACGACACCACAGAAGGTAGCACCACTACCACAGCAGTTGCAAGCAGCAACAACAGCTAACTCAACTAAAGGACCATTCACCAGAACCCATGGACACAATGGCAACCATACCAGTGACAAGGATGGGAGGGGTGACCATAGTGGGGCACAACCCATACACAGGGAATGGACAGTCACTGTACCCACAATAGGACAGCCAAGAGACAAACTTGTGTCCCATCCTGTCGGTCACACCCAATCCTGCCGACGAACCTGCATAAGGGTGGCGATAGGTGACAAAACCTTTCCTTTCTTGTTGACACTGAGGCGACTAGGTCATGTATATGGGAGGGGACATTTGCATTGCCAGGCGATGCCATGAACACTCAAGGATTCTCTGTGGCTCGAGAAGTGGTTCCCTTTACTGATAACATCTACTTATCTATAGGAGATCATGACTTATCCTTACCACTACTTCACTCCAAACAAGCACCTGCAAACATATTGGGACGCAAAATAATGAGCAGACTAAGCATGACAATATCATTCACAAAGGCATAGTATGATCCACACCAGGAATACACATGCTCACTGCTAGAGAAATCCTTCAGGCATATTGTGGAAAAACGGTACAGAGGGGGGAGCCAGTTGATCCAGAAATGTTCCAATACGAGACAGGCATGACCCTCACATGGCTACCCGGCATTGCAGGAAAAGTATGTAGACGGCCAGGTGAGTACGTCTTCAGGCCAGAGACACCAGCGGATGAAAAAAGGGAGTGTCAATTGACATTGAGGGGATTGTGGCAAGAGAGGATTGGGTTGCTGTACATGCACTTGATGATGAGGGAAAAGCATGGAGGGCGATATATTTGCAGTAGCAGAAGGGTGCCGATTAAAACAAGTATCAGACGTGGAACTGTTTTCAACAAATAAAGAGGAAGCAGAGATGATGTTGGGGATGAGCGTGTACATCTGGTTGCATATAACATACAGAGAAGTTGCACAGAAAATGGCCATGGCCTTAGAGAGACACTTACTCTGTGGTGCCAACCTTGACTCCAAAGAGAAAGGAAGCCACTGATTCATCACAGATGGTAAATCCAGGGGAGATTCGATAAGAAACCAAACTGTCTTGAATGAAAAGCAGCAAAGGGCTAATTGAACTGTTAAAGGTTAAAAGAGCTATTGATGAGAAAAGGGGGAAACCGCACAACAGAGGAGTCCGGCACCCTGTGGGTGCTCACTCAGGAAACTCTGGGCGATTACCCGATTGCTGAAACTACCATAACGAGATGGCCTTGGGAAAGGCCTTGGGAAAGGCCTTCTGTGAAGAGGATCCAGCAAAAGTACGCAAAAAATTATGGGCAACAAGTCCCTATGATGTGGGGTGCATAAAAAGCATAGGGGGAGTGAAGATGAATGTAAAACCCAGAGGAATTCTGCCAAGGGTCAAACAATACCCCCTGACTAAGGAAGCAGACAAAGCCATTTATGAAACTATCAGTGCCCTCGTTCACAGAGTATCATCAGAATCACCATGCAACACTACAGTGTACCCTGTCCACAAGGCGAACAGGGGGTAATGGTTTTTCATTCAGGACTTACACCCCCTTAATCATATTGTAGAAGCAGAGTACGCCATTGCAGCAAACCCCAATACGATCCTATGTGGCATCCCAGCCGAAGCAACATGTTTCACTGTTATTGATCTCAAAAATGCGTTCGTCTCAATTCTCTTGCCTCCAGATTCACAAGAGTGTCATGTATTGCAACCAGAAATGGAAACACACTAGACTCCCACAAGGGTACTGCGAGTCACCATCCATCTTTAGCAGAGTAATACAGATGAACTTATGCAACGTCCAAACAGAAAGTATGGTTTTACAGTATGTAGATGACATCCTCATCTGCAGCACTACTGAGGAAGAATGCAGGAAAGGCTCGGTACACATGCTCACAGTACTGGCAGAAAAAGGGTACAAGGTAGACAAGGACAAACAACAGCACTGCCAAAAGGAAGTACTGTACATTGGACAGCTGATATCCCAAAACGGCAGACACATTGCACCAAAAAGAGCACAGACTATACTTAACACACAGCAACCTAAAACAATACGGGAGCTGCAGTGGTTCCTCAGGTTATGCAATTATTGCAGAGCATGGGTCTTTGACTACAGCACCTACACATGTCCTCTCCTTACAGCACTGAAGGAAGCACAGAGGGAAAGAAAACCACCAGGTTGGACTAGGGAAGTGACAGAAGCATTCAATGAGCTGAAGGAAGCGATATCTACAGCTCCAGTTCTAGGGACACCAGACTATAAAAAATAATTCTTCCTGTTTTCACACTCTGATGGCGTGGTCATGAAAGCAGTAGTGACACAAAAAACTAGCATGGGTCACAAGCCGACAGCGTATTACAGCGGGCAACTTGATCCAGTAATGAAAGGGCATTTCCCGTGTGAACAGCACTTGCAGCATTTGCAGTAGAAAAAGCATCATCAATAACTATGGGGTACACCACAACACTTTGTGGAACATGCCCTCTTTGCGATACTGCACAAACCTAAAAGCGCACACAACACAAAGAGCAAATGGATATGAAATCATCCTATCAAGGCCAGAATTAAAGATAGTAAGGTGAAAAAATGTAAATCCAGCACAGTTTTGGCAGATAGCCACCACCTGGAGAATGGGTTCACGACTGCACTGAAATCATAGAGTTTTAAACTGAAACACGGAAGGTAGAGGAAGACGCGCTTGATGGGGAGAGGTACTGTATATTGAAGGGTCTTCAATAATTGATCAAAGTGATGGCATCAGGAGAACAGGATCACGGTGGTCAGATTGAAGGAGAACTGGACAAGCGAAATAGTGAAGAGTGTCCGACTACCTCCACAGTATTCAGCACAGGCACCAGAATTAGTGGCACTGATACTAGCCCTATGGGAGTGTGAAGGGAAGAGGGTAACGATTTACTCAGATAGCGCCTACCTAACGTCAACAGTACATTCAGAGCTAGAAAGATGACTGAGAAGAGGGTTCAGGAGTGGGAAACCTGTACAGCATGCATTACTGTTAGGAGAACTAATAGAGGTTGTAACATATCCAGTGGAAATAGCATTAGTAAAGTGCCAAGCACATACTAATGGGGAGGACCCCATCTCAAAGGGGAATGAAGCAGCAGACTATTACGAAAAGTGTGCATCATATTTTGGAGAAATGTGAGATTTCAAAGAAAAATAAAAAGAAAGGGGAGAGGTGAGACAAATGTTGATGAAAGAGGAATACAATTACCTACCAGAAAATCAGATAATGGAACTACATTTAGCTGCACCAATGAATGAAAAGGAGCTCTGGGTAAAAATAGGATGTTCAATGTCCCCTACCGATGCCCTATGGCAACATAAAATACAGGGAAGGTAGTGATGCCTTTTGCATTATTAAAAACAGCACTAACACAGCTGCATCTTCCCACACACCCAGGGAAAGAGGTCATTGCAACACGCATTGGAGAATCATGGTTCTGCCCCGACCTAAATGCACACGTTACAAATTTCATCAGTAATTGTTGATGTGCCAGTAGTTCACTGCCGGACACACACTAAGAGTTGTAAGAAAAACAATCCCCAGGCTTGAAGGCCCATTCCTACACCTTCACGTTGACTACGTGGACATGATCCAAGTATGTCAAGGTTACGGCTACATTATTGCAGTGGTCTGTCCCTTCTCAAGGTGGATAGAGGCTGGGCTATGTTTCCATGCCGACGCCTTGAGAGCCGCCAAAATCCTGGTCTGAGAAGTATTTCTAAGATGGGGAGTATGTGAGGTCCTGCGGTCTGACAGCGGTCCTCACTCCGCCAATGAACTGTTCCAACACATAACGGCCCTGCTAGGAATAAAACACAAATTTGCATGTGCATACCATCCACAAGCCAACAGACTGTGTGAGCACCTGAATGGCCTCCTGCAGGAGAGCATAGCCAAAACTCAACAGAGCACCAAAAATAATTGGTTACACAGCCTGCCCTTGGCCCTATTCGAATTAGGAAACAAACCTGGGTCCGACCACCATTTAACGCCCCACGAGGTGGTAACAGGACACCGTATGCATCTCCCATCGGCTCCACACATGAGGGCCATCAAAGACTGGGAAAATGCATCTGACGTTTTTGGAAATGCACAGATCCCTTCTCAATTGTTAGCTTCTCTCCACCGGGTTCACTATGGCTTTCAACATAATCTTCTTTTTGTTACTCACGAATCTTAATGTCTTTTTAAAAAGTTAATTGTGGACATCCCTCGGCTGGGTTCACTCTTGTCAACAAACTGTATTTTGGAACTTTAGACTTCACCCCCTTATACTGGCATCCCTCTTTCGAGTTCACTCTTGCTAATCTTGTCAATCGTACCTTTCTCATTCAACTCTTACGATGCAGGATCCACTTCCCTTAACTTCACAATCATCTGTCGGTCAAAGACTTTTGACTGTACAGAGGATTTGACAAGACCTCTGTATGACCACTTTGACCTCCTTCTCGCCTTTCCCAAGGCCATCTGGTTATGGTAGTTTCAACAATCGGGTAATCGCCCAGAGTTTCCTGAGTGAGCACCCACAGGGTGCCGGACTCCTCTGTTGTGCGGTTTCCCCCTTTTCTCATCAATAGCTCTTTTAACCTTTAACAGTTCAATTAGCCCTTTGCTGCTTTTCATTCAAGACAGTTTGGTTTCTTATCGAATCTCCCCTGGATTTACCATCTGTGATGAATCAGTGGCTTCCTTTCTCTTTGGAGTCAAGGTTGGCACCACAGAGTAAGTGTCTCTCCCTGGCTTGGTTATTAGCGGAGGAGGGTCTCATCTCGTGTACCGTTGACATCTGCTGCAACAAATGCTGGCTATTGTTCACGGTCTTAAGATTTCTTCCTCAGAGGTTTCACAGGCCTTGGACGGAAAGGGCAAGGTCGCTTCTCTCCTTGTCACCCTCTCGGTATGCGCCATCTTTCTCCTCCTCTTAAACTGCTATGTTTAGTTAGCTCTCTCGTCGTGCAGTTTGCCTTGCTCGTATTGTGCTTGTGTGTTGCTCCACCTTTTATCCATGCTGTGGGGAAGGGAAAGGGCCATCAGGCGTATGGGGTTCTGGTCAATTGCCTGACTTTGCCGGACCCTGGTGTTGGGACATGTCAGGTAAATGGCTCGAGTGTTAGTCCATCGTCCTTTGTAACATGCTAAAGTGTTTGTGTCACAAAAGTGGGTGGGGGTAACGTGTTTGTGGAAGGTTGGGGAAAAGTTGTCATGAGAAGGGGGATACCGCGTCTCACCCATCGGTGTCCCACTTCCACTCTCCGAGGACCTTCCATCCAGGTGATCCTCCCTCACTGGTCCACCCCCAGGAACTGGATCCAATAGCGATGGCCGTGTCCTGGCCACCTGGATGACAGAACTTGGGGACTAGTAAGGGAGACACCTTTAGGTTTCTCACAGTTGTCTGCTTTGTGTTCTGAGGTGGGAGGCTTGCTCCCCATCGACATGGCAGGCTGACACTTTGTTGTTGTTTTGCTGGTCTTGGGAGCAATGTTTTGCCAGCTGTCTGTTTCATGTTTGGGGGTGCCACTCCTTTCTTTCTCTCTTGGTCAGCGTGGGACTGTTTTGTGCTTTCTTGCAGGATCATATTTTCCGGCAGGGGTTGGAGGGTAGGCAGGATGGGCTGGATTTTCACAGATGTAAATGCTAGGCCTTATTATGTAAGCACACCTTTGCTCGGGATATCAACATGCAGGATCTACATATGTGGCTTTAGAATTTTGTGGCTGAGATGGAGGCTTGCAGGAACAGTGGGTCCCTTAGATGAGTTTTTAAAAAAGGTTTTATTTATTTGTTTTCAAAACATCCACAGTACATATGCAATATGATCTCATAAATACGTAAATTACAAAACAATCAATACATAACTCAATACACAACTCATTTTCAGTGCATTGTAGATTAGGATTAAATAGGATAAAATGCCTTTCATTGTACAACCTTAATTACCAGTTTTCAAAGTTCATATACATGCACTAAAATACACTAACAATGTATTGAAAAATGAATACAATTTTTACAAATATTATGAATAAAATATTAAAACGGATAGATGGATAGATAAGTAGATAGGAATTTCTGAAGTTTAAGTGAGAAGTTTGATAATAATACGCCACAACCGATACAGTGCAATATGCAGGCTCTATGAATGTGAGTTGAGGCAATGATCCCAGAAATCTACTGATTTAATAGTATCATACTCATGTACGTATTTTCCAAGTATACACTTGTAAACAGCCCCCAGTTGGATGCATTTACTGAAAACTTGTCTCACAGTATCTATCATTTGTGGTCTTTTACAGATACGACACACCCTTTTTTCTAGCAGTATCTTAATATGCGGCCCCTGGAAGACCAATAGAGGCAGTTGATTAGTTTGCAATCTCAGTATTAGGTTTCAAACCGCAGGGTTAGAGCTGTGAAGCAAATAAGCTTGTGTTTTTAAATATTGATGTGTGACATTTGATACGTATTTATATGTCTGTTGGTTTGATAAATGTTGATAGTTGTCAACCCAATCACACTGCCTAAACTTACTCTTAAATAAGGCCTTTGGAGTTTCATGGTTTGTTCCTCGATTAAAATCAGGGAACCAACCCAGATCTGTGAACAGATTTTCAATAAAAACATCAAACTTACAGCCTACACCTCTGGGGTCAATCAGACTAACTCTTCCAACCATGGACAAAAGCGGGCACCTAGGGCTAGACTACAGTGCACCTCTTCTTGACAAGAGTTGGCCGTTCAAAGATATCAAACCCAACTCCAGTCTCAGGTACTCTACCGGGGCTGAAGGAGCCAATCTTAAAATCTTTTTCCAAAAATGGCCCTCGAGTTTGTCAAGCCAGCTCAAATCGAATATGGTTATTGCCTCAAGCCCGCATAACACCATAGGGCAGAAACTCTGTATGTATAAGATGATTATGCCCTCCAAGGAGTATCCTGCAGTTTGTCTTGTGAATGTATTAATCACGTATGTTAACTGACGGCCCTTCCTCTTTTTGGCCTCTTAAATGTATGCGTAATCAATATGAGCACTCATTTCAAGGCCAAGATAAACATACCTCTCTAAGTACTCCTTGGTGTTGCCAACATTACCTTCGTTTTATCCATGTTGATATGCAAGTCATCGTCTACTTCAAATGATGCAAGCTCCTCAAATATACCCCTCACACCGCTATAGGTGTGGTTGAGCAGCACTAAATCGTCTGCATATAACACAAATGGCACAGTAACTCCACAGATTCTGGGACTAGATCCCGTTGCGATATGAGATACAGTGACAGGTCGTCCAAATAAATGTTGAACAACAGGGGGGCCAGCACACATACTTGCTTGAATCCCCTGTTGATCGACACCTAGGCAGACATGACACCAGTGTCATCAGGCTTCACTCGCCCCCCAGTATTCAAATGCAAACCCTTAAGGATGCGCATGAGCCGCTTCGGGGCATCCCAAGCCCTCCATTTTATGCCACAACTTATCGCGGTTGACAAAGATAATATTTATTTATTTATTGTTGTTTTTAGTTCATAAGAACTTCTACAACAGTAAGACATTTCCATTGATCATCACATATATACTTCAATTCCTCAGTCATTTACATCTATAATTCATTGGCAGTACAGCTAGATCAAAACAACTTCTCATTTTTCATCAAAATAATGTAAACACTTCATTTCATC
Source organism: Ambystoma mexicanum (assembly GCF_040938575.1). Taxonomy (NCBI): domain Eukaryota; kingdom Metazoa; phylum Chordata; class Amphibia; order Caudata; family Ambystomatidae; genus Ambystoma; species Ambystoma mexicanum. Next base: position 759,765,711 of record NC_090937.1, on the reverse strand, counting down.
TTTTCATAGCATAATTTACATTCATTCTGACTATTTTGACTATTTGAACAATAATAATTTCTACATACAGTCAACTAACTCCATCTTTCTTAATGATATCAACAATTACACCCTTTGAACGACTCCAAGATCATCACGGTCGGGGAGACATCAAATGTTAGTCGATCAATCAGCAGTTGTACATTAAGTATCAAACAGGTAGTTTAAACATTACTGATGCCACTTGCCAAACATTATGAAGTGCGATAATCAAAACTTCAGATGATGTATTTAGACATAAGTTCCAAAAATTGACAGTTGCTACAGAATTAAAATTATGGTAATAATGATGATATCTACTTCTGTAAAGCAATTTAATTTTTGGGCATCCCGAAAGAACATGTCTGTCTCCAAGTTATGATCTATTCCACACATACAACACATGCGTTGATCTTGAGCAAGTTTCCATTGAGAATCGTGGGGTGGCTCTCACGAGCAGTAGAGTAATGCGCATGAGTAACCGGAATCTGCGCACTTTGGGGTTTGGACATCTAATTAAGTACAACTGGGGGCTGAGATACTTAGGATGAATCCCCTCCAAGTGCTTATAATTACGCAATCCACTTAGATGTGTGAAGTTGTTCTCTCATTCTCTCAGCCATGCTTTATTTTTAAAAGCCCTTTTAATGGCTTTAAATCTACCACACTTGGGTCGTGCCAAAGACCAATTCAGATCATCATAAGAAGCAATACACAATGCATCATAGGTGTTACTTACAACATTGTTAGATTTGAATACAATTACATCCTTCTCAATAATTCTAAGCAATTGGCTGGTTGGATGACTCAATGCTTTCAAGGGTAATAGAGCTGGCTGGCATTGGATCATTGCTTTTAAAGACGTCAAGCCAATCTCTGCTCTAATATATTGTATTGGGCATGTTGGGGGCAGGCTCAATGTAGTCCGCCAAAAGAAGCCTTCTATCTTGTCCAACCAGGAAAATTTTCCAAGGGTAAGAACTGCAAGGCCATAGGACACGACCGGAACAAACAATTGGTTATATAGGAGCATTATTCCCTTTAGTGTATAGCCTGCATATTGGGCAACAAATGTGCATACCAATAGGGTAATTTGTCTAGTGTGTTAAATCCTACTATCAATCAAAGGTTGATAACCAAGTTTACAATCCATTTCCACTCTTAGATATTTTTAGGAGTTAATATAATCAATTGTACCCCAATTTCCATAACAGGCCTATTACCCTTCCTGGAGGATACAAGCATCAATTTAGTCTTTTTCAGATTCACAATCATGCCATGTTCAACAGCAAAATGACACGATTCTTCCAGCATGTCCTTCATGCCTGTGATGGTAAAATCAACCACAACAAGGTCATCGGCATACAGTAATGCCAAGACACTTGTTGTGGCAAATCTGGCTGGGCTGTGTGCATTCTTTTCCAGGAGTTGTATTAATTCTGCAGTGTAGAGATTAAAAAGGATGTCTGCCAATAGGCATCCCTGTCTAATACCCCTGTTAATCATGATCAGTCTGGACAGTCGAACATAGTTATCCAAACGTACGTTGTTCTGATGGAGCGTTATAAGGATCAGAAATAGTCAGGCAGGGCACTGGAGATTGCGCAGAATCACCCACAATTTATTTCGATTTACCCAGTCAAATGCACAGGAAAAATCAACAAAGGTTACATATATGGAAGGGCTAGATCGCTGTTTAGCCCTATTCATGATGGCATCGAGGATTCTGATGTTATCCCAAGTGCTAGACCCAATACGAAAGCCAGACTGGCACGGATGCAATATTTGGCTAGCATCGGACCATGCTTGGAGGTGGGAAAAAACAATGGCAGCAAAAATCTTACTAGTCGTATCAAGGAGCGAATGTATACGAGTTTTCTGGCAGTGTACGAGAGCCTGCCTTGAACACTGGTATCAGAATCGATGTTGTCCAGGACACTGTCATGCATTTTTCATAAGATACCTTGTTGTATAGATTCATCAGAATAAGGGACCAGCTAAGGGGATCAGATTTCACAGCAACAGAAGCAAGGACATTAGGTCCAGGAGTTCTGGAACTACTAGATTTTGTAATTATATCAATGATCTCTCTTCTGCTGAATCTCAAAGGCCAATTTTCAGTAGTCTGAATAGCAAAATCATCCGTATCCTTAAAATACATATTTTTAGTGAGGTAATCTACCCAAGTTATTTCCCCTTCAGCATTGAGGGGTTTTGGAAGGCTAGTACCTCTAACTTTGTTCAAGACCCTCCATATGGACCTGCAGTCTCCCTTCTGCAATGTGCCTATCAGTGTCTGCATTGTAGATTTACTTTCTCCAAACGATAGTTCTTGCACCATCTCTTATATACATTAATCTTATGTTTTCTTTGGGCAGAGTATTCATCCCAAGAAATCAGGAGCTTTAATAACTTCCGAAGCTCTCGTCTATGATCATGCCGTACCACCACAATCTCCCTATCGTAAGGTGTAGTGTACTTCTTTCCAGAGGACACAACGGGGGGCCACGTGTGGAATCCACATCGAAAGTCCACTGTCTAATGAGGCTCTCAATTTAATTGCAGTTTAGTCATCTACTCTCAGTTCGAGATTTACACATTCTTTGGTTCAGCATTTTAATTTTAGCTTCATTCCATGTTATCTTAATGCCAGGATTAGAGATACCGATAATAGTGGGGCCGTATGTGGTGGAATTAATAATACACAACTTCAATTTGGCCACAACCATAGAATGATCACTGAACAAAAGAGGTGACAACCTCTAGATCACTGAAATAATTCAGAGCACAAATGTTCCCACATAAGTAGTCTAGTGTTGCAGATTTTGTACCAACACTCCAAGTGCACTTACCAGGGTTGTCGCTAGAGGTTCTACCATTAAGGGGCCAAATCTCCCAATCTTGTAAATAGTTAGACCATGCCCTTCCTCTAGCATTGCTCCTCTATTTTAACATAGCACGATAATATATAAAGCAGGCCTTCCTTTGTGTTGCTGCCGACTAAATCAGCCTGTCTAAGGCCCTAAGCTTATGGGCGGTAGCGCACACAGAGAAAAGGTTTTGATGAGTAAGGTGTGATGAGTTTTGTAGAGTGGTGGTTTCCTTTGGGATGCAAGTTGCATATAGTTTGATCAGTGGACTCGAGCAACACAGAGGCTCTTCCTGCATGGGGGTGAATCCTTTTAGTTAGGTCATTAGTGGTTCTGGAGAGTTGTCATTTTGGCTTCTTTCCTGTAGTGAGGGTGATGCTTTTAGGTATGTTATTTTCGGGCTTGTTGCAGCTGCTTTTCTGACATGCAAATTCAGAAAATTGTGTTGTTATTTTGTACCTTGCATTTCCCTATGCGGTATACGGCTACAGACTGCCTATTTGCCTATTTGTGTAGGACGCAGCCTCTCATTTGTGCGTCCTTTGGTGGGGGACTGAGCAGAGCTCTCCTTGGTGTATTGGAGGGCTACTGGTCTCTGTTCTTTAACATGGCATTGAGTGTGCAGGCAGAGTTCGGGGTTGCAAACTATCTCTTCTTCCCTCATACCGACCTGCCTTAATCCTTCTAACACCAAGTATAACAGCCACAATGATTCTACAATATATATAACAAACGCTCCTTTCTTACAAGATACCATATATAAATATATTAAGTGTTTCCTATTCCTCTCTACTTAGTCATACCAACTCTGTATATCTACACAAGCAGCAACACTAACAAGCGTTTCTGGCGTGGTGTGGCAGCAGTAATATGGACTCATATCCCCACCTGCGCAGGGGGCCCTTGGCTCCACAGCGGCTGCTCTTTGGGGAAGTGGGGTGCCCAGGCTTTGCGCTGTTCCCTCCTCTTTCTTGGGTGCTGGGCTAGCAGCGTGTCCACGAGGGTGTCAGTGGATCTGTGGATCTTCCTGCTAATTATTTATCCAACTATCCTTCCCTCTCTGCACAGTTAGCAGAATTTTCAGCCATGGCTTGGCATGGTAGGACGTGGCTATTCTCCAGATCCAGTCTCTTATTAATCCTGGATGTTTTGACATCCTTCCTTTCTCCAGGACTGAACAATATCGCCTTCCATAAGGTCATGCATTCAGGAGTAGTCTTTCTTGGCATAATGGTGTGTGTAGGGGCTGTCTCTTGTGTGACTGTCTGTTGAGTTCCTCAAGCCCATATCCTACCTATTCCTTGCCGATCCACAGATGACTCTTCTTCCTGGTATAGTACATCATCCCATTTCCCTTTCACAATCTATCCATATTCTTACGGTTTCCATACTTTTCCTTGCTTTTTCGTGATGTGATTGATCCATTCGTTGTGTAACAATAGTCTATGAATATGCCTTACTCTGCTGTCCTTTATAAATCACCGACTGTGCTATGTAAGAGATGGCTTTTCTTTTAATATGTTTCAGTGTGTTATTTCAGGACACGGTTGTCTTATTATTTCCACTGTTATATTGGTATTTTATACCATCCAATGATGAAACTGTGACGTGTCCACGTGGAGCGTGGGACTGGCACTGCCCTAGTGGGAAGACATATGCGGCCGTGTGCATATTCTTACATATTCTTGTTGATCAAGTCATTTCACTAAGATTTCCCCCTGGCCTAAAGTGAGGCACATCTAACTCCTCGGGCAGGAAGGTTGCTTTACTTGGGAGTCGGGGGCGGTGAGCAAGTGGATCTTCCCTCATGCTTGACGAAAAGTAGGGGGACAGAGCACAATGGCAGAAGGGGTCTAACAGGCACGTTTTCCGTTTGGGGGCGGGGTGCAATGTAGATGATGTGAGGCTTTTACTTTATCTGAACTCTCTCTTCATGATACAATGATTTCACCTCCACCTCAACCATCTTACTCTCACCAAGAAGGCATGTTGGGTATGGCCTAGAGGATAGCGATCTCGCTCTTTTCATCTCATGGCTTTCCTGCTGTGTGCCCAGCATTCCCTTCTCCCACAGCCAGTTCATGGCTATGTCTCCTACTATGACAAATGGCCTGGCAAAGCCCATTTTACTTACCCACAATAGCAGGAGCATCCGACAGGGCTACCAGACACATGTTTGGCCAACACCTTAATAGCACATTGTGTTGCCTTCACGCATCCATGCTTCAGTCATTTCCCCAAAACCTTGCTCTGAAGTTTCGTAAAACTGCGTTCACGGGGTAAATACTAGTCTCCACGAGGATCCACATTTTCCTTTTCTGTCATCATGATCATTTTTCCAACATTGCACAATATATATATAAACATCACAATACCACCTCTTCCCCCACCCCCTTTGTCTCTCAGTGTATCCTGTGACTTATGTAATCCTGTCTCTATTGTTCTGTGTATCCTTACTACTCTTCCTTATTCTATGGTCTGCGTATCCTGATGGGGTTTAAGTGCACATGTTTATCAGAAAAGGACTGCACCATAAGAACCCTATAATGCCGATTGGCATGGTATAAAAGACTCTTAACATATGTCACATTGCAGACATTGATCAACAAACATGATCGACAAAGAGACCATAGCAGGGAATCGGGTTAACAAAGTGTTTATTAGTAAATGTGTACAGGATTGGCCAAAATAAACAAGTAGGTTCTGATTTAAGTTAAAGTTTGTCAGGGTGGTTCTTATCAACAGTACGGCAGAGAAAATATAACCAAGAGAAATTGTCTCTATTTAAAATATAGTGTTCCAAAATAATTTCAGCCAGTTTTTGGTATTTCCGGGGCTGGATGTCTCCTGGCAAATTCACAGAATAACTTGACCACACATTCATATGTATAAGTGTTTCTGCACCCTGTTTCCCACATTTCTTAGGATCTCTTCTCTTGGTTCTCAGTCTCAAGGGATTAACTCTGTACTTGGGGCCTGTGAGTGGATTCTGTAAGTGGGGCCTTGAGTGGTGGCACTTCCCAGATGGATTGGAGCCAGTGGAAGACAGGGGGCTAGCCTAAACCTGAGACAAGGTTTTCACTATGTCTTCCACATCCTCCCTATCTGTGGGGGCTCTGCTCTTCCAGCCACCTGCTGCAATATCTTTCACCCTTGCATCTAAACTCAAGTTTTTCACTTGGCTATCAGTCTTTCTCTACTACCTCCTCCCCAATTGTTTTCTTGTCTTTGACTTAACCTCTTCAGTTCATCCCACTGCCTCACTGAGGTTACCAAGTGAATCTCACTCACGTCTTTGTCACCTCGTCATTTACCTTCCTGATGTTTCTCCACACCTCCTCTTTCAACTCCCTCTTCACTCTGCTTCACTTCGTCTATCTCCTGATATTTCCTTATACTTCTCTAATCACCATTCTCTCGCAGCAGCTGTCTATTGTGCTCTCCATCTTCTTCCCCACTAAGAACAATTCAAATTTTCCAATTCTCTGTGATCTACTTCTCCTTCATTGCCCTTTTAGTCACCTCACTTAAACAATTCAGGTTTTCCAATTTCCTGCTATTCCTTTATTAATCTTTACTCCTTTGGGCACCCCCCTTGGAGTAATTGAGGTTCTCCAGTTCGGTACTATCCCTCTCTTCATCTGCCGTTTGGGCAACTCCTTCGCCCCTTTGGGCACCACCCTTGCAACAATTCAGGTTTCCCACTCCCTTTAATATTTTCCTTTCTTCACCCCTTTGGTCACTACCTTCACCCCATTGTGTACCTTCTAACCTCTACTTTTCTGGACCCTTATCCTCCTGGTTCTCTGGGTCAATCTCTGCACAACCTCCTTGTTCTTTTCCTCCCCAGCCTTCTTGGCTTGCTCCATCCAGTCCATTTGGTCTCCTGATCCCCCACCTTCAGAGTCTGTCTTAACCTAGCTTCCTGGCCCCTCCCTGCAGTCACCTCTCTCTTTCTTACCTCAGCCTTCTGGGTCTCTTCCAGCCTCCAGTCAGGATGGGGAATGGCTGCTGGGCTCCACCTCTAGGGATGGCTTATAGTTGAGATGTGGGACTTGGGATTCGCTCAGCCCATCTCTGGGGTGGTCCAACCCTTCTTTCCAGCCTCTTGCAGGTGTATTTGTTTGATGTCGGAAACTTAGGAGTTGTAATATTGTGTGCCTTGGTGGGGTGTGTAGTGCCATATTGGAGTTGCTAACTCCATCTTCCTTTTTATGTTGCTGGAATAGAGACTGGCTGACTGTTTCTGGGATACTTTGGCCTAGTTCTGGTCATCCTCTTTTGACAGGTGTTTTAAAGAGCAGTTTTACCACCCGCATGAGGGGAGCCAAGCGTACAGGTGGTGCAGGAATATTAAAGAGCCGGCAGCGCCTCTATGACTTGCATTGTATCCGTAGTTACTCTGGCTCCTTGAAGGGGCTGGAGTAGCTACAGATACACTACGACAAGCCCAGGCCTGTTGTGTGTTGTCATTGAGAGATCCTCCCTATAATGACCCCAAGCTCAGCATTGCATTGCTTATTATTTATTTATTTATTACATTTGTTATACGCCCAGACCCTGGGGTATCACGGCGTAGTTACAGACAGTGGGTAAATACAATCTTAATAATGAGGACAGCGCAGACAGGTAAAGGTAATGTAATAGTCAAATATATACAATTGGAGGTAATGGTCTAGTTGGAACATTTTGTGCTCTGGGTTGAGTTAGTACTTGTTGAATAACCAAGTTTTTTAGGGATTTTTTGAATTGTCTGAAGGATGTTTCATTCATGATAATTGAGGGTAGTGAGTTCCAGTGTCTAGGGGCCAGGACTTTGAAGTTGCTACCCTCTGCTTTCTCTCTTTTGTATCTTGGGATCTCGAGGTGTGCGTGATTGTTAGATCTGAGATGTCTAGTCTGGGGTTTCTTCATGACTGTGTTGTTGAGGTATTTGGGAGCTTTATTTGCCATATATTTATGCATGATGCTCAGGGTTTTGAATAGGAACCTAGCTTGGATGGGGAGCCAGTGGTGTTCTCTTCTGGTATTGGAGATATGTTCAATTTTTTTATGCCTAGGGCAGCTCTTAGGGCTTTGTTCTGCATAAGTTGCAGTTTGGCTATATTGGATTTGGAAGTGCCAAGGAAGAGTCTAACTTGGAGAGTATGAGTGCTCTAGCTAGAGTGACACAATTATCGGGTGAGAGGAATTTGCGACTAGGGGCGATGAGTTTGGAAGTGTAGGACGTGGAAGAGGCTAGTGTGTTTACTTGTTTAGACATAGTTAGGGTAGCATCTAAGTAGACACTAAGGGTCTTAACTTGTTTGAGTACGGGGATCGTGGTCCCATCGATGACGAATGATTTGTAATCATGTTTGAGGGCGTTGATTTTGGTGGAAGAGCCTAATATGAGTAGCTCTGTTTTGTCATCATTGAGACAGAGGCTATTATTAGCCATCCAGTTTTGTATGAGAGAGTAGATTTGGTTGATCAACAGAGAGTCTTGTTCGTAGTTACCTGTTAGAGGGATGAGGATCTGGGTGTCATCGGCAAAGTTGGTGTAGATGACACCCATGGCATCCAGGGCTGCGAAGAGCAGTTTGGTATAGGCATTGTACAGTGTGGGGGACAGGCAGGATCCTTGTGGGGCACCTGCGGGGAATGGCATAGGGTCGGCTGATTCTTTACTGATGGATACTCTAGAAGTCCTATCTGCTAAGAATGATTTGATCCAGTCGGTGGCATTCTTAGCTAGGCTGAAGTTGTTGGCTAGTGTGTTGCAGAGTTTATCATGGTCGACCAAGTCGAAGGCCGCTGAGAGATCCAGAAGCATTAGTAAGCAGAGTTTACCTGCTTCTCTGGTAGCGTCCATTTGGATCTTTAGGTCAAGAAGGGCTGCCTCTGTGCTATGGTTGGGGCAGAAGCCTGACTGTCGGTCCCCTAGTAGTTGGTAATGTTCTAGATGGTTTTGTAATTGGGAGTAGGCTATTTTATCGAGGAATGGGACAGTTGTAATAGGTCAGTAGTTAGTAGGTATAGCTGGATCCAAGGTTGCTTTTTTTAGAAGGGGTGTCACCCAGGCTTTTTTAATACTTGTGGGGACTGTGTTTGTGAGGAATGAAGCATTAACAAATTCGGTAATGAGAGGCGTTAGGGTGGGGGCGCAGAGTTTAATAGGTGGGAAGGGAATTGGTCCTCTTTACAGTTAGAGGCTTTGAGTTTAGCTATGGTGTCTAGCACTTCTTTGTGCGAAACCTGTGCGAATTGAAATGGTGGACCAGGAGTGGAGTTCGTTAAGGTCATTGTGATGGTGGGTAGGGTTTTATCTGCTAGGAGAGTTTTTTTGCTATCGATTTTTTTTGTAGTAGAATAATTTTGGATGATAGGGCGTCTTGTATGGTGGTGCACCAGTCTTTACCGGTGTTAGTAGGTGCTGTTGTTTGACAAGGGTTTTCAAGTTCTCTAAGTATGGTGAACAATTCTTTGCTGTCTGAGGACGCTTTAGTAATACGAAGGTTAAAGGCATTGGCTTTTTGGGTGATTATCGCTGACTTGTTTGTTTGTTTGTTTATTTATTTCTATAGCGCTCCAGACCCAGGAGTATAGGGGCGCTTAGTACAAGGTTACACGGCACAGTACATGGTAATAAACAGTGATGCTAGAGCAATTTAAATAGCAGTTATATACAGGCAGTGGGGGTGATAGCACCCAATCGTGACATAAGTGGGGCATGAGCAGTCAATACATTATATAGCAAGGTCTGACTTCAAAGTTGACTATTTGTCAGAAGCCACCCAATGACAAGTTTCCTGAATGACTGGAAGGAATTGTAGGATTTGATGCTCAGTGGCAGGGAGTTCCAGAGTTGGGGGGCGAGGACAGTAAAGCTCGAGCCTCCAGCTCTTTTAGAGTAAAATCTAGGTACTGTTACGCATAAGGTGTTGGAGGATCTCGTGGTTCTAACGGAGGGTTTCATGGTGAGTTTGTTGGTTAGGTATGGGGGTGCTAGATTGTTGAGAGCTTTGTACGTCAGGCAAAGTGTTTTTAAGTCAATCTTATGTTGGATGGTGAGCCATCTGCATGTGGTTCTGGTGGTCGAGATGTGCTCACGTCTGGGGATATTTAGCGCTGCCCGTAGCGCGTTATTTTGAAGGACTTGGAGCTTGTTAATTATCGCTTTGTTGGCCCCTAAGTAGAGACTATTGCAATAATCTAGTTTCGATTGTATAAGGGCTCTGGCTAGTATGAGGCAACTGTTAGGGGAGAGAAATGGTCTACAGGCTCTAATGAGTTTTCCGGTATATGCAGTGGCGGAGGCAGTTGCGTTAATTTGTTTAGTGAGGTTAACGTTGGCAACAAGATAGAAGCCAAGTGTTTTCACATTTTTGCCGACCGGGATGGTGTTGCCATCGATTATGATTTTAGAGTAGTTGGGGCTTAATTTTTGTAGGTTGATGGGCGAGCCAACAATGAGCAGTTCGGTCTTCTCGTCATTGAGGCAGAGGCCATGTGTGGCCATCCACGCCTGAATGACGGAGAAGATTTCATTGATCCTGGCTACATCAATATCGTAGTTGCCCGAGATAGTGAGGAGTATCTGGGTGTCATCCGCGTAGTTTGTATAGGTGACACCCAGGCGGTCCAGTTTATCAAAGAGGGGCTTTGTAAAGATATTGTAAAGGGTAGGTGAAACACATGATCCTTGTGGGACACCACAGGAAATAGGGATAGGGTCTGCTGCTGCCTCCAGAGAGAAGACCCTCATGGTTCTGTTGGCTAGGAAGGACTGTGTCCACGTGACAGCAGAGGGGGAGAAATGGGCGGCAGAGGAGAGGTGGTTATAGAGTATTTTGTGGTCAATCAGGTCGGAGGCCGCTGAGAGATCTAAGAGGAGTAGGATGGCAGCCTTGCCCTTATCTTTAATTTCGTCAATCTGACTTTTAAGGTCAACAAGAGCAGTTTCTGTTCCATGCTGAGGCCGGAAGCCAGACTGACGCAGTCCGAGTAATTGGTTAGACTCTAGGTAATGCTGAATTTGCAGGTAAGCAACTCTATCGAGAATTTTCAGCAGGAAGGGAACAGTTGTGATGGGCCTGTAATTTGTGGGGATGGAGGGGTCCAGAGTCTGTTTTTTTAGTAGCGGGAGGACCCATGATTGTTTCAGATTGTTGGGTACCGAATTAGTGGAGAAAGATGCGTTTATGAGCTTGGATATGAAGGGGGCGAGGTATCTTGCTGCATCTTTTATGATCTGTGCGGGGCAACTGTCCCCTTTACAGTTTGATGGTTTGAGGGATGTTATAATTTTTTGCACTTCTAGTGCAGTTATGTTTTTGAAGGTGAAGCCCTGGTTGGTGTTAGGGGTGGTAGGTGGGCTGGGCATGAGGGGGCTAAGGGTGGGGCTACTATTAGAGAGTTGAAGTCTTTTGTTTCGATTTTAGTTTGTAGGCCAGTAATTTTGTTTGCCAGGGCATCTTGGATACTGGTGGACCAAGATTGGTCCTTCACAGACGAATCCATCGGTGGATTGGGGTTTTGTAACTCCTTCAGGATAGTGAATAGTTCTTTGGTACTGGAGCTAGCATTACTTATTCTTGCGTTGTAGGCTTCCTTTTTTGTGCGAATAATTTCTTTTTTATAAAGGGAAGATGCCTTTGTGAGATTGACTTTATGTTCTGCTGATGGATTCTTTTTCCAAAGGGTTTCCATTTGGACTTATTTTTTCTTAGTATTTTGAGTTCTGGAGTATACCAGGAATTGAGGTGTGCTTTAGATTTACTTTTACGTAATTTTAGTGGGGCAACACGGTCAATAGCGTTGGTCATGGCGTTATTGTAGGTGTCTACTAGTAGGTTAGGGTCTGATGTGTTGGGGATAATGTTAAGGGTGGGTAGAACCAGTGGGATGAGGGCTTCAGCGGTGATGTTCCGTTTGTTTCTCGTCAGGCATGCTGGTGCTAGCGGGTGTTGTCTGTGGAGGGGGTTATTAGTACTGATATCAAATGAGAGTAGGAAGTGGTCGGTCCATATCAGTGGTTGTGGGTCCCTGCAGATGATGTTGCAGTTGTGGGCAGCAAGCCAGTCTAGGGATCTGCCTTTATGATGTGTGGGTAAGGTGTTAAGTTCAGTGTAGTTGTGTTCACCAAGTACATTGGCGAGGGAGGATGCTGGAGTGTCATGGGGGTCATTGTAGCCCAAGTTGAAGTCACCGAGAATAATATTCTGTGATAGAGGTTTGGATTTTTCGGCTATGAGGGTGGTTATATCTTCCTCGAATGAACCTTTGGGCCCAGGGGGTCTGTATAATAGATCCAAGGTAATGGAATTCTTGGGGGAGGTTTGAATTTTTGTGGATAGATATTTGCAGGACTTTAAAGGAGGGGCGGTCACAGATCTAATGTCAAGCGAGGATTTGAAAATGAGTGCTACACCTCCTCCACGGGCATCCGGTCTGTCGGCCCTGAGGATGGAGTAGTTGTCTGGAACTGCGAGAGATAGAGAGGGGCCTGCTGCAGTATGGAGCCAAGTTTCTGTGGTGGCGAGGAAATCCAGGTCTGCTGAGCAGATGATGTCTGCAATTTCCGTGGGGTGGGCCACAAGGGATCTAACATTGAATAAGGCTCCTTTAAGTGGCACAGAGTTTGCAATGGTGTTTTTATTGGTGATTTTAGTAATATGATTCGTGGTCATTTTGCTAAGTAGGGTAGGGAGTCTACAACCTAGTCTATCGTTACGGGTCATGAGGTTGGGGTGGGCTGCAGGGTAATGTTCAATCGAGCTGCGCAGGTTCTGGATGTTGTCAGAGTGGTCATCTGTAGCGAGGCTGAATGGGGAGTTACCTAGAGTAATGCTCATTTTAGTACTATGGTCTGTGGATGCACTGTGGGAGAAAGGAGGTAGGGAAGGTAGGAAGGGTGTAGGGCAGGGAATGGGATGATGTCTAGGACAGCCAAGCTTAGCAAGTCCATTACTGAGTGGGATATAGCTATTTCTGCTACATGGTGTGCAGTCGGGCATAATGCAGAAGGGGAACATGATGAGTATTAGCCAGGCTAGCATAGTTTGAATATGGATTTGGGTAGTATCTGGCTAGCAACCAAAGGGCACAACACAATCAATGTGGTCTAGTAGCGACCAAAGGCACAGCACAGTGAGAGTGGTCTGTTAGCGACCAGAGGGCACAATACAATCAATGTGGTCTAGTAGCGACCAGGGGCACAACACAGTGAGAGTGGTCTGTTAGCGACCAGAGGGCACATCCTAATCAATATGGTCAAGTAGCGACCAAAGGCACAACACAGTGAGAGTGGTCTGTTAGCGACCAGAGGGCACAATACAATCAATGTGGTCTAGTAGCGACCAAAGGCACAACACAAATCATGTGTGGTCTATTAGCGACCATAGGGCACAACACAAATTAAGTGTGGTCTGTTAGCGACCATGAGACAGACCACAAATCACCTAAATTTGGCATTCCTATTCACAAGTAAGGTACAGGTATATTATGGTGAGACATCAAGAATTGGTATTCCTATTGCGACTTGTTCCGACAATGACAGGCGACTAAAATGCAGTAAGGTAGCAGTTGATAATCATAGGGCAATTGAGGCAGGCATAAGTGCTAGGATTCATTCTGAGTGATAGGGTAAAGAAGATGCAGTACTCATGGGTGAACATGGCAGGTATTTTGCAAGAGTACACGTCAGTTTAGCTTAGGTATCATTCTGATTGTAGTTACAGTGGTCATTACAGTAGAAGTAACAAGATGATTGTTTTTTTTATTGGCTTCATCAAAGGCTAATGTTGATTCCGGGGTGTTGTTTTTCTTGTGGAGGTGTTCGAACAATCTTTTTATGCGTCTCAGGGACGCTAGTTCCTCGTTAAACCAGAAGCAAGATTGTTTATCGGGTCTTCGAGTTTTAGTGGTAATAGGAGCAAGTAGATTGATGCTATGGGTGAGGCTTTGTTGGTATTGTTTTGCTAGGTAGGCAGGGTTGTTAGTGCCTCATATCGTGTTGGCTAGTGCTGCACTCAGAACAGGGGAGAGGTTGTCTTGTGAGAGCTTTTTAATGCTTCTGGATTCAAAGGTGTCTGGTTTTTTGGGGATGGTGTGGTCTGTGCTAGTGTTATTTATGGTAAAGTTGATTACAAAATGGTCTGACCACTTAACAGGGATGATAGAGTCTATAGATACTTGGGAGTTGAGTGTGAGGAGCCAGTCCAGGGTTCTTCCTTTGGAATGGGTGGGTTCATTTATCAACTGTGCGAAATTAATTTCTGACATAGCTGTGTGAAAGGCTAGTGAGTCATGATCTTGGGGATCACTGTATCCTAGGTTGATGTCACCGAGGATTATGCATTTTGTTTTGGGCTTGATGATGGGAGTTAATAGTAGAGGGATGTCCAGGTCGGGGTGGGTGTTTTTGTTGGGTGATCTGTAGACTACTAGGAAATTGGCGGTGGTTTTGGGGTTGGAGGTATACTTTACTAGTAGGAGTTTGTAACCCTGTATTTGTTCCATAGGACAGTCTCTGATTTGCAAATTGGTTCTAGCTATTATAGCGACTCCGCCTCCTTGAAAGTTAGTTCTGTCTGTTCTGAGGATGCTAAAGTCTGGGGGGATGGCAAGAGCTAGTAGATGGCCTGCAGCTGGGTGTAGCCAGGTTTCAGTAACTACCAGCATGTCAAGTTGTTGGTCTACGATGAGGTCATGGATTTCCATTGCATGGGCTCCAAGTGAGCAAGCGTTGATGAGTGCGCCTTTAAGAGTAGAGGTGGGGCAGGAGGCAGTGTATTGCCTGTGTCGGGGGTGCGGTTAGTGGTTTTGGTGGTGGTTAGGTATTTGATAGGTGTGTTGAGGTGGTCTTTGTGTTGGCAGTTGTTAAGGGTGGTATCCGGTTTGGAGAGTGAGTTGGGGGTTGTGGTAGATAGGGTGACTCGGTAGGGGGTTTTGGTTCTGGTCATGAGTCTATTGAGTCTGTCATTACCCACGATTAGTGTTGTCTTATTGTTCTTATTTATATGTGTGGTGAGATTGCGAGTGAGGCCCGGGCTGTCTAGGGTGATTGCATTTTTGATGTTGGAGGACATATTGTTGGGGGTGCAATTTGTGTGGGGAATGGAGGCAGTGAGGGGAGGAATGGAGTGGGGCAGGGAATAGGCTAATGCCGTTGACATCCTAATCTGGCTAGGTTTTCATTTATCATTATAAAATGTCCTCTTGTGCACGGTGTGGCATGGGGTAATATGCAGAATGGGAACATGATGGTGGTTAGGAGGGCCAGCATTACATGGGAGGGATTGGCTCTGTTTAGGTGCTTGTCATGGCACCTGGCCTCCTTGCTGACCTGCCGCACTTCCAATGTGATCAGGCAGGGAACAAGATAGTAATTCAACAGTAAGATTTTATACTTAGTAAGGCGATACAGTGAAAGGTGTTGTAATTTTGCTTTTAATAGATTGGTTAAAGCATGTGGAACTCGAAACTCAAGCAAAGAACCTAATACACTATATAAGATAAGATACAGATAAGTTACTTCACCATGCGGCTAGTAGATTTGACCAGTATTAATGAATAAATCTTCTTTAAAATACACAATTTGCATCACATTTTATCAAAATCCTCCCCCCCTTCGGTACTACTTAAAAAGTCTGTCACAGAAGGAATGAATTGCTATTTGCAACTGTGGGCCTTTTTTTCATCGGTGCCCAAGAAAATTTCATGCCCCAGTCTGACCCTGGCTCAAACTCATTTCCCCAATTACAATATAAAATTATTTTTTGACAATATTCTCTCCAGCACCAGCTGTCTCTGGAAACATTTTCAGCCGCCAGGGGACACAGTGTAGCTCTGTGTTGGCTCAGCACCGTGCCATGGCACGCCACATATACCGGAGATGATGGGCGCTTTAAAACACTCCCTGTGTATAGGTGCTTTATAAATAAACAATACCATACCTAGTATGTATGGACTCAAAGAAAAATCAAGTAACATAAAGGGATGGTTTATGCTAAACGTTTTAAAACTTACAGTATTTCCTGGATATTATCTATTAGTACAGATAAATAGCAAATCTTAAGGTGCCTAGACACTTCACCTGTTAATGTCTTAATTACTTCACAGTTAAAGAAAAACAAATGGCACCACACTGTTTTGCTCTTGTTTATTTCTTATCAGTTTGGAAATAATCTCATTTTTAATATCAATTTGTTTTTAAATCAAATTATATCAACATCTCAAAAAATGTGTTCCAAATCAAAACTAAACATCTGCATATCCCCCCTGTTTCCAACAAAAAGGACAAGCCAGATTTCCTTTGCTTACACATCTAAATGCAGGTTTTCATTTAGCTTTTCGTATAACCTAAGTCATTAACATCACAGGCTACACATATGATCTAGTTCATGCTTCTCTAATATTATGCAAGATTATTGCAGCTGAATATTCCATAATATTTCGTACACCTGCCAACACATGTTTTGCCATGTAGGAATTAGTAGTAATTGTCCCATCATGACCTTCTTCAGGGCTAGTTTTGGGATTGTCACAAAACATTATGTTTTTCAAATTGTAGGAAATAAACAAAGTAACGTCCACAATAATAGATAAAGAACAAAAAAGCAGCATCAGTATTGATCTCTAATAATAATCAAACTTTTGAATTCCAGAAACAATCATAGAAACTGATTGAAACATTTGTATAAGCATCAGAATGATAATTAATGTGATATCCATCTGTAATACTGTATTAGGTCATCTAGCTATGTCCGTAAAATTGTTAAGAATGATCTACTTGTTTACAACATATAAATTAAAATGTGTAATATAATCATGGTATACTTGCCTTTTTACAATTTGACTGTAGTAGTTCCTTATTGCCATCTACAAATTATGCATTTACATGTGTTTCTATCAGCAAGAAAATACGAAAGAGAAATGAAAACACAGAAAGGTATCACTTGAACTGTTCTGTACATGAAGGAACTATGGGAAAAATCAACATTCTTTATTAAATTTCATCTATGCTCAGCATTTTTAATAATCAAACTCTCAAATTGAAAAGCTCTGTCTAAAATAAGCTTCTTAACTTGTAAGGTTTTTGTTAAGTAAAATATGCAGCATGATAACCACCTGGTTACCCCATGTTCTATTACCAACCAGAGCCATTTTGGGTTTAGTTATACCACTCTGCCTACTTGATTTTAATAAAGGGTGAACTGTATCTTAACGTGATCTTTGAAACTGTGGCAGCCATTTTGATGCATCTTGATTCAAGCTCTCTGTAATGTTAATTATTGAAGCATCTACCTATGATGAGTTAACCTTTTTAATGAAGAACTCTGTAGTGATGGAGATTATATTATTTCTTATTGTTAAGAAAAATTAGAAAAGGGAATGTTATCCAATCAAAATCTGATAATTTACATCAATGGCATACAATGTTGTAAGTCCAAGAGAGCTATTATAAATCTCTTGTTTGTCTCAGTAATTGCCTATATCAATCACACACTCCGCTCAATGCATAAGTTATATATTTATATTTCAAATTTATGGTTTTCGGCTCTGGAGACCAATGTGTCGGTGATATATCAGTCCATTTTGCCAGGACAGGAAACATCATGGCGAATGCTCTGAGCAACAATATACTGAAGGAAAATCCAGAGGAAATTATTTTATAAAGGTATCAAAAAGATTTATTTGAATTGATGCAACATCATGAGACTCAGAAAAATAGTCAATTAATCTGAAAAGCAACAATTAAATACAAGTAAATACACAACTGTCACCAAAAACAACCAAGGAAGGAAAACATGACAACTCATTCACACCCATCCAACATTCAATCTATTTTAATATATTCATCCAAAATCAATGCAGCAATCAAAATTATATAATGCACCAAGTAAAATTACATATCAAAAAAACATTTCATTCAAAAACAAAAGAAGCAATGAACCACAATCTGTGTGTTTATTTCTCTTTTATTTTGCTTTTATACTATTTTGGAACATATCTTAGTTGTTATCCAATGTTATTATATTTCCAAGATTTAAATAGGACCCAGCCGGTTTCGACACAAAGATATTGTTTCACCACGTCTTGATCAGGGGGTTAAAAAGCCATTCTACAACAATGAAAGAATATGAAATATATATAAATGGCCATATAAGTAGAATGTGAATAAGCAATAAGTGCTACCTTTATTAGCCCAACGGCAGTGTTTTACATTCATTTACATGGGTGACAAAAATAACCATAATGGAATACCCCATGCTAGAAACACCTTCAAGACTACCAGATGTTCCCACAATGATTAGGTGCCTGGAGACCCCATGCTTTCAGTGAAGCAACAGTAAAGCAAGGTAGGGTGAGACTAACCCTGTATCTGAATTGAAATCAAAAAGGGTACTGGGGGCAGATTGTACTGCCATAACTGTGTCTGATTGGAATAAAAAGGGAATACTGGAAGCAATTAGTGCTACCTGTAATGGTTGGCAATCAATGACTCTGCGTCAATCCAAACTTCATGGGAGATATGTCTGCAAACACTTAGCCTGGAAGTTCCACTGAACAATGTGAAACGATCACAGCTCACTGTGTTTCGAACATTAAGCAAGGAAGACAATTGACCTAAAGGGATTACACAAAAATGTAATTGTGCTCTCCAAACACCACCTGCCCCAGCTGGCTGACGACAACAAAAATACAAGCAAGATTGGTGCATGGCATATGATTTACTTTCATATGTAGATACGTTGAAGTTTCGGATAAAGCAGCTGCCATCACTTTTATTACGAGAAAAAGCGGGTGGGTCACCTATGGAGTGATCCAAGGTGAGTCTCAAAGTTCCTAAAAAAATATGTACCAGCAGGTTGAATATTGAAGACCCATTCAATTTAAAGGAACCAAATGTATTGCAATATTCATGTGTGTCGCGAGTGGGCGGTGGCATTCGGATAAACCATAGATCACTTGATAAGAAAATATGGAAATTTAAGAAACAGCGAGACAATTATAAGGAAGAGAAAACATACCCACATTTGGTTCCAGACTTTTATCAACTATAAAATACAACTAATACAGGTATGCCAAATAATCAAGTATACAGGAAGAAATGTGTTACTTTTTCAGATACGTCCAATGCATCTAATAGCAGCGACTCAGATGGAGCGAGCGGGGGCCCTTCTACCTCTAATTTGGGTCCACAGTCACGGTCACAGTTTTTTCAGGGGAAAGGCAACCCCAAATGAAGACAAGACAGTGGAATGCACAACATCAACCACCGGAATGGTAGTCCTTAATTTCAACTTGAGTTCATATGTGTTAACAAGCGAAGAAATAGGTATATTTAGTAAAGGGTTAAACTTTGTTCCTGCTACCCGTCATGCTCCGCTCACCGGTGGTAGCAGCTATGGTTTTAAGCCACTTGGACTACTGCAATGCCCTTTACCTGGCTCAGCCTAAGGACATAGTTCAGCAGCTTCAGCGTCTACAAAATCTTGCTGCGCGGGTGGCAACGGGTTCACCTTATGGGGCTCATATTTCGACAGTCCTACGATCTCTGCACTGGCTTCCTGTAGCTCAGCGCATTGAGTTTAAGGCGCTTTGCATTGTCCATCGGGCACTTCATAATCAAGGGCCTGAATACCTCAGGACAAAATGTACCTGCTATCATCCAAATCGCTCACTGCACTCAAACTCTGCAGGTTTGCTATGTGTGCCATCTTTACGACGTTCCCGTATTGGTCGGTCAAGCTTTTTCGGTGGTCGCTGCACAATCATGGAATGATCTCCCATTGACAGTGAAAAATCTCTCAAACCACTTCGGTTTCAGAAAGGCTTTAAAAACATACATGATTGTCGCAGATGGGCTGATGGTCCACTGTGCTCCCTCCCTTGCGCCATGATGTCTTCGGGTGACCGTGCACTTAATACATTTCTTTAGCATAACATAGCACACTGCCTAATAGTTTCCAAACTGAAGTCGAATTGACAATCTGTTTACGACTGCTGAGACTAAAAATTTGTCTTCGTGTTACAACAGAAGATCGACCTAGAAATAAGGGTGTCACAGGCTTAAAACCGCCATCTAATTTTTGTCCAACACCAGCTATGGTGAAACCAGAAATCATCGCTTTTGAGAACAAAGTACTATGGGAGACACAGAAGCTCCTGAAAGCCAAAAATACGTATTGTGACAATCGTACCGAGGTAGAAACAATAGCCCTCCATAATTTAGAATCCTATCCCTCTTTCATAAATAAACCGGCTGACAAAAGGGGAGGAATTGTCCTTTGGGTTAGACATACATATAAACTGGAGGTTCAAAAGCACCTCAATAACTCTTTGTTTTATAGAAAATTAGATTCCAATCCCAAGCTAAAAGAACAGAGCACGAGTTTGATGGAGCATGCTTTCCATCAAGGATGGATTGATGAGGAAGACATTGGGCCTCATTACGGGTCGGGCGGTCCGGAAATAACAGTGGCGGTAAACCCGCTGCCACTGTTAATTCCGGACCGCCCGATCTCGAGGTCTGACCTGGCTGGTTTAACACCGCCCACCTGCAGGCGGACATGGAAACACCGGCACCCTCACGAGATGGTGCCGGTGTTTCCACTTCCCCATTCCCATTGAGTCCTATGGGACTCAATGGGAATGGGGATTTACCGAATTCCCACCTCCGGAATTCCCGGGACACCGGGGTCATAATACCCCGGTAATTCCGGGAATCACAGAGGCGGAATGGTAAGACGAGTCCGGAGGTTACCGCCGGACTCGTAATGAGGCCCATTTTTGTTTGATAAGACAATCTGACGGTACCAGCGTTCTACTGTCTATCAAAGGTTCACAAAAATGAGAATACACCCTCTGGAAGGCCTATAGTCTCCACTATAGGCTCCACATTGGAACCGTTCTTGATCTATGCAGACTTTTTCATAAGACCATTTATTCAATCTATGAGGTTGTTTGTCCAGGACACTACCACTATTCTTAACATTCTGGGCAATCTGACTGCCCATACAGACGACCTCTTAGTAACCTTAGATGAAGAGGCATTTTATACCAGCATCCCTAGATGAGAAGCGTTGAGGTGCTGCGTATGTATCTGAACAAGAGAGTTTATCTGGCAGATTCAGTATCAACAGACTTCATACTAGAATGTTTTCGTTTAGCACTCACAGAGAATTATTTTCTTGTTTATGAGTGTTTTTTTTTAAATCAGAAACACAGGACCAGCATGGGTGCGACTTTCGCCCCTTATATAAGCAAATTTATATATGGACATTTTGAACAACTGTCGATATATGATGAGAAGAACCCCTTTATTAACAACATAGGGTGCTGGTTTCGCCATATCGACAATGTTTTCATGGTATGGAGAGAGCACTCCCTTATGACAGTGTTTATGGGTTGCCTCAATGATCAGGATCAGTATATCAGGTTCACCATGGAGTATGATAGCACATCTATGCCCTTCTTGGACATACACATTTTGAAAACTACCTCAGGCTCTCTGAAGACCACTTTCTTCAGAAAACCTACAGACAAGAACACCTTACTGGCAGACGGGAGTTGCCATCCCTCAAGTTTGAGGGCAAACCTGCCCTATGGACAGTTTTTGAGAATCCATGGCAATTGTACCACAACACTGGACTTCGACGATCACAGTAAAGATCTTACTAAAAGACAGAGACAACACCCGCGTGAGGTTATTTGGCGGGCCAAAAAGAGGGCATGAAATACGGAACGAAACAGGTGCCTCATTAAACAACGAAAAACAATGGTTGACAAAATTACATGTGTCACATCATTTAGCCCAATAAATCACGCTTTCAGAAAAACAATCCTTCAAAATTGGAACACTGTGAGAACAGTCAATTTCAAACAAGAGAAGCCTTGTGTTGCTTATAAGCATCCCCATAATCTGAAGGACAGGTTGGTGCATACTTACAAACAGAAAGGCAGATACCCTGTCAGTCCACGTTGTGGGCATTACCACCTGTAGTGGGCCACTTTAGATGCGGTAGGTGCTCTGTCTGTGCTCTGACTAAATACGTAAAAGAGATCGATTTGTATGGTCTGAAATGGAAACTACATTCTTTCACAAATTGTGTGACATTTATGGCATCAAATGCCCTTGCGGGCTGATCTTTGTTGGGCAGACTAAGCGAGAGATCAGAAAGCGGATCTGTGAACACTGTTCCTGTCTGATGATCTTGATACCTGAGAAACTCATGCTCGCCCATTTTAAGGAGAAATAACACAGATATTTTCTGGTTTATTATTCAGACCATCAAGGACCCTCCCCCCCCATGAGGAGGTGATCGAGACCTAGGGCCTCATTACACGGACGGCGGTAAGGATTTACCGGTACCGGTAAAATACCGGTACCGGTAAATCCTTACCGCCTTACTACGAGGTCCCTTTGCGGGTTGGGGGATTTAACGCCTGCTTTTTGCAGGCGTTAAAAACCAACCCGCAAAGGGACCCAGGGAGCTAATTACGGTACCGCAATTTGCGGTACCGTAATTAGCACCTTCCCCATTCCCATTGAGCCCTATGGGGCAAAAATGGGAATGGGGAAGGGCAATGGTGGAAGGGGGAATTACCGCCCCGCCAACCTTGGAATGGGGCGGTAATTCCCCTTTCCGCCAAGGCGGTGCCGGTATTTTACCGGCATGAACCATGGCGCTAATAGCGCCATGGTTCTCCGCCATCCGTGTAATGAGGCCCCTAATCTTGAGGAAAGTGGAACAAAAATGGATCTATAAATTAGATTTGGGTAATAAAGGCCTTGATAAATAGATTGAATGGGCTCTTTTCCTACACTAATGCACTATATAGCAGAAATGGGCGCTCATTATACATCTTTGCATTGTTAATATGTTATGATCATTAGTTCTACCAGCCTTTTGTGATGGATACCATGGGAGTTCCACATTATGAGCTAATACGCCCAAGCTCTATTGTTAGAGGCAGGGTCAAATTAAGTGGTGGAGATCTGTGAATGGTGGCCGCCTCTGACATTCAAACATGGGCAGACATTTCAAATATGAATATTTTGAATTTGGTCTTGTAACCATGTGTTTGGTGCAGTTCCTAATTATCAAGGGTGGCACTGGGTGCTGGCAGATGTAGGGTTTCTATTGGATGTGAGTTGCATCATAACGAATGCAGGCAGTAGAGTTGTGCATGTGTCCCTCGGGTTGCTGTATTCTCGAGCCCCGTGGTACATATGGCTTCGATTGCGTTCAGATGTCAGCCTTTGAGAAAAAGAAATTTAATACGGACCTGGATGGAAAAGGTGGCACATAGTGGATTCGCCATATCCAGGTTGATACCAGTGACGTAATGCATATATGGCATACCAATTACATTGTTTTATCATTGAGGTAGCTCGTAATCATCCTTTCCAATATGGTGGTTCCAGTGGACTACCAATACTGGTCCTAATCGCAAGCAAGAATAGATATAGCTGAGTGACTAGGCAACAACTGGCCATTGCAGTGGTCTGGGGCACTCGAAAGGTTAGCGTAGGAGTGTTAGCAGCTTAACGTGAGCCCTCTACGAACGTTAAATAGTATGGGTGTGTTTTTTGCACGAAAGCAAGCAAGTTGGGAAGTTTGTTTATATGCCTTTCTGGGATCAGGGAGCAATTGTCACACTGATATGGTGGTACTTGAGTTTAAGCTACAGCCAGCAGCACGTTACAAATCAAAGATGGTTACTGGTGGTTACAAAGATTGGCTCCTTCTGTGTTTTTCACCGTAACACGTTCTATGTGTTTTATGTGTTTTTAAATCACAGACTCTATGTGCATATTACTAGAATTGTATTTAGGTTATATTCCTTGTCATTAGGTTTCCTAAACTGTTTAATAGTATTTTAATAATATTTTTTTTTAAATTCAGTATTATGTGTGTGATTAGTATACATTATCTGCAATACTCGCATATAGTTGGGAACCAGTAATTCGCCTGATTAAAGAGTTACACAGCATCTGTAATTCCTCTGAAGCCTGTTTTGCCCTGTTTTACAGCCTAGAACGGCAGTCGGTGGGGGAGACTCCTTTTTCTGGCTGTATTGCTGCGATTTGGGTGAGCAATATGGTCTGGAAGTGATGGCTTTGTTACTGAGAGGAGTATGGTTTACCTATGATATATCAGCATTAAAGATTCTGGATAATAATAAGGGGGAAATTACATTGAGAAGCCTAAATAAAATGAGAAATTTAGGAATTGCCACCCCTCCTTGTATGAGGTCTCACACAACTAATAAACTGGGAGGCATTAAGGCTTGTTTAATTAATGCCTGATCTGTGTGTGCACATACCACTGAGGTTGCTATCCTAATTGAGGCGCAAGCTCTTGATGTTCTTTTTTAT
This sequence comes from Ambystoma mexicanum, assembly GCF_040938575.1. Taxonomy (NCBI): domain Eukaryota; kingdom Metazoa; phylum Chordata; class Amphibia; order Caudata; family Ambystomatidae; genus Ambystoma; species Ambystoma mexicanum. Next base: position 759,741,453 of record NC_090937.1, on the reverse strand, counting down.
AACAGAAACATGGTTCACAGGGGTGTCCCATTTAGGTTTTCATAATTTGGTACCTGGCAATTTTCTGATACAACATATAGATAGAGTGGACAAATGGGGCGGGACATCGCTATTATCTACAAAGATGTATTGCAAATTTCTCATCTTAAATCACTTGATTGGGGAGTGAATCACAAGTGGGGCAATTTACTATTGAGTTATCCTCTAATTCAGCCACTCATGTGATACTGGGTTATAGGCCCCCAGGATCATATAAAGAATTTTTAGAGTTTCTCGATTCCTTTCTAACTACAGCAGGCATCAAACATGCCGAACTACTGCTACTGGGGGACTGGAATCTGTGGTTGGATGACCGTAAACAACCAGGCTCTATAGCAATCCTCATATTAAGGGTCACTGCCTAGATCTGATCATAGTAAGAGGTATTTGTACTTAAGTTCTAGAAAATAAACTGATTCATTGGTCTGATCATACGCTCCAAATATTTGTATTTGCAGCCAAACTGAATAATTCTCGAAGTCCTAAACAGGATATTGACATATTAACACGGAGGCGCAAAGATCTGATTAAAATACCTGAAGTATGAACACGTTTAATAGCTTTTTTAGCGATGAAATTCCCACAATTAAGAGCAATATCGCAGCAATGAACCCAATTCCTTTTCCCCCAATGCATTTAAGCACGGGTTTAGATACTGGAGGTCATGAACAAGTGACTCATCCTGTAAAACAGTTCGATTTTCATCATGTGACAGTGGATAACATATATACAATGATGAAAAAGTTGAAACCAACTAATGACTGCCTATTTCCTTTACCAGCATTTGAAGCTAAGCATATGGCGGAGGAAATTGCCCCTTTTGTTACTACTTTTGTTTACAAATCATTAGACCAAGGATTAGTGCCTGACATTCTTAGATATGCTACATTGACCCCCCCCTCCTCAAGAAATCCATTTTAGATCCATTGGTTCTTCAAAATTATCGCCCTATTGCTGGTATACCCTGGCCGGGGAAGATATTGGTGAAAGTGGTGACTCAACAATTGCAAGCATTTGTTGAAGAGGAACTTCTCTTGGACTCTTTACAATCCTGGTTCCGTCTGAAATTCGGTACGCAGACAGCGCTATTGGCAGTCTATGATGAACTTCTGAAGGTGGCTGATCAGGGCAAGCTTTCACTTTTGATGATGCTTGACCTGTCAGCCGCCTTTGATATGGTTAACCATACTATCCTTTTAGAGAGGTTAACGACAGTTGGAAGGTCTCTGAGCATGCCATTCGATGGTTCATATCTTTTTGGAAGGGCGTCAACAATGTGTCAGACTGTGAGCTTTTATGTCACACCCCAGCATTGTGGACTGTGGGGTTCCACAGGGCTCATCGTTGTCACCACTCCTTTTCAACCTATATCTCTGTTTGGTTATGGAAATTCTGAGACGTCATGGAATACGTTTCCAATCCTGTGCTGACGATACTCAGATATGTATCACAATCAATAAGGTTGAGGAATCCTTTGCCAAGGTTAGTGACTGCCTCCAGGAGATTAGTGAATGGATGGCCTCTAACCAACTGCAACTGAATGCAGGTAAGACAGAGTTTATTCTGTTTGGCCCTGAGCACCTCTCGGCCACGATAAAGAATCAGCCACTTCCCAAGTTATTGGGAGTTGAACCTAAATTTTCAACTAAAGTTAAAAATCTTGGATGTATCTGGCAGGACAATCTGGGCAGCGAAAGCCAGGTTGGAGCCAAGATAAAAGCTATTTTCTACTCCTTGAGACTTCTTTGGCAAGCTCTCCTATACATCCCGGAAGGGAAACATACCTTGGTCGTGGGAGTACTTACAAATGGCCACTTGGACTATTGTAATAGTAAATTGGTGGGTATTCCGACAAAACAACGTAATAGACTGCAAAGGGCTCAGAATGTAGCGGTTAGGTTGGTCTGTGGCTTAAATAAAACCTCTCATGTCTCACCCTCATGCCGTCTCCTTCACTGGTTATCGGTGGAGGACCGCATTAAGTTCAAGGTAGCATGCCTGGTAGTCAAGTGTTTGAACAATCTAGCACCAGATTACCTCAAGGACAAACTTAAGCAGTATCAACCATTTAGATGTCTTCGTTCAAGGGACCAAGCTTTGTTAGTTATCCCCCTTCCACATTTGTGTCTAGAGGGGATCTAAGATTTTCTGTGTTCGGTCCTAGACTCTGGAACAGCCTACCCAGGGAAATTAGAAATTTTGACTCTCTGTGCCAGTTTTGTAAAGCCTTGAAAACGTTTCTGTTCAAATAAAGTTTAGCTATTCTTGGTCTGTTGCAACTGTTCCTGCCCTTTTGGAAGTAACTCTTTTTTGTCCCTTTGGATGGAATGTGGTATTATTACAATTTTGGATATTCGCTCTCAGCAAAAATCATCTGCACCATTATACGATTTGTTCTGTCTTGAGCACGTTATAAATTCCCAAAATCAAAATCATCACTGTAGAAAGGCTGGAAATAGCAATACATTTTACTGGCGCAACTAATTGAGGCGCATTGGAGGAAGTGTTTATGCGATTATAGAGGTAGTGGTGCTTTGGCAGACTTTCTCTATGTAAGCATATAGCCTGACTGAGGGATTAGGGTTGTAGTATATAGATTCTATACTGCAAGAGTGAACACAACGTTATGGAACGCAATAGTAAACCTGTGTCTGTTTTGAAATTACAGGTGCAACGGTAGTACCTGCTTGGGTTTCCCTTGTTATGTGTCCTTGGTTGGATACTAAAGTGAGAAGAGAAAAAGTAGAGATTGTGCACTCCAATATCCTGTGTCGACTTGGATGCACTGGACTCTGAAAACCATAAGGTAATGATTGCCGCCTGCCTAATTCTGAAGTTTGTCAACAAATTAACGAAACAAAACAATAATGTTAGAAGTTGTTTTTGAAAGAGTACTTGAAAGGGGCAGAATTACGACCCACTCTTCTTAAAAGAAAACTTGACCCTGAAAACGTATAAGCTAACAAAGAAATAGAAAGGTCAGTGGTCTCGTTATGAGTGGTTGGCTTACATGATGAGTATAGCTTTTGTGTCCGAGATGTTTTCAATAGGACTGATGTACAGTTCTGTACATGTGAAAGAACTTTGAGAATCAACACAGCCAGAAAAGCTGGTTCTGTGTCCTGATGAAGGCCCCTTTGGCGAGCAGTTGGGATTGACTAGAATAGGCAGGTCCCCGAGCAGGGGCCAGAAACACAATGGGCCTCATCATGAGTTGGGCGGTATCCCGGCAGTGTCACCGCCGGGATACCGTCAGGACTAATAGTGCTACTGCCAAACCCTCCTGCGCTATTAGCGCTGGATCATGGGTTTGGCAGAACGGTAATTCCCCATTCCCCGATGGGCCCATTCGGTAATTCCCCATTCCCCATTGGACCCAATGGGGAATTTTCAGTGCAACTACCATCAGCAGCCCGTGATTTGGTGGACCCTTAAATGCGGCGGTATTAGCGTTACCGCCACATTTAAGGGTTACCACCAAACTCATGATGTGGCCGAATGTGTCGACCTTTAGGGCCTCATTACCCGGTAGGCGGTGAGCCATGGCGCTGTTAGCGCCATGGCTCATGCCGGTAAAATACCGGCACCGCCTTGGCGGAAAGGGGATTTACCGCCCCATTCCAAGGTTGGAGGGGCGGTAAATCCCCTTTCCGCCATTGCCCTTCCCCATTCCCATTTCTGCCCCATAGGGCTCTATGGGAATGGGGAAGGCGCTAATTACGGCACCGCAATTTTGCGGTGCCGTAATTAGCTCCGAGGTCCCTTAGCGGGTTGGATTTTAACGCCTGCAAAAAGCAGGCGTTAAATCCCCCAACCCGCAAAGGGACCTCGTAGTAAGGCGGTAGGGATTTACCGGTACCGGTATTTTACCGGTACCGGTAAATCCCTACCGCCATCCGTGTAATGAGGCCCTTAGTCTGACTCATGATTTGTATGAGCCAGATTTATGATATTTTAGGTTGTTTGTTTTTCACCACTTGGTATATTGTCTGTATAATATTAGAGTACTAGTAAGTTCTAAAGGTTAGTTGTATGGCAGCAAATAGAGTGCCTTTTATCAATGAATCATCAAAGGGAAATTAACTTTGACTACAGAATTTGGTCTGTTTGAAATACAGTCAAGATACCACATGGTTTGTGAGTTGAGGTGGTGAGCTCATGTACATTGAGCCGGTTGTTGAACTTGTTTGCAGTAATGGTGATATTGTAACAACCTTGTACTAACTCTACAACAGGATAAGGTGTTTTTAATAATGTTGTGGGACGCCACAGTTGTAGTAAGGATGATGTCACATACCTGTGTTTGTAGTGTTTTTATGATCAAATTGTTTTTTGATTATAACTTAGTCCATTAAAATTGTTTTTTAATATATCTCTGGCTGATGTGCATTGGATTTTTTCAACCTGAGCACACAGCATACCTTTAGGCCATTGATTAATATTTGGTAAGGGAGGAGTAGCCCGTTTTCTTGTTTTTTGAGAGTATATTGTTCCTTCTCCAGGTGGAATAGGCCCTGTTAACAAAAAAGTCGGAAGTACCCATCCATTTTTCAAGGTGTACGTTTTATGTTGCCATATTGATGAAGAAAATTTAGAAATCTGACACATGTTTTTATTTGCAGCTTCTAGCTAAGCTAGAGAAGGCCATGCATTTCATTATTAGGTTTTCATGTAGCGCTAAAATGCCAAAAATAGATGTGAAGATATACCAGTTTTGTTTTATCAACCCCCACCAGAAGGTTGACAAGCTAGCCCCTGCTGCACATTAACCATGCCTGGGGGTTCACATGTAGCTATCTGTATAAGGTTGTTTAAGCTTCAAGTATTTGTCATTATGAATACCAGGCTACAACATCCATTTGCGTATGTGCTGGCAGGGCTTTTCAGCTGGGGCAAGAGTTATTTTGTCAGAGAACTTCTAGAAAACGCCCATACCGCAATGACTCATATTCTCAATAATGTTGTTTGGTTGTACAGTTGTTGGCAACCGCTTCACAAAACCTTGCAACAACAGTATAAACACCCATGGTTTGTAGAAGGTATACCTGAGAGTCTCAACGATGATCGGTTACTCCGATCATGGTGAATATGATCATCATGGACAATTTGATGACTGATGGGGGGACCAAAGTGCCAAGCTAGAAAAAGCTTTTACTCAATTCTCCCATCATCACAATCTAAACATTTGCTACATCGCGCGGAACCTGTTCAACAAGGGAAAGAGCAACAGATCTATAATGCTAAAGGGTAGTTATATAGTGTTATTTAAAAACCCTATGAATAAACAACAACTAGCCATGATAACACGACAGATGTAGCTAGCCAAAATGTGTTTTTTTATGGATGTTTTTGAAGACGCGACCAGTAAGCCCAATGGATGACTTCTGGTTGATTTTAAAACCAAGACTCTAGAGGATTATAGATTGTGCACCAGTATATTTCCCCCGGGGCTACCAGCTGTTTATAATCCTAAAAAGACATCTAAGAAACACCATTATTTCCCCATGATAGCCACCAGGCCCATGTATTCCCTGATTCTGTTCAGAACTCCAAAGTTAGGCATGTGTGCTTTGGTAGGGATCAGGACACCATACCTATGCAGCGCCGCATAGCTCTTGTTACAGTGTTTGAACTTAAAGGGGTTTTTATCGTATGCACCGGTAAGCGCAGTTGTTTCAACAACTCCCATGACAATTATCTTTGGGAGCTGCCCTAGAAACAGTATGTCTTGACTGGTACCACGTCTGTTGGTAAGAGTGCTGAAAATGTTAAGAGTGACTCTCTCCACAGGGTACTTTGTGTTAGATATTTGCAGCACATCTGCATGTTCCAGTATAATAGTCGAAGAGACGCTCACACGTTTAATGAATAAACTTGCCGATATGATGACAAACTTGTATTGTTCGGCATCTCAGCTCATGAGACAGTGTCCATGTTTCTAGGTCATTTTATTTTAAGTTCAATGCAGTTGATCAACAGTTCTTCCTGGAAGAAAAGATACACATATAGACAGCCTAGCAAATCGAACACTAGACTGGCGAGGCGAGCTCTCTTCGTTAACCCTGTGTTTTCGCCATCCAAAGCTATGAAGTTGAAATGCACCTCATTGTTGTGATAAACAAGGCTTGCGGAGAGCTGGTTATTTGGGTTATCGGGCCATCATTTAATAGGCTTCCTATATAAGCCCTGTAGGCGTACATGTTATCACTCTGCGTAATCATTCGATCACCCAACGTCACATCCACCTCGTTGAACATGGTGGCTATGGGGTCGGTGACCGTGGCCACACGTGCAGTAGTTGTGTTGTCAGTCCCGTCTGTCTTTGTTATTTTACAAGTCAGATACAGCAGCGTGTTGTTCAATTCCAGATACATGTCGGTCCACCCTGATACAAAAAATGTTATTGGGGCTAGAGACGAAAACTCCATTAAGAAACTGTTATCGATGCTGGCCTGGGCAGGGAGTACAGTGAACAGATCGAGTTCCGATTTCACATATTCCCCGGAGGCTCTTTGTAAGAAGGCCATTGTTCTTTAAAAGATATCACCCCTCTGTGTCTTATAGGCATAACTTGCTTTGTCTTCTGTTGTTCGCGTCAGGCTCTTGATTTGCTTTTCTTGGTGGGTTTTGGGGAACCGTGCAGCAGGAACGCTGATCTCTTCATCTTAATGCTCCTATGTGGTTTATAAATGAGTCCTGAGACGCCTGCCCTCCTTTTTCTGGTTGTTGAGACACACTGCAACTGCAGTTGTCACATTCCCCATGCATTCTTTTGCAACATTGGTGGCTGCTGTTTTTATGTGTGGTATAGCTAATTCAAAGCCGCCACAGCTTAGAAAGGGCATTGCATGTCTAAAAAGACTTCTAAAGGCACAGCCAAGTCCTGCACCATATACTACGGGGGTTCTGCAAAAATATAGCTGATCGTCATAACCGTCCTGGTTCCTGGAATATTCCATTTAGTCCCGGGTCTCCATAGTTCTTCACCACGGCCATTAAAATGCTGTTTTAATAGTCTTTCAGCCATATCGGTCTGAAGTGCAACCACAGCGAGATAATTCCGTATTTAAATGATACAAACTGTGCCTGGTCGTATCTTATCTGTATGTTGATGGTGTCGAAATGGTTTTTACACACTGGGATGTAATCAGGTTTGTTGTATTGAATGTTCACAACATCATTGTTGTTCTCTTTAATCTCCACGGTTCTAAGTAGTGGTGCATAGCAATCCCCAACTCTTTGATACACCACGATATCGCTGTAAAACGGTAAGCTACAAGAAGCCCCCATTTAATGTTAGTGCAGGAATTGTTCCATGGTTCTTTACTCCCAATGTGTGTGTTCCAAAGTTTCCAATATGTTACATAGTCTCCCCACTGTTGAAAACCTAACAAATGTGTCTGGACCCTGTAGAAAAACTTTCAGCTGGTGCGGGTCTAGGTGTAAAGTTGTATCACCGTACTCTAGTATGATTGATACAGCTTTGTTGATGACTCTGAAAAGTTCCTGCATATTTGAATAATGGCCCTCTGGGAACCCACCCAGACAGAGCCTTAGAGGGTTTGTTCGTTTTATGACGAACCTGGATTCTGTGAAGGCATCATGAAGCAAGACACAATCAACAGACTTAAAGTTCAAACAAAAGATATTTATCAACTTTTTTAACAAGATGGTAAAAGGCGGGATGTCCCTACGTGTACAAAACTAAGGAATGTCTGAGTCAAAGAGTTCAACCTAAAAGTCTGTCTGTGTCCAAAACCTATACTGGCCCTCACAACTAAAGCTAAACAGTGTGTAGGGATGTCAATAATCAAAGACATGGTGATCAACACAAAGTCTGAGCTTCTTCCAGCTCCCAGCTTATTCTCCAGCTCCCCTCATCCAAGTTCAAGACAGTTCCACACAAGGTTTTAGAATTGACCTTGTTCAAGTTTAAATAGTTCCACAACTTTTTCAGGGCTCACTTCCCCAAGTTCAAAGCAACACAACTCAAAGTTGTAGTTCATCAAGTCTTAGGGTTCCCTTCCCCAAGACTTCAACGTAGCAACCAGTATGTAATGTACTGCCTCATCACGAGTTTGGCAGTAACCCTTAAATGCGGCGGTATCGCTATTACTGCTGCATTTAAGGGTCTGCCAAATCATGGGTTTGGCAGGATTTACCCCCAGCTTAGAGCTGGGGGTAAATCTGCTGTGAATTTTCCAATTTTCGGCGCTATTACTGCACGCTAATACAGCTGACGGTAGTAGCGTCAAACATTCCCCATTGGGCCCAATGACGAATGGGGAATTACTGTTCCGTCAAACCCGTGATCCGGAGCTAATAGGGTTTGGCGATAACGCTAATAGCCCCGGGAGTATCCCTGCGCTATTACCGCCGGGATACCGCCCAACTCGTGATGAGGCCCATAGTCTTTTAAAGTTCAGCTTAACACTGGGTCAACCTGACCCTTCTTCTGGTTTGCCTCACCAGTTCACTTGCAGTGCTCCATCTTGGATGGTTCCACCATTGTCTTTATCTTCACAATGCAGGGCTCACTGGTCTAGGCACAGTTATCAGACCAAACGGTCCACCCATCACAGGTCGCGCAACCAGGACCCCTTTGGCTGTTCAGCCCACACAGGTTCCTCTGCATTTTCACCTATGTATAAGGTCACATTCCTTTAGTTTATGCTTATTGATCTCTTGGCTCTCTGTGCAATATTTTCACTCTTCTGGCTTCTCCTGATTGGCCTCTTGCCTCTGCCATAATATGTCTAACAGCTCTTGCCAGTCTTTGGCCTTGCCGCATTGCATTTGCTCATAAGGTTCACTTGGTGGGGGTCCTGTTCATGATTCACCTTTCGTTGCAATCCTTCATACTTGTATCCCTCACCAAAGGGTGCTTTCATATGGGCAATGTTTATAGCATTTATATTTCCTTTCAGTATCTTAGGTTTTCCGTTAATTCGGTATTCAATCTGCTTGAGGTAGCATTGTTTTAAAACTTCCATTCAGTTCAGCATTTAATATGCATTGGTTAACTCTGTTTACAACTTTCATTCAGTTCGGTATTCAATGCATGTAGTTTTAAGGCTATTTTTAGTTTCCAATCAGTTCGGTATTCAATAGGTAAATATTAGCGCTATTCTTCACTTCCATTCAATTCGGTATTCAGTATATACAGTGTAGCAATATTTAGAGACTTCCATTCAGTTCTGCATTCAATATGTACTGTGTGTGAGAAACCAGACATTGGGCCTCATCACGAGTTCGGCTGTATTCCCGGCTGTAATACCGCCGACTGTGATAGCCCTAGCACTGACCGGTCCGGTGGTATTACCACCGGATCACGGGTTGGGCCTTAACGGTAAATCCCCATTCCTGATTGGGTCCATTGGCTCCAATGGGGAATTTTCGGTGCTAATACTGCGGGCTAACACAGCCGGCTGTAATACAGCCAAAAACAAGGGATTTTCACCTTCAGAATAAAGCTGGAGGTAAAACAGCCGATTTAGCGCCCAACCCATGATAGGGCCAGCCCTTAAATGCGGCGGTAATACCGTTACCACTGCATTGAAGGGCTACAGCCCAACTCGTGATGAGCCCCATTGTCTCCCCCTATAGTTCCCGAGGATTCGGTTCCTGAGGGTGGACCAGTGCGGCAGGATCACCTGGTTGAGGGGTCTTTGGGGAGTGGGAATGGGATTCCAGATGGTGAGACGCTGTATCCCCTTCCCTGTAACACCTTTAAACCATCCGACCAGGTACAATATTTAGAAACTCTCCCCCCCCTTTAAAACATGAACACTTTCAAACGGACAGCCCGCTATGGGAGAAAACAGACTTACACCCGAGCCATGTACCTGACATGTTCCAATGCATTGGTCAGGCGAGGTCAAGCAATTACTGACAACTTCAAACACCTGACTTCCATTTAACTTCCCCACACGGATAAAAGGCGAAGCACGAGAGCACACTCTGATCAAGGCAAAGCACACAAGGCAATCAGCAGTTTCGAGACGGCAGCTGGACGAGAGAAGAAAGATGGCAAAACAGGAGCACAAGGAACTGTTACTTTCAAGAACCCTCAAAAGTAGAAAGCGCAATACCAGGAAACCAGGCTGAAGAATTCTGCATTGTGTGCGGGAGATACCTGTGGCCCTCCCGCGTCATTAGTCAAGGCGGGAGAAGCAGCAGCCTCCATGGTACCGACCTTGGCTCCAAGAAAAAAGCAGCATCAGTGAAATCAATAAAGCTGGTGAGTTGGGGAGACCGATGTTGAAGCCAAGATTGCAAGTAGCAAAATTGCATGGTGAGTGCTGGAACAAACATTGTTAAAACGCATGTGATAAAAAACACAAGTAAAGTTGAACTGCTAATGAGCATTTGAACTTTGAAAGGAAAAGATATGATACTTTGACAGAGTGGTCTGGCACTGCGTGGCTGCTCAATCAAAGGTATCTGTAAGGTATCCAGTTGAGAAGTGGCAAAAGTGAAAGTTAAATAATTGTAAATAGAAGTGGTCCTGCGATGGGTCAAGCTAAATCCTGCGTACAGTTAAATGTTTTTGATTTTGATACAGTAAAGAAAGTTTGGAAAACCGAGATAAATTGGTCTGAGCGCGGTGGAGGAAGACTAATTGAAGGTTTTGTATTAAAGTTGGTCTGAACCCGGCAGAGGGGGACCCAGGGTGAAAAGTGAATCATCAAAGAAGTTGTGCATATGAGAATCCTGAGGAGAAAGGAACTTTGAATGCTTCTTTGTCACATCAGGCCCTCTGAATGAAGAGACTTTGAATGGCAAAGAGACTTTGGCACAGAAGGCCCTGATACTGAGATTTTGAACAGCATCCTCGTACTAAAAAAGCCAGAGTATGTGTTAAACTCGAGTATTCCGCCTTGTCCTGTGCTGAAAACGTGGGGAAGGGAAGCTAATGGCTTAATTATCCTAACATATCATTTCTTGAACACTTTTCTTTTGTATAACATTGTTTCCCACACCATTCGCATTTAGAAGTAAGGATTGGCAATAGGTTTATTAGCATAGTCCCTTTTATTTTGACAAGAAACCACCAGGACTGCGTTATTATTATTTGATGGTCGTAGCTTGCTCCCATCTTTAGACTTAGGATTAGATAGTTGTTTTTCAAACAGAATTGAAGTTCAATAAACACCCTCGAACTGTGGTCACTTGTGTCTGTCTTACTGTTTGATACCATGCCTTCCTTACAAGTGAAACAGGCATGGTATCAAGAGAGACACAGACTCAAAAGCAACAGTTCAAAAACCTTTATTGAAGAACTTTGTTGGTTTGGTGTAATGCCTAACTAGCCTAACTCTAAGGGGGTTGTTACCTCAACTGATGTTTCTAAGGGCCGTTGATGTCCATAAGTCCAAAACCACAATCAGTCTGTGTCACAACCTATGCTTGCCCTCACTCTTAAAGAAAATGGGTTCTGGAGTCTTGTTAAAGAAAAATGGTGACTCAAAAAGAAATGTAAATCACTATTGGTTTCAGGTGGCCTTACCATCAGGTGTAGTTCTGCCAGTTTCAAAAAAGATAGCTCAACACGAACAGGGTCGCCTTGGGTACCTTCCACATAGGGTTCCTGCAGCAAATAAAGCTAAATTCTAGGCCTCTTCTACAAAAGCTCCAAAATGTATCTGTGGGCCTCTCAGGGTTCCCTTCCCCAAGCTTAGGCCCCTCTGGTCTCAAACAAAGGTTCACACAGGTCCTTCCATAGGGCTGTGTCAGAGACTTTAAAAAACGCTGGGGTTTTGCTCCACCCCTGAGCAACCACTCTGACTTCTAACCCCTCTCTTCTCAGTTTGTATCTTTTCTTCTGTCTTGTTTCATGTCTTTCCTTTCCACCGTGCAGTGCACTCCGGCACCTTCTTTCTCTTTACTTTCTCTTCTCTTGCACACTCATCTTGCTTTATTGTGCCCCTTGCACCACACTTTCCACTTTGCTGTGCAGCCTTGCACCACTCTTTCCATTTTGCCGTGCAGCCTTGCACTTTCTTTTCTTACTTTTGGGTCACTTGCACCTTCTCTTCTGCTTTTGAGTTGCTCACACCCTCTCTTTACTTCCTTTGACTTTCAAGTAGACTCTTTGTGTATTTCTGGTGACTCGCACCCTCTTTTATGCTTTCATGTCGCTCTTCTGTCTTTTTCTATCTTTGCACAGCTTGCGCATGTTGATTTCCTTTTCCAGTGCCACTTTCACATCTCTGCTCCCGGTACAGCCACACCAGTGCCACTAGGTTTCTCTCTCTCTCTCTCTCTCCTGCTACGAAACTCACCCAGATAGCGGTTTCTCTCTCTCTCTCTCTCTCCTGCTACGAAACTCACCCAGATAGCGCAGTGCTGGAGAGCAGCTTCTTGGGATCTGTGGGCCGAGGTCAGGTTCTCACTACCTGCCCCTCGGACACTCCTGGGACTGGCACACATTCCAGGGGAATGAGCACTGGCCTGGATATGGCCAATAATTAGCAACTCATCTCACACCGGCTCTATGGAGACATGGCTCCTTCAACACGCTTCAAACCTCCAGCGACACAGGGTCAGCATCTCAGCATCACGTTCTCCTCTGGACTTCCCAGGTTTCTCATGCTGCACCCTCCATGTTCCAACCAGCAACCCCAGCTCACTCATCTTTCATGGCAGAACCACAACTTTTATACCCTCACTGAGGGTAAAGTGGAGTCAGCTGTGAATGTTTAAGATAACTAGTCTGACCTTGTCTGACTCTATTAGTGGGACAGCTTAGTGGTGAAATGTGGTAAGCTTCTCTTTGTTTCTCACTATTATGTCTATGGGTAACTTCTCTGCTCTTGATTGTCTCTTCTTTGTCCCAGTACATGTTGGACATGGGGAGGGAGAGATGGAATGGGATTGAAAATATGCCATAAAAGCTGAGGAAGAAGGTTTTGATGTATAATGGGAAAAAGGGGAATACCATGTCTCTCCTTTAGGCATCCTCCTCCCAATCCTCCATGACCCTCCACTCAGGTGATCCTCCCTCGCTTGTCGACCCCCAGAGTGCGGATCCAAAAGTGATGGCTGTTCCCTGGCCACCTGAAAGGAGGATCCCAGGTGAGTAGGTGGGAGAATACTGTTAGGTTTCTCACAGTGCTTATCATGCTTTAAAGTTTTAATTCTTACGCCACTTCGTTTGTTGCACTCAGCCCGCCCGGAGTGCCCCGGTTTCCGATTGTCTTTACCCAACACTCGCCGGTCAACTGGGTCTTGCTCTGGCGGGTCTTGCGGTGTTCTCAGACTTCCCAGGCTGGCACTCCGACCTCTGCGAGCCCCGCTCGCATGCCGATTCCACTTCTGCATGCACCGGGAAATCTGTTGCCTCTGGGTGGATGCAGCCAGCGTCCCTTTTCTCTGCTTTGCACTGAGGGTCTCACACCTCAGGATTGTCGGCTGGCATCCTGGTCACACTTCAAGTCCCACCATAGCTGCCTCCACATGGAAAGGCTGGATGTCTAATTAGAATTGGCTGACCCGTCCTGTCCGGCTAGCTATCGCCCAATCTCCATCACTCCTTTCCCGGGCAAAACCCTGGAAAAGCTGGCCATCTTCCAGCTTAATTTTCACACTGAATCTGTTGGTTGTCTCCATGACCATCAGTCTGGCTTCAGAGCTGCCAGAAGCACCGGAATGGCTCTCCTGAACATCCGTGAAGACCTGCTCTCTAACCTTGATTCCAACACCCCCTGTGTCCTCATCTTACTCAATCTCTCTTCTGCCTTTGACACGGTCAACCATGCCATCCTGCTCAACCGTCTCTGTGATAACCTGGGTATCACTGATCAGGCCCTGGCTTGGCTGACTTCTTTCCTCTATCGACCCTCCCAGGTCCAACTTGGGTCCTTCCTCTCCTCTATCTCTATCTCTACCTGTGGTGTTCCCCAGGAGTCTAACCTCTCTCCCTGGCTGTTCAACCAATACCTGGCACTTCTTGCCCACTGCATTGCTGCTCTCTACCCCAACTTTCAGTGCTATGCAGATGACACACAGCTCATTTTTAGGCTCCCTTAAGCCACCTCCCCTTCTTCTCTCATCTCCGACTGTCTGTCTGCTATCCAGAAGTGGTATGCTGTCAATGATCTCTGCCTTAATGCACATCTGCTCCCTCCTTTCCTGTCACTCTCTGGCCGGCCTCTCTTGGCCCTCTTCCTGCTCCCATCTGTGAGGATAAAAACCTCAGGGTCATCTTCGACTCCACACTCTCATTCTCTCCTCACATCTCTGACGTCTCTAAGAGGTCACACTACCAGCTGCACCTCCTCAGAGGTATTCTTCATTTCCTCTCCTTCCCCAGAAGCTCACTGTCTCCAGAGCTCTGGTTCTATCTAGGCTGGATTACTACAACAGCCTCTTTCAAAATCTGCCTGCCTCTCCTCTCTGCCCTCTGCAACTCATCCAACACAGGACTGCAAGACTTGTCCTTGGCCCCAAGCCCAGGGATCTTCTGGGATCTTCTGGGGGCTTGGGGCCTCAATACCTTCAACTCTCTCTTCCTAAATATCTTCCTTCTTGAGCTCTTCGCTCATCCACCTCCAACTCTCTCAGGGTCAGTTGCTTCTCCACGCAGCAAGTTGGTGTTAGATCTCTTTCTTCGGCTGGGGCCTCCCTCTGGAACAGCCTCCCTGCCTCTCTGAAAATTGAGGAGATCCACCTCCGGTTCCAGAAGCACCTCAAGACCTTCCTCTTTGCTTCTGCTTTCTCTCCTCCTCTACCCTGCTGAACTCCTGGCTGAAACTGAATCTGCACTCTTCACCTGGCTACCCTCTGTTCTTGGGCCCAGGTCCCCTCCCCACCAGTTACACATCTGCACTGCCCCACTGGCAACCCTGGCACTCTGGGGCTGTTTCTGTATCCCTACAGCCCCCTACCAGTACTTTTGACCTGATGTCTGCATTTACCCTTGCACCTGCCACCAGCTGGCCTCACTTCTTATTTATTGTTCTTATTATTTATTTACTGTTTATCCTATGTAATTCACTTGCCCTCCACCCTTCCCCTCGCACTTTCCCCCTGCCCTGCTCCCTTGCACTTGCACAATCTCAATGTCACCTGGCCTAGTAAGATCGTTTGCCTCTGTCTTCCCTCTGTTCCCCTCCCATGCCGCCTCGCGCCTTGAAATACTTGTGTATAGGCACGTTATAAATGCCATATCGTATCATATCATAATCAAGGGGACTTGCCTGACTCTCACCATACTCTACGGGCATCTTCATCATCTCAGTACTAGAGTGGTGAAATAATGGTGTAATGTTCATTACTATCAGTCTCCTCTGGTCGGTCAAGATCAGGAAAAGGGGATACCGTGTTTTGTCTGAGGGCAGCCTATTCACAAACCGTGAGGACCCTTCACCCAGGTCATGGTCCCTTGCTTCTCCGCCCCAGGGCTGGGATCCAAAAGTGGTGGCCTCTCTCGGGCCACCTGAGAAGAGGATCTAGGGGGTCCAGGAGTGAGAATCCCCTCAGTTTCTCACACTTCATCTGGTGCTGTAATGTCCCACGATCTGACACACTGAACTTCAGTAAGCACCACCGTCCATTGCCCCTTCAAATTTACGGATTTGACCAGCTTCATGGTAAAGTTGGAAATGTTGTTCTCTAGAAATGTCTTGGCTGAAGCGTTGCTGGGTAACATATAGTAAAAAGGCATAGACTCCATCCCAACCGGTTACACACCTGTGGTCTCTAGGGATCATGCAGGTACTTAACTGTTGAATTTGTCAGGCCTTAATCTTCATGACTTTTTCGATTCTATGAATTTGCTGTTGGTCTTTAGTCACTTTTTTAGACATCCTACCTATAAAAAGCATCTTGAACACCCTCCCTCTGCATAATCAATTAAACTGTATATTTAAAGACCCTCCCGCCGAGCCACTCCATCTATGATTAATATCTCGTCACTTTAGTTCAGCTGATACCCCTTTGTAAAGATGTCCTTGTGTTTTGAGATCCGCACATGAGCCCCCTTTTTAAGGGGCTTAAGTGTCATCTTTTAAAAAAGTATTTCACCGTACAGTTTTTTCAGGACCTCCAAGGAATTCTGCGGCTTTACACCAGATAGCATGGTTTTAATAGATCTATGATCCGTGTTGTTATACACATTTATAAATGCGGCTAACACCTCCACATATATCTATCGGTGTTTTTAGCTGTGAAGAATCACCAGAGCTGTGTTTTAAAGGTTCATTTATTTAAAAAGTTCTACAATAGAGGCTTTAACTTCAGAGTGTGTTGTAAAGTGATGCACCCTGTGTTGCTTTAGAAGACCCTGCATAGGTTTATTTAAAAAACTCTTTACCAGCATCCATCTGTAGTTTTGCAGGAAATATCACTTAGTTAAAAATGCATTAAAAAGCCTTGTGCTGCGATATGGCCGGTCTTGTTCTTTAAAGTCTCGACATAGGTGTATTTTGATAAAACATCGATGACGGCTAGAATATGGCAAAAACTATTGTTGTCTTTGCAAAACTGGCACACATCCATACTATCTGCCTGCCATTGTTGATTGATTTCAGATACCACAGTCATTTGCAATTTCAAATGTTTCATGGCCGGCTTGTGCAGCGTGTAGGCCTCCTTCCCCAAGAGCCATGTCTTGACCGCTCCGCGCGACACCTTCTCACCATCGGTTCTCAGTTTACAACACAGGCTGTCAACCCCTACATAACTACCAACACCTCCTTCATTAATATATTTTCGACAGGTTCAAGCCAGACATGTTCACCCCATAACCACTAAACATAAAGACACAAACAGATTTTTATAAACAACAGATTTTGATTAACATTTAAAACATATCTTTTTATTTAAAATGTGTTTGCATCAAATAGTTTGGGGTTTGTCAGTTGCTGCAAGATGATCAGTCCTCGTACAGAATACATAATACATGGTATTCCTGCACAGACATATTGTAAATCACAGCATCAATAAGCAATCATGTCGAAATTCCATTAGTCATTCAATTAGATATACTTTACCCCTCCCACTTGCAAATTGTTTTCTCAGCAATGTTTCTAACACCCATCGGACACATAAGTCTAAACTGCTTCATTTTCAAAAGAGGTTTATTCACCAATTTTATAGCCCATAATGTTTTAGACACGCATTTTTCAGTCCCTATGCCAATCCATATCTCTGTCAACGGCTGCGCCAAGTTCAGCAGATCTACAAGACGTTTAGATCTCAACACATACCATATTTTACATAGTGAATTATCAGCGTAATATATTTTCAAACAGTTATGTGCATCCTGCTGGGGATCATCAGTTTTATGTCTGTAGCACCATCTGTAAATGTTTAATTTAAACATACCCCAGCCAATATGGCCGTAAACCCCTGTGTAGCCCAAATATGAGCGCAAAAGAGGAGCGTCATGTCCGTATAGATCTCCATTAGCGAGACATATTCCTTACACAGACCGTTATCGCAATCCCCTGGGTTGTCAATTCATTCTGAACAGCAAGCAAAATAAATAATAGCATTGTCTTTATGCTACTGGTCTCCATTAGCGAAACACAGGCCTGTCATAGGCTATTATCACTAGATGCTGGGTTTTCAAGTTGATTTGAACCGCAAGCACAGTCAATATTAATGGTCTCTGCTACAGCTTGATGCTCCTCACTCCCGCACACAGGACCCTGTTTTTTATCAAGTCCCCTGGAACCATGGGCAGTTTCCAGCATCATCACTGCATATGCCTGCAGAGTCATAGATTCAGAGTCCATAGCTTCGGAGCCCACATCGGCCACACATGGTTGCTCCAAAACTCTCCGGGTTCATAGTCGGCCATCAAATCCTGAGCATCTTCCATCCCATCATACGCCGTAAAACAATCAGAAATATTACTATCAACGAAACCCTCTGGGCTCCCTGGGTGTGTTTTCTCCTCGTCGTAACTGTAGCTGTTTATAATCGTGGTTTCCTGAATATCATGCCGATAGCCCCATGAAAGCTGAAAGAGAACTTGTGTTTTCCATCCCTACTGCAAAACTATATATCCAGGTTGTAAACTCTGCCCTCTTGCCCCATCATAACCTTAGAACCTGCCCGGACCTATTTATAGCTCAATAATTTTATATCAAAGCTGTATAGATCTATATTCGCTAACTCTCTAAGGGCCCCAAGGCAAAGGGCAGCTCCCCAAGAAGGAGCTCCACTTAGCGTTTGCACATGTTCATCTGGAAATCCTGCCACAGTCAACCAATAGCAACTGATAAGGTAAGTGTGGTCTGGGCGGGGAGTACAGCCATTACTATATTTCGGTAAAGCCCAACCACTCTTAATACATATTATAATATAGCCCCCAGTGTTAATCAGCCTATCATTCATTTATCTTTTTGGGATATATTTGTGTACTCCCACTAGTGTTGTGCTACAATTATAGGTGTTCACCAATTATGGCTGTGTTTCAAATCTAGGTGTTTTCCCACTAGTGCTGTGCTTCAAATCTAGGTGTTCAACCATTACTGCTGTGTTCCAATCTAGGTGTTTTTCCCACTAGTGCTGTGCGCCAATTCTAGGTGTTCGCCCATTATGGCAGCATTTCAAATCTAGGTGATTCCCCCATTAGTGCTGTGTTCCGATTCCAGGTGTTCCACCATTACTGCTATGCTTCAAATAAAGGTGTTTCTGACATTAGCACAGTGCTCCATTTCCAGGTGTTCCCCAAGAAAGACAAAGAAGCTAGAATGGGAAACAGAAAGAAGAAGGACACCCTAGCTGCACAGGAACATGCCGATCAGCAAGATTTCAAAATTCTGAAGGATGTGGTGAAGACACTGCCAAACGGACTAAACACACAGACAAAGAAGAGAGCAAACACAGACTACATCTTTTTCTTCCTCTCCACATTCCTCCTTTGCAAGTAAATACAGATAATCATCCACAAATCCACAGGCAAGAAGTGAAACAAATACAGACCCCAGCGGGACACCAAACCCAGCACTCCAAAAAATGAACCACCCCAACCCAGAGAACACCATGATCAATACATCAACAATAATCAGGGACAAACTTGAATCCATTACCTTCAACACGCCCTAGATCACCAAAGACTGGAGCAAAGGATGGACACCAACATAACTCACAAACGAACCAAAACCAAACAACCCTTCCACCACGACTGACAAAAGAACAAACAACAAACCGACAATGAAAATTGCACAAAATGCTCAATGTTAGATCCATGGCAAAACACTGAACAGAAATCCATTACCTCTGTAGGAAAGGCATGGTATCACAAATATGACACTGACACAATGGATTCAATTTGCAAAACCTTTATTGAAAATATTGGGGTTGGAGAAAATCCTATTTTGCCCTACAACTAAGATGGGGGTATTCTTGATCATCAAACGATAAACAAAATAGTCCTGGTGGGGTGTGTCAAGTCAAAAATGGCCTATGCTAATAAAATCCTAATGCCTACCCTATCTCTTTTACAAAAAGTGTAAAAAGGAGAAATGCATGCAAAGGAAAAATCAGTGTTCAAAAGAATAAAGGTAGTTGAACCAGCTCTCCTCCTCACATTAAACCTCATGGAATAAGGCTGTCCTCATAGGCAGGATGACAACCTCTGACTCGGTTTCTAACACTCTGAGCAGTTCCAAACCGTGAATTGAGGCCTGCCTGGCCTTCCATGCCAAAGTCTCTTTCTTGAATTTCAAAATGTGTTCCAGCCAGCCCTCCAAAGAAGGCCACAGAAAAAGGCCCTGTCTGTGCTCTGTGGCAGACTAGAACCATCTTCCACTCGAAGTGGAGAGGGCAGGAGCCCTTCTCCCTCCTCTCAACACTGCAGGAGGATCCAGCCACACCTGTGCCTCGTGTGCCATTCGTCACTACCATCTTCTTCAATAGTAACGTTGAGCCTACAGGGCAAGTAAAGGCTGCCGTTACCCCCATGAGCATTTTCATTTCATCTACAAGTTATTTGTGGGAATGAGTGCATTTTGGCTCGGCTTCCCTTGTTTTCAGCTGCCGTCTGATTTTAAAATGCTTGCGCCGTGTGAGCTCCAGATTGAGGCTGTTTACAAGTTGCTAGGCAACCAGGCCCTTCTTGTATCCAATCCCTGTGATAGGCAGCCGGAAGCTGGCCCACCGAAGAAGGCCACAGAAAAAGGCCCTGTCTGCGCTCTGTCCGCGCAATGGCCGTGCAGTATTAACTTGCTCGAACTATACATATTCTGCTCAGGAGGCCTGCACCATTCGAACTGTCTACAAAACCGCAGAGAGGGTGAGGGTAAGTCGTATCCATAAATACATATACACACTGGTTCCCGAGTCTAAGTCCGCTTCTGCCAGCATTCAGACACTGACTGACCTGGTTACCCACAAGGCCGTGCTACACTACATGAATGTTATCACTGTGACCTACTATGTACAACATTTGACTAAATTGTTTCACCTGTACTCGGCAGCGGCGGCTAGCGTCACATGTTGAACATTTGATTATTCGGTAAAGAGGCTCCTATGCCTAGCGATCTGTTCTCTTAAGGATTCATACACCTGGTGGTTTAGTCGTCTGTGACGGGTGACTACTCCTGGCATCAGATCCTTTACCAACTAATGTAACAGCCCCTAGTCTTCCTATATGACACAGGTACAGGTAGTTATGCTGCTTTTTTAGCTCCTCTCTTCAGTTATCAGTTTATACAAAACACTGTGCCTTCTCCTCTGCGCTGTGTATGAATGTATCACCTCGTCCTGTCCTTGGGCTCTATTTACAACATGTACAAGCTTGCCAGACATGCCGGCACAGGAAAATATGCGTGGACAAGATATGCTCCTTGACTGTTACAGATGACTAATATGCATACCTTTTAATACTCTGTTCTAGCCCACAGTCTTCCTGTTAATATTCACCCCCACTTCTTCTGACTGTTTTACTACAGTCACTGTTGTCATAACCATGCATGCCGTCGGTTTTGTGATCGTAAGGCTTTTGATGACCTTCCTGGAGGTTAGCTCCCTTATTCCAGCCTTAGATATCAAGCTTAAAGAGAATCAGATCTTACTTCGTGTTAAGGATTTCAATCAGGCACACACCCGGGTCTCGCCTAGTGTGTAATGCACAAATGAAATACTTATTTATTATGTCTATAGGTTCAATATTCTGGATGATAGACCACTCATATCATACCCATCTCAAAATACCCCTGAGGTCACAGTGGACCAGGAATCAGGCTAGTTGGTAAAAGTAAATATTTATTTATTTAATATTCAAATCACACATACATTTTAATAGATATATATCGGGCAGCAATCACCAAGTGGTGACAATACAATCAGAAAATAAGTAAAGCAATTTAATTCACTTATAGTAATGCAAAATAGAAAACACAGGAAAAAGAACAGTTTTGGTTTGTGAGAAGATAGCGTTTAGGTTAATATTTCCCCCTGTAAATTTCTTAAGGCACAAATGAGCAATCCTACACAGATGTAAGTAGGCAGCAGGTATTCAGGAATGAAATACAATCTCTAGAGTTTGAATGCAATCTTCGCTCCCCAAACTAGAGAGAAAACTGTTTTGGGAAATTGACACTTTTAAAATGACAGTTGAAAATGGCTTTGTGAACAATGCAAAAGGGTGCAAAAATGCTTAAATTGATAAACAATTATTATGGGAGCAACACTAAACAGGTCCTAACAAACATGAGCTACAACATAAACAACAGTACACACTTTAGATCGCATGGGAGTGTGGAAATACTTTAAATGAGAAAAAGACACGTGGGAAACTTTTGAAAAATGTAAATTTGCTGCAAATTTCACTATGCAATTTGTGATGAAAATGGGTCACATTCACTGTTTTGCGATTTGGTTGTGGATGTAGCTACAGGTCTTAGGTTTCAGTAAGAGTTGAAATTAGGTTTCTATCTATAGAATTGAAGAAGTTATGGAAGTTTTAATAAGGGGTGTCTTTGAAAAAATGGGTGCGAAAATGAAAACAGAAATCAGTTCTTACAATGCCAATGATGCTCTAAACTAGGGTATCCAGGCTGGTTACCAGTTTGAAACACAGTAAGCCTCAGAGTGGTCTGCGGAAACTAACCCCGGCACCTCTGTGGCCGCCTTGGAGGACTCAGTCAGATTACCCGTGGGATAATATCTAGGGTTTGGGATTTTCAAAAGACAAAAAGGATTTTCAAGAAATTATTACTATTACAAGAAATCAAAGCAAGGTTTCAGACTGGTGTGGCACTACTACACGTTCTTAAGTGAAAGCGAGGATGGGTTGAGATTGGGATAAAACAAGGCAATATACCATGGGTTACTATTCTTCCTGTTGATACTTACAGTCCACTGTAATTAAGATTGGACCATCAGGGTTCTGGTAATCGGATCGGGTCTACCGGCAGCAGGGCACTTCTGGCATAATTGGGTCAGCTGTGCGGTTCTGGTTAATTGGACTGGCACCTCAACTGGATTTGGATTGGCCGTTCTGGTCACTGGACACAGTAAATTAGCGTGATGGCGAGTTTCGGCAGGCAAGCCTGATGGTAGCAAGCCAGACTGGATCAGAATTAAATTCCCTTAAGTTTGGGATGATTGGATTTGGGCCTAGCTAACAAGAGTTCAGCAAATGCTGAGGCTTGGGTTTGCAAAGAAGTCTGGAATCAGCTGCAAGATGAAAAGTTCTGGATAGGATGAAGAAGTCAGGAACAAAGTGCTGCGTGGAAATCAGGATGTGGTCAGGAAGCCGTCTGTCAATGTGTGGTGAAGTTCTTATATTTATCCTACCAAGTGATATCACAAAGTTTATGGTATGGGCAGAATTTCAAACCACAACCCCACAGCTGTGAGTGGGCAAAGGCACTTAACTAGTTCTGGTTGACAGTCAGAAAGAGCTGTCATATTTTATGATGTGATTTGGGAACTCCTACATTGATTTTGACCACAATTTAACTTTCCCATACATACACATTTTAACAATCATGCCCTCTACTAAAATCAGCCACATACATTATATATTTTATGGGTTATCCTGGCGTCCAATTCCCATCTCTGTGAGAGCTGTCTTTGTCGTTCTGTGGAATTTTGTCTTTTTTAATCATAACAGTTTGGCCTAGCAATTTCTAATTCAATACATATCTGGACGATGATCCCTAGAACATGGGTATACAATATCATATTTGCAACAATAATAGTTTTGCCACAATCAGTGTTTTGGTGTATCATTGGTTCCTTATGTAGTAAGAACTCCTACCAAATCTTCAACTGTCTAGCATGAGTTCAGATTTATAAGTATGTATTTTTCACTTGTCTAATTATTTTGGCTGCCATGTTAAATGTCATAAAGTTCTGATGCAAAATATTTTCCATTCAAACTCCATGCCAGGTTTTTTTTCTTACTTCCCAAGTGAGCAAATGGCCAGTCCTTTTAAGTTCACTGAGAAACCTCCTCCACACCCTGCCCCTCCTTTGGGAGGATGGGTGTCCAAGCCTTTCTTTGTCCTTGGGTCAGCCAAAGACGCATGGCTAATGAGGTCTTTGTTCTAAATATGCGGGAACCTCCAGCACTCATTAAGCCTTCCTGGGAGCAACTGAATGTCAACATAAAGTGTCATCTTTCCCAGGGTGGGCACTGTCCAATCAGAATTAACCAGTTAACTCCAACTTGGTTACTTTAAGATTCACCTACAATCTTTCATTTAAAAGATATAAAATGAACAGAGTTTATATGGGATGTTGACAATTAAAGGAGTTAAACCCTTCACAAAAAACATGCTTCAAACAGGCAAATTTTGCACTTCTTCAGAGAAAAAACACTTTATACTGAGCCTTTTACATCAGAGTTTCCTTTGCAGCATACACACATTTAACTCAGCATTAACCTGTCTTTGAGTGCTGGGATTTGTTTTGCATGGAATACATTTCTTAGTTGCTGTCAGTCAGTGAGGCCCGGTTCATTCTGACTGCACTAGATGATCTGTGGTTTCAGCACACTTTTCATTTCAATGGTTCACTTGGAAAATGACTGAATTTGGTGCCAAAACAGCACTTTGAAGGTTGCAATTAATTGGGAAAGCTGTACTTTAGAGGCATTTTTGGTTTTTAGCCCACTTCTGTGGCCTTGCTTCATGTGACATGTAACAGCACCCACTGGAATTCTCCTGCAGTGAGTTCTGTTTTTACACCAACTTTAACTTAGTGTGCGGCAGGGGTGTGCAGCCTTTTGTGATTCATGAACCATGCGCAGTTTAGCAGATTTGGCGTGCACAGGGGTTAGCGTGTCCCTTTTTGGCTGATTCTTCCCCCATTGGCAAAGGGGTACAGTGGGGCGGATTGGCATGGGTAAAAATATCCCACATGCGCAAGCCGGGGGCCATTACTAAGACCACATTTTTTCCTGCTACACTACCCCTTTGGATAAAGCCTACTAAATTCCTGTCTCCCCTTAAGACAGTAACTTTGCCTACAACCATCAGACTAACTAGTTTTTTTGCTACAATTACACTCTGAAGCTAATCAACCTAATATAGCTGTTTCCTCTCTGCTGGAGCTCCCTGTTCCTTAATGCCTAACCAGTGGATTCAGCACTTTGCTGCCAGACCAGTACCAAACTTACCTTGTTCGACCATGGAAAGAAATGCTAGGATTGGTTTGAGACGCCATAGAACCTACCCACTATATACGAGCCAGCCTCATAAGCCTTGTTGAGTTTCCTCACAGAAGAGCATTACATCTAAGAACAACAAAGGCAATAGAAATGCTCTGCCTGAACCTCAGCTCACCAGTGTCAAAATCCAGCAGATCAAAGGTGCTTTGATCATTGCAAGATCCTTGGTAGCACATGCTGTTGACATTGCTGACCTGATCACCGCTAACCAAGTAGATTTCCTAGCAACAACGAAGAAGTGGCTACATGCAGCTGCTGGTCCCTCCCTCTTACTTGCTATCCCCGAGAATTACACCATCTTGAGAGTAAATAGGGAAGCGTCAAGAGGCAGTGGCATTGCTCTCATTGCCAAGTCTAGTCTGGGATTTAGAGTAGTGACACAACCTGCAGTCACCTCTTGTGAACTGCTGACAGTAAAACTATCTCTCTCAAATTCCTGTACCATAACCACACACGTGATATACAGACCTCCCGGCTCTATTGGCTTGTTTGAGGAAGACATCACAACCTTACTCTCGGCTAACATTGAACCTACCTCGCAAATGTTAGTTCTAGGAGATTTTATCTGGGCTTCAACGACATTAATGATCAGCACGCCCTGGCTCTGTGTTACACCCTCAGAAAATGAGGACTTACGCAAATGGTTAATCAGCCGACCCATGTAAAAGGTAGAACCCTAGACTAGGTGGCCGACCTCAATTGCAAGACTGTCATCACATTAATAGGACTATACACTTGGACAGACCTCTATCTAATATATTTTACCATCCAAGATAGCCTACCTACCTTAAGTACAAATCTGCTAGCCCCACCTCTACCCACCAGGAATAAACGTAATATCACAGTGGCTAGGCTAAGGCCCTTCCTACTCCCTATCTTAAACCCACTACCGGCTACTTCAGACCCAGCCATGCTAGTAGACCTTTATAACTCAACTATTTCCCAAGCTATAGAAAATATTGCACCTCTTAAAATGCGCAAAAGCAAACCGAGAGCCCACTTGAATTCTTCGTTTACACCTAAACTCAAGGCCATTCGAGCAGAAAAAAGGAAAGTTGAAACCCTGTGCGAAAATTTCCCAACAGTGGCCAACAAAGAGAACCTTCTCAAAATTCCAGCTAAATACAAACTAGAAATACTTCAAACTAAACGGGACACCTATAATGATAGGATCAACAAAGCCAGTTCTAATATAAGAGAACTCTTTGTCATCCTAAGAGAAATGTAATCTCCTAAATAGATTTTTATATAGCGCAACACTCACCCAAAGGTCTCAGGGACATACAGACAAAGAAAAGATCGAGTCAGAGTAAGGGGAAAGAAACACTTGGAGAGGTGACTGACAGAGTCCTTTAAGGCAACCAGGTTTATCATGTGCTTAAGAATGGCTTTAGGCATCAAAGAGAAACGTCTTGAGACGCTTTCTAAACTGCTGCAGTGTTGCACATTGTTTAAGGTAGAGCGGGATCATATTCCAACTTTTCGGAGCCCAAGCAGCAAAGCTTGCTCCGCCTAGTTTCCTCAGAATAATGCGTGGTTGGGCCAGTAGCATCAGGCTGTTAGATCGCAGAGCACGCTTTGGTGTGGCCATTTGTAGCCTAGATTTAAGATATTCTGGGGCATTGCCTGAAAGACATTTGAAGACAATTACTAGCCCTTTGAATTTTAATCGCGGCTCGATCGAAAGCCAGTGTAGTTTTTTTTCGGTAATCTGTGATATGTGATTGACGACTCAACCCACAGACAGCCTGTATAGCTCCATTTTGTATAGTCTGAAGATTCCTAATTTTCCCTTTAGAGGTTCTTTTAAGAAGGCTATTGCAGTAGTCTAACTTGGTGTTGACTATAGCTGCTGCAGTGGACGCTCTATTGACTTCTGACAGATACGGACATATTTGCCATAGAAGGTGGGTGAAAAAGGTACATGACAATTTAAGATAGGACACATGCTTCTGAAAGGTCACGTGAGCATCAAAGAACACTCCCAGGGTCTTTACATATTCAGATACTAAAAAGTTATTTCCACCTATTTCAAAGGCCTTGTAACATGCGTCCATGTCCTTTAGCCTATGAGGTGTACTAATGACCAGTAACTCTGTTTTTTTGTCATTAAGGGCAAGAGAATTTAGGGCCATCCACTTCTGGATTGCCTCATAAATCCCATTAATAGTAGCCAGATCATCTTTGTAGACCCCAGATAGTTTAACAACTATCTGAGGGTCATCGGCATATTTGGCAAATTGTATGCCCATGGATTTTAACAGGTCACATAAACATTTACAGGCCGATTCATGGAATAATTAGCGCGGCGCAAGTGGCCAAAAACGTGCGAATCGCAGTGGAATAGCGAAAATCGCGGTGCAAGTGCGAAAATCGCACGAAAAGCAGCGCACATCGATTCATGGAAGGCCGTGCGCGAGAAGACCATCGGATGTGCGATAAGAAAGTGTGCGGCGCACGTTGGCGCACAGGCCATCTAACGGCGTGCGCCAGGTTACAGCGAAATTCGCACAGGCCACAGCGAAAATCGCACATAGCGCGGCGCACGCAACAAAAGTAGGCGTAACACGGGGCGTAACACTCGGAATGGGGAACAACTTGCCAAAAAGTGGGCGTCACGGGGGAAGCACAGGGTACAAGTGCGCGGAACGCCCACACGCTCGCCTCCAACACGTATTCATGGAATAGAATAGGGCAAAAAAGCGCACGCTCAAACCAGCGCACAGGCACAAACACGACCGCCACAAGAAAGCAGGCGGTAGCGTCTCTGCGCCTGGAAGAAATGTGCGCCAAAAGGTGCGCCAACAAATAGCACCCATATACAGCCATGATGAATGGCCAATACTGTGGCCCTCCAGGACAAATGACGTGCAAAGGGGTACCCACAAACACAGACAGGCGCTGACAGAAAAAAAAACGTGTGCGTGTATACCGGGGTGCGCGGGAAGTCTCACACGCGATGAGGCAGGGTACGTGGATTTCAGGGGCGCGCGGGAAGTTCCACACGCGACATGGCCGGGTACGTGGATTTCAGGGGTGCGCGGGAAGTTCCACACGCGACATGGCCGGGTACGTGGATTTCAGGGGTGCGCGGGAAGTTCCACACGCGATTAGGCAGGGTACGTTGATTTCAGGGGTGCGCGGGAAGTTCCACACGCGACATGGCCGGGTACGTGGATTTCAGGGGTGCGCGGGAAGTTCCACACGCGATTAGGCAGGGTACGTGGATTTCAGGGGTGCGCGGGAAGTTCCACACGCGATTAGGCAGGGTACGTGGATTTCAGGGTTGCGCGGAAAGTTCCACACGCGATTAGTCAGGGTACGTGGATTTCAGGGGTGCGCGGGAAGTTCCACACGCGACATGGCCGGATACGTGGATTTCAGGGGTGCGCGGGAAGTTCCACACGCGACATGGCCGGGTACGTGGATTTCAGGGGTGCGCGGGAAGTTCCACACGCGATTAGGCAGGGTACGTGGATTTCAGGGGTGCGCGGGAAGTTCCACACGCGACATGGCCGGGTACGTGGATTTCAGGGGTGCGCGGGAAGTTCCACACGCGATTAGGCAGGGTACGTGGATTTCAGGGGTGCGCGGGAAGTTCCACACGCGATTAGGCAGGGTACGTGGATTTTAGGGTTGCGCGGGAAGTTCCACACGCGATTAGTCAGGGTACGTGGATTTCAGGGGTGCGCGGGAAGTTCCACACGCGATTAGGCAGGGTACGTGGATTTCAGGGGTGCGCGGGAAGTTCCACACGCGATTAGTCAGGGTACGTGGATTTCAGGGGTGCGCGGGAAGTTCCACACGCGATTAGGCAGGGTACGTGGATTTCAGGGGTGCGCGGGAAGTTCCACACGCGATTAGGCAGGGTACGTGTATTTCAGGGGTGCACGGGAAGTACCACACGCGATTAGTCAGGGTACGTGGATTTCAGGGGTGCGTGGGAAGTTCCACACGCGATTAGGCAGGGTACGTGGATTTCAGGGGTGCGCGGGAAGTTCCACACGCGATTTGGCTGTGTGCTCCCAGGCATTACCTGTACACCCTCCACGGCCCCTGCAGGCAGCACACACCACAGGGGACTACCCTGCACACCTGCTCATGTCTCCCACCACCCCCACCCCCCAGGGGCAGCCTCCACCAGGCCCCCACTCATGTCCCCCATCACCCCCACCCCCCAGCCACCAGGGGCAGCCTCCACCAGGCCCCCACCCATGTCACCCACCACCCTCACTCCCCAGCACTGTGGGGCACCTGCCAGCAGGCCCCCACCCATGTCACCCACCACCCCCACCCCCTAGCCACCAGGGGAAACCTCCACCAGGCCCCCACCCATGTCACCCACCACCCCCACCCCCCAGCACTGTGGGGCACCTGCCAGCAGGCCCCCACCCATGTCACCCACCACCCCACCCCCCAGCACTGTGGGGCACCTGCCAGCAGGCCCCCACCCATGTCACCCACCACCCCCACCTCCCAGCACTGTGGGGCACCCTCCACCAGGCCCCCACCCATGTCACCCACCACCCCCACCCCCCAGCACTGTGGGGCACCTGCCAGCAGGCCCCCACCCATGTCACCCACCACCCCCACCCCCCAGCACTGTGGGGCACCTGCCAGCAGGCCCCCACCCATGTCACCCACCACCCCCACCCCCCAGCCACCAGGGGCACCCTCCACCAGGCCCCCACCCATGTCACCCACCACCCCCACCCCCCAGCATCCAGGGGCAGCCTCCACCAGGCCCCCACTCATGTCCCCTTGCACCCCCACCCCCCAGCAACCAGGGGCAGCCTCCATCAGGCCCCCACCCATGTCACCCACCACCCCCACCCCCCAGCAGTGCAGGGGCACCCTCCACCAGGCCCCCACTCATGTCCCCTTGCACCCCCACCCCCCAGCAACCAGGGGCAGCCTCCACCAGGCCCCCACCCATGTCACCCACCACCCCCACCCCCCAACCACCAGGGGCAACCTCCACCAGGCCCCCACCCATGTCACCCACCACCCCCACCCCCCAGCACTGTGGGGCACCTGCCAGCAGGCCCCCACTCATGTCCCCTTGCACCCCCACCCCCCAGCAACCAGGGGCAGCCTCCACCAGGCCCCCACCCATGTCACCCACCACCCCCACCCCCCAGCAGTGCAGGGGCACCCTCCACCAGGCCCCCACTCATGTCCCCTTGCACTCCCACCCCCCAGCAACCAGGGGCAGCCTCCACCAGGCCCCCACCCATGTCTCCCACCACCCCCACCCCCCAGCACTGTGGGGCACCTGCCAGCAGGCCCCCACCCATGTCCCCTTGCACCCCCACCCCCCAGCCACCAGGGGCAGCCTCCACCAGGCCCCCACCCATGTCACCCACCACCCTCACTCCCCAGCACTGTGGGGCACCTGCCAGCAGGCCCCCACCCATGTCAACCACCACCCCCACCCCCCAGCCACCAGGGGCACCCTCCAACAGGCCCCCACCCATGTCACCCACCACCCCCACCCCCCAGCACTGTGGGGCACCTGCCAGCAGGCCCCCACCCATGTCACCCACCACCCCCACCCCCCAGCACTGTGGGGCACCTGCCAGCAGGCCCCTGCCCATGTCACCCACCACCCCCACCCCCCAGCCACCAGGGGCACCCTCCACCAGGCCCCCACCCATGTCACCCACCACCCCCACCCCCCAGCATCCAGGGGCAGCCTCCACCAGGCCCCCACCCATGTCCCCTTGAACCCCCACCCCCCAGCAACCAGGGGCAGCCTCCACCAGGCCCCCCCACCCATGTCTCCCACCCCCCCCACCCCCAGCAACCAGGGGCAGCCTCCACCAGGCCCCCACCCATGTCACCCACCACCCCCACCCCCCAGCAGTGCAGGGGCACCCTCCACCAGGTCCCCACTCATGTCCCCTTGCACCCCCACCCCCAGCAACCAGGGGCAGCCTCCACCAGGCCCCCACCCATGTCTCCCACCACCCCCACCCCCCCGCAGTGCAGGGGCAGCCTCCACCAGGCCCCCACCCATGTCCAACCCATGTCTCCCACCACCCCCACCCCCCAGCACTGTGGGGCACCTGCCAGCAGGCCCCCACCCATGTCACCCACCATCCCCACCCCCCAGCCACCAGGGGCAACCTCCACCAGGCCCCCACCCATGTCACCCACCACCCCCACCCCCCAGCACTGTGGGGCACCTGCCAGCAGGCCCCCACCCATGTCACCCACCACCCCCCAGCCACCAGGGGCACCCTCCACCAGGCCCCCACCCATGTCACCCACCACCCCCACCCCCCAGCACTGTGGGGCACCTGCCAGCAGGCCCCCACCCATGTCACCCACCACCCCCACCCCCCAGCACTGTGGGGCACCTGCCAGCAGGCCCCCACCCATGTCACCCACCACCCCCACCCCCCAGCCACCAGGGGCACCCTCCACCAGGCCCCCACCCATGTCACCCACCACCCCCACCCCCCAGCATCCAGGGGCAGCCTCCACCAGGCCCCCACTCATGTCCCCTTGCACCCCCACCCCCCAGCAACCAGGGGCAGCCTCCACCAGGCCCCCACCCATGTCACCCACCAACCCCACCCCCCAGCAGTGCAGGGGCACCCTCCACCAGGCCCCCACTCATGTCCCCTTGCACCCCCACCCCCCAGCAACCAGGGGCAGCCTCCACCAGGCCCCCACCCATGTCACCCACCACCCCCACCCCCCAGCCACCAGGGGCAACCTCCACCAGGCCCCCACCCATGTCACCCACCACCCCACCCCCCAGCTACCAGGGGCACCCTCCACCAGGCCCCCACCCATGTCACCCACCACCCCCACCCCCCAGCATCCAGGGGCAGCCTCCACCAGGCCCCCACTCATGTCCCCTTGCACCCCCACCCCCCAGCAACCAGGGGCAGCCTCCACCAGGCCCCCACCCATGTCACCCACCACCCCCACCCCCCAGCAGTGCAGGGGCACCCTCCACCAGGCCCCCACTCATGTCCCCTTGCACCCCCACCCCCCAGCAACCAGGGGCAGCCTCCACCAGGCCCCCACCCATGTCCAACCCATGTCTCCCACCACCCCCACCCCCCAGCACTGTGGGGCACCTGCCAGCAGGCCCCCACCCATGTCACCCACCACCCCCACCCCCCAGCCACCAGGGGCACCCTCCACCAGGCCCCCACCCATGTCACCCACCACCCCCACCCCCCAGCATCCAGGGGCAGCCTCCACCAAGCCCCCACTCATGTCCCCTTGCACCCCCACCCCCCAGCAACCAGGGGCAGCCTCCACCAGGCCCCACCCATGTCACCCACCACCCCCACCCCCCAGCAGTGCAGGGGCACCCTCCACCAGGCCCCCACTCATGTCCCCTTGCACCCCCACTCCTCAGCAACCAGGGGCAGCCTCCACCAGGCCCCCACCCATGTCTCCCACCACCCCCACCCCCCAGCAGTGCAGGGGCAGCCTCCACCAGGCCCCCACCCATGTCCAACCCATGTCTCCCACCACCCCCACCCCCCAGCACTGTGGGGCACATGCCAGCAGGCCCCCACCCATGTCACCCACCACCCCCACCCCCCAGCCACCAGGGGCAACCTCCACCAGGCCCCCACCCATGTCACCCACCACCCCCACCCCCCAGCACTGTGGGGCACCTGCCAGCAGGCCCCCACCCATGTCACCCACCACCCCCACCCCCCAGCACTGTGGGGCACCTGCCAGCAGGCCCCCACCCATGTCACCCACCACCCCCACCCCCCAGCCACCAGGGGCACCCTCCACCAGGCCCCCACCCATGTCACCCACCACCCCCACCCCCCAGCACTGTGGGGCACCTGCCAGCAGGCCCCCACCCATGTCACCCACCACCCCCAGCCCCCAGCACTGTGGGGCACCTGCCAGCAGGCCCCCACCCATGTCACCCCCCACCCCTACCCCCCAGCCACCAGGGGCACCCTCCACCAGGCCCCCACCCATGTCACCCACCACCCCCACCCCCCAGCATCCAGGGGCAGCCTCCACCAGGCCCCACTCATGTCCCCTTGCACCCCCACCCCCCAGCAACCAGGGGCAGCCTCCACCAGGCCCCCACCCATGTCACCCACCACCCCCACCCCCCAGCAGTGCAGGGGCACCCTCCACCAGGCCCCCACCCATGTCCCCCTGCCCCCAGGTCCTGACGATACACAATCATGGCAGTAATGGGCAGCATACCCAGCACAAACACCCAGGCAAGGATTGCATCCACCCACATAGTGAATGCAATTACATGACACAACCCCAATGGCAAGTATGTAAATGAACACATGTCCGTCACACACACATACACAATGGCTGCAAGTGAATGTCAAAACCCATATCATGACATGTATGAAACCAAAGACAAAATAACACAAGTGGAAGTAAAAATAAAAAATGTGTTAAAGATGAAAAATAAGTAAACAAATCAAACATACAACTATGTGGATAACAAAATAAATGGTCCATGTCGGAGAACAAAAGTAAAAATAAAAAAAAAAAAAGGAATACAAAAACAAATGTTGACCAAAGCAATATCAAGTAGAAGGAAAAGAATGAAAAACCATTTCCACATGGTGAACACAATAACGAAAAAAAAGAAAATGTTCCTTCAAAAAACAAACTATATACAGGAATGTACCAGGGTCCATGAGCCCAACACCATAAAGGAAACCTACTACTACCTAATGAAAAAAATATATACAAAAAAGTGGCCATTGTCCGAGCGGTCCAAAATAATAAAAACAAATAAAGGAAACCTAACACTAACTAACTATATAACTATATACAAAGGCAGCGGGCAAGTCCTGCGGCTCACTTGTTGATGTTGCTGGCCAGGGCATCATCGAACTCCATGTCGATGTCCTGGAGGCGGGACTCTGTCCTGGCCCCGATGTCTCGCAGGGATAACCCCATGTTCAGCTCAAACTCACTGCGAGCTTCCTCGAGGCACTCAGCCCGCCTCAACGCCCGACGCATGGAGAACTCCGCCCTGACCATGGCGAGCCGCTCCTCTTCCGCCCGCTGCCACTCCGCACCTATCCGCTGGACCAACTGCTCCCACACGGAAGACACCACCATCCCAGGGTTGCCCTGCCCTCCGGCCGATGCCTGCCCCTCTGATCTTGATGGCCCCGAGCCATGATGCCTCCCACGTCGAGCCCGCTGCTGCCTCCGACGACACTGCCTCTGCCAGCACGACGGCATCCAGGCTGATGGAAACCACCGACGCCGTCGTGCACGTGCCCTGCCTGATGATGCTGTCACATCTTCCATCTGCTGGGGTCCAGTTGCTGTGTTGTCCACCCCTGCTGGACCTCCGACTCCCAACTGTGGCAGGGATGGGATCCCCACCGAGCTGGCTGCATTGGTCGGGGCAGGTCCACAGGGGGCCCTGGTGGCATCTGGGCTGGAAGACGGCAAGGAGAACGACTGGTGTATAGCCTGCACAGAGGAGGAGAGGGCCGCCACATTGGCCAACACATGCAGGAAACCCCCGAACATGGCCGATCCCAATTGGGCCACGTCGGCACGGTGCACTTCGTGATGACGTGCGTGCTCCTCCCGGGAAGCA
Source organism: Ambystoma mexicanum (assembly GCF_040938575.1). Classification (NCBI taxonomy): domain Eukaryota; kingdom Metazoa; phylum Chordata; class Amphibia; order Caudata; family Ambystomatidae; genus Ambystoma; species Ambystoma mexicanum. Next base: position 759,707,197 of record NC_090937.1, on the reverse strand, counting down.
CGCACGGCATCACGAATCACAGCCGTGCGCATCGCGACCCCAATCAGGACCTTCTCCACACGGCCAGGGGTTCCCACATCCGCAGGTGGAGGGGAGTCAGGTGACATGGACATCCCCTCTACCTGCGGACGGGCCTGGGACGGGGCATCCTGCTGGTGCATGGTGGTGCACTCACAGGGTCAGGGACAGCGACATGCACAGGCCCCTCCACGGTGACCTGTGCTGCCTCCTGCCCCTGGCCCTGGACTGCACCACTTGCACCAGCAGGGATGCCCCCACCAGGCCCCATGTGTGCCCCAGTGGCGGCCTCCTCCTCCTCTGTGCAAACCACCAACCTGGATGGCTCCTCACCGTCTCCCACCGTAGCAGGCCCCTGTGGGGGCTCACCCACCCCTTCCGCTGCAGCCGTGGGGGCATCCCCGCCGCCTTGCTCCACAGCGCCGTCTCCGCCCTCTTCTTCACTAGCCGCTGCGTAGAGGGAGACAAAGAACACAAGCATCAGGGTACTGTACAATGGTCCCCTAGACAGGAAGCAATAGCAGATGACCACCACTGTCAAAGTACACTTCCATCATGTCCCTCCACAACACATGGGTCAGTCCAGGCAAAACACACACAGTAACAGGCATGCTGCATGCCATGGACATTTCCATGCATGTCCAATGGACTCTTGAAACATTCAATGATATGGAACTCACATGCATCATGGCTCATGCCTTTCACATGCACACACTTCACCTCAGTCACATCCATCTGGCCCCAAACACAACAAACACAGCGGATACAAGGGCAATTTGGCTGCTTCACTGAATCTGTGCATTGTCACACACATGTGTCATGCATCCATGGCATGCACAAGTCACAGACACGCAGGTCAGCCACACAGACATGGCTACCACATATGTACCTGGCATCAGCACCCATCCCTCACCCCCACCCATGTCCCGGTACAGAGACTGGCATGCTCTCATGTTCAAAATCTGCATAGGGCTCCCCATGCGGCATTTGAACACATGCAACAACCATGTGGGTCACACATCACTGGTTGCACATGCATTACCATGATGTCCATGCACACATACATGCATACATGGCCTATGGCACACATACAGGCAAGTATCATAGACCCAGCACACAGCAACATGCCCTGTCTCACACAGTAATGCTTGGACACTTACCGCTCAACTCCAGACGGGCCTCCCTCTCAAGGATCTGGGCGTGGAGCGCTGGGCGTACGCGTTCCAGGACCCTCATCTGGATGGAACTCATGCGGCCCCGGCCCCCCTCCACGAGGCGCCGGGCCTTCACAAGGGTCCTGGACCTCAAGTCCTCCCAGCGCTTCTTGATCTTCTGGACGTTGCGGGTTCCCCCCCCTCCGCATTGATGGCAACCACACAGTCGGCCCAGATCCTCTCCCGTCCATCCTTGCTGGCGCGGGACGATCCAAAGAGGGCATCATACTGCCCCAGGACATGCACCACCAGGACACCAACTTCGGTGGCAGTGAAGCTGGTGCCCCTCTGCCCCTCTGGCCTGGGGTTGCCACTGGTGCCAGATGTGGAAGTGCCCGACATGGCAACCCCAGAGGCAGGTGTGGGTGGGCAACTGGGTCCTGGGGCTGGGCTGTGGAGCGATGTAATCCCAGTTGGGAGTCTTCAGTTCCAGCAGGGGTGGACACAGCAACTGGACCCCTGCAGATGGCTGATGTGCAGGCACCAAATGGCACGGCACGGTGGCAGCAGGCAGGCAGGCAGGCAGGCAGGCAGGCAGGCAGCAGCAGATGGCACGTGGGAGGCTGCTCGGGGCACTGGGGGGCAGTAACTCGGCCTTCTGGGCAGGAGCGTGGTCTTCCGTGTGTTTTCGCGTGGCCAGCTTGATACGGAGTGATTTGGCACGTGAAAATTCGGCACGTCAGCGTGAAATCCGAGGAAAGGCCCTTAGCGCGTAAGCGCGCATATGCGATTCTATTGGTCCAGAGTCCCTCAGCGCGTAAGCGCGTATGTGACGTGACCCGCACGGGTGTTCCCCACCCAGCACGTGATGATGGAGCACACGTGTAAATACTGCACGTCAGAGTGTCATCGCGTGTAATTGGACAAAAGTGCGCGTACACGCGATTGGCCTATGTACGTGTATTTCAGGGGTGCGCGGGCACTTACACACGCAAGTACGTCAGCGCACCTGTATCCCGTTGTGCGTGTGAATTTCCACACGCTATTGGACTGGGAACTGGATTCCAGGGGTGCGCGGGTCACACGCTCGCCTAGAACACGCGCAAAGCATGAATTTGCGCACTTTAACAATAACAAGCCAGACGCCAGGATGAACATACCGTTCCTAGCAGCAGTGGCAGTGGGCTACCAAAGGAGGAGGAGGAGGATAGTCAGGGCCAGAATATTCACACCCAGAACCAGCCTTTTCGGGATGCCTGATGACCAGGTGTATGGAAGGTACAGGTTTCCACCACACATAATACTGGACCTGGTGAGTGAGTGGGAGGATGACCTCACATCACCCACCCTGTGCTCCCAAGCACTCAGCCCCCTGGAGAAGGTCCTCAATGTACTGCACTTCTTAGCCACTGGATCATTTCAGCGGACAAGTGCCATAGTGGGTGGGGTGTCACAGGCCACCCAGTCACGCTGCCTACACCAGGTCTTGAACATCATCACTGCACGCCCATCAGTCCGCAGGCACATATACCTGCCCAGAACACCTGCAGAAAGGCATGCGGCCGCCCTGGATTTTTACGGTGTGGCACGATTCCCCAAAGTGCTAGGTGCCATCGACTGCACCCATGTGGCTCTACGTCCCCCCAGGGCATCTGAGCACATCTATAGGAACCGCAAGCACTGGCATTCTATCAACGTGCAGGTAGTATGTAATGCCAAGGGAATCATCACCTCAGTATATGCCAACTATCCCGGCTCCACCCACGACAGCTTCATTTACCGAATGTCCACCCTATGCCGGGACCTAGATGCTGGGCGGCATGGCGATACATGGCTGCTTGGTGAGTATGTATGCCACTGCACATGCATGCATGTTGGATACTGAGCAAGGTCACAACCCCACCAATGATACCAATCACCACCTCCACAGGGGACAGTGCCTACCCTCTCAGCCCCCACATGATGACGCCAATTCGGAACCCCACCACGCCACCCGAGGTAAGATATAACACAGCCCACATTACAACCCGGGGCATAGTGGAGCGCACATTCGGAGTGCTAAAGTCACGCTTTCGCTCCCTTGACCGTTCTGGCGGGCAGCTGTTATACGCTCCCCCAGTAGTGTGCAGGATCATAGTGGCAGCATGTGTCCTGCACAACGTTGCAACACGCCGGGGCCTGGCCGTGGACATGGTGGTGGCCCCACATCCCCAACCACATGCACAGCCGCTGCGCATGGGAGGGGAAAGGGCACGGGGGGAGGCAGCCCGTAGACAGCTAGTGGCAAATTACTTCACATAGTAATCACACCCCTGTGGACTGCACACTGGCCTGGCACATTCCATCTGACAGTCAATGATGACTCAACCTGACACTGATCCTGAATGTCTGGAGATTTAACCGTGAAAAGCATATCAGCCTGAGATAGTTCACCTGGAAGTGTTACAATGTGTGCATCCCTACCCACACACACCACCAATGCAGTGTTGTGAAGAAACACATTCAAGCAGCTAAAATGAATACCCACTTGCTAAATGCAACAAGAGGACGGTGCCATGTCACCCAACCCATCCCCAGCACCGCCACACAACACACCGTGCCATGTCATGCTATGTGCAGGTAAACAAAGTAATCCCCACAACATGACAATTGTTGCGATGTACAGTGTCCCCAATTGAAACTTGCTACACCTGAAATACTCACTGTAATGCAGGACCAACAACAAACTTGAGCAGGTACTACCATTGACATGACTTCACTAATGTGATAAATCAGTAGTCTCACCACCTGGAAATGCCTGCACTCCCACCACTTCCAACTGAACAGTGTTGGCGCCATGTAGAGTTGTAGGTGCACTGCTGCCAACAAGGACCCCATCTCCAGACTAGAGGGCCTTGTGTAGACATGAGGTAGGGACCTGCAAATTGGGAGGCAGACACAGATGATGAGTTACACATCAATGCAACATGCAGTGTACAACACAACAGCAATATGCACTAGGAATGTATACACAGTATTGACTAGACTACCCACACATGTAGTGGGAGTCCAATGTCACCATGTACTTCAATGTCACTTGGGCACACCCTTTGCAAGCCCATGGAAACGGGAAGCAGGAGGGGTGTGTGTGACTCAAACCCAGGCATCTGAACCTAATACATGACAAGCCTGCATGTGCCCAGCCACAATGCAGCGTATGCCCACAGGAACCACGGAAGCCAACAAATTGTCCCAAAAAAATTGGGAAAAATATAAAATTAAAAATAAAAATAAAAATAAAAATAAAAATAAAAAAAAATCAAAAATGGCCATTAAAGGGCCCGGGGGGGTTGGGGAGGCCACCCAGGAGGTCCGAGGTCAGGGTGCACACCAAAACCCACCTGTGTGGATCCTGGGAAAAAATAAACACCTCCATGGGCTCATGGCCCACACGGCTACCCTATTGTGGGAGTATCACTGCTGTCGCTATTATCACCCTGTGCAGCTGCATCCGGAGGTGGTTGCACTATGGGAGGCAGCCCACGCAAGGCCCTACTCTGTTCCTCCATGGCTGCAAGCATGCGGGTGTGGTAGGTCTCGTTCTGGAGGATGAGGGTGCGGAGGTCCCCATGCAACAACTCACGGGATGCCCGGACCTCCGCCCTCGTTGCTTGCATCTCAGCTGAGAGCGTACGGGTGAGATGCTCCAGCTGCTGTTCTGTCCTTTGGTGTGTTGAAGCCTCAAGCTCAACAAGAGTCGTCCTGAGTTGATGTAGCTCCTGCCTCAGGGCTTCCCTGTGGCCCTGGGACTCTATGGAGATGGCCTCCTGCAGAGTCGCCAGTGCCGCCCGCCTGTCCATGTTGGACGCCAACATGTCCTCCCTGTGTGACTGGCAGATGGAGTCGGTTGCCTGCTCTAGTCGCTCCATCAGCCTTTCAGGGGGGACAATGGAAGTGGCCACCCTATCCATGGCCTGAGCCATCATCTCGGATGATGCTGCCTGTTGGGTAGCCATACCGTAAATGGATTGCTCCCATGCGGTATTGCCAGGTGGCGTACGGCCACCACGTCGGCGGGCACCACACCTGTCTGGGGCAAGGCGGACTGCGCCTTGCTGTGCCGGCACTGCCTGAGGCTGCAGGACTGCATTCCCCCTCTGATCTGCTGGCCCAGGAACAGGATCAGATGTCGCGGAGTGTGACCCTGCATCCGTAACCACCAAAGGCCTAGCTGCCAACACTGACATCCCCATTCATGGTTCTGACCCTGGTGCAGGTGGGTGGGACAGAACAGAATCCCTCCCTGGAACACTCACCTGCGACGGCACGTAGGTCTCATCATCCGAGTCAACAGCTGAGTACAGCTCGGGGGAGGTGCAGCCAGAGACACCCCTTGAGAGCACGACCTGCAGCACTTGTGGGTTCTCACCCACCAGCACACCACGTCCCTCACTGGTGGTTGGTCGGCCCTCGGACCCCTCCTGGCTCTGCACCATCTCCACAACCCCAGCAGCATCAGGTGCGTCTTCCCCTGCAATGACATAATGACAAAGAAATGGAAACACGCATTAGCACCATGGCACACAATGAGGGCTGAGAAGCAAGAGAACCAGTACTTGATTGACACATGTCCCACATGACTAAGACCCTCCCATGCATGCACCCTCACTGCGTATGAAGGGCAGGCAAATGGCACACACTCATGACACAAAGATGGAAGATGAACACATTTTCTGCATGCTGCCTGGCAGTGGCATCACACATTGGCCTGTGATTGCCAGGTGACACACACATGCCATCACACAGCTGGCATGTACCATTGCTATTGAGTGTAGATGGAGAGGAGGGCAGCACTTATTCATTCAGTCCAGTTCCCGCATGCAATAGCTTTTCTAATTCAAACAGGTCTGATTTTTCACCTGGAGCTGCCAGTCCAATATGGTCCAATTGCACAGGGACATGTGTGAACATATGATATCCAGGTAACAAAGTCACTCCACTTTACCATAGCCATGCCAGACATGTGACCATAGGACTGAGGAATGCCTAGTATAAGTGGTGGAATGCAAACAATCTGTCTGATTGAACATAGAAAAATAAGCAACAATGTTGTGGCAAGGTGACACTACAAGGGCAACTGGGGTGCTGTTGGGCTAGATGTCTACTGTTGGCAGAAGGGAGACTGCAATGGCCAAATGCAGCTGCGCAGGATGTATTGCATGAAGCACATGGCTGACCCATACGACTCAGGCGCACACACTCTCACCTGGCACACAAACAGATGCCCTCACACACACACCATGCACATGGATGACACACACATGCATGTGCACTCACCGGACAATGCCTCGTAATCAGGCAGATCTCCCACGCCTTGGATCTGTTCCTCCGTGACGTAGGTCCCAGCGACTGACTCATGTGGAGTGAGTTCCATGTCTAATACTGGAGACCCACCTCCAGTCACTAGAGTTGCGGCATGATTTGAGGCCAGCTTCTTCTTTGCCCTGCGCTTTAGGTCATTCCAGCGCTTATAGCAATCATTGGCTGTGCGCCTCACGATTCCAAGGGCACTTACGATGTCCGCAACGGTCTGCCAGTGTGCCTGGCGTTGTGCAGGTGTGGTCTTGGATCCTGCAACAATGACCATCTCGTTATCATGTCCGGACACATACTCGACAAGTGCATTCAGTTCGTCATCCGTGAAGCTGGGCTTCCTGGACGGGCCGGACTGTGTAGCCGTGTCTGGGGCATCAGCCTGTGCCGGACGAGCACTCTTCCTCTTCCGCTTGGAAGGTGGTGGTGATCCTGAGTGTCCTGCGCCGCTCTGGACACTAGGGGCAGGAGCCCTGGTGGGCTCTGTATCAGGTGTGTGGGATTGCACACTCAGCATGGGAGTTGGTGCAGGCATTGGCTCTAGTGTAATGGTGTCAGGGGGAATGTCAGCAGGATGGACTAGGACCGACACTGTCCTGGCTGGGTGTGTGAGAGCTGGGGTGGATGGAGCCGCAGCTGCCCCTGCAGCCTCTCCGCCCTGCCTACTTGGGGCAGCAGATGACCTTGCTGCCCCAGATCCACGTGGCATGATGGCATCAACGTGCACCAGCGCACGTGTCGTAGCCCTGCTGACCTGGAAGTCAGCCATGGAGTCAGCCAGGTCTGGTGCCACAATGGGCTGGTCCAACAAGGGCTGAGCATGGATGGTGTCAGCCACATCAGCCTCAATGGGAGGGGGGGAGGGGGGGATTATGGGTGCCCTTGACTGGTCCTCCACACATGGGGGGACAGGCTCACCCTTCAAGTTACGACCACGTCCCCTACCGGATCCACCACGGCCACCACTTGTGGCTCTTCCACCTTTGCCACCCTTACGGAATCCTCGCCTCCCAGCCATGGCACTGATATTAATGTGCGTATGGGAGTGGATGTAGACTATTGTCCTGGGCAATTGGGGGTCAAAGGGGTTGGGTACCAGATGGTAATTGTACCCTAGTGCTCTAGCAAGGCTGAATGTAACCCCTGGGGAAAGATGACGGGTCACGCAACGCACAGGAGCCCCAAAAAATGGAGATGACATGCACGCAACCCCTCCTAGACCACGTGTGCAGAAAGAAAAACCTGCACTACGCTGTGGCACCCAGTAACACAAGAATGAACGTATGCGTGTCACACGCAGCCTAGAATGACCTCTGAAGGGGTAGGCTACACACGGGGCAAGCACAGAAGTTAGATACGTGCGTGACTCACCGTCTGCCAGGTAAAAGAGCGTGAAAAATGAGCGCGTTTGGTTGGCAACACCCCCGCCAAAAGAAGATTTGTACGCTGTCTGAGGAGACAGGACAACAGTAGAAGGGGACACTGTTTGAGGGAACAGGCCCAGGTAAACCAGTACAAGAGAAAAAAGAGAAAAAGCTGTCAGAGGTAACAGGGAGTACGAACTGGAAACGCCGTGAAGTAAATCGCGTGTGAAACGACAAGAAGTACAGAATTCACCCACTCGCTCTCCACGAAAAGCACGTACAAGGAAATGGTGTTCTACACGTACCTTATATACAGGCCCACACGTACAGCGTCACTTACGCGGCGTGTACGTGCTAGGCCCATTGCCACCAATCACACGCTTTGTCACTTCTGCGTGTAGGTCCTTTTTCACCAATCACACGCTTTGTCACTTCTGCGTGTAGGTCCTTTTTCACCAATCACACGCTTTGTCACTTCTGCGTGTAGGTCCTTTTTCACCAATCACACGCTTTGTCACTTCTGCGTGTAGGTCCTTTTTCACCAATCACACGCTTTGTCACTTCTGCGTGTAGGTCCTTTTTCACCAATCACACGCTTTGTCACTTCTGCGTGTAGGTTCATTTTCAACTATTACACGCTTTGACACTCGGACGTGTCACGCAACATTTTCCTACGCGTGCACGTCGATTTACACGCAGACGTGTTTGATTTTCGCGTGCCAAATCACTTGTATCAAGCTGGCCACGCGTTCACACACGGAAGACCACGCTCCTGCCCAGGGGGCCAAATTACTGCCCCCCAGAGCCCTGAGCACGCTCCCACCTGCCATCTGCTGCTGCCTGACTGCCTGCTGGCCACGTGCCCTGCCATTTGCTGCCTGCACATCAGCCAGGGGTGCTGTTGCTGTGACCACCCCTGCTGGAACCAAAGGCTCCCGACTGCTTTTCCGTCGCCCCACAGCCCTGCCCCAGGACCCAGTTGCCCACCCACTCCTGCCTCTGGGGTTGCCATGTCGGCCACTACAACAGGTGGCACCAGTGCCAACCCCCGGCGAAGGAGGCAGAGGGGCACCAGCTTCAGTGCCAGGGAAGTTGGTGTCGTGGTGGAGGCTGCCCCTGGTGGCTGGGGGGTGGGGGTGGTGGGAGACATGAGCGGGGGCCTGGTCGAGGCTGCCCCTGCACTGCTGGGGGTGGAGGGGGTGGGAGACATGGGTGGGGGCCTGGTGGAGGCTGCCCCTGCACTGCTGGGGGCTGGGGGTGGTGGGAGACATGGGTGGGGGCCTGGTGGAGGCTGCCCCTGCACTGCTGGGGGGTGGGGGTGGTGGGAGACATGGGTGGGGGCCTGGTGGAGGCTGCCCCTGCACTGCTGGGGGGTGGGGGTGGTGGGAGACATGGGTGGGGGCCTGGTGGAGGCTGCCCCTGCACTGCTGGGGGGTGGGGGTGGTGGGAGACATGGGTGGGGGCCTGGTGGAGGCTGCCCCTGCACTGCTGGGGGGTGGGGGTGGTGGGATACATGGGTGGGGGCCTGGTGGAGGCTGCCCCTGCACTGCTGGGGGGTGGGGGTGGTGGGAGACATGGGTGGGGGCCTGGTGGAGGCTGCCCCTGGTTGCTGGGGGGTGGGGGTGCAAGGGGACATGAGTGGGGGCCTGGTGGAGGGTGCCCCTGCACTGCTGGGGGTGGGGGGGGTGGGAGACATGGGTGGGGACCTGGTGGAGGCTGCCCCTGGTGGCTGGGGGGTGGGGGTGCAAGGGGACATGAGTGGGGGCCTGGTGGAGGGTGCCCCTGCACTGCTGGGGGTGGGGGGTGGGAGACATGGGTGGGGGCCTGGTGGAGGCTGCCCCTGGTTGCTGGGGGGTGGGGGTGCAAGGGGACATGAGTGGGGGCCTGGTGGAGGGTGCCCCTGCACTGCTGGGGGTGGGGGGGGTGGGAGACATGGGTGGGGGCCTGGTGGAGGCTGCCCCTGGTGGCTGGGGGGTGGGGGTGGTGGGAGACATGGGTTGGACATGGGTGGGGGCCTGGTGGAGGCTGCCCCTGCACTGCTGGGGGGTGGGGGTGGTGGGAGACATGGGTGGGGGCCTGGTGGAGGGTGCCCCTGGTGGCTGTGGGGTGGGGGTGGTGGGAGACATGGGTTGGACATGGGTGGGGGCCTGGTGGAGGCTGCCCCTGCACTGCTGGGGGGTGGGGGTGGTGGGAGACATGGGTGGGGGCCTGGTGGAGGCTGCCCCTGCACTGCTGGGGGGTGGGGGTGGTGGGAGACATGGGTGGGGGCCTGGTGGAGGCTGCCCCTGCACTGCTGGGGGGTGGGGGTGGTGGGAGACATGGGTGGGGACCTGGTGGAGGCTGCCCCTGCACTGCTGGGGGGTGGGGGTGGTGGGAGACATGGGTGGGGGCCTGGTGGAGGCTGCCCCTGGTTGCTGGGGGGTGGGGGTGCAAGGGGACATGAGTGGGGGCCTGGTGGAGGGTGCCCCTGCACTGCTGGGGGTGGGGGGGTGGTAGACATGGGTGGGGGCCTGGTGGAGGCTGCCCCTGGTTGCTGGGAGGTGGGGGTGCAAGGGGACATGAGTGGGGGCCTGGTGGAGGGTGCCCCTGCACTGCTGGGGGTGGGGGGGTGGGAGACATGGGTGGGGGCCTGGTGGAGGCTGCCCCTGGTGGCTGGGGGGTGGGGGTGGTGGGAGACATGGGTGGGGGCCTGGTGGAGGCTGTCCCTGCACTGCTGGGGGGTGGGGGTGGTGGGAGACATGGGTGGGGGCCTGGTGGAGGGTGCCCCTGGTGGCTGGGGGGTGGGGGTGGTGGGAGACATGGGTTGGACATGGGTGGGGGCCTGGTGGAGGCTGCCCCTGCACTGCTGGGGGGTGGGGGTGGTGGGAGACATGGGTGGGGGCCTGGTGGAGGGTGCCCCTGGTGGCTGGGGGGTGGGGGTGGTGGGAGACATGGGTTGGACATGGGTGGGGGCCTGGTGGAGGCTGCCCCTGCACTGCTGGGGGGTGGGGGTGGTGGGAGACATGGGTGGGGGCCTGGTGGCGGCTGCCCCTGCACTGCTGGGGGCTGGGGGTGGTGGGAGACATGGGTGGGGGCCTGGTGGAGGCTGCCCCTGCACTGCTGGGGGGTGGGGGTGGTGGGAGACATGGGTGGGGGCCTGGTGGAGGCTGCCCCTGCACTGCTGGGGGGTGGGGGTGGTGGGAGACATGGGTGGGGGCCTGGTGGAGGCTGCCCCTGGTTGCTGGGGGGTGGGGGTGTAAGGGGACATGAGTGGGGGCCTGGTGGAGGGTGCCCCTGCACTGCTGGGGGTGGGGGGGTGGGAGACATGGGTGGGGGCCTGGTGGAGGCTGCCCCTGGTGGCTGGGGGGTGGGGGTGGTGGGAGACATGGGTGGGGGCCTGGTGGAGGCTGCCCCTGCACTGCTGGGGGGTGGGGGTGGTGGGAGACATGGGTGGGGGCCTGGTGGAGGGTGCCCCTGGTGGCTGGGGGGTGGGGGTGGTGGGAGACATGGGTTGGACATGGGTGGGGCCTGGTGGAGGCTGCCCCTGCACTGCTGGGGGGTGGGGGTGGTGGGAGACATGGGTGGGGGCCTGGTGGAGGGTGCCCCTGCACTGCTGGGGGTGGGGGGGGTGGGAGACATGGGTGGGGGCCTGGTGGAGGCTGCCCCTGGTGGCTGGGGGGTGGGGGTGGTGGGAGACATGGGTTGGACATGGGTGGGGGCCTGGTGGAGGCTGCCCCTGCACTGCTGGGGGGTGGGGGTGGTGGGAGACATGGGTGGGGGCCTGGTGGAGGGTGCCCCTGGTGGCTGTGGGGTGGGGGTGGTGGGAGACATGGGTTGGACATGGGTGGGGGCCTGGTGGAGGCTGCCCCTGCACTGCTGGGGGGTGGGGGTGGTGGGAGACATGGGTGGGGGCCTGGTGGAGGCTGCCCCTGCACTGCTGGGGGGTGGGGGTGGTGGGAGACATGGGTGGGGGCCTGGTGGAGGCTGCCCCTGCACTGCTGGGGGGTGGGGGTGGTGGGAGACATGGGTGGGGACCTGGTGGAGGCTGCCCCTGCACTGCTGGGGGGTGGGGGTGGTGGGAGACATGGGTGGGGGCCTGGTGGAGGCTGCCCCTGGTTGCTGGGGGGTGGGGGTGCAAGGGGACATGAGTGGGGGCCTGGTGGAGGGTGCCCCTGCACTGCTGGGGGTGGGGGGGTGGTAGACATGGGTGGGGGCCTGGTGGAGGCTGCCCCTGGTTGCTGGGAGGTGGGGGTGCAAGGGGACATGAGTGGGGGCCTGGTGGAGGGTGCCCCTGCACTGCTGGGGGTGGGGGGGTGGGAGACATGGGTGGGGGCCTGGTGGAGGCTGCCCCTGGTGGCTGGGGGGTGGGGGTGGTGGGAGACATGGGTGGGGGCCTGGTGGAGGCTGTCCCTGCACTGCTGGGGGGTGGGGGTGGTGGGAGACATGGGTGGGGGCCTGGTGGAGGGTGCCCCTGGTGGCTGGGGGGTGGGGGTGGTGGGAGACATGGGTTGGACATGGGTGGGGGCCTGGTGGAGGCTGCCCCTGCACTGCTGGGGGGTGGGGGTGGTGGGAGACATGGGTGGGGGCCTGGTGGAGGGTGCCCCTGGTGGCTGGGGGGTGGGGGTGGTGGGAGACATGGGTTGGACATGGGTGGGGGCCTGGTGGAGGCTGCCCCTGCACTGCTGGGGGGTGGGGGTGGTGGGAGACATGGGTGGGGGCCTGGTGGCGGCTGCCCCTGCACTGCTGGGGGCTGGGGGTGGTGGGAGACATGGGTGGGGGCCTGGTGGAGGCTGCCCCTGCACTGCTGGGGGGTGGGGGTGGTGGGAGACATGGGTGGGGGCCTGGTGGAGGCTGCCCCTGCACTGCTGGGGGGTGGGGGTGGTGGGAGACATGGGTGGGGGCCTGGTGGAGGCTGCCCCTGGTTGCTGGGGGGTGGGGGTGTAAGGGGACATGAGTGGGGGCCTGGTGGAGGGTGCCCCTGCACTGCTGGGGGTGGGGGGGTGGGAGACATGGGTGGGGGCCTGGTGGAGGCTGCCCCTGGTGGCTGGGGGGTGGGGGTGGTGGGAGACATGGGTGGGGGCCTGGTGGAGGCTGCCCCTGCACTGCTGGGGGGTGGGGGTGGTGGGAGACATGGGTGGGGGCCTGGTGGAGGGTGCCCCTGGTGGCTGGGGGGTGGGGGTGGTGGGAGACATGGGTTGGACATGGGTGGGGCCTGGTGGAGGCTGCCCCTGCACTGCTGGGGGGTGGGGGTGGTGGGAGACATGGGTGGGGGCCTGGTGGAGGGTGCCCCTGCACTGCTGGGGGTGGGGGGGGTGGGAGACATGGGTGGGGGCCTGGTGGAGGCTGCCCCTGGTGGCTGGGGGGTGGGGGTGGTGGGAGACATGGGTTGGACATGGGTGGGGGCCTGGTGGAGGCTGCCCCTGCACTGCTGGGGGGTGGGGGTGGTGGGAGACATGGGTGGGGGCCTGGTGGAGGGTGCCCCTGGTGGCTGTGGGGTGGGGGTGGTGGGAGACATGGGTTGGACATGGGTGGGGGCCTGGTGGAGGCTGCCCCTGCACTGCTGGGGGGTGGGGGTGGTGGGAGACATGGGTGGGGGCCTGGTGGAGGCTGCCCCTGCACTGCTGGGGGGTGGGGGTGGTGGGAGACATGGGTGGGGGCCTGGTGGAGGCTGCCCCTGCACTGCTGGGGGGTGGGGGTGGTGGGAGACATGGGTGGGGGCCTGGTGGAGGCTGCCCCTGCACTGCTGGGGGGTGGGGGTGGTGGGAGACATGGGTGGGGACCTGGTGGAGGCTGCCCCTGCACTGCTGGGGGGTGGGGGTGGTGGGAGACATGGGTGGGGGCCTGGTGGAGGCTGCCCCTGGTTGCTGGGGGGTGGGGGTGCAAGGGGACATGAGTGGGGGCCTGGTGGAGGGTGCCCCTGCACTGCTGGGGGTGGGGGGGTGGTAGACATGGGTGGGGGCCTGGTGGAGGCTGCCCCTGGTTGCTGGGAGGTGGGGGTGCAAGGGGACATGAGTGGGGGCCTGGTGGAGGGTGCCCCTGCACTGCTGGGGGTGGGGGGGTGGGAGACATGGGTGGGGGCCTGGTGGAGGCTGCCCCTGGTGGCTGGGGGGTGGGGGTGGTGGGAGACATGGGTGGGGGCCTGGTGGAGGCTGTCCCTGCACTGCTGGGGGGTGGGGGTGGTGGGAGACATGGGTGGGGGCCTGGTGGAGGGTGCCCCTGGTGGCTGGGGGGTGGGGGTGGTGGGAGACATGGGTTGGACATGGGTGGGGGCCTGGTGGAGGCTGCCCCTGCACTGCTGGGGGGTGGGGGTGGTGGGAGACATGGGTGGGGGCCTGGTGGAGGGTGCCCCTGGTGGCTGGGGGGTGGGGGTGGTGGGAGACATGGGTTGGACATGGGTGGGGGCCTGGTGGAGGCTGCCCCTGCACTGCTGGGGGGTGGGGGTGGTGGGAGACATGGGTGGGGGCCTGGTGGAGGCTGCCCCTGCACTGCTGGGGGCTGGGGGTGGTGGGAGACATGGGTGGGGGCCTGGTGGAGGCTGCCCCTGCACTGCTGGGGGGTGGGGGTGGTGGGAGACATGGGTGGGGGCCTGGTGGAGGCTGCCCCTGCACTGCTGGGGGGTGGGGGTGGTGGGAGACATGGGTGGGGGCCTGGTGGAGGCTGCCCCTGGTTGCTGGGGGGTGGGGGTGTAAGGGGACATGAGTGGGGGCCTGGTGGAGGGTGCCCCTGCACTGCTGGGGGTGGGGGGGTGGGAGACATGGGTGGGGGCCTGGTGGAGGCTACCCCTGGTGGCTGGGGGGTGGGGGTGGTGGGAGACATGGGTGGGGGCCTGGTGGAGGCTGCCCCTGCACTGCTGGGGGGTGGGGGTGGTGGGAGACATGGGTGGGGGCCTGGTGGAGGGTGCCCCTGGTGGCTGGGGGGTGGGGGTGGTGGGAGACATGGGTTGGACATGGGTGGGGCCTGGTGGAGGCTGCCCCTGCACTGCTGGGGGGTGGGGGTGGTGGGAGACATGGGTGGGGGCCTGGTGGAGGCTGCCCCTGCACTGCTGGGGGGTGGGGAGGTGGGAGACATGGGTGGGGGCCTGGTGGAGGCTGCCCCTGCACTGCTGGGGGGTGGGGGTGGTGGGAGACATGGGTGGGGGCCTGGTGGAGGCTGCCCCTGCACTGCTGGGGGGTGGGGGTGGTGGTAGACATGGGTGGGGGCCTGGTGGAGGCTGCCCCTGCACTGCTGGGGGGTGGGGGTGGTGGTAGACATGGGTGGGGGCCTGGTGGAGGCTGCCCCTGCACTGCTGGGGGGTGGGGGTGGTGGGAGACATGGGTGGGGGCCTGGTGGAGGCTGCCCCTGGTTGCTGGGGGGTGGGGGTGCAAGGGGACATGAGTGGGGGCCTGGTGGAGGGTGCCCCTGCACTGCTGGGGGTGGGGGGGTGGGAGACATGGGTGGGGGCCTGGTGGAGGCTGCCCCTGGTGGCTGGGGGGTGGGGGTGGTGGGAGACATGGGTGGGGGCCTGGTGGAGGCTGCCCCTGCACTGCTGGGGGATGGGGGTGGTGGGAGACATGAGTGGGGGCCTGGTGGAGGGTGCCCCTGGTGGCTGGGGGGTGGGGGTGGTGGGAGACATGGGTTGGACATGGGTGGGGGCCTGGTGGAGGCTGCCCCTGCACTGCTGGGGGGTGGGGGTGGTGGGAGACATGGGTGGGGGCCTGGTGGAGGCTGCCCCTGCACTGCTGGGGGGTGGGGGTGGTGGGAGACATGGGTGGGGGCCTGGTGGAGGCTGCCCCTGCACTGCTGGGGTGTGGGGGTGGTGGGTGACATGGGTGGGGCCTGGTGGAGGCTGCCCCTGCACTGCTGGGGGGTGGGGGTGGTGGGAGACATGGGTGGGGGCCTGGTGGAGGCTGCCCCTGGTTGCTGGGGGGTGGGGGTGCAAGGGGACATGAGTGGGGGCCTGGTGGAGGCTGCCCCTGCACTGCTGGGGGGTGGGGGTGGTGGGAGACATGGGTGGGGGCCTGGTGGAGGCTGCCCCTGCACTGCTGGGGGGTGGGGGTGGTGGGAGACATGGGTGGGGGCCTGGTGGAGGCTGCCCCTGGTTGCTGGGGGGTGGGGGTGGTGGGAGACATGGGTGGGGGCCTGGTGGAGGGTGCCCCTGGTGGCTGGGGGGTGGGGGTGGTGGGAGACATGGGTTGGACATGGGTGGGGGCCTGGTGGAGGCTGCCCCTGCACTGCTGGGGGGTGGGGGTGGTGGGAGACATGAGTGGGGGCCTGGTGGAGGGTGCCCCTGGTGGCTGTGGGGTGGGGGTGGTGGGAGACATGGGTTGGACATGGGTGGGGGCCTGGTGGAGGCTGCCCCTGCACTGCTGGGGGGTGGGGGTGGTGGGAGACATGGGTGGGGGCCTGGTGGAGGCTGCCCCTGCACTGCTGGGGGGTGGGGGTGGTGGGAGACATGGGTGGGGGCCTGGTGGAGGCTGCCCCTGCACTGCTGGGGGGTGGGGGTGGTGGGAGACATGGGTGGGGGCCTGGTGGAGGCTGCCCCTGCACTGCTGGGGGGTGGGGGTGGTGGGAGACATGGGTGGGGACCTGGTGGAGGCTGCCCCTGCACTGCTGGGGGGTGGGGGTGGTGGGAGACATGGGTGGGGGCCTGGTGGAGGCTGCCCCTGGTTGCTGGGGGGTGGGGGTGCAAGGGGACATGAGTGGGGGCCTGGTGGAGGGTGCCCCTGCACTGCTGGGGGTGGGGGGGGTGGTAGACATGGGTGGGGGCCTGGTGGAGGCTGCCCCTGGTTGCTGGGAGGTGGGGGTGCAAGGGGACATGAGTGGGGGCCTGGTGGAGGGTGCCCCTGCACTGCTGGGGGTGGGGGGGGGTGGGAGACATGGGTGGGGGCCTGGTGGAGGCTGCCCCTGGTGGCTGGGGGGTGGGGGTGGTGGGAGACATGGGTGGGGGCCTGGTGGAGGCTGTCCCTGCACTGCTGGGGGGTGGGGGTGGTGGGAGACATGGGTGGGGGCCTGGTGGAGGGTGCCCCTGGTGGCTGGGGTGTGGGGGTGGTGGGAGACATGGGTTGGACATGGGTGGGGGCCTGGTGGAGGCTGCCCCTGCACTGCTGGGGGGTGGGGGTGGTGGGAGACATGGGTGGGGGCCTGGTGGAGGGTGCCCCTGCACTGCTGGGGGGTGGGGGTGGTGGGAGACATGGGTGGGGGCCTGGTGGAGGCTGCCCCTGGTTGCTGGGGGGTGGGGGTGCAAGGGGACATGAGTGGGGGCCTGGTGGAGGGTGCCCCTGCACTGCTGGGGGTGGGAGGGTGGGAGACATGGGTGGGGGCCTGGTGGAGGCTGCCCCTGGTGGCTGGGGGGTGGGGGTGGTGGGAGGCATGGGTGGGGGCCTGGTGGAGGCTGCCCCTGCACTTCTGGGGGATGGGGGTGGTGGGAGACATGAGTGGGGGCCTGGTGGAGGGTGCCCCTGGTGGCTGGAGGGTGGGGGTGGTGGGAGACATGGGTTGGACATGGGTGGGGGCCTGGTGGAGGCTGCCCCTGCACTGCTGGGGGGTGGGGGTGGTGGGAGACATGGGTGGGGGCCTGGTGGAGGCTGCCCCTGCACTGCTGGGGGGTGGGGGTGGTGGGAGACATGGGTGGGGGCCTGGTGGAGGCTGCACCTGCACTGCTGGGGTGTGGGGGTGGTGGGTGACATGGGTGGGGCCTGGTGGAGGCTGCCCCTGCACTTCTGGGGGGTGGGGGTGGTGGGAGACATGGGTGGGGGCCTGGTGGAGGCTGCCCCTGGTTGCTGGGGGGTGGGGGTGCAAGGGGACATGAGTGGGGGCCTGGTGGAGGCTGCCCCTGCACTGCTGGGGAGTGGGGGTGGTGGGAGACATGGGTGGGGGCCTGGTGGAGGCTGCCCCTGCACTGCTGGGGGGTGGGGGTGGTGGGAGACATGGGTGGGGGCCTGGTGGAGGCTGCCCCTGGTTGCTGGGGGGTGGGGGTGCAAGGGGACATGAGCAGGTGTGCAGGGTAGTCCCCTGTTTTGTGGGCTGCCTGCAGGGGCCGTGGAGGGTGTACAGGGAACACCTGTGAGGACCCACCCAGCCTAATCGCGTGTGTAACTTCCCACGCACCCCTGTAATACACGTACCCAGCCAAATCGCGTGTGATAATTCCCGCGCACCCCTGTAATACACGTACCTGGCCAAATCGCGTGTGATAATTCCCGCGCACCCCTGTTATACACGTACCCAGACAAATCGCATGTAGAACTTCCCGTGTACCCCTTTAATACACGTACCCAGCCAAATCGCGTTTGATAATTCCCGCGTACCCCTGTAATACACGTGCCCTGGCTAATCGTGTGTGAGACTTCACGCGTACCCCTGTAATACACGTACCCTGGGCAATCGCGTGTAAAACTGCCCGCGTACCCCTGTAATACACGTACTCTGGCTAATCGCTTGTAAAACTTCCCCCGTACCCCTGATATGAACGTTACCCGCTTTGCGTTCCTTGTTTGGCAGCCCTGTAAACTGGTCCAGGGTTAGCACAGCCCTTTGCGATGATTTAGCGATTTTGATGGTTTTTCTTTGCGCGAGGGCGTTCTTGGGGGCGTTACTGGCACTGCTGCAGGGTCGCTGCGATACTCTGCGCCACGGCTGGTTTGGGAGCCTAAAATCCATGAATACGCTGTGCACGGAAATCGGTTTTAGCGCATGTGCCTGGCGCAGACAATCGCACGCGGACACTCTGCGCCAGCCGCTTGCGACTCTTTTCTGCGAAATTCTATGAATTACCCTGTCTATATATATGTTGAAAAGTAAGGGAGACAAGCATGATCCCTGAGGGACACTACATGTAACGGGAACTTTCTGAGACTTTGAGAATCCCTTAGCAACACAGGCACTCCTAGGGCCAAGAAATGATTTTAGCCATAGCACTGCTTCTGGGGAGCATAAGCCTATGTTCTGAAGTCTCTCAGCTAAGAGGTTATGATCGACCAAGTCGAACGCAGAGGATAGGTCCAACAGAAGCAGGAGAGCAGAGTTTCCTTCCTCAATAATTTCTGTTATGCTGGCCTTCAGTTCTAAAAGGGCTGTCTCGGTTCCATGGTTAGATCTGAAACCGGACTGCTCATTGGCCAACATGTTATTAGTTTCAACAAAATTTAGAAGCTGTGTTTAAGCTATCTTGTCTAAGATTTTAAATATGAACGGAACGTTGGTAATTGGACGATAATTTTCTGGCATCAAGGGGTCAAGATTATCTTTCTTTAAAAGTGGGGTAATCCATGCCTCCTTGATACCAGTAGGAACAACAGCCTCATCAAAGGAGCGATTAATGAGTTCTGTGACCCATGGTGTAAGGGTGTTTGTAAACTCTTTAAAAAGTGTGGTAGGAAAGATATCCCCCTTCCATGATGTAGGCTTAAGCCCTTCAATAATCACCAAAACCTCTTCCTCTGTCATTTTGGTAAATGTGAACGGCTTTATCATTTGATCTGGCTCATCCAGAGGTGTAGGCACTGAAGCCTCAGTTAAGCCTTGAGATTCAATCTTTTTTCTGATGCGATCTTGATGAAGCAGAGTCTTCTGACAGAAACTGTCAAGTATGTTCTGGCACCAGTCATTGTTAATGTTTAACCTATGTTCAGTGATGGGGCCTTTAAGCTCTTTAAGAACTGAGAAGAGTGCTTTGGATTTTATACAGGCCTTTTCAATTCTGTCATTAAGGGATATTTGTTTAGTCTCCAATGTAAGATACTTATACTCTTTGACCGCTATTTTATAGTCATCCGAGTAGCAGAAGAGGGGTTATTATGCCATTGACGTTCAAATTTCCGAGCGGAAATTATTTTGGGAGAGAAACAAAGTTTAAACCCTTTCTGATTCTTATGTTCAACATCCAAAATGCATTAACTAACAAGATTTCTCTCCTCTAAAATAAAATAGCAGCTAAAAAACTTAACATGCCCAATATTGGCCTTATGTACAGAACCCAATCCAACTCCCCTAAACCTGCCCAGCGATTTATATTTTCCCAAGTATCTACCCAGGAGGTGGAAGACATCATAGCTTTGCTTAAACCTTCTAGATGCCAGGGAGATACCTGCCCATCCTCTATAATCAAAGAAGCTGAGAGAGAACTATCCCCCTTCATCACCACTTTAATCAACTCGTCATTTCAAACGTGCACCGTCCCTTCTAACCTGAAAAACTCCTGGGTCTTGCCACTCTTAAAGAAACCCTCCCTTGACCCAGGTATCCCGACAAATTATAGACCTATCACAATAATCCCTTTTTTATTAAAAATACCTGACAAAGTAGGCTACCTCCAGATACAATCATATCTAGAAATTAACAATTTACTGGCTTCGACAATCAGGATTCACACCTCAACATGGCACAGAATCAGCTTTGATTGATCTGAAGATCCAAATTGATGAACTCAAAGACAATGGGAAACTTGCCCTCTTACTCCTATTAGACTTATCAGCTGCATTTGATTTGGTGGACCATAATGTGCTTTGCAACCCCTGTCCACGTCTGCCCACTTCTCCCCTGAAGCTACAGCCTGGATTCAATCCTTTTTGAATAACAGGTCTATGAGAGTGTTTTCACCCTCAGCCTCAGCAGACCCTACACCAATAACATGTGGAGTACCGCAAGGCTTGTGTGTATCAACCACGATGTACAATGTCTTCACTTAGCCTTTGTTTGATGACCTAGACAATCTGGTTGTCACCTACACTAATTATGCAGATGACACCCAGATCCTCATACCACTGACCAGTGACTACGATACTGACCTAGCCCTAGTCAACAAAATCTATCTCATCATTCAGGCCTGGATGGCCTCACATGGTCTGTGCCTGAATGACGGTAAGACGGAGCTCTTGCTACTGGGATCTTTGGGCAATCTTAACAAACTCAGCAAGCAATACTGCTCATTTAAAATTGATGATATTGATATTAAAGTGGCAAAGGAGGTAAAAACCTTGGGATTCTACTTATATTCAGCCTTGAACCTGCGCAAGCAAGTCAACGCCACAGCCTCAGGGACTGCATACACCTGCAAGCTGATCCACTTGCAAACTCTTCTTATCTACAGAGAGCTGCATCACCTTAGCGAGAGTGCTAAATCTTTCAGAAATCGACTATTGCAATGCGCTTTATCTAGGTGCTAGCAAATACATTGCCAACAAACTTCAAATTTTACAGAACAATGCACATAGAACATCTCTAAATATTCCAAAAAGACAACATATCTCGGAGGCCAGATGGAAGAATAAGTGGCTTTCAGTCAAGGATAGAATACAATTCAAAACAGTCTCCCTCACCCACAAATGTCTAAATAATTCTTCCCCCAAAAACTTAATGGACAAAATTGTCAACAATATGTCAACACGCCCCATTAGGACTATGAACTCCTTCTGCATAAAAGTCCCCAGATTCAAACTTACAAAAGTAGGGGGAAGCAATTTTCCAGTTATGGCGGCCCAGTTATGGAACTCATTACCATAAGAGTGGATCAACCCTTCATGAGCTTTAGGAAAGACACCAAAAGCTGGCTATTCACAAAAGTCTCATGATGAACTCAAGTCTGCCTTACTTAAAACCTGCCATGTGAACGTATTATTGGTATTTATCTAATTTGTATCCTGTATTTTTCTTATGATTTATATTCCTTCGCTTCTTATGTATACAATGTAAGATTTTCCTTTAATTTTTAAACTTTGTACTTGATCTTATGTGTCACTTGCAAACTGAAATGTACATGCAAAGCGCCCAGATACCTCTGGGTTTGGAACGCTATATAAATAAACAAACAAACAAACAAACAAACTTAACGTTCACAAAGGTCCCCCTCTGCTGGGCTCAGACATTACAGCACACTGTTCACGTGGGGCCTACTCGGTTTTGCTCACACCTCTCATGTCGCTGTTGAACCCAAACTTGCAAGGGGGCTCCCTTCCCAAGCTTATTGTACTTCGGGTCTTCCTGAATGGGGCTTCTACCCCTTTCGGATGTACGTGGCTCTCTCAACAGACCACCGCACGACCACTTTGACTCAGAGTTCATGTTTACATTTGCTTAATTCCCTTTTGCTGCCTGTTTGCTTTATAACTTCAAACAATATACCTTCCACAGAGACTTTCGAATGGGTTACTTCCTTTCGCCGAACCACTCCTTTACTTAGTATCACTGATCTCACAGCTCCCTTTTACTTCAAAGTTCATCAGAGGTCTGCCTTTCCTCACGTCTCATCCACATGCCTGCAGCCTTCACTTGCAATATGTTTCTACTTCATTCGCTTTAACACATACTGGTCTCTCAGGTTGTTTGCCAACTCACTGGCTGTGTGCGCTTCTTTCTTGTTTTTCTATTTTCAATTCACGAGTCAAGGTTAGTACTGCAAGCCTGGCCTCTCCTCCCCAATTCTGTTGTTCACCCGGGAGGGTCACTGTTGTCCTTGGAACACGATGCAATCTTCACTTGTGGGATCTGGCCTTCTCCACATGTCTTTCTTGGTCCGTCAGAAGCAGTAACCTCCAGTAGGGAGCCCTTGGGGTTTTCAGCCCGCTGCTCTCATCCCCAGGGCCGTTGTTTTGCTCCAGTAGGTTTGCCCTTGTCCCGGAAATTATACTCGTGCTCATGTTCCACTTTGCTCAGAGTGTGTCTTTAGGTGTTGCCTTTTAATTCGTGTGCAGAGAGCTAACTGGTATTAGGTATGGCACCTAGTGTAAGGTGCCTGACTTTGCCTGTCCCGATTAATGGGACATGTCCAGTACAATGTGAGAGAGTTAGTCTGGTTACTCTGTCACCCTCTTCCTCGGTCCAGTGCTTCTTTAAAAAGAGGGGGGACTTGGAACTTTGGAACATTCTCCAAAATAGGATGGGGTAGATGAACAAGAAAGGGGGAAATACTGCATCTCACCACCGGCTGTCTCACCCGCCACTCCCAGAAGACCCCTAACACAGGTGATCCTCCCGCAGTGGTCCACCCCCAGGGTCTGGATCCAAAGGCGGTGGCTGTGTCCTGGCCACCTGAGAGAGAGAGATCCCAGGGGACTAGCGGGTGAGACACCCTCTGTCTTCTCAAACCTCATAAGCGAGGGAGACACAGACATGCTCTTTCTTACAGAAACCTGGTTATCTGACAACTACAAATCCACCACGCATGAAGCCATACCGGACAATTTCAAATTAATACACGCCAACAGAGAAAATCAAACAAGAGGCGGAATCTCAATGATACACAAAGAGCACATTCGAGCTGCACCACACGACGACTGTGAATCCCTCCTCATCAAGATCGAACTCAACAACCAAGCCAACATAGTGTTCCTCTTGATGTACAGACCACCGTCTTAGAACCAAAAATGTGCGACAAAGCTAGCAGACTCCATCGCCATACCATCAACCTACCACGTCAACCTAGTCATACTGGGAGACTTCAACATATGGTTTGAAAAAGAAAACGAAACCTCCGCGAACTCACGCTGCGCACTCTTGGAAACACTGCAATTAAAGCAAATAGTAAATGGATCCACCCACTACGCCGGACACACCATGGATGCAATCTTCTGCAGAGAAGAACTATGCGCATCCATGCCACCTACACCGATGGTATGAAGCGACCACTACCTGATACCATTCTCCATCAAACTCTGCACCCGATTAGTGGCCGTGAAGGAAGTACTCCATGCCACCAAGAAAATAAACTGGTTGAGCTTAGACTTGGACACCTTAACAAATTTGCTAGAATCGACCAAACCTAACACCACATAGCCGTCTGAACCAACGCTGGACGTAGTGGAAAACACACTCAGCGTCTGATTTACTGAGGCCCTAGACGGCCTGGCACCAGCAACGCTTTTCAAAGTCACACCAAAAACACTTGCTGCAAAATTGTTCACAGAAGAGCTGAAAGAACTAAAAAAAAAACAACCACAAACTGGAAAACATATGGAGAGAACAGTGCAACCGACAGGACAAAATAAAATACCAATGACAAGTCAGACTATACAAATCAACAGTACGCAAAGCAACAAAATAATAGTATGCTACACAAATTGAATCAGCAAACAAATCACAGAAAAAACTCTTCAGAATCATCAAAGAGGTTAAAAAGCCTTCATCCTGCAAGAAAGTCATCATCCCAACACATGCAATATGCAACAGCATCACCAACCACTTAAGATCAAAAATAGAAACAATCCAACAGACCATCAACACAAACCGCGCTAATAGAGCCATAACTGCAACAACCACAGACAACGGGCGAAACAGAGACTACAGCAAGACTCACCTGCCTCGAACCAATTATCAAAGAAATCTTCTCCACACTTATCAAGGCCACCAATCTTGCTGGATCTGCAAGTGACCCTTGCCCCCTGAACATTTTCAAGGGAATCCTCAACCACAAAACCCCAGCATCACACTTCCAGAACTTAATGAACCTGTCACTTAAAACGGCAAATGTACCAACCTCCTTCAATTCAGCATATGTTTATGTTTATTGATTTTGATCGTGCTCCAATCACCTGAGGGTTTAAGGGTGCAGACAGAAAATAATTGATGGACAGAAACAGTACATATCATGTGCTATGGGGATCCGAGGCTTAAGTAGACAGGCAAACTCCTTGGGGTCTAGCAGAGTAGTAAGGTCTTCAGTTTCTTTTTAAACATTTCTGTGGATTCAATGATTCTAATGTCAGGAGGCATTGCATTCCACGCCAACAGAGCTGAGATATTGAAGGCTCCATTGTGGGTTTTAGTGGATTTGCAACCAAAGGTTTTTATGATATTCGTATTGTCAGATCTGAGAGATCTAACATTTTGCTTTTTCACAATCGCTTCCACTAAATAGAGTGGCATCCTGCCATTAAGGCATTTGTGGGTGATGATAAGCAACCTAAAGTGGACTCTGGCATGTTCAGGGAGCCAATGCAGGCTCAATCTCACTTCTGACACATGGTCCCTTCGACATAGTCCTTTCACGACCCTCACTGCTCCATTCAGAATGACTTGGAGACGGCGGAGGTCTGCCTGTGCAATGCCAACAAGGAGACAACAACTGTAATCCAACTTGGAGCCAATTATGGCTCTGGGTAGCGTTTCTGAATTTTTCTCAGAGATCAGTGGGCGAAGGTGCCAAAGCAGTTTGATGAAATAGAAGGAAAAGGAAACTAGACTATTAACCTGAGCTTTCATTTTTAAATTGTTATCCAGAAAGAATTCTAAGGTCTTCACTTTTGTCTTGACCTTGATATTGCAATTGTCTATATTGAAGTGCTAATACATTGAGCCTAACTTTGCGAGCCTGGCATGTGAGCCGATGATCAGGAGCTCTGTCTTGGCACTATTCAGTGCCAGACCATTTGCCACCATCCAACATTGAATGGCCCGATACGCTTTGTTCACCTGAAATTCATCCTCACTGCGTAACCCGCATAGTTGGCAAAAATAATTCCTTCATCTTTCAACATATGGAAGAAGGGTATCATAAAGATGTTATAAAAGTATGGGGACGTGCAAGCTCCCTGAGGAACCTCGAACAGCAAAGGTGTTGGTCTCGCCTCTGCAGACTCGCTAGCCACTCTCATCGCTCAAGAACGAGGTAACCCATTGGGTGACCTGGGTAGAGAAGTGGGCAAAATCACTTAACCTGGTAGACAGGATGGAATGGTCCACCAGGTCAAAGGCTGCCAAAAGATCTAAAATCATTAGAAGAGCTGTTTGGCCTTCATCCAGAACTCTATGCAGCTGTGATTTAAGGGCCAATAGGCGGTCTCTGTCCAGTGATATTGGCGGAATCCCAACTGATATTTATGATGAATCTGATTGTATGCGACCCTGTCCAGGATCTTCAACAGGAACAAGGTGTTAGTAATGGGTCCGTAATTAGTGAATGTCATTGGGTAGAGATTGGGCTTTTTCAGTAAAGGCGTTATCTAAGCATTCTTGAGCTCATCAGGAACATGGTTCTGCGCATAGGAGGCATTAACAAATTTAGTGAGGGCTGTGATGAGTATGGGAGAACATTCCTTAATAACAATAGCAGAACAGGGATCCCCTTTACAGCTGGTGGATTTTAACTGTGTAATTTTTAATATATATCAAACCACTGGTTAAAAAGGAATCAGAAAGTGCAGAAGATCAAAGCAACTACATGTGAGAAACCAAAGGGTGTCTCACCTACTAGTCCCCAGGGATCTCCCTCTCTCAGGTGGCCAGGGCATGGCCATCACCTTTGGATCCAGACTCTGGGAGTGGACCAGTGCAGGAGGATCACCTGGGTGAGGGGTCTTCATCGAGTAGGGGTGAGGCAGCTGATGATGAGACACAGTGTTCCCGCTTTTCCCGTACCCATGCCTCATCCTTCTTTGTAGGATCCTCCAAAGTCCCAACTCCCCCCCCTTTCTACACAAACACTGGGCCGAGGAAGAGGGCGACTGAGATTAAAGAAGCTAACCCTTACATATCTCAATGGACATGTCCCGCTAATGAGGAAAGCAATGTCAGGCACTTGACTTTAATCACATACATCTGATACCCATTAGCTCTTCCCGCATGGATAAAAGGCACAACTCTGAACAAGGTGAAACACGAGAAGGAGCAGATCCTCTGGGATGAAGGCAAACCTACTAGAGTAGGATGACCAATCGAGAGATTAGAGAAAAGGGTAGGGAAATCCTGAAGATCCTTGCAGAAGGTCGTTGCTTCCGGGAAGCCGTGAAGGGGACACGGAGAAAGCCAAATCGCAGACAAGAAGAAACCTGCATTGTGTTTCAAGGATGTCAGTGACATTTCCGGGTGAACGACCGAGTTGGGGAGGCGAGGTCAAGCCTGTGGTATTAACATTGAATGGTGAATCAAAGCCACAGACACAAGAAAGGAATGCCAACACAACCGGTGAGTTAGTGAAAGACATGAAAGGTCAGTTTGTGTCAAGGAAAGATTGAAGCCGCAACAGTATATCCCACAAGTGAAGGTTGCCCACATGCCGCTGAGATGCAAAAGAAAGCTAACCAGTGATGAACCTTTAAGCGGCAGATAACTCTGAAGCCAGTGATACAGAGTAGCGGAGTGGGTCGTCAAAAGGAAATAGCCCACTCGAAATGTGAAATCTTTTGTTATAAAGCGCCATTGCGAATGTACTCTGAAATGCGTAATGGACAAGATTAACCCCGGCAAAAGGGGAAGTGAAAAGGTGAATGCTTGAAGAGAAAGATTTCTTTGAACATTTGTGCTTATGGTACTGAACTACCAAGACCAAGAGAGACTCGAGCAAATAACATAAGTGTGTGAGCTGAAGAGAAAGTCAAAATGGTTCTGCCAAGGTCTATAGTAAAAGCCTTGCACATTCAACATCAGTAAAAGGTCCGGGCCTGACTGGGGGAGACCAGAAGTGTGATAAGTATGGGGACGGGAACCCCCAACAAATGTGAATTAAGCTTCGGGAAGGGAACCCCTGCAAGTTCTGTGATTGTGAGGTCCGAGCCCGACTGAGGGAGGTCTGCATTGAATCATGCACTTGTTGCTTGAAAGGTCAGGGCCCGGCTGAGGGAGACCTATGAGAACTGTTAAAGCTTTGCGAGGTCCAAGCCGGATGGAGGGAGACCTACATGAACTTTTTGTTGAACTGTGAAAGAACTTTTGGAAGAAGAATACGTGACTTTAACATGGAAGGCCAGACAGTCCATGTTTTGAATAGCCTTTGTTTTGAGAACCTGAGCCAGAGTGTGTCATTCTGTCTACAGGGGCTGGCTTACTCCTTACTGTCCAACGTGGGGAGGAGAGCTGACTGACCCATCTTGATCCTTTATGTTATTACACTGACTTTCCTTTGCATGCATATTTCCCTTTACACACTTTTCGTATATGAAATATGGCAGGCATTGGGTTTTGTTAGTATAGGCCATTTTGATTTGTCAAAGACTGACTTAGGACTACTCCCATTATAGCTACCCCAAAAATGTAATGAAGGTTTTGGCTTCAGACCAATGAGAGGAACAAAATCAGCACTTCTATCAATATGGGATGACCTGAAAGTAAATGCAGACAACGGCACCCAATCTGCCCTTTTGCTATTGGACATATCTGCGACATTCGACACAATTAGCCCTGAAACACTAATAAAAAGACTGATGGAATGTGGCAAACAGAAATCTGCACTAAGGTGGTTTACCTCATTCCTCACAAATTGAACCGAAAGAACCTACTTACTACCTTTCACCCCAAACACCAAAAACATCTCTTGCGGAGTTCCACAGGGATCCAGCCTCTCCCCCCTACTGTTCAACATCTACATGTGCCCCCTGATGAAAATCATTTGAACCCACTGACTAATCGCCTACAACTATGCAGATGAAACTCATCTGATTGTGACGATGATCATGACCCAGGAACCAAACAACAGTGTCAACAACTGTCTCACAGACATCTACAACTGGATGACAATGAACAACCTCAAACTTAACCCGGCCTGAAAGGAAATAATGATCCCACCCACAGAAAGCAACGCAACCAACCTATAACTGGACTGGCCGACTGGCATGGGAACACAACCAGAGACTTCCAACGTGGTGAATAACCTAGAAATACTCATAGACAACGGACTATCCATAAAACCTCAAGTCAACGCAATCACTAAAACGTGATTCTATCTCCTAAAACTACTCAGGGGTTTCTCCCATACCTCTCTTTTCTACACATAACCCTTATAATCATATCCCTGATACTAGCAAGAATTGACTAAGCAAGCAACCTCTACCTAGGAATACCATAAAGGCTCACCAAGAAACTTCAATGGATACAAAAATACTGCAGCCAGGATTCTCCTGAGATTCAACAGAAGAGACCACATCAATATAGCTTTGCAAAGCCTTCATTGGCTACCAGTAAACAAATGCATCAAATTCAAGGCCTCTGCATTGCCCATGAATCCTTACACAGACAAGGAGACAAGCTCCTCCAAGCCAAGATAAGCCGATGTCAGCCAAGAAGGGATCTAAGATCAAGCGACAACCTACAAATAGAGACAAAACAATATGAAAAGAGGAAGTTCGGAGGAGTAGCATTCTCATGCCTAATTGCTAACCTATGGAACACCATGCTCAAAGAAACTAGAACTACAGAAAACCACATCACCTTCAGGAAATGACTAAATACCAGGGTTTTCACAGACAATGACAAGTGCAAAGGGACAACGACAGCAAAAACATTGTGGATCGAAAGAAAAACATTAAGGGACGTGGGCACAGATAACATAGGCAAAATCAAGGAGGACCAGAATACCCCAACACGCACATTACCTGCTTCCCCCAGTCATGCTTACAACTAAAGAGATCGTCAAAGATTAGCCCACCCAATAAACAGACAGACTCAGGGAAAGAAACCCCATGCGCAATGTATGCACTCAGAAAAGCCCAGGCAGGTAACGCACTAAATAGAAGCATCACCTTAACAACTGCTCCCCTGCATAACTAGGGTCGCCCTCTCGAGCACCACTTCCTCAAATTTATAATAATACCAGCTGGGCACCCATTTAGCAGTCATCCACACAACAGGCCAAATGCAACTTCCCTGACTAATCCCTGCCGAGTCACTAGAAACACACTATGCACAATCAACCCTCTGCCCTCAAATCCATTGGGGAAGCCAGCCTCCATGCTTGGATAGAAGGTGAGGCTGGCCGACGAACTGCAACCAAGAACGTTGACAGATACCATCGAGTGGCAACCAAAGACGCGCATAAGAGGCATAGTCAAATTAACCGATGTTCTAACCAATTCCCCCTTTCCTGCTCCTATGACATGACCAATGCCACTATACACAAGTATGGGCTAGCCACACTATAAATAGGCACACCAAGAACTAATCTAATTCTTGCATGCAACCAACTCTCGGAGACTCTGGAAACAACCTTAGAGGGAACGCATCCTTGCACATAGTCCATAAACCCATCAACACTACACAAATGCACAGCAACATAATATAAGCAAACACCTAACAGTCATCCGTGACTCTGAACCCCTTATGGATACAACTAACCAGTGCATGTGACCGCAACCCCACCCTAACCTTATTCGACCCACACACCCATCACAAACACTAGCACACATCTGAGGCACTGAGTCCTACCCATACAGTTAAAACAAGTGGGGCCTCACAAACCAACTGCCACACGCTAGACAACACACACAGATGCCAGTTCCTCCTGGTTCTGAACCTATCCTATCATCCTATCCTCACTAACACCCCCTCTCGCTTCTCTTGCAAAGCCACGTGAGGTCCTGGAAACTGGCCTTGGGTGGTAACCGTGCGCTGTATACATCAACATAATGGAACATCTTACAGTACAGTTACCCTGTATAGATCAGTCATCTCCATACACCTGGATATGGCGGTGGGGTTACTGGTATGGGAGCACTCTTTGCTGAATGGTTAATTGAAGGACATTTGGAGTTACAGCTAGCCATCCTGGGTGTGGGATGCCCGGGTTCTCACACTTCTCTGCAGTTACCTGTTTTACGTACCTGGAATCTTCTACCTACATTCTGGTCTTCCAGTAAGCCTATTTATGACCACACACCTGAGTCAGTGTGTTACCTGAACCACATGGCCTTCGCTACTACACTCTGCTCATTTCCTTCCATGAACCCTTTAAACCTGTTTCTTCCCCCACTTTGGCGAGATGGGTAGAGTAGGTCATAAAAGAACCTCAGGTGGATATTTCCACCTTTGAGGCTCACTCATCTAGGTGGAATGATGACACCTACAGCTTTCTAATCTGGAGCCGGGTTGGAATATATTCACAAGATTACTGACTGTGTTTTTTAACGTTTTATTACAAACCTATTATGCATGCCTCATCCGATATCACTCTCTAATACTGCAAAGACTGGAGGGGGTGTCTGTACTTCTGCTTTCTATATGGTAGAGGGGAGGCATAGAGGACCCCAGCCAAGATTCTCTATTATTGGTACGTGGTCGAGCAATCAAGGCCTAGCTTCTCAGGAGGTGATGCAGGCTGGTTCTTAAGTACAGTGTAGTCCCCAAGCACCCACAAAGGAATGTCTGCACACTGTATCGGTTAAAACACAGTCTTTATATAATTAATATTCACGGTTATGTACAATATCACGATAACTCACTTTGTACTCGGTTATCTATAATGCAAATATACAGTTCTACGTGGTACCACAATTACTATTAGATCTCTTTAAAGTGCATCAACTGTACGGTTAAATGGCACACAAATCAGTTTGTAAAGGAAACCAACCATAGAGGTAAGAGGAAAGCAGTTGGTAAGAATAATTGGCAGAAATACGGATCACTATCGTTAAACACAGTTCTGTGTGGAGATCCCCCCACCTGGGCAACCTGTGGAATAAAGATACAAGCCCAGTCCATATATTGTTCACAAGAGACTTCCCAACAGGTCTGCAACCCCGAAGTACCTGGTGTTGTAGCGTTCCTCGTCAGGGAATTGACGGCCCTTCTTGAGTGCCCTCCCTTTAAGGAAGGAGTCACGGGTCGTCGAACGTCTGACGGAGAACAGGTAGAGTCACGACGGCGAAGTGCCAGCTTCGTTCCTAGCGGTGCTCATTGACGGGGAAGCGTAAACGTCCTGCAAGGAAGAGGCGTGCGGGGCACCTCGATGTCGATAGTTCTGGACCGCAAAGAGTTTGAAGAACTATGGCCCAGCAAGGGCATCGAGTCGTCGGCATCTATGTGGTCTTTGGGTGGCAGGAAACCCACCAGTGGATACTCCTCGGCTTGTCGACGGTCAGTCCTTCTCCAGTGGGATAAGACGGCGGCGATGCGGACGTGAGCGTCCTTGCATTCAAATGTTCTTAGGCAAACAGGAGCACGGCGGCTCCAGTCGGCGACGGCGGTCGTCGACAGTGGCGGACAACAGTCTGGGTGCTTCTCTTTGGGATTCCCCGGCAGGCCCCGTCTCGGGTCGGCAGCCTGTTGAACGTCTGTCTACCAGGGAGCTTTGGCAAAGATCAGCTTTTGCATGATGGTCCCTCGTAGCTCAGGAAGAGGGCGCCTTACCAGGTCCTCTCTGGGTCAGTCCTTGGAGACACAGCAGCTTTCAGATTGTGAAGCAGAGCAACAGCAATTCTTCTCGTCCAGCAGGGCTTCAAGGTCAAGCTTCAGTTTCACTCCAGTTATTCGTCGTAGTGGACTTCAGCTTCTGAACACAAATTCTAGCAGTGAGAGGCCCCCAGATATACTAGTTTGTCTCCCATTCATTCTGCTGGGTCACACTCAGGCAACCAATCGGTCAGAAGGGCATTCATGCAGGCAGGCAGCCAATCAGGTGCATAGTGCATTCAGGCCATTCACTTCTCTCCAGACACTCACAACAAGTTATGTGTATTGTGACAAGTACCCAGACATTCAACACTCCACACTGTATTCATGCCAGTTTCGGGCAAGGCTGTCTCAGTCATTGTGTCAAACAGCAGATACTAGACATCCACAAGGCAGAATGCGTATTCGTCACACACTCAATTAACCCAGGTCCCACCCACAGGGTGTACCCACAACATACAGTCACTAGGAAGGCTCCAGCCAGTCTGGCCTGGACTTCACAACAACACCATATATGCAACTCCCACCCAACAGCCAGTCAGGGGGAAGGGACAGAGACAGGGCTTCCCAGGACTTTGAGAAAACAAGGTAACAGGCAATAGAAAGCAAGAGGCCACAGGGGCCATCTTGTTTCCTATCAGGAATCAACTTATTTCAATTGCAGGGCCTGGGTATCCCAAAATGGAGGATACTCAGAGCACCTGTCAAATTCAGCATGGAGGTGCCACCAGCCTATACCCTGCTCTGTGGGCCACACACAGGTGCCCAAAAACATACACTAGGGGCACAGGGTTGTACCCCCACCCATGGGTGTCATAAGGGTATCCCATGGGACTGTTCACCAAAACCAAAAGATAGAGCTGCATCACAAGAGTCTCACATGAACTCCTGCGCAGAAAACACATCAGAACACACGATAAAAGGCAGTAAAGGACAAGGATACGGAGGCCCTGTCCCTCTGATGCATTTCCAGCATCACAGTCGCCCCCCCACCCAGACTGAGGTTAGGGTGCCTAATCTCCCACGAGATAGACACCCTCATCCAGATGGTCAACATACCTTCTGGAAAGACCATCTGCATTATCGTGACTCTTCCCTGGTCTATGCTCTATGGTGAAGTCTAGCCCTTGCAGGCTAATGGACCACCTGAGCAGTTTCGGGTTCTCACCCTTCATCTGCATAAGCCACTTCAGGGGCTTATGATCTGTTTGGACCTTGAAGGTAGACCCCTTAAGGTAGGGCCTAAAACGCCTAAGGTTCCAAACCAGGGTTGGACTGGGACAAGAAATAGGCACGGCCACCCAAAAAAAAGTGGCCCACCCCTCTCCTCAAAAAAGTGGCCCACCCCTCACGACTCTTGACCTCTGATGACATCACCAGAAGGGATGTCATTTGACCCCCACCCCAAAGTGACATCCCGGGAAGCGATGAAACACGACCTTTCACCCCTTGACAAAACAGGAAGTGGCATCAAATAGCATTGTTCCTAAGTACACGAAATTATGTGAATCCAAGCAGAAGTCCAAGGACCTATGATTATATGTTATTGTATAGCACTTACGCTTAAGCTCTTTTTTATAGAACAAACATGCATACAACATCACCCAACCTGTGTTGGTAAGAAGGATGAAAGGCTTTTTGAATTAAAAAAAAAATGGTGTAAAAATAAAATAAAAATATATATATATATATTATTTTCTATTCAAAACTGGCCCAGGCATGGCCAGAAACCGACCCCCAGTCCCCAGGGACGATTTCATCCCGGCCACGATCCGAAAGGCCGAGGGGCCAATCCAACCATGCTCCAAACTATACTGAAACATTACTTTTCAACATTAGCCCACCTAAGTTCTCTACCCTTGAGTTGTCTACTGATGAATATGATCGGATGTTCCCTTTGTCATCTAACTGGGAGAAGACAGCTCCAATTCCGGTGTTGCAGGCGTCAGTTTGAACGATAAAGGGCTTGCTATAATCAGGCGCACACAACACAGGTGCCCTACACAGACTTTCTTTCAAGCCATCAAAGGCCCTCTGACAGTCTTCAGTCCAATTAACCGTCCTAGGCTGTTTGGGTGAAGTCAGAGCTGTCAGGGGTGCAGCTATGGTTCCATAGTCTGCCATGAAATTGCGATAATACCCAGTGAGACCCAAAAAGTCTCTCACTTGGGTTTGAGTAGTGGGAGTCTCCCAGTCATGTACATCCTGTACTTTGCCGGGGAGAGGTTGGATTTGACCCCCTCCTACCTCATGACCAAGATACGTGACTTTCGCCAGAGCTATCTGGCACTTGGTGGCCTTGATAGTGAGGTTAGCCCTTTTCAAGACCTGCAACACCTTATCCAGATGTGTCAAATGCTCTTCCCAAGTGGAACTGTAGATGGCAATGTCATCTCAGTAAGCCACACACAAGGCTTCCAGCCCACTGAGCGCATGGTTGACCAATCTCTGGAAGGTGGCAGGGGCATTCTTCAACCCAAAAGGCATGACCCTAAACTGGTAGAGTCCCTCAGGTGTCGAGAACGCCGTCTTTTCCCTGGCATGGTCCGTCAGAGCTATTTGCCAATAGCCTGAGGTAAGGTCAAAGGTGCTCACAAATTTGGCAGCACCTATGGTGTCCCCAGGCTCATCAGCCCGGGGCAATGGGTACGCGTCAGTTTTGGTGATGGCATTGACTATTCGGTAGTCCACACAGAATCTCCAATCCTTGGTACCTGCCTGGGAACTTGCCTTGGGGACAAGGACCACGGGACTGGACCAGAGACTGGTTGAGGGTTCAATAACACCCAGATCCAACATCTTGGTGACCTCAGCCTGGATGTGGTTCTTAATTGTATCTGACATACGGTAGCACCTGCTTTTGACAGACACTCTGTCACCAGTGTCAATCTTGTGCCTACACCACGGTGTAAGGCCTGGCGTCAGTGAAAACAGAGAGGCATACTGCCGGAGCAAAGCCCTGCAGGCCTTCTGCTGCTCTGTCATCAGATTGAGAGAGAGATGTACTCCCTCACTGAGCCATCCTGAGGGTTGCTATGCAGCAAATCAGGAAGGGGCTCACTCTCATCCTCTTCTTGCTCTGAAGCTAGCAAGAGACATGAGACTTCTGCTCGCCTGTGGAAAAGCTTGAGCCTGTTAACATGGAATACCTGAGGGGCTATCCCAGGGACTCCCATGTCAACCAGATAATTGACTTCACCCATCTTGGAGATAATCCTGAAGGGTCCAGTCCACTTGTCTGCCAAAGCTCGAGGTTTGGTAGGCTCCATCACAAAGATTTCCTGTCCCGGAGTCCAATCCACTTGCGAGGCTTTAAGGTCATGCCAGTACTTATTCAGTTCCTGGCTGGACCTGAGATTTGCTGTCGCCTGACCCATCATCTTTGTCATCCTCCGTCTGAGGCCTAACGCATAGTCCCCCACTTGCTTGGCGGGACATGGAGGGGTGGCCTCCAAACCTTCTCTGATTAAGGCAAGGGTCCCCCTTACAGGATGTCCAAAGAGTAACTCAAAGGGGCTGAAACCAACACCCTCTTGAGGTACCTCTCTGTAAGCAAACAGCAGGCATGGCAGGAGGAGATCCCATTTCCTCCTTAGGGGCTCTTCCAAAGTGCCTAGCATGCCCTTGAGAGTTTTATTAAATCTCTCAACCAGACCATTGGTCTGGGGATGGTAAGAGGTGGAGAACGTGTAGGTTATCCTGCACTCTTTCCACATGGTTTTCATATAACTAGACATGAAGTTGGATCCTCTGTCAGAGACAACCTCCTTGGGGAATCCAACACGGGTGAAAATGCCCAGGAAAGCCCTGGAAACCACCTTGGCTGTAATAGTCGAAGGGGTATAGCCTCAGGGTACCTGGCGGCATGATCGACCAAGACCAGGATGAACCGATGTCCACGTGAAGTAGGAGAAGTGGACTGACAATGTCGATGCCCACCCTCTCAAACGGTGTGCCAACCACTGGCAATGGCTGCAGTGGGGCAATGACACTGCCTCCAGTCTTTCCAGACAACTGACAAGTTGGGCAGGTCCTGCAGTGGGACTCCACTTCTACTCCCATCCGGGGCCAGTAGAAATGGGCAGAGAGCCTCTGCTTAGTCTTCTTGGTCCCAAGATGACCAGCTAAGGGCACCTCATGCGCCAACTGTAGCAGGAAGGGCCTGTAAACCTGGGGTACCACCAACCTCTTGAGGGCACATCCAGTTAAGAAAACAAGAGGCCACAGGGGCCATCGTGTTTCCTATCAGGAATCAACTGATTCCAATGGCAGGGCCTGGGTATCCCAAAATGGAGGATACTCAGAGCACCTGTCAAATTCAGCATGGAGCTGCCACCAGCCTATACCCTGCTCTGTGGGCCACACACAGGTGCCCAAAAACATACACTAGGGGCACAGGGTTGTACCCCCACCCATGGGTGCCATAAGGGTATCCCATGGGTCTGGTCAACAAAACCAAAAGAGAGAGCTGCACCGCCAAGAGTCCAACATGAACTCCTGCGTGGAAAACATGTCAGAACACACGATAAAAGGCAGTAAAGGACAAGGATACGGAGGCCCTGTCCTTCCGATGCATTTCCAGCATCACAAATACATGATAGGAGCCTCTGAGACATGCCATAGTATGCTGATTAATCCTAGTAAAGTTACGATGGAAAGACTCTATTTACTACATTGAGGCGAGTTTTGGCCCTTCCTTCCTTCCTTCCCTCCCAGTTTTAATAATTTGTTGCATATTCTTTGGAGAATCTTTGGATGAACTGGGCAGCCCTTATTTCTTAGGAATTCTCAGTCTTTGATCTTTTATTTGGATTGATGGTGGTTATCCCTGTGGCAAGAGGGAAACTAGTGGGACAGTGATGGTCGCAGGATTGAATTTAATCTCAAGTAAAGAATTTTTGGTGGATTTAGTGCAGCTTCAATCTGTCATTGACTGTTCAGAAATGTACTCATATATTATGACACATCTTCAAACCAATAGTTATAACATGGACTCTGTAAAAAGTGCAAAAGAATCTGCCAAAAAAATCAAAATAATGGTACAGAGAAAAGCTACAAAAACTGAAGAGTATATACTGGAAAAAAGAACAAATATGGGTTAAGCCCAGACATAGTTCAGTTCAGACGGTTAGATAGAGAAATCAGCATTGGGAGCGTATAAACAAGATATTTTGTCAGCAAAGTCTTTTCCCTGCAAAAACAGATCAATATTGCCGATAATCGACCCAAGGCACTTTTCTCTGCAATAAAATCTTTTGCTAACCCTCTGTGCATCAATGCTGGATTGCCAGCCTCTACTCAAATGGCTAACAAGCTTGATATGTTTTTCTGGATAAAATAACAAATGTCAGAAATAGCATCAATGCTCTGCCTAATGTTTCCAAATCCGGGCCGGTGTGTAACAATACTCAGTAGGATTTGGAAAGTGTATGCCCCAAATATACATTCAAAGCGTCTAGTATTGTGGAAATTGTTGATTTGTTGCTAAATTGAAACCCACCAATTTGTGTATGATCCCATTCCTGCCTGTTCGGCCAAGCAACATGCATGTGCACTTGGTGAGCATATGCAGATGCAAGTGAATGCTTCTCTATCACAGCATTGTGTTCCATCGGATTTTAAAAATCCTATCTTACACCACTGCTAAAGAAGTCAACACTGGATCATAAACTGTTTTCCAATTATTGCCTAATTGCGGGCCTTTTATGGCTAGCCAACATATTGGAGAAAACTGTAACTACACAGCTGCAATGTTTCTTGGAGGAACATCATTTGTTGGATGTATACCAGTCGGGATTCAGAACAGGCCATGAACTAAGACGGGGCGCTTGTGGCAATTTGGGACGATTTGTTGAGGGCTGTCTATGATGGGGCCATTAGCATGCTAGTCATGCTTGACCTGTCAGCAGCTTTTCACACAGTTGATTTTAAGATTATTCTTTCCAGGCTGACATCGGTAGCAAAGATCTCTTATGAGGCCCTGCAGTGGTTTCGATCATTTCTTGCTAACTGCAGACAGCAAGTTAAAATTGGTTCATGTTTTTCTGACTCTCTACCAGTGGATTATGGGGTACCTCAGGGCTCTGCTTAGTCCCCACTGTTGTTCAACATTTATATTCAACCACTTTTGAACATTTATTGAGAGTTTGGGCTGTGTTATCACTCCTACGCTGATGACACCCAAATTTATGTGGTTTCAACAACCCTGTGAGGCCATGGACTGAGTTTTACTGTGTGCGGGAAAAAAAAAAAACCTGGAGGCTGGATAATAAACTCCAGCTGAATCCAACTAAATCAGGAGTTATTTTTTTTGTCCCAAAACGGAAAGTGGCAATTATGCTCCAAACCATTCCCTGTCCACTTCTGATTGGTGCTCCTACAAAGTTTTCTGACTAAGTAAAGAATTTTGGTTGCATTTGGCAATCCAATCTAGACTTCAATTTGTATGTTAATCAGACAATCAAATCTGTATATCACCAACTGAAATTGATTAAACCTCTTCTGTCTCTTATAGCAGAGAAAGATCGTTCAATAGTGGTTGGTATATTGACAAATTCTAAATTGGATTATTGTAATGCACTCCTATGGGTGTTCAGAAATTCCAAATACAAAGATTGCAGGAAGCACAGAACTCGGCGGTTAGATTGATTTTTACATTGTCAAGGAGGTCAGCTGTTGCTCATTATCGGAGAAGTCTTCATTGACTCCCGAACCAACCGTGAATTCTGTTCAAGACTCTGTGCCTGGTATTTAGATGTATTCATGACCAAGCCCCAACATACTTAATGTCTAAAATTCAATGTCACCAGCCTACCCGATTACTTTGATCAGTCTTGCAAAATGTGCTGGCTGTCCCTTTTACCAAAACAACAACCTGGGGTGATAGGTGTTTCTCTTCCTTTGGTCCTCGTTCTTGGAATTCGTTACCTAAGGACCTTCGACAGATCAAATCCCTATCCGTGTTCAGGAGGAAAATAAAAACCTATCTTTTTATGTAATTTGCCAGAGCCCCTGTAAGCTTAGGATAGCATAATGATGCAAACTATTGATTTTATTAACATGTGTGCCTAAATGCAGTTCTGCTTGGACCCTGTTCAATGGGTATGCGTGCTACAAATGTTAAAATCAAATCAAATGAGGACAAAGAGAGGAATTGCTGTTTTACCAGATGAAAGTTATACTGGACACTAACTATAGGCTTGATTGGTGGACACTGAGGGCTTTATAAAGGGTTATGGAAGCTGCTGTTTTTTTCCTGGTTTCTAATAAACAAGAAAGGTTGTGTACATAATACTCGCCACTTTGTCTATCATTAAAGGAATCTCGCCTATCCGTTGTATCTTTACTAAGAATAATCAGCATGCTCATTCACATTTGTATTAAATTGCTGTGCAATTTCATGTCCTTGCTTACTCTTCTCAGGTTTGTGATTCCAATAAATCGGTGAACTTTAAGTGCCCTATTTTGACAAGCCAGAAATACTACATTGAAATTGCAGCGGAAAACGAGGTTTTCAGGCAGATGTAATAACTGGATATATTTTTTATCCTGATGCATATTCTTCATTATGAGTTCCCATTAAAAGGCAGTTATTTGTTATGATTATGCTGCATTTAAAACAATCCATCCCTATGCCGTTGAGTTCTTGCTAGCCTAAGCAGTCGCAACACATCACACGTTGTCAGTTAATTTAATACAGATTTCATACAGATTGTCTTGGTATTAGCTCAAATAAGGACAGGAAAAAATGTGAACTGTTACTTAGAGATGGTTTATCAGTCAGTCATTTAGTCAGTGTGAGTTTTCACAGTTTTAGGGACATACACTCTCTTTGTGATTATTTACAAACCTGGGGCGATTGATGGATTTCCAGTGGACGTATGCAGAAAAGCAAGTCACAAGATACCCCTCCATCTTTTGTGAAATACTTTTTTACACTTGTGGAAAAAATGCAGGTGCATTCAATTCACTGCAAAATACCTCACCTCCTTGTCATCATTTAAAAAATCATTTATTTGTAATGCATCTCTATTAGAAAACATATAACACAAAAATATTTAAACACATTTTTTGACAAATGACAACAATGATCCACAAACATTGTATAAAACAAGCTGCCGATTAATGTGCAAAACTATTTGTGAAACAGTGCAATATGGGGTTAGTAACCAAGTGTCTTTTCCACAAAAAAAGTATTTCCTATTAGAGCATTATCATTCTTTTTTCATTTCGCTTATTCTTATCCATTTGAGCATGGATATACTGCCAAATTAACTTTTTCTTTTTTCCTTTTTTACCCGAGTAGTTCACTTTCCTGATCCTATTTTCTACTGATCAGAAAAAATTCAGTATAGTGTTTATCAGTGAGCTATGAAGTTCATCCGCCTCTTTATATTTTCTGTGTGTTGAACCATTGCCCTGCGGGTATGCTTTCAACTTTCTCTTCCCGCTGTTTAAGGATGTAATAGATAAACAACAGAAGCTGTCAACACGGGTGTTTTGCCCCTCCAGTAAGATCCGCCGGTCCTTTAGCGTTCTTTTTCTTTAATTTCCAATGAAGCCTTCATCAGGACATAACATTTATTCACAGGACAACATCAATTCGCTTGACTACCCCTAGAATTTCACATGCAGTCTTAATCTCTTTAACACACGAGGAAGGCATTTTAATTTGTCTCTGCATTTTTCATCAACCACGCCTATTCATGCGTTGAACCATGTTTATGCACTATTCTCCTGGCATCCAGCTCTTGGTCAGCCGTACTTGTAAGAGTGGTGAACATGCCTCCCAGGTGTCTTGGGCACTCCCATGCCCATGCCGTCTGCCAGCAATTTCCCCAGCAATCAGAGTCAAGACCCCCACTCAACAAAAAATAGGGGTTGACCCATTTATTTGAATTTTCTGTGGATGGCTATGGGGGAAATAATGTCAAGTCCTCCTTTTCAAGTCTGACTTTGAGTAGTCAATAGAACATTATCGGTGCCAGGAGTTAATCAGCATTGATACTCCACCCAAAGACAGGAATGAAGGGCTCGCTCACACTCCAGAACTCGACCGCCTGTTTGTGTGCTTAACACTCACATCCAAAATGTATGTGTTTCTTAATTGGATTGATTTATTTTACAGATTTTTAAATGTCATTAACATTTAACAGTCAATTTAACAGTGTGTTGTACAGACAGCATAAATCCAAAGTTTCGTGCTTTGACCTTCCTCCTGAATTATAACCGAGTACCTGAAAAAAATATTAGTTTTGACTTCCTCCCAGCCAGTAAGAATGATCGCAATGCAGCCAACAGCTACTGGTATTGACTGCATTCCAGACATTCTGACCACAGAAGAAGCCAGGGAAGTTATTATTGACCTCCCCCCAGCCAGTAAGAATGTTCGGCATGCAGTCAGTAGTCACTGGTATTGACCGCATTCCAGATATTCTGACCACAGAAGCAGCCACTGAAACAACAGAAAGCATTTCTCTGCATTCAAGAAACGTCAAAAACGTGATCAGGAATCTGGGGATCCTTATGGACAGTGGACTATGGACTTACCCTGGAACCACAAATCAACAGTGCAGGAAATAAATGTTTCTGATATGTTTGCTCTGTCTTATCGCTGGTTTTATTGAGAATCGACTAAACTCTGCATGCAGGATCACCTTACTAAGAAACTTCAATGCATCAAGAGTGTAGCGCCAAGGCTCCAACTTAAAAGGAGGCAACACAAACCCTAAGAGCACTCCACTGGTTAATGGCCATTAAAGGAACACATTTTAATCCATTCTGTATCAACCATAGTTCCCTTCTGAACAGTGAAACTGAATTCATACAAGAAAAGATCATGCCACATTAACTGAGCAGAACACTGAGATCCCACAATGGCGTTCTCCTGTAAGTCATGATCTACACCAGAAAGAGACACAGATGATCAGCATCTCTAACATCATGGCCAATCTCTGGAACTCCCTGAGCTCTGTGGTAGAGGCAGAGTACTGTTCATGACCCAGGTATACAGGGATCCTTCTACTTCCCTTGGCTCATTCTTTAGTAGCAATGGCTGAGTAGTCAGCCCATTTCTCTAGAGTGAAAGGGGTTGGTTCAAAATACAGCATAACACTATCACTTTAAATAAATGGTGTGCATAAAGAGAAGGTTGTTTCAGATATTTTATTAATTAGAATGGCTAAAGCTTCAAGAGTCTTCAACCGTTAGGGTCAACTATCAGTCACAGCAGGTCTGGGCACATAAAAAAAATCTTGAAGGTCCATACAGCATAACAGGCATGTCCAATATGTCTGATATGGATCTTCAGTCCAGATCTGCTGCCCGGTGATCCTAGGGACCAGTAGCATAGCCAAACAGTAGCTCATTGGTCTGTTCATAGATAGTCCTGATCCTGAGTGCAGTTATAGTGACTGCACTCAGGATCTGA
Source organism: Ambystoma mexicanum (assembly GCF_040938575.1). Lineage (NCBI taxonomy): Eukaryota > Metazoa > Chordata > Amphibia > Caudata > Ambystomatidae > Ambystoma > Ambystoma mexicanum. Next base: position 759,664,835 of record NC_090937.1, on the reverse strand, counting down.
ATTCAGTGACCTAAATTATTTTGTTTGTAAGCTACCACATACCTTTGTTTTGCTGGCCTCTCTGACTGATCCTCCATGAGGACCAGTGGCCAGATTGTCTAAACTTTAACCTTGGACAAAACATGAAACACGTGAATTAAGGATCAATTTTGCTGCGTGTATAATGGTGACAGGCACAATTATGTTGTGCACCAATCTATAGTGTTTGTATAGTTTCAGGAGCAGACTCTATTTGTTGTAATGTCCATACTGTGCTAAATCAATTGTTGTGCATTTGGTTTCCTGGAGTAAATATAGCATTCCTGGCAACGCTCTCTTTTTGTTAGTGTTCTTTTATTTGTGTGAGTGTGTATCTTTGGTTCTATGTGAAAATGTGCCCTGGGAAAAAGTCGCCGGGTAGGCGATTTCTTTCCCTGCTCCCCTAAAACCTTCCCCCACATATTCTAGGATGGGTATTATTTACTATTTTAACTGCAGTCTTAGAAAATTTGGGGAAAGTGATTGATTGACGTGGGAGTACACATTTGGGGAAATGTCACTCCCTGGCAACCTTTTCCTGGGTGACTTTATCACTGGATACTGTATCTTCGTACATATTTGACAGTGCTAAGGACAGTGTTGAGGAAGACCCAATTCAAAGGGGCTGAAACCAACACCCTCTTGAGGTACCTCTCTGTAAGCAAACAGCAGGCATGGCAGGAGGAGATCCCATTTCCTCCTTAGGGGCTCTTCCAAAGTGCCTAGCATGCCCTTGAGAGTTTTATTAAATCTCTCAACCAGACCATTGGTCTGGGGATGGTAAGAGGTGGAGAACGTGTAGGTTATCCTGCACTCTTTCCACATGGTTTTCATATAACTAGACATGAAGTTGGATCCTCTGTCAGAGACAACCTCCTTGGGGAATCCAACACGGGTGAAAATGCCCAGGAAAGCCCTGGAAACCACCTTGGCTGTAATAGTCGAAGGGGTATAGCCTCAGGGTACCTGGCGGCATGATCGACCAAGACCAGGATGAACCGATGTCCACGTGAAGTAGGAGAAGTGGACTGACAATGTCGATGCCCACCCTCTCAAACGGTGTGCCAACCACTGGCAATGGCTGCAGTGGGGCAATGACACTGCCTCCAGTCTTTCCAGACAACTGACAAGTTGGGCAGGTCCTGCAGTGGGACTCCACTTCTACTCCCATCCGGGGCCAGTAGAAATGGGCAGAGAGCCTCTGCTTAGTCTTCTTGGTCCCAAGATGACCAGCTAAGGGCACCTCATGCGCCAACTGTAGCAGGAAGGGCCTGTAAACCTGGGGTACCACCAACCTCTTGAGGGCACATCCAGTTAAGAAAACAAGAGGCCACAGGGGCCATCGTGTTTCCTATCAGGAATCAACTGATTCCAATGGCAGGGCCTGGGTATCCCAAAATGGAGGATACTCAGAGCACCTGTCAAATTCAGCATGGAGCTGCCACCAGCCTATACCCTGCTCTGTGGGCCACACACAGGTGCCCAAAAACATACACTAGGGGCACAGGGTTGTACCCCCACCCATGGGTGCCATAAGGGTATCCCATGGGTCTGGTCAACAAAACCAAAAGAGAGAGCTGCACCGCCAAGAGTCCAACATGAACTCCTGCGTGGAAAACATGTCAGAACACACGATAAAAGGCAGTAAAGGACAAGGATACGGAGGCCCTGTCCTTCCGATGCATTTCCAGCATCACAAATACATGATAGGAGCCTCTGAGACATGCCATAGTATGCTGATTAATCCTAGTAAAGTTACGATGGAAAGACTCTATTTACTACATTGAGGCGAGTTTTGGCCCTTCCTTCCTTCCTTCCCTCCCAGTTTTAATAATTTGTTGCATATTTTTTGGAGAATCTTTGGATGAACTGGGCAGCCCTTATTTCTTAGGAATTCTCAGTCTTTGATCTTTTATTTGGATTGATGGTGGTTATCCCTGTGGCAAGAGGGAAACTAGTGGGACAGTGATGGTCGCAGGATTGAATTTAATCTCAAGTAAAGAATTTTTGGTGGATTTAGTGCAGCTTCAATCTGTCATTGACTGTTCAGAAATGTACTCATATATTATGACACATCTTCAAACCAATAGTTATAACATGGACTCTGTAAAAAGTGCAAAAGAATCTGCCAAAAAAATCAAAATAATGGTACAGAGAAAAGCTACAAAAACTGAAGAGTATATACTGGAAAAAAGAACAAATATGGGTTAAGCCCAGACATAGTTCAGTTCAGACGGTTAGATAGAGAAATCAGCATTGGGAGCGTATAAACAAGATATTTTGTCAGCAAAGTCTTTTCCCTGCAAAAACAGATCAATATTGCCGATAATCGACCCAAGGCACTTTTCTCTGCAATAAAATCTTTTGCTAACCCTCTGTGCATCAATGCTGGATTGCCAGCCTCTACTCAAATGGCTAACAAGCTTGATATGTTTTTCTGGATAAAATAACAAATGTCAGAAATAGCATCAATGCTCTGCCTAATGTTTCCAAATCCGGGCCGGTGTGTAACAATACTCAGTAGGATTTGGAAAGTGTATGCCCCAAATATACATTCAAAGCGTCTAGTATTGTGGAAATTGTTGATTTGTTGCTAAATTGAAACCCACCAATTTGTGTATGATCCCATTCCTGCCTGTTCGGCCAAGCAACATGCATGTGCACTTGGTGAGCATATGCAGATGCAAGTGAATGCTTCTCTATCACAGCATTGTGTTCCATCGGATTTTAAAAATCCTATCTTACACCACTGCTAAAGAAGTCAACACTGGATCATAAACTGTTTTCCAATTATTGCCTAATTGCGGGCCTTTTATGGCTAGCCAACATATTGGAGAAAACTGTAACTACACAGCTGCAATGTTTCTTGGAGGAACATCATTTGTTGGATGTATACCAGTCGGGATTCAGAACAGGCCATGAACTAAGACGGGGCGCTTGTGGCAATTTGGGACGATTTGTTGAGGGCTGTCTATGATGGGGCCATTAGCATGCTAGTCATGCTTGACCTGTCAGCAGCTTTTCACACAGTTGATTTTAAGATTATTCTTTCCAGGCTGACATCGGTAGCAAAGATCTCTTATGAGGCCCTGCAGTGGTTTCGATCATTTCTTGCTAACTGTAGACAGCAAGTGAAAATTGGTTCATGTTTTTCTGACTCTCTACCAGTGGATTATGGGGTACCTCAGGGCTCTGCTTAGTCCCCACTGTTGTTCAACATTTATATTCAACCACTTTTGAACATTTATTGAGAGTTTGGGCTGTGTTATCACTCCTACGCTGATGACACCCAAATGTATGTGGTTTCAACAACCCTGTGAGGCCATGGACTGAGTTTTACTGTGTGCGGGAAAAAAAAAAAACCTGGAGGCTGGATAATAAACTCCAGCTGAATCCAACTAAATCAGGAGTTATTTTTTTTGTCCCAAAACGGAAAGTGGCAATTATGCTCCAAACCATTCCCTGTCCACTTCTGATTGGTGCTCCTACAAAGTTTTCTGACTAAGTAAAGAATTTTGGTTGCATTTGGCAATCCAATCTAGACTTCAATTTGTATGTTAATCAGACAATCAAATCTGTATATCACCAACTGAAATTGATTAAACCTCTTCTGTCTCTTATAGCAGAGAAAGATCGTTCAATAGTGGTTGGTATATTGACAAATTCTAAATTGGATTATTGTAATGCACTCCTATGGGTGTTCAGAAATTCCAAATACAAAGATTGCAGGAAGCACAGAACTCGGCGGTTAGATTGATTTTTACATTGTCAAGGAGGTCAGCTGTTGCTCATTATCGGAGAAGTCTTCATTGACTCCCGAACCAACCGTGAATTCTGTTCAAGACTCTGTGCCTGGTATTTAGATGTATTCATGACCAAGCCCCAACATACTTAATGTCTAAAATTCAATGTCACCAGCCTACCCGATTACTTTGATCAGTCTTGCAAAATGTGCTGGCTGTCCCTTTTACCAAAACAACAACCTGGGGTGATAGGTGTTTCTCTTCCTTTGGTCCTCGTTCTTGGAATTCGTTACCTAAGGACCTTCGACAGATCAAATCCCTATCCGTGTTCAGGAGGAAAATAAAAACCTATCTTTTTATGTAATTTGCCAGAGCCCCTGTAAGCTTAGGATAGCATAATGATGCAAACTATTGATTTTATTAACATGTGTGCCTAAATGCAGTTCTGCTTGGACCCTGTTCAATGGGTATGCGTGCTACAAATGTTAAAATCAAATCAAATGAGGACAAAGAGAGGAATTGCTGTTTTACCAGATGAAAGTTATACTGGACACTAACTATAGGCTTGATTGGTGGACACTGAGGGCTTTATAAAGGGTTATGGAAGCTGCTGTTTTTTTCCTGGTTTCTAATAAACAAGAAAGGTTGTGTACATAATACTCGCCACTTTGTCTATCATTAAAGGAATCTCGCCTATCCGTTGTATCTTTACTAAGAATAATCAGCATGCTCATTCACATTTGTATTAAATTGCTGTGCAATTTCATGTCCTTGCTTACTCTTCTCAGGTTTGTGATTCCAATAAATCGGTGAACTTTAAGTGCCCTATTTTGACAAGCCAGAAATACTACATTGAAATTGCAGCGGAAAACGAGGTTTTCAGGCAGATGTAATAACTGGATATATTTTTTATCCTGATGCATATTCTTCATTATGAGTTCCCATTAAAAGGCAGTTATTTGTTATGATTATGCTGCATTTAAAACAATCCATCCCTATGCCGTTGAGTTCTTGCTAGCCTAAGCAGTCGCAACACATCACACGTTGTCAGTTAATTTAATACAGATTTCATACAGATTGTCTTGGTATTAGCTCAAATAAGGACAGGAAAAAATGTGAACTGTTACTTAGAGATGGTTTATCAGTCAGTCATTTAGTCAGTGTGAGTTTTCACAGTTTTAGGGACATACACTCTCTTTGTGATTATTTACAAACCTGGGGCGATTGATGGATTTCCAGTGGACGTATGCAGAAAAGCAAGTCACAAGATACCCCTCCATCTTTTGTGAAATACTTTTTTACACTTGTGGAAAAAATGCAGGTGCATTCAATTCACTGCAAAATACCTCACCTCCTTGTCATCATTTAAAAAATCATTTATTTGTAATACATCTCTATTAGAAAACATATAACACAAAAATATTTAAACACATTTTTTGACAAATGACAACAATGATCCACAAACATTGTATAAAACAAGCTGCCGATTAATGTGCAAAACTATTTGTGAAACAGTGCAATATGGGGTTAGTAACCAAGTGTCTTTTCCACAAAAAAAGTATTTCCTATTAGAGCATTATCATTCTTTTTTCATTTCGCTTATTCTTATCCATTTGAGCATGGATATACTGCCAAATTAACTTTTTCTTTTTTCCTTTTTTACCCGAGTAGTTCACTTTCCTGATCCTATTTTCTACTGATCAGAAAAAATTCAGTATAGTGTTTATCAGTGAGCTATGAAGTTCATCCGCCTCTTTATATTTTCTGTGTGTTGAACCATTGCCCTGCGGGTATGCTTTCAACTTTCTCTTCCCGCTGTTTAAGGATGTAATAGATAAACAACAGAAGCTGTCAACACAGGTGTTTTGCCCCTCCAGTAAGATCCGCCGGTCCTTTAGCGTTCTTTTTCTTTAATTTCCAATGAAGCCTTCATCAGGACATAACATTTATTCACAGGACAACATCAATTCGCTTGACTACCCCTAGAATTTCACATGCAGTCTTAATCTCTTTAACACACGAGGAAGGCATTTTAATTTGTCTCTGCATTTTTCATCAACCACGCCTATTCATGCGTTGAACCATGTTTATGCACTATTTACCTGGCATCCAGCTCTTGGTCAGCCGTACTTGTAAGAGTGGTGAACATGCCTCCCAGGTGTCTTGGGCACTCCCATGCCCATGCCGTCTGCCAGCAATTTCCCCAGCAATCAGAGTCAAGACCCCCACTCAACAAAAAATAGGGGTTGACCCATTTATTTGAATTTTCTGTGGATGGCTATGGGGGAAATAATGTCAAGTCCTCCTTTTCAAGTCTGACTTTGAGTAGTCAATAGAACATTATCGGTGCCAGGAGTTAATCAGCATTGATACTCCACCCAAAGACAGGAATGAAGGGCTCGCTCACACTCCAGAACTCGACCGCCTGTTTGTGTGCTTAACACTCACATCCAAAATGTATGTGTTTCTTAATTGGATTGATTTATTTTACAGATTTTTAAATGTCATTAACATTTAACAGTCAATTTAACAGTGTGTTGTACAGACAGCATAAATCCAAAGTTTCGTGCTTTGACCTTCCTCCTGAATTATAACCGAGTACCTGAAAAAAATATTAGTTTTGACTTCCTCCCAGCCAGTAAGAATGATCGCAATGCAGCCAACAGCTACTGGTATTGACTGCATTCCAGACATTCTGACCACAGAAGAAGCCAGGGAAGTTATTATTGACCTCCCCCCAGCCAGTAAGAATGTTCGGCATGCAGTCAGTAGTCACTGGTATTGACCGCATTCCAGATATTCTGACCACAGAAGCAGCCACTGAAACAACAGAAAGCATTTCTCTGCATTCAAGAAACGTCAAAAACGTGATCAGGAATCTGGGGATCCTTATGGACAGTGGACTATGGACTTACCCTGGAACCACAAATCAACAGTGCAGGAAATAAATGTTTCTGATATGTTTGCTCTGTCTTATCGCTGGTTTTATTGAGAATCGACTAAACTCTGCATGCAGGATCACCTTACTAAGAAACTTCAATGCATCAAGAGTGTAGCGCCAAGGCTCCAACTTAAAAGGAGGCAACACAAACCCTAAGAGCACTCCACTGGTTAATGGCCATTAAAGGAACACATTTTAATCCATTCTGTATCAACCATAGTTCCCTTCTGAACAGTGAAACTGAATTCATACAAGAAAAGATCATGCCACATTAACTGAGCAGAACACTGAGATCCCACAATGGCGTTCTCCTGTAAGTCATGATCTACACCAGAAAGAGACACAGATGATCAGCATCTCTAACATCATGGCCAATCTCTGGAACTCCCTGAGCTCTGTGGTAGAGGCAGAGTACTGTTCATGACCCAGATATACAGGGATCCTTCTACTTCCCTTGGCTCATTCTTTAGTAGCAATGGCTGAGTAGTCAGCCCATTTCTCTAGAGTGAAAGGGGTTGGTTCAAAATACAGCATAACACTATCACTTTAAATAAATGGTGTGCATAAAGAGAAGGTTGTTTCAGATATTTTATTAATTAGAATGGCTAAAGCTTCAAGAGTCTTCAACCGTTAGGGTCAACTATCAGTCACAGCAGGTCTGGGCACATAAAAAAAATCTTGAAGGTCCATACAGCATAACAGGCATGTCCAATATGTCTGATATGGATCTTCAGTCCAGATCTGCTGCCCGGTGATCCTAGGGACCAGTAGCATAGCCAAACAGTAGCTCTTTGGTCTGTTCATAGATAGTCCTGATCCTGAGTGCAGTTATAGTGACTGCACTCAGGATCTGAATTCAGTGACCTAAATTATTTTGTTTGTAAGCTACCACATACCTTTGTTTTGCTGGCCTCTCTGACTGATCCTCCATGAGGACCAGTGGCCAGATTGTCTAAACTTTAACCTTGGACAAAACATGAAACACGTTAATTAAGGATCAATTTTGCTGCGTGTATAATGGTGACAGGCACAATTATGTTGTGCACCAATCTATAGTGTTTGTATAGTTTCAGGAGCAGACTCTATTTGTTGTAATGTCCATACTGTGCTAAATCAATTGTTGTGCATTTGGTTTCCTGGAGTAAATATAGCATTCCTGGCAACGCTCTCTTTTTGTTAGTGTTCTTTTATTTGTGTGAGTGTGTATCTTTGGTTCTATGTGAAAATGTGCCCTGGGAAAAAGTCGCCGGGTAGGCGATTTCTTTCCCTGCTCCCCTAAAACCTTCTCCCACATATTCTAGGATGGGTATTATTTACTATTTTAACTGCAGTCTTAGAAAATTTGGGGAAAGTGATTGATTGACGTGGGAGTACACATTTGGGGAAATGTCACTCCCTGGCAACCTTTTCCTGGGTGACTTTATCACTGGATACTGTATCTTCGTACATATTTGACAGTGCTAAGGACAGTGTTGAGGAAGACCCAATTTACCATACTAGCATAAAAACAATACTCAATAATGGAGTACTCAAAGTGCTCAGTAAAACTCAGCTTCATTCAAAACACAAAATAAACGGCCGGGACAGCATAGAAGTAGTTCTTGTTCGTAAAATGGGAGTGAGTGGTTTATAAATCAAAAATACATCATCATTTATGTTATACTACAATATTGATTGCAAAACGTATGACCCCCTTGGATTGGTTAATATTCCAAGCTACATGATAGGTTTAAACGTATATAAAGGCTCCATCTGGACCCAGCCCATCATGGATAATATTTTCACTAGATCCTTATATTGTCCACTAATTGGCTGGCATCATTCATCATGGACAGTGTGGCAAGAGGGGATTTTATTGGTTGGCCATTTATTCACCAACCTTGGACATTTTCACAAGACATCAAGATATAATGGAGACATATGGTGGGAGGAGAGAAGTCAGTGGTCTGCAATATTTCCAATTGAAAGTACTCTTCAGCATTCCCAGGCCATGTGCCCTGTCTGTTTCCTTTGTATTTTGGCCTTGTGTCTCATCTTGTGTCTGTGTGCGCGCTAAGGAGTTCGGCATGTGTCTTATCAGTACTTGGCTCGTAATGAGTAACTTGTTCTCCATGTCTTGATCATGTGTGAGGGGACCATATTGGAACATTATTTTCTTCTTATTTACTGAGTTAGGAGCCACCTATAAACCTTTGAACCACAAGCCCAATTGTGGGCCATTAATACAGATGTCCCTATCTTCATGTCTGATAGTCAAAAACATATCAGCGACACTTGTTCACCCCTACCTTTACTGTACCATTGTTCATAAGTACAGGGTTGCATCTTTTATTGGTATTATGGGTAGTGGCTGTGCCTGATCTTCTACTGAGGTAAGTAATCCGGAAACTTCAGCACAATCTTTGAGGCACCCCTTATTGGCATTCTCTCCAACCTCCTTTTCTGCCACTATGAGTGCTTGGACCCTGCATCCCATCATTCCATGTGCTCATCCTCCAGCAGTGTATATATCCCCCATTGTGTGCAATTGGGGTCTGTTCCAGCAGCCAGGCATTTCTTTCCCTTTGGCATCGGTGCACTTCAATAGATTATGGTCTTCCAGTCTCATGTCTTCTCTATTTGGGCCTGACAATACTTATTTCCGTACCTTATGCTGGGTTGAAACGTTCATCGTCATGAGTGTTTGTTTTATGAAATTGTCTTCACGAGGTGATTCTGCTTTTGTCACACACCGTATTGTGGCCTATCTGCCCTGAAACTGTCCTCTTGTTGTGAATAATGCGAGATGTGTCACAAGCAGTCTACTCTGTGTGATGGTAATTCTGTTGCCATGAACATTCCAGAGATACTCATGGTGTACAGAATGAGAGAACAAACGAAGCATCACTCATTGCACTTCCCGCTTCCCGCCTTTCTCATCCTGTTGTACCACATATTATTAGTAATATGAAGGGAGTCATCAAAATGCTGCATCATGTGGTTTGTGTCATTCTGAACACTTCCTTTGATCTTCAAGGGACATTTCAGGTATAATCTCAACTGTTGTAATTTCAGGACCTATGCTTATGTTATTGTCAATAAATACTCTGCTTGCCATAGCATTGTTATAAAAACCCTTCATTGCCATACAATAAAGGAAATAAGAACAACAAAATGCAAAAAGAATGCCAAAATCATAATAGCAAAAGAATCTACCTTCTGTCGATATCTAGGTCTATCGGCCCATTTGGGAAACAAGAGAAAATGTTTGATTTTGAAAAGAAAAAGCATATTTCTCTTTCTTTTTCCTTCAAAGCGCTTCTATCATTCTTTCTCACAATGGTGCATTTTGAACTGGCGTGCTGTCTGCATGCTGGAAGCCCCTACTATTCCAATGTGATAGACCTGCGTGTACTGTTGTCTTCATGTAGTCGGAGTCGGAGTACACCGTTACCGCCTCATCCTAATGTGCTTCAAGCGCTAACATCATGACAACCAATTCTGCTGCTTTTGCTGGCAATCTTGCACTTTCTACCACTTCAAACTCTACATTTACTTTCACCTTCACTACTGCTGTCGCACAATGCCCCTGTCCAGAGCTCTGATTGATCGTCGATGAACCATCAACAATGAGAATTAGGCCCCTTCCTAGAGCATTTTCTTTTACATGGGGCACATCCCCATAAAAATCAGTGTAGGTAGTGCAAACATGAACATTATCTTCTTCCTGCAGTGCTGCTTCTAGAAATGTTGCAGCACTATATAGCACCTAACAAGTGTGATCAATGGATTAGATATTATTACTTCATAGCCAGATGCTCTCTGTGTGCTCAACGTGCTTTTGGGCGTTTCAAGAATGGCAAAAAGGGCATGTTCGACATATAATGTTAATGAAAAGCCCATTGTTAGAGTGGATAATTTCTCAATAGCAAAAGCTGCTGCAGGTTTGACAGAGTACTTTTTCTGAGTGCCGTTAGCTGCAGGAAGGACCCCAGAAGCTGGCTGTATCAACATTTACTCTTGTGGACTTACTTGGACACATTGTGGATTTTTTATTTGATTTTTGAAAAATGAACACATTTTGGCTCTGCCCCCTCATTTACTGCCATCTTGAAAGCAGCTGGGCACGCGCATTTGTGTGTGTCCATTTGCCAGAGTGCTTTTGCTGATTGTGGGACCAGTGCCTTAAATATATTCTTTTCATCAGAGTATCAACATTTACCCTTGTGGACTTACTTGGGCACTTTGTGGACTTTTAATTTAATTTTTGGACAGCAAACGAACTTTGGCTCCGTCCCTTCACTTCCTGGCGTCTTGAAACCAACTGGCTGCGCGCATTTTTGTGTGTGCATTTGCTAGAATGCTTTTGCTGAGTGCAGCTAGCTGCAGGAAGCACCCCAGGAGCTGGCTGGTATGTTAACAACAATTACAACCTAACCCGCTGAACTTATATTGTGGCACCGGTGCCTTAAATATAGTCTCTTGTTTTCATTATCAACATTTACCCTTGTGGATTTACTTTGACACTTTGTGGACTTTTAATTTCATTTTTGAACAACAAATGAACTTTGGCTCTGCTCCCTCACTTCCTGCCATCTTGAGTAGCAGCTGGCTGCACGCGCATTTGCCAGACTGCTTTTGCTGAGTGCAGTTAGGCAGTTTGGCTGGGTGGCGGGGAGTCGGAAAGTCAGGGAGTCAAAGCCAAAGTATTTGTGCGTTTGGTTTAATACCATACTTGTTATACGTGTTATTTTTATTCTTTCTTCATTTCTTTTCTCATTAATTTTCCACCGCGAGGGGCATTATGAACTATGCATATACATTCAAATCTGCCATACCGATTATTGACTCTACCTCATCTAATATCAAAACTTCGGTCTGCAATAAGTTGAAGCAAGACCGCTTTAAACTGTCTATGCCTCAATCCACTGCACAGCTTCAGAGACATATTCTGCCACAATCTGCTTTACTATTTGGGGCTCTCGACGCGGCATTGCGGAAAACAACCGCGTTGTAGCTGCCTGAATCTGCTTTCCCATTTGGGGCTCTCGGGCTCCACACGGGGAGCCCGAGAGCCCCAAATGGGAAATCAGCTGCATGTAGAAACACTACGCGGCATGTAAACATAACCGCGTGTGTTTCTGCCTGCTGTGGCTATCACTTTGGGTCTCCGGTGCTCCCAGGGGGGGAAATGCTAAATGCTGCGTTGTCTGCCTAAATCTGCTTTCCCATTTGGGGCTCTCGGGCTCCCTGTGGAGCCCGAGAGCCCCAAATGGGAAAGCAGATTCAGGCAGAAACAACGCGGTTGTTTTCCGCAATGCCGCGTCGAGAGCCCCAAATAGTAAAGCAGATTCAGGCAGAAACAACGCGGTTGTGTTGGAAAACGCTGCGGTTTTTCTTTCCGAGTTTCTCAGGCTCCTCTGAGCCGGAGGAGCCTGAGAAACTTGGAAAGAAAAACCGCAGCGTTTTCCAACACAATAACGTTGTATTTATGTTTGCGGTCGCTTCAAAAGCGACCGCAAACATAAATACAACGTTTTTAAAGCTGCGGTTTTATTTCTAAGTTTTCCGGGCTCCACCAGCCCGGAAAACTTAGAAAAAAAACGCAGCTAGTGCTTATTTTTTAAAAAAAAAAATAAATACGACTTACCGAGATTGAGCTGCAGCTTTCCTGCTCTGGTCTCCGGTCCTTGTCCTCCGCCTACAGCACTAATGAAGGGAAAGCCACCCAGCGGTAGCCTTTGTTTACTACAGCTGGCTGGCTTTTTCTTCATTAGTGCCGCAAAAGCAAAAGCCAGCACAGGAGGGCCTCCATTTCACAAAATAGATGTGCCCATGTGCTTGCTTTTGCGAATTTTGAGCTTGAATAGCTCAAAATTTTACATAGGAAGTTTTAAAACGGAGAATGCTAGTATTTTTTTTATGTTGCCTATCTATTTTTTAAATAAAACTTTTTACTAGACCATCCCTTTAATCTTTCAACTAGCATCAGCGACAAGACTCAGACCCAGGTAGAGGCTGTTGCCAATATTTATGATGCAATTTTAATTGATTTCGCAGACTCGGCTCTACTCCAATCTGGTCTGGCCCCACACTTGTCTGTGGCGACCCGTCCTCGACATTTGGCTCACAGTGAGGGATCGTCGGAGCGCATGCCAGTGAAGTAATTACAGTAAGTGCCATGATCAATTCTGTTAGAGGGGAGCATTTGCCTGTACTTAATTCCCCCACATCTTTAAGTAATCTTGATATCACCACGAAACAACCTTACCCAGCTGCTGCTCCTAACTTAAATATTAGTTGTAGTATATAAAGTATACAGAGTGTATCCTCCAACCCTACTGAACTGAGCTGAGCTTGACTAAATCAGTTGTAGAAAATCCCTCTGAATTAGGTCTGACTCCAAATGACTGTAGTACCAAGCTAATGTCACTCGGCTCGAGTGATATGCCCCGAAGTGATGGACCTGTTAAAAAAAATCATTCTGATGTAGGTGTGACTCTGAATGTCTTTAAAACCAAGCTATCATCATCTGGCTTGAGACATATGCCCCGAATTGATGGGAATGTTGCAACTTAGGTGAAAGCCCAGCAATACCTTGATGGCTCCTTGCAAATGCTCCTGCCGTCACTTGCGCTAGCACAATCACTGATTATGCTCTCAAATTCATCTTCTGCTTCATCCCCTTTGTCTGTCTCCTTTGCCAAGCCAATGCCTCACGGTGTCTTTTCTCAAGCAGATATCACCCCCTCTGCTTTTGGTTACTTTGGGAGCCATGAATACGGCTCTCACATCACTAATGAGACTCTTCGAGATGTTGGACGCTAAGAGGAGGAAAAATACAGAATTGATGTTGGATCTTACTACCCGTGGTGGGTTTATTCTGGACTGCAACTTGAAGAAACAATTGTCGGGATTGATATTGCATGGGAAGCCATTTCCGCCAATCAAATCACATCCGCTCCCTTGCCCAATTCCAAATCGAGGAGAACACTTACAATGTGCTCACCTTTACGAACACACACTTGCTTGAAGCAAACACATATTGCACAAGCTCTTTAACCTCAGATATACCTCATATAGTGGATCCTGGTACCGTCTCTAAAGATTGTCAAAACATAGTGGATGAAGCACGGCAAGAAAAGGAGCCAAGAGAGATGTTCGGCAAAGGGTGCCATGATGCCATTGGTAATAAAGGGGCTTTGCCTGTGTGTGATTCTGGGTCAGCGTCTGGCCCTGAATATATGCATACAAACGAATCCTGTCCCACGTTTACCATATTATCTAAGGCTAAGCCTTTACCATCCATTAATTGTATACCCAAAGAAAATGTAAGAACCAAAAACAGCTGCCAAAATCTTCTCAGGGAAACTGTCAAAATTTCATACAATCTCTAACACTTCCACCAACTCAGAACAAGACATCTAGCTCTCAAAATAGGAAAAAGTATGCCGAAATGGCCAAAGCAAAAACAGCGATTAACAAGACTAAGTCTACGATGCCAGTAGAATTGGCAATAAGCTCTGCAATGTCATAAAAGCCATGAGACAATCTAATACAAGAAGCTGCCAACTTGGAAAGTGTGAATGTTTTTAATAATCCCAAGTGTAACACAAGTTTCTGCAATTTACCAACCCAAAACAGTTACACTTTCAGATCCCAAATCACCAACAGAATCTGTGGCCCAGCATTGCGCATTCCTAACCTTAGAATGACGGTAAACCAAAATCGCACAATCCTCCATCTGCAATAATACACAAAACAATCAGGTTGAAAGTCTCACCCCACCATACTAGAGAGCCTGTGGCTGCATATGACAGCAATACTGAGAGACTCGATGATACACATTTTCAACCACAGTCTACTGTCAAAAGTAATGTAGCTAAACAAGATCCCCACTTGGCCTACCACAAAAACTCCCACTCTATGCTACTTCAGTGCAAAGGTGGACGATTTCAAACATACACCCTAAATAGAAGTAGCATCCTCACTATATTTGGGGATACGCAGCATCTTGAAGATCTTAGTACACTGGCTATATCATTGGCAGAGCTTCTACATCACCACGATTTACACAAGTGAGACTATGGATTAAGTTAGGCATAGTCTTGAACACCTTGTGGAAAGACAAAACAGAGCTCTACTATACTGACTTGCATAGCGAGTCATTGCTAATTTATCAGGCCCCCATGAGGTTATATACACCCTATGATCATTGCTACAAATTTTCTTCTGCAAATTACCTGTACTTGAGGTTCCTTTAACCATGTGTGGGAAGTGTCCTCAGTATTGGAAATGGGAGTGGGGGAATCATGGCACAGGGGTAATCCTCATGGGGACATGGAGAAGAATCATGCATAGCAACCCATTAATTTGAATGTAACTGTGTGCAAGTTAGCCAGCTGGAATACAAGGGGGTTTAAGCACTTATTACAATTAGAACATAATCCCCTGAATGATTTTGACAATATCCTACTTCAAGAAACCTGGTTTACATTGCCGTGACCTGGCATGGCTATACATTATCTCTGTTGCCAGCCAAAATTCCCCATCAAGGTCGCCCTTCAGCTGGACTCTTAGTAGCAGTCCAAATTGGCCTGAATTTTATATTTGAACCATGCGGCACTAAATATTTGTTATTGCTTTAGATCCATCTATTGCATTTACAATCCTAGCAGGGGATTTAAACATCTACTGCACTGTGGGCCACACCTTTGAGTTGGACAGAATTAACCAAAAGTGGTTACTCTTGATGCAAGATCAGTCCATCATTTTGTTAAAAGGAGCACTTAAGGGGGACGTCCCCCTGAAACCCACTTGGATGAGGGCGAATCAGAGTGAGATCTTAGATTATGTCTTTGTTCAGGGCAGCATGTTTGACATTATTGAAGATTTCCAAGTTGTATCTCAGATAAATAGTGATCATGAGCTGTTTTGAAATGAAATGGTCTTGGTAATTCCTACGCCCCTTTTAGAACTATATATGCCTCCACTTGAGCTCTCGAGCGACTGCAATAGGTTCTGCTGGTCAGCTGGGAAATTGTTCGCTTTTGAACAATCCCTGCGAACTGACCCATGAGACCTCAACTCTGCAATCATGCTGTTAGATGGCCACTACGTGGCTGCCATGTCCATATTTAAACTGCACTTATGAACTAACCAAAGACCGATATATAGACTTAAACATGTCTTTGATCAAGAAGTAGTCTCTAAGAAAGCTGAATTACGCACACTCATTAGACAATTAGCGCATTTTCCATATTCGGTGAGATATGAAGTACAAAAATTGTCTGAAAGTGTATTGAGCTATGATGCATCAAAACGAATTTGAGCTGATGTTATCATCCATGGCTTCCAAGAATAGTGCTGATACATGGAAGCTAATAAATGCTGCACAACAAAACACACAATCTGCGTACCAGATTAATTCTGTACCCAAAGAAATTTGGATTCAACACTTTGAAAAATTGTACGCCGCTAACTCAGCCCAAAAATATTAACAACTTAACCCAATGGACATCATGTGATTATATGAGTTTTGATAAATCAGACATACTCTTCCAAATTAGCAAATTAAGCACCTTGCAGGCACCTGCGCCTGATGGCCTCAGTAACTATATGCTAAAAGCTTACTCAGAAGAATGGGCGTCAATTCTCTATGCCATCTTCTCTAGGGTTATTGAAGAAAGAAAACATCCCCCTACATAGAGGAAGTCCATCATAGTTCCAATATTCAAAAAGGGCAATCGCGAAATCACAGAGAACTATCGTCCTCCTGGACATCCCAGGAAAAATATTTGTAAGATTACTATTGAAGGACTTCTCCTTATGGGTAAAAGAAGCAAATGACTTTGACGCAAATCAAGCAGGTTTTCTACCAGGCTTGGAAACAGCAATTCATTTTTCACAATTTGGCTGATTAAGAGCTATTTTCATCAGCCTAAACAACCAATCTACATAGCCTTTATTGACTTTAAGGCGGCGTATGATTCGATTTCAAGAGAATTTCTATTTGAAAAACTAGAGAAAGCAAATTGCCCTCCTTATATTCGAGCACAGCCTGCTCAACTGCACACAAACACCACTATACAGGTCCGCTTGTCCAGAAACGGCAACTTGTCTGAGCCAATTGCAACTCATCGCAGTCCTAAACAGGGCTGTATCCTGGCATCCTCTTTATTTACCTTTTTTATTGCTGATGTTGGGCACTCCGAAGATTGGCTCTTATCTACCACTGTGGCTCTTCCATGCCCCTGACTTAGTTCTAAACCCAAAAACACCCAAAGGCCCACAAAATCTATAATCGGCGCTAGAGGCCTATGTTGATTATAATCAACTGATTATAAATTTGTCAAAGACTAAAATATTAATCTGCGGCACGCAAGAGCAAATCACAAAAACTAAATATAAGTGGCACATCTATGGCTCATGAAGAGAAACAACAAATGAGTACTGTTATTTGGGCTTGGAAACTGATAATCATCCGTCTGATTTACCTTATAAAATTGAAAGAGAGATGAAAGTTCTAGCTGCAGTTGCGCAAGCATGTTTAATTCTTAAAAAGTATGGAAAGTTCTCTCTATATCCGATTATAAGATTTTATAAGTAAAAAGTAGTCCCATCCATAATATATGGTGCTGAGACCAGAGCGTATCAAGACTCGAAATTCCGGACCAAAATAGAAAGGCAATACTGGAAGAAACTACTGCCTCTTCCTGCAAGTCAACCAATGTGCATAGTACGGCATGAGTTTGGCTTGTTATCTCGGAGTGTGATATGCTCATGGAAAATGTTGAATTTATATGTGCAATGAATAAGAGTGAAAGATCCCTGCTGTCAATATTGGCTTCCTATTTTAAATCAGTTATAGTGAAAAACGTAGACCCATGGAAAAATCACATCGCAGTTACTATGTTGGCAGCCGGCATTTAGTTGAATTTACTAGTAACTGATCCTGAGCGAGCAAAAAGAAAATGATGGTACCATGACTGGATTGTAACACGTCAAGAATGTCTACATTACTCAAATTTTAAAAATGAGAATTTTCCTTGCAAGACACTAGACAGCCCAGACTGATATCTAATAACATTTCCAGGCTCTAATTTTAGAACAATGTTCTTGCGTTTCAGGTTTAATCTTTGGCCTACACGTGAGGTTACTGGTCGAAGAACAGGAGTGACTTCTGTATGCCGAATCTGTAAATTTTGTATTAATCCTAAGGTACACAAAACGCTTAAACATCTTCTCAATTTCTGTCCGGCACTACTCCGAAAACGGAAACACTATCTGGAGCGCTTATATCCCAACTTATCTTACATTACCCATGATATGCTATGGACTAGAATTTTTAGTGGCAATAGAAATGCAGTTATCTTTGCTGCTATGAATTTTCTGTGCTCACTTAAACTTGAAGTTGACAATTTGATATTATAGCCTGTGATGCTATTTTGTTAATGGTGTATTGATCATTTGTTCTTACACTTGTTCGTGTCTATTTTATGCTGCATTGTAATATGGTTTGGAAACCTATAGGATAATTATCTTGAAATTATCTCTGGAAAATGACCACATTTTATGTGATTGAACTGCTGGTATGTAAGCCACGCATCTAGCCTTTAGAGGCAATATGATGTAGTAGCACTAGACATGAAGCACACGTGCCATTCACACATCGAGACACAATCCTAAACAGACGAAGAACCCAGGCGTACAGATCTATTAGTTAGAGGACAGTAACATATACATACTCCCTGCACGTTTATTATTTTGTCATTAGGCTGCCGCAGCAACATAAAAGCTGCAAGAAGCAAGGAAGAGATTGTGTAAATGCTTGCAGTTGCTTACATGCAAATAACCTTATAGAGAACAGGAACACTCGAGGGACCCAGCAGCACTCGGGTCCACTAACCTATGGATACTATGAAGATGCACATACAGTAGAAACCAGACTATGGCTCGGGAAGGCACAGTATACCACAACAAGCTCACAAGCTGAATCTAAGTTGTATACAGAGCGACCCAACAAGCTGCCATGTGTTGAATAGGACCCTCGCCAAGGTCAAACTGTTGCAGATGACATTCCTTCTCCTGACTTGAAGTAACACCGGCAAGACAGACCCGAATAATCCACCTAAATTCAAAATAATTCAGAGCACAGAAGCCCAAAAGCACGGTCTCTGAACACGTGGTCCGGGCGAGCTGACGTCAAGCCAAGAATTGATGGCTGAGAAAAGCAGAGATCTCACGAGCTGGACAGTGGCTGGCAACAAAGTGTTACAACCAAAGCCAAAGTTACATGATGGAAAAGGAGCACTCTCCTAGGAAAGGGTGGTTCACACATGAGTATAATGCAGACACATAGTTGCACATGATTACCTTGAACAGGTACACTCCGAGCTGAGAAACAACTTGGATCCCAAACCTGGGAGCGGGCAGTTCAACAATTCACAATTCGTGACCCTAGGGGTGGGTAACAGGGGGCCACCAACCAACCAATCAGTGAGTCCACATATTTAGAAATAACACTTTTTGGGGCTGATCCAGACATGACACCTGGCATGGGAGAGCCCGTTAGGTAACCACTATAGGGACTGCTATAAGGGAACTACCACTCAACACAGCGATAGGTTTGCTGGTGATGGGCCCAGGTTGTGATGTCAGTATGACGCAGATTCGCCTAAAAACTGGCCGGCCGGCCATTGTTCACGGAGAGTGCGCCTGAACTTCTATCCCTGTGCTTATCCCTGATGGTTTGTTGGCTGAAATTGCTACCTGCTGGACTTGCGTTCCTTTTGGGAAAGGGGAAGGAGTTAGACCTTCAATGAGTTCGGTGCCCCCTAACTCCTAGCAGCCCACCCTGCTTGCCTGGGAGTTCTCCCTAATAGGAAAGTAACGGTTTTCCTCCAGAAAGCTCAAGGGTGTCTCCCTCCTGGTGCACCCTTCTTTGTTTACCATATTTCTCCTTTCGTTCAGCTGCTGTCTCGAAAACACTGTTCCTTCATGTTCTTTGCCTCACTGAGAGTGTGCTCTCATGCTCTGCCTTTTATCCGTGTGGGGAAGCTTAATGGAAGTCAGGTCAGTGGTTACCATTAATTGGCCTGACCATAGTAGTGGGACATGTCAGGTACAATGCTCGAGTGTTAGTCTGTTTTCTCCCAGTGTGGGCTGGCCGTGTGAAAGTGTTTGAGTAAGGAAATGGAGAGGCGGGAGTAGAGTTCCTAAATATCCTATCACGTAGGATTGGGTAAAGGTTTTACAGTGAAGGGGATAATGCATCGCGCCATCAGGTCCCACTCCCTGAAAACCCCTAACCCAGGTGATCCTGCCGCACTGGTCCACCCTGAGGGTCTGGACCCAAAGGCGATGGCAGTGCCCTAGCCACCTGAAAGAGAGACCCCCGGTGTCTAGCGGGTGAGACACCTTCTGATTTCTCACATCTCCCTCCACATGCCTGCTTGGCAATTATTAAAAGATGCCCCGTCATGTCTGGTGTTTTGTGATGTCACCCTAGGGTACCCTGCCCTTTTCCAAATGTCCTCTGATTGTTTGCCCCAATATAGCACCAAACAAGCTTTTCATGTCTCCTATCGCCAAAGGCATGCCCGTCATTTTCCTTTCTAACTCATGAATCCACTTTCCTGTGCCCGCTCTAAGTGATGGCAATTTTTATATCAAGTTATTTGTGCCCGTCTGTGGCTAGGGTATGTATTGTGTCAGTCCTCTGCCTTTCTGTAATAACAGGAATTGTGTCTGTCAACTCCTGCACGCTGGTGTTCCTGCACCCTTTATCTTCATTGGGGTTGCTGCCATTTGAGCCTTTTTATGGCCAGGCAGATCCCTTAATCTACTGACATACAGTATCCTCTTTTCTGGGCACATTGGACCTCTCCCTGGGAATAATGGATACCTAATGGTCTCTATCGCTCTGCCTTGCAAATCTATCTCTCTTCCCAGCAGGGGCACTTATAGAAGGCACACGCGTAGCTTCCTCATCTCCGCTCTCCTCGTCGTCTTCCCATTCCAACTGTCTCTCCTTCGTCATCTTCCTCTAAATCTAACCTCCTCAGGAGCTCTCTCACATATGGCCCGCTCACTATCGCGACTCACCACAGAGTACAAGTAGTAGTAGTACGAGTTTTATCCTGGCAGGCAAGTATACCAGGAAAGAGACAATTAGTGGTTAGTACTGGCATGCGAGTAGACCAGGAAGAAGTCAATTTGAAGCACTGCAATGTGGTAGATGGTTGTGGTGGAAAAGAAGTTGCAATTCCTCTAATGTGTTATGACGAACTGTTAAAAAACCATCCTGACAAAACTGTTGTTTATGATGAAGATATTTCATGGTATAAAAAGTGATTGGTCTTCAGAGAAAATAATAATTATATTGACTACAGATTCGGTGTGTGAAGACATGGGGCCTCATTATAAATTTGCCAGTCCGATAACTATGGCACCGGTAAGGTTGCTGATACCGTAGTTACCGGACCGGCAAACAATGAGTTCTGCTCACGTGTGCCTTTTCTCCCGCCAGGTCTGACCTGGCGGGAGGAACACACCTGCAAGAAAAGAATGTTGGATGCCCCGGCAACATTGTGAATGGTGCCGGTGCATCCAACCTCCCCATTCCCATTGAGCCCTTTGAGGCTCAAGTGGGAATGGGGAGCATTTCATTTTGGTGCCTGTGAATGGGCAATTACCGGGTCCGGCAGGGACGTAATGACCCGGTAATTGCCCATTCGCGGTCACCGGAAATTTTTGGAGGTTTGGCGGCAGACTGCTGCTTTTACTGGCAAGGCTACCGCCAAACTTATAATGAGGCCCACAGTCTTTTGGATTTGTCAAAAAGAAGTTTGTGGAAACTTTAACAATTATCTTGAAGAGTGATAAATCCTGTTTATAAATAAGACAACCTTTAACAATTGTCTTGAAGAGTGAGAAATCCTGTTTAGAAATAAGACACTCAAATTGCCAAGGAAAGACACATGGACTACCTAATAAACCGACACTTGCCCTAAGTCTTATTCAATAACTAGGGGAAGGGGTATGTAATGTAATGAAAAGGTGAATCAAAATAAAGTCAGGATAGCAATGGAGCTTGCTCCGGAACTCCTCTCATCAGGATTATCAGCAAAGCGTCCACAAACCACTGGAGCCGTCCCACTGCTCCTCTCTCCCGGTTCAAGCCACCTCGATTTATCAAACTCTCTTGCATTGGGACAGTTCATATACATGTTTCTTAAAAGCTTGTCATTCACCAAAATCTTTTAGATCACCACTTGTTTCTAAATGGTTCTCTTTGCCATAACACGTTAGATCACAGTTTACATCCATTGGCTTCTCTGGGGTATTCTTCCCTTATGCTTTAGCAACACTTTAACTCTCAGCGGTTGCTTCCCCAACACTTCCTTTCACACGACTTAATTTCAAACAAGTTCAAACCAGACAGCTCAGGTTTCCCTCGCCTGAGTCCAAGTCTCCTTCGATGTTTCACTTGTGGGTTCACAGCAATTTCATACCAGGCCCACCAGGCTTCCTTCACCTGGTTCTGAGCCCTACTCGTGATGTATTTCACTTTGAAGAGGATTTCACACAACTTTAATCGCAACTCCCCTTTCTTTGGGAGATACAGTTCACAGATGTTTTCGACAAGTTGCTTTGTTTCCGCTGGACCATTTGTTACTTTGTATCAAATGTTCAACACTTGACTCTTTCTCCTCTCACTTTCAGCCTACAAGTCCCATAAGGCTTTGCTTTTGTCTTGTCATCACTCTACAATTCTCTTTCTCACGAGTGTTACTTTGCAACCTCTTTCTGTGCCCTTTTCCTCTCTAGAACACTTGTTTTCTTCATTAAATTCATCATTTTCGTTTGAAACTACATTTCCCATAATGCCTCCTTCTCTTAGGCTCTGGGACTATATATTCAGGACTTTCAAATAGCTTTTTCCTTGCTTTTTGGACTTCAATGGTGGCACTCACATTCCAATCTTCATGTATAACAAAAAGGTTTTCTCTAAAGCTTCCTTTCATGCGCGCACAGATTTCACAAAAGCTCACCGGTCGCCGCCTTATGGATTGTTTGTTTCCACCGCTCTCAGTGTTGGGCCAGTGTCATCCTCACTGTCCTTCTGAAACCTGGGCTTCCCTTCACATGCCCCGGGGAAACAAGCAATTCAGAGGACACAGCTAACAGGCTGCAGTTTGCCTTCTCTGGCCCTTAGGTGACACGGTTTTCAGCTGTGTTGCAGCCCCTCGTAGGTACCGGGCCAGCGCC
Organism: Ambystoma mexicanum; assembly: GCF_040938575.1. NCBI lineage: Eukaryota > Metazoa > Chordata > Amphibia > Caudata > Ambystomatidae > Ambystoma > Ambystoma mexicanum. The sequence goes on along the minus strand of NC_090937.1, from coordinate 759,641,882 downwards.
TCGCCTCTCCGTTCTCCCCGGGAACTCTTAACATCAGCTTCTTCTGCTCCTTCCAGGTCCTCTCTGCCATTCCAGCTCGCTCTCTACCTTGTTTCAAACCACACCTTTTATACCTGCCTGTATAGTGAATGGGCTTCATGTGTGGATGGTCAACCTGAATATCCTGATGCTGACTGTCCTCACTAAGGGGACAAAATGGAGAAATCCCATAGGAATCAATGGCCCATTCACTCCCCTGGGTAATCCTCATATTTCTTTGTATGTACTTCTTCATTCGAGTGTTTGTGGGGGGAGAATGGGTGTCAAGTATATAACGTCTGAAGTTGGTATTAGTGACGGTTTTGATCTTGTAGAGTTTTCTATACGTCGTGGGGATGAGATGTTCTTGTCAAAATAGGGATAAGAATATGGATGATGATACTGGGATATATAATCTTTCCTTTCCTTTTCTTCCTCAGAGTTTTACTTTGTCTTGTTAACAGCTCAAATAGTTGCGTGTTGGGTTTGCGGATTGGTCGGGATCTGCAGCGAGAGGGGGATGATTTTTTCTGTCTATTCCTTAAGGGAAAGTGCTGTGGTAAGATGGGACGTAGGTGGTAATAACCCATGAATCCTGAGGAAATGTCATGTAGGGAGTTATAAGAAGGGAGGGAATACCATGTCTCGCCCTCAGGCGTTCTTCCCTTACTCCCCAGAGATGCCATGCTGGGATGATCCTCCCTCGCTTGTCCACCCCCAGGGTTGGGATCCAAGAGAAATGGCCCTTCCCTGGCCACCCAAACAAAGGATCCCAGGGGATTACCTGTGAGAACGCCGTCAGGTTTCTCACAGTCTCCTGACCTCTGCAGGCAGCCTCAGGCAGATGGAAGTTCAATAATGCGACTTCAATAATGTTACTTTAGCACGCATGTTCAGAATGGACATTACATCATTCCTAAACTGTTTATTTGTTGATCCAGTGTGATATACCTGCACATCAAACAAAGTGAATGCACATGCATCAGTGTTTAGTGTTGGGAAGTACCCTGGCATTACTCTTACCCTGCACTGTCTCACACAGTAGGGACCTACATTTCTCTCTAGGGTCCATCACTCCTTATTTAATATGAAGGTGCTGGCTAGCTTCTCCTGTGCCTCTCCATGGTAAGTACGCCCAAGATCACTTAGGTGCAGCGTTATGGGAGTCACGTGACCAACTTAGCACTGCTTGGGTCCCAGCAATCATCCCTATTACTCTTGTTTCTCCCACCTTTGCTGTTTGTGCCCATAAGTGAACTGTGATTTTGAATAAGAGTGCAAAAACGTTTTTTACATTTTTTTTTTTTAAAGATGGGGCATTCTCCATGACGCAGGATGTAAGAAGGAAACCTTTATAAAACAAAGTGAAAACTTCAGAATATCATTGGATGACTGCTCAGATCTTTGGACAGCTCCAGATAACATGAGAAATGGCACAGTTCATTTGCTGAGATGCAGAACCCTGAAGAATCTTAGTGGGCTAGACCACACGATAAAGGGAAGCCCAGAGAGGGAATTTAATTCAAAGTTTGAGGTCTACAATCCTCCCAATTTTTAAATTTAGAATTCAAATAAATAAAAGTTGAATCCAAAAATAGGATATCACAACATGTGAGGTATCATTTAAAATAAGGGTAAAATATGATATGATATGGCATGTATAGTGGTTCCTGATTAAATGGAAAAAGGTAAGGCGAAGTCCACTCTTGGGACTTATGCAGAAGAGTTTGCGATTAGCATTTATGCTTGAGACAAAGACAAAGTACGGAATATTAACTATCAAGGCTGTAATCCCACAGGGGACACGCACATTATTTTATGCAATATGAAAAGTGTGCGATCATAACAAAGGCCGCTATCTTCGTAAAAAGGCATGGAAATATCCAGGTTTTAAAGAATGGAAAATTACAGAAATATTTTCATCAAGCGCATAATCTCTTTAGAGGGTTTGTGGAAAAGAATGGGAAAACACAAGAAAAAAAGTCTTTCCCCCCCAAAATAAAATCTTTTAAAAACAAAAGACACGCTAGCTGAAGAACAATACTGTAGAAGGGGCTTATTGTAGAATCCTAGAAGAAAATAATGGTCATGTTAAGAAGTCACTAACAAATTAAAAAGTACAATTCGATTAACAGAAAATGATATGTGAAACATACTGGTTGCGATTTAAGATGAGACCTATTTAAAAGTTTCAAAGAAGCAATACATGCGAAGATGTCAGCAGAACCTGGGAGGCATGGGGATAAACAACAGTACGGAATGGGATTGGAAAGTGGAAGATTGGGATAAATGCCCCAGAGACAGGGCAGTCGGGAGTTGCTTGTGCATGGTGGGAGCAATTACACTTTTATTAGGTTGTGTAAGGCATCTTCAGTGCCTCCCCATCACTCTCCTAATATATTGCCTCTTCGGGGATGGCAAAAGTCCCAGACTATTATGGCAATCAACCCTGCGTCGGCGGCCGTCCATGGCTGGTAATGGCTCACCATCCTGAGCCTATGCAGGCCAGAGCGAATCGAGGGACTCAGAGACGGATATGGGCCGTTACAATACATGTATGCCCCCCGACCAGTGTATGATATCTATTGGCATGTAGAGGTTTAAAAGGGGGCAAATAGGTTAATTATTTAGTTATTTACAGGAGATGGGCTCCATGCGTATTGGGCAAGGTCAATCTCTGCTAAAAAAAAAGCCAATAAAATGGCTGGGACAATAGGAAAAGGCAGCAACCTTGGTGGGCCACCCATGGCCATGCGGGCGGGAGGAGCGCCAGCACCGAAACACAAAGTTCCGGTCTAGCAAGTAAGTGGAGAGGGTGGGAAAGGGATCCGGATATGTGTGTTGGAATGCCTCTTTTCTCGAAGAGAGAATGCTACAGTACTTGCCGTCAATATAATATCGGCTGAACCATGATGCACCGTTTGCCTCGATACAAGACTTGGTTTGCTCAGATAACTCTATGGCTGTTTTGTTAATGAGCAGGTGCTATTTGGCATGGTGAACTGGGATGGATTTTAAGAATATTGAGATCTTGCAAAATCAAATTCAAAATTTTATCAGTGCCTCTTGGGGATTAATTAGTAATAATAAGTCTATCTTTCCGCCTTTTGTGAGGAACGCGGCAACAGTTAAGTTTCAAATAATTTCTGTTTTCCAGGTGGGATTCAACCCAATAATCTAGATGTGATTAGCATCACCAAAGCCACTTAAACTTAAAATGAGGACTGGGTAAATCCGTTTGGAGGCCTGTCAGTGCTGTACTCCGTTGTGCATTATTACCTCATTAGAACAAGCAGAGACTATACTTATAACTAACCTGATTGTATTTTCTATTTTATTTTCTCTCTTTTATCTCTCCCTTAATTTCCACCCCAATTTTCTCCCCCCCCCGTTTCTCTGTGACATTGTACCACTAATGTCTGTTAATTATTTCGACATTTATACAAAATTGTTTTTGTCATTTTGCAAACTCCATATGAACTATGTGTGTTTTTTGTTAACTCTATTCGGTTTTGGACCCTGACACGATGTGTAACTTTTTGTTTTCTTTCACTGTAATTGTATTTCACCCATTATATCATTTTTAGCCCTGATTGAAAAAGGCATTGATTTTGCCGAAACACGTGTTTCACCAAGGGCAAGCTTTTGCATAAAAGTGAAGAATGCAATTTTTCACCCAATAAAGATTAGGAAGTACTAAGGACAACCATAATCAGTGTTTGATTGAACTCTTTGTGGCGCTGCGAATTAAGTGAAGTAGGAAGGTCTCCCTCCATTTTTTGTGTAATGTGGGATGGATTTTACTCTTGCTTCCTATGGAGTTACATTTGATGAAGTAACTGCAAGGCAGACTGACAGCAGGGACCCAATGCACACTATTGTACTTATGATTGACATTTAAAATATCAGCAGATTCACAATGGGCCTCATTACGAGCATGGCGGTCCGGAATTAAGGGTGCCGGTAGCAACCTACTAGCACCCATTCCGGACCACCACACTAAAAGTCTGTGAACGGGGGCCGTTGTTCCCGGCGGGTCTTACCTGCCAGGCGCAACGGCACCCGCCTGCAGAGTTTTCAAGGAAGCACTGGCACCGTGCTTCCATCTCCCCACTCCCATGGAGTCCTACAGGGCTGCTTGGGAATAAGGATTAACGTTTACTGGCGCCTGACCTCCCGATCTGCCGGGACTTGTAATGTCCCGGTGACACCAGGAAGTCAGGCGCCGAAAGCACCGGCAGGGTTACTGCCGGACTCGTAATGAGGCCCAATGCCTCCATGAGAAAATTATCTCCATGGTGTGTCGCTAGAACTGCACTCTCATGCGCAAGGCTTTGGTCAGGTGCTGTAGAGCTCTGTGCTCAAGCTTATGGCAGCTTCTGTGGAAGTCAGAAGCACAGTGATGGTAGTGAAGTGATTTGGCCTCTTGGCAGTCGTTAGAGCTGAGTTTGACTTCCACTTTTTCTAATTGGCCTTTTTAAAAAAATTGTATTGTGTTGCCTTTATTTACCCCTTGACAGCCAACGATGCTTTTTAGATCCCTCTCCACAAACAGTAGAACTTTTTAATTACAGAACTACAGATTTACAAAAAGGAGTTCTTTATTGAAACGCCAATTATAGTTTTAGCTGCCTTTATGAATTTAGAGTTACCACTTGCTTAGCACATTTCATGCTCGAGCAATCTAATGGCGACATATATTATATCGGCTCAAAGCGTATGTCTGCTTGCAGCATCAACTATCTTCGTAACTTTGCAGCCAAGGGGTTATATGCACTCATTTATTAGCTGGAGATGGTCCCTCCATATATTGGAGAGCCCATGTCCTTAGAATCTTGACTACCGGTACTGTTTCTGTGAACTATTAGCTGGATTGATACTGGGATGGGCCAATCCCAGGGCCACCAACATTACTGAAGTATATAATCACTCCGCTTGTCTGCCCTGTTTACAACCCTCTCCACTCACCCCCTGCCTGGCACCGTGCCATGCATGATAGATCAGTATCTGTGCTGTTTAGTAATGTAGACTTGAGCACCTGGCAGATGCTGTATGTAGTCTGTTATGCGCCAGCCTTCTGAAAGTGCCTAGCAACTGTGGTTTGGTCACCTCTGGCCTTTTGCCTCTTTTTCATGTATAGATGTGGAGTCACAGCTTTTCAGTGTTTGATTTCTGTCTCCCTGTTATGCGAGATATTTTAGAGCTGATTTTGACATTGCGTTGCCAAGCAAATGGCTATTATGCATAGTGGCTTGCTAGGGCACCCATTCACCTACATCCCGCTTGATAACTGTCTATGATTTGGGCCCCCAAAGGCCAGCCAATGGCTGATTTGTAGGTGTTGAATGATTCAACCTGGTGCAAACCCACATAGATTGAATGTTTTCTATTCATTGAAAACTGGAAAAATTGCATTTTAATGTCTACTGACCGTCTTTTGGGGCATTTATATTCGCTGCAATTGCAATGGGAGAGGTCTGGAACACGAGCAGGGACTTAAGGAACCTGCAGCTGGCATGCACTATTTGATGTTGGTGCCAAGCACAGATATTTGGAAGCTTGGCAGAGTCACAGGCGACGTTGTATGTAGCAAGAGGAGCCTCTTCTATTTCCCTTGTGTCTATCATTGCTTCAGTGAAAGGTTCAAGTGCAGCATTTCCAGACAACACCCCAAGTGTTGCCCACCCTCCATCGCCCCTCCTTCCTCCACTGAACACCTGGGGCTTTGCACAGATTTCTGTAAGCTTCCCATGGATGGCTTCACGATATGTTTAAGCACAGGCTTGCCTCCAATGGTTTTTTTTCTAGCATGTTCAGTAAAACTGAACAAAAAATAAGCGGAGACCAGCCTTTGCTTATTTGTGAAACCAATTTTCAAGCTTTCTGAAGTTAATGAGGAGAATGCAAGTCAACTGCGAGCAAATTAGCATTGTGAAGCTAATGCCAAAAGAGACGTTATTATAAAAGCTATATTTTTCTTGTTTGGAAACTAACTTTTAAAGCCCTCTGACTTTGCTGCTTCAATATGCCATACATGCAGCATTACAAGGAAGATTTTGTAAACCCTGGACAAACACAGATGCCTGCAGTTCATTTGAGGGGAAAAAATGGGAAAACACTTCTTTCAACAAGCACTGCAAAACACCACCAGAAAAAAAGCTCAAAACAGGAAACTCTAGTTATGTGTATGCCAGTATATGGTAGTAATACAGTGTGTTCAGATAAGCAACGTCCTTATTCCCTGCAACTCCTCACCACCTGTTTGAACTACCACTCATATCAGCCCTACCCAGGAAATGCAAATGCCAATATTTTATGACAGGCACATAGTGCATAGCATGCCAGCATACATAGGTAATATAGTGTTTAGTAATGTTTGATAATGTCAACTGACATGACCTTTCTTGATTTGTTATGTTAAGTTGATTTACACAGCGCACCGTTACCATTTGCATGGTCTCCTGGTGCTCACATGGCTCTGTAAGATAGTAGGTTTGGTAGGTTAGTCAGGGAAGAAGGGTCAGAATAGAGGGTTGTGCTTTTCTGTTGGCGCTTGAAGAACCAGGTGAAACTGGCATCTGTGCGTGTCTGCTTTCTAAATATGTTTGGGTTGTGCACCCTGGGGCTATTGTATCCGGAAGGGCAACATCCAGTGACTGGTTTGTTTGTTTGCTGTAGTTGGTCTTATGGTGGATGTGTAGGTTGTGAGTGTTTGTGAGGTAGGACTGGCCCATCGGTTTGTGTGAGATATGTGTGGGGTATGCTGGAGAGGAGCAGGGATGGTCAGTAGTTGGTACGGCATGTTTGTTTTATTGTTGGTTCCAGAATCTGTGCTGTCATTTGATTATCTCAGATCCCCAGTGCTTAATTTGTGCCGGTGTTTGCGGGTGGGCAACACCGGCACTCTTTTTTGGGCACCGGAACTCATTGCTGCGCCGTCCCCCCATCGAGTATTTTATAGGCGATGGATGTGTATAATAATAAGAAACATAAATTCTTTTCCTGACCCCGGGACTCGAACCTCAATCCAGAGGTCAACAGGCCAGCGTCTTAATAACTGTACCCTCCCTGCACCCGAAGCAAGAGGCGCAACAAACACAGTCTTAAAGCAGACAGGCCAGGCCTGGATCTGCATGGTAACAAAAGTTTACTTTAATTTCATTGGCTGTCTATCAGCCAATGAAATTTGTTAACACTACTGAGGTGGGTGCAGTGGCATGAGCGTGTGGAGAAACTTTCATTTGGCGCGCAGATGATTCAATTTCCGACCACTGTCTCTGTCTGGAAGTTTTATTTCCCTGTCTTTAGGTTGTCATAAACTCACTTAAACTCGCGCACATACACCTGTGCCAAAACTATGCAATAGTTAAATACCAAACACTCGCTAACAATGCAAGAGGACCACGCAGTAATGGTGGCACCCTGGTAATAGATTTCTGCTGCACATGTAACTTGAAGAACAATGTGGGTGACCTTGATTGCCCCCAGCACTCCAGTTGCACTGAAGCATGAAATGTCACGGTGGGGCATGGGGAGGGATCAAACGATAATCACAGGGTGCATGGGGAGGCAGAGGAGAACAAATGAAAATCACAGGGACATGGGGAGGGAGGGGTGAACAAACAAAAGTCACGGGATTGTGGGGATAGAGGGGAACAAACGAAAATCAAAGGTGGCAAGAGGAGGGAGGAGAGAACAAACAAAAGTCTTGGGGGCAAGGGGAGGGAGGAGGGAACAAACGAAAGTCATGGGGGGCAAGGGGAGGGAGAGGTCTAACAAACGAAAATCGGGTGGGGCATAGGGAGGGAGGGGGAACAAACACAAGTCACTGGCGGCATGGGGAGGGAGGAGGGAACACACACAAATCACGGGGCATGGGGAGGGAGGGGGAACGAACAAAATCACAAGGGACATGGGGAGTGAAGGGGGAACAAACAAAAGTCACTGGGGGCATGGGGAGTGAGGGGGGAACACTCATGAGCAATGGAAACAGGAACGTATTCCAAAAGGTGACGGGCAGTGCTTAATTTGTGCCAGTGTTTGCGGGTGGGCAACACCGGCACAATTAGACGTGAGAATGTGGTTCCTCCGAATTTCCTTTTTTCGTAATGTTTCATTTCGATTTCATGGTTGTCGCTTGATCTTACGTTTCTTTCTGGTTTCTAGCAGCTGATCTTGACTTGAAGGAATTTGGCTCCTTGTCCATGTAGTGATGTGTGGCTGATGCAGAGGGCTTTGAAGTTAATGTGTTTTTTTTACTGGGAGCCAGTTTAGGCTTCTCAGGGCTGGTGTGATGTGGCCTCTTCTGTATCGTCTCCGGAGTATCCTTGCTGCAGTATTTTGGACGTGTTGGAGTTTTTTAGTGAGCCGTTCTGGCATTCCATGATAGAGGCTGTTTGCGTAGTCGATTCTTGATAATAACGAGGAGATGATTGCGAGGGTTCTGTGTGGGAAGGAGAGGAAGGGGAGTATTCCTCTAATAGGTTGCAGGCGGTACAAGCATTTCTTTGTTATAGCGTTGGCTTGTGGTTCTAGTGAGAGTCTGTTGTCCATGAGTATTCCTATTTTATTTTATCATGGCAGATGCTTTCGGTTGGCTTCCCATGCTAGGCTGCCAGTTAATTTGTGTGTTTGTTGCGTGAGATCATTATTTCTGTTTTGGTCGGGTTTAGCTTGAGGTTGTTTTTTTGTCATCCAGCTCTATGTGTCAGTGAGGCATTTGTTGAGGGTGTTGTTTGGGTCCTGCGTTGAGGCTATCTTGACGATGAGCTGGGTGTCATCTGCGTAGTTTCAGGCAGTCAGTCTGTGGTTACAAATGATTTGCATTAATGTGGATATGTAAATGTTGAAGAGGGGTGGGAAGAGGCTGGAGCCTTGTTGTACACCACCGGAGATGTGTTTGGTGTTAGAAGTAAATGGCGGTAGGTAGGTTCTTTCAGTAGGTAAGTGAGGAAAGATTTTAGCCATTGTAAAGCTGAGTTTTTTACACTGCATTCCTACAGTCTCTCAATGATTGGTGGGCCTGGGCTGCTGGAATGCAAGTCAATGAATTCCGTGGGCATAGTTGTGGGGCAACGCAGATGGGAATGTTACTAGATGATATATTGCACGTCTATTGTACCCACTTTGTCATGCTCCACTTGCACAATGCTACTTACCAGGCACACATTGATCATTAAGATCATTAAGAGGCACAAATGCAACTTCTGGGTGTAAATTGTCTGTATTATGAGCATAGAGTGAACAGACAGCCCGGCAAGTGCAGGACTTTTTCCCATTCCCTTTAAATCTGTCTTGATATAACTGCCAATCAATTGCTGAATATCATCCTTATCATCACATTTCCTTCCTTATACTTCCACATTTTACGCCTTACCCCAAAATATGTGATCCACTGGCTGGTTGTGAACTCCTTGCACCTCCACCCCATCCCCATGTTCGGACCCTTTGTCTTTTTCCCACTCTGGGGTGTTGTCCACTAGATTATGGTGTGTTTCTCGCACCTTCACTCCTTCACGAATATAGTAGAAAGTATAGTCTGGCCTTTGACTTTCAGGTCCCATTCAGTGGATATTGCTTATCCAAAACATCGATCGCCATTGGCAAAGGTGTCTCCATTAGCCCTCACAAATGAGTTAAACACAACAGACAGTACCATGACCCCATTGGAGGCAAACTCTTCTCATGGCAATTGGAAAATAATGAGATACACATGCTGGAAAGGGCAATAATAGGAAGGCCAGAATAGACAGTACTGCATCTGCAAACAGTAACAAACTCCTTCCAATACCAATAGCGAATGAATGCAACAATTCCAATAATCAAAGGATGAAAATAGGCTCTTATGGGAAGCACATAAGGGACAGTAATATGCCCCATATAGTGTCAACCCGTTCCAATAGGTGGCAACAACTATTGTAAGGAACTCATGGTGGCAACAGTAAAGACAGACACAAGTGATCACAGTTCAAGGGTGTTCATTAAACTGTATAGGTAGGTTGGAAAAACACCTAATCTAAACCTAAATCTAAGATGGGAGCACACTACGACCATCAACTTATAAGAAGACAGTCCTAGCGGCGTCTTGCCAAATAAAAAACTGCCTATACTAAGAAAAACCTTTTGCCAATCCTTACAACTAAATACAAAAAAAAGAGTGTGGGATAAGGTTCACAAGAAAGAAAGAAGTGTTCACAAATGATAAGCTAGGATGTGGTAGCCGGGGTTCTCTTTTCCCCGCGATTTGAGCATGGGACAAGGCGGGACTCCTGAGCACAGCACATGCTCGAGCTTCCCCAATATGAGACGACAGTTCCGCTCTCAGCTATCAGGACTTTCGGTGGTCAAGTCTCTTTTCTACAAAAAGTCTCTTGCCTCTGAGGATTTGATGTGTTCCAAAACAATAAACAAAAAGTTCCTTTGTGCTTGTACGTTGGGCGATGCCTCTTCACCCCTTGCTCCCCCTCTTACAGGCTCAGATCCACAAACAGTTCCTTTTCTACAAAATCATGAACAAATGTTCTTTTCTGATTACACTTGGATGATGATTCTTCACCCCTGGGTCCCCCTCTTGCAGGCTCAGACACCTCTCGAATATCAGCCTCCCTCTGTCGGGTCACTCTGGCTTGTATTCAAAAAGATTTCTTTGACGTATTCACATGTCGGTGGGGTGATGGTTTTTCACCCTTTGGTCCCCCTCTTCTGGGCTCAGACCCTTCTTAAACATTTGCCTCCGTCCGTCAGGTTCACTACGGCTTTCCTCAAATCAACTTCCCTTATGGCAGTCACAACAAATCTTAAACAGTTCACTGTCGGGTTCACCTTTGTCAACACACTGTTCATTAGGACTTTAGGCTTTACCCCTTTCCATCAGCATCCCTCTGTCGGGTTCACTCTTGCCAACCTTTACCAATCACACAGTGCGGGATTCACTTCCCTTTGCTTTATATTCATCTGCCGGTCAAAGACTTTCGACTGTACAGAGGATTTTACTACACCCCTGTACGACCACTTTGACCCCTTCCTCGTGTTTCCCAAGGCCTTCTGGTAACGGTAGTTTTAACAATAGGGTATTGACCCAGAGCTTCTCGAGTGAGCACCCACGTGGTGCTGGACCCCTCTGTCGCTGGTTTTCCCCTCTCGTATCAACAATTCTTTGTATTTTCCTCAATTAGCCGTTTGCTACTTTTGTTCAACACAGTTCGGTTTCTTATCGGTTCTCCCCTTGACTCACTGGCTGTGATGAACTGATTGGCTTTTCTCATCTCTGGAGTCATGGCCGGTACCACGGTAGCAGGCACCTCTCCCTAGCTTGGTTATCAGGGGAGGAAGGCCCTGTGTAATGTTGACATCTACTGCAAAACACGGTAGCCATTGTTTGCGGTCTTACGTTTCCTTCCATGGATGTTTCACATGCCTTGGTTGGAAAGGACAAGGTCGCTTTTCTCCTTGCCAGCCATTCAGTTCCAGTCACCTTTCTCCTGCTCTTGAACTGCCGTACTTGGATAGCTCTGTCATCGTGTGGTCTGCTTTGCTCGTATTGTCCTCTCGTGCTCCACCTTTTATCCCTGTGGGGAAAGGAAAGGGCCGTCAGGTGTGTGTGAATCTGGTCAATTGCCTGACTTTGCCTGACCCATGGGATGGGACATGTCAAGTAAACAGTTTTTGCTTTAGTCCATTTTCTTTCATGGTGTAAAAGTGTTTGTGTCAGAAAGGGGGGGGGGGTTAGCGTTTGGTAGGGTTTATGTGGGGGATTGTGGGAACAGTAGTGTTTTTTCATTGCGGATCGGGAGTTCGGAAAATATTAACCAGATGGACGTGGAAAAGAATGAGCGGGAGTATTCGGGTAGGCAACAGAAAAACTGGTACTCTGAGAGAGGTTGTTCCCTACTGCAACGGTGTTTGGGCTCTTAATAGATTTACCAGAGGTGTAGGGGTGGTTGGATTCTGGTACGGGAGACTCATTGGGCGGAAGGGAGATTGAGTTGATACAGCCTATGAAAGCTGCAAGGACTTCGTTCTACTTTTGTTCTTTCTCAGTATAATACTGCGTCTCGCCTGGGAAACTCCCCCGAGCGTAACACCGGGCTCCCCTATCCAGGTGACCCTCCCTCGCTCGTCCACCCCAAGGGTTGGGATCTGAGATCGCCAGCCCTTCCCTGGCCACCTGAATAAGGGATTCTCGAGGTCTACTCGGAAGAATACCTCCAGGTTTCTCACACCATGCACAATGTAATTACACATACAAAACATTACAGCAGAGGAGACAGAAAAAGTGCAACATCTCACCTGGGGCAGAGGAGAGGACCTTGTTCGTTGCTGAAGGCACTCAAATCTTCTTGGCCTTTGGGGTCAAAATTCTCCTTCGGCTTTTGAGGTCTTTTTCATTTTAAGGCAGGGGCATCCCATCCCAACATTGCTTTATTAACAAAGGCTTGGTTTTTGCATGCTCTATGCTTGCTGTAGAAAATTCGGATCTCCATTTAGAGATCTCTGCCATTTGATCAGTTTGGGTCTTGGCAAATACTGGGTTAAGATGTGGACCGGCAACAAAGGTGCACTTGACAGTATGCCCCTTAGCTTTAAGAGCTGTACATGCCATTTTAATGGCATCAGAAGTTCTATCAAACAAATGCCTTTATTTTGTTTGACGTGCAGCCATATCTTGTGAGGTGGTCACCTTGAGGGTGTTGATCATACCCCCCACCCATGGAAGACATTTAATTCCTGCAATGCCAAATAAATATGATGACACAGTTGGGCCACAAAATGGTTGAGTGTGAACTGGAGCGGAGGTGTGGGGGTGGAGAGGCGGGTAGTGATTGGACGGCATGTTCTGCTAAAAAATAATTTTAAATAAACTGATTTTGGGAGCGAGGGTTGTTCATTGTGAAATGCAGGTTATTTCTGTGTTCAGAAGAGGACAACTTTCAAACTGCCTTTGCAATCTCAGGATGTTTGTGTTATGTGTAGTAAATGGCCCATATGACCCATGCACTGCGGCACATGTAGCCCTAGAACTATAATGGGAGAAAATAAATGCAGCGGTCATTGTCACTACACCAAGGCACATGATGCTGACCTCTTGAACCCATGACTGTTCTGTACCCCACCAAGGTGGCATGAATTTCGAAGACTCATATAGAATAACCCTACTGTATTTTTGCATTGTTCATTATGTGTTGTTTTTGAATTTTCTATACAGTAACAGTAACTATAATCAATATTTGTAAGAGCGGTTGTCACAAGTTCCCAACGACTTTCTAGTAATAGTTTTAAACCATATTGTATCCCAGAAAAATATAATAAATAATAAATACACTAATAACTATATACTCTATAGAAAATAGCAGGGAATAAGTGAAAAACAATAAATAAGTATCTATAATTAGTGAAATCAATCACTGGTATTCCATGCCTATTTCCCACACCCCAAAAAATTCAAATACCTTAAAACATCCAACAAATAGCAAGTGATAAAAATAATATTAAGAAAACAGTAAATAAATAACTAGGTGTTATATGCATAGGGTTCAACCCCATAGTTACTGATGACCCAATGAACATTGGCACCTGAATGTTTATGTGCTTGAAAGAAACCATACCTCACACTCATCTCCTCTCTTCAGTTAGTGGCCATGGACCACGCATGCAGTTGAATTTTTTTCGATCACAAGGAATAATTTAGTGGTGAAATGATAAACTATTAGTCCCAAAGCCATGTTCTGCACATATCAGCAATAAATTGGGCCAAAGGTGGACTGGCATATAGGGAACTCTGCCAGAAGACCTCTGCACCCTGGGCCTCTTTTGTGTGGTAACCTACTTTATTTTTTACATTTTCTCACAGGAAAAGGATTGGGCTTGCTGAAAATATGTAATATAGGACCACTTTGAAATGATTTCCAGGGCCTCTTTTCTTTCCAAGTCCACCACTGAATTGGGCCCAAAATAGTAGTGAAATCTGTTAGTGAGATGGCCTATTTGGCTGAGAAATAAAGTGCGTTTTGTACAAATGTACAATTTCAATAACAGTGCCTTGCATATTATTCCCTAATACTTTGACATAACAATGATGAACATGGTCCTCTAGCAGCAAGTGGGCTTGCAAGTGGGGGTTCTATACCCAAATATACTGAAACATTTTGCAGCAGTTCAGACCTGTTGCTTGTCTTATTAACAATCAATATGATTTTAAAGCACTGGGGGTTGAACACCCTCTGGGACGCAGTGCACAAGCATCAGAGGAGCCTTGATGAATAGTGGTCCCTACAACGAGGCTTGCACAGCAACCTGACGTTGTTCCAAAGACAAGCAACTGAGCATGGGCAGAGAGTTGAACATGGATGTCTGCGCATGTCCAGACCCGCTAACATGGCTGCATTCATGGGGCCGGAAGCCGGGCTCGAGTGTATCCGAGACAGGCCCCAGTGCGGGTACAGCCTCCACATTGGGGCCCGACAACCTGTCTACCAAACAAGGTGAGTAGTGTGACAACAATAGTGGGCAGTTAGACCCAGTAATGAGAGGACACTACCTGTGCGAACAAGCATTGACTGCTGCTGCATTTGCAGTAGAGAAATCAGCAAGTGTCACAATGGGCTGTAGCACCATGCTTTAAGTGGGGCTTGCCCTTTTTGCCATTCTCGAGAAACCCAAAAGCACATTGACTACACAGAGAGCATCAGGGTACAATGTAATTATTTCAAATCCAGCAATAAAAGTAGCAAAATGCAGAACTGTAAATCCAGTGACATTTGTAGCAGAAACAGTAGAGGAGGGATATCATGTACATGATTGTGCTGCATACACAGTATCCTATAATGACATCCCTAGGGCAGGAGAAAAACGCACTCAAGGGAGGAGAGGTACTTTTTATTGACGAGTCGTCAACCATAGACCAGATGGCAGGAGAAAGGCATACTGGGACAGCAGTGTTAAAAATAAAATCAAGCGGAACAGTAGAAATAGTAGCAAGCGCAAGACTGCCTTCACATTTTTCAGCGCAAGCGGCAGAACTAGTAGCTCTCATTATGGCATTGGAAGTGAATAAGGAGGAGGAGATTACTGTGTACTCCAACTCTGCCTGCATGACATCACCACTACATTCAAGAACTGTCACTTTGGAAAAGGAGGGTCTATCGACTTGCTGACAGCACACCAGTACAGCACGCGCCCCTTTTGGCCAGACTCATAGACGCACTACAACTCCCATCAGCCATAGCGGTCGTGAAGTGCTAGGCTCACACAAGGGGGAAGACATGATCCTCCGCAGCAACTAAGCCACAGACACAGAAGCAAAGCGAGCAGCGTACTTTACAGAAATAACAGAGTTTGACACCCCATCCAGCGCACGAATCTGCTTGCATAACTTAATACTGAGAGAAGGATATAGTTAATTGCCCATTACCCAAATAGTAGAGTTCCAAGGGACAAGTACCAGTAAAAGAGCAGTAATTGTGGGTGAAAAGAAGGTGTTCAATATCCCCTACAGCTGCACTGTGGAGACAGGAGGGCACAGGAAAACCAGTACTTCCTGCAGCATTGTTATAGATTACACTAACAAAGCTGCATATTCCCACTCACCTTAGCAAGGATGCCCTTGCTGCACACATTGGAGAAGACTGGTTCTGTCCCAACTTGGTGGAAATCTGTCACCACATTTATGGATTCTTGTATCGTATGTCAGAAGTATAATGTGGGACACACTCTGCGTGCAGTGCGAGGAGCAATACTGCACACAATCAGCTGTTTCAACATCTCCACGTAGATTATGTGGATATGAGCCAAGTCTGCCAAGGGTACTGCTACATGATTGTGGTCATATGCCCTTTTTCTCGCTGGATCGAAGCCGGTCCATGCTCACACCCTGATGTCCTGAGTACATCTAAATTCCTTGTCAAAGAGGTAGTAACACGATGGGGTGTGTGCAAGGTCTTGCATTCAGACAATTAACCTCACTTTGTAAATGACATTTTCAAGCAGCTCAAAACCCTGCTGGGGATCACACAAACGTTTTCCTGTGCTTTTCATCCACAAGCCATCGGGATATGTGAACACCTTAATGCCTTGCACAAAGAGAAAATTGCCAAAATACAAGTAGCATTGAGAAGGAATAGCTCTAATGTCTGCCCTTACCTTTGCT
Source organism: Ambystoma mexicanum (assembly GCF_040938575.1). Taxonomy (NCBI): domain Eukaryota; kingdom Metazoa; phylum Chordata; class Amphibia; order Caudata; family Ambystomatidae; genus Ambystoma; species Ambystoma mexicanum. The sequence goes on along the minus strand of NC_090937.1, from coordinate 759,625,720 downwards.
CACATTGCACTATCAACCCAGACCCGAACACCATTTAACCCCACATGAGGTGGTGACAGGACGACGCACGTGACTCCCAATTGCTCCTCCTGCTCCAGTGCTGACAGATGCCCAGAGTACATCCACTGTCCTAGGTGATGAAATGCATGACTATACTGCTTCAAGTATGGCTAATGGTTCCGGTGGGGGAGGTTGAAGAAGGTTGAGGAAGATAATGCCCAAGCAACAGACTCTGAACTGTTTAAGCAACCACTGCTCTATCCCGGTGACTAGGTCCTCCTAAGGAATTTTGTCAGGTCCTGGCATAAACTCAGGTTCGAAGGACCCTATGTAGTAGAGCAAGTGATGACTAGGATGTGAAGCTTGCTGGTAAAAAGGCCTGGAACTATATTGGAGACGTCAAGCCCTGCAGAGGTCACACCCCCATGGTCCAACTCATAGATGATTAAAGGCAAGAAGAAGAACAACAAGAGGAAGAAACCCCATATCGCATACAGACAAGATCTCAGACTAGAATTAGACAAGAGCAAAGTAAAGAGCTAGAATAGGTACACTGTCATTTTCTTACACTAGGTATTGGTTGAGAAAGCATGGTCTAACTCATGGCAAATAATTCTACACCTGTACATATTCAAAGGTGCACTTTAGCTTGCCACAACATTTGAACTTATGATACTGCCTAAGGTGTTTTTTATGCTTTTTTTCTTTAAGTGGCACACACCTACCCAGCATTGACATGAGGTGATACACCTGTCATTACGCTACTTAACAGTGCCAAAATTCAATTTATCTGGGAACGATTGTTTCTTGCAGCATTGACCCAATGCTACTGTAGAAGAGCTTGACTAGCATAACACTTCAATGGTAATGTATGGTGAAGACTTTCACAAATGGTTTAATGGACTCTATGGATAATACAAAAGAACAAAAGAAGTGCAGCAGCCCAAAACACTGAAGCTACTGCAAGGTGTATTGTGTTCATATGTTTTGCCTTCTGCTGTCTCTACCTCTTTACCCTCACTGCATTACAAAAGATTGCATTATCTTATGCATACGCTTTGATGCCTGCTAACACTACTGTCATGATCACATCCAGGGTTTCTGGTTTAGATTCAGGAGGTCGGGCCAAGCAGGATTATTTGTATAGATCTGTAGGCTCTACATGGGTTTAAACATGGCAAACATGCCATTCTCACAGTCCACAGTATCAAGTTAACCATAGACTTCCATAGAAACTCTATAGTATACCAATACCCCTAAAATGGCTGCCCTGTGGGTCACTGCCAAGTTATAATAGAGAACCAGACATTGGGCATTGATGGCTACATAAACCCCGCCTCTGCAGTAACGTGGGCTTTGCGTTAGGTCCGCTGACAGCGGTGTAACGCTACCGGCGCTCAGCTCACAGAACCTGACGAATAAAAGAAAAGTACTGTTAATAACCTGAACCGCTCACAGAATATCTACAAACTACAGACTAGTATTACCTGACCAAAGGTTCCGCAGCAGCAGTCCTCCAGCAGAAGATTTCTTCCGTTGTATGTCGCAGTTCAGTCAACAGCCTTCATCTGCAGCCGCAGCAACATTCTGAGATTTTCCAACCTCCGAAGACCTGCAAGACAAAGGTACCATAGTTAAGTAATGAACATTACAGAATTAAACGTGAAGGAAAATACCATATGTGCATACGTACCTGAAGCTCCCATTCGTTTTTCCTCACATTCCAACGCCATGCTTCACAGAAGAAAGCTTTTGTTTCAAAACGAACTTACACTGTGCAGGGCTCCTTTCCCTAATAAACGTGCATACTTACCACAATAGGAAAAATATATCAGATTACCGAAGGCGCTCTGTTTTCGTGCACTTTCACTATCGCAAGCGTGTCAACTTACCTCAAGAAAAGGTTTCATGTTTTTTTCCTCGATAACACCGAGTTCTTCAGCTAAAGTTGATTCTTTAGAGAACCTGCAAAAGGAAAAGAGAATTATTAAAGTCAGCAAGAGAGATCTCTCCATTTTTTTCTCAGAGACATCTGCATTCCACTTTTTCTGACAAGAGACTTATATCAAATATCAAGACACTTAACTTCAGAGGCTTTCCAGAGTTCAATAGCATCATAGTCTTCTGAAACTCGACGTCTACGCGCCCCTGCATGATTGCAGGATGGAGAGCTCCCAAAAGACAAAACACAGGTGAGGAGAGTGTGGGCCTTAGAAGTAAAAGGGGAGATATTTCAGGGTGGAAGGCAGGGCAGAGCCCTAGTACAATTTACCATTCATATTTATTACAGTTCCTTCTTTCCTGTTATCTCTCTTTTATGACAGGGGGAAGAACCCTTAGAAAACCAGTTTAGCAGATCAACAGGGCTTTTGGATCATTACGCTCCTGTGGAGACAACGTAAGCGTTACAACAACCCCTATCCCTGCCATCACGGAAACCATATCTGGTCAAAAGAGTAGCGCTGCCGGAGAACTAAAAAGATTCAGACAAAGCGCAGATAGAGATTTTGAACACGTGAATGCTTGCATTGCAGCTTCAGCCCACGTGTCTAACAACGTGTGGTACAAACACATGACCAAGGTGGGGAAAGAGACAATGAAGGAGAGCTGCTATGTCTGCTCTCTCATCTCCCATGCCATGTGTGCCTGCAGAACATTTATAGCCACAGAAGTTCCAGCAGCTAGTGCACAATGCCTTATGCACTTAGCTATCTGCACCCCAGGGGGTCGATTTCAAGGAAGGTGGGCCACATTAAGATGGATGCCGCAGAAGACGTTCCTGTATAAAGATAGTTACATCAAGACTCAAGAAATAATAGACAACTAATGGAGCACTGACAAGATCATAGAATACATTCCCGATGGACCAAATAGGGGGGAAGCTAGAATAGTAACACAAAGGAATTACAATGCCCAAATACAGGGCAATGGGTGATAAGAGGGATGCCAGCAGTAAAGCACATGCAATCCTGGCAGTTCCAGTTGAAGTAGTACACAAGCAAATTGACGATTGTCTGAAGGAATGGGCAGAAAGCGCAAAATTGCTCACCTTGTGGAGAATGAAGCAGGTCCTATGCCAATTTTTCCACTTGGGAGTGCTTCCTTATTTTTTTATTTTTTTTTTTTATTTTATTTGTAATTTACAGTTTTGTTTTACAAACTTTTATTACAAAATCCTCAAAAGAATCACGTCTCCTTGTTGAGTTCATCTTTGTCATCAGAGGTCCAACAGCATCACATCAAAAATAGATGACAAAGGAATTTACATGATTAAACACGCAAGAAGAGTGGAAAACAAGAATATTTAAAAGAAAAGCATAACAGAGCAGCCTCCATTCTATTCACTAATCGGCTTCTCTGTTGTAGATATAACACTGTCCAACAGGTTTATAGTCGCACAAATTAAATGAACTGAGTTCCCACTTAGGATTCACATCCATAGATCTTCTGAGTTTCCGGTCAATGGTGCAAATTGGCCCATAAGTAGGGATCTACTTTCTTTTAGAGATTGACATTCTGTTAATAAGTGCTTTACTGTTTCAGTGTTTTGCCCACAGAACCTACATGCATCGTCTTTGATGTTTTCCATATGTCTTACAAGCAGCATGTTACGTGTCTTGTAGATATTAGTTCGTAGACGGAAAAAGCGGTCTCTATGGAGTCGAGATGGAAATTGACAAAGATATTTTGGTGGGTTGTCTAATTTGTTAATTGTCGGTCCCAAGTCCATAGCAGTTGCCAGCTCGTAGTATTTGTCTAAATTTTGTATCCATAGCCACTGCCTCAGTTTTTTCTTTGCAGTTTCTGGCCACTTCAATAGCATCTCCATTGTGATGTTTGCAGATTGCATATAGATTTTTGTTCTTTGAGACCATTCTTTCAGTAAGTGTGCTTGATTTGTTTCCCCATGCGGAGCAAAGATTTTGTATGCAGGTTCTACATTGTTGATTTCCATCTTTCTTAGCATCGCCATCGATTTCCAAATAACTGTGCCGTACAAAGGCTCCATAGCAAGTTCATGCCGAATTATTGTCATTGATAGGTATTTTGGTAGATGTAACACACGTCGCCAAAAAATACCTTCAAGTTTTGTCCAGATTTTTAGGTCAATGTTCCAGCCTGCCTCTGCGCCAAATGTGATAGCTGGAATGACTTTTTGGAGATAGAAAGTGCGGACTGGGACAAGCGTAAATTTTCCATATAGCATGTGGATTCTTGCTCCTTGTAGTGCCAGGGTTCGCGTGCGCTTGTCAAGTTCATTAACCCAACTTTGTTCTCTGATTGAGGTGCTTATTGAGATTCCTAAGTAACGGATCACATTGACTTCGTCTATTGGAACCTTATTAATATGCCACTTGAAGTTCTTGTTTCTTGCTCCCTCTGTGTGACTAAATTTCATGATCTTCGTTTTTCCCACGTTGATCTTAAGGTCATTTGCTTCCATGTATCCTTCCAGGGCACTTAGTAGACGCTGTAGGCCGATTTGTGTTCTATCGGCTAGCACCAAGTCATCCGCATAGATCAAGCAACGTATTTGATGACCATTTATTTTAGGCGGAAATGAATGTGTGCTGGCTAAGACTTCCGAGACATCAGCAATGTATAACTTAAATAAGACCGCAGCTAAGGGGCAGCTTCCTTATGCTTCCAGAATGATGGTCTACTGAAGGTTGGAGAAAACAAACGATGCAAGTGCATATTGAAGATACCAGGCATGAAGGTTGGAACTGCAGCACTGATGGACCACTATTGGGCCTGTGGATCTAAAGCATACATGAAACTACCACCCAAATGGGAGCGATATGCTCTATAGTACAATTGAACACACCAGCATTGGTAGTGCCTTGGAAAGATATACAAATAGATGGATTCCCAAAATGAATACACATCAGAGGAAGAAGAGGTCTGCAAATCTAGTGAGAACAAAAAGAGGAAACATTGTATCATCAAAAATGGAAGATGCACTACCACAAGAGCACAGACTGTTCAGCAGAACTGAAATGTTCTATGAGTCAGTAGTTCCAGGAGTCCAGGTCAATGTCAACGCCAAGTGACTCCAGATAACCAGATGGGTACTGTTGCAGAGGATCAACTCGACCACCCAGGGGATTTAATGCCAGCAAGGAAGAGCTGAGTGCTGTCAGAATGATGACCTTACAGAACAGGTATGTTCTGCATCTACTCACAGTTATGGAAGGAGGCGTTTGCACCAAGATCGGACCTTCCTGTTGCACGTATGTGCCTGCTCACGATGGAGAGAATGGGCAACTTAGTGAGGTGACCACACAATTGTCAGAAGATGGAGACTGGTTGTCATACATCTTTTCCTGGATACCATTGTAGATAGCTAGTGGAATGAAAGTGCTGATAGCAGCTTTAGTATTCGTTTTATTCACCTTCTGTGTTATCAGAGTAGCAAAAGCATAATGCAAAAAGACCACTAAAAATAGTGTAGGGATGAAAATCTTACTGGACGTAGAGACAAAGGCGGACGGAGAAACACAGACTCTTGACGTATTGCAATGACACTTGAAGCAGTGTCCTCTGTTCCCGGCATGTAGAAGGTTCTCTTTCCACCAGATCTACGCAACTATTGGGGAAAATGGGTGTGATGTAAACCCAATGGAGATTGCATTTATATGAGCTGGCGTCTATACAAACAAGTAAGGCGTGCTGGACACTTAGGAGGAGTAGTGACAGTATAGATTCCAAAGCCATACATGGCCAGAGACAATGATTTGGGAAGTGTGGTCAACCAGTATACCAGAGGGAGGATAGAAGCGAGGGACCCAAACATAGCCCTCATTACACCTATCCCACTCTCAGCCCATCAAGGGAGAAATGTGAGATGTACTTCGTTCGTAGCCCCATCATCTCCTTCATTGTTGATGTACTGTAGATGTGAGAAACATTACTCACTCAGCCATTCAGACCATACCCAGATGACATCACAGAAGAGACTAGCCTGGAATCAATAGAGCAAGTCGACTTACCGCAGCTACAAGGAACGGATGATGTCACAACTGAGACCATGACATAGATATGTTAGACATGAAGTACATATGCATCCATGCATGAAGCTACGCAGACATTCTAGTTTATTGCAGATAGACACAAAGGATATGCTTATGACACACATAGCTAGAGGACTGACACACACATATACTCTTTTGCTGACCATGAAATTGCAAGATGCACAAGAATACATATGAATGGCTTGTTGGCACTTAACACAACTAATACGGGCCGCCATGCAAATCAAGATGGAAGTCACAGGCACATTGGAGTGAATGGGAAAAGCTTTGAGAGACACAGAGAAAGCCAACATGCCGATTCAATTAAGGCTGGCAAGACAGGCTTCCAATGCAATCATTGTTCACAGATAGCCAAGGATACAGGGAGAAGGAACATTTTCAGATAAGCAGAGTGACTGAGTATCTACAAGAGGCCCAAGCAAAAATCATCATAATTACAGGCAGAGAGGCTCCATTTTGTGGCCCCTACACATGTGACTCACACCTGCCAGACAGTGCCTATTCATTTGGGTTAAATAGGGATGCCTGTTGCCATAGAGCTGAAGGCAGTGGGATACAAATGTAACACAGGTTCAAAGGCAAATGTTCTGTCTCAAGCTTAGGAGATCAGAGAAGGGAATTTATTGGGAACACACAGCACTTTCAGAGTCGTTCCCACTACCTTGAGTTGTTGCACTCAACCTGGTGTCTGTCCAAGGCTCCAAGACACTTTATGTCCAATCTGTGTTCACCATTCACGCTAGGCATACACTATGTTGCATTGGCCAACCATCTTCCACTAACCTGTAATTCTACATTTGATACTTTTGAAGGTGGTCTCAAGAGGAGCTCACCAGATATGATTTATCCAATGAGTATATTAATCCAGTATAGAGCCTATATGTAGTTCACCTCAGTAACCAATACCTTCCCCTGTTTTTGGGATGTAACCGTATTTTGTGATGTCATGCACTAAAAACACAGCTGACAATCGCATAGACACTGAGAGCGTGTGGAGAATGTTACGTTGTTCATGCTGCAATCCCTGTCATTTGAATGTGCAATCAAGGCAGTTGAAGTCTGCTTATGACTGGGTCTTCCGTTCCCAGTGCAAGGGATTTCCAGGGCCAGTTACTCTTGCATGTAAATTGGGAGGCTGTTAATAGCCCCCTGACCACTGTTACACTTTGATCAGACAAAACCAAGCCCCTCTATTATTCCAAGTCTTTGTCATCTTGTGGTGCCAACACACACTGGAAGCCTAGACCAAAAAGGTACCGGAAATGTCTGATGGGACAACGGGCACACCACATGACAGCAATTTGGCACAGAGGAAGTGCAACATATTCTCAGCACTATGTGGTTGAGGAGATCTATGACACCAGGCCCAATGCAACCATGAGAAACAAAGCACAACAATATTTTTTAAAAAGGGGAAAGCTTTCATATATCCTGTACTATTTGATATGGCCTGTGCAAAGTGAGATTGCATCAATTAATTGGACTCTCTAGCAACTGAATGCTGGAAAAATCTGCTTGTGCGCATGTTAAATTTCATTTGTGCCGACAGCGCTAATGCAATCGTGCAAGCACAAATAATATTTATGCAGGCGCAAAATGCATTCATGCATCTGCAATTGTTTTCGGTCATTCAGCTAAAGAGGTGTGCCTACCTCCAACACCCACACATATGTAGTGTCTTTATGCCACTGTTTCATTTGAAACATTACACAGCATCAATGCATTTGTGATGTTCAACACAGACGAGCATCCCCACAAATCATTTTGAAATAACTATACCTCATCTTTAGCCATTCCTTGGTCGGTTTGAGACCTCCAGCTGGCAAATTCAAGGAGGAGGGCATTGCAGGCTGCACCATCCTTCCCGCTCGATTCTGAAAAAGACTGGCACATTATGCATCCGCATGCACCTGCGTTGTGCATCATCTAGGTTGCTGTTCACAGTTTGGAAATGCAGATGTGCTTTCATGAAATTGCAGATTCACAGCTTTTTTGCACAGTTGCTAGCATTTGCCTAAAATATGCTTGCTTCGCCATGTTATTGTGCAGGTTGAGTTGTCACTTTTGAAATCTAGGAGTGATTTACACAAATTTGGATTGCTTTAAGCAAATTAACAACACCTAAACCTTCCTTTTTTGTTTTGGCTCATACATGGTACTTTACTTCCACCTAGTGTTAATAAAAGGCACTGTTGTTACCGCACCGGCACAGTACGACTCTGCGGGCAGGTGCGTCCCGCCCCTCAAGGTCAGACCTGGTGTGCGGAAAGGCACCTGCCTGCAAAGTTTCGCAGAAGCACCGGCACTGTTATTAACGGTTCTGGTGCTTCTGTGGTACCCATTCTCATTGAGTGGGACTCCAATGGGAATGGGGATTTACAATTTACCGACGCCTGACTTCCCGGAACGTCGGGATTGTAATACCCTGCTGTTACCGGCAAGCCAGGTGCTGGTAAATCTTGCAAGCCTGGTGGCAACCTGCCGGCAGAACCGGCAGGGTTACCGCTAAACTTGTAATGAGGCACATGGAATCAGGTGTGTGCAGAGGGGAGAATGGCATTGGTGGAGACTGCATTTACTTCTTTGCCTCAGTCGAGGGATGCTCTTTTGATATAAACACTTACATTTCTCTTCATGAAAAATGCTGCTGTCTTTTTTTGGCTGGTCGTGGTCTAACTCTGTTTTCTATTCTCTTCATGAAAAATGCTGCTGTCTTTTTTTGGCTGGTCGTGGTCTAACTCTGTTTTCTATTCTCTTCGCTTTTTTATTTTTTGTCGGCTGGAACATGTCAACAAGACTGACATGCATTGCGTGTCTGTGTTTATTTTGCATTTGTGTACCTGTGGAAAACATGGCTTGTATTTACATAGCCTTCAGGAGCCGTGTTGAAAAAAATAATCTGTTGTTCTTTTTTTTTAAAAAACAAATATGAGGACTTACCATTATGACGTGAGATCCACTTTTGGATGGAAAGTTGCTGTGAAATTACACTACAGATTACAAGTCCACTCTAAACTTCCATGAGCATTTACACATCAGTATATATGTACAATTCTGACCTAATTAAACTGTATTTTGAAAATGTTTTCTATTTCTCACGTTATACCATACAATGTTTTTTTATACTCGCATGATCATATTTGTGTACCTGGGTAGTTATTTGCTTCTTGTCGTTGACTTTTTTTGAAACGCTCAACTACTACTCATCTTGAATTACAATAGCACATACCTAGTCATATCGCAAATCTCTCAAAACATGGCTCTTTCAACAACACCTGACCAAGGACTAATTCCAGTGGAGGCACACACCAAAAACACACAGACCTCACAGTACTGCACTACTGTTAAAAGACGCCAGCCCAAATGCCGGCTACCCACACTCTGTACAGCGCTCCCCCTCTCTCGAGCTAGGTCCATGCTTTAAACAATAAAATATATATTTTTTAATTATATTAAAGTGCTTCTGCAGTGTTCCCCCATTCCTCACGCAAGCCTATTTTTTTAATGAGCCACTACTGTGTACATAAGGTAACAGGCAAAATTGGTGGCATTGTCAATGCTTGTTTGTTATTCCACGTTATGAAAAGACTTTGCTGTTTTGAATCCACTGTAATCTCCTTAACATTTGTTGAGACGAGATGCAGTGTGGTTCCCAAAGCCCTTTGTTCTTGTGTTCCTTCTCGCTGTCCTCAAAAGACCTTCTAACTGGGCACGTTGACAACACCTGTGCCTCACACCGTTGGTATACATGAAGGTACCCATACAGCACAATACTTGCCAACATGACCCATTCCAATCTGTAGGTGCTTACCCAGTCCTGTTTTTTTTTTCCTTTCCATTCTGGGACTTGTAGTTCCACTTTTCCCATTATAAAAGACGGACTACAAGTCCCAGAATGCAAAGAAAAAAACAGGACTGGATAGGCATTTACAGATTGGAACAGGTCATGTTTGCAACTATGCAGCACCGCTTGACCACAACATGACACTGCTCTTTGAAGATAAGTCATTGGAGAAAGAGGGCGAGAGCTGCAGGTCTGGCAAGTGGAGCCAGTGAATGAAAGAGAAATGGTACTATGCATAGCAGTAGGCTGGAGAGCATCTCAAAGACTGCTTCTTGCCTTTGTGACCTTTCCAGGCCTGTCGTGGGACTGGCATTCAAGCAGTGCTTTAAATGGCCGGTACTACCTAGCCCTCAGTTGACTGCGATTCTTAATTTCTTAGCATTTCAGTACCTGCATTTCTCAATGCCTGAAAGAGAGTACCAGTACTCAACTATTTTGGGTAGTGAAAATGAAAGCTTTTCATTTCACTTTAACGCAACTTAAAGGACTACGCTTCTGCAGCTTTTGCTCGGGAAAGCAGGGCCCCTCCCTCCTCCTCTAGCCAACGACCGCTGTGACTATAATGTCTCCTTCAGGGCCCCCCTGCAGAACAAAAGGAGAGACAAACATGCGTCTGCTGTGCTCTCAGCACACTAGGCGTCGAATAGTGTTTCGCTAAGTGGGCTTCACAGGTTACCATTGGTGTACTATGATATGATATGGCAAGTGTTTCAAGGCGCGACGAGGTAAGGGAGGGGAAACAGATGGAGGACAAAAACAACGAACTTACTAGGCCTAGTGACATTGAGATCGTGCAAGTGTAGAGGAGAGGGGAAGGGAGAAGTACCGGGAGGGGGGGGGAGATGGTCAAGTGCCAGACACGGGATCATAAATAAGTAGTGCAGCCAACAAGTGGCAAGTGCGAGTGGTAAAGATGCAGAGAATATGTGTCAATAAGTGCATGTAAGGGGACTGTAGGGTTGCAGATACAGACCACAAGTGCAGGGGATGCCAGGAGGCAGTGCAGGAGTGCAACTTGGCGGGCATGGACCGGTGCTCGAATTTATTTATTTTATTGATTTCAGTTCTTGTAGGGTGCTGCATGCCCGTTGGCCTCAGAGGACAGCATGAAAGATAAGGAGGGAAAAACCTAGGACAGAAGGAGATTTATTCAGATTGATTAAAAAGGAAACTCTTCACACATTTCTCAAAGGAAAATAATGAATGGGTAGTTTTGTTGTTTGTAGTTTTGTTGTTTATAGGCAAGGCATTCCATTCACGTGGTGCGTTAAATTCAAAGGTACACTCACCAAAGATTTTCAAACGAGATCTCAGCTGCTTGAGTAAAAATGTATCAGAAGAAGGCAAAATTCTGCAAGATGTTTTCCTCGTTAATCTGTTGGTAAGGTATTGTGGTGCCTTACCATTTTCGCATTTATTGACGAGAGATAGAGTCTTGTGTTTAATTCTCTGCTTCCCCGGAAGCAAGTGCAATTTCCTTCTGGCTGTGGTGACATGATCCCATCTAGTCAAGCCAAAAACCTAAGAGGGTAGCCAGGTGACTAGTGCAGTATGTAAGTGACAAAGTCAATATAATCAGTGAACTGCGCCAATTTACAATAATACATCAATCAGTTGAGTTATATTTTTAATTCCATTCCACAGCCTGACACGTGTTTCGAGCAGAGCTCTTCTTCAAAGGCTGTGCATCAAAATACAATTTAAAACCATTAGCATGTTGACCAATGTATACGCATCATACCAATTGGGCAAACACATAGGGGTTGAAAAAGGGGGGAATTGGCCACAATCATAAATGTATGATACATAACAGCATTGTTTAAATCATTACAGTGTTACATAATCAGTATGATTGGATAACCATAAATGATAAAGAGAAAATAAAAATAAATTACCGTTGCCAAAAGACATCCATACGGTTCCGAAACCATTAAGAAGGATGACAAAACAACATGATAAGAAAATAAGTGAGGTGCGGTGACTAAGCAACCCTGGATGATAAGATTGGCTGGATTACCAATAATAATTAAAATATCAAGGTATAATTACCGTTGATGCTTGTCGAAGGCGAATAATCTGTGCAACAAGAATTAATGTCCAAAATCACAATTGTTACAAAGTGCCATAATGTTGCCAAAATTAATGTAACAAAAACCGAAAACCAAGATTAGCAATGTATTGCACTTACCAATAGTACGATTAATTCTAGGGTACAATTCCAGGACTAGACGGGATTAAATTAAATATAACAATAAGTGTTAGAGCTGCATAGCCCATTCAAAGAGTTTGTAATTATGTATTTTTAAAAATTTTACGAAACACATTATTAATAGAAGTAAAAGAATTACCTTAATATAAATTGCAATTGCAACGGCTAATTATAGTAGACTGCAAAGATCCGCAACGGAGGGGGAATGTTGCCCACGAAGATACAATATATCCGCCAATTCAAAGTAGCCTCGATAGTCCGATGTCAGTTGACAATTGAGCAATTAGCAGAAAAAGACAGAGAGCCAAAGCACGGAATTAGGTCAGTGAATAGTAAAGGAACATGATTAAGTGTCAGGCACCGTATCGAAGGAGCAGCATCTCACTTACCAGCCTTCCGGCAACAACTGTATCCAAGGGAGAGTGTGCGCGCGCGAGATGCAGCTGGTATAGTTAAGCAGGAGAACTAAGACACAAGAGCAAGACCGTAACAACCCATCCAGCGGCAACCATGTTGGGTGAGGAAACCATTGGCTGCCAATCAAATCTCAATGACGACAGACTCATAAGCCAGAATTGGCAATCGAACATACACGCAATTAAATATAGTGATTGACGTTGTATTTTAGATTAGAAATAACGCACTAAATTTATCATGCATCCTGGTTGTGTAATCTGCCGCACACACTTGTTAACTCATCACGACACATAAATCACGGTAAAGTTACTTCCATTTGCACGCAAAATAAAAATATATATATATACATATATACAAGGTAATGGTGTGTAGCCACCTACGGTGTCATCTGCACTGGCAACCAACCTAATAATTGCACCAAATATAATCATGTATATAATAGCTAAAGGGATTGTGAAATTCCATTTATAAACGGGCCAGCTATACATGGACCAGGAGTTTAATCAGTGATTATGTAAGACCTCATTTAAGTCATAAATGGTTTTAGTTGAAACAAATTAATAGCAATAAAATTCAAATTTAACTGAAATGCAGATGGAATCATGAAAAAGCAGAATTTGTCTGAAATACAAGTTGAATCATAAGAAAACGTGAAATTCATGATCAGAATTTAATCCACGAATGACCAATCTATGTTTGCAGATAAGCCTCACTTCCAATTGTCTCAGTCTGAGTTCCATATTACCTCCTCTTTTGGAAGGACGAATCTGAGCCAAACCAATACATCTTAAATCCTTGAAATCATCCAATTGATGTAAAGTCTGCCAATGCAGTGCCAAAGGATATTTGGCATCCTGTTTGTTCAAAGAAGCCAAATGTTCGCGAATCCGAATTTTAAGTGGCCTGATGGTACTACCAATATAAAATAGTCCACACACACAAATGATACAATACACTACAAACTTTGTATTGCAGTTAATAAATGAATTAATGACATGCTTGCCTGTGGACCCAAAGTCTAAGGATTCAGACTCAAATGTATATGAACACATATTGCAGCTCCCACATTTGTGAAAACCATTCAGCCGCCCTTGGTCTAACCATGTTTTAGCAATGGGTGCTTGTGCCATAAAAGACGGGCATAAAAGATTTTTAAGAGTGGGGGCTCTACTGAATACTATTGATGGATGTGAACCCAATAGTTTAGTTAGATCATTGTCGAGATGGAGCAAGTGCCAATGACATTTGAGTATAGCATACACACCATTACTATCACTGTTGTACCGAGTAATCAGTCTAATTTTGTTGAAAGGCATATTAGCTGAAGATGATCTAGTTTTAGGTTTAAGTAAATCACCTCTCTCCATACTAGACACTTCACGTTCAACTTTGGTAAGCAGATTTGGTTGATACCCACGTTGTACAAATTGATCATGTATAAATGATTTTTCCGCATCAAAGTCAGCATTAAAAGAACAATTCCTTTTTGCTCGAATGTATTCTCCTTTCGGAATATTATTAATAACAGAACATTTATGAGAACTGGATGAATGTAAAACTGCATTAACCGAGGTGGGTTTGCGAAAAGTTTTAGTGATAAAACCAGTAGGGGACACAGAGACGTTTAAATCAAGAAAGTCTACAGAATCATTAGAGTAATGATGTATAAATTGCAAACCCCAGTTGTTAAAATTCAGAAAATTAACAAACTCTCTTAATTCTACTTCATTACCAGTCCAAATCATGAAAACATCATCAATGTATCTCTTCCAAAGATGTATAAATTGAAAATAATCCTTGTTCTGAAACACATACTGTTCTTCAAATTGGTGCATGAATATATTCGCCACAGATGGAGCAAAACTAGCTCCCATGGCAATCCCAATCAGTTGTTGGTAGTATGTATCATTAAAAAGGAAAACATTGTTTTGTAGAGCACAGAAAAGAAATTCTTTGATCATTTCAATATGAAGATGATACGATGCTGATTTGTGTCGGAAAATATAGGTAATACTGTCAATTGCTTTCTGATGATCAATAGAAGTGTATAGAGATTTAACATCGAGTGTGACCAATAATACGTCACTGATATATGGCAATTGTGCAAGGATGTCAAGAATATGCATAGTGTCACGTATATATGTAGGTGTGGAGTGAACCAGTGGTGATATGCATTCATTAACATAGATTGAAATTGGTTCCAAAATTCCACCCTGGCCACTAATAATGGGTCTGCCTTCCGGTATCTTATCAAACAGCTTATGAATCTTGGGCAGAAAATAGGCGCTTGGCATTGTTGGTTTGTCAGAGAACAGAAAACATTTTTCCACATCGGTAATAATACCTAGTTTATACCATTTGTCAATTAGAGAATGAACTTTATGTCGAATATGTGAAATAGGATTATTTTTCAAAATGGCATAACACCCAGGAGAATTCAAATGATCCAATGCCATGGAGATGTAATCTGCTTTATCCATAATTACAACGTTACCACCTTTATCAGCTTCCTTGATCACAAGTGAATCATTAGATGCCAACTTGTGAAGGGCAAGACGCTGTGCTGATGTTAAATTAGAAAATGTTTGATGAGGTCTTGAAGAACGACGATCAAACAATGTGTGAATATCATTAGTCACTACCCGATGAAAAGTATCTATAATGCTATCATCTGAAAAAATGGTAGTAAATTTTGATTTGTTTGCAAATTCTTTAATTGTCAAATTACGATGCTGTATGTCTAATTCTTTCATGGTATCAAGGAGATTAGACTCACTATCAGACATTGACTCATCAATAGACATAAGTATGTGTGTACTCATCATTGTTTGCAGTGTAAATTCTGATAATTCGGCGACAGGCATTTTAGGAGAATATTGTTTAACCTGTGTGGCAAAAAACTTTTTTAACTTTAACTTTCTGATAAACTTGAACAAATCAATCTGTATCTGTACACAATCATTCTTACAAGATGGAGCAAAATATAACCCTTCATTTAGTAGTATGTAAGTCAATCCAGCACTCCAACTAAGTCAATGCCTAGTACGGGATGCCCAATGGAAGCCCTTATTTATATATTTTTATGTCAAAGTTCTTTAAATCTGGATGATGAACCCTTATATAATGCCCCTCTCTTTGAATCTCCCCGACCTGACTGAGCCAAGAAGTAGGTTTGTTTTGCAAATTAAAAGGTTTATTTGAAGAATTGAACAATATATATATATAACACTTTTATGAATAAAATAATATATGAATAGCACACTTATGAATATGAACAGTAATCAGCAATGGGTAATATTACAATATCAACAATCTCTTTAATCAGTTAGGAGTATGAATAGGAGAATAATGTAGCAGAGAATACTTTATATGAATTCAAGAAAATGCAATAATAGGAAAGAATGCAACACAGTAATAAACTTGATATGATTTCAATCAAAAGATAATATGATCACTTTTTCCCCTGTTATTACTCACTCCCCCCACTATGCAATATGAAGAGATGGAAATGAGGGCACACAGGTTTCGAGAATACAATCAATAATGCAGCTCAGTTCCAGTTCCCCCAGCAAGTTTAGAGAAAACAGGTATGATTTTAAAACAGGCAAAAATACTTTTGAATGTGATTGCAATGAAAGGGAAAATATGCTAAAATGATTTTAATTCACTAAATGGGATTCAGCACTAGTGAGAGTTACTTTGGATTGGTTCAGGTCAACACTAGCAATGATTAGGAATGATTATCAGATTAAAAACGAAATTCAGCAGTTGCAAACAAGAAACAGCTTTTTTGACATGTGGTGAAATTGAGCTAAATTGCAATTCACTGCAATTTTCCTGCGTGCGGGAAACGCGATGTTACACTCACCTGGTTCCCATAGGGGCGTCGATCGGACCCGGACAGCTGTGGTCTCCACCAACGTGATGCGTAGTGAAGAGATGACAGTCTGGACTGGCCCGCCTAATCTTGTCTGCTAGACTCGTAGAAGTATTCTCCTGCAAGAGGAGAAAGGGATTTAGCCACCCGTGGACTTTAGTGATGGCCCCCCAACAGTTCTCGTTCTCCCCACTAATCACCTCCGATATTCCTTTTTGGTAACCTCACCTTATGTTTTTAAATGATGAGCTCTCCATCCTGCATGGCATGCAGGGGCACGTAGATACCAGTTACTTCACTGGGTTGAAGGTACTGGAGGAGTTCCGGAGGACTATTGACTCCAGTGTCTATAAAGTTCAAAGAGTTCAATATGTCCGATGTTCACTCTTGTTCCATTCCCTCGTTAGGTTGCAGTTGGGTCCAAAAGAATATTGCCTGGAGGCAGCTGATGGCGTTCAGGTAAGAGTCTGTATTACCAAACACTGTCCAGTAAAAGTTGCATGAGTTTAACTTGCTGTTTTCTCTCCCTTTATAGGTGCGGCATAGGAAGATGCGGCAAATTAAAGAATAATACCTCCGGTGGTAAAGCAGGTAAGCCTATGGTGGCAAAGAGATTGTCCTTGTTGATTTTCTCGGCTCACCTTGTTCTTCCTTTTGTTTTCCCCCCAGGTGCTGGGTTTCGACGAAGAAAATGATGGAGGCAGCGCCGAGTCGAAAGATGCGGTGGACTGGTGAGTATAATGGGGCGCTGCTGCTGGCGAAGCGACGCGTGCTGAAATAATGTCCTTTCCAGGTTCGGAGATGTGCTGGGTCCGGAATCAGGTAAGGAATCAAATAATGTCTGTGATCTAACCTCTTCTCCTTTCTTTGCCTTTTGTCTAGGAGCTTCCGGATTCGAGGCGGGTGTGGCAGAAGCCTGGATGCTGACTTGCAGACACGGTGAGCGTCATGCTGCTGGATGCAGAATAACGCAAAGCATGGGCTGCTGTTCGGGCGTGATTTAAATAGCCTGCAAAGTAGTCCCAGGTAAGAAATTCCCCAGAACCACACCCGAGTGACGAATAGTCCCTGTAATAAAATAGTCCTATCCAGGCCTCACGTTGGCTTGGACTCATTTGCAGCATGGTCTGCATAAGGTAAGTAAAGTCTTTGAGCCTAGCGCCTATGGCGCCAGGACTGATTTCTATGATGAGCCTGGCGCCTAAGGTGCCAGGACTGAATCCAAACAGCCCCCAGCCGGGGCTGTTGGGGTTTTAATGAGTATCTGGATGCCTGCTCCCGGGGCTGATGGACTCGATCCGGATGCCCGGGGGTAGGCATCATGACACGCGATTGCGGAAAAACTATTAGGATCTTAGCTTCAAAATGACCGTTAAATTTCGGTTCTAGGACATGCAGTTCAAAAGTTACAGAGGTTTTTGTGAAGGTACATTTTTCAGAATTAAAGTCAAGATTCAAAATGACAGATTTTCCTTTACAGATTAGGAATCAATATGGACTTATACTAAGGGCTATGAAACTACAAGATACCCAACGGTACAACCACTAGAAACAGGGCGCCTTCCGCTCTGATTGTTGTGCGTCAAGACACTTGAAATAATATTAGCACATAGATGATTATCGCTACAATTTATCAAGAATTATGTGGAGGAGAGGAGAAGTTAGGATAGACAAAAGAGGTTCTATAATGCAGTTCTGGGCAGATTGAAATGGATGGAATGGGATTACTTAAACTAAGAGATTGGTTATGTACAGTTCTAGACTGGATACTCACTCCTATGGCTTTGAAATGGAATGGAATGGGCCCTGTCAAAGATCTGGTCAAGGGTTTAGCTGGGAGTCTCTCGCCACCGGATAGGTCTCAGGCACTGCGTTCTGCTCTCCGCATGGCACTAGGATCTGCGCGACCTCTTGGACTGGATCTGACGGGTTCTGGATACAGCTCTGCTCTCTGGGTCTGGATCTGGGTTCTAGCACAGGGTTCTTAGCTAGAAGCAGAACAGGCCAGCCAGGCTGTTGGATTTTGGTTAGGCCCTGTGGAGGTTTAGGGGTTAGAATCAGGTTGCAAAAGATTCTGAGGCCTCTGAAAAAGGTTCAGATTGTGGTTTAGGCCTCTCTGCTTCACGGTTCTAGAGTTTGGTTCTAGAGTCTCCATCTGGATATTGTCTGGATCTGGTCTGGATCTTCTTGCAGGGTGCTTCACCAAGAAATCAGTTGAGTAGTGGAAAAGTGTGTGTGCTATCTGTCCTCAGCAGTCCCTATTTATGTATTTCCAAAGTGGGTGGGTAGGCTGATTCTACAGTGCCCAACCCTCTAAGGATCTGATAGGTCAGAGGATTCCCTGTCCCCTGATTGGAGAAAGGAGCAGCGTGTCATCCTGTGTCATCATGTGTCATGTTTATGGCTTAGGGGAAAGACCCTCCCCTTTTCTCTGTACAGTATATCTTATTTTTCATAAAAAACATATTTACAAGGTGCACCACTTGTTAATACTACATAAATTACATGACAGATTGCCTAAGGTACATTTCTGTTCAACTCTCATCTTCCTAAGAGCTTTGGTTCAGAAATGACAACTTTTTTGCACTTTGTGTGGGTTTCTCAATATTAGTTCTGCACCAATTTTTAGATATGCATTCACACCCCATCTGGGCACATTTCTGTAATTTTTTATGTTCATGGCATAAACGCAGTAGCTACAATATGAATCATTCCGGGGTTTGGTCTCAGAACATCGCACGGAGTCCAGCTTAGTCTTAAACTGTGAGCAAATGTTTCATTTTAACAATCTCAAAATTTCACATTTTTGTCAGTTCAGTGCAATTTGTTATAAGCTTTTTTCCAAAACATACATTTACTGTGCTTTCTGAATCCACACAATGGTTTCCGCCTCCAAGGTCTGGATTCCTTTGTCTGCACTGAGAGCAACAGGCCAGGGTGCCACTCCAAGTTCCTTTTGACACCAGCCTGTCAATCTCTTAGCCAAGGACAGGGGGAAGTCTCCTTTGTCCAGGGAGAAGTGTGGAATTCGTTTGAACAGAGTGTGGGAAACTTTAACTCTTAACCCAATGTCTAAAAATTGTCTTTTCTAATAATATAACTCACATTTTTAACACATACATTAAAACATTTCTTGCTTCAAGCCTTTTCAGAATATGGTTTTAAATTGTATCCACCTCTTAGGCTTCTGATAGCAAGTCTTTCTTTGGCATAGTTTGGGCTCAATGTACAACTTTACACAAAATGGTTTTAAAACGCCAGCTTCTGGTAGAGGTGAGTAACGGTATTACACCCATTTGTGACAGGTTTCTTCCAGCAAGCAATCTTCAAAAGTGGACTTTGTTCAGATGTAGATACACTTCTGTGGACCTTATATTTATTATGTAGATTCTTGCGGGAGAATGATGTTGACCACCCAACAAGGAGGTTCGGTCTTTTTGGGTGGTTTGTAAGCCATGATTTCTACAAATTTGACCCCAAATAAAACAGATTTTTGAAACCAGCACTGTTTCTTTTGCAATGATTTTGCTCTGTGAGCAGCCAAATGATGGGTTTTGGCAGTGGTCTCCTGTGTTACCACTGACATAGGCAAAAGTAGATGGTGGCCTATTTTTCAGGTTTTAGTTGCGCATATTCTAGTGATTTCTAGCGAGCAGCATGCTTTCCGGCGGCCATTATGATGTTTCTGCTGCCAGCATTGCATAGTGATGTTGCAGGGCTTGGATCAGTGGGTTAAGACATCCCACAAGTATCAGCCAAGAGCTCAGCAGGGGAGAGGAAAAAGAGATCTGCCCCCAACTCGTTGCTTGGTGAAGCGACTGACACTCAAGGAGTTGGAGGTGGAGCAGCGAAGAGCTCGAGTTTGAAAATATTTCTGAGGAGAGAGTTGGAGGTATTGCGGCCCCAGGTCCCAGAAGGCCTTGTCGACAATGCAGAGGGTCTTGATCTTGATCTTTGATGCCACTGGGAGCCAATGGAGAGAGGTCAAGGCTGGAGAGATCCAATCACTGGCCAAGAACAAGTCTTGAGGCCAAGGACAAGTCTCGCAGTCCTGTTCTTGTTGAGTTGTAGATAACAGAGAGTAGAGGCAGGCATATTTAGAAAGAGGCTGTTGCAGTAGTCCAGCCTGGAGAGAACCAGGGCTCTGGAGACAGTGAGCTTCTGGAGGAAGGTGAGAAAAGGAAAAATACCTGTGAGAAGGTGCAGCTGGTAGTTTGACTTCTTAAGACGTCAGAGATGTGAGGAGAGAAGGAGAAAGTGGAGTCGAAGATGACCCTGAGGTTTCTAGCCTTACAGGTGGGAACAGGAAGAGGGCCAAGAGAAGCCAGCCAGAGAGTGACAGGAAAGGAGGGAGCAGGTGTGCCAATGAGGAGGATCTCTGTCTTACTGGCATTAAGGCAGAGATCATTAGTGGCACACCACCACTCCTGGATTGCAGACAGATAATCCGGGATTAGAGAAGGAGAGGAGGCGGCTGAGGGGAGTCTGAAAGCGAGCAGGGATTGATTTGGAAAGTCTGGGAAATTACTTTTTAAGATTTTTCTTTGTTATTAGCAGTGCCTATTCTAATATGTACATTTTTAAGTCATTGGAGGTGTGATGGAACGTTTTCGACTGACAACTCACACAGAGCTTCAGTTATCTACCAAATTCCATGTTATGCAATGAAAGCAAGCAACAATAAAAACTCCCCTTGTAAAGATTATAGTACAGCTATGATATATGCTAGTTTCATATGCAAAAAACAAACTTTCGTTTAATATAGATATTCAAACTTTCTTAGCACAATGCATAACAACAAACTGGAAGTTTGTGTGAAAGGATCTCAGATACTCTTCTTTAGTTTGTGTGCAGGAGGGACCTGTCCCCAAGGTGGTGTGTCGGAACCATCTTGTGTGTTGGTTCTGTGTATCAAGGTAGCCACATGCAGTTGGATAGTCGTGAAGGGCACAGAGCCACCTAAAAGGGTGGTACAGTACTTCATCTTAGTGGGTTGAGAGGTTGCAATAAAGTCAAGGCCTAAGATTAAGCCCCTACTTTATGGAAATAGCAGGAAGATGAGGCTTTCTTAAACTTAGCCTTCATTACCGTAACTGCTTCAACACTGCACGGGTAAAACAATGCTGCAGCGAGAGGTGTGCAACAAGTTTTCCACGCGCTCATCTGAGAGATCGCTCTTTGATTTCCTGACCTCTTTGCCCAGCACAAATGTGCTCAGTGTCCCAGTACCAAATAAGGGAGAACGGGTTCTGGATGGTACTTCTGGGCGCGTGGGGGAGGCTACTACTGGGTCCAGTCCATCGATTGATTTGTAGATCAGGCAAAGGGATTTGTAGACAGGGTAATTTGCGTGGAAAGCCATGCCGTTCAGAAGCGTAGGTGTGTGAAGCACATGGGGTCTTGAAACGGTACGCTTGGCAAAGTTCAATACTTGGTTGTGTTGAGTAAAGGAATGAGGAGAATGGAGCAGTACTGTGGAAAAGAGTTGAAATCATGGTTTTTGTGGAGTGAAAGGATGAGTGATATGAATTTTGCTGAGTTTTAGTATTGCACCTGTCCACTTATAACCTTGGTTGATGCATAATGCACCCTTTCCCCCGATTCAAGACCTATTGTGCTTGAATTATTTGCACCGCTCTGCTCTCTCCATGGTGTGGCACTAGTGGACACGGTGCTGCCTATCACACAAGGTTTTGCCCGAGTCGTGCATGGTGATGTAGGGGAATGAGTCAAAGCTCAGCTGCCCTTCTGTGGCCTTTACTTGCACGGCATTGGATTGGCAAGTGGTTACAACATAGCCCTCTGAATGAGTAGCTGTTGAGGGAGCTGGGTTTGGATACTAATACAGCAAATACTTTTTTGGAATTGGTCTTGTATTTTTAAAATTGTATTTATTACAGAAGTAAAATAAGCAGACTGGTGTCAGCGGCAATGCAATGCAACCTATCTCGTGGCTTGGACGGCGGCCGAGAGCACAAGTAAGAATGAGGGCTAACAATTCCCACCCAGTGGCATAACAGGGGCCCCTGCAGCCCCCACGCCGTCATCAATGAGGGGGAGGGGGGCCACACGGCCGCTCCCAGCAACATCACTGCTCTCAGACAGTCAGAGCCGGCCCCGGGCTGAGGAGAGGGTCCGCTGGTTCGTTACGGTGCCATCGGGGTGCCGCCACTCTCTGACTTGAGCACTCTCCCGTCCGTACTGCGCAGCAGTGGTCCGCATGGGCTGGCTGGGCCGCCGGCCGGTCACCACTACTCACCGTCACGGAGGCACACACAGCTTGCCTTGTACATTGCCCTGTCGTAGAGAGCCGCACCCTGACACCATACTGACCGGACACTGTGTGAGCGTGACGTCTGTAGAGCGAGATGGAGGGAGTGCCGCAGCCGCTCTGTGTTGGACATTCATCAGGACGGGAGGAAATCTGAGGCTTCAGTTCGGGAGTCGGGACTTCGCTGTGACTGTATATCAAGTAAGTTATTTTTAACTACTCTGTCTGCAGCCTTGTACTTAGTACTATGATGGTACATGCGTCATCTGCCCAAAGCGCATACTTTACTTTTATTTCTTTGAGGCTGCTGAGCATATGCTTGTACGTCACACTTTGCAGCACACTTCACTTCATGAATGTGAAGCATGCACCACTTCTACTGGTGCATGTGCGGCGTGCTATGCTTGGCTTCAGGGAAAATGAAGCATGCATTTCGCTTTCTCAAACATGTGCCACATTGTGCTTCACCACTGAAAAAGACAAGCGTGTTTCTCTGGAATGCGCCTCACATTGCACTTCGGAAAAGCAAATGGACGTCCCTACTACTTACGGGTGCACTTTCATACCCTTCGCTTCAGGAAAAGAAAGTGCATTTCTCTTGCTCGCGCGTACGCTTCACTATTCTCAGTCGCTTCTGGCAAAGAGAAGGTCAAATCCAAGTCAAGTGATTGTTTGGCTTGTGTGGCTTTTGCTATGTAAGTGAGCCATACCGATCACTGCCCAGCACCCCTGACCGGGGCCAGGACAGGAGCACCAGCAAAGTAGCAGCACCACCAAGCACATCGCTGAATCAATCACATTCTGCCTCCCTCGGTCCTTCCCTTTCAATTCTCTTATTCCGCCAATGGGCACCTCTCTCTTTCTTCCCTACCCGGCCATTCTCCTCCCTGCCTTTCAACCACACTACCACCTTAAAAAATCAAAAGATGTATTCATTAAGGTGGATGGCGACAGGAGGAGGCAATCCTCCATTGTATTTTTCCGGATTTTCAAAGATCAATTGTAAAATGGGAGGGCTACACATCCAGCAAAGATACATCTCTCTCTCTCTCTCTCTCTCTCTCTCTCTCTCACACACACACTAACCGTTTCCCCACCCCCTGGCAGAGAAGAATGGGAAGGGGAGGTGCGATGGAAGGTGAGGGGCATAATTATATCTCTTTCCCACTCTCTGTTTCACACTCTTTCTTTGGTTCTCTCACTCTCTCTCTCTGCAAGGGTGGGTTCGAGGGGAAGCGTTGGGCTCCACCAGAGGAAGACCAAGTGTAAAATGGCAGAGCTACAATTCCAGAAAAATAATCACACAAGTTCATTCAAACTTTGGCAAGCAGCACAATAAGAATGTTCAATCATTCATCACAACAAGACCTATTACCACTGCAACCCATCATCATCTGCACGGCTTGGAGTTTAGTCTTGAAAGGGGCTAAGTCATTGTTAATGTTTTTAAAAAGTCAGTCTCTGTGCATTTACTGCCAAAAACCATGTCCTTTTGTTTGTCACAATCCCCCAGGGCACTGACAACATGCTCTAATTTGACAAATACTGGGGGATGCTAAGAATTTCAACAGCAACTTGTGCCAGATTAGGCCACATAGCTTTCGTTTCTGGGCAATGCTGCATGGGCATCCCAGGTAACTGCTGTTACCATCGGCAGCTGGGAGAGGGGCAGCCCCAACCTCCCCGTGCATGCTCCTCTCCTCCCCCCAGCTACAGAGACACGCAGTCTCAGCAGCACAAAGCCACGGAAGGGTAAGATGCGAACAGTCATCTCACCCTTCCTCCAAACAGCAAGGTGCTAAGCACCATAAGGAAAACAACCGTCAGGCAGGGCCCAGGTTCAAAAGATCAGCCCCCACCACATACACAACAAAGACCAAGGGCCTCCCTAGGTCCTATAAATATGAGCAGCATGCTCAGTGTAAACAAAATCTGTTTGTGGACCCTGAACGGGGACCCAAGCAAACAGGAGGTTCACTGTTTACTCAGTGTCTTCCATATCTTCTTGCTTCTTTAGCAATTCTTGAAGTTCGCTGTACATCGCAGCGTCTTTTTTCTTTCCTGAACATTGTACTGTTCAAAGCAATTGCATTGCAGCCTTAACGAAGGAAGAAGAGGCAACCGAACAGCCAGCGCGGACAGCGTCAATCTCAACATCTCGGCATAGAGGAAAAAGCGAGCGGCGAGCGTGTCCAAAACAAAACAAACAAAGACGCGTTCTGCAGAATCATCCCAAACCAGTGCGAACGAAGGAGAGAGAGGCACCGAGCAGCCCAGCGTGGACGGCAGCCGATTTCAACAACTTACAGGTGAGCCACTGCGCTGGGGCTACGAGGGAGGAAAAAATAGACATTTGTGTCTGGGAAGAGATACAATTTGTTACGGTGGACCGGAGCCCCCGCGTTATAAGGTAGGCGGGGCAAGATAACACAAGCCAGTTTTAAACTCGGGCAGAGCCACAGCCAGTTTTTCTTGACATCCACGCAGAGCTTGCAAACACAATTTCAAGTTCGGCGGGCCCAAATACTGCAGATTAAAAATAATTTCTGTAATAGTGCACGGGCGCCCTCACAACAAAACCAATTAGTTAAATACCAGTGAAACAAGCCTGGGGGCTGCCCATTTTTAAAATAAACACCGCACAAAGTGGACACTAGGAGACAATTTTTCTTTGAACCCTGTCAAGAAGGCACCAGCCAACAGTTACCCAGCACGGGCAACAAATAGAACAGGCTCAAAGAGCTTGCTGATAGCAACAGTTTAACTCCTTGATAAAACTTTTTTCCTTTTCCTATAACATGCATAAAATTCCATGGGGCCCAAACGGAAAGCATGGGCACCCTCAACACCGGTGCAAAAGCCCAAATCACCACAATTGTTAGCAGCCATTGAAGCAGCAGAGCACTACGGATGGGCATGGGTTAGAGAAAACATGTACGGCCTATCCAGGGAAGGAATTACCAGCCCACCCAGCCAAGAGGAGGTTTCTGCACCATTAAAAGGAGAAAAGTATCCAAAGGCGCCAAAAAAGGTACCAAAAAATTGTCAAAACTATGCGAGAATGTAGCGGAATTACAGCAACTAATGGTAGAAATAAGGGGGAAATCAGACACCGCCCACACGGGAACCTCTGGCCTCAAACCCTACCATCGTAGTAGAACCTACAATAACGGTTGTCAATCCACCCGTAACACTACCTACAGCAATCCCGCCACGACAAGTACAGCAGTTGTCAGTAGCATCCACAGCTATAAATACAACAGCCTCCACAACTCCAGCAACAGATTCAGCAGGTGCTCTAAAAGCATGGGCAACCCCCAGCACAGACAACACGGGCATGACAGGGACATCCGGCAGCAATACATTGTAACAATCTGCAATGCACAGTTAGACCAAAAAATTAAATCTTTCCAAACAGAGATAATAAATAGATACAAAAGATGCCTGGCATGGAACATTGATACCACAATCAAAGAAGCCATATATGCCAAGGAATTTATAGAAATCTTTTCCCTAATAGAAGCCCAACGCAAAGGGAAGGATGCTTTCAGAGACCCCAAAAAGATAGAAGAAAAAGCTATTGCCAGAAATTCCCAGGTCGAACAAAACTGGGACAACTGGTTACAAGCCTTTGCTATCTTAGCAACAATATATGAAGAAAAATTCCCCATGGATGGTAGGAAGATCTGGGCATACTTTGATAAAATAAGGGAAGTAAAAGTAACACAGAGGGGGAAGACATGGCTAGCATACGACATCAGATTTAGGAGGAGCATGTCAGAAAGGCCGGCCATTGAGTGGGATGAAGTCCAGAACGATTTATACACCCTCAACGCCGAACCTCCCCAGGAAGAAGATACCATGCATTCTTCTTCCAAAAATAGCAAAAATTCGCAAGGAAGCAAATCCCATGACAATGATAAATCCAAAAAAGGGGAGCAGCCCTTTCGGAGGAACCAGCCTTGGGCGGCTAAAAATAATGCCCACAGACAGAACAAACAGCAGGCTGCCAAATCCAACATCCCATGCAGAAATTTTGGGAAAAACCAGTGTACATGGGGCAAAGAATGCTGGTACAAACACGCCTGCACAAACTGCAACGGCGACCATGCAGCAAGCAACTGCACCAGACTACCAGCCAAGAAAGAATGATATCCCAATTTTAGAACCAGGACGAACACCCATCAACCCGGGCAACTTTAGGGACACCCTAAACAACTACCCAGACAAGGAAACCAGCAGGATACTATAGCAGGGTTTCACCAAAGGTTTTTCCAACCCATTTAAGGGCACTGGGTCACACACCATCCCAATGAACCTAAAGTCAGCCAGGGACAACCCCCAGATAGTAGAAACCAAAATCAAGAAAGAACTGCAGGGTAGCAGGTCCCTGGGACGGCATGCCTTTAAAGAACTATTTAATATCTCCAGTAGGCCTGGTCCCCAAAAAAGAACCCAGGAAAATGAGGCTAATCCATCACCTCTCCTACCCTAAAGGCCAGTCTTTAAACGAGGGCATCCCACACACAGAATCCGCCGTATCTTACACACATTTCCAAGAGGCGGTAAGGCTCATACAAGAGTGCGGCAGAAACGCCTTGATGGCCAAGCTGGACATCGAATCTGCTTTCAGACTTTTGCCAGTCCACCCAGAGTCACAGCAGTGTTAACAACAAATTCTATGTAGATAGATGCCTCCCCATGGGGTGCGGAGTATCCTGTGCACTATTTGAGCAATTCAGTTCCTTTTTCCAATGGGCTTTCCTAAAGCAGAGACCAGGGACAAAAATAGTGCATTACCTAGACGATTTCATGGTCATAGGGCCACCATACTCCGGGGAATGCGGCAGGGCTTTAGCAAAACTTGAGCACATGGCCGCACAGTGGGGAATTCCCCTAGCAAGGGAAAAAACCACCAAACCAGACACAAACATAATTTTCCTGGGCATTGAAATAGACTCAGCAAAGGGGCTGTGCAGAATCCCCAAAATAAAAATATCAGAACTCCTGTCTAAAATACAAAACCTGATAACGAAAGAAAAGGGGACAGTAAAGGAAATACAATCCTTAGCAGGCAGTCTCAATTTCGCATCCAGAATAATACCTCAAGGGAGGATATTTTCCAGAAGCCTAGAGTTCAAAATCAAATCACTCACCAAACCACACTTGCATATCCGGCTAGGCAGAGAGGTGAAACAAGACCTGGAAACATGGGGAAAATTCCTCAGAGATTTCAACAGGTCTTTACTTTGGTGAACGCCTTTAAATACCCAGTCAAACAGGGTCCTATACACCGACGCAGCTGGGAGCAAGGGTTTTGGAGCCGTACTAGACTCCGAATGGGTGGCAGGACACTACCTACTAGAAATATTTCCCATCTGGCTAACATTACACATCGGAGGCAGGCGAATACGGAACTTTTGATCTGGTGCGATAACATGGCTGTAGTGGGCTCCATAAACAGAAGGTCTACGAAATGCCCTTTAGTACTGAAAGTATTACGAGCCATTACAACAGTCACACTACAAGAAAACGTTGTACTCAAAGTGAAGCACATTTCAGGGGCAGATAATAACATTGCTGATGCCTTATCTCACTTCCAGTGGACAAGATTTCCGAGAGCTAGCGCCGCACGCCCAAGAACAGATGACGCCAATACCAGCAGAATGCTGGGCAATAATGGGAAGACAAGAATAACGGCATCAACGCCAAAGCCAGAGAGCACAGGCCGGGATGCCCAACGAAAACCAGGCACCTCTAAAACGGGTGCCAACAACACATTGGCATCAACGCCAGCACCAGATAGTGCAGGCCGGGATGACCAATACAAAGCAGGCACCTCTAAAACGGGTGCTAACAACACATTGGCATCAACGCCAGCGCCAGAGAGTCCGGGCTGGGATGCCCAAAAGAATCAGGCACATCACCAACGGTTGCCAACAACCTCACAGGCTTCCTAACGGAGATGGCAGAGAGGGCAGTGGCAAGCACTACTGCAACACAGTACAGTAAGCGTTTGCAAACAGTATTTAAGGCCACAGGTATAAACCACGTAGAATTAATAATGATTAAAGATATAGAAGTATTTTTAAAATGGGCTCGGGAACAAGGTTTCAAAAGGGATTGGGCTAAAAGACACCTGGTGGCAATTTCATATTTTACAAAAATACGGGGCGATTCAGACCCCACCCAGAACGCCCTCATCTCTTATGCAATGAAGGGATGGGGCAGAATAGAGGGTGCCCAAGTAGACACCCGCCGACCCCTTGATTTCAGCAAACTGGTGCAGATAGCAAGCCAGTTGGAAGCGATATGTTGGCACCCATACGAGATAATGTTATTTAAAAGAGCCTTTTTCCTAGCCTACTTTGGGGCTTTCTGGGTAGGAGAACTCATTGCTTCCAGCACCAAGGCCACAAACGGCCTGGGTGTCATGGAAATCAGGGTGAGACAGGAGAGTGTTAACATAGAAATGCAACAGTCGAAAACGGGTGCAAAAAGAACCATCAACATTTCTTGCATTGATGAAGCAACAAACTGTCCGGTTTGCATCACCAACCTCTATTACACACAACAACCCAAAGTGGGGGGGAGTTTTTTAATCCACAAGGATGCATCAGCCCTAAGCCGCTACCAATTTAAAGGAGTGCTGATAAAAGCAATCAGCAAAACAGGGTGGGATCCCAAACAGTTCGGCACTCATTCCTTCAGGATAGGTGCCGCCACTGCAGCATGGCAGGGAGGCTTAGCACCGCAACAACTAAAAAACATAGGGGGATGGAAGTCAGACTGTTATAAAAGATATATCAGACCACAACTGATATAGCCATCCTCCCTAAAATTTTCTTTCTTTTCCCTCCCTCCCACCACCACAGAAACAACAGGCGAATCGAGGACCACACTCCGATCAGCATGGATAGTTGGCCACTCATTCGTTTTCAGGACAGGCAGATGGGCAGAAGAGACTAAAGAAGGGCCACCCTTCAGAAACACCATTACATCATGGTGGGGATACAGAGACCTATGGTGGGCCGACGTCCACGAAACACTAGCAGAATTGGTGGCATACAGGGACCCCCATGAATTCCTGATCATTCATCTAGGAGGCAACAACCAAGTCAACACGGCTAGACGCATCCTATGCGAAGAAATCTGCTCCTCCCTAGCAGGCATTTTGCACAATTGGAGGGGTACTGAAATATGCTTCTCAGCCAGCTTACCAAGAAAGAAATGGCTAGGGGCCAACTGCTACAAATCTATAGAGATATCCAGATGAAAATTGAACAGGACGATAGAGAGATTCTGTATGACAAGAGGACTGGGTTTCATAAAACACCCAGCCATTACACTAGGCAACCCAGACCTCTTTCTCCACGATGGCACCCATTTGTCTAACCAGGGCATGGAGCATTTCTTTCGGGAAATCAATGCAACACTTGCTCACAGTGGCTGTCTCTAGGGCATACTTACCACAGAACCTGCCCACCCTACAAAAAGGGGAGAAGAACAAAAAGAAGTACAAGGCACTGTACGGTGCCCACAACAAGTTGTGGGACACAAGAAGGCGGCACGGGTCAGAGGGGGGTATCCTCAGGACCCGGTGCCCAAAAGTATGATACCATCATGATATGTGATATTGTTATTGCCATAACTCATATCTGTACAATAAAATCCTACGGCCTTTTATTGCCAACACTTGACACAAGTTGTGAGCCTATCATTACGGGAGAGGGTTTGGGGTTCGGCCAATACTAATGCATGCATATGGGTTCAGCAGTTATTGCCAGTATTAAAGAGGTTCGCCTTGCACACGCATACAGCATCTATCCTGCAAATATGTGGCCACAGTGTGTCAGGCACTTGGAGGACCATTCTCGCCTTGATGATGTGACGCACCAGCAAGGAGTTCAACATTTGAAAGGAGGCAATCACACCAGAGGCTGATGCAACGCCCCCACACACGGGGTCGGCCTGGGGCATAAAATGTATTCGGGCACCAAAGAAAAGGTGTCCCACCGTTGCAAATGTCTATGCATTCCTTTTGTGACACTAAATAGTGACCAAGGGTGAGTTTTTTGATTAAGTGTGATGCAAATTGTGCATTTTAAAGAATATTCATTCAGCAATACCGGTCGAAACTACTAGTCGCAGAGTGAATTAACTCATCAAACTTGCTGAAATTGGCCAAAAAAGTGGCCTACTTTGACCAAAAGAACTGCCCCACACAAGCATTTTGTGTTTTTGATTCAGCCATGGGCCTAATGCCCTATAGCCCAGTCCGAGCCTTCCCAGAAAGGGAGAACCGGTCCCCTCCACTGTTAAAGTGGGAGCGATATCACTGTCTGTGTCATTCAAAGTTTTATCAAAATGTTGCGAGAAGGTACATGCCACAGTTTTTAATTACACAGATCCGTTAGTCCGCCCAAAGCACATTAGCCTTTTCTGACATAGGGTCCACAGTTGCTAACCCTCTGCATCCTCTTGTACTATGCTCCAATGCCCCATGTTGTACACATGACTGCCAGGATTACACTCAGGCTTTCTCATGACACCCTCACATTTGTCTCCTTGATCGTCCAAAGTATGTTGCAGACCAGTGCCACTGGCTTGCCAAGGGAGCAGCATGGTCTAATACCTTGGCTTTCCAGGGTGCTATGCAGTTGTCAATTATGGCAAGGCGTTGCCCAAGGAGGTGCTCAAACATATAGAGGGTGGTGTTCCAGTAAGTAACTACCCCCAGCTGAATTTGGTGGTGTGACTGACAGTGTGTGTCCTGGAAGTGAGTCAATGCATTGCAAGCAGTGTATGAGCGGCTAAAGTGTGTGCCATCTATCCAGCACATTGCAGCATTACAGCAAGAATGGGGTCTTTTGTGAACCGTGTCACAACTTGGTGAATCGCACATGTCAAACGTGCAATGTGGGTTATCTCTACCTGGTTCAGGGCTGCCACAACATTGCTGACATTGTCTGCGGTGACAAAGCCAACTTTAAAAGGGTGTGAACCAAGCCACTCTGGGATAATCGCTTCAAGTTGTGTGTGAATATGTGATGCCTCGTTTGACATCAGAGCATTGCGTGTCAGCATTCTGTGTTGGAAGATGTGGTAGCAGGGTGTGGTATGCTTGAGGACCCACTGTTACAGCTTGCTGTCTGTGCAGTGTGCGGCTGAGCAAACAACATCCAGTGTACTCTTACAGTGATCTAGTCAGTGCTCTGCGCACTTCTTCAATTACCCATGTTGAAGAGCACCTTCTTCGCCTCTGACCCTTGCAGTGCTTTATGTAGATATTCTGTCTGGAATCATCCACCTTGGTGCTGCGCACACCCTCAGTTCTTGGCAGCCTTGGTACTCAACGAAGGATAAGGGTGGTAGACCAACACCTATCGTACAAGCTCTATTAATCAGTCAGATCACATCTGCATGCCCACAAAGACCTGCTTGGATTAAACACTTTCATTCTGACAAGCATTTTCAAAAGTTGCTTCAACAGGCGTGATTAGCTCACAGCCATCCCACCCCTAGCAGTCCCTCACCCTGTGTATACTAACTCCACAGTATGGGGGTAATTCATAGAATTCAGCACACAAGTGGCACACGCTGCTGGCTCACAGTGTGCATGTGCGGCAGTCTGTGCCAGCCGCACGCGCCAAAACCCTTTTCGGCGCACAGCGTATTCATGGATTTTAACATCCCTAAGCAGCCGTGGCGCAGAGTGGCGCAGCGACCCTGCAGCAGTGCCAGTTACATCCCCAACCCCGCCCCGTGCGCCATGAACAGTGCACAAATCCAGTACATGGCGCACAGGGCAGTGGACCAGCATACAGCCCCCCAACCACGAAAACGCCTGTAAAACTCCCTGCCCACCCCTCGGAATACACGTACCCCGCTCGCACTAGGCCAATCGCATGTAAAACACCCTGTGCACCCCTCGGAATACACGTACCCCGCTCACGCTAGGCCAATCGCGTGTAAAACTCCCCACGCACCCCTCGGAATACACATACCCTGCTCATTCGTGGGAAGTTTCACACGCGATAGGCCTAGCGCGAGCGGGGCACATGTATTTCTGGGGTCCAAGGGGAGTTTCACACGCGGTAGGCCCTGTGCGAGTGGGGTATGTGTATTACTGGGGATCGCGGGAAGTTACACAGGCGATAGGCCTTGGGCGAGCGGGGCACGTGTATTACTGGGCTTCGCAGGAAGTTACACATGCGATAGGCCTTGGGCAAGTGGGGCACGTGTATTACTGGGGTTTGCGGGGAGTTTCACATGCGGTAGGCCCTGTGCGAGCGGGACACGTGTATTTCTGGTGTTCGCAGGGAGTTTCACACGCAGTAGGCCCAGTGCGAGCGGGACACGTGTATTTCTGGGGTTTGTGGGGAGTTTCACACGCGGTAGGCCCTGTGCGAGCGGGGCACGTGTATTTCTGGGGTTCGCCTGGAGTTTCACACGCAGTAGGCCCTGTGCGAGTGGGACACGTGTATTTCTGGGATTTGCGGGGAGTTTGGCACGCGGCAGGCCCTGTGCGAGTGGGGTACGTGTATTACTGGGGTTCACGGGAAGTTTCACACGCGATAGGCCTTGGGCGAGCGGGGCACGTGTATCACTGGGTTTTGCCGGGAGTTTCACACGTGGTAGGCCCTGTGCGAGCGGGGCATGTGTATTTCTGGGGCGCCCAAACGAATTGGCAGTGTGTGTCTTCCCAGGTGTGCCCTCACACCCCTCCTCAGGGCCTGCAGGCAGACCACAACACAGGTGAACACACTGCACCCCTGACCATGAACCACAGGCAGCCCATCCACCCTGGCGAAGCTCCCCAGCCAGCCCACATGTCACCACGCACAAGTGAGCACTGACTCATGTACCCCCACCGACCCACCCACCCAGCAGTGAAGGGCAACTTCCAGCAGGCCCCCACTCATGTGCCCCCACCCACCCAGCAGTGAAGGGCACCTGCCAGCAGGCCCCCACTCATGTCCCCCCACCCACCCACCCACCCGTGAAGGGCACCTGCCAGCATGCTCCCACTCATGTCCCCCACCTATCAACCCACCCAGCAGTGAAGGGCAACTGCCAGCTGGCCCCCACTCATGTCCCCCCAACACGTCAACATGACCCACAATCATGGCCCTCATGGCCACCCAAATCCCACCGCACGCCACTCCTGCCCAAATAACCAACCAAGCATAACATACACCCCACATTGAAATGGCCATTACATGAAACAACCCAAATGGCATGTATGTACATCAACACATGTCCGTCACACACACACAATGGGTGGCAGTGAATGTAAAAACCCACATAGTGACATGCATGAAACCAATGAGAGAATACCACACATTGAAGTACGTGAAAAAATGTGGTGAAACAAATTTAAACACCAAACAATGGACATAAGGAAAACAATGCAGAATGTCACATAATGATAAAAAAAGAAAATCAGAATTCAAAATATCTGAAATCAAAAATGTCTCCAAAGTCTCCCTCCAACAAAGCAAATCCAAACAGAAATGAAAATGTAAAATCCATTGCTCCATGGAAAAATCAAAAAAGAAAATGCAGACAAATCCACACTCCAACTATTGAAATCCTGGGTCCATGAGCCCAACTGTCCAAATGAAACCTACAAAAATACACTAACTAATGAAGAACCATATACAAAAATGTGGGGTATTGTCCAAGCGCCCCAAAAAAAAATGAAAACAAAAATGAAACCTAACACTCACTAACTAACTATTTACAATGGCAGCGGGCTAGTCCGACGGCTTACTTTTTGATGTCCTGGGACAGGGCATCATCGAACTCCCACTCAATGTCCTGGAGGCGGTCCTCTTCCATGGCCCCGAGGGTTCGCAGGGACGATGACATGTTGACCTCCAACTCCCTGCGAATTGCCTCGAGGCACTCGGCCCGCCTCAGTGCCCTCCGCATGGAGTTCTCCACCCTGACCATTGTGAGCCATGCCTCTTCCGCCCGCTGCCATGGCGTGGCCCAACAGCTGCCACACGGAAGACACTTGTAATCCTGGGTCTTCCTGCCCTCTGGCTGATGCCTGCCCCTCCGATGTTGAAGGCCCCGAGCCATCATTGCTCCCAACATGTTGCTGCTGCTGCTGTGCCTGTGCCTGCGGCCTGGCTCTTGTTGCCTGCACGTCCTCCTCCGGCTGGGGTGCAGTTGTCGTGGTGGCCACCCCTGCTGGAAGTCCGACTCCCGACTGTGGAAGGGATGCGTCCTCCACCAGCCTGGCTGCTTGGTCAGAGGCAGCTTGATAGGGTACCCAGGTGATACATGGGTTGGAAGATGGCATGGAGGACGACTGGCGCGTAGGGGGTTCAGGTGAGGAGGGGGTCACAAGAATGTCCAGGACACGGAGGAATCCAGCACTGGTGACCCGTCCCAGTAGGTCAACGCGGTCAAAGAGGCATCCAAGATGACGTGCAGTGTCTTCACGAAAACACTGCAGGTCACCTCGCATGCCTCGTTGACGCAACGCTATCCCAGCCAGGACAGGCTCACCCGGTCCTGGATAGCCACGTCCGCAGGGAGAGGGAGGCCAGTTGTTTTGCGCCCATCCCCTCCCTGAAAGCGGGTCTGGACGTAGGCATCCCTGCTGGTGCCGGATGATGCAGTCACAGGATCAGGGATAGGATTACACACAGGCACCTCCGCGGCGGCCTGTGCTGCCTCCTGTCCCTGCCCCGCACCACTAGCACCAGTGGAATCCCCACCTCCAGACCCTGTGTGTGTCCCTTCCATGGCCTCCTCCTCCACCAAACCCCCCACCAACCTGGATGACTACATGCCATCTTCCTCCGTCGGACCCTGTGGGGTCTCAGCTTCCCCTTCTGCTGCCGAGGAGTCCATCTCCGACCTCCTCCTCTTGGACCTACCCTCGGCAGCTGCAGCCTGGGAAGCGGCACCAGACTCCTCACTCCCCGAAGAGATGACAATCTGGGAGGGGAGCCGGGCCTTGCGTCTTCGGCTGGTGGTGCGAACCCTGCCGCTTTGCTCCACAGCACCCTCTCCGCCCTCTTCATCAGTTGACGCTGCAGACAGGGAGAGATAGAACACAGGCATCAGGGCACTGTACAATGGACTGATACACACATGACAGTTGTACATGAGTGGCAGTGTCAAACTTCAGACATGGCATCACACTCCCTAACACACATGTCATTTCTACTCACACACATGAGCAATTCCACAGCAATATTGCACCAGGCAGCACCATCCATACACATATAACAGCATCAGCATCCAAAGGTGAGCCTGACGTCACATGAAACACGGGGAGTGCACAACACATGCACACACACCAACACACTTACATGCATGTGTACATGTCCACCAACTGTCACAGTGATGAGATCGCCATCCATGTCACATCTGGCATTCAGCCTTCTACATGTCAGTGCCACATACATCCACGTTGCATCACAGTTGCACACCTATCAAATAGACACACATGCACACAGTGCAGATACATGCAGCTGGGACCACAATCCATGTGTGACACCACAACCATGCCAATGTACATACACAGCAATGCAAACTTGTGTGCTCCCACACCTGCATTTGGCCTGCATGCTTACCAATACATACACCATCCATGTGTCTCACACATGAGAGGACTCACATGTGTCAGCCTCACGCCCCTGTACATACACATCCATACATGGCCCTACAAAAACACATGTATAACCTGCACACTACTGGCACACCACAACACGCATAGCGTCCAATCAGTATGCATGTACACTTACTGCTCGACTCCAGACGGGTCTGCCTCTCAAGGACCTGGACGTGGAGCACTGGGCGTATGCGTTCCAGGACCCTCATTTGGTGGTCTGACAGCTAGCCCCGGCACCCCTTGGCATCCGCTGCCTTCAAGAGGCGCTGGGCCTTGTCGAGGGTCCTGGACCTGAAGTCCTTCCAGCGCTTCCGGACATGTTTGATGTCGCGGACTGCCACCCCCTCCTCATTGATGGCAGTCATGATGTCCATCCAGATCCTGGTCCGTCCTTCATTGTCAGCGCGCGAACTTCCAAAGAGGACATCATACTGCCCCAGGACTTGCTCCACCAGGGCACCAATTTCCCTGGCACTGAAGCTGGTGGCCCTCTGCCTCTCTGGCTGGGGGTTGCCAGTGGTGCCAGATGGTGTTGTGCCCGACATGGCAACCCCAGAGGCAGGTGTGGGTGGGCAACTGGGTCCTGGGGCTGGGCTGTGGAGCAATGGTATCCCAGTCTGGAGTCTTCGGTTCCAGCAGGGGTGGTCACAGCAACTGCACCCCTGGCTGATGTGCAGGCAGCAAATAGCAGGGCACGTGGGCAGCAGGCAGGCAGGCAGCAGCAGATGGCAGG
Organism: Ambystoma mexicanum; assembly: GCF_040938575.1. Taxonomy (NCBI): domain Eukaryota; kingdom Metazoa; phylum Chordata; class Amphibia; order Caudata; family Ambystomatidae; genus Ambystoma; species Ambystoma mexicanum. The sequence continues at coordinate 759,588,698 of NC_090937.1, read as the reverse complement.
TGGGAGCATGCTCGGGGCTCTTGGGGGCAGTAATTCGGCCTTCTGGGCAGGAGCGTGGTCTTCCTTGTGTTGTCGTGTGGCCAGCTTGATACGGAGTGATTTGGCACGTGAAACAATTGCACGTCAGCGTGTAATTTGAGGAAAGGCCCTTAGCGCGTAAGCGCGTCTGTGACGTTACGCGCGCAGGTGTTTCCCTCGTGACGGGTGCATAGTGAATCAGCACGTGAAGACACAGCACGTATGCGAATTCATTGGACCAAAGGCCCTTAGCGCGTAAGCGCATCCATGACGTGACGCGCAAAGGCGTTTCCCTCAGCACGGGTGCATGTTCATTGTACACATGCAAAAACTGCATGTCCGAGTATCAGCTTGTGTAATTGGAGGAAAGGGCCTTAGCGCGTACATGCGTAAGTGACGTTGTACGTGTGGGCCGGTTGAAAAGGTACATGTAGGATGCCATTTTCTTGTACGTGCTTTTCGTGGAGAGCGAGTGGGTGAATTTTGTACTTCTAGTCGGTTCACACGCGATTACTTCACAACGGTTCAAGTTCGTACCGTACTCCCTGTTACCTCTGACAGCGCTCAATTCTTATTTTGGCCTGTTTCCTCAAACAGCGTTCACTTCTTCTTTTGTCCTGTTTCCTCAGACAGCGGGCAATTCTTCTTTTGGCGGAGGTGTTGCCAACGTGCACACGTGCATCTTTTTCACATTCTTTTTCCAGCAATACGGTGAGTCGCGCATGTATTTACCAACTTTGCTTGCCCCGTGTGTCGCGTACCCCTTCAGAGGTCATTGTAGGCTGCGTGTATGTGTTTCTGGGTGCCACAGCGTAGTGCGGGTTAATTTTTCCACGCACGTGGTCTACGAGGGGTTGCGTGCATGTTCATTTTTGTTTTTGGGGTGTCTGTGCATTGTGTGACCCGTCATCTTCCCCCAGGGGTCACAGACAGCCTTGCTAGAGCACTAGGGTATGAATTCCATCTAGTACCCTACCCCTTTCACCCCCAATTGCCCAGGACAATAGTTTACTGCTACTCCCATACGCACAACAACATCAGTGCCATGGTTGGGAGGCGACCAAGCGGTAAGGGAGGCAAAGGTGGCCGACCTCCAAAAGGTGGGCGGGGTGGGCGCGGTAGGGGATATGGCCAGGATTTGCAGGGTGCCCCTAGACCCCCGTGTGTGGAGGACCAATCAGGGACACCCATGCCCCCCCCCCCATGGTTGTGGGAAACGTTCTTATGTTCCAAGCCGCGCCTTGAGATCCTCGGATCAAAATAGGATCGCAGTGATGCCACACAAACTTAGATCTGGACTGGGAAAATCCTTCCCAGTCATTACAGCAGGCATCTGGAATAATCTGCCAGCCCACAGAAGGAAAGAATCTAACTACTTACGTTTTCGTAAATTAGTGAAAACATATCTTTTCAACTGACCACGTTCATGACCCACTAAATCATTGATTCCAGGAACTGTCCCGTCCATTTCTGTTGTCTTTGTGTCCACGTTTCTGCTCCCCGAAACTCGCGAGTTAACGGCGCAATACAAATAATGAAATAAATAAAATAAAAAATAGCTGACACCATCCCAGCTCAACCCTTGTTGGACCAGCCCATTTTGGCACCTGAACCGGCACAGGATGACTCTCAGGCTGACTTCCAGGTCAGCAAGTCTAAGCCACGTGTGGCAGTGCAAGTTGCTGTCACCAGGCCACGTGGATCTGGGGCAGCAATGTCATCTGCTGCCCCAAGTAGGCAGGGTGGGGAGGCTGCAGGGGCAGCTGCAGCTCTATCCACCCCAGCTCTGAGTCTCCCAGCCAGGACAGTGTCGGTCCAGGTCCATCAAACCGACGTTGGCGCTGCCTACATCACCCTTTAGCCGAATGCCTGCACCAAGACCTATGGTCATTGTTCATTCGCACACTCCTAGTACCCAGTCCACCGGCACTTCTGCCCCTACTGACCAGAGTGGCGTAAACCACTCAGGATCTGCACCACCTTTGAAAAAGAAGAAGGAGGGTGCTCTGGCACTACAGGCTGAGACTCCAGACACGGCTCCACACTCCGGCACGTCAAGGAAGCCTAGCTTTAATGACGCCGAACTTGATGCACTTGTGGCCTATGTGTCGGCACATAGCCGCAAAACGGTGACTGCAGGGTGCAAGACCACACCTGGTCAACGTAAGGCACACTGGCAGGCCATCGCTGACATCATTAGTGCCCTTGGATTTGTGAGGCGCACAGCTGATGATTGCTACACGCGGTGGAATGACCTGAAACGCAGAGCAAAGAACAAGCTGGCCTCAAATCATGCCTCCACTCTGGTGACTGACGGTGGGTCTCTACCAGAGGAAAACCAACTCACTGAACATGAGTCTGTTGCTGGAACCTTCATCACAGAGGAATAGATCCAAGGTGTGGGAGGCCTACCAGATTACGATGCATTGTCTGGTGAGTGCCCATGCATGTGTGGGTAATCCATGTGTATGTTGTTTGGGTGACGGGTTCTGATTGAGTGCCAGGTGAGCGTGTGTACTTCTGAGTGGTATGGGTCACCCATGTGCTTCCTCCAAAACATTCACCGACCTTGAATGGGTATGACAGTATCCCTTCTGCCCACAGTAGCCAATTAGCGCAACATTACTGCAGTTGCCCTTGAACTGTCATCTTGCAACAACATTGTTCAGATTTTTTCAGGGTTCATTCAGGCTGATTGTTTCAATTCTCCAATTTTTGCAACACATTTATCAGCCCTAATGCCTCATATGGGACATGCTTCTGTCATTGATTACACCCCACATTGGCCCACATTTGTTACCTTGTTATGTGAATGATTAGACCATTCGGGCTGATTGAGTATTGGCCTGCTCACATTAATTGTTGGGGCCTGTTTGAATGTGGTACATGATAGTTGTTTCCTGTCATGTTGAAGTGACCAACCATTGATATGTACATCTGCCTGCCATCACTGTATTATTGTACACTGGATGTGTTGCAGTGTGTGGCACATGAGTATTTTGTCACACTATGTAGCATTTTTCATCTCATCATGTCCATCTCACATGGATGGGTGACAGTGCTCATTCACTGACATATGGCTGTACTTGTCAAATGTACCATGGCTATGCTACATGCCATCTGTGTGCTGGCATGTGTCATGTATGTGTATTGGACATGCCACTCACAGGCTAATGTGTGATGCCAGTGCTAGACAGCATGCAGCAAATGTGTTGCTTTTCCATCTTGGTGTCCTCAGTGTCTGCTGTTTGCCTCCCCTTCCAACTCATTGAACATGCATGCCAGGGTTATAGTCATGTGGGACATGTGTTAATCATGTACTGGATCTCTGGCTTGTCAGGCCTATGTGTGTGCTATGGTGCTCATGCCTGTTTCCATTGTTTGTCTTTCATGTTTTTGCAGGTGATGACGCACTTGATGCTGTTGAGGTTGATGAGATGGTGCAGACCCAGGAGGAATCTCAGGCACGACCGGGCACCAGTGGGGGACGTGGTGTGGTGGTGGGTGAAAACCCAATCTTACTGCAGACCATACTGTCCAGGGGTGTCTCTGGGTGCACCTCCCCTGACCTCTATTCAGGTGCTGAATCAGGTGAGTGTTTCTGGCAGGGATTCTGTTCTGTCCAACCCACCTGCACCAGGGGTAGAACCCTCTATGGGGATGTCATTGTTGGTAAGTCCGCCTTTGGCGGTTACGGATGCAGGGTCACACTCCACAAAATCAGATCCTGTTCCTGGGCCAGCAGATCAGAGGGGGAATGCAATCCTGCAGCCTCAGGCAGTGCCAGCACAGCAAGGTGAAGATCGCCTTGCCCCGAACAGGTGTGGTGCCCGCCGATGCGGTGGCCGTATGCCACCAAGCAATACTGTATGGGAAAACTCCATTTACAGTATAGCAGCCCAACAGGGAGCATCAGTTGAAATGATGGCTCAGGCAATGGAGAGGGTGGCCACTTCCATTCTCCCCCACGAGAGGCAGATGGAGCAACAACAGCAGGCAACAGACTCCATTTGCCAATCACACAGGGAAGACATGTTGGCGCCCAACAGGGACCGACGGGCGGCACTGGAGACTCTGTGCGAAGCCATATCTATAGAGTCACAGGGCCACAGGGAAGCCCTGAGGGTAGAACTGCATAACCTCAGGGAGACTCTGGGTGAACTTGAGGCTTTCTGAAATTTAAGGTCAGAACAGCAGCTGGAGCATCACGGGAGGCCATGCTTGCAGAAATGCAGGCAACCCGTCAGGTGCTGCATGGGGATATCCGTACTATCATCCTTCAGAACGAGACCTTCCACACCTGCATGCTTGCTGCCATGGAGGACCATACCAGGGCTTTGCGTGGGCTGCCTCCCCTAGCACCACCACCTCCTGATGCAGCAGCAGAGGGTGATGAGAGCGACAGCAGCACTCTTCCCACACTAGCTTAGCCGTGCAGGCCATGAGCCCATGGAGGTATTTTTTTTTCCGCAACATCCACGCAGGTGGCTGTTGGTGTGCAACCAGTCCTCGAACCTCCTGGGTGGCCTCCCACCACCCCCTCGCCCCCACATGGCCATTTTTTATTATTTTTTTTAAAACATTTTTTTTACAGTGTGTTGCCTTGTGTGGCTCCCGTGGGCATCCACTGTGTATTCTGGCTGGGCACATGCAGGCTTGTCCTGTGTTTGGGTTAGATGCTTGGGTTCCTGACACACACACCCCTCCTGCTTCCTGTTTCCATGGTTTTGCAAAGGGTGTGACCAAGTGACAGTGACTTACACAGTGACATTGGTCTCACATGAGCTGTGAGGGCAGTCTGTAGTCATAACTGTGTGGACATCCCTAGTGGGGTTTGTTTTTGTATTGAACACTGCATGGTGTATTGATATGTGCTTGTGCATCCATGTCTTTCTCCTTATTCGCAGGTACCTTTTTCATGTCTTCACAATGCCGTCTCCTTTGCAGATGCAGTTCATGTTGTATGCAGTACACTGACACATTTGCCTGACAGCAGCACTCTGCAGTTGGAAGGGGTGGATGTGCTGGATTATTCAGGTTGTAAGATTTGCACTACTTTGAGTTTGTACTGTCATATTTTGGCAATGTTTCATGCTGTGTTGCTGTATTGTGTTGCTGGTAAGTATTTGGTCATGTGTGCTGTTTGTTATTGATTACTGGGGGTATATTGTCTGTGGCCTCTTTCCATTTGGGACAGTGCACTTTGTGACACTTGTGTCATGTGTTGTACATTCCTTTGTTTGCTTACACATTGCATGACATGCCATGGTGTGTTGGGTGGCGGACATGGGGAGGGGTTGGGTGACATGGCGCTATTTTCATGTTGTATTTTGCAAGGGGGTAATCATTCATGCAGCATAAATGTGTGTCTTTTTGTGACACAGCATTGGTTGTCTTTCAGTAGGTAGGGATGCACACAATGTAACACTTCCAGGTGACCAATCTCAGGCTGGTATGGTTGTGACAGTTGACTGTCCCTTATGTCACCATCATTGATTGTCAGCTGGTATGTGCCAGGGCTGTGTGCACTCCACAGGGTGTGATTTTAGGTGAAGTAATTAGCCACCAGCTGCGTACGGGCTGCCTCACCACGTGCCCTTTCCCCTCCCATGTGCAGTGGCCGTGCATGTGGTTGGGGATGTGGGGGCACCACCATGTCCACCGGCAGGCCCCGGCGGGTTGCAACGTTGTGCAGGACACATGCTGCCACTATGATCCTGCACACTACTGGGGGCGCGTAAGCAGCTGCCCACCAGAGCGGTCAAGGGAGCGAAAGCGTGACTTGAGCACTCCGAATGTGTGCTCCACTATGCCCCGGTTGCAATATGGGCTGTGTTGTATCTTACCTCGGGTGGTGTGGTGGGGTTCCGAATTGGCGTCATCATGTGGGTGCTCAGAGGGTAGGCACTGTCCCCTGGGGAGGTGATGATGGGTATCATTAGTGGGGTTGTGACATTACTCAGTATCTGACATGCATGCATGTGCAGCAGCATTAATACTCACCAAGCAGCCATGTATCGCCATGCCGCCCAGCTTCTAGGTCCCAGTTTAGGGTCGACATTCTGTAGATGAAACTGTCTTGGATGGACCCTGGATAGTTGGCATATACTGAGGTGATGATTCCCTTGGCATCACATACTACCTGCACGTTGATGGAATGCCAGTGCTTGCGGTTTCTATAGTTGTGCTTAGTTGCCCTGGGAGGAGGTAGAGCCACATGGGTGCAATCAATGGCACCTAGCACTTTGGGGAAGTGTGCCACCCTGTAAAAATCCTGGACGGCAGCCTGCCTTTCTGCAGGTGTTCTGGGCAGGTATAGGTGCCTGCGGACTGATGGGCGTGCAGTCATGATGGCCAACACCTGGTGCAGGCAGCGTGACTGCGTGGCCTGTGACACCCCCCCCACTATGGCACTTGTCCGCTGAAATGAACCAGTGGCCAAGAAGTGCAGTACATTGAGCACCTTTTCCAAGGGGCTCAGTGCTTGGGAGCACACGGTGGGTGATGTGAGGTCATCCTCCCACTCACTCACAAGGTCGAGTATTATGTGAGGTGGAAACCTGTACCTCCCATACACCTGGTCATCAGGCATCCCGAAAAGGCTGGTCCTGGGTGTAAAAATTCTGGCCCTGACTATCCTCCTCCTCAAGCGGTGTCCCACGACCACTGCTGCGAGGAACGGTATATTCATCGTAGCGTCTGAGCTTGTTTGTTGTTTGCGCGCACTTTTATGACGTGCGGGTCCGCGTACGCCTGCTTCCTGCGGCGTACGTGTTTCCAGATTAGCGTCTCTTTTTTGGCGCACGCGTTTGCCCTGTTCGATTCCATGAATACGTGTTGTAGGCGCACGTGTGGGCGTTCCGCGCATTTGCCTCCTGTACTTCGCTCGTAATGCCCACATTTTCACGCGTTGTTCCCCATTCCGCGTGTTATGCCCCGTGTTCCGCCTACTATTGTTGTGTGCGCCGTTTGATGACGTGTGCGCCCATGTGCGCCACGCAGAATTTTAGCACGCATCCCAGATTTTACACGCGTACGGACTTCCATGCATCGATGTGTGCGGATTTCGCACGCTTGCACTGTGATTTTCGCACTTGCGCTGCGATTTGCACGCTTTTGCGCGCTTGCGCTGAGATTTTCGGCACACATTTATTCCATGAATCGACCTGTAAATATCTCCACCACATAAGCATTTTTTTACCTTACCAATGCTATTCTGTGATGTGTCTAATTTGTTGGTATGAAAGCAGTGTGCTATTAATGCATTGTGCTGCTTGCACATTTCTTTCACAAAATGCTTGTGTGAAACAATAACTTAAAACAATGGTGTGTAGTGTACAGCAGTCTATTTGCAGTCGTTTTTCATCTATGTCTCTCTACAGCCTTCAAGGTACAGAGCCAGGGATCAAGGACACTTACTGTGTTAAACAGGAGGACTGTGACTGACTCTGTGACCAACATCTTGCAGAAAGTATATTTCAAGGTAAGTCTAATTGTCAACAATGTAAAGAGGAAGTTGTTTCACATTGTTTAATGTGAGGGCTAATTTTCGTCTCCGTGCACTCCTCACTTCACTACTCCCTCCCACTTCTCTTGCTTCTCTTGCACTACTCTTCTCATTTACCCTGAAACGATGGGGAAAACATTTTGCTCATGCACTGGCTTAGACAGGGCCCACAGACACTCCCATTGCAATGCCTTTGTAGTGGTCACTATATATATCAGTGATAGTAAAATGAAACACCAGGAATTAAAGAGCCACATTTATTCCATTCATACTCTGACATGGGTAAAATAACAGTTTCATGTTTATTTTTCTATTGCACGTTTAATATTGCTTGTGATTAATACTTCACTCTTCATTTTTAATGTTGGCAACTTGGCATGTATTATAGGCATGAATAATTTCAGATATTCCTCCTTGCTTAGGCCAACAAATACCCGGATTAGAGGAGATAGCTTACAAGGGACACCACAAGCACCATTTAAATTAACTGCAATAATTTCCAAATTCATAAAGTAAGAAAATTAGTAAACGAAGGAAGTATTTAAGTGGTGCTCAGAAGCGACGTAAAGGTAGCGATGAAACGCAGCCAAAAACAAAATCTATATTTCAGCCTAGAAGCAATGTTCATGCATTATCTTGTGCAGAGCAAGAACCACAGATGCCACTGGCAGCAGAACAACCATCCTGCTGTGGTCTAAACGTAGCTGCTTTGACTCCAGTTCTTACTGCTAATTTGCCTGCAGTGTAAGTGCCAGTAGAACACCAACCTGCTCTGGCCAAAACATAGCTGCTTTGCCAGCAGTAACTACTGCTAATTTGCCTACAGTTCAAGTGCCAGAAGAACAACCAACCTACTCTGGCCAGAACATAGCTGCTTTGCCTTCTGTAAATACTGCTTCATTTCCTGCTGTTGAAGTGCCAACATCCTGTTCTGGCCGAATGTTAGCTGCTTTGCCTCCAGTAACTATTGCTAATTTGCCTACAGTTGAAGTGCCAGTAGAACAACCAACCTGTGCAGGCCAATTGTTAGCTGCTTATCCTTCTGTAAATACTGCTTCGTTGCCTACTGTTGAAGTGTCAACAGAGCAGCCATCCTGCTCTGGCCAAATGGTAGCTGCTTTGCCTTCTGTAAATACTGCATCATTGCCTAATGTTGAACAGTGACATTGAAATCATTCTATAGACTCTCGCAGATGTATTCCCTATAGATAGAGCAAGCTTTCCTGATAACTTTGAACATAATACTGATTTAAAGAAATTAATTATTAAACGTGGTCCCTGCAAACCAACAAGACCCTTCCTAAGAAATGAAAAGAAGAGGTGTTTTTCAAATGAATACTGTTACACATTAAAAAAAAGACAGGGAAAAAGGTACCCCGAAATTGGCTATGCTACTCAGTTAAATTGGATTGCGCATATTGTGAGTTTTGCTGGCTGTTTGGTGATAGAAGACTTTCCTCCCAACAACAATCATGGGCTGTTGGAATAAAAGACTGGCAAGGTATTCCTAGGAAAATTAAAGAGCATGAAATCACACAATCCCATTTAGGGGCTTGTGTTGTTTATGATGTGTGGCAAAATGATAACACAGTTGACACAAAATTGCAATATGAATACCGAGAACAGGTTAGCTTTTGGACTAAAATTCTGAGAAGAATTATTGATGTCACCCTCACATTGGCTACATGTAATCTAGCTTTCAGAGGACACAGAGAAAACATAGAAGAGACAGATAGTGGTCATTTTTTGTCAATCATAGAGCTGTTAAGCAAGTATGATCCAGTTCTTAATCAACTAATTGAAATAAACACAAGAATAAAATATCTAAGCCCAAAAGTACAAAATGAACTAATTGAATTGCTTTCATGTAAAGTACCAAATGAAATAGTTGCTGAAATTAAAGATGCACAGTTTTACTCCACCATCATGGATATGACACAGGACATTAAAAAAGATGTGCTGAATCAGGTATTCTGGCATATTAGTCATCCATGATGAGAATGAAAAAGCAATTGAGGTGAAAATTAATGTTCTTTAGGTTTTCACAATACAAAAGTGCAGAAGGCCTTACAGTAGAACTTCTACAATTATTGAAAATAAAGGATTGTCAATCAGAAATTCTAGAGGTCAATGATGGTGCTAGCACTATGAGTGGGATATACTCAGGTGTCCAAATTAGGATATGCCCTAGAGAGCCGAATGTTGTCTATGTATATTGTGCTGCTGATAATTTAAATGTGGTATTAACTGATGCCTGTATGAATATTTCTGAAATTAGAACATTTTATGATCTTGTACAGCAAGTTTATACGTTCTTCAGTGACAGCATCAAATGGTGGGAACTTCTTACCAATTAAAGAGAAGGAGCTTCATCTTCAAATCCCACATTGAAAAAACAGTGGCCAACACGCTGGGCATCAAGACATGATGCTCTTCATGCCCTACGTTTTCTCTTTCTGGATGTCATGAAAGCACTGGTTAAGATAATTCTACTGTCTAAAAATGTAGATGAACGTACGGAAGCTACTAGGCTTAAGAAATGCATGGAGACATTTGAGTTTGTTGTTATGGTTGTAGTACAAAGCAAAGTTTTAGAAAATGTGAACATAGTTTCAAAACTGATTCAATCTAAGAATGTGGACCTTTTGCAAGCAGCTGGTATGTTGAAGAGCACGACTACAACTTTTGTAAGTCTCAGAGGACAGTTTGCCGATATTAAAAATACAGCCTATTCTCTTGCAACTGCTTGGCTTGGGGAATTGAACCAAAATGTACTGAAAAAAAGAATCTGGTAACCTTTTGATGAATTGTGCGAAGACAAGCGATTATCCAACCCTGAACATAATGTTAGGGTATCAGTATTTTACACCAATATTGATATTATTGTAACACTGTTTCAAAAAAGATTTTCAGGTACAGATACCATTGTTCAAAGATTTAATTTCATGACTCCATCGGAAAATGTAAAAGCAACTGATGATTTGTTTTTTAAATCAGCAGAATCCTTTGTAGCTCAATACAAGGATGACTTATCCTCAGACTTCCCATTGCATGTTCTAAAATTCAGAGCTGCATTGAAAGTGCAAATCAAAAACATGTCAGGGGGAACAATGAAAGATTTGGCAGATCTTTTATTTTTGAAAAATAGTGGAATTCTGCTTAGTGTTTTGGACATTGCAACAGCTATTAAACTTTTCCTAACCATTCCAGTAACTGTTGCTACTGCGGAACAATCTTTTTCTAAGCTAGAATTAATACATAATTACCTTAGAAGTTCCATGACACAGTAGAGACTGACAGGACTGTCCATTTTATGTATAGAGAGCGAAAGAGCAAGGAAAGTAGATGTTAAAGAGCTAACGGAGGAGTTTGCACAAAGAAAGGCAAGCAGAAAAACTTTATTCCAACACAGTACCAGAGTTTCAAAGAACGGTGCCAGCAACCTTTAAATTCTAATCGAAGGTGTTAATCAAAATCAGAGATCAACATAACCTTCTTGATTGCAAGTGGGGTAAACTGCCTAATAAAAGGCATCTTTTATCTATTCCTAAAAACATGTTCTGGGAATGCATGGAGACCCAGAGAACATTTTTCTTAAGAAAACCTCAAACCTAAGCAGTGGAAAAGTAAAACAAAAGAGTCATTTTCAAACTTGCAGAGCTTAAAGTGTGCTTGCCTAACAACATGAACGTGCTTAACTAATGGCGGTATGATGACAGTGCTTAACTAACGGTGCAAAAGGCATCTTTTGCCCTAATACTCTACAACTTTAATTTACCGGCAAATCAGTCATCAATATGTGTGAGAGCAAAGCAGTAATTGGTGTAGTCCATTTTGTCAAGCAGTCAACAGTTGAATGTGCCAGCAAGCATACAAAAGTCTGAAGTCCAGGTTTCCAGCCAAAACGTTATCAGTCCAGTGCACCAGCCAAAAGCAAAGCAGGCAGTCTGTGGTCCAGTGTGCCAGCCAAGCAGTCATCATTTCTTCCAGCCAGTCAGTCATCAGTCTACATTTGCCAGACGAGCAGTCATCTGTCAGGTTTGCCAGCTAAGCAGCCACAAGTCTGTAGTCCAGTGTGACAGCAAAGCAGTAATTGGTGCAGTCCAGTTTGTCCTACAACCACGCAGTCAACAGTCAGGTTTTCCAGCCAGGCAGTCATGAGCGTGCAGTCCAGTTTGCCAGCCAAGCAGTCACCAAGCTCTAGTCTAGTGTGCCAGCCAAGCAGTCATCATTTTTTCCAGCCTGTCAGTCATCAGTCTACATTAGCCAGATGAGCAGTCATCTGTCAGGTTTGCCTTCTAAGCAGCCACAAGTTTGTAGTACAGTGTGACAGCAAAGCAGTAATTGGTGTAGTCCAGTTTGTCTGCCAATCAAGCAGTCAACCATCAGGTTTGCCAGTCAAGCAGTCAACAATAATGTTTGCCAGCCAAGCATCCATGAGTCTGCAGTCCAGTGTGACAGCAAACCAGTAATTGGTGTAGTGCCAATCAGTCAACAGTCCAGTTTGCCAGCCAAGCAGTCACATGCTCTAGTCCAGTGTGCCAGCCAAACATTCATCACTGACAGTCATGTTTACCAGCCAGTCAGTCTCCAGTCCATTGTGACAGCCAAGTGTTTCATAGATATGAGGTATTCATTATTTGTAATGTTCATTTTTTCTCCAAAAATGTCTTTTACAAGTGATGGTGAAATTACTTTAATTAGCAGTTTTGTTTTTAGCAACCAATTAAATAGTGCATCTGATTATTTGTTATGAAGAATCTAAAGGCAGTTCATATGCAGATACATATTACTTTCAAATTAAAGGGCAGTTTGCTGGATGGCTAAATGTATGATGTGTATGTTGCTGGTAAGGCACTTTATTTCATTCTTGTTTCTTTCCTCAAGTTTTAGTTCTGGACTCCAGGTACAAGGATCTGTCACTGTGACACTCTTAACTGAAGGGACTTCATTCACTAAATCGATGCGCTGTCACACTGTCTAGCTGGTGAGACCATTTTGCTCTTTCTTTACCCTGCTCGATTGCATTTTTTGTTTCCCATTGATGTTTATGCACAGTCTATTGGCATGCACATATGCCTTTTTTTGTATTTATATGTGAATATACATAAGCCATTAAAGGTATACAGTCTTTATAACAAAACCTACAAATAGACATGCACATAAGAAACTTGTATAACGAAAAATATAACATAAATGTATATGGGGTGGGGTAAAGGGTTACATCTTGGGGGCAAAATGTTTGGGGTGGGAAACAGGGATTTGGGGGCGGGCCCAAAAAACCACAAAAAAACCCAAAAACTCATTATATTTTTTAGTTGTAAATTTTTCGGTATATGTGCATTCTACATAAATGGTGTCATTATAAAGACATGTAACCGTCATTAAGATTGTCTTATTTTTTTAAACCTGCAATTCCAAATTTCGAATACTTGATTTGGGATAATGACTATATTGTGTTACTGACAAGCAGAAGCATATATTTTATAATATTTGACTTCGATCACTATACTCTGATTTGGGGCTTGTTATCTTTATCACTTCTTTATGTATATTTGCTTAGTTTGTATGTGTCGTAGGATAACATAAGTATTGCATTATATTCTGACTGTGCTATGTATTAGATAGAATACATTGTAGCTACAATACATTGTACATTAATTGGTAGCGATGTTTACAAAATAAAAGTGAGTAGGTTGTACTAGAGTGCAGATGCTTGTCAAGGTATGAGTGGGACGAATGGCTATGAGTGGAGCATACATATACAAGTGGAGCAAATGTGTATGGGCGGGGGCATATGGTGGTGGGTGTGGTCTACATTGGTGGGCGGGGCATACCTATGTTGGGGCAGAGCTTAGGGGGGACCCCATTGGGAGGTCTCACAGGGGGGCCCCAACATTTTGTGTCACGCCACTGTTCCCAACCCACGTTAAAGGAGAGCAGATCAAATTGGGTCAGGTGTGAATGCAACATTTTGCTGTTAGAACAGTCAGGTGCAAAGTATTCAAGTAGGGTGCAAGATCAGCAGCCGGGCACAATAACATAAAGTGTAAATGCTGCAAAACTACAAAAGAAAGGAAAATACCAAAAAAACTAAACAAAGTAGAATGACAGAAAAATGTACAGGAAGAAAACATTTGAAGACGCTGTCAAAAGAGGAAAGAAAAGACTGAATTAGCACGTTTGACTATTTCAGAGAATATATTAAGGAGGAAGACACATGTATGATAAAGGGAAGGGAATTCTAGAACAGAGGAGCTGCAGCTGGGAAGGATTGTTTGGACAATATAGCATGATTGCATCTCTGCATATCAATTTTCATAAGGTCTTTGCCGAAAGTATTTCTAGAGCCTCCAGCTAAAGTTAGGATGCCTGGCAACTAAACAGGTGTTTCAAATACAAGGGGCTTGGGATCCATTCACCCCAACTTGAATTTGATTCGAAATCCAATGGAAGCCAGGGAAGGTGAAGTAAGATAGGAGTCATGTCATCAAACCTCTGTGCACTCACCACCAATCAATCAGCTTAGTGTGAAACTGATTACAAAAGGCCAAAGAAGAAACCTGAAGATGACAGAGTAGTGCATTTCAACCATCCAACCTTGAAATAAGTAGCTTGTGGACTGCTGAGGTGAAGGCTGAAGGTCGAAGGCATTTCTTATCTATATCAGTAGAGCAAGCTGAAATTACCAGGACTGAGTTAATTTCACGATGTGGGGCAGAAATTGAAAGATGAATCGAGAGTCAAAGTTTGTTGACTACTCTAGCTCCTTTAGGTATTGCACCTAGACCGAACTTTAGACACTGGAAAAGATGAGTGAATCAACAAAAATTCAGTTTGTGAAAGATTCAGCTTAAGAAAATGTGCAGATATCATGTATTAATATGCCATCAGGGCAGACCACCCCCATGCCCACAGCAGTGGATGTCTGCTGAGGATGGCAGCTTTAGATATCATTGGGCGTCTTCTGGATGCTGATGGAGGACGAGGACAGCTTGCTCAGTCAGATCTCTGTGCGGCTCCAGTTAGATGTTACATAACATTGGTGATGGTATAGACCCTTTGGGCACAGCACACCGTATTGGGACTGGGGCAGATTTTGAAGGGCCAACCTCTACAGGCTGAGAGCGTCGTTCCAAAAATCAGGGAAACTGACCAAGGCGCCACCCTCCAATCCCCATGTGGGAAGATAACATTTCAAGTAGAAGCCCATGTTGATTGTATCAAAGGAAGCTGAGTGATCCTGGAGGAAAAGAAGCCAGACACCCCTCCATGCTACTTGCACATACCGTCATCCACCAACTGTGCTGAGGCAGACTTAGCGGCACACTCGAGGAAGTGGCAGATTCAAAGTGCCCAAGCTTGAGTTCAACCATGGTCTGCCAATACGGAGGTGCCATGTCTTTCAAAGCACTTGTCTAGAAAAGGCAGGGCTGCAATTGGACAAGAGTTGACAAAGTCTTCAGTAGCTCCATTTTCTTTTTTCATTAAGCGCCGAATTTAATCAACTTTGTAAATTGACGGTAAAGTCCCTTCACCAATAAAATCATTGCATAAGGGACTCAAACACAGCATAATCACTTTATCGAGGTTCTGATCACTTGAGCAGAAAGAGGACTATTGTTACTGTGGAGTTTATTAAATGGATACAAAGTAAACATTGTTTTTAGATTTTAAATATACTATTGAGTGGAGTTGCACCAAAACACAAAAGGATTTTTAGTAAGCTCGAACCAACAAACCACATTTGCTGTGAACTTGTTTAGAGGCTTTCTGTAGAAGTTACTCCCACTTTTTCTCTTCTGGGCCCCAACTCAGACATGAAATCTTAATCTGTACTCTCCACTCAAGGGTTGAGGAGGAATACACGTGTTTACCTCTCTTGTAAATAAGAGAATGGGAAACACTAAATAGAAATACATTCTCAGGATTCATGTGGCTATTATAGAAACACTAAGGTCCACTGTGGTGCAGTGTATCCCGAGCATCTGTTTAAAGGTAATTGTGCTTCCACCTACCACTGTTTAACGAGGTGGGCAGGCGCCTCAAAGATATTGGGCCTCATTACGAGTTTAGTTTGGAGGTAGCCATGCCGCTATTTGAGGCATGGCTGCCTCCAAACCCGGGTCCGGGTTCTTTGAATGAGGAATTACCGGGCCATTCTAACCTTGGAGGACCCGGTAATTCCTCATTCAATTTACATAACCCATTCCCACAGGGCTCAATGGAAATGGGGAGGGAGCTAACAACGGGCACGTTAATAACAGGCCCGTTGTTAGCTCCCTGGTCCGCTCGCGGGACCCGCAAAAAACGTCTGATCTGACCAGAAGTCCAGCGCGGGTCCCGCAAGGGGACCTCATAATAGGGCGGAATGGGTTTAACGGCACCAACACCATTACCGCCGCCGTTAAACCCATTCCACCAGGGTCATAATGAGGCCCATTGAGTATTTTATGTACATTTACTAACTCACTAAAATGTAACCCATGTGCGGAAAAAGGCATTTATAAAACCATAACTTTTTATTTCATTCAAGTTCGTAACTCTCTGCTCAAACTGGCCCCAAAATTCATAAACAAAATTAGAGTCACAGTATATAATAACAAAAATCAATGGCTATTGCTCGTACCGTCCCAGCAAGACTGCACTTCACAACCTTCAAAAGGATGCACAGAGAAAAGGCAGCTCTTTAAATAGTGGTGGGAAAATGAAACACTGTGAACTCTCTCTGAAGACCACATGGGATCTAACCAGGGCAAGAGACCCTCTGGAGGACTGGGCACAGAAAGCAGACACCATGTCTTCCAGAATAACAAATGGACAAGGGGGAGAATCTGCATGCCCCTCTGCACCAGTGGAAACATAGCGCTTGGGAAATCAATATTAGCGGTGTGCTCCATGGGGCTAAACAGAAAGGAAACATCCAATAAGGTGCTGTCAGTATAATCAGCACCGCTCTCATTTCATACCACCTTTGGGGTGCTCACAATCATGACACAGGTTCATTAATGAGCACCTGGGACACTTCCTTGAGAGAGCCTAATCTAATCCCTCGTTATTTTTTATTTATTTTATTTATTGGGGATTTATAATGCGCCTATACAGCAAATGGTGTTTCATGGAGCAACAAGACAAAAGAAACGTGCATCTGTTCCTGTGCACCAGAGGGGTGCCCTTCAGAGGCATTACCTAGAGAAATATCAAGGGCGATCGCTGAACTTAGTTCTGTACGCAACACTGGACTGGTCACTTACAGTTAAAATGGAGCGAGCCATCACAAAGGCGGAAAGTGGCATGGTGTCACTAGGCACGCAGCCTCATTGGCTGCTCATGCAAGAAGTAGCAGGAGCTCGTTAGGACAGGCCTGTTCTGGCCACATGAGAACGTCCATCTCCATGGGCCAGCCCCGGAATAAGTCTGGTGACTCCCCTAATTGCCACATTCACCTTACCCCTTCTCACTGTCACTACACTGTCATTAGTCGGTCACTCAAGACAGTCTGGCCCACTGCTCCCACTGACCAAACCGCGCCAGTGGCTGTGCTCCGTTTATAACGAGATCACTCTCCCACTGGAAGGGGCACCCTAGTTTTCAATGAAGCATACAACAACAAAAAAAAAGGTTTTAGATATAGCTCGTGTTTTCTTGTGGGGCTCCCACATATATCAGGGTTCAGCTCTGGGACATGCTAGAGGGACCCTTTCCTGCAGCTGCTACACAGCTTGCATACCTCAACAACCCGCAGGGAGAAAATCTTGTCAGGCCAAATGTCAAAATACTCCCTTTCATTCATTTGAACACCTGCCAATGCTCTATGGCCCATTAGAACACACAGAACACTGGCCCAGGTTACACGTGACCAATGACCCTGACCAGTGGAATGATGATGTCACTGCGAGTGAGGAGTAGGGAAGAGAGTAGTCCCGCTGATGGATGCCAGACTGCAGCTCCCAAAGGGAAACACATGCAGAATACACGCCTGCAGATCTAGCTGCTAGCCCTTAATGTAAGCAGGGGGACATATAGTGGAAAGCAAACAATCCTGTTAGGCGTTTGAACTGGAAATGAAACTTTTGGGGTGCCTTCTTTTTTTAAACTATTCCTTATTGATGGAGCAGCACAACACACTCCAATAAGATTCAGAGGTGTGAGCAGGAATTATTTTGGGAAGTTTTGTTTGTGTTCGAAACGGTTATCCGTGTTCCAGAAAAACATTCTTTTTCATTGTGGAGACCCATGTAAGAAAAAGCAGAGAGATTGTTACACTGCCGCTGTAGTTTGCACAGTGTCAATGGACTGGAGGTCAGGAACATGTGTGATGTTATTGACCCTGAAGGATGTCAGAACTGCCTGCCAAGCATACCATCACCCGAGGCTACAGTTGGCAGACTGCGTGGTGCCTGGAGGGCAATTTGATTTCCTGACAACAATTAATATACTATGTGTGCGGATTCTTGCAGTTTATATTTATGAGGCTACAGTGAATTTTTTCCCATTACAAAATGTGCATTCAGCAGAGTGTAATCAAAGGAAATCAGAAGAGAGGGTAAAAATGTTCAGCTACATAATATCCCCACCGCCCCATTTTCCTTGTGTCATGGCCTACTTAAACAACTTGCAAATAACGGTTGAGAGGCTCGTTAAATACTCAGATGTTAAAATGCCAGGCATGCCCAACCTTTGAGAATATACTTCCTGTTATGCGGGGAAAAAAAGTATCGAGAACCCCTGTTTTGGAAATATGAATATGTAAAATGTATTCCATGATGGCAGCCCCTCTCCCAAACCTCAGTGCACAAATAGCTATCTAACTCAATTCACCTCATTTTAAATGAGGCTGCGCTTTAAATAAAGGAATAAAAGCGAGGCATAATGCTCTTAGGCCTCCATTTAACATGCCACCTCATGCTGCAGCACTGACGAGATGGAGGAAGGGCACCGAACAAATGTAAGATCTCTGCTGTGCTTAGCAACTCGGTCTCGTGAGTGCGCTTCATTGTACATCTGCATGAGATTTTCATGCAGAAGTACAACAAATTGTATTTTATGGGATCCACCTCGGTTTCACTGTCCAGAACAGGTGTATCAACTATGAATCCATTGTAAACACCGCCTGCCTAGCGTTTTTTCAATAAAACCGTAATTCTCTATAAAATGGACTCCCGAAAAGATTTGATTATTTGGGAGTCTGTTCACAGAGAATGCGCCCAATTCTGCCCACGTCAAGAAACAGCAGGTTAAAATGAAGCAATTAATCTGAGGTATTTTTTGATTTGCATCCAAATTTAAAGCACAAACACTAAATATGTTGCTCCATGTTGTTGTGGTGGTCAGGAAAGGTCCCAGCGATGACGAGGGGTTCATGTTGCGCGCGCCATATTTGTGACTGGATGCGCTGTGAAATCGGTGCAACGTTGCAACTTCATATGTATCTAGTGTACTTAAATGTGAATGGGATATGTTACTTTAGTGTTATTCGGTGTAGAAAGATAAAATGCTACAATCGCCAAATGAAATAAAAACACGATTCAGACATGGCCTGTGTGGCGCATCTAAGTGTTTCATAATGTGCATTCGAGAAAGGAGGGCCTGTACTGAAGAACCCATTGTGGAGGAGAGACAACAGTTCTTAAACATACATGTACACTGAGATACATACATTGGGTATTTATAAATGTACATGTGTTGTGCTTTCTTTATAAATGTATTGCAGCTAGGAGTTCACAGGATGAATTCAGAGCATATAGGAATAACTAGATTTGCAGGAGTGTAGGGCGAAGGAGAAGCAATGACCAGCCCAGATGTTGATGTTGAACAGGACACTATGTTTATGGCTTGGTAGTTGTTTTGACCAGTAATAAACATGGGGGTGAAGTATCGCTGGAGGCCAAAGTGATCGATGGCCAGAGGTTTTCATTGTATTCTCAGATGTGCTGTGCATTCTGAAATGGTAGTCATTTGGATTTTAATGTTCTGGGAACCAGACAAATTAGGGTGAAGGAGATAGTTATCACTAGTTCAAAAAGAACCTGTTTATTCTGCTTTTTTAAAGCATCCATGCAAACCATGTTCAATTATGTTTAAGGTTAACAGGTTTCAGGTCAGAATGAAGTAATGTTCATGCAGATAGACTGCGCAAAAGACTCCGCTATTCAGTGGTTAAATCCTTAATAATTAAGATGAGAGTTCAATTTCATGAATAATCAGATTCCAAAGATGTGCAAAAGTAGTTTATTAGGCCACAGCCAGTGTGACCGAATAAACGACTTTTGCACATCTTTGGAATCCGATTATTCGTGAAATTGAACTCTGCATGAACATTACTTCATTCTGTCAACAGTTGGAGGAACCCGGGGGAACCTCTTGTGCAGTTTCTGCCGCACTTGACTGCTCATGATTTTTGAAGAAATTAAGCGCACTCCCCATCTATCTTGTCTCAGGTTTCAGGTCAGTTGTGATCTTTAATGAATTATGTTTGCATATAATGTGTAACCACGTGCTGATGTCATGACCTACCATGGACAAATCCCAAAGAGGAGTGTGCAATGAATATGATCTGAAGATGGTAGTTAAGATAACAACCACCAATGAGAATGGAAGAATTGGAGAAATATGGGATTTCTCTATGTAGGTTTTGTCCAATCACATGTGGGGGATGGGTAGTAATAAAACATATGGGACTGTTTTAATGGTTGCAAACATGTATATAATGTGTCAACTTACAGTGTCATCTAACTCCTCCCTGGATGATGGTACAATAAACTTGCTTTACATGCAAACGTGCACTTGCTTCTTAAGTGGTGGCCTGCTTGGTTTTGGTGATTAGGACCCATCCATACATTATATACAAAGCCAAGGTGAGGTCTGTTGCCCTGCATGGCATGTGTTTCTGGGGTGGCCATGAGGCAGCAGATATCCAGAGACCTCAGAACTATTTTTGGAAATGTTAATTGTAACTGCCAAAATGAACTCCAACTTTATCCAGCTACAAAAAGCTTGGCCCCCAACACCTGGAAGACCAAGTATCCATTGCTACAGTTGACTTGTTTCTGAACTCCAGAACCGACTTTAAAGCAACACTAACCAATTTTCTCTTGGTAAACCTACTTAAATCTTACAGAGGGACAAGTATAAATTCCCGAAATGTCTTTCCCCCACTCAAACTATCCTTGACCTTTGACCCTGACATGACAAAACGTATTCTCTACGACCTTGAGGGCACTCTTAAACATGAGAAGGAAGCCTTTGATATTACTAAACCCCTGCATTTGGCATTATCTGGCATCTTGTCACCTATGGTCTCACTGGTATACTTAACTAGTTGTTACTAGACATTACAAGTTGTTAATGGTGCCGGTGCTTCCATGATGGTCCACTTACCGTGGCTCCTGTGCCCGGCAGTGTCAGACCTGCCGGGCACAGGCACGGCTCTGGCAGGCAAACCTGTAATATGCCTTTCTGGAAACAACGGTGCCAGTAAGCTTACCGGCACTGTTGTTTCCGGACCGGCATAGTTGCAGAGAGGCCCAATAATGCTTGAGGCTCCGTGACCCGTAGGCCACACAGCCTCGATTTCAGCTACCTGGAATTATTGTGCTTTTATCCATATTTGTACTAATTTTATCAGGTATAATTGTTTTTACCACTTCTTATATCAACATTTTAAGTCGCCGCTTATTTTTCTTTGCAAGATGAAACTGTATTTGTGTATAGTGACTCTGCTTGTATTGAATTATCTGAATACAGGCATATTCATTCATTCATTCATTCATTCATTCATTGAACAATCTTGCTGGCATTTAGTACATATAACTATTGGTGTGAGTACCTTGAAGATGATGGGGTTTCTGTGTGTAAGAAGCAAATGGTGGCAATTCCTGGCAGGTTATGCTACAAGGCTTTTATATTGTACCAGATCACTGCCATAGTGGCCGGAGAGCACATTGGCTTGTCTGGATGTTGGTGTATTGCACCCCCTACGGGGTATTCAGACATTGGTCTGCAGAGGAAAAGGAGAAGGCAGAAGGTAAAAGGCTGAGAAAAAGGGAGCCAATGCGACTGATAAAGAGATGGGAAGTCGCAGAAGGGGATCGGAATGTATTGTGAAAGCATGTGTGAAAGTACAGCCATTAAGATCAACCATAGAGTGGGATTGCGGGAAAGAGAAGACTGTCTATGTGAGGCAGGTTCAAAGGGCAATATGTAGTTAATAGCACACAGTGTTTGGCTGTGTGATGGACTCCAGATGTGCTTCAGTTGCCAGATGAATCATGACAACTTTTTGAGCCCGGATTACCTTTAATTTTTTACCTAGGGCAGATTGCGGAATAGTAAGTCAGAGACTGCCAGGTTTACATGTGACTTGAGTACCTTGGCCTATAATGGGCATACCTGGCAACGGATGTTAGTACATGGGCATATGAATGGAATATCTGTTTTGTGGTACAAGTCCTAGCATATGATGTGGGTATGCATATCATGCTACAGCCTGATACATTGGGCCTCATTCCAAGTCAGGCGGTCTGGTAAAAAAAGTGCCGGTATTCGTGAATGAGTGCCATCTCGGTGGCAGAGGATAGATGAGACAATGAAAGAAGAGGAGGCTGCACTGCACAGTCCTTGCCCTTAATCCAAGGCTGCCTTGTAGTTAAGGGAGGGTATGGATACAAATGCAGAGCATTAGGTGGGGTGCAGGATACAATTATAAAAAAAGATCACAAGGCAGTGCACAAAATGGATGCAAGAAGTAAAGCACACCCAACTAGATACGATTTTTAAAAATGGATCACAATGCAGTGCACAAAATGGATGCAAGATGTAAAGCACACCCAACTAGATAAGATGTTTAAAACATTTCACAATGCAGTGCACAAAATGGATGCAAGATGTAAAGCACACCCACCTAGATACGATTTCTTTTAAAAAGGTCCACAATGCAGTGCAGAAAATGGATGCAAGATAAAAAGCAGACCCACCTAGAAACGATTTTTAAAAAGGTTCACAATGCAGTGCACAAAATGGATGCAAGATATAAAGCACACCCACCTAGGTATGATTTTTTTAAAAAAAGGTTCACAATGCAGTGCACAAAATGGATGCAAGATGTAAAGCACACCCACCAAGATGAGATTTTTAAAGATTCACAATGCAGTGCACAAAATGAATGCAAGATGTAAATCACACCCTCGAGATACTATTTTTAAAAAAGTTCACAATGCAGTGCACAAAATGGATGCAAGATGAAAAGCAAACCCACCGAGATATGATAAAAAGGTTCACAATGAAGTGCACAAAATGGATGCAAGATGAAAAGCACACCCACCTAGATATGATTTTTTCTTTTAATGGTTCACAATTGAATGCGGTGCACACAAGGATGCGAGATGGAAAGTGAACAAGCACAACTTGAATGAATTTACCTTGGTAACACGGAGTGCAGAGAAGAGAAATAGGCGCTTGAGGGAGAGAAAAAAAACAGAATACGATTGGCACAGATTATATGGTTAAGGAGATAGGTGGAGGAGGCAATAGGACAGTTCAGCCGTCACTCACATTTGAGCAGGAAGGGAGTGTGGAAGTGCTGGGGTCCAATTTCGTGCTTGGGCAATGATGCAACACTTGGACAAGGCATGGTAGTAATACCTGTCAAATGAGCGGGGTATTTTGGCATATCTTTCATGGTGATACTGGACAAATTGTGGCAATTATGGACAATGATGCAAGTACTTGGACCCAGCATGGTAGTAATACCTGTCACATGACTCGAGTATTTGGGCGTATCTTTCATGGTAATACTGGACAAATTATGGCAATACCTGGGTATATCAAGGCAAATGCTGGCAAATGGGGTAAAATGGCTGGACATATGAAGACAACACAGAAAAGATAGTCAATGTGCAACATAAACCTCAAACAAGTGCCTTTGCCCGTGCTTGTATATGTTAATTATTGCATAGGTGTATCACGCCACATAATCTTGATTCCTCAGGCAAGAGGAATGTGTAGTCTTTCTTTCTTTTGCCTGGCTTCAAAAATTCTTCTTTCAAGATGATGCCTCTGGGGTTTCGCAAAAATGCAGGATGTCCACCTTCCGGGACCATTCATGGATTGTTCATTGACAACAAGATGAGAACGTAGGAAGAAGGTGGAGGGTGCGCCTTTGGGTGTGCCACTTCCTGCTATGGCTGTTTTCCTGTCTTTCTTACAGCTCCTAACATCACAGTTGAAATGGAGAAATGTCTTGCCTACGTGTTATCAAAGCAGTTCGACCTCCCTCGCTCCCACTCACTCCGGGAGAAGCACCAATTCTCATCATACTGTATTCATTTTCTGAATGCTTTACTGCCACAGGGAGAGTGCACCAAGTACATTAACTTAGAACAGAGATAAAGCATCCTTCATAATCGAATGCGACTTTCATTTCGTCTCGAGCGATCACAAGTGTCCTTGGACTCACTGAACACTGTGACATGAAAATACGACTGTCTATAGGGAGAGAGGAGCGGCCTCACAGTGGGATACACCAAGGAACGTCTGCATAGAGCTAGGGCTGCAGCATAAACAAAGACAGCAACAAGCATACTCACTAATATATGTACTGCCATTGGGAAGGATGCAAACCGTGTCACTGAAATATCTGCAGGCAACATGCACCTGCTCCACTTTCTATGGTGACGAGCATGAAAAACCTCTGCATGTGCAAGGGTCAACATCAGGCTTGATTCTGCATTCCCCACAAAAATAACCAGGGATGGCGCTAGGGCCTTTCAACTTTTTCAGTCTATATGTCCCTCAGTAGTGTTGGCCCTGAGCTTCTGCCCCCAAGCAAAATATTTCTTTAATTGAGTATAATAAATGTGCCTTTTGAAGCACAAACATTACAAGTTGCCTTTGCTGGCGCCTTGAGTCCTTTACCTCCCTTTTCCTTGCAGTATCCAGCAACATTCTAACCACCTTGTTGCCTTTTACTCCGGCGTGGACTATGTTAGCACATTCCTGACAAAGGGAGGTTAATTGGTTTTATGTCTAAATGTATAGTTTCAGCTTCACACTTTGTTCTGTGCAGAGGTCATTACACCTCACCCCCAGGCATTATTTATCTCCACACAGGTGTATCAGCCTGCTATTCCCAGCTGTAGAGAAGGGGCTCACAAACATCATTTTGAAATGGCCCCACCTGCGCTAACACATCTTTAGCTGGCCCTTAACATTACTACAGTGATACACTTGGAGCTCCACCAGTAGAGCACAACGTTGGCTGCTATGCTGGCACACACTGATCCCACATAAGTAATTCATCGACCTCTTGTCCTGCACAAAAGCAGCCCGGTTTGATCGGTCGGGCTGCAGGCACGCACTATGGGGCTCATGTTTATGGAGGAGTAACGCAAAATAAATGCATGCAAATCATGCATACAATTTTTATGGATTGATATGTTAATATTTTTAATGCACTTGCATGTTGCAGAGGCAGTATGGATCAGAATTTACAATTCCACCTCATCTTTCTCTGCACTATACATATGTGATAGCATTTACGCCAGCATGACATTTCCAGGCTAAATGCTATGGAATCCGCCGTTGTTTTACCCCAGCAAAAAGCAGATGGATTCCATAGGAATAAAAGCGATTTTGCCTCTGCTTCAGGACTATCCTTTGCACTTTGAGGTGCAAATGATGAAAATTGGTGGGATTTACGGGGGACTGGAATATGAGACGCTATGTCTCTACGATGGCCTTGTGTCATTTGCACCTACACTGGCACACAGTAGCTGCTGTGGCAAGAATGGAGTGCCAGGCTCGTGGCATATTTTATTTAGTCATTTGTAGAGTGCACCAAACCCGAAGGCATCACAGCGCTAGTTACAGAAAGAGCAGTTAGCTTTAACATAGCACAGTCACAAAGATGAATACGGTCAGTTTAAAGGCTTAAAGGTACAGGTAGTACATTACCATAGTGAAAAAAGCATAGTGGAAGTTATACATCTTGGGAGAAAAGCCAGGTTTTAAGGCCTTTACAGATGGACCAAGGAAGTTTCGGACCATAGATGAGAAGGGGGGGGCGTTCCAATATTTTGCTGCTGCTACAGGGAAACTATGGTCCCCTGCTTTTGTATCTGTGGTGGAAAGTAGGAGGGAGTGGGAGGTCCTAGTTGGTCTATTCGATTGTGATTTCTTGAATTTATTTGATAGGTATCTAGGGGCAGTGTATGCCATGCATTTGTGAGTGAGAGTTTTGAAATGGATTCACTCACGAAATGGGAGCCAATAGACACTTCTTCCAGCCGCAGAGATGTGTTCCTTTTTGGGGATTTTCAGCGCAGCTCTCAGGGCACTGTTTTGAATCGCCTGCATTTTTTTTTTGTTATTGCCTGTAGTAAAAGGGCATTACAATAGTCTAGTCTGGAGATAACGTGGGCTCTTGCTAACATAATGCAGCTGTCTTTGGAGAGGAAGGGTCTGTCGGCATTGATGGGTTTGGTTGTGTAGGCTGAGGATGAGGCTATGGCATTAACCTGTCTAGTTAGAGTGAGGGATGCGTCCAAGTATACCGCCATGGTTTTTACTTCTTTAGAGATTGGGATAGAGTTGCCGTCTATGGTAAATGTTGGGCCTCATTACAAGGCTACCTCCAAACTTGCAACAGGGTCTGGCACCCGCGAATGAGCAATCACTGGGGTATTCCTGCCCTGCCGGACCCGGTAGTTGCCCTTTCGTGGGTTCCGGAATGAGGTGATCCCCATTCCCATTGAGCCCTGTGCCAGTGCTATAGGCATCCCCATTCCCATTGAGCCTGTTGGGCTCAATGGGAATGGGGATGCCTATAGCACTGGCACAGTTCATCACTGTGCCGGTGCTGTAGGCAAGCTGTACTCGCGAGTGCCTTTCATTCCGCCAGGTCAGACCTGGCGGAAGGAAAGGCACCCGCGAGCATAACTCAGAGTTTGCCGGTCTGGATACAACGGTACCGGTAAGTTTACCAGTACCGTTGTATCCAGACTGGCAAACTCGTAATGAGGCCTGTTGTGTAGGCTTTTCTAAGTTTGTTTAGAAGCTTTTGAGATCCGATAAGCAGCAAATAAGAATTGTCATCATTAAGGCACAGCGAGTGCAAGGCCATCCGAGCCTGGATACTTTGGTAGAATGTGTTCAGTGAATTAGAGTCAGTGTCGTAGTTGCCTGTGATGGGAAGAAGGATTTGGGTATCATTTGCATAGTTAGTGTAGAAGATGCCCATTGAGTAAGAGGTCGAAGAGGGGCTTTGTGAAGATGTTGTATAACATTGGTGAGAGGTAAGAGCCTTGGAAGACACCACAGGAGACTGGGATCGGGGCGATGCTGACGGTGAAAAGACCCTCACGGTTCTATTTGACAAGAATGATTCAATCCAAGTTATTGCCTTAGGGGAGAAGTAGACTGCTGAAGCAATTTGATGGCACATGATTTTGTGATCCACCAAATCGAAGGTGGCAGAGAGGTCGAACAAGAGGAGGAGGGCTAGTTTGCTGTTATCTTTAGATTTGTCCATTTGTATTTTTAGGTCAAGCAGAGCAGATTCATTTCCGTGACCAGGACGGAAGCCAGATTGGCACAATCCTAGAAGATTGTAGATTTCAAGTTATTTTTGGATCTGTAAGTACGTTGCTCTGTCCAGACTTTTAAAAAGGAAGGGGACAGTTGTGATGGGGCGATAGTTAGTGGAGATGCTAGGGTCGAGTGTTGGATTTTTGAGAAGCGGGGGGACCCACGTGTCTTTGAGGTTTGTGGGCACGGTGCCAGTGGTAAATGAGGTGTTGATGAGTGAGACGATGCATGGAGCAAGCTCGTCAATGCAGTCTTTGATGACAGAGGCCCTTGCAGATGTCTCCTTGACATCTAGAAGGTTTTAGGTCTTGGATGATTTTAGTAACTTCTAAGTCAGAAACCAGGTTGAATTCGATTGACTGATTAAGATAGTCTGTGAGCAATCGAGTTTGTACTGGAGGTGTTCCATTAGTCAAAGGTTTATTTTTTTTGCTGAGATTTTAGTTTGGAGTGATGATATTTTGTCCAATAGTGCAGTTTGGATATTTGCACACCATATGTTGTCTTTGAGGCAACTAGCAGGACGGGTAACTGGTGACTCTAATTCCTTTTGTATGAGGCGTTTTTCGCTTAGAGTATGGCCTGTTTGTAGGTTGTAGGTAGGGTGGTGAAATGGGCTTTGTTGGTGTCTGAGGGATCCTTTTTCTAGGTTGTCCCAGCTGCTCGGTTCATGGAGCAAATGGTTTTAAGATGTGTGGTGAACCAGGTGTTCAAGTGAGCTGGAGGTTTGGGTTTGCTCTGGCTCAGAGGGGCCACTTTGTCAATGGCTTGGAGGAGAGAATGATTGTATAAGTCAACCATTGCTGTAGCATCATAAGTGGAAGGTTGGAAAGCTTCAGCAGCAAGAGGATAGTGGTGGGAGTGATGGCCCGGGCCTTTCTCATAAGGGTCTCTGTAAGTATCCGGGTTACATGCGAGGGTGGGTTACTCACGGGGATAGAGGATGAGATCACATTGTGGTCTGACCAAGGGCATGGCAGATTGGAGAGTATCTTGATGCTGCTGTTGCATTATGCAAGCCTATCTAAGGTGCAACTTTTGTTATGGCTACGCTCCAGGATACATTGGGAGAAGCCCAAGGCTTCTAAAGACTTAGCTAGTGAGAGTGCATGGACATCTGTGGGGTTGTTAAAGCCTACGTTTAAGTCACCCAAGAGAGTGATTCTGGAAGAAGGCTTGGTCTCCAGTCAGAGGAGTAGTGAGATGTCTTCCTCAAAAATAAGTATTTACCCGGAAGCCTGTAGATGAGGTGAAGGTTAAGGGTATCTCTGTGGGAGAGGGTCAGTTTCATGAACGGGAATTCTTCAGATTGGAACGCTGGGTTGCTTATTTCTCTAATAGATTGACCTTTTTACAAGGCTACATCCATAGCAGTTTAGTGCTATTATGATGGGATTTAAGATTTCGGCCTCATTACGAGTTTGGCGGTAAGTGGTAAAGTTGGTAACTCTGTTACCGCCAACTTTACCACTACACCAAATTACACCAAATTACGGTTTGAAATGGAGTGGAGGATTAACTCACCAACAAAAAATCGGCAGAATCGGCATAATTACGGATTTCTCACCACGGGAATTCTGCAAAAAAATCCCCATTGAGTACAATGGACTCATGTTAAATGGGGAATTACACTGCCACCACCACTTGTAATCTGGTGGAAATTCAACCAGACCAAGTGGCAGTAACAGTAATTCCATTGGGCGGCATTCCGTCGGATTTACCGCCGGAATACTGCTCATATCGTAATGAGGCCAAAAATGTACTAATGCAGTTAGCAAATTACAATTCTCAAAACATAGAGAATGGGCCTCATTACGAGTCCGACGGTAACCGAGGCGGTAAAACCGCCTGGTTACCGCCGGACTCGTATTACCATTCCGCCTCCGTGATTCCCGGAATTACCGGGGCATTACAACCCCGGTTTCCCGCGAATTACGGAGGCGGAATGGTGTTAATCCCCATTCCCATTGAGTCCAATGGGACTCAATGGGAATGGGGATCATGGAAACACCGGCAGCATCTCGTAATGCTGCCGGTGTTTCCTCGTCCGCCTGCAGGCGGGCGGTGTTAAACCCGCCAGGTCAGACCTGGCGGGAACATCACCTCCCGCCTGCAGGAGTTGTGATCGCCCGGCATGGAAACAACGGTGGCGGCGGGTTTACCGCCACCGTTGTTTCCATACCGGGCGATTTGTAATGAGGCCCAATGTGCAGAGTATAAAGCGCCAAACAATAACCTTATGAGGCACTACTGTGCTAACCCTGCAGAACTCAACACGATTCAACGTAAGAAAACAAAAACAGGCCAAAAAGTGTTTTTCGTGAGGAACTACCGTAAAACAGGCCAGAGGAAGAGAACAGTTGTTTGGTCTCTGCACGCTCAAAGAAAAGCAGATACATTGAGTACAAATCTAATAAAAACCAAGTCCATTGAAGCCAGTCCAGGAAATATTATAATGTGCGTAAACACTGGTGTGACACGAAGAGAGGGATAAAGTAAATAAAATCAATGAAAAATCATCCACTTGCATAGCAGGAGGCCCCCCTTAAGCCTTAAGTGGACTCTTCCGGAGGCCTTGTAAACAAAGCCGCGCGCTGCATCTGACTCAGCGCACACACATGCTGCGCCAAGCGCATCTTGGGTATTTGTGCCCTGTTACTAAAAGTAAATGCTATTCCAGAGTGCATCGGCAAGGCTTGTGAGCAGCGAAGATTACTAACATGCTGCTTTGGGCTTGACCCTCGCTAAAGCTGTCAGCATGGTCCCCTGACGCACAGAAGCAGCGACGGTCAAAACCTGACTAGAGTTTTGAGAAGAGTGGGCAGTCTGCCATCCCAGTGGTTAAGTGTGAAGCCTGTTACTGTACTCCACCAGGAGATGTAAAGAGTGTGTGCGCCTGGGTTAAACTGGCCTATAGGGAATTCTGGAGATGTCCTGGTAGGCGTCTGCACAGTGGGCTTCCTTTGTGTGGTAACCTATGCAATTTCCAAAAAGATGGGTCCAAATCGTGTATTTTAAGACTCATTTTCCCCTACGTAGAGATTAAAAAGTAGTTAAACATTAAACTGACATACTTTTGTTTACAGTGAAGAATAAGCTACTAGAAGTTCTATGAAAAAAGTGCTTTAAAAATATGTGAGGTATGAGGAGAGATGGATGCAAAATGGCAGGTTCCTGGGAGAAGAGGGTAAGAAGAACAGAAAACCAAGAGTACCCACAGTAAAGAGGACCACGTTCAGAGACCCACCAGGAAATCTCCAGAGTTCATTTAGGCCAGTCCACCGCTGCTGTGTGCAGCCTCCGAGTGGCACTAATGCTGGTGGAGCGGAGATAGCAGCTGACCGTTGTCCTGCCTGCCTTCCACCTTGCAGCAGGAGGACTCGCCTGCCCAGGTGCCCAAAGTAGGTAATTGTTTCCTTTTCCATTTTGTGTGCCTTTCGCACTCTGAGCGCGTTGTCCTCCCTCCGCCACCCCCTCAGCCACTTCCGTGTTCCCTCTCCCTCCCGCCTCCCAGCCAGCCCATTCCCCGTCCTGATTGGTATGCAGGCGGCTGTTTCCTGGTCCATACGGTCGCTGCTCTCCCCGCTCAACTCATTGCCGGCAGAGCGGAGATAGCAGCTGACCGTTGTCCTGCCTGCCTTCCACCTTGCAGCAGGAGCACTCTCCTGCCCAGGTGCCCAAAGTAGGTGATTGTTGTTTCCTTTTTCCATTTTGTGTGCCTTTCGTGCTCTGAGAGTGTTGCCCTCTCGCCCCCCTACCCCTCAACCACTTCCGTGTTCCCTCCCCCTCCCGCCTCCCAGCCAGCCCCTTCCCCGTCCTGATTGGTTGCCCAGCGGCTGTTTCCAGGTCCATATGGTCACTGCTCTCCCCGCTCACCTCATTGCCGGCGGAGCGGAGATAGCAGCTGACCGTTGTCCTGCCTGCCTTCCACCTTGCAGCAGGAGGACTCGCCTGCCCAGGTGCCCAAAGTAGGCGATTGTTGTTTCCTTTTTCCATTTTGTGTGCCTTTCACGCTCTGAGAATGTTGCCCTCCCCAGTCCTGATTGGTTGCCTGGCACTCTTAGCTGACCATGCCTGGGCAGCCCTCTGCCCGGCAGCCCCCTTCGGCTAAGGGCCCCTAGGCAAAGGGCGGCTCCCTGACTGGCGGCTCCTGGTTGTGTCCGCAGGGGACACCTGTTGCCAGTTGTCACCCTGCTCAACGGTCTGGGTCTCCCTGCCCACTGCGTCCACCTAGTAGACCCACCAATTTAGGTATGATTTCACATGTTATAATATACACTGTCACCATATTTATAATTGCTTTGTGGAACCTAGGCCTTTCTCGCTCTATTCAGGATTCTCAAATTTAGGTGTGATTTCACCTGTTATAATATGCACTGTCACTGTATTTTAAATTGCTTTGTGAAACCTAGGCCTTTCTTTGTCTATTCAGGATTCTCGATTTTTGTTGTGTCTTCTCTCCTGTCTTAACTGCGCAAGATGTTAGCTCTGTAAGCCTGAGTGTCGTCATCTTGTCTCATTGTGCACCTTCCTGCCTCTAACTCCCTGTCTGCCTACTCTAGTGTCCTCCTCCAGTACCTCCACCTCTCTCCTCTCCCACCTACTCTATGGTGCTCACTGTCTTTCCTATCTTCTCTAACTGCTTCTCTATTGACTATCCTGCTCTCCTCACTAAATCTAGTAGAAAGAAGTATAAAAAGGATATCCTGGTCTCCAACCCAGGCCTCCCTATTGCCGACATCTACACCAGTGCCTCCTATAAGGAAACTCTCACCGACATCCTCTTTGTCGTTCCTTCGTCAGACCTATGGACCCTTCATATGGTCTCTGTGCTCTCTCCCTTCTCCTCTTCTCCCATTAATGGTGGCACCCGCTGGGACGTCCTCCTACCCTCCTTCCATTCCTCTAAGGTCATCATTAATGTTTACTCGAACGGGACCGTCTTGGTCCAAGGGCCTCAGGCCAACCTTCACCTCTTTGATCATCGCTTCCCACGCCTCATCAACTTCCTCTCTTCTCCTGCTGTCCCCTCTCTCCCCCTTTCTGTGGCTTCCTCGACTCCACTTTCTGCCTCCTCCTTGGCTACCTTGCCTTCTCCTTCCCTCTCTTCCCCCACTCGGGCTCCTTCTACACCTCCGAAGGGTGTACCTCTGATCTGTACCCCTCCCCGGAGGTCCTTCAAGGATGGCAACCTTCTCCATATTGCCACTGTAAACTCTCGCTCTGCTGTCAAACACTTCTCTGACATCTGCCGCCTTCTGGAAGAACTTGACCTTGAAATCCTCTGTCTCACCGAGACATGGTTCAGGGCCAGCTCTGTCATTAGCTTTGACATGCTCCTACCTGATGGTTACAAGATCCTCTCTGCGCCCAGATCCAACTGCTCTGGAGGGGGTGTTTCCCTGACCTTCCCTGAGTGGATTCCTGCCTCTGCCACTCCAACGCAAGCCTACTCCTCTGTTGAAAGCCTTGTCTGCAGGCTCTCTCTCTCGCCTAACCATTCCCTTATTGTGGCTACTATCAATCGGCCTCCTGGTCAGATCTCCTCCTTCCTCTCTGAGTGAGCGGACCTCTCCTCCTCACTCCTGGCCTCGACCACTCAACTACTCTTTCTCTGAGATTTCAATATCCACCTGGATGCCTCCTGTCCTTCCTCTGTACTCTTTTGCGACCTCTGTGACTCTCTCTCACTCACTATTCTCCCCTCTGGCCCGACTCACTCTGCAGGGAACACTCTGGATGTTCTGATCTCCTCAGACCTTCCCCTCTCTGATCCTCTCTCCACTCCTCTCTCCTGGGGTGATTACTATCTCCTCTCCTCCCACCTCACCCTTCCTACCCCTCAGGCCAAGCCACTTCCATCATTGCCACCTACCTTCTCGGTCATCCGACCCATGAAGCGCGTGTCAGCTGAGGCTTTCGACGCCACCTTCTCCCCCCCTTCGCCCCTTTGGCTGATTCTCACCCTGACACAGCCCTCTCCAAGCTCCACTCTGCTATCTCCAATACTCTTGATATCCGTGCCCCTGTCATGAGAATCCACCTGAAGCCCAAAGCCAAGTGCAACTCCTGGTACGATTCAGACCTCGTCACCCTAAAACATAAGTCCAGGGTGGCCGAGAGGAAATGGCGTGCTTCATGTACATCCTCTGACAAACTGGCCTGCCGCCTGCTGCAAAGGCAATACCGGCTCTATGTCTTAACCAATAAGAGAGCTCATATCCAAGCCCGCATCTCTGTGGCATCTAACAACTCAGCTGAACTCTTTAAAATCTGCAAGGATCTGGCCAATCCTGCCGCAGTCTCTCCCTCGCCGGTCCCTTCCCAGGCCCTCTGCGCGGCACTGGCCTCTCATTTCATCTCCAAAACTCAGGACATCCTGTCCTCACTCTTCCTATCCCTTCCGTCCCCCTACTCGCTGCTCCTCCTCTGGCCCTTCTGCATCCACCCCTTCTCCCTCCTTCTCTTTCTTTCCCCTTTTCTCCGCAGACGAGGTTTCTAAACAAGTCCGATCTATGAAAGTTTTGTCGAAACAGGTTCACCCCTGTTCCTCCAAAACTATCAAGGACCAGATCGACTCCCTGGCTCCTGCTCTGGCTGATTTCTGCAATCACTCCTTCGCCACCGGAGTCTTCCCATCCCCCCTGAAGCACTTCCTTTTGCACCCCCTTCTTAAGAAACCCTCTACCGACCCCAAATGCCTGGCTAACTATCACCCAATCTCTATCACTCCCTTCCTGGGCAAGATCCTAGAGAAACTGGCTATCTCCCAGCTGAATCTTCACACTGAATCTGTTGGTTGTCTTCATGACCATCAGTCTGGCTTCAGAGCTGCCAGAAGCACGGAAACTGCTCTCCTAAACATCCGTGAAGACCTGCTCTCCAACCTCGATTCTAATACCCCTTGCGTCCTCATCCTGCTTGATACTGTCAACCATGCCATCCTGCTCAACTGTCTCCGTGATAACCTGGGTATCACTGGTCAGGCTCTGGCGTGGTTGACCTCTTTCCTCTCTGACCGACCCTCCCAGGTCCAACTTGGGTCCTTGCTCTCTGCTGTCTTTTACTCTACCTGTGGTGTCCCCCAGGGGTCTAACCTCTCTCCCTGGCTTTTCAACCAATACCTGGCACTCCTTTCCCACTGCATCGCCACTCTCTGCCCCAACTTTCAGTGCTATGCGGATGACACCCAGCTCCTTTTCAGGCTACCCTCGGCCTCCTCCTCCCCGTCCCTCATATCTGACTGTCTGTCTGCTATCCAGGAGTGGTGTGCCACCAATGACCTCTGCCTAATGCCAGCAAGACTGAGATTCTCCTCATCGGCACACCCGCTCCCTCCTTCCCTGTAGTTCTCTGGCCAGCCTCTCTTGGCCCTCCTCCTGCTCCCACCTTTGAGGCTAAAAAACTCGGGGTCATCTTCGACTCCACACTCTCCTTCTCTCCTCACATCTCTGACGTCTCTAAGAAGTCACACTACCAACTGCACCTCCTCTGGGGTATTTTTCCTTTCCTCTCCTTCCCCCAGAAGCTCACTGTCTCCAGAGCTCTGGTTCTCTCTAGGCTGGACTATTGCAACAGCCTCTTTCTGAATCTGCCTGTTTCTACTCTACGCCCTCTACAACTTATCCAGAACATGACTGCGACACCTGTCTTTGGCCTCAAGCCCAGGGATCGCATCTCTCCAGGACTGAAATCTCTGCACTGGCTCCCAGTGGCTGCGAAGATTAAGTTCACAACCCTCTGCATCGTCCACAAAGCCTTCTGGGGCCTGGGGCCTCAATACCTTCAACTCTCTCTTCCTAAATATCTTCCTTCTCGAGCTCTCCGCTTATCCACCACCAACTCCCTCAGGGTCAGTCGCTTCCACAAGCAACAAGTTGGTGGTAGATCTCTTTCTTCGGCTGGGGCCTCCCTCTGGAACAGCCTCCCTGCCTCCCTCAAACTCGAGGAGAACCATCTTCAGTTCCAGAAGCACCTCAAAACCTTTCTCTTTGCTTCCGCCTTTTCTCCTTCTCTCCTCTGCTGACCTCCTGGCTGTTACCGGAACTGCACTGGTGACCTGGACACCCTCTGATCTCGGGCCCAGGTCCCCCTCACCAGCGTCACACACCTGCACTGCCCACCTGGGAACCCCCGCATGAGGCGACTGTTTCTGTATCCCTACAGTCACCCTACCAGCCCCTGACACCTGATGTATGCACTTACCATTGCTCTTACCATTGCACTTGCCACTTGTTGGCCGTACTTATTATTGTTATCATCTTTCTCATGTACTGCACTGTCCCTGCCCACTCCCATGCACTTGCGCGATCTGAATGACACCTGGCCTAGTAGGATTGTTGTCCGTCCTCCCTTTGTTCTCCTCCCTTGCCTTGTCGCACCTTGAAACACTTGTGTATAGGCGCGTCATAAATGTCATATCATATCATATCACACTGCCTCATAGCCTGTGCACATTCATTGTTAATATGAACCACGCACATGGGCAAATAGATTTCCTAATTTGCATGGTGCATGTCCCCATGCAAATGAGGTCAGCACATGCCTGCATTCGGTATTATTGAAGGGCCACTGCCAGCCCTTCTCTAATATCCGATTCTGCCCCCTCCTACCATGCTAAAGGAACAATATGTAATTTGCAAATTATCTAAATGATCTTCCAGTTCTGGAAAGAGGCCGCAGCAGAGTATCTTTACTTAAATCATGACTTTTGACTTAGCCTCTTGGACATACGATGTTACGTGTGTGTTAAATTACCTTTAGAGTCTAGCTATAAACGACTGGTCAAGGGTCATGGGTAACCTGTCTTTAAATACATGCCAATACTATAGACTGGACTGTGATGGAACACTCTACCCCAGCATAGGATTCCAAAGTCCGTACAGGTGGTCGACAGCACCCTCAATATCCATGATGACATCCACCCCGGCCTCCTGGTTCTACTTGGCCTCTCAGTCACTTTCAACACAGTAGACCAGACAGCGCTCAAGGACACCCTACATCGGCGCATGGGGATCAGCAACCTTGTCCTGTGCCGGCTCAAGTCCTACCTCGCCAACCGCCAGCAGTTTGTTCAGATGGACTCCTCTAGATCACCAATGCTACCCGTCACCTGTGGAGTCCCGCAGGATTCTATCCTCTCCCCAGTGATCTTCAATCTATACATGGAGCCACTGGGAGCCCTCCTAGCCACACACAACATCCACATTCACCAATGCGCTGACGACACACAGCTATACCTCAAGATCGATTCCATTAAGGACATCCATAGGCTCAACTCCTGCCTTTCGCTGGTTCAGTCTTGGATGTCCAGTGCATATTTGTTGCTCAACCCCTACAAGACCGAATACATGCGGCCACATGCCTCAACAAGGGTCCACGCAGATATAACCACATTACCCCCGGCCCTCATCGACCTTCACTGGCTCCCACTAGACACACAAATCACCTCCAAGTCTGGCTACATCATCTACAAGGCAGTCGCCCTCAAGTCACCAAGCTACCTTGCGAAGAAACTTAGCATCTCCGGCAGACAGCACACCACCAGAAACCAGGAAAGGACTGGAAAACAAGCCTTCTCTGTCTATGCCCCAAGACAATGGAACCTCCTCCGGGTCCTCCCTATCGGCATCAGACTCGCCCCCACCCTCCTACAATTCAAAAAAGAACTTAAAACAGAACTCTTCAAGGAATCACTCAGCCTCAACACCTAGGCCATCACATCCCGCCTCACGCCAACTGACTCACTAGGTGCTGCCCGCCCCTCTCCTCCCTGCCACCTGGTACAGCTGTACCCCTCTGTATCCCAACCCCACTGTATATCTGTTCTGTTGTTACCTTTGAAAAGTGATCCGTTATGCATCTGTACTGTTGTATACCTCTGTAAATTCTCTGTTATGTTTCTGTATTGTTTAACACCTCTGTAAAGTTCTCCTTTGCTTCTTGAAGGCAGATCCATGCTCACTATATACCATAATAATAATAAAGATAATAAAATCTATACACATGGCCAAGAGTCACTATCCATGGATGTAACTTTTTAGCTCACATTGTTTAAAGACTTTTGAATGTCAAACACATGAGCAACATATCCCACAAAGACTGAAATATAATATTCTGAGAGAGCTGCATACGAAAGTATACAGAAATATTAATGATGAATTTATAAATTATGGTTCAGATCAAAGTTGGGCATTTCTATTCTCAGGGAACAATTTCAAATTAACTTTTAACCTATATTAGATGTGGCATAAAATCATGGTGAGACTTGGTGAGCCATGATGAGTTTTGCAGATCATAATGTATTTCAATAGATTGAATGGTGTTCTTAGTTTATTATATTAGGACTGATTTTTAGTTTATTTCTTTGTAGTCTGTCTTCTTTTTTGCTAATACTGTATGTATTAATTTCTGATGTAGTGTTTAAAAGGTTTCTTTTTAAACATGTTCAAAGACCTTGGCTGTGAAGCCAGCGGTGCGGGCTACACTCCTATGTCCACTAAATAGTGGTTTCCTTTAATTAGTGATAAGTTTCTATCCCAAACGTTAGAAATCATATACACTATGATTCTTTTTCATATAGTTAAATTTAATTCAAAGTATAATGAGATAAATAAATTCAGTTCATGCAGGTGCCTTTAGGGGTGGCCAATGCATTTCGGAATACAACTTCCTTCACCAGGGCCTAGTGAGGGTCATCATAAGACAAATACAACATAATGACATCACCAATGTAAAACGGCATTGAAAACAAACCGTATTAAACCGCATTATATAAATCAATTTCACGCATAATACTGGTAAATCACATTCATTACACAAGTGTTTGCACTGGTATTTGTCCATTATATAAATGTATGTCACAGGACGGAGAAAAAAGCAATATACAATCATGCAATGTGAATGGGGAAAAAAATGTGTATACGTACGGATTGAATGAAGGGACCGCAGCAATTGCGAGTTGTCAACAAACATAAGGAAAAAAGAAAGAAGCAGTGCGAACGGGAGTTAATCATCACTCTACAAAGGGACGTTTACATAATTATTGCAGACTTAGTGGGGAAAACTGACCTTGTTTCCCTTTAGTGCAAAGGTGCATGTAGAACTGACTGGAGAATCTCCCTGTGTGATGTCTTGTATGTGTGCATATAGAAGTAGCACTCTCCAGGACGATCTGTAGGTATATGTACAAGGCAAATGTTAGCCTGTCAAATAGCTTGAGTGGACAAAGGGGCTTCTCAACGAGTGCTCATGCTTACCTTTCATCTATATAACGATCGCAAGACTGGTCGAGAAACCGCGAGGACACGCGTTTCTCTGCAGGTAACTCTGTTGTTAAAGGTTGCTATGGTTACGCAAAGACGGAATGGGAAGTGAGTAGCAGGTTATCGTGGCGGCCATGTTGTAATGAAACAGGCTCCTTACGAATGACAGTAAAACATGTAATGTATGGTGTGGAAGAAATGATTCCTGTAAAAAGATACAGAAAATAGATAGAAAAAAATATAAAAAACGATTCTCTCATTGAGGTGTTTAACCTCATGTAAAAATGTGTAATGCGACCATGTGAAACCTCAAAAAAACCGGGGTGAGGGGTCTTCACACTTAGCTGAATATACAAAAAATAATAATAAAAAAACAAAGTGAATCACTATTATGCTAATACGTAGCGAGTCCCGAGGCTTGCTACGATGCCGGCTTGTAAATCAGAAATAGAATCGATCTCTAGCGCACGGGTGAAGTAAGGCTTGCAATGATGCCGGCTGCTGAATAGGGGGTCGGATGGATCTCATAGCGCTCGGATGTGGTAAGGTAGGTATGGAAAGTATACGTACTTGTATCTTTATATTAAAGACTCGCAATTAGCATGTGACCTATTTAGATCCAACATAAAGTTTAACTCAGAGTATCATTGTATAAAAAACACTGTCTTGATTGTAATATAAAGGCATCGGACAATGATAAAAAGAAGAAAGAAGAAAACTCTAGTAGTAACATGGGTCATAGTGAGGAGTAAAGTGGAAACACTGCATGAAAGTGAACGTTTCAAAGTATAAATGTTCAATGATCTCTGAATTCCTTCTCTGATTACCAAATCAAAAATACTGGTGACCAAAACAATATGTTACAAAATGTAACTATGCATTCCATATGCTGTAGTTAGAGATCAGTCTATTCCTGAAATATCCTGGAAAAAATTAATAAAAAAACTAATAGAGGAATCGTACAAATCATAAAAAAAACAACTCAAATCGAACTCTTCATTGATTCCATCAGGTGACAAAGCATCAAGTTTATCAATCCAGAAAGCTTCCTGTTGTGCCCTCCATTTCTTCATATCTTTAGTAGCCTTTTTGGTGGGTTGTACCTCTAGTACTGCAAATCTTAATTGTGTTATAGAGTGTCGATTTGTCATGAAATGTCTTGCTACTGCTGAGGTCATGTTGTGATTGCGGAAACATGACTTGTGTTCATTTATTCTGACTCGTATCTTGCGAGCTGTTTCTCCCATGTAGTATATACCGCATGGGCACTTGATGGCATAAATAACATTTTCTGACAGACATGTCGCATGGTACCTTAGTTTGATTTAGGCTCCAGCTTTGGGGTGCATTATGGTGTTGCCCTTCATCACGTTATTGCAATTGCTGCAACTCATGCAAGGGTAGGTACCAGG
Organism: Ambystoma mexicanum; assembly: GCF_040938575.1. Classification (NCBI taxonomy): domain Eukaryota; kingdom Metazoa; phylum Chordata; class Amphibia; order Caudata; family Ambystomatidae; genus Ambystoma; species Ambystoma mexicanum. Next base: position 759,548,913 of record NC_090937.1, on the reverse strand, counting down.
GTGTTTGTCTGGTTCCCTTTTTTGAATCCTTGCCTCTCGTATTCACCAACATGTTGCGTAAAATGTTGCTTCTTTTGTACGCAAAAATCGGCGGTTGTGGAAACAAATCCTTAATTCGTGCATCACTAGTAAGAATTCTCCATCTGTCTCGAATTATATCCTTGATTTTATTGCTTTGCATGGCATATGTAGTGATGAAAACTAGTTCAGGATTCTCTCGTTCTGTTCTTTTAGTAAGAAGTTGGTCTCTTGTCTGTGTTCTTGTCTTTTCGCGTGCTGTTTGCAAATCTGTCTCAGGATAACCTCTTTCTTTCAGCCGTTCCTGAAGTAGTTCAAGTTGTCTCTCACAGTCTTCTGGGTCACTAATGATCTGCTTTATTCTTAGCATTTGTCCAAATGGTAGATTGCGTAGTAAATTTGGTGGATGAAAACTCATGCGATGAAGAAGGTTATTTCGATCTGTTTGTTTAGTATACAGTGTTGTCTTGATCCTGTTCCCATTGATTACCGTTTGTACATCCAAGTAATGTATATTAGGGTCATCAACCTCTAGGGTAAATTGCAAGCGTGTATCTATGCCATTTAGGTATCTCAGAAAAGTGTCCAGGTCTTCCCTTTTTCCCGACCATACTCCAAAAATGTCATCGATGTACCTGACCCAAGTTTTCAAGTGGGGTTTCCATCTGATGTTTTCTAGGATGTTCTTGCTTTCAAATACGTACATGAAAGAATTAGCATAGGCTGGCGCCATGGTTGCCCTCATCGCTGTCCCGGAAATTTGTTTGTAATATTTTTGATTATACTCAAAGCACGAATGCGTGGCTATAAACTTCAGTAAAATCATTAGGAATTCCTTATTTGCTCCAATCTGTTCTCTTTGAAGTAAGAGAGTCTGAACCGCCTCTTGGCCCTGATCATGGGGTATGCTTGTATACAGACTTACAACGTCTATAGTGAACAGAATGTCTTGTTCATCTAGTTCTATCTGGTTAAGTATTTGCAAAAGGTGGGTGGTGTCTTTGACAAAAGTCGGGTTTTCTGTACTATTGGTTGCAAAAAGTAATCTATATACGTGCCCAGAGGTTGTAGAATACTCTCTGTCGCTGCCACTATTGGTCTTCCCGGTGGTTTATCCATCCTTTTGTGTATTTTTGGAAGGATATATAGATGTGGCATCTTGGGATATGCTGTAAAGAGATATGATTTAGTTTTCTCTGTAATCCAATCTAGAAGTGCTGTTAACTCATTTTTTATTTCCATCGTAGGGTTATGTGATAATTCCTTGTATGTATTAGTGTCCGCTAATTGCCTTGTGCATTCATTATGGTAATCTTCGGTATCTTGTATTACAATAGCGCCGCCCTTATCAGCTGGTCTGATTGTAATAGAATCATCCCAGAACAAATTTTTGATCTGTGAGAGTTCACCTCTGTTTAAGTTGTACCTATTTGGATGTTTAAACTGAACCTGCGATAAATCTTTCATCACCATTTTTTCAAAGATGTCTATGGCTGGTACGTGTACTGGGGCACAAAATGTACTCTTGTTTGAATTCTAAGTATTCACTTTTGGTCTCAGGCACTGGTGCGTTCGCTGTTTCTGCGAAGTATGTTTTGAGCTTCAGCTTGCGTATTAGTTTATATACTTCCACTTTCGTCTGAAACTTGTTTGTACTATGAGTCGGTACGAATTTCAAACCTTTTTCGAATGTTTGAACTTCTTGCCTAGACAAAGTTCTTCTAGATAAGTTTACTACTAATTTCGACTTGTCTGTTGTCTGGTCTGGACTCCTTGATATCTTCTTTCTCTTCCCTCTCCTTGTCCTCTTCCTCTTTGATCTAAAAACCTTCTGTGGTTCCATTCGTAGGTTGTGACGGTCTCCTACCTGTTCCTGAGCCACTTGCTGACTGGTTGTCTGTGCCTTGTTGTGGTCTTGTTTCTGCATTGTCCGACTCTGAACTGCTGTTATCGCTGGTAGGTCTATTTGTTCTTGTGTTAGGTTGAGTATACTTATCTGCCCATGTATATACTTTGTTGTTCAGATAGTCGTACGTGTCCCTGTGAAACTTTCTAACTTTCCTTGCTTCGAGGTCCTGCTCGTAGCTTCCAAACTTGGTGTTAATATCTGCCAAAATTTCTGTAAAAGATTCAGCGTTGGTTATCTGTGTAATTTCATTTGACAGTGTTTGAATTTCATTTTCAAGTTGTTCAATGTTTCCTGATAGTTCTTTGATGGTAAGCAGTATCAGATCAAGTGAGCACTTATTGAGGATCTGTTCCCACTTCTCGACAAAGTCCTTGTTCTTTTTTAAACATGAACACAATAATAAATAAATAAACAAATGAATGAATTAATGAGATAGGCAAGAAATTGTAAATGCAAGTGAGTGGGGCCAGGATGTGGGCTATTTTAGCATCCCTTGACCAAAGGACGTTTGGTTTTAATCTGAGGTTCATATCTCATTGATTATAGTGTGCATGCAATCGAGGGTAGATTACATGACATTGGCTGGGAAGATGGGAAGGGACCTCTAAATGTAAACGGATGTACATTACTCAAAGCGTCACTGCTTCAAATGGAGTAATCGCTCCAGGTGCCTTACGAGCAGAGTACTTTCTTCTGCATTCATCCCACCAGATCCAGTGGTGCAAAACTCGTCCAGAAATATGTGATTCCTTATCTAGTGTGTTAGGTTTTATATTGTGTGACCCCAATAATCCCCTTATTTGCAATGGCCAGACATCTGTGTCACTTTTTCTTTTGACGTACCTTTGTGTAGCTGGTGAGGGAAATCATAGCTGCTGTCTGGCCCCAAACAGTAAGCAGGCACATACTTCTGCCACCTGGCTGCCATACTCTAAATGGCAGCCGTGTTTAGTGTCTTTCAAAGTCTTTTGGCAGTCAGGGAATTCCATGACTTCCAAAAGTGTTTCTCCCCTGTCAGTTCCTCTATCTCTAGAAACACATTCCACAAAATGAGTCTTCACTGTTTGTTCTCACGGAGAAGGATTTAATGTGTGCCCTCTTTGGTTTTGGCACTTTGGTGGCGTAAGGGACCTAATCTCTAAACCATTGGTACTGTAAATGTAAAAAAGAAAAAAGGAGAAAAGAGAATTTGGGAGCATTGTATGGCCTTGGTATGGCAACTGTCAGTGCATGGCGATGAAATGATTGAAGCACCATCTGTGCCTTGACCCTTTCACTCACGTCTGTCGGCCTGCTGCTGTTGCCGGGGAGCTGTGCACACTCTGAAGTAGGAGCAAAATGACTGCACTTAACTATATGTTGGTTATTAATTTCATATTTATGCAGCAATGCTTTTTGTAACTGAAACTCCTGTCGGAACTATGTTTAAAGTCCGCCGCAGAGTGATTTCTTTTCAAGCCAAAGCATTTGCAACCTGGCGCTGCTACTGGCATCCCCGGCGCACGCATGATGTTCGTGAGTCTGCACTCTGATCACTGGTGGACTGCTGTGCTCCACAATCTGCACAGTGGCCTGGCTGCTGTGCACCTCTCGGTGAGCAATCGGAGGTGTGCCTGCCTTTTTCCCCTGAGTGTCTGCAGGCTGCTTGTATCCGGGAAGTAAAGAGGCTGTAGTGTAGACTACTGTGCACCCCTCTCTGTGTATTGGCAGGTTTCTATGCCCTGGGCGACCTGGGACGAGAAGATAAACAGACTCCAGCACCCAGTGTCCCTAGAGTTTGCATGTCCATTCTTCTCCTCCTGGCTGCACAGGGGTCACTGGGGTTCAGCGACGAGGAGGAGCGGTGTTCCGACCCCATCTGCATATCCCTGTGCCAGAACCTCAGCTCTGACCAAGATGCCCAACCAAGTGGGGCAGGAGCTGCAGACAGACACCAAGCTGCAGCTTACTTCCTTCACCCCACTCATCCAGTGTGGCTGCTCCAGCCAATACACTCAGCTTTACTTTGTGCTTTATGCTCCATTATTTAACTGGGATGTACTCAACGCACCGCTGCCATGTGCATGACCTCCAGGCTCTCGGAGGGGGGGGGGGTATAAAAGTAAAGGGGTGGTTTGGCTTAGTGGGGAGAGAGGGGAAACACTAGCTTGCTTTACTGCTGCATTGGTGCTTTACCACAAAGCCCATGCAGCATTGGGTCATCAGGGAAAGCACTATTTCACTATTAAAGCAAATAGTGCATTTTGTCCTACCTGGTTGAAAATCCGGTGTGCATTTCTATTATCAAGGCTGCAGCCTGTATTGTAGTAGTTTCGACTGCAGTGGCATCGCCAGGAATCAAATTTAGGGGGCACAGAGGGGGGCAAAGACAAAAGTAGGGGGGGCACAGATAATAGTAGGGGTGCCACCTCTGAAAGGTTATGTGTGAAGTCACAAGCACTCCTGCAGAGAGGCTTTTGTGCACACCAACTACCCACACCCCACTGCACTCCCCCCCCCCCATCAAAATGCAGGCAGCAAAACATTCAGTGACTAATGGCCCATCATGAGAAGTTTCATGGCTGCACTCTAATGGGAGGGGCTGCAAGCTGCTCTGCACAATATGGAGGTCGCTCTGCAGAAGCGGGTCAGGACACCTGAGAAGTGTCTCATGCCAATTGCAGAATGCATACCAAGATCACTGCTAGCTTTCAGACAAAATGAGAGTATTTGCCGCGTGTGATATGCAGACATTTGCCTTAGTGTCACAAATAACACCACGAACAGAGAACCCGGTCACTGCTCGCCTTAGGCAAGGGGTGGGGGCACATGATTTCAGAGGGGGGGAGCGGTCCCCCAGGCCCTTCGGCCGCCCTCGAAGATTTTTCATTCAGGTTGTGAAGATTTGTAGCGGGTGCCCGTAGTTGGGGCCCGTAATTAAGGAGCTGTCGGAACCACAACTTGTTCAGGCGGTCTCTGTTTTCTTGTGGAAAGTGCCTTGTGACCTCGGTGGGTGGTATGCCAAGCGATGGGAGTGAATGTTGTGCCGGTCTGCATTCCTTTGCCCATTGTGCGTTGGACAGCGGTTTGCTTAGCTCTGGGGCTGCCGGCTACAGTTTCCTGTGCAGACCGGTTCGTGTAGGGCCATACGAAGTCTGTGCCGCAGGGGGTGCTGCGTGAGAAGGCGACGTCTTGGGTCGCCACCCACCATTTCGCTATGCACGCACTTTTCATATGCCGTAATACTACGCCCTGTCCTATGTGAACGTCTTTCACTGTACCCTTGTTACCGTTTTGGGAGGGGTGGCAGTTGCCTTCCCAGTCACTGCGCAGTCTTCATAATAGGTCCGGGAACAGACTTTGCCCCTGCACCTCACCTTCCCAGCTTGCCCAAGCGTGAGCTGTGCCCTTCGTTCAACAAGCAGGCTACAATCACCGTGAATATGGAAGCGTCACTTAGTGATGGTTTTCACGGCTCGTGCACTATTCAAATGGCACGCGTTCTGTAAATTGGAGTATACATAATCATTCTCGTGTTATAAATCTGAGTGGCATTTCACTGCTCCCACAGAACAGGTGATCGGACAACTCGGTACTTCTGTGCGAGCAGTTCCTTTCCCTCAAAATAGAACGGGCGATCTGGTTTAAAACGTCAGTATAATGTGTTATTGAGTATGTATAAAAGGTTCTGATTTACGTTTGGTTTTATATTAAATGAATGCTTGTTATCGTTTACCCCGTACGCCCCTCTGTCTATCGCCAACCACCCTACCCTATCTCTCTACCCCACCAATGCACACCAACCTCCTCTAGCTCGGCCCGCCCTATGCCCTCTATTCCTCCACCCACTGTACCCCTCTACCTAACTCCTCTAATCCTTCCTCTCACACTCTCGCTTTATTTCTTAGCCTCTCACTCTTTCCCGCTCATTTTTCCTCTTGCTCATCATTGATGGCGCCCTCTATCAATAGCTTCCTCCCTTGCTCTAGTCCCCTTCTCATTCTCTTGCACACCTGCCCACCCCTTATTACATCCTCTCTTAAAACTTTGCACTCTATGGTGTGCGCCCTGGTGCCTATAGATGCATAATGCAAACAACAGCAGTAAACGCCAAAACTATGGGCTTTGCCAATGCTCGTTTAGATGGTTGGTGGCCGGTGGTGACATCGGGAGCGTTTTGGCACTGCTTTGTAGGCTAGGAAGCTATGGCTGCCCTTCCACCAGACATGCTGACTTTTGGGGTTCTCAGCTAGGGAGCCGATTCCGTGCCTCTGCAGCCCACACACATTCATTTTGGACCCAATTTAAGGAGAGGAGTTCCATCAGAGATGGGGTGCTGCTGTATAAGGAGAAAGGGGCCCCCATCACACCGAGAGGGAGCGTAGGACTTGTAAGAAGCTAAAGAGCAGACACATCTAGGCCTGCCAATGTCGCTGACCTTTTAGGGATGGTAATTACGTGCGCCACAACTTTCCTCAGGTGTCGTTGCCCTCTCCCCATATGCCCTTCCCCACATAGTGCCTGTGTCGTCGTCCTCAAAGCATGGTCCCCCTAATACTTCTGCATGGCCGACAGGTGCATTTCATTCCACATTTCTCCTTCGGGGGAGTGACTTGAGAGTGGCCGTCAATCACTACTGGAGAACTCCCTGCTGTGAGACTATAGGAGTTTTTTTATGAGGATTTGCTTGGGTGTATCTCTGTGTTTTTGCATGCATGGGTGGGTGTGGGAGTGTACATGGGCTGGAGAGTGGGCAATATTTTTTCGCACGTGTGCCTATCTGTGTGTGCATGAGTGTGTCCATGTGTGTTGTCCATATGTGCACATTGATGCCTTTATGCGTGTGTGTGTGAGTGTGTGTGTGAATGCTTGCATGTGTGCATATCTGTTTGTATGTGTGTACATGAGCGGGGGTTGATTGTATGTGGGTGAGTGTACAAGGGCGTGTGGATGTGGTGGGTGTAACTGGTCGAACTAATGCACCTTCTACCATATTGTGGCAATGCCTCACATATTCAAGGAGTAGCAGAGTCTATTACAATACCTGAGCATGATGGAGGAACCTTGGCATATGATGAAACTACCCGGCACACTGTATGAGTAACTGCTCATAAGGTACAATGCCTTGTCTCAGGAGGGTAGCTTAGGGGCAACACACTCACCTTGGAAGCAACACGATGCAGAGAAACACAGGTTTGATCCAAAGGTCCGCACTTATAAACCTCTGGGTATTAAGCACGTTATAAATAACCCATTAAAATCACATGAGTAACTGCGCATAAGAGAAGAATGTTTTCCATGCTGTGGAAGTATCTAAGGCTGAGGGGTCGGCAAGACCAATGTTCAAGATTTCTGTTTTATCACCATTAAGGTAAAGCTAGTAAGATGGCCCTGATAACTGAACTTGGTGCAGGCAATGCGCCATGTGGTGTTGGCTGCCAGACCTTTCTGCCTACTTGAAGTGCATATCTGATCATGAAGCTTTCTAAGTTGCATGCCAGAGGGGCCATGTCAATGTTAAAAAAGGATCACCCAGACTCCTGGGTATTGAAAGACGACACAAGATATACTGCAACGCCTGGAGGGAGCAGCCAATTGTTACTTCATGTGTACAACTTTGGCGAAAGGTGCAAACCAGCTGAGGGCAGTGGCACTAATGCCAGCTGACGTGAGTTAGTTAAGCAAACATTGTGGTTAGTGCTGTTGAACACTTCAGAGAGGTCCAAGAGAATTAGTGCACCCTCTTTATTTGGATCTCTAATAGCAAACGTTCTTCTTTAATATTGAGCAATGAGGTCCCAGTTACTTGTCTGGGTCTGAAACTTGATTGAAATTTGCTATGCATGTTTTTGAAATCCAAATGAGTGGAGTCCTGGAACCCCACAACTGTTGACAGTAACTTTGCAATACATGGGAGTGTAGTTGTTTAGTATTACAGGAGCTGCATACTTTGTGCAGGTGTGATGATGACATTGTTTAGAAAGTTGGGGACATAGCAGTGGAGAGTACGCTGTCAATGAGATTTGTGATTTCGGCGATGAGAGTCGGAGGGCCACGGTTAAGTACTCTTGTATTGCACAAGTCAGTTGCGAGGGAACACTTTTTAAAGGAAGGTGGGCTTTAATGATGGTGTCCTCTATGGCAAGTGTAAAATGAGAAAGTTACACACAGGACAGGTAGAAAGGGCTTGGAAAGTTGATCGGTAGAGGTGTGGATGTGGTAGTTGATTTTAAGGAAATGGTTTTGTCAATGAAATAGGTCGATGTGATTGAGCCCAACGAAGTTCCAATGGCCTGTGGCTTGCCACTTTGCTTCAATCATTATTGAGCCAGTTATTGATTATTCTCCCATCACAACTGAATGTGCAAGACCTGCTTGAGGCTACCAGAGCAGGGCATTTCTGCTGTTTGATTCAAGATGTTTGAGAATGACTTAGTGTTTTATAGATGACTATGAGAATTTTACGATGTACATGTATAGGTGGCCTGGTTAGATCCTGTCTCCGTTCCATAGGTAATGTTTGCATTCGGTTTGGAGGTGGACTTCAGTTTAATGCCCAACTCTTGGTTCATGGTCACATTTACAAGGATGTGATCTGACTAGAAAGGGTGCTGATAGCATCTGCTCTATAGTTCCAAGATTATGTTATGTTATGTTACTTTGCATTTATATAGCGCCTTATGTACCATTGGTATGGTCTGAAGGTGCTGGTAGGTTGAACGCCCTTGGGAACCGAAGTTCAAGTCAGTAGAGAGAGTAGAGAGAGTCAAAGGTGCGTGTGAGCACCGGATATGTATGCAGCTGGTGTGGCATTCGTGAAATAGCTGCTTCTTAGCGGTAGGTGTGGTGGTTGAGAGGTCAATAGTATGTGTTTGTTCTGGCAGGATTTATCCAGACTGATTGTGGCTGTTTTGGGCCTGAGGAGAACGCCTGGCTGGGGTGTGTGTAACCAGCAGTGTTTAGTTAGAGTGATGGGGGGGTTTGAGGCAGATGTTGGTATAAGAACAGCTATACCGAATGGTGTCATAGTATCGCTGTGTTCTATTTGAGTGGTGGTGTAAAGAGGAGAGTAAGCGTGGAGATGTGAATATGGTGGTTTACTGTAGGTGCTTGAGATCGCGCCCACTCGAATAGTTCTATGAACTTCATCCGTTCCATGTACTCTGACTGTTCCATGCATTACGACTGTTTCAAGTGTTCAGACTGTTCCTTTCAAAGCTCTTTCAGACCTTCCATGTCCTCCAAACCATTCCATGTACGTCACGCCATTCTGTGCACTCCAACCCGTTCCATGCACTCCCATCCATTCCATGCACTCCCATCCGTTCCATGCACTCCCATCTGTTCCATGCACTCCCATCCGTTCTATGCGCTCCCATCCGTTCCATGTCATACAACCATTTTATGCACTCCATCATTTTATGCACTACTCCTTTCATTCGTTCTACCCACGTTATCCTTTCTCCATTCATCATCCATACACATACGTCATCTTCACACTGCTCATTTCATTCATTCTACCCATGTTATCCTTACTCCAAGCATCATCCATCCACATTTGTCAGCTTCACACGTTCCATTCACTTAACTAATTGCACCCATTTCACTCGTTCCATGCACTTCATTAGTTCCGCCCACTTCACTGGTTCCAAGCACATCACCCGTTCATTCACCTACTTCATCTGTTCTACCATTTCACCCATTCCACCCACTTCACCCATTCTACATTAGTTCATCTGTTCCATCCTCATACTTCACCCGTTCCATCCACATACTTCACACGTTCCATCCACGTACTTCACAAGTTCCATCCACGTACTTCACACGTTCCATCCACACACTCCACCCGTTCTATCCACACACTTCATCCGTTCTATCCACATACTTCACCCCTTCCATCCCCAGACTTCACCCGTTCCGTCCAAATACTTCACCCTTTCCGTCCACATACTTCACCCGTTCCATCCACATGCTTCACCCGTTCCATCCACATGCTTCATCCGTTCCATCCACATACTTCACCCGGTCCATCCGCATACTTTACCCATTCCATCCACATACTTCACCCGTTCCATCCACATACTTCACCCGATACAGGGTATCCACTTCACCCGTTCACCCGATGTTGGGCAGACCTTCTACACTTTGGCACAGTGAACGTTATTGGGGATACTGTCAAATCCCGCTATGCCAGAGTGGTGTTGTTATATACACTTCTAGAATCAACTTTTTTACCGAGAGGATATTAGGCATACTTCTAAAATCAGCCATGGCACACCAAAGGCACACTTCTAAGTACAAAGAGGGCACGCTATCAGGCACACTTCTAACTTCAACTTTGCACAAAGAGGATAATAGGCACACTTCTATATTCAGCTTTGCAGAAAGAGGATAATAGACAACCAAAATAACTTTGCAATGGGGATGATATTAGGCAACCAAATTTAAATTTGCACAGTGAGGATATTCAACTAAGGTGCGCTAATGGGCACACTTCTAAAGTAAACCAAGGGCACGCTATCAGGCACACTTCTAAATTCAACCAGGGCATGCCATTAGGCACCCTTCTAAAATTCAGCTTTGCACAGAGAGGATATTAGGCGCACTTCTAAATTCAACCAAGGCGCGCTAATAGGTACACTCCTAAATAAATTCAACTTTGCACAGAGAGGATATCAGGCCCACTTCTAAATTCAACCAGTGCGCGTTATTTGACACACTTCTAAAATCAGGCAAGGCACGCTAATAGGCACACTTCTAAATTCAACTTTGCACAGAGAGGATATTAGGCATACTTCTAAATTCAACCAAGGCACGCTAATAGGCACACTTCTCAATTCAACTTTGCACAGAGAGGATAATAGGTATACGTCTAAATTCAACCAAGGCACGCTAATAGGCACACTTCTAAATTCAACTTTGCACAGAGAGGATATTAGGCATACTTCAAAATTCAACGAGGGCACGTTATTAGGCACGTTTCTAGAGTCAACCAGGGCATGTTAATAGGCGCACTTCTAAAGTCAACCATGGCATGTTAATAGGCACATTTCTATCGACATGCGGTGCAAGCTAAAGTTCAGTTTCCTACATGTGTGGGACTAGCTAAATTGGCAAGTAAGTTAATATGCATCACAAGGCAATATTTACAATCCATTTATAGTGGTCACAGGTCTTCCTAAGTATGTATTGTTTAAGTATATGGCAAGCTACGTTCTGGATGGTAAGGTAGAGTGACAGGGGCTTTCTGCTCTACACCCCACCCATGCCACACTCACGGTTTTGTTGGTGTCTGTTGATTTCCTTGGCTTCCCCTGCTGACACCTGCAGACATCTTGGAGCCTTCAATGTTGAGCCGCCCTTGGCCTTGGGGCCCTTAGCTGCAGGGGCTGCCAGGCAGAGGGCTGCCTTGGTCGGTTCATTTAAGACCAGACAGTCAGCCAATTACAGGGTGGAGGGAGGTCTGGGAGGCGGGCGGGCAGAAAAAGGAGACGTGGATCGGAGCAACACAAGGAGGTCTGGGGGCACATGGGGACATGGTAGCTGGCCACAAGATGGCAAATGGAGCAGGGGGTCCCTGCAGAAAGTGGCGAACGAGGTGCCGGGCAGAGGGTTGCCCTGGGTGGACTGGCAATGAGGGGGATCTCCTTGCCAGGACCAGTCAGAGCGGGGAGGCGTGTCGAGGGGATATACCAATGGAAGCAGGTTGGGCGGGAGCTGGAGGCAGCAGAGGGTGGGAATCAGAAAATGGGTGCGGGGAGCGAGGGGGAGGCAAGGGGTATACCTGGGGGGCATGAGGACCGCAGAATGGCACCAAGAAGGTGGAAAATAGGCAGCAAGGCTCTGGGCACACTCACCGAGCTCCAATGGAGGAAAGGAGCCGGTGAGGAGGTACGAGTCGATAGACTCTCGTAGGCAGCCTTAGTTGACCAATGGGAGCGGGGTGGGCGGGAGCTGGAGGCGGCAGAAGGCGGGAATCAGGAAATGGGTGCGGGGAGCGAGGGGGCAGCAAGGGGGATGCCTGGGGGGCACGGGGACTGCAGAAGGGCACCAAGAAGGTGGAAAATAGGCAGCAAGGCTCTGGGCACACTCACCGAGCTCCGATGGAGGAAAGGAGCCGGTGAGGAGGTACGAGTCGATAGACTCTCGTAGGCAGCCTTAGTTGACCAATGGGAGCGGGGTGGGCGGGAACTGGAGGCGGCAGAGGGCGGGAATCTGGAAATGGGTGCAGGGAGCGAGGGGGTGGCAAGGAGGATACCTGGGGGCACGGGGACCGCAGAATGGCACAAAGAAGGTGGAAAATAGGCAGCAAGGCTCTGGGCACACTCACCGAGCTCCGATGGAGGAAGAAGACTAGATCAAAACTCTGATTACCAGAATCGATAGGTTTGTCAACTAGCAGCACCAAGCCCAATTTATTCAGATGTTCTAGTATTCCTTGACTGCATGTAAGCTAGGAGTCCAAAAGTGAGGCTATATTAGAATTTACCTGGATTCTTCCGGCTAAGTCAAGGATATTTTTGGACAAGTTGGAGATTTGTTTAAGGGAATGTTAGACAAGGGCATACTCTGAGTGGGAGTCTGCACACTGCAGATGCCTAGAAGTTTTGGACTGCAACTTACATGATCCATGGTTGCAGACCCCTTCGCTGGCGAATTGATGGTGTAGTGATAGACTGAATTAGGCATTCAAAAGGAGCCATATATGAGAAGGCACCTGGTCCTGTGATGCCTATGGTGCCATCCTCTGGACACCCAGGCTGTGATACCTCCGGATCTTGGCGCTCCCAACAAATGCAATACATAAATAAATAGGTGTGTCATTCTAGTGCATGAAATAGGACTCCTCCCTGGGCCTATTCAACCACTGTTCCCCAACCACCTCCTCTGCATCCCTCCCCAAAACCTTTCACTCTGTTACCTTCTCTGCCCTCACACTTGTGTCTCACCCTGACCCTTCCTTGTGATCTTTCGCTGTGCCCCATTCCCCTATATTCCTTCTCTTTGAACTCCTCGCCCTGCCACCAGTAAAACAGAGAAGCCTGTTATTATAGGAAACGCCAAAACGTTTGTGTAAGGAGCTCGTGAGACGTGGCACGGCCAAAGTCTTTCAAGACCTCCCCCGAAGTGCGCACAGCCACACAAAGCGACAAAGGAGACATTTTACAGCACTAACATCATGGAGCAGGTCGCACTCCCAGCGCTCCACCTTATTAGGGATTATAGACTGCCACAGACCATCAGAGCAACCCAGGACACCCAGGTTCCTCCACCACCTCACCCATAAGTCCATGGACATTGTATGGACTTGCTTTACTGCTACTTACCTTTTCCTATGCTACAGCTAATAAAGTTGTCACTTCAAGTAAGCTGAAGACACGTTTATTATACTACATATTTGGCGACAAGGACGCAATTCAAACCCACAGATCACTATGCAAGGAGCAACGTCTCCCGAGCCGTTTCAGCAAATGCCAGGTAGGCTTGCAATCCCATGGCCCCAATGGCAACCCCTGTTCACAACTTACCTAGAAGCGCTAGGAGGTGCGGGGTAGAGAGCAGTGAGGCGCAGAGCATTGTTATTGAATGCTTTGGGAGTAGAAGGACAACACATATTTGCAGGTCTTACGCCCGAAACAGGGGTAGATGAGAATGACGATGTGTACCAAGAGGCTGTCAGGATAATTATCAATAATGCAGAAGGAATGATCTGCGACATGTTGACGGTCCACACCAACAGCAGAAAAGTGCAGGACAAATTCCTTTAGTAGAAAGAGCTTCAACTGGATAAGGCCATAGAGATTGCGAGGGCAGTGGAAGAAACCGCAGGGCGACATCCCAGCAGAGGTCGAAGCAATCACATTTAGAAATAGAAAGGAGAAATAAGTGGCTGATGCAAGAGGAGGGAAGTGGGGAAGAAAGGAACCACTCACAGATGCACCAGCACCAAACACTTGGCCAATGACAAAGAATGTCCAGCAAGAGACAAGGAGTGCTCCGTATGTAAGAAAATCGGAAATCTTTCACTAGTTTGCCAGTGGCGGAATAAGAAAGTTGCAACCATCAATGCTGAACACACTGTGGAAGGAGAATCCTCAGAAGAAGAAGGGAGACACACAGTGAACAGCTCACGATCCAGGAGGGAAAAGCCTCACTGCACAATCATAGTAAATGGTATAGAGACGAGAGTGATGGCTGATTCAGGCTCTGATCTGACTATACTGTCTCTACACACCTACAAAGAAATGATGGGCCACGATACAGTTGAAGTTCTCAGCACGCGCCACAAACCCACCGTTTTTGAAGGTGCGTCAGTTAACCTGCTAGGTTACATTAAGGGAGTTGTGGAGTTCAAAGGAAGGGAGACCACCACAAGAGTATACTTGGCAAAAGAAGGCCCAGCAGTCCTAGGATTGGGCGACCAAGCCAAGCTCAAGATTAAACTAATTTCCAGCACGGAAGATCAAGTACTAGCAGTCAATACAGGAGGAGTGCCAGTAGTGAAAGAAGATTTCCTCAAAGTGTTTTCTGAAGGGCCAGGGAAAATCAAGAACTTTGTGCACAGAATCTTGCTCAAGTCCAACGGAGTCCCTATTAAGCATAAAGTACGGCCAGTGCCAGCGACCGCCAGGGACATACTTAAAAGCAAACTTAGCAAAATGGTGATGGAGGGCACCATTGAAGAAGTAGAAGCCTAAGAGTGGTTGAGCCCCTTCGTCCTTATTAAAAACAAAACTCACAAGATTTGAAAGTTTGCATAGACCTCCGCAGCCTCAACCTGGAGGAAATTTCAGATAGTTATCCCCTCCCCAGCATAAATGAACTCATCATCATGATGAAGGAAGTCAGGGTGTTTTCCAAGCTGGACATGAGGGATGCTTATTATCAGATCCATCTCCACAAAGAATCCGGGCCTCACACAGCGTTTATCACCCCGTTCGGCACATACCAGTTTACTAAGATGCCATTCTGCCTGTCGTCCGCAGCTTCGGTATTTCAGCGTTTGATGGACTCTCTACTATGTGATATTGGAAACATGTTGTACTTTCAGGTTGATAAACTGGTGTACGCAGCGGACGAACACACGTATGAAGTTACTTTGAGAAGAGTCCTCACCAAATTACAGAATGCCGGAGTCAAGCTGAAATACGAAAAGTGTGTCCTAAGGGCACAAGAAGTTAAATATCTGGGGTACAAGATTTCTGCTCATGGCATAAGCCCTAAACAAAACCTGGTGCAAGCCATTGTTAAGGCTCCAGAGCTGACCAAGAAGGGGCCAACAAGGATGAAGTATGGTCATTTCATGGACTTGGAGAATATTGCGCCCAAACCTTTCTGAAATTACTACACCACTGAGGCCCCAGAAGGAGGCTGTAGAGGGCATAAAAGGACAGATAGTGGAAGCACCGTGCGTACAGCCATTCAATCCAGTGTGGGATACAGTCATCTCCACGGATGCCAGCATGTGTGGATCAGGTGCTGTACTCCCCTAGAGGAAAGGTGATACAGAACACGTTGTGGCATTCGCCTCTAACACCCTGTCCACAGCCGAGAAGAGCTACTCCAGAGTGGAGAAAGAGATGCTAGCCTGTGCATGGGCTGTAGAGCATTTCAGGACCTATGTACGGGACACTAAGTTTAAATTGGTTACCGACCATAAACCCGTCATTCATATGCTCAGTCCAGGAGGGACCAAATCATCGACACCCCGTTTGGCGCGCATCGCAGCCAAACTGCAGGAATACTCATTTGAGATAACCCACATAGCCAGGTGGAGGAATGGCCAGGTGGATTGCATGTCACGATTACCTAGAAACAAACAGAGAGCCATCACATTTATGCAAGATGAATGCATTGTCGCGTCCATCCAGGACCTAAAGGGTCCAGATTTCCTAGAGTTGAGTAAAGGACACTGGAATGAGGAGCACAGTAAAGACCCCGCCATGTTGAGACTTAGAGAGTGGGTGAGGAGTGGGTGGCCAGAAGAAAGAGCCATACCAGAAGGCATGAGGCTGTACTGGAAGGTGGCAGAAGAAATATCGGAGGCAGAAGGGCTGATCATCAAAGGTGACCAAGTAATACCTCCAGTGGGAATGAGAAGAGTCATCCTGTCCACAGCCCACTCAGGGTACTTAGGAAACACCATGACACAGCAACGTGTGAGAGAGGCATACTGGTGGCCTGCTATAGACTAGGACATACGCTCCATGATTGAGGGATGTTACGAATGTCTCAACAGCGACAAATGCTTGAAGACCAGACAATCCCTGATGATTCCCTCAGGAAATCCCTGAAGCAGTATGGCACAAAATGGAGCTAGATTTCATTGGCCGATTGGAGGCAAATGTCCCGAGCATTGATGTGGCATGGTGATGGCAGATTACCTGTCAAAAGGGGTAGAAGCAGAATTTGTCCCCAACATTACCACTACCACTGTCAGAGAAGCCCTCACATCAATTGTTCAGAGGGCAGGCCTCCCCAAAGACATAGTCAAAGACAATGGGGTGCAACTAGTATCACATGAAATTGAGTCATTCCTGCAGAGACATAGCATAAGGCAGCGAAAGGCTGTGTTGTACCTCCCCCAGGCCAGTGGACTAGTTGAGAGGGCAAATAGGTTTATCAAAGGGGCAATACAATTAGCAACAACTTCTGGTATGTATCCCCTCAAAACCCTAAAGGAGGCCATAGTGGCCCACAGATTAATCCCCAATGGCGTCACTCAAGTGTCGCCGTTTACATGCTGAGGGTGAGAACAGTGGCATCCGCAGTGGTACCACCATGGTTGGCCAGAGTAAAAGAATATGATGAGGTGAACATGGAAGAAGTCATTTGGAGGCTGGGAAACAGCAAAGCACCCATGAAAAAATGGAGTGATCGGAGAAGAGCGACCCAAAGTCGTGAAGGCAAGGAATGCAACTGGATCAAAATACGTCTACCGTGTAAATAACAAACGACAGAGTCAAAGTTCAGCCAACCCATAAAAGCCATGCACAGAGGATAGCCGCATGTGGAACATGGAACCTGTGGCAATGTTTGAGAAGCTCCGAACAACGGAGAAAACACAAGATGAGTTCACCTCTTGCAAAAACCTACACAGTGATGCCACGAGAGAGCAAGAGCTAGAGGCTTCATCGAGGGAGGACATAGAAAGAGAAATGGAAAGTGAGATGCCGGAAGTGTCCCAAGAAACGATGCAAGTACCGAACGCTGGCCGTACAAAGGAAGATTGTCCGAGAAGAGAGCACACTGGTGAAGTATGATGACTTTATTATGGAATAAACATTGTTATGTTATGAAAGGGATGTGTGTAGCGACCTCCCCCGAAGTGCGCACAAAGAAGAGTTTTAACGGCACAAACATCATGGAGCAGGTCGCGCTTACGGCCCTCCTCCTTATTAGGGTTTATAGACTGCCAGAGAACCATGGGAGCAGCCCGGGACACCCAGTTCCTCCACCATCTCACCCGACACCCCGTTGACATTGTATGGACTTGCTTTACTGTTACTTAGCTGTTCCTATGCTGCAGCTAATAAGGTTGTCACCTTTACTGTTTTATATGTCACACTATGTCTCATATTTGAAAAAAAAAGTAGGAAAGCTAGGCTTTTAGCAGGAGAATCCCATTTTCAGATTGTACAGCATATTACACAAAAGAAATTCAATTGAAGACGTACATATACAATTCTTTAGAACCATAGAATTTGATGCCAGACAGGGGCCACCAGACCATTCTCGACTTTTCAGTTCTAAAATGCTCCTCTGGTTACAGCCCTTTGTGAAAGCAGCACATGGAATTGATGGCTCTTGGAGCCTGTAGACAGAACTATGCGGAACGTGTTGAGTCATCTCTATTTCTTTTGCTAGGATACATATTCTGCTGTTGCCACAGCGGCGACAAAAATAAACTGATGGCGCAGTAGATGTATTATTGTCCATGTGATTGAGAGCGATTCATGATCTGAGAATTCAAGATGTGCTGCATGTCAGAGTGGTGGGGGCAGCTAACGAGAAACAAGCATTGACAAAGCAAATCGTTTTGGTGTTTGCAGTTTTCTATTGCATTTTCTAAGCCGGTCAAGTGGCACAGCGAGTAGAGCGCTCGCTTTGACATCCGTGCGGAGCCTGCTAACGCAGGCCAAACTCAGCCGTTCATCCTTCCGAGGTCGATAAATGAGCACCACACACCGTGGGTAATAAACGGCGTTCAGATACCTGAGGGTGAGAAGAGTGGCCTTACCTGAGGGTAAGCAGCGCTCAGATACCCGAGGGTAAGCAGCGCTCAGATACCTGAGGGTTCGTGGCGCTATATAAATGCCAAATTATTATTATTTTGGTTGGGCTGCATAGGGCCCTACACATCCCAGTCGAAGGGCCAATATTGTGAGCCCCTTTCATGGAAAGTATACCTCAATTACAGTGTCTTCAAGCCTGTAAGATAGCTTAGCGGGTTGAGCGCCCATGCTGCAATCTTTGTGTGATCTGCAGATCACGGGTTTGGATCCTGGCAAGGTCAGCTCCTTCTGAGGTCAATAAATGTGCACCAACTTCGGTTGGCTGTTAATTGTATGTACATTTTCTATGTACAGTGCTTTGGCAAAAAGCTTTATAAAAATAGTAGATCATTGTCGTTTGATATCCAAGAGATTAGGCATTTCCTGATGAGTAAGCATTGTGACAAGGGGGAGGCCTACCAGGCAGAAATCCAAAGCCAGTCCTACCCCTAATGTGGACAGTGGCAGTTGAGAGGGTCCAATTCCTGTTGCCCCCTCCTTGTGCCAGCATGTTTTCCAGCAGTACACCTCTGCCTAAAGACATGCCCCCAATAAAAGACACTTTCCAGTGTTTCTTTGTTTCTCGTACATACACATCATTCTAGCCAGAAACCAAGAAGTGGCATAAAAGTCTAAATCCTGAGCCAGCGCCCTACATTCATGAAGAAACTCAGCCATCACCTAGGCATAACAGTGATTAGCTGCGCAGAGACCCACATGGAGAAAGAAAAGCTGTGGCACCTACCTTACGTGACCAGCAAAAGGACTGCATAGCGTTGCCGGGTCACACCAGAGAAAATGCACCAAGACTTGGACAATCCCTTCCCCAATGGGAAAACCAGATACACTTCCCCAGTACACAAACATAAACAATTGCCTTCCCGGATCACCATTGTTGATCCGCAGCAGACCTGTGGTTAAAAAGTGGTCGTAATTTAACCCGCCACTTATGGCTTTTTGTTTTTCTAACACGCCCCTGGAGGGGGGACAACAGGACCAGATTGGCCAGGAAAAGAAGGCCAATATCAACAAGGGAGGGGATATAATATCTTGTATCAAGAAGCAGAACGTGTGGGTTATTCGGGTCAGGTCAGAGGTGGAGTAGGTAGACGACCAAGAGACCAGCAAGAGAGAGTTGTAGTGTGGAGGAGGGAGTAGTAGTGTGGAGGAGGAACATCAAAGGGTGGAGGCAGGGCCTAGAAAGAATGGAAGACGTCTAAGGGACAGAAGCTTGGCTAAAGTTAGGAGAAGGGACTGAGAGAGGAAAGGGTAGGAGAGGGAGAGGAGAGAGTGAGCGTGATAGCAGGGGATTCTAATCTATAAGAGTATCTGTTTGTCACAAAAGTCCTCAGATCCCACTAGACCACTAACCACTGGTTAGAGTAGGGGCATTTAGGACGTCCCTGAGGGAGTTTAGTTAGAGAAGGAAAAATCTGCCTTCAGGCCAGAGGTATTCAAATTGTGGGGCGTGACCCCCCACCAGGTGGGTGCGGCCGCATTCCCAGGGGGCGTTTGACCCTCGCTTGCAATGAAAAAAATCTTTTTTTTTAAATAAAATTTAGAGAGGAAAGAAAAATCAGGGTGGGGAGCCCTGGGCAGGTAGGGCTCGTCTATAATGGGCGAGGGGCCTCAACCCAGTGACACCCCTCACCCATTATGGATGAGCCGAGGAGCCAGCCCAGTGAAACACTGAACACTCCCTCAGCTGCTTTTCCCAGCTGAGGGAGTGCTCCTGGGTCGGCTGAACTGTCGGGAAACATTGTTTCCCTTTGACAGTTCAATTCCCCAGCCACACTTGCTAAATGAGCCATGCTGGGGGCGCTTTGCTTCACTAGCCTTGCATAGCTCATTGGAAATGCTGACCGGGGAACTGCATGTGTGAATGATAGACTGCTTCCTGTGTGAATGTGTGTGTGTTTGTGTTGGTCCATGGAGCTGATTTTGGCGAGTGGGTTGCACAAACCCCCTACCCACCTGCCAAAAACATCTCTTCTTCTGAGGTGCTGTGGTGCTGATGGGACAGGGATGGCATTGTTGTACTCTACATCTATCATAGATTTCCAGTGAAAATGCCATGCTTTCCCCCTGGGCCCACCAACCCTTTGCATCGACATAATCACTTTGATTGTGTGCGTGTGTTAGGTGCCGTGAGGCCCAGGGGACAGGGATGATATCTTTTTACTGGACATCTATCATAGATGTCCAGTAAAAAATACGATGCCTCCCCCCTCGCCTCCCCAGCGCCAATTGCAAACTGTTTGGCTTTTTGCTCAATGTTTTTTAAAAATATGCTCTAAAATGCAACATTTTAACCACTTTTTTTCTAAAACATCCATGGGTAGAACCCCCAAGCCCTTTTTGATTTGCTTTGGCTCACTTGCTACCCTCGATTGCTGTGGCCTATCTGGGAGAAATAATTATGCCCCTCCACTTAAGAAATTCACCAGCCGCCAGTGGCCCCGGGACTGTGCTGGGAGCGGGGTGTGGGAAGCCAAGGCATAGTGGTAGGATCAGGGTGGGGAGAGCCAAGGGACATTGGTGGGAGCAGGGTAAGGAGACCCCCGGGTCTGTGATGGGGTTGGGAGAGTCCAGGGACTGGGCTAGGAGTGGGCTGAGGGAGCCCAGAGACTGTGATGGGAGCAAGTGGTGGAGCCCAGGCACTATACTGAGAGTAGGGTGGGGGTGACGGCATACAGTAGCTCATAGCCTTTTGGACTTACTGTCCATTTAGCCTTTTTTTGACCACTGCTTTAGGCTAAGATCTCAGAGAATTAGACAATGGGGCTCAACCTTCTGTGAATGCTAACCTGGGTGAGGGACGCATGGATAAGGGAGGGGGTGAAGTTTTGGGCAAGAGAGGGAGAGTGCCAGTCCTAGGGCCCACAAAATCATCAATATAACCCATTGACGCACCACTGAGATCTCGAGTGATTCTTGTGCCGTTTTTGTGAGAGGAGGTACACTTATTGTTTATCATGGATGGTGACCTGCTGCAGCTGGCAAGCACTTACGATTGAGAGCATTAGGGAAAGTGAGGAGGGTGTAACCCTTTCAATACCAGGCATCCTTTAAGGAATCGAATGCATTTTGTCATGAGAAAACTTTGATGCACGTGTGTGATGGGAAACTGTGTTGCTTTTATACCAATTAGCATTAGGGCCTGTTGAGGCCCTTACAGCATGTTTGGGACCAGGGAGAAGCATGCAAGCTCCTTGCAATTAGACCTGAAGGCCTTGGACATTTCCTTAAAGGGTGCTTTCATCCTAACAATTTGATGGATGCATCTATTCATAGGCCATTCGAGGTGTGAGGCCGATGAAAAGCTGAGAACTTGACCTTATATGTACCTATGTTGACTTTATCATGTTTACCAAAGCATGGTGGAATTAACACTGCGGTTTGGGGCACGTGCAACCATTTTTGTAGGCATTGGTGCAGGGTATACTAGATATAAGATGCATGTTACTACATATATATATATATATCTATATATATTACATGGACGCAGTAGCGTTCATGTAGTTATGGTTAAGTTGGTGTTTCCATAGGAAGAGCATTTTTTGGGTGGCTTATAACTTCGCTCCCTCTGGACCAATCCTCACCAAACTTTGTAAAAAAAAGTATATGGCCCACTCTGAATTTTTTTGCAAAGTTTGGAGAGGTTTGGTCCAGGTGGGGCAAAGTTATAGGGGGGTCCCAAAACATTTGTTTTTTCCCATAGACATAATGGGAAAAAAATTTGCGCACGCCTACAGCCCAAACCGCTGGACGGATTTACACCAAATTTGTGGCAGGAGTGGGGGCTTGCTCCCGAAAGCGTGCTTTGGCAAATTTGGTGTAAATCTGTCCAGTAGTTTTTTTTTTTTAAATTACCAAAATGTAAGGCAAAGAAATTAGTGATATCTCCGTTCGCTTCGCGGACGGACTTCCCGGTTCGCTCCGCGGACAGTGCCCTGATTGGCCGGGTGGCTTGCGTGATGTCCGCGAACATGCGACGTGTTCGCTGATTGGACCACGTGGGGCGTGGAGCGCATCAGATTTTTTGTGGCGCCCGCCATTTTGCATTCGCCGACGACCGCGGACAGCGCAGTGAAACTTGGATTAAAAATTGTATTTAGTGGAGTGTGTTGGTGTGTAAGAGTGTTTGGGGAGGGTGGGGGAGTATGAGATAGGTTCAATGTTCTGTTTTTTTTATGTGCTAGATGCTTTTGTTCTGTTCGATTTTTCTGCGGACAACACGGCTGTTCTGAAATGTTCGTAAATAAACAGAATGGATTCGGTGTCAAGTTGAAAGTGTTCTAAGAAGACTTGTGGGGTCCTGGAATGTTCGTAGGGGGTGTCCTGAAGATGTTGTCTGTATTGTTCGTTGTCAAGCTGAAAGTGTTCTAAGAACATTCGCGGTGTCCTGAAATGTTCGTACATAAAGAAAATGGGGGTGTTCTGAGGACGTTGTCCGTATTGTTCGCTGGCAAGTTGAATGTGTTCTAAGAACACTCGCGGTGTCCTGAAATGTTTGAAAATAAACAAAATGGGGGTGTTCTGAGGACGTTCTCCGTATTGTGTGCCAGCTTAGCTGTATCCAATGAGGGAATGGCACAGAGAGTGAAGTGGAAACGGTAGAAGGGCTGTCTGAGAGTTACGCGGTCCGTGGACAGGGCATGCTACATCTGGGGTTTTCCAGCAAATCCAGCATGGAAAGAAGACTGTAGGGATCAGCCAATCAGATGTTGAGGTTGTGGATTTGTGTTCAAAGAGACTGTGTGTAGTGAAGATGGCAGAAGTGGAGAAAGTCAGGGTGTTGGTGCTTGGAGATATGTTTGTGCATGGTTTACAACAGTATGCTCAATGAAGGCATGTTGCAAAGAATTTTGATGTTAAAGGAGTGGAGGTGGTGTGGAGCACTGTGCCTGATTGCAATGCACAAGGAATTGTACAAGTTTGTGATGATATGGGCAGGATGAACAGTCCCCATGTGGTAGTTTTGCACTATGGTGCTTTCCATTTGGGCTATGTCACTGCCCCTACTTTGTTGGCAGATTTGGAACACTTGGTTCAAGCAGTAATGAACATCCTTCCAAATGCCAAAGTAATGTTTTCTGGATTAGTACCTAGGGCAATATGGGACAATAGTTCAGTTTTTTTGTCCTCAGCAAAACAATGCTAGGTGTGTAATCAACCAAGGCATGTGTGCCTTCATGCTTAGAGCTGGTATGTTCTTCTGTAATAATGAGAATATTGATTCCAGTAATGCTGTTTATTTTAAAGAAGATGGCATTTCCTTATCTTTTATGGGAAATGCCATTCTGTTTTGGAATGTAAGGGTTGCTTTGGAGAAGGTTATGTGAAGATTTTAGGAGTAAAGTAAGAAAAAAAAATACAAAATAACAGGTGTCTGTCAAGCATCTGCAAAACCCCCCCCAAAAAAACGGCTCTTTTCAGAGCCAACCTCAAAGGGGAAATGGGGCACACTATTTAAATTTACATTCACCACGCTCAGATTTTCGATATGTCCGCGGACATGGCGGTAGTCCGCGGACATCGAAATCACTAGCTAGGGGTTCAGTATGTTCTATGTTACATATATATAAAGTCAGGGATATTATGGTTAAGTTGTGCTACTAAAAACATATGAAATTCAGTAAAAGAACTTTGTTAAAGGGACGTTATGTTTAAGTTGCGCTAATAAAAACCTATGAAAGTCAATGAAAAAACTTTGTTAAAAGGGATGTTATGGTTAAGTTGCGCTACTAAAAACCTATCAAATTCAGTAAAAAAACTTTGTTAAAGGGACGTTATGGTTCAAAGTAAAACCGAAAAACCCCTGAAATTCGGCAGTTATGGTAAGATAAGCAACTATAACTCGCGCCACCGTGCACTGCTAACACTAACACCCAGGACATCAAAGATGACATCACAAATGTCATTGATGACATCACTGATGACATCACATGGCTGGCTCTCCCTTTTTTTTCCTTTACTGACATATCTAAGTCACATAGGTTTCTTCAGTAACAGTCAGGAAGTAAAAATTGAAAAGTTACTATATTTGTAGACTTAGGGTCAAGTCATATCATATGAAACATATATATATAGCGGAAGACACAGGCTTGAAAGAGAGCAATCCTTTCTGTGCATGAAGATAATCATTAGAGTTATCAGCACATTCTCATAGTTTTATTTTTATTACTATACCTTCCCTTTATATGCTCATATTTGTATAGATTGTACTCACACTCCTTTCCTTAGGGTTCACTGACATCATTTGATACACATACATACAGTAAGTAGCAGCTTTGAAACAGAGCAATCATTTGTCTGCATAAAGATAATCAGTTAGGTTATGAACTCTTTCTGCTACTACTTCTGCTTTTTTGCTTACTTCTCTGTCCCTGTATATACTCATATTTGTATGTGTTGTCTCTTTGTGTTTTGTCTGTAATAATGTAATTATGTATTAAGTGGGTTTTATTAGCTACTTATTACATTTTTCACAGTACGCAAAACTCTAATAAGAAAGCAGTTATCATTTCATCATTCTACATGGCAAGATTATGAATATTGCACCTTCATCATGTATACTGCACACACTGCCTAAGTTTCTGCATGAGTTGCTTAGTATACTGGATAGAACCTCATAAAAGAATGTTATTTATATCAATGCATTGCTTAATGCACTAATTAGCTCATGATATTTATTAAAATGATCCTTGACACTTTTTGGCCAACATTATAAGAATCCCTCCTACAGAGTTTTCATGAAAAGTAAATGCACATGTGATGTCATCAGTGATGCCATC
This sequence comes from Ambystoma mexicanum, assembly GCF_040938575.1. Taxonomy (NCBI): domain Eukaryota; kingdom Metazoa; phylum Chordata; class Amphibia; order Caudata; family Ambystomatidae; genus Ambystoma; species Ambystoma mexicanum. The sequence continues at coordinate 759,523,936 of NC_090937.1, read as the reverse complement.
AATGACATTTGTGATGTCATATTTGATGTACTGGGTGTTAGTGTTAGCAGTGCACGGTGGCGCGAGTTATGGTTGCTTATCTTACCATAACTGCCGAATTTCAGGGGTTTTTCGGTTTTACTTTGAACCATAACTTCCCTTTAACAAAGTTTTTTTGCTGAATTTGATAGGTTTTTAGTAGCGCAACTTAACCATAACGTCCCTTTAACAAAGTTTTTTTTTTACTGAATATATATATATATATATATGTAAATATAAATAACAACAGGCTCTCAGTCTACGTGTGGTGCTGGACCCTCCAGTCTCCATATGCATTGTGTGTGAAGTTTCGAGGTAGCAGGAACTGCTCAGTCAAATTGTTTAGCATTCAGATTGAACACTGGTCTCTCAAAAGTGCTCAAGTTCATGATCTCTAGTAGCAGGTCTCCCTGTGCACTTCTCGCGTTCTGTAGTTGTCACAGTGGCAGCTGGTGAACATTAAAACTGGTGGGGAGTGAATACCAACCTTCTGCTGCTCAATGATAGTGCAGAAAGGAAGACGAAGGGGCGGACAGCTCATAAGTGAAGTACTCGTTTTTCACATGGGGTGAGGCTGCATTTCGCAAGTTCCAATCCCAACGCAGGGACGAATTAGCCTTTCATCGTTCTGGGGCCAATTAACTGAGCAGTAGCAGATGCTTACATTTTTAATTTAAGGGGCATAAGGGTTTTCCAAAAATATGTCGGAGACACTGTAGTGTTGGAGCCAAAACAGATTACAGGTGAGTTTGGGGGCGTGGGGTTTCTCCAACTGAGAACATTTTAACAATAATGGGCTTAAATGGTATATTTTACAGCACACTTTAAAAAATACATTGGGTAAAAAGCCACACAGTTTGCGGAGTAACACATGATAAAATGCAATAGATGAAGTCATCACGAGTGCACAAGAGCATTTTCCAATGTGTTTTCATGATGCCTTTGCACACAATATATGCCAGTATAAAAACGTGTACATGCTGGCTGTACCACTACATGCCCTGCTGCTGCAGCAATATATGCCAGTATTCCCATTTAAGGACATACTGATGTTGGTCATATCAATAGAAATTCCATGACACAGTAAGGAAACATGAAGCCAGTAAACAATGCCAATCCACAGTTAGAAAACCTACTCAGACTGGCTCCAACGATATAGGCCTGTATGGCCAAGTAAGAATGCTCCTCATGTTGGCTTTAACCTTGATGCCAGTAACAAAATACCCTGCCCGAGTAAGAACATATGTTCATACTGGCTACAACAATGTAGGCCAATACGGGTATGTAGCAACTAGGGATGTAACGGTATAACGGTATACCGTTAAAGATACCGTGAACCACTTAATTGAACAATAATAACCGTCACATTGTTTATACCGGTATACTGTTTATATCGTTAAGTGTGCGTTTCAATCTGATTTGGGAAGGCTGCAGTAAGCAAATGCTGTACAGTCTTGGCCTTGCACTGTTGGATGTGCCGTCTGTAAAGTAGTTTCAGTTGGAGCAGTTTTTAATGCCATTCCATTAACCACACGTGCCTGACACAAAATCAATAGGTTATCAATAGGAAGAATACAGTGCCAAGAAGGAAAAGGGTTTACTTTGGGGTTTATATATTTATAATGGATGTTTGCTAAACATGACAATGGAGGATTTCCCTGGTTCTATCATTGAATTTACATATAATAAGTCACACTACGAAATTCACTCATCTCTGTGGGCATACCCTGCTGCCATACCAAGGGGTAACATGTCTGTGATTACTGAACACCTTTTGGCCCGTAGGTAAACTAAAGGCTGTAACATAAAGAGAGTGTGTGTGCGTGTGTATGTGTATGCGCACAAGTGTATACTACCATCAGCCTCCATTGATCTGTGGCATGCAGGTTATCACGATGGCAACATGTTCATCTTCACCAGTAGCCAGTGGGGGAGCTAAAAGCCTAAATGACCACTTAAAAAAAGCTATTCAGTTTGCTTTGCCAGTCACAGCAGGGCATCCCCCCCACCCTCCTCCTCTCCACACATGTTTGTGTTTGGTGGAAGCAAGGGGTGGCATTTCAGTGGAAAGTATGTTCAAAAGCCCAATTCTGGCCCTGGGTGCCTGGTTTTGGTTGTGGTGATAAATCTGACAATTTATTACCTTTTAGAAAATATTTGTTAAGATTAGTTAACTCCACCTGCTATACCGTGATAACCATGATATACCATCATTTGGCAAGAAGGTTATCGTACCGTCATAAAATTAATACCGTGACACCCCTAGTAGCAACATCTATCATGCAGCCTTTTCTCTTGATGCTAGTAAATAATGCCGTGCCACAATAAGATATTATATCCAGATTAGCTGAATCAATGTAGGCCAGTAGGACCACATATGAATACACATCATGCTGGCTTTACCCTTGATGCTCAGTAAAAATGCCATGCCCCTGTAACAGAATATGTCCAGACTGGCTGCACCAATGTAGGCAAGTACGACCACTTAAGAACATTCATCATGCTGGCTTTACCCTTGATGACAGTAAACCAAATGCCATGCTACAATAAGAAATCATCTGCTTTGCATCCACTGAGCATTCATGCACTCGCTCATTCACTGACACACCCATTGAACATGTACGTCCTTGTTCACATGCATAGACACACACACAGACACACACACACACACAAAATGTACGCTCTCCCATTTACATGCCCACTTACAGGCACATATCCTTGTATGTATGCATATGCATACAAACATACAAATATTCATACGCACATACATATTTTTTACTTACCTGCATTCCCAGTCTGGACTCCAAACTCCACCTGCCATGATGGCCCTCTGGCTTCTACACAGCACACAACAGGAACCTGGTTCCTGCAACTGTGTGGTGTAGCTGGAGGGCCTCCATCACGCCACCCCCGAGCCTCAGAATGTGCAGGAAGGTGTTGGAGCATTTCCTATGCACATTACCCCATCATGCATCCCTAATAGCCTATGCAAGCACGGGAAGCCAATGCCCCCAACCTTGCATGGCTCAATGGGTACTAATACTGTGAAAGCCATCCTAGGAGCGGGTCCTCAGCTGAGATAAGTAGCTGGAGATGCGGTCAGTGTTTACACTCGGCTGGTTTAGCTTGTCCATAAAGGGTGGTGGGTTAGTACCTCGTTGTCCATTGTGAACGTGCTACCCCTGAAATTAAATACTCTTAATTGGTGTAATGATGAAAACTGTTACTAGAGAAATTGAGGGGCCTGGCTGGGTAAGCCCTATAAGAGCATTTTGAAAATACGAGGACCAGGAAGAATTTAACAGCACATATTTCAAAGAAATTGGTTTAAAGGCCACATGTTTGCAGCCCACTCTAACGAGGGCAGCGCTTATTACTACAATACTGAGTTTGCCCCCATTCCCAGTAGAAGGTTTATACAATAGAAATTCGTACCTGTCTTTTTGTAAAGGTGTGTTGACCAAACTAATGATAGGTGCCCAACAGGCAAATATTTATGCAAAAGGAGATGGCCTGCTTATCCGCTACAGCGTGACCCACTGGAAGCAAATGCCACTCAAGAAACACATACCAGTAGAAATAGCACAACACAGACGCTCTTCTTAAAGGTCTACTTTAAGAGATGATCAAACGTCTGATGTTTGAAAAATTTGATGACAGCAGGGTGCTGTCATAAAATTTCAATTGATCCTTGTATCTCATATTGCTAAACTATTTCATGCTTCCCATAACCCCCTGCTTTCAGGTGAGAGGGTCAAACTGTAACTTCTCCTCAACCATTACTCAGAAAATACAGTAACAGGTTCCTGATGTTACCCCAATCAACGTGCAACCAATGCATTTGAGTGGACAGAGGATTAGACAGTGTTTGAATGTCTGGGGTCCTTTGTTGCGGCGTTAGCAGGTATAGAGCTACACAGGGCTTTAAGTGGGATACGAAAAGAAAGGTCGAACCTGGAAAGGGGACGCAGACACATTGTGCTGGGTGTAGCCTAAAGGAGGGACAGCAAACGTATTTAAGCTACTAGCAATACAACAATGTATTCAGGGGGCTCTGAAAACATGTACTTTGGGCCATCCGGCATGGTCTCAGGTGATCTTGTTTGCATCCTGTCTCCATTGTGAAAATAAAGCTTCCTCTGATTCAGTTTCAAAATAACTTGCTGTCTTTAAATAAATCCCTTTCTGACTTGGGATATAAACGATTCACTCAGTGAGTAAATCACCTTCATTCTGTAAATAAATGACACATGACCACTGCACTTAATTGCTCTTCTTGGGCGCTCATTTGGGCTTTAGATCCCCTGTTGTCTACCTGTCCTGTCTGTAGCTGTTAATGCCATGCAAGGAAGAGCTAACACTATGCAAATATTCCCTAGGGAGCCCCAACTCCTCTCAAAATAAAACCAGTGCCACTTTAAATGTGCTTTTGCTAGCCAAAGAAAGACATCCAGGTGAAAACACCCAAGAGATCATCTGTGAGAAAGCGGAGGAGGACACATAACACCAAGTGCAGGATATCCTGCTTTAGCAGTCAGATGGCTTTAATTATGTGTTAATTTTAATTTACCCATCCCTGCGGCTAACTGAGCGACTGAGGGAACCCCGCAGCTCCTCGGCTCAAGGGCAGTTTTTGGAGACTGGTCGAGCTATGCCCAGGGTAGCCCAGGCCTACTTAAAGCACTGGAGCTGTTACTCTGCCCCTTCACCTTCCCAGCTCCTGCCTGCTACACCCACCAATGCTGGCTCACCCCCTGGATCACCATGCTTTACTTGCTCACACAGCCACATACTCCCCAAGGATTGTGCCTCATTCCTACATCTCATCCTTCTCTTGCAACCGCTACAGGTGAAACATATCTACCCAACCCAACAGCTCATCTTTGGGAGTGAGGCAGGAACAGAGTATTGAAAATGCACTGTGTGCACTATTTATTTCTCCAAACGGAATCTCAAAATTGTGGGATGGCAAGCAAACTCGGAGGAGCAGGCAAACTATGTGTGGACCATACTCATTGTATGATTGAGAAAGTATACTTCCTACAGTTTCCATAAGCAGGTGCAATATAGCGCAACACGCTTCACTCTTGCACAGGGTATGGGCACAACAGATGCTGCAATAGTGCACGCGTTGAATGTTTTATGAATACAATTAGAGACATCTCTAAGGTACAATACCCTGTTCGGCGACCTGTGTGAGGTTGTGCACTTGATTTGTCTGCACCTGTCTTGCTGCTAGGCCGCCTGGTGAGTTCATCGTGCAGTGTTCAGTTTCTCTGTCTTTTCTCTCGCCTTCTTCCATCTCTCTACCCTCTCCCTCCATGGTGCTCTCCATCTCTGCTATTCTTACTAACTGCTAAGCTATCACCTATCCTACTTCTCTCTCGAAGCCTGTAAGGATAAAGTTAAAAAAAATATCTCCTGGTCTCCAATCCAGGCCTTCCCATCACTGACATCTATGTCAATGCTTCTTCCAGGCAGACTGTCACAGACATCTTCTTTGTCGCTCCCTCTATGGACTCCCCACATGGTCTCTGTCCTCTCCCCTTTCTCTTCGTCACCCATTAATGGTGGCACAAGATGAGAAGTACTATTGGTATGCTTCACATCCTCTAGGTGCATCCTTAATGTGTATCAGAAGGGCACTGTCATGGCCCAGGGCTCTCAGACAAACCTCCTCCTGCTTCTTGATAGGCGTCTTCCATCCCTCATTAACTTCCTCCCTTCTCCTGCCACTCCTATATCTGCCACCCCTCTAACCCTTTCTCCACCACCGACGGGTGTTCCACATCACTGTACCCCTCCTCGGAAGACCTTCAAAGGTGGCAACCAGCTTCACCTAGCTACCCTCAACTCTCGCTCTGCTGTTAATCATTCCTCTGATATCTGTTTCCTTCTTGAAGACTTTGAACTTGATGTTCTTGCTCTCACTCAGACGTGGTTCACTGCGAGCTCTGTCACTGTTTTTGACACACTCCTTCCCGAGGGCTACAAGATCCTCTCTAAGCCCAGGCCTAACTGGTCTGAAGGTGGAGTGGCGTCCATCTTCCCTGAATGGGTCCCTGCTACTATCATTCCTACTCAGACCTACTCTTCCTTCAAATGCCTCGTCTGCATGCTTGGTGTCTCTCCAACCCTCTCGTTGACTCTCACCACCATCTACAGGACTCCTGGTGTGGTCTCCCTCTTCCTCTCAGAGAGGTCTGACCTCACCCCTTCTCTTCTTGCCTTCACCCACAAGCTTCTCCTCCTCAGATACTTCAATATTCACCTTGACTCTCCTGATTTGGCAACTGGACTCTTCCCCATCCTCTGTGACTTTCTTTTCCTTACCATTCATCCCTTCGTTCTGACACACTCAGCCAGACATACCTTGGATGCTCTCACCTCAGCAGATATCCACATCTGCAGCCCTCTCACTACACCTCTCTCCTGGTCTGACCATGCTCTCATGTCCTCTCACCTGGATCTCTTAGGTCACCCGACTAAGCCTCTGCCTGCACTGCCAGTCTCCTTCTTATCATTGGACCGATGAAGCGAGTGTCAGTTGCTGCTTTTGCAACCACTTTAATTCCCCCTCACACTCCTGCCACAGACTCCCACACTGACTCTGCCCTTGCTAATCCCTGGACATCCTTGCCCCTACCATGAGGCTCCGCATGAAGCCTGCTTTCAAGCGCAACAACTGGTATGACTCTGACAAAGCCTCTCTGAAACGCAAGTGCTGAGTTGCTGAGCAGAAGTGGCAGGCATCAGGCACATCCTCTGACAGACTGGCATGCCGCCTGCTCCAAGGGCAATACATACTCTCCAGCCGCTTGAAGAACAGGGCCCATATCTAAGCCTTTATCTCTTGGGCCACTAACAACATGGGTGAACTGTTTAAAATCTGCAAGGAACTTGCCAATCCTACTGCAGTCTCCACTTCTCCGCTGCCATACCTCACCTTCTGTACTTCACTGGCATCCCATTTCTAAATCAAAACTCAGGACATCCAGTCCTCACTCTCCTCTACTCCCTCCATCTCCCTTTCCAGCCGTCAGGCCTCTCTTGGCACCCCTGTCCCCTTCCCTCCTACTGTCCTCTTTCTCACCCATAGCATCAGATGAGGTTCTAGACAAGACTTCTCTATGAAAGTCTCCTCCAAACAGGTGCTCCCCTGCTCCACCAGGACTATGACAATATTGCCTTGGCTAATTCCTGTAACCACTCCTTTGCCACTGGCTCATGCCACTACCCCTCAAGCACTCCCTTGTGCATCCTCTCCTCAAAAAGCCCTCTGCTGACCCCTCATACACAGATAACTACCAGAATATCTTCATTACCCCCTTCCTGGGCAAACTCCTGGAGAAGCTGGTCATCTCCCAACTGATCCAACACACTGAATCTGTTGGTTGTCTCCATGACCACCAGTCTGGCTTGATATCAGCCAGAGGCACGGAAACTGCTCTACTGAACACCTGTGAAGACCTGCTCTCGAATCTCGATTCCAACTCTTCATCCATTCTTATCCTTCTGGATCTTTCCTCTGCCTTCGACACAGTCAATCATGCCACCCTGACAAATCAGCTCCATGACAACCTTGGCATCACAAGCCTGGCATTGGACTGGTTGACCTCATGCCTCTCCGACTGACCTTCCCAGGTTGAACTGGGCCTTTTTTTCTCCCCTATCACACTCTCCACTTGCTTGATCCCTCAAGGCTCTATCCTCTCATTGTGGCTCTTCAACATCTACCTTGCCCCTCTGGCCCACTTGATCCCCTCCTTGTCTCATCACTTGCAGTGCTATGCAGACAACACACAGCTCTCCTTCAAGCTTCCCTCTACTGCCTCCTCGTCCTCCTCTCTCATCCCTGACTGTCTGACTGATATTCAAGAATGGTGTACTACCAATGATCTCTGCCTTAATGCCAGTAAGACCGGGATCCTTCTCATTGAGACCCCAGCTCCCTCTTCCCTCTTACCCTCTGGCTGCCCTCTATGGGTCCCCTCCCCTCACCCTCTTGTGAGGCAAAAAACCTTGGTGTCATCTTTGACTCCTCACTCGCCTTCTCTCCTCACATTTCAGACCTTGCCAAGAAGCCCCACTATCAGCTTCACCTCCTCAGAGGCATTCTCCCTTTCTGCACCTTCCCCCAGAAGTTCAATGTCTCCAGAGCTCTGGTCCTCTATAGGCTGGACTCTACAACACACTCTTCCTCAATATTTCTTTATCCTCCCTTTGCCCCTTCAACTAATCCAGAATAGGACTGCAAGACCTTGGCCTCAAGCACAGATACTGCATCTCTCTAGCCCTAAAATCTCTCCTTTGGCTCCTGGTTGCTGCTTGGATCAAGTCCAAGACCCTCTGCATAATCCACAAGCCTTTCTGGGGCTTGGGACCCTGCTACATCCAACTCTCTCTCCCTAAATACCTCCCTGCTAGAGCCCTGTGGTCTTCTAGCTCCAACTCTCTGCAGATCAGATGCTTCTCTAAGCAAAGAGTGGGGGTAGATCTCACTCTTCCACAGGAGCCTCCCTCTGGACGGATCTCCCTGCCCCTCTCAGGCTTGAGTCGGATCTCTTTAAGTTCTGGAAGCTCCTGAAGACCCTCATTTTCTCTTTTTCCATCCATCTCCCCCTCCTCTGCTAACACAACTGTTTGCTGTAGTGACTGGCTGGCTGGTTCCCTCTGAGTTCTACAGGGCACGAGGCCCCCCTGCCCAGTCCAACCCCCTCCTCGCACTTAGCATGTGGAGCCTCACCCCAGGCACCCCATGCAATCCCTGGCACTTGCCATCCAGGCCTCCCCTTAGCACCCACCCAGCCCTTATTGCCTTTGTGCTCTGGCCCCATTTCACTTGCACTCTCTCCTATTTACCCTGCACTTCCCTTCCCACCCTAGGACTTCACATTTCACACAGACTGCCACCCCCCACCCTCTCCCTAGCACTTCTTGTTACTGTACTTGCATGATCCAAATGTCACAAGGCCTTTTTGAACCAATATTGTTATTTTTCTCCCTTGTTCCCCCCTTTTTTGTCTTGTGGTGCCTTGCAACACCATTTTTTGTATAGGTACCTTACAAATATCCAATGAATAAAACAATATACATTCTCTAACTTAACTCCCCCCTAGTAAACAATCCTACACCGAATTATGGGACATGTATTAGGAATCAAATGTTTGTTTTATTTAATGCAAATCCCTAGGAAGGGGTCCCCTAACTTTGTGCTATTTATGGCAGCACAATGAAGTAGCGATACATTAGTAACTGGTTAAAAAAACAAAAATTGGCCTGCCTTTGCGAATTTCACTTAATGCAATACACACATTCAGTCACATGTAAAATCCACTACTTATACATATGTGTCTTGTCCGAATAGGACAATCTAATTTTTAAGCAACATAATGCTATTGACATTTCCTTACAAGTCGTTTATCTGCAACATTTTATTTTCTCCAATATATATATCATATCAGAGAAATATCACACAGAAAGATACATTGGTGATGAATATATTCCACTGGTAAAATGTTCCCATGAGTGATTCGATGTGGTTGGTTTCTAGGCTATTCATGCAAATCCAATCCACTGTGTTATCAATCTAGAATGCACAAAAAGTTGATTTATCTTCTTTCTGTATCCGCCTTATATTGAGGATTTCTGAAAGGATAACTATAATAATAATAATAATAATAACAATGACTATAATAATTATATCCCCCACACCTTAAACCCTTTGAATAATTTGGGTGTATTCAGTTAGAGGTCCTCTCACTTCAACACAAGATCATTAGTGAAAATGTAGTATTCATTTGGAAGTGCATCTTTTCTATGGAATTGGAAGTGATACAACTAAGCTCCCTTTCATCACCATCTGTCTTTTTAAATATGTATGGTTTTTACAGGTCACAAATTATCAATCAATCCTAGATATGTGGAAATGTGCACCCTTCCACAATTCCGGTGTCAGGCTACATCTATGAAAATCTGCAGAGTTTCATTTGGTTGCTTTGGGTTTTACAAAGAGCTGTGCTTTATCTGTGCAGAAATGCTATCTTTTCCCAAGTAAAACCACCCTGGCTTGGTTTTGAATACAGTGAGAAAGCAAAGTGCATGTCCCACTTCATATGCAGAAGCATGCTATTTGGAATGTGCTCCCCCTATTGAAAATGAACACCAAGTCCACCCTTTTCTGGGACTTAACAGGGAAATGGTTGTAGATGGTCCTTGTCCAATTACATTAGCTGATTTTCATACTAGCTTTTGAATATTTTGTTAAGGCGCAGAGCCAGTAGAGACCATCAAGCATTCCCAGGGAATTCCCAGAATTATTCCCACACTATGTTTTTCCTATAATCTGACGTTTCTGACACACTCTTATCTTTGTTGGAATGACCTGTCAAATCCATTCTCTGGAGCAGCCTTAGTTCTTCCTTGCCAAGGTTGGTGAATTGCATGCAAAAACACCTAGCAGGAGATTTGGGCTCTGCACCTACTTTACGTAACAATGCCTGGTTGTATCTCAGGTGAGCTTGTGCTTGGGATGAATTACCATACTTGCAGCTCCTCTTAAAGAGTCAGGGGCATTTTCAAGCTCAAGATAATCCGCTCTTGCCAAAAGACTGGGGGCATGGTGGGTAGACCAGAGGATCCACCTCACACCACCACAGGACCCAGCATCACATCACAAATGGCAGACCGCACCCAGGAATCAGGCATGGGACATTGCCATAGAGGACATTTCCTGCCTGGGATGTTCTCAGAAAACCTCAACATTGACTGTCATTTCTTTTCAAGTGCAAGTAAAAGGACCACCTGTCCCCTGCCCGTAGGTATGTGTTGCTCACGACAACAGCTATCTCCAATTTCACCTTTTCATTCCCCTGGCCTTGCTGCCATTGTCTCCAGGTGCTTCACAGTGCTGGTGGCAAGTAGGGCCCAGACATTACTGCCTGCCCCTCTATCTTATAATTTAGGGTCCAGACTCCAGACTCATGCACTTCTATCTTATAATTTAGGGTCCAGACTCATGCACTTTGTTTCCCTTCCTTTTAGTCCATGGCTCGGGGCGTTGCTGTCTCACACCAGAGAGATGGAGACTCACTTGCTTACCCTGGCATGCCCCTGGGTATGGGCGGCGCCATGCTTGGGAGGGCTCCCACTTTGAGGCTCCAGTCATCACTATGCTTGAGGCCCAGCCTGGCTCAGACGGCAAAAAGCTGTCACATTTGTCACCTCAGAGAGTGGTGTATTTTTTTTACTTTTAAATGTACTTTTAAACTTGAAAAGTAAGTAAATACACCTACACATCGTCCCTCATTACGATACTGGCGCTAAACCATGGCGCTATTAACACCATGGTTGGTGCCGGTATCGTAACGAGTCCGCCAATGTTCAATGGGGAATTACCACCCCATTCCAAGGTTGGCGGGGCGGTAATTCCCCATTGAACATTGGCCCTTCCCCATTCCCATTTTTGGCCCATAGGGCTCAATGGGACTGGGGAAGGCGCTAAGTACGGTACCGCAAATTGCGGTACCGTACTTAGCACCAAGGTCCCTTTGCGGGTCCCTACTTTAACAGCTGGTCTAGACCAGCCATTCAGGTCGGGTCCCGAAAAGGGACCTCGTAGTAAGGTGCTAATGGGTTAACGGCGCCGCAGCCTTTTACGACGCCGTTAACCCATTAGCGCCAGGGTCGTAATGAGGCCCATAGTCTTTTGCTGTGACTGCGGCATCAGCAAACGCGCTGAGGACAAAAGCCTGCCCAGAGGAGGATATCACTAGACTGCCCATGCCCCCAATGATTAGCATTACTTTGTTTAGCTAAATAGCCTGTGAGATGCAGAGGCGTAGCTAGGAAGGGCCCAAGAGGGTCCAGAGGGAAACAGGTAAGAAAATGAAAGGGCTTTTGTTTGTACGTGTGGGCGGATTGTATGCATGTATATGAGGGCTTTGTGTAATAAAAATGATTTGTTCTTTTTATGACGCTTTCCCCAAAGCACTGTACAGAGAACATATTTATATAAAATGATCACCCAATTGAAGTTGGTACTCATTTATTGACCTCAGAAGGTTGAAAGGCTGACTTGGCTTGTTGGGATTGGAACCTGCGTCCTACAGATCACACTCAGATTACAGCAGCAAGGGCTCAACCCACTGAGCTCTCGTACCAGTTAGCCAGCAAGGTCATGTTTTCTTACAGTGGCTATCGTACACTTAACATGTGCATATTTGTTTTATTTTTAACACCCCCTCACTTCAAACGCACTCAGTCCTGCCTTCCCTCACCATACCTGGTGGGATGAACGGCAGCTATGACAATGACAGTTCTACATTATCGGGTTTCTTTGGGGAATCAACTCGAAGGGGTTACAAAAAAACAATGTTTAAGTCCCCTGTGCCTGTGTGCCTCCCCTCCCAATGGCCTGGTGCTTCACCCAGTCTCAGGTCCCCCCATTCCGACCACAGCCTTCATCACACAGGCAAGTTAATGCTGTGAGCCATACTTCCTCAGGAAATGAGCCCATTCCATTTCCCTTGATAACTGCAAGCTGTGGATGGCCTCCTTGACATTCTTCATCTCGTATATCTCGCGTGCTTTTGGGCCCAAATATTTTCACTCGGCAGCTCCAAGGCTTTTCACTTTATTATCATACACACACTGGCCGCCAAGATATGATATCATTTGGTATTTATAACGTGCCTTTACACAAGTGCTTCTAGCTGCCACAAGACAAGACAGTGAGCTTCTGGCGGAAGGTGAGAAAAGGGAGGATACCTCTGCAGGGGTACAGCTGGAAGTGGGCCTTCTTGGCAAGGTCTGTGATGTGTGGAGAGAAGGCGAGAGCAGAGTTGAAGATGATGCAATGGTTTTTTGCCTCACAGGAGGGTGAGGGGAGGTGGCCCAAGGAGGGCAGCCAGGGGTAGAAAGTAAAAGCAGCCACTGAGAAGAATCTCTGTCTTACTGGCTTCAAGACAGAGGTCGTTAGAGGCCCACCATCCCTGAATAGTGGATTGACAGTCAGGAATGAGCGAGGAGGGAAAGGAGACTGAGCGTAGCCTGGAGGAAAGCTCAGTTTCAGCCACATAACACTGAAAGTTAGAGGAGAAAATAGAGATCCAGTGGGAAAGGGGGACCAGATAGACATTAAAGAGCTTGGGTGATAGGATAGAGCTCCGAGGAACACCACATGTGGAAAGAGAGGTGGTGGAGAGAAAGGGCTCAAGTTGGACCTGGGAGGGTCGGTCTAAGAGGAAGGAGGTCAACCATGCCAGAGCCTCACCAGTGATGCCATGGTTCACACTGAGATGGTTTATCAGGGTAGCGTGATTGAAAATGTCAAAGGCAGAGGAGAGGTCAAGGAGGATGAGGACAGAGTAAGAGCTGGAGTCAAGATTGGAGAGCAGATCTTCATGGGAGTTGAGGAGAGCAGTTTCAGTGTCTGGCCGATGTGAAGCCAGACTGATGGTCATGGAGGTAACCAACAGATTCAGTGTGGAAGTTCAGCTAAGAGATGGCCAGTTTCTCAAGGAGTTTGCCCAGGAATGGAGTGATAGAAATCGGGCGATAGTGGGCTGGACAGGAAGGATCAGCAGAGGGCTTTTCTCATCGGGGGATCACAAGGGAGTGCTTGAGAAAGAAGGGAAAAGATCCAGTGGCAAAGGAATGATTGCAAACATCGGCCAAGGCTAGTGCGAGGGAAACTCTGTTGTCCTTGATGGTTCTGGAGGAGCAGGGGAACACCTCTTTGGTTGAAACTTGCATAGACCGGATTGGTCTAGAAACATCATCAGGTGTTATAAGAGAGAGAGAGAGAGAGAGAAGAAGAGAAGGAGAGGAAAGGGAGTCTGCAGGGGGCCTAGAAGAGGTAGAGGGAGAGCGATGAGGAACGGGGAATAGCGTGGACAGCATGTCCTGAGTTTTAGTGGTGAAATGAGAGGCCAGGGCCATACAGAGGGACTGGGAAGGAACAGGAGAGGTAGAGACTGCAGTTGGATTGCCCAGCTCCTTGCAGATTTAAAAATGTGTGGCCATGCTGTTAGAGGCTGCAGAGACGTAGTCTTGAATGTGGACTCTCTTCTCGGAGAAGACCGTTAGTCTTTCTTGCCTTTGAAGCAGGTGGGAGGCCAGTTTGTCAGAGGATGTGCCCGAAGCCCTCCACTTCCGCTTGGATGCACTGCACTTGTGATTCAGAGCAGCCAAGTCAGAGTTATACCAAGAATTGCACTTGGAGGAAGGCTTCAGATGAATCCGTATGACGGGGTAAAGTTATCGAGAGCACTTGAGATAGACAGATGAAGGTTCAAGAGGGCTGTGTCAGAGTGGGAGTCAGCCGCAGGCGAAGGAGGAGGAGAGAAAGTAGCTGCAAAACCAGCAACTGACAACCGCTTCATAGGTTGCATGAATGTGAAGGAAGGTGCAGTGCTGGGGTAGGTGTTACCAGGGGGACAGACAGTTTAAGGTGAGAGGAAAGCCGAACGTGGTCAGTCAAAGAGAGTGGAGTAGTGATAGGGTTAGAGAGGGGGGTGTCTGAGGAGATGAGAACATCCAAGGTATGTCCGGCTGAGTGTGCTAGACCAGAGGGAGGAATATAGAGGGAGAGAGAGTCGCAAAGGATGCAGAAAGGGCCAGAGTGGATGTTCCCTGAGGAAGAAAAGCTTAGAGGTGAGGAGAGAGGAGGAAAGATCAGCTCATTCGGTGAGTAAGAGGGCGACATGGCCAGGTGACCTGTAGATGGTGGCCAGAGTCAGAGAGAGGCCAGGAAAGATATAGAGCCTGCAGACCAGGTATTCAAAGGAGGAGTTCGCCTGGGTGGGATTAATAGAGGCAGGGACCCACTCAGGAAAGATCAGGGTCACTCCACCTCTGCCCGATTGGTCCTGGGTTTGGAGAGGATCTTGTAGCCCTCAGGGAGGAGAGTGTCAAAACCTGTGACCGAGCTGGCCATGAACCAAGTCTCAGTGAGAGCGAGAACATTCATATCAAGGTCTTCCAGAAAGTGGCAGATGTCAGAAGAGTATTTGACAGCACATCAAGCATTGGGAGTAGCTACGTGGACCAGCTTGCCACTTTTCAAAGACTTCCAGGGTGGGGTACAGGAGAGAGGTACACCCAGTTGAAGAAACAGAGGGTCCCGAGAGAGGGCAGAGGTAGAAGGAGGGGTCAGATGGCCTAGTTAGGAGGAAGAGGAGGGCAACAGAGTGGAGGCAGAGGAGAAGGCGGTAAATGACAGAGGAGCCAGAGCAGTAGAAGAGGAAGGTGGCAGAGGAGCGAGAGAGGTGGTAGAGATAGCACTAGGTGGAAAAGAGCCTTAAGAGGAGGCAGAGGGGAGAGCCTCAGAGGCAGCAGCGGTGGAAGGAGTGGCAGAGGATCCAGAGAGATAGAGGAGGAAGGTGGCTGAGGTGCCAGAGAGGTGGTAGATAGGGTAGCAGGAGAATGGAGGAAGTTGATAAGACGTGGGAGATGCCTATCCAGGAGGAGGAGATTGGGCTGAGTGCTCCGGACCGTGACGGTCCCATTTAGATTGACATTAATGATGGTTTTGGAGGAGAGGAAGGAGGCCAAGAGGACCTCCCATCTTGTGCCGCCATTAATGCTAGTTGAAGAGAAAGGAAAGAGAACAGCAACCATATGTAAGGTCCATAGGTCGGGAGAGGAAACGACAAAGAGGATGTCGGTGATAGTCTGTCTGGAGGAGACACTGTCATGGGTGGCAGTGATGGGAAGGCCTGGATTTTGGACAAAGATGTCGTTTTTGAACTTCTTCCATCCAGACGTCATGAGAGGGATAGGATAGGTATTAGAAAGCCTAGGTTTGTGTCCACTAGGGAGGCCTAGTGGACACAAACATTAACTAACAGTAAACAAAGAGGTGGACCCTAGGGTGGGAAAAGGTCAGTGGGCACTCACAGAAGCAGAGTGTAGGGTACAACCAAAAGTAACCACAGGTACAACCAACTAAACCTGTAGTAAACATGTAGGGGGGGCTAGAGAGGGGAAAAAAGCTTAGAGTGCACAACAGAAGCAAAGTAGAAGTAACAGCATGGAACACATCTAGCGGGAGAGAAACGCAAAAGAAACAGCAGGGAACACAAGTGAGGCACCCATGAGAGAGGAAGCCTAATGTGTGCGTGGAGACAATGTACATTGAGACAAGCATTTACGTGGAAGTACATGCGAGGGCAGATCAGTTTATTAGAGACCAGTTAAGGCTACTCTCCCTGCCCGCAACTTTCTTACTGCACGGTTGCTGATGGTTGACGGCTGCGCAGCATACTCACACTCTGGGCTGCAACCCCTTTGTCACCAAACACCTGCGTCGCACAACACTGCACCCCTAGCCTGCACTTAGGAAGTGCGGTATGTGTAGTAAACAAACCCAACCTTCCTCTGCCTCTTCTACACCATGCAGCATCAGCAAAGGGTTACTGGCTCCATCAATTCTGGTCAGGTCCCTAACCCATCCTAACGCCTCCTCCCAAAACCTCTGCATTCTCAGGCACGTCCACCACATGCGTGTTAATCTTTTTTTCAACTGGCCTTAAGGCAAAGCCAACAGGAGCATATTCTTACGTGGGGATACAGCATATATTGGCAGAGCCATTAGGAACATGTTTTAATATAGTATCATTACTGGCATCATGGTCAAAGCATCATGAGTTTTTTTCTGATGTGGGAAAACCTGCATATATAGGAGCACCACAATGGACGTGTTTGGGCACAATCAGTATGAAAATGTTTTTTTACACTTGCGGGGTACTGGCATACAGTGGGCAAAGGAATTATGAAAACGTATTTGAAAATGCCCCTGTGCATTGTTGATGACTTGCCATCTAATTGACTTTTTCATGTCTTACCCTACAAATACCGATTGTAAACTGTGTGACTTTTTACTCAATGTATCACAATAAAAAATCACCATTTCAACTCCTTATTTGAAAATATTTCTCTGGGAGAGAAGCCCTCTGAACCCACCTTGGTTGGTTCGCCCTCTCTCGCTAAACTTGTTAGATCCTACAGATTTGGTCGGGGAACTGCCGTAAT
The DNA here is from genome assembly GCF_040938575.1 of Ambystoma mexicanum. Taxonomy (NCBI): domain Eukaryota; kingdom Metazoa; phylum Chordata; class Amphibia; order Caudata; family Ambystomatidae; genus Ambystoma; species Ambystoma mexicanum. The sequence continues at coordinate 759,506,884 of NC_090937.1, read as the reverse complement.
GGAGGCCCTTGCAGCCCTCACAGAGCAGCGAGCCAGGCACATGTCCTGGGAAGGGCCCGCTAGAAAAAAAAAAGGCATTTAAAAAAAAATCAAAAACAGACAAAATAAATCTTTTTTTAAGTACTCTGCCTTCATAAAGAAATTATTTCTGTTAAGCTGTAATATAAATTATTTCTTTATGAATGCAAAGTGACTAGAAAATGATACTATTTCTTTATGAAGTCTGAGGGCCCCCCCCACCCCATGACATGGAAGACTACAGGCTGGAGACCTCCATGTTATGGGGCGAGGGGTGCCCTATGACTTCAACAATAAAACGTTTCTGTTTGAAGTCACTTTGCATTCATAAAGAAAGTATTTATGTTCCGATTCGGTCCTTAAACCATTTATTTTGAAGTAATGGTGCTTCCCTCCCACTCATGACACGGAGGCCTCCAGATCCTCTGCAGATGACGGTAACAAGCATCCCTGACTGCTGCAGGAACCTCAAGGTCTCGCTCCCTGGACCAGCGGATTAAAGGTAAGGAAATGTATTTTCTTTAAATGTGTGTGCATGCATGTAAGTGTGTATATTGCATGGCCCGCGGTAGCGGCTGTGTAGTTATGGTTAAGTTGCTAAACCCATAGGAAGAGCACTTTTTGGGCTTATAACTTTGCTCCCCCTGAACGAATCCTCACCAAACTTTGCAAAAATCGTATGTGCCCTGCTCTGAATTTTTTCTGCAAAGTTTGGTAAGGTTTCGTCCAGGGGGGGCAAAGTTATAGGGGGTCCCAATTTTTTTTTTCCATTGACTGAATGGAGAAAAACTTTGCTCACACCTACAGCCCAAACCGCTGGACGGATTTTCATCAAATTTGCAGCAGGAGTGGCGGCTTGGTCCCAAAAGCGTGCTTTTGTAAATATGGTGGAAATCCGTCCAGTATATTTTTTAAAAAGAGCAAAAAGTAGATCCCAAAAAATGTGTGATATCTGGGTCCGGTCCGCGGACTCACTTCCCTGTTCGCTCCGTAGACAGGACTCTGATTGCCTAGAAAGGCTCTGTCATGTCCGCGGACACATAACGTGTTCACTGATTGGTTGGAGTGAAGCGTGAGGTGCGTCACATTTTGCTGATGCGCCCGCCATGTTGGATCCGCAGATCTCCACAGACAGCAGCGACGAATAGAGCCAAAATCCAATTTTGGGGAGTGTGTTGGTGTGGAAGAGTGGCTGGAGGGAGCGGGGGAGTGATAGATGGGTCAAATACTGTATTTGTTTAGGTGGAAGAAGGCTGTGCTGTGATTGCAGTGTCTGCGGTCACCGTGGCAGTCCGTGACATAATAAACACTGGCCAGATTGTTGGGTATTTTACCCGAGTATTGGGTGAAGAGGGTATGTATTGAAGAGTTTGTGCATTGGCTGCAATTACTGTTTTAGCATGTTAAGTGAAGTGGATAGGTCTTGAGGTGGTTGTGTTATGTTTTTGGGTTGTGGTATGTGGGCAGATGTTTGCTTGCATGGGCCTGGCCAGGGCCTAGAGTCTTGGCTGCATGGCCAAAGACCATAGGCCGTAGGCCATACACCCAAGTCTCTAGGCCCTGGCCACAACCACCGCAGCATAACGCACCCATGCAAGCAAACATTTTGACAGTGGTATGTGGGTTGCATGGGGGTGTGTTTTCAAGAGTTTGTCTACTGGCTGCCAGTAGTGTAATAGTATTTGTAGGAAAGTGGACATGGTGTGTGGTAGTTGGTTTGTCGGACTGTGTTCAGAATGTTGGTTGTGTGATATTTTATGGCTGGCTACAACTATTGTAGTATAATACAGGTATACACTGAATGTTGTGACTCCAATCATTGTATACTTACTTTTTGCATTGTTGAGGCTGTATGCAGTTTTTTGCATTGTATGGGAAATGTATCACGCATTGTTTTTTCATTCTCTGAGATAAAAGAAAAGATCACACGTTAGGATAGGTCATTTGTAACGAGTTATTGCATTGCATAGCAGACATTTCTGTACTTTGTGGACCCTCATAGTTTTTTAAAAAAAATATTTTTTATTATTTTTTCAACAAAAACACATCATTATTTTACAAATTGAACATTTCGGTCCTCCCCCCTCATGTCCCCTTAACTGGAGCCCCTGCTTACATGTCACTGATTTACACATCTCCAGGCGTGACTACTTCAGTTATCTCTTCCACAATATCCTCACTATGGTCGGTCTGGGAGGGCCCTATCATCGAGGCCACCAGTTGTCTCCATGCCATCAGGGGTCCCACCTCCTCCTCCCCCACCTGCTGACTGTTCGTACCAAGCAGCCGTTTCTGCCTCTGCCCATTTCATGAGGTCCGCCCACCACATCTCAATTCTAGGCCGTTGGGCCGCCTTCCAGCCCATTGCAATTCTCGGTTTGGCCAGAAAGTAGGCCAGGTCTTTTATCTTACTGATGTGCTTCAAGTTACGTGGTCTGATGAAACTCCCCAGCATGCATGCCCAAGCTGACTCCACCTCCAAAGTAATTCCTTTTTCCGCAAGGGGTGTCATCAGCTCTATCCAAAATCTCCCCACCTCTGGGCAAGCCCAAAACATGTGCAGTATCCCCGCCCCCTCCTCCCCACACCGTGGGCATTTCTGTGCTAGCGGGCCTCTAAACTTGCCAGTTTTCCTGGGGGTCATGTATGCTCTATGAGTGACATACAATTGAATCTGCTGCAGCCTTGTGTTTCGGGACACCTTCTTGTGACACCTTTGGGCTCTGTCCCATTGCCCATCCGACATGGGTTCTCCCACTTCCTCCTCCCAGTCTCGCCTCAGTTGGAGTGGCTCTTTCCCCGCCCTAGTCCCCAGTAGCTCATATAGACGGGATATTTCGTGTCCACCCTCCGAGAGGTCTACATCGTCTCTACGGTTGCATCAGGTTGTTCCATGAGCACTGTCTCAGGCCAACATTCTCGCACCCTTCTAATAATTCTGGTATAAGTAATGTGTTGGCCTTTGTGCACCCCAGAGTCCTCCACTAGCCTCTGAAAGTCCAGTGCCACCCCCTCCTGCCATACATCCCCAAGAGTTGCCAGGCTCACCGGTTCCCAGTATCTGTGGATCCCTTTTACCATTTGGGGGTCCTCCCCGCATAGCACCACTAGCGGCGCCTGCACTGAGAATGGGGTTGGGTTTCCCACCACTCGCCATGCCCTGTGCCACATTTCCCAGCCTAGCACGAGCAGCCTCGCCATTCCTAGCATCTTTGGTTTTGGCAGCCACACTGTCTCTCTAAGGAAGAAGGGGGTGGGGTCCCTACACAACAGCCTAGTCTCGGCCGTTTCCTCTTCAGACAACCACCTGGCCACATATTGCAGCTGTGCCGCCAAATAATATAACTCAAAGTTCGGCAGGTTTATACCCCACTTGTTACACAAGTTTTGCAGTTTCCACAGGGCCACCCTGTTCCTGGAGTTGTGCCATAAGAAACCCCTGCACAAGCTGTGGAGTTGGACAAAAAAGCATTTGGGGATCACATACAGAATATTTACAAAACAATGTAACAGTCTGGGCAGGACTACCATCTTAATCAAGGCCGCTCTACCCATCATGGCCAAGGGCAGTCTGGACCAAAACCCCATACTATTCTTAATGCCGTCCACTGCCTTTACTGTGTTGTGTTGGTGTTCCTGCTCAGTCGAATAGTATATGTTGATTCCTAAATACCGGAACGTCTCAGTCTGCCAGGGTATTGGCAAAGCAGGTAGGTTCCTAGGCAAGGTGCGTCTGTACCTCCCCAAGGCTAGATTTCTGGGAGTTCACTGCTATGCCCGAGAGGGTGGCATAACGTTCCATCACCTCCAGGACATATTGTAGATTTTCCTCTGGGAAGCAAAGATATAAGAGGATATCATCGGTGTACAATGATATGAGATGCAAACCCCCCGCAGTGTGGATCCCTATCTCCCCGTATTGTTGTCTAAGACAGATTGCCAATGGCTCCAACGCAAGGATATACAGCATGGGCGACCAGGGGCAGCCCTGTCTGGTGCCCCTGCTAAATTGCCATTTATCTGAGATTGTAGCGCCCGTTTTGACCCTGGCAATTGGGGAGCTGTATAGCATTTTAACCCACCTCAGGTATCCCGGCCCCAACCCGTATTCTCTGAGTCGCCAGCAACCAGGGCCATCTCACTGAGTCGAAAGCCTTCAGAGCATCCAGCAAGACTATTACAAGTTCCTCTGGGTCCTTCTCAGTTTGGTCAATAATATGGTGGAGTTTCCTGTGGTTATCGGTTATGTTCCTGCAAGGAACGTAGCCTGTTTGATCGGGGTGTATCAACTTGGTAATGACTGGCTTAAACCTGTTCTCTAGCGCTCCTGGGAGGATTTTGCTGTCCTGATTAAGCATCGATAGGGGTCTTTATGACCCGCAGTCAGTGCTTGGCTTACCCGGTTTTAAGAGCGGGATGACCACTGCCTCCCGTAAGGTCTCCGGCAACCTGCCATGCTCAAACGCCTCATTAAGCATGTCCAGCAGCGGGGGGAGCACCTCTTGTTTGTAAGTTTTATAGAATTCGCTGGGGAGCCCGTCCGACCCCGGGACTTTGCACGTGGGCAGGTGCTGAACCACTATCTCCAATTCTTCTAACGTGATTGGGGCGTCCAGGTCCTCTCGCTCTTGATCGTCTAATTTGGGCAGGCCTATGTCCTCTAGTGTTTCCTGAATCTCTTGAGCCGTCCCCTCCCCTACGTCCTCATAAAGACGTTTATAATATCTAAGGAACCCCTCATTTACTCCCTCTTGGGTATCCCAGCACTGGCCTTCCTCCCCTCTAATTTCCCTGATCGCTGGCCGTGGTGTTTCATTTTTATATAACCAGGCCAACAGCCTGCCTGGCTTGTCGCCACTCGCGTGTTGCTTTTTGACATATTTCTTGTAACTCAGCTTGCATAGTCTATCCCAGTGCTCACTGCTGGCCTGGTGTGATAGCTTCATCCTTTCAACAGCCTCTTGTGAGGTGCCCCCCTTACGCATTACGTCTTCCAGCTCCCTCTCGGTTTCTTGCAACTCCCGCTCTATGCCCCCTTGGAGCCCTCTAGATTTTGATATGGCCACACCCGTATTGCTACTTTGAATGCCTCCCATAAGGTTCCCACCGATTGAACACTACCTGTGTTGGTGTCAAAATACTCAGTGATCGCCTCCCTCAAGTTCTCCCGGAATCCCGAGTCCTGCAGGGCCTCAGCTCTGAGCTTCCATGTTGGGAATCAGGCATGGGACATTGCCATAGAGGACATTTTCTGCCTGGGATGTTCTCAGAAAACCTCAACATTGACTGTCATTTCTTTTCAAGTGCAAGTAAAAGGACCACCTGTCCCCTGCCCGTAGGTATGTGTTGCTCACGACAACAGCTATCTCCAATTTCACCTTTTCATTCCCCTGGCCTTGCTGCCATTGTCTCCAGGTGCTTCACAGTGCTGGTGGCAAGTAGGGCCCAGACATTGCTGCCTGCCCCTCTATCTTATAATTTAGGGTCCAGACTCCAGACTCATGCACTTCTATCTTATAATTAAGGGTCCAGACTCATGCACTTTGTTTCCCTTCCTTTTAGTCCAGGGCTCGGGGCGTTGCTGTCTCACACCAGAGAGATGGAGACTCACTTGCTTACCCTGGCATGCCCCTGGGTATGGGCGGCGCCATGCTTGGGAGGGCTCCCACTTTGAGGCTCCAGTCATCACTATGCTTGAGGCCCAGCCTGGCTCAGACGGCAAAAAGCTGTCACATTTGTCACCTCAGAGAGTGGTGTATTTTTTTTACTTTTAAATGTACTTTTAAACTTGAAAAGTAAGTAAATACACCTACACATCGTCCCTCATTACGATACTGGCGCTAAACCATGGCGCTATTAACACCATGGTTGGTGCCGGTATCGTAACGAGTCCGCCAATGTTCAATGGGGAATTACCACCCCATTCCAAGGTTGGCGGGGCGGTAATTCCCCATTGAACATTGGCCCTTCCCCATTCCCATTTTTGGCCCATAGGGCTCAATGGGACTGGGGAAGGCGCTAAGTACGGTACCGCAAATTGCGGTACCGTACTTAGCACCAAGGTCCCTTTGCGGTTCCCTACTTTAACAGCTGGTCTAGACCATCCATTCAGGTCGGGTCCCGAAAAGGGACCTCGTAGTAAGGTGCTAATGGGTTAACGGCGCTGCAGCCTTTTACGACGCCGTTAACCCATTAGCGCCAGGGTCGTAATGAGGCCCATAGTCTTTTGCTGTGACTGCGGCATCAGCAAACGCGCTGAGGACAAAAGCCTGCCCAGAGGAGGATATCACTAGACTGCCCATGCCCCCAATGATTAGCATTACTTTGTTTAGCTAAATAGCCTGTGAGATGCAGAGGCGTAGCTAGGAAGGGCCCAAGAGGGTCCAGAGGGAAACAGGTAAGAAAATGAAAGGGCTTTTGTTTGTACGTGTGGGCGGATTGTATGCATGTATATGAGGGCTTTGTGTAATAAAAATTATTTGTTCTTTTTATGACGCTTTCCCCAAAGCACTGTACAGAGAACATATTTATATAAAATGATCACCCAATTGAAGTTGGTACTCATTTATTGACCTCAGAAGGTTGAAAGGCTAACTTGGCTTGTTGGGATTTGAACCTGCGTCCTACAGATCACACTCAGATTACAGCAGCAAGGGCTCAACCCACTGAGCTCTCGTACCAGTTAGCCAGCAAGGTCATGTTTTCTTACAGTGGCTATCGTACACTTAACATGTGCATATTTGTTTTATTTTTAACACCCCCTCACTTCAAACGCACTCAGTCCTGCCTTCCCTCACCATACCTGGTGGGATGAACGGCAGCTATGACAATGACAGTTCTACATTATCGGGTTTCTTTGGGGAATCAACTCGAAGGGGTTACAAAAAAACAATGTTTAAGTCCCCTGTGCCTGTGTGCCTCCCCTCCCAATGGCCTGGTGCTTCACCCAGTCTCAGGTCCCCCCATTCCGACCATAGCCTTCATCACACAGGCAAGTTAATGCTGTGAGCCATACTTCCTCAGGAAATGAGCCCATTCCATTTCCCTTGATAACTGCAAGCTGTGGATGGCCCCCTTGACATTCTTCATCTCGTATATCTCGCGTGCTTTTGGGCCCAAATATTTTCACTCGGCAGCTCCAAGGCTTTTCACTTTATTATCATACACACACTGGCCGGCAAGATATGATATCATTTGGTATTTATAACGTGCCTTTACACAAGTGTTTCTAGCTGCCACAAGACAAGACAGTGAGCTTCTGGCGGAAGGTGAGAAAAGGGAGGATACCTCTGCAGGGGTACAGCTGGAAGTGGGCCTTCTTGGCAAGGTCTGTGATGTGTGGAGAGAAGGCGAGAGCAGAGTTGAAGATGATGCAATGGTTTTTTGCCTCACAGGAGGGTGAGGGGAGGTGGCCCAAGGAGGGCAGCCAGGGGTAGAAAGTAAAAGCAGCCACTGAGAAGAATCTCTGTCTTACTGGCTTCAAGACAGAGGTCGTTAGAGGCCCACCATCCCTGAATAGTGGATTGACAGTCAGGAATGAGCGATGAGGGAAAGGAGACTGAACGTAGCCTGGAGGAAAGCTCAGTTTCAGCCACATAACACTGAAAGTTAGAGGAGAAAATAGAGATCCAGTGGGAAAGGGGGACCAGATAGACATTAAAGAGCTTGGGTGATAGGATAGAGCCCCGAGGAACACTACATGTGGAAAGAGAGGTGGTGGAGAGAAAGGGCCCAAGTTGGACCTGGGAGGGTCGGTCTAAGAGGAAGGAGGTCAACCATGGCAGAGCCTCACCAGTGATGCCATGGTTCACACTGAGATGGTTTATCAGGGTAGCGTGATTGAAAATGTCAAAGGCAGAGGAGAGGTCAAGGAGGATGAGGACAGAGTAAGAGCTGGAGGCAAGTTTGGAGAGCAGATCTTCATGGGAGTTGAGGAGAGCAGTTTCAGTGTCTGGCCGATGTGAAGCCAGACTGATGGTCATGGAGGTAACCAACAGATTCAGTGTGGAAGTTCAGCTAAGAGATGGCCAGTTTCTCAAGGAGTTTGCCCAGGAATGGAGTGATAGAAATCAGGTGATAGTGGGCTGGACAGGAAGGATCAGCAGAGGGCTTTTCTCATCGGGGGTTCACAAGGGAGTGCTTGAGAAAGAAGGGAAAAGATCCAGTGGCAAAGGAATGATTGCAAACATCGGCCAAGGCTAGTGCGAGGGAAACACTGTTGTCCTTGATGGTTCTGGAGGAGCAGGGGAACACCTGTTTGGTTGAAACTTGCATAGACCGGATTGGTCTAGAAACATCATCAGGTGTTATAAGAGAGAGAGAGAGAGAGAGAGAGAGAGAGAGAGAGAAGAAGAGAAGGAGAGGAAAGGAAAGGGAGTCTGCAGGGGGCCTAGAAGAGGTAGAGGGAGAGCGATGAGGAACGGGGGATAGCGTGGACAGCATGTTCTGAGTTTTAGTGGTGAAATGAGAGGCCAGGGCCATACAGAGGGACTGGGAAGGAACAGGAGAGGTAGAGACTGCAGTTGGATTGCCCAGCTCCTTGCAGATTTAAAAATGTGTTGCCATGCTGTTAGAGGCTGCAGAGATGTAGTCTTGAATGTGGACTCTCTTCTCGGAGAAGACCGTTAGTCTTTCTTGCCTTTGAAGCAGGTGGGAGGCCAGTTTGTCAGAGGATGTGCCCGAAGCCCTCCACTTCCGCTTGGATGCACTGCACTTGCGATTCAGAGCAGCCAAGTCAAAGTTATACCAAGAATTGCACTTGGAGGAAGGCTTCAGATGGATCCGTATGACGGGGTAAAGATATCGAGAGCACTTGAGATAGACAGATGAAGGTTCAAGAGGGCTGTGTCAGAGTGGCAGTCAGCCGCAGGCGAAGGAGGTGGAGAGAAAGTAGCTGCAAAACCAGCAACTGACAACCGCTTCATAGGTTGCATGAATGTGAAGGAAGGTGCAGTGCTGGGGTAGGTGTTACCAGGGGGACAGACAGTTTAAGGTGAGAGGAAAGCCGAACGTGGTCAGTCAAAGAGAGTGGAGTAGTGATAGGGTTAGAGAGGGGGGTGTCTGAGGAGATGAGAACATCCAAGGTATGTCCGGCTGAGTGTGCTAGACCAGAGGGAGGAATAAAGAGGGAGAGAGAGTCGCAAAGGATGCAGAAAGGGCCAGAGTGGATGTTGAAATCCCTGAGGAAGAAAAGCTTAGAGGTGAGGAGAGAGGAGGAAAGATCAGCTCATTCGGTGAGTAAGAGGGCGACATGGCCAGGTGACCTGTAGATGGTGGCCAGAGTCAGAGAGAGGCCAGGAAAGATAGAGAGCCTGCAGACCAGGTATTCAAAGGAGGAGTTCGCCTGGGTGGGATTAATAGAGGCAGGGACCCACTCAGGAAAGATCAGGGTCACTCCACCTCCGCCCGATTGGTCCTGGGTTTGGAGAGGATCTTGTAGCCCTCAGGGAGGAGAGTGTCAAAACCTGTGACGGAGCTGGCCATGAACCAAGTCTCAGTGAGAGCGAGAACATTCATATCAAGGTCTTCCAGAAAGTGGCAGATGTCAGAAGAGTATTTGACAGCACATCAAGCATTGGGAGTAGCTACGTGGACCAGCTTGCCACTTTTCAAAGACTTCCTGGGTGGGGTACAGGAGAGAGGTACACCCAGTTGAAGAAACAGAGGGTCCCGAGAGAGGGCAGAGGTAGAAGGAGGGGTCAGATGGCCTAGTTAGGAGGAAGAGGAGGGCAACAGAGTGGAGGCAGAGGAGAAGGCGGTAAATGACAGAGGAGCCAGAGCAGTGGAAGAGGAAGGTGGCAGAGGAGCCAGAGAGGTGGTAGAGATAGCACTAGGTGGAAAAGAGCCTTGAGAGGAGGCAGAGGGGAGAGCCTCAGAGGCAGCAGCGGTGGAAGGAGTGGCAGAGGATCCAGAGAGATAGAGGAGGAAGGTGGCTGAGGTGCCAGAGAGGTGGTAGATAGGGTAGCAGGAGAATGGAGGAAGTTGATAAGACGTGGGAGATGCCTATCCAGGAGGAGGAGATTGGGCTGAGTGCTCCGGACCGTGACGGTCCCATTTAGATTGACATTAATGATGGTTTTGGAGGACAGGAAGGAGGCCAAGAGGACCTCCCATCTTGTGCTGCCATTAATGCTAGTTGAAGAGAAAGGAAAGAGAACAGCAACCATATGTAAGGTCCATAGGTCGGGAGAGGAAACGACAAAGAGGACGTCGGTGATAGTCTGTCTGGAGGAGACATTGTCATGGGTGTCAGTGATGGGAAGGCCTGGATTTTGGACAAAGATGTCGTTTTTGAACTTCTTCCATCCAGACGTCATGAGAGGGATAGGATAGGTATTAGAAAGCCTAGGTTTGTGTCCACTAGGGAGGCCTAGTGGACACAAACATTAACTAACAGTAAACAAAGAGGTGGACCCTAGGGAGGGAAAAGGTCAGTGGGCACTCACAGAAGCAGAGTGTAGGGTACAACCAAAAGTAACCACAGGTACAACCAACTAAACCTGTAGTAAACATGTAGGGGGGGCTAGAGAGGGGAAAAAAGCTTAGAGTGCACAACAGAAGCAAAGTAGAAGTAACAGCATGGAACACATCTAGCGGGAGAGAAACGCAAAACAAAACAGCAGGGAACACAAGCGAGGCACCCATGAGAGAGGAAGCCTAATGTGTGCGTGGAGACAATGTACATTGAGACAAGCATTTACGTGGAAGTACATGCGAGGGCAGATCAGTTCATTAGAAACCAGTTAAGGCTACTCTCCCTGCCCGCAACTTTCTTACTGCACGGTTGCTGATGGTTGACGGCTGCGCAGCATACTCACACTCTGGGCTTCAACCCCTTTCTCACCAAACACCTGCGTCGCACAACACCGCACCCCTAGCCTGCACTTAGAAAGTGCGGTATGTGAAGTAAACAAACCCACCCTTCCTCTGCCTCTTCTACACCATGCAGCATCAGCAAAGGGTTACTGGCTCCATCAATTCTGTTCAGGTCCCTAACCCATCCTAACGCCTCCTCCCAAAACCTCTGCATTCTCAGGTACGTCCACCACATGCGTGTTAATCTTTTTTTTAACTGGCCTTAAGGCAAAGCCAACAGGAGCATATTTTTACGTGGGGATACAACATATATTGGCAGAGCCATCAGGAACATGTTTTAATATAGTATCATTACTGGCATCATGGTCAAAGCATCATGAGTTTTTTTTCTGATGTGGGAAAACTTGCATATATAGGAGCACCACAATGGACGTGTTTGGGCACAATCAGTATGAAAATGTTTTTTTACACTTGCGGGGTACTGGCATACAGTGGGCAAAGGAATTATGAAAACGTATTTGAAAATGCCCCTGTGCATTGTTGATGACTTGCCATCTAATTGACTTTTTCATCTCTTACCCTACAAATACCGATTGTAAACTGTGTGACTTTTTACTTAATGTATCACAATAAAAAATCACCATTTCAACTTCTTATTTTAAAATTTTTCTCTGGGAGAGAAGCCCACTGAACCCACCTTGGTTGGTTCGCCCTCTCTCGCTAAACTTGGTAGATCCTACAGATTTGGTCGTGGAACTGCTGTAATGGAGGCCCTTGCAGCCCTCACAGAGCACCGAGCCAGGCACATGTCCTGGGAAGGGCCCGTTAGACAAAAAAAAGGCATTTAAAAAAAAAATCAAAAACAGACAAAATAAATCTTTTTTTAAGTACTCTGCCTTCATAAAGAAATTATTTCTGTTAAGCTGTAACAGAAATTATTTCTTTATGAATGCAAAGTGACTAGAAAATGATACTATTTCTTTATGAAGTCTGAGTGCCCCCCCTCCCCATGACATGGAAGACTACAGGCTGGAGGCCTCCATGTTATCGGGCAAGGGGTGCCCTATGACTTCAACAATAAAACGTTTCTGTTTGAAGTCACTCTGCATTCATAAAAAAAGTATTTATGTTCCGATTCGGTCCTTAAACCATTTATTTTGAAGTAATGGGGCTTCCCTCCCACTCATGACACGGAGGCCTCCAGATCCTCTGCAGATGACGGTAACAAGCATCCCTGACTGCTGCAGGAACCTCAAGGTCTCGCTCCCTGGACCAGCGGATTAAAGGTAAGGAAATGTATTTTCTTTAAATGTGTGTGCATGCATGTAAGTGTGTATATTGCACGGCCCGCGGTAGCGGCTGTGTAGTTATGGCTAAGTGGCTAAACCCATAGGAAGAGCACTTTTTGGGCTTATAACTTTGCTCCCCCTGAACGAATCCTCACCAAACTTTGCAAAAATCGTATGTGCCCCGCTCTGAATTTTTTCTGCAAAGTTTGGTAAGGTTTCGTCCAGGGGGGGCAAAGTTATAGGGGGTCCCAATTTTTTGTTTCCATAGACTGAATGGAGAAAAACTTTGCTCACACCTACAGCCCAAACCGCTGGACGGATTTTCATCAAATTTGCGGCAGGAGTGGCGGCTTGGTCCCAAAAGCGTGCTTTTGTAAATATGGTGGAAATCCGTCCAGTATATTTTTTAAAAAGAGCAAAAAGTAGATCCCAAAAAATGTGTGATATCTGGGTCCGGTCCGCAGACTCACTTCCCTGTTCGCTCCGTGGACAGGACTCTGATTGCCTAGAAAGGCTCTGTCATGTCCGCGGACACATAACGTGTTCACTGATTGGTTGGAGTGAAGCGTGAGGTGCGTCACATTTTGCTGATGCGCCCGCCATGTTGGATCCGCAGATCTCCACAGTCAGCAGCGACAAACAGAGCCAAAATCCAATTTTGGGGAGTGTGTTGGTGTGGAAGAGTGGCTGGAGAGAGCGGGGGAGTGATAGATGAGTCAAATGCTGTATTTGTTTAGGTGGAAGAAGGCTGTGCTGTGATTGCAGTGTCTGTGGTCACCGTGGCAGTCCGTGACATAATAAACACTGGCCAGATTGTTGGGTATTTTACTATGCTATGATGCATTGTTTTTGGGTAGTAAGTAGAGTATTGGGTGAAGAGGGCATGTATTGAAGAGTTTGTGCATTGGCTGCAATTACTGTTTTAGTATGTTAAGTGAAGTGGATAGGTCTTGAGGTGGTTGTGTTATGTTTTTGGGTTGTGGTATGTGGGCAGATGTTTGCTTGCATGGGCCTGGCCAGGGCCTAGAGTCTTGTCTGCATGGCCAAAGACCATAGGCCGTAGGCCATACACCCAAGACTCTAGGCCGTGGCCACAACCACCGCAGCATAACGCACCCATGCAAGCAAACATTTTGACAGTGGTATGTGGGTTGCATGGGGGTGTGTTTTCAAGAGTTTGTCCACTGACTGCCAGTAGTGTAATAGTATTTGTAGGAAAGTGGACATGGTGTGTGGTAGTTGGTTTGTCGGACTGTGTTCAGAATGTTGGTGTGATATTTTATGGCTGGCTACAACTATTGTAGTATAATACAGGTATGCACTGAATGTTGTGACTCCAATCATTGTATACTTACTGTTTGCATTGTTGAGGCTGTATGCAGTTTTTTGCATTGTATGGGAAATGTATCACACATTGTTTTTCCATTCTCTGAGATAAAAGAAAAGATCCCACGTTAGGATAGGTCGTTTGTAACGAGTTATTGCATTGCATAGCAGACATTTCTGTACTTTGTGGACCCTCATAGTTTTTTAAAAAAAATATTTTTTATTATTTTTTCAACAAAAACACATCATTATTTTACAAATTGAACATTTCGGTCCTCCCCCCTCATGTCCCCTTAACTCAAGCCCCTGCTTACATGTCACTGATTTACACATCTCCAGGCGTGACTACTTCAGTTATCTCTTCCGCAATATCCTCACTATGGTCGGTCTGGGAGGGCCCTATCATCGAGGCCACCAGTTGTCTCCATGCCATCAGGGGTCCCACCTCCTCCTCCCCCACCTGCTGACTGTTCGTACCAAGCAGCCGTTTCTGCCTCTGCCCATTTCATGAGGTCCGCCCACCACATCTCAATTCTAGGCTGTTGGGCCGCCTTCCAGCCCATTGCAATTCTCCTTTTGGCCAGAAAGTAGGCCAGGTCTTTTATCTTACTGATGTGCTTCAAGTTACGTGGTCTGATGAAACTCCCCAGCATGCATGCCCAAGCTGACTCCACCTCCAAAGTAATTCCTTTTTCCGCAAGGGGTGTCATCAGCTCTATCCAAAATCTCCCCACCTCTGGGCAAGCCCAAAACATGTGCAGTATCCCCGCCCCCTCCTCCCCACACCGTGGGCATTTCTGTGATAGCGGGCCTCTAAACTTGCCAGTTTTCCTGGGGGTCATGTATGCTCTATGAGTGACATACAATTGAATCTGCTGCAGCCTTGTGTTTCGGGACACCTTCTTGTGACACCTTTGGGCTCTGTCCCATTGCCCATCCGACATGGGTTCTCCCACTTCCTCCTCCCAGTCTCGCCTCAGTTGGAGTGGCTCTTTCCCCGCCCTAGTCCCCAGTAGCTCATATAGACGGGATATTTCGTGTCCACCCTCCGAGAGGTCTACATCGTCTCTACGGTTGCATCAGGTTGTTCCATGAGCACTGTCTCAGGCCAACATTCTCGCACCCTTCTAATAATTCTGGTATAAGTAATGTGTTGGCCTTTGTGCACCCCAGTGTCCTCCACTAGCCTCTGAAAGTCCAGTGCCACCCCCTCCTGCCATACGTCCCCAAGAGTTGCCAGGCCCACCGGTTCCCAGTATCTGCGGATCCCTTTTACCATTTGGGGGTCCTCCCCGCATAGCACCACTAGCGGCGCCTGCACTGAGAATGGGGTTGGGTTTCCCACCACTCGCCATGCCCTGTGCCACATTTCCCAGCCTAGCACGAGCAGCCTCGCCATTCCTAGCATCTTTGGTTTTGGCAGCCACACTGTCTCTCTAAGGAAGAAGGGGGTGGGGTCCCTACACAACAGCCTAGTCTCGGCCGTTTCCTCTTCAGACAACCACCTGGCCACATATTGCAGCTGTGCCGCCAAATAATATAACTCAAAGTTCGGCAGGTTTATACCCCACTTGTTACACAAGTTTTGCAGTTTCCACAGGGCCACCCTGTTCCTGGAGTTGTGCCATAAGAAACCCCTGCACAAGCTGTGGAGTTGGACAAAAAAGCATTTGGGGATCACATACAGAATATTTACAAAACAATGTAACAGTCTGGGCAGGACTACCATCTTAATCAAGGCCGCTCTACCCATCATGGCCAAGGGCAGTCTGGACCAAAACCCCATACTATTCTTAATGCCGTCCACTGCCTTTACTGTGTTGGTGTTCCTGCTCAGTCGAATGGTATATGTTGATTCCTAAATACCGGAACGTCTCAGTCTGCCAGGGTATTGGCAAGGCAGGTAGGTTCCTAGGCAAGGTGCGTCTGTACCTCCCCAAGGCTAGATTTTTGGGAGTTCACTGCTATGCCCGAGAGGGTGGCATAACGTTCCATCACCTCCAGGACATATTGTAGATTTTCCTCTGGGAAGCAAAGATATAAGAGGATATCATCGGTGTACAATGATATGAGATGCAAACCCCCCACAGTGTGGATCCCTATCTCCCCGTATTGTTGTCTAAGACAGATTGCCAATGGCTCCAACGCAAGGATATACAGCATGGGCGACCAGGGGCAGCCCTGTCTGGTGCCCCTGCTAAATTGCCATTTATCTGAGATTGTAGCGCCCGTTTTGACCCTGGCAATTGGGGAGCTGTATAGAATTTTAATCCACCTCAGGTATCCCTGCCCCAACCCGTATTCTCTGAGTCGCCAGCAACCAGGGCCATCTCACTGAGTCGAAAGCCTTCAGAGCATCCAGCAAGACTATTACAAGTTCCTCTGGGTCCTTCTCAGTTTGGTCAATAATATGGTGGAGTCTCCTGTGGTTATCGGTTATGTTCCTGCAAGGAACGTAGCCTGTTTGATCGGGGTGTATCAACTTGCTAATGACTGGCTTAAACCTGTTCTCTAGCGCTGCTGGGAGGATTTTGCTGTCCTGATTAAGCATCGATAGGGGTCTTTATGACCCACACTCAGTGCTTGGCTTACCCGGTTTTAAGAGCGGGATGACCACTGCCTCCCGTAGGGTCTCCGGCAACCTGCCATGCTCAAACGCCTCATTAAGCATGTCCAGCAGCGGGGGGAGCACCTCTTGTTTGTAAGTTTTATAGAATTCGCTGGGGAGCCCGTCCGACCCCGGGACTTTGCACGTGGGCAGGTGCTGAACCACTATCTCCAATTCTTCTAACGTGATTGGGGCGTCCAGGTCCTCTCGCTCTTGATCGTCTAATTTGGGCAGGCCTATGTCCTCTAGTGTTTCCTGAATCTCTTGAGCCGTCCCCTCCCCTACGTCCTCATAAAGACGTTTATAATATCTAAGGAACCCCTCATTTACTCCCTCTTGGGTATCCCAGCACTGGCCTTCCTCCCCTCTAATTTCCCTGATCGCTGGCCGTGGTGTTTCATTTTTATATAACCAGGCCAACAGCCTGCCTGGCTTGTCGCCACTCGCGTGTTGCTTTTTGACATATTTCTTGTAACTCAGCTTGCATAGTCTATCCCAGTGCTCACTGCTGGCCTGGTGTGATAGCTTCATCCTTTCAACAGCCTCTTGTGAGGTGCCCCCCTTACGCATTACGTCTTCCAGCTCCCTCTCGGTTTCTTGCAATTCCCGCTCTATGCCCCCTTGGAGCCCTCTAGATTTTGATATGGCCACACCCATATTGCTACTTTGAATGCCTCCCATAAGGTTCCCACCGATTGAACACTACCTGTGTTGGTGTCAAAATACTCAGTGATCGCCTCCCTCAAGTTCTCCCGGAATCCCGAGTCCTGCAGGGCCTCAGCTCTGAGCTTCCATGTTGGGATTCTCACTCTAGGGGGTTGGTGTCGCCACTCCAGAACCAAGGGGGAGTGGTCCTAGAGCACTCTGGCCCTGTATTCCACACCCGTCATCTCGCCTACCAGCTCCGAAGCGGTGAAAAAGTAATCCAGCCTCGTATGTATGTGGGGCCGCATAGTGTGAGTACTGCCTATCTGCTGGGTGTAACTGCCTCCAGACATCTTCGAGTCCCATGTCTCTCAGTAGGGCCTGTAATGCCTTTGCAGCCGGAGTGGGTCTGTCTGGTTTACCATCTGATCTGCCCTTTTTAGGGTTTAATGTGCAGTTAAAGTCCCCTCCCCATAAAATCGCACCACCCAGCAGGGGGCCAATTTTGCCATACAGGGTCCTAAAGTAAGCCGCTGTGTCTTGGTTAAGGGCGTACAAATGTATAATGCTCACTTCCCGGTTTTCCAGCATCCCCCTCACCACCATCATTCTACCTTCTGGGTCTGTCGTGGTCTGAAGCAGTTGAAATGGTACGTGCGGTGCCACCCATGTAATAACCCCCCCTCCCATATGCTGAGTATGTGGCTCCCGTGGTACACCATCTCCACTTTCTCTGGACCACCTCTAGCTTATCCCGGGTGAGATGGGTTTCCTGTAGTAGTGCTATGTCAATCTTTAGCCATCTTAGGTACATCATTACTTTGTTCCGCTTCAAATAACTGTTGAGGCCCCTCACATTTCAGGTCACCACCCTAAGGCTACCCAACGCCATCTGTGGGTTGTCCCGCCTCCCCTCCCAGTTTTCCTCTCCCGCCTGATTTGACACAAGATTGGGCTTGTTCCCCTCCCGCTCCCAACAAAAACTCCCCAACTAACCTCCCTTCCCCCCCAGCCCAACTACCAACACTGCACACAACCCCTTCCCTCCCTCCACCCTTCCCAACTCCAACGAGTGCCCAGCTCCATCCCTTCCACGCGTTTGGTCCAGCTTCCGAATGCCGAAAGTAGGAACCGGCAGGGTGTCACTGGGCTACCGGTGACCCAACTACTCTATTTAATGTGGGGGTATGAGGACTGGTTCCATTATGCTCCTACACCATTAGCTAGATTCATCGTGCTCAAGGATCATGCATATATGTGTTGCCCTAATCACATGCCTCCGTCAGGCTATATCCCTTGCTATATTCAAGTCCCAATGTCTTATTCTGTGACACTCTAGATGCCACAGTCGCATGTTACTTATCTGCGCCATCTTCCTTCAGAATTCTCGATTCTTGGGGGCAGCTTTGCATGTCTAGCCATTCCATGGCATCTTCCGGGGTTTCAAAAAACAGTGTTTTGCTCTTGTGGATCACTTTCAGTTTCGCCGGGTAGTGCAGCATATATTTGTAGCCTGCTTCACGCAGCCTTCTTTTCACGGCCCCAAAGTTCATGCGTTGATGTTACACCTGCAGGGTGTAGACCGGGTATGCAGTTATGTTTGCCGATGCCCTTTGTATCGTTCCACCCTTCCGGAAATGCTCAAGGATTCTCTCCTTGTCACGGTAGTTCAAGATCTTGGCTATCACCGGTCTGGGGGTGTTCCCGGAGGTGGCTTCCTCATCAGGGCCCTGTGCGCCCTTTCCACGGCAAACCCCTGGGACAGCACTCCCCCAGTTATCTCCTGCAGCAGCATTGATTCAATATATTCTGTAGGGTTAGGTCCCTCAGCTCCTTCAGGCAGTCCAATGATGCATATATTATTTCTTCGGCACGTCCCTCCACCTCTTCCGCCCTACTTTCCAGGTTCCCCACTCGTTGTACTAGAGCATGAAGTTTGGATTTGTGGGCTGCGCATGCCGCTGTGTTCGGGGCCACCTCTTTTTCTAGGTCACCTGTGCGTTCAGCCAGCGTTCTGACATCTTGCCGGAGGAGATTCACCTCCTCTTGTACTGCCCTGACATTGAGCTCTAGTGCTGCCTTCAGCTCGTTCATGGCCAGTCCCAGTTTGGTTTCCCAAGCCACCTTTAGGTCAGCTATCGCAGCAAGGATCTCCTGGTCTCTACCCATAGTGTCCGTGCTCCCAGAGGGGAATTGTCTTTGCTCCTGGCCCCTTCTGCCCCTGGTGGTGTTCTAGCATATTAATCCAGCGTGGGTTGCTTGCCCTTCGCTCTGGGCAGTTTGGTGGACATCTTGGTGTATCAGGGCTCTGCATACAAGCCTGGCAACGTGTGGTCTCTGGCTTCCACTAGGTTAGACTGCTTCTGGTGCCAGGGCCCTGGCAAGCAGCATTAAAAGATCTCTAATACAGCCCGGTCTGCTCCTGGAGTGGGCTGTGTCCTCCCAAGTATTGTTCTTGGGCAAGTCAGTCCGCTTTGGCACACACCCCAGTGCCTATGGGTCTATTTGAGTGCGAGCCCTGGCCCAACGTGTGTGACCCTGCTTCCTGCCAAGTCACCTTTGCCTCCTGCACCTGGGTAATAGTTGCGGAGCTCAGCGCTCGGCGCGCTTCTCTGTGCTCCCCTGTACGCCTACTGTTTAGGCTAGGGGGTGTCTCCTTCTCCCCTGCCTATATGACAGCTGTGTGCTATTCGTAATCCCGAGGGGCTGTCAGCCATGTTCAACTATTTAGTGTGGGCGCCTCACTCGCACCGAGTGCTCCGGTGCTGCTCCAGCTTGCCCATAGGACTGGATTTCTCTCTGTGCATGTGTAACAGTTCCTCATTTTGATCAGGTCTTATAGACCTGCACGCTCCCAGCTGCCTGCAGGCGAAATTCGAAGCTGCGGTGCTCTGTTCCGCACGCCGCGATGGAATGGTCTGGATACATATGTAGCAGCCTCTCCTCATTTCTCTTGGCGGCCTCCTCTCCGGCGTGCGTCTCTTGCAGTGCACTCGCCGGAGCCTGCTATAATGGAGACAATGTTGCACTCCGAGCAGGCCCGGCTTCCTCAGCCCTCGCAAAGCGCTCCTCACCGCAGGTGGACCTCGTATGGCTCTCGCAGGCGCTCGCTGGCTTCCCCGGCACAGGATTAACACGCCGCCCTGCAGGACCAGCCGCGGACCCCCGCTGCGGGAGCTCGGCTCTCCCTGTGCTCCCCCGGCACAGTCTACACATGGACCAGTCTCTCCTTTGTGCGTCAGCGAGTCAGGTGGCGGCCATTTTCCCCTTTATGTATCACGGACACCTGCATTACAAAGCAGGTTCCGGTTGCCTTCTCGATGCCGGCGGGCCGCGTATTTTCTTCTCAGCATATGCTCTGCTGCTTCCCCTGTACGGGCATATGTTTTGTGGGCTGAATGATGCAGATGTAGCACGAATTGCGAAGGGTACTGTTCGGATCAGCCGGAGCCCTGGTCGGACACGTCCTCTTCTTGGCCACGCCCCCCGTACCCTCATAGTTAGTACTTTACAAGTACTATGCTTCAAACCAGTCTACTGTGCAATGTGCTCAGTTCCTGTGTTTGTTCGTATAATCATTGGGTCTATGGGGAAAACAAAATCCATGCAGGCTAAAAAAAAACGTTCTTCTTTATGGTACAGTCTTTTTCGGTGGTTGATTTTAGTAGGAGGAATTGAAAAGGTGTATGGTTTTTGGTTTAGAAGTGGTGGTACTATTGTTGCAGTTAGATACCAGTTGGCATATTATAATTGTTTATTTCTTGTTGCATTTTAGCAGTATGCATTTACCTGTTTGGTTGTTGATCATTTGTAAGTACTGTGGTATTGTTCAGTAGTTTTGCAGAATTTTGGGGGCAGTAAGATACCTGTTGGCGTATTCTAACTGTTGATAGTTTTGAAGCTGTTGAGGGTATTTTTATCCAGAAGAAGTGTTGCAGGGTTTCCTCAGAAAAACGTATATTGCAGTATTCTGGTTGTAGTTAGATACCAGTTGGTGTATTCCAAGGGTTTATAGTTTTTTAGTTTTGCAGGGTATGTTTTCAAGCATGTTTTCTCTTGTTGATGGATGTATACTTGCACTGTTAGATAGCTGTTGCCTTATTCTATTAGTTTGTGGATTTAAATGTTATTGAGGACATTTTGTAGACGCTTATACTCAGATTAGTGAATACATTTTGGTTTTAAGAATATTAAGTAATTGTTTACAAGGTTTGCTGGTAATCTCTGTTTTAGAGTAATGGAAGTATCATTACATTCGAACCACCCACATTTCTTTGTGATGTATGCAGTATAGCAACCTGCATTGGTTGTGGCTCCTGCATAGTAGATTATGCGTACTGTTGTAAAGGTTTTCTTGCCAAGTGATACTTGTCCATGTGTGAATACAGTCAGCTTGCAGTTGTTTATGGTACCATCTGCATTGTAACGCAAAAACATTTCTATTACATATTCACTATGTGACTGTATATTTAAGGTGGACGATTATCGGAATTGCAGGTAGTACATAATATGCCATTGTTTGCATTTTGTACAAGCTACTGAAATGGAATGGATTCACAGTTAGGTATGGATACATACACAAAGCGTTCATTAGGGACTTGCTCCTGGGCCACATGGCTGCAGAGAGTGCATGTATGTTTCCACATGTATGAAATCTGGAAGGTATGTTTTTGTTTTCCAGTACCTGCAGCAAGTAGATTAGAAATTCTTGTGGACCTTCTTGTGTGTTTATAGTGAATCTCACCATTCCAGCACAGTAGTCCAATTCCTGCCAAATTCCATAAACACTGTAAGTGTTGTCGGGATTGTTTGTTGCATTTCTGTGAAGGGCTAACATTTGCAAACATAATTGGTCTATCCCGTTCAAGTAAATGTTTTCAACAATTGGTGGCAATTGGAATAGAATGTTGATTGCTACATTTGCATAGCAATTTACACCCATTGTATTGGAAAATTTGAATAGACCAGACAGTTCTGTGTCTACGTCATTTGATGGAAGTGCATGTTTTTTCTTTGAAGACATAGTTGGTTTTGTTTGTGCAGTTTGGTATGCATTTTTCTTTTCAGTAGATCCTTCTTTGGTTGTGGTAATTGATGAAGTACCATCTTCTTTTAATTTCTTTAGAGGTATTGTTGTTATTGAGGTATTGATCCTGGATAAGTTGATTCTGTACTAGTTTTCTTTTACAAAGTTTTACTTTTTGAGGAACAGGGGAGGTTTTGGGGTGCGTAGAGTGCACATAGTCTATTGTACTCTACAATGCAAGGAATATCGGCGTTTACTTTACTTGCATCAAAATTGACTAGAAATAGTCCTTCAAGTGTACGTAGGTGTGACAGTGCTACATAGATCATGCCTTCTTTAAACACTGTGCTGCCAATATCTATCAATGCCAAGAGTTTTACAGCACAGTTTTTGCCCTAAGGTTTTAAAAATAGGTTCACCTTTCACTGGTGTCAATTGAAGAAGATCTCCGAAAACAATAATGTGTTTTCCTCCAAAGAGTTCTTCATGGTCCGTTGTGAGTACCTCTTGTAATCTGAGGTGAATCAAAGCCAACATTAGGTTGGAGACCATGCTCACCTCATCTATTAGGAGCATTCATTTTCATTTGGTTCAAAACTCTGCGTAGTTCCATTGCAGCTTTTGGTGTTCTACTGGAAGGAGTAGCAATCGGTGTAAAGTGACACCGCCTATGTTGTAGGCAGCAAAACCTGTGGGGGCAGTTTCAACAGCTGACAGTTTGTTGTTTGTCAATTGTTGGAGGAACTTGCTGATGATTTTTATTAAGAATGTTTTTCCTGAACCAGCTTGACCATTTACATACAGCAGTATTGGTTTGTAGTCTTGACAGTTACACGTTTTAGTTTCATGCTGCATACCATGTTCAATTTGTTCAGTTACTTCTAGGAAAATGCTATGCTGTTCATTGTTTCATTGTGATTTGAGTATAGCAAAGTCTTCTGTAGATCCTTCATACTGGAACATGGTGTTTTCTACTTCAGTCATGGGTAATTCTGCCTCATTTGCTATGAGTGGCTGTCCAAGTGGTTCTTGGCTTCCTAATAGAGAAGGTTGACTGCTACCAGAGTGTCTATATTTAGTTGTGCCTGGAGTTATTCTTCTTGTTGGTGTTCATTGTCTAACATGGTTTTGTACTGCGTAAAAGTTATATTTGTTATAGTGCTTTCATTTGCATGGGTATCTAATAAATCTTCTTCTTTTCTCCATGGTTTAAAAAGTTGTAGTATAGCCATGTAATACAGTTCTTTATGTTGAAGAGTTTTTAAGGACAATTTCATATGATTAATTAGGCTGCATTTGGTAGGTTTCACCAGGCTGCATTCACAGCTTTCGACTCTGTATCTGCCTTTCTTCTCATCTGGTTTAATATTATTTTTGTATGTGATGTTTTGGGGTATGTGGCATAGACACATGGTTTCCAAAGCATTACTCCTGTTTGGGTAGTGTGTGTCTAGTAAGTATTTTTTTCTTAATGTCTTGGCTGTTGGGATCATTTTTGGCTATTGTTTCTATGTCTTCATTTGATTTGAGAACTCTTTTTCTGGATTTAGCAGGACTAAGGCTTAGCCATACTATGTTTTCAGACTTTTCATACAAAGCATTGCTGGTTAAACGGTCTGCAGCTTCATAGCAGCCACATTCTCTATGGGAGAGCATTTTTATGCCAAAGCTGTACAATTTCTGTGGCAGTGTTTTGTCAGATCATATGTCGTCCCAGAGGTCTTTCAGCTCTGTTTCCTCTGCTTTGGTTAAGTAGGCTGTGACATTGCGTGCAACTGCAGTGGAATTGTCTGCAATGTACTGCACATCTGTATTTGCATTCCAAAGAAGGGCAATGATTGTATTGTAATCATTGATGTACTTTGATCCTTCTGTTCTTTTTATGCAGTATGTGTTCTTAGGTGATTTGCCTTTGACACCATGTATAACTGAAGACATGAAGTTATTTACTTGTCCTGTTGCTGAAATTGTCTAGGGAAACTAAAGCGGTATTTGGTGTAGTATTTTCCTTTGTTTTTATATTTGCGCCGACAATACTTGCCACACTTGTGTCTTTGAAATTATAAAATGTGTGCATGTAGTTTGCTATGTGTAGTTTGTGAAGGGATTTCACAAGTGACATATTTCTGAATGAACTGCAAAACAGTGTCATCACTGTCCTGACCAAATTCAGGAGCATCTTTAATCCACAAAAGCATGTGGATGTGTGGTGCTCCTCTGGCTTGGTATTCTTTTCTCCAAAAGAAGTGTTGCATTTCTCTGAGGGGAGGAACTTACAAATGAAGTGTAGCATGGCAATAAAGCGATGATGGAAGTATCTTGATACATTTACAGGATCAAGAGAGCAAAGTTCTCCTGGTGTTTTTATATGTATATTTGTTTTGTTTTTGTTTGCTATGCATAGAAATTGGGGAAGTCTTCCCATGCATACTCTGCACAACTTAATGTCACAAACCATGTGGATGGGCCAAGGCTTCTTATCAGACAGCAAACTTTTGCGTGTTGTCCAAACCATTATTTCTTCGTACCACGCATGTTTGCTAAAAGATTTGTAATACTTGAATGTAAAACTTCATCTTTCTCTTCCACCTTTTGTAGTAATTGTGTAGCAGACATATTTTGGAAATTGGTACCTGTTTTCAATGTGTGTGCAACTCTGTGGCATAGAGTTGCTAGTACACTTTCGAAGAGAAGGTGGAATAATTATTCAGTGTGTTGTCTGAATCTGGGGTCTTCAGAATACATTCATAAAGTGTGGTATTCTGATGCTGTTATTTGTGTGGGAACTTCCTCCTTTTCCAGTAGGAAAGAGTAGAGGAAAGGCTTGTGCTTCTATACTTTTTCCTCATATGCTGATTGGAGATCCTTTGGCTTGCTGCATTTGGTAAGTTTCCAGTGCATCATGTATGGTGTATTTGGGGTTCAGTGGGTGAATTGTATAATGGTCTAAAATATGGGATGCTGTAGTAGGATCTAGAAGTTGAAATTGGCCAGTTCCTGGCCAGTCTTGAATTATTTCAGTGGTTTCCCTTAAGTTTTCTTCAATGTTTATTTCTTTGTAGTATTCATTGTTGTCTTTTAGATATTGCAGGGCTTCACTAACTTTATGTAAATCCACTAGTTGCTGCCAAATTCTTTTGTCTTTTGTAGTTACGGCATTCACTAGGATAATCAAAGATTGATCTATTGGCCGTTGCACTCCAGAGTGTCAACATTTTCTTTGAGCTCCAATGGCAAATAAATTACTTTGCCACAAATGCCTTTCAGTAATTACAGAGGGAGGCAGTTTTACTGTTTTTGGTTGAAGGCGTATTATTGCTTGAAATGGGGTGCACTGTTTCAATTATTATTATTATTTTTTTTTTGTTTAGTATAGTTTATTGTAAGTATAGTTAAACCTTAAACATTACATCCTTTTTTTTTTCCTTTCATGAAAACATTGTTCCTTTTTAAAAAAAAAAAAAAAACTTCCTTAAGTCCAATTGTCATCAGGTAATGATTGCCCAGTCATTGTCCTAGCCTCTCTGTTATCTTATGATCCACTGCTCCATTAACTCAAGGTGTGATCAGTCAGGGTAGTTAGATACTTAAGTATCTAAACCTATTCGTACCGTTCTCTTACTGATCTCCTCTTGATTCAAGTTCAACATTTCAACAAATTTCAATGCATCGAGAGTTTTGCCAGTTTTTTCCACAGTGAGAATTCTTTCCCAATATTGTTCTTCCGTATCCTGGGTGATATTTAATACGTAATTTCCCATATAGATCTCTCTTTTGCTTTTTAAAGCTGGACAAATTAACATAACATGTCTTATCGTTTCCAGTTGGTCCTTCCGTTTACAGAACCGACAATATGCAGCTGTTCTGTCAATTTGTCTTCTTTTCCATTTTACTTCTCTGCTATTCCAAATGTTGAGTCTGCAACGCAGCAGCAAGTCTCGGTAGTGCTCAGTTGGAAATTTCAACAGATATGGCGGTAAGTTGTTCAAGCCTTTTCTTTCCCAGATGATGTTATGACATAGATTTCTTCTCAGTCTTTGTTCCTGGGTTTCCTCCCAATCTTTTTCCTGAATAACTCTTTTTGCTTTGTCCGGGTTATTCTTTAGGGTATCCTCCTCCAGATTTACTTGCTCTAACTGAGCCTTACATCTGCTTTTCCAATCATTAAGCATTTTGTCTTCATTCAGGATGTTCGTCCGGGCTAGGATTTCAAATGGTTTAGGTGGTATATCCATAATGCACTTTCTATATAAAGATAGGGTTTTCCAAAGTACGACAGAGTTTATTGATTGGAGTCTGAGCTCAGTTCTAATGAGCTCCACAGGTAGTGAGGTTGGTAGGCGCAAAATTTTACACCAAAAATACGCTTCACAGAGATTCCAAACCTCCCATCTCAGGGCTAAGAGTGCTTCTGTTCCATAAGTGATGACTGCCACCACTTTTTTCTTGTAACAAGTCACAATTGGAGTAAAGGAAAACTTTCCATATCTGCGATGTAAACAAATCCCTTGATTTGTCAGAGCCACTAGTTTTTCCCGGATCAGTGAGTAGTGCGCCTGTTCGTTGCAGTTTTTGTTTATCATTATCCCCAGGTAGAGTGTCATTTCTACTTCTTCCAACTTCTGGTTTTCTAATGACCATCGTATGGTTTTTCCAGACTGTCTTCTGCCCCGACTAGATTCCATTGTTAAGATCATGGATTTTTTAATGTTCATCTTCATGCTATTTTCTTTTAAGTAGTTGTTAAAGGACTCAATCCGTCGTTGTAGGCCTATTGGTGTTTGATCGATGAATACCACATCATCGGCGTACAGCATCCACGGTATTTCTTTTCCATTTATTTTCGGCGGAAATGCACGAATCTTCTCCTGAGCTATATTCATATCGGCCATATACAGGACAAAGAGGAATGGGGATACTGCACAGCCCTGCTTGATTCCTCTAAAGGTTCTAATCCTCCGCGAGAGTCCCCCATTGCTTGTAATTTGGACTTTAATTGAGGTATCAGTGTATAATGTTTGAATAGCTTCAAGCAGATCCTTTGGGCATCCCCAATTTCTCAACTTTGACCACAAGAGCTCTCTATTGATTCCGTCGAAAGCTTGTTCGAGGTCAATAAATGCAAGATAAAGTTTTTTTTTCCCGGCTAGTGTCTTTGCCTTTAATAGATTGATCAAAAAAAGATTCAAGGCAGTGCCAACTCCACTTACAAAGGCTGATTGTCTTTCATCTAGGATTTTCGCCTCGGTGGCCCATTTTTTTAGATCTCTCAGTAGCAATGATGCAAATAGCTTACCGATTGAGTCTAGGAGTGCTATGGGCCTATAGTTCCTAGGGTTTTCCCGATCTCCCTTCTTATATATCGGTACTATATAAGCCTCCGTCCATGTCGCTGGTATTTGTTTGGTTTTCATGATTTGTTGAAATAGTATATATATTAGATCCGTCCAGGACTCACAGTTTTCTTTTAGTAATTTGTTTGAAATGCCATCTGGACCAGCTGCTCTTGAGGTACTAAGTTTTTTTATCAGGGTTCGGATATCATCCTTGTCAAAGTTCAAGGCCCAGGGAGTTGAGTCCGAGATCTCTTTTATGGTTTTTTCCTGGCTTTCGCCTTCAAAGAGGGCAGTGTAGTGTTCGAACCATTTGTCTTCTGAGACTTGATTGATACCTACGGCAGATTGATTGTGCTCTCTGTCGTTAAGTAAGTCCCAAGTACTTCTAGCGTTGTTTGTCGATATGGCTGCTATCATTTTTTCCGCATCCCTCTGCAGTCTTAGATACCGAGTTTGTCTCAGCCAATTTTTATATGATTGTTGACATTTTCTCTGGAGTTCGAGTCTTTCCGGGCCATTTTTCCTTTTTATGAGTCTCATTTCTGACCTATATTGTTTCCTTCTTAACACTAGTTGTTCATCATACACATGTTTTTTTTTAATGTTCTTTTTTTTAGTTGGATCATACTTAATCTCATGGGCTTCCAACAGCCATTTGTAGTCCACTAGCTCTTCATTGTTGTTTATCGCTTTTTTATATCCTAATATTAGATTCGGGATTGCCCGATTTTTAATTCTCAAACGGTTTCTTCCCCCTGTAGCCTCAGTTTCCATTGTTCTTTCCGTTCCTTTATTGGTCCTTATTTCCCAGATGAGTTCAGTTGCTAACAGGCAGTGGTTGCTACTCGTTTGTTTTTTTACTGTAAAAGAAAGTATCCGATCCAACATGTTTCCTCCCACAAAGCAATAGTCTAAGCAAGCACCTGATTTCCCACTGTGCCATGTATTAGCCCCTTGGAGATCTCCCTTAGTCTGGCCATTTAACATCTTCATCTCACGGATTCTCATTTCTTGCATCCATACCTTTTCTTTTCCTAGCAGGTGTTCAGTTGCTTTGATCTTACCTTCTTTATTTAGAATTTTGATATTCAGATCTCCATTTAGTATTATCAGCTGGCCATTTTCCTCCATCATGGACTGATCAATTATCTCCGTGATTGACTTTATGAAGTTCGTCTGACCCTGCATGTTCTCACTCCAGTAGACATTAATCAGGACCATTTCTTTCGGGATTTTTGGGCGTTCCACTTCAGATGTTACTTTCAGGATTTGTACATAAGGGTTTGGTGTCAGATGTTCCCTTACTTTTAGTGGACATTCCAGTTTCTTAAGTATCAAGAGGCCTCCAAACGGTCTACCCTTTGGCCCCTTTCTAGCCGGGTTTGTGTAGACTTCATAGCCCTCACATATAGGGGTATTACGTAGCCATGATTCTTGTATTGAGATGAAGTCATATTGGGTCAGGAAATCACATTTACTAGAGAGCAGATGTTTGAAACCTCTTGTATTCCATGACGCACAAAGGATCCGGTTTTGCTCTTTCTCCGTACTCTATTGTTTCTTCTTGGAATTCAAGGCATTTGCCATCCAGGCCCATTCCTTTCTCCGATTATCTACTTCAGTAGGTATGTTCATATCTCTCCTTAAGTTTTCCGAGTTATCCACTGTGAACTTCAGGGTTTTCAATATCTCCTTACTCTTTTTAGTTAATAAAGACTCGTACTCCTCAGATTCTTTCTCTTTCTTCATGTTTTCATTGTTTTTCTTCAAATTTTCACCCGGAATTGCTAATCTAGTTCTTACTGGGTTTTCGTTCATTGTCTCCTTTCTTTGTTCTGTATGGGCTTTATCTTTTAATTGTCTAGATTCCTCGCCCAAGTTTTCTAATAGGAACCCTTTTTTCCTTAATGTGTCTGACACATCCAAAAGTTTCTGCTTTGTGTTTTTAGATGACAAGTGCAAGATGACTTGGTCTAGCCTGTGTTCCTTTGGGAATTCCACTATTTTTATATCTTCCGTTGATATCGTCCTTGGTGACAGGGCTTGCTTACAAAGCTCCACCACGTATCTTCTATTTAAGATCACCCTTCTTGGTCCATTTGCAGCTGTTTCTAATTTTAGATGATGTCCTTTGGGTAGAATGGATTTCTTCGGGGGTGATTTTAGTGGTAGCACTTTCCTTTTCTTGACTTCAATGTCCTTTTTTTTTCCTTATCAGTTGGTTCTTTAAGACAGGGGTTATTCCGGATTTTTTTCCCCAACCTCTCCTCGTTCGTCATTTCTTTTCTTCTTTGTTCCAATGTCTTAAATATAATAGATTCCTGGTCAGAGTCCACTTCAGTTTCCTTTGAGCCCTGTTTTCTTTCTTTTTCCCTGATGTTTTCTTGGGCGATTTTCTTGTGGGGCTTTGGTTTCAGATCTTCCTTGGATTTTTGGGTTAGATCTACTGTTTCCCAATTGTCTAGAGTTTGCCAAACCGAGATACTTATGCTATCCCAGTCCTCCTTCTCACTATCGGATTCCAAAAACTCGATGAGATCACTCAAATTTGCTTGCTGTTCTGGATCCTCCCTGCTTTTTTCCCTTAACACCTTTTCTTGATCTTTTAGTCCCTCGGTCTCTACATGTCCACTCATACTCATCTCTCTTCTAGGTTTCTTAGCACAATGTGAGTTCTCTCTTCTTGGTGGAGTTCTTAAGTTTCTCAAAAAGGCTCTTGAACCATTTACTTTGCGTTTAAGGGGTTCGTTTTTAGTTTTTTTCCCTTTTTCATTTAATGCACTTACAGTCTCCTTACCATTTCGGTTGGTTGGATCCTTCGGTGTTGCCCCTGCAAATATGGCAAAGGAGGATCATTCCAAATTTACAGAGGTCGGTTTATTAGTCTCCTTTATCCCAGTCAGGATCGAGGTCACTTCTTCTTGGTGTTGCTCCTTTAGATTTGGGAGATTTGGTGCATCCTTTTTCAATTTCATTGGTCCTTTGCCTTCTTTAAGTTTTATATCCGTACAATCCTCCTTATTCCATTGGTTATTATATTTGTGGGTGCTTCTCATCCATTTACAGTCTTCTAAGACTGCCTCCATTAGCACAGATTTATCAGTCGCGTCTCGCCTAGCTAGATCACTAAGGCGAGATTGCCAAATTTGAGTTAGTTCAGCTTCTTTGTTTGTTCTTTCATTTAAACTCTGTAGGGCCGAGGTCATATTTACATGATTCTCTTTTATTTGAGAGTTGGTGATAGTTACCTCTTGTACCGAATCTTTAATTGCCTCATAGAGTTTGAGAAAAGGGGCTATTGTTATAGTTAGCAAGGACATAACCACTTTTTCAATGTGATGCAAGTCTTTTTCTCTTTCAATTTTACAGGCCTCAGTTATTGTTCTTAGAATTTGTTTATTCCATATGTCTTCTGTAGGCCTGTTTTCCTCATCCAAGATTAAGCAGCTGGCTAGATTGCTTCCCGTATGATCCTTCCTTACTTGTACGTTTTCCACGTCTTTATTCACCCTAGCCACTGGCAGAGTTTTATTTCTCCCGTCCCAAAGTGGCGGATGAGTTTCTTTCACAGTTGTTATCCTTTCCTGATGCCCAAAAGGAGGTATGGTGGTATTCTCAAGCTGTTCTTTATCTAAGGCAGCCAATTTTTCATTGATCAAGCAAAAACTCCTTCTTTTTTCTCTTCCTATTTTATCCGTCAGTGTAGTGATGTCTTGCATAATTTTATCTGCCAAAGATAGATTACTTAGGCTAGCCGGTGCGGTATCTACTGTTCTGTTGTTGTTCGATCTTTCTAACGGCCTCTGCCCTCCCAGGCGGGGATTAGTGGAAGCTATGTCGTAGTCATATGTAAAAGCTCCTTTATTTATTTCATTTAGGGAATTTACGGATCGATTCTCCTTTTCCTTTGTGGGACTAATTCTTTCTTCCCTATATTATTGGAAAATGTCTATGGGCTCTTTCACTATCATCGATAGCCTTCTGGTGTCAATATTTTTATTCTGGTTTATCGAGTCCTTCAGAGCGTCTTCGACCTGTCCCAAATCCAGCATATCCCATTTGTCAACTTGATCCCATGATGTTTCTATTGTTTGCTGGCTATGAACAATACTAGTCATGCCCGAAGTAAGTTCTGCCATTATTGGCCTTGTAGGGTTTTCTAGACTTCTGTCCAGAGTTTCTTGAATTACTGATTCACTGAGGTTCACTCCTATCCCATCTTTATAAACTGTTCCGAGGGCCTCGTCCTCTGTTTGTAGCGTCATCTGATTTCCTACCATGTTTTCAAGTGGATTAATTGATAGTAGGTTTAATTTTGTTGTCTCCTTCTCCTGTATGGAGTTAGAGTTCTTACCTGCTGGCACTTCTTCAGGTGGAGTTACTATCTCCTCGCAAATATCCTCAATTGCTATTTCAGCTATTCCATTGGATTCCAGAATGCTTTGTCCTGCTACATCCCTCTCAGAATTCTTCTTTGATACTACCTCTACCTGGCATGAAAATGTTGATGGGGAAAGCATTTTTATGGTTTCTCTTTCCGTGGAGATGGTACATGCCATAGGTAGATCTGGAGAGTTGGGTGCCAACCACAGCTTATCACCTTTTCCCGCCAACTGTGAGGGCGATTTTTCCATATTTCATTGATTGTCTCCTACTGATAAGCTTTTCCTTTTGTCAATACCAAATGGTAGTCGGCTTTGTTTTAGCATCGTAGTTCTCAGGGTTTGCTCCGGGCTCCCATTTATTTCTGGGAGTGAAGCGAATCTCTCTCTTACCTGCAGTCGTGTTCTTAATCCGGTTCCTTGCGTACCCTTTGAGACCGGGATTGACTTCATTCTCTCGAAGGGATCTTCGTTATCTCTCGGCGCAGTAAGTTCCCGCAACTGGTGTCCAAGCAGTACCTGTACCGCCACCTCCAGCAGCCAAACAGCTTAACAGCTCCTTCGATCCACAACAAACGATGCCCTTTGCGCGCCGGGCTTAGCGCCGCAAGGGTGTCCGGAGGCAGGTCTTATAGCACTTCCTGATGTCGTCACGGAGGGCGGGCAGGGGGCGGAGCCAACTAGCGCAACAGCGCTCGAGCCTGCACGGCCCTCTCCTCGCAGGCAGGCACCTCAAATCCTCCAACGGCTGTCAGAGGGCAGGTGAGGGGGGTGAAGAGGGGTGAAGAGGGGTCGCAGCCACAGCTTAACAGCTCCTTCGATCCACAACAAACGATGCCCTTTGCGCGCCGGGCTTAGCGCCGCAAGGGTGTCCGGAGGCAGGTCTTATAGCACTTCCTGATGTCGTCACGGAGGGCGGGCAGGGGGCGGAGCCAACTAGCGCAACAGCGCTCGAGCCTGCACGGCCCTCTCCTCGCAGGCAGGCACCTCAAATCCTCCAACGGCTGTCAGGGGGCAGGTGAGGGGGGTGAAGAGGGGTGAAGAGGGGTCGCAGCCACAGCTTAACAGCTCCTTCGATCCACAACAAACGATGCCCTTTGCGCGCCGGTCTTAGCGCCGCAAGGGTGTCCGGAGGCAGGTCTTATTGCACTTCCTGATGTCGTCACGGAGGCGGCGCAGGGGGCGGAGCCAACTAGCGCAACAGCGCTCGAGTCTGCACGGCCCTCTCCTCGCAGACAGGCACCTCAAATCCTCCAACGGCTGTCAGAGGGCAGGTGAGGGGGGTGAAGAGGGGTGAAGAGGGGTCGCAGCCACAGCTTAACAGCTCCTTCGATCCACAACAAACGATGCCCTTTGCGCGCCGGGCTTATAATTATCAATTATAATGCTCTCATACAAGTTAAGTTGTTGGAGTGGTTTTGGCAGTGGGAATATCTCCAAGTTATTAGTTATAGCACGTGAAGGTATTTGGTTGTTGTCAAGTTTTGCATTGTAGTATCTGCAAAGTATTGAGGGTTTAGTCATTTTCTGTTTGTTTTCTGCTATAAGATAGAGAGCTAATTGGAACCACTTGGATTCGTCATTGTTATCTATTTTGTACATTATGTCTGCAGTTTTTGTGCTCTTTTTATAAAACGTTGTGCAGCAACACACACACACACGTTGTTTGGTACTTCACCAGATGTGCTTTTAAACTTTAGTATTTCTTTTTTGTATGTGTGTAGTAGAAGGTTGACATCTGTAAGGTTGTTGCTACTCTGTGCTAAAGATATTGAATTTTGTAAGTGAGTTTCACTTCCAAAATATTTTCTTTGGATATGCTCTATTTCTTCGAGCAGTTCTTCATGGTCCGTTGATTCTGGGAAGCATGGAGGCAGAATGGTAATACGAGTCCAGCGGTAACCTGCCGGTTTTTCCAGCTCGGTTATCGCCGGACTCGTAATGAGGCCCATTGTTAGGGAACAGAGTAGTGGAGCAAAACGCTGAGAAGACAGAGAAAACAGAGGGAAAGAAAGAGACAAAATAAAGACAGAAAAGACATTATAACTCATCTGGAAGACAGCAAGCAGAGTCGGAGTCACAGCCAGTCTCGACCTGACATAAGGGCACATGGACCAGTGAAGCAACTAGGTCCACGGAACGCCTGCACCAACCACGTGCCCCTGCACAGAGACACAGGATGGAGAGTTCAATGCACAAAAACCTAAGGTGAGCAATAACCCCTAGAGAGGGGATTTGGACCAGAGGGAGGTGGTAGTCCACCCATCACAGAAACAGTATCTTAACCCTCCATTCTCCTGTTATAGGCACTACCCAACATCTGGCACATAACCAAGCAGAGAAGGATCCGGGATAGCACTTAGACCTCCATCCAGTATCGTGTGGTGCCCCTGTGTATACCAGGTGAGCGTAACAGAACGTGAAGCCTCAATTAAAAACATCCACCTGGGCGTCATGGAAACATCAGAGACTGACCAACTAGCCCAGTTACTGGGAGAATTACGGGCCGAGGTGCACTCTGCCCGGCAAGAAACTAACACCCTTAGGAGGGAGTTGATTGTCACCAAGGACCGCACCGATAAATTAGCCAGACAATTGCTCCAAACACAGGCTGGGCAGGCTCCGTTGCCAGGAAATATTTTGTTGGTTCCAGCCAGATCTGTCAATCCAGTGTTCCAGCCAGATCTGTCAATCCAGTGCAGGTGGTCTTCCCTGGGGCAATTCCTTTGTCCCCACCGGAACGTTTTACGGGGACCCAAGAAAATATGCAGTATTCATGAACCAGTGCCGCCTACATTTTCTTTGTAGACCCGGAGCCTTTCCTAACGATCAGTCGCGGGTTGCCTTCATTCTGTCATTTCTGAGAGGCAGTGCCGTAGATTGGTCCATACCATTAGTAAGCCAGGGTGACCCCTCCTGCGGGATTTCAGGGGGTTTCAGCAGGAGATGGAGAAGCTCTTTGCCCGACATACCCAGGGCCAACCTCTGGATAACAAACTTCTGTCCCTCCACCAAGGCAGCCAAGATTTGTTAACATATATCGCCACTTTTAACAGACTTGTCATTGAAACTGGGTGGCCTGAGGAGAAACTAACAAAGTTATTCAATCGAGGATCACGTGGGGAATTGAAAGACGTCCTAGCTCCGGTGGTAAACCCGCCAAAACACTGTGCAGAGTTCAACAACCTAGTGGTGCAGCTAGACCACAGGCTGCAAGATCGAAGGACAGATCGAGCCAGAATGGAGAATCGGACTGTGTATGAACGCTCAAAGGAGAACATTCCACGTTCATCAGAAAACACTTCGGAACCCATGCAAATTGGGGGGTATGGATCCCATTAACCAAAGAGACAAAAGGAGACAAAAGGAGAAAACAGCAATTATGCCTGTACTGCAGGAAATCAGGTCACTTCCTCAGAGAATGTCCCGTAAAACCCCTAGAACAGTTGGAGCTACAGAGAAAGAAGGAGGAGAACAAGAGTCGGAAAACTTCCATGCCCGACAAGCGTAGAGGTCTGTTTGTCGAGCGAAGGAAAAGAGCCACAGATCTCACACCTTGATCTGCCTGTGATTTTGATCAGTCACCAACAAGCGTCTCGGATGCATGCTGTGGAGGTATAGACAGCAGAGCCGTTGGTTACTACATAGACCAAGGCCTCTCAACAAGGATGGGGCTTCCCCTCTGTCAGAAAATGACAACTTAGAAGGTCACCACTGTCAACGGCACGGAGATAGCTTCTGGTCCTGTAACTCAACGCACAGCAGAATTGACCCTTTTGTGCCAAGACAGACATCGGGAAGCCATTGCCTTCGACCTTATCAATGCCCCTCAGTTCCGGGTGATTCTAGGGGTGCTGTGGTTGGTGGCTCACAATCCTAACATAGACTGGCGAGCCAAAGAATTTGCCTTCTTCAATGAGTGTGCTCATGCGTACTACCAAGTGGAAATGCCATTGTCTGACCCAGAGACACCTGTCCAAGATAAAGAGGCGTTGGTACTAGGTGTAACAAGTACACTACCAAGCAAATACCCCGATTTCTAAGACATTTTCCAAAATGTTACAGGCTAATACCTTACCCCCTCACAGGCCATATGACTGTCAGATCGACCTTGTACCATTGATCACACAGTACCAAGAGTAAGGCGGTATAATTTACGGCCTCGAAACAAGGAGTGATCAAATCTTTGTGTTATTGATCTTTGTTGCCTCTGTTTCCCTTCACGGATGAAGTGGGAACTGGAGGCCTAGGGGAAAGAGGCGTGGGAGTTGTGCAAATCCGACAGCTCAAGAACACGGCTCCCCGGTGCTATCTTTGAAAATCCATGAGTAGATCACCCCTCACGGACAAGAGGGGCTCATATGGTACGAAGGCAATTGATAACCGCTCTGGAGTTCTTTGAGCAATGTGCAGAAGCACAATAAATCTTGTCCAACGGATAGCAATCCTGGCTGCTGAGAACTGGAAAAACACTTTGTTGACATTTCTGAATTTATTAACATTCGAACAAGAGCAACGATAAGAGATATTCACGATAAACATTGTTGGAGAAGAAGGACCACGAGAGAAAGAAGCCTGCACCAGCTTTTGCCCCCTCCTGCACCGCTACTGATAATGAGTTAACTGTAGAGCCTGTAAGGTTACAGAAAAAACATTGCTGAAAAAATTGTATCCTGATCCTAACAATAGTCATGTGTGTTATGAGTATATTAGCACCGATAATGACAGTATTGGTGCTATGGTATTTAGAAGAAATGCACCCATTAGAAGTGTTCTTACCTATTAGAAATATTTCTGCCACTGAAAGCCCGGTCCATGTAATTACTTATACTCTGTCCCCGATGGAAGAGAAATACAGGGAAGGATTTGGAAATAACACACTACTGCTAATAATGAATATGACTCACTCAATTCTGAGAATAAACAATTGTTGGGTGGTTGGTATGTGCAGCCATTGCCATTAAATTCTGCATGTTACGCATCCTTAAATGCATTGTACTAAGTGAAATGGAATGAGAGTGAAACGGGTTGATTCGATAGAACAAATATGGATGAATTCGAGGAGCTGGTAATGAAACCTGTAGGTTGCTCTATATTTAGAAAAGCAAGATTAATAAGACCAGCAGTCACACCACAAGATAGATTATATGTGCCATATAGATAGTCTGAAATCATGTTTCAGATGAACCTAGAAGGAAATGAAGATACAGTGCCCCCCTCCTATGCAGTAAATTACAGTCCACGCTCTGTTCCATTTTGTTTAAAGAAAAAAGGCTCCTATTCAGTAGGGACATACACCCGGTGTATGAACATTGCAATCCTTGAGAGAGAGGAAGAACCAGTGTATATAGGTGACCCTGTCTATTTCATATGTGGATAAAAAGCTTATCCCTGGTTGCCTAGAAATTGGGGAGGTACTTGTTATTTAGGGATTCTGTTTCCAGGGGTGTTTCTTTCAAGAACAGCCGACATAGCCAAACTATCCAGATCAAGACCACGACGAGACGAGGAGGGAGGATTATTTACGGAGGACATAGCAAAATCATTTATACCATTTTGGGGCCAAGCAATAAACTCCTATAATATAAGACAACTATCCAGAATATTAGAGAAAATGATAAATGGGACAACAGACATATTATACAACATGACATTGGAGGAAAAAGGGATTAGATTGATGACACTTCAAAATAGGATGGCTCTCGCCATAATTTTAGCTGATCGTGGGGGAGTTTGCAAAATCGTGGGATCATCGTGTTGCGTATTTGTAAGTGACTCATCACCTACTATTTTTGAAGCTATAAAAAAGTTGCACGTTTTGAGCTTCGACCTCCATCCCCCAGAAGGTAGTTGGGGATTAAACATAAGCTCCTGGTTTTGGGAAATATTACGCTCATGGGGATAGAACTAGTTGCAATCCTAGTAGCGGTGCTAGGAATATTTGTGACATGTTGTTGTTGCATACACTGTTTACCAATAATTTGCACTGAAATATGTGAGGAGTGAGTACATATAGTAACACAAAAGAAAATCTCCTGGGTTGGATACTCAAGTGAATCATGAAATGAAGACAGTGAAAGAATTCATGTCAATCAATATTGATGACAATGATGACGATTATAGTAGTATGCAAAGTTCGGAATCAGATACTTGATCAGAAGAGGAGGCAATGTATGGATGATGTGTTTGGCTTACGGCCAAGAGGAGGGTTTGTGAGTCTAGAAATTACCCTCCCTTGGCATAGGCAATGTATTCTGTTGGCCGAAGACCAACCGTCTTATATATTCGGTATTAGAAATACAGATTCATAAGCATGACCAGAGTACGTCCATTTTGAACGGAATAGAATCGCCATTTTGTCTAATTTTCGTTCTTGCTTTCTGTTCAAACTGCTTTTCTGTAAGCTTATTCTATTCCATTATTTCATTGTTGCTCCTGCATAGAGCAAGGCCACAAGATACATGTTGAAACACAATGCAGGCAATCCAGACAGCAAAGCCTAGTCTCCTCCCTCACAAGTCCTTGGAAGTAAGCAATAAGGCATTTAATCACTACGCAGGTGCCAGCTAGTCGTGCTGATGCGGTAGAAATGGTAGGAACGAACAATTAATGGCTTGAATTATGCTCTATTTTACAGCCCTCCTTCACTGAGCCCTGTAGAGCGAGTTGACCCCTAGCAGACGAATAGAAACTAGATGATAGCAAGGCCTGGAATGTGTCTCTCCCCTGCATGCAGATTTCTTGAAAGAACAGGAGCAGTGTGTTCCCTAAAACAACGAATCAAGTCTGCAAGTCCGCAGATTGCTCACTGTTGCTAAATGAATGTCTGAAGGTGTCATATTTGTCACAATTGTCAATCATCAAATCCATTTCAAAGGAAATACATTATGGGCAGTATT
Organism: Ambystoma mexicanum; assembly: GCF_040938575.1. Lineage (NCBI taxonomy): Eukaryota > Metazoa > Chordata > Amphibia > Caudata > Ambystomatidae > Ambystoma > Ambystoma mexicanum. The sequence goes on along the minus strand of NC_090937.1, from coordinate 759,468,540 downwards.
GAACATGTCATTACTGATAGTGAGATGTTTGTTTTGTATATATGTAACTGTTGTAAAATTTTTGCTCTCTTGCGTCCCTCGGGGTCTGGAGACACACGTTGCGGGACGTGAGACCCAGTTGGCCAACTGAGACTATTTGCTTTGCAATAACCCTAGCTTTTTGAACCTCAAGTCTGGTGTATCGGTTTGTGTGTGGTGATTGTTCCTTGTTTCCATATGTGAGGGTCCCCTAGGGGCCCCATCAAAATGGCGTCCGAATCGGGACCCTCCCCTACTTGTTCCAAAATGTACGTTGTAACATAAAGAAGGCGAGAAAAGAAAACAAAGCGAGGACGAGACGGTCGAGCCAGGATCAAGAGGTGTTCGGGGCGCCCCTGTGAAAGTGATGAGGGACTCCTTTGCAGATCTGTACACAGCTGATCCCTGATCGACATGTCCGGCCAGAGAACAAGGAGGCAAGGGTCCCGAAACGAGGCAGAGTGGGCCAAGATACGCAGACACAACGATTTTTGGTTGCGTCAGTATACGGACAAATTGCTTCTTGAAGGACGAATTGGTTGATCAGGTGAGACATGCCCCGATTCTAAATAACCCTGATATGGGTTGAGAGTTGATTTTGCAAAATCAAACGCCCAGGGTAAGGTTAAAATTAACCAAGGGGAAGGTTAAAACATGCCTGGGGTATTGTCTTCCTGCCTAGTGGATTTTTTCCACTGCGGTAGACAATCTTTGAAAACTGGCCAGGTCGCGCCACCCGTGGGGTCACCGGCGTATGAAATGTATGTAAAGTATGGTGTAGGGGCGGTAATGTTTTGTGAAATTTGGCATAGGCAAACCGGGCATGAAGAAGATTTACAATGGCCAAAACACGGGAGTTATGAGATTGCAAGGATAGATTATTTGGAAAAAGTATTGCGGCAAAAAAAACATGCCCTGCTGCATTTGACGTCATTAGAGATTGGAGGAAGGAAGCCATGCTTTGTTGGAAAAGCAGGGAGAAAAATGCGCGCAGGCACAAGTCAAAAACAGAAAGAGTGAAAGAGCAGGATGAAAAGGAATGGGATGATAATTTGAGAAAGTCAGAGAGATGTGGTCAGTTGGGGGTAGACAAAATATATCCTCAACGGGAATTGCATTCATCAGATGAGTTAATAAATAAAATATTAACTGAGACAAGGCAATACATTGCTATGCTATGGGAGGGTAATTTCTAGACTCACACAGTGAGGTGCATCTTCGGTCTATAGGCCAAACAGGCCCGCGTCCCACATCTGGGAATACCCGTCCCACTCAGAGTGACTACAGCAAAACAAAAGAGGGGATGACTGGAAGGTTAAAATTCATCTTAATCAATGGCATTGCTCTGGGAAACCCCCTAGACCATTGTTCTTCATCTACCAGCCATTACAGAAAGGTGAAAGACCATATGCAAATCTGGCAGTCCAGTCCAAACTGCTTGGCTTCATACCTTCTGCACGAGACCTCAAGAAACCCCAGATAAAAATAACTCAATGGGCATCAGCAGTGAGGTGTAGCTTGGATCTCTTGACAATGTATATATTTTTTTATATACAGGAGGAACAATGCTATTCTGATCATAAAATAACATACAATCAGATTTGATAGGAAGTAGTGAGCTTCTTACAATGGAGTGAGTTTGAGGGACATTCTGACCAAATTGTGGAAGGGAGTAAATGGAACAGTCACCGGGGACACTATATAAGTTCATACATAGATTAAGGATAAACCACATTGGACATATTTAAGTTCAGGTAGGCGACATGGCGAGCTGTGCTTGGGATGCTGCGACCATGATGGATGAAGTGCTAGAGTGGAGTTAGAGGAAGTGAGGGACAGGCAAGTTAGAGGCGAGCAAGAAATGTTGGTTAGCAGGCAGATGAGAGGTATGTTAAGAGGGCAAGTCGGAGGTGAGGAGGTGGGTTTTAGTTTGGTTTTGAACAAATCCGTGTGGAATGTTTCTCGAATGTCTGGGGGAAGCGAATTCCATGCAAGGGGAGCAAGAAGACAGAAAGAGCAGAAGCAAGTGGAAGTACAGGAAGAGCGAGGAGCCAAAAGGGTAGTCGAGGAATGAGGGGGAGCAGAGATTATGAGAAGGCTTGTAGAGTTGGAAAGAGGAGGGTAGATAGAGTGGTGCCTTACAGTGATAGATTTGTGAAGTAGAAGACATTTAAATCTGCTCCTGTTTTGCATCATCAGCCATCCAGCCTGGTGACGGTACAAGGAAGGGTAGCACGTAATATTATCCACCAACAAAAACATTGCTGTATATATGGTCGTCAGGAATGCCCATAAGTGATATTTTTATTTGCGATAATATTTGGGGTTTTTGTGAGCAGGGGTTGTGGGCGTGTCCCCCGCTCACTTTAAAATAATAAAGGGGTTGCGGGGTGACCCCCGCAGGTTCCATGCCTTAATATCGCTGCAAAAATATGGCGATATTTTTGTATGGCAATATCTTTGTGGGAATATTAACACATGGAACCCAAGGAAGTAGGTGTGAAGTGAGGTTATTGATCTTGTTGAGGAGACAGAAAGCATAGTTGAGGAGACCAATGAGGATACTGGCACAGTAGTCCAGTTTAGAGAAGCTAAGAGTGGTTAAGAGATGCTTGGCGATGTTAAAAGGAAGGAGGTGCCTGATTTTCCTAATTTTTAGGAGGTTGAGACAAGCTGCTGTTCCAGTTTTGGAAATTAAAGTAGAGAATGTATGAGAAGGTTCATAGATGAAGCTGAGGTTTCTAGCTGAAGCAGAGAAGGAGAGAGTGTCAGGTGGGAACTGGATAGGCAGAGGAACAGATGAGAGAGAGAGCTTATAGCAGGGAAGAAGAGCACTTATGTTTTTGTCAAATTTATCATCAGAGAGTGCCAAGCCATCCAATACTTAATTGCAGAGAGACGGTTGGAAATTGTGATGTAGAGATCACAGGAGAGTGCAGGAAAAGAGAGGAAGAGTTGGGTGACGTCTGTGAAGAATTGGTACAAGAACCCAAAGGAGGAGATTAGTGCCCTAAGAGCAGAGGTGTAGAGTGTAAATATGAACCGACCCAAGACAGAGCCTCGTGGAACACCAAGAATTAGAATGAGTTGAGAGGTGCTGTTGCTCCCGTAGGCAGAGAATTGGTCAAGTGCACGGTAGGATTTAATCCAGGCAAGAGCTCGATCGTGAATCCCAAGACGAAAGAGAGTATTAAGGAGATCAGAGTGATTGACAGTATCAAAGGTGGCAGACAGGCCAAGGAGAATTATGATAGATGATAGGTTGTAATGCTTAGCAGAGGCAATGAAGTTGGACAAATTCATGAGAGCAGATTTCACTGATTGACAGGAGCAGAAACCTGCTTGTAGAGGGTCTCGAAGGTTGTAGATGTCTAAGAAATTGGTAAGGCGGTTGAAAACAACCCTTTCAAGTACTTTAGAGTAGTGTGGAAGAAGAGACACAGGGCGAAGGTTGGCTGGTAGGGTGTGTCAGCCCCCTGCTCTTTTAGGAGAGAGATGGCCATGTCTGTTTTGAAAATGGGGAAAGCAAGCAAAGTCCAAGGACATGTTGAAGAGTTCAACAAGGTCAGACGACATTAAAAGGGCAATAGACTTGACTAGCTGAGGAGCAAAAGTATCTGATAAGGAAAGAGAGGGGTTAGCCTTCACCAGTAGAGGTAGGACTTCATCAGTATTAGTGTGACTAAAAAGGGAGATGCAGAGGAGGATGGTAAAGTAGGCAGAGTGTAAAATGAGTAGGGAGTGTGAGGAAGGTCAGGAGAGAGTCTCTGATTTAGGAAATGTTTGCAGCAAATTATTCAAATAGGTCATTAGCTGGGAGAGTGGAGTTGACAGTCATAGACTTAGGAGCAGTGAAGAGTGAGTTTAGGGTGCCCTGTAGCCGGCAAGGAGGGTTGGAGTGGGAGTCAATTACGGTTAGGTAGAGTTCCAATTTTGCTCTATCAAGGATGGACTTCAGAGAGTTCAGGGTAGAGAGGTAGAGTTGCAGGTCCTCATGCGAGTCGGTACACCACCATTTGCGCAGCAGCCAACACATGTCTGTGCAGAGAGAACGTATGAATGGGGTGACACATGCTTGAGGATGCTGAGACATAGGGGGGGAAAGTAAGCAATTGGTAGGGAGAGGAGAATAACTCATATAGTCGGGATTGGAAGCTGGAGAAGGCAGTGTTGGTGGAAGAGGCATCGGGTGTGAAGGAGGAGAGTGAGAACTTTAGATCAGAGAGAAAGGGGGAATGGTAGAAGGATTACATTTCCTTTTAGAAATAAGTGAAGCAAGCAGTGAGGAAAGGTCAGAGGGTGGAAAAGAGATGGTGGTGAAAACAACTGAGTGATTAGATATGGATGGTGTGACAGTATATGATATGATTTGATATGGCATTTTTTTAAAAAAATTTAAACTTTATTTATTCGTCTTGACAACACAAATGAGAGACCAACACTAGGTCAGAAATAAGCATAGCATGATAAAAATGTTCAAATTATACAAGGAGAATTACAGTACAATGCGAGATCTCATTCAACTCGGGAGGGGCAAACGACAAGGGGAGTCGCGTGCCCAGGGGCAACAATGGACACATCACAGGGGGGATCCTCGAGGGGATTGGGAGAGAGGAGAAACCTCCGGGTCTGAATTGGAGGTCAAGGCAGACATGTATTCGCGAAACCGCTGCCAAATGTGCCTAGGTCTCGAGTGGGGGTGTTGAAGTGCCCCCCAGGCCTTCTCGGTATCGTGTGCTCAGGTGACTGCCATTAGCCTTTGCCCATAAGTGGGAACGGTAGGCCGAAGCCAGCCCAATAGTATGCAGCGAACCGCCAGCACCATGCAGAGCCCTGCCAATTTCCTAGAGTCGCGCTTCAGTCTGGGGAAATCGTGGAAGAGGCAGCACATAGGGGAAGGGTCTATGGTATAATCTAGCATGTCTGATATTGTAGTGCATATTTCACGCCAGTATTGCGTCAGGTGAGGGCAGTGCCAAATCATATGAATGTAGTTGGCTTGATCGGCGCCACATCTGGGGCAAGTATGTGAGAGGTCATGAAACATGCAGTGCAGTTTAGTAGGTGTGTGGTGATATCTGTGCAGCACCTTAAACTGCAGTAGTTTGAACCTAGAATTGTAGGACACTTGTTGGGTGCGCACACATATGGGACCAGCGTTCATCTGTAACCTCAACTCCCAGATCCTCCTCCCATTTAAGTCTTAGTTTGGTAAAAGAGGGGGCGGCTCTTTTCTCTAGTAGGCCATAGAGCATTGATACCCTCGCTCTGAAGGTGTCGCCGGAACAGAGTTCAGCAATTATGGGATCGTCTGGTGGAACTGTGGGAAATCCAGGGTATCTGGCTTTAAGGTTCTTACGGAGGGAAGAATATTGTAGCCAAGCTGATGGTTTACGCTTGAGGGAGAGGGGGATGTCTGACCACTCCAGAAAGTTGCCCTATTCATAGACATCACGAAGAGTCAAGAAGCCTGCCATGGCCCAGGGAGACACCATGGATTGAGAGATATATGGAACATCAGGGAAGAAATTCCAGAGCGGGAGGTCACCGTGGAATGGGTGAGGCGTAGCGACCATTGCCCATACTCTAGTAAGTGCAAGTGATGTGCTAATAACAGGGTCCGCTGAGTCGAGATCAGGTGGGGCGGGCTTAAGAATGAGGGAACCAATCGTGCGTTCGCTGACCTTCCGTTTTTCAAGTCGGACATGAGAGGGGGGAATCAGTGGTGTTAAACGAATGGGAAGCGAATTGGGATTGGGCTGCTGCCCAGTACCTGAGAAAGTCGGGAGCTCCGAACCCGCCCAATTCTTTGGGGGCTGCGAGTGTAGATAACTTGAGGCATACTGCACCAGAGTGCCAGAGAAAGGTGTTAGTAATGCTGCGTAGCGTCTTGAAGAACTCCTCGCCTGGCCATAGTGGAAGGTTGGTGAATCGGTATAGGAGTTGAGGCAGCACTACCATTTTAAGTATTCCAATTTTACCAGCTAGAGAGATAGGGAGTCTAGCCCAGCGCTTGGTTTTGGTGACCGGGTTAGTTAGGTAATTCTGATAGTTGTCGGCGCGTAACTTCTCAGGTTGTCGGGACACCAATACCCCCAGGTGCATAAAGTTTGAATGAGACCAAGTGAAACCCTTAAGGTCAGAAGGTGGTTTTGTGTTGTCAGTGAGCGGGAATAGGGCCGACTTGGTGCAGTTAACTTTCAGCCCGGATATGCGTCCAAATCGGGCCACGTCGTTAAGGATTGGAGCAAGGTTGGTCTCTGGGGAGCGGATGTAAAGAAGGGCATCATCGGCATATAAGGAGACAATATCAGCCTGTCCTGCCGTGCGCAGGCCCTTGTGGGAGTGTGACCGGTACATCATGTCTGCAAATGGTTCCATAGCTATCGCAAATATCAGCGGGGAAAAGGGGCATCCCTGTCGTGTCCCTCTGGCTATCTGGAAGAGGGTAGAACATCTGTCCTCGGTGCGGACCCTGGCGACTGGGTTAATGTAGAGGAGTCTGACCCAGGTCACAAAGTTGGGGCCAAATTTGCATTTTACCAGCACACGCCACAGGTACTACCAAGACACTTAGTCGAATGCTTTCTGCATGTCCAGTGTGGCTGCCACTGCCTGCGTATTTGGATTAATTCTGCTAATCACATTGAACAGTCTTCTGAGGTTTAGGGATGTGGACCTACCTGGGACAAAACCTGCCTGGTCGGGGTGAATGATGTGGGGCATTAGTGGAGCTAGCCGATTAGCAAGGAGTTTTGCGTATATTTTAACATCACAGTTTATTAACGAGAGGGGGCATATGAGCCGCATTGGGTGGGGGGTTTACCAGGTTTGAGAAGGACTGTTATCATGGCCTCACGGAGAGAGGGGGGGGGGTATACCTGTCCGCATGTCTCCTCCCAGAGAGCCAGTAATTGCGGAACCAGAGTAGATTTGTAACGCTTGTAGAAGTCCATGGGGAGGCCGTCCGGGCCCGGAGCCTTCCATACCATAAGTGAGTCAATGGCTTCTGTTAGCTCTTCGGTAGTGAAGGGTCTTTCCAGTGAGGCGGAGGCATCCGTAGATAGAGCTGTGAGAGGGAGTTCCTCCAGATAGGAGTCGATTTCCGAGATATGGGGGCCATCGGCCTTCGAATATAAGGAGGTATAGAATGTCAGAAACTCTGTGTTGATGTCCTGCGGAGAGATAGCAAGTGTTCCGTCAGTCCTTTCTATTGCCGGGAGGTTGGGTGCCCTTAAACTCATGGCGGATTAACCTTGCCAGTACGTGGCCTGGCCTCTCACCCTCGCCATATCTTCTTACCGCCTGGGGGCTGTCTAGGAAATTAACCTCCCGCTCTGCAAGGTCACGGAATCTGTCAAGCTCAGAGCCCACCGATGCCAGTGTATCGGGAGAGTGCTCCTGGGCATATTGGGACTCAAGATTGGCTAGGGACGATTCGGTGTCTGTGATATCCTCCCAGATGTTTTTCAGGATGCCGCTCCCTTTAGACTTGACTATAACCCTGGTATAAGCTTTGATTGATTCCCAAAGGACGGCTTGAGAGGATACTGAACCTGCGTTGACCTAAAAAAACTCCTCAATGAAAGCTTCAAGTTCGGAACCGAAGGCCTGGTCTAGGAGGGCGTGAGGCCTCATTTTCCATTGTCTCGTCTTCTCAAAGTCATGTCCCCAATTCAGTGAGGTGACCACCGGGGAGTGATCCAATTCAGTGTTCTGGGGAGGATAGCCAGATGGGAGAGGGACCTGATTAGTATGTCTGATAGGAGCCATCTGTCTATCCTAGAGTGCGAGTCATGGTCTGAGGAATAAAAGGAATACGTGCGGGAGTCAGGGTACATTAAGCGCCAGGCGTCAACAACTGCTAGTCTGGAGAGAGTAGTAAGGATCCTGTAAGCTGCTCTTGAGAGCTGGCGAGGTCTGGAGCCTGACCTATCTAGGTCAACGTCTAGGATTGTGTTAAAGTCGCTGCCCCATATGATCCTGATCTGGGGTTGACTCTCCAGGATTGAGGCCAGGTGTAGGTAGAATTCGGGATCATCAATGTTGGGGCCGTGTATAGTCAGGATGGCTACCTCTTGATTTTGCAGTTTACCGATAATAAGTGTATATCTCTCAAGGGGGTCTATTTGCGAGGAGGAACAATAGAATTTAAGGCCCTTGTGTATTAAGGTGAGGGTGCCACGACTCTGAGTGGAGTAATTTGTGTAATATCTTTGGGGTCCCCATTGCTTAACGAACCTCTCACATTGTTCAGAACGAGCATGGGATTCTTGTAAACATAAGACTTGGACACCTTGGCGCTCAGCGTAAAGTTGCATCTGTTGCAACTTTTTGTAGTTGCCGAGACCCCTAACGTTCCAGCTCATGAAAGTTAAGCTATTATCCGACATTGGTATATAGGAATTGTACAAGTGTTGATCTATAGGTTCGAATTGATCTGTGCCATCTAGGCCTAGATCTATGTGTCACCTTTGCTATGATTCTGTGTTGTCTCAGTATTTCAAGTGTGGACTCTCTGGCGGTTGCCAAGACTTTTTTAACATAACTTCCCTTCCCCCTAACCGCCACCCACATCCCTCCCCCAACTTGAGGAATGAAACCCCAACCCAACCATAACAACAACAAACTTCTTGGCATAAGCACCTGGGGGCCTGTTAGCTGGCCTAGCGGTGGCGCGGCAGGCCAGAGAGAGAGATTGAGATTACCAGTACAGCTGGGTTAGTCAGTGTGTACAGCGTTGTTTACACATGCAGCGGATTGTGATGTAGCACAAAGGGCTCAAGGCAACTTGTTACTGTGCCCCGTAAGGGTTCGTTATGACCCTGTTAAATTGTGGCCGCTATCATGTCCCCGGCATAATATCAGGGCATAGGTAAATCAATTGTGTGCATACCTTAGAGCTGGGGAAGCATTGAAGCATCGGTAACAGCTTAAACACTATGCGATCATGTAACTTAAGCGAATCGGAGAACATGGGATCAGCTGAACAGAAGAAACCAGAACAACCATAGTAAACCTGGACAGAAAAGTAACTATTATTAGCAAGGTTGAGTGTGGCCCATCAATGGCATAGGCCGACCAGGAAGTATTCATAACAAATTGACCCTCCATTGTGGCGACGAGGGATCACCCAGGGAAGTGCTCGTCAAGGAACTTAGAGGCCTCTTCGGGAATCCTGAAAAAAAAGGTTTTGTTGGAGTGTTCAACCCTTAATTTTGCGGGGAACAACATAGAGTATTTAACCCCCAAGTCTCTGAGTCTCTTTTTTCACAGCTACGAAGGTCTGGCGCTCCCTCTGTACAGCCACAGAATAGTCCGGGTAGAGGTGGACCCTGGCCGCTCCAAGCAGAAGTTCTCCTTTGATCCTGGCAGCTCGTAGGAGGGTGTCCCGGTCCCGGAGGTTTAGGACCCTGGCTATGATGGGCCTCGGGTGGGGGGGCCCGGTCTGGGTTTTGTGGTCAGGGCACGGTGCGCTCTCTCTATAGAGAACTGTGGAGAGATCTTGGGGGAATCTAAGAGTGTCATTAGGATGCATTCCACATAGTCTTCCATGGGCTCCATGTTGTTCTCTTCGGGTATTCCGACAATGCGCAGATTGTTTCATCTCGAGCGAGATTCGAGATCGTCATTTTTCTTCTCCACCGCCGACACCCTGTTGGTAAGTGTGGTGACCGCAGCGTGGAGAAAGCCCAGATCATCCTCAGCCGCCCCAAACCTGGCCTCCACCTCAGCGACTCGTCCATCTGTTTTTTCGATATGAGCTTTTATGGAGGAGATGGTCCCATTCATGTCGTCCAGTTTAGTGTGCAGTGTGGTGAAACCATCTCGGATATACTCCAGCATTTTCTGTGAGTCATCCAAGGTTGAGGGGGCCGAGGCGGTGGGTGCCTCCTCTGAGACGTCAGACGCTGGCTCACATGGCGTTTTAGTAAACATGTTTAGCGAACTTTGTTTCTTCCCGCCACCAGCCCCCTTGGTCATGGTGAGGCTTGCGTTAGGGATCAGGGAGCCAGAGAGGGTATGGGCGCACAGAGGGAATGGAGCACTCCGGTGGCAGACGTAGGCCCAGGGGTATCAGAAGCGGGGAGTGGTGTAGATCTTCGGGTCGCCGGCCAGGGACCCACCCAGGACTAGGTTATGTTCCAAGGCTTCCTTTAAACTTATATGCGTGTGCCACAGCAGCAGTGCCCCAGTTCCGCACCACTCCGGAGAGGCCCAGGCCGTGATATCACCAATGGAGTAGACCCTAGAGCACGGCAGCCGCAGTAGGGTATCACTTAGGGTGGAGCTGGTAAGAGTGCGACTGCCGGTGGTGTACGTCCCCAAGGTCCAGTACCGCGTGGAACAGGCGGTGGAGATCAGGTTCGGGCCCCGCCTGCGGCCCGTACGTGTGCCGCAATGAAGAGGTCCTGCGCCGCTGAAGGTTCCCCAAGCTGGCTCAGCAGGGCTGAATCACAAGTTAATATGGCCTAGGAGGGAGTTCCGGCCTCTGTGTCCGCTACCCCGGCAGACTCCAGCAATACAGGGGGGCCCTCAGTTGTAGGAGTCCTTTGATCGTTGTAATCTGAGGGGCAGGGGGGAGGGGAGCAGCTCCCAGCGACAGCAATGGAGAAATGCAGAGAGGGGCGCACCAGGCCCGCCCCAAGGTCGGGGAGTCTCCGCAGAGTCCCAGCCCCCCCGGAGGGATGACTGTCTAACGTTGGCAGGGGCTCCCGCGGTGGTCCCTCTGGAATGCTGCAGCAGAATCCGTAAGAGTACAGTGGAGGGGGAGGGGGGTCTCACCGTAGCTCGGCCGCCGTAGTGTTTAGTTCTCGGTTGGCCAGCACAGAGCGTCCAGGGCCCGCCAACGCAACAGCAGCAATTGGGGCAGAGAGACAGGCAACCGCAGCAAATGTTCCCCGTGAGCAGAAGAGGAGGGGGACCAGTATCGGCTCACAGCCGCAGGAGCCGGCACCCCAGCACAGGGGGACCAGCCCGCCTCCAACACCCGCTGGCCCCCTACCTTGTCACGAGCACCACCAGTGCGCCTCCGGGGGGGGGAGCGGGTGTAGGGCCGGCGGTCAGTGGTCCAGAGTGAAGGTGTTGCAGCGGTTCAGTCCGCCCGCGGTGTCTGGCTCCGGGCTGCGGGGAATCAGGAGGCACAGAGTCCGATCTCCGGGCCGCTGCAGAGCGAGGACACTCCAGGGAAGCCCCTCCCCCACAAGGCCGTCTGCACCGGGGGGTGGAGTGGTAGAGCAAAGCCACACACGCTGGAGCCGCGGTGTGGGGCAGGAAAGGTGTCTGCAGCCTTGATTTTTCGGCGGCCACAGCGGCGGCCTCTTGGTCGGATACACGGCGTGTGCATAAAAAATAGGTTCACGCAGCAGCCCAAGCAGTAGGAGGTTGCTCAGCCGTATCTGTGAGGATATATTTCCAAGTATGCTCTCTCACGGTCCGGAGCTCTACACTCAGGCAGCCATCATGCTTCGGCGTAACAGCGCCCCCCGATATGGCATTTATAACACGCCTGTACACAAGTGTTTCTAGGCGAGACAGTATTAGTGGCTGAGAGATAGGTGGAGATGAATTAGTGATCCAAAGAGTTCCCCCTGTTTGTGTAGGTAGGTTATGGATAGAGTGGCGAGTGTGGTCACTAATTAAAGACCGATATTCAGATTTCTGAGAAATGATTGGAGAGGGAAGGTTAAAGTCACCTAAGAGAATGAGGTGATATTTAGTGGAAAGAGAATCAAGGAGTTGCCAAGATTGTCAAAGAATGGTCCAGTGGGACAAAGGGGGCGATAGATGGAGATGGTGGGAACCGAGTGAGGAAAAGGGATGATAGAGATGGTGAATCCAAGCGAGGTAGGAGAGGACGTGGCATTGGAGATTTGTGAGGCATTGGGGTGGGAAGAGAGTAGGTGTCTGACGCCTCCAGCTCTGCCAGTCAGTTGAGGAGAGTGAATGAAAGATAGTTTGGAGTCTTATAGGGCTGCCAGAGTGGCAGTGTCAGATGGAGAGATCCAGGTTTCAGTGATAGCACGAAGGTCTAGGGGAGGAGAGCTGGAGTGAACGTAGCCAGTGATAAAGGATGTTTTGTTGCATACAGACTGAGCATTCCAGAAAGCAATGTACAGTTGATGATGTAAGGAAGTTGAGTCTCAGCGGAAGAGAGGCGAGTTGAATAGATATTAGAGGAGGTTTGGATAGCTTGTCGGCTTTGTTTGTTGGAAGGAGGGGGAGGAGAGATGGAGTAGTGGGAGTTTTGAGTTGTGAGTTTTATAATAGGGATAGGAAAGAAGGAAGTTGTAGCATGACTGGAGAAAGCATAGGGATAGGTGAGTAGAAGGAGCAGCAGGCGGACCAGGAGTGAATGCATTATAGGTTATAAGCACAGTGTGGAGAGACAGTACAGTAAATAGGAAGCTTGGGGTACTCTCATGTGCAACAGGGAGAAAGGCAAAGGCTCATAGGCTAAGAGGCAAAGAGGCTGGTCAACAGCTGGTCTTCACCCTTCACTGTTCCACTCTTAACCGGGACACCCCTGACTGGACGCCCCAAGGGAGTTCAGAAGGGATGACACATGCTCTTGTCTTGCAGAGTTTAACAGGGCTGCTCACTTTTGCTGTTCTTATTTAACAATTATATATGCCCCTTGGTGCACATCTTTACTGAACATGACCTCTGTTATCATCCCTATTCAATGAGCCAATGTCTATGAAATGATGAATGGATCTGGGGAGGGTTTCCAAAGATTTGCTGCTTATTTGAATGATGTGATTTTTGGATGCTTCACAAAGATCTGCCGCTTAATCTATCCAAAATGGTATCTGCAGAAAAAGTCTGCAGAAAAATGTTGACTGGAGAAATGACTGCATCTTTTTTATGATTATTTCTCAAAATTTCGGGATATATTTAAGAAATATAGGGGTGGGGCCGTAAGGGGAATAGCCAAAGTTAGGGGCAGAGAGAGGGGTGGGGGTCTCACCCTGTATTTTAACAACAACAAAAAAGACACAGTAATTTCTCCTTTCCGAAATGTTCACGTATATCCTCCAAAAAAGAGGTAATGTCTTTGGGACACCACCATCTGATTGGAAATACACGAAAGTGTCAATTTCCATTTACACTGTCGTCTAGGATTCAATTGCCCTTTGTTAGCATTGTACAAATGGGTCTCCGCTGGACCCCCTTCCCTTCTTGTGGGGCAATATGCGATGGTGGAAGGAGCGTTGATCAGCTATAAAGGGGATTGTGCTAATGCAATGCATATATGTCTTTTGCAATTATCAACTCTACAAACTGCAGTAGGCTCAGAATGCTGCAGTCTGTTCTTGTCAATGGGCTTCTTGTGCCCTAGAATACTTTTAAAGTACTCTGGCTGTCCCTCGAATGCATTCACAGGCTTGCCTCTCAGTATCTGAAAGAAAAACTAGTCTTACACAAGCTGCCTCGGACGGTTCCTTTGGATGATCAGTTACACTTGAAAGTTCTGATATTGAGGTTTACATACTAGGTGACCGTTGATTCTCAGTTATTGCACCATGGCTGTGGCCTGCCTAACCTGATGACATTCACAATATCAATCAATGTACATGTTTTTGCATGACACAGAAGGTGTCTGTTTGCGACTTGGCTGTTGTGTTTTGATCGATTAGGTATTCTTTTACACCAAGAAACAGTAAGGTCTGCCAGGTTTAAACATTATTAATGAAACAAAATCAAAATCAAATTAAATGGCTCTCAACAGTAACATAGAGGATTATTTCAAATATTATCACAACAGAGAGCGATGAAAACAATGAAGGCCCTGGATCCTGCTTGTATCCCTAAACTCTACATAAAGTAAATATAGACCTATGGACTCCCCTGTTATCTCAAGGTGGTTCCTTTAACCCATACATTCCTGAAATCCTGGTCTAAAGGCATTATTGAGGCGATATGCCCCGAGGTGGCGGGTTCACCCTGTGACTAATGCAGTGGAGAAACCTTGCTGAAAATGTTGGGGGGGACATGACCTCAGAAGAAAAGGAGACCCATTCAAATGAATGGGGACAAAATAGTATGCCATGAAAGTTGGGGGGGGACAAACACCCCCGTCCCCCCCTAAAAGTACACCCATGGGCTAATGGCCCATTGCCCAAGTTAAGGCCCTGAGCGAAGCGAGGGTACCTTAACTAGGGTGGTGGGTCGTTACTCACAGGGTGGGCCCAGCCACCGATGGGCATATCGCCATTAGCACCCATGTAGCATGCTACGTGGGTGCTAATGTTTTTCTTTTTTAAATACTCTACCAACATGCCCGCCATGGATTAGGAACTCAGGGCTCCATGGCGGCCAGACCAGGGACGGGAGTAGCAGCAGCTGCGGCTGCAGGACTCACTGCTGCAGGCAATAGGTAGGTGGGATTGGGGGAGGGATTTTTCTTTAGAAAGCATGGTCAGCTAAGGGGAAGATGGTGGGCATGGGAGCCGGCCATCAGGCAGTATAGAACACAGGCTTTCACTGGTAGTGTCAGTCTGCGTTTCTAGCCACCTGATTGGCTAGCTCCACTGCCCCGGGTGCAAATGCATGATAGTAGAGCCGGTATTTGAGAATGGGACCTATCACACATATCAAACAATCAAGAGACTGGATCGGGCTAGTTTATAGACTGTTAGGTTCAGCCCTTCGTCTGCCTATGGACAATCAAAAACTAAAGAACCTCACAGTCTTCCTCACTTTTCTTCTTTAATCCATCATATACCCAACTGGGGCCATGTACCAAATAGGTCCTGAGTCATTACATTTTCTTTAAACCATATTTAATTTTATTTTGTCAAAGTACACACATATATTGTGAAAATACAAATATTCGAAACACACCACTCTCTGAGGCACAATTCTACTATATTTGCTTCTAACACATTCTAAAATTCATCCTAAAATTGATTTGAAGTAAAAACATACATAAAATATTCCTATACAAAACTATAACCAATAGTGTAGTGTTATCACCAATTCATTTCACAGTGCAATGATAATATGTGCAAATTAGCTAATAAAGTGCAATACAAATGTTGGTTGGGCAGCAACAGACACGTCTTCTTTTTTGAGGATGCCTAGCCAGAAGAATCTGTTCTTTCTGGTCTCCCTTAATCTGCCTATAGGGGACCTTAATTTCAACCTGATGACAATTCTAAACACTGTTTATTTTTCAGTGTATGTAACCCAACATGTTTCATCTATCTCACAACAACGAATTCTATAAATTGTCTGTAGACTTCTTCAGGGGAACCAACAACACAAAACTATATTAAAACCAAACAACAGCCTCAAATATTAACTTCAGCCTGTTCCAGACTAAGCTGATAATCTTTGTCTTCACGCAATGTGAAGTGTGGTAGTTAGGAGTCCCTCCCTGGAACTGTGTCAAAAAAGGTCTGAACATTCCCTTTGGGCACACAAATCTGTTTGGTGTCGAGCCTTCTAGATAGACAACGATCACTCTCTGTGGTGCTCAGATACAGATGTCCTTGTACTAGTGAATATCTGGACTCAGATTAGTGTCACCTACTGCACACAAAAACTTCCACAGAAAAGATGTTCTGCGTAGTCAGGACCTCGCTGTGGCTTCCTACTGCTAACGCTGTGTCTCATCGGGTCAGTATGGGTAGGTGGACTCCAAAAAGCGCCGTCTGCACACATATACATACAACCATTAATGTCATGTGGATATGCCTCCTATAAAATGTGGCCATTTGGTACCAGAGTAAGTAGATACTGGTGAAAGTGGAATATGGGTTTTTACCAGATTATAAGCACGGTTGATCAGTGCCTTAACCTGTATCTAATTATGGATAAATATACATGTTGTGCAGAAGGTAGTCTGAGGCTTGCCTTCACGGATTTAAGTACAGCATTTGGCCATGAAGATAGATCTATCTTGCCAAAAGCCCTGACGTTCCTTGTTCCACAAGAGGCACTATTTAAGCTACAATACTTTGCTCCTCGGGCTGTACCGGGTGGTAACAGCCCAAGGAAGGAAGCTTAGGCTAAGTTAAGGTAAGCGCCAAGGGGTAGAGGTAGTGGCACACGAAGGAAGCAAAACATTGGGCGGGTGCGAGCAACAGAAACCTTGCTCAGAGCGTGGGTTTGGATAAGGAGATTCAGCCTGTGCTTCGAGCGACCTGACTGGCTGCTGCCACAGGGTGCTAATTAAGCAATATGCCCCGAGCGGCGGGGGCATTACCGAGTCGGTAATGCCCCCACCGCGAGGGGCATATAGCTATTAGTACCCCGGCCCGCAAGAACTGCGTAACTGGGGCACTAATAGCATTTTTTTCCATCCCAAAACGCTGCAGCGTTTTGGCACAGAAAAAAAAACAACCAAGAAAAAGGCTGCCGGGAAAGGGAAAACGGAGTCCGTTTTCCCTTTCCATGGTGGCCATTGGGAGCGGACATGCTGGGAACAGTTCCCAGCGCGTCCGTTTCCGAAAGACGACAGAGAAGAAGGTAAGTTGGGTTGAGACGGAGGAATGGAGTGAGGGAGGTAGGGAGGCAAGGAGGGGAGAGATGTACCTGGGTCCCCGGCAGGGGATGATGGAAGCCTCCAGCCGTGTGGAGGCTCGGAGTGCGGATGTCCGCGCTTCGAGTCTTCACACGGGTGGAGGCTGCCATCGTCCCCCACCAGGGACAAAGCAGACAGAAGGTAAGTGGGGATGGGAGGTAAAAAAAAAAAAACATTCCTGAATCCCCGCTGGGGGACAAAGGTGGCCTCCAGCCATGTGGAGGCTCAGAGCGGGGATGGCCCTGCTTCAAGCCTCCTCATTGGCTGAGGGGCTGCCACGCCCCTGCCGGGCACAAAGGCATGGAATCCAAGGATTCCTGGCCGGGTAATGCCCTGGCGAGGGCCAATCAGAATGGTCCTTTCATTCTGATTGCGCCCTCGCCGGGTACTAATAAGTATTATTAGAATCTATCCTTGTAGTGATCTAGATACTCCAGTCAGATTTGATCCAGCAGGCGAGAGATCGAAACTACATTTCAGGCTAAGGCATAGGGTTTGGGAAGGGTGAGTACTCCCTCAACTGCTTTTCCTTATATATCAATGGATTGGAGAGTGATTGCTGAATAATTCAAAAGTTACTCCTAGAATTGTTGGAAAGTGACTTGATGTTCTGGTTAATGTAGATGACACAGTCCTTTTAGCACGTGCTCCTTTGGTTCTTCGAAAACTGGTTTCAAGATATTTGGGATTTAGGAAGCAAGGTAACTGGAACCAAACTTGATTAACTTGGCCAGGTCTCCACAAAGGGAAGTGGAGTCCAACTTTTGAAATGATCGATCCTGGAAACATCACAGGGAGAAATTGACGTGACTGTATTACAAACAAATAGGGGGATCTTACAAAATATATAGATGCCTAAAATGGATTAACTCTAAATTAGCCCTGGACCTCTATGAAACAAAAACGGAAAATGGATCAGGGGAGCATTTTTTTTAATTTATCCTTAATACCATAGTATAGCCCTTTGTTCACTCCTCCTACTCCCATTGCCACATTGGACATTTTACTAATGGTTTATTTGCATATAGTGTTTTATAAAAATGATGTAAGGTTTTTATCAATTGATTTTCTTTTTGTTTATAACAATTATATAAGGTTTTTGGTTATTGCCTTTATTTTTGTGCTTTGGGCTGTGATCTGAGATTTGTTTCGTTTTTTCTAACCGAAGTAGACAGTGATTTGAAAACGATTGCATTGTAAGCTGATGTGGGCCTGACAGACCCGAGTAGCATCTCGCAATTGACTTTGGACAGCTTCATAGACATGGAGAGAGGGGACTGAGTTCCTTCAAGGCGAATGATGTTGCATGCATATGGCCCATCACAGTTAACAGCCCAAACATTAGCACTTATCATGAAGTCTTGAAGTGTTCACATGGAGGGAGCACTGACTGGAGATGTGTAAAGCCCATGGCCTATTTCCCATTAATTGCTGTCTGCTGGGCTTCCTTTAAAGACATGAGGGCTGCAAATCACAATTCAAAGGAAACATAGCGGGGAGATCCCCATTGGACACCCCCACCTCCTTTGGTCCGTACCATAACACAATGAAATTAATACAAAGACAACTTTTAAAGTTTGGAAAACACAGGGTCACAGGTTTATTAGGAGCAAGACAACTTGGGACGGTCCCAGCCACATTACAAAACAGTCAGATACAGGTGAACCCTGTCACCTCTTTAGCCACTGGCCAAACTGACAAAACCACTGGTTACTTCCAGCCACACTGGTACACCAGTGGGACACTCGGGCACTGACCAGGAGATTGTTGGCCTATCGCCCTAAGGAAGGGAGTCAGTGCCCATCGAGGGATCGGCTCGAGCCCGGCCAATCCCGAGCCGCTGCAGCGTGAAGTCCCTCATTGGCTAGGACCGCCCAGATCTTCCGCCTGTAACAAAAAGCAATAGGAATTAAACACAAATCAAACAACACATTAAACTTGTCTTCAATATTTTTACTATGTGCACCTTAAAAATTCACATTGATGACGCGACCGCTTCATTTCGGTCCTACTCTCCCTACCGGTCTGTACGTATTAACTGCATAACCAATTTCTTGCCCACCTTCCACATGTGAGCCCATGATTCTTTTTTGGCGTGGGTGGGTGGGGATTCTCGGAAGGCGGGAGCTGCTGGGCAAAAGAATGATGGCCAGCAGCTCCCGCCCTTATAAGTGTACCCGGGAGACCAGGCCGGAAGCCAGGTCCCTCGGGGACGCCTCTTCTGCCTCACTGAGGGTGGGGGAGGAAGAGGAGAGGCATGACCAGCAACTGGAAGGGGGCAGCCAGAGAGGACAGCCCGCTATGTAGGCTGTCCCTCTAGCGCCCACCAGTCGGACACTCGGGCACTGACCAAGAGATTGTTGGCCTATGGCCCTAAGGAAGGGAGTCAGTACCCGCCGAGGGATCGGCTCGAGCCCGGCCAATCCCGAGCCGCTGCAGCTGCAGCGTGAAGTCCCTCATTGGCTAGGACCGCCCCGATACTCCGCCACGCTTTGATGGTGGCTCGCGCTGCCATCAATGCCCCAAAACCTTAGGCCCTTACTTCTCTCTTAGCATCCGAATTGTTCCATACTCACCATTAGTTCATCTGCAACCAGCCCTCCTTAGCTCACCCAATATAGCTGTCAGGAAAACATTGTTGCCCTTGTCAGATAAGTGTACACCATCTGCATCACAATGGGAAGGCAAGGAGCTCAGGCAGCAATGTCCTATAAACCCCAGGCCCTCTGCTTTTGTGAATTTCGCAACACTTCTGTTGAGGCGCCTCCTGGATTTTTCCATGCCGGGCAGAGAGATGTCATCTCTCCACACCCGCCTTTGCACCATCTCTGACTAGAGTATTTCTGTGCCTGGTAATTCATGTGCTGTAATGCGCAAAGTCACCTGTATTTGAGCGAGACGGCGACCACGGCCCAACTTAGCCAGATCGTTGCCCCCCAAATGAATCACCAACCACCTTGGTGCACGCCTCCATTGTAATCGCCAGTGAATGGCCGGCAGCAAGGAATGTCACCTCATTCCAGGAGTGCCCAGCCACACACACTCGGTACTCTTGAATCCCAAATTGTGTCCGATCGTCCATTGCCTGGCCCTTTTTTCTGCCCATGTCACAAATGAGTGGCCGATCAGCCACACTGCATCATCTGTGGGAAAAAACATATCATACCATAAGTTTCCTGATTAACCTGTATCCAAAGCGACCCCATTCTCTGCCCTGGCACCTAAGTGCTCTTGATATCTAGTATTCTTCTAGGCATGCACTGTGCTGGGGGCGGACATAAAGTCGATAACGGCCTGACTCCCACCTTCCCACTTTCATGATCGCCCGAGGGGACATGCCTTGTTGAAAGACTGTGGTGGCTGCGCTTATCCTAAAACTATGCGTGGACCAACCTTCCTCCTGGATGCCCAAAGCCTTCAATGCCATTGCCAACACTTTGCGGAATTGGAATACAGAAAGGGGGGAAGTGTCGGCGTGAGTTAGCAGGGGGCTGGCACTCGTGGCTCGTAACTTTACAAAGATCTTAAAAAGGAGTACCGGGCAACATTCTGAAAGGGGTGCCGTGTGTAAGACTATGTTATAACCTTTTCCTTGCTGGTCCGTTTTGCTTTTCCTCAATAATATACTTACCCCCTCGCCTGTTTCCTTGTGGAACAGAGATACATCCACCAAAGCAATGGCCCTCCCAGATGTGTCCTTCTTGGATGCAGAAACTAGCTCACTAATCCTAAATGCCCCAAAAAAGGCCCATGCGAATGCCAACCTGAATAGCGCCCCTTCGTATTCGCTGAAGCATATGCTAGGTAACGTGGCCAACAACTTTACCAATAACCCAAAGTCAATTGGTTTTCGCACATCCTTAGACCTTGGCTCCGAACGGGCCCAGCCTTTCAATGCAGAACGCACCAAAAACCCGTTTGTGGGATCGCCCTTCCGTTCCAATTTGAAGTGGAATGCAACCTCTGCTAAATGCGATGCTGCCCAACTCTTTGACATGCCCTCTGTGTGTGCCCAGACCACAAAGGCGCGTATCTGTTCCTCCGCAGTCAGTTTCTCACCCTGCAGATGAGAGATCACGTTCTTGAACTTACCATAACCTTGCTGGTATCTACATCTTACTCCGGGCGTGAGTGAGCGCTCACTCAACTCGGCGAGCGCCCTGTCCACACCACCAGCTGCCACCACTCCTTTTTGAACTGCGCTCCCTCCAGTTTGCCCTCCGGGTGGGCCTTCCGAAACTTGGACCACTGAAAGCGAGAAAGAGCGTCAGCAGCAATATTAGCAGTGCCCGGCACATGTCGAGCCCTAAATTCAATGTTGTGATGCAGACATACTTCCACTAGTTTCCTGAGCAAGCTCAACATTGCAGGGCATGATGCGGACTGTAAGTTAATGGCTTGTACTACCGCATTGTTGTCAGACCAAAAACAAACCCTCTTGTTGGCCAAAACCATAGGCCATAACAACAGTGCGACAACAATGGGGAACATTTCCAAGACCATTATGTTCTTCGTTCTCCCCTTCTTGTGCCACTGCTGTGGCCACTTCTGAGCACACTACTCTGGCCCTAGGATTACGCCGAAACCTTCACTTCCTGCAGCGTCTGAAAACAACTGTAGTTCAGTGTTGGTTTCCCACGGGCTTCGCCAGATTTGCACCCCATTGAAGTTGTCTAAGAATCTGTACCACATCCTTAATTCTTCCTTGAGGGCAGTGCTTAATCTAATATGGTGTTGTTTCTGAACCACACCAGCTGTTGCCCTGGCTAGCCTACGTGCAAAAACCCTGCCTGCCGGGATTATCTTGGCCGCAAAATTCAGTTTCCCCAGAAGTTGCTGCATTTTTTCAAGGATGGTCCTGTCTTTTGACAAATTATTCACTATTTCCTCCTTCAATCCCTTTACGTTATCATCAGGCAACCTACAAGTGCCCTTAACCGTGTATCTCAATGCCAAGAAATGTCAGAACCCTGCAAGGGCCCTCTGTTTTTTCAGGAGCTAAGGGAACACCCAACTCTCCCATCAATTGTTGAAAAGCAGACATTGCTGTTGCACAGTCCTCGGACCCTTCCCTGCCAGAGAATAGAAAGTCGTCTAGATAATGAACCATTGCCCCCTGCTGCTCCCTTCTGCGTGCCGTCCATTCAAGGAACTTGCTGAATGTTTCGAAAAAGGAACAGGACACTGAGCACCCCATGGGCATACATTTGTCTACAAAGAAACCCTCATTCCACTGGAAACCCAGCAAATGGAAGCTGGCTGGATTCACAGGCAATAAGCGAAATGCAGACTCAATATCCACTTTGGCCATCAAAGCCCCTCTTCCCATATTGGCCACCACCAACATAGCCTGATCAAAAGAAGCGTAGTGGACAGAGCATACTTCAGGGCTCAACCAGTCATTCACTGACTCGCCCTTCGGGTAAGAAAGGTGGTGAATGAGCCTGTACTTGCCCCTCTCCGTTTTGGGAACTATGCCCAGAGGTGACACAATGAAGTTGGGGAGAGGGGGGCATCAAATGGCCCAGAAATCCTGCCTAGTTCTAGTTCTTTGTTTAATTTCTTATCATCTTCCCCAGGCAGATCCCTCGCTGACGGTAAGTTCCTAGCAAAGCGGCAGGTGAGGGGACCCTCGTAAGGAATAACAAATCCTTCTGTGAAACCCTGAAATAGCAAATCCCTCTCACGCTGTCTGGGGTAATGGCTTAGATGATCCACTAACACCTGCAAATTCACTGGAGAGGGACCCTTCCTAGACAAATCCAAATTCCGTGTAGCCGTGCTTGTTGCCGGGGGTGGGGGGGTGACTGTGTGAGCCTTACTGTCCTTTCCTCTGGCCCCTACCCCCGGAGCCACCCTCCCGCTTGAAACATCTGACCAAGGGATGGTTACCCCCGCATTTCCCACACTCATGGCTGAACTTACACTCAGGAACCCAGTTACAGCTGCCTTTATTAAAAAACCGGCATGCCCTATTGTGACCCAGCCGTCCATCATTTTCTGGTCCCATGTCATTGTGGGGCAGTGTTCGATCATATGTCTAAACTTCCTGTCATAATTGATCCATCCAGTAGAACCGTACAGCCTAGCTTCTTCTACAATTGATTCCCTGTACTTGATCAAACCCGGTCCGTGCTCAGGGTTCTTTTCCATCACAAAAACTGACATTATATCAAATGCCTTCTCCCAGTTGGCGATGTTCTCTTCCGGATGATACTTACGATGCCTCTTATTGTTCTCTTCAGTACTTAGTCTGACATAGGGGCCGGCATCTTCTATTGCTAAAAGGCTGAATATGTCAATATTCTTCCTGGCCCATATTTGCTCTCTGATGTCCTGGGGTATATGCCAGGCTAAGGATGACCTGCCTGATAACAAGGGGGCAACCGTCACCGGCTGTTCCGCTCCTAAAGGCGCTGACGGTGTGGCAAGTGAAGGGATGGGGTTGCTGACGGTGGGGGCTGTGCCCGTTTTAGGGGCAGGGGGGCGGGTATACTGGGCAAATTGATATCAGTGGTGCTCACGCTGGTCCCCTCCCACACACTCCTAGCCACTGGTAGGGTAGCCACTGCTGCCGCAGGGGCTCCATTGCCCCTGACCAACAATAATAACTCTTCCAAAATCAACCCAAGCCTTTCATTACCTACTGCACCCCCGACCAGTGGCGACGCACCTGATTTTTCAACTGAAACCTGTAACATGGGAGGTGCAATGGGACCCAATTGCGCTTCGTTCACACTCGCCACACCTGCAGTTGCTACCGGTGACAAGGCTGTAGCCCCTGGCCCAACTTGCGCCAGCTCACTGACAGTTTGTACCGTAGGCGCCACCAGCGACATTTCAGTCGCTTTCTTACCCTTTTGCTGGCATTTTCTCTTGGCAGGTAAAGGTTTTAGTGCGATTGCGCTCGGTGGGGGAGTATCTACCACAGGGGGTGGACAGATCTGGGCGTCCACCACAACTTGTTTGGGTTGCTCTGGTTGCTATTTGGCTAACACTTTCTTAGCCCAACCCTTCCCCTCACTACGCATCCTCTCTCGGAATAACGCCCAGATGGCCCCTTCGTCCTCTTCCTCACTTGACCAAGGGGTGTTGGGCACTTCCTCAATGGAGTGGAACAGGTCTTGTGAGTCCTCCACCGACGACATCCTAACTGAAGATGGAAAATTCACGTTACTACCCGGCCTTAATGCATTCCACGTTGCGAGTGCCAACTAAAGTGCACCCGCAAGACTACTGTTTTCACACATTTGTTGCCAGACATTCCTCCTTGACCTATACCTTACCACACTTCTCTTCTTTTTGGTAAATATCCTTAAATTCCTCTTAACCGCTGCTCCTTTGCCTGACCTGTATTCAAAAAATTGAACCATGCCGTTAAGCATTTCATTCATTCAACATCACAAAAGGCGCCTGAGGATCGATATGCAGATCATAAAGAGAATGTATTGGCCCCAAAGAAAAGCACGTGAATTGCAAAAATTTCCCCACACCACAACTGGGAGAAAAAGAAGTAATAGGCGTAACTGGCTGTGTCCTGGCTAACAAATCCTCAGCCCGTGATGCGGGGGCCTCCCCCTTAATGTCACTCATGAGCTCAACCAATTTGCATGCAGACCTTTATAACTCTCCCACCCCCCGGCATATTTAACATGCAGTGCTCCTTAGTTCCTTCCCCGCGCCAATTTAAAAAGATGCAGACGCTGCTGAGATCCGAACTCAGGATCTCCTGTTTACTAAACAGGTGCTTTAACCATCTAAGCCACAGCGCCACATAATTAAATAATAATACTACGGTTGATAATAATAATGTATCATTTTATATAGTGCTAGGACCCTCGGGTATCTGAGCGCTGCTTAGTGTGACCCATGGAGTGAGGTGCTCTTTTATTACCTCGGAAGGATGAAAGGCTGAGTTTGGCCCTGCCGTGATCCGAACCCGCGACAAATATGGGCCGATTGCGCGCAAGATGTGGGTGGGGAGTTGGTGGGGGGTGTGGGGAGGCGGGCAAAGGGGTGGGGGGCTCAGCTGTTAACGGGCGAAATATGAATTTTTACAGCTTCTGGAGCTTTCAGCCTCGTGCACCGTAGTCCGAAGTTCTACCGTTGCACCAATGCTTTACACGTTCAAGATAAACAGTGTCCCCCCCGCCACATACTAAATACTTTGGGCCTTAAACAGTGCAGTGAACTCTGTCCTCCGTGCGCTCCCCCGCCCAATCCGCGGTGTTTGGCACGCCTTTGCCCCGTAGGACTAAAGGCTACGCTTAGCCTCTGCTGAGGCCCGAACCCATACTAGCGGGTGCGCGGGAAGGAGCGAAAACCGTAAACAAAAGCCCATGACTCTAAACGCTATGCCGCTTGCGGCTATCGCGTCCTCGTAAAACATTTAAATCAATCCTGCACTTATGTAGCGCTACTAAAACTCGGAGGAATTTGAGCGCTGCTTAATAATACCGCAGTGTGTGCCCAGTAATGTAACAATACTACAACAAATGCAAGGCACGGCGACCATGACTCACGCCCCTTGGAACGACCCGTTGCAGCATCCACCAACTTGGATTTATCACAAACAACACCCGGTGCCGCGGCCATGAATCCTCTAAACCCAAGGATGATTTCAAGCAGCTGCACATGTTATACAAATGAGGGCCCAATGCGGCACCACCAACGTGCATTTGTTGCAAAAAACACCCGGTGCGGCGGCCATGCATCCTTTTAAACCCCGGAGGATTTCAAGCAGCCGCACGTGTTATACAAACAAAGGCCATCACTCCACCCCACACATTAAATACTGTAAACCCTACCTCGGCATATAAAACCACTGCATGGCACGTCGGCCCCAACTTGATTTCCACAAAACGCACACATTTGTAAAAACAAAGGCACGGCGGCCACGACTCAACCCCAACGTACATACTGAAACACATAACTTTTGGCACGGCGGCCATGAATGCATACAAATGGCCAAACCGGCCCGAATGTGGGAGGCCCTCTTCAGCTGACGCGGCGGCCAGCGAGCCCCCCCATACTTACCAATCTGTCGCGACTGCCAATATTCGATGATTCTCGCAAGGCGGGAGCTGCTGGGCAAAAGAATGATGGCCAGCAGCTCCCGCCCTTATAAGTGTACCCGGGAGACCAGGCTGGAAGCCAGGTCCCCCGGGGACGCCTATTCCGCCTCACTGAGGGGGGGGGGGAAGAGGAGAGGCATGACCAGCAACCGGAAGGGGGCGGCCAGAGGGGACAGCCCGCTATGTAGGCTGTCCCTCTAGCGCCCCCTGCGGGGGCCGGTCAGCCTCTGACTGTGAGCAAGGCAGGACGCTTCAATGAACCCCAACCCTGCCAGCGCTGCACCCCGACTCCAGGTTAAACATGGCGTGGCGGGGCAGCCCAAGCACCCTCCTAAAGCTAAGCTCCTGCTAGCGCAGTGGCGAGCGGAGGGTGGCAGCTAGGCCAAGAAATTGCTGAAAAGGAGTTGAGGCATCAGAGGTACCTGCGTTACCTCGCTCTAAAGGGACTCTGACGAGTAAGACTAGGACTAAGATGAATACATCTGTGTATGTGGAATTATTGGGCTCCAATGGACAGCCAGGTGTACAAAAAGAAAAAGGCAACAATTGACTGCATGCGACAAAGCGATGGGCGCCCAGCAGCACCCTGCCTCGTGCCATTATTTGCCTTGGCGTTTCCATGACAATTTATTTTGCCGCGTTCGTGCAATTTACGCATTGAATGCACCAATATGTAAATAGCTTCCTCTCAAAACAGGCTGTCACTAAAACAACTAGGGCGTGTAAGATGTATTCCTCCCGTTGTGTTCTTTACAGCGCACATGCACACGGCCGGCGTTTGCCTATAAGAAGGGGCTCTCTAGCGTGCAGCGATAGAAACGCTCCGGATATTTTGTCATTAGAAACCCAGATGAGATTTTCTATTTTACTGTGACAATTAAAAGTGCTGCGCTTCCAGTACAAAGGAACTCTAAACCTGTTCTGCAAGCAGACTGGCCAAGGATTTAGGTTTAATCAGACCAATGTAATTTTCAATGGAACACACCTTATCCCAAACCGACGAGGAATGTGACATAAGCGCAAATAATGTGGACTTTTCATGTCGTGGCGTTAAAGAACACTAGAAACCTTGTGGAATGAAGACTGCAGGGCCCGGAGACGCGTGCTCGCTCGAACCAATGACTTTAGAGTGCATTTTCGGTGGGGAAGTTGCTTTGCTACAGTCTTGTAAATAGAAGCGAGCCACAAGATTGCCGTGATTAAGAGCTGGGCGCTAAAGTGCATGTTGTTATGTTTGCTGGGGAGTCGAGTTTCCCCGCATCTCCCACCCCCTACCCCTCCCCCCCGCAGAGAATGAAAGGAGGCCCCTTCGAGGAGCACCCTAAATGCACGGGGATTCTGATGTCATTAATAAACTCTGGGAGGTTGTAATCCAGGCCATGTAGCGCACGTGGCTCAGCAGACCTGACCTGTTCAGAAGGCGCCTGATATCTCAGTGGTGGAGCAGGAAGTGGAGAAATGTGAGAGTGAAGAAAAGGACTTTAGGTGCCCACAAAAGAGCCTGGCACTGGCAGGGCTGCCCTGCACCCCTGGATGCATAGGACGTCCGCCGAACTGTGCAGCCACAAGCAGCAGTTGCCTCTCCTAAGCAACGATGTGCGCCTGTTAAGGGAGACAAGCACAGGGAACTGGCTGGACAGGTCAAGCAGCAGAGAGGAGATAGGGCCATAGCAGCCCCCCCCCCTCTCTTGATATGCCCCTCTGTCACTGGGAAAGAATCACAGGAGGAAAAACCCACGAATCTACCCGAGCCGTCGATGACATCATTGCCAGCAACCTCAAATATCAATGGGGTCTCTTCTCCTCCTCACCTCTAGCCAGTGCCCTCCAGTTCCCCTGGAAGTTTGAACCCCATCCCACCGCTCTACTTGACAGCCGCGCTGATAACTTCCCTCACGCCACCCTCTTGTACTAGATGATCACCCCAGTAAGCCTTATGCCCCCTCCCTGTACCCCTTTGCATGTTTGACCACAGGGCACACATTTGAATCAATCAGTACCTCAGCCAGGGCTCAGGCACAGCTAGCCAGGGCTCAGGCACAGCTAGCCACAGCCCCCCACTTCTAATCTCACAAGCAATGCAATACAGCAGCCAGGGGTGCTGCTAGTTCTGGAAACGATCTGGGGCCAGGCTAATGTCGGGTCTGTAGGGACTCAGGGCTAGCTAACCTTTTGCTTGTAGCCCCTGAGCTTCTATCTGGGGCTACAACCAAAAGTCCCAGGGTTATACGCCCTTTAGCCCCCCTGCCCCAGCAACGCCTCTGCATCTAAGGCGCTCTGTCATGTGTAGTCCTAAATAGTAGCAGGTCCATTAAAGGAATATAGGTCCCTGCTTGAACTCAGTACATTGGGCACATCACAAAGTGTCCCTGTGTTCGGTTCAAATATATATTGGAGCAATAGGTTCAGCCTCTAGATAGGCGGCACCCCCCCACCCCCGGCACCTATGGGTAGCACTTACTACAGAGGGTTTAGTTTAGTATGGTTGGAGGGTCATTTAGAGGAAATGAAATACATAAAGTAACAGTTGACGTAACCTGTACAGCTGGTGTGTGATGACATGTTTGGGATAATGTACAGGGTATGAAACGCACTCCCTGCCCCATTTTGTGTTTATTATCCTAAATAATCACATGATAGAAATCTTTAAAATTCCGTTGGATGGAGATAATATTCGCCCCACCCCCCCATGTTTCCTCTACAAACCGTAGCACACATTTCAATAAAGCAATGTATTTTAATTGTAGCAAAGTAAAGGAGCAGTACTGTTTTATAGAGGGAAAAACAAAGTAAAAATATGTAACAGCGTTGATAGTCTAGGGTGCTCCAAGAAGGGGAACATGCATTTTATTCCTGTCCGGAGTACCCGGAGCTATCGCGCATGCAGATAGATCTGGCCAGCTGCCAAGCCATAAGCCTTACTGCGTTGCACAAATGAAACATACACTACAGTACAAAAAAAAGTAGATTTCAGGCTCTGCATTGTCTTCTGGCAGTAGTGTGTTCCGCTGCTGTTCTTCTGTGACGCAGCTTGCTGTGCTTCTAGTCTCGTCAGGGGCGTCCCTTGTAAATCGGAAAATTATTCAGAGTACTAGATTTTGTTATTAGACTTTTAGTATTTTTTTTTATTGCATATCATTCTAAGTTATTTTAGGCTGTTAGAAAAAATGACATTGAAGGAAAGCTTCGAGCTCTTCTCCAGGGTTGTTGAGTGCTCATATCTCTAAAATGCCCATTTCCGGGCCATTTAGCCTATAGAAGCGTACACAAGCTCAGGCACAGCGTGGTACACGACCATATGTCATCAAACAGCACTGCACCCTTCTATGATCGCTCTGCAAGATGGTGAGAATTGCAACATATTGCGCATGACCAGAATCTCGTGCATTGGCAGTACAAATCCACCAAAACCCTGTCACCCTATTCGTTACGATTAATAAGACCCTCCAAGACCCTCATGCAATATCCTGCACCCCCCACTTCCTATCATCAGCCCAGGAAAGACAGATCTATTCTTCCCAGCCGACATTTATCTCTGACTACTAAGATAGCTGGAATAATAGAATCTGGCAAGTATCAAGACAACAGCTCAAGCCTGCCCTGTGCCCCATCCTTGAGCAAAGTCTCACTCCTACCATCTCTGCTTCCAGACCCAACCCCTCCCTAAAACGCCTCATGGTCCAAGGCCCATACTGCTTCAAACCCCATCCTGACATCAAAAACAGCTCTGCACTGAAGCCCAACCTCATTATGACACCCATTGCAACCCTGGCCAAACAGTACTGTGAGCCCTATCAGAGCCCTAGCACCTATTCCTGCCTCTCACTAGTTATACAATCCAATAATTAGCACCCAAATGCATTCCCACCTAATGTAAGGTGTCACTTGCAACTTGTCTTCATTTATTTTAACCGCAAGAAGAAAATGCCAAGCAAGGCGTGTAGGCAATGAAGATAACCCATTGTTAGAAGAGTAATAGCTACAGTGCCCATTAAAATACTTTATGGTAGTAGCTACACTACATGATAAAACACACACTAAGAGAGTATATGAAATCTTAGAGACTAACAAAATTTGCATGGAATATAATTGCCAATAATGTTATACAGCACATGCAGGGCCCAGATAAGCAGGAAAGAAGTGTGCCCCAAAATATGAATACACTCTGTCCCCAAAGGAGCTTCTACGTCAAAGCTTTCCTAAATGGTAATCAGGTCATGTAACAAATATGCAAACCATCAGTGTAAATGAATCATTCAGGAAGTGATAGATAGTTTGTTCAAGACAGAGAGAAAACTATTAATTCTTATATTTAGCAGAATGATCTATGTTAAAAAATAAATAAAAAATAAGGAATGCTAGGATCGTAAATGATGACTCCCTTTTGCACTTACAGTGAAGGAAAGTGGTTCCACACCATCAATACAGAAACATTTTCCCAATGAGTAGCTTAGCATCAACAGCCAACCCAAAATATTATTACTATGAATAATTACGGAAGAGGCTATGAAGTTGATAATGGAGCAATGATGAAGGGGACACTTTGGTTCTGTAAGAGGATTCAATTCAACACTACAGCTAAGTCAACGCCTAGTCTATAATACTGAATGAAAACCCTTATTGATATATCTTTAGGTCAGTTCATGCGTTCTGGATGACTACCCCTATATAACACCCCTCTCTTGGAATCCCCCTGACCCCACTGAGCCAAGAAGTAGTTCTGTTTTGCAAGTTTAAAAGGTTTATTTGATAATTTATAGTAGATATATATATCACGCTTTATAATAAATTAATAATTGAATAGCACACTTAATCTGATATGATAAAGATCAACAACGGAGAATCTGGCACTAGCACACTTCTTTATAATTACTAAGGAGTTGAGATGAAATGGATAAGGTAGCACACTGGTAAATAGGTACAGAAGTATAATGTGGTAGAAAATGCTTTATAGGGTTCAAGGAAATGCAAGGTTGAATGAATGAAATGCAGTATAGAAAATACTCAATATGATTTCAACAAAACAATGTAATCACTTTTCTCTGGCTATTCACTCCCCCCCTCTTTATGCAATGCAAGGGAATGGGAGGAAAGCACACAGTTCTCAGAAATGCAATCAATGTAATCAGTTCAATCCAGCAAGCTTAGACAACAGAAGTTTAAAACACAGATAGGAGTTTTGAAAACACAGGCCCAAATGCTTTGATATGTGCTAGCAATGGATGAGAAATATGCTGGAAATGCTTTTGAATTCCCTTTCAGAGGTTCAGGGTGAGTGGTATCTAGTTAATATTAGTCCAGGCTCACACTAGCAATGATGCAGGGATAGTTAGCAGGTTAAACGAATTTCTGGCAAATGGAAAGCAAACAGCAGCAGTTTTTACATGTGAAGAAATTGCAAATCGCGGTAAAATTCGCGGATGCGTGTTCCGCGATTGCGGTAAAACTATAAGGGGTAGGAATGCGGTTCTTGGTACGATTCAAAGCTACGATTCTAAGCTATCAGAGGAAAGTTACTGCAAGTCTCTAGCCCAAACGGTCGCGGAGATATGAGCGATTTAATAAAGGTCGTTTTTGGGTTTGCAAATTTCAAAAGCTCAAAATGACAAGTGCAGCTTGCAACTAGAAATGACAGGTGACAGCTAGGAGGCAGTTCTACTTAGGTTAAATAGATTGAATTATATTATTTTAACTAGGAGATTGGTTCTGCACAGTTTCTAGGTACTCACACTATATTCTTGAGTGAAATGGGCCTCGCCATGGATCTAGTCAGGGTTTTGGACTGGGCTCGGGTCTCTCTCTGGGCACAGCACTGCTTTCTCTCTGGGTACAGCACTGCTTTCTCTCTGGTCTGGTCTCTTAGTTCTGGATAGATTGAAGTCTCTAGTTTGGCTCTCTGGAAGTTTGATGGAGGTAAAGTATGGATTTTTCCGGCAGAGCTTCCAGCGGCAGATGGATTTTGAAGGTCCCTATCTGTCCTGACTGTCTGCTTTTATGTGTTTAGAATGTGGGTGTGTTCTAGCATCACTGACCCTACCTCTCTCTCAGCTTCTAATTGGTCAAACTTCCATTTATCATTTGATTGGGGAATGAACTGTGAGTCAGAGTGATGTCATTTTACAGCCTGCAGAAAGTCCACTCCTCCTGTCAACTTACACACAAATCTAGATTTGAAACAAATACATATTTGCAGAGGTACATATTGTTTTAAAATCATATGCACCCATCATGCATTACAGGAGGTATACCCTGTTCAAACTCTGCTCTTCCTGGGAGCTTGCATTCAGAAATGGCACATATTTCACTTTTTAACTGATTTTGCAATTTCTGACATTGACCCAACTTTACATACATGTGTGCAGGGAGTAGGGACATTAACTGATGAAGTTTCAGATTTTTAACATGCATACATTTAGAGTAATATCCACTTTTCCGCTGACACCCCCCTGAACATGCCACCGGGTCGAAAAACCTCTTAAAATGTGGGCAGAAAAATCACAAGAATTATGGTGTCCTTTATAAAATTTTCACATGTCCGCTCTATGAGTTATTCATCTTTTTAAAGTTATGTTCTGGCTCCAAAGGGGTGTGGTTTCCTCTCAGCACAAGGTAGAAATACTGGTCTTTCCAGTTCTGCCAAGCCAGCTTGCTCTCACAGGCAGTGCCCCTCCCAGCTCCTGCCAAGAGGAAGCTACATTTTACGACTGCGTAATAAAAACCTTTGCCTGAGTGAAGAGGGCTTTGTTCACTCTCCTACAGAGCACAGATAATTCAATTATCAGATAGATGGCATATCCTTAGTGTGGGCAGCAAAAGGAAGGTTGGCCTGGGAACACAGTGGTGACTCAAGTTTCACTGCTGATGGGGGTAGTTGCCAGGCAGAATCAAGTTCCTTAAGCCAGACTTTCAGCTACTGTCATGTTATTTGTTGCTTTTTAAATTAACTTGCAATTTTACACATGCAGCTAGAATGCTGATTCTAAGTGCAAAACTATGACATTTCAACAGTTACAAAGGCATATGACACCAAACATAGGTCACTGATTTAATCTAAACATTTTCGATTTTAGTGTCTTTAAATCCAGTGCAACTTAAACTGCTGACTCCATAGCTCAGCCAGTTTTGTTATAAGCATTGTTCTGGGCTCTTCCTTTCCCAGATTTTGTAGGCACACAAAACTCCATTCTACCAAATGTCTGCTGGTGTTCAGTGAATATTTTGCACATATTGCAATGTTTGAAAATAGGCATTTTGACTTGCCTTCAGGGAAACAGAGTGGTTTTAAAACGCCGGCTTTTGGATAGTGGTGAGTACTGGTACTGCACCCATTTTTGGGATTTAAGAAATGAATTCCCCACAATTCTAGGTTGCATTTGGCAATCAGCATTGCCATTCCCAATGGTTTCAGACTACTGTGCGGGTAGTCCAATGGTGGTTTTAGGCAGCGTCCTTCTGTGCCCATAACATCGGCAAAAATGGGTGGCAGCCTATTCTTCCTGCATTTCCCTGTGCATTTTCTGGGAAGCTCTGGCCATCATGATGTTTTCCATGTCAGTACTGCACAGTTTTGAGGTAGGGCTAGGATGCATGGGTAAATACATCCCACAAGCCCCCCTCTTGCGATGGCCATTCGGTTTCACTGATGGGACTCGCAAGCTCTGGGATGTTTCCTCATCTTCTTCCAATAGATGGCACAGTTCAGCATCTTCTTCTCCATCCGGTACTGATCGATGGTTCTCCTCGCCGGTCCTGATGGGAATATTGGGCGGTCCACTGGGCCCATTGGATCTTTGTTCCCGGTCTCCGTATCATCCTCCTTGGCCCGTCTTCAGGTTTTCTTTCTCCTAGGACGACAAAGGAAGAGCGGCAATACCTACTCATAGACGTTTTTCCACCACCGTTGAGATAGTGGGGCAGCATATGCATTTCATCATCACGAAACATTACATTCTTATTTTGAAAAAAAAACAGTATAACTAAGAGACAGTTTCATGCAAATCACAATATTTTAGAGACTAGATGTGGTATGTTTTATGATTGGAACTGAATTAGTCTGAGACAGTACCCGCTAGGATTCCAGAGGATTCCTCCAGTTGTTGCAGAGTGTGCCTGGGATGGCAACATTTCAACTGGTTTATGTGGACCCACTTGTCTTCCCCCTCTGCCGAACCGCCTTTGGGGATGCGGATCTTGTTGGCCACACGGGAGATCTTATCGACGATCTCAAAGGGTCCTTTCCATGTAGGCAAAAATTTGCGCTGCTTGGCCTGGTTCCTTTGGAAGTTGTATAGATAGACCCGGTCTCCCACCTGATATTCCTTCCTGGAAGTTTTCAGGTCATAGTGGGTCTTCATGCTATCAGCTGATCTTTCTAGATTCCGCTGAGCATAAGCAAAAGCATGTTGAAGGTGTTTCCTTAAATTCTCTACATACTCATGAGTAGTGGAGGCATTTATCAGTGTCTGCTCTTGGGTCCTGTAGAGCAAATGCTGAGGAAGCACCATCTTGCGCCCAGTCATCAACTCAAATGGTGACATTTTGGTTGCAGATGAAGGGGTAGATCTGATGGCCATTAGGACCAGAGGTAATCGGATATCCCAACTTGGCCCAGAATCTGCCACAAACTTCTTTAATATGCTCACAATTGTCCGGTTATATCTCTCTACTGCCCCAGAAGAAGCTGGCCGATAAGCAATATGCAGCTTTCTCTTGACCCCCAGTATCTCCCACATCTTTGTCATTACTTCACTGGTGAAGTGGCTACCTCTGTCTGACTCAATCCTTTGAGGTAGACCAAAACGGGAAAAGATGTGGTTAATCATCAAGGCAGCTGCAGTTTCTGCCTTGCAGTTTGGGGCTGGGAGACATTCCACCCACTTGGTAAACAAGCATGTGACGGTCAACATGTACTTATTCCCCCTAGCCGAGCGAATCACAGGGCCTACAAAGTCGATTTGTAAATCTGACCATGGCAGGGTCATCCCCCTCTTTTGTAAAGGCGCCCGGTGTGTGAGGGATGTCGGCTGAAATTGTGCACACACAAGACAACCCTTCAAATATTGGTTGAGGTCCTGGCCCATGTGTGGCCAGTATGCAACCTCTCTTAAGATTTCCAGTGTTGTGTGAAACCCCCTGTGACCGGCGGTGGCCGCATCATGGGCGTGACTTAACATCAGGCTTCGGAATGAGGTAGGAACCACCCACTGATCGTGGCCAGCTTTGGATTTCCTTACCAGCAAACCATCTTGGATTCGGAACATTTTTGGACATTTCATCAACACTCTTAGGTCCTCTTTCCCAATGTAATCGGTATCCGTCAGGGGAAAGTTCTCAGGGTCCTCAAGGTGCTGGTAAAATTTACCAATAATTGGATCCCCCTTCTGAGCAGTAATCAAATCATCATCAGGGGTCTCCTTACTCCATTGTGCAATTGAAAGGTCGTTGTGAGCATTTGTCTGGGACCTAGTGATAGCAGTGACCTGGATTTCCCCCAACAGGGACTCAATCTCAATTAGATCCCCTTGGATGGCTCCGGTTTTGGCCAGCTGATCAGCTAAGTCATTTCCAGTTTTGTCTGGTCCCTCTACTTTGGAATGACCCTTAATCTTCTTCCAATAGATGGTCATCGCATTCGATGTGACCAGATCATCAATGTTTTGGATCAACTTCCCATGTTTCAAGGGTTTGTTGTTAGCACATAACATGCCTCTGGTTTTCCAATTAACCAGGTGCTCCACGAACCCGTTCCGTACATAATCCGAATCTGTGATTATGACCAGTTCGTGGAGTTGATGCTGGACAGCAGTGAGGATGGCCTGATGCACAGCCATCAGTTCTGCCACCTGACTACTTCGGGGACCAATTTTGTATCCAGCGGAGGGTTCTGGGGACTCATTCACCCATGCATTCCCTACGCCGGCCACCAGTTCTTTCTCCCCGTTGTTGTCAACATGGTAAGAGCATCCATCCACATACACAGTGGGCATTCCCTCACACTTGTCTTCTTCAAAGACTTTGTGTGGGGAATTAAGGTATGCCTCCATGTTGTCCTTGATTTTCAGACTTTCGTCCTCGAGACAGTTTTCTCTGGCACAATCATGCAAGTCAGCCAGACCTTGCGCGAGGGGACTCTTCTTGTTTTGGCCATATCGGACCTCCACAGGAAAGCCTTGCATTGACAGAATCCAGGAAGTAATTCGGGAATTACTCACATTTCCGGCCCGGATTCTGTCACTTTGGAGATATTGCAGAGGCTGGTGTGGAGTCTCCACTATGATGTGTTCCCCCTGGATAAACGGGCGGTAATTCTTCAATGCCCACACCGTTGCCAGGAGTGCCTTCTCACAATCGTTGAATTTTTCCTCCACAGAGGATAAAGTTTTGCTCGCATAGGAGATTACTTTATTGACCTTGTCATGCTTTTGGTATAATACTGCCGTCAAGCACGTATTAGAAAACCCCGTCTCCAGGAAGAACTCCTTGTTTCTGACAGGGTAAGCTAGGCAAGGCGCTTGTGAGAGGCTTCTCTTGAGTTGTCTTACTGCCTCGGATTGTTCTGGACCCCATTCCCACTTGACCCCCCCCTTCAGGAGATGAATCAGGGGTCTGGTGATCTCTGCGTAGCCCTCAATGAACTTTCTGCTGTAATTAGTCAGTCCAAGGAGGCTCCTTAGTTCCCGCAGCGTTGTGGGGTCTTTCAGTTTCTAAAGTGCTTCCACTTTCTTTTCCTGGGGACAAAGACCCTGAGGAGTAATCTCATGCCCCAAGAAGTTAACACGGGTTTTACACCACTGTGCTTTCTGAAAGGAAAGTTTTGCTCCGGCGGCCCTCAACTGGGTCAGAACATAACGGATCTCCGCTATGTGTTCCTCCACAGATGAACTTTTGATGATAACATCATCTACATAAGCCAGGTTACCCCTTGCACCCAGGTCGGGCATGGCCTTATGTAGGAAAATGTTGAATTCATTGCCGGAGTTGAGGTATCCGAAGGGAGTCCGGGTCCATGTGTACTGCTGGCCCTCAAAGGTAAAAGCCAGTTTGTATTGGTCCTCCCTGCTGACAGGCACGGTCCAGTATCCATTGGTCAGGTCTATTGCAGTGAATACCTGTGACCCCTGGATCTGGGCCAGCCCTTGGTCAATGTAGGGCAGAGGCCATCGGGAAGTATGGACCCGTTTGTTGAGCTCCCTGAGGTAGGCGCAGAGTCTCCACTGGCCGTTTGGCTTCAATATCCCCAGCACCGGATTATTGAAGGTGCTGTGGACTGGACGGATTATTCCCCGGGACTCAAGGTTCTTAATTATTTCAGTAAGGGACTCCATTGATGCGAGAGGCAAGCGATATTGCTTCACAAACACAGGAGTCATGCCAGGGTCCGTGGGGATTGTTGTTGTGTGGATGTCAGTGCGACCACAGTCATATGAGTCTACCGCAAAGAGATCTTGGAAATCCAAGAAAACTTGTTTCAACTTTTGCTTTTGTTCCAGAGTCACACAGGCATCAGCTAGGTTGACCCTCTCTTCCACCATCTGCCTGAAGCCTGGAAAGACTTCTGGTTTGGCTATTTCCGCGGCCTCCTCCAGCTGGGTGGAGAAGTCCCTGGTCAGAGTGCTGATTTGGACCGGAGGCTTCAGGTGGGAAAGGCAGCCCTCATGGACCTGGAAAATCACCTCATCCCTCCTGAAGTCACAAGTCACATCTTCCTTACCATAGGGGCAAGAAGTGTACACCAGGAAGTTCCCCCCATGCCGGGTAAAAATCCTGTCTGGTGTTGTATTGTCCTCACTGTCACTGTCAAAACAGTCCTTGGGGATTGGTCCTAACAGTTCATTTACAAGATCAATGGAGAAATGTTGGTCATCAACCGCCATTCCAATAATGGTGCCTGCGGCTAGAGTAATACTCTTTAAGTCGCTGTTATCCACCTCTATTGGAATGGTGTCATGTTCTATGTTGACTAATGGAGTTGGGTTTACCCCCAACCCTTGCAGTTGGAGAGAAGCATTTAGATGTATGTAAGCATCAGGGTTTTGCAAATATTGTCCTCTTTTAACTTTCACTTCCAGGGAGAATTGTCGGGTCCTTTCTGGGATGGTGACTTCCTCTTTAACCTGAATTTCAACTGCATAAGGTAGCAATTGATCTGACCTAAATGCTTTTTCTGGATCAACAAAGCCCATGGGATTATCCGCTAATCGGGACCAAGCTTTGAAGTTTATTAGGTCCAAACTAATGGCAAAGCGATTGAGAATGTCACTGCCTAAGTAAAAGGCGGCAGGGACGTCTCGCACGACCCAACAATTGTGGACGATGCTCTTGTTGCCAATGGAGATTTTGAGCATACACCTGCTTGGCAGGGGATGTTTGGAATTAGGTGCTTCCAGGTCCATTTCCCATTTGTCTATCAGTTTGAAGGTGGGAATGGCTGGATCTTTTGGGAGTTGGCGAAACATGGCTTCGCTGATGAAGCTCTTACCGTTGTTCACACACACTCGAGCGAGAACAGAGTCCTTCCCATCATTTAACTGAACAGGGATGAACAACTGCTCTCCAATTTGCTGAATATCAGCCAGGCTCTGAGCTGATTTCACATCTTTCTGGACTATAGGAGTGGGAGTTTCAGATTGTGGATTGGTATAGAATTTCAAAGTGTTTCCTTCCAGCGTGGAATACCACTTTAGACTGGAAGGAAGGTTGATTTTCAGAAATAGAGAGGACCCCCCATCACCAGTCTGTTGTCCTACTGCTATTACTGTCACGTCTGGAATTTGGTTGTTCTGGAAGTGAAATTCTACTTGGTCAGATTTTTGTTCAACCATGTGGCAGGTGCCGTTTAAACTAACATGGTTGACACTCTGTTTTAATTTTATTGGTCGGCTAGTCTGGGTCCAGAGGACCCTG
The DNA here is from genome assembly GCF_040938575.1 of Ambystoma mexicanum. Lineage (NCBI taxonomy): Eukaryota > Metazoa > Chordata > Amphibia > Caudata > Ambystomatidae > Ambystoma > Ambystoma mexicanum. Next base: position 759,430,014 of record NC_090937.1, on the reverse strand, counting down.
TTTACGCAATCTATTAGGGGTGACAACCTTCTCAGGAGGTCATTCCCTAGTAAACAAGGGGTGCCCTCTGGGGTCACAACTATGACCGGGTGTTTCAACTTATGTCGCCCAATTTTAATGTCCAAGTCTGCAGTCCCCTCGACAGGAATTTCCTTCCCGTCAAAGTTCTGGAGTTGCCCAGGAAGAGAGGTGAGAGGAATTTGGTAATTCTCTCCCCTTCCTGCATTCAGTTCGTCAAAGGCCCTTCTGGACAGAAGGGTAGCTTGAGATCCCGTGTCCACCAGTGCCGAGATTGTACCCTGCCCCTGTACTTGTACCGGGGCATAATATCTTCCCTCCTTCTCCTCCAGGGGGCACAGATAATGTACATTTTTGGACAACTGGTGGGCAAATTTTCTGGTTTTGGACATCGATAGCGAAGAGATTTGGGCAGAATTCTGTGGAGAGTCTTGGGAATCTGAAAGAAAAAGTTGGCAACTGGAGATCAGAGCCATTGTGGGTTCCCCTGGTTCCAGTTCTGGGCCGCCCCCCCCTTTTTGGAGGCAGTCCCCAGGATGGGTTTGAACCAGGGGATTTCCTTGCTGTTGGTTCTGGGATGAGATGGTGGGCGGCGGTAGCTCAGTCTCCACATCTCCCCAGTCTGGATTTGCATCCCTAGGGACCCATTTTTCTTTGGGAGGAGTTCCCCCCTCTCTGAAGGAGAAGATCCTTTTCCCAGGATCCTCTGAGGATCCCTCTCCCTCACACTGGAAGATCTGTACCTCCTCCTCAAACTGAGTCTGTTTGGGTCTTTTGTTTCTCCTACCCCCCCTCTGCTCCTTAGGAGGCAGACTTTCAGGGGCAAGAGATTTTGTTTCCGGTTCCTGGGTTTCCAGGGGCTGTTTACAAGTGAGGAAGGAAGCTTCCTCCAAGGCTTTACACCCCCCTTCCCCTTGTGCCTCCTCCCTGGGAACCGGTGAGTTATCGGGGTGCTGCCCCCGTCATTGTTCTGGAGCACCAGGTCCAGAGTTGGGTGCGTTCTGCGCCGGCATGCCCATCTGGGGGTTCTGCTGCGCCCTCAGTATTTGACCCAGATCCCGTGCCATATTTTGGACCTGGCGCTCTAACTGGGAAACCCGCTCAGGCTGATACGGGGCCCTGTTTTCTCCCCTGGGCTGATCCCGGGAAGGGTAGCTATCCCTTCTTTGGTAGTACCCCTGGTTGGGAAGATTTGGGTACCCCTCCACCCTTGGCCTCCCCTCTCCCGGATTCAGTGGTCTGGGCTCAGGGAATTGGGGAAAGAAGGATGGATGGTTTTGGGGCTGAAAGTCGGGTGGATATCTGGGGAAAAAGTTCTGCCCAGGGTTTGGTAAATTTCTGCCCTCCTGTGGGAAGTTTGGAGGGAAGTTCCCTGGGTTAGGTGCTTGGCTGGATCCCCCCCCTTGGGCTGGAGGAGTCCACACATAACCCAGGATGGGTCGACTTCCCTTGTAACGGGGACTTACATAATCAGGAGAGCGAGGGACCCCATTTGTGGGGCTGCCTCCCTGGCTCCCTGTCTGTGACTGGCCCGAGGACCTTCTGGGCCTAGCATTATTAGGTGCAGGTAGGTTTTTAGGCCCCCCCCTCTCCAAATCTAAAACGGGGGTGACCTTTACCTCTGCCACCTTGGCAGCAGCAGGGGTGGTGTTGGCTTTGGGGTTTTTCTGGGCATTACTTTTGCTATCTACCGGTTTCTGCACCTCGTAGATCCGGGTAGCCTGTTCAATGACCCAGTCTAAAGATCTTTTCTCGTGAAAATCCCTCACGAGCTGGGTCATGATATATTTGGGCAAGGCATGAAAAAATGTATTAACGAATTCTCGACTGTCTGTGCGCACCCTTCTTGTGGTCTGTGCAAAAGCACGCTTTAACTCCTGCACAAATTCTTGTGGGGCCTGATCCTCCCCACATTGCAAATTGTAGGCTGCCTTGCGAGCCTCTTGAGGATTTCTGTGAACAGAAAAATGTTTCAGGATGGCCGCCTTATATGTGGACCATCTTAAATGATTTTGGTCCTCCAGCCCCGCAAAGAAACTGGAGTATTCCGGGGAGAATGTCCACTTTACATATTGAATACAGCTTTGGCTGTCCTTCAAATGGAAAGTCTCCATCATTTGTTCAAACAACTCTAAGTGCTCCCAAACAGAATACTTAGCGTTCTTATGGTAAGGCGTGATGACGCTCCTGATCGCCTTAATCTGCTTTAAGGGGTCCTTAAGCAAGGCCCTTTTTGCCTTATTGGCCTTTTTGGTTCGGGTAACCCTTGTCCATTCTTCCTCGGACTCAGAGGCACTGCTCCCAGAGGTCCCCGTCTGTTCTTCCAGGTTTTCCCGGATTCTGCGAGCCTGGGAATGGCTGGCAGAATGTGGGGACCTGGTCTCCTGTGTCCTGCGCAGTTCAGAGGAGTCTTCAGATTCCTCCTTGCTGCCAGGATTTGATGGGTACCCCCTCCACTGACCTAACTGGGCAGAGGTTTTCAGGATGCCCTTAATGGGCCTACTCTCCTGGGGTTCCCCATTGAACTGTACTGTACTTGGGTGCCCATACCCGGATGCCCACCCCTCCATTCCTGAGTGGTACTGGCCTATGAGCCCCATACTCTTAGCTGGATAGTAATCTGCCATCCCTGCGGCCCTGTGCTCATGTGCGCCAGGGGACATGGGGGTGGTAGAGTCCAGGGACTGGGGGAGATGAAGGCCCCTGGTGTTAGGGCTCCTGCGGTTATGGTCAGGAGTCTCTCTTTCCCAGCGGACCTCATCTCTATCCGCCCCTGCTCCCTGTTGCAATGCAAGAGCCTGCATTTGTGCTTTCAGTTCCTCTGTTAAGGCCTTACTCGACTCTATCAGTCTCTCCTGCATCGCTACCTGTTGTTGGAGCCTATCATTGTGTTGACAGAGGGCCTCATTTTCCCTCTGTGCTTCCTGGTTGGTCCTGGAGAACTGGGCCAGTCTTTGCTGCAGGAGGGTTACCTCCTGAGCTGTGTCCCTATTGGCCTGCTCCTTTCTTGCTAGAGCATCCTCCACCCTCCTGGTGTGCTCTAGCAAGTTCTGGTGTTCTTTTTGGAGGTCACCCAGTCCCTGGTGGGTCAGGTGATTTTCTTCCATTTTTCTTTTTAAATGGCAGACTTCCTGGCCTAAGGTATCCCTTTCCTGACTGAGAGCCTGCATCTGTGCTGCCAGGTCGTCCCTTTGCCTTTGGAAGGCACCAGCATTCTGGCGCTCCTGATTAAACTCTGCCTGGGTATCCAGGTCTTTCAGAATTAGTTTGTTGCTCTCTGCCTTCACTCTATCTAGGTGGCCTTGCAGGGTGACTACCTGCTCAGCACATACCCTGTTGAAGTCCAGTTGTTGCTCCAGCTTTTTCTGGTTTTGCAGTAGGGAGTCCAAACCTTCTTGGTATTCCTTCTGCAAGGCCAGAAATCTGGTATCCTGTTCTACCTTTTCCTGTTGCAGCACATCCATATCCTTCTTTATTTTAATGATGTGCTGCCTACTATCATCTTCTGACTCCTGGCTCCTCTGCAGCCTCTGCTCAGAAGAGACCAGGTCAGATTGGACCTTCTGTAATGCCAGCAGTTGCCTACTCGCCAGATCTTGGCCTTCAGCACATTTGTCCTGCACGGCTCCCATATGTAAATATAAATACGCCGCTACCCTGGCAATCTTATTGTGTTCATCTTTGGCTTTAGGAGCCATATATAGTTCACTCAGGGCCACATGTAAGGGACCCTGATCTCTATATATATCTGACCCTGTTTCAGTGACCTGTTGTGTGATGGCCTGCAACCACACATCCTGGCCCTGTTCGGTCCATTCACCTCTCACAAATAGCTTATGCAAGAGGTGCTCTCTGGCTATTTTCATGTCTACTAAGGTCGTCATTCTAGAGATTGGTCTCTGTCCTGACTTACAGAAGTTTGTATTTTATTTTTGCAGAACAGAACTTTTCTTGGAGTGTCCCTTTTGAGGAATGCTTCACAGCGTAATGCAGCGTGGTGATCCGACCGGATGTATGTATCCCGTCAGTTAGCACACTGTATTAAGCTGCAAGAGTGGTAAATCTAACCCAACGTCTCGGCTCGAGCCCCCAATTTGTAAGAGGATTCAATTCAACACTACAGCTAAGTCAACGCCTAGTCTATAATACTGAATGAAAACCCTTATTGATATATCTTTAGGTCCAGTTCATGCGTTCTGGATGACTACCCCTATATAACACCCCTCTCTTGGAATCCCCCTGACCCCACTGAGCCAAGAAGTAGTTCTGTTTTGCAAGTTTAAAAGGTTTATTTGATAATTTATAGTAGATATATATATCACGCTTTATAATAAATTAATAATTGAATAGCACACTTAATCTGATATGATAAAGATCAACAACGGAGAATCTGGCACTAGCACACTTCTTTATAATTACTAAGGAGTTGAGATGAAATGGATAAGGTAGCACACTGGTAAATAGGTACAGAAGTATAATGTGGTAGAAAATGCTTTATAGGGTTCAAGGAAATGCAAGGTTGAATGAATGAAATGCAGTATAGAAAATACTCAATATGATTTCAACAAAACAATGTAATCACTTTTCTCTGGCTATTCACTCCCCCCCTCTTTATGCAATGCAAGGGAATGGGAGGAAAGCACACAGTTCTCAGAAATGCAATCAATGTAATCAGTTCAATCCAGCAAGCTTAGACAACAGAAGTTTAAAACACAGATAGGAGTTTTGAAAACACAGGCCCAAATGCTTTGATATGTGCTAGCAATGGATGAGAAATATGCTGGAAATGCTTTTGAATTCCCTTTCAGAGGTTCAGGGTGAGTGGTATCTAGTTAATATTAGTCCAGGCTCACACTAGCAATGATGCAGGGATAGTTAGCAGGTTAAACGAATTTCTGGCAAATGGAAAGCAAACAGCAGCAGTTTTTACATGTGAAGAAATTGCAAATCGTGGTAAAATTCGCGGATGCGTGTTCCGCGATTGCGGTAAAACTATAAGGGGTAGGAATGCGGTTCTTGGTACGATTCAAAGCTACGATTCTAAGCTATCAGAGGAAAGTTACTGCAAGTCTCTAGCCCAAACGGTCGCGGAGATATGAGCGATTTAATAAAGGTCGTTTTTGGGTTTGCAAATTTCAAAAGCTCAAAATGACAAGTGCAGCTTGCAACTAGAAATGACAGGTGACAGCTAGGAGGCAGTTCTACTTAGGTTAAATAGATTGAATTATATTATTTTAACTAGGAGATTGGTTCTGCACAGTTTCTAGGTACTCACACTATATTCTTGAGTGAAATGGGCCTCGCCATGGATCTGGTCAGGGTTTTGGACTGGGCTCGGGTCTCTCTCTGGGCACAGCACTGCTTTCTCTCTGGGTACAGCACTGCTTTCTCTCTGGTCTGGTCTCTTAGTTCTGGATAGATTGAAGTCTCTAGTTTGGCTCTCTGGAAGTTTGATGGAGGTAAAGTATGGATTTTTCCGGCAGAGCTTCCAGCGGCAGATGGATTTTGAAGGTCCCTATCTGTCCTGACTGTCTGCTTTTATGTGTTTAGAATGTGGGTGTGTTCTAGCATCACTGACCCTACCTCTCTCTCAGCTTCTAATTGGTCAAACTTCCATTTATCATTTGATTGGGGAATGAACTGTGAGTCAGAGTGATGTCATTTTACAGCCTGCAGAAAGTCCACTCCTCCTGTCAACTTACACACAAATCTAGATTTGAAACAAATACATATTTGCAGAGGTACATATTGTTTTAAAATCATATGCACCCATCATGCATTACAGGAGGTATACCCTGTTCAAACTCTGCTCTTCCTGGGAGCTTGCATTCAGAAATGGCACATATTTCACTTTTTAACTGATTTTGCAATTTCTGACATTGACCCAACTTTACATACATGTGTGCAGGGAGTAGGGACATTAACTGATGAAGTTTCAGATTTTTAACATGCATACATTTAGAGTAATATCCACTTTTCCGCTGACACCCCCCTGAACATGCCACCGGGTCGAAAAACCTCTTAAAATGTGGGCAGACAAATCACAAGAATTATGGTGTCCTTTATAAAATTTTCACATGTCCGCTCTATGAGTTATTCATCTTTTTAAAGTTATGTTCTGGCTCCAAAGGGGTGTGGTTTCCTCTCAGCACAAGGTAGAAATACTGGTCTTTCCAGTTCTGCCAAGCCAGCTTGCTCTCACAGGCAGTGCCCCTCCCAGCTCCTGCCAAGAGGAAGCTACATTTTACGACTGCGTAATAAAAACCTTTGCCTGAGTGAAGAGGGCTTTGTTCACTCTCCTACAGAGCACAGATAATTCAATTATCAGATAGATGGCATATCCTTAGTGTGGGCAGCAAAAGGAAGGTTGGCCTGGGAACACAGTGGTGACTCAAGTTTCACTGCTGATGGCGGTAGTTGCCAGGCAGAATCAAGTTCCTTAAGCCAGACTTTCAGCTACTGTCATGTTATTTGTTGCTTTTTAAATTAACTTGCAATTTTACACATGCAGCTAGAATGCTGATTCTAAGTGCAAAACTATGACATTTCAACAGTTACAAAGGCATATGACACCAAACATAGGTCACTGATTTAATCTAAACATTTTCGATTTTAGTGTCTTTAAATCCAGTGCAACTTAAACTGCTGACTCCATAGCTCAGCCAGTTTTGTTATAAGCATTGTTCTGGGCTCTTCCTTTCCCAGATTTTGTAGGCACACAAAACTCCATTCTACCAAATGTCTGCTGGTGTTCAGTGAATATTTTGCACATATTGCAATGTTTGAAAATAGGCATTTTGACTTGCCTTCAGGGAAACAGAGTGGTTTTAAAACGCCGGCTTTTGGATAGTGGTGAGTACTGGTACTGCACCCATTTTTGGGATTTAAGAAATGAATTCCCCACAATTCTAGGTTGCATTTGGCAATCAGCATTGCCATTCCCAATGGTTTCAGACTACTGTGCGGGTAGTCCAATGGTGGTTTTAGGCAGCGTCCTTCTGTGCCCATAACATCGGCAAAAATGGGTGGCAGCCTATTCTTCCTGCATTTCCCTGTGCATTTTCTGGGAAGCTCTGGCCATCATGATGTTTTCCATGTCAGTACTGCACAGTTTTGAGGTAGGGCTAGGATGCATGGGTAAATACATCCCACAGTTCCAAAGATATAACTATTTGGAAGTGTGCCAAATACTCCTCCAGAATGTATACAATAAAGCAAACATGATTAGTGTTATTACGTGGCTAGACTATCATTTACATGCAGCCAGTCTAGCCATTTCTTACTGTGGTATGATGTTTTTTACTGGGCATCTATAATTAAGCAAGCATGACGAGCGTTATGTCATGGCTAGACTGGCATTTGGTGCAGGTAATCTAGATATAATAGCTCACTGTGTCATGACATTATCTACAGGCATCTACGATGAAGCAAACATGATTAGTGTTATTACGTGCCTAGACTGGCCTACATTGGTGCAGCCAGTTTGGAAATATGTTTGAATTGTGGCAAGGCATTTTCAAGACAAAGCCAACAGGAGTATGTTCTTACGTGTGTGTGTACCGGCATGTATTTGCAGAGCCAGCATGGACACGTTTTCTTATAGTATCATTACTGACATTATGTGTAAAACAATCATGAAAATGTTCTAATAAGGGAATACTGCCATATATTGGTTCCACCAAAACGGAAATGATGAGAACAGCCAGTGTGAACATGTTTTTTACACTGGCATATATTGTGGGGTAAGGCATCATGAAAATGCTCCTGTGCACTGTTGGTGACTTGCAGCTATTTGGATTTTTCCTGAGTTACCCTACAACATCTATCTGGCTTTTTACCCAGTTTTGCACAGAAAATGTGCTGTATAATGCACCATTATAACCCATTTTTTAAAACATTTTCACAGGGCGAGAAGGCCCCAGGAATCCTCCTTAATTGTGTCAGGCTCCATTACCATGCACGGCCGCTCTTGCATATTTGTGGCAAATATTTTTGCCCCTCTTATTAAAAAATTCACCAGCCGCCACTGGTTGATGGTACATTTGGGTGCCAAGGGCCAGTCACCGCCCTCCTGTTTCTGTCCTGGGTGAAAGATTTAAGCTTTGGTATTGTTTATTTATAAAGCGCCTATACACAGGCAAATGTTTCAAAGCGCTTTGATTAAAAAATATACATCTTTCATACAGCATGCCCCTGCAGCAGCATGGTCACCAAGGGCGTTGTGCATGCGTGGTGGTCCAGGCCGGCCCGGAGTGTGGCATGGCCCCTGCTTTGTTGAGGAGCTTGGGGGTGGGTCCTGCACATGTCACGAATAGGGGGCCCCGAATGTTGCGTTACATCGCTGATTTCAGGCTCTGAATGTCACTTTCTCACTACAACAAGGAGATGAAAGCACTCCGAAGAAGATTACGATTTGCTCTCCGCACCTTCTCACGATTGTTTATTTCACTTTTCTGGGTCAGGATGTAAGAAACCGTTTTTCCTCTACTTTGCAAGTTACTACAGGCCTGTAATCTTTCAATGCCTTCGCAGAGCCATCAGCTGTACATTCCCACGCCGCCCCGGAATGAAACATGGTTTAATTTCGGAGATAACAAGCATTCCTTTCCCATCGCCGTTCATCATCCCGCCATTTCGTTTGAGCAAACACAAGTATTTTTCATTGTATTTCGAGGAACGCCTGCAACGTTCACCTTCCATCTTGAATTGCAATTGTTGTCAGGCCTTGTCCAGCATATTCTTCTAATAATAGCACACCACGTGTTACATTGTGTGGGCACCTTTCATCCTTGAAGAACATAACTCGTAACGGTTAATTATTTATACATGTCGGTGTTTAGTAGAGTGTTTGCAGGACGCCTCGGTGTCATGTCATACCATTGGCTGAAAGCGGGGCCAATTGGCACGGGTTTGGTCCTCTGGATGGTTGTGTTGATGTTCTGATTGGGCGATGGTCACATCAATACGAGTTCAGCTTTGCGGGTAGTCCTTTTGTAATTCCATATGTTTAACCGAAACATTTGCACTGTGGTTTAATCCACCCGTCCCTACCCCGCACTACCTGGATGACTCTTGATTTCACTATAGAAAATGGGCTTTGCCCAGGGTCTGACTGCCCATTGAATAAATCCGGCGTTCGCCTGGTAGGCTGGCAGCATCAAAGACTTTGGGGCTGGTCTGCTGCTGGTTTAGGGCTGCCTTTCTGCATGTGCCCACCATCCTTTCCTCGTCCCTCTCAAGCCAAGTGCTGCCTCAACAGAGGAAAAACTATTCAAATTGCACAATAGCATAACTAAAGGACCCCGGCAGCCTTCTGCAGTACCTCCCTCCTACAGTCCTCCATATGAACACTAGTTTCTACACAGCTCATGTTCACATGCAGATCAGATAGCTCACTGTGTTAGGTGCTTGCTGCTGAGATCTGTGCATACATGTCAGAACATATGTTCAAATGCAAGAAGGGCCAAATCAGTGCTTCTTTCTTGTATTGAGAACATGTGTAATAAAATGCCTAATATCAACACCAGTGTGAAGCATTATACAAAACAAACTATTATCAGCCCTATTTCTGTTTCCATGGCCCATGCACACCCCTGTCTGTGTGAGAGCAAAATGTTTGAGACAGAACATCTACCAATTTCTCTCGTCATAACCATGGTACTGATGGGTGTTTGAGTCTTCTTTTTTGTAGCAGGGCTCCTGACCATAGAGACGCTCAGAGTGGTGCATGGAGGGGACTATGTTAAATGTTTTTTAACCGGGCTGGAGTCTCTTAGTGCCCGGGCTGGTGGTGGCCGCCCAAACTGCATGGATTTGCCCGAGCAGGAACAGGAAAAGATGCAATAGCGCCCAGCCATGGAGCCGAGCGCCAAGCTGCGCCAAAAAATGTCTACACATCAAGAAACACAAATACTTCAAGATGTCTGCAGTGTAATCTTTCCTTTGTGTCGCAAGCCGCGGCAGTGCACAGGAGTGCAGTGGCGAGCCCAGCGTAGAAGACAGCGGCTTGGTGGGGCAGGACCAGCATGGCAGGACTGAGGTCCAAGGCTAGAGGAGCGCAGTGGGGAGGTGTCTGGGGAACTGATGGCGTTGGATCTGATGAGTGGAATCGCGAGAACCATGAGGAGCCATGACCACAGCAGAGAATATTACCCAAAAGGCGCGATTTCTGATTGGCTCACAAAATGCAGTGATCACACTCCATGCACATGAAATAATAGTTTGTAAAAATGGGACAGTCATGATAGTAACATCACTATAACTCCCACGCTAACCCGTGCAAATATACATTAGTACAAACCTGGCTTCGGGGTAAAAGTTGGAGGCACCAGTAATGTTTAGAAAGATTCCACACCCACCTGTGAATTTGAGTAGTGCATAAACCATCTCCTTGTGCATTGATCTAGTCCACCACTTGGCCATAGTCAACAAACTGTTTAGGCGTGTTGCTTTATCTGCATCAGACCATTATGCAGTCATTCACGGTCTCCCATTCGTTGATAGTCTCTCTTCTAGAAGGTATTTGAACAGGCTAATCCTGGACCAGCAAGATCCACCAGCCATGTCAGTTTCTTGTATATTCCATTTGTCGTTGGTCGGTTCATGCCTGATTTTTCTTTGACAGATTCCATGTGTTTGTTGTGTTTTAGAGTGCAACTTGTTTGCAACCTCTGACAGAAGTCAGGAGCCCTTGCATTTAAAGGCCGTAGGTTGGCTGGTGCCGTTGGTGGCCCGGATGGGTTATGTTGGGCTCAACAGTACAAGACGTATTGGAAAAGATAGAACCGAAAATCTCGGGGTAAGGGATGCCCCCCAATCAGGATGGGGGTGACCTTTTCTTCAAGTTTGAGGTCAGGCATTTTGGGGTTAGCAAGGCAGATGGAGCTATATTTTTGTTTGTGACAGAAGAGTTACGCTGCTGTGACTTGTGAGGTATTTTTGCATTGGTCAGTTACATGGTTTTAATGGCCCTTTAGCTCCTTCTGCTATACCACAATCTAATTTTTCTGCAGGTGTATCAGGGACAGAGGCACTTGATGAATCAAGCTGTTTAGATAAGCAACTGTGGTCACGCTGCCTCCTTTTATTAGCTTGATATCTCAAGCGCCCCTTTGCTTCCTCTGCTAGAGGACTTTGCTGATTTCTCCTGCTAGTGAGGTCCATATAATCCCCCTTTCATGGTTTGCTTTGCCCTGGGAGCAGTCGCGAGGTTGTTCTGAAGCAGGGATTTCTCTTCTCATCATCTTGATGATCTTCGTTTGTCAATTTTCTTTCTGATTTCATCAATAATACATTGGATATACTTGCTGCCTGATTGAAAAGCGTGGTTAGGAAGGCGGCCGCCTGGAGTACTGCCAGCCGCCACTCTCTACTTCTCAACATGTAACTTACATCAACTGCACCTTTTGGCTTTCCACCCAGCTCCCCTACCTTCAGCTGAGCACTCTCCAGTTTTGAGAAGTCTAGTTCCTCTGTTCTAGTTTATTGAAGATGCCACAGAGGGCATGAAAACGCAGGTTTTTTGTGATGCTTAAGTTAGTTGGGGACACTGCCAGAGACTCAGATGGGACGTATATTTCTTGGGGATCACGTCGTCAAAATGAATTGGAAAGGTCCTTGTTGTGATGGGTGGAACTATTTGATAGTTGAGTACTTGGACTTAGATATCCCGGCTAATGGCATGGTAATCTTCCAAGACCCTCAAGTCTTGGGAGTGTTTACTTTCATTGCATTATTTATTTATTGTTTGCTTGTTAGGCGCTCATACAGTAAGAAAATACTGTTTCAAAGCACCCACAAGACAGGGAGGGAGCAATGGTGTAAACTACATTAAAAACACAACATTTAAGAGCAGTGGGGAAAAAGGTATAAGGGATGAACCTATTATGCCTTGTGAGTATTCAGAACGTGCAAGCGCAGCAAGGAAGAGGGAAGAGGGGGCAAGTGCTGGGGAGTCTGAGCTCATGGGAGATCCACAGATGAAGTTCTAGGAATGTTGAGTGCTACACAGACTGGGGACGCAGGAGGTGTAATTGCGAACCTCCAGGGCAGAGGTTGTGCAGATGCAATTGCTGTGGATAGACAGGAGCTGGGCTGAATTGGTGTCGGAGGTCAGGGCCCCAAGGATGCATAAGGGCTGAGGACACCGATCTCAGCAACTGTGGGATTAGCAGAAAAGAGAAGAAGGGAAGGAGGAGGAAAAGAAAGTCTTAAGGAGCTTCTGAAATTTGAGAAGATCCTGCACAAGGCACAGAGGGAGGGGGATGCTATTTCACAGGCGGGAGCCCGCTGAGGAAAGTGAACAACCACCTACCCCCTATTTAGCAAAATGCTTTACACAAACAGTTGGTGCCAGAGAAATGTAGTGGTCTAGATGGAGAGTATTTAGTGAGATAAAGTTGAAGATAGTGTGGTCCCCGTGCCCAGACAGCCTTGTGGATGATGCCGAGGGATTTGAATTTAATCAGTGCAGCAACCAGGAGCAACTGAAGACGTTTTAGTGCAGGAAAGATGTGGTCCCTGGGCTTAAGGATAAGGATAAGTGTTGTTGCCCTATTCTGGATTAGCTGGAGGGGTTGCAGAGTGGAAGATGGTAGATTCAGGAGGAGGCTATTGCAGTAGTCAAGCCTAGAGAGAACCAGGGCTTGAGTCACATTGAGCCTCTGAGGGAAAGTGAGAAAAGATAAAATTCCTTTGAGAAGGAAGAGTTGAAAGTGGGACTTCTTGGCAATGTCCTGATTGTGAGGGAGTAAGGAGATAGAGGAGTCAAAGATCACTCCAAGGTTTATGACTTCAGTTGAAGGTGCAGGGGGAGAGCCCAATGAGGAAGGCCAGAGTGAGGGGAAGAAGGAGGGAACAGTGGTCGTGGTGGGATATTCTCAGTTTTAAAGGCGTTGAGGCAGAGATCGTTGGAGACACACCAGGACTGAATGGCATATAGGTAGTTGGGGATGATGGAGGGCGCAAGAGGGTCAGTAGGGAGTTTGAACAAGAACTGTTGGAGGGGAAGAAGGCAATGAGTCATGCAAGGAGAGTAAGGAAGATGTTAAAGGACCAGGGGGGGAGTACAGGTGGAGAGGGAAGTAGGAGAGGAGAAGATGCCCAGGATGACTTGGGAAGAGCGATTAGCGAGGAAACAGGTGAGCCAGTCCAGTGCCCGTTCCGAGATACCAACGGCATCATGGAGCCTCTGTATGAGGATGGAATGGTTGGCTGTGTCAAAGGCAGAGGAGAGATCAAGAAGGATAAGGACAGCTGGGAAGTTGGAGTACAGCGGTGCAAAAAGTTCTTCACAGGTGTTCAGAAGAGCAGTTTCCATGCCTCTGGATGCTCGGAATCCAGATTGATGGACGTGGAGACCATCAACAAGTTCAGTGTGTGAGTTGAGTTGGGGCAAGGCCAGTTTCTCAAGCAGCTTCCACAGAAAGGGGGTGATGGAAATAGGGTGGTAGCTGGCAGGGCAAGTAGGGTCTGAGGATGTTTTTTTCAGGAATGGGCGCACAAGGGAGTGCTTAAGGGACAAGGGGAAAGATACATTGAGAAAAGAGTGATTGCAAAAATCAGCGAGAGCAGGGGCAAGAGAGCCAATGTTATCCTTGATGGTCCTGAATGAGCAAGGGGAGACCTGTTTAGAAGAGACCTTCATGGAGTAGACAACTCTGGTAACTCCTTCAGGTGTCACAGGGGAGAAGGAGGAGAAGGAGGAAGGAGGGGAAGGGGGGAATGGAGGTGAGGGGGTGTGGAATGGGTTGTGAGGGGGTGTAGAAAGGGTGGTCAGGATGTCCTGAGATTTGGTGGCAAAGTGTGAGGCCAGCACATTGCAGAGGGCCTGGGAAGTAGAAGGGGAGGAGGAGACTGCAGAAGGGTTGGCTAGTTCCCTGCAGATCTTGAAAAGGTCAGCCGTGTTGTTGGATGCACTGGAGACCTGTGCCTGTATGTGGGTTATTTTCTTTGCACGGATGGCGAGTCTGTATTGCTTTTGAAGCAGACGGCAGGCCAGTTTGTCAGAGGATGAACCCGAGGTTAGCCACTTCCATTCTGCTGCCCTGCACTTTCCCTTCAGGACTGCAAGTTTGGTGTCGTACCAGGTGTTATGCTTACAGGCAGGTTTCAGATGGATCCTCATGACTGGGGCAATAATGTCAAGAGTATTGGTGATGGAAAGGTGGAGGTTGCTGATGGCAGAGTCAGAGGTGGGAGTGGTGTGGGGGGGTGAAGGTGGAGGCGAAGGCAGCCGCAATCACTCATTTCATTGGGCGGATGTTAGCAAACAAGGTTGGTGGGACATTTGGGCAGGGGGTCAGGGGGGCAAAGGGACCCAGGTGGGTAGAGAGGAGAGAATGGTCTGACCAGGAGAGAGGGATGACGAGTAGGGGAGCAGATAGAGGTCAGAGTGTATGAGTGCATCCAGAGTGTCCAGCTGAGTGGGTTGGCCCGGAAGGGAGAATGGAGAGGGAAAGCGAGTTGCAGAGGTCAGTGAATAGAATGGATGCAGATCCAGGGCAGTCCAGTTGAATGTTTAAATCACCCAGGAGGAGGAGGCTAGAGGTGGATGAAAGTAAGGAAAAGCAGAAGTCAGCCCATTCAAAGAAGAAGAGGGTGGTGGCACCTGGAGGCCAGTAAATGGTAGTAATGGTCAAGGTGGAGATGGGTGAGATGGCCAACTTGCAAACCAGGCTTTCAAAGGAAGAATAGAGATGGGTAGGTGAGATGGAAGCTGGAACCCACTTAGGGAAGATTAAGGCAACCGCCCCACCAGTGCGGTGAGGTCGAGGCTTGGATATGATCTGGTAGCCGTCAGGGAGGAGGGAGTCAAAGGCAGTGACTGAGCTGGCATTGAACCAGGTCTCGGTAAGAGCGAGAATGTTGAGGTCAATGTCTTTAAGAAGCAGACAGATGTCAGAGGAGTGTTTGATGGCTGAGCGGGTGTTAAGAGTTGCCAGGTGGAGGAGGGCTATGCCTTTGAATGTTTTCTGAGGTGGAGTACAGGGGCGTGGTACACCATTCAGAAGGGGGAGCGGGAGAGTACAAGGGGGAGATGCAGGTGAAGGAAGGAAGTTAATGAGAGAAGGCAGGATCCAGTCAAAGAGTAGGAGGTTGGGTTGTGGACCCTTAACCAGGATGGTGTAAGTGTGATAGACATTAACAAAGCAACGTGAGGATGAGAAACCGGCCAAGAGGACTTCCCGCTTAGTGCCACTGTTAATGGAAGAGCATTTGGAAAGAGAGAGAGTAGAGAGGAGATGGGGGGGGGGGTCCATACATCTGGAGAGGGGACAGAGAAGAGGATATCAGTGAAAACAAACCTCTTTAGAGGAAGCGCTGACATAGGTGTCCGCAATGGGAAGTCCAGGGTTTGCCCTGAAGATGTCTTTTTTGTGCTTTTTCCAACTGGACTTTGAGAGGGGGGGGGGATAGGTGATAATGTAGCAGTTTGAGAATATAGGAGAAATGGAGTGAGTCATAGGTCGGCATAGGTTTAGACAAGGAATGAAGGAGGAGTGGCTGCACAGCACAGTTCTAGCTAAACTCACCAGGAGGCTAGTAGATGAAGTTGGAAAATTATAAATGCAAACCAGAAGGAATAGAATTACATCAGATAAGTGGTACAGAAATGTATGAACTAAAAACACCTAAATTTGATTTTGAAAACAGAGGCAACAAAAACAATGCAATGTTACTTGGATGTAAAACTAAACAGGCAATGGAAATGCACAGATCTAATGCTAAACAGACCTAAATTCGATTTTAAAATGAAGGCAACAAAAACAATGCAGTGCATGTGGTGCATAGATCTAATGCTAGACACACCTACATTTGATTTTAAAATGGAGGCAACAAAAACAATGCAATGCAGATGGGGCACAGGTCTAATGCCAAACAGACCTAAATTCGATTTTAAAATTGAGGCAATAAAACAGTGCAATGCAAATGGTGCACAGAGGTAATGCTAAATGGACCTAAATCTGATTTTAAAATTGGGGCAACAACAATGCAATGCAGATGGTGTACAGATGTAATCTTAAACACACCTAAATTCGATTTTAAAATGGAGGCAACAAAACAATGCAATGCAGATGGTGCACAGATGTAGTGCTAAACACACCTAAATTTGATTTTAAAATGGAGGCAACAAAACAATGCAATGCAGAGGGTTCACAGATGTAATGTTAAACACACCTAAATTCGATAAATTCGATTTTAAAATGGAGGCAACACAAACAATGCAATGCAGATGGTGCACAGATGTAATGCTAAACACACTAAATTCGATTTTAAAATGGAGGCAACAAAAACAATGCAATGTTACTCTGATGTAAAACAAACTGGTAATGCAGATGGTGCACAGATCTAATACTAAACACAAATGGGAGTCGCAAGAGCAGTGAAAGCAATCAAGTTAGTTGCGGCGAGGATGGAAGAGGTGAAGGCACAGTAGACTCTTCAGGATAGTTAGTGTTGGAGTTCAGCCAAACTCACTTTCACGTCTGCATAGATTGCAGATAGTCTAGAATCCAGTGACATGGGAAGCAGTCCAGTAATTAGTCAGGACGATGGATCATAGTTTGAACAGGGATTCAGAGCCCTCCAGGCACTCCTCAGCCCAGACAGGCACATACATGGACTTAATTGTGGTCCTTGACCGGGGGCCGTCATTCGCCTGTCAGCTAACGTGATTGGCTGATTTGTAGGAACTGATGGCCAATGACTGCAGGGCAGGGGGAGCAGGTGAGGCCCTCCGGTGAATTGAAAAAGCGGCAGCCATGATAGATGTAGAGGCCGGGTACAATCCAACAAGATAATGAAATGCAGTATGAACACAAGTATGCTCAATGTCAAACAAGGCTGAGAGGCCTCCTCCGCACATGAAGAATCAGACTTTCTCTTTTTTTCTTGCTTTTTTCTTTTTTCCCCCCAAAAGAGGCAGCATTCGGAAAATGCTCGCCGGGAATTACTTCAAAAAGGATGTTAAAATGGAGTGCTTACGGCCAGAAATGCTTGCAAGGGCTTACCTTCTCTGTGGACGTTGCAGCATCAGCTGTTTCCCCACAGGTTGGTGAGGAAGAATGAGCAGACAAAGGGAAGTGTGCCGGGCCTAGTTGGGGGCCTTGAGTGGGGGCCGGCATTCACCTGCCGCCTGACGTGATTGGCTGTTTTGTAGGTACTGCTGGCCAATCAGTGCGGGGCAGGGGGAGCAGATGATGCCCTCCGGTGAATGGAAAAAGCAGCGGCCATGATAGAAGTCGCAGCCAGGCACAGTCAAGCAAGGCTAACAAGATAATAACATGCAGTGTGAACACAAGTGTGCTCAACGTCGTACAAAGCTGTGAGTCCTCCCCACATGAAGAATCAGACTTTCTCTTTTTTTTCTTGCTTTTTTCTCCCCCCAACCTCCAAGTTGCAACATCCGGAAAATGCTTGCCAGCAATTACTTCAAAAATCATGTTGAAATGGAGCGCTTATGGCCCGCAATGTTTGCAACGGCTTTCATTGCTCTGTAGATGTTGCAGCATCAGCTATTTCCTCACAGGTTGTCGAGTTTAGCATTGAAATGTCTCGACATGTGGGTTGATTGTATTGGTATGGCTGACTTAGTTATAGCTGCATGTTGTGGTGGGATTTGGGGTTATATTGGCCAGTCCTGGATCTTACAAAGCCATTTTGCGCCCTGTGCTGTGTATTATGAGGCAGTGGAATGATATCGGATGTTGTAAATGGAGAAACAGAATGAAACACGTGATGTCAGGTGCCTTGCTGACCTACTGCTGCTGTCATGCCTGATGTACCTGCTACTCCTGATGTATTATTGCTTTCCTGTTTTCACAGCAAAGTCCTTTTTTCATCAGCCTTTTGCTTTGTAGTGGCATTTTGTCATTTGTGAATCATATGGTTGGTGCTTGGTGGCAATTTATAGGAAAGAGCTTCTGGTGTGGAAGTTAGGCTGATGAAAAAAGGACTGTGCTGTGAAAGCAGAAAAGCAATAATACATCAGGAGTGGCAGGTACATCAGGCATGACAGCAACAACAGGTCAGCAAGGCACCTGACATCATTTGTTTCATTCTGTATCTCCTCCTACAACATCCAATGTCATTCCACTGCCTCATAATACACTTACTAGCATGATTCTTCAACAAGCCGTCTACCCATCATGCTCCTATGCACTCATGGAGTGTACATATAGCCCCGCTGCCCTTTCCTCTCCACTCTCTCGCCTCTTAGTCTACTATAGCTTCGAAAACAAATGGGGACAGCAGGGCTTTTTACTGGGAAAGAGGGGCTGTTAATTTCTCCCCATGACTCTGTTTACTTATCATTCCGTCTCTACAATCAGCAGGGCTCCAGGCTGCTCCTAGAAGTTCTTTTAAGTGTTCAGTATTTCTGTTTGGTCATAGGATGAGGTCACTCTTCTCGTAAACTCTTCACCCATTGCATGGTAACCCCTCTCAGCATATTAAAGACCAAAGGGGTATGCCTGCTCACCAAATTCAACAAATGGAAAATATACTATTCACTATTGGTTATTGCAGAGGTGTTTCTTTCTCCCTCATCATGAAACATGATTTGCAAAATCTCATGGACATGTTTCCGAAAACATCATTTATGTTTTCAAATATCACACAAGGGCAAACATGGAAAAGGATGCACACACTAAATAAACACATGGAAAAAAAACAGGAAAACATCAACAAAGTAATGTCTGTGTCCTTAGCTGACTGTCATATCAATATATACAATACCAATATCACATACTCCAACAGTGAATTATGTAGTAAAGATAGGTTTTGTCTGACAGACATTGGATAAGCTTTTTGTTCCTCCAGAATAAACAAAAATGCATTTCCACCTTCTAAATAAACACAATTTACAAATGATTAATCCAACTGTCCTTTTAAAGACTACATATAATAATAAACTGGTTAAAGAAATAAATAACCCAAACATTGAGATGTACAAAAGTACTGAGACGAGGAAGATGAACGAGCTGATGTCACATCGCAATTCATGACCAGTATACCTATTAATGAATCGGGAAAAAACACTAATAAACCCAACCCAACAACATCCATTTGCTACTTTTTCACAGCTTTTGTTCCCTCACTGAAAACAAATAGAGAATTTGTGATATTACGAATTATGTTGGGCAATACACTTGATTTTATTTGTGCCCCCAAGTCACTCATTTCTATTGCTTTCTCTTGCCCTGTACTCTGGTCTGACCACTATTTGATTTCCTTCACTGCTGTTCTTCCTAGCCCTGTCTGTCGCCCCCTCAAACCGCCCACCTTTAAAAGGAACTGGCGCAAGTTTCTATCTCTCTACACTATCAGCGTCACTTCTCTCTCACTGTGCTCCCCCTAATTCCTGCATGTTGCAGAACCTGGGTGTGTCCTTCCTGGCTGTTGCTGACCAACTCGCGCCGGCCAAGTTCGGTAAGGAAAGAGCCCATGTCCCCGAACCTTGGTTTTTCGGATGAGCTCAGAGCACTCAAATTTAGCTGCCGCCAAGCTGAACATAAGTGGAGGGCCAATTATACGAAGGATACGAGAGTAATCTTTCGCTGTGCTCTAACAACTTATCAAAAAGCTATTCTTGCTGCAAAAAAAACCCTTTTTTGTCGGGAAGATTGAGGATGCCGTCAATAAGCCTAAGGTGCTTTTTGAACTAGTGCAGTCTCTCTCCATGCCTTCCAACTCTGGCCCTTCGATCGAGCCTTTACAAGCTCTGTGCGAATCTCTTTCCTCTTTCTTCCATTCCAAGATTATCTCTATATACTTGAAGACATCAAAGTCAAACTGGATGCCTCAGCAAAAAACGAATCTTGTCCTGACCCTCCTACTCCTACTGCTTCTTGGGTCTCTTTTCCTGTGGTCTCTGAGCAGAATATTTTGAAAGCCATTCATGGTCTCAAGTCGGCATCTCCTTCTGATGCCATACCTCTAGACGTGCTTAAAGCCATCTCCCCTAATATCATTACTGAAATCACAACAGCTATTAACGCATCTTTTCAAGAGGGGTTCATACCTGGCTTCCTGAAACACACCACGGCTCTTCCGCTTCTGAAGAAGCCCTCTCTGGACCCTGCTGTCCTAGCGAATCTCCACCCTATTTCCTTCTTCCATCCATGATGAAAACGTTGAAGGTGCTGGTCTCTCCCCTCCTCTCATCTTATATGGTATCCTCAGGTTATTTTGATATTTTCCAATCGGGATTCCGTCCCAGGAGAGGCACCAAATCAGTCCTTAATTCTGTATTCGATGACCTCACCCGGCTAGTTGATCAGGGCGCAGTGGGAGCCTTGCTTTTACACAACCTCTCACCCTCGTTCGACACGGTTGATCATTCTACACTGATATCGCATTTGTCGGACGCGGGTCTGGGGGGACAGGTGTTGAACTGGTTCACAGATTTTCTGACCAATCGGTCTCAATCAGTCTTCCTGCCTCCCTGCTGCTCGAAATCAGTCGCACTTTTCTGTGGAGTTTGACAGGTTCGGCTCTATCGCCCAATATTTTTAATATCTACATCCGTCCTCTACTCCTTCTTCTTCCTTTTCGATTCTATTCCTACGCAGATTCTGGTTTGTATGGATCTCTCCCGGTCTGACACTGCAGCCCTTCCTAGGAACTGCCTTGACAATTTAGGTGCGTGGATGGCTACCAACTCTCTGAAGCTTAATGGTAGTAAAAGAGAAGTCCTGTTGGTAGGGACAAACACCCCCCTTAACTACTGGACTCCGGACTTCTTTGCTCTTTCCCTCTCCCTTCTCTCATGGTGAGAAATCTGTGAGCTAAGTTTTCATCCTCTTTGATGATGACTGAGCAAGCGGGCGCTATCTGCAAAGCCGGCCATTTTAAACTGCGGGCTCTGAGAAAGGTTCTCTCTTTCATCCTGGGCCATTTTCATGCCTCAGTGGTTGGAGCACTGGTTCTTAGTACAGTGGATTACTGTAACTCGCTGTATTTGGGCCAACCCCACTATCTGCTCAATCGGATCCAAATGCTTCAAAATGCTGCTGCTCGCGCAATATTACTCCCGCAAGCACGCTTGCATATGGCCCCCCTCCTGCGACAGTTACACTGGCTCACCATTGAACAACGAATCCTATTTAAATCCATGTGCCTTGTGCACCGGGCCTTTTATTAGGCTGGAGCTGAATATTTGCAGGAGAAGTTTGTCCACTATGTACCAAACCGCCCCCTGTGCTCCCAGACTGCGCTACTTCTTCTGATTCCTCGCTTCAAACGTGCTCGAACTGTTGGCCGTGCTTTCTCGGTGGCCGCAGCCAAGGCATGGAACCAACTTCCTTTGGCTCTCTGGGCTACTGCTAATCATCTGGCCTTTAGACGCGCTCTGAAGACTCTTCTTTTCTAGTACTCTTTTCTTACCTGCACCCCTAGTGCCAAGATGCCTTTGGCATATGCTGCGCTTTATAAATCTATATAACATAACATAAAATGTGTACGGTACCAAAAACAAAGAAGAGACATTTCTCTATTTATTCTGTTCCCCCATGCACATGGATTGAGAGCCACAAATACTCTCACTTAACAGACACAAAGATTCCGAATCATCTATATATCACATATATAGGTATATATACACTGCAGGAAACCTTCCATTTACTTATTGCTTTTCAGACATATTCATGTAGGCACCGTGCAAATTTGACCTACCCTATTTGTCGAAATAGCGCTTTTCCTTACCCAAACCCTCTTCCCTTTGTTTCTTCCCATTTTTGTACTTTGTTTTTTGTTTGTTTGCTTCTTTTATATTTTTTTTTATTCCTTTAAAAAATGTTTTAAACCTTTATTTAAAAAAAAAAAAACATATTTCTTTTGATATATAAACTGGATGCTGATAATCCCAAAGCACACTCCAATGATGATGAAGAGATCCAGCTGGTGACTGTTCTGGGAAGCATCGAACAGTTGCAGCAAGAGGATGTCGAGTGGGTAGAGCAACCAGCTCCACCAAAGAAGTACCGCTGCAAGAGCTTCACCCCATCTCTCTGCTGGCTTTACTTCAGAGTACCCAAAGACACATCTCTTTTAGAAGTGGAACAGGCACAGTGCATATTATGCGGGGAGGTGTGCTGAAGTGCACTGGCAACAGTGGCAACACAGAGCTTGGGCAACACAGTGTCTACAAACCACCTGATTCGCTATCACTGTCAGCAAGTAGTCCAGCAATTGAGGAACACGTTCATTAAACAAGCTATCCAAATTCTGGTCACTGCTGCTGACGCACCTTCTCCAAAACTGAAACATCAGAGTCCACAGAGGAAGCACCACCACTACTAAGTACATCTTCATCTCCACTTCCGACATTTTCATCATCCCCTGCTGCCGATGATGGGAGTGTCTCCTTTGCAACCCTTGCGTTGACCACTCCACACCAACGCGGGTCTCCAGAAGGCGGCGTTTTCACCTGCAGGAGCAGCTTCATGCCGATAGCATTGAAATATAAATAGTTTTGAGGCATTTGAGGACACATTAGTGGAGCACGGCTGAAATTGCCAGTAGTTTTTAATTGTTTTTAAGAGTTTTTCCCATTGTTTATTTTTCAAAAATAATATAGTCTACTTTCCACCTATCTTACCTACATATTCCCACCTACTATTCTTTCCTTGATCCACAAAAGGTTATTTTCAGACCCACACAAAAATAAATAACTAAACTTGGGGGGGGGAGTGAGTTTAAAGTGAAGCCAAAAATAGCAGGTCCATCAGATAAGTAGGGAGGGAGGGAAGGGGCTGAAGGAAGAGTGCAGGATGTCCGCGGTGGATTGGAGGGATATTGGAGGCATAGGTAGGCTCCCTTTTGCCTCCCCACAGTTAAGATGAAGGCACCCGGGGAGGGACTTCAGATAGCTGAACAATGCAGGGTGGAGGAGTATAGAGTGTTCTCTCACCCGTATTTCCATCCACCTGATTGCCTGAGCGCCTTTCGCCGAGCACGAATGAGGCAATATACATCAAGGCAGTGTGCTCTCCCTGTCAATAACAGTCTACCGCCCAAGTTAAGGGACTGAGTGAACTGAGGGTGCCTTAACACGGATAGCTTAACGCAGATATCAGTGCCGTTATCACCAGAATCAGACTGTCACCAAGCTGTATATTACCAGTACCACCCGTGAAGTTTTCTACAGAGGTGCTAAGGGTGTTTAAATGTTAAATAAAGGAAAACTTAGCTTTAGCTTATAGTGCAGCATTGCACGGCGCTCCTAAAGTTTCTATGTTGATGAGCTCACAAGGACCACATCGCACCACAACACAAACTACAGGTATGTTTTGTTCTTTATTGAATACTTGCACCAAAAAGGAGCCACCCAATCCACAAACTACATATGAACGGCCGCATTTTATATACACCCATTTAAAGAACTTTTTTTTAGCTCTGGGCCTTAACGCAAATCAAAGGGCATCTCTGCACATTTAAAAGTGCATCACAATTTCACAAACATGATGCATTTTTAAATGTGCAGCTATATAAGGCAAACCATAGCGCCTGCGCTTGGAATAGCAGCAGAGGGGGTACACGTTGTATCACATATTTCCTGACCCTGTCATGCAATTTTTCTTTAAGTGTGTCAGCAGACATATGAGCCATTGCTGTCTCACTTGCATTTCTAGTCCTCAAACAGGATCACATTTTACCGTGACATGCCTTTTAAGGAACCATCATGGAGAAATGCACTGCGGGGCTCTTACAACGTTAGTGTCAAGAGAGCGCTCCGGACACCACCTTTATTCAAAGTAAATGACCAGCACATCATTTACGCTACAATTCAGTCCCCTGAAAATGCTCTGGTCACCTTTGAGAATAAGGTCACCTAAGGATCTGGCCCAAAATCTACATTTTTTAATAACTTAACAAACAGTCAATATACGAGGGGGAAAGGAGAGAGAAGGGAACAATGGACCACATGAGGAGTGATGTGCAAGAAAGCAGAGGGAGAGCAGTGAGCCAGAGCCCGAAGTGGCCAGTAAAACATGACACATCACACTACCATCAGCCATCAATACTCCAAGAACAAAGTTATAGGGCCAAGCAATAAAACGTACTTAGCAATTGACACTGCTCCTGTTAGCAACTAGTGCAGCCTACCATCAAATACATTATACATATTAGCACCCGACTTTTGAACACATGATGCTCTTGGCAGTTTGTTTGTTGTTTGAATAAACAAGTCACAATCTAACAGCGTTCCATTCATTCAAGCAACACAGTTACCTAATATGGCCATAATGCTCACATAAACCATCATTGCATGCGCAACCCTTCAATCACTTACCTATTACTACGTCTTCCATCAGAACCTATAACACTAACAATTTTCAAAGTTATAACAACAAGCAAAACAAAGATTTATTAAAACAAAACAATGTATTTAGGAGGGAAAGTGGTTGTGGGTATTCTCTTTCTTTTTGTATTTCAAAACAGAAATCGCAATTAGTATTTAAATTTCCTGCAAACACACTAGCTAACTATTTTTTAAGGTCCATGATTTTACAGTCTCTGTTTCGAGCTGAATAGTGTGCAAAATAGCCTTAATTTGGTTATAAGATTCTTTAATGCCATCCTTTGGCAATTCCTGAGATTGTTGCGGAAGAGTCTTCCTCCTCACTTGAATAACGTCTTTATCCATTAAAACAAATTTAGAAAAAAAAATATAAAACAATTAAACACAGCATTTACTGCAAAGTACTTTTACTAGTACCACACAAATTACAAACCAGTAAATATAACTACCTCATTCACATATTTCACCTTACTGACCGTGACGACTTAGGTCCTAGAAATGCTGACGCCAGCATAGAGACCCAACTGAAACAAGTACCTTAACATTAGCCCCATGACATTACCAGCCTCAATAGCTCCCCTACCCAGAGGTATTCATGCCTATGATCATGGTGAATGTTCCCACCTCTCCATGGAACTCAAGCTAACACTTACCTATGTCCTAAACCTAAGCTAAAGTAAAGAAAATCACTAAATAAAATTACTTCACTCCTATATCTGACTTTAAATACTATCTACTTTAAAATACAAAGACATTCCTAAAACCACAATGTTCTCTATAACTGACTTTTATTTCTTAGTTCATAGAAAACCTGACACCAACTTACGGATCCGAATTAAGCAAATGCCTTAAAATTAGGCCTATGACATTACGAGGCCCAATAACTTCCCTGCCCAGAAGTATTCACGACTATTATCATGTTGTCATGTTCCTCCCTACCCATATAATTCATGCTAACATTTACCTATTGCCTAAACCAGTGCCTTAATATTACACCATGTCATTACCAGAACCACACATTGCCCTGCACAAATGGATTCACTATTGTTATTATGCTGTCCTATTTTCTCCCTTCCATGGTACTCATGCTAACACTCACCTATGGCCTGAACCTAAGCTACAGTGAAAATCATCATTATATATAAACACCTCCATCAAATCTTTCAATTTTATAACTATCTACTTTACCGCCCTAAGCCATAACTAAAACCACAATGATCTCTATAACTGACGTTTATTAGTCTTTAACAAATTTTGTAGGATCATAAAAAATGAACTCACATAATGCAGAACTGGAACATCCTCCAGGCGGCAGAACCTCAGCAACCACTCCTGGTAGCTTTCCGTTCTCAACGAATCCAAAAACAGCACTCACCACAAAACACTCAAATCCTCTCTTTCTCCTCTCTTATTAGAATGAAAACTTAAAACACATTAGCATGACATGGAAGGAGGGGTTCTTTCTATTTCATTTCTCACTGGTGACCTGCTCTTCATAAAAAGTGACAAGTGGCCAATAGAACGTCAAGTACCTCACATGTTCTTCAGCTATTGAACCGATAACAATGTAGTTTTGTCATTTTATGATTGGCAACTCTTGGACAAATTAAAAGTCAGACACTCTAGTAAAAGTTATTAAGAAAACACAAAAACATAGTTTCCACCTACTCCCATTATTTTTCCCCATAGAGAAAATGTGCAATTTTTGAGAAGCTATAGCGCAAAAACTGCTGGACTGATTTTGACCAAATAGGAAACAACTTGCACACGAAGAGTTGACTTAATTTCCTAGAGTGGTTTGGTGTAGATCCGTTGAGTGATTTTTAAAACATTTGACGAAGTAGGACGTGTCCCCTGCTATCAATAACATTTATATATGTACCATGGTGCTTTGCAGCAGAGAGGCTTTTTAAAAATGAAAATCCACTATTTTATTTTGCTCGATGCAAGCAATGCCAGCAATAATACCTGGGATAACCGAAAACAAAAAGTGCTAAAAAATCTATTTAGAGGAGGAAAAAGGATGCAATGGGGGAGGGGAAAGAGGACACCATGTGAAGTTGAGGGTGGTATGGGGAGCCAGTTACAGCTCGACCATTTTCAACTTATCGGGGGACACTGAGGGAATGTCGTATGATTCCCGAGGCAATACCGCAGGAAGCACTCAGAAAGTAAATGGCATAACATGAACGGAAGAGTGATAGGGGGTAAAGGGAGAGGGCCAGGGAGGGAAAATGTAATTGAGGGCAGTGCAGGGATCAAGGAAAGAGGAGGGTGCCACATGGTGAGTGCCTGTGAGGACAAAGAAGATTCTTTGTATTTTGAGTATTATCGGGGGACTACCACAGGGAATCTTGGAAGAATCAGAACTCTTTTGACATTATCAAGACCACAAGCATCCCCAGACATGTTTCAGCCTCATTGGCCATAATCAGTGAGGAGTAGCTGGGGTCTATAGGCCCAGCAGGCACGGGACCCACATCTGGGCACATCCGTCAAATAAGGGTGACATGCAAAACAAAGAGTTGATGGCTGGAAGGCTTAGAATTATAATAAACCTCTGGCAATTGCTCTGGGCAACCCTCCAGCCCATCGTTCTTTGCCTGCCAAGCCATTACAAAAGGGGAAAGACCATATGCAAATCAGACTTGGTCACATCCCCAAAGGGGTAGTCCAGTCCGAACTGCTAGGTCACATCCCTTCTGCACAAGACCCCAATCAGCTTGGGTCTCTACGCCCAGCAGGCACGGGACCCACGTCTGGGCACATCCATCCACTAAGGGTGAGAAAGCAAAACAAAGAATTGATGGTTGGCAGGTTTAGAATGAATCTTAAACATCTGGCAATTGCTCTGAGCAACCCACCAGACCATATACAAATCAGACTTGGTCGCGCCCCCAAAGGGTCAGTCTAGCTGAACTGCTAGGTCAAATCCCTTCTGCACGAGAACACAAGCATCCCCAGACATGTTTCAGCCTCATTGCGAGTCATCAGTGAGGAGTAGCTTGGGTCTCTAGGCCCAGCAGGCAGGGGACCTACGTCTGGGCATTCCCATCCCACTCTGGGTGACAAAGCAAAACAAAGAGGTGATGTCCGGAAGGTTAATAATTAATCCAAGCCATTACAAAAGGGGAAAGACCATATGAAAATCAGGCTTCATCGCAACCCCAAAGGGGCAGTCCAGCCCGAACTAGTAGGATCAAATCTTCTAGGCACATCTCTTAGGCAGTGCGCGCAAAAGAAAACCTATTTGTGCAACATGTACAGTAGCCACAGTATAAGGCCCCAAAGACCACTATAGGTGCAACACGTAGAGTGGCCACGGCCGACGACCATTACTAGTGGGCTACAAAGAAACCTATTGGTGGAACATGCAAATTGGCCAAGGCCGTGGTCATGGCTAATGGGCCCCAAATAAACCAATTGGTGCAACATGTGTAGTGGTAGTTTGGTCGGGTTGGTTGGTAGTTTGATTTAAAGGTTTGTAAGTCTTATCATCATTCGTGCCACAGTAAAGTGGGTATGGAGCCTGGCTGCAGGACAGGTCCTTGCCCACCTGTTCATGGCACTGATGATGTACTGTGTGTATTGTTGTAAAATTGTCTGTGGAATGTTGGGTGCATAGAAGGTTGTTTGGTAGTTTTGTAAACAGGTTTGTGGCAACCAGGCACCATGCCCTCATTTTCCTGGCACTAACGATGCACTGATTGTGTTGTTTGTTCCATGTTCAGTCCTACTGTAAAGCAGGTTTGCAGGTGTCACAAGACAAGCCCCAGACCCACCTTTTCCTCCCATTGATGATATACTGCTTGTAGTGTTATAAATGTGTCTGTGGAATGTTGGGGTGTAGTAGGTTCGTTTGTAATCTTGTAATAGAGCTTGTGGGACTTTTCATCCTCAGTGCAAAGGAAAAGTGGACTTGGTTTTAGGACAGGCCCCGTGCAAAGTATTTATCACTGATGATATACTGCTTGTAGTATTGTGTTGTAAATGTGTCTATGGAATGTTTGGTGTGTAGTAGGTTGGGTAGTAACTTAGAGTCTAGATTGTGTGTTCAATTTTCCTTGAGACTGTTGAGACACTTGTTGTAACGTTGTTACATTTCTGTGGCTTGTCTGTGGGCCCTGTTATAGCCAGTGGCATCATAAAGTGAGAACATGACATGGTTGCAGGCCAGGCCCCATGCTCAGTTTCTTCTGGCACTGATGTTACATGTCTGTACTAGGATAAAAGTGCTGGTGAAATGTTTGATGATAGTTCTGTAAAATGTTTGTGTAATTATGGGTATAGAGTACATTTGGTGCTACACCAGGGTTACCTTTTGGCTTGGCTTGACGTTTTGTATGTGTTGCAAGTGTTGTGGTACTGTAGTCATTGGTACCGGGTGTGATTTTAGTTTTTTGGGTATGATTATGTTTAGTAACAGGGTGAAGTGTCTTTGTGCCAGTATGGTTGCAAAGAAAAGAAAACATAATTAAAATTGTAATATGTTTTGGAGAACATTACACATATTATCTTTTTTGACACTCCTAGATAGTACATTATGCATACTATGTTTGATACAACAGCCTATGGCATTATTTATACATATTTCTAATAATTGGGCCATTGGAAAAAATCCAAGAGGGATTAAATAGCCTATTTTTAGTTGATTATTACATGGTAGACAGGTAGCAGTAGTTTTAATACAGAGGTTGTACGTTAGGTATTTGAGAAAAGTAAGTATTATCTTGATATGTGTTGTGTATAACTATTTGCGTGTTCTGAAGAGTAGTGGGAAATACGTTTTTCCCTCCATACCCAAGATTCCTTGCAACCACTCGATGAACCAGCCACTTCTTCCACTTCCTCCTCCTTCTCTTCTGTACCGCTGCCCCTGTCCTGTCCCTTTGTACGCCAGTATATCTGCAAAGAAAAGCATACGTAATTAGAACTGGAATATGTTTTGGAGAACATTACTTACATTATCTTTTTACCCTAATAGGTAGCACATCTACAGAGACCATCGCCATACACAGCCTATACCGCCAGCCAGCATCTTCTCCTACTTTTGAGGAAAACCTCATTCACCCCATAGGGGAAAACATCAAACCCACCACTAGATCGATTCTACTAGGAGACCTCAACCTAGGCCTCCATGACCCATCTGACCATGCAGCATCAGGTGTTGCCAGTACTCTCACAGACCTAGTCTTCATACTCTACATCACAACCCCTACACATCTCAAAGGCAGACCCCTGGATTGGATAGCCGACATGAACAGCCAAAGCACCATCACCGCAAACAATCCCTGCCCTTGGTCGGACCATCACATCATTGCCTTTACCTTCCCCTCACTCAAACAAACCCAACCACCACCACCACTACCACTACTTGATCACGAAGCTCCAGAAAAATCTCAAAAGAATCTATCCAGACAGGTCTCCTCACTGGTTTGTGCACACTTCATAACATTCAAATTTTGGATGCTTTACTGTCGAGAGCTAGTGCAAAACAAAATCATACACTATATGGGGCTTTTGTGGACTTCTGAGCTGCATTTGATCAGGTTGATCGTACTCTGCTGTGGGACAAACTAAGGGAGAAGAGCTGCCATGAGGGGATAGTAAATATTCTTATTGCTCTCCATAGTAACAACTCAGGGCGCATTTGCCTGGGAAACAATGGTAGTCTGTCCAGGGCTGTAGGTATTAACAGGGGTGTCAAGCAAGGGTGCATGCTGGCTCCCTTGGTATTTGACCTGTACCTGGCGGATTTACCACTTTGTCTAGAGAGTCGTGCCAAATGTCCCCTGGAAATTGGAGCAAAACAAACCCATCTCTGCCATTCTTTATGCTGATGATAACTTAAACTTGAACTTAAATAGGACCAAGATCATGCTATTCTCCCCAAAGAAAATGTATCACCCTGTGATTTCTAGACCTTTGGGAGGGATCCAATACGTTGACTCCTATAAATATCTAGGCATCACCATGTCAGATTGATCAACCTATGCTAAGATTAGAGAACTGATAATCAGGAAAGCAAAGCAACTAAGTGCGGTATGCCGTTAATTTGTTCATCTCCACGCAGGTTATTCCCTGGTTGGGATAGCTACGCTATATAAGCAGTGGTTCTGTCCCTTGATCCTACATGGAATGGAGGCTTGGTTAAATAGACTGGAAGGTCTTTTTTGGTGTAGTGTATTGGGGTTGCCCAAGTGGACGCCAATCGAATATATGTTTAGAATTGGGTTTGATCTCCTTTACAGGCATGGCATTGAGAAGAAGAGTACTCCAAATCAAATCTCTGCTCTCTCCACGGTGCCCCTTATAGGCAGTGATGGGCAGTATCGCACAGAAAGAGCTTTTAGTACGAGGCTCGAATTACACTAAATTGAATAACGAGCAATTTGACCTAATGGAATAGCATCCTAATCTAAACTGCTGCAACGATTTTAACATAGTAAAAAGGGCCTTCTGTAGGAAACTAAACAAATGGGATTGGTGTCGCAACTACTCCCATTTAACAGAACTAAAAGTCTACTCAGCTATGAATACTGTGACCCACACATTTGGAAGTCCACAGAGATATTGTGTTCAGTGCCCAAATCCAGGAATAAGACAAATGTGCATCATGATACGCTGTAATCTACCGCCATTACGGGCTATTTGGGGAGCTAGATGGGGCTTGGTGGTAAAAGAGAGATATTGTCGAATTTGCTTCTGTCCCACCAACTTGGAGACTGCAAGACACTAGCTGTTCCCAATTGGGCCCCTTGTATATGACCTCACTGGAAAGCTAGTCTACGAGTATGAGAGTGTAAATTCCATAGAATTTTGGAACCACTGCCTAAACACAGACACTACATCCACATACGTGGCACTCTATCAGGCTTGGACAAGAATTGAGATCTTTAGTTTGCAACGGTAGCGGGCACCCCTCTTCCGACAGAACAAGGCCTGATAACCTGTTCAGTGGTTATTAACCACTTGAGAGTTTGCAGCCACTGCTTTTACTCACTGTGCCTTTCACAGATGGGAAATATCCATTTGCATATCAGTCTTTGTCCTGCCCAGGGGCAGTCCAGCACCGAAATGCAATGGCAATTCCAACCTGAACGAGAGTACCACCAGCAACCCCATACACGTGTTTCACCCTTGTTGGGGATCATCAGTGAGGTGAAGCTGATGCCTCTCTAAGCACAGTGAGAGGGAGACCACATCTGGTTGCCGCCAGGAGACCTAGGGTTACCAATCCCAGGTTCCTTAAAATTTAGTTTGCAAAGGTAGCGGGCGCCCCTCTCTCGACAGAACAAGGCCTGATAACCTGTTCAGTGGTTAGTAACCACTTGAGAGTTCGCAGCCACTGCTTTTACTCACTGTGCCTTTCACAGATGGGAAATATCCATTTGCATATCAGTCTTTGTCCTGCCCAGGGGCAGTCCAGCACCGAAATGCAATGGCAATTCCAACCTGAACGAGAGTACCACCAGCAACCCCATACACGTGTTTCACCCTTGTTGGGGATCATCAGTGAGGTGAAGCTGATGCCTCTCTAAGCACAGTGAGAGGGAGACCACATCTGGTTGCCCCCAGGAGACCTAGGGTTACCAAGAATTGAGATCTTGTTAGGACATCCCAAGGACACCACAAACTTTCGGGGCTACATGGTGTCCATCATGAAATTGATGTCGCTCTGAAAGCAAAACTGTAATTTGGGGGGAAAACTGTGCATGGCATATGAATTGTGCTGATTTCTATTAAATAAGTTGTGATATTGGTACTGTCTCCATGTTTGTCTTCCCTGTTTTTGTTTTCGTTGTTTTTGTCTCATTTTTTGGGCTGGATTATTAATTTTAAAGTGTTATTTATTTATATATTAATTTGTGATTATTTATATGTATTGTGCATGGACATTAATGTTAATGTATTTTATAAAAAATTCTGAATTGAACTAAAACATAATAAATAAATAAAAGTAAAAACTATCTCTCCCTACCTCCCGCCCTTAGGTCTGGATATCTTAACCTGAAATGGCCGTAAAACATCTAAACGAGATTTACACAAGCTTCTTAACCACGGCCATACACTCAGTAGCCCCACTGCTCCCCAGAAAAACAAAACCCACAGACCACCGGAACCCCTGGTTCACCCCTGAGCTGCAAGAACTTTGCTCACAGATAAGATAAGCAGAAGCTCTCTGGAGAAAAAAAAAACAGCAGAACACCTCAGACTGACCTTCAATAAGATTGCTAAGGAATATAAGCAAGCCATCACAGCAGCTAAAGCAACAATCTACAATGCCAGAATAGCCAAAGCCAATTCCAATTAGCAAGAACTGTTCAAAATAGTAAGAGAAATTGAGAACCCTGCATCACAACCCTCACTGATCAACAAAGACGAAACATGGTGCTCGGACATACAGACTGCTATGCATGCCAAAATCCGCCCACTCCAGAAAAAAATTGAAGATAAACGAATCAAGACTAGTCCCATCAACCCCCCCACCATCACATCTCATACTACACCCACCTTTTGCTTTAGAGAATGCACTGAGCTGGAAACAGCCAGAATTCGCAAATACCTGAAACCAACAAAATTCAAAGGAGACATTTGCCCAGAAACAATCATAAAAGACTTTTCAGAAACTCTAGTCCCTTAATCACAAAATTGATCAATGCCTCATTCGCCACAAATCCTGTCCCTACAGAACTCAAAGAATCTTGGGTCCTCCCATTACTAAAAAAAACCCTCACTAGACCCAACACTGCCCAACAACTACTGACCCATCACCACTGTACCTTTCCTGCTAAAAATCCTAGACCGATTGCCTGCAATCAAATTCAACATTACCTAGAATCCAATCAAATCCTAGGGATGCGACAATCGGGTTTATGTCCTGGCCATGGCACCGAAACTGCACTACTTGACCTTAAAATCGAAATGGACGCCTTCAAGGATGAGGGCAAACCAGCACTCCTTCTACTAGACCTGTCAGCTGCATTTGACCGAGTAGACAACAAAACTCTGTGCCATCACCTTACACCCTCAGCCAACTTCTCCAAGGAAGTTTCACTTTCGATTGCCTCCTTCCTAGAAGTAAGGACCATGAGAGATTTCTCTGACACGGACAGCGCCTCGCTCATCACCATCCCATACAGTGTCCCCCAAGGATCATTTGTCTCCCCATCCCCTTATAACATATCCACCAAACCCCTATTTGACCTCCTGGACCACCTCTGCATATCCTACACAAACTACACCGACGACGACACCCAAGTCCTTCTCCCCCTGACAGTCTCCTATGACACAGACTCATTAATGCTGAACAGAGTTTATTTGACAATCCAGTCCTGGTTGGCTTCCAACTACGTGTGTCTAAACGACGATAAGACTGAGATCCTATTGGTAGGCTCCCCCGCAGTAATAAAGAAACTCAGTCCGCAACTCACATCCTTCCTTATAGATGGAATCCAGATCCCTGTCTCAGATGCAATAAAAACCCTACGCATGTATCTAGACTCATCCTTATCCCTTAACAGTCAAGTCAGTGGTATTGCTTCATCAGCAATCTATACAGCAAAACCAATCAACAGAGCTAGACAATTCCTCAATTCAGATAGCTGCATGACCATTGCCAGAGCAATCACAGGGGCGAGATTGTTCTACTCTAACGTCCTATTTGCAGGCACATCCAAAAATAACTTAAACTGCAAATAATACAGAATAATGCCCTCAGAGCAGCACTGAACATCCCGAGAAGGGACCACATCACAGCTGCCAGAAAAAAGGCTCACTGGCTCCTGATCAAAGAAAGGATCATCTTCAAGACTCCCTCCATCACCCACAAATGCTTGAGCAAGACTGCACCCCAGTACCTGTCCCAAAAAAAGAAAGAGTAAAATCCAACAGACCAATAACATCCATCTATGCCCACAAACTAACTATACCAAGAGTGAAAATGAGGGGGATAAGCTTCCCAACAGTTGCAGTTAACCACTGGAACTCCCTCCCGGCAGAACTAGGAGCAGA
Organism: Ambystoma mexicanum; assembly: GCF_040938575.1. Classification (NCBI taxonomy): domain Eukaryota; kingdom Metazoa; phylum Chordata; class Amphibia; order Caudata; family Ambystomatidae; genus Ambystoma; species Ambystoma mexicanum. The sequence goes on along the minus strand of NC_090937.1, from coordinate 759,395,678 downwards.
AAATGCATACTGGGCCTTCTGAAAAACCTTGAAAACCTGGCTCTTTGCTAAACTCTCGCCAACCAGGATGTCACCCTGCATGCACCCCATGTACTGAGTGTCCTGGTCTGCTCTCTCTCTGTGTGTACCAACTGTTCAACTGTATGTCCACCTCACTGTAGTGCTGCTATCCCACTGTTATGAATCAAGCTTGTATATCCATGTAACTGGTCTGAACCAGTGCCCAGGTGCTGAGGGTTTAGGCGCTCTACAAATGACTAAATAAATAAATATGTACTATGTTTGAGACAACAGTACATGTGTAGCACGTTGGTGTTGTCTTTACAGATTTCTAATCTTTGGGTCATGGAAAAAAAGCCAAGAACGATTAATAAACACCTTTTTCTTTCCAGTAGGGAGTAGTTAGAATGGTATGGAAATACTGTAGCTTCATCAACAATAACTTACTTTCCCACCATTTTTCTGGTTTCCTCTTTATTCAGTCCAGTTAACAATGTCATTGTATTGCCAAATTCGCCTTTGCGACTGATTCAGGAATAAGGTTCAGGTTTCTGTGGAAATTAGGGAAGGTATATTATTGAAATTAGGAAGTCACTATTTTCTAGTAAGATTTGTTTCATGCATTTAAATGCTAGACAGATCGTAGTACCTACATCACAGAGGCTTTTATAATCAGAGACAGTTTTAGGTACTGTTTTTCTATGTGTTGTATATAACTGGTTGATAGCTCTAAAGAAACGTAGGCTTTGTTTTAAATAATATTTTAATGTATATTGTCTTTTTTGTGCAGGGTGCATTTTTAAATACACAAAATGTACATGCATTTTTACATGTGAAATGACATGGAAATGGTATTTGAATGTACTCATATATAATGCGTGTGTTTGCATTCTCATTGGTATATAGGTTATGTTTTTGTGGTGCAACAAATAAGAGATGTGCTCCTGTTTGTAAATATTCTAATATTTCAACATTTTTATATATTGTAATTGCTAGCGTGCACATAATGCCACTATATGCAAAGGGTGTACTTACTAGTCATGAACAGCTACGTACACTTGAAAGTATATCATGTTCTGTGAATAAAGAGACACTTCAAAATATAGTTTAAGAAAAATCTTTCTTTGTGCATCTTTGGAAGGTACATAAGAAACAATAATGTCATTTTTCCAGCTTTCATTTTTTTAAATGTACAATAAGAATTGCACTGTATGTAAATGTTCGAAATATTGTAATTGGTATGCATAGAAGCACATTTTATCGATTGCCCTCCCGCTTATATTTATTTTCAATTTTGAAAATCATATATATGCATGCATGTGTCAAACGGCCTCATGTATTTTGAAACACGACGCAGTTTAAAATGTAGGGAAACACATTTCATTGCTTTGCACATATTTGGAACTAATAGAGAATTATATCTATAACGTGCCTGAGGGTGATGGCTGACTGTGTCAGCTATGTAAAATGTACTGCTAATCCAAATCTATGTAAACAGTGCCAGCACAAGAGGTTTTAGGTGGATTTGCACATCTTATTACTTTTCTGGAAGTGGCTGCCATTTTAATTGTAAGAAGAGTTTTAAGAATAAAAAACAAGTTAATAATTTCGATGAGATTTATGTTGGCTAAAATAAATATGTGCACTGCTATTCTAATGTAAAATTTGAGAGGTAACTTCTGCATTCTGGTAAAGAACTGAAATAAAATTTTAAAATGGTTATAGTTACAAATACCCTCCAGGATGTCGTCTTAGATGTTGATGAAGGTTGATGAAGGTTGCGAGAAAGAGTGGTGTAGGGTAGGCACATAGGTTCGTCCAGAGGTGAAAGATCCATTTGAAATGTTGAGCTGAGATGATAAGATTTTGATCAAGACTTTGTTCATTAGATTGTCAGATGCCCCTGTGTCTGCTTTAATTCAGCCACTAAGAATGACTTAGATATATCGGAGTTGAAAGAGAAGAACCTGTTTTGTCCATCGTGCGATAGCCGTGAACAACCGACGGTGCTTGCGGACATCGCATGTGCCATCCGGGAACCCTAGTATGACCTTTTATACGCCCTAAAATGGGAGAAGTCCTTTGTGATGTCTGCAAATAGCAACTGTGTCTGCGGACAATTAAAGCAGTTTCACAGTCTGCTGGTTTTGATGGGTGTATAGTGAGAGATTTGCAGCATTAGGAAATTAAGTGCTCTGTTTGTGGCTGCAGAGTTGAACATGAAGACAACTGGCACATTTCATGCTCTGCTTTGGTGAAGGCCTGGAGCTCAACAATAAGACTATGTGTTTAATTGGAGGTCCATGGGTTCATCGGTTGGCAGTATATGGAAAGATGTTTGGTATTTCTCGTGACCTTGGTTTGCAACATTTGGCTTTGTTGTGGTACTATGGTGTGTTTGTTAAGGGGACATTATGGTTAAGTTGCCTAATTAAAACCTGTAAAATTCAATGAAAACACATTGTTAAAGGGACGATATGGTTGCAGCGCAAAATCTAAAAAAACAAAAGGCAGACAGAGAGATTTATGTAAAACTAAGAAAAGATTTTTAATGTTAACCTTTCAACAGCTCTATCTAGAGAATGAAAACTTAACATGGCAATTGTATTACACAGCTCTAGTGAAGGATCCAACTATTCCTAGCCTACTCTATATCGCTAGTATTTTATTTTGAACAAGTGTTTAGACCGTAGAACCCAACCATAACATCTTTTACATTCCCACGTTGGACTTTCAAGGGACCAGAGTAATCTATATGTGGCTAGAAGCACAGCCTTTCAAAAACTGTAATGGGACACAATGTTATAATTCAGCGGGAAACCTGGATTGATGAATGGAAACTGCCCACAGGCGTACAAAGAGTTACGCTTCCTAGCTATAAAAAGACAGAAAGGAGGCGGGCACTCTGTGGGGATCTTGGTATGGGACAAGGAAGAATTAACCGAATTTCTCACCCGCCAAGAAAGGGCCCTAACACACATTTGAATCAAGATTTCTAAATATTTACATCAAATGCAATCAGATATCTACCTCTGCAATTTACTTGCCCACGTGGACTCAATCTACTTTGAAGAAGACCATTTTATTGTGATTAAAGCTGAAATTATTAGGTTTTAGAGATGGGGACAAATCTTGTATGGGCACGTGAATGCATGTACAGGTTCGGACCTGGACTTTATCTCAAACCAGGGCCACAAACACATATTCTCAGGCAATACACCCTACCACAATAGTCCACTAACACACATAAGTAACTACGATAATACCATTAACACAAATGGTAAAATGTTATTAAACATGTGCAAGAGCGTAGGTCTGCAAATACTCAATGGGGGGGACAATATGTGATACATTCAGACTATTTGCTTTCAACCCAACTCAGGGCAGCAACACAATTGATTATGATGTTCCTCATTTACCTCCTCTGAAATCAATGCTTTAAGAGACAAAGAGAACTAACCACTCTGAGATTATATTTCAATGGGTAGCTACGACACATGCACTCTTTATCTCCCTACACATAATCTATCTCCTCTTTGTTTTAATGAAGATACTCATTAAGACACAATTCCTAGTATATTTAAATATTTTCCAGATTTAATGTCCAGAAAATACTGACACATGTTTTGACCTGAACAAGATCTTCATCAGGGCAGATTACATCATAAATTGCAATTGTATACACCAACCCCGTATTATACATGATTCCACAAGTCATTCGTGTTATTGACATGTATATCAGAAACAAAATCAAAACAGGCAATTGGAAAAGATATACATATATATATATCCACTTGGAATAATGAAGCGTTGTGAAAATTATGACATGTGTATAATAATTATTCTTCATCTGCATTGTTTACTGACAGGCATTTAGATAGAACGAATGCATTGTCAAAGACATTACTAAATTGCTGCCCCTTTTTCTAAAGGGAATAGTTGGACACCATACCAACATAAATGAGTGCTAAACAGTGAAGATGGACTAACACAACAAAGCAATTTGTCTATAATAATGCAGTCCTCTGTCCATTACACATACAAGACGAAGCCCGTGTAGGGTGAAACGCGTCATTCTTCCTGTATGCAATGCTGCTGCTGCCTTCCTTGTTCATATACCTTTTTATTAATAAAGGACTTTTCGGCTGCACCACATGTAAACATGGTCTGCGTGTGGATTTATGAGCAACAATGAGGTTTTTCAACATAATCAATGCCGGAGTGCCGCTGCGCCCCAGACTGGACTTCAGTCTCCCTTTTGTTCTGCAATATCTGTAATCCTATAACAGCATCATAATTTTGCTTGCTGTTGAATGGTTATCCATTTTTTTACCTTGGACACTCCCGTCATTTCCTTGCCTATCCTGTCAGGTTGCTGCAGTACAATTGCAATTTTCCTTCTTTAGGTTTTAAATTTTGTACTGACATTTGTACCTTTTGAACCTATTGATCTTTTTATCATCCATCAATGTTATCGATTACTGTTCTATATTTAAGCACTTGCGCTTTAACTGTTGTTTCAGGCTGCTATTTTGACTGATGAATTTTTCAGTTATTTATATGCATTTGCACTTTATTACTGCTATCAAAGCTTTGCACTTTGCTAAATATTATGCTGCTATTAAGCACTTGCACTTTACCAACAATATGCTGCTATTAAGCACTTGCACTTTGCTTTTATTTTGCGCTGTTTATACTGTGATCGACACAATTGGTGGATTATTTCAGCTCATTTTAACAACTTTTTTTATGTCATAGTGAAGCTGTTGCATCCTGCCATTTTTTCATTTCCATTCAGCATTTGCACTGTTTGGTTTGAGTTTGTACTGCATGTTTTATAACTCATGCAACTGTATGAAAAATGTGGACCTTATTATAAATTTTAGCTCGGTTAATTTTACTTATTCTGTTACCCCTGTGTTTTTGTGATTGGGTTGTGTCCTAATGTCATGCAATTGTTTATAGGCACACGCACTTTGCCATTACGTTACAAGATGTCTGCCATGATTTTACCTATACAGGTATCCATTTGCCGAGGTGTAGAAACCATGAAGGGACTTACCCTGCTATTTATACTATGCTTAGCTCCCCCCCCCATTGGTGAACAAGCGCTGCGTATAGCGCGAAACGCATCCATACAGGACTGCTCTCTCAGTGTCCTGCCTCTGTTTTGGGGTCTATGACGGTTTTTTAAACATGGTGCACTTTTTGTATCTTCAATAAACTTGAAAGTAATTTATTTCGAGTTTCTGGCTTTTTTCATGCACGAACGGGACCTTGCTGCTTTCTTACATGACTTGGAGTGCAGGCTGAACTGTCCATTTTCATGGCGGTTTTTTCCTCTTTTTTTGCTTTGTTTGAGATATATATATACATATGTATATATACCACATGTGTGACTAACAATTGCTAATATTTTCAATGGTGAATGTGGTTGCCCAATAGGAATTGTTGTTGCTACTGTTTCATTGGATTGATCTGGATGATGATGTGGTGCGATGGTGGTTGGCACTAACTGCCCATAAAATGATTGAAGTGGAATATCTATGGCCCCATCCATGGCATATGAAGGCAGTATCTTTGTTCAAATGTGGATGGTATCTAAAATATCTTTAGTACCTATTTGGCATTTTAAAAATGGTACGTTTATGTACTTTATTTATGCCCACAAGCCACTTCCAGTGATGTCGCCAGTGTTAAAGAGGAACTGATGCCACCCGGGTCAAAGGTCATGCAACATCACTTCCTGTGATGCCATCAGATGTGTGATGTCATTTCTGTTACTGCCTGGCCTTTTGATGAATCTCCCGCCCTGACCTAGGGCTTGGGATTCCCCTTGCAATGTAGAGAGGTCATTGATATAGATATTGGGCATGCTTGGGGTGTGGTTGCACCAGTGCTGCTGGTTATTTTGTCATTTGAGTGGTATAAATATTTTCCACAATTATGCAAAGGCGATTGAGTAGAGCAAGGAAGGTTGAAACAAGCAATGGAGTTCTCCTCCCGAGAAAATCTTTCGGATAATTGGTTGAAATTGTGTGATGTATAGCACATGTTCTTTGAAAAACTGGGTAAAACGCCAGATAGTTTGCACTCGATTTTGTAGGGTGGCTTATAAAAACATCCAATAGATGCAAGTCACCAACAGAACACAGGAGCATTTTCCAATGTGTTTTCCTGATGCTTTCTCCCAAAAGATATGCCAGTATAAAAAAATGTTCTTGCTGGCTGTGACCATACATGTCCCTGCTGGCCGCACCAATATATGCCATTATCCCCACTTAAAAGCATACTCATGTTGGCTTTCCATTAACGAAGCCATGCCACAAAAATACATATTCAAACTGCCTGCATCAATGTAGGCCAGTCTAAACATGTAATAAGACTTATGATTTTGCTTTACCTTTGATGCCCAGTAAAATGTGGCAAGTCACAGTTAAAAATGATAGCTAGATTAACTGCACCAAAATATGCCAGTCTAGCCACGTTATAACACTTATAATTTTTGTTTTTTCGTAGATGCCCAGTACAAAATGCCATGCCAATATCAGAAAGTATAGCAAGACTGACTGCACCAAAATCTGCAAGTATAGCCATGTAACAACACTTACGTTTGCTTTATCATATATGTCCATTAAAGAATGCCATGCCACTGTAAGAAATTATAGCTTAACTAGCTGTGGCAAAATATGCCAGTGTAGCATAACATAATGTAAGAGGATTCAATCAACACTACAGTCAAGTCAATGCCTAGTCTGGGATGCTGAGGAAAACCCTTATTAATGTATTTTTATGTCTAGTTCAGTACTCTGGATGACCACCCTTGTATAACACCCCCCTCTTAGAATCCCCCTGACCCCATTGAGCCAAGAAGTAGGTTTGTTTTGCAAATTAAAAGGTTTATTTGAGAATTTAAACAATATATATATATATATATATATATATATATATATATATATATATATATCACACTTTATAATAAATTAATATCTGATGGTACACTTAGACATATGATGTTGATCAACAATGGGTAATCTGGCACTAGCACACTTCTTTACAATCAATGAGGAGTTAGTATAGGATGGATAAAGTAGCAAAAATAATTTTATGATTTCAAATGGATGCAATGTTGAATGAAATTGCAGTACAGAAACTAACTAATATGGTTTCACAAGATATCATATGTTCACTTTTCCCCTGGTGGGAATTCACCCCCCCCCCTATATGCAATGCAAGGAGATGGAAGTAACACACACAGTTCTCAGGAATGCAATCAAATACAATACGAAATTCAATTCCCACCCAGCAAGCTTAGAGAAAACAGGTATGAGTTTTAAAACACAGGCCCAAGTGCTTTGAATGGGGTGGCAATGAAGTGAGAAATATGCTGAAAATGCTTTTAATTCCCTTTAGGAGGTACAGGGTGAGTGAGAGATACTTGGGATGAGCTCAGGCTCACTTTAGCAATGATTCAGGGATGGCTATTAAGAGGCAAACAAATTTTTAGCAAAGGAAAGCAAAAAGCTGCTATCTTTTTACAGGTAAAGAAATCAGGCCAAATCGCAAATCGCGGCAAAATTCGCGAGTGCGTGAATCGTGATTGCGGCAAAACTACAAGTTCGTTGGAAAGCTGAGATTCTAAGCTTTCAGAGGAAAGTTAAACCAAGTTCCTAAGGCAAACGGTTCCAGAGATATGAACGATTTTGTAAAGGTCGTTTTTCGGATTTAAAGAAACTCAAATTGACAGGTGACAGCTTTGAAAAGGACAGGTGACAAGATTTCTAGGAGACAGTTCTAATCAGATTAAAATAGTTGGATTAAATTATTTTAACTAAGAGCTTATTTCTGTCACAATCTGATCTAAGTACTCACTCCTAGCTTTGAAAGGACTGGACCTCGCCACGGATCGGGTCAGGATTGGCTGCGGTTCCCTCACCACGGACGGTCTCTGCGCGCATAGCCTGTGTCAGCTCCGCTCTGCTGGGTCTGTCAGGCATCGGTTCTGCTCACAGCGTCTGGGTCAGCTCCCCGGATACAGCGGCCTGTGGTTCTCTGGATCTCTGGTCTGCTTTCTGGGTGTCTCTGCTTTCTCTGGGTACAGCACTGCTTCTGGATCTTTCTGGCGCAGGGTTTCAGGCCAGAATCAACAGCTCAGCCCGGCTGTGAATAGTCTGCAAATGATTTTGAGGCCTGCTGAAGAGAACTCAGCCTGTGGGTTAGGCATGTTCTTTACAAATTCTGAAGTAAAGTCTTGGTCTCTGAAGATTGATGGATTGAAGTCTGAAGTCTCCCGGCACAGCGTCCCGCGGAAAGTGAAAAAGGGATCGGCACTTGTCCTGCACTGTCTGCTTTTATGTGTTTAGAAAGTGGGTGTGTGCGCCAGCATCACTAAGCCAGCCCCTCTCTCAATTTATCATTGGCCAAGCTTTCCTTTCTCCCTTGATTGGGGGAAGGATAGTGTGTCAGAGTGATGTCATTTTATGGCCTGCAGAAAGGAGACTCCCCTGTCAAATTGCACACAAATCTATATTTGATCCAAATACATATTCTCCCAAATACACAGTTGTTTTTACATCACCTACACACCTCATATATCAAATGAGGTAGGCAATGTTCTGACTCTGGCGTTTCTAGGAGCTTGGGTAAAGAAATGGCAACTTATTTTCGATTTTAGTGGGTTATGCAACATTGGTTTTTCATTAAAAATTAGACACATATACAGAGCCTGTCCATACATACTCCAGTAAATTCCCATGTCTCTAGCTTAAACACAAAGTCTGTAGCATCAATAAATAGCAGGGTTTTGCCCCAGAACATCACACAAATTGGAGTTTGGGCTTGAAATGTGGGCAAAGTTTTCATTTTAAGGATCCCCAAATTTCACATTTCTGTCATCTGGTTACCAAGATTTATCAGTGTTTCTGTAAAATATATATTTGCTTTCAATTCAAAGTACTGCAGTGTTTGAGTCCGCCCCCAAAGTTTGGGGATGACAGTGATCACATCTCTCTCCTGGCTGGCAGATCTTTGTTGACAGGAAACAGTCAAAATCACCATATCCTATTCAAGGGAAAAGGTCTTTTGTGTGGGCTCCAGCAAGCTGAGGTCAACAGACCAGGGGGCCACTTTGCATTTGGTTAGCATGACCATGTGATATCCTGGGCTTTCTGAGGTGAGAAGGTTTCCCAGCCTTTTGGCCTGTTAATCAAATCAGATTGTCTCTGGGAACAGCAGGTGGTTAGATTTTCAATTAACCCACAGTCTTTTGAAGTCCCAATTGTCACAGAAGGCTGATTAGCTTCTGAAGTAGCAGTTCTCCTGTCAGAGTTTAGACCGCTAGCGCCGCCTTGAGTCCAAAGCGGGTACTGCATGCAATTTCTTTGAGTTGTCTTGAACTACTGCATTTCAATAGAGTGGTCTTTTGCTTGATAGTATAGGACCCTTGCTTAACATTGTTTTGATGGCATACTCACAGTAGAGTGGTGATGTGGAACCCCCCACAAGAAGGTTGTATCTTTGGAGTGGTCTCGTGCCAACTGCGCAGTTCTCCTATTCTGGCGTGAATGTGGGCTGCGATAGCTCATGCACACATCCACCCAGTCTATTGATTTAGTTTGTTCTGGGATAGAATAATGGGCAGCGACAGCTCATCCCCAAATCTACCCAGTCTATTGATTCAACATGGGTCAAAACCCATGACAAATCCCCCCGCCAGACTGCGCTTTGATTCAAGTCGAGGGGAAGTCGGGTGCAAAGGAGGTTTTGAGCTCTTGCGCTGGTATGTCCCCATTATCTTCTTCCAATCCTGTAGGTGGCACAGTTCAGCATCTTTTCCTCCACCCAGTTGGATCGATCGATTCTCCTCGCCAGTCCTGATGGGAATATTGGGCGGTACCCCGGGCCCCTCGGGTCTCTGCTCCCAGTCCCCGGATCGTCCTCCTTGGTCAGTCTCCATGGTTTCATCTCTCCTAGGATGATAAAGCAAAGCGGCAATACCTATTCGTAGACATTTCCTGCAAAGTGTGCTGGTTAATATGGACCCACTTGTCTTCCCCTTCCGCCAAACTGCCTTTGGGGATGCGGATCTTGTATGCAACAGGGGAGATCTTGTCTATAATTTCAAACGGTCCCTTCCATGTAGGCAAACATTTTCGCTGTTTGGCCTGGTTCCTTTGGAAATTGTATAGATAGACCCGATCACCCACCTTATATTCCTTTCGGGTAGTTTTTAAATCATAGTGGGTCTTCATGTTCTCGGTTGATCTTTCTAGATTCCGCTGAGCATAGGCAAAAGCATATTGAAGGTGTTTCCTTAAATTCTCCACATACTCATGAGTTGTGGAGGCATTTATCAGTGTCTGCTCTTGAGTCCTGTAGAGCAAATGCTGGGGAAGCACCATCTTGCGTCCCGTCATCAACTCAAATGGTGACATTTTGGTTGCAGATGAAGGGGTAGATCTGATGGCCATTAGGACCAGAGGTAGTCGGATATCCCAACTTGGCCCAGAATCTGCCACAAACTTTTTTAAGATGCTCACAATGGTTCGGTTATATCTCTCCACTGCTCCAGAAGAAGCTGGCCTGTAAGCAATATGTAGCTTTCTTTTGACCCCCAGTATCTCCCACATCTTTGTCATTACTTCACTGGTGAAGTGGCTACCTCTGTCTGACTCAATCCTTTGTGGTAGACCAAAACGGGAAAAGATGTGGTTAATCATCAGGGCAGCTGCTGTTTCTGCCTTGCAGTTTGGTGCCGGGAGACATTCCACCCACTTGGTAAACAAGCATGTAACGGTCAACATGTACTTGTTTACTCTAGATGAGCGGATTACAGGGCCTACAAAGTCGATTTGCAAATCTGACCATGGCAGTGTCATCCCCCTCTTTTGGAGAGGCGCACGGTGTGTGAGGGATGATGGCTGAAATTGTGCACACACAAGACACCCCTTCAAGTATTGGTCGAGGTCCTGCCCCATGGTTGGCCAGTATGCAAGCTCTCTTAAGATTTCCAGTGTTGTGTGAAACCCCCTATGACCGGCGGTGGCCTCAGGGGTCTCCTTGCTCCATTGGGCAGTTGAAAGATCATTGTGAGCTTTTGTCTGGGACCTAGTGATCGCAGTGACCTGGATTTCCCCCAACAGGAACTCTATTTCTATAAGATCCCCTTGCATGGCCCTGGTTTTGGCCAGCTGATCAGCTAAGTCATTTCCAGTTTTGTCTGGTCCCTCTACGTTGGAATGATTCTTGATCTTTTTCCAATAGATGGTCATCCCATTCGAGGTGACCAGATCATCAATATTTTGGATTTACTTCCCATGTTTCAGGGGTTTGTTATTAGAGCATAACATGCCTCTGGTTTTCCAGTTGACCAGGTGCTCCACGAACCCGTTCCGTACATAATCCGATTCTGTGATTATGACCAGTTCATGGAGTTGATGCTGGACAGCAGTGAGGATGGCCTGATGCACAGCCATCAATTCTGCCACCTGACTACTTCGGGGACCAATTTTGTATCCAGCAGAGGGTTCTGGGGACTCATTCACCCATGCGTTCCCTACGCCGGCCACCAGTTCTTTCTCCCCGTTGTTGTCAACATGGTAAGAGCATCCATCCACATAGACAGTGGGCATTCCCTCACACTTGTCTTCTTCAAAGACTTTGTGTGGGGAATTAAGGTATGCCTCCATGTTGTCCTTAATTTTTAGACTTTTGTCCTCGAGACAGTTTTCTCTGGCACAATCATGCAAGTCAGCCAGACCTTGCGCGAGGGGACTCTTCTTGTTTTGGCCATATCTGACCTCCACAGGAAAGCCTTGCATTGACAGAATCCAGGAAGTAATTCGGGAATTACTCACATTTCCGGCCCGGATTCTGTCACTTTGGAGATATTGCAGAGGCTGGTGTGGAGTCTCCACTATGATGTGTTCCCCCTGGATAAACGGGCGGTAATTCTTCAATGCCCACACCGTTGCCAGGAGTGCCTTCTCACAATCGTTGAATTTTTCCTCCACCGAGGATAAAGTTTTGCTCGCATAGGAGATTACTTTATTGACCTTGTCATGCTTTTGGTATAATACTGCCGTCAATTACGTATTAGAGAACCCCGTCTCAGGAAGAACTCCTTGTTTCTGACAGGGTAAGCTAGGCAAGGCGCTTGTGAGAGGCTTCTTTTGAGTTGTCTTACCGCCTTGGATTGTTCTGGACCCCATTCCCACTTGACCCCCCCCCTTCAAGAGATGAATCAGGGGTCTAGTGATCTCTGCGTAGCCTTCAATGAATTTTCTGCTGTAATTAGTCAGTCCAAGGAGGCTCCTTAGTTCCCGCAGAGTTGTGGGGTCTTTCAGTTTCTGAAGTGCTTCCACTTTCTTTTCCTGGGGACAGAGACCCTGAGGAGTAATCTCATGACCCAAGAAATTAACACAGGTTATACACCACTGTGCTTTCTGAAAGGAAAGTTTTGCTCCGGCGGCCCTCAACTGTGTCAGAACATAACGGATCTCTGCTATGTGTTCCTCCACAGGTGAACTTTTAATGAGGACATCATCTACATAAGCCAGGTTACCCCTCGCACCCAGGTCGGGTATGGGCTTATGTAGGAAAATGTTGAAATAATTGCCGGAGTTGAGGTATCCGAAGGGAGTCCGGGTCCATGTGTACTGCTGGCCCCCAAAGGTAAAAGCCAGTTTGTATTGGTCCTCCCTACTGACAGGCACGGTCCAGTATCCATTGGTCAGGTCTATTGCTGTGAATACCTGTGACCCCTGAATCTGGGCCAGCCCTTGGTCAATGTAGGGCAGAGGCCATCAGGAAGTATGGACCCGTTTGTTGAGCTCCCTAAGGTCGGCGCAGAGTCTCCATTGGCCGTTTGGCTTCAATATTCCCAGCACCGGATTATTGAAAGTGGTGTGGACTGGACGGATTATTCCCCGGGACGCAAGGTTCTTAATTATTTCAGTAAGGGACTCCATGGATGCGAGAGGCAAGTGATATTGCTTCACAAACACTGGAGTCATTCCAGGGTCTGTGGGAATTGTTGTTGTGTGGATGTCGGTGCGACCACAGTCATATGAGTCTACCGCAAAGAGATCTTGGAAATCCAAGAAAACTTGTTTCAACTTTTGCTTCTGTTCCAGAGTCACACAGGCATCAGCTAGGTTGACTCTCTCTTCCACCATCTGCCTGAAGCCTGGAAAGACTTCTGGTTTGGCTATCTCAGCGGCCTCCTCCAGCTGGGTGGAGAAGTCCCTGGTCAGAGTGCTGATTGGGACTGGAGGCTTCAGGTGGGAAAGGCAGTCCTCATGGGCCTGGAAAATCACCTCATCCCTCCTGAAGTCACAAGTCACATCTTCCTTACCATAAGGGCAAGAAGTGTACACCAGGAAGTTCCCCCCATGCCGGGTGAAAATCCTGTCTGGTGTTGTGTCGTCATCACTGTCACTGTCAAAACAGTCCTTGGGGATTGGTCCTAACAGGTAATTTCCTAAATCAATGGAGAAATGTCGGTCATCAACCGCCATTCCAATAATGGTGCCTGCGGCTAGAGTAATACTCTTTAGGTCGCTGTTATCCACCTCTATTGGAATGGTGTCATGTTCTATGTTGACTAATGATGTTGGGTTTACCCCCAACCCTTGCTGTTGGAGAGAATCATTTAGATGAATATAAGCATCAGGGTTTTTCAATTTTTGTCCTCTTTTAGCTTTCACTCCCAGGGAGAATTGCCGGGTCCTTTCTGGGATGGTGACTTCCTCTTTAATCTGAATTTCAACTGCATAAGGTAGCAACTGAGCTGACCTAAATGCTTTTTCTGAATCATCAAAGCCCATGGGATTATCCGCGAATCGGGACGAAGCTTTGAAGTTTATTAGGTCCAAACTAATGGCAAAATGATTGAGAATGTCACTGCCTAAGTAAAAGGCGGCAGTGACGTCTCGCACGACCCAACAATTATGGACTATGCTCTTGTTGCCAATGGAGATTTTGAGCATACACCTGCTTGGCAGGAGATTTTGGAATTAGGTGCTTCCAGGTCCATTTCCCTTTTGTCTATCAGTTTGAATGTGGGAATGGCTGGATCTTTTGGGAGTTAGCGGAACATGGCTTCGCTGATGAAGCTCTTACCGTTGTTCACACACACTCGAGCGAGAACAGAGTCCTTCCCATCATTTAACTGAACAGGGAGGAACAACTGCTCTCCAATTTGCTGAATATCAGCCAGGCTCTGAGCTGACTTCACATCTTTCTGGACTATAGGAGTGGGAGTTTCTGATTGTGGATTAGTAAAGAATTTCAGAGTGTTTCCTTCCACTGTGGAATACCACCTTAAACTGGAAGGAAGGTTGATTTTCAGAAATAGAGAGGACCCCCCATCACTAGTCTGTTGTACCTCCTCCACAAACCGGGTCTGTTTCGGTACTTTGTTTCTCCTACCTCCTCTCTGCTCCTTGGGTGGCAGACTTTCAGGGGTAGGAGATTTTGTTTCCGGTTCCTGGTTTTCCAGGGGCTGTTTACAAGTTGGGAAGGAAGCTTCCGCCAAGGCTTTACACACCCCTTCCCCTTGTGCCTCCTCCCTGGGAACCGGTGGGTTATCGGGGTGCTGCCCCCGTCATTGTTCTGGAGCACCAGGTCCAGAGTTTGGGGCATTCTGCGGTGGCATGCTCATTGCTATTGAGCCCTCAGTATGTGACCCAGATCCCGTGCCATATTTTGGACCTGGCGCTCAAGTTGTGAAACCCTCTCAGGCTGATACGGGGCTCTATTTTCTCCCCTGGGCTGATCCCGGGAAGGGTAGCTATCCCTTCTCTGGTAGTACCCCTGGTTGGGAAGATTTTGGTACCCCTCCACCCTTGGCCTCCCCTCTCCCAGTGTGGGATGTTTTTACCCATGCATACAAGCCCTACCATAAAACTGTGCAGTACTGGCATGGAAAACATCATGATGGCCAGAACTCCACAGAGAGTGCACAGGGAAAACATGAAGAATAGGCTGCCACCCATTTTTGCCTATGTTGTGAGCACAGGAGGGTACTGCCTAAAACCACCATTGGGCTACACACACAGTAGCCTGAAACCATTGGGAATGGCAATGCTGATTGCCAAAATGCAATTCAGAACTGTGGGGAATTCATTTTCTTAATCCCAAAAATGGTTACATTACCAGTACTCACCACTATCAGAAAGCCGGTGTTTTAAAACCACCAGACTTTTGTGTAAAACTGAACAAATAAAACAAAACCAGACCAAGGAAAGACTTGCTAAGAGGTGGATACAATGTAAAACTATATTCTGAAATGACTTGAAGGAAGTAATTATTTAATGTATAGGTTAAAAATTGTCAGTTTGATTTGAATGTAGAAAACTGGGAACAAAAAGTGACATTTAGCTGAAACCTGGCTTAATGAAACTGAATTCTGCCTGACACCTACCCCCGACAGGAGTTGAAACTGGATGCTCAGCCACTCTGCCCCTGGCCAAAAGGAGTTAACACCTCTCTGATTAGATTAGGGGTGGAGCAGCTGGGGACTACAGGGAGTTGAACAAAGGCCTGTCCTGGACTCAGGCAAATGTTATATTGGGGGCGTCGTAAAATAGCTTCCTCTTAGGGGAAACTGGGAGGGGCAGTGCCTCTGCAAGCCAGCTGAGCTTGGGTGAAGTGGATAAACCAGTTATTCCACCATGTGATCTGGGAAGCCACACCCCTTTTTTGATCAGAGCATAATTTTAAAAAGATAGATAACTCATAGTGCGGACTTGTCAGAATTATATAAGTAATATCATTATTTTTGTGATTTTTCTGTTAACATTTTAAGAGGCGTTAGGACCGTGTGGTGTATTCTGGGGGTTGGTAGCGGAAAATAGGGTCTCACTCCAAATGTATGCATGTTAAAAATCTGACACTTTATCATCTGTAGCCCATATCCCTGGTGCACATTTGTGTAAAATTTGGAAAGGTTTAGAGGTCGTTATCTGGATGAAAAGGGGAGAATTCTGTCATCAGTGGACACGGCATCATACAAAGACAGGGTTCGGATGGTTTGGTGCAACAGAAATATGTTAACTGGACCTATAATATTAGAAAAATGGTACATAGATAAATATGTATTTAGGTCGGAAATAGATTTGTGTGCAATCTGACAAGGGGAGGTTCCTCTGACCATAAAACCTACAGCATCACTCTGACTCACATTTCCTTCCCCCAATCAAGGGAGAGAGGAGGAATTGGCCAATGATAAGTGAGAGGGGCAGGTTTAGTTATGACCAACGCACACACCCACTTTCCAAAACACATAAAAAGAGACTGCTGGGACAGGTAGAGACATTCAATTCCATTTGCTGCAGAGCATGCTGACCGACGACTTCACATCCAGAGATCCAGACTTCAAATCCATCAATCTCCAGAACCTGTAGCAGTACCCAGAAAGCAGTGTTACATCCAGAATCCAGAGAGGCTAGACCAGCAGAGCAGAGCTGACCCAGATCGCTGTGAGCAGAACCGGTGCCTGATTGACCCGCCGAGCAGACAGAACCGCAGCCGGACGTGTTGACCAGATCCGTGATGAGGCCTAGTTCAAATTTATATTGTGAGTACCTAGCAGAACTGTGCAGAACCAATCTCTTAGTTAAAATAATCTAATCCAAACTATTTTAACCTAAGTAGAACTGCCTCCTAGAAATCGTGCCATCTGTCATTTTTTAAAGCTGCACAACTGTCACCTGTCAATTCTGCAGCTGCAAGCTGTCACCTGTCATTTTGAGTTTACTTTAAATCCGAAAAACTACCTTTATTTAATCGTCTGTATCTCTGGAACCGTGTGGGCTAGGAACGAGATTTAACTTTCATCTGAAAGCTTACAATCTAGCTTACAATCTAGGCTTTCCAACTAACCGACTTCCTACTCCCTATACTTTTCCTATAATCGCGAGACACGCACTCGTGAAATTTACCGCGATTTGCGATTTGGCACGATTTCTTCATCTGTAGAAATCAGCAGCTTTTTGCTTCTCTTTGCTAAAATTCGTTTGCCATCTGCTAATCATTCATAGAGTATTGTTAAAGTGAGCCTGAACTAATATAAAGTAGCCATCACCTACCCTGAACCTCTAGAGGGAATTAAAAGCAATTTTAGCACCTTTTCACTTGCTTGCAAACCACATTAAAGTAATTTGCCTGTGTTTAAAACTCATCCCTGTTTTCCCTAAGCTTGCTGGGAGAACTGGAACTGTGTATTGCATTATAAAGTGTGATTTGATTTCATTCCTGAGAACTGTGTGCTCCTCTTTCCATCTCCTTCCATTTTTTACATTACATAGGGGAGGGGGGTGAATTGCCAGAGAAAAAGTGATTATCTTATCTTTTGCTAAAATCATATCAAGTATTTCTGTACTGCATTTTATTCCTCATTGCTTTTCCCTTGAAACCATAAAAGTATTTTTGCTACTTTATCCATCCTATCCTAACTCCTCATTGATTGTAAAGAAGTGTGCTAGTGCCAGATTACCCATTGTTGATCAACATCATATGTCTAAGTGTACTATCAGATATTAATTTATTATAAAAGTGGGACATAAATATATATTGTTTAATTTTTCAAATAAATCTTTTAATTTGCAAAACAAACCTAATTCTTGGCTCAGTGGGATCAGCGGGATTCTAAGAGGGGGGTGTTATACAAGGGTTTTCATCCAGAGTACTGAACTGATTATAAAAATACATCAATAAGGGTTTTCCTCAGCATCCCAGACTAGGCATTGACTTAGCTGTAGTGTTGATTGAATATCGCTTACAAAAGTGGGGGCTCGTCCGGGATATTCTGGGTTAGATCTATCACTTGTGCAGATTAATACAGTGTGCTAACTGACGGGAGACATACATCCGGTCGGATCACCACGCTGTGTTATGCTGTAAAGCACTCCTCAAAGGAACGCTCTAAGGAAACGGTCTGTTTTGCAAAATAAAATACAAACTTCTGTAAGTCAGGAAGGAACTCAAATTCCAGAATGACGACCGTGGTAGACATGAAAATAGCGAGGGAGCACCTCTTACATAAGCTATTTGTGAGAGGTGAGTGGACTCATCAGGACCAAACGGTCTGGTTGCAGGCAATCGCGCAACAGGTCACTGAAACAGGGTCAGATATATGGGGAGATCAGGGTCCCCTACATGTGGCCCTGAGTGAACTATATATGGCCCCTAAAGCCAAAGATGAACATAATAAGATTGCCAGGATAGCGGCATATTTGTATCTACATATGGGAGCCATGCAGGACAAATGTGCTGAAGGCCAATTTCTGGCAAATAGGCAACAGATGGCGTTAGAGAAGGCCCAATGTGATCTGGACTCTTCTGAGCAGAGACTGCTCAGGAGACAGGAGTCAAAAAAGGACAGCAGACAGTACATCACTAAAATAAAGGAGGATATGGATGTGCTGCAACAGGAAAAGGCGGACCAGGATACCAGATTTCTGGCCTTGCAGAAGGAGTACCAAGAAGGTTTGGACTCCCTACTGCAGAGCCAGAAAAAGCTGGAGCAACAATTAGATTTCAATAGGGCATATGCCGAGCAGGTAGTCACCCTGCAAAGCCACCTAGATAGGGAGAAGGCAGAGAGCAATAAACTGATTTTGAAAGACCTGGATACCCAGGCAGAGTTTGACCAGGAGCGCCAGAAAGCTGGTGCCTTCCAAAGGCAAAGGGACGACCTGGCGGCACCGATGCAGGCTCGTAGTCAGGAAAGGGATACCTTAGGCCAGGAAGTCTGCCACTTAAAAAGGAAAATGGAAGAAAATCACCTGGCCCTCCAAGGACTGGGTGACCTCCAAAAAGAACACCAGAACTTGTTAGAGCACACCAGGAGGGTGGAGGATGCTCTGGCAAGAAAGGAGCAGGCCAATAGGGACACAGCTCAGGAGGTAACCCTCCTGCATCAGAGACTGGCCCAGTACTCCAGGACCAATCAGGAGGCACAGAGAGAAAATGGGGCTCTCTGTCAGCACAATCATAGGCTCCAGCAACAGGTAGCCATGCAGGAGAGACTGATAGAGTCTAGTAAGGCCTTAACTGAGGAACTGAAAGCACAGGCTCTTGCATTGCAACAGGAAGCAGGGGCGGATAGAGATGAGGTTCGCTGGGAAAGAGAAACTCCTGAGCATAACCTCAGGAGCCCTAGTACCAGAGGCCTTCATCTCTCCTAGTCCCTGGACTCTGCCACCCCCATGTCCCCTCGCGCACATGAGCCCAGGGCCACGGAGATGGCAGATTACTATCCAGCTAGAAGTATGGGGCTCATAGGCCAGTACCTCCCAGGAATGGATGGGCGGGCATCCGGGTATGGGCACCCAAGCACAGTGCAATTTAGTGGGGAACCCCAGGAGAGTAGGCCCATTAAGGGCATCCTGAAAACCTCAGCCCAGTTAGGTCAGTGGGGGGGGGTACCCATCAAATCCTGGTAGCAAAGAGGGGTCTGGAGACTCCTCTGAGCATTACAGGACAAAGGAGACCAGTTCCCCACATTCTGCCAGCCATTCCCAGGCTCGTAGAATCCGGGAAAACCTGGAAGATCAGACGGGCACCTCTGGGAGCAGTGCTTCTGAGTCAGAGGATGAATGGACTAGGGTTACCCGAACCAAAAAGGCCAATAAGGCAAAAAGGGCCTTGCGTAAGGACCCATTTAAACAAATAAAGCCAATCAGGAGTGTCATCACTCCTTATCATAAGAACGCCAAGTATTCTGTTTGGGAACACTTGGAGCTCTATGAGCAAAAGATGGAGACTTTCCATTTGAAGGACAGCCAAAGCTGTATTCAATATGTAAAGTGGACCTTCTTACCAGAATACCCCAGTTTCTTTGCTGGGCTGAAGGACCAAAACCATTCAAGGTGGTCCACATACAGGGCGGCCATCTTGAAACATTTTTCTGTGCACAGAAATCCTCAAGAGGCTCGCAAGGCAGCCTACAATTTGCAATGTGGGGAGGATCAGGCCCCACAAGAGTTTGTGCAAGAATTAAAGCGTGCTTTTGCGCAGACCACCAGAAGGGTGCGCACGGATAGCAGAGAATTTATCAATACGTTTTTCCATGCATTACCCAAATACATAATGACCCAGCTCGTGAGAGATTTTCATGAGAAAAGATCTTTAGACTGGGTCATTGAACAGGCTACCCGCATCTATGAGGTGCAGAAGCCCATTGAAAATAAAAATAATGCGCCAAAAAACCCCAAAACCAACAGCACCCCTCCTGCTGCCAAGATGGCAGAGGTAAAGGTTGCCCCCGTTTTAGATTTGGAGATGGGGGGGCCTAAAAACCTGCCTGCACCAAATAATTCACAGCCCAGAAGGCCCTCGGGCCAGTCACAGACAGGGAGTCGAGGAGATAGTCCCACAAATGGGGTCCCCCGCTCCCCTGACTATGTAAGTCCCCACTACAAGTGAAACCGACCAATCCTGGGTTATGGGTGGACTCCTCCAGCCCAAGGGGGGGGTCCAGCCAAGCACCTAACCCAGGGAACTTCCCTCCCAACTTCCCACAGGAGGGCAGAAATTCTCCAAATCCTGGGCAGAACTTTTTCCCCAGGTATCCACCCAATTTCCAGCCCCAAAATCATCCATCCTTCTTTCCCCAATTCCCTGAGCCCAGACAACCTAATCTGGAAAAGGGGAGGCCAAGGGTGGAGGGGTACCAAAATCTTCCCAACCAGGGGTACTACCAGAGAAGGGATAGCTACTCTTCCCGGGATCAGCCCAGGGGAGAAAATAGAGCCCCGTATCAGCCTGAGCGGGTTTCACAACTTGAGCGCCAGGTCCAAAATATGGCACGAGATCTGGGTCACATACTGAGGGCTCAACAGAACCCTCAGATGAGCATGCCACCGCAGAATGCCCCAAACTCTGGACCTGGTGCTCCAGAACAATGACGGGGCAGCACCCCAATAACCCACCGGTTCCCAGGGAGGAGGCACTAGGGGAAGGGGGGTGTAAAGCCTTGGAGGAAGCTTCCTTCCCAACTTGTAAACAGCCACTGGAAAACCAGGAACCGGAAACAAAATCTCCTGCCCCTGAAAGCCTGCCTCCCAAGGAGCAGAGGGGGTGTAGGAGAAACAAAGGACCCAAACGGACCCACTTTGTGGAGGAGGTACAGGTCTTCCAATTTGAGGGAGAGGGTTCCTCAGAAGATCCTGGGAAAAGGATCTTCTCCTTCAGAGATGGGGGAACTCCTCCCAAGGAAGAATGGGTCCCAAGGGATGCCAATTCGGACTGGGGAGATGTGGAGACTGAGCTACCGCCGCCCATCATCTCATCCCAGAACCGACAATACCTAAATCCCAAGGGTCAAACCCATCCTGGTGACTGCCTCCGAAAAGGGGGGGGGGTGGCCCAGAACCAGAACCAGGGGAACCCACAATGGCTCTGATCTCCAGTTGCCAACTTTTTCTTTCAGATTCCCAAGGCTCTCCACAGAATTCTGCCCAAATCTCTTCGCTAGCAATGTCCAAAACCAGAAAGTTAGCCCACCAGTTGTCCAAAAATGTGCATTATCTGTGCTCCCTTGAGGAGAAGGAGGGAAGATACTATGCCCCGGTACAAGTACAGGGGCAGGGTACAATTTTGGCACTGGTGGACACTGGATCCCAAGCTACCCTTCTTTCCAAAAGGGCCTTTGAGGAACTAAATGCAGGAAGGGGGGAGAGTTACCAAATTCCTCTCACCTCTCTTCCTGGACAACAGCAGAACTTTGACGGGAAGGAAATTCCCGTTGAGGGGACTGCAGACTTGGACATTAAAATTGGGCGACACAAGGTGAAGCACCCGGTCATAGTAGTGACTCCAGAGGGCACCCCTTGTTTACTAGGGAACGACCTCCTGAGAAGGTTGTCACCCCTAATAGATTGTGTAAACAAGGTCCTCTGGACCCAGACTAGCCGACCAATAAAAAACAGAGTGTCAACCATGTTAGTTTAAACGGCACCTGCCACATGGTTCAACAAAAATCTGACCAAGTAGAATTTCACTTCCAGAACAACCAAACTCCAGACGTGACAGTAATAGCAGTAGGACAACAGACTGGTGATGGGGGGGTCCTCTCTATTTCTGAAAATCAACCTTCCTTCCAGTTTAAGGTGGTATTCCACACTGGAAGGAAACACCCTGAAATTCTTTACAAATCCACAATCAGACATTCCCACTCCTATAGTCCAGAAAGAGGTAAAATCAGCTCAGAGCCTGGCTGATATTCAGCAAATTGGAGAGCAGTTGTTCCTCCCTGTTCAGTTAAATGATGGGAAGGACTCTGTTCTCGCCCGAGTGTGTGTGAAAAACGCTAAGAGCTTCATCAGCGAAGCCATATTCCGACGACTCCCAAAAGATCCAGCCATTCCCACATTCAAACTGATAGACAAATGGGAAATGGACCTGGAAGCACCCAATTCCAAACATCTCCTGCCAAGCAGGTGTATGCTCAAAATCTCCATTGGCAACAAGAGCATAGACCCTAATTGTTGGGTCGTGCGAGATGTCACTGCCGCCTTTTACTTAGGCAGTGACATTCTGAATCGCTTTGCCATTAGTTTGGACCTAATAAACTTCAAAGCTTGGTCCCGATTAGCGGATAATCCCATGGGCTTTGATGATCCAGAAAAAGCATTTAGGTCAGCTCAATTGCTACCTTATGCAGTTGAAATTCAGATCAAAGAGGAAGTCACCATCCCAGAAAGGACCCGACAATTCTCCCTGGAAGTGAAAGTTAAAAGAGGACAAAAATTGAAAAACCCTGATGTTTATATCCATCTAAATGCTTCTCTCCAACAGCAAGGGTTAGGGGTAAACCCAACACCATTAGTCAACATAGAACATGACACCATTCCAATAGAGGTGGATAACAGCGACTTAAAGAGTATTACTGTAGCCGCAGACACCACTATTGGAATGGCGGTTGATGACCGACATTTCTCAATTGATTTAGGAAATGAACTGTTAGGACCAATCCCCAAGGACTGTTTTGACAGTGACAGTGAGGACAATACAACACCAGACAGGATTTTCACCCGGCATGGGGGGAACTTCCTGGTGTACACTTCTTGCCCTTATGGTAAGGAAGATGTGACTTGTGACTTCAGGAGGGATGAGGTGATTTTCCATGTCCATGAGGGCTGCCTTTCCCACCTGAAGCTTCCAGTCCAAATCAGCACTCTGACCAGGGACTTCTCCACCCAGCTGGAGAAGGCCGCTGAGATAGCCAAACCAGAAGTCTTTCCAGGCTTCAGGCACATGGTGGAAGAGAGAGTCAACCTAGCTGATGCCTGTGTGACTCTGGAACAGAAGCAAAAGTTGAAACAAGTTTTCTTGGATTTCCAAGATCTCTTTGCGGTAGACTCATATGACTGTGGTCGCACCGACATCCACACCACAACAATTCCCACGGACCCTGGAATGACTCCAGTTTTTGTGAAGCAATATCGCTTGCCTCTCGCATCCATGGAGTCCCTTTCTGAAATAATTAAGAACCTTGAGTCCCGGGGAATAATCCGTCCAGTCCACAGCACTTTCAATAATCCGGTGCTGGGAATATTGAAGCCAAACGGCCAGTGGAGACTCTGCGGCGACCTTAGGGAGCTCAACAAACGGGTCCATACTTCCCGATGGCCTCTGCCCTACATTGACCAAGGGCTGGCCCAGATTCAGGGGTCACAGGTATTCACAGCAATAGACCTGACCAATGGATACTGGACTGTGCCTGTCAGTAGGGAGGACCAATACAAACTGGCTTTTACCTTTGGGGGCCAGCAATACACATGGACCCGGACTCCCTTCGGATACCTCAACTCCGGCAATGAATTCAACATTTTCCTACAAAAGCCCATGCCCGACCTGGGTGCGAGGGGTAACCTGGCTTATGTAGATGATGTCCTCATCAAAAGTTCATCTGTGGAAGAACACATAGCGGAGGTCCGTTATGTTCTGACGCAGTTGAGGGCCGCCGGAGCAAAACTTTCCTTTCAGAAAGCACAGTGGTGTAGAACCCGTGTTAATTTCTTGGGGCATGAGATTACTCCTCAGGGTCTCTGTCCCCAGGAAAGGAAAGTGGAAGCACTTCAGAAACTGAAAGACCCCACAACTCTGCTGGAACTAAGGAGCCTCCTTGGACTGACTAATTACAGCAGAAAGTTCATTGAAGGCTACGCAGAGATCACTAGACCCCTGATTCATCTCTTGAGGGGGGGGGGTCAAGTGGGAATGGGGTCCAGAACAATCCGAGGCAGTAAGACAACTCAAAAGAAGCCTCTCACAAGCGCCTTGCCTAGCTTACCCTGTCAGAAACAAGGAGTTCTTCCTGGAGACAGGGTTCTCTAATACGTGCTTGACGGCAGTATTATACCAAAAGCATGACAAGGTCAATAAAGTAATCTCCTATGCGAGCAAAACTTTATCCTCTGTGTAGGAAAAATTCAACGATTGTGAGAAGCCACTCCTGGCAACGGTGTGGGCATTGAAGAATTACTGCCCGTTTATCCAGGGGGAACACATCATAGTGGAGACTCCACACCAGCCTCTGCAATATCTCCAAAGTGACAGAATCCGGGCCGGAAATGTGAGTAATTCCCGAATTACTTCCTGGATTCTGTCAATGCAAGGCTTTCCTGTGGAGGTCAGATATGGCCAAAACAAGAAGAGTCCCCTCGCGCAAGGTCTGGCTGACTTGCATGATTGTGCCAGAGAAAACTGTCTCGAGGACGAAAGTCTAAAAATCAAGGACTATATGGAGGCATACCTTAATTCCCCACACAAAGTCTTTGAAGAAGACAAGTGTGAGGGAATGTCCACTGTCTATGTGGATAGATGCTCTTACCATGTTGACAACGACGGGGAGAAAGAACTGGTGGCTGGCGTAGGGAATGCATGGGTGAAGGATTTCCCAGAACCCTCCGCTGGATACAAAATTGGTCCCCGAAGTAGTCAGGTGGCAGAATTGATGGCTGAGCATCAGGCCATCCTCACTGCTGTCCAGCATCAACTCCACGAACTGGTCATAATCACAGATTCGGATTATGTACGGAACGGGTTCGTGGAGCACCTGGTCAACTGGAAAACCAGAGGCATGTTATGCGCTATTAACAAACCCCTGAAACATGGGAAGTTAATCCAAAATATTGATGATCTGGTCACATCGAATGGGATGACCATCTACTGGAAAAAGACCAAGGGTCATTCCAAAGTAGAGGGACCAGACACAACTGGAAATGACTTAGCTGATCAGCTGTCGAAAACCGGGGCCATCCAAGGGGATCTAATAGAAATAGAGTTCCTGTTGGGGGAAATCCAGGTCACTGCGATCACTAGGTCCCAGACAAATGCTCACAATGATCTTTCATCTGCCCAATGGAGCAAGGAGACCCCTGATGCTGATTTGATTACAGCTCAGAAGGGGGATCCAATCATTGGTAAGTTTTACCAACACCTTGAGGACCCTGAGAACTTTCCCCTGACGGACACAGATTACATTGGGAAAGAGGACCTAAGAGTGTTGATGAAATGTCCAAAAATGTTCCGAATCCAAGACGGTTTGTTGGTAAGGAAATCCCAAGCTAGCCATGATCAGGGGGTGGTTCCTACCTCATTCCGAAGCCTGATGTTAAGTCACGCCCATAATGCGGCCACTGCCGGTCATAGGGAGTTTCACACAACACTGGAAATCTTAAGAGAGGTTGCATACTGGCCACACATGGGGCAGGACCTCGACCAATACTTGAAGGGGTGTCTTGTGTGTGTACAATTTCAGCCATCATCCCTCACACACCGTGCGCCTCTCCAAAAAAGGGGGATGACACTGCCATGGTCAGATTTGCAAATCGACTTTGTAGGCCCTGTGATACGCTTGTCTAGAGGAAACAAGTACATGTTGACCGTTACATGCTTGTTTACCAAGTGGGTGGAATGTCTCCCAGCCCCAAACTGCAAGGCAGAAACAGCAGCTGCCCTGATGATTAACCACATCTTTTCCCGTTTTGGTCTACCTCAAAGGATTGAGTCAGACAGAGGTAGCCACTTCACCAGTGAAGTAATGACAAAGATGTGGGAGATACTGGGGGTTAAAAGGAAGCTACACATTGCTTACAGGCCAGCTTCTTCTGGAGCAGGGGAGAGATATAACCGAACCATTGTGAGCATCTTAAAAAAGTTTGTGGCAGATTCTTGGCCAAGTTGGGATATCTGATTACCTCTGGTCCTAATGGCCATCAGATCTACCCCTTCATCTGCAACCAAAATGTCACCATTTGAGTTGATGACTGGACGCAAGATGGTGCTTCCCCAGCATTTGCTCTACAGAACCCAAGAGCAAATGTTGATAAACGCCTCCACAACTCATGAGTATGTGGAGAATTTAAGGAAACACCTTCAGCATGCTTTTGCCTATGCTCAGCAGAATCTAGAAAGATCAGCCGAGAGCATGAAGACCCACTATGATTTCAAAACTACCCGAAACGAATATAAGGTGGGTGATCGGGTCTATCTATACAATTTCCAAAGGAACCAGGACAAACAGCGAAAATTCTTGCCTACATGGAAGGGACCGTTTGAAATTATAGACAAGATCTCCCCTGTTGCCTATAAGATCTGCATTCCCAAAGGCAGTCTGGCGGAAGGGGAAGACAAGTGGGTACATATAAATCAGCTAAAGTGTTGCCATCCCAGGCACACTCTGCAACAACTGGAGGAATCCACTGGAATCCCAGAGGGGGCCGCTCCAGATTAATTCAGTTCCAACCCTAAAATATTCCACATATAGCATATAAAATTCTGTGATCCTTGTATATATATATGTTCGTGTCTCCTAATTTAAAAAAGAAAATGTATATGTTCATATCTTCTGATTCATAAAATATATGTGTTCGCCACACCATTAATAGTGGTGAAGAAATGTCTACGAATAGGTATTGCCGCTTTGCTTCATCATCCTAGGAGAGATGAAACCATGGAGACTGACCAAGGAGGACGACCGGGGACCGGGAGCAGAGACCCGAGGGGCGCAGGGTACTGCCCAATCCTCCCATCAGGACCAGCAAGGAGAACTGATTGATCGACTGGAGGGAGGAAAAGATGCTGAACTGTGCCATCCATGGAATTGGAAGAAGAGGAGGCGAACATCCCAGATCTTGCAAGTTCTATCAGCAAAAGGACAGAATGGCCATCGCAAGAGGGGGGGCTTGTGGGATGTTTTTACCCATGCATACAAGCCCTACCATAAAACTGTGCAGTACTGGCATGGAAAACATCATGATGGCCAGAACTCCCCACAGAGTGCACAGGGAAAACATGAAGAATAGGCTGCCACCCATTTTTGCCTATTTTGTGAGCACAGGAAGGCACTGCCTAAAACCACCATTGGGCTACACACACAGTAGCCTGAAACCATTGGGATTGGCAATGCTGATTGCCAAAATGCAATTCAGAACTGTGGGGAATTCATTTTCTTAATCCCAAAAATTGTTACATTACCAGTACTCACCACTATCAGAAAGCCGGCGTTTTAAAACCACCAGACTTTTGTGTAAAACTGAACAAATGAAACAAAACCCAGACCAAGGAAAGACTTGCTAAGAGGTGGATACAATGTAAAACTATATTCTGAAATGACTTGAAGGAAGTAATTATTTAATGTATAGGTAAAAATTGTCAGTTTGATTTGAATGTAGAAAACTGGGAACAAAAAGTGACATTTAGCTGAAACCTGGCTTAAGGAAACTGAATTCTGCCTGACAACTACCCCCGACAGGAGTTGAAACTGGATGCTCAGCCACTCTGCCCCTGGCCAAAAGGAGTTAACACTCTCTGATTAGATTAGGGGTGGAGCAGCTGTGGACTACAGGGAGTTGAACAAAGGCCTGTCCTGGACTCAGGCAAATGTTATATTGGGGGCATCGTAAAATAGCTTCCTCTTAGGGGAAACTGGGAGGGGCAGTGCCTCTGCAAGCCAGCTGAGCTTGGGGGAAGTGGATAAACCAGTTATTCCACCATGTGATGTGGGAAGCCACACCCCTTTTTGACCAGAGCATAATTTTAAAAAGATAGATAACTCATAGTGCGGACTTGTCAGATTTATATAAGTAATATCATTATTTTTGTGATTTTTCTGTGAACATTTTAGGAGGCGTTAGGACCCTGTGGTGTATTCTGGGGGGTTGTTAGTGGAAAATAGGGTCTCACTCCAAATGTATGCATGTTAAAAATCTGACACTTTATCATCTGTAACCCATATCCCTGGTGCACATTTGTGTAAAATCTAGAAAGGTTTAGAGGTCGTTATCTGGATGAAAAGGGGAGAATTCTGTCATCAGTGGACACAACATCGTACAAAGACAGGGATCGGATGGTTTGGTGCAACAGAAAATATGTTAACTGGACCTATAATATTAGAAAAATGGTACATAGATAAGTATGTATTTAGGTCAGAAATAGATTTGTGTGCAATCTGACAAGGGGAGGTTCCTCTGACCATAAAACCTACAGCATCACTCTGACTCACATTTCCTTCCCCCAATCAAGGGAGAGAGGAGGAATTGGCCAATGATAAGTGAGAGGGGCAGGTTTAGTTATGACCAACGCACACACCCACTTTCCAAAACACATAAAAAGAGACTGCTGGGACAGGTAGAGACATTCAATTCCATTTGCTGCGGAGCATGCTGACCGACGACTTCACATCCAGAGATCCAGACTTCAAATCCATCAATCTCCAGAACCTGTAGCAGTACCCAGAAAGCAGTGTTACATCCAGAATCCGGAGATGCTACACCAGCAGAGCAGAGCTGACCCAGATCGCTGTGAGCAGAACCAGTGCCTGATTGACCCGCCGAGCAGACAGAACCGCAGCCGGACGTGTTGACGAGATCCGTGACGAGGCCTAGTTCAAATATATATTGTGAGAACCTAGCAGAACTGTGCAGAACCGATCTCTTAGTTAAAATAATCTAATCCAAACTATTTTAACCTAAGTAGAACTGCCTCCTAGAAATCGTGTCATCTGTCATTTTTAAAGCTGCACAACTGTCACCTGTCAATTCTGAAGCTGCAAGCTGTCACCTGTCATTTTGAGTTTACTTTAAATCCGAAAAACGACCTTTATTTAATCGTCCGTATCTCTGGAACCGTTTGGGCTAGGAACGAGATTTAACTTTCATCTGAATACTTTTCCTGTAATCGCGAGACACGCACTCGCGAAATTTACTGCGATTTGCGATTTGGCCCGATTTCTTCATCTGTAGAAATCAGCAGCTTTTTGCTTCTCTTTGCTAAAATTCGTTTGCCATCTGCTAATCATTCATAGAGTATTGTTAAAGTGAGCCTGAACTAATATAAAGTAGCCATCACCTACCCTGAACCTCTAGAGGGAATTAAAAGCAATTTTAGCACCTTTTCACTTCCTTGCAAACCATGTTAAAGTAATTTGCCTGTGTTTAAAACTCATCCCTGTTTTCCCTAAGCTTGCTGGGAGAACTGGAACTGTGTATTGCATTATAAAGTGTGATTTGATTGCATTCCTGAGAACTGTGTGCTCCTCTTTCCATCTCCTTCCATTTTTTACATTACATAGGGGAGGGGGGTGAATTGCCAGAGAAAAAGTGATTATCTTATCTTTTGCTAAAACCATATCAAGTATTTCTGTACTGCATTTTATTCCTCATTGCTTTTCCCTTGAAACCATAAAAGTATTTTTGCTACTTTATCCATCCTATCCTAACTCCTCATTGATTGTAAAGAAGTGTGCTAGTGCCAGATTACCCATTGTTGATCAGTGTACTATCAGATATTAATTTATTATAAAAGTGGGACATAAATATATATTGTTTAATTTTTCAAATAAACCTTTTAATTTGCAAAACAAGCCTACTTCTTGGCTTAGTGGGGTCAGGGGGATTCTAAGAGGGGGGTGTTATACAAGGGTTGTCATCCAGAGTACTGAACTGATTATAAAAATACATCAATAAGGGTTTTCCTCAGCATCCCAGACTAGGCATTCACTTAGCTGTAGCGTTGATTGAATATCGCTTACACCGGATTAGGTTGTCTGGGCTCAGGGAATTGGGGAAAGAAGGATGGATGATTTTGGGGCAGGAAATTGGGTGGATACCTGGGGAAAAAGTTCTGCCCAGGATTTGGAGAATTTCTGCCCTCCTGTGGGAAGTTGGGAGGGAAGTTCCCTGGGTTAGGTGCTTGGCTGGATCCCCCCCTTGGGCTGGAGGAGTCCACACATAACCCAGGATTGGTCGGTGTCCCTTGTAGCAGGGACTTACATAGTCAGGGGAGCGGGGGACCCCATTTGTGGGACTACCTCCTCGACTCCCTGTCTGTGACTGGCCCGAAGGCCTTCTGGGCTGTGAATTATTTGGTGCTGGCAGGTTTTTAGGCCCCCCCATCTCCAAATCTAAAACGGGGGCAACCTTTACCTCTGCCACCTTGGCAGCAGCAGGGTTGCTGTTGGTTTTGGGGGTTTTCGGTGCGTTATTTTTATCTTTGATAGGCTTCTGCACCTCATAGATCCGGGTAGCCTGTTCAATGACCCAGTCTAAAGATCTTTTCTCATGAAAATCTCTCACGAGCTGGGTCATTATGTATTTGGGTAAGGCATGGAAAAACGTATTGATAAATTCTCTGCTATCCGTGCGCACCCTTCTGGTGGTCTGCGCAAAAGCACATTTTAATTCTTGCACAAACTCTTGTTGGGCCTGATCCTCCCCACATTGCAAATTGTAGGCTGCCTTGCGAGCCTCTTGAGGATTTCTGTGAACAGAAAAATGTTTCAAGATGGCCGCCTTATAGGTGGTATAACACACAAAACAGACTGAGGAACAGAAAAGCTTCACCAGAGCTATTTATTGTATTGTGCAATTAATGCAACCCTAACTCTTTCCCTGCAGGGAGTGCACTAAGCTACCCCTGCTTGATGTTACTAACCCTAAATGAATGCTAATATGCCGACTGTCGGCAGAATTTGCATGGGGACTATTCATACCCTATATTACAAACATGAAAAACCATATTCACAGTGAACTGCCACAATAAATTTTATACATCTAAATTTCGTTAATCCAAACAATTAAAACCAAGACAGTTACGGAAAAAAACATTTCCCGGCTGTACCCTTGGATGAAACAGACAGGTCACGTGGGACTCGGCGTCACACTCTTCGACAATTTAATTGCCCTCCGTGAGGTGTGTCTGGTTGATCCAGGAGTTATTTATTAAAACATTTTATAAAAATATATGTATGTGTCGCACAAATTCTCAGCACAAAAATGCACTTTATATTTGATTCATTTCTTTACAAGTGCATGTACCATTCTCTTGTGCGTGACTGTTTAACATCTTTATAAATAGAAAACATAAATTCTCTGAGATAAATTCAAACAATTTGTGTTTAAAAGTGCATAAGTCCACTTGTGTCACTCTAAATAGGGTGACATCTATATATCTGGTCGACCGGTTTCAATGATGTTTTCCCGGATTCTGCAAGCCTGGGAATGGCTGGCAGAATGTGGGGACCTGGTCTCCTGTGTCCTGTGACACTCAGAGGAGTCTTCAGATCCCTCCTTGCTACCAGGATTTGCTGGGTATCCCCCCACTGACCTAACTGGGCAGAGGTTTTCAGGATGCCCTTAGTGGGCCTACTCTCCTGGGGTTCCCCACTAAATTGCACTGTGCTTGGGTGCCCATACCCGTATGCCCGCCCATCCATTCCTGGGAGGTACTGGACTATGAGCCCCATACTTCTAGCTGGATAGTAATCTGCCATCCCTGTGGCCCTGGGCTCATGTGCATGAGGGGACATCGGGGTGGCAGAGTCCAGGGACTGGGAGAGATGAAGGCCTCCGGTACTAGGGCTCCTGAGGTTATGCCCAGGAGTTTCTCTTTCCCAGCGAACCTCATCTCTATCCGCCCCTGCTTCCTGTTGCAATGCAAGAGCCTGCTCTTTCAGTTCCTCAGTTAAGGCCTTACTAGACTCTATCAGTCTCTCCTGCATGGCTACCTGTTGCTGGAGCCTATCACTGTGCTGACAGAGAGCCTCATTTTCTCTCTGTGCCTCCTGATTGGTCCTGGAGTACTGGGCCAGTCTCTGATGCAGGAGGGTTACCTCCTGAGCTGTGTCCCTATTGGCCTGCTCCTTTCTTGCCAGAGCATCCTCCACCCTCCTGGTGTGCTCTAACAAGTTCTGGTGTTCTTTTTGGAGGTCACCCAGTCCCTGGAGGGCCAGGTGATTTTCTTCCATTTTCCTTTTTAAGTGGCAGACTTCCTGGCCTAAGGTATCCCTTTCCTGACTACGAGCCTGCATCTGTGCCGCCAGGTCGTCCCTTTGCCTTTGGAAGGCACCAGCTTTCTGGCGCTCCTGATCAAACTCTGCCTGGGTATCCAGGTCTTTCAGAATCAATGTATTGCTTTCCTCTTTCTCTCTGTCTAATCGAATTTGCAGGGTGGCTACCTGCTCTGTGCATGCCCTGTTGAAGTCAAGTTGTTGCTCCAGCTTTTTCTGGCTCTGCAGAAGGGAGACCAAACCTTCTTGGTACTCCTTCTGCAAGGCCAGAAATCTGGTATCCTTGTCAGCCTTTTCCTGTTGCAGTCTATCCATGTCCTCTTTTATTTTAATGATATACTGCCTGCTATCATTTTCTGACTCCTGGCTCCTCTGCAGCCTCTGCTCAGAAGAGACCAGGTCAGATTGGGCCTTTTCTAACGCCAGCTGTTGCCTATTTGCCAGATCTTGGCCTTCAGCACATTTGTCCTGCATGGCTCCCATATATAGATACAAATATGCTGCTATCCTGGCGATCTTATTATGTTCATCTTTGGCTTTAGGGGCCATATATAGTTCACTCAGGGCCCCATATAGGGGACCCTGATCTCCCCATATATCTGACCCTGTTTCAGTGACCTTTTGCGCAATTGCCTGCAACCAGACTGTTTGGTCCTGATGAGTCCACTCACCTCTCACAAATAGCTTATGTAAGATGTGCTCTCTGGCTATTTTGATGTCTACCAGTGTCGTCATTCTGGAATTTGAGTTCCTTCCTGACTTACAGAAGTTTGTATTTTATTTTTGCAAAACAGACTGTTTCCTTAGAGCGTTCCTTTGAGGAGTGCTTTACAGCGTAATACAGCGTGGTGATCCGACCGGATATGTGTATTTGGTCAGCTGGCACACTGTATTAATCTGCACAAATGGTAAATCTAACCCAGAATATCCCGGACGAGCCCCCACTTTGTAAGAGGATTCAATCAACACTACAGCCAAGTCAATGCCTAGTCTGGGATGCTGAGGAAAACCCTTATTAATGTATTTTTATGTCTAGTTCAGCACTCTGGATGACCACCCTTGTATAACACCCCCCTCGTAGAATCCCCCTGACCTCACTGAGCCAAGAAGTAGGTTTGTTTTGCATATTAAAAGGTTTATTTGAGAATTTAAACAATATATATATATATATATATCACACTTTATAATAAATTAATATCTGATAGTACACTTAGACATATGATGTTGATCAACAATGGGTAATCTGGCACTAGCACACTTCTTTACAATCAATGAGGAGTTAGTATAGGATGGATAAAGTAGCAAAAATACTTTTATGATTTCAAATGGATGCAATGTTGAATGAAATTGCAGTACAGAAACTAACTAATATGGTTTCACAAGATATCATATGTTCACTTTTCCCCTGGTGGCAATTCATCCCCCCCACCCCACTATATGCAATGCAAGGAGATGGAAGTAACACACACAGTTCTAAGGAATGAAATCAAATACAATACGAAATTCAATTCCCACCCCAGCAAGCTTAGAGAAAACAGGTATGAGTTTTAAAACACAGGCCCAAGTGCTTTGAATGGGGTGGCAATGAAGTGATAAATATGCTGAAAATGCTTTTAATTCTCTTTAGGAGGTTCAGGGTGAGTGAGAGATACTTGGGATGAGCTCAGGCTGAGACTTGGGATGAGCTCAGGCTCAGACTCACTTTAGCAATGATTCAGGGATGGTAATTAAGAGGCAAAGGAAAGCAAAAAGCTGCTATCTTTTTACAGGTAAAGAAATCAGGCCAAATCGCAAATCACGGTAAAATTCGCGAGTGCGTGAATCGCGATTACGGCCAAACGGTTCCAGAGATATGAACGATTTTGTAAAGGTTGTTTTTCGGATTTAAAGAAACTCAAATTGACAGGTGACAGCTTTGAAAAGGACAGGTGACAAGATTTCTAGGAGACAGTTCTAATCAGATTAAAATAGTTTGATTAAATTATTTTAGCTAAGAGCTTATTTCTGTCACAATCTGATCTAAGTACTCACTCCTAGCTTTGAAAGGACTGGACCTCGCCACGGATCGGGTCAGGATTGGCTGTGGTTCCCTCACCACGGACGGTCTCTGTGTGCCGCGCCTGTGTAAGCTCCGCTCTGTTGGGTCTGTCAGGCACCGGTTCTGCTCACAGCGTCTGTGTCAGCTCCCCGGATACAGCGACCTGTGGTTCTCTGGATCTCTGGTCTGCTTTCTGGGTGTCTCTGCTTTCTCTGGGTACAGCACTGCTTCTGGATCTTTCTGGCGCAGGGTTTCGGGCCAGAATCAACAGCTCAGCCCGGCTGTGAATAGTCTGCAAATGATTTTGAGGCCTGCTGTAGGGAACTCAGCTTGTGGGTTAGGCCTGTTCTTTACAAATTCTGAAGTAAAGTCTTGGTCTCTGAAGATTGATGGATTGAAGTCTGAAGTCTCCCGGCACAGCGTCCCGCGGAAAGTGAAAAAGGGATCGGCACTTGTCCTGCACTGTCTGCTTTTATGTGTTTAGAAAGTGGGTGTGTGCGCAGCATCACTAAGCCAGCCCCTCTCTCAATTTATCATTGGCCAAGCTTTCCTTTCTCCCTTGATTGGGGGAAGGATAGTGTGTCAGAGTGATGTCATTTTATGGCCTGCAGAAAGGACACTCCCCTGTCAAATTGCACACAAATCTATATTTGATCCAAATACATATTCTCCCAAATACACAGTTGTTTTTACATCACCTACACACCTCATATATTCCATGAGGTAGGCACTGTTCCGACTCTGGCGTTTCTAGGAGCTTGGGTAAAGAAATGGCAACTTATTTTCGATTTTAGTGGGTTATGCAACATTGGTTTTTCATTAAAAATTATACACATATACACGGCCTGTCCATACATACTCCAGTAAATTCCCATGTCTCTAGCTTAAACAGAGAGTCTGTAGTATCAATAAATAGCAGGGTTTTGCCCCAGAATATCACACAAATTGGAGTTTGGGCTTGAATTGTTGGCAAAGTTTTCATTTTAAGGATCCCCAAATTTCACATTTCTGTCATCTGGTTACCAAAATTTATCAGTGTTTCTGTAAAATATATATTTGCTTTCAATTCAAAGTACTGCAGTGTTTGAGTCCGCCCCCAAAGTTTGGGGATGACAGTGATCACATGTCTCTCCTGGCTGGCAGATCTTTGTTGACAGGAAACAGTCAAAATCACCATATCCTATTCAGGGGAAAAGGTCTTTTGTGTGGGCTCCAGCAAGCTGAGGTCAACAGACCAGGGGGCCACTTTGCATTTGGTTAGCATGACCATGTGATATCCTGGGCTTTCTGAAGTGAGAAGGTTTCCCAGCCTTTTGGCCTGTTAATCAAATCAGATTGTCTCTGGGAACAGCAGGTGGTTAGATTTTCAATTAACCCACAGTCTTTTGAAGTCCCAATTGTCACAGAAGGCTGATTAGCTTCTGAAGTAGCAGTTCTCCTGTCAGAGTTTAGACCGCTAGCGCCACCTTGAGTCCAAAGCGGGTACTGCATGCAATCTTTTTGAGTTGTCTTGAACTACTGCGTTTCAATAGAGTGGTCTTTTGCTTGATAGTATAGGAGCCTTGCTTAACATTGTTTTGATGGCATCCTCACAGTAGAGAGGTGATGTGGAACCCCCCACAAGAAGGTTGTATCTTTGGAGAGGTCTCGTGCCAACTGCGCAGTTCTCCTATTCTGGCGTGAATGTGGGCGGCGATATCTCATCCCCACATCCACCCAGTCTATTGATTTAGTTTGTTCTGGGATAGAATAATGGGCGGCGACAGCTCATCCCCACATCTACCCAGTCTATTGATTCAACATGGGTCAAAACCCATGACAATAACAGTTATCATGCTTGCTTTATCATAGATCCACACACATTCACATAATATGTACTTGCTCATTCACATACACATTGTCACAGCATTTACAGCTCATTCACACATGCACCATACACCATACTGTGCTCATTCATGCATGCACACAGCCACCCATGCATTATAGACTTTCTCATTCACACACAAATGCACATATATACACACAGATAGCATACATTCATACCTATTTCTTTTTCTTACATTCAGGCCCTGACTGTGCTCTACTCCTCGCTGCCTTCCGCAAAGGACCTATAGCTCCTGCATGGCAAGAACAGAAACCAGGCAGCATAGAGCAATTCCTGGTTCCTGCGCATGCATAGAGGAGCCAGAGCACTAAAAGCATAATGCCCATGGTCATCTAGATGTGCGGGAAGGTACAGGAGCACCTCTATGCACATTCAGATGTGTAAATCCCCAGCCTACATTCCCAAGGCAGGAGAAGCAAAACACCATCAGCCTTGCATGGCTCATTGGTTATGCCCCCTGGTGATCCTGAACTGCCAAGGTGAACATAGTTTCCTTTTGACAAATAGATCCAGGCCAGAAATGTACAGCAAACAACTGCAGGAGCACTCATTGTTTTCATTGGGCTGGCTCGGATCACCCAGAATGGGTGGTGGCACGGGTTGGTTGGTGAACGAGCTGCCCCTGTGTTGCACCCTGATCTCACTCTTCTTTCCTGTTTGAATGTCCAAGTTGCCCGTTGGTAATTATCACCTCGTAGCTGATTGAGTTGTACATATATTTTATTATGTCAGGTCACCCCGCCCCTAATGCAGCCTGCAGTAATGTAGGAACTAGTGCTGAGTACCAGAACAAATCAAATGTTTTTTGAAAAGCCAAAAAGAAAGCAAAAATGTTCCCCATGTTTGTGTTTATTACATACCTTCTGATGAGGGCCTGCAAGGGAAAGATATGGTTTGTGGTCCAATGCTTAGGTAGGAATCCTATATGACTCTTCTGTAAAATACTACTGTTGATTAGGAAGTTCAGTATTATTTGGTTTATAAGACTGCAGAATAGTTTGCTGAGGTTACTGTTCACACGGATTCCCCTGTCGTCGTCCTGTAAAGGGCACTCATCTTTATGCATAGAGGGACGAGCCATTCAGACTGCCTGGGAAGTGACCATACTGTAGATTGGCGTTGGATAGTTTTACTAGTGCTTTTCTAACTTGGTATGATCTGTGCTTGAACATCTCATTTAGTATTTTGTCTGGTTCACAACATTGACTTGCTTTTAGCTTTTGAGTACCTTCTTTAATTCTTCAGTTGTTGTTGGTTTGTATATGGGGATTTGCTAGTCCTTATATAGTGGTGGACAAGAATGCACAGCAGCGAATGTAAAGATCTAACAATAGCTCTATCCCTGTACCTGGAACAACTACGCAAGAGGCTGTTGGAGTTTCAGTAATGAACTTGGAGGAATAAATAGAATGAAAAGATTGTGTTAAGCAACATGAAATTATGTATATTAATGTGTAGATTTATCTTGATGTTTCTTCTTTTTAAAGGTTTGTAATAAAATAAACAAAAAATAAAAAAGAACAAATAGTCCTCCCAGGAGTTTCATTTTGTCAGGACATTTTTATGGCCCTCTGCTAGGTTTTCAGTGGGAATGTCTTTGTAGTCTGTCCATATCTGTCCATTATTAACAGCGATACTAGGTTTCTTATTTGTTTTAAGCTTTCTCCACAGGAACCCGAAAGAACTGCTGTCAATTGCAGCATCTATTTGAGAGTGTTTGCGTGCCATGTGGTCTATTTTTCTCTTTATTGTTCATTCATTTCTTAACTGTAACTTAGGATTTACTGGGCCCTTGTGTTTTCAGATAGGCCACTTTCTAAGTTTTTGGTTCAGTTTTTTTTAGTCCTTGCCAAACCATGTTTCTATTTGGTCAGTGTTTTTCATGTCTTTTTGGGGGGTTTGCAACTTCAGTGAGACTGTTGCTGTCCAGATGAGTACCTCTCTGGCAGCTTGGTTTGTGTGGGTTGGGTTCTGATTCTATGTTTTATTGTGGACGGCACTAGCCATGGTCCTTATTTCCTTGGAATGGACACTAGACATGAATGTGTCTTTACTCTCTTCTATGCAGTGAAATATGCTTGGGAGATTGAAAGGTTTCGTTTGTGTGTCTTTTCCTGTGCTTTTGTTCAGGTCAGGTTTCATCTATAGGACCAGTTGACTATGATCTCAGAGTGTATAAATGTGGGGCTAGTATCGGGTTGAGCTAACTTACCTATTCATTCACCAATAGTAAACTTCATTTTACTCTAAATGTTTATGCCATATTATGCAAATTTTAGCTGCATGTTGAGTATTGTCATTAAATGATAAGTAGTTCCCCTATATTGCCAGTTGCTGCGATAATACAGTATACAAAAATCCTATAGATGTAAGTCACCAACAGAGCACTCACTCAGAATGGTCTACAGCCACACTTCAGCTCACTGCACCCTTTAAAGAGAAGAAATATCCATTTGCATATCAGTATTTGTCCCACCCAACAAGGGCAGCCCAGCACCAAAATGCTAGGCAATTCTCCTCTGAACAAGAGTACCATCAGCAACCCCGGATACGTGTTTCAGCCTTGTTGGGTCTCATCAGTGAGGTGAAGCTGAGCCTCTCTAAGGCAAAGTGAGCGAGGGGTCCACGTCTGGATTACGCTTGGTTAGTTAGGGTGAAACCCTATGTTCTACAAAATTGAAAAGGCGTGTGGGAACCAGGGGTTGCAGAGGCAGTGCCAGGGGTGGAATGGGAGTTGCCAGGGGTCGCAGTCATGATCCCTGGTAACCTCCAAATGATGCCCCTGCCACAGGTTGAAGTGAATGTATAAGAAATAAAAAGCCTGCTATACAGAGGTGATCTGGTCATTCGGTCACATACCAAAGGAGGAC
Source organism: Ambystoma mexicanum (assembly GCF_040938575.1). Classification (NCBI taxonomy): domain Eukaryota; kingdom Metazoa; phylum Chordata; class Amphibia; order Caudata; family Ambystomatidae; genus Ambystoma; species Ambystoma mexicanum. The sequence goes on along the minus strand of NC_090937.1, from coordinate 759,356,586 downwards.
TCCAACAACATCCTTGAAGTATACTGCAAGACCTGGGCCCTGGAAGCGCATCTAAAAAAGGCCAAAATCACGTTTCAGAATGTAATGGTAAGATGCCCCCTTTGTACTGGGTGGCTTGCACTTGCTGCTTGAGGGGGACAGGCATCCTAGCCACACTACTCGGCAGGCTATGGCTGGGGCACACCAAGCCCATCGCCTGCTAAGTCGTGTGTGTGTGTGTGTGTGTTTGTAACAGGATAATGAGGGAAGAGAGAGGCGGTGCTGGTTGCCGGAATGGTGTTATAGGGACTCAGTATTAGGGGTGTGTAGGCTGCGAGTAGATAGAGATGCAGAGGATGAAAAATGCATTGAGAGAATAGATGGGTAATGTGAGAGTTGTGCAGGGAGAAATGGAAGTAATTGGAGTGAGGTGCAGAGGGCACGTGTGGTGAAAGAGATGTGGGTTGGTAGACACCTTTTCAGCTGAGAGTGGGATGCATGGGAATTCAACATGATGACAAAAGGTGTCAATCCCCCCAGCCTTTTTCTGAATAGATATATGGAGAAAGGTGCGAAACATGGAGGCATAATAGTAGGAAGAGATAGAGAGAGACAGAGACAGAGACAGGGGCATGGCTAATGGAATTGGGGTGCAGCCAGGTTCAATCTTATGCGTCTGAGAGACTAGAGGGTAGAGGGAGCAAGTGAGGTACAGCGGAGGATAAGGGCAGAGTAGTGCAGATGACAGTGTGGTGCAAGGAGTGATGGGTGTCGTGGGGGCCAATCTACAAGGACATCGCAATAGTGAGAAAAGAAAGGTCCAAAGAGGGTGAGTGGCTACAGTGAGAGTAGAGTTCAGAGAGAGAGAGAGAGAGAGAGAGAGAGGCAGGGAGAGAGAGAGATATAGAGAGAGAGGTGCACCAATGAAACCGGTGTGTGTGAGAGTGCAGTTCACCATAGAGAGTGATTTGGGGGAGAAAGCAGTGGCAGAGCCAGGGTGGGGCCAGTCACCCCCATTCCCACTGCATGCCCAGCGCACCTCCCCCCCAAGCCTCCCGCAGATGTCCTATTACCACCCCCCACCCCATTTCACCAAAATCTGCCTCTGCTACTGGGAGAAAGGTGTAGTGGGGTAATGTGATAGTCGGGTGCATAGGAATAACATGGTTCGGGGAGAGGCAGAAATGCGCGCAGGTGAAGAAACGAGAACGCAGTGCACTGATAAAGCTTGTTGCACTCGAAGGGGCAGGTGCACTGGTGCAGGTGAGAGCAGACATGAGTGCACTAGAGAGAGGCACGGACGGGAGAAGTGCAGGGGAAGAGAAAGGTTGAACAGGAGGGAGGTGCCTTGCCTGCTTTTAAAGACCCAGTCTGGCCAGCTAGCCCGGAAAGAGCCTTAATGCACCACGTGACTTATGGCTGGCGACATGGCTAATGTTAGACAGAGCTGCTTAGTGTACGTTTGGTTAATGATTGCAGCCCGTGTTGCCTATGGACCATTCATGTCATATTAAAAGGTACATTGATGCCTGCTGGCACTATATAAACCCCAAATAACCTTCATAAAAACCTAAGTGGCGCATGTGGCACTGCTGGCCCTCTCTCAATGGCACTAGTTTCTTTAGGCAGAGTCAGACATAATATAGAAAAGCCACTGGGATGCGGCACTTCCATCAGCTTGCCAGTCAAGCATTTCACTGGCTCTTCACCAGACTCCCCACCTTCGATTACCAATAGCCGAGCAAGCCCGAATTCGTGATCTAGTCACTAAGGTGATGACTGCGACACCAGGCGAACCTGTGTCTGATCCTGGCCCTTCCCTTAACTTCCTTGTGTGAACCTGAGCAGATCTCCCCATCAACCCTTATCTAACTATTATAAACTGGCCAGATGAAAGGCTGTCAATATCACGAGTACATGAAACAAGTGGGTTTTAATGGAACCAGGGCTGTTTCGTGGTAGAATGAGGGGCACATCAAGTACTTTTTTGAGGAATTTAATTGATGTGTTTGCATGGCCAACTTTTTGTGTGATGTTGGTGTATTAAATAGCCTTGACATGCATCTCCAAGTTACATATGTGTCCATATGTGTTCTGAAGTCTCTCTCATATTTTTATTTTTATTTTATCGTTTAAAGGGCAGACCTAGCTTGAGAGCAGCGGAGCACTGTACAGAGTGTGGGTAGCCGGCATTTGGGCTGGCATCTTTTAACAGTTGTGCAGTACTGTGAGATCTGTGCATCGGTAGGTGCGTCCGTTGGAATTAGTCCTTGGTCAGGCATTGTTGAAAGAGCCCTGTTTTGAGAGATTTGTGAAATCGATCAATTGTGCGGGCATTCTGAGCCGACACTGGGATCGAATTCCAGAGGGTGGGTGCATGACAAGAGAATGACTGTTTGCCAGTCCTCTCTTTGTGGATGAGATGTGATTCGGGACCCGATTCAAGGACTTTTCTGCATGGTAAATAGTGACTTGGCGCTCCAAACCTAAGGCGAAATACTGTTTGTGGATTCATGGAATCCACTGTTCGGGACTTATTCATACTTTGTGGGGACTTCGCGAAGTCAAAGCATGTCTCTGCATGCAGTTGATCGCCCTGCGCAAGAATCCTCTCAGAGCGTGGGCATGGCCTGCGCAGAGACAGAGTAGGGGGCAGAACACACAAACTGGGGAAGAAAATGGGAAAATGTGGGCGTTATAAGGGACAGGCCACATACAGTACAATGCACACCCACAAATGTGCAGAAAGAAGCGTACTCATGGTCTTCTCGTCCTGGAAAGCCCACGCAAAGCCTTCAATCTATCCGCCACCCGAAGGAAGATGTACATACACTTGTGCATGGGAATCACCTCTGCGCGGTGAGATTGCAGGGTGCATGCATGCAGACGGGGTTCAGAACTTACTTAGGGGTGTGCATACGCAGTGTAGCGGGGTGCATGAATGGTTTACGGGTATTCGCATTCAGATTTTCCAGAGTTTTACCTGAGGTACGGAAATTTGTATGCATGTTGTCGGGGTGCCGGTCATAGTTATGGGGGACACCGCGCAGTGTCCCGAGGTACAGACCTGGTTGCAGGGGACCCCAGGCACTGTTTAAAGGGTACATGTGTTTGCGCCCGAGGAGCATGTAAAGCTAGCTGTATCTGTCTCTTTTTGCTTTGCGTGGGGGTACGTGCCGGGGTCATTCCGGCCGCGACTTGAGTATACAGTCACTTTGCGCAAAGAATTCCATGAATATGCAGAGTGCGCAGAAAAACCACTGTGCGCAGGCTCAGGAAGAGTTGCTCTTGGCATGCGGCAATTGCGGGATCTCTGCACCCTTTTCCATGAATCAGGCCCTCAATGTTTTTGGCAGAGACTAACGGTTCCATAATGAATGGCAGTTGGGGATGGGGCATCTTAAGATGCGTCTTCTGGCCCAGCCTACCAGCCTTTTAGAGGTAATGACTGGTTGGGGAATGTACTGCTTTCTTAGGAGGACAGCAAAACTCAATTTCTTTTGGGGAGATGTAGTTTAGTGACAGAGAGGCTAGCAACAGGGCTAGTATTCATTCTGCTTTCTAGCCTCTATCTGTATCAACAGAGGCTAATATCCTTCCCTCCATATTCGTGCAGACTCGTGCTTCGTTTGTGAAGAAGAAGAATTAACTTACGTAACACTTTGCCTTTACCTAGGACCATTCATGTATTCCATAGGGTCACTCTATCAACCCCATAGAAGCCTGCCGTCAGATCTAAAATAGCTACATATAAAAGGATTTCTCTCTTCCTCTGAGCAAAGATCTTCATTGGAAATGTATTGTATGATGTAGCCATTGCTACTGCAAACCCAGTTTAAAACACTTTTAAGATGTTAGTCTTTTTTTGCCCATAGTTTCAGGACCTTATGTATAAAGTAGAGAACTTTGCACTACTTGTATCTACTAAGACTATAAGTCTGTAGTTTTGAGGATCTTGTTTGCAGGGACATCATTTTACCAAAATGCCAGGGGTAGCGGAAGTGACATCACGCAACCCTTGACCTCTGATGACATCACAGGAAGTGATGTAATTTGACCCCACCCCGAAGTCATATAGCAGGAAGCGATGGAACACGACCTTTAACCCCTTGAAAAAGCAGGTAGTGGCATCACATAGCATTGTCTCTAAGTACACTACGAAAAATATGGTTATAATATCACTATAATGTGATATAAATTTCATACAAGAATGGATCCCCATATGTATCATTAAGATCAGTGTACATAGGCCCATATTACCAAATTACTATGAATGCAAGCAGACATCCATGGCCAAATGATAATGATGTTTTATTATATAGCACTTACGCTTAAGCGCTTTATATAGAAAAAATATACTTACACCCCACCCTTTGTTGGTACTCATTTATCGACCTCAAAAGGATGAAAGGCTGAGTTGGGGTTAAGAACAGACTAAATCAGTGACTCACCCCCTGAAGTGTGCCTGAAATAAACCGTTAATTAGTCTAGCAATTATTGTATAGAATTGCAGAAAGACACATTATTTGGTATTCCTATTCTTTCTTATTTAGGGTCACTGCTGAAAGTGTTCAGACTTGTGGAACGCCTGCTCTTTTTTCCTTTTTTTAAATTAAGAGTCCTGAACATGAAAGCCAACTACTCCAGAAGCAAAGAGCCGCATGACGCTTGCCACAGTCCAGGAGGATGCATTTAAAAAAAAAGAATAAAAAAAAAAAAGAATTTAAAAAATGTTCTTTTTTAGGGGTAGCAAGGGAGACCTCAGGGGTCGCAGTTGCAACCCCTGGCCACCCCCTAAATGACGTCCCTGCTTGTTTGGCCCCGTTTTATAGACAGATATCAAGTTGGTAAAAGTCAACATGACTGGTCATCTAGACGATTTTATAATGATTTCAAATAGAGGTACTTTTAAAATTTTGACCAGAAAACTGGGTCTGCTTTTAGCACCACACATACAAATGTCCATCAGGCCGGTGGGCCCTTGATGGCTTCAGGTTTGTAATTATTGTTTCAATATCTCCCTTTGTAAATACACCTTGATAATTTGGCAATTCTAAAGTCGTTTCCATCATAGGCACCCTGTTTCCTAAGGCGCTTGATCCAGGGCACCTCTTTTATGGGATTCATCTGGGCAGTGTTATCTTGTGTGCGCCTCTGATTCACAAGATCCAAACATTTTTTCGCTTGATTATTCACCAACGTTTGTCTCCATTTACCTCCCGATCACTGTGTTTCTTGTACATCAACCACCTTTTATATGTGTGCGTATTTTTTATAATCTCTATCTCCGCCTTCTTTTCGCTGAGCCAGTGTCAATGTTTTGCTTCTTTAATTCTGAATTGGGTTTGTCTTTTTTGTCCTCTATCTCATTGTCTTACAGAACCATCTCCCCCATCGTTTATGGAGGTGATGCGATACCCTTTTACCACTCTCAAAGGGTTGGTTAACCTTTGTTTATCTCCTCAGAGAAAAGGGCTGCATGGGTAATAACTACATTTCCCTTATCAGATAGGACTTCATAATAATTCTTACCCACCAATGTCATATTCTCATTTATTTTCTTTGTGGCCATACAATATTATTTTCTTTGTTTATTTCATCTTCGATCCCCATCTTATATGGACAATCACAGATTCTTCTGACTCAATTATCGCCAAATCCAAAGGTGCACAATGGCTAGCCTATGTTATTTTAATGATTAGACTTTGACTACTTATGTCAAATGTGCCGCTGGTATGAAAATATAATCTAATGTGGCCTTAACTCATTACCCTCCCAGGTTCATTGTCTTGGGATATTGGCCTTCACGCTACCATTCACCATCTCCAGACCCCAGCTAGTCAACATTCTTCCCCACAGCGGTCCTGGATGGGGTACCTCACTTTGTTTTAATCAAGGGGTTTCTAATTTTCTTAATGCAAGCTTCTGATTCAAACGTATCATTTCCTGGTTGTGAGGGCAGTTTGCATTTAAGCCCCTACCTAGTATTACTATTATTCTAGCCTTGTTGCCTTTTGCATACCATGTTATAAATAACTCTCTTGTAAACAGGTTTGACTAGTATTCGCTCTTCTTTATTCATTCGTGAAAGAGCTATAGTTGCCACAAAACAGTTATTCAATGTGCGTTCTTTATTTTTTGTAATTTATTTTAGGATTTTTAAAGCGCTCACACAGCTCGCGGGCATAGAGGCGCTGTTACAGGAATTGTTTTTTTTTCTTAGTTGTGTAATTGTTTTAAAAATTTTTTTTTGTTGCGTATTTATAACGCGCCTAAATACCCAGAGGTTTCTAAGCACGGAACCGGGGATCAAACCTGTGTTGAGTCATGTCGTCTTGCTTCCAAGGCGAACATGTTGCTGCTGAGCGATCCTTCCAAATTATAATTATTTTTTACTCCAGTAATTACCCGCCCTACTGTCCTCCTCTAGTCCCTTTAAGTGCTGGCTTTATCTCCTTTGGTCATACATTTTCTATACCCTTCAGTATTCCAAGACAGGTGTGGGGTTTTATTAGACGGGATATCACGGGCGCTCCAATATTTTTGGTTGTTACACTTCCTCTAGACAATTCCACTCCTTCCTTACAATGCCTTTATTCGTCTTATCTAATTTTATTTTTTCTACCATTTGTTTCTCACGAGTTCTGACTATAGGCATGTTCCAAGCGCTGACATCATATGCCCAGTTACATACAACATTTTGCAGCTGTGTCTTATGACTAGGTAGGTCATTATCGCAGTGGCTGTCAAATTCCTAGCCCATGTCTACACAGAAGATAAAAACTATTGGCTTTGCCTGTGCTTGGTTTTCATTCTTGTCTGCCCCACAATTGCCCCAACAACAATGTCCATGTACTGCATTAACAATACTGTACAGATGTTCCCTTACACCCTTTTACAGAAGGAGAGGAATGTCCAACGGGATCCACATTTATGCATGACTGGGAGCCTGCCGTCATCAGCAGATCCCCATCCCTGCTACCACGTGGGTGTTTGAACCCAATGTATAACCAGAAACCAGGTCAGTGGTCCATAATAAGGAGGCACACAAGGGCTGCCACAGTTTTTGAACGTTAAAAAAAAAAACATGAGTATTGTGAAGGGCTGGTCTCGCGGCAGTAAACCACAGAGCGAACACTGCAGATGCCACTTCGCCATTTCAGAATCAGAAGATAAATATATAAACAAATACCTGAGGGAGAGGGCTCGTGCAAGGAGTGTCCATGACAGCAGGAAAGTGATTTTCTATTGCCCCGAAACCAGTCATAGGACCACATCTGCCGCACTATAAAGATTTTCAATATAAAAAATGTGATGTATGGGCATTCAATATAAACATTCGAAATAAACACTGTATACCCACATCTGGTGGTTGTAGTGACACATAAGGCCCGATGTTGTGGAGCACTGCAAGTCGTTCCAAGTATTTGCCCTGGCTCCGATTATGAGTCTATTGTGACAATTCTTACAACATCCCAAAGATGGGAAGCTGTCTCTATTAGAATTAAACGCCACTAAAACAGGAACCAGGCTGGTCATTACGCTAGGTAACAAAACAAAGTAAATACAAAGATATCAGCTTCCCAATGCATTCCTCACTGCATAAACCAAATTTAATGTAAGCAGTGGTTAAAAGAAAATTGACTAGCAGAGTCTTTGTAAAATATTGAAATTTCATGGGAGCCATAAAACCAGAGCCAGACAAAAGAAGCCTAAATCTGGAATTTCATTTCAATACTTTCAATACCGTTAGCCTTATCAGCAAAGGCACAACCGAGAATCTGCCGACTGAGGAATCGCATGTCTCCTCTCCTCCTAACCCCGCATGCACCCCATGTTCCCCCCCATGCATTCCTCTGCACATGTCCAACTCTTGCCAATGACCCATCTGTCAGCTGGCGTGGCAAACCCAGTGCTCTCCTGATAAAGGGATAGTTTCTTAAAAATGAATCTGGTGAACGCCTCCACAAGGGGCCACTTGAGCATCTCTCGAGCCCATCACACATCCAGCCATCAACTCCATCTAGTACCGTGCTTTGTCAGGTGTAGATTTTTCCCTCACACCATGTTCTACTCTTAGCCAAACTGCCCATTCCTGAGACCTTCTCTTCCACCTACAGACAAATGACCACAGTAAGAAACGCACATCCCTACTACATTCATATCCCACCCCCCTACTCCAAATAGTTTTGCCCCATGAATTTGTTATTTTTACTGTCTGAGCCATCTTTTCTCTCAACTGCCCCAATCCTACTCCCCTCCTTCCGCATGACTAAGGTCTGGTGACACCCTGGTGAGGGTCCCAATATGCCACTTTTCGGAGAAGGCCAGGTGCCTCAAGACAACTACGCTGGTGATGGGCACAGTGTAAATATTGTATAACATAACATACGGCACAACCTTTTCTTTAAAAAAAAACAGCAACGTCAGGATTTCTTCTCTGATCAGTTTTTTTTTTTGAAAAAGTGATCAAAACAACCGACAAATGAGTTAAATACAGTAAATGGTTATTTCCAAAAAGACATTTCTTGGGATTACTCAACTGGCCATGCATATGTCAACATAGGCATAGCTTGGATTGTTTAACAAATGGGGCCTGACGCTAATATAGTTGGGCGCATCCTGAGGGGTGCCCGCAGAGGGAAGGGGGGTGTTTCTCCCTGGCTGAATAATAGCCAAGGAGCCCAAACTAAACAAGGGGGACTTGGTTAGAGGGTTCCACCATGAGAATTATTTTTCAAATAATAAGTTCAAAAGTGGCAATTTACAGCACACTTTCTATGCATAACTGGGAAAAAAGCCACACACTTTACAATGAGTTTTGTGGGGTAAGACATGAAATAATCCATTAAATGTCAAGTCACCAACAGTGCACAGGAGCATGTTTTTATTAATTAATCTGTATTTGTTTTGGTCAAAACAATTTCAAACTTTTCAATTCACAAACAATGATAAAACTTTACACATATGTATCAATTCAAATCCCATCAATTCATATCAAATAAAATGCAAGACAATACATCCTATAAAAACAATTTCAGAAAGATTAAAAAAGTTCTATCAAAACGTCACTTATCTAATCTTACACAATCTACAACTACATAGCTAAAAACCTCACCTATCTATTTACATCAGTGCTTTCTTTGCTAGGAAAACATTGTCATTTGACAGCGATCATTTCTCCATAAATTCTATAGACGCTATATTCAACATATCTTTTCAGCATTGAATATTCTTGCCCACATTTCCTTCTGTGATACTTTTCTAAAATCTCCAAAAAATGTATAAAAAGTTTATTTTCTTAATTGTGTCAGGGCCAGACAGTCCACAAAAAATGTGCTCTAGGGTTTCAACAGATGCAGAGGTATTGCAAAATCGACTTACACTTGACAATTCATTGTTTTTCGCCCTCAATGCTATTACTGATCTTGTTGGCCATAAATCGAGTCGAATCCGCAACGAAGCACTCTGATATTTTGGGTTGGGAAACTTTAATAAATATTTTGGACAATGCTTTATTGCTTTAGGAAGAAATTGGCTACTTTTCATGATTTTATACTTCTGGCAGTCGTCCCTCAATTGAATCCACTCGATTAGATATAATGTGTGTTTAGCACGCTCAGGGTTTGCTATCAGAAGAGCTTCCTTGATATCAGCCTTTAGCATAATTGTCAAACAGTAGTTCTTCCAAATCTTAAAAAAATTCACTTGTTCTACAATTACGGCACCGCTATTATTGGTATTAGCGTAACTTTGTACTCTTCATGTATTATACATTTCCTGTATAGTAATAGAGTCTGCTACTCCTCAATTGTTTGCAATGATGTCAGTCCCAGTTCGAACCGGATTACTTGGATAGGAGTTGCTTTTGGAATTCCCAATATGGTCTTCCAAAGTTTCCCTTCCAAGTAATCCCATTTTGGCTGTTCTGTTGGCATTTTGGACTATGCACCATATGTGTAACGCTCACCTGGTATCCACGGGGACGTCACTCATACGACCTCGAACCCTTCCCTGGAGTCTATTCGACTGGAGACTGGGCCTGAAACACAGGATTGGTAGAGTTTAACTCCCTATTGTCTCTGTGTGCTTGAACCCCTTCTTCCTCGGGGCCCAACCCTTCCCTTTGATCCACAGCTCACCTTGTTTTCTTGGAAAGTGTGCTCTCCGTCCTGCTTTCAGCGCAGGGGCGCATTGATTGATGCAGGCTTGTTGCTGCCTACTTACTTCACTGGCAAGAGTCCGACAGGTAAGTATGAGTCTTTTGAACAGTTCTCTAACTTCGTTCCTTTCCTTCCTTAGATGATGGCTGGCGTCGGGGGATGGCGACGTGCAGCTGAGATGAGTAGCGCTGAAGGTGAGTGAGAGCGCGATGCAACCCATTCGTATTTGTATTGAACTGAGTTCTTTTTCTGTGTCTTTTAGGTGCTGCGACGTTTTCAGCGTGGATGCCGGTTATGAAGAAGAAATGCGGTGAGTAAGCGCGGTATGTGGCGCCTCTAGATGTTCCCTCACTAACCTGGAGTGTCTTTTCCCTCTTGAAGATGGATGAGAAGTTCCGGAGACAGAGTTCCCCCAGAGCGGCTGGGATTCAGGTAAGCGTTTGAAGCTCGTACCGTTTTAAAAATAAGCGAAGATTTGCTGTATGCTTACTAATGCCTTTTTTCTGTTCTTTTCCCTTTTCCTTAGGAAGCGGCATGCCGGGATGGGAATGACACCACCGAAGATGCCCACAGAACAGAAGGAGCGATGAATGATGGGCAGAAGCGCTGCAAGGTAAGGCTGTTCCTAACGGTGTTCTTGTTCTTGCAGGAGCTGAGCGCAGAAGACAGATGCAGGCCTACTGGAGACCGATCCGAGCACGGTGAGTGTCACGCTGCAGGTGCAGAAAACACAAAGCATGTTTCTCTGCCTGGGTGTGGCTTAAATAGTCTCTGGGTATCCCAGGTGTCTCTGGGCTGAACCACACCCAAAAGACTAGACTGCACATCCAGTTCTGGGAACTGAAATATGTGGGGGCATCCATCTTGTCCCCATCAATGCACTACAAGTCCAATCCCCAATGTTATCCTATGGGAGTGAGTGAGTCTGGTGCCACAAGCGCCGTCTGACTCCAAGTGGGTCTTTGGAGGGATGGAGAGGCCCTTGAGGGCCATGTAGGTGATTGTGGCCTGGCTCCAGCCTGACATCTTGGGGGGCTGAGGACATGAGGGGCAGGAATCATGACAATATGTGACAACCGGAATCACTTTTTGCCGGTAAAACGTTGATATAGGTTTGCATGAGAACTTGCCATAATGATATAACATTTTAGCCTGTGACATTAAATTAATCATTTTATTTTTAACTTCCTCTTTATAGGGAACATCTCCTAAAATATTATTAACATCAACTCCTAGGTATTTGCATTCATTGATGATTTCCAGGGTCTCATTACGTATACACCATTTATATTTCACAGTTTGTGCTTTTTTGGAATACGAGAGGACCAAAACGTTGGATTCAGTAGTGTTTATGGTCAATTGATTTGCCAAAGCATGCTCCTTCAGTGCATCTAATTGTCTTTGTAAACCAACTGTAGTCTGGTCAATGATAACTAAATCATCTGCATATCATTATCATTATCATTATAAAGTAGACGTGATTCTCTTGTATTTCCTATTTTTGGAGCAAAAGAGAGTGGCACATTTAAAACCTTACTTATATCATGAATATAAAAAATAAAATTGTCGAGGCCAATGCACAGCCCTGTTTTAAACCTCAACATGTCGGAATGCTTTCTGTTAATAGATTCAATTTTACTCTAATGGAAGTGTTACAATGCAGTTGTTGAATCATGTAAAGAAGATCAGCAGGACAGTTTGCATTCTTCAATGTTTCCCATAGAACTTTTCTAGAGATTAAATCAAACGCCTGCCTTAAATCAATAAATGCTGGATAAATATTCTGCTTCTTGGTCTTAGCTTGATGTTTTAATGCACTCAACATTATTAAATTCACACTGGTCCCCAGGTCTGCCATAAAGCCTGACTGACAAAAATCCACCTTTAGGACCACTCTCAACCATTTTGTCAGTCTTGCCAATACAAGTCGTGCAAAGATTTTGCCTCGAATATCAAGAAGAGCAATAGGACGATAGTTGGTAGGATCATACCTATTGCCCTTCTTGAAAAGTGGAATGATTACTGTTGTTTTCCATGATTTTGGGATAATGCCTGTTACAACTATCTTTTTAAAAATCAAATATAATATGTTAGCCCATTCCTCTGGATTGGCTTTCAGTGTAACATTTGTCAGCCCATCTAATCCAGGTGCCCTGGATGAGCTCTATCTCTTAATTAGCATCACAATATCATCATGATGAAAGGTGAATGTGGTTAAATCCACATACTCATTCACTCCCATTTCACCATTGTCATCATTCATTGCAAAGACTCTTGAAAAGTGTGTTATCCGTGTGGCCTCATTAAGGGTATTCAGAGCTGTTGAAGATAGAGCATCACAAGGAGATGATTTCAGTAATCTCCAAATCTCAGAATTGGAATTCGAGATAACTGCCGCCAGCATCTTTTCACTCGCCCTTTGTCTTTTTAAATCTCTGCAAATCCGCAAGCGGTTTTTAATTTGGTGCAAATTTTACTTAGGATCAGATTCATATTGTGAGGTTGCTATTGCTTGACCCATCGCTCAAGCTACCCTTTTTGCATTTTTGATTCTTGGACAAAGGACTCGTATAGATTTTTATGCATTCGCTGGACCTGACAGCCTCTCTTCTGTGGCCCGTTTGAATAGTTGTAACTTATCTGCATAGGCCATATGGACGGTCTTGTCCCCTTGTTGCAAGTCCTCAGATAATACACCCCTCAATTTGTCAAGGTTGGATGGGTACCATCGAATTCTGTTTTCCTCATGGACCTCAATCAGAAGTTTGTAGTACATGTCCTTTTTTCAGTGCCTATTACCCACGAGATTTCAAGCATATCATGGTCACTAGCCATTGTGGGGATAATAGCAAAATCAACCACCCTAAATAAAGCCTGCTCCGAGACAAATGCATAACCTAAAATCGCCCTATATGCCTTTCTCGACCATATGTTTTTAGGAGGTGATCTTCTTCTGATGTACCATTTAGCATCTTAAAGTTTCTCTCTTTGATTAGATTCAACCATAATTTGGCCCGTTCTGTTAACTTGTTATTTGGGATTCCAATGCATTTCAAATTTAGATTGCCCACAATTATGGACTTACCAATTTCATCATTGATAGCAATAATATCCAACATATCTGTTGTTAAGCGTATAAAGTGTGAGTCCGAAATCATTGCTGGGTTCCAGTATACATTTAATATTGCTATCTGAAGTGATGTTGCCCCTTTCTCATCTCCAATCATTAACTCAGATAACTGAAAACACGGGTTCGGAGACGCCCGAGATGATAATGTGCTGTTCATGTTTAATTTAACAGCTGTCATTAGACCTACTGATGGTCTACCTTTCCCATGATAAACTGCTGGAATCCATACGAACTCATACCCAGGCAATGTGGGTTCAGATATGAACCACGTTTCTTGAAGGGCGAGAATTTCAAATGTTTGCAATGGATTGGCTATGGAGGGATTAAGTGAATGCTTGTGCCCTCTGGTGTTCCAGCTAACCATTTTGATTGTTCTCCCTTTATTTAGATTCTGGCATTATTGTCTATCTCGCCTATTTGTATCATTAATTGTTTTCGCTAACCATGCCGATTCTGAGCCTCTATCCGACTGGATCTCTGATTCAAAATAAACACTTTGAGCCAATTTTCCTGAGTCACCTCTGCAACTTATATGCAATAGCTCCACAGTTTCCTGATAATCATGGTTTTGCCCATATGATATGATATGGCATTTATAACGCTCCTATACACAAGTGTTTCAAGGCGCGATGAGGCACGGGAGGGGGAACAGAGGGAAGACAGACAACGATCCTACTGGGCCAGGTGTCAATCAGATCGTGCAATGCATGGGAAAGGGAAAGGGGGAGAGTGTGGGGGAAGGGGGAGGGGACAGTGCAGTACATGGGATAAAGAATAAATAACAAAGTAGAAGTACGGCCAGCAGGTGGCAAGGGTAAGTGCAGACATGTGTCAAGTGCTGGTAGTGGGACTGTAGGTATACAGAAACATTCCCCAAGTGCGGGGGTAGCCAGGAAGGCAGTGCAGGGTCTTTAGCTCTAAATTAGGTTTTATTTATTTCCAATTGAAATCCTGCCTTGCCTAAACTTTGTTTTTCATTTCAGATTAGTTGTTTTATTATCATGGACGGAACAGTCATGATGACTGTATCCATAGTCCCATTACAACGAAAGCAAATCCTCTCTATGTCACAGGACCTGATTTGTTGTAATTTTGGAAACAATTTGAAAACAGTCATAAGTGTTGTTCTGTTTGGGAAAGGGTCCTTTCTATGGAGGTCGATCATGGTCAGGATTAAAGTGTTTGAATGCTTTAAGTAGCTTTTACTTTGTCCTTTTTCTTAGGGCAACAGTGGTATTTGAATATTTGAATATTCATTTGGGTCTTTTGGGCAGGTCTTTTTCTTTAATAAGCCCTTTTGGGAGATTTCGTCTTTCTTCTAACGTTACAAACTGAGTTTCACTGTAATCTTTCGTATTAGAGACCTTTATGTCAACCAACATGTATGTTTTTCCTATTGGAGGAACTACCTCTACAATTTCATCCTCCGCCCCCTTGCGGGGAGGGTAGGATGAGATTGAATAAGTGGTGAAATTAATGATTTCATCTTCACACAATTTGTTCCTCTCACTTGTTATACTTGATTGTACATCAATCGGTTCAATCTCAATAATGCTTTCCACCGATCGCTGTCCTTTTCTGCCTTTGGGCCAGATTCATGGAACATTTTCCTAAGGGATTGTGCGATTTTAAAACACTTCCATGAATCAGGCCCTATATGTTTTGATTTTTTGTTTGTTTGTTGTATTGGAGTTGTTAATTGATCTAAAAATCCTTTAGCATTATTGGATTTACCTTGCTTTGCCCCTTGCTGTTTTTTGGTTTTTCTTTGCATGACCTTGGTCTCAAGCACTTTCATCTTCCTCTTTTGCCCTTTCTGTGCTCGGAACACTTCAAATAATGGTTCTCCACAATGTGGGGCCTCAATTGCATTAGCCTTATTTACTGATAATGCATCAGTTAGACTTTCATACACCGGTCATTGGAAAGCTACCTGTTCATCCTCACTCGTGACACTGCTTAAATCAATCTCAATTGGAATTTGTGAGCCACTTCATACCTCATTTGCCAACCACGCATCATCAATTTGCTGGCCATTCTCCCTTCAGGGTTTGCGGTAAGACTCACTCTGTCTTATTTTCTTCAACACATTTTCTAGAGTCATTACACTTTGTTCATGATTTATTTCATGCGCTATCCAATCCACTTTAGCTCCAAGTATATTGGAAACACTTTCTGAACCAACTATTTTGGTTTCCAATCTCTCGTACAGTTTGGTCAAAGCAAATGCGCTGTTATTTATGGCATTAATAGTAACCTCCTGAGACAATAACATGGGGGGTTTTAGCCCAATTAGACGGTCTTGGGGTAGGCTTCATAATAGACGATGGCGAGGAGGCAGAAGTATCAATTGTCAAATTATTTTCATTGGCGTACACTACTGGTGATTGCGACTCATTCTCTCGATTATTATCTGATTGTCTGATTGTTCAGGTAACTCATTATTATTATTAGTTTCTGATTGTAATTGTAAAAACGCAGCCCCACTTGGATTGGTCCATGATTTTGAGACAGTACTTAGGAATATAACAAAGGGCAAGCTCAGTTTTCAGCTGAATGGACGAGGACTACAGCGGTTTTTGATACCTCCTCTTCCAGACTAAAGCCGCTTCCCACATTTGTTGATCATACAACCTTTGAGCACGGCATTATAGGCTTTGCAACAATTTCAACCGGCACAGCAATCATACTAGTTAGATCATTCTGTGTGTTTATTGTAAGGAGACCTGCGTTAGAGATTGGCAGATTTACTTGTTCCACACACTCGTCAAGAGAAAAGCTATAGGCTCATTTACAACATTACAATTGGGTTCACTCACAACTTGCGACTCGTTCTCTTTTCGTCACTGAGTTTATGTCCCATAGCTGTGGAATGTCCATCGTTAGGGATTTAGATATTTTTTTCTCTAATTCCTTTTGAAAATTATTTATATTAAGAATGTCCACTTCACTTGGACCCGCTTCCACATCTTCTAACAATTTATCTGCGTAGTCTGGCATGGCAGAAGTTAATTTGTACATTTTCTGCTCTTTGATCCTATGTTCGTCGTACTCTTTCCACTCGTGCTTCACAACGCGGTGATGACAACAGTTAATGTCCTAACTGCCCAATATCTATAGCGGGTAGCTAATGAAAGAATGCGTGCATGAATATGCTGTTTGCTGTTCGCAATGCCGCTAAGCCAGCTAAACAGCAAAACAGCACACCATGAAGCAATCGAAAGATTGCGCGTGCGCGAGCCAGTATAAATTCTCACGCTGTTAGAGAGCGTGGCTTGATCCATTCTACACAAGGAAATGAGTGAAGAAAGATTATTGTGTGTTTCTTTTAACGTCCACAAAATTAAACGCTTTTACAAGATATCCTTTGGGGTGCATACCAATTTCTGAGTCCAGAAAGGATATCCACATCTGAAAGTAGAAAGACAGGCAGTAAGGAAGCCAGCAGCAAAACAGCACTCCACGAAGCACTCGCGCGAATGCACGCGTGTGCCAGTATAAATGCTCACACTGTTAGAGGGCGTAGCTTGCTCCGTTCAGAAAGTAAATCCACGTCTGTAGATCTCTCAACAGGTATCTGGTTCCAAAACCATCTCTGTGTTTCGTTTATGGCAGAAGGCACTTATTCATTCCCGAAATAAGAGCCTGCTTATATGAGCATTTTTTTCATGCTGACTGTGGCCAAACATGTCCATGCTGGCTGCACCGATATAAATGCCAATGCTCCCACATAAGAAGATTCTCATGTTAGTTTTGTCCATAATGCCAGTAATGATACCATAAGAAAATATGTCCATGCCGGCTCTGCCAAGATTTGCTGCAAAACCCACATAAGAACATACTCCCGGTGACTTTGCCTTTAATGCCAGTTAACAAGCCATGCCACAATAAGAAAATATGTCCTTGGTTGCTCCACAAATGCCCCCCATGTTAGAACACTCAGCATGTTGACTGTGCCCTTAAAGCCGGCAAAACAATGGCATGCAACCATAAGAAAACACCACCTTGCTGGCTGCACAGATGCTCCACCTCCATGTAAGAACACTCATCATGTTGGCTTTGCCCTTAACAGCAGCAAAACATGCTATACCATAGTAGAAAAAAAGCATGTCCTTGCTAGCCTTTTCCCATCCATATAAGAGCTGTCATCATGTTGTCTTTTCCCTTAATGCAAGTCAAGATGTCATGCTACAGTAAGAAAATGTCCAGGCTCTCTGTCCTCCACGTAATAACACTCATCAAGTTGGCTTTACCCAAACATGGCAGTAAAACATGCTATCCCACTGTAATAAAACATCCATGATCCAATGCCCCCGGGTCCAACCCTCTCATACACACACACATTCATACCCATTCACCCACCAGCCATGCACCCACACAGCTTGTCTCTCAATCATCAAACAGAAACACCTTCTCTCTCAATCGTTAACACATGCACCCAGAACATTCACACTGCATCCTCGTTCAGAAGCACACTCACACCCATTCCCATTGCACTCTGATTCATACATGCACTTACACAGACATGCCTGCCTGCACATACATACACATCTTCGCACACACGCCTACACACATGCAAAAATCCTTTTTTTCTTACCCATGTCTCTCTAGACTTGATGTGATGCCACCTCTTCAGCTGCTCTCCAGGTGGTGGCCACTGTCTGCCTCATGCCACGCAGAGAAGAACCAGGAAGCAGAGAGAGCTTCCTGGTTCCTGACATGAGCAGTGGAGCATGAAAACCTCATCCTGCCGCCACCCCTCCTACTCAGTGGGCATTCACAGATTTGGTATTGGCCTTGCCCGCTCACACCCTACTCTGTCTCTGCCTCTGGATGTCAATAGAGTGTGTGTGTTTGTAAAATGATGTATATATGCATTCAGGGGTGCAGCACCATTCTGTTTCTCTTTCTGTTCAATTTTGACTATGTTAAAGACCGGAACATGGAATTTCTGTTGAACGACCAGACAGTTTGTTACAGGTCCAGCAATCTATAGAAAAAACAAATAGACACTTTATTCACATTTTCTTTGTAATGACATATGATTACTGAGACGTTTATGATGCTTTTATTGACTTGCAGAGTTTTCAGGATATATACTGGCACGAAAGCCCCTATATGCGTAGCCAGTAGTGGAATAATTATTAATACTACATCAATGTCCCAACACTAGAAGGCAAAGCAGAACTGGTGAACTGTACACATAAAGACGTGCTCTAGAATGAGATATATATCGATTTTTTTCATTTTTCCTTTATTTGAGTTGTCAGTGGTTTTCAATAATTTGCAGTGGCTTGTACAGGATCATGCTGACAGGCTCAGCCAAGCATATTACAAAGGGTTTCATTAGAAAATTCGATTATGCATGTTGGTTTGTAAAGTGCAAACATGCTGTTCCCCGGATTGGATTTGGAAACGCTGCGGCATATTACAAAGCTTAGAAAAGCCAACAATTGTTTATGCATGGGATAGGCATTTATCAGGCACTGCCATAATGGTACTGCCTAGCCATATGATGGCAACATTCATGAAATGGTGTGATTGCCTGGGCATATGATAGCAATACCCGACAATGCCTATCTGATACTATAAACAAGGCCAAGCTGTTGGCTTTGGTGATGCCTGTTTTTGCACAGGACTTCAATGCAAGGAGCACATATAAATCAAGTGGCTGAAAGGCACACTTGGTTAAGGCTTGTTTATTACAACAGTAACTCAGTTACAGCTACAATTAATCCATTAGCTCTTTGCTGTCTAGTTACAAGTTATACTGACAGGTCACAGTTTGATGAAACAGCTTGATAGAACCAGCTACCTAAAGAGCCCAGGAGGATATGTTTTGGGTTGCGATAACTTTAGTTGTAGTTTTGGAGTTTATTTAAAGCATAACGTTTAATATGAAATAATGTGCTCCCTGCTGCCTTGCAGCAAATGTTTGTGAAACCATGCCCTCAAAATCACACGCCTCGTTGACAGACTTGAGACCCACATAGTGAATGAGCGTGCATGAACTTTAACTTAACTCAGGATCCTAACTCTGGATTGGAGGGGTCTACATCAGAAAGCGTCAAGGATATGCACCTCCCAGCGATCGGAAGAAGATATAACCAATACATTTTTGGGATGTCATGTGACATGAAAGCCACGGAAGCTTGGAGAATCTTGTGGGCGATTTTGCAGATCAAACATAATGCCCTAAGTCTGGAAGGGTCCTGAGACTTGGAAAACACAGAATGAGCTGAAAAGCACATAGCTGTTCCCTGAGCAAGACCACTGGCCATGAGCACAGACTGATACAATACCTTACTCTTCCAGAGGTACTGCAGTACTGGAGCAGAAGGGTGAACTTTAGAGTACAGGAGTAGAAGGGTGAACTTTACAGAGATTAACTTTGTAGTTTTGAATTTTATAAAAAGTATACCATAGAATAATATCTGCACTCCTAGGTGCATGCAGGGAATGCTGATGAAGCAGCCATGCCCAAAAAAAGTCACGCCTTAATGTCAGACTTATGGACCATATAGTGAATGAGTGTGCATGGAGTGGCAGAGACTACATCAGAAAGCAGCAAAGAGTGGCACCTCCCAGCGCGTAACAAAAGAGATATAACCTATACTTTTGGGGGTGAGGGGGCAGACATCTGTGTGTGCTACTAAAGTTCTATTGGCTGCCTCTTGCTGAAGGCGGTATCCTTTTTCTGCGGTGGAGAGGGTGGGGTGGCCCTTCCAGCTGTGCTGGAGCTAGGTACACCAGACACAGAAAGGATCCTTAATGCCCCAAAGGGCAGCAGAGATGGAGGCCAGGCATCCTGGGGTTGGACGTCCTCTGGAGTACGTGTCCTGCCAGCCCCTTCCTAGTAGAAGTGTCTTGGTCACTATGCACCCCACGAGCACAAGCAGAATATCATCCTGGTCACCCTACAATGTTTACTGTATTTATTGTCTTCTGTAAAGAGGCTATTAGAATTGCAGCGTGTAATTTGTTCACCTTGACCCAAGTTTAAGATATTACTTATTCAGATAAAGGTTATTACTAATTCAAGCAAACTGAAAACTATCTGGCTATTCTGTGATGAGCATTAATATATTATATACGTAGAAAAAAACAATATCATGCCAACGACTATAAGTATGGCAATCACAATGCTTCTACAATATAGTGAACCATAGCCTTACACAAAAGCAAGAGAGCAAGCACAGGCCTCAAAAAGGTCAAATGAAATGGGAATCATCCACAGGGCTGCCTGAAGATGCTGCACAAGCCATTGGACTATTTGGCACTATACACTGAAGCCTTCTTTTATATACATTGAGCGCACCAGATCCTTCATGAATCGAACACTACTATTGCTGAGTCCCCATAGCTCTCAACTGAATCTCAAACAGCAAGCTTCAGATTGTGTAAAGCGAGCTGATAGGGCCGCCTGAAAGGGAAAACCAAGGAGCAGTGCTGAATGGCTAGTCAATCACCGCACTACTAGTGTAAAAGTGCAGATTTACATTGACACAGTAGGACCACTAGACATCCTAAAGCACATACAACGTCCATTCATCGCCGGATTTTTCAAAGCCTGCCACTTCAACGTGCACCAATGTTCATTGAATTTTTTAGGGGGAGTGGGAAAGGGCAGATAACGGGTTGGGGGGTTAGGGAACACGTAAAATAGGTGGCAGAGGGGGGATTGAGGGGACCCCCCCAAGATAATTCAAAACATTTAATGAACATTTCCACGTTGAAATGCCAGGCTTTGAACATTCCGGAGAGTAAATGAAATGGAACCCTAAAGCAAAATCTCCCTTTAGCAGTGACAATAGGCAAAGCTATGCGAATAGTCCCTGTCTCTATATATCCTAAAACGACAGCTCCCTCTATTGGTGACAACAGGGAAAACTACTGCATCGGACAAATAAACAGTACAAACATACATCTGGCCTTTTATTATATTGTTAGATTCCTGACTGCAGTAAAGAGTGGAAGTTAAATTCCTAAAAATCTCCACCCAATCTCCTGGAAGAAGGAGCCAAAATGTATCCAGCATAGACTTTCTTACCAACCACACCATTCAGATAGGCTTCCCTGAATGCATTAGTCCAACCTACACATTGTAAACACAGGTACATTTTGTGTAGCATTGCAGAACGGGAAGCCCTTCTGTAGAATGAGCTTGACCACAACTAGTTTATATAGAAATTTGTATGGCATTTTGGAAAGTACTACTTTGCTCTGCCTCTTTGCACCTTCAAATGGCACAAGCAAACAACATGCGCTTCATGCGGCACCATGCAAACAATATCAAATAAGGCAATGCAACTTTGCTAATCTGAATTTGGCGTACTTACTCTTAATGACGCCACTCTAAATAACACCAAACTGTATCTATTTTAGCATCATAATACCCTATCCGCAGCCCTGCCCCCAGGCAAGACCCTTTACTCCATGGGTTAATTCCTCCAAGTTGCTCCTATTCACACGAGCACATTTAAACCCCAAGTAACAGCCTGCTACCTCCTTGGGTACATTCGAACTCAATACAAAATACTAAGCAGATAGATCTTTTATCAACCCCACAGAGGACACTTCTCCTTGCCCACTGCACCCCCCACCACCCACTCCACCAAAACCCCATACCTAGCCCAGAAAACATGACACAAGATTATTTCTGCATGTACCATCCCAACAAATCCACCCCTCTTCAGCAGGGTTGCCACAGCTCCCAATTTAACCTATACCTGATATCCCCCAAGCCCTCTTATGCATTGTCACCCTACTCACAATAACCTTTGCACACAGCTGTCTGTCACTGTGCCCCTCTAAACCATTCCACAAAACTCCACCCTTCATGCCTTCGGTCTCCCCAGCGCATCCACTTTTGTTCCCCTCACCCACATCATTCACACATCAACATTCACACATCCATCCATCCAACTATCTTGTCCTCACTCTTCCCACTGTTTCTCGCTTCTTTCCTTGTGTCCATAAGCCATGCTCTGCCCTGCATACACATAGCAACCAGTGCTGGCCTGAATCCGCCAAATGAATTAATTATTCCCTAGACACTGAATTCAATGCAAATAACCCTATCATGTTAGTACCACACATCACTGGAAAACACAATGAATGGCCCAGGCGCTTTTCAGCCAGTATGGTTGTAAGGAGGATCTGATGTGGGCCACATCACCTTGATTGCAGTGTCGACTTCCTCTGCTGTACAAGGTGTAAATCCAGACCCTTGCTTGAGCGAATGACAGGATGCATCAGGAAATGTGGGCATGTCCTCCTCCACCTGCAGGTAATGTAGGCCCAACAGCCTTCACAAGGATTTACAATAGTCAAAAATCCCATTATCATCCAGATGGAGATTTGTTTCACACGGAAGTTGTGGAGGGGTGTTGGCCATATGCGCGTGTCACCCTGTAAGTATTTCATGTGTTGACAACTCATGCTTATGGTTGGCATTATTGCCAACATGAAGCAGAACAATGGGCAATGCTTCTGGCCACTTGAGGCCAATCTACTGCAAATCTTGTAAAATCTCTCCCTGCTATTGCCGTTTTGTCTCTCCACATTACTGCTGGATGCTAGGTGATAAGCACAGTTTAGGTGCTGTGTGATATTTAGAGCCTTGCAGATGTCTCCAATAAGTAGGCTGGTAAGGTCGGTTCTTCTGTCATTGTCTATTAACTGGCAGTGCAAAGCGGGTCATAAATTCAGTCAGTAGCTTTTTTGGTACTGTTATAGTGTCTGCCTTTTCCGCAGGGATAGGCATTTAACCACCTTGAAAACACGTACACTACAACTAAACAATACTCCTATGATAGTGATTTGGGGATCTAAATAAAATCTGTCTGGATGTCCTTCTGGGACCGGGTGTGTGGAAAGCAGAGTTTTGACAGCCTGCCCAATCTTATGTGCTAGGCATGTGGGGCAGGCGCTATAACAAATAGTGAGCTACAGTGGAAAAGTAAGTTGCAAACCAATCACGATTAACAAGAGCAATCATGCCCGTCTTACCATTATGAGCCACATAGTAGGTGAGTTGCTCAAGGTAGGCGCAAGACGCCTCAAGGCACTACTGTGGAGCCATCATGACTGCAAAATAGAGTATCACTTCCCAACTTAAAATGTCTGTGAGACCAGAATGCCTTCTCTGGTTCAGAAGCTAAATCCCGTGCCATTGTCAGACTAAAGACTATGAAAAACAAAAGAGAAGAAGAAGGCAATCGAGCTCGTTTTTAATTAACACACCAGCTTTAATTCCCAACCATCATCCTTTCAAAAAAGTTGCTGCTCTAACACATGATTAATCAACTTGAGTCTCCCAAGTGCAAAATACATACTATTGGACAAGCACAAAAAAATAAAGGTCAAATTGCATTTAGTTCTTGATGTCTACTCGAGCAAAGTCGCCTTTTTAAAAGTCCTTAACGTCCATATTGCTTCAGGAAAGAGGCTGTTTAATGGGGTTCTCGGTCTTGACAGGAAGTTAGGTAATTCTACTTCCAAAAATACGTTAAAGCAGCATTAAGGAGAGGAATATGCACCATCTTGGAAAACATGAATCAAGAAATTAATTCTAAAATATAAAGATCATAATATAGAGTAAGAGAACAAAATTGGTGGCAGTGCAGCCTGTCTATAGTAACGGTATAGTGGCAAAAACCTATAGAAGAGATGTAGACAAGAAACAGAGCACCATAGAGAACAATTACAAGACTCCCAGCCTGATTCAGAGTTTGGTGGTGCGGGAAGATTTGGTAATTCCATTACTGCTGCGTTACCACTGCATTCCTGCAACGCCATAGTATGAGTTTGACAGAGGGGTAGATGATTCACTTCCAGCTAAGAGCTGGAAGTAAAGTCGCCACATTTCTGCCCAAATAAACTGCAGAATCAGCAGAATTCCCGCCAGTAGTAATTCCACAGAAATCCCCATGGAGTCCTATGGGCTCCAATTAATGGGAACTAACACCGCCTACGACCACTTGTAATCCAGCGTTAATTCCGCTGGACCAAGTGGCAGCAACAGCAATTCCATTTGGTGGTATGTCGGTAGATTACCGCCAAGATACTACCAGACTCATAAAGAGGACATCTGAAAAATTGCTATAAAAAAAATAAGGAGGAATTTGAATGAGTGAGAGGCAAAAGGACAACAATATGCCACAAAAATGTTACCAAAATAAAACTCATATAGGGGCAGCACCAGATAAAGAACGTTTGTAAAGCCATTAGTCCTCACGGCAGGATCTACTGTATTGCAACAACTTATATACATATTAGTGTATAGGCCCGTGCCAACGTGCATATTTTCATTGACAGAGTGGGACCACAATATATCCTAAGGCAACAGCTCCCTCTAGCAGTGACACCAGGTGAAGCTATGAGTGCATCAGACAAACATTCCGGGACAAACATACATCTGGCCTTTTATTATATTGTTAGATAAAGACCCAACTAGCTATTGAAGGAACCAAGAAAATATGATTAAAAGAGGCTGACAATTCTTGCAAGAATACAGCTAATTGGCTATGAGGAACAATGGTTTACAGTATAACCTACTCCAATAATTAGCAGCTAAGACTATAATTGATATAGAGATCATAGGCACCACTAATACAGTTTTCTACATTGGTATTTTTTCAAAAACTGACAATTTGACTGCATCATGCCTCGATAGAGCCCAGAGGGCAAAACATATGGCCATTATGTCGGTTCAGCATTACAATATGCGAGTGGAAAAGCTACAAGTTCTGCAAAAGCAAGGTTTTCTTCCTTCTTCTAACAGAACGCAAACGTGCTTATGTTGACAAGATGAATAGGCGCAGGACTACAGAACAATATGGCCGTGCGTATGTTTAGGTCAGATATCAGGGTTGGATATCTAGTTCTGGATGCCGTAGCAGCCCATGCACACAGATAATTACCCTAACCATTGCTTACAGTGGAGGCGCAGGGATTAATACTGTCAACCATTTATCTGTAGTTCACAATCACATACCAGCATGTAAACCACATAACTATGCAAGCAATTGATCATGCCTTTTATGATATAATCCCCTCAGTCATTGTAACTAAAGAACTGTTTGTATCTGCAAATTGATAAGGCATTTTCTAAAAATATGAAATAGTTGTGACTCAATATGAAATCTTGATTGTTTTTTGTTAGAAAACTAGAAGATCTGATGGAGAGAAATCTGCTACAGCCCTAAAACCAAGTTCACGTGAGATTGAGGTATTGAAAGAAGAGACATCCGTTGTAACCAGAAACTAGGGCGCCTCCAATGTAGTACACTTTAATCTAGAGAACACATCTTTTGTGCTCCTGACAAAAGAGGGTGGGGTATGTACCAATTGTTGTAGAACAATATCTAAAAACAGGAAAAGCTTTCAGTCAAACTCCCAATTCCTGATGTCGTAGGACATTCCCTCAGGGGTCTGTGGGGTTCGTGAATCTTAAAGAGTTTGTATAGAAAGGGTGAAATTGGATATTTATTACAAAATAGGTCAACTTCTTGTCTTGTCAGAAGTCCTTGCAAAGAGCATCCCATATGCGAACCAAGCAGGGATGAATGAAAGCACTCTGTAGAATTCACAGACAACCATTGATAACAGTTTCTATAATGAAGATATGTGTTTATCTGAAATAGATAATATTTATTGCTCAAGACAACCTTGTCAGACTCTTTAATATAGAGGTCTCCGTTGGCTGCTAATTTGCGTAGTGCCTCTCATTATTTAAAGGGCAGATTATGTAGATTCTGAATCTCTGATAGACACATTTCAAGTTTTTCCAAATCAGTATAAACCAAATGGAAGAGCTGATCTATAAGATTATCAGGGCTTAATCAGAGCACTACAACAACCACAAGTGGTGAGCGAAAAAATAAAGAAGGAATTAGAACTGCGCCAGGTGGCAGGCCCTTTTTGCACCCCCGCTTCTAAATTGCATAGTTTCCCCTCTAGGCATTGTGCCCAAGAAGGAGCGGGGTAAATTCAGATTGAAACACCCCTTGTCATACCCAAAAGGAATCGGTCAATGATTGGCTTGATCAGGACCACTGCTCAGTGCATTATGTGCCCTTTGACCAGGCCATGTTTATGGTGGCCGGCATGGGCAAACAGGCACTCTTAGTCCAGGTAGATATAGAATCGGCATTCTGCCTCCTACCTGTACACCCAGGTATTTCAAAAGGATAGCAGTTTCTACATTGACAAATGCATGCCAACGAGTTGCTCTGTGTCTTGCGCACTATTTGAAGCTTTCAACGCATTCTTAGAATGGACGGCGCGCAGGGTATGGCAACGGGGAAGAATCATCCATTGTCTGGATGACTTCTTGCTTATGGGTAGGGAAGGGCCAATGGACTGTGTTCATGCGCTATCTTCCTTTAAAACTTCATGGACATGATGGACATTCCGCTGGTGTCGGAAAAAACACAAGGGCCTACAGAGGTATTAAGCATTTTGGGCATTGAAATAGATACAAGAAAGGGTAATTGCAGGTTGCCACCGGAGAACATTCTTGAGTTGAGTTCTGAGATAGAGCAACTTATCAAAGGACAGGACCATTCTGGAAAAAGTCCAACAATTGCTGGGGAAATTGAATTTTGCTTCCAAGGCAATTCCTGCAGGCAGGGTGTTCGCCCACAGTTTGGCAAGGGCTACAGTGGGAGTTTCACAAAGACATCACAATATCCGACTGGGGTCAGTTTTAAAAGAAGACTTACAAATGGGGCTGTCATTCCTCTTAGGGTTTAATGAGGCGCAGTTATGGAGAACCCCATGGCAAACAAGTGGGGAATTACAGATGTACTCTGATGCATCAGGTAATGAGGGATTTGGGGCAATCCTGGGCCAGGAGGTGTGTGCACAGAAATTGCCAACCCAGTGGCGCAAGAGCGGGTGAACGAAAAATATCATGGCGCTAGAGCTCTTCCCTATTGTCATAGCACTCACGTTGTGGCCTAGAGAACTGGAGAACAGAAGGGTGCGTTTTTGGTCTGACAACAAAGCAGTGGTTCAGGCCATAAATGTACAGTTTGCATCATGCCCGGCTAAGCCTTTTGAGGAGATTGGTAGAGATCTGCTTACACAGGGATATCAAGTTCAGGGATCGGCATGTGCAGGATGGTGTTAATGTTGCCACCGACGGTCTTCTCTCGTTTTCACTGGCGCAAGTTCCAAGAAGCACATTCTGTGGCCAAGAAGGAGGGGGTGCAGTTAAAGAGCAAATGGTGTCATCTGGTGTCGTGGACACGGCGCTCTGGGACTTGGGTGAGCGGTCGCTCACACCAGGAGTTAGGTTCAGGTACCAGCAGGGCTATAGTAAGTTTTTGAGCTTGTCAAAAGCATTGCAAAAAACTGACTGTGCACTTGAAGAGCGGGTGCGTGCGTTTGTGGCATGGGCACACATGGATGGAAAAAGCAGGAGCTGGGGTGTGGGGCACCTGGCAGCCATAGCCTTTTACTGCAAATTATTGGGAAAGGGTGTCCCCACCAAAGGTTTTGTGGTGAGCATGGCATTGAAGTGATGAGGACGGTTAGAGGGACCCAAGCAGCATGGCCAGAAATCCATTGATTTTGATTTGTTGCAGGCATTATTGCACGCACTGCTCAGGGCATGCACTGATGCATTTGAGGTGGCATTATTCAGGGCAGCATTTGCACTGGCATTTTCTGGGTCTTTTCGGCTCAGTGAATTAGTGTCAGCCAGCAGGCTGGACCAATCGGGGAAGGCCCTTGCCCTGGATGATGTGCAGTTTGTGTCAGGGTGTGACAGTGAGGGGTTAAAGATCAAGTTGAGACATTGTAAGACTGACCAAGAGGGTAAAGTAAAGTGGGTTGCCCTGTACGCGCCCACCCACCCTGCAGCGACAACTGTTGAGCCTTGCTCCTGAGGGCCTTTTGGCAATCAGTCCCCAGCAGCCAGACCCCCTTCTGATGCATACTAGTGGAGCGCCGCTGACCAACTACCAATTTAAGAAAATTCTGTCAACCACACTGGGAGCTGTGGGAATACATGGCAAAGGCTGGTCTTCCCACAGTTTTCACAATAGGTGCCGCCACCACTGCCTTTATGCAAGGGATGCCTGCACCGGCAAATAACAAATTAGGTAGATGGGTTTCAAATTGCTTCCAACTGTCTATGAGGACGCAGGGCAAGCCCAACCTCACTCCGGTCTCTGAGCAGATATCTCTGAGAGATATCAACACGAGAAGGATTGGCTTGCTTATTTCTGCCTTTTTGACACTTTATGACACTATGCTTTTGTATCAACAGATGATGCAATATGGATTATGGGGCATTCGTTTGTAGCTCGGATTGCGAAAGTGGCCCGCCGATGGATTTTGAATCCTGATTTAGGGCTTCTAAACAATAGGGTGATTTGGCTTGGGTCACCTGGTATGAGGTGGCATTCCTTGTTGCCTGCAGTATGCGGGCAGCTGCAGTGGGGACCGGCAACCCGAGTTCTGGTGGTACATTTGAATGGGAATGACCTCGGCATCATGGGGAGGGGCCACTTTTCGGCCCAGATACAAGCCGCCCTGCGCATCTTGGCACAAGAACTGCCCAACACGGACATAATCTGGTCGGACGTTGCACCCAGACTAAAATGGTGGGGTATAGCATCCCACGCAGGGATGGAGAAATCGAGAAAGAGGTTGAACCGAGGGATTGAAAAATGTACAAAAGCTGAGGGCTTGGGATTCATGAGACACTGTGGCTTGAATTTGCTCCCTACTCACTACGATGCTGATGGGCTACTCACAGCGATAATGGGGGCATTGTTGGAGGCTGGTTGCTGCTAGATTCCTTGGTAAGTATACATTTCAGTGTTTTGGGGTATTGGGGGCAGCGGCGGGGGACATCACCTACGCGTGGAGGAGTTATGGGGCAGACCTAGCCGTGGAGGAGTTGGATGCTGCGGTTTCGGCTGTTGGCGGTTTTCCTATAGCCGAACTCAACCCAAATTTAGACGACGGGCACTGAGTCCTTTAGGGACAGTTGAGACTCCTCGTCAACGAGATTTAGTGGTCTCGAAGAATTACTGCTTGACAGTTTAGAATCACAGGCGAACATCCACTACTCTGCAAACCAGAAGTGACAAGTGTCCCCGGGAACTATAAGTCAATGACAAGCCCGACATAACCCACAGGCTACCTTAGAAGTCTAAGAAGATTTGAATTTACTTAGGGTGGGACCCAGGCACATCCGGCTGGCCTCTGAGAGTAGTCATAACGTGGGGGAATGCTCAGCCCATTCTCTTTTGCAGGCTCCCGCCTGAAGTCAGGTGTTTTTGGTTCATTTATATGTAATCAGGAGGTTGATTGCTTGTTATAAGGTTTGGTTCACTTACATGTAATTGCAGATTTTTGTTGAATGCTTTTTCTTTTCAGCAGACTTCGAAGGGTGTAAGTTTGCGAGCCTGTATTGTTCATGAGTGGTGTATGGTTGCTAACTTTTTATTTTCTGTCACAGGCAGAGTTACAAGGTGGTCCTAGCTGGGGAGGAGTTGAACGCTGCGGTTTCGGCCGTGGGTGATTTCCCGATGGCAGCACTCGAGCTAAATTCGGACAACAGGCACTGAGTCCTTTAGGGACAGTTGAGACCCCTCGTCAACAAGATTCAGTGGTCCCGGAGAATTACTGCTTGACAGTTTACAATCAGGGGTGGATGTCCGCTACTCTGCAAACCGGAAGCGACAAGTGTCTCCGGGAACTATAAGACAATGACAAGCCCGACACAACCAAGGTGCTACCTTAGAAGTCTAAGGAGATGTGAATTTACTTATGACTGGGACTGCCCCCAAAATGTTGTATAACTCCAATAAATGTGATCTTTTGTTTCCAGATATGCACCATTTGTCCTTGTGATTCTTGGGTATGTGTAACGATTCCATGATTTCTTATACCCCAAGCAGGGGATGGGGGGTCAATAGGGAATGGCCCTGCTAAGGAAAATGAGTGCTAAAGAAGTTACACAGAGGCAAGCACATTGCCCTGTTCAGGCTATTTGTTGCTATTGTATTAAGTACACGGATCGTCGTATGTTAAATAATGATATACAAAACGTGGAAGTGCCAAAAATAAATAAAGTGCACTTAATTGCACTCCATTAGAAATCTGCATGCTCAGATATTTGACTGCACCTGAAGAAGCTTAGGTTTCCCGCAGCACACGTCCGCACACTACGTATTCTGCATAAACCGAGGCAATCCGCTTTGAAATCACGTCTCATTATGCCAGGCTCACACTGTCAGTATCATGACGTACCTATTTTTCTGTGAGCAGGTCGTTATCATGAGTCGTGACCTCAGAGTGCAAACTGCACAGCGGTGACAGCAGCAGAGCCCGGCAGGCAGTATGGCCAGGTTAGTGCGCAAGCAGTCTTGCTTTGCTTCTTGCAAGCAGCTCGTCGTCCCGTCATGGGAAAAGCCAAGGAAGGTCCTTGATCGCAGTCCATACCTGCACATCTGCAAGGACAGCACACCAGGGCACGTGCAGTGCCAATGTCCGCAATGCGCAGGGGCAAAGCCGGGTAGAACATTCCACATCTTGGGCATCCCCCTCACTTACAGCAGTGCATCACCAGGGCCCCCTTTTTACCCAAAAGTTAGACTGACCCCACGTCACCTGACTTGCCTGCCTGCCCCCTGAAGGTTACGACAAGGAGTATGACTCTCAGAGAGAGAGACATTAGTCGTCAAAAGCCTCCTTTATCCATGCATCCTTCCCCACAGTCATGTGTCAGAGGCAACGGCCTACGGTGAAATTCCCAGTATTCTGGTTACCCGTCCAGGCTTGCAGAGATCTTGCTGTAGTGTTTGACAGTCAAGTTCATCAGTTCAGTAATGATTTTGTTTGCAGTTCTCCATCCCTTTACTAGAGGTAGAAAACACTTTTGCTCTATTTTCTGTCTATAAACAGTCAGGCAAAGATGATGTGTTTAAAGAAGTAGGTAAATCTTTGACCTCTTCAAGACACAACTAGAACATTAGATGTGTGTCGACTGGTATTTGTAAATTGTACACCTGCTATGGCTAATGTAACAATTAGCCCAATCAGCCTGTGGGTATTGCAGCTGTGACCCTAGAAATATGTAGAGACTGCAATGAGCAGCAGAGGGTGGTGCAGCAGAGGACCACAAGTTGCCGCCCTGACGTGGCACAGCATACTAGATTTGATCCCTGGCACTTTTTATTGTATACATTAACCGTTGGAACTCCCCCACCCCATCTGGCACCAAGATCTGCCTCCACCCCTTGTTATTCCGACATAATCCTCTCCTCCTTTCACCCATCCATGCACAATATAAGTTATACACACCAAAGGTTTGGTTAATAGTCACACATTGTTAAGCGTTCTGAAGCTTTTTAGGAACGAAACATGCAATACGATGTGTGCACTATATGTACAGGAAAAATGTGTTGTTACAGGCTGTGAAAACAATTGAAATTCAAGATGGAAGGTGAACGTTGCAGGCGTTCCTCGAAACTCAATGAACAATACTCGTGTTTGCTCAAATGAACTGGCGGAATGATGAACGACAATGCAAAGGAATGCCTGTTATCTCCAAAATTAAACCATGTTTCATTCTGGGGCTGCAGTGGGAATCTACAGCTGAGGGCTCTGGGAAGGTGCTGTAAGATGAGACCCCTGCCGTAAAATGAAAAGTGCGGGAAAAACTATTCCTAACAACCCGACCACGCAATGTGAAATAAAAAATTGTGAGAAGCTTCCGAGAGGGGAAATAACAGTATATAAAAACTGTGCTGTGCGTTATTTGACTTTTTACTCAGACATAGTATGGGCGTGTTTTGAAGCCAAGCGTCAAATCAAATTCACAAATATATAATGTAAAACATATTTTAGAGAAATGCTTCTAAAAAGTTCAATTACAAATAAAAAAATTTCTTTAAGAGTAGATAAGATAGACCGTACTATGACACTCGTCCCAGAGGCCCGACGGCCATAGCACTCACAGCACCTGGGGTCAACCATTTGACCTTCTCTGGCAACTGTGTCACTGCTGCTGCAGACAGAGAGCATGCCAGTGGACAAGGAGACAGAGAGCATGCCAGTGGACAAGGAGCAAGACATGATCCAATGACAGAGAGCATGAACCATTCGCATAGTCATGGAGAGTGCGCATGAATGTGGCTACAGAGTGAGCATGGCCACAGAAAGTGAGCATGGCCTGGGCAGTTACCATGGTGATGGACGGTGAGCATGAAACTGACCAACAAGGGGATCGTGAGCATGAACACAGACATGGAGAGTGAGCATGGCCATGGCCAGTGTGCATGAGCATGGCCTTGACGGAGGGCATGGCACTGGATAGGGAGCAAGAAATGATCCAACGACAGAGAGTATGAACCATTAGCATAGTCATGGGCAGTGAGCATGAACTGGACCTACACAGTGAGCCTGCCCATAGAAAGTGAGCATGGCCTGGGGAGTGAGTATGGTCGTGCACAGTGTGCACAGGGAGCATGAAAATAAGCAAGGACAGTGAGCATGAACATGGCTTCGACAATGAGCATGGCCACGGGCAGTGAGCATGAACGTGGCATGTACAGGGAGCCTAGCCATGGACAGTAAGCATGAACGTGGCCTACACTGTGAACCTGGTCATGGAAAGTGGGTCTAGCCTGGGCAGTGCATGTGGTCGTGCACAGTAAGCATGAAAATAAGCAAGGACAGTGAGCATGAACATGGCCTGGACAGTGAGCATGGCCCGGACAGTGAGCACGAACGTAGCATGGACAGTGAGCATGAACGTGGCTTGCACAGTGAGCCTAGCCATGGAAAGTGAACATGGCCTCGGCAGGGAGTATTGTCATGCACAGTGAGCATGAAAAAAGCAAGGACAGTGAGCATAGCCGTGGACAGCGAGCATGAGCATGGTTTTGATAGTACATGTGAACATGATCTGGTGGGGACGCATGGTCCCTAAAAATTATGAACATGGTTAGTGAGCATGAAGAGAGTCATAGCTAGTGAGCATGAAGATTCCCATAGACAATGAACATGGCATACTACCTGGAACGTGAGTATGAAGATGACAATGCACTGCATGCATTAACTTGTTCATGGACAGGGAATGTAACATTCCATGTCAAGACTGGAGGTGAGCATTATGCTTCAACTTCAATTTATCACTCCTCAGCAGTTTCAACAAAACACAAGAAAACAATGAAAAGTATCTTCATCAAACTTTTGTTTTCTTGAAACTACAAATCCCAATGTCTCTGTAGTCCAATCCTGCACAGCCCAGCCATGACACTCTTCCTGTTCCTGGGCTCCTCCTCGTCTTTTACTGCTCTTCAGCAGATAAGTACTATTTTAACACCTCTCCGTGTATTGTGCATGATTGGTTAGTTTTAGACAGAATTAGGTGTTTTACACTAGTGGAAAGTGATATATGT
Organism: Ambystoma mexicanum; assembly: GCF_040938575.1. NCBI lineage: Eukaryota > Metazoa > Chordata > Amphibia > Caudata > Ambystomatidae > Ambystoma > Ambystoma mexicanum. Next base: position 759,322,885 of record NC_090937.1, on the reverse strand, counting down.
ATGTGTAGTTGCTTATAGCTACTGTATCTAGAGCATACTTGGTTGGTATCATATAATAAGAGAGTCGTGAGTATTACGAGTGTTGCACATAATAAGTGAGTCATGAACGTTACGACCAAAGTTGAAGGCACAGGCGTTTAGGACGACCGCGATCGGAGTGTGAAGCATTAGTGATAAGACAGAACATTAACATTTGCACTGAGGCGGGCTACCCTGTGCGGCATTCCCGGCACGTCAGGGGCTCAACAGGCATCGCGGAGTCAAGCAACAGCAGCCCCCACCCTTGCGGGGGAGGAGCCAAGCGCTTGTGAAGCGCTCCGGCCCCCTCCTTTGGGGAGGCAGAGCCTGGGCATAGCAGCGCATCGCACATTACTAATGTGACAGAAGCTAACAGAAGCAAATGTATGCCGGGCTCAGCGGTGATAAAAAGTAAAGTCTTATAAGCCATAAAGCAGGAGCGGAGGATTAGAGCTCACACTGCAGAGGCACACACGGCAGCAGCGCAGATCAGCTGACCTGCAAGCTCAAAAGTGTTTGTAAGCGGCACGTATAGCCCGCGAATGGAGAGGAGGCCCTCTCAGCAAGATCAGGCACAGATAGCCTATCAGGAAGGCAATTAACCACAAAAGGATTAAAGGATTGCCCAAACAGCCTATCAGAGAAGTAAAGAGTTACAAAAAAGACTGGTGCAAGCCACGTAAAAAATGCATTTAAAAAAAGTGAATATAATTAACAAGCATCTTCATCACGCAGCGTGGCCGTGCAAAGACACTTGATTCAGGTACCAGGCACACAGCACACTAAAGGATGTCTGAATTTGAGTGGAGCGAGGAGGAGCAGCCTCTGGACCTCGCCGCTAGTTTTAAAGAAGTGCTGGGAAGCTCGCTATTCGATGCCATGGCGCAAGGGGTGAAACCCTTACAAGAAAGGCTGGAGACACTAGAGACAATACTTAACCAGCCCTGTGAGAGCACCAAAGAAATAGACAGCATGCCCACAGGACCCTCGGAAACAGGGACTGGGGAGTTGCTAGGTCTGGAAAAGACCCGGGGCTAAACTGATGTTGGAACTGTTGGGACTCGGGGCTAGCTAGCCTTTTGGCTGTAGCTCCTGAGATTCTATCCGGGGCTACAACCAAAAGATCAGGGGCTATAGCCCCCTTAGCCTCCCCTAGCAACGCCCCTGAACAGGGACAAAGGGGAGTAAGATGACCCAAAAGAAGAAAGCCTCTAGTGACCCCCTGGGTCGAAAATACAGGGTGAAACAGAAGACCCCAGAGCAGTTGACACCTTTTCTAAGCTGAAAGAAGCTTTCTTGTAAAGCCAGACAGTGCCAGGCCTCATGACTCCCTTCCCAGGGGAAGACAATATGGGTGAAGAAGACCCAGGCTCGGAAGAAGAGCCAGCAGAAGGAGACCTATCCTCCCATGAAGAGGAAGAGATAGCAGAAGAAGAGACCCAGCGGGGGGGAAGAGAGCCTGCAAAGAGAAGCATCTGGACGAGGAACCAGAGGGCGTCATAGACATGTTTGATCCAGACAGTATCAGGAACCCCAGGTCCTCTGATTGACAGCCCTCTCCCAGGGTCACGCAATATATGGCGCTAAGGCTAAAGAAGGCCTTAGACAAAGAAGTGAGGCAGCACCTGCGCGCAGAATGCCTGTGCCCAGATCTCCCAGGCAAGGTGGCGGAGAAGCCGGTACTGGACCCTAAAATGCTGACCTTCGTGTCAAAGACCAGTAAGGATACATGGAAAGCAATAGACAGATCCTGGAGGAGCTGCCAGGAGACGGTATTAGACCTGTCTGGCCCTCTTGCAAAGATAATAGATCTTGCAGAGAGAGGCAAGGATATGGGTGAAGAAATAGGTCCCGATGCTCTAGCTAACTGGGCTCAGAGAGCAGTCTGCCTTCTAGGCAATGCGAACTGCGCTATCTCTTCAGAAACCAGGAGAGGCTTACTGCTCAAAATCGATCCAAAATTGAGTGATCTCACTTCCTACGAAGCCGGAGAAACAGCGCAAGGTCTCCTCTTCGGGGAGACCTTTGACAAGGAGATGAGCTGGTTCGTCAGCACCTACACTTCGCTAGAAAAGGCGCAAGCATCCATATGAAAATTTTTCCCAGGCAGAGTTTTTGCTGGGACCGGCCGCTTTCGGGGTCGTGCAGCCAGTCGTTTTCAAGGAGGTAGAAGACCCCTCAATCCCAGAGCACAGTACTAGGAGAATAAACAGCAGGATACCTTCTTTGCAGCTGGAGGACGATTTCCAAGAGGGCGCAGAGGAAGAGGGGCTGGCCGAGGCCACAGCTTTACACCAGGTGAGAGTCACAAAATTCCTACCAGTGGGAGGTGGGGGCAGTAACAATGATTTTCTGGGACAATTGGTGCACACTTTCCAGCGATATAATACCCATAGAGCCAACAAACACATGGGACCGTACTGGAGGGAGGATGAGGAAAACTGCTGCTTGGGGATTCCTTGTTCCGTAAGGGCGGGGTCGCTCCCAGTGCCCTGTCCCCTAAGAAGGATATTGTGTGACAGACTCACCTCCCCAGTCACAATAGGGGTGGCTACCCCTTGGAGAGAAGGGATGGATTCTTCACAGTTGCCACATTATTGGCTGTCCGTGATGCCTTTGTGCTTTGTTGGGTGACAAACCTCTCTCTTTAAAGGGTGTCTTTCTAAGAACGGCCGTAGACAACCCATTATAAATGTGTAACCAAGTTTTACTTTTAACAGTAAACGCTTGCTGATTGCTTTCCAGTCTCACCTGTGTCTGTTTTTATGGGGGAGGGAGAGGTAAAGCTGTTGATATTGATAGGACCTTTTATTGTTCTGTCTATTAAGGGGCGCTGTAAGCACTCCCTATAAGGCAAAACTATTGGCATGGGAAGTGAAAATAGGAAAGTGGTCTGATGGGTGGAGGTATACACAGCCTCTGGGTGGTGTTTGGATGTTTTCCAACCCATTGAGTTCCTTTGCTTATGCTAGTATCTATGACCATTTCCACCCACTACCTACCCCATCCCTACACAAAACAGTTCTATGTCATTTCATCATAAGGCATTTCAAAGCCTGCAATTTAAACGTGCCCCCCTCCCAATTGCCCCGTCCTGCACCTATTTCTAACTATACCCAACCTCCCAACCACTTATCTGCCCTTTCCCATCCCCCCAAAAAATTCAATGAACTGTCAAACACGTTTGAACTGCAGTCTTTGAAATGCCTGACGATGAAAGAACGTCGTACCCACAAAACGCCATCCATGGGATCTCTTTGAGATAGGTCTGTGCTTTTATGAAGATGCCACTTTTAAGAAGAAGATCACTTTCTCCTTTGCTCCCATCTCTCTCTCTCTCTAACACTCCGGCCAAGCCGACTCCAGGACTGCCACCTACCTTCTCGGTCATTTGACCCATGAAGTGTGTGTCAGTGGAGACTTTCTCCACCACTTTCTCTCCTCCTTCTGCACCTTTGGCTGACACACACCCTGACAGAACCCTTTCAAACCTTCATCTTTCTATCTCAGACACTCTTGATGTGCTTGCCCCTATTATGAGGATCCTCTTAAAGCCCAAATCCAAGTGCATCTCCTGGTACGACTTCGACCTTGTCAATCTTAAACGCAAGTGCAGGGTTGTGTAGAGGAAGCAGAGGGCAACAGGTGCACCCTCTGACAAACTGGCCTGCCGCCTGCTCCAAAGGCAGTACAGACTCTCTGTCTTCGCCAAGAAATGAGCACACATCCAAGTCGGAGTCTCTGCGGTATCTAACACTAGGCCGAACTCTTCAAAATCTACAAGGAGCTGGCCACTCCTGCTGCAGTCTCTACCTCTTGTGTTCCCTCCCAGACCCTCTGTATGGCCTTGACTTCTCATTTCATTGCTAAAACTCAGGACATCCTGTCCACCCTCTGTTCCTCTTCTTCCTCCTCCTTCACTCCTGACCTTCTTATTGATGCCTCTCCTCCTCCCTTCTCTTCCTTCCCCTTGTTCACCCCTGATGATGTTTCTAGACAAGTATGATCCATGAAAGACTCATCAAAACAGGTTCTTCCCTGTTCTTCCAGAACCATCAAAGACCACATTGACACCTTTGCTCCAGCCTTGACTGATTTCCGCATTCACTCTTTTGCCACTGGAACCTTCCCCTCCCCCTGAAGCACTCCCTTGTGCACCCCCTCTGAAAAAAGCCCTCTGCCAATCCTTCTTCTCCGGCTTACTATCGCCCGATCTCTATCACTCCTTTCCTGGGAAAACTCTTGTAAAAGCTGGCCTTCTCCCAGCTTAACCTTCATACTGAATCTGTTAGTTGTCTCCATGACCGTTAGTCTGGCTTCAGTGTGGCCAGAAGGACTGAAACTGCTCTCATGAACATCTGTGAAGACCTGCTCTCTAACCTTGATTCTAACCTTCCTTCTGTCCTCATTCTCCTTGATCTTTCTTCTGCTTTCGACACGGTCAACCATGACATCCTGCTCAAGCGCCTCTGTGATAACCTGGGTATCACTGATCAGGCCCTGGCCTGGATGACCTCCTTTTTCACGGTCCGGCCCACTCATGTCCAACTGGGATCCTTCCTCTCTTCTATCCCTCTCTCTACCTGTGGTGTTCCACGGGGGTCTAACCTCTCTCCCTGGCTGCTCAACCAATACCTGGCACCTCTTGCCATCCGCATTGCTGCTCTCTGCTCCAACATTCAGTGTTATGCGGATGACACCCAGCTCTCCTTCAGGCTCCCCTCAGCTGCTTCTACTCCTTGTCTCATTCCTGATTGTCTGTCTGCAATTCAGGATTGGTGTGCCGGCAATCATCTCTGCCTTGATGCCAGTAAGACGGAGATCCTCCTCATTGGAACACCAGCTCCCTCCTTTCCTTTCTCTCTCTTCCTGCCCACCTTGGGTCCTCTTCCTTCTCCTACCCGTGAGGCTAAGAACCCTGGGGTCATCTTCGACTCCACCCTCTCCTTCTCTCCTCACATCTCTGACGTCTCTTATAAGTCAAATTATCAGCTGCACCTCCTCAGAGGCATTTTTCCTTTCCTCACTTTCCTCCAGAAGCTAGCTGTCTCCAGAGCTCTGGTCCTCTCAAGGATGGCCTACTGCAACAGCCTCCTTCTAAATCTTTCAGCCTCTCCTCTCCGTCCTCTACACCTTATCCAGAACAGGACCGCAAGACTTGTCCTTGGCCCAAAGACCAGGGATCGTATCTCTCCAGCTCTGAAATCTCTTCATTGGCTCCCAGTGGCGGTATGGATCAAGTTCAAGACCCTCTGCATTGTTCACAAGGCTTTCTGGGGACTGGGACCACACTACCGCCAACCTTCTCTTCCTAAGAATCTCCAATGTTGAGCTCTCCACTCATCCACCTCCAACTCTACGAGGGTCAGTCGCTTTTCCAAACAGAGAGTTGGGGAAGATCTTTTTCTTCGGCTGGAGCCTCCCTCTGGAACAGCCTCTCTGCTTCTCTCAAACTTAAGCAGAACCATCTCTGGTTCCCGAAGCAACTCAAGACCTTCCTCTTCACTTTCGCTTTCTTTCTTCCTCTCGCCTGCAGATGACCCATCTATTCCATGCACTGGTCACCTGGCCACCCTCTGAACTTGGGCCGAGGTCCCTGCTTGTCCAGTGGAAACTTGCACTGCCTCTCGACTCCCCTAGCACTTGTGGTCTGTATCTGTAACCCTACAGTCCCCTCTCTCTTCACTTATGAGCCACTTGTTGGCTGCACTTTCTGATTACCTGTACTGAGCCACCCGCTGGCTGCACCTTTGATTACCTGCACTTCTCTTGCACTTCTCCCCTTCCCCTTCCCTGCGCTTGCGTGATCTGAATGACGCAAGGCCTAGTAAGATTGTTGGTTTGTCCTCTCTCTGTTTTTAGAAAACCTTCTGGAAGGTAATGGCTTGCTTGCAGCTCTAAACCAGTTCCTGGTGCTTTTAAAATGTCCTTCAGCAACGTGATTTAAAAGCACTGCTTGTGCCCCAAGTTCTAGTTAAGAAGAAACATTGGCAAAACCATCAGTTTTGGATGTTGGTTAAGCATTAGATAAGCATTTGCCATGCACTGTCAGAAAATACTCTGGTACTAATACCATTTTCTAGCTGGTGCCATCATATGGTCACTTACTACCATTATGGCAGTATCTGGAAAATGCCTATTCAATGCCTAAGCAACAGCCTAAACTATTAGCTTTACTAAGGCTTGTTCTGACATCGGTAGGGAGCACCTCTGACCATGTGCTCCGTAACACTACAAGGAAGCCTCCAGTCACTGATCTGGGTTCTGGCCCCCTCCTGATTTATGTTCAAGAAACACTTTGGTTGGGCTTCTGTAGTTTCGTCAAGATGCCAGCAGGTTAGAGCTTAGTGGACGCTCCCCTGCTTCATAGACCCGCATTTGCCATGGGTGATTTTATGCTTCCTCAGGGCTTCATCTTCTCAGTACTTTGGTCAGAGGCTGCAGTGATCTTTCTGCCACTTTAGTGCTTCCTCTTCTCAGTACTTTGGTCAGAGGCTGGAGTAATCTTTATTCCTCCTTTAGGGCTTCTTCTTCTTAGTACTTTGACACATTTCACATGTGACCCTGTATGCTCACAGCCTGGATTTGATTACACACGACTGGTGTACAAGTAAGGACATCACAAAATATGACATTGGTACTTTCTGGCAAATTAGAGGTGTTGACCATGGACCTTGGTGGTTTGAGGAAATGAGGGTTAGGGAGTTCGTCTATAGAATGGGAGTACTTACCCCAAAAAGGGGAGTCGCTCCCTGTGAGGTCCTCCCACATTTGACCACCCCTGTGGGAATATCAGTTAGTGGCCCCACCTCCCCCGCCTCACAAAGAAGGACTCCACTCTGGGGAGAAGTGGCATCATCCCATGATTGATCATAGTACTTAATGGAAGGTGATCCTGAGATGTTGGCTGCCCCCAGGTGTCGCTGGACAGGGGTGGCACAACCGATTGCTTCATCATAGATGCTGGGGCGATGGTTAACATAATGGGAGAACAGGAATTTTTGCAGGCCGCAAACAAGGACATCCTGCCTAGATTAACAGTGAGAATGTACCAATGGGGTGCAAATGCACCACTTCAGATCATAGGCCAATTTCAATAGGTTCTGACCCAAAGAGGGAAATCGACCATTGCTAACATTCACTCGCTACAGAGCCCCACGAGAGGTTGGTACCTCCTGTGCTACAAAATGGCTAAAGACCTGGGCCTTATTGATGTCCATTGCCAGGAATCTGAGGTTGTACGGTGTACACCCAGTAGCTACATCGCCTCACAAATTGTGTCCCTGATGGTCAGCTGACCCATATCCAAGATGGCCCTACGGCTGGAATTTCTACCCCTGTTCCGAGTTTTAGGCAAACTCATGGGCACATTTGTAAAACTCCACATCGATGAATCAGTACGTCCAATGCCTCAGCACCTGAGACAATTTGGTTTCCACCTGCAGCAGGCCATCTCACTACTATGGGATGACATAATAGAAAAAAAATTTCAGTAGAGGTATTTTAGGACAATGGTCTGATTCGCCTCTGTGATGACATGAGGATTGCGAACACCACTATGCAATGTGAACTACACCCTGAATCCAACATAAAAGGAATGATTGATTAACTGAATAACGCAACCTGTTTCTCATGGTTGGACCTCAGTCATTGGTATCACCAGTTAGAACTGCATCTGGCTTCCAGAACAATTATGTTCGCAACTCATGACAAACTGTTCCGATACAATAGGCTACATTTCTGAATTTCACCAGCTGCAGAGATTTTCCAGGAAGCCACGAGACAAATCCTCTACCTGTTCCATACAGCGTTCAACTACAGCGGCAACATCCTGGTGTATGGCGAATCCTGGGTGAAACATGACAATACATTACTTGAAGTATGCACTGCCCCCCAAGAGTTGGCCTTCACCCTGAACTTTGAGAAGTGTGACATTGATAAGAGGAATCTTCGTTTTTACAGACACATATTCTCAGACAGGGCATGCAACCTGACCCTGAGAAGGTCTGTACCATAACGAACCTGGCTCCACCCGTACCGGTAGCTGAGGCGAGATTCAGCCTCATCATGGCTGGGTACCGTGCACGGTACCTCCCGAACTACGCCACCATCACAAAACCTCTGCTGCATTCACCTGCTCACCCCAATGTCAAGTGGCTTTCAACCAAATAAAGGCAGAGCTGTATGCAGCAAAGCAGCTGGCCTATTTCAATCCAGTGTGGCACACAGTAATTAGGGTGCACACCAGCCCTGTGGGCATAGGGAAGATACTGGCTCAAACAGAAGTGGCCTCCACATGACTGAGACATATGCCAGCATATGCCAGCAGGGCATTGTCGCTGTTAGAAGGGTCATACTAGCAAGCAGAAAAAGAAAGCCTTGCAGTGGCGTGGGCGTGCAAACACTTCCATCACTTCATAATAGGGAGAAAGTTCACCCTAGTGACCGACCATCAAGCAGTACTGTCACTGTTTGCAAACCCTTGCACGAAGATGCTGCCGCGCATCGAAAGATGGGATATTTGCCTACATGAGTATAACTATGACATCGTTCATCGGCCTGGAGGTGATCTAAATCCAGCGGATTACCTCTCAAGGCACCCAGGCCAGGATCCTCAAGGAATGCTGCAGGGAACAGCGGAGTCATTCATCCAGTACATGACTGCCAACGCTCTTCTCGCGGCATTAACAATGATGGAGTTTAAAACGACGCCAGAGCAAGACCCGACTATATAGCTGACCATTGAACTGAGCAACAGAGGTTGTTGACTGGTAGTACCTGAAAAGCTAAGAAGGAAAGTGGTGCAGACGGCCCATGAAGGGCACAGTGGGATTGAAAATACCAAGAAACAACTACTACACCATGCATGGTTCCCCCTCATGGACATGCATGTGGAAGAAGTTGTGCGCTGCTGTTTCCCATGCGAATGTACAGCAAGATCTGACCCTCCAAAACCTCTACAGCTAACCACCATACCCAAGGCCCCCTGGTACAGAGTTGCTATGGGTTTATATGGCCCGGTAGAAGGTGGGAGCTACCTCCTACTTGCCATAGATGAATTCTCAATGTTTCTGGTGGTGAAGCAAAGGCCTACAACTGCATTTGCTCAGACAGCAGGAGACATTAATGAATCCCGCACACTGTAAAGACGGACAATGCCCCACCATTCAACGGGTATGATTTCAATAGATTTGTACATCACATGGGGTTTGAACATCAGAAAATCACCCCTTTCCCTTTAGCCACAAGCAAATGGGATGGCAGAGCGGTTTATGTCATCGATTAAGAGTACGCTTCAAAAGGCAGTAATAGAGAATATGTCGAGGCAGCAGGCTCTGTGCAGATAATTAGATACTACAGGAGCACCCCACATGAGGGCCGGGGAGAGACTCCAGCGGAACTCATGATGCCATACCGTCCGAGGTTCCTCACGAGCCATCCAGATATAGGGCAGTGAATGAAAGAGTGTGAGAGAGAGAAAGAGAGAGAGATATATATATATATATATATAGAGAGAGAGAGAGAGAGAGAGAGAGATGTCCAGGGCAGGCTGTGTGCAGGGGAACAGGCAGACCAAAAAAGAAGAGCCAAGGCAAAGGGATTTGTGGTAGGAGAAGAAGCACTAGTGAAACAGCAGCATGGAAAGAAGATGGACTCCATGTATGCAGTCACTATGCTCCAGTTTACAGAAGTCAATGACACTATGGGAACGGCTCAGAGTGACGGCAAAGAAATAATAAGAAACATGTCCCATTTGAAAAGGCTACTGAGACCACTGGATGGAGAGAATGCTGAGGAAGAAGAAGAGAGACAACATACCCCAAGGGAGAGAGAAGAAAGTGACAATCAGGTGAGCCTGGTGGACCCCACCCCGAAGGAATTAGAGATCCTCGTGGACACATGTCACCCACACAGGAAAGTGAAGAAACCAGCACACCTAATAGAAGAAATATGAGGGCTTGAAAAAAGATGTGAGTGGGGGGGTCACGAGGGAAACCTCCAGGGCCCTTCAAGAGGAGGGACGCTGGACGGGGGCTTTGAAGGAAGAGGAAGGAAACGAAGGGCAGGTGATTGTAAGGGAAAGAGGAGAATAAAGGATTACATATATGCTCCCCCATACAGTGAGGTCTCGTTCCACCGCTGTCTTCTGTATCCTCGGTGCAGCCAACACGCTCTCCTGCTCCAGAGACCCGCCTTTGCCATGTGTGATTCATAGACCATGTTTTTCACAGCCATGCACTAAGAAACAATACTAGGAGACGAATCTTAAAGGTGACTGGTGGATCCGACTTCTCACTCTGTGTTTGAAGGTTAACATAGCTACCTTAAATTCTACTGTCCCAAACTTTTTGTCGGGCAGACGCAGCACACGCTGCCTCTCATCCCCCATTCAGTGCTCTGCGCGCATCAGAATGGGGGCTTCAGAGATTGGTGGGAAACGGAAAAAGTGCTGCAGGCCAAACTGATCTGCCAAAATACCCCCCCCCCCGAAACCCCTGCGTGAGCAACAACTGAAGACTCTATTTAGACTTTGTTTTCAGGGAAATGGCCCAAAATGTCACCCTCACAATTACGACGGCTGAAATGCCTGACTTTTTATTTTTTTTAAACATCCCCTTTAAGCCACATATATATGTGGCGGGGTATGGGATATTATATTAATATGGAGGGGTGTGGGGGGTCTCCCCCGTATATCTATGTGGTGTAAAGGGGGTTCAATGAAAAAAAAGAAGAAAAAAAATAGCCATTTTCAGTCGTTCCAATTGTGTGTGGTCGCAGTGATCACCTACATCCGTTTTCAGCAGGATTTCTAATCATTTATTTGCTTTTTGCCCTTTCCTCCTTAGCCATGCCCCCTCCAGCCTCTAATGTTGCACTATTGGCTGTCACAAATGAACTATTTACCCTTTGCCCAGCACTTTACCCTTTGCTCAGTGGAGAACCGATCTTAGCAGAGCTTGTGGATTTGGCCGGGTGACCCCTGTTAGCAAAGAGATGTGTCAATAAAGTAAACATGTTGGGGCGTGGCCAGCTGGCGACCGATGAAGACGTGAGCCCGTAGAGCTCCCGAAGCTGCCAGCCACATTCTGAAATATCCTGGGAATTTGGACAAATATATCCCTAAAAAGGTTCCTCAAAGGTGGCGGAAACACAGTAGGAACACCATCTGCAACTGGAGCTGAATCCGAAGCGTCAATCCCAAGATATCTACATCTGGAAAGGGAAGCAGTCGGCGCCAAAACGAAACCAAAATGGCCGACGGTGATACAATCTAGAACTACAGGCGCTGCCTCTCAAGGACGCCGAAGATAATTCGTATAAAACTGAGAGAGACCCAGCCCACAGATCCGACGGAAGCGGCGCCAACCTCCGTCTGGGAAAGTCAGCCGCTCCGACCCTGACACTCGTTGCAGACCCAAAGGAACAAGCACCTCCCTTCCCCCGTGGCCCTCGTTGGGCTAGCCATCCTGCGGGACGACGTCCCAGCTTCCCCGAGGCCCACAGCACCAGCGTACCTTAGGAGACCTACCTCCATCCGGCGAGCACGCACGCCGAACACGCGGCAGGCCGAGGACCGTGCGGGCGCTCCGGTCCCGCGTAGAGCGCCTGCGGCCAGCAGCAGTGACCGCTGCGGTGACGAGGAGAACCTGGAGAGCAGCGCAGGGAAGGACCGGTAAGGAGAAGGGGGGGAGGGGAACGGCTGTCACGATCTCCTGAACCACCGAGGCACAGCAGATGGCACCCCGGACTGATTGTCCGCCTGCCCGCCTCCGCCAACCTGACTTCCAAAGCCTGACCTACTGCTAAGAATATCTGGGGGAAAACCACGCGCTGTGACCCCACGCGCGCCCGGAATGAACAGGCGAGAACCACCCGGTTCGCCCAATAACCAAGGGGGAGAGGTGCAAGGGCACAGTGAGCAGACCAATATTCTCCACAACGCAGGCAAGTGCCCAAGACCACAGTCCAGCTTGCAGAGGGCAAGGTAATAGAGGCAAAAAGTGTCCCCTTGCAAGACAACATACTCACTCGTGAACAGAGAGGGCACCCCCAGAAAGACTGGAATGAAAGGTGGAGGCGCCTAGTATCAGGCTCCACATACAGTGGGTCAACCCAACCATTACACTGCAATCTCTGGGCACCAGGGCACGCAAAGGTACAGGACTCCCCGAGACGAGACCAAGTGGAGAGGGATTGATACAAGGAAATATATCGCACAAACAGCACTGGCAGTGGGTCACACTGAAACTTTACTAGAACGAGATTGCAATGCTGCGCCACTGAAGAGTGACACATCTGTTTCACTGAGCTGCCCCACCAATATAGCAGGGCAACTAATCTGATAACCCGAGCTGCCTCGTAACAATCTACATACCAGAACCTCACAAGAGCCAAATATATCACGCCAGAAATGGGCAAAGAAAGGATCAAGAAAACTGGCACCCAGAATGCAATAGAGCAATACACAACGTCTACCCCGGCACCGCCTACGGACAAGAATAAAACGGACAAATCACCAGAGCCTGAGGACGACATATCCCTTAGAGACGTGATGAACGCCATCTCCAATTCTCGAACCGCCATGGAAGTCAAAATGGACAGCATCTGTACAGAGGTCTCCTTGCTGCGTCATGATCTCCAGAAACTATTGTCTCGAACAGGGGAGGCAGAAACGCGCATATCAGTGACGGAAGACGAGATAAGAAGCATGGGTCAACAAATGAATACTGCACTAGATCGCATCAAAGCACTGGAGGAGAGGGTGGAAGAAGGAGAAGGCCTATCGAGAAGGAATAATATTCGAATCCTCGGCCTGCCCGAAAAAACAGAGGGACCTAGCATGGAGCTGTTCCTCGAACAATGGCTTGCTGACCTATTTGCTCCCAAATCCCTCTCAAATTTCTTTACAATTGAGCGGGCGCACCAGATACCAACTGGCAGACCAATCCCCGGAACATCACCACGAACAGTGATAGCCAAGATCCTAAACTACAGGGATCGAGATGCGATACTCCACATGGCAAGGACGAAAGGGACCATGACATATAACGGCTTCAAGATAGCCTTCTTCCCTGACTTTACTAGAGAAGTACAAAGAGCAAGGCAACCCTTTGACCCTCTTAAGAAGCGGCTACAAGGGCTGAATGTGAAATATGGTTTGCTATTTCCGGCACAGATGAAAATATACCATAAGGGCACAACGGTGCACTTCACAGACCCTAAAGAGGCATGGAGCTGGGCGGAACGCAACCTAGAAGGTGACTGGGGCCCATGGAGACGGCAAGAAAACCGGAGAAACAGACCCCGGCCAAACAGACCGCCATATGAGCCGCCACAGCAACAAATGGAAGAAATACCACAGAATGGAGATGATTAAATACAATCAACAGGCATCTGCATAGAAACACATTCCGCAAGTGGATAAACAGAGGCACAAGCTGGAAACAAATACCGCACAGAACGGCTGGTGGCTACGATAAGCCACACCACACACACCCCCCCCCTCGATTGCAAACGGCAAAGAAGATAGCTCGCAATCACCCACCGTGGCATCTCCAATCCACGGCGGCGAAAAGAAAACCCAGAGTCTCCACCGCGGCACCTCCAACGCCACAGTGACAAGAGACACCCCAAGTTCAGCAGTTTGATTAAGTTTGGTTGTGTGGGCAACAGATGCTTCAGTTGGGGAAGGAGTATGGGGAGGGAGGAGAGTTGGGACTTGATCACGTTATTTGTTGGCAGCAGGAAAAGCACGGCTTAGACATGCACTTTGAGTTGAAAGGACACCAGGGCAGCCCAAACTGTCACAGCGCAGAACTCCTCTCGTCTAAACTGCGACCACTGACACAGACAACCACACACGACAAGGAATGAGTGTGACTGGACCAAACACCAAAAAGCTTACTCTCATGACGTGGAATGTTAACGGCCTGGGAAACAGTATTAAGAGAAGACTGGTAACACAATACCTGAATCGTCATAATCCAGACATAGTACTACTTACCGAGACACACCTGGCTGGCAAGAGATGCCAATTTTTCAAGAGAACCAAATACCGTACAGCAATACATGCAGGCTTTTCAATGGGCTCGAGAGGTGTGTTAATACTAATAAATAAGAGAATCCCTATTGAAATATCCAGTATAACCCAGGATACTGGAGGAAGATTTGTCCTCATACAAGGAACACTATGGAACCAAACCATTGCCATACTGGCGGTCTATGCTCCCCCTGCGCTTATAACAACTCTACTCGACGACATCACACCGATCATAGCCAATAATACTGCAGATATACTAGTAATAGGAGGAGATTTCAACAAAGTAATGGATGTCAGTAAGGACCGCACACATATAAGGGGGAGAAACCCAGCGATACCAACCAAAATAGCCACCTTCGCAACAGCAATGGGACTGAAGGACGCATGGAGAGATTTGCATCCGACAGAAAGACAATACTCTTTCCACTCGGGTGCACACGCATCGTTGTCTAGACTGGACTATTTCTTCCTCCCCGGCGAAGACATACACAAGGTAACTGAGGCAACTCTACTGCCCCGAGGGATATCAGACCACTCCCCGTTAATGAACCTACTTCAAACAGAAAGACCCCTGCCCCCACCGACATGGCGACTAAATACATATTATCTAGGATTCCCAGAGCTGGTAGAAAAGATCCAGGAAGCTACCGCTTCATATTTTGACCTAAATCAGGACTCGATAAATGATGAAAGAACCATATGGGAAGCATATAAGGCAACTTTGAGAGGTGAAATACTGAGTTGGACAGCAGCACACAAAAAAGCGCACAGGAAAGAGGTTGAAGACGCTGAAACAGAGGTGAGAAATGCCGAAATGCAATATATAAACACGGGTGCATCAGATGACAACAGAACCCTGCAAGTGGCACAAAAGAAATTGCATAACATCACACTCACATGTGCGAAACAAGCACACAGAGCCATGCGCACTAGACTATATGAGACTGGAGACAAAGCCAGCAAGATGTTGGCGTGGTTGGAGAAGAGAGAGGAGGGGCAATGCCAGATAAGATGCATAACCACCATAAATGCAGAACGGACCTCGACTGATCCAGACATCGCTGAAACCTTTGCAGCGTACTATGAGGCGCTATACGCCCCCCGACGACTCCGATAGATCCCAGCATTCTAGATACACTCACCATTCCACATTTAAACGATACGCAAAGAATGAGTCTAGAAACAGAAATCACAGAAGAAGAACTATCAACAGCCCTATCCCAACTCCAAAATGGGAAAACCCCAGGACCTAACGGCTTCCCAGTAGAGACGTGGAAAAAGATCGGCAGTGGACAAATAGTACCACATATGCGTAAAATGTTCCTGTATGCCAAAGGAAGAGGAATCCTGCCCCCGGATTTAAGAAAGGCCACTATAGTGGTGATACACAAGGAAGGCAAACCGTCAGACGCATGCAGCTCCTACAGGCCGATTTCACTTATAAACATAGAAGCCAAAATACTAGCCAAGGTACTGGCTAACAGGCTCCAGACAGTAATAAACACTCTTATCCACCCAGACCAATGTGGCTTCATGCCGCAGAGATCCACACGAATGAACATTCATAGGCTGCACGCCGCTATTGAAAAGACCCCAACACTGCAGGATTCACTAGCACTCCTCACAATTGACTTCGAGAAAGCCTTTGATTCAGTCCACTGGGAGGCCTTGTGGAACATCATGGGTAGAATGGGGCTGGGTGAAC
The DNA here is from genome assembly GCF_040938575.1 of Ambystoma mexicanum. Taxonomy (NCBI): domain Eukaryota; kingdom Metazoa; phylum Chordata; class Amphibia; order Caudata; family Ambystomatidae; genus Ambystoma; species Ambystoma mexicanum. The sequence goes on along the minus strand of NC_090937.1, from coordinate 759,307,121 downwards.
AATTCATAGGTTGGGTCAAGCTGCTATACAATGCACCGACAGCTGAGATAAGGGTGAATGGATGGACCTCACGTAGCATTAACTTGGGTAAAGGGTCCAGACAGGGCTGCCCCCTCTCTGCGATGCTATTCGCACTGGCAATTGAACCCCTTGCAATAATGCTGAGAGGATCACAGCTGTGGAAAGGGTTCCAATGGGCCCAGGACTGGGAAGATAGAGTCTCCCTCTATGCTGATGATCTACTGATCTACCTGAGTGATCCATCAGTGTCATATCCCATCGTCACCCACATACTAAATAGATATGGAGCATTTAGTGGACTACGGGTAAACTATAGTAAATCCATTCTATTCCTGATTAAAGGAATTGATGCGACAGCTCTAAAAAACTGCCCATACAGAATAGAAACTGGGCAGTTCAAGTATCTTGGGGTACAGGTTACGATGGACCTCAGGCAATATGTATCCCAAAACCTACACCCAATTAGAGATAGATTCGCAAACGATGTGAAACACTGGATGACCCTCCCTCTTACCCTATTAGGAAGGGCGGCAATGTTTAAGATGCTGGCTCTACCACGATTTCTATACATCCTCCAGAACGCTCCACTGTATATACCCAAAATAGAATTCCATAAAATAGACGAGATTCTCTGGAAGCTGCTGTGGGGAGGAGGGCACCCCCGAATTGCACTAAAAACCCTACAACGCTCCGTATGGGAAGGAGGTATAGGACTTCCCCACCTGCAAACATACTACTGGGCAGCCCAGATGCCAATAATAAATGACATCCTTCACAACAACCCTGAATTACCACACATTAGAGCGGATACCCAGATGAGAACAGGGCTCACCCCACTAGAGACCCTCTACCAAAGCAGGACACGCACGATCCCCAACACAACTACAGCACATAGAACGCAAATATGGATAGTCGCACACAAGCATCTAGGTTGGAAGGGAAGCTCACACTGGCACAGCCCCTATGGCGGAATAGGCACCTACCGGAGCTTGGTAAACTTCCGAAATGGGCAACCTGGGAGACAGCTGGGATAACAAGGCTAGCAGATATAATGCAAGATGGAGTGATAATACCATTCCAGACCCTGAGAGACAAATTCAAGCTATCTTCCACAGAACACTTCCATTACAGACAGATGCGTCATGCACTTACCACATGTGCGATAGACCCACTGAACATTCCAGACTGCACACCAATTGAGAGGAACATTGTGGTAGAGCGTATTGATAGTAAAATAACCTCCATAATGTACAATGCAATAGCCTCTTTCGCTACAACGGAACTTACAGACTTGAAAGCAAAATGGGAAAGAGATGTGGGACCAATACAACCGGAAGAATGGACCAAAGCACTCATGTATCCAAGGGAAGTCGCCATATCGGCTAGAATCAGACTGATTCAACTTAAAATCCTACATAGGGTATACTAACGAAGAGAGGCCTTACATCAGTGGGGGAGAGCAACGGATCCCAACTGTCTAAGATGCCAACAGGCAAGAGGGACCTTTTTTCACATCTTATGGGAGTGTCCACAAATCCAGATCGTTTGGCAGAAATGTTGTGACAGATTATCATCGGTCATGAGCCAACGAATACCTATGGACCCCAAACTGCTATTACTCGGGATGGATGAAGACTTAGATATATCCCGATTTGAGAAACTCATGCTGGCAACGACCACAGGGCTCGTAAAGAGGAACCTGGCCCAGCTATGGGGCTCTCCTTCATCCCCACAATATGAACAATGGATAACGGACGTAGATATCTGTGTGCAAATGGAAACAAGAATATACACTACCAGAGGATGCCCAGGGAAAGCACGCAAGATCTGGCAAAAATGGGAGGACACATAAAATGTTGAGAACTCATGAATAGACTCGATAGACGTTTGGAGTCCCTCTGAGACCCACCTGCACTATGTATAAATTGGAAGCCCCAAAACCTACTATATGAAGACCCTTTTGTTATTTGAAATGTGTATGGAGAACCGTGCTTAAAGAATGCTTGTATGCCCGATTGGTGTGATCGTATTACTTGTCGTTAATTTGTATGTTTATAAAATCAATAAAATATGTTATAAAAAAAAAAAGTAAACATGTTCACCCTGTTTACACTTTCACTCGAAAATGTAAACAAAGCCCTCACATGCACAGCAATGACCAGGGTTCCCCACTATAGCATACACAGGCTTTGTACTTCATTCTGCTTGGGTGAGTTATTTGGATGTTGTCAGGCCCTTTGCCCTTTGCCTGTCCGTTGCATGTTAATAAGAGTTTGCACTGCACCAACCACCAACATATTGGTTTTACGGCACCAGAGATTGTCTGAAGAACGACGTACAGTGCCCCAACACGGGCAACAAAGAGAAGGCGGCAAGAGGGAAACAATTGTCAACCAGAGTCTCTAAGAACCACACATGTATGGCCTCCAATTGAAGGGGGAGTTCGCAGTGAGTGCTGTGGGTTAAGTGGAGTGCAGTGCATGTAAAACAGGGGAGTATCCAGCAATGAAAGGGCTGGTGTGGGGGGTGAGCCACGAACAATGTCCCCCAAAATGCAGTGCACGCGATTCCATATGATAACGTCTGCACACGCCCAATTAACGTTTTAGGTAACATTAGTGGCAGATGGCATTTCAACACATACACCTAACAAGAAAAATTGAGAAAACTGCAGGACCATTACAGATGCACGAAACTCATATATCAGACCTCAGTGGGGCAAAGTATATGCAAACCTTCTAATTTGCAGATGGATTGTACCAACAGAGGTGACCACAGAAAAGGACATTGTAAGGAGCATTATCATTCTTTCATACTGGGAAGGCTCCATGAAAGTGACTTTAGAATGAGTTGCCATAAGTAAGCCAAGTGGCAAATAACTTTGTGCTGCAAAATGCCCAAATTGCACTATTATTATATATGGAGCAACTCTATATTGATTAGGCTTTTTTCTAATGATAGCATGATATATTAACATAAGCTATGAAGTGAATTAATTACAGAGCCGCAGATACGACACAGTGAGTTTAAATGATTTGCCCAGGATCGTACACTTTGGTTAAATGGTGAAACCAAGGTGTGGACTATTTAAGAAACTGAACATATCTTCCCAGGTTTAGTTGATATACGTATTTATTAAGGTTTCACATTGTATTTCATGTGCCTACTTTATACTTTATTTATTGCAATGCCTTGGAAGCAAAGCACATTACATAATAAACTAGCCTTTCATAATAAACTCACTTTTGACTATATACATCGTCATAGAAATATGTTGGGAAATAAGAGTATGGTTTTAGTTGTATTCTCCCCATCCTGAATGCAAAGTCACAATAGCATCAAGCAGATTAATGTAGCCCAACAAATCCCCCTTCGGTTTTAAAGCCATAGTCATTATTTCATAAAGCAAGCAGCATTATGCACCCTTCTCACTTCTGATCAACCATATTCACATTTCCTAAGGGACACAAGTCCCTGCTAATAGAGGGCCTCCCTCCCATCAGTATCTAATAGCTTCCTTTGTAGTGCTCGGTTGACAGAGAGCAACGTGTCAGGTCCTCTGCTTCACGGTGCTCCCCGGGACATTGTCGTGGCAGAGTGACACCTCTCCCGTTCGGTACCCTCAGGCAATGAAGGTGCCAAAGAGGGAAAGTGTCCTGCTGCCAGGACAATAAGGGCGCTGTTCGGCACCCTCATTATCCTGCCAGCGGTACACCAAACCCATTCTCTGCACCTTCTGGGTACCGAATGGTAGAGGTGTCCCAATGCCAAATGTCTGGGTCTCACTATTTTTGAGAACAAATCGTCAGGAAGGCATTGGGGGTGGTGTGGCTATGCTCCGTAAAAAGGAATTGCGAATGTATAAAAATAAAATGGAGTGTGAAGCTTGTGAAAATATTTATACCACAATCACACCCAATGACAATAACAGCATTAATTGTATTTTAGTCTACAGACCCCCTATAGATATGCCTTCATTTAATGATAATTTAGTTCATTTATTTTTACATTTACACAAGTCTAACTGTGCTACGATTCTGTTGGGAGACTTCAACCAATGGAGAGGGGATCCCAGGGATAAACAAGCTATGGACATGGATATACATACTCATAACTCTGACCCCTCACACATCAAGGGGCATGCATTGGATTGGGTTGCTGTTAGAAACATGAATGTTGCCACTATAAAAATACACCTTGTTTCTGGTCTGACCATTCAGTCATTGTGTGGAATGTGCAATTACCAGACCTTTTGCAGCAGAGTCATAAATCTCCCAAACACATTTTCTGTAGAATTTTATTTTTTTTAAATCTAATTCCTTGGAGCGACAATTTGTGCTGGAAAAGGATGACTGTATAAAAATTCATCAGGCATTTGCTGACAAAATGATGTCAGCATGCAATAAAATCAGTAATGATATTGGTCTAAAAGAAACTACAGTAAAGGTGGATATGGGAAGGACTGAAGGGTAACAGAATAATTAGAAATAGAAAGAATATTGTAGAATATGTAGCCTACCACTTGTCCTGGGGATTCTATACCATTTAAAATTAACCTGGAAAATGGGAAACATGTTGCCCCATTTCTTATGAGATTCACTAACGCTTCCTTTGCTCATAGATCAGTTCCATCTATAATTAAGGAAGTAGTGGTGATCGCTCTTGTCAAGAAATCGGGGTTGGAACCAAAGGAGGCTTCCAATTTAAGATTGATCACAAATAACCCTTTTTTAATTGAAATAATTGACAAAATCGCTGCAATCCAACTACAAAAGCACCTAGAATCTCACAATTACTGCATATGAGACAATCTGGTTTCTGCAGTAATCATGGCAATGCAAGTGCTCTTCTGGATTTACAAACCCAGATGTTGGCCACTTTGGAAAAAAAGTAGAACAGGGGTGCTGATTCTACTTGATTTATCAGTGGCCTTTGATTTGTTAGATCATAAATGTCTACTATATATTTTTGTTGACACAGAAAACTGTTCAAAGAATGTAATTGAATGGATGTGCTCATTTCTAAGTGGAAGAAACTCCAGGATTTGATGGGGGGAGGGTACCACCTCAGAACTGTCCCAGATATAACACGGGTGCCACAAGGCACCTGTTTATCTCTGTTGTTCTTTAATGTTTCTATGAACCATTATGTGTACAAATGGAACAGATGGGTCTGCAGTTTACAAACTATGCAAAGAATATTCAGCTGACAATGGAGCTTAGTGGGGAATTGTACAAGATTTGTGAAAACTAAACAGAGTATATGGCGTCATTGATGATTGGATGAAAACAAACTGGCTATGCTTGAAAAGCTCAACAACTGAGCTTATGATTTATGGATCCAAGCAAGACAGGGCCAATCTGGGACAAGAATACAAAAGGTTTGAAATTGAAGGATGCCAAATCTTGCTGTCAGACAAGGTACAAACTTTAGGCGTCCATATAATGATAATGATGTGTTATTTATATAGAGCCTTAATCCAAAGCGCTTTACAGAGCACATATTTGCATACAATATCACCCAACTGAAATTGGTACTCATTTATCGACCTCGAAAGGATGAAAGGCTGAGTTGGCCTTACCGGGATTCGAACCTGTGACCTGCAGATCACGTTCAGATCGCAGCAGCGAGTGCTCAACCAGCTGAGCAACTCTGGGCGCTGATGCTCATGTCAATACTGTGGTGAAAATTTCTTATTATGGCTTAAAGGTATTATGGCAGATTAGCCTGTTGGTCACCCCAAAAAATTGTGAAATGATACTCCGTGCAATTATCTTGCAGAGACTTGACTATTGCAACTCCCTTCTGGGAGGGCCAACAAAGAGAGTTAAAAAGATTGAAGAAAATTCAAAATGACGCAGTTCAGATAGCATGCAATATCCCTAAAAGGGAACGCGCGTCCAGGTCTCGGAAAGAGCTTCACTGGCTACTGCTGGTGGCGAGGGTTCGATTTAAAGTTCTTACCCTGGCCCACAAATGTATGTTCAGGGATGCCCCTAGTTATTGGAAGAAAAGTTGCCATTCTATAAGCCTCACCGATCCTTGCCGTCAAGTGAAGCTCAACAACTTACAGTTCCTTGGTTTAAAAGATCAGGGGGTAATGGAAGATCATTCCCGCTGCTGGCTGCTCAGGCCTGGAATGACCTTCCCTTTGACCTACGTCTGGAAGGACAACATCTCACCTTTAGGAAACGTTTGAAAACTCTCCTTTTTGAATAAAGCTAGTTGTGAAGCTATTGTCTGTTGTGTCTTGTCTCCTCCTGTCCTTGTGTTTATGGAGCGCCCCGATACACTGAAAATCCATATACTGCAAGAGATGCAGTAGATGTATATACACAGAAACGCAAGGTAGATAAGACAATGTTGAAGCTTGCTGAAGTAGGAAATATAACGCGAGTAAAACAGCCATATTTAGAAAATGGATATCAGCATCATATAATATTAAACGAGAAGCCTCGAGAAGGGAAACCAAGGCTGCAGAGCTGATAGGTGCTGAATTACAGATTTGTGCAGAACAAAGGATATATGTTTGGCTCAGGATCAAGGATACCGCAGCAAGAAGCAACTGGAGGGCATGAAAGGAGTCGAAGAGGATAAGCCATGTACGTAGGACATATTTCTCTTAGTTTAAGCACAGGAATGAATAACTGTGAGTGCCAAGTATTGTACAATCGAAGATGCAGAAAGCACATGCAAGACGAAGCAACCAAGTCTCCAGAGACCGAGGAGGGTAATAGCACACAATATAATTGAATCAAATAGCACTAAATTAAAGGATAGAATGGACAAAATCCTGGTCTCCTCACACGTGGTCTAAAACCAGAAAACAAGACCTATTCATAAGGCTCCAGACAAAGATAGCAATTACCGTCACTCCCTTGGCTATTTGGTGTATATGGATTTTTTGAGGAGCAGGAATACTGTAAAAGAGCAAAACAAGAATACAGGTACACAGCCTAAATACAGTAGGGAACAAGATAGGTGACTTAGTTGAGTGGCTGATAGAGCACCAGTTGGGAATAAAGCTACAAAGGGGAGTAGAAACACACTGGAGAAAAACGGTCAGGCAAAAAAAGACAGTAGTGAATATAAATGCAGTGGCACACAACACAGGACCAGGAGCCTAAGTATAGCGAGGAGCATAAATGCCGGAGACACAACACAGGAGGAAAACAACAATGGGATGCAGCCTGGGAACAGATCCAAAGTGAGGAACATAAATGCAGTGACAAGCAACTTCGGGGTGACATCAAGAGCAGAGCAGCCCATGCAGGGCACTGTGCAAGAGCTTGAATCTCAGTCATCGATGAAGACACTCTTCACAACCCCCTGTGCAGCCCCAGAAATCTAGTGTGCAAACAAGGCATCCATTTTCAGGAATAAATGCGGCAGCATGGCCCTTCCTCCTATACTTTAGAGTTACATGCAGTGCCAACCACGAGCGAGGGGTCCGAGGTGCATTATTGTCCTACGGGAGGATCAGTGTGATTTTCCCAAGGTGCATTTTATGAGCGATGCATTGCTGACCCTCCAAGTCCATATGAGTGCAATACCTGGCTCACTGTCAGGATTCGTTTCAGGTGCAAGTTGCCGGAGTGACTACCAGAGTCCTCCATGTGCGCTTGGCGGGCCAAAAGAAAGGCTGGGTGGCAGAGCAAAGCAGTTGAAATGAAAGAAGAGGCTAGTAACTGACAGTAGGGAAGGTGGTGGTAGTGTGCAGGGGGACTGCAGGATGAGACGTGTGTGAGAGAGGCAGGGATGTGGGGAATTAGGAAGTCAGGGGTAACAGCCAGGTTTTTAGGGCTTTCCTGAATGCCATGTGATCCTCTATTATGCAGAGCACAAGGGGGAGGGAGTTCCAGAAAGTGGGAAAGGACAGAAAAACAGCCACCTCCTAGTCTGGAGAACTTGAAAGGAGGAACTACCAAGAGGTGTGCAGAGCCTGATCTGAGGTTTCTGTTGGGGTGGTATCACGTGAGTTTGTTTTGGAGGCATTCCAGTCCTTTCTTGGGAATTGCTAGGTGGGTAAAGCACATGGCTCAGAGGAAGGCCCATTGGCTGATGGGCAGCCGTTGGAGTGTCTTCAGTGCGTAGGAGCTGTGTTCTCTGGGGAAGAGTGTGAGTAGGAGCCTTTCTGCAGAGTTTTGAATCCATTGGAGCTTTCTCAGTTGGTATGTAGTTGTGCATAGGTAGAGGGAGTTAAAGTAGGCTAGGTGTGAGAGGATGATGGCCATGATTGTGGAAACTCTATGGGGCTAGGAGAGATAAGGAAAGATCTGCTTGAGGATGCGATGGTGGAAGGTGCACAATCTGGAGACTGCATTGATGTGACCCGAGACCTGAGAGGGTCTGGTCTGAGCTAAAAGTGCATACTAGGTTTTTGACTGCGGGGATGCCTTGGGCACGGGTCAGAATGAAAGCGGCCATGGGATGGGTTGGGGAAGAAGAGCTGTTTTGCTGCAGATTAGGATTTCCACCCCCCGCCCCCCCACCTAGGTTGAGTGCCTAGGGGGTGGGGATTGGGCTGGGAGAGAGGGTTGAAGGTGAGGGTGGCACGGGTGGACAGAGGAGAGAGAAATGCAGAAAGGGGGCTTGTCAGGGGAGAGGCAGAGAGTATGGGCAGGGTTGGGTAAAGGGAGAAGGGGGAGCAAGTGGAGTCGAGGGGGTAGGATGGGAGAAGATTGTGGGGGGGGCTGGAGCCAGCTGCAGAAGGAAGGCCTTGTGATCCTGGACTGGCGGGTGGGTATCAGGGGTGTGTGAATGAGGATGGGAGGGTCAGCTGATGGGGAAGATTTGGCCATGGCTGCGTGGGCTGAGCTGAGTGAAGGAACGTTGAGTGTTGGACAGGAGGGGTTTGTGCTGGGTGAGAAAGGCGGGAAGGGGGTGGGGGTAGACATATGGGGGAGGGGGAGGGGTTGGTAGGGCTGTTGCCAGGGGGCCAGGGGAGGGTTCAGGCAGGGTTAGGATGTGCTGGGAGAAGGAGGTGTGGGAGGGGGAAGCAGGAGGGGGAGAGTGAAGGGGGTCTTTCAGTGGGGGAAGCGGTGGGACAGTTGAGGAATGAGGGTGGGTGGGGAAATTGTAGAGGGAGAGGAGGAAGGGGAGGAGGGGTTGGATTCTGGTTCCTGATGTGACAGAGGGCTCCTCTTGTCCTGGAGGTTTTCGGCATGGTGGAGGAAATGGTTAGGAGCAGGAGAGGTGAGTAGAATCAGACTCAATTGGTGTGCATGCAAAATAGGCGTCATGCAGAATGTTGCTACTTTGCACAATTGGGCACAAATGGGCTAAATGTAAGATATGGCTGACTAACACATAGGGCTAAAGGCAAGGTAAGGCTACCTTACACAAATAGGCTAAATGCAAATTATGGCTACCTACCACAAGTGGGCTAAATGCAAAGTGAGGCTACCAAAAACAAATGGGCTAAATGCAAGGTAAGGCTACCTTACACACTTATGGTAATTGCAAAGTATGGCTACCTCACATGATTAGGCTAAGAACAGAAAATGTTACATAACCAGGCGGAAGCTGTCCTTTGCCTTTTGGCACTTAGCATGGGCTGTCCGGGCAGAGGCTGCCCTGAGTGGTAATATTGAATGGGTCAGGTGGACCAATCAGCGGTCAGGAGCGGGAAGGGAGGTGGGAGAATAGTTAACCAGGAATGTGGCATGGCAGGGGGCGAAAAGGGAAGATAAATGCTGCAAAAGTGGCAAGATGAAATCAAAATTGTAACAAAAGGCTGGATGGGGTGCAGGCAGCAGGGACAACTTACTCCTAAGGCAGGTGCAGCAAGAGTGGAAAGGGGGCTGCAAAAGAGGGGGCTAGACCCTCATGAAGATTACAGAGGCCCACGGACCAATCGTCAGCCGGGGGCTGGAAGGGATGTGGGAGGAAAGGAAACCAGGAAGCTGGAAGCTGGAAGGGGAGGGGGTGAGCAGGGAAGATAAAAACTGCGAAAGGCTTGATGGAGATGCAGGCAGTGGAGACAACTTAACCCTAAGGCAGATGTAACAAGAGTGTCCCGGGGGCTGCAACGATGGGCCTAGACCTTTGTGGAGATTACAGGGGTCTCACAGACCAATCAGCAGTCAGTGTTGTCGGAAGGGAGGAGGAATGAAAAGAAACTAGGAAGCTGGCAGGGGATGGGCAGGGAAGATAAATGCCACAAATGCAGTAACATTCAATCAAAATTGTGACAAAAAGTCTGGAAAGGGATGCGGGCAGCAGAGACAACTTCCCCGTAAAACAGGTGCAGCATGAGTGGAAAAGGGGGCTGCAAATCAGGGGCCTGAACCCTTGGGAAGATTACCTTGGCCTCACGGACTAATCAGCGGTCGGTGGCTGGAAGGGAGGCGGGAGGAAAGGAAACCAGGAAGCTAGCAGAGGAGGGGGCATGCAGGGAAGATAACACAGCAAAAGCGGCAACATTAAATTTAAAATGTAACAAAAAGGCAGGATGGGGATGCAGGCAGAGGAAACAACTTAGACCTAAGGCAGGTGCAGCAAGAGTGGGAAGGGGACTGCAAACCAAGTGAAGATTACAGAGGCCTCGTGGACCGGTCGGCGGTCGGGCGGGGAGGAACGGAAACCAGGAAGCCTACAGGGGAGGGTCGAGCAGGGAAGAGAAACGCTGCCAAAGCGCCAACATTAAATCAAAATTGTAACATAAAGGCTGGAAAGGGATGCGGGCAGCAGAGATAACTTCCCCCTGAGACAGGTGCAGCAAGAGTGGAAAGAGGGCTGCAAAAAAAGAGAAAGAGAGCAAGAGAGAGAGAGAGAGAGATAGAGACACAGAGAGAGAGCAAGAGAGAGAGAGAGAGAGAGAGAGAGAGAGAGAGAGAGAGAGAGATCAGCATATGATATGGTAGAGAGAAAGAGAGAGAGAGAGAGATCAGCATAGGATATGGTGGAGAGAAAGAGAGCGAGAGAGAGAGACACACAGAGAGAGAGCAAGAGAGAGAGAGAGAGAGAGCAAGAGAGAGAGATCAGCATATGATATGGTGGAGAGAAAGAGAGAGAGAGAGAGAGATCAGCATATGATATGGTGGGAACAACTAGTTGAGTAAAATAAACTGGATGTGATTTAAAGACATATTTAGAGCCAGGTTTAGGGATTCTTTCAAGGAAGGATTTAGTCAATGGTAGCAAACTATCCCTTTGGTTAGTAGCATGGGAAAGAACTGGAAAGGATTTATGGACTGAAACTAATTAAAGTTTTTTGCTAATTGCATAGAGGGGACAGGATCTTGTGGGCATGTATGCACTCCATTCCCTCAGTGCAAATCGGACTATTTGCACTCTGTAGTAAAAACAATCATATGCATTTCTGCCAGCACTAAACCCAGATGCAGGCAGAAATGCAAAATCCCCCCATAGGTTATAAGGGGGTGTAAGCAGACTCTGCAGCCTGAGTCCGTTCCTTCAGTTCGTGAATGGATAATTAAATTGACTGCTTCATTGCTCTGCCCAGTCACCTGCCTCTATCCGTTCTAGTCACCTGCCTCTATCTATTCTAGTCGCCTTGCTCTAGCTATTCTAGTCACCTGCCTCTATACAGTCTAGTCACCTGTCTCTATCTATTCTAGTCACCTGCCTCTAGGTATTCTAGTCACCTCCCTCTATTCTAGTCACCTGCCTCTATCCGTTCGAGTCACCTGCGTCTATCTATTCTAGTCACCTGCCTCTATCTATTCTAGTCACCTGCCTCTATCCGTTCGAGTCACCTGCCTCTATCTAATTCTAGTCACCTGCCTCTAGCTATTCTACTCACCTGCCTCTATCTATTCTAGTCACTTGCTGCCTCTATCCTTTGGAGTCACCTGCCTCTAGCTATTCTAGTCACCTGCCTCTATCTATTCTATTCACCTGCCTCTAGCTATTCTGGTCACCTGCCTCTATCCATTCTGGTCACCTGCCTCTATCCAGTCTAGTTAACTGCCTCTATCTATTCTAGTCACCTGCCTCTAGCTATTCTAGTCACCTGCCTCTATCTATTCTAGTACTAGTCGCCTGCATCTAGCTAATCTAGTCACCTGCCTCTGTCCATTCTAGTCACCTGCCTCTATCCAGTTTAGTCAAATGCCTCTATCTATTCTAGTCACCTGCCTCTATCCGTTCTAGTCACCTGCCTCTAACTATTCTAGTCACCTGCCTCTAGCTATTCTAGTCACCTGCATCTAGCTATTCTAGTCACCTGCCTCTATCTGTTCTAATCACCTGCCTCTAGCTATTCTAGTCACATGCCTCCAGCTGTTCTAGTCACCTGCATCTAGCTATTCTAGTCACCTGCCTCTATCTGTTATAGTCGCCTGCCTCTATCTGGTCTAGTCAGCTGCCTCTAGCTCATCTAGTCACCTGCCTCTCTCCAGTTTAGTCACATGCCTCCAGCTATTGTAGTCACCTGCATCTAGCTATTCTAGTCACCTGCCTCTATCTATTCTAGTAGCCTGTCTCTATCCATTCTAGTCACCTGCCTCTATCTATTCTAGTCACCTGCCTCTATCTATTCTAGTAACCTAGTCACCTGCTTCTAGCTATTCTAGTCACCTGCCTCTATCTGTTCTAGTCACCTTCCTCTAGCTATTCTAGTCACCTACCTCTATCTATTCTAGTCACCTAGTCACCTGCTTCTAGCTGTTCTAGTCACCTGCCTCTATCTGTTCTAGTCCCCTGACTCTAGCTATTCTAGTCACCTGCCTCTGGCTAGTCTAGTCACCTGCCTCTAGCTATTCTAGTCACCTGCCTCTAACTATTAATCTCAGTCTTTCTAAGGGAGGGAGGTGTTGGCCAGCTAGGCTGTTTTGATAACATATAGGCCTTTAACCCCACTCTGACTCTATGGATGGTGGGACGGAATAACATTGAGTTCCTCAGGGAAAGTACCCGAGTTTGGGTTCTTATGCAGCAAAGCAGCATCGTCCATTGATGTCAAGTTTACCTAGAATGCAAACATGAATACAGGGTAAGCTGATATTAGATGTCTGTTTCTGACGTAAGCATGGGCGTGAGAAAAACAGTGTTCTATGTGTTTGCAGCACATCTTGTCTGGAATATGTATATAAAACACACAGATTAACAGGTGACGTATTACCTATTCTCTAGACGTTGACAGTGGGTGATTTAAAATAGGAGAGGTCCACTCTTTCATCTTGAAGGTATTATGTGAGGTGAGGCCTGAGTTAGGTCACCAATGTAAGGGAGTTTCAAATAAATCACCCGAAAAGGAAGGCTGTTGTGGACACGCAGTCTGCACAGGTTCAGACATGCTCTCGTGGATATTTTCCTGCTTTATCTACATTTACAGGGCACACGTGCCTCGCTATGAGACAAACGTCTAGAAACGTCTCACTTGCATAGGTGTGAATGGGAGGCGACAATATGATTGGCTGAGAAAAAGGTCACGGTTTCACGAGGAATCTAAATCTGTCACTCAAGTCTGAGGAACAACAGAACTGGCTGCTGTGATGAGGTGCGCATGTTGCATGCCACTCAATGCCACTATATATGCCACTGTTTCTGCAGTGTCCAGGGTGTTCTTCACCACATTCTGGTTAACCAGTCTTCCCTCCGAAACAATGGCGAGAAGCTTTGTCCTGGCGGGTTCAGGAATCTCCTGGGGGCCTTCTTGGAGTAAGTTCCATTGGGCATCAGCATAGCTTGCTAATAGCGTAGTGTTATTAGCAACCTGAATGGTGTATGCAGCTGCTGATGTGACACGTTTGCCCAGGGCATACAACCTTTTAGACTCCTTGTCCGGCGGTGATTCTCCCATGGCAAGGGTTACCCCTGCCCTCTTTTGAGTTGTAGTCGCTACCAGTGAGTCTGGGATGGCGTGCCCTTTGATATACAGAGCGTCGCATCTGGATGGGATTTTGAATGTTAGCATGTCCACGTTTAGATAGAATTGTGAATATTAGCATGTCCACACCTAGATATAATTGTGAATAATAGCATGTCCACACCTAGATATAATTGTGAATATTAGCATGTCCACAATTAGATATAATTGTGAATATTAGCATGTCCACACCTAAATAGAATTGTGAATATTAGCATGCCCACACCTAGATAGAATTGTGAATATTAGCATGTCCACACCTAGATAGAATAGTGAATACTAGCATGTCCACACTTAGATAGAATTGTGAATACTAGCATGTCCACACCTAGATAGATTTGTGAATATTAGCATGTCCACACCTAGATAGAATAGTGAATGCTAGCATGTCCACACTTAGATAGAATTGTGAATATTAGCATGTCCACACCTAGATAGAATAGTGAATACTAGCATGCCCACACTTAGATAGAATTGTGAATACCAGCATGTCCACACTTAGATAGAATTGTGAATATTAGCATGTCCACACTTAGATAGAATTATGAATATTAGCATGCCCACACTCAGATAGAATTTGAATATTAGCATGTCCACACCTAGATAGAATAGTGAACATTGGCTTGCGTCGCATCTGGATGGGATTTTGAATGTTAGCATTGATGCCAGTCAGACCCAGATCAGGACAGAGCCGCAACAGGGGAGACTACGCAAGCCGAGCGCTTCAATTCAGGATAGAGGCGCAAACTAACTAACCCTACTAACAATTTCCCTTTCTGCATACACCTCTCAAATTCCAAACCAAACACAACCAAAACCTACAGCACAACAAACCGCACAAACTTCACTACATTGCAACAACAAAACAAAAACACACATAGCCTTGTACAACAGTACACGACGACTACCGGCCGCAAACACTCCAGGCCCAGCCAACGGACCCACCGGGCTGAGGCCGCCAACAGCACATCACTGCTCTCTTGCACTTTTCCTGCTTCCTCCCACTAACTCAACCTCCCCTCCTCTTTCAGAGCCGCCAGAGCGCCAATGGACCACTACGGTGGTGATAGTGCACGGTACAAATGTCCTTTAACATTAACATTAACTATAAGCCGATATAATGCTTTTGGGGTAATTACGGCTTATCAATAAAAGGAGGCACTGATCAGGGGTGTTGCTAGGTCTGGAAAAGACCCGGGGCTACGCTAATGTCGGAACTGTTGGGACTGGGGGCTAACTAGCCTTTTGGTTGTAGCTCCTGAAATTCTATCCGGGGCTACAACCAAAAGACCAGGGGCTATAGCCCCCTTAACCCCCCACCCAGCAACGCTTCTGGGTGGGGCCCAGAGTTCAACAACACCTCGTTGGTCTGTGTCATTAGCAATAAGGTCTGCACAGGCGGGGGTAACTGTGCGCCATAGATACAGTACATGCCGGGTGAGCTACAGTGCAAACTATGCTGGTCCTGCAACTGTTACGGCAGGCAGCGTATGTTGCTCCCACTCTCTCGTCAGCCGGTGCCAGCCTTGCCACGCCACGCTCTGTTCTTCTAGCCAATAACAGAGGTACAGAGGGAGGTGCATTTCGTGACCCTTCATCGGTGGCTCGAGCATGGTTAGAACCAAATGCCTGGCTTTGGCTCAGCTTGAGTGCCTTTTTGAAAAAAGAGCCCAACTGAAGCCAATACAAGCATCATCTACATTTGCAGAATAAATTAAAGTGACACTGCCCCCAGTGACACTTAAAATAACTGCCTGCAACAACATACCTGCTCAGAGCACTTTGCGTATCTCTTGCCAGGAACTGCCTGTTGGTGCCAAACTAAAACTCCAACGGGACCATGGCCCTCATTACGACCCAGGCGGTAATGGTTTAACGGTGCCGTAAAAGGCGGCGGCGCCGTTAAACCATTACCGCCTGATTACAAGGTCCCTTTACGGGACCCGTACTTAACGGCTGGTGTAGACCAGCCGTTAAAGTGGGTGCCGCAAAGGGACCTTGGCGATAATTACGGCAACCGCTATTAGCGGTGCCGTAATTATCGCCTTCCCCATTCCCATTATGCCCTTTGGGGCAAAATGGGAATGGGGAAGGGCAAATGGTGAATGGGGAATTACCGCCCCCGCCAACCTTGTGATGGGGGCAGTAATTCCGCCATCCACCATGGCGGAGACCGGCATGGACCATGGTGCTAACAGCACCATGGTCCAACGCCAGGGTCGTAATGAGGGCCCATATGTGGTCCGCCACCCGCAAAACTGCAAACTGTGCAACCAGAAAACATCCAGAATGGACTCCTCTATGTAATCCTAGGCAAATCACGCGACTTAAATGAGCCATATTTTGTTTCTCTGCCACAAATGGGATAACTTGGAAGTGTTTCTGTTAAATGTGCACATCAGCAAAACTGCTATAGTGTTTGCACCAAAGATAATACAAATATTTAACATGTATAATGTGTACAGCACGGGATGAAGTATCCCTTAACTTGCTCGGTGCTCTGTCACCTCCGAGACATGTTTCTCTCCTAGTTAAAAAGTGAAATAGATGACGCACCACACTGTTTGTTGGGCGGGAGGATTTGCCTGGGGCATTTGGTTTTAATGTACAAGGAGACTGCAAGGACAATTTCTTTTATTCTCCCCTGGACTATGAGCAGTTCTCCAAGTACTACTCAGTTTGTGAATAAGGCGGACGGAGATCATACTGGTCTTGGGCAAGAGGGATGCCCGCCTAGACACGTGGCTTCCCATATGCTGCACCGCGTGTTAGTCTTTGTCCCCAAACTCCCACCAACTAGGAGGATAGTTCAGGAGCAACGTGCTCGCCTTGGAAGCAAGACAACGCGGCGCAACACCAGTTCGATCCCCAGGTCCGCGCTTAGAAACCTCTGGGTGTTAAGCGTGTTATAAATAACCCATTACAATTACATGTGGTGATGCCTGTTGCTCCCACGTGTGCCGGCGGAAAGACTGAGGCTAGCTCTGGCAATATTTTACACAATTCTGTGTAAAACAATGGCTACATTTATCTGACCTTTTCACACAGTTTTGTGGTTTAAACTATCAAGGGGAAACACAGTTTCCCTTTGACAGGTCCTTTCCGCAACCTTGCATCTCCCATTGGGATGCGGGCTGGGAAACTCCATGTGTTTATGTGCGAGGAGGCACTCCTGCATCTCACCGCACATATTAAACGGGATGAAGCGCCGTTTCATCAGCATGTGTGCAGGAACGAGGAAGCACTATGAGCGTTTCCTGGTTCCTGTTTATGGTGCGCAGGAGCTAGAGGCTTTTGTGGAGGTGATGGAGTGGAACAAAGTCTGGACAGCAGCTGGATGCAGGAAATCATTTTTTAATTCATTATGAACATCAATGCGTGTGTATGTGTGAGTGTATGATGTATGGGTGCGTTAGTGAATGAGTGAGTTAATTCTGTTTGTGAATCAGCAACTGAATGTTGTCGAAATGTGTGTGCATGTGCGTGTGTTTGCGGGGAGCTGATTTTGAATTAGCTCCCTGGCACTGCCTGATTTTGGTTGGTGGGGCATATGTGTAGCGGGAAAACTGCATTTTTACTGTGCATATATCATAGATAGTTGTATATACAATATAAATTGGGTGTGCAGGGGACGGGAGAGTCCCACAAGTGTGTGGACTGCTGCTGTTTTTTTTCATATTTGTTAGTATAACCTAGTGTCAGGGTTGGTTTTCTCCCCGGCACCCCATTACCTATCTGAAAAAAACTAAGTTCAATAAAGAGAAGGTGTGCTCTGGGCAAAATAGAACATAGGCTATATATCATAGATGCTCAGTAAAAAAAATATTGGTTTCTTTTTAAATGAAGATGTGGTCTTACATAGCTATACTGGCATTTTGGGGCAGCCAGTCTAGCCATTTCATATTGTGGCATGACATGATTGTCCCTGAGCATCTATGATAAAGCAAGTACGTTAAGTGTTATTACGTAGATAGACTGGCATTTTATTGCAACCAGTCTATCTATTTCTTTGGCATGGCATTTTTTAATGGTCATCTATGATAAGCAAGAATGATGTCTTAATATGTGGCTAGACTGGCATTTTGATGCAGTCAGTTTTGACACGGTTTCATATGGTATGACATTTTTAATGGCAAAGCCAAAAGGAATGGCTGCTACACTGGAATACTGCCATATATTGTCAGAACTAGCATTGGCATGTTTTATTTTCGTATCATTACTAGCATTATGTGTAAATAAAACATGAGTATGTTCTTATATGGAAATACTGGCATATATTTGTACAGCCAGAATGGAAATGCATTTGGAAATGCTCTTGTGCACAGTTGGTGACTTGCATCTATTGCTTTCTGGATTGGAGTTACCCTACAAAAAAAATTACAAACTGCCCTTTTACCCAATTGTTCACAGAAAGTGTGCTGTCTAATACACAATTTTAACCCTTCATTGAAACGTTTTCTCAGGGGGAAAACCCCACAAACCCCTGTAGTTTGTTTGTGCTCACTCACTATACTTGGTTGCTCTGGCATAATTGTGGGAAATATTTATGCTCCTCAATAAAAAAATTCACCAGCCATCACTAGTGTGATTAGTGTGGGGACAACCGGCTCAACACAAGAAACTGCCCTGTATGCGGGTACACATCTGTAAGGTGTTGAAGTCTGAATCACTGAGCCAAGCTCTACAGGGTTGCATATCCAATTCACAAGAATGGCAAGACATATAATCCAAAACCTGGAATGGCAAACAAGGTTTTTGTGGACCTGGCTTCAGATGCAACATGAAGGTATCATTGAGGTTATGCGGACGACTCGATGGGTGTCCCTGATTATCCTGGCAGCCAAACCAAAATCGCTTGTGTTTAGGTGATTCATTGTTAAACAGGAGGTTGTCCAAGAAAGCCATAAAGAGGTAGAGGCACCCGACTTCCACCACTGATGAGATTGGGAAGGATTCGCAGGGAGCAACCGTATTCTGTTAATGGACGTACAAGAGCTGAGATGCATCTCAACCTTCGCTTTATATGTGGGTCTTTCCATAAATAGAAAGAAGACTTTGTTTTGGGTATCGTCTGTGGTTGAAGTATTTCAGCAGACCAGCAGGGTCAAGTAGGTGGGCCTCCATGGGGTGATCAACACGAGCAATGATGCTCATTTATGAATATTTGGCAAGACTGGCCAATGTGTTTCACATTCTGAAAGAACATGGTTAAATGCCGGGCAAGGACACATGCGTTTTTCTCCAGACACAGTTTGAATTATTTCTCTTCATTTTTGAGGGTTCTGCTCTATCTGCAGTCGAATCACGTTGCAGACATTCAAAAGGCCTATCCTTCTTGCAATCCATTGGAATCTTGTTGCTTCCTAGGAATGGTGAATTTTTGTGGCCAGTTTATTCTAGATCTTGTAAATGTCAATTAGTCCCCCTGGCACCTCATAATGAAAAACTGCCTGTGGAATTTGGGTGAGGATTAAAATAAGGCCTTCCTGGCCACTAACCTGACTCTGAATGCAAATATGATATGATAGTTTATTGATATAGTGCCTAAACACAATGTGTTTCAAAGTGCTTCAAGGCAAGGGAGGGAACAAGGGAAAATACAATGACAATCTTACAGGCCATGAACAGTAAGGATGTGAAATTAACTATCGTACTCGGCCTGACGACATTTCAGATCGTGCAAGAGCTAAGACATAGTTAAAGAAAGGAGGGGAGAGTGGGAAGGAAATGGAAACAGACAGGCGACTACCGTACCAGGCCTGATGACATTTCTGGTAGAGCCGAAGAAAACAAAAGGTGAGGAAGAGGGGTACAGAAAGGGAGGGGCGGAACAAAACAAGCGACTATCGTGCCAGGCCTGACGACATTTCCGATAGTGCTGGGGAGGGGGGGAACAAGCAAGGGGTGGGGGGAGGAGACAGACGAGGTTGCTATCATACTAGGTCCAGGTACAATTCTGATAGAGTGCGTGCATAGAAGACAGTAAGGGGAGGAAGGGAGGAGATAGGAAAAGGGAGAAAGGGAGAGGAGTAGAGAACAGAGAGTAAGCAGTCCAAAAGAGTGGAGAAGCAAGAGAGGAGAGAGAATACAATTGCAGAAGTCATTAGTAAGACATAATGTTGCAAGCTTGGATAAAAGATGAAGATGGGAACAGCATGATTCAGGGCCACCATGAGAAAGGGTGACGCACCGTGTATCAATGAAGTCCATAAAAGTCAAATCCAACATTGGCCACAAGACGGTGATGGTGAAATCAGAATGTATCAGGACAGACTCCTGCAGAAGTATGCTGGAGGGGAGGAGGAGCAGGGTAGAAGAATCAGGCAAAACCGGCAACACCTGTGTGTGTGAGAAAGGGGGGCACAAGGGAACATCACAGGGGGGCAGAAGGGCGGGGATGGCCTGTGGGGACAGAGGGAGTAAACACATTTTGGTGCATGCTTACCTGCTGTCTGAGCAGGGGTTTGGGCCATGCATCCTCCTGGTCCAAACAGGTCCGAAGAGAAATTGCTCTTTTCTTCAACTGGCCTTCGCTTCAGACACCTGGGCGAGAGACGCCCTTGATCTAAGAGTTAAGAGCATGAAGGAAGAGGCAGGGCTAAGAAGGTGGGCGGTGCTTAGGCCAGGTGACCAAGATCCACTTGCACCTGCTCCCCATCTGCAAAGGAAATACAACAATGCCTTTCTTTGACCCATCTAGGGAAACAGAAATATGTATTGGGCGGTGCTTGTCTAGATAGGCAGTGATGACAGTAGGCTATGCCTTTTCTATGCCAGTGGGGTCCTTACCCCCACTGAACAGCACTGTTCTCCAATTGAGTGGCAAGCATTGGTGGTGCTACGGGGTCATCAGCGCCAGACTGTTAACAAGGAACAAACACCTTCACCACAAGCTGAGCTTACCTTACGAACCAGACGATAGTAGCAATGAATGGATCAATGCTCACAACGAGCAACGGAACAAGACATGCCAGGAGGCACATAGGCTTTTTCCATTAACCTGGGAACTGACACAATGATAGGAGACACCATCATCACTGAAGAGGATGGAGACTACCAAAGCGAAGAGGAATCAATGTCAAAAGAAATACCTGGGCCAAATGGAGAGGAAAGATAGCTCAGGAGCAACGCGTTTGTCTTGGAAGCAAGACAACACGGCGGGCGCAACAGTTCAGGGGCAACAGGTTTATCTTGTAAGCAAGACAATGTGGCACAACACAGGTTCGAACCCAGCGCTTAGAAAACACTCACTCGAATTAAGCGCATTATAAATGAACAATAAAATTAAAATAAAGTAGATCACAACTACACAAAAGTTACTCTTCAACAGGATCGTGGAACCACAACTCACAGAACAGGCACAGCGAGTCGAAGGAAGGATCAATGGACACGGAAAAGAATTGCTGATGCCCCGGCACAATGGCAAGAAGGGTTGCACAGCGAGTTCATGACTAGGACAATGAGGCCCGGCCAAAGCATGATGGCCATTTCTAAAGGTGGACCTGCACATGCTATATTTTCTTGGAGAGGAAAGTTATGAGGAGTTATGAGGATGTATGCATATCGCATACGTTGCTATTGCCAGCCTAAACTAGGCTGCTGCCTCAGGCGCCGTCGGGGCTTTTCAATAAAAGCGGGCGTTGGTGTAAGGCCCGGCTCAGAGTTCAACAGCACCACTGTGGTCCGCGTCATGTGTAGCATGGCCTGTGTCTGGGTAACTGCGCAACAGAGGTCCAACGCTGCCGTTGCCTCGGGAGGTTTCCATCTACCTCAGAACAAAACTCTGAAACCAATTAAAATGCAGCATGCGGACAGAGGCTGCCGCTGTAATGCAAACCTGGCCAGGCCTGGCTGCACCGACCTTTAAGAAGGCCTCGTAGCACATGCGCCAAAGGAGGTTACGAAATGTTAATCTGCATAATCGCACGCTAGTTAGAAAAAAGGTCTTTTTTTATTGATGAAAGCAAACCTTGCGTTTCTTGATATTCCAGGGACTATTCTCTCAGAAGGAGATGGCCCCTTTTCAGGATCCAGCGTGGCTCACATTTAATTACAGGCTGACAGCCCCATTACTCGCTAGGAAAGTAAACCTTTCAAAAGGCATTAGTGTTATTTTGCAGCGATTTCGTTCGAGGCAGAATTGTGCTTGGGATTTCCTAATTAGTAAATGTGCCGCCGCCGCAGTGCCCTGGAAAGGCTTATGTGACAATTAAAAGTCATCTCGCCTGCTGTCTGACGAGCTCACGCGGAGGACGTTGAAACACAGAAGTGCAGCTTCAACACGTAGATGTGCTCCTGCGACATGACCCCGCCGATGTGTGGCTCCTCTTCATTATTTAAGGGTGGACTCTCTCCGCCACTCACTGACTTTCGTGAGCTCTGGGCTCCCCAGGTAAACTGGTCCATCAGAAGGAGAGTCAGACAATAAGGAGAGCCTGTCTTCACACACTGTTGAGGAAAATGGAGAAAACTGCTTGGCTGTCACTTCTCTGTCCTAATCTCGGGAAACCCACTTCGCACTCTGGTCGCCAATGTGTCACGCCCCCTGACGTCTGTTCTAACCTCGCACGCTACAGTTCACCCCCCCCCCTTCTTCTTTCCTCATTCCTCTTCATC
This sequence comes from Ambystoma mexicanum, assembly GCF_040938575.1. NCBI lineage: Eukaryota > Metazoa > Chordata > Amphibia > Caudata > Ambystomatidae > Ambystoma > Ambystoma mexicanum. The sequence continues at coordinate 759,284,650 of NC_090937.1, read as the reverse complement.
TACAGCACTTTGGCCTGAAACTGGAATTAAGCATGATGCAAGAAACCTACATAAACAATCCAACACAAAGACCACGAGAGAATCAGCGTGATTTTAGGGGCATGTGGCCACAGCAGCGTAGACGTGTATGAACCACATTAAAGGAACGTGTACATACAGGAGCAACATATACCCAGCAATGATGTACCACTAATTATGTGCTAGTAAATCTAAACCCAGCAGATGTGCTACACAATGACATGTGTATGTGTGAAGAGTTGCATCCCTTAAAGACATGCACGTTACAGACACAGAGTTCTCAAGCAGACATTTACCCAGCATAGGCATGTCCAGATAATTATATTTGCATATGAAAGTTAATTGCATTATGCAAAGGCAGGTTACCCCGGCCAGATAATGGAAAGATATTTCCTATTACAAGAAATTAGCAAACACGTGTACCCTGTAGAGATCTGTACTTATTAAAAACATGCACCTGTGCAGCAAATGTATATGCCAAAGCAGCGGCATATGAGCATCAGTGACATGTGGTCAGTAAACACATTTATGTGACCAGCATATTAATACAACCAATGGCCACTTTTCTGTCTTTGCACAAACGATATCTATGTGCAAGGCACATTGCTTGTCCTCATTCCACCTCTCCCGATCCAGTGCACCGTCATATCCGGGCAACCGAGCACCTTAGGGCATTCCCTCGCTCTCTTTTCCATCCGCCTTATTAAGGAATGGCTGATTACCCAGACTAGTCGCCCCAGTGGCATCCTTTACAGGCAATGGAAGAGAGCTAGATGTTAAGCAAGGCACAGGCATATGTTATGTTATGTTGTTATGTTACTTTGCATTTATATAGCGCCTTATTTATCATTGGTATGATCTCAAGGCGCTGGTAGGTTGAACGCCCTCAGGAACCATAGTTCACGTCAGTAGAGAGGGAGAGAGTATTAAGGGGTGTGGGAGCACCGGAAATGTGTGCAGCAGGTGTGGCACTCGTATGATAGCTGCTTCTTAACGGTAGGTGTGGTGGTTGGGAGATCAGGAGTATGTGTTCATTCTGGTACAGTGATACCCAGACTGATTTTTGGCTGTGTTAGGCCTAAGGAGACGCATAGGCTAGCGGGTGTGCTGAGGCAGCTGTGTTTATTTAGGATGATGAGGTGTATGTGGCGGGTGTTAGTATGAGAACAGCTATACCGAATGTGTCATAGTATCGCTGTGTTCTAGTTGAGTCGTGGTGTATAGGAGAGAGTAAGCATGGTGATGTGATATGGTGGTTTTCAGTAAGGCGCTTGAGATGGAGTGCACATCTGAACCATTTATTCTATCCGTTTTATTCACTGTGTCCCACAAACATTTCACTTGGTTCTTCATTTGGTTTACTAGTCATTCCATTCATTCCTTCATTCGATCATTCATCTACATACACTTTTCCGCCATCTCCATTCAATTCTGCCCATTCTATCCATTCTGCCCACTCCGTCCGTTACATCCACTCCATCCGTTCCGCCATCTCGATTCGTTCCATCCACTCAATCCGTTCCTTCCACTCCATACCATTCCATCCACTCCATCCACTCCATCCGTTCCATCCACTCACTCGTTTCATCCACTTCACTCATTCCATCCACTCTATATGTTCCATCTGCTCCATCCATCCCATGCACCACATCCGTTCCATGCACTCCATCTGTCCTATGCACTCCATCGGTTCTCTGCACTCCATCAGATTCTATGAACTTTATCAGTTCCATGCGCTCCATCTGTTCCATGAGCTCCCTTTATTTTAGGCACAAATTAACTGTACCAAACAAATAGAACTTGAAGATAGGGTCCCTGGAATGGCCCTCGTGACCTCTATATGCATGACAGCCCGAAGACTGAGAAATGAGAGATGCCAGTCACTGTTGGGCCAGCCCCAAGGAAGGCCAGTAAATCCTACATATGTGAGCAGATATTATCTTAGATAACCATTCAAACCCTATCCAGCTGACATTGTTGCAGACACAGGTGCCTCAACACTGGACCAGATTGACTAACGGTAAGTGTTCAGCTGTGCTGACGACATTAGAGACACCACGACATAGTAACTTTAGCCACAAAGCAAACTTGCATTCCTGCACAAAGTTACACGGACACACACATGCACACACTAAGAACATTCATACACAGTTCTATAGATAGAGGACAGATACATGCACATACTGTCGAAAGTCATTCTTATTTTCTTTCATTAGCCAAATACAGAAATGCAGAAACGCTAGAGAGCAAGAGTCACACAAAACAAGCCTGCAGCTGCTTATTGCAGCGAACCATGTGGAACTTCAGGGACATATAAGGAACCTGGAAGAACTGAATGCTACTAACCTCAAGAGAAAGCAATACAATAATACATATATAGACATAGAGAAACCATAGAACAACTGTAGTGAATGTGCACAAAGTCACAGGCCTCAGAACAAGGAACAAAGACATGCAGACTCTGCAACACGAAGCGAAGGGTCACTGCTTGCAGCGAAGGATGAAAGCGGGTGGAACATTCCTGACTCGAGGGGCAAGGAGCCACCTGCAAAATAGCAGAATAAATCCTCACTAATTGCAGGCCAAAAAGTTCTGTTTTGTTGTTCTCACCCATGTAATGCATCAGAGCTGAACAATAGCTATTTACCCGTGGTGGGATGAGAAGCTGTTCCAAGCGAAGCAGACAAGAACTGATACATGTGTTGCCCAACAAACATTGCAAATCACAGGCACTCTCCCAGGCTAGGTGGATATACTAGTGGCAACAATTGGGACACAGAGTCTTTCTCATCACCTTGAGAAGGTACACAGAGCACTGAGAACAGAGTGAGGTCCCAGGCCTGAGGAGACCCGCTCCAGCCCAAGAAGGAGCACAAAACCTAGGGTGGAGGGGAAGGGGCAATGGCCAATGGTAGTCCTACAACCTTGCAACAATGTAATAGATAGTTTTTGGGGAAGTCTCAGGCGAGACCACCTGGCATGGAAGGACCAGTTAGCTAACCCCCATAGGTGCCTTCTATAGGCACTACCACCCAGCCTCCCAATAGAATGGGATCTTAGGTTTTTAGGGAGAGGTCAATGGCTATTACGCCATCTGGTAACAAAATCCCATGACACAGGCCCAGGAGCTGTGATTGCTGGAGATTTTTTGGTTTCCTGTATGATCCCTGTCTGTTTGGATAATAAAAGACAGTTCTAACTTGCCCTTGGCTGAGTACTCTGTCATTACCGGGGCAAATTGGTGGCCATTTTCTTTCCTCTCCTGCCGGGCGTTGACGCCCCTTTGTCTTAATAGGAAAAGTGGGGCCTAATGTAACCTTTGTAGGCTCCCAACTTCCATCTCCCAATTCTAATGATCTCATCCCCCTGCAGACCTCACGCGGCAGCAGTGGGGGCAACGCCGAGTTGGAAAAAATGGAGTGCGAAACCCAAACCGCCGAGCCTCACTTCCTCAATGGCTTTCTGAAAAATCATCCTGAACTGGAATCTGGAAGCCCCCGACCTGTCTGGTGCCAAAATAATGGGCTCTCTTCCTGTTCCCCTGAGCATATAAACTCCCTTTGGAACCAGACATCCAATAGGGCTGGGCCCCCTCTTTTGTCTGTTCTTGAAGCCCCCACTATTTCCCCCAACTGAAAAGCCCTGAAGAATGCTGTGACAAAGGTAGCCCAGAATAGTGCCACCTCATACGCGTTCCTGCACATCCCTCCTTCTACCAACACCAGACCTTGCAGCTTTTGAGGGTCGGGGGCCTTCTAGTGTCCCCCTTCTTGCCCCCCAGCCTTTGCCATCCCACCAGTGCCTTTTTAACCACAAAGTCATTGAACGGGCTCCCCACTCCGCAGAGGCCTTCTATAAACCTAACGGCTGCCACCATTCCCTTAGTACACCCAGTGTCATAGAAGTGTCCCAAGAACGAAATCAATGTGCCTGATGAAATAGATTGCCCATCGCCCACCTAGCAAAATTCCCTGTATTTCTTGAATGCTCTCTCATATGTTGCCTTTGTCTTCTTGGTCAGTGAACCAGTGAGCAAGGGTTCTATAGCGGGGCACCAGAATTCCAGAGAGTATCAGGAAACAGGATCATATTTATCTCTGCCTGAGGCAACCACCTCAGAAATGCCTGCATTTTAAAATGAAACAATGCATGAGTAACGTCAGTGAGCACCCATGGGATGTTCTTTGCCTGAAATTGCACTGCCATTTTCAAACATATCAACACCATTCGCTTCAGTAATATAAGTACTACGGGACATGAAACTCTTTGATTGTTAGTAGCCATCATCACTGACATGCTGTCTGACCAGAATACCACATGCTTTCCCCGGAACACCTTGCACCATATGCCTACAGCCCCCACAATGGGGAACAACTCTAGAAATGTAACATTTCTAGTAAGTCCACTACTGAACCATCCTTCCAGCCACCACTGCCCACACCAGTTGTTCTCCCATATGGCCCCAAACCCCACACTTCCTGCGGCACCCGTGTAGAGCCCTATCCCCTCGTTGGGTAGCACTTTGTCAGGCCATACCAATATGAATTCATCCCAGACCTTGAGGTCTCCCTTGATAGAAGCAGACAACCTTATATGATGGTGTTTTTCACTGAGCCTTGACATTGCCCGAGCTTTTGCACATGAAAACGGGTGCCCCATTGGGAGGATCCTGAGCGCAAAGTTTAGTTCCCCCACTAGGCGCTGTAACCGACCCAAAGTCACCTTACTGACTTGCAGGCATATGGACACTGATTCCTTGAACTCCACCCCCTTGCTAGCCGGCAGCTGGCATACCCCTTGCACTGTCAATTTCAATCCCCAAGAATGTGATTGTGGTGACAGGTCCATCTGTTTTGTCCTGGTCCAAGGGAACTCCCATTTTCTAGCCATCTCCTGAAATGCTTGCAGTGTGCTTAGACAATGCCCTGAACATGGTCGACCCAAAAACAGAACATTATCCAAGTAATGCACCATTTTGTTCCCCTTCCGCTGCCACTTAGTGACCCATTCTAAAAAGGAGCTGAAGGTCTCAAAATAGCTACCTGATATGGAACACCCCAGAGATATGCATTTAGCAAAGTAAAAGTTGTCCCCCGCTTGAAAGCCAAGCAGTCGATAATTGTCCAGGGGAACCGGTAGGAGCCTGAAGGCCGACTCAATATCAGCTTTGGCCAAAATTACCCGTAACTAGCCGAGCGCATCTTCGAAGGACACATATCTAACTAAGCTAAGCAAGAACAAAACCCTGTCCTCCACCCTACTCCAATGTGCCCTTATAAATTCATGCTCTCTCCAGCCCATGCCACAGAGATACATGACTTAATAACCAACCTAGACCTGGATGCCCTCGCCATTACGGAAATGTGACTAAATGTAGCATCAGGCCCTGCCATCGCACTAGCCTTACCACTAGGCTACACCATCTTCCGGCAAGATAGACCCACCACCAAAGGAGGGGGGAGTAGCCCTTATCGTCAAGGATTCCCTATCAGTTAGACAAACAAACTCACCACTAGGTTCTAACGCTGACCCTCTCTGTGTTAAAATCTCCCTCTCACCTAACTGTACCATGGCTATCCATGTTATATACTGCCCTCCAGGCCCCCTACTCGACTTCAACGGAAGTCTACTCCATATTCTTGGGGATAACATGAAAAACACTCAAAATCCATCCTACTTGGCGATTTCAATCTGGGCTTCAATGACACGAAAGATAAACAAGCAAAGTCCTGGGCCAGAGCACTCCAAGACATGGGCTTCATCCAAAAAATCAAAAATCCTACGCACACCAAAGGACGTATCCTGGACTGGGTAGCTAACCAAAACTGTGCAGCAGACATCAACTCAAACACTCTTCGCTCTTGGAAAGACCGCCACATTATCCACTTCTCCATCCCAACCACCACCTCTAGCCTCAAAATTAATTTTCCCGGCTCACCAGTACTAGCTAGATCTTCATGTAATCTAATTGTAGATAAGATCTTCCCACTTCTTGATGTTCAGGCCCTCAAGCATCCGTTCTCCAATAACCCCCTGGTGCTGGTTGAACAATATAACAACACAATTAAAACAGCCATCAACGCCATTGCCCCCTTAGAGAGCAAGAAAGCAAAAAGAAAAATCACACAAACACGTGGGTTAGTAAGGATCTCCAAGAACTATGCTCCTACAAGCGCAAGGCGCTCTCCAATTGGCAAACCAACCCACAAAACTTCATTGTAGAGGCTTACAAAACAATTGCCACAGAATACAAAAAAGCCATCATCTTAGCTAAATCAACCCCCTTTAATTCCAGAATCTCTAAAGCCAAATCAGAGTCGAAAGAGCTTTTCGCCATCTTCAAAGAACTGGCTATACCTGCCAAATCCACACAAGAACTGATAAAAGATGAGGGCTGGTGCACCAGAGTGCAACAGGCCATCCTCGAAAAAATAGATCTCCTCCAGAAGAAAATTAAAACCCACTTCAACGCACTTCCGAGTGCCAACAGGCCCATGTCACCCACGACTAACCACGACACTGAGGACATAACACCCTTCTGTTTTAATACCCTAACAGAGACTGAAGTACTAGACATCATCAAACAAACCAAACCCTCCAAGTGCAAGGGTGACATCTGCCCAGCTAATCTCATTAAAGACTGCACAGTCACAGTAGCCCCATTTATGGCAGCCTTTATTTATGCTTCATTTGCTGCGGGCATCGCCCCCCTTGTCTTGAAGAGGCTTGGGTCTGCCCCCTGCTGAAAATGCCCAACTTAGACTCAGATTCACCTAATAACTACAGACCCATCACCACTGTACCCTATATGCTGAAAATTCTGGGCAAAGCCGCCTACGTACAAATCCAACACGTCCATGAAGTGAACAATATCCTTGACAAAAGACAATCCAGATTCCGTCCAGGCCATGGTACTGAGTCGACCCATTTGGACCTCTAGAATCAACTACGGGAAATTATTGATGAAGGCAAGCCGGCGCTACCCCTGCTCCTTGATCTATCAGCAGCATTTGACCTCGTCGATCACAAGACACTCTGCAGTCAACTCAAAATCTCAGCGCACTTCTCCCCTGAGTCGACAAGCTGGGTCAACTCCTTCCTTGAAGGAAGGCTCATGAGAGTGTTTTCGGACCAAGCCTGTGCCCCACCAACTACCATTCACTGCAGAGTCCTGCAGGACTCATGCACGTCACCCACCCATTACAATATTTTCACGCTACCTATTTTTTATGGCTTGGATAATAGCGGCATAGCCTATACAAACTATGCCGATGACACCCAAGTCGTCCTCCCACTCACTGGCTCCTATGAACAGGATGCCTCCACGCTTTGCAAAATCGATGCCTCCATCCAGGCCTGGATGGTGGCTAATGGACTGTGTCTCAATCGGGACAAACCAGAAATCCTCCTGGTCGGTCCAGGGAAATCCTCAACAAGCTAGAGACTAAATACAGCTCCTTCAACATTGAGAACACCCCTATCGCTGTCTCACCAGCTGTGAAAACCCTAGGAGTTTACATTGACTCATCTCACTCCATGACCCACCAGGTTAGTGCCATTGCCTCCTCAGCAGCACTCACCACCAAAATCATTAACGCTGTCAAACCCTACCTATCTGCAAACTGCCTCAATATAGCTGGAGCCACTATTGGGGCAAAATTGGACTATTTCAATGCCCTGTTTGTAGGCACGTCTGCCAAAAACCTCAACAGGTTACAAATCACACAAGAGAATGCCCTCAGAGCAGTGCTAAGCATTCCAAAAAGGGACCACATCTCCCAGGCAAGAAGAGATGCCTACTTGCTCCCAGTTAAAGAGCGCCTTATGTTTAAAACACTAGGAATCACACACAAGTGCCTTGACCTCACGTCCCCTTGGTATCTCTCAGGAAAAATAGCCAAAGCCACCTCCACCAGACCAAAGCGGTCCCATCAAACCAGCCTGCTCTCTGTTCCTACCTACAAAAAAGCCAAAGGGGGAGGATCCAGCTTCCTCTTTCTTGCTCCCAAAAACTGGAATACCTTACCTGTATCTCTCAGAAATGTACCATCCCATGCTGCCTTCCGCAAGGTTCTGAAAACCACCAAGCTATTCAACTAAGCACTCTGCTTTATACATACACCACAAGCCTCAACTTGTTCCACTGTAACCACTGAATCATTAAGTTGGCACGCTCCTTTCTTTTTACTATGGAAAATAGCACAGCAAATCTGTAAACTTTGCACTGTTCTGTTTTGTTTTTCCTGTCTACTGTCATTCTCATGTAACTAAGCAAGCCCTAATGTAACAGCGCCACGTTGCCCCAGGGCCACCTTGTGCGCTTTATAAATGTAAAAAATAAATAAAATAAAATAAATAATCCTCACTGATGGCTTTGTTGGGAACGGCAAATTGTGTATCATTCTGACCTTGCCTTTCTCTTTTTTCAGAACAATGTCCACTGGGGAGCAAACGAAGGATGGGCATGGGGGTTGCACAAATGGACCTCCCACTCTTCCCATCTTCATTTCTTTTGCTATTTTATTCCATCAGCACACCCATGCTATTTGAGGCCGAAAACTGATTTTACTGTTACTGCCGGGCGTATGAACCCCTGAACTGGAATGCAAAATCCTGCCGAGAACCCTTCTACCAATAACTGTGCCTCCGGTTTCCTTGGGTACTTGTTTGCCCACAAGCGCAGCATATCCACCCTGATTGGCGTGGGCAGGGTGACCTGATGCACGAAGCGGTCACCTGTTCTTTTTGTGCTCCCTGTCTTTTGCTCTTTGGTTACACCTCTGTTCGGGGTGACCTGCCTGCCCACAGCAAGAGCATGCATGGTTAAATCTACATGCTGGCCTGGTACATATTTCTGTGTTGAATGCCCAATGCATGCCCTTTTTATCTGTTGTTTGCTGAGGAGTCCAGAGGACTGCCTCTGCCTCAGTGCCCAGGCCCCCTGTGCGCACCCTACCTGTTGGCAGACCATGTTGCAGCTGGGCCAGAGATCCAGAGCCCTGGTCCCCCAGTTCAGCTAGACACTCCCTGTCTTTGATGTCCTGAACCTCTCATCATAACCTAGCCCCATTTCACTGCCAGTTATCCCCTCGCCCCTGGGCTGAGTCATGGGCTGCTCCCTGACCCATGTGCTCGGGCTTGCGCTTGAGGTCTCCCATGCATACACCCCCTGTCACACGTGGGCCCCTCCCATATTGATGGGTGGTCCCTCTGACTGTGCCAAGGCAAACTGCACTGTTCCCATTTGAGGAGGTGGGTGTACAGACCCCACACCTGGCTTTGCCTCCTGCATGATTGGGAAATGAGGTGCTGGCCCGTACCCCTTCAAGGATACATGCATTGCTGCCTGTGCCCCCCCCCCTCCAGCTCAATATTGGGTGATTGCTGCTGCTTGTGTCACTGCAGACACCACATTACTTGCTACGGATTTCATATTGCAAATCACTGATCACTGAGGGAAGTAAATAATGCTTCCCATGAAACCTTTTCTCCAGCCCTTCTGGTCACATCTAATCATTATTATTATGGTGTTTGGTGTATACAATTATGCGAACCGCAGCGTGGCTCATACGCTGCTCACATCCCTCCTTTTCTCCCCACACTGCAAATGCGCCAAGGCTGTATCTCGCTCTCCATAGTTCACCACCTAGCCCCCGCCGCCAATACAGGACCACCAAAGACTTTAAACTTATTGCAGAGAAATTCCCCCAGCCTCCCCCGGGCCTGCGCTACCCAGCAAGCTCACACCCAACGTATACGATAACAACCCTCTCCTTACCTCTTCGGCATGCCCCTTGAGTCTGGATCCGCAAAACAAAAACAGGCTGAGCCCACGGCCCGCCAGAAACCCGAAGCGGCAGCAGAACACAAGCTCTCTCTGGCAGCGCCCAAACCAGAAACGATCGGGAAAACCAGAAAACTGGATGAGAGTGCATCAGTGCCCCTTGGCAGCAGGAGTGGCGGCGGTCGGCCCAGGCAGTGGGTTGATCAGAGTAGTGGAAGTGTTGGGGTAGTCTCCCAAGTATAACAGAGGTCGTCTGGGGTCCGCCTGACCGTTGATGGCCCAACACCCTTCCCAGAATAAACGGAGGACTCAGCCAACAGCAAGTAAAACTGCGGTTTATTGCAAATAAAACCAACAGGGATCAATACAAGACAATTATGATTCTCAAGTACAACTCAGCTCTCCATGGTGTGTGTTGCGTTTTTGTACAAGTATTGCGTCATGACCTGGGCCCTTCCCCGTAAAACCTATTATCACAGGGGATTGGGCATCGAAAGTACTTTTACCTATGGAGGTACCCTATAGAGGTTATTCTACTGGTGCTTGCATGTCAGGTGGCTGGCCTGTCCCATCCCCAAGAAACTATCTATTACATTGTTGCAGAGTAATGGGCTTACCATTGGTTCATGCCCCTTGCCATCCACCCTTGAGTTTCTATCCTGTGATTGGCTAGAACTGATCTCCTCAGGCCTGGGACTCGATTGAGGTCTCACCTCGCTGTGTACCTCTTCAAGGTGATGGGAACGATTATGTGACTGTATTGTAACTGTCAGTGTACCACCTTTGCCTATGTGAATGCGCTCCGATGTTGCAACACTTGTTGCTTCTTTCATCTAGCTTTACTGGAATCGGCCCTACTTTCTCACCACGGGCAAAGACCCTTTGGCTAGATCACATGCTTAGGGACCACAAAATCGAGCTCTTGAACTTGCATTTATGAGGATTTATTTTGTTTCTCTGCAGCTCGTCCCCTTGTCGTCTGACGATTAGAATGAGACCGGTATCTCTGACCTCGGCTGTGATCCTGCTTTGCACTCTGTGCAGGCTGAATCAGCTCTTCTCGTCTCCTGTTCCATGGCTTGAGGCCTTTGTAATTTTCCTTAGACTCATAATATGATTTCTAACTGTCTTTGTTCTACTAGGTAACCTATAAGTTAGTCACACATGGTCCTGCCAGACTCCATATATCTTCCCGTAGTACCATAGGGTTATTTACATTAAGCATCTGCAAGCTTGCTCAGGATCTCTTGTTTGCCTTGCGTTTCTGCGTTACTGCATTTGGCTAATGAGAAAAATATTAAAAGCTTTGACAGTATGTATATGTATACGTCCTCTAGCTATAGAACTGGGTAAGCATGTCCTTCATGTATGCAGGTGTGTGTCTGTGTAATGCGGTGCAGAACTGCAAGTATGCTTCATGACTAGCGCTGCTACATTGTGGAGTCACTAGTGATGTCAGCATTGTGGCTTCTTGGTGCTTCAATCAAGACTGTCCATTCGGATATTGCCATCCACAATCTCTGTGGTCTCCCCTATACTTGCGAAGGCATGTACTGGATTCGGTCTGTATGGCTGGCTGAGAAGTTAACTTTCTGTGTATTTGTCAATCATTGGTGAACTCTGGATTCATCCGAAATAAGATGGGTGGATGCAGGCATTTTTGGCTCTTTGTCCCATCATGAATTTGGGTGCAGGAGGGGTATTCTTGGGACCCTCTCTTCAGTTGCCCCTCTGGTCGAATTGTTGACCAAATCCTCATATTTAACACCTGTCATTCTTGGTTGCCAAATTTTAGTTATTCCTCTGAGGTGTCCATAATGATTTACATGGTCGTCAAGGGCCCAGGACATATAAATGCAAACTCCTTCTGGGTTGCACCATACCCATTTTCCTTCATATATTTTACCATCGAATGGATTCTCTAGCTTCATCGCCTCATGTGGGAATAGTGGACATTCTACTATTCTCTTTCTCAGCTTGTCTCTTTCCTCCACTATTTTGTCGTTTGCTCCTCCTATGTTCACATACATGATCACCTTCATTCCTATCGTTTTTTTTTCTCTGCTGTCTTTTGACATTGGGCAATACAGATTTTTACCATGCACAGTTTCACTAGTAGCAATATTAGTGCTCCTAGTATTACTTTCAGTCCATCTGACAGCCATGAAGGCATCCATGACCACAGGTATGTTATCCAGCTTTGATCTTTTCCAGTCCCCTTGGCTTATTCCTCTATTTTGGCATGCATCTTTGACATTTGGGTGACTGCTTCCATCAGAGTGCAATTCTCTCTGTCATTGGCAGGTACAAACGGGCAACAGGAACTCCCAATGTTTGCCCAAACTCCTCCTTCATTTGTTGTGAGCAGATCCAGAACAGATCTATTCTGGAGCGCCATCAACCTCACTGCTCGGAGCTCTTCTTTTATTGTGTTGAATCCATGTTATGTTATGTTAACACATTTATTATGCTCCAAAGTCCGAAGGCATCCAGGCACCCTGGGCAGAAAAGGAGGGCAGCAGTATACTCTTGTTACACGAAAAAAGATGGTCTTTAGCTGTTTTCTGAAGGCCAGATGGTGTTCCTTTTTACATAGATGTTCCGGTAAAGCATTCCAGGCACGTGCTGACTGCACATGAAAGGCACGACCATTTCCGTGAGCTCTCTTGAAGCGGTCTACTTCCAAGAGGCATGCCTTTGCAGATCGCAGATTTCTTTTTGGTTGGTAAATGTTCATCCTGTCTTTAAGGTAGGCTGGTGCATTTCCAAAGACACATTTGTGGCAGATAGTCAGCAACTTAAACTGGATCCTTATTGAGATAGGCAACCAGTGTAGGTGCTTCTGTGTCGTAGATGTAGGCTCAGTACGACTCATCTGGTATATAATATATACTGCTGCGTTCTGAATCTTTTGCCATTTTTGGATATCTGTATTATTTGCCCCCCTACAAGAGCATTACAGTAGTCTACTCTTGGGAGTATCACTGCTCTAACTAGGTTTTTATGGTTTTCTTCTGAAACCAGTGGCTCACCTTGCCGTAGCTCTTTAAGGTGGTAGTTAGTGCTTTTCACGATTGCTTCGACATGAGTACCACTGTCCAAACTGGCTTCCAGGTAGGTGCCCAAGGTCTTCGCCTTATGCAACACTGGGATCTGGCTGCCATTAATCATGAGGTTGGTGAAGGAATGATTCAACTTATCTCTGGCCTGCCGGGGGCCGTACAGCATAAGCTCAGTCTTGGTAGCATTAAGGCATAGCCAGTTTGTGGTCATCCAGCCCTTAATGGTCTGATTGACCAAATCCAGCTTCTGTTGATCTTTTTCATGATCCCCACTAATCTCCAGTGCTAACTAGAAATCATCTGCATAATTACAGAAGAATAGATCCAAGCTCTCCAAGTCCATACACAATGGAATAATGTAAATATTAAAAAGCGAGGGGAAAGGCATGCCCCCTGTGGGACTCTACAGATGGTGATTTCCGCATCAGATGCACTTTCACCCCAATTAACTCAGGAGCAACGTCCCTCAAGGAAGGACTTAAACCAATGTATTGGCTTTGCTGAGAGACCCCCATCAGTGGCCATCTGATCCAGCAGCATCCCACGGTCAAGCAAATCGAAGGCTGCTGATAGGTCTAGCAGTATCAGCAGCCCCGATTTGCTCTTCTCCAACCCAGAGAGCATGTGAGTCTGCAGGTCTAACAGTGCACTCTCAGTGCAATGGAAGCTGCAGAAGCCGGATTGCTTCTTATGTAAGGTACCAGCATCTGAAATGTAAGTCTGCAGTTGTACTGTGGCAACTTTATCAATTAATTTAAAAAAGAAAAGCGTATTTGTGATAGGCCTGAGATTGGCCGCATAGTTGGGATCTAAACCCACCTTTTTTAGCAGTGAAGTGACTGCAGCGTCTTTTTTAAACTGTGGGATACTTCCAGTTCGAAACAAGGAATTTACAAACCTACGAAGAAACAGGGCGAAGATGTCCTTGTGTTGTGATATTATTTTAGATGGGAGGAGTTTGCCCGGACAGCTAGTAGGGTGCATGGTTTTAAGAACATTATGAATTTCCTCCGTAGTCAGCTCCATAAAGCCAATGTGGGGTTTCCGCTGATTTTGATCACTATGTTATTTTGGGAACCCATTTTAGTGTTTGCAGCACCCTCCTCCTTCCCATCCTTGCTACAATTTTCCGTAGTAACTATCGGATGCAAAACCTTCCTAATTATTTCTTCCAAAATCTTTTTTTGGGCAATTTTCAGTTTGTCAGAAAAGGCTTTCTGAACTCTTTTACGGTCTTCATTGGTTGGTTTAATGGTCAGGTTAGTGACCATGGGTTTATCCCAAGACCTAAGAAGTCGAAAAAGTTCCTTGGTTTGGTTGCCAGCCTTGGCAATTTGTTTGTTATATAAGCTGCACTTGGCTTCTAAAATCTTGGTCTTGTATTCCTTTGCCTTATGCTTCCATGCAACCAGCCTTTTATTGGCTTTAAGTTCCACTAAGGCAGGGGAATACCATTTCTGGTGATTTGGGGTGTCACTAACAGTTCTAATTCACTGTAGAGTTTATCGTCATCATCAGCTCCCACCTGGTAATTTGTAGCCATTTCACATTTGTATATGTCTGTATTGCTGGAACAATTGATGTGAAAAACATGTGTATTCTGCTAAATGATCTATGTTCTGGTGGTATATCATCTAGAGTTTTTTTTGACGCCTCAGAGAAATAGTTGCTTCTCTTCCCTCTACTCACATCCTCAGATCTTTTCTCGCTTTCCCCTTGTTTCTGCTGTCACTGACCTCTTCTTTCTTGAGTTAGTGCCAACCTTTAGGAAGTCATCAAACATTATGTCCTTGTGGGGCACTACCAGTGATGGCATATTAATGTGCACCAACAAGCAAACTCCTCCCCGGTTGGGTGGCAGCTTCTTGTATGCCTTGGAGCCACACGCCAGTAGTGGTCCATCAGTACTGCAGTGCCTATCTTCATTGCTTGCTGCTTTGCAATAATTCGGCATCCCGTGTTGTCACCAACTTTCAGTTCTCCCTCAATCCTGAAACACAATGCTGGTTTCTTCAAGAGAATTATTGGCATCAGTCTCACTTCATTTTCTACCTAAGTCATCAGCTTTGCACTTGCACCCCATTCCTTCAGGCACTTGTCATTTTCTCTTTGGGCTGTATTCACTGGTGCTTGTACTAGGGTATGTGCTCTGCTTCCTACTACCGATCTTTCCATCCTTCTTCTGTGTATACTTGGCCGTACATTAGCATCTGTGGTCTTTCCCAATATCCTGGTTCTCCACCTATTTCCTTCACCCCCCTGTTCTGAGGTCCTGGGACCCCCATTTTGCTCCTCTGCACCTCTGCTGGGCACTGTTAGGCTCTGCTGGGCTCTCGACACTCAGAAAAATACTCAGACAACATACCAAGAGACTGAGTCAGGTTTATCAAGGACATCAGGTTTATTCATGCCAGATTGACACACACACTGCATTGTTGTCAAGTACAAGAACTCAGCCCCCGTGCTGAAGATGGAGCTGTATTTATACGTTATCTGAGAGTGAGAGTCAGCCTCAACCTTTTTTTAATACATCTCAAAGCAAAAGCTCTCCATTGGCATTATTCTCACACCTGGCAATTAGTCATTCTCTGCTAACATTCAATTTGAGATACATTTTGGCACTCACCACTGGATTTCCCAGTCCAGCGACCCTTATTTGGTCATGCAGCTGCGTCCTCTTGCCAAGAAATCCAGACACAGCATCTTTAGCTGTCTGGTCTCAGGCTGTTATCTGATTCCGCAGGGAACATTGGAAAGATTAGGGCTCTGTGGCCTTGAAACTTTTAGTACGGGAGGCTGACTCATTTCAACATTGTCTGCACAGATGAGCTTCACCAAATACCTTCTATTTGTCATTAAAGGCAAGGTTTGAATTTAAAGGGGTGGTTAGTATAAAAAAGAAGGAATTCTTTTATGTCTGGTCATATTTAAATACTTGTTTATTTTCTACCTCCATTTATTATAGTAGATTTCCATATCCTGCCATTCCCAATACATCATTCATGATTTAAAGCATTTCACACATTTATGATTTTATAAACACAACATAATTTAAAGCACTCATGTTTTTAAGCATGATGATTTCAGTCTTGGCATATTTGAAGGCCTATATCACCCCACACAGATTTCTATGCCTAGTTTAAGTGGGGGGGCTGCCTCCCTCTGCATTCAGTTGTCAGTACCTCCTCTTCATGTCAGTACCTCCTGTACACCCCTCTTGGGGCAGCGCTTCTCCTTCAATGTAATTTATCTTGTGTCACCTTTTGGGGCCCGTTAGTTATGCACTGTATAGCTTGGTATAACTGCCAATAATTATTCATCATGTCAAGTATATAACTGTCTTCATATGGGAATGTTGAGTTGAGATATCCATCTCAGCGTTGCTGTCTTCCCTTGAAATCTTCCTATAGTTGTTACCATCGATAGGTACATCAGACATTGGGCTCTTGCTGCTTGTATTTCAGTTTCTATAAACGTTCTGGAGGCACTCATGCCGTAGGGGATTAATGAGCAGACATAACAGCTCTGTCCAATGGTTTCCTTACCTACTTTGGTCATGTGCTTGTACCACATTTTATTAGACACTCAAGCTGTGTCAGTGAGATATAGATTCACCCCCTCATGTCAGCACTGTGCTTACCTCTCTTTACCATGCTTGCAATGCTCTCCTGTCCACCTGACATGGTCGTTCCACCAGCTGGGGACTGGGTAATGTTAGTAGAGGATACCGCCGTATCACTAGAAACGAGCGATATTCACCAAAATATTAATGTAAACACCCTACTTGGAAATAAGAGACACTACAAAATTAACATTTTTATTAAGTATTTCACCCATCTTTACCTGTTCTACTGGATCATTTTGCAAGTTGAGGAGGTCAGTTGCCCACCGAAATGCACAAAAGTGAGCGTTATTGTGTTAGTTTCAGAATAACTCTTAAGCCCCGTGAACCATATAATCATTTATGGCGAAGATGAATAACTGTTCCTACAGGTCTCTAATTCTAGGGTCCTTCAGTATGGTAAGAACGGAAGGGCTTCCCTGTCCAAGTTGTGGGTAATCTTGTGCCAAATATGCTATGAAAGCAAAATAATACACTCTAGGTGATTGTGCTCGAAACCGGCTGGGTCTTCTAACGTTGTGGAGAAATTGGCTTGAAAAATTGTCAGGGTGAAAATGAATGGGCAACATAAACAGTCAACAATATCACAATCAGCTTTCAAGAAGAATGTGTGTAGAGAACAAAATAACAAACAGACAGTGTATCCTCACTCTTGATGTGTGGCAGCCCTTGAGTGAGTAACCATTGGGCGTCATCCACCCAGCAGTGTAATTTCAGAATTATCATTTTGATACTCTTGCTGCTAATCGTTGGGCCATGTCGATCTCGTTGTCAAGTGAGGCCGTTGCTTGGTAGGGCTTGATGTCTGTGAGATGGTTCCACATCGTCTTCCCATCTAACCTCACAGCCCTGTCAGCCACAGCTTTGACAATGTAGGGTTCTGTGAACCTAGGTGCATCCCACTTCCTGATGAAATTTCTTAACAGTATAGTGTCACCAATGCTAACAAGTCTTTCTGGCACAGAGTCCATTGGGTCGTTGTCACTGTTGCTCCCTCTGCTGTCTTCTGAGCCTCCCCGGGGTTGTATCTGGTGAGAGATCAAAGAGGCACTAGCAATCAAGGAAGTTATATAATCATACTTTTCTTGTCCTAATTCATTTGCACTACTCTCAGCATCTTTTAATGCTCTTGTCACAGGAGCTAGTGGGAGTTGCATGCGCCGTCCTGTCACTACCTCATGTGGGGTTAAATGGTGGTCAGACCCGGGTGTGTTGTGCAATGCAAAGAGTGCCAGTGGCAAGCAATGGAGCCAGTTTTTGTTCATAGTCGTCTTGGTTTTGGCTATTCTCTTCTTCAAGAGGCCATTGAGGTGTTCACACACCCCATTTGCTTGCGGGTGGCACACACAGGAGAGTTTATGTTGAATGCCCAGCAACGTTGTAATGTGCGTGAACATCTCATTGGTGAAGTGAGGGCCATTGTTAGACTGCAGGACCTTACACATGCCCAATTGTGGGAATACTTCCCAGACCAAGAATGTTGCTGCCCTGAGGTCATCAGGATGTGAACAGGGGCCTGCCTCAATCCACCGAGAGAATGGGCACACAACCACTATAGCGGTAACCTTGGCAGACTGGGATCATGTCAACATAGTCGACATGGAGATGTTGGAATGGACCAGCTGGGCAAGGTGTGGCTCCTCTCACAACTCTCAATGCATGTCCTGCAGTGAACTGCTTACATGTCAAGCAGTTGCTCACAAATTCAGCCATGTGTTCTGCCAAGTTAGGACAGAACCATGTTTCTCCAATATGGGTGGCAATGACCTCCTTCCCTGTGTGTGTTGGATAATGTAACTGTGCCAGTGTAGTGTGCAATAATGCTAATGGCATTACCACATTCCCTGTGTTGTTCTGCCAACATAGGGTGTCTGTAGGAGAAACTGTACATCCTCTTCTAGTCTACAAGTCTTTCTCTTCCCTGGGTGCAGCTTCCTGCAGCTCCATTATCTGTGTTTCAGGTAATACATAGTACCCTTCCTTCAGTACCATCGCCCTTGCATAGTCACAGGCATTTTATGAGGCCTCTATTGCTAGGAGCTCTCTAAAATATGCGGCATACTTTGCTTTTGAGACTGCTGCTTCGTTTCCCCTTGAAATATGGTCTTCCCCTCGCCTGTGTGCTTGGCACTTCACTATGGCTATCTGCGCAGGATATTGCATAACTTCAATTAATCTGCCCAATAAGAGTGCATGCTGCACTGGAGACCCATCAGCCCTCCTAAAGCCCCTCCTCATCGACCGTGACAGTCCTGAGTGTACTGTTGACATCACGTAAGTGGAATCTGAGTATACTCTCACTTCATTTCCTCTGCTGTGTTTTAATGCCAATATTAAGGCCACTAGTTCTGTTGCTTGTGCTGAATAATGTGATGGCAATCGCACACTGACCACTACCTCACTTGTTCCATCCTCTCTCAACCTTACCACTGCTGTTCCTGTATGTCTGGCCCCATCCGTCTGATCAATTGTGGAATAACCATCAATGTAAAGCATGTCTCCCCCCTCCAGTGCGTCCTCCTCTACCGTACAGGTGACACTGAACTCCTGTATGTTTTTTGTGCAGTCATGTGCGCAGTCACCTTCCTGTAAAACGTCTGCGAGGAGAATCACTGGGTTAACCACTCTGCACCTCACCACTTGCGGTAGATAGTAATACCTCATACCTTGATGCTCTTTGTCTTGTCAGTGTGCTCTTTGGTTTCTTCGATATTGCAAAGAGGGCATGCTCCATGTAGAGAGTGGTGCTGTACCCCATGGTAGTACTTGCTGATTTGTCCACTGCAAATGCAGCTGCAGCCAAAGCTTGTTCACAAGGGCAGTGTCCTCTCATTACTGGGTCGAGCTTCCCACTGTAGTAGGCTATTGGTTTGCGCCCCAAACTTGTCTTCTCGGTCAGTACTGCTTTCATTACCACCCCATCAGTGTGTGAGAATAGAAGGAATTCCTTTTTGTAGTCTGGAATCCCTAACACTGGAGCAGTGCATGTTGCTTCCTTCAGCTCATCAAATGCCTCAGTCATTTCTGCTGTCCATCATATTATCTTAGGTCCCTTCTGTACTTCCTTCAGAGAACTCAGTAGAGGCCAGATGTAGGTGCTGTAATCAAAAACCAATGCCCTGCAGTAATTACATAATCCCAAAAATTGCTGCATCTCTCTTACTGTTGTGGGTTTTGCTGTCTTGCGTGTTGACTCCGCCCTTTCTGACGTCACATGTTGGCCATTTTGTGAGATCATCTGTGCAATGTATAGCACTTCTTTCTGACATTATTGTAGTGTTGCTTTGTGCACCTTGTACCGTTTGTCAGCTAACCCTGTCAGCACTGGTCTTCTGTCATGCTGCAGATCAAAATGTCATCTACGTACTCTATAACTGTGCTCTCCATCTGTACATTGCATAGGTCCATCTGAAGGACCCTATTGAATATGGAGGGTGACTTACAGCACCCTTGAGGAAGTCTTGTATTTTTCCACTTCTGGTTTCTATACATAAAGGAAGTCAATTCTTGTGAGTCTGGGTGTAGTTGTATAGATAAGAAGGCATTCTTCAAGTCTATGACCGTGAAAGAGGCAGCTTTCGCCGGAATGCTGCACAAAACTGTTGCTTGATTCTGGCCTAGAGGATATGCTGCTTCTACAATGTGATTAAGGCGGAGCAAGTCCTGGATAAAACACCATGACCTCCCTTTTGCTTTCTTAACAGGGTACACCGCAGTGTTGCATGGTTATTCTGATGGTATTAGAATGCCTCTCTCCACCAGTGCTGCAATCGTCTCATTACCGACCTTGACTGCTTCTTTTGATAATGGGTACTGTTTGACTCTGGGTGAAATTGCTCCTGGTTTCAGCTTTTACATCATAGGAACTTGTGGTCCATAAGATGCTGGGCACCTTGGCTAAATCCTCCTTAAAGAAGGATGGTGGGGCTTCCAGAGCCATTGTTATCCTCTGTGGTACCTCTCTATAGTGTATCTTCAACCAATATGTCACACTCATCTTGAACACCATTTGGTGCTCTGACCTTTCGTCTTGAAATAGCTCTTCGTCTGTCACTGTGGTCAACCTGTACCCTTCTGCTATGGTGACCACTGCTCACCATGATCATCCTGTGTCTTCCATCCCATGTACCGCTATCCACTTGAATCCCTGGAAGCCATGCAATTGTAATCTCTGTCATGTACTGGAACAGCTCCTCATCTACTGGCACCACCTCTGCACCTTCCATCCACAATATGCTTGAATGATCTCTCTTACGTTGAGGACCTGCATCCCTGGTGTAGAGTAAAGTAAAGGCAGAGATAAATTGTGTTCTCCCATAGAAAGGGAGACTTTGGGCCTCATTACAAGGTTGGAGGTAGCCTTGCCGCCACCTCCAAGCTTGCCAGAAAGTCTGTCTGCCGCGAACGGGCAATTACCAGGGTATTCTGGCTCCGCCGGACCCGGTAATTGTCCTTTTGCGGGTGCCAGAATTGTGTGATCCCCATTCCCATTTGAGCTGCATAGGGCTCAATGGCGATGGGGATGCCTGTAGCATCGACACTGTGCATAACGGTGCCTGTGCTACAGGCATGCTGTGCTTGTGAGTGCCTTTCATTCCACCAGGTTAGACCTAGCGGAATGAAAGGCACCCGCGAGCACAACTCGGAGCTTGCCGGTCCGGATACAACGGTACCGGCAACCTTACTGGTACCGTTGTATCCGAACTGGCAAGCTCATAATGAGGCCCATTGTCTGTAAAAGGAACCACTTTCCGAGCCCCAGAGAATCCTTGAGTATTCATGGCTTTGTCTGAAAACCTAAATGTTCCCTCTCAAATGCAGGATCTAGTTGCCCCTGTGTCTACAAGAAAGGAAAAAGTGTTGTCACCTATCGCCACCCCTATGCGAGGTTCCTCCGCAGGGTTGGGTGTGACCGACAGGATGGAATACATCAAGTCCATCTGTGGGCTGTCCTATTGAGGGTATAAGGACATCCCATTACCTGAAAATGGGTTGATCCCTACCGTGGTGGCCCCCCCAGTTTTCTAATGGGGACCGTTGCCATGGAGTCTGTGTGTGCCATTGTCCCGTCATTTGGTTGCATGCTGTTCTGTATCTGTGGTACCTGCTGCGTGTTGCCTCAAATCTGTGGTGATTGCAGATACTGAGGCATGGGTGCTTGCATCTGTGGTATCTGTGTTGTAGGCTTGTGTGCTAGAGGATGTGCACTCTGTGCCTGTCCCTGCTGTGGCTGTGGTTGGTCCTGTGTGCAATAATCGTCCTGGTCCCCCTGATATGCTTACTGGTACTGTGCTCCCCAATTCGGCTGCATCCCCCCACTTCTGCACACTCTCGAAATGTGCCCCATCTGCCCACACAACCAGCACTGTGGTGGTTCCCTTACTTGTTCTTGGAAACCCCCTGCATAATCCCCTGGTCCCTGCTGCACCTGCAGCCCATATCCTCGAAAGCCCCCTGGAGCCCCTCTTGGTTGTGATGTCTCTGTGGCCCATACCCATGCCCTCTAGATGGCCCCCTCTTCCTCAAATCCCTTGCTGCATGTTCCCTCGCACCATGAATACTCACCCCGTGGGCGGCGGTATGTAGTGCTGTTGCTGTGTCCCTTGTGCGCCTGCGCTTGTCAATACGGCCACTTCTAATGCATACTTTGATAACTTCTTCTGCAACGATTTTGATTCCTCCATCTTTTTTTCCTCATCCTTCTTCCGAATTTTCTCCTGTAAGAGACTACAGTGATGTACTATCGTAAGCTGTATTTCTGGGCAAAATTTTGCCTCCATGCCTACTAACTTCTTCAGCTGTTTCTGAACTAGTTTGGGTAGTCCCTGACATAACATGTGGTAAAATACTACTTATGTTTTGTCCCACGGTTCTCGCATTGCAAGGTGCCAAAGCTGTTGTATCGCCTGAATATAGTGCAAAGGGTCTTCGTCTGGCCCCATCCTGCAGCTCATAATTACACCAATGTCTGTCGTGTCTGGGTATTGAGTCCTTAAAGCTTGCCATATGGCTGCTCTGCAATTTGCAAATGGCGAACAATTGTGCGCTGTTTCCTGGACAGTCACCCCAAGGAACCCCGCCCTTTTCAATACATCATCAGCTGCTTCTCTGAGGATAGCCACCAATAGTCCCTTTACATCTCCCACTGCTACTCTCTGCCCTGCTGTCATTCTTTCCATTTCGTATATCTACTTCCCTGCACCCGCAGTTAACAAACATAGCCTACATCTCATGTTTTCCTTGTCAGTGTTTTTCCATGGTATATATTGAGGTCACCCCCCTCCCTTTTCCAGCAGGGGCATTCGTATGAACCCCACCTCTCCACTTGCTCTTCTAGTCAGTCTGATCTGCCTGTTGGCGTTCCTAATGTTGGTGTACACATCTATTGTTTCTGTTATGGGTATTTGAATGCTGTCATTGGATCCCTCTGGGATCCTCTCTCTGGAACATACTATAGCTGTCTCCCCCTTTCTTCACCCTGGAAGATCTCTTAGTCTCTCAACTTACAGCACTAGGTCATCAATATTGTACCACTGACCGTGGTGTTCGCTCGTCCCAGTCACCCTTAGTTCCCCCTGTACAGTCCCCCTTTCCCACGTCACACATTTGTCTGCACCTTTCCCTGTGGATTGAGGCTTAAATCGTTCACTTCCCTCGTCCCCACTATTCCTTCCTTCATTGTCTGCGCCAGAGCCCATATTGCTGCAAACGTCACCCACAAAGCAGAGTCTCCTAGCAGTGGTGTCGGCATTAGGCCTAATGGTAAGGTCGATGTCCCACAAATCGTGTCTGCACCCTCCCCTATAGAACCCTAGGACAACTCTGTCCAGTACAGGGATAGTACTACCCTGTGTGGTTGTGCTGTCTGGCTTTGCTCATCCGTCCCCGCCTACTCTGCCATTTCCTGTGCTCAGTGCTCATTGTGTCTTTATTTCCCTTATGGTGCGCTCCTCCTCCTGCCTTTTGTGCGCGCTCTCTTGCTATTCTCTCTTCCTGCAACTTCCTTCGTTCCCTGTCTATTAATGTGTGTTTTTCCTTCTCTTCTGCTTCCCTCCATCTCTCAATCTCTTGTTGCTGTCTTCTCCTCCTTTCCTGCTGCTCCCGCTCTCCCTGTGCTGCCTCTCTAGTCTCTCTTCTCTCTCCCTCTCCTCAATTATCTCTGCCCAATTGCTTGCTTTGCTGCTCTTCTTAAGGCCTTCTATTGCTTTGGTTGTTCCCTCTTCCTCTCCATTCGTCTTTCCTTCCAGCTTTAGGAGGATCTGTCCCCCTACCCTCTCGTTCGTGGTTATGCCCCCTAGCCCCTTCTTCGTGACATTCTGCGCCTCACTGTTTGCTCCCCTTTCGCTGGTGTGCTGCCCTGTACCTTTCTGTCCCTCTTCCCTGGTATTTGGTGTTATTTATATATTGTATTTCAATACTCCTCGGCTGGTTTTAGCTCTTGTAATGGGTACATCCCCTGATTGTCATCTGTGTCTTCGGAGACCTCACTTGGAGGAACGGGTGGGGGAGTGGAGGGTGAGGCCATGGGCCCCTGCATCTCCTGCTGGCTCAGCATCCACTGACACCTTGCTGTGTCGCCCTCACCCTCCTGAAATGTTCTCCAAAATTCGAATACTGCCATACGGCTCACTAGCTTCTTCCCTTGTATGCATTCTGTACGTGTGTCAGAAGTGATTGCTGCACATCTTTGGAGAAACGTCTGCAAGGTGACCATGGTTTAACTAATCTTCCCTCAGTGCTTTTGGTCCATTCTACGCTATATTTACAGATCTTGTCTTTGTAAAGTGGGAGGGTCTTACACAGGTGCTGTAGGCGCGTGTCAGCCCTGCACTTCCCTTAATACATTACGATTGTTCTTGCCTTTACCTGACCTCAAAATCGAGGATTTCGCTATTCCGCTGTTGAGGGAAAAGTACAGTTAACAGCAATTCTTTTAATTATCTCAGAGCCTCTCTGGCTCCAACAAAAACACTCTGTCAAGCGTGCTCCTCGCACTGCCCCTTCACAATCCTTGCCTCCTTAGACACACCCACAATTCTCACGCATGCACCTTCGGCGCACTGTCACTGGACCACCTCGTCTGACAATCTCAAGCCTTCCAGTGCTAGCTCCTCACCGCCTCGTGTTCTCCAAGTCCTATGCAATAACCTACGGGTGACATCTCTATTTTAGTAAACAAGGTAGTGCTAAGAAATCAATTACAGTGCGCACAATGCCAAACCCTGTTGCCCAGAAATACACACAATCTCAACACAAAACCCACAGCTGTCTTCCTGCCTGCTACCAGAGTATACCTCCACCACCTGCAGAAAGATACCCCTGGGACAGGAGGAGCATGGCATCCTCGACATCCGAGACGACACACTGCTGCTTCAACGACCTTGGCAGCTGAATGCACTGGCAATAGGCGTGACTGTGCCTGTTGACAAGATGATGTCTGCATCCTGGAGAAGTGGATCCTTCCACCACTGAATCTGAGCCACTAAGCTCCTCGGATTCGACCACATAGGACCCTCCACTCGTCTTGATGAAGGCCTACACCACTAGAGCTCACCTAGCTCCATGCAAAATGGCCGAAACACTGTCGTGTTGACATGTATTATATGTTGTTGTTCAACTCATGATTGTGCCCACACTCTATGGGCCCCCTACCTGTCTATGATTCCACTGAATTCTCTAAGCTTCCTTCCCAAGGAACCTATAGAGAATGAGCAAACTGTACCAGTAGATGTCTCAAATATTGACTACTTGATCATTTGTACTTAGGTACTACACTTTGTATGTCCTCAAATGTGAATGTCCTATGTAAAATACCAGTGTATTACTACGCCACTGCACTTCAAAATAAAACCCTTTTGTGCAGAAGAACTGCTTCATGAGAATTCTGTGACCACCCACACAAGGGGTTACCCACTCAGGGTGTAGCAGTGGTTACTCTTCAGCAGAGATCACCCTGACCTTGCTCATTCGTTTGTTGATAGCAAGGCTAAGAGTACAATCTGGCGTGCTGGATACACGAAGAAAGGCAAAGCGTAAGAAATCTATTCAGTTTGGAGGTGCATGCAGCCCCGACATTGCCCCATCTAAAGACACTGGGAGACGGCCATGGACGTCATTTAGGGGTTGCACGTCCCCTGAAGTCTCCCTTACTACCTCTAAAAAATTTAATTTAAAATTAAAAAATGTTATTTTTTTTTACACTGACGCGCATGGGCTCTGCCCAGCAGCATGTGGCTCTTTGTTTCTGGAGTGGCTGGTTTTCTGATAGCTATAGCCGGAAAGATAGCTCAGTAGGTTGAGCGCTGGCTTCTGCAATGCATGTTTCATCTGCAGGTTGCGGGTTCGACCCCCAGCAAGGTCAATTCAGCCTTTCATCCTGCTGAGGTTGATAAATGAGTACCAACACAGGTTAGGTGTATGTATATTTGTTCTAAATGAAGCATTTAAGCGAAAGTGCTATATAATAACACATCATTATCGTTTGGCCTTAGACGTCTGCTTGAATTCACAGTGATTTTGTAATATGGCCCTATACGCACTGATATTAACGATACATATGGTGATCCATTACTGTATGAAATGTACATCACTTTACAGTGATATCATAACCATATTTGTCCTAGTGTTCTCAGAAACATTGTTATGTGATGCCACTTCCTGTTTTGTTGAGGGGTGAAAGGTCGTGTTCCATCACTTTCTGTGATGTCACTTTGGGGTGGGGTCAAATGACATCACTTCCTGTGATATCATCAGAGATCAAGGGTCGTGTGATGTCACTTCCACTACCCCAGGCATTTTGGTGAAATGACGTCCCTGGAAACAGCTAGAGGCCAGCAAGGAGTGCGTGGGCCTGTCTGTGCCTTCACTTTACAGGCAATGGGTACCTATAGTGTACACAATAGTCTCTGGCCTGTCATATCCCAGCTGCGACATCTAAAGCGCGCGTACTAATCTACTGCGCCTGCACAGATGTTCCACACACCAGATCATAATGATACAAAGTCATTAGCGGAGAACGTGCTGCTGCCCACTTACTGCGCACTGTGATAAAAACGCAAAGGCGGCCCTCAGTCGGGACAGGGACGGCGAGAGCAGAACGAGAATTCTTCAGCGCTAAATGTTCAATGTTTACATGCGTTATTTGTTGACTTTGAAATGCGCACGCCGCTGGTGAATATTTCAGCCTTGGCCTTTGTGGGGAAATTTCACAATAATTTGCTGCAGCCTTTAAGCAGTGTTTCGCTTAAATAACAACGCCCGCGCTGCTTTGTAATAATGGCACGGAAGGTGTGGATGAAGGATGGGGAGGTGTTTGCCCATTGCAACGGCGCAGCTGTTAATAAGCAAGACAATTTTGCGACGCCCCTTACAAAGGACTTAAGCAACAGCACTAGTGCGGTGTATTGCACTGCCTAGGCAATGGCGCTCTTCTGGCGAGGCCTATAGTACTTGGAGCATCGAGGAACATTTGATCAGGGATAAGTGTCCACTATGCTTAGATGGTAAAAATAAGTATGTCCTTTCCAACGAAGGGTGCATACGGTTATACTTTAAAATCTGAGAGCTGGTCCTGACGGATAGTGTGGCCTAATTGCGAGGCCTCAGGGGCGGTGTAGTTGGGTTAAAAAGCAAAAACACTGCATGGAAGCGTCACGGCCAGCCTGCTTCTGTGATAGCAATTAGGGAGATTCTAAAGGACATCCTTCCGATAATTTAATAATCTGCATGATAATTGGTCTGTGGTGTCGGCTGAGCACTAATCAGCAGCGTATCATGGGTCTTTCACCTCGAGCCGCATATGCCTGATTCGTGGCCTCGGCTGCGCAGTGCTCAGAATACTAAGTGAAATGAATGGGTCGCTTCACCCCGCGAGCCGCCATGTTTAATGGCCGCTCATTTGTGTATTAGTAATTTGCCCAGTCGAAAAAGAAAAAACACACCAGAATGTTGATCCACCTGCAATGCCTTGTTGGTAGAGCAAACAACGATATGACTGCAGACCGAACTGCCGCTGGGCACGTGCTAATGAGAATCCCACGAGACAACTTCAAATACGCTGCTAGGGAGCAACAGTCTTACACAATATAACGTTCTCAATTCTTTGTGCAGAGTTAGAAGCTGCTTGATAGCAGACATTTCTATAAATTAGGTGTTCCAGGTTCACGCGGCAAGAACCGAGAATCTAAGTTTTTACAGTTAGGCCTCTGAACACTTCCTTGTCGGACAGAAAAGGCCGTAGGATTTTATTGTACAGATCTGAGTTATGGCAAATACACAATATCACATATCATGATGGTATCATACTTTTGGGCACCGGGTCATGAGGTTACCCCCTCTGACCCGTGCCGCCACACACGGGCAGGTTGACGGCTGACCGTGTTCCCCCAAGAGTATGCCCTAGAGACAGCCCCTGTGAGCAAGTGTTGTGTTGATTTCCCGAAAGAAATGCTCCATGCCCTGGTTAGACAAATGGGTGCCGTCATGGAGGAAGAGGTCTGGGTTGCCTAGTGTAATGGCTGGGTGTTTTATGAAACCCAGTCCTCTTGTCATACAGAATCTCTCTATCCCCCTGTTCAATTTTCTTCTGGATATGTCTATAGATTTGTGGCAGTTGGCCCCGAGCCATTTCTTTCTTGGTAAGATGGCTGAGAAGTATATTTCAGTACCCCTCCAGTTGTGCGAAATGCCTGCTAGGGAGGAGCAGATTTCCTCGCGTAGGATGCGTCTAGCCGTGTTGACTAGGTCGTTGCCCCCTAGGTGAATGATCAGGAATTCTAGGGGGTCCAATTCTGCCACCAATTCTGCTAGTGTTTCGTGGACGTCGGCCCACCATAGGCCTCTGTATCCCCACCATGATGTAATGGTGTTTCTGAAGGGTGGCCCTTCTTTGGTCTCTTCTGCCCATCTGCCTGTCCTGAAAACGAATGAGTGGCCAACTATCCCTGCTGATTGGAGTGTGGTCCTCGATACGCCTGTTGTTTCTGTGGTGGAGGGAGGGAGGGAAAAGAAAAGAAAATTTGAGGGAGGATGGCTATATCAGTTGTGGTCTGATATATCTTTTATAACAGTCTGACTTCCATCCCCCTATGTTTTTTAGTTGTTCCGGTGCTAAGCCTCCCTGCCATGCTGCAGTGGCGGCACCTATCCTGAAGGAATGGGTGCCGAACTGATTGGGATCCCACCCCGCTTTGCTGATTGCTTTTATCAGCACTCCTTTAAATTGGTAGCGGCCTAGGGCCGATGCATCCTTGTGGATTAAAAAACTCCCCCCCACTTTGGGTCGTTGGGCGTAATAGAGGTTGGTGATGCAAACCGGACAGTTTGTTGCTTCATCAATGCAACAAATGTTGATGGTTCTTTTGTACCCGTTTTCGACTGTTGCATTTCTATGTTAACACTCTCCTGTCTCACCCTGACTTCCATGACACCCAGGCCGTTTGTGGCCTTGGTGCTGGAAGCGATGAGTTCTCCTACCCGGAAAGCCCCAAAGTAGCCTAGGAAAGAGGCTGTTTTAAATAACATTACCTCATATGGGTGCCAACATATGGCTTCCAACTGGCTTGCTACCTGCACCAGTTTGCTGAAATCACTGGGTCGGTGGGTGTCCACTTGGGCACCCTCTATTCTGCCCCATCCCTTCATTGCATAAGAGATGGGGGCGTTCTGGGTGGGGTCTGAATCGCCCCGTATTTTTGTAAAATATGAAATTGCCACCAGGTGTCTTTTGCCCAATCCCTTTTGAAACCTTGTTCCCGAGCCCATTTTAAAAATACTTCTATATCTTTAATCGTTATTAATTCTATGTGGTTTACACCTGTGGCCTTAAATACTGTTTGCAAACACTTACTGTACTGTGATTCTGTAGTGCTTGCCACTGCCTTCTCTGCCATCTCCGTTAGGAAGCCTGTGAGGTTGTTGGCACCCGTTGGTGATGTGCCTGATTCTTGTTGGGCATCCCGGCCTGGGCTCTCTGGCGCTGGCGTTGATGACAACGTGTTGTTGGCACCCGTTTTAGGGGAGCCAGCTTTGTATTGGTCATCCCGGCCTGCACTCTCTGGTGCTGGCGTTGATGCCAATGTGTTGTTGGCACCCGTTTCGGAGGTGCCTGGTTTTTATTGGGCATCCCGGCCTGTGCTCTCTGGCGTTGGCGTTGATGCCGTTATTCTTGTCTTCCCATTATTGCCCAGCATTCTGCTGGTATTGGCGTCATCTGTTCTTGGGCGTGCGGCGCTAGCTCTCGGAATCTTGTCCACTGGAAGCGAGATAAAGCATCAGCAATGTTATTATCTGCCCCTGAAATGTGCTTCGCTTTGATTACAACGTTTTCTTGTAGTCTGACTGTTGTAATGGGTCGTAATACTTTCAGTACTAAAGGGCATTTCGTAGACCTTCTGTTTATGGAGCCTACTACCGCCATGTTATTGCACCAGATCAAAGGTTCCGTATTCGCTAGTCGCTTGCCCCAGATGTGTAATGTTAGCCAGATGGGAAATATTTCTAGTAGGGTGATGTTTCTTGTCCACCCTGCTGCTTGCCATGAATTGGGCCAGTGTCCTGCCACCCATTCGGAATCTAGTATGGCTCCAAACCCCTTGCTCCCGGCTGCGTCGGTGTATAGGCCCCTGTTTGACCAGGTATTTAAAGGCGTTCGCCAAAGCAAAGACCCGTTGAAATCTCTGAGGAATTTTCCCCATGTTTCCAGGTCTTGTTTCACCTCTCTACCTAGCCGGATATGCAAGTGTGGTTTGGTGAATGATTTGATTTTGAACTCTAGGCTTTTGGAAAATATCCTCCCTTGCGGTATTATTCTGGATGCGAAATTGAGGCTGCCTGCTAAGGATTGTATTTCCTTTACTGTCCCCTTTTCTTTCGTTATCAGGTTTTGTATTTTAAACAGGAGTTCTGCTATTTTTATTTTGGGGATTCTGCAGAGGCCCTTTGCTGTGTCTATTTCGATGCCCAGGAAAATTATGTTTGTGTCTGGTTTGGTGGTTTTTTCCTTCGCTAGGGGAATTCCCCACTGTGCGGCCATGTGCTCAAGTTTTGCTAATGCCCTGCCGCATTCCCCCGGAGTTTGGTGGCCCTATGACCATGAAGTCGTCTAGGTAATGCACTATTTTTGTCCCTGGTCTCTGCTTTATGAAAGCCCATTGGAAAAAGGAACTGAATTGCTCAAATAGCGCACAGGATACTGCGCACCCCATGGGGAGGCATCTATCTACATAGAATTTGTTGTTAAAAGTGAAACCTAGCCACTGCTGTGAATCTGGGTGTACTGGCAAAAGTCTGAAAGCAGATTCGATGTCCAGTTTGGCCATCAAGGCATTTCTGCCGCACTATTGTATGAGCCTTACCGCCTCTTGGAAATGTGTATAAGATACGGCGGATTCTGTGTGTGGGATGCCGTCGTTTAAAGACTGGCCTTTAGGGTAGGAGAGATGATGGATTAGCCTCATTTTCCCAGGTTCTTTTTTGGGGACCAGGCCTAGTGGAGATATTAAATAGTTCTTTAAAGGCATGCCGTCCCAGGGACCTGCTACGCTGTCTAGTTGCAGTTCTTTCTTGATTTTGGTTTCTACTATCTGGGGGAAGTCCCTGGCTGACTTCAGGTTCATCGGGATGGTGCGTGACCCAGAGCCATTGAATGGGATGTAAAAACCTTTGGTGAAACCCTGCCATAATATCCTGCTGATTTCCTTGTCTGGGTAGTTGTTTAGGGCGTCCCTAAAGTTTCCCGGATTGATGGGTGTTCGTCCTGGTTCTAAAATTGGGGTTTGGCACATATCATTCTTTCTTGGCTGGTAGTCTGGTGCAGTTGCTTGCTGCATGGTCGCCGTTGCAGTTTGTGCAGGCGTGTTTGTACTAGCATTCCTTGCCCCATGTACACTGGTTTTTCCCAAAATTTCTGCATGGGATGTTGGATTTGGCAGCCTGCTGTTTGTTCTGTCTGTGGGCATTATTCTTAGCCGCCCAGGGCTGGTTCTTCCGAAAGGGCTGCTCCCCTTTTTTGGATTTATCATTGTCATGGGATTTGCTTCCTTGCAAATTTTTGCTATTTTTGGAAGAAGAATGCATGGTATCTTCTTCCTGGGGAGGTTCGGCGTTGAGGGTATACAAATCGTTCTGGACTTCATCCCACTCAATGGCCAGCCTTTCTGACATGCTCCTCCTAAATCTGATGTCATATGCTAGCCATGTCTTCCCCCTCTGGGTTACTTTTACTTCCCTTATGTTATCGACGTATGCCCAGATCTTCCTACCATCCATGGGGAATTTGTCTTCATATATTGTTGCTAAAATGGCAAAGGCTTGTAACCAGTTGTCCCAGTTTTGTTCGACCTGGGCGTTTCTGGCAGTCGCTTTTTCTTCTATCTTTTTGGGGTCTCTGAAAGCGTCTTTCCCTTTGCGTTGGGCTTCTATTAAGGAAAAGATTTCTATACATTCCTTGTCCCATATGGCTTCTTTGATTGTGGTATCAATGTTCCATGCCAGGCATCTTTTGTATCTATTTAATATCTCTGTTTGGAAAGATTTCATTTTTTGGTCTAACTGTGCATTACAGATTGTTACAATGTCAGTTGTATTGCTGCCGAGTGTCCCTGTCACGCCCGTATTGTCTGTGCTGGGGGCTGCCCATGCTTTTAGAGCACCTGCTGCGTCTGTTGCTGGAGTTGTGGAGGCTGTTGTATTTACAGCTGTGAGTGCTACTGGCAACTGCTGTACTTGTTGTGGCGGGATTGCTGTAGGTAGGGTTACGGGTGGGTTGACAACCGTTATTGTAGGTTCTACTGTGATGGTAGGGTTTGAAGCCCCAGGTTCCCTTGTGGGCGGTGTCTGTTTCCCCCTTACTTCTTCCATTAGTTGCTGTAATTCCGCGACATTCTCGCATAGCTTTGACAATTTTTTGTTACCTTTTTTGGTGCCTTCAGATACTTTCCTCCTTTTTAATTGTGCCGAAACCTCATCTTGGCTGGGTGGGCTGGTAATTCCTTCCCTGGGTAGGCCGTACATGTTTTCTCTAACCCATGCCCATCCGTAGTGCTCTGCCGCCTCAATGGCTGCTAACAATTGTGGTCATTTGGGCTTTTGCGCGCGCCGGTGTTGAGGGTGCCCGTGCTTTCCGTTTAGGCCCCAAGATTTTTTATGCCTGTTATAGGAAAAGGAAAAACGTTTTATCAAGGAGTTAAAACTGTTGCTATCGGCGAGCTCTTTGAGCCTGTTCTATTTGTTGCCCGTGCTGGGTAACTGCTGGCTGGTATCTTCTTGAAAGGGTTCAAAGAAAATTGTCTCCTAGTGTCCGCTTTGTGCGGTGTTCATTTTAATAAATGGGCAGCCCCCAGACTTCTCTCAATGGTATTTAAATAATTGGTTTCGCTGTGAGGGCGCCCGTGCAAAATTACAGAAAATATTTTTAATCTGTAGTATTTGGGCCCGCCAAGCTTGAAATTGCATTCGCAAGCTCTGTGTGGATGTCAAGAAAGAACGAGCTCCCGGCTCGCTGTGCTACCAGGCTGGCTGTGGCTCTGCCCACGTTAAAAGCTGGTTTGTGTTATCTTGCCCCGCCTGCCTTATCAAGCGGGGGCTCCGGTCCACTGTAACAAATTGTATCTCTTCCCGGACACAAGTGTCTATTTTTCTTCCCTCGTAGCCCCAGCGCGGTGGCTCACCTGTAAGTTGTTGAATCGGCCTCTGTCCGCACTGGGCTGCTCGGGTGCCTCTCTCTCCTTCGTTCGTACTGGCTTAGGATGATTCTGCAGCACGCGTCTTTGTTTCTTTCGTTTTGGACACGCTCGCCGCTCGCTTTTCCTCTATGCTGAAATGTTGAAATTGACGCCGGCTGCGCTGGCTGTTCGGTTGCCTCTTCCTCCTTCGTTAAGGCTGCAATGCAATTGCTTTGAACAGTACAATGTTCAGGAAAGAAAAAAGAACCTGGGCCCTGCCTGATGGTTGTTTTCCTTATGGTGCATAGCACCTTGCTGTTTGGAGGAAGGGTGAGATGACTGTTCGCACCTTACCCTTCCGTGGCTTTGTGCTGCCGAGACTGCGTGTCTCCGTAGCTGGGGTGAGGAGAGGAGCAGGCACAAAGAAAGTTGGGGCTGCCCCTCTCTCAGCTGCCGATCGTAACAGCAGTTCCCCTGCCTCGCTTGTGGGATGCCCATGCAGCATTGCCCAGACTTTGGGGTGTTTTGTGACGAGTTAGAGATAGAGGGGGCACGTCCATGAATTCAAGGATATACTTAAACAGCTTGATAGTTTAAAAGAAACTCTGCAATGGCCCGGGAACCCATGAGGCATTGCCTAAGGACAGAGCCATGTTCTTTCTCTGAGAGTCCCAATATCAGAGGCATTGCTTTGCTCTGACCCACACGGCTTAGGCATAGTCCAGCTCTGAATTCTCTAGAATTTCCTACACCTGTGCATGTCTACTGGCAGCAAGGGAATAACCCAGCAAAACTGACGTAGCACAAAGAACATACTACTAAACGCTCGCCCGATCTGCTTCCCAGAAGGACCGTAGATGTTTTTACTTTCTCAGCACAGATTAAATTTAGCCAAAGTAAACTGAGTGCCACAGAGGTAGTCTTTCTGGTTCTCTGGTAAGTGGGAAGGGCCCAAAGCAAGACGTCAGTCTTCTTGGAAGCACTGTGCGTTAAACCATGAATCCCAAATCCAATTTCATCTGAACAGGCTGTCCCCATTCAAAAGTGTTACTTAGGTTCACCTACCTGTAGATAGATTTGGGTATCATCTCCGTGGAGTGGTATCACAGATCACACTGTCTAAATGTAAAAAAGTAGTACAACGAAGAGGATCTGATGGAACCCACATTTAACACTAATTAGAGCACAGAAGGAAAACCAAGTCTCATGCACCGAACTCAGTCCATTTAGTGGCTAATGTGTATAACTATTTACTCGGCTGATAGGCAGTTCACGAGCCACAATATCGCATGGAACCTGGAGATCAAGAATGATTAGTAAAGAGAGGGATTCTACGGTGGCATGTGATAGAATGTCAACTCGGATTGTGATAAACAACGTCTCAGTCTTATGCACGGGAATAAGGAATCGTCCAAAGTGCCCGGTTTTAAAGGACCGAATGTGTGATTTGGCTGAATATCAGCCAGTCAAAAATTCCGAACAGCTGAAAGGTTCGACCTGGTCACGCATTCGGTGCCGGGGGCTGCAGGGGTGTTCCCAGCACCTTTGCTCACTAAATTGTGAGCAGGGGTTGTGGGGTGTTGTCACGGTTTTATTACACGGCACACTCCAGCCAGGGACCCCTTCCCCGACAGTGAAAGTGGCGTACAATAAAGCGCTTTTTATTTTTACTAAACCACAGGTTCTTTTATTTGAGTAGGCCTTCAACCCGTCTCGCACTCAACCTCCACAAACTCCCTGTGTCACAATGGACCAAGAATCAGTGTGGTCCATTGTGTATCAATGTGTATCAATAAGATATTTATGAATTTATTATTTAATGGAAAAGGAAAATAAAACAATTTTACAGCCACTACTGTTGTGGTACACAATGGCACTAATCTCTACAAAACAATTCAGTGAAGATATACTGTTACAATTCTCATAATCTTTAACACAAAAAAGAGCAATTTTTAGAAAGAGATAGCCCCAATGGTTTAGCGCTCCCCCCGCAACACTCATCCCCAAACCTTAGCTAACTTGATTCCTTTGAATGGAAGGCAGTGGCAAGGAGTAGGGATAGAGAGAGAAAATCAGATTTTGAATAAAGCCCACCACCCCAGGATGGGAAGCCTGCTAAGAAAGTGAAAACCTGTTTTTGGAACAAAACAGCAGAATTGGATTTTGATTATTACTCACAACTGCTATGGGACTGAATAAAAGGAAATTTGTGTTGCTAAACTTGAGGAGATAGGTAATTTAAGAGACTACTAATCAACACACCAGGGCAACGTGGAAATAAGGTAGGAAAATCAATTTTGGGTAGAAAGCAAATGCAAAAGGAAAAATACAAATGCCAAATGGAAATTCATTCATACTGGATTTACAATGACCTCTGGGAAGGGGTATAGCTCAGAATAGGCAAATCCGTTTTCATTGACACGGGCTGAGACGCATGACAGAGAGACTTGTAAGCAAAAGGGATTGCTCTGAACGGGACAATGGTTTGGGGTTTTTCAATGGGACAGATGCAAATAGGAATTTGTGGGGTAATGCACACAATACACGGGCAAATTCGGTTTTCAGTTACAAGGAGACTGATTCTTTTGAGGCAATACTTTAATGACTATAATTATTAAAGAAAGACACTAGGGACAAGGGGGTTAATTTCGAATTCTTACCAACTTGTACCATGAATCTCAAAGGGGGAATTAATTGATTTACTTAAGAATATGTTAAGGATTTACACAGACACTGAGAGGTTTACGAAAGGGAATATGCTAACATACACGGACTAAACACAGATTCTTCCATGGGAAGGTGACTGAATTACACCAGCAATTTGAGGTTTTCAATGGGTGCAACACTACAAAAAAGAAGGGTTTATGCAATTTAGGGATTACAAAGTAAGCCTTGGCTTGGGATTCTGGAAAGTCAGCTGGATCTCAGAACCCTCGGGACGGCTAGGCAAGGGGTCTGGTCACTGCACTCTCCTTGCTTTTGGATTCTGGCCAGCCAGCAGGATCTCAGGATACTCTGGACAGCTAGGCAATGGGTCTGGTCAATGCACTCTCCTTGGTATGGTTCAGCTGCCTCCTCCCCATCCTCCTTCTCCTGTCTCCCCGGATTCTTGTATGTCCCTCTGACTTAGTACAGTCCCCCTTATATAGCCCAAATGACATCACTCACTTTACAATCTAGGGGGAGTACTCTATAATTACCCCTACCCATCACATAGGACCATTTACCATTCCTCTCTCTGCCCCCTTGAATGATTGCTCCAAGGGAAGAGAGCACCAACTATCCATTGGCATTTTATTACCCTTCTTTGTTCTCTTGGCCACTTTTTGACAAAAACCCAGTTATGTCTCATAACTTACTATTTCTACTAGCCCCTGACATATGCATTAGATATGTGGTTTGAGGGGATGCCATAGGGAATTAGGTAAGCCGATCGGCAACTCCGTACGAGGTAGCATGGACCTTTGGCACATTTTTGTCATTTTCATTAAATGTAGAACAGTTATGATTTTGCAAATGATCAAGCATGTTCCTAATTTCACCTTCCATCTCTCCATCAAATCTCATAATTTTCACATCTTCCGAGCAGCCAGAAACTAGTTTTAACTGGTCACATCAGTCCTCAAAGTCCTAGGAAAATGCACTATAGCTCTTAAAAACCACCTGGAAATCACATTAAAACATAGCATAACATGAAATTATTTCTCATTCTAATTGTTACAAAAATGCCTAAAAATTGACTCACTCCTTTAATGTCAATTTGGAGAACCTGTCCCCTCTGTGGGAGGAGTACTTTATCCCCCACAGCCAGTGACCAGAGATTTTGATTACCCTCTTTGAAGTTTCCAGTTTTTCCTTGGTAGTGGATGCAGGAGGAACTCACAGCTCCCAGTCAAGTTTTTAGCCACACTTGCTTTCCTTGAAACCACTAAGCCCCTGCCTTCACTAGTAAGTGCGACATTCAGTGGAGGGTGGGACTTTCAATTAAGAAGTTTCCTGCCTGAGCCCAAAAACTGTTTTTTCCCGGTATTGTGAGCCTCTTCCAAGGTGATTGAAGTCTTGTGGGTGGAACATAATGTACATTGTTCAGTCAACCCCCTCCCAACAGCATTTTTCAATGACATTTCTGTGCGAGCAAAGCTATCCTTTCAGGTTGGCTTTTTAAAGTAATTTCTTTATTTTTCTTTACAGGTGTGCAAGCCATTTCTGCGTCTGATGTTTGAACTCCTATCTTGTATGTCACGGGATTCTTTAATTTGTCCTTTTTGAGTGAGTTGGCAGTTGCTGTTGGTCCTTTGACAATGAGGGGTAGGCCCTCTTCCACAGGGTTCTCTGATTTGACACTAAATAAAAGAGAAAAAAAAACAAGCTGTTTTTCATTTGCAATGTTTTAAAGGGCAGATGTTCAAGTGAAATGGAAAGCAAAAAAGCTGTGTCTGGTTGTAGTATTGCAATTCTTGCCCCTCATGTGAATGAAAAGTACAATAAGGCCATTTTTGATTCAGTGCATGACTTCATGCCATTCAAGTGGAACAAAAGCAATGCAGGGCCGTTTTTGGATTGCAAGTTTCAACTGCTTGCCACTCATGTGAATGAACGGTACAAGAAGGCAATTTTCTGTTGCAGTGCATGACTTCATGTCATTCCAGTGAAACAAAAGCAATGCGGGGCCGTTTTTGGATTGCAGGGTTCAACTGCTTGCCCCTCATGTGACAGGGAAAGCAAAGCACAGCCGTTTTTTAATGCAGTTTCAAGGCAGTTTTTTTCAAATGAAAGAGATTTCTGTTCAGGGCCTTTAAATACCCCACTTGTTCTTCCATGACTTTTTGTAGGGGTAGAGTAGGGCAGAGTGGGGTTTCCTTCTGTGTCATTTTCCTTCCTCAGGGTGTGTGGGCACTCCAGTATACCCTTCCATCTTTGGATTAGGGGATATGGCATGGCACCCCCTTCCTTCCTTCCTTTGGGCAAGGGCACTCCAGTGTCCCCTTCCATCTTTGGGTTGGAGAGTGTAACACAGCACCCCCTTTCTTCCCGTCCTTCCAGGTCCCCGGGGTCCTTTCCAGGCTGGAATTTAAGGATGTTAGTTCTCTAATAGAAGATTAAAAAAAACAAGTTTCAGTACTTTTTATAGACATTTTTCCCAGAAGATTTACAAAGAATTTACGACGACAACACTTACAATTTTTATACGACATCAACCTTTTTATTTTTTTCTATTTTTTACAATAACATCACGACAATTACTCCTTTGGATGGTGACCTATTCTCCATTTTGAACTTCATCTGCCTACTGTACAAATGGAGCTGACCGCAATGCATTGTCAAAACCCCTGGGGTTACCCTGCATTTGAGACCGGGCTTGGCAATTAATGAGGTCCAAATTAATTGTGAGTTGTTTGAGAATGTCACTGCCTAATTAGAAGGCAGAGGGGACATCTTGCATGACCCAACAATTATGCTCTACGCATTTTCCACAAATAGACATTTTTAGCATGCACCTGCTAAGCAGGAGATGTTTGGAATAGGGAATTTGCAGACCCCATACCAACTGACAAAACAACTCAACTGTGGGAGTGGTCTGATCTTTTGTGAGTTTCCTGAATACCGCTTTGCTGATGAAGCTTTCCTCAGTATTCAGGCCTACTCTGGCGAGGTACAGCTGTTCACCCTCTTTCTGAATATCGGGCCAGCTTTGAGCTGGTTTTTTCATCACTTTTTATCATGGGATTTGGGTTTTCAAATTGTGGATCAGTATAGATTTTCAGGGTATTTCCTTCCAGTGTGGAATGCCACTTGGAACTGGAAGGAAGGTTGACTTTCAGGAATGGAGAAGGGTTTATTGTCCTACAGCAATCACAGTGATGTCAGGGACTTGATTGTTCCTAAAATGGAACTCAATTTTGTCAGACCGCTACTCAACCATGTGGCATGTGCCATTTAGGCTTACATAGTTGGTGCTCTGTTTTAATTTTATTGGCCGGTTAGTCTTGTTCCAGAGGACTTTGTTCACACAGTCTATTAGAGGTGACAACCTCCAGAGGAGTTCATTCCCTAAGAGACATGGGGTTCCCTCTGGAATCACGACTATGACCGGATGTTTCATCTTGTGTCGCCCAATTTTGATCTCCAGATTTGCAGTCCCGTCAATGGGAATGTCATTCCTGTCGAAGTTCTGGAGTTGTCCAGGAAGAGGTGTGAGGGGAATTTGGTGACTCTCCCCCTTTCCTGAATTGATTTGCTCAAATGCCTTTTTAGACAGGAGGGTGGCTTGTGATCAGGTATCCACCAGTGCTGGAAATGCACACTGCCCTTGCACCCGGACGGGGGGTATAAAACCTCCCTTCTTTCTCCTCAAGGGGGCAAAGGAAATGGGCATTTTAGGTCAGTTGGGACGTTAATTTCTTTATTTTGGACTCTGACACCATGCGATCTTGGGCAGTTTTCTATGTCGGAGTTTGGGAATCTGTAAATAAAATCCTGGCATTCTGATACTTGGGGAGTTTGTAAATCCCCTTTTTCCCTTGATTCTGTGCTGTCCTCCTCCTCACTTGAATTGGTTTGGAGGTTTTGTGAATCCCGTTTTTCGCTGGATTCTGTGCTGTCCCCCTTTTCCCACATACAGTCACTTGAACCGGTTTGGGAATCCCCTTCTTCCCCTGATTCTGTGCTGGCCCCCTTTTCTTGGAGACAGTCACTTGAACCAGTTTGTGGGAGGATCCCTCGTTCATTTCTGACTTCTCAGGATGACATTTCTGGGGTTCAGGGATAAGGCGGTTCTAGGTCTGTCCCCATACCTACCCATACTGAGTTATGGTCTTTTGAGACCCATTTTTCTTTGGGAAGAATCCCCCCATCCTTGAAAGAGAAGACATTCTTCCCAGAATCCTCCAATGATTCTTCCCCTTCAAACTGGAGGACGCGTACTTCCTCCACAAAATGGGTCTGTTTTGTCCCTTAGTTTCTCCTACTTACCCTCTGTTCCCTAGGTTGCAGCTTTTCAGGTGTAGGTGATTTGGGTTCAGGTTCATAGGGTTCTAGGGGCTTTTCAAGGGTGAGGAAGGATGCTTCCTCTAGGGTTTTGCACCCCCCTTCCACCCGAGCCTCCTCCTCTGGAACCTGCTGGTTGTCAGGGTTTTCTGCCCGTCATTGTTCCAGGGTGCCAGACCCTTGGTTTGAGCTGTCTTGAGCAGCCATGTTCATCTGAGGGTTCTGCTGATCCCTCAACATGCGACTCAAGCCTTAGGTCAAGCTCTGGACTTAGCGCTCCAGTTGTGACACCCTCTCTGGTGGATACAGGGGTCTTGAGTCAAATCTTTGTTGCTCTCGGGAAGGGTAACTGTCCCTTCTCCCAGGGTAACTTTGATACGGAAGGTTTCCCTGGTAGCCCTCCATCCTTGGTCTCCCGTCCCCCTGATTTGGTGGTCTAGGCTCCTGAAAGCAGGGAGAGTAAGGAGGGTTGTTCTGAATGTTGGGATTGTGAAGGTACCTAGGGAAGAAACTTAAATTAGAGGGTGGAAGATTACTGTCGTCCTGAGGGAAGTTTGAAGGGAAGATTGGAGGAAAGTCCTGGGGGAGTCATATGTACGGGAAGCAAAAATGAGTGGGCACCACTGGAACATTAACCTCCTTCATGTCCTTATTACTTGGTAAATGAAGTCTCTGATGTATAATTCTCAATAGCAGGGTAGTTTACTATGTGCAGGAGCCGGCTGTAAAAGACTTGGAGACACCCAAGTCAAA
This sequence comes from Ambystoma mexicanum, assembly GCF_040938575.1. Lineage (NCBI taxonomy): Eukaryota > Metazoa > Chordata > Amphibia > Caudata > Ambystomatidae > Ambystoma > Ambystoma mexicanum. The sequence continues at coordinate 759,243,763 of NC_090937.1, read as the reverse complement.
AAATAACAGTAGAAGCAAGAGACTAGGTGCAATACCCAGTCATACAGCCGCTCTCTGAGTCCCAATCCGGGTTTTAATTAGTTACAATGTTGATAAACACTTAGTGTAGAGATAAAAGATGATTAGAAAAAACTCAAAAGTAATGTTGTTTTTTCAATGATGATTTTATCTATCCAATCAAGGTTCATATGTAAAAAAATAATAATAATGCGTAGTCACTAATAATTTTTAGTGAGGAAGAGTTCTGCCACAAGTCACTCTTTCAACAGACTCAAATTGTGCCAATGCATTTCGGAATACAAATTCCTTCATCAGGGCAAGTCTAAACAACATAATCATAACATATATATTTTTGAAAGTAACAGTACCGTGAATATTATGAAACAAATTCAAGCCCAAGGATATGACAATTATGTGAAACATGCATGAAAATATGTCGAAATAGAATAAGCATCCAGTTAAATAGCATATGAAAATAAAGTACAGTAAAACACATACCCAGCAATAATGTATGTAGAAGTAGAAGGAGGACCGGAAATTGAAAAAAGAATAAAAGCAATCAATCAGTGAAAAGTCATGCCTTCATAAAGTATGGCCATACAAAACGGAATGTTGTCTGTTACCTGAATGAAGTAAATGTAATGTGGCAACTCAACTAAGGGGCTGAGATCGTCAGAAAAACGAACCGCTCCCCGAATCCAATGTAAAGCAGTCTCTGTAAACATAGACACATCTTGTTTAGAATCCCACGAGATTCACAACGTTGCAATTCACAACGTTCGTGGTAAAGTGTAAAGAATAAGCTTACCGTCACAGAGAGTATAGCAGAGCTGTTCTCTCTATGTCTGCCAGTAGCAGACTGACCGCGCTGCATCGGAGTGTTGCTTAGCAACCTAGCTAGAGGGCACGATGAAAGTGTCAAGGCTGCAATCAAGCCAGTAGGCTTGAATAAGAAGGATGAAACTATTTTTGGAGACTAATGGGCTCATAACTAGAGAAATAAACCTATTTAGAAAATAAAATAGAAGTAAGTGAAAATCAGAGAAAGTGAAGAAATACTCAATGCCAAAATTCCAGGTCATGTAACAAAGAAGATAGTAACACATATAAGAGGGACAGAACAGAATTATAAAAAGAATTATGAAAAGGATGTAGCTATGTCAATATTTCACATCATGCATCAAATCGTAAATATATAGATAGATGCTGCCAGTGGTGTCGTCACCTTGGTTCCTGGATAAAAATCCAGGATATGCAGCATGCAAGTCACACCTATGGGGAGTGTTATAAATCCACATTGTCCGTAAAATTTCAAAATACCAACCATATTTGTAAGTTCATGTTAACAATAGTTACATGTAAATCATGGTGCCACTAGTACATGAATGTAATTCTAAACAGGTCCATCCAAACAGAAAATAACATACAATCAGAGTAAACAATGAAAATGAATCTCCTCATTTAGTCCAGTAGGTACCAAACTTCCAAGCCTGTCTATCCAGTAAGTTTCCCTGCGATTTAGACGTTGGCTTAGATCCTCATGAGGACTGTTCTTGGTGAGTACTTCCAAAATCACAAATCTTATCTGTGTCACATTATGTCCATTAGCCACCCAATGTCGTGCCACAGCTGAATTGGTGTTCGCATTACGGATACAGGACCGATGCTCACTCCACCTTAGTTTGGCTGTTCTTGTTGACTGTCCAACATAGAATTTCCCACATGGACACTTGATCCCATAAATGATGTTACTGCTGTCACAAGTCCCAAATGTCTTCAGCAGAATCTTCTGTCCTGTTCTCAGATGGTTGATGATGTTGCCTTTGATAACAAAGTTACAATTAACACAATGGAGGCAAGGGAATGTACCAGTACGTTGGTTTGTAGGTCCTTTTGTTGCTGGTTTAGTTTGCACCAATTCGTCCCTTAGGTTCCTACTACGTTGATATGCAAAAACTGGTTTTTCATTAAACAGATTCTGTACTCTAATGTCGTTTTTGAATATCTCCCAGTGCTTCATAATAGTTTTCTTGATTTTATTACTTTGAGTTGAAAATTTGGAAACGTATACTGGTGACTTCAATTCTCCCCTATCCTTGGGGTTCTGTACTGATTATAGAGTCTCTCGTGACAGGGCATTAACCTTGTCAGATGCTAAATCAAGCTCATCCTGATTGTATCCACAGGCCAGAAATTTCTCCTTCATCTCCATCTGTTGCATTTTACAGTCTTCAGGATCACTCACTATCTTCTTTACCCGTAGTAACTGACTGTATGGCAGGTTTTTGAGAAAACTTGGCTGGTGAAAGCTGAGGCGATGCAAGAGGTTATTGCGATCAGTGATTTTCCGAAACAGAGAAGTACTGTAGCTGTTAGCTTGCTTTCTGACCTGGACATCTAGGAATGTTATAGTGTCATATGAAGTTTCCTTAGTGAATTGTATCCTTTGGTCAATGCTGCTGAGATATTCAAAAAATATCTCAAAAGACTCTTTGGTCCCCTTCCAAACTCCAAAGATATCATCTATATATCTTGTCCATATCCGAATGTCCTTATTCCATTCTTGTCTCTTCAATACATGGTCAGTCTCGAATTTGTGCATGAAACTATTGGCGTATGAGGGTGCAATAGTGGCCCCCATTGAAGTTCCTGCAGTTTGTAAGTAGAACTGATTGCCATACTGAAAATAAGAGTTTTCTGCGATAAATTGTAGAAGGGCCAGTATAAATTCCTTCTGGGCACGTATTTCAGGTGCTGCAAGCAAAAGCCATTCCACAGCTTCTATCCCTAGGTCATGAAGTATAGAGGTGTAGAGACTTTTCACGTCAATTGTGAACATCAAATCTTCTTGTAAAGGTGTCAAGGAGTTGAGTTTTTGAAGGAAGTGGGTGGTATCCCGAGTGTAAGTACATGTTTTCTGGATTAGAGGCTGTAGGAAGAAGTCGATATAGATCCCTATAGGTTGGTTAATGCTCTCTATTCCTGCGACGATTGGTCTGCCAGGTGGTTTAGTACCATCCTTATGGATCTTCGGCAGCGTATAGAAATTTGGTATTCTCGGATGACTTTTGGAAAGAAATCTTTGTGTATGCTCATTGATCCATTCCAATTCTAGTGCTTTAGCCAAAAGGCTCTTCAAGTTCTGTTGAATAGAGAGGGTTGGGTCATGATCTAAAGTGGTACACGTGGTATGATCTTGGAGCTGTCTAATACACTCGGCATCATAGTCAGTTGTATTCTGGATGACTAGAGCTCCCCCCTTGTCTGCCGGACGGATGGTGATACTTTTGTCACTAAACAGGTCCCTGATTAATCTCATTTCATGTGGTTTGAGGTTCCTGTATGGAGGAGTTTTGTAGCTGATGCGTTCAAGGTCACAAGTAACCAATTTCTGGAAAATTTCAATGGATGGTACCGTAATTGGTGGAACAAATCCACTTTTGATCCTGAACTCCTGATAATCTGGCATCTTGGCTGTACTGTCTTGTGTTTCCAATTCTTCAAAGAAAACTTTTAGTTTGAACTTGCGAACAAATTTGTATAGTTCAATCTTTGTATCAAACAAGGTGGTTCCGTAAGTGGGTACGAAACTTAAACCTTTTTGAAGAGTCTCTTCTTCAGACTTGTTCAGTCTCCTCTCCGATATATTTATCACTAAGTTTTCTTTTGCTGCAATCTGGTCTGAGGTTTGCTTTTTAAGTTTCCTCCTCCGCCTGCGGGTTCTTTTCGAGGGCGCCTAAAAAAGATAAAGCAGATGGAGCTTGGGCCGAAGGACTTGTAATCTGCACTGGATTCTCTGTGGTTTGCTCGGCTGCAGTCTCAGACTCTCTCTGGGCTTCTGAGTCAGAACTGGAGGTATTATCTGATGCGTATTTAAACAATTTCTTAGGTGCTACTGGGCCATATCTGTCCATCCAGGTATATACCTCATCATTAATGTAGTCATAAGTGTCGCGTTTAAATTTCTTAACCTTCTTCTGTTCGAGTTCCGACTTGTAATCTTCAAGTTTTGTGTTAATTTCTACTAGTATGGAGTCGTATTCTTCCTTTCCAAGCGTACTAACCAACTCCTTTTCTATCTCCTCAATTTCTGTACTGAGGGCTGTCAAGTTCTTTGATAATTCTTGGATAGTTAATAAGATGAGAGCCAATGAACATTTGTTAAGAATGGCCTCCCATCTACGAACAAACTCTTTACTCTCCTTGCAAAGGGTTGGTCGGAGCTGTATGCGAAGACCTCTTGGAATGCGTTGATTTTTAAAGTGTCGTCCAAGGGTAATTGCATGTAATTTCCTATTAATCTCCTTGCGTAATTGTTTAATCCGCTTGGCTGGATCCTTTGGTGTGGTACCATGGGCACCAATAGATGTTTCGCTAATTAGTTCAAGAATGGCAGATGCTTCCTCAGATGAGAAACCTAAGGTTTCAGCACATTTGTTTGATAAACCTTCAATGTCCTCAAATGACATATTTTTAGTATGTTAACAAAATATTCTCAAAGTAGTGTGCCGCCACTGCTGTGTGTCTCACCAAGGGAAAAGAAAAAAGCAGGAAGCAAAAATGAGTGGGCACCACTGGAACATTAATCTCCTTAATGTCCTTATTACTTGGTAAATGAAGTCTCTGATGTATAATTCTCAATAGCAGGGTAGTTTACTATGTGCAGGAGCCGGCTGTAAAAGACTTGGAGACACCCAAGTCAAAAAATAACAGTAGAAGCAAGAGACTAGGTGCAATACCCAGTCATACAGCCGCTCTCTGAGTCCCAATCTGGGTTTTAATTAGTTACAATGTTGATAAACACTTAGTGTAGAGATAAAAGATGATTAGAAAAAACTCAAAAGTAATGTTGTTTTTTCAATGATGATTTTATCTATCCAATCAAGGTTCATATGTAAAAAAATAATAATAATGCGTAGTCACTAATAATTTTTAGTGAGGAAGAGTTCTGCCACAAGTCACTTTTTCAACAGACTCAAATTGTGCCAATGCATTTCGGAATACAAATTCCTTCATCAGGGCAAGTCTAAACAACATAATCATAACATATATATTTTTGAAAGTAACAGTACCGTGAATATTATGAAACAAATTCAAGCCCAAGGATATGACAATTATGTGAAACATGCATGAAAATATTTCAAAATAGAATAAGCATCCAGTTAAATAGCATATGAAAATAAAATAAAATAAAACACATACCCAGCAATGATGTATGTAGAAGTAGAAGTTGGAGTCCATATGTACCCCAAGATGGGTTGGTTCCCCTTGTACCTCGGGCTGATGTAGGTGGCAGAGTGAGGTGACTCATATGTGGGGTACCCTGCCTGGCTACCACCTGCTTGGGACTGGTCACAGGGTCTTCTTTGACTCTGGTTTGGTTGGTTAGTGGGAGGTGTATTTTTAGGCCTCCACATTCCTAGGTCCAAATGGGGTTAACCTTCACCTCTGCCATCTTTTCAGCAGCGGGGGTGTTGGTTGGTTTGGAATTTTTGGGGGAACTTTTGTTTTCTAGTGGATTTTGGACCTCACAGATAGCATGCTCTATTACCCAGTCCAGGGTCCTTTCATTGTTGAAGTCCCTAACCAACTGCGTCTTAATGTACTTATGAAGTGCATGGAACTAGTTATTGATGAATTCTCCACTGTTCATGCGCACCCGCTTAGTGGTTTGTGCAAATGCCCGCTTTAATTCTTGGACAAATTCCGCCTCGGCCTGATCCTCTCCACACTGCAGGTTATAGGCCATCTTGCGAGCCTCATGAGGGCTTCAGTGCACGGAGAAGTGCTTCAAGATGGCCACCTTGTAGGTAGACCACCTTGAATGGTTCTGATCCTCCAGGCCAGCAAAGAAGCCAGTGTATTCTGGGGAAAATGTCCATTTGGCAAACTCCTTGGAATTCTGATAATTTTTAATGCAACATGACATCATCATCTGGTCATACAGCTCCAAATGGTCCCAGACTGAGTACCAGGCATTTCTGTGGTACATGGTCACGAAGTTTCTAATGGCTTTTATTTGTCTAAAGGGGTCTTTTACCAAAGCTCTTTTTTGTTTGTCAGCCTTCGTTTTCCGTGGCAGCTGAGTTCATTTACCCTCAGACTCAGAGCTGCTGCGGTTTGAACACCTATCCCAATCCTCTAGGTGTTCCCTAATTCTTGGAGACTGAAAGCCTCTCCCAGAATGACAGGGCCTAGTCTCTTCTCCCCTTTGTATTGTGAGCTGTATGGGTCACTGCCCTTGGACTCCCTCTTTTGCACAGGGAAGTACTCATCCGACTTCTCCCTTCTTCCGGGGATGGTGGAGAACACCTCCATGATTGGTTTGAGATACACTGGCCACAATATTTTTTAAACTAAACAGGGATGCATGCCCATCAATCTCTGATGGACGCTGGCCTGCCGGCTCAATCACGGTGGGCCTAATTGTGTCCGTCTGTGTAAAGACCGGAGGGTGGTGTCTGTACTTCTGCTCTCTATAGGGTAGAGGAGAGGCACAGAGGACCCCAGCCAAGATTCTCTATTGTGGTAGCAATGGACACACAATCAAGGCCTATCTTCTCAGGAGGTGATGCAGGCTGGTTTTTAAGTACAGTGTAGTCCCCAAGCCCCCACAAAGGAATGTCCACACTGTATTGGTTAAAACACAGTCTTTATATAATTAATATTCAAGGTTATGTACACTATCACAATAACTCACTTTGTGCTCAGAAAATCAACAATGGTAAATATATACAGTTCTAAAGTGGCACCACAAGTATTATCAGATCTCATTAAAGTGTATCAACTATACTGTCAAAATGTCACACAGATCAATAAAAGGAAACCAGCAATAGAAATTGGAAGGAAAGCAAGATGGTTGAACCATTTGCAGAATACTGGTCACTACCGTAAAACATAGCTCTGTGCAGATATCCCCCCACCTGGGCTCCTATAAAGCAAAGATGTATCACAAAACCAGTCCATATATTGTCCTATAAGTCTTATTTCCTTCTACAATAGTTCTACAAGTCCAACATATCTGGAATGTAGCGTTCATTGTCGGGGAATCGACGGCCCTTCTTGAGTGCCCTCCCTTTAAGGCAGGAGTCACAGGTCATCGAACGTCCGAAGGAGAACAGGATGAGCTACGAAAGTGAAGTGGCAGCTTCGTTCCTAGCGGTGCTCGTTGACGGGGAAGCATAAACATCCTGCAAAGAAGAGGCGTGCGAAGCACCTCGGTGTCAATAGTTCTGGACCGCAAAGAGTTTGAAGAACTCTAGCCCAGCAAGGGCGTCGAGTCGTTGGCGTCTCTGTGGTCTTTGGGTGGCAGGAAACCCACCGGCGGATGCTCCTTGGTGCGTCGACGGTCAGGCTTTCTCCAGCTGGATACAGCTGCGACGATGCAGACAAGAGCGCCCTTGGATCAAATGAAGTTCTTAGGCAAACGGGAGCACGGCGGCTCCAGACGGCGACGGCGGTCATCGACAGTGGCGGACAACAGTCCGGGCGCTTCTCCTTCTGATTCCGCAGCAGTCCCCATCCCTGGTCAGCAGCCTTTCGAAGGTCTGTCTACCAGGGAGCTTTGGCAAAGGTCAGCTGTGCACGATGGTCCCTCGTAGCTCAGGAAGAGGGCGCCTTACCAGGTCCTCTCTGGGTCAGTCCTTGGAGACACAGCAGCTTTCAGATCGTGAAGCAGAGCAACAGCAATTCTTCTCTTCCAGCAGGGCTTCAAGGTCCAGCGTCAGTTTCACTCCAGTTACTCTTCGTAGTTTGGACTTCAGCTCTGAACACTTCTGAACACAATTCCCAGCACTGAGAGGTCCCCAGATATACTGTTGATCTCCCATTCATTCAGCTGGGTCATACTTAAGCATCCAATCACTACGAAGGGCATTCATTCAGGCAGGCAACCAATCAGGTGCATAGTGCATTCAGGCCATTCCCTTCTCTCCAGACACTCACAACAAGTTATGTGTATTGGGACACGTATCCAGCCATTCAACACTTCATACTGCATTCATGCAAGTTTCGGGCAGGGCTGTCTCAGTCATTGTGTCAAACACCAGATACTAGACATCCCCAACTCAGAATGCGTATTCGTCACACATTCTATTCACCCAGGTCCCACCCACAGGCGTACTCACAACATACGGTCGCTGAGAAGGCTCCAGCCAGTCTGGTCAGCACTTCCTCACACTACCATATAAGGAACATCCACCCAACAGCCAGTCAGGGGGAAGGGACAGAGTCAGGGCTTCCCGGGACTTCGGGAAGATCAAGGTAACAGGCGATGGAAGGCAAGAGGTCATTAGGGCCATCTTGTTTCCATCAGGAATCTACTGATTCCAATGACAGGGCCTGGGCATCCCAAAATGGAGGACGCTCAGGGCACCAGTCAATTCAGTACGGAGCTGCCACCAGCCATACCCTGCTCTGTGGGCCATCCACAGGTGCCCAAAAACATACACTAGGGGCACAGGGTTGCACCCCCTACCCATGGGTGCCATAAGGGTATCCATGGGTCTGTTCACCAAACCACAAGAGAGAGCTGCACTGCCAGGAGTCCCACATGAACTCCTGCTTGGAAAACACGACAGAACACACAATAAAAAGCAGTAAAGGACAAGGATACGGAGGCCCTGGCCCTGCCGATGCATTTCCAGCATCACAGTGCCACCCTCCCCAGACTGAGGTTAGGGTGCCTAATCTCCCACGAGATAGACACCCTCATCCAGGCGGTCAACATACCTTCTGGAAAGGCCATCTGCATTATCGTGACTCTTCCCTGCTCCGTGCTCTATGGTGAAGTCTAGCCCTTGCAGACTTATATACCACCTGAGCAGTTTGGGGTTCTCACCCTTCATCTGCATAAGCCACTTCAGGGGCTTATGATCGGTTTGGACCTTGAAGGTAGACCCCATAAGGTAGGGCCTAAAATGCCTAAAGCTCCAAACTATACTGAAACATTCCTTTTCAACAGTAGCCCACCTAAGTTCTCTACCCTTGAGTTGTCTACTGATGAATATGATAGGCTGTTCCCTTCCTTTGTCATCTAACTGGGACAAGACAGCTCCAATTCCAGTGTTGCAGGCGTCAGTTTGAACGATAAAGGGCTTGCTGTAATCGGGCGCACACAACACAGGTGCCCTACACAGACTTCCTTTCAGGCCATCAAAGCCCCTCTGACAGTCTTCAGTCCAATTAACCTTCCTAGGTTGTTTGGGTGAAGTCAGGGCTGTCAGGGGTGCAGCTATGGTTCCATAGTCTGCCATGAAATTGCGATAATACCCAGTATGACCCAAAAAGGCTCTCACCTGGGTTTGAGTAGTGGGAGTCTCCCAGTCCTGTACATCCTGTACCTTACTGGGGAGAGGTTGGATTTGACCCCCTCCCACCTCATGACCAAAATATGTGACTTTCCCCTGAGCTATCTGGCACTTGGTGGCCTTGATAGTGAGGTTAGCCCTTTTTAAGGCCTGCAACACCTTATCCAGATGCGTCAAATGCTCTTCCCAGTTGGAACTGTAGACGGCAATGTCATCTAAGTAAGCCACACAAAAGGCCTCCAGCCCACTGTGCGCATGATTGACCAATCTCTGGAAGGTGGCAGGGGCATTCTTTAAACCAAAAGGCATGACCCTAAACTGGTAGAGTCCCTCTGATGTTGAGAACACCGTCTTTTCCTTGGCATGGTCCGTCAGAGTTATTTGCCAATAGCCTGAGGTAAGATCAAAGGTGCTCACAAATTTGCCAGCACCTATGGTGTCCACGAGCTCATCAATCCTGGGCAATGGGTGCACTTCTGTTTTGGTGACAGCATTGACTCCTTGGTAGTCCACACAGAACCTCCAATCCTTGGTACCGGCCTGGGAACTTGCCTTGGGGACAAGGACCACTGAACTGGACCAGGGACTGGTTGAGGGTTCAATAACACCCAGATCCAACATCTTGGCGACCTCAGCATGGATGTGGTTCTAAACAGCATCTGACATACGGTAGCACCTGCTTTTGACAGGCACACTGTCACCAGTGTCAATCTCGTGCCTACACCACGGTATAAGGCCTGGCATCAGTGAAAACAGAGAGGCATACTGCCGGAGCAAAGCCCTGCAGGCTCTCTGTTGCTCGGCTGTCAGATCTGGAGCGAGATGCACTCCCTCCACTGAGCCATCCTGAGGGTTGCTATGCAGCAAATCGGGAAGGGGCTCACTCCCATCCTCTTCTTGCTCTGAAGCTAGCAAGAGACATGAGACTTCGGCTCGCCTATGGAAAGACTTGAGCCTATTAACATGGAATATCTGAGGGTCTACCCCAGAGGCTCCCATGTCAACCAGACAATTGACCTCGCCCATCTGGAGATTATCCTGAAGGGTCCAGTCCATTTATCTGCCAAAGCCTGAGGCTTGGTAGGCTCCATCACAAGGACCTCCTGTCCAGGAGTCCAATCCACTTGTGGTGCTTTAAGGTCATGCCAGTACTTGTTCAATTTCTGGCTGGCCTTGAGATTCGCTGTTGCCTGACCCATCATCTGTGTCATCCTCTGTCTGAGGCCTAATACATAGCCCCCCACTTGCTTGGCGGGACCTGGAAGGGTGGCTTCCAAACCTTGTCTTATTAAGGCAAGGGGCCCCCTCACGGGATGTCCAAAGAGTAACTCAAAGGGGCTGAAACCAACACCCTCTTGAGGTACCTCTCGGTATGAAAACAGCAGGCATGGCAGGAGAAGATCCCACATCTTCCTTAGGGGCTTTTCCAAAGCGCCTAGCATGCCTTTGAGAGTTTTGTTAAATCTCTCAACCGGACCAACTGCAGCAGGAAGGGCCTGTAAACCTGGGGTACCACCAAACTCTTGAGGGCACCAGGTTCAGGCTTAGTGGGCTCACTAACAAGGAGCTCACCTTCCCAATAAATCTGAAATGTCCTAGGCACTTCTCCTTGTGCCTGGGACAGGGCCTGTTTCCTCAGACCCTCGAGAGAGTGGCACTCTCTCTGTCCCTTACAGAAGTCAGCCCGGGAGGTTCCCCCTTCAGCTAACAAGCATTGAATGTCAGGATGATCCTCTGGGTTGAGAACCTCTCCCACAGGAAAGTCTTCTGGCTCTTCTCCCACAGGAGTTGGGACAGGATTCACCCCTGGACCCAGCCCGTCCGGAGCATGAATCCCAATGGGAACTGTCGGAACAGCAGGAAGATCACCGGCTCCCTCCACATAGGTGGCCTTCTTACTCTTCCGTTTCCTTCGTGCCTTGGGTTTCCCCGTTGGCAAGGGTGCTGGGCTCGCAGCTGGAACCTTTGTGCTCTGTGATGGGATGACCCCTACCGCAGCCATGATCCGTGATCATCCCCAACTCGACCAAATCATTTCCCAACAAAATGTTTGCAGGCACGTTGTCCTGAACCAGGACCGGAAGCTTCGCTGTCTTGTCTCCAATCGTAAAGTTGACTAAGGCTACAGGCGATAATTTGGGAGGCCCATCAGCTAAACTGGTGGTTCTCAGAGGAGCACCTACATAGTCCTCTGGCTTGAGCAGGGTCCTGTCCACCACTTTCATGCTTGCCCCAGTGTCTCTCAAACCAGTAGAAGGCTGGCCATTCAAGAGGACACTTCTCAAAAACCTATGAGTGTTCTGTGGGATAGTCGCCAGTACTTCTGCGTACTGGTCCCAGGCCCCAAGGGACACTAAGGAAATCTCTAGGGGAGCACCAAAGGTGATTCCAGTAGAGGAGGGGAGGACAGTGGCCTCTACCTAAGGTACGCAGTAGGGATAGGTCAGGCTGACAGCCTGGACTCCATGTGCCTTACCCTTACACTTGGGGTCACCCCTTCGGTGATCCAGAGCCCCACAATCCCAACAAGTGCCGGGAGTGCGGGGTACGGTACTGGAACCACTGGGACCCTACTTTGCAGCAGGCGGACCACTACTCTTACTCCCAAGCACAACAGACTTATCTCCACTAGGTCTTTGGGTCTTCGGAGAGGAAGGTTTTGGTTTACCCGACTGTGATTGCTTTTGGGACTCCTCAGCTTTCTGAGAGGCCCCCTTTTCTTTGTCCTTATCCTTCCCACTTGCGTCCTTAGGGGACACCCAGTCGGAGACCGACTTGTCAGCCAACCAAGCCAGCTTAAAGGTGTCCAAAATGTTCTGGTCAGCAACATACTGACGCAGCTCTGGTAAACAGGCTTCTGAAAAATGCTCAAAAAACAAGAGGTGAGACAATTCAACAAACGTTTTCACTTTGTAACCATCAATCCACCCCATCATGTTCATGTGCGCAGCACTACCCAGTCACTCCAAGACACATTCTCTTGTTTCTTAAAATCCCTGAACCGTTTAAGGTATTGGGTAGGTGTTTTTCCAAACTTGGCAATTAAGGCAGACCTTATGCACTCATACTGATCCCTTTCTTCCACACTCAGCTTCAGAATACAGTCATATCCAGTTTGAGGCACTCTGCTTAACAAACACTTAGCCCAATCTCTCTTATCAACATCGTGAATTGCACATGCCATTTCAAACGCTTCAATCCATTGGAGGATATCAGAACCATCTGCATACACACCAACCAAATCTTTCATAAACTTGGTTGCTGGGGACCTGACACTCTCGACTGGTTTAGCTGAAGTCTCAACTCAAGCTTTCTCTAACTGGATTCGCTGACATTCAGTGTCCTTGTCTTTGAGTTCAAGATCCCTATTCTTGAGTTCCACTTGCTGTGCCAACTCCTCGGTCTTAAGCTCAGCATCTATTTCCAACTTGCGATATTGAAAGGCCAATTTCATCCTTAATAACTCAAGCTCCAAGGAAGTGCTGGGGTTTGGAACAAAGGCAGCAGGAACAGTGGCATTCCCAGAATCAGATTTGGCGAAAACCCTCGGGGTAGAGTGCTCATTGGTTGCATCCCCCCCTTCAAGAGTTTCACAATCGGTCTGGTAGTCCACCAGGGCAGCTATCAGCTCAGCCCTAGACTTATCCACAAAGTATAACTCCCTGGCTTCACAAGCACTCTGGAGAGTCTCTAAGCTCATCCGATTCAATTTACCATTCGCAATAGATTCCATTGCTTGTAATGCAGTTATCTTGTACACACCTTAACCTCAATTTAACAATGTACAGATATCCTTTGTAAGTGGCACGGTTATACACTGATTCTTAAAACCATAAGCATCCCACCACTGTCACCAGTGTAAAGACCGGAGGGGGGTGTCTGTACTTCCGCTCTCTATAGGGTAGAGGAGGGACACAGAGAACCCCAGCCAAGATTCTCTATTGTGGTAGATGGACGAGCAATCAAGGCCTAGCTTCTCAGGAGGTGATGCGGGCTAGTTCTTAAGTACAGTGTAGTCCCCAAGTCCCCACAAAGGAATGTCCACACACTGTATTGGTTAAAACACAGTCCTAATATAATTAATATTCAAGGTTATGTACACTATCACAATAACTCACTTTGTGCTCAGAAAATCAACAATGGTAAATATATACAGTTCTAAAGTGGTACCACAAGTATTATCAGATCTCATTAAAGTGCATCAACTATACTGTCAAAATGTCGCACAGATCAATAACAAGGAAACCAGCAATAGAAATAGGAAGGAAAGCAAGATGGTTGAACCATTGGCAGAATACTGGTCACTACCGTAAAACACAGCTCTGTGTGGAGTGGATATCCCCCCACCTGGGCAACCTGTAAAGCAAAGATGTATCACAAGCCCAGTCCATATATTGTCCTATAAGTCTTATTTCCTTCTACAATAGTTCTACAAGCCCATTATACCTGGAATGTAGCGTTTGTCATCGGGGAATCGACGGCCCTTCTTGAGTGCCCTCCCTTTAAGGCAGGAGTCACGGGTCGTCGAACGTCTGATGGAGAACAGGGTGAGCTACGACGGTGAAGTGGCAGTTTCGTTCCTAGCGGTGCTCGTTGACAGGAAAGCATATACGTCCTGCAAGGAAGAGGCATGCGGGGCACCTTGGTGTCAATATTTCTGGACCGCAAAGAGTTTGAAGAACTGTGGCCCAGCACGGGCGTCAAGTCGTCAGCGTCCCTGTGGTCTTTGGGGGGTGGGAAACCACTGGCTGATGCTCCTCGGCGCGTTGATGGTCAGGCCTTCTCCAGCTGGATACAGCGGCGACGATGCGGATGAGAGCGTCCTTGGATCAAATGAAGTTCTTAGGAAAACGGGAGCATGGCAGCTCCAGTCAGCGACGGCGGTCATTGACAGTGGCGGACAACAGTCTGAGCTCTTCTCCTTGTGATTCCGCGGCAGTCCCCATCTCGGGTCGGCAGCCTTTCGAAGGTCTGTCTACCAAGGAGCTTTAGCAAAGGTCAGCTGTGAACAATGGTCCCTCGTAGCTCGGGAAGAGGGCGCCTTACCAGGCCCTCTCTGGGTCAGTCCTTGGAGACACAGCAGCTTTCAGATCGTGAAGGAGAGCAACAGCAAATCTTCTCTTCCAGCCGGGCTTCAAGGTCAAGCGTCAGTTTCACTCCAGTTACTCTTCGTAGTTTGGACTTCAGCTCTGAACACTTCAGAACACGATTCCTAACAGTGAGAGGTCCCCAGATATACTGTTGATCTCCCATTCATTCCGTTGGATCACACTTAAGCATCCAATCACTACGAAGGGCATTCATGCAGGCAGGCAACCAATCAGGTGCATGGTGCATTCAGGCCATTCACTTCTCTCCAGACACTCACAACAAGTTATGTGTATTGGGACAAGTACCCAGCTATTCAACACTCCATACTGCATTCATACCAGTTTCGGGCAGGGCTGTCTCAGTCATTGTGTCAAACACCAGATACTAGACATCCACAACTCAGAATGCGTATTTGTCACACATTCTATTCACCCATGTCCCACCCACAGGCATACCCACAACATATGGTCGTTGAGAAGGCTCCAGCCAGTCTGGTCAGCACTTCCCCACACTAACATATAAGGAACTTCCACCCAACAGCCAGTCAGGGGGAAGGGACAGAGTCAGGGCTTCCCGGGACTTCAGGAATATCAAGGTAACAGGTGATGGAAGGCAAGAGGTCATGGGGGCCATCTTGTTTCCATCAGGAATCTACCAATTCCAATGACAGGGCCTGGGCATCCCAAAATGGAGGACGCTCAGGGCACCAGTCAATTCAGCACGGAGCTGCCACCAGCCCATACCCTGCTCTGTGGG
Source organism: Ambystoma mexicanum (assembly GCF_040938575.1). Lineage (NCBI taxonomy): Eukaryota > Metazoa > Chordata > Amphibia > Caudata > Ambystomatidae > Ambystoma > Ambystoma mexicanum. The sequence goes on along the minus strand of NC_090937.1, from coordinate 759,228,608 downwards.
CCACCCACAGGTGCCCAAAAACATACACTAGGGGCATAGGGTTGCACCCAGACCCATGGGTGCCATAAGGGTATCCCATGGGTCTGTTCACCAAACCACAAGGGAGAGCTGCACCGCCAGGAGTCCCACATGAACTCCTGCACAGAAAACAGGACAGAACACATGATAAAAAGCAGTAAAGGACAAGGATACGGAGGCCCTGTCGCTCCAATGCATTTCCAGCATCACTGTCTGCCTCAAGGTTCCCGGTTCTTGTGAAGCTGTGGACATGAAGTTAGCAGCACTGAGGGCCCTACGCCATGATTAGGGATTGCGCTATCACTCTCTAACTCTTTGGGGTTCCTCAAGTCCTTATTAAACCTGGAACATTATTTTTCTAACCTCTCGAATTTCTCTTTCTCAGCCCCTATTTCTTGATAGTATGCAAAGGCCTGAGCCTTGTGCTCTGGTATCAGGGCTTGACTGACTTCTATGACCTTCCATTGTGCTACTACTTGGCTCTGAGTCCCCTGTTCTCATCACAAAGGGCCTCATTTTCTTTCTGTGCATCCTGTATTGTCTGGGAAAACTCAGACCATTTTTGTTGCAAGAGATTAATCTCCTCGCTCTGTGCAGTTTTGGTTTGTGTTGCCTGCTCTAGATCAAATTCTATTCACCTCATATGTCCCATACATTTATCATACTGTGCTTTTAGGTCAGTCAGTTCCTGAAGACCTGACTCTCCTTTCTCCAGGTATGCCTTCAACTGGCACACTTCCTGGCACAGGACATCTTTTTCCTGACACAACCTACTATTCTGTTGAATGAGGTGATCTCTCTGCTGTTTCAAAGCACTTGACTTCTGGCGCTCTTGGTCAGAATCTGCTTGGGAATGGACCTCCTTTATAGCCCACTGATTATTTTCCCTTTTCAATTGCTTAATCTGCTTTTGCAAAGCGCATATATCCTCTAAGCAAATTCTATTGTACATCACCTGTTGACTCAAATTTAGCTGACTCTCCTGTAGAGAGTCAACTTTTTCTTGGCACTCCTCTTTCAGTGCAGATAATTGGGCCTCCGGCTCTGAATTAGTTTGTTGCTGAACTGCTAACTCCTCTTTTAGCTGCTTGATGAGATTTCCTAACTCTAACTCAGAATTTTGGCTCTCTCGCATTTTCTCCTCTACCTGCATTAACTCACTCTGTGTTTTATTTAAAAGCTCAGACTGATTTTGTACAGAGGTTACACTTTCTTGGTACCTTTTTTCCATGACTATCATGTGGAAGTACATGTATGCAGTGAGTTGGGCCATTTTGATTTGTTCATCTTTGACTTTCTGCGTCATATAGAAGTTAGTCAGGGCTTGATATAACAGGCCACTGTCCTGCCACACATCCATAGTTATAGAGTTTGCCTGTTGCATCATACTAGATAGCCAGGTTTCATGTTTTTGTTCTGCCCATTCCCCTCTAATGAATAATTTGGACAGACGGTGCTGCCTAGCCATGTTAATTTCCACGATGCTCATTATGAAGAGTGTTCTACTGCTGGTGGGTTAGCTATACAAGGACAAAATCTCCACCATACTCCTGCCTAGTTTATGGTTACAATATTTTATTTTGAGACACAGGCCTGATACCTAGGGTACAAGTTTTTGGATGGCGCCTTAGAGTGTAACACAGCTTTCTAGCTACTAAAAGTAACACTACCTTCAATGGGTTAGTCTACTGTGTTGCATTGTCACGGGTGAAAACTCTTACCTCAATCTTGGCACGAGCCCCCACTTTGTCACGGTTTTATTACACAGCACACTTCAGCCAGGTACTCATTCCCCAACAATGAATGTGGCGTACAATAAAGCGCTTTTTATTTTTAATAAACCACAGGTTCTTTTATTTGTGTAGGCCTCCAACCTGTCTCGCACCCACCCTCCACAAACACCCTGTGTCACAATGGACCAGGAATCAGGCTGGTGTGTATCAATAAGATATTTATTACATTATTATTTAATGGAAAAGGAAAATGAAATAATTTTACAGCCACTACTGCTGTGGTACACAATGGCACTAATCTCTACAAAACAATTCAGTGAAGATATACTGTTACACTTCTCACAATCTTTAATGGCAACAAAGAAAAAGGACAATTTTTAGAAAGAGATAACCCCAATGGTTTAGCGCTCCCCCCTGTAACACTCATCCCCAAACCTTAGCTAACTTGATTACTTTGAATGGAAGGCAGTGGCAAGGAGTAGGAATGGAGAGAGAAAATCAGATTTTGAATAAAGCCCACCATACAGGATGGGAGGCCTGCTAAGAAAGTGAAAACCCCTTTTTGGAGCAAAACGGCAGAATTGGATTTTGATTATTACTCACACGGCTACTCACAACAGCTATGGGACAGAGTAAAATGAAATTCATGTTGCTACGCTTGATGAGATAGGTAAGCTTAGAGAATACTAATCAGCACACCAGGGCAATGTGGAAATAAGATAGGAAAATCGATTTTGGGGAGAAAGCAAATGCAAAAGGAAAAATACAAACAGCAAATGGAAATATTGTCAGACTGGACTTAAAATGGCAGGCATCTCATGGAAGGAGTGTAGCTTAGAATAGGCAAATCGGTTTTATTGACACGGAAGGAGACACATGCCAGATAGACTTGTAGGCAAAAGGGATTGCTCTCAATGGGACTACGGTATGGGGTTTTTCAATGGGACAGATGCAAATAGAAATTTGTGGGGAAATGCACACAATACCCAGGCAAATTCGGTTTTCAGTTACAAGGAGACTGATTCCTTTGGGCAATACTTTAATGACTACAATTATTAAAGAAAGGCACTAGGGACAAGGGGGGTCATTTCGAATTTTAACCAACTTGTACCATGAATTTTAATGAGGGAATTAATTGATTTACTTAAGAATATGCTAGGAATGTACACAGACACTGAGAGGTTTACCAAAGGGAATATGCTTACATACACAGGCTAAACACAGATTCTTCTATGGGAAGGTGACTGAATTACACTAGCAATGTGAGGTTTTCAATGGGTGCAACACTACAAAAAGGAAGGGCTTATGCAATTTAGGGCTGGGGTTATTTGCTACTTACAAAGTAAGCCTTGGTTTGGGATTCTGGAAAGTCAGCTGGATCTCAGGACCCTCTGGACAGCTAGGCAAGGGGTCTGGTCACTGCACTCTCCTTGGTATGGTTCAGCTGCCTCCTCTACGTCCTCCTTCTCCTGTCTCCCCAGATTCTTCTGTGTCCCCCTGACTTAGTGCAGTCCCCCTTATATAGCCCAAATGACATCACTCACTTTACAATCTAGTGGAAGTACTCTATAATTACCCCTACCCCTCGGATAGGACCATTTACCATTCCTCTCACCGCCCCCTGGTATGATTGGTCCAAGGGAAGAGAGCACCATCTGTCTATTGACATTTTATTATCCTTCTTTGTTCTCTTGACCACTTTTTGACAAAAACCCAGTTATGTCTCATAAATTCATATTTATACTAGCCCCTGACATATGCATTAGATATGTGGTTTGAGAGGGTCTTAGGGAATTAGGTAAGCCGATCGCCAACTCTGTACGAGGTAGCATGGCCTTTTGGCACATTTTGTCATTTTCATCAAATGTATAACAGTTATGATTTTGTAAATGATCAAGCATATTCCTAATTTCACCTTCCATCTCTCCATCAAATCTCATAATTGTCACATCATCTGAGCAGCCATAAACTAGTTTTAACTGGCCACTTCAGTCCCCAAAGTCCTAGGAAAATGCACTATAGCTCTTAAAAACCGCCTGGAAATTACATAAAAACATAGCATAAAACGAAATTATTTCTCTTTCTAATTGTTACAAAATTGCCTAAAAATTGACTCAGTCCTTTGATGTCAATTTGGAGAATCTGTCCGCCTCTGTGGGAGGAGCACTTTATCCCCCACAACCGGGGCCAGAGATTTTGATTACCCCCTTTGAAGCTGCCAGTTTGTCCTTGGTAGTGGGTGCCGGGTTCAACTGCTTGCCCCTCATGTGATAGGAAAAGCAAAGCACAGCTGTTTTTTTGATGCAGAGTTTCAATGCGGTTTTTCAAATGAAAGAGAGTTCTGTTTAGGGCCTTTAAATGCACCACACAGTGTTCCCCGCAGCCAGCCCCCATAAAGAAAAAGTTTTAAAAAAAAAGGAAAGGACCCAGCGGCGCTGGTTCCTGATCACGGAAGTGAAAGGGAACAGGCATCGCAGGGACACTGCAATCAGCGGCCACAAGGTTAGTAGGGCTTTGGGGGTGTGGTGGGGGTGTGAGGTGTGGGTGGGAGCCGGGGGCAAAGTTGGAAGTGTTCAGGGGAGAAAAGACCAAATATCATTGCCGCGTCCCGCGTTCAAGCAAAGTGATACTTCGCTTGAACGCGGCAATGATATTTGCAGTTGGGATTGATCCCCGTTATTACACTTCCAGTAATGATCAAGAGAAATAAAGTTGGATAAGCCCTGATTTGAGAAAGGCACCTTGTCGAAACATGTGTAATCCATAGGGCAGATCAATTAAACTTCCTTATCACACAACAGCAATTGGACTTAGTCTCCAGCATAATTTTTTTCTGGCGCAGTAATAAGGTGTGACCACAGCAGCCTGGTTTACTATTAGTGGAAGATGGCATTTTGACACACAACAACAACAATAAAACTGCAGGATCATTCCAGATGCACAAAACACATCTATTAGGGTTCTGTCCAAGCCCTCTGAGGCAAAATACATGTGAACATCCCAATTATTATATGGATTGCACCAACAGAAGTGACTTCACAGAAAAGGACATTGCAAGGCACATCATTAGTCCTTGATACTTGGAGGCACCATGGAAGTGACTTTAGAATATGTTGCCATAACTTTGTGACAAATAACTGTGGTGCAAAATACCTAAATTACACTTTTGTTATATGTGGAGCAACCCTATAGTCATTAGGCTTTTCCATTATAATACCATGATACATTAACATAAGCTTTGAAGTAAATCGCTTTTCCATTATAATACCATGATACATTAACATAAGCTTTGAAGTAAATCAGAGTCACTTGCATAGCTGCAGATAAAGCACAATGTGAAATGATTTGCTCACACTTGGTTAAATGGTGAAACTGGGATGTGGACAATTTAAGCGACTGTGCACATCTTTCCAGGTTTAGTTGATATAGATATTTATTAAGGTTTTGCTTTACATTTCATGTGCTTAAATAATTATTTATGGCAATGCCTTGGAAGCAAACCACATTGTATAATAAACTAGCCTTTCATAGTAAACGAAACATACACCATATACATTGTCCTAGAAATATGTTGTGCAATGGGAGTATGACTTTAGTTTTCTTTTCCCCATTCTGCATGCAAAGTCACAATAGCATCATGTAGAATAATGTGAGGCTTACAAATCCCCCTTGGGTTTTAAACCCATAGTCATTATTTCATAAAACCTGCAGCATTATGCATCTTTCTCACTTCTGATCACTCCCTCCTATTCCCATTTCTAAAGGGACAAACATCCCTTCTAATAGTACCCCGCCCTCCACCAGTGCCTAATCGCTCACATTGTAATGCTCTGTTGATACAGAGCAACGTGAGCACCCTCTGCTGCCCGGAGCTTCTTGGGACATTGTCCTGGCAGCAGGACACCTCTACCATTCGGAACAGGTAAGATGTCCTGCTGCCAGGACAATGAGCGTGCTGAGCAGGAATTGCTCAGCACACATTGTCCTGCCAGCGGGATACCTTTGCTGTTGGGCACCCTCTTTGATGTGCCAAACGGGAGAGGTGTCCCAATGACAAATGTCCCGGCCTGGCTCTTAAAAGTGCCACGGGGGGCAGCTTGCCCCCCGCCTCTCCCGTCTGGTACTCCACTGCTTGGAGCCATTTGAACACAGGAAAACATACCTCAATTTTAATCAGTCAGAATCTTGTAGAAAGAATCTATCAACACGTACACATATGAGGTGCTGTGCAGAACCCAAGTTTGGAGATACATGACATTTAAATATTGATACCAAGTATACTTGGTCACCCACTGCGCTGCATTAACCGATGGCTTCTGCCTTTGAATGAAAGGAAAAATCAAGGGAATTGCTAACTTTCCAGTGAATCTGTTCCTTTCGGCCACGGCTTTATAGTTCAGCTAGGTCAAGTCAACTTAGCGCATCATTTCAGGGATCATGGGGTGATAGTCTAGTCTGCAAAATGGACGTTGCAGCACTGTTTTCATATGTTATTGGATATGTACATATAAATGTTGTGCGCACACAGTGTAGGTCAATGGAGGTGCTGGATGCATTTGTGTGTGAGTGAAAGTGGATGCAAGCAAATGTGTGTTGGCTTTTGTGTCTGAATGAATGATAAATAATACATTGTTTATATGTTAATTGGAATTAAGTTTGTGAATGTTATGTTGTGTCACTGGGTGCATGGAAGGCGGGCTGGAGATGTGTGGGGGACCAATAGAATTTAAAAGATAGGCCACCAGTCTTATGAAAGTTATAACAGAGCATCAGCAATCGACTCTTGTGGTTTAGTAGTCTAGTGTAATCCCTCAGGGATTTAGGTTGTTTGACCGAGGTACAAAATCACAGCGAAATTGACGGTAGTCATTTTTGCTGCAAATACGTTTTTACCTCGGTACAAAAAACCAAACCCATGTCCCCCCAAACAACCAGTACACTCATAAACCCCCCCTATGTACCTTTTCTCCATCTGCTGCCTCTCCTGTATCCTGCAGTGCCAGATCCATCCATCTAACTCAGTTCGGTTCTGATGCTGCAGGGTCACTTTTTCTCCTTTTGTTTGTTGTGTCCCCTGCCACCAATACTGAGGAAGCGGGGGACACCCCTGCAACTGCTGAAGTCAAAAATACTGAACATGGAGAGCGGGGGACACCCCCACCACCCCAGCTCTTCGTGTTCGGTATCTTTGGCTTTGAATGAATGGTGGTGACTGAATTCAGACAAATCTACCATTAAACCAAATTTTATCGAACCATTTGGCTGAAACGATCCATAAGAGCCACAACCCACCTTTCCTCCACCACACCCCTGTCCCCCCAACATTTTCTGCAAAGATACTAATTTCCGATGGAGTCCAATTGATTGTTTAGGTATAAAAAGGCTGATTCTGTCCTAAGACCTGGTATGAAGCCTGATTGGCGTAGACCCAGTATCTGGTTGGATTCTAGATATTGCTGGATGCGTAGTGTAGAAGAGCAGCCACATGCCTCTGTAGGCAGTCCCACCCCCTCCTACCTATATCCTGGAAGCCAGAAGTCATGCCATGCTTGACACCAGTGACTGTGACTGTTCCGCGAAGAGCCTTTTCAGCAAAGGTATCCACTAAGAAAACCCTATCTGATGTATCCCCGAAGAGATGACAATCTCTTGGAAGAAATCCCAGAAGGAAAATGAAGATGAAAGAAAGAGGATTTGGTGACATCACAAGAGATGAGCGTGACGCACTGAGAAGAGTGGCTGAAGAAGAGGATGTATAGATCTTATGGAATCTAAGGACAAAGTGAAGAATTGAGTAAACTTTAATATGCGCAGTAAAGATTGTATGTGTAAAGAGCACTGCAAAAAATGAAAACCGTTTAATAACTATACACATGCAGCAACGCAAGTAGACTAAGTGATCATTGAAGCTAGGTATACGTTTTGAATAGACTGCAGGTGGTGCCGCCATTATATAGAATGTGGACTTCATTGTCACAACTTTAGTAAGCTCAAGCCCATGGAGAAGATGGCTGAAAAGCTGTGTCACAAAAAAGAAAGCAGCTGGAATGGTAGGACCGACAAAGGCTATCTGGCCTGGTGTCAAAGGCTGGGGCAGCCAAGAACTGGTTATCTATCCTTGAAGAACAGTGAACGCGAGAGGCTGAGTCATCCCTTGTTAAGGTGCAAAGAAAGAACACCATGAGTGCCCAGTTTATTAATTTAATACAATTAAATGCTAGAAAATGAGCCAAATTGCGGTCTCCTGTCACGTGTGTTATTGATGGAAATAGAAGTTGGGCATGCAGCTCTAGACCGAGGATAGCGCGTGGTCACACTCCCATATATTCCCAGGAGCAAGGATACTTTGCAAGGCCAAGTTCAAAGGCAATCTGCATGGCAGAAGGCATGGGTGATGAGAGATGTTGGGCTAATTGGGTGAGGAGACGCGGTCAAAGTCCACCCACTAACACCTGGGGTACCAGTTTATGCGCTGCTAGTGAGCCGAATGATCCAGAAGGGCACAAGCGTGCCAACGAATTGTATAAGGTCATATAACAAAGACCCTTATAGTTTGATAGCCAATGATATACTGTGTGTCAAATATCTGCTGAAGATGACTTGCACTAGGGGTGGGCATAAGTTATCCACCTGACTGTAGAGACCCAATCACAACCCAATCCCTTAAAGAAAGTATACTTAAATGTTCCCCTTAAGCCAACCACAACTCCCCGTAGGTTTTTCATATATGCCACATAGTATGGCATCACATTTTACTATATACATGGGATTTTTTATGAAATGCTTTGATTGAGATTGTGCTGTGCGACGTCCGTTGATGTCCGTTGTAACTTTCTTTTGCAGACAATTGATATTAAAACAGTAAAATGACTTTGCCTTCTTCCTGAGTTGGTTTGATTATTTGGTGTTAGAGTTACTTTTTAATGTATTTTTTATTTATTGTGTTTTAGCCATACATGAAAACAGAAAAAACAGAATAATGACTTTTAACACATTATCAATGGGCTAAGGATAATCCACTCCCCCCTAACTGCTAGTCCTTAAGAACAGCTACAACTTCCGTGGTCAGGAGGGTTTCATTCCCTGATGACAATCTATCCCAAAAGATATCATAGTTCAACCACTGTACATCATATAGAAATCATTGAAATCTAGCCAGTCTCAGGTTGAAGGTACCTGGGCAATTTGACAGTAGATGTTGGAGTTACTGTCTTTCTTTTTCATCGCATTTATCACAGATGACAGAAGGGTATTCTTCCTTATTTCTGATAGAATTAATTTCTAATGTTGGAAGCAAATTCAATCTAAAGCTCAGAAATTCAGGTCTAGCATCTGGATCAGATGATTTGTTAAGATAAGTAGGCAAGACTGATCTGGGTTTATCCCTGAATGTGTGCGACGCTGATACCTTCGCCAACCACATTTTGGCGAATGTCCATATCCAGTCTATTCGTTTAATTTGTTCTTTAACTTTATATGGATTTTGGACAAGGAGATCAGAGGTACAATATGAATTAGCCAAGATTTCATTGCACTTTAGACTGAGATTGGCAGGAAAACCATTATTAGCTCTTTGCATTGATAGGGCTACATCCTCATAGAGGAAATCCTTCAGTGGATCAAGGATTAACCTGAACATGGATAACCACCTCCACTCCATCCAAGCCATGAGAGAGGTCAGTAACAGTTCACACCTGAGACACCTGATAAGGACACAATTAGGCAGGTTAAGAGTGCTCTTCCAGAGCTTAGCATCAATTTGATCCCAGTCAATGTTTGCGGAAAGAGGGTTCGACTCTAGACCGAAAAGAATAACGGGGACCACTTTGCCTATATAAAACTTCACCAAAGGCTGAATGGAAAATTTACAAAATTTGAGGCGGATTCTTTTCATTTGGGATCCCAGATTCATGAACTTAAAGTCAATGGATGACAGGAGATGGTATTTTGTCGGGAAGGCTTTTACTACAGCACCTAAATAGATAACCTCAATGGCAATATCAATTGGCCGATTTTCCATTTCCCATGAGTAGGACTTAATGACCTCCTTTGGGTGTTTAAAAACAAACACCTTAGATTTTATTGGGTTAATTTTTATGTCATTTTGTTTAGTGTAATCCGCAAGGGCGGTCCGTAACCGCTGCAGCCCGACCTGAGAGTGGTCCAATACCACTACATCGTCAGCATAGGCCAACCACTTAATTTTGGTGTTTCCAATCCTTAGGGTGATTAAACTTATCTCTTGAAACCATCGGCATAGGTCAGAGATAAACAGTATAAAATGAAAAGGCACAATCAGGTAGCCCTGATGCACACCTCTTTCAATCTTTATTGGGGCCGAGAGCAATCCCGATCTCGATATCTTGACTCACATTGTCCAATTCTGATGGAGTTCAATCAGAATAGATAGTAAATTGGGCGGAACACCCCAGGCGTTCAATTTCTTCCATAGAACATTTCTGTTGATCATATCGAATGCCTGTGAGAGGTCTATCCATGCTCCAAAAAGGGGAGTGCTGCCTTTCACAAGGGATTTACCACTAATACAATTTAAGACTTGCCCATTTAAAGATGTAGATAAGCCCCTCCTGAAGCCTGTTTATTGTTTAGGTATAATGCCTTTAGATTGTTCCCAGGTCTCCAGTTCTCCCAATATTAATCCCACAAAGATTTTACTGTTGGCATCTAAGAGGGAGATGGGACAATAATTTTGTGGATCGGGATTACAACTGATGATCTCGAAGAGTCAGGAATTTTCTTTGTTGACATTATGTTGTCAAAAAGAATCTTTAACACCTTTGCCCAGACAATGTTTGCCCAGACAATGTTTTCAAAATTGAAAATTATTTATCACATTTTCAATGTCCTCACAGGAAGCGGCAAAGGACCAATTACAGGACACCACAGTTTTGGACACCACTGTTACTAAAGGTCCATAGACCTCAGAGAAGTGGTTAATCCATATCTGTTCCTGAATGATGGTATCCTGATTCTGAGTGGAGGAATTGTTCATGGAGCCTACCATGGCCCTGAAATGTCTAGAATTTCTCAGACACAGCATGCTTAACATTTTTTCCCCATCATGCTAGAGTAACATGTACCTGTGCGATCGAATCCAATTTCTATGCTGATTATTTAGAGCTCTAAGGTGTTCATCATAGTCCTTTTTGTCACAAGCCCCCTTTTTTAATCGATCCTTTTGTTGTTGTTTAAGCTTCTTCCTTTCTTGGATTTAAACATCAAAGGAATGTTTGTATGCCACATGTTGTTTTTGAACTCAGGTCCCATACAAAGGAAAGAAAATTGTCTGACTGACAACATACTGAGAGATGTTGTTCAGAGATTTCTTCAAGTAGTTAGTTCAGGTTGTTAGTGAGGGTTTGTCCCCCTCTGTCAAACTTCCTCAGTCGATTGCCAGCCAGATTGACGGCTAGTTTCTGGGTTTAGAGAGATGTCATATGGGGCGAGTCGACACACAAGGTAACTTCCAGCATATCATGATCATCTGTATTACCCTCAACAATTTTAAATTTGATTCAGCAATCAAAAAGTGTTCTGGTCACAAAGAAGTAATCAATAGTGGAAAAGGCATCTCCCCTGTGTCAAGTTGGAGCAGTCGGAATATCCGCCCCCCAACATTTCCATTAATCATCCAGAGTTCCCACTCCCTCATGAAATTAAACCACACTTTACCATTGCTTGTTTTAAATTTGGTTTTCTCCGAGCTTAGATCTTTAGTTTTTACACACTGGGAATTCAGGTCTCCTGCTATTATTATTTCATCTGAGGGGAAAAGAGATGTATATTCTACTAAGCAGTCATATAGAGCTTGCAGGAATTCAATGAAAGGAGAGGCAAGGGGATTCCAATAAACATTTACTACTAACCAGCTTGAACCATTCTTGAACCATTTCTCAACTCTCACCACCAAAATTCCCTGTTTATCACTTGAAAACAATCTGGATGTACAAAAAACATAATTATTACAAGCGATTAGTAAGCCACAAGTAGGTTTGCCCCCCACCCCCCTCCGAGCCAAGAGCCTGCAGTTGAAAAGTCGAGAACCCATCAATCCCCAATCCCGTTGTCCAGGGGCATAGGAGACACATAAAATCTGGGGGGACAGGGTACACCTTGGGGACTTTGCTATTTTTATTTATTGTGTAGGACTAAAGGCATCCCCTCGCCTAGCACAGTGTCTATTGGGTGTGGCACTAGGCCATGCAGAGTGGACACTGTGGGTGTGTTTAAGTGTCAGCAGCATGGCCCCACAGGCATTGTCAAGTGGGCACTTTGGGTGTGTTCTCTGTTCTTGACGACCGTGCATTTAGAGTAAGATTACAGCCAGTGTGTACAATTCATTGCTGACTGGGTCACAGTTACAGGTGGAAATGATCTGTGCATTACATGCAAACACACGTGTCATGCTACGTTAGAGTGAACACCGAACCGAACGAATGCATGGCCCTGCAGCAAGCCAGAAGCCATTTCGCAAATATAGGGTGGCGTGTGAGAGGAGAAAGGGAAAGGTAAGATGGTAAGGAGAGGAAGCAAAAAGGGGAGAAGAATGGTGAGAGAGTGGCATGCCCCCCAGAAGATGATGTTGGTGACTGAGAGGGAGAGGCCAGAAGTGTTACTCTGCATGAGATGTGAATCACTGAAGAGTGGAAGTGGAGCAAGAGAATGCGAAATCAAGACAACAAAGTATGATGAGGATTGAGGAATGCTTTTTGATGTAACATTTGCAACATTATAGAAAATGAAACAACCAATATGCAAACCGTATAAAGGAAGGTGCCAAAACTATGGGGAAAGGGCAGGGAGAGAAGAAAAAAGAGCTTAAAAGGGAGATATAAGGAAGGAAGAGAACGCAGCCTTAGCTCCTACTGCACCTCCAGCCAGCTGTCCCGCAGCGCTGCCTCTAAGTGTCCGTAGTGCCCATGCCTCTGACGACTGAAGCATTTGGCGCAGTCCACACACAACACAAAGGAAAAAGCTCCCCAAGCCCACACCGGGCCTTGCAATCAACATCCTTCTTTATTTAACTTCTACAAATTTTGCCTCCCGCTCGACCCACCAACCCGTCACTTCCCTTTTACCCCATCACTTCCCTTATCGCAACTACCCACCTCCCGTGTCCATGGAGACATCAAAGTGACATCTCCCCCCATTTTAAACAGTTACCAGACTTTCACAACGGGTGGTCGTCTGGTGGGTTGCACTAACCCATTTCCTCGATCCAGCAGCAAGGCCTATCCCGAGACCACTGAGGACGGTAAACTGATGGGCACTGGAGAATTTCCATCAACTTCGCCCTCCACGTGAAATTCCTGATCTGAGTCCTCCGTGTCTCCATGGTCTCCTTGATATGGATCATTGGATGCATAGTCAATGACGGCAATCACGCACCCACTTAGCCATCTCGATCCTAACGACGGAATTCCCTTGAAGTGGGATGAATTTCGAGAGAGGGACCCTTCCTGGGCTTGCACTGTGATCATGGAGCCCTTCTTCTGAGTGACCAGCAGAGGTTCCTCCTGGAATACAGACGTGTGCTTGTGAATCTTTGGTTGCTTCACGGCTACGACGTCACCCACCTCGAGCTGGGGCATCCTCGCTCCTCGGTGTGTGTCTGCATATTCTTTCATGCGTGCCTTGGTGGCATCGTCTCATTTGTGCACTTCTTTGTCCATTGCAGGAGGGTTGTTGATCTTCCTGGCTTGTGGAATACGTTTTGGATGTTTCTCCCAAACATTACTTCTGCCGGGATCCTGCCAGTAGTGCTATGAGGGGTGCCTCAGTAGTCTCTCATCAATTGGTTCAGTACTTGCTCATAGGGCTGCCTTGTGAGCTTGGCTATCTGTAGCACTCTCTTTAGATGAAGCGCTCTAGCATGCTGTTTTCTTGAGGCCAGAGCGGTGTTACCTTCCGGTGGTGAAATCCCATGTAGTTCGCAAATTGTGTGAACTGATGCCCACTTAAGGGAGGTCCATTGTCTGTCTTGACTTGAGCACCTTTGGAATTCCATATGCATAGAAGATGCGGTCTAGGGTGGGTATGACGTGATCAGTGGCTGTCAACAATATTAGTTGGTCCTCTGGGTATTGAGAGTATTCATCCATCATCACGAGTACATACTTTCCACCTTCAATGGGCCCAAAGAAATCAGTGGCCACAGCTTCCCATATTCCCTGCGGGAGTTCCAACATGTTCAGTGGTTCCGGGTGTCGGTTAGGAGTGATGAGGTTGCACATGGGACAGGCCTTCAGGGCTTCCTCCAACATGGCGTCCATATTGGGGAACAAGAGTTTCTGGTGTAGCATTCGCTTGGTCGATACCATTCCCCAGTGATTTACGTGGGCTAGCTCAATGATCGTAGCCCTCAGGGACAGTGGGATCACCAGCTTGCAGTTCTTCAGGAGGAAATGATTATCTGATAGAGCTAGTTACTCTTTCACCTGTATGAGGCGCCCTACCTCACTGTGTATTGGGTCTCTTGCTGCTCTCCCACTCTCCTTGGCCCTGTGATGATTACCTCGATGGTGTCCCAGAGGGCTGATAATCCGAGGTTGTTCTCCTCTACCAACATGGAGGTTCAGCCTTTCCAGAGGAACAGTCTAGCTCTTTCAGGCTGGGTAACAGAATGACTTCCAGAAGGTTCATTGCCGGTATATACATCCTCAGGAGGAGAGACACATCGCGTAGTTACTCTAATAGGAGTTGCAACACGCTCCATGAGTTGGCTTTAGGCAATATCATTTCCTAGATACTTTAACCCTCCTCTTTCACTTTTGCTAAGTTAACTCTCTTTGCTTTTTGTCCAGACTTGCCCTCGATTGGACTTCCTGTTCACCGTGATATTTCATCCTGTGCAGGGACGTCCACACAACGTCGCGACTCCTCTCACGGTTCTAGTATTGGTCCACAGTTTTCTATCTGTCCACCGGGTAGGTTTAAAATTCTGCAATCCACAATCACTCCCTTTTACTTCACAGCCTTGCGCTACCCAACTTCTCTTTGTTTTACTCTGGGATGTTTGTTACTTTTCAATAGAATCCCGTCTGGACTATTGGAACTACCTTTCCCACAATCCTCTACTTCGGATCAAATTATACGATCCCTTCTTGACGACCATGCAGAATCTTTACCAAGAGCCTCCACTTCGGTTCCAGTCACGCAAATCCCTTTTGGCAGGTCAGCTCTTGTCCTTTTCTAGAAATCATGGGTCTTTTCTTCTTATTCAGATTAGGGTCTAAAATCATCATTCCCTTCTTACAGTGACGCAGACCAGTGTCATCTACTGTTCTGCTTCTGGCAACACCGGCAGTCTAAAGATGGGTTTACTTAAATTCCCATTGGGGTAAGACGTTTGAGGAATAGGCAGAGTTCTTCTTACCTTCCCGATCTCTTCCATTCCAAATTAATAATATCCTTCTACTCTTCTAGTACTGCTTAGAAGGGAATCCAACTACAAACCAAACATCATCTATCCCCTGCTGGACGGAATCGCACTAGCTGGAAACCCATCACTGGTGTGAGGGGACATCTGATCAGCACTCCCCAGCAGCTCTTCCCAGGGTTTTCTCCCCCAAGAGGGTTTTCCTGGGTATCTCTCTGTGATCCAGCCCTTTTGGGCTGGATCGCATAGTGACTCTCAGGGGGATTACTGCTAGCAACAGCTGAAACGATTGCAGTAAGGAGTCAGGTAGGTGATCTTCTGTGCCTTCGCTACAATCAAACAACCCTAGCATAACAGGCCCTCCTCCACATTCCGCTGTCGAGTCCCTCACAGGGCAGGACAAGCAGGGTCAGTTTCGGTTTACAGAGCAATTACTTCGGTGTCTATACCTTCCGGGGTGGTTTGATGTATAAGGTATCGAAGGTACCTGTCCGCTACTGAGGGTTCTGGTGCACACCCCTCCCGGGGCCTTCTGGACAGAAAGTGTGCTGGGTTTTCCCCTTTTCCTGGCCGATGAACGATCTCAAAGGCGTAGTCCTATAACCATAACCCCCATCTGGCTCTTCAGGGTGGCAATTTTGCCGGCGGATTGCCAACCGGAACAGGAGGGCTTGGTGATCCGTGATGACGCGAAACAGTTTGCCATATAAGAAGAGGTGGAAGTGTTCACACGCCCATACCACAGCAAGACTCTCCTTCTTGTCTTGCGAGTAAGCCTGTTCGGTGGTGGAGAGACTCCTGCTGGCATACGTGATGATGTACTTCTGGGAAGGGTCTCCCGGGTCTACCTGAGCCAGTATGGCCCCCAAACCCACAGGACTTGCGTCCACTGCCAGTTCGGTTTGGTGGCCAGGGTCATAGTAAGACATCTTTTCTGCCTTGGCGACTCTCTCTCTGATGACTTCGAAGGCCTTTTGGCAGTCATCTGTCCATTGAAATGTGGTGTCCTATCAAGTTAAAAGTCTTAGTGGCTCCCTTACTGAGGCAAAATCCTTGATGTAGCGGGTACAGTAGCTGGCTAACCCTAAGAAAGAGTGTAGCTCTGACACGTTTGCCAGGGGTGAGGTCTCGTTCAGTGCTGCCACTTTTTCGAGATCTGGTGTCATTCCCGTCTCTGAAAAGATGTGTCTGAAAAATCTCAGCGTTCTCTTTCAGAACTCACACTTGTCACAGTTTAACGTGAGACTTGCAGCTTCCAGAGATTTGCACACCTTTATCAGTGCCTCATCATGCATGTTGACATCCGTGCCGAAAATCAGGATGTCGTCACTGTAGTTGAGGCAGTTCGGTATGTGTTTGATGACATTGTGCACCTTGGCCTTAAATATTTCCACGGCCGAGGACACGCCGAAACTTAACCTCTTGTAACGGAATAGGCCCAGGTGGGTGACAAAGGTGGGAATGTTCCTGCTTTCAGGGCTCAGTACAAGCTGTTGGTACCCCTTTTGCAGGTCTAGCTTGGAGAACACCTTGGCTCAGTTTAATAGGTGGATCATGTCTGTGATGCGAGGAGCCAGGTGTCTCTCCCTCCGTATGGCTTGATTGGTGTGCCTCATGTCCCTACATAGCCGGATGGCTTCCGACCCTTTCATAGAATGGGCACTATATGGGACACCCAGGTGGTGGGGCCGGTGGCGGGTTCAATACTGTCCTGTTCGAGTAGTTTGTGCAACTCGCCTTCTACCTTCTTCTGGATGTTGGCAGGGATCCCCCTGTAGTGCTGCGCTACGGGGCATACAGATTCATCTATGTGAAGCTTTATCTGTCTGTTTTTTAGTTTGCCAATCCCTCTGAATATACGAGGATACCAGTTGTTGATCATCTGAACCGGATCGATATATTTGTGGACCATGATGTTATACAGAATATGGATGAGCCCCATGTCAGCTGCCCCCTTGAAGCTTAAGACACAACCACTATCTGTTTCGGTTTCCAGGACATGGATGGGTATTTTCTTCTCATGCCCTTTGTATCGGCATAGACCGACATGCCTTGGCGCCATAGGCATATGTGTCCACTGTTTTGGGGCTCAGTTTTGGCTTTTGTGGCAGTTCTTTGAAGATGTTCTGGCTGGCCACATTCACTGTGGCCCCTGTGTCAATCAAAAATTCGGTTGGTTGCTCATTTAGTTTAATGATCAGGGTGGGGCTGTGTGCAGTGGCAGTGGGATTTCCTACTGCATACACGTATGCCTTCTTTTTCTGGTCACTGCATGATTAGCTGGGGTCCGAGTCTGTTGGAGATTTTTCCACTAGATAACGCACATGGGGTCTTGATCTGCGCTCTGGTCTCTTGCGCATGACGTACCTTCTTCTCTCTTTCCGTAGTCTGTCCTCCCCTGAGTCTCTTTGTCTTTGTTCTGGGTGTGTCTGACTTGATGGCCTTTGTGGGTTTGCGCTAGAGTGTATTCCTGATGGCGCACTGCTTTTTACTTTGTGCTTGAGGGGGGTGTCTCTGGTTCGGTCCCTCCCTTTGTCTCGGAAGAGTCTACAGACCGATTAGAAGTGACCCTCCTCGCCACATGTGGCGCAGCGTTGGCCAATTGCCGGGCAAAGGCCGTTGTGGGGGTACTCAAATCCGCATTTGTAGCAGAACAGTTCACCTGACTTTCATGCATGCAGCATGCAGATGTTTTCGCCAGGTGTGGTGTTGTGGAAGCTCTCCACCTGCAAATCTATGGCTTTCTCAACTCGGGCCAGTGCTAGTATCTCTTCTAGCGTGCAGGATTTTTGTAGAAGTTTCCTCCTGAATGTCTGCGACTCACAACCTGCTATGATTTGAGATTGCAGGGCTTCGGTGTCGGAGTAGTGGGCAAAATTGCAATACTTAATTTTTGTACATAGGTGGAGTACATAGGCGTCCATGGTCTCACCCTTGAGCTGCTTGGTGCTATGAAAGAGCTGTCTCTCATAATCCACATTGGTGTGTGGGGTGAAGTATGCTGCCAAAGGGTCTTTCAGGTCCTGAATGGAGTCGATGGAGTGGGGGCATCATCAATGATGTCACGGGTGGCAGAGCCCACTGCAAGCTTCAATAGGCATATTTGTCATGCATCTGCAATGGGCCCGGTAGCCCCCATGTATAGATCGAAGTCTCTTATCCATTTGGTCCACCTCGGACCCATGTTGCTAGTGTCTGTAATATCAAATGCGCCTGCCATTTGGGCTGCCAGCGTGTCCGGCAGTCGATATGGCGCTTGGTCTGGCGCTTGTGGACCTGGTGCCGGTAGCCCATTGCCCTGAACTTGTGCTCCTTGATTGTCCTCTTGACCTGACATTATGTCTGCGCTGTCGGGGTAGTGTCAGGGTGACTGCCTCCTGGTGTCTTCCTTGCTGCTTGCCTAAGAAAGGAGAGCCTCTTGAGTTGGTTTGCACCCCTGCAAGCTCACAACCTGCTCAGATGGCCGCCTTCCTCAGGCACGAGCACCATCTATTTTGGATGTCAATTTGGGTGGGGCCCTCTGCCGTTGCGTGCATCCCTTCTTGTGGGGCCTTAATTGGGTGTATACAGCCCTGTAAAGCCTCTTCAGGCACAATGGCCGCCTTCTGCAGGCACAAGCACCATCTGCCATGTGTCTTTGGTGGGTGGGGCCTGGCCAGTGGCTTACCGCGTGTTCGGGGCCTTCCGCCTCTTCAGGGTGCCGTGTGTGGCAGCTTACAGTCTGTGCCGCGGCCCAGGTGTGTATGGGATCCTCTGCCTCCTCAAATGCTGTGAGTGGCTGCTCCAGGTCACCGCCATGACCCAGGATGGTCACATAGTATCTCGGATGCTTGTCTTCCCTTCTTTCACCACCCCTGCCTCGGGCCGGGGTATGGTCACACGCTGCCCGTGTTGCTCTGGCCGCATGGCTTCACAGCAGCCCATGCTGCTCCTGAATCACTGCTGCGGGCCAAAAATGAAGGTGCAGCCAATCGCGGTGACAGGGACCAGCTGCTGCATTTTGACGCCCCACCAGCGCACACCACGTGCAGGCGACCGCCCTCGATTCCTTCCTTCCGTGCCGTGTCAGCCCCCAGGCTGCCCACCTCGTTGCCAGTGTTATGGGCGTGGGTTGGCCTGGAAGGAGCTGTGACGCACTTCTAATAATACATGAACATGGAGCCTTGGAATCAATGTCCTTCTTTATTTAACTTCTACCAACTCTGCCTCCCGCCCCGCACCCCCAACCCGTCACTTCCCCTTTACCCCGTCACTTCACTTTTCCCAACTACCCGCCTCCCCATGTCCATGGAGACAAAGAAAGTTCTAGTAACCTTGGCTCTGTAAATCTCTGCTTTGGTTAAGTTGTGAAGACTGGGTCATTAGCACTTCAAAGGGCAATTTGCTTTTCAAAGCCCCATGTTTAATTCTCAGTCCCTAACTATGCCTAAGTAAACTGAATCACAAAGTAAACCTATTTTTTAAATATTTAATACACGGACTGGTTCATGTCTGCTTCTTTGACGAGCATAAACCATGGTCACTTTTTTGTGTAAATTAAAAGTTTTGCACATTATCCATATCTGCAAGATACATGTCTGTGCCACACAATGCTCTCACGCAAGTGACTTTATCACAGTCCCTTCCAGGGTCAGTCTATGTATTGAAGGTAGTGCAGCCTATAGGGCCATTGTCAAAGCTCTTGCACGATCGGAAATGTTGCCAGGCCGAGTACGATAGTTCATCTCACATTCTGACTGTATCAAGGACTTGTAAGAATGTCACTGTATTCACCCTTGTTCCCTTCCTGCCTTGAAGAGCTTTGAAACACATTGTGTACAGGCGCTATATAAATAAACAATCAATCAATCAATACACGTGTGGAGTTCTATTCATTTTGCCAGAGAACATGGGCACAGGAACCAATGCCTACACCTTTCTCTGAGTAGAATTCCCTATCTGACAGACATGAAGCCGCTTCCTTCGGTGCGTAGACAGAGAGCTTTCAGAACCGGCGCACAAAAAGAACTGTTAGCAGAGTTGCCAGTGAATTTAGCATTGAGGCTGTTCGGAGCAGCCTCAATGGTTAATTGACTGGCAGGCTCGGCTTGTCTTTGAGACCAATGCAGCATTGCACTGAAGGCCAGCTCCACAGGACACAAAAATATATGCATCTTTACAAGCCATTACACAGAGATAAGTAGTGAATACTGAAATGTGGGCTACTTATTTGCTGTGGCAAGCAGCAAAAGAAAAAGGAAGTAGATCTCATCGCACGTACTTTTGTGTGCGTGCACCTTGTGTGAATTGTTTGCTCTGGGGGCCATGACTCTGCTTCATTAGGAGCCGGGGAAGTACTCTAAATGCTACACATTGAAGATGTTCTTTAAAGTGTGTTTTAAAGTGTACTCTTTCCTTCCTATCGGACAAGTGGATAAGTTAATGGTTAATGTTAGCAGGGGTGGACTGCCCTACAGACAATTTCCTGGTAGGCCTGTGCACACTGGCCCTCTTTTGTGAGGTAAACTATTTTATTTCCACATGTTCTGATGGGTAAAGGGTTGGGCTTTCTGAAAATGTGTAATTTAGGGCCACCTTGAACATTATTTCCAGGGCCTCTTTTGGTTCCCAGTCCACCCCTCAATATTAGTAACCCTCCAGTCTTGTCAAAGAATAATAACAAAAAAAACTCCTTGTTTTTTGGAAACATGTTTAACACTTGGACACGTTTGCAGAACCGGATGAAAGCAACCGTATCCTTGTAAAGTGCATTGTTTTTGTCATATTGAAGGTCAACATGATGATATACCGATGTATGTTCGCCTTGAATTCCCGTAAGGAACCAATGCAGGCTTCGCCCACTCCCGCACTCTTAAACACCTGTTGGCAGGTTTACAATCAAAAACCGAAATGTAATTTACACATTTAAGGACCGCTTAGAAAACGGACTTTGCTTCTGGGAACCTGAAAACGGCCCCAAATCCATAAGACTCTCAGGGTCAGTGTACAGCTCGGGGGATTGCAGAGTACCTGATGCAACTTGGCATCACGGATGGCAAGATTCGGAGGCTGTATGCAACTAGAATGTGCAGCAGACAGAGGCAGCGACACAGTGCACTGCCACTGTGCACAACACAGACATATTCTGGTGTGGGGGGGGGGGGGGTTAAATGCCTTTATATCCCCCCCTCTTAAAATTGTGGAGGGGATTTGTCCACCCTGTCCCCCCAATGTCCTACGCCCATGGCCGATTGCCAGGGTCAATGAGTTGAATTCGGCCAATGGTTACGTGGAGGCTGGGGTCAAGCAGGTTGCGGAGGTCCTGGGTGGCAGACAGGTCCCCGGTAGGTAATATGCGCTAGGTCCACCCAGGGTAGGCCAGAAACATGATATCATGTTAACATAGGTTTATAGTATACATCAGCATACTGGTAAAGTAATGCACATTTATTTCACCAATATTTGCATAGCAACTTGCACGGTTGTTTTTCATTGCATGTTACGTATTATTTCATGAATGCTGTGACCAACATGACGGAAAGAGCATTTCATAAATGCGCTTTTTATAAATATATGCAATTTACAGGATTAGTCATAGAGCCCTGCTTTTGCGAAAACTGCATCTACAAAACAGTGTATCAGGAATAATGCAAGGCTTTCTTTCCTGACCCACCATCCAGAACTTTCCCCAAACATTCCACGTGTTGATGCAAGAAGACACCACCCACAAAAGCAAATCGCCTTTGAGAATCAATTTCTTACATTTATTGGAAGAAATTAGTATGCACAATCTTTCAAATTAGTTATCTCACAAATGTACATGAATTCTTTTCAGCAATTTATTTAACGCTTCCTTTTATGCAAATCACATTTAAAGGTTGCATCCTTGGTCAACATGTGTTTTTACATCTTCCTTCTCGAGCCCTCCACTCATCCACCTCCAACTCTCTGAGGGTCAGACGCCTCTCCAGGCATAGAGTGTGGGGTAGATCTCTCTCTCTTCGGCTGGGGCCTCCCGCTGGAACAGCCTCTATGCCTTTCTCAAACTTGAGCAGGACCATGTATGGTTTCCGGAAGCTACTGAAGACCTTCCTTTTCGCTTCCGCTGTCTCTCTCCCGCTCCCTTGCTGATGTCACTGTCTGCTGTGCACTCTGGTTACCTGGCCACCCACTAAACTTACAGGCCCAGGTTCCTGCATGTCCAGTTGCCCTCGCACTGCCCATGGGCCTCCCAACCACTTACGGGACTATACCTGCAAACCTATAGTTCCCTGCCTAGGTAAGTCTGTGATTGTTGACCTTTCCTTGACAGGCTCTGACCCCTAAAACTCAACACAAATGCAAATCCAGAAGAAGGGCCTGAGGAACGTAAGTCTAAAGGGCAGGGGTCACACCATGGGCAGCATACTTTCCCCAGGCGGGTAGCCTCGCCTGGCTGGCTGTGAAGAACCCATCTTTTTCAGTGAGTCACTAGGCTGAAAAGGAACCCATCGAAAAAAAAGCAGCTTTCAGTGGCCCTCCTAAACATTAGTCTTCATGCCCAGGTTCCTGAGGAAGAACATTCCTGCAATGACTGTGCTTAGAAGCAGAAAGACTGTTAAAAAAGCGCTATATAAGAACAAATTCTTCTTCTTCCAGATGGATGAGGCTTGAACAGCACACCTACGGTCTCCACAAAGCGTGCATCTTGATCAGAGAACAAGGAGTGGGTGTATTGCTTGGGAGACAAGAATTCTGGTGGGTGCCACCAGAGAAAATAAGAGGGTGCAATTCCACACAGACACTTACAATTCAAACACAGAATCTTAAACATTCCCATCTTTTTCGACCCGAAGCAGTGACCACAAACATTGACAGCTCTTATGTTGCCATAAGCAGGATGAATGAATGTAACCCACTCCTGGGCACAGGCACCACAGTTATATAGTGTGTAGTTCATTTACAACATGCTTGATGCCAGGATTCGAACCTGTGTTGCGAGGCGCTATCTTGCTTCCAAACCAAATGCCTTGCCTGAGCTATCCTTCCTCCCCCAGGCGAAATTAAAAGTGTGCAAATGTGTGGAAAGAGACAGAGATTTTTGGCATATCTCACTCTGTTTCAGGACATTAGTACCAAATCCCTTTGTAAGAGTACAGGTTGCAGCTCATATGTCAGTGCACATTAGGCCTGATAGAAGGAGGGCTACATTTATTCACCTGTAAAAAGACCTTTGATTGGCTGTCATGTGAAAATGCTTCACTCGGAGGGCAAGGGGGCAGGGAAATTGTGGCGGCATTGCACCAGATATAGTAGAGATTTGTGTTATATATTCCTGAGAGGAAGGTTTTCAAAATGTGCCTGTTTCAGTTTCACACGCTAAAAGCCATTCAATAAAAAGGTTATATTGATGTATTCTATTTTGATTTTATAGAGCATTTAGACTAGAGTATCCCAGCACAGAGCTAGTATAATTAAGCAAAAGAGGGCGTTAAAAAGGAACTAGGAAGGTTTTGAATATCTTCCTGAAGGCAAGGAAGGAAGGTGCAATGTCCTAGGTCGAGAGGAAGAGAGTTTCAGAAACGAGGAACTGAAAGGGAACCGGCTTTGTGGGAGGTTCTGGCTTTGACGCTGTAGGGATGTCTAAACGCAGGATCTGCTTGCTTCTGGTGGGAAATCCACCCCTGAGGTATGGCCTTGAACCATGACCTTAAAGGCCAGGCATCTTATCTTGAAGCAATTTCTGGCTCCCAAAAGAAGGCAGTGCGGTTCGGACAGGACGGTGAAAACGCGATCAAACTTTCTTTTTCCAACCCCAAGCCCTGCCGTGCCCTGGAGGGAGGATTCCAATGGGCGAAGGACGCATTTAGAGACACCGAAAAGTGCAGCGTTTCTGCCATCAATGTGTGAAAGCACATTGTACTGTAGGTCTTGTACTGTACGAAATAGCTCCAGGGGAGGGAAAGGTCTCATTTTACAGAGTAGGGGCAGTTGAACATTGCCAGTTTGAAATTTCGTAATGATATGTTCTTTCAAAGATGGTTTGATGGCGTGAGTTAGATTCAGACAACAGTCATTGACATGCAAAGCAACTAGCCATGGTTCAGTGATGTGCATTTTGCCAGGACAAGCAACCAACAAAAATCATGTCTTTGAAGCATTGAACTTCATATTAGCCAGAAACATCCAGGCTTTGAAGTTTTTTTGCAATTCTTGAGCTAAGGATTGCCATCCGAGGAAGACATGTTCAGAGAAATCTGGGTATCGTCAGCATTCTGGTGACTATTCACCCTATGTCTCAGAGCAGTGTAAACAAAATGGTTTGACACCGAGATTAAAAGTTTCAGGGATAGGATAAAAGCCCTGGGGATCTCCACAAGGGACTGCTAAGGGTGTGGACTGCATGGCACCATCCTGAGTAGGTTGAGGCCTATGTGGAATGCTACCTAAACCTCTTCAATCTATCACTCTCAATGGGGAGAGTACAGCGAGCATGCAAATCTGCCTACATCAAACCACTCCTTAAGGACACACCAGGTGATGTGGAAGAACTCTCAATAAAACAACAGACCCACCTTAAACATTCCCTATCCAGCAATACTATTAGAGACCTATGTCTTTGAACAAACACCGGAACACGTCTGAAATCACCAACTACTGGACCAGGCACAAGTTGGCTTCAGACCCATGAGTGGGACGCAGATGGCGCTTCTCTCTATATTGGACGACCTAAAAACCAACGCAGACTCCAACATGAACTCGGCACTGATACTACTCGACCTCGACGCAGCATTCGACACAGTCAGCCATAACATCCTCATCAAGGGACGGGAAGCAATAGGGATCACTAACACAGCACTGGTCTGGATTCATTCTTTCTTGTCTGAAAGAACAGAAACAGTATGGATTAAACCATTCAAATCCAGACCACAGGACAGCACCTGCAGAGTACCACAAGGATCCTCATTATCCCATCTCCTCTTCAACATCTATATGAAATCACTAATCAACCTCATCAAGCAACATGGCTTCCAACAGGAGAACACAATGCTAATAGACTGTCTCGAATAACTCCACCAATGGATGAATACTAACAACCTCAAAATCAACCCGCCAAGACAGAAATCATAATTACATTCAACAACAAAGGAACCAAACAATACATCCCATGGCTCACAAAACTGGGAACAGCATGCACACCATCCAAAGTTGTGCAAAACCTTTGAATCCTAATGGACAACAAACTTACCCTAGAACCACAAGTAGATGTGATAATTAAGAAAAGCTTCTTCCATATACACACAATCAAAAAGATTCTACCATTCCTCTCCTTCATGCACAAAACACTGCCATCATCTCCCTCATCATGTCCAGGATATACTATGCCAACAGCTTATACCTCGATATGCCAGACTATTTACTGAAGAAACTGCAACATATACAGAATGCAGCTGCCAGACTTCTCCTCAAACTGTCACAAAGGGACCACATCACTCCAGCGTTAAGGATGCTACTTTGGCTCCCAGTCAAAAAACAAATCACCTTCAAAACAAAGTGCATAACACACAGAGCAATCCACAGCCTATGAGAGGAAAACATACAAAAGAAAATCACCATCTACCAGCTGACTAGAACACTTAAATTCAGGGATGACATTCGCCTAGACCCTAAACCGTACACGAGGAAAAAGCTTGCTAGATCAGCATTCTCTTGTTTAGCCGTAAAACTCCCTCTCCAGAGAAATACAAACTATGAAGGACCATATAAAATTGAGAAAACGTCTAAAAACCTGGCTCTTCAACTCCGAACGTGACAAAAACGAATGAACAACACCCACGCACCATCAAATAAACACACAACAGAGAAGTACTGGGGAATAGGCCCGACCGGAGTGGAGTACAAGGAAGAAGAGAGTCATCTGAATGGGAGGGAGACCTAGGTGTACTCTTTCCTGTAGAGGGTCTAACAGCAAACAGAGGCGAGAGAAGGGTCAGACTAAATTGGACCACTGATAGAGGGCCTTAAATGAAAAAAGGGGAGGGATAGATATCCCGATCTCGGAACCGATGGACCACAGGACACAAAAAAAGCATCCCCCTGGGAGGAACCCATGGTGGTGGTAATTGCTGCACACCAAAACATACTAAAGGGGAAGGGATATGGGCGGCACTTAGTTTGAACACTAGGGGTAGAAAAGGTACTGCCACTGAATAGCCCTATTGAGGACCCACTCTTCTGCACTCAACATTGGAGTTGTAATTGTAGAACACTAGAATGTACAACAGGGGAAATTACATGTGCCACAGTCAATCAAAACAGAGGAGAGTAGGATAGGGCACTGCCACTAACCAACCCTGCTAAAGAAATCATCCTTCTGCATACACCTCTCACATTCTGAACTAAAGACAACCATACCTCTACAGCACAACAAACCACACACACTTCACACCACAACAACAAAACAATCCACAGATAGACTCGCCCAACAGGACATGGCAGCTACCAACCTAAAAGCACACCTACGCTCAGTGAACGCTGCGTCAACCAAACTGAAGCTGCCAACAGCACATCACAGCTCTCTTGCTGCTCTTTTCTCTCGCTCAGTCGTACTAACTTACCTCTAACCCCTTGCTTTACAGATCCACCAGAGCACCAAGAAACCACGCAGGGGGCAACAGTGCACAGTATAAGAACCTGTAACATAACATGTGCCTAACATGAGCCAAACCATGTTAGTACCTGCTGCCAATGTCCACCCGATTGACGAGTATTGGCTGGAGGTATTTGCTCGACGCTATATCAAAGGCTGCGGATAAATCTAAAAAAAGCAAAGGAAGGCCTTGTCAGAGTCAAAAATATAGGATATAGATCCTCCATCACTTGGAGAGTTGTGTGCGCACGTGGTCCAAACGTGCTCCAATCTGTAAATTCGAATGTGCCAGGACAGACTGTTGAAGGATTATTTTTTAAGAATAAATTTAAACTGACAAATTGGAGGGCAATGTCAAGAGTGACATTACTTAAAACACAGTTGATATTTTGTGCATTTTTAAGAAGGGACAAACTTCTCTTCCAACCTCACTCCTCTTCATCTTACTCCACACTCTGCTAGTTCCTCCTCCCCGGAAGTTGGCATCAAGCGCTATGCAATACATGTGCATGCATACACATAAATGACATGTTTGGACATTTTGAAACCCTTATTAATAGACGTTTCATATTTGTGCAATATGTCGTTTTTAAAATATGGTGACACTGGAAAAAAATATTGGTCCGTTCATTGCCATCCAACACGTTAAACTTTTGGACGAATTTAGTTTGGAAGGTTACACTCGTCGACATATTCTTCTAGTTGCCATGCCTCCCTGGTTGTCCTTGGTGTAACTAAGCACTGCGATTTATAGATATGCTTTTGAATTAAAACAATTCTGCAAATATGTCATATCTCTGAAGTTGACATTTGCAAACTAGTACTGAGAAATAAAATACGTCATAAAAATTCCCCTGAAAAAATGTCTAATCTTCAAAATATGTGTCCTTTCACGCATGTACTGAGAAATGAGATGTGCCGTGAGGACCGTTTCAGTGGACAGGCAGCAGGCTCTGGGTCGCATTTGAGTGTGTGCCTATTACAGGTGCCCTTGGTTTGGGAAATGGGAACGGGGAAGGCCGCAGAGAGGAGACTGTGTTTACTGGGAGGAGGAGGAGGAGGAGGAGGAGGAGGAGGACGTTTGGTGGTGCAATGGTGACACGGACAAGGGAGGAGAGGAAAGCTGGCAACAGTTGGGAGACATATTCTCATTCGGTTTAGGGGGGACCCCCTGACTATGAAAACAATGCAGAAGGGTGTGGGAGTCAAATCTGGGATAGGGAAATTAGGCATAGCCGTATGATATCTTTGCAGTGAAGCCCTGTCACGAATATTAAATTGGAATATGAGTAGGTATTGGGCTCTCTAGGTAAATCCTGTGTGCAGGGAGGAGTGGGCACAGCGCAGCGTAGGATCTCTGTGGAGTTGGGAGAGGACAGAGAACTGTAGGGGGTGCAATCTAAGAGAGGTGGGATATTCCCAAGAGAAAACAAATGAAAACAGAAGAAAGACAATTTGTACGAAGTCTACGTAGATGCTTGTGATGACCAGAAAGCGACAACCATCCTGCAATTTGCAATGTCATTTGAATTTTCAATCAAATCTTTTTTGGGGGGCGGTTCACGAGGGGAGCATAAATTACGATTAATAGTCATATATCCCTAAAAATCAAGTTCTGGTGAGACTGGGAGATGCAAACTGTCAAAACAAGTTTCAAAGCTTTGAAGAAGTTTATAGTCATAGGGCCTCATTACGTCCGAGGTAGAACGGGTTAACGGGCTCTGATAAAGGAGGCGGACCCATTAAACCCATTCTGCCTCATTACAAGCTCCCCTCGCGGGACCCGGTAAGTAACGCCTGGTCAAACCAGGCGTCCTTACCGGGTCCCGTGAGGGGAAGAGGGAGCAAACAACGGGCCGCTCGTAATCGGCCCGTTGTTTGCACCCTCTCCCATTCCCATTGAGCCCTATGGAGGCTCAGATGGGAATGGGGAAGGTCTGGGCCCGGGTTCCTGGAGGGAGGAATTACCGGGCCCTCCGAACTCGGAATGGCCCGGTAATTCCCCATTCTGGGAACCCAGAACCGATTTTGGCGGCAGCCATGCCGCGAATAGCGGCATGGCTACCGCCAAAGTCGTAATGAGGCCCATAATCTCAATAATCTCATGGCTACATTATAACAAAGCACAGGTGCTCAAATGGAAGAGGAGACCATTGCTGCTTTCATAGAGAAAAACTGATTGAGGAAATAGAGAGAGGAACACTAGGGACCAATACACATTAAATTCCTTACTTTGGTATTTCTGAACCTTGCATAGCATAAACATGTGAACTGCATTGGTTTAACCCTCGCATGAACCTGGAACGGTAGCATAACTCACACCTGTAGTTAATGATGATTTACATGTGACATGCTCCAATAAAAAGAAAAACGTTTACTAGCGAGTGCTTAAATAGTAGGTGGAATCCTGGAGGAAATGATGGCAACACAGATTATTTGAGCCAGTCAGTAAGGATGTCAACAGAATACTTTTGAAGTGATTCTGGCATTTTTCCCAATGACATAGCTAATGCTGTCGGTAGTGAAGCCTCATTGCGAGTTTGGCAAACCCATTTACCATTACCCACACTGGTCTGGATTTACTGCTAGATTACGGGTACAGTACCAGCAGGTTATCCCAATTATAGCAGTCCACAGGACAGCTACGGAATTTTGGAGGTATTATCACAGTGGCAATTCCACCCACGGTAATGCCTCCAGTTTTTGGTGGTAAAGTGGTAAACCTCCTCCATCATGCTGGAGGTATCTCCCCCAGGTTTCCTTGAAACGCATAATTCGGCGGATTGGAAAATTGGCAGTAAAGAGATTGTAACCAAATTACCATCACTTTACCAATGTTTTAACTCGCACCACCCAACTCATAATGAGGCCCTCTGGTCTTCTCAGAAACAACATCACACAAGGAGATATGAGGCAACAATTGTACTTGGTTTCACGGGGACTCCTCAAGATATGATTTTAAACTTGAGCAAGAGGAGCTACAAGTTTGCTATGAAAGCAGATGTGGATTTGATCGTTGTCTATTGAAATGAAACAACTTTCGATTAACTTTGGATGGTTCGTTGTGGAGACACCCACCCAGCTCATATGGACCCAGGCTGGTGAAGTGGACAGGCGGGGATCCTTTCTTAAGGGCCCGGCCAACTCTCCTTGGTGGTGCTTCAGTGGGAGGCAGAGGTGAGGCAGAGCTCTTGAGACCCTGTATTAATGGTGAATGGCAGGGTCTCAATCAGGCCCAGAAGGATCTTCATCAGTGGCAGCTGCCTGCAAAATACTGCTGGCGCAGAGCCAAAATCAGGATGTATATAGATCAGGGGAGTACTGGGCCATACACACAATAGATATTCCTTGTTTGCCCCCCAGCTGACTGAGTGATCCACAGATTGAAACCATACATAGGGTGTATAGCCTGAAGCTCAGCATGATGGACACCGTTATGCACACATCATTTGTACTGTTTTTTAACATCACAATCTTAACTATGACTAGAAAAAATGCTTCAGATGTGCCTTTATCAACTAAATACAATGATGAGCAGCCCCAAAGCATTGCCTTGACCACCCCATGTGCAAATTGGTGAACTATGATTTTAACAGGGGGGTGCTTAAAAACAATCTAAATGGCTTTCCTTAAAAGGAAAAGGAATAGGAGTCCACAGGACTCATTCTACACTCCTTTTCACTCTCTTCGTTCTAATACCCAGTTTCGACTGGCACTTCCAGCCCCCCCTGTGCACAGTCACGTTTTCGTACACTTGCGCACCTTGCTCCCTTGCACTGGAACTTCTTCCTCTTTCTATACGTTCTATCACCTCTCACTCTTAATTTCGCAAAGCATTGAAATTACATCTTATCCTTCAGGGCCGATTCCGCCCATCTAATGTCCGTTTTCATTTGTTCCATTTTGTACTGTTTTTATAAATTTGCTATGTAAAGCGCTTTGGATTAAGGCACTATATAAATACCAAATAAACATAAATACACAAACTGAACAACGAGTGAGGATCTAAATTGATGAATGCAGAAATAAGATGATGGCTATTGAACCAGCCCAGCCATTGAGAATCGACATTGATTGTAAATGCCCATCAGGCAACACATGTAAATGCCCATCAGGCAACACCTGCGACTGACAATCAGGCAGTACCTGTGAATGCCCTTCAAGCAACGCATGTAAAGGCCAATCAGACAACACATGCAAATGCCCATCAGGCAACACCTGCGAATGCCCATCAGACAACACATGCAAATGCCCATCAGGCAACACCTGCGAATGCCCATCAGGCAACACCTGCGAATGCCCATCAGGGAATACCTGCGAATGCCCATCAGGCAATACCTGCGAATGCCCATCAGGCAACACCTGCGAATGCCCATCAGGCAATACCTGTGAATGCCCATCAGCTTATAATAAGTCTAACATCTGGAAATTCACTTTTCCCAACTCCAACTGTCTTCTGTTCAGCGGAACCCATGCAGAATGTGAACCTGTCAAATGTGTGGGGGACTTGATGCTAGAATCTAGACTGAGTAATGTGTTTGCGTCGTATTCACAGATTTATTTAATATTGATAAAGCGCGAGGTAAAGACGATGAAGCCCGGGGGCGTCAAGGCGCTAATCCAAACATGCTTAATGCATACTTCAATAAGAAATTACACCTTGGAAAGGATGGTGATCCACTGATGTGTTGGCTCTTCAAGCAGTTAGTATGGCCAGCACCACATGCCCTTGCAGTTAGAAAAACACGCTGCATCTCGTGTCCCCCTGCCTCCAGTGGGCAATCAGAAGAGGCCTTTACTGTTGCTGGCCCTATTGTCACCAAAAACAGGACACGTCTGTGGTTCAAGTAGAACAACTGAAATTCACCAAAATGAATGTGCAGCCAGTGATTGCACTCTGACACAGACCATCCTGGAAGCTCAGGATAGCAGCATTCCCCCTGCTATCGAGAGGGGTGGAGTGGTGACGTCAGTCAGTGGTGTTTCCATGCATTGGGCACTGAAGACCAAACGATACTCTGGTGTTGGAAAGGTGATACACAACTGAGATGATATCCACGAGACGAAAATGCCACACTGTGTGTGTACATGTACATGATCAGAGCCTAACACCTAACAGCAGTTTGTCAGCACTTTCCTCGTGATCTTACATTGCGTCAAGAAGGTCACCCACACCCACAACTTTCAGCCACAGTGCCATAGAGGAAAGGATGAATACGCCCACAATTTTAGCTGAACTCTCACAGGGGAAAGGATGCACAAACCCAACATTTTAGGCGCTCTCTCGTTGGGTACAAGAGTGCACACCCAAAATGTTAAGCCACACTCCAAAAGGATTAAAGGGGACCCGACTTCCAATTTTTAGCTGCACTCAGTAGATGGGGGGTGAAGGGGCACACATAATTAATCAGTTTAACAAACCAACGGCTTCTCTTAAAAGGCATGAGCTTGAATGACGGTTGAGTTGGTTGGTGCACTTGCGTTCAAATTCCAGCTGATTGAGCATCTTCACCTGGCGGCACTCGATGCAAAGCATTAGTGAACGTAAGGGCGACGTACTATATGGCAGCTGCTTCTTAACCCTTTAGCAGCCGGTGGGGTTGCGTCCACACCCTTGGTGGACAAGCAATGCTGCCCCAGTTCTTTCTCTCTGGATCTCTGAACATCCATGGATGCGGGAGATACTGGGAAGCCACGCCCCTGAGGCAGCACGCGCGCCGCACAAAGGTTGGGAGCGTGCACCACGAGGAACAGGGTCAGGCTGGAAGGGAAACATCTGGCTCTCGGTAGCACTGCCTGTGGGATTGCATTTGCAGAATAGAAAGGGCGAGGCGTTGCAGGTGGAGACCATTAAGCTCCAGGGGAAACAGCTGTTTCTGAATGAAGAAAATCGGCATTCAAAACAATAATCACCACTCGACTGCTTGCTCCACGGGATTCAAGGGAGCGCTCCAGGCAAGCACACCAAGTAGTTGCTGCACTCTGAAAAAAACTATTGCCTAGAAAATGAATACTAGCATGGCAAATACATGACCAAATAATAGCTAATAATAACTACATGTTGATAACTTTGGCATAATGACAAAATAAGGGAATCAAGTTGTGAACAGATCTACGCGTCCCTTAATTCGCATATTATAATGCATATCCTATTTCTCACAGGCACCACCAAGCAGCAAATTGAAAACCGTTCTATTAGAACAAGTCCAAAAGAATATGTCCTGCCGCGCCATGGACCACACAACTATCGACACATCCATTAATGTGATGTTTGCATTTTGCAGGGATGTATTTTGTTATGCCTTGCTTACTCTCTGACTTTCTAAAAATGGTTCCTCCATTTCCTATCAAATGTTTGCTGAAGTCAGTGAAGCGAAAGCGTTGTTACAAAGTGATTTACTTCCTGGAAATTCACTTTGATGCAATTACTTTTTGGGGAAGTCCTTTGCATAGGTATGTTTGTGGGGTGATCTATGTGGGGGGTAGGAAGGGTACTGGGGTAACAACGATGTAATTATGCCAAAGTTAATTACCACAAGGTAAGCGACTTCGATGGGATCTATGTGAATTTAACGAAAAATATTTTAACGAAAACATTTGTAACGAAATGAAAATACCGAAAAAATACTGTTTTAAAAAAATGTGGTGGTCACCCCTAAGCCCACAAGCCCCTGTTTCTCACAGGAGGATAGCTCAGTGGCAACGTGCTCACCTTGGAAGCAAGATGACATGGAGCAACACATGTTCGAATCCCGGGTTTGCGCTTAGAAAACTCTGGGTATTAAGCACATTATATAAATAACCTACCATATCATTATAACCCGACCCAAACCACCTCACCACCCACTTTAATCCCTTACCGCACCCATCATATATATATTTGTAATACAAAATCTGGTGCTTGTTCAGTATTTTCTATTAGTTAAAAAAGTTATTAGTTAACGTTTATTCGTTATTATTACTGTATACCCTTCAATGTAATGAAGTACAACCGGCTGAAGATAACTCATTGCTTTGCTCCTCGTGTGTAGTCACCCATCCACCCAGAGTCCCCTTCTTCTTTAATTATCCCCTTGGCACAATAGCTCAGTAGTGCAAGGATAGATCCCATCAACTACACAGGCAACACTGTTATTGACTGCAACCTCAATCTGGGCAATGCCGCAGGTCCGCCCAATGCGAGGCAGAGTAAATGATGTTACCATCCGGCAGGCTAGGAGAGGGGCAGCTCCCGCCCCCACGCCTGCTCCTCTCCCCCACAAGCACAGAGACACGCAGTCTCTGTCACACAAAGCTGAGTAAGGGTGAGGTGTGAACAAGCACCTCACCCTTCCTCCAAACAACAAGGTGCTAAGCACCTACAGAAAACCAACAGTCATGCAGGGCCCAGGTTCAAAGACCTGCTCCCTACTCAGGGGGCCAGACATGTCGGCTATCCGGCTGGGGACTGATGCACAGACCCCACTACTATAAATAAGAGCAGAATGCTCTAAGAAAACACAATCTGTTTGTGGACCTTGAGCGGGGAACCAAACGGACAGGAGGTTCGCTGTTCACTCAGCGTTTTCCACACTTTGCTTCTTTACCACAAAACCCTCCCACCCTACAACTAAGGGAGAAGAACAAACAAAAAGAAGTACAGGGCACTGTACGGTGTCCACAACGAGTCGTGGGAAATGAGAAGGCAGTATGGGCCAGAGGGGGTAACCTCAGGACCTGGTGTCCAAAAGTATGATATTATTATGATATGTGACTATTTGTTTATCTGCATAACCATATCTGTACAATAAAATCCTACGGCCTTTTATTGCCAACACTTGACAAAATGTTGGGAGACAAATCATTTCGGGTGAGGGTCAGGGTCGGCCTATAATGATGCATGCATATGGGTTCATCAGTTATATGGATTCGCACCATTTTAGGAGGCGCTCGTTCTGCACTTCACATGCTTGTATGATTCATATTTCCAACAGTGTTACTCTAAGGTGCTGGGAATGGTTTATCATGTTTATAACCTGTACAGAGATCCCACCTCAAGGGCTTTGCCCAGAGCCCTGGTTAGTTTCCCAATGCTCCCATCTTCATTATTCTTCATCTCCCTTCCTCTTCCTTAGATCCTTTTCCTTTCTTTTTACTATCCTTCTTTCTTTCATTCTTTCTTTGGGATCAAAAGAAGGAAAGAGAAATATTGATGGGAATAAAGAGAGAGGCTGACACAGCTTCTGTCCCGGGGTGGGTGCAGGTCCAGATTCTGACCGCCCAGTTCCTGTCTCCGAGTTGGTGTGGATGGAGACGACTTGTGTATCTCTAATGTCCATTCATGTCTACTGCCGTAAGCAAAATTAAATCCATACATTGAAACATGAATGGTATACAAGTTATAATATAGTGACAAGTTTGCAGCAGTGAAAGTTGCAATGTACTGGCACCCGGAAAAATATAGCATTGGCCAAAATAGTTTATGTGGTTTGCTACGAGGTGTACATTTTCAATTTCCATGATTACAATGTTTGATTCCTTCTGGAAAACCTAAAACACATCTGCTTCTTCTGGTATAAATTATCTGACCGGAGCTTTTCGCCTGCACCGTACAAAGTTGTGTTTGTTTTCCCAGTTTGTTCACTTGCTCACAATGACTTTCTGTTAGGTTTTTTCCCTAACTACCTCTAATGGGCCAGTCTTTTCTTTGATTAACTTTCCACACATTATTGCATTCATGAGCCAGCGTCATCGGAGGTGTGTGCCAGCATGCCAAGCAACATATCTTCCCCAGGATTGTCCATCTGTCTCTACATTTGTCACCTTAGATAGCTGGGTTTTCTGTTAAGTTGGCATAGCTATTACTGCTAGGTCTTTCCAAGTAACATTTGCCCTCAGATGTCACCTAGATTTCTTCCATAAGTGTTCATGGGCTAGATGGAATGAACAGCAGCAATAATAGCCTGGCTGCAACTTCAATGTCCTCCGTAAATCACTGCCAATGCACTGTGGGTCCTCTTCATCATAAGACATAGTATAAAAGCAGATAAACACCCACATCTATGCTGTGCTCATAGGTCCATTTTCTTGCTCACCTTAGATGTTAAGCTTAATGCCAAAATGTTGGCTAACCAGATCTCAGCTATTAGTGAAGCAATACACTACATTCAAGAGAGTTAGGTCCTGGGGAAATGTTCACTGGTCTGACACATATGCTTCTCTGTTGAATAGACACTGCCTTCTTGGATCATTTTCCTTAGCTCTGAGGGATATAGACACTAAAAAAAGACGCTGTGGATGTGTCCTGTGGATTTCGTGGCTAACAATGCAATGGATGGGCACTGAAGGAAAAATGATTGAAGGGGATTAGGTGCTATTTAATCAAGTCTCAGCATTGGGTTGCAGTTACTAATGGCATAGTACAGCAAGGGTGCCTGTTTTTAATCTTTTTAGTGTTTGCAATAA
Source organism: Ambystoma mexicanum (assembly GCF_040938575.1). Taxonomy (NCBI): domain Eukaryota; kingdom Metazoa; phylum Chordata; class Amphibia; order Caudata; family Ambystomatidae; genus Ambystoma; species Ambystoma mexicanum. Next base: position 759,192,406 of record NC_090937.1, on the reverse strand, counting down.
ATCTTTGTATCAGCTCTATGGTAAGCAAAACACATCCTGGCTTCTAAATAAGAAACCTGGGACATGAAGACGGTGCTGTCAGGTGAGGATCCGTTCTTCAATACACCTGACACCTGTTTATTGAATCAGCCATGACAGGCATCTGCTTGTTACTTAAGCAAGATGTCCGCCACAGAGTTGGAATAAGGGGCTCCAAGCGGAGCCCCTCTACCATTTCCATGGTGGCCCTGGGAGCTGGAGTGGTGGCAGCGGTTGAGTCGCAACCAAAAACAATAAGGCGAGTGGAGAAGAGGGTTGGGGAGGGTGCGAACAGTGACCAAGAGAAGGGGAAGGGGACTGACGAACATGACGACTGCAATTAGGGTGCAGCGCAGTGATCAGATTGATCACTTCTGCCACACCCCCCACTTACCTTTACTGCGGCGCACCCCTGTGTGTGCCGCCGACATCCTTGTACCGTTGCAGCATCACCTTCTCCCACTTATGCAGGGCGGTGCTGACACCAAAGGCTACTTTTTAAAAAATCTTATCCTGCGCTTACCGTAATGGTAAACGGGGGACACCCCCACAACCCTTGACCCACGTTCCAGTGCCCAAGGAAAGTGGGGGACACACACAACTGCCACTCTGCTTGGACACAGTAATGGGGGTCGGGATTTTTGTACCGCGCTCAGACACAGTTTTAGTAATGTCGCCACAACCGTGGCGACATTATGGTATGATTCTGAACCACTCATCCTACTTCCCAATATGGAATTTGAGGGAATGAAGGAGGAAAGCAGCTTTCTGAACTTTTGGGTTGCGCTGAGGAGCATAACTGCTGACTTGAATGATGGGCAATTAGCCCAGAATCCCCTCGACTGAGAAGGAAAGCTGTAGAAGCTGGGAGTGCAGGGAGAGCTTGTGAATGGAGAACTCCTTTGCCGCAGCAATCATCCTGCCAACCCAGAGGATTCTAACTTGGCATGAGCAGGAGTGCAAAGGGCATCATCAATGGGCCATCCATATACTGATGACTAGGACAGGACACAATGTGTGGCCAGTTTTACCATCCGTACAAACACTGCCACTTTGCAGTTCTCGACATCTCAACAACACTGTCAATTTCTGAAAATTGAGATCTCCTTCTTGTTTTTTTTTATTACAATCATGATTTGTCTAAACTCTTGTATCATAAACACATTTTTAATATGATTATGCCTGGTTCTTTAGTATCCAATGTGGCATTTATCCCCTGTTCCAGTAACTGGAACGGGTAATAACGGCCTGGCAGCCCAAGTTATCGGCCTGAGCGAAGCAAGGGCAGATAATGAGGGCTCTGGGCTGTTATCCCCCGTTCCAGTAACTGGAACAGGAGATTAAGGCTAATAGCACCCCGGGTTACCAAAGCGGCAACCCAGGGTGCAAAAAAAATAAAATGATTTTCCTTCGTACAACGGGATACAGGTGGCTTCCCGTTGTACGAAGGAAAATCCTTTTCCAAGAAGACCGCCATTGAAAGGGAAGCGGGGCTCCGAACGCAGCCCCTCTTCCCTTTGCATGGAGGCTTGCAGGAACAAGGGGAAGGAGTGGATCTGGCCGCAGCAACCACCACTGCTGAAATAAGGTAAGTACGGCTGTGGGGGCCTGAAAAAATAAATAAATAAAGGGACAGAGGTTGTGGGCGAAGATAGCGAATGGGGAGCAGGCCGCCAGGCGACATGGAACGCACGCTTCATACAAGTGGTTCAAGCCCACGTTCCTAGCCATCTGATTGGCTGGCTCCCCCCACCAGGGTGCTAATATGCATAAAAGGACTATGGGGAGTTTTGAAGTTCCTCGTATTTAAAATATGTAACAGAAAGATGTTTATTACATTTATATAGACACCACTAACAACACACAGCTCTTTAGGCCACAAAATGCCAGATGCAGCAAACTACACTGAGACATGCATAAGCGAGTTCTCACTTAACCAAGAGGTGAAGTGATACTGAGATTCACAACAAGATATGGGTTTTGACCAAATAAGATCAATCAGATGTCTTTCCAGTGCGTATAATGAAACTGAAAGCAAGAACAGAATGAGAACACATGGGTTCCCATTATCTGGAATGACAATTGAATCTGTCCCAATGAAGGCAGTAATAATAGGAAATGGCCCTATGTGAGGGACCCTGATTAGGGTGAAACACGATGTGTCAAAATGTTTATGGTTAAGAATATTGGTGGCGATTGTAACGAATCAGGAGTAAGACTTGGACACAAGGGTTGTTCTGGTGATTCCTATAGACTTTTATTAACAAAAAAGAAGGGTTGGAGAAAGACCTATGTCGCCCTATCTCTATGAGGGTTTTCCCTGCCTCAACGAAACAAAAGGATGTCTATGTCAGAATTTACAAAAATAATAACCAGTTCTCAGTCCTGTGCCCAGAATCCTAACCTGACCGTTACAAGCTAAACTAAAAAGAAAGTGTAAAATTGGTATAGTCTTTCACTTGGTCATCTGTAGCATTCTGCAATGATCCAACATAAAGTTTCAAAAGGTGTAAAAATAAGTAAATAATCTAAGTTCCATAAGCCACAGCAAAAGCAACCCCCTTCTCCTGAGTTTCTCAATTCTCCCTCAATTTATTCTTACAATTCTTGGTAGTTGCGTCTGGTAAGATTTTCAGCCACTTTCTAGTCCATCAATGCAATAATGAAAGGGTATGATTCTTCCCTTATCTTCTCTTTGGCAACTTTTTATTTTGTAGTTCAAGGTAGTGTGTTTTCCTTTTCCCCTTGATGTTCACACTTTCAAAAGGTTCTTTACTTTCTTACTTTCTTATAGATTTGCATCTGAGCCTCCCTTTTGCAATCAGTTGGCCTAGTATGTTCTACTAACAGGATTTTCTTGCCTTTATCGTATGTTGCTTCCATTAAAGGGGTCTGGTCCCCTTTTCCCTTGGAGTTCACTTAAGTTGTTCCTCTGCGTCACACTTCTCTTTCCCAGCTGATGCAATTTCTCCATCCAGGGGGTATGGCTCTCTTCCCCAGTATTTTACACACCCAATGGATCTTCTTTAGTCTTTCACAATATATTTGCAATCTGGTGTGGGTCTCAGATTTGAAGTCATACTACTGCCTGGTGTACTCTCCTGCCAGGGCTTTTGCAATGTTCACTTGTTAATTTTGGTGCAGGTCACAGACTCACAACAGGTTACCTCGTACACTGTCCTACAAGGACTTTCACACAATGTTATTTGGGGGTTGTGTCTTTAAATTGCTATCACACTGCTTGGCATACTCTCCTACCAGGACTTTCACACAATTCACTCTATCATTGGGGCCGGAGCTCTGACTCTCTGTCACACTGCCTGGTATACTCTCTTGCCAGGACTTTCTCATGTAACTGCATCACAAGGGGTATTGTTCTTCCCTTATATTTTCATGCAAATGTTCATGCTTTGTTTCAACTAGCAGCAGGGCAAAGGGGTCTCTTGCTTCCCCGAGTTCCCTTTCAGCCTTTCAGTCCCTCTCCTGGCATTCCAACCCTTGTACTATGGGCTCACCGGTTCTGTGACTTCTTCTCTGCCTTTCCCGCTTTTCTGCTGATCGTTCACCAGCTCTCACGGCTTGGCGTTCTACGGACAGCGTGTTCCAGCAGTGCATCTGTGTTGGCTTGTCTCTCGGGCTCCCCATGCCGGCTTTGAGTGTCTGTTCTGGCTCCCTTTCTCAGCCTGCCTTCCCCCATGGCCTCAAAGCTCTCGGGGACATGTAACATGCTTGCACACCAACGTCTCTCCACCTGCTGCTCTCACCAGCATTGCTGCAGCGTTCACACCATTTGCCAATCTCCCATCCTCAGCTAGGAGGAAGCAGTCTCCCTTTTCCTCACAGTGCTGTGATTTTAAATGTTCCATCACCTTTAGGTCTCGACCACCCACTAGAGCGCCCCTCTTGGTTGGAAGCTTCAATGCTCTACATTACTCCTTTTTTCTGCATCGTCTCAGCCCTTTGGTAAAAAGGATTGCTCAGAGTCCTATTGTCAATATAAAGTGGCTGGACTGGGTCTATTTTAGAGTAGGCCATATATGTTTGGGGTTTCATTAAGTTATTATACCTTGAGTGGAAAGGGGGTGTCATGTTCCTGCTAGGGAGTCTCCTTCCCTCTCACAGGGATTGGTCCTCCCCATGTGGTCCTCCCTCAGGCAGCCATTCCCAGGGTCACGATCAGGTAGCGGCTGCACTTATCTGGCCACATGAAAACAGAGTTTTGTCAGAGAAGGAGTGATAACATCACTAGATTCATCACACAATGCTCCCAGCAATCCAAAGAACAAACTCGGAATAATTGCACAACATAAACTGATGGTTATACCTATGTGTTTTCTCTTATATACTGTGTTTTTGAATTGATGAAATGTGTTGTTAAATTGGATATCTGTATTACATGTGTAACAAAATGAAAATATATTTTTAGATATATAAATAAAGATGATTTGTTACAAATACAAGGCTTTAAACATATTTTCTAAAGAATACAAGTTCCCTGTGGGATTTATTCTATAAGCATAGAATTAGGATCAATTTTCCACCTAAAATTATGAAAGTATTCTACACCGCTTCAGGAATATTTGATTGCACTTGGCTCTATTGTGTTTGTTCTAGATAAGATACCTGGGAAGTCAAGATTGCAGACCAGGTTCCTCAGTTTTCTTACTCTAGCTTTGAGTGAGGCCTTCATGTTGCCTCTTAGATTGAGCAACAGTTCCCTCCTCACCCCTAGGGCTGCAGAAGTGACATCTATAAAGCTCACTGGAAGGAGAACTTGAAGATGGCCATTGATTTCTCTCCATGATCTGCAAACAACTAGTCTGCTAAGAAACAAACATGGATGTCCTTATTTGATTATGGGAGCAGACATGTTGAGAGAGCAGAGATGTCAATTGGGGGCCACCAGGGGTTGCAGAGAGAAACAGAAATAGATGATTTCTGTTACGGTATTCCGTAACGGAAATCATTTCTTTTTGAAGTCATAACGACTTCAAAAACAACCCCACATGACATGGAAGGCTCTGGCTCCCCTGATCTGCACATGACAGGAACCAGATCCGGTTCCTTGCTTGCATGAACATGGGAGCCAGAGAGGCCTGCCTGAAGAGGATTTGGGAAAATAAACAAACATTATTTGTTTTGTAATTGTGTGTGCATGCGTGCATGAAAGGGTCTATGTGTGTATGTATATGTATACTATGTCAAATATGTGAGTGAGTGCATGATGGTGGCTCTGTGTGTGAGTAAATGGTGGATGGGTGCATCTATAAATGAGCATGTGAATGGTGTGTGAATGTGTGTGCTTGTGTTCAATGTCTAGGTTACTTACCACTATTCTTCATTACTCCTAGTCCTAGTGTTCCTCATCCCAGTACATGCTGGGGACGCACCTTGCCCCATACGTAAGTACTGGGACGCGGATGATGGACGTGGAGGTAATTCTGGGCCAAGGAGCTGATTTTGGGATTTGGAGAAGGAGAGTGGTAGGGAGAGGGGATGTGTGTGACGATTGGTGCAGGAGGGGGGTGCACTATCACGTTATGGGCATCCAGTCATGCACCTAGGCTAGCATTTTGTGGGGGGATAATCCTTAAAAGGGTGGGGAGGTGCTATTTTAAGAGACTGTAGGGGGCACACATACCTGTCAGGGGGCATCTAACGTCTTTAAACTGTCTAATGTTAATATTGTAGTGTAGCTTCAATGTTAAAAGCAGTTAACTCTCTCCTTTACGTCTGAAAGTACACACTTAAGAATTGCTATGAGATTAGATCTTGCCTGTCCCCATCTACCCTTCCAATTACTCCCTTGACATGCAAGTACTAATCCCATCAAAATTTAAATTGCACAAGAACGTATGCATAAGAATGAAGGTGCTAAAAATGAAACGTTTTATATTACTAATTTCTGGGCCTTTGTTAACTGTGAAGCAGTAGACACCCTTTATTGTATTTGACCGGTTCTGTCCTGCTACAGTTCTGTAGGTCATCCAGGTCAAGCCAAGATAGCCCACAATTTGAGGGGCGGAAGGTTAAAGTGAAATCAGCCCAATGGCCATTGTGGTCATTCATGAAAAGCAGGCATGATGTGTGTTACTAGTGGCTAGACTCACATTTTGGTACAGCCAGTCTAATTATTTCTTAATGTGGCATGACCTTTCTATAGGGCATCTATGATAAACTAAGCATGCTAAGTGTTATTACCTGTCTAAGCTGGCATTTGGATGCAGCAGTCTAGCCATTTCTAACTGTGTCATGGCATATTTGTCTGGGTATCTATAATGAAGTAAACATCATAAGTGTTGTTATGTATCTAGAATAGTATTTTGCTGCAGCTAGATTAGCCATTTCTTGCTGTGGCTTGACTTTTGTAGTGGGCATCTTTGATAGAGCAATCATGATAAGTGTAATTACCTAGCTAGACAGGCATTTCGGTGCAGCCAGTGCTTACTGTGACATTGCATTTTTTACTGTGCATCATCAACGCTACAGCAAACAGGATAAGTGATATTATATGTCTGGCCTACATTGTGCAGCCAGTTTTAACATGTATTCTTATGGTGGCAGTGCATTTTTAATAGAAAAGAGGTGAAATAGCTCAGTTGGTTGAGCGATCACTGCTGACATCTGTGTGTGATCTGCAGGTCACAGGTTCCAATCATGGCAAGGCAAACTCAGTCTTTCAGTCTTCTTAGGTTTATAAATGAGTACCAACTTCGGTTGGGATGATAATTGTATGCAAATATGTGTTATATGTAGCGCTTTGGCAAAAGCGCTATATAAACGACAAATCATTATTATTAATTACATCATTAATGCTCCTGTGCACTGAAAGTGACTTCCATCTATTGGATTTTTGGATACTGTATTATTGCAGCAACTGGCAATGTAGTGGATATACTTGTCATATAATGACAATACCTGACATGCAGCAATAATGGCATAATATGGAAGTAACTGGCAAAACAAAGCTGGAGTGGCATATCTATGGCAGTGCATTGGCCTATTTGTTTGTATTTATAGTTTTTTAAAAAACTTTAGCCCATTTTTTAATCATGTACTTTAAAACTCTTAGTTCATTACAAATTGCTATACATTGGGATATAGTGAAAATGTCAATTTTTTATTTCCCTAAAAATTAAAAAGACTGATTTAGAAAGACCGCTCTGAAAATGCTCAGAGTGATATTTCTAAATTTGAACTGTCAAACCCCAGCAGCACACGAATGTGCACAGGGGACGACAAGCAGACTGAGATGGCAAGGGGGAGATGGGTTTCAGGTAAGGGTATGTTAGCCCGCGTTTGTATGAAAGGGGACAGTGTTTGTAGTGGGGAGGTAGCTGGGGAGAAGGAATGTTTCTGCACGTGTGGGTGTTTGTGTGTATTTTTATGTGAGGCCGGGGGCTGGGGAAAGGTGTGTGTCTGAGTGTGAGTATTTGCATGTGAGGTGGGGTTGGGGTGGGTCAGAGTTTGAACAAGGGTTCGGGGGTGAAACCCCCAATTTCATAGAGAGCAGAGGGAAATTGATGTATTTTGAATATTAAAGGCCACACACAATCAGCCCAAAAAAATCTGTCTTTTTTTGTGCGGCATTGAATATTCAAGATTATCACATAGACCCAATACATTACTTCAGACACAACATTCTAAAACAAACATTACAGACATTAATTCATTCAACACAGCCCAATATAATACCATAATACCCATCAGGACCTCCCTTCTAACCCCCAAGACTACATTTTTCACCTATTTGACACATTGCTCCCTTCTCTACTTCATTATGGTGGACAAATTGAGAAAATCATTTTCCCCCAACTTTTTGTGTATCACCATTAAAATATTCACTAAAGCAACGTCCATTGAGATGGGGTATCCATACAAGAGCCGAGCTCACATGATTTCACTGTTTAAATCCTCTAATCTCCTTCTGAACTTTCCCAACCACATTTTCTCTGCCCTAGTGTTGCACTTCAGTCAGCCAATATTTTAGCTTTTCTGCCTCCCCACGCTGTTTACAGAACCGACAAGTTATTTATTTCCAAGGGATCCCTATTATGGAACCTCACCTTTGTAGGGAGCCTAGTATGATAAAACGAAAGCGCATGTAAATGTAAAGCTATTTCGGCCCTGGGAATCTCATCACGGAGGGCTTTATCTCCGTAAATATCCTCGGGTGTGTGGGTAGCTCCCTTTGTAGTTTAAAGAATGACATTCACTGTATATCTTCTTGTCTGCTTCAGTATGTATTTGGTATTTTAAAATCTTTATGTTTATGTACTTTTATTAATGCCCGCAAGCCACTTCAAGTGATGTCACCAGGGTTATGAAAGAACAAAGGGCTGAGGACCATGAATGAAATACAACAATCAGAGGCTGAGAAGATACAAGTATCTTTTATTACTGTACAGTTTACAAAGCAAAACAGATAGCTATCTGGCTCCCAACACCTCGCAGTGTGTACCTGCCGACACAGTGAGGAGATTGCTGGACTTCTAAACACAGGCCTATTTATACAATTTCTACAATATTGTCCAACCTCTCTCCAGGTTAATGTTCCATGGGCTAGAGTTCGTGCCTAGTTCACAAGACAAATGTTACAATATTATGCAAAGGATTATACAGGTTTAACTTTCCATGGAAATACAATAGTTTTGTAGGTTCTCAGATCCGCGCTAAGCCTTATTTCAAGAGTCACTTCAATGCAGTTCAGCTAAAACATACGATCAACGTTTACTCTTCATTGTTTCGGTGTTCATACAAGGATGAGGCTTGTGAGCGCAGACAACACTTGAATGGCAGTTCGTATGAAGCACAAGGTTTCTTTGAACAGTCGGCTCTTGGTCAACCTAAACATTAACAGAACTCAAAGGTTGTTCAGCTCAACTGCAAGACAAAAACACAGTCCACCATTTTAGAACATGGAACATAAATTAAAATCAAAATGGTGTTTGAGTCTCAAAATGGCGGCGAAGTTAACCAAAAAATCTGAACTTTCAACACGGATTTCTGTGTAATGCGAATGGGCTTAGGCCAATATGCATAATAAGGAGGCACTATATGATGACGGTTTAACAAACCCTCCTTTTGGCCTAAGCCAAGAGCTTTACTAAAACATTCTCTTTACTCAAAAACCCCACGCTTCAATGTCCATACATCCTGAATCACATTCTTCAGATATATCAATTGCCATTAGATCCTTGACAGTAATATCCTTCATCACAAAAATATTAGTCATTTTCTCAGGTGCATGTATCTTTGGCCCTAATGTACTTACAGTTTGCGCACAACATCCCCCTAACATCGAACATATGGCAGGAAGACATTGTATGCAACAACAACAGAACAATAGAATGCCAAGAATTACCACTAAGGCCGAAAAGAGTTTCCAACCCCAAGACCATAAAAAGTCCCAGAACCAAGTACTAAGATCCCAATTTCCCTCGGGAACATTTACTTCTGTACTTAGGACATGCAGATTTTGTATTGCCTTGAATATGGTGGGGGAGGAGTCAGGTACAAAAACACAACAAGCAGATCTGACCAATTTACATACTCCACCACGCTCAGCCAGGATGACGTCTAACACCATCCTGTTTTGTAGAGCCAGTAATCTAATTGCTTTCTGTTCTAACGTCATATTGTATAGTATACCGGTAGTTCTGTTGATGGTTCTCTCCAATACTCTTGCCAGTCTCCTAATATCCTCAGAATTCATGATCAGTCCCGAGAATGGCACAAAGGATTTCGCTACATCACCCATGACCTGCGAAGGAGTATCACTGTTCTCGTCCCGCCTTGGACAAGCTCTAGAGACCTCAGAGGTGCTAGCTACAAATACCCCTGTTTGCAAGATACCCAAATAACAAGCACCCTGCCAATCTCTAGGTAGCCAAGGATAAGCTTCATTGCCACAGACAAAATAAACAGGATCGCCTACATACAAAGGTCTGTCCTCAGTAGTCAGATTTGCAATATTGGTACAACCCTCAAAAGTACCCATTGACTGAGACCCATCCCTTTGTGTGCAGAAGGAAACAGAGTTGGGGCTATGATTGATACTGTAAGAAGGAGGCATGGCATCCCGGTTGCCTACGGGAGCCATCTTGAAAGAAATCAGCGATTGGAAAGGTCTAGAAAGTCTATCGGAAGGCCTAATAGAAGCAACATTGAGTGTGCTACTATTTGCAAGAAGGGAACATCCCAGAGGCGCCAGGACTCGTCTTTCAACTCATTCAAATTAGTCCCATCAAAGTTTCCAGAGATGCTATCATTTCAACGACCAAAGAATAGTGCCCTTAGAGAGGCGTAGCATGCAGTAGTTAAAGGTAGAGGATGAATATACCAGCCCAACCCCTTTTCCCCATGCTGTGGCAAATGCGAACATATCCAGCAATTCGTCCTATTCAGAATCGCATCGGTCACATTCGTGATTAATAAAATAGTATTATTGTGGTAACTCTGTCTGTGTTGAGAATCCCTAGAAGGTAGAGTGTGCAGATGCACGAAAGGAGAAGACATAGTGGGAACACTCTCGGTAGGTAACAATGTCTCAAGTGGAGGCACCCCCTCAATATACCAAAACCCAAGTGCAATCACAACTGTTAGACCAGTTAACATTATTACAAGAAAGCAATAACTCCTCAAGGACCATCATTTTTGATGTCCAATGTCTTTGTTAGCCACACAATCGATCGGTTGCTCCGTATGAGTAGAGTTAGCGATGGGCATTGTTCCTCAAAGTTCGTTTCAAAAAGTTTCCACGACAGACTCCTTAAGTTTGTTCGTTGGTGATCTCCTGACCACATGGTTTATTTTGATTGAAGATAGCTTTGCCGGTCCTGGCCACTTACTTATGTTTCAGTGAGAGAGTGGCAAGGGTTGTTTCCTGTGGGAACAGCCATGCTGTGCTGTAAGCCTAGTGCCGTGGACGCAGATCGTACCTCAAATCTCCAGGTACGGCGTGATCTGCGAACAGAGTGTCTTTGGTTCCTGATGGAAGTGGTGAACAGAAGCAAGATTACTCAAGGGTGCAGAAAGATTCGAAGAAGAATTCAAAGACAAAGCAGCAGTCTCCACAGGCCCCACAGGCTCGGCAAGAATCTCCGAAACACCCTTAGTGTTATTCAAGACAGATTTAGCTTGCGAAGCAGAACAAACAGTTACCCTCTTTTCTTCTTCGTCGAGTTGCAAAGGAAAAGGTATTTTCTTGATGTATGTTGCGTGTATCCAGTGTTGCTTCCCAGCTACTTATACAGCAGTCTGTGAGGCCATCAAGATCTGAAACGGTCCTCTCCAACGCGGTGCGAGGCTGGATGCTCTTTCGAAATTCTTGGTAAGCACCCAGTCCCCCGGTTGAAGTCGATGACCTGGCCCCTCATATTTAACTGGGAGAGATTCTCGCACCTGTTGATAAAGCAAATACAAGTGTTGAGTTAACTAGTCACAGTATTCAGCAAGAAGAAAATGCTCCACCTCTTTCAGTTTCTTGGGTTTAGGCAAATTCCAAATATTAGCTGGTCTCCCCATTACAATTTCATAGGGGGAGAGTCCAGTTCTAGTCTGTGGGGTCGTTCGCATGGACAGTAAAACTACCGTAAGGCATCCGGCCATTTCAGGTTACATACCATTATGGCGTTCTACAAGTCCAGCACTCTGAGCGTGTCTAGCCGAATGGAACCGTTTATCGATCTGCAATTCCGTGCATACTTGCAGGATAACAGCAGCGATAAAATGTGGGCCATTATCCAACGAGATGACTCTCGGCAAACCAAACCTAGGAAAATATTCCTTAAGCATGGTTTTTGCATTGTCATTTCTGTGGCATCTTTCACAGTGAAGGCTTCAACCCACTTGCTAAAGGCACAAATTACTACCAGAACATACTTGTAGTTATAGCAGCGTTCCATTTCGATCAAGTCGAAATGAATCAATTCAAAGGGCACAGAGGGGGGACCAAAACTACCCCTCGATGTCGACGTACCCTTCCCCACATTATGCTGTAAGCATACCATACAGTCTTGGACAAAACGCTCAGCACTCTTTGAAATGTTCATGTTTACCCAGACAGGTTCTAGTAATTTACAGATTTTTCTAGCACATGTGTGAGTAGGACCATGAGCCATTGTAACCATGGCGGTGACATTTGCATCAGGTATCATCCATCTTTTTCTATCGTTGTCCACCCAACAACCTTCCTCATCCAAACTTGCTAAACCCTCAGCCCAGTGTTTAAGTTCCTTTGGAGTGGCATCAGCTTCAATATCTTTTATGGAATCAATTCCTTCATCTATTGTACACATATTCGTAGTTTCTTTTGTTACATAGATTTCCAAACATAAATCAGTAGCAGTCTCTTTAGCTATCCTGTCAGCAAAAGCATTTCCTCTCCCTACATCATCTGTTACTTTCTGATGTGTGGCGCACTTCATGATAGCTGGTTGAGTAGGAAGCGCAAGTGCTGAGAGTAGCTGAACTATCAAGGTGCTATGTTGGATTTTTGTTCCGTGTGAGGTCAAGAAACCTCATTCTGCCCATAGTTTACCGGAAGTTGTGAACCACCCCAAAGGCATACTGGCTATCTGTAAATATATTTACTTTAAGCCCTTTGGAAAGTTCATAGGTTCGAGTTAGTGCGGTAATCTCTGCTGCCTGCGCGGAGCTATGCGAGATTCTCTTGGTCTCGACAATCGTGCTTAATGTGGTGATGGCATAAGCAGCAGTGGATGTACCATCCGGAAGTTTGAAGCAGGAGCCATCGCAAAATAGCTCCCCTTGTGGATCATTCAATGGTGTGTCATTTAAATCAATCCTGCCTTTGGTTTCTTGCTCTGTGGTAGAGAGGCAGACATGTGACATTTCATCACGGCAAGCAATGTCTTGCGTAAGAGGCAACAATTCAGCTGATTCAATACGCAACACCTCTTAATTTGAATATGCGTTGCAAATAGGATCAGTTTGTATCTTGTTAATCGTGCGGAAGTAAGGTGTTGCATTTGCGTTCTGTTCAATAGAACGTCTACAGAGTGGGGTACCATCACGGTTAAAGAGTGACCTAAAACCATGCCCTCACATTGTTTTATTAATGCAGCAGCAGCAGCAGCGACAGCTCTCAAACATCTCGGCAAAGCGCGTGCAACAGGATCAAGTTTGGAGGAAAAATAACTGCACAGTCTATTCTTCCCCCCATGTTCCTGCATTAACACAGCCAAAGCACATCCATCACATTCATGCACATACAACACAAAGGCCTTATCATAGTTTGGTGTGCCCAAAACTGGTGCTGAACACAGTGCAGTCCTGAGCAGATGAAAAGCTTTCTGGTGTTCCAAGTTCCACGGTAATGGCAAAGAAATGCCCTTCTTTGTCAATGCCAACATTGGTTTTATCACTAGTGAAAAGATAGGGATCCATTGTCTTCAGTAAGAAGCCATTCCTATCAAGGATCTCACCTCTTTCTGTGTATTTGGGACAGACATGCTAGAGATGCTTTTTATCCATTCAGGTGTCAATCTTCTTCCCTCCTTTGACAGGAGATAGCCTACATAGGCGGCCTTCTGTTGACAATACTGAACCTTTTTTAATGAAGCTTTATGCCCATGCTCTGCTAGATGAATAAGCAACAACACAGTACCTTTCTTGCAAGCAATTTCTGCAACTAAGAGAAGGTCATCAACATATTGCAACAATGCACAAATGGAAAGCAGCTCAAGCGTATCCATCTGCTCTTTCAAAGCCCTACTATAAATGCTTCGGCTCGCTGTGTACCCTTGTGGTGCACGAGTGAATGCAAATGAGCGCCCCCCCCTAGGGTGAACGCGAACAAATATCTACTAGCCACGTGTATGGGAATACTAAAGAAGGCTTTCTTAAGATCCACCACACTAAAATGAGTAGCAGAAGCTGGGATCATTGTTAGTATCGTGGTTACATCAGGCACAATTGGAAATTGTGGAGCAACGATCTTATTGATAGCACGTAAATCAATGATGAAAGAAAAAGGAATTGCATTATCCCCTTTTTTATACCCCGGTAAAATCGGGCTATTGCACAAACTTCCTGCAATTTCCTCAATTACTCCACGGTGGACAAAATCAGAAACTATACTCTTCAGAGCTTGCTCACCATCGACTGAAATCTTATATTGTGGAATACGTGGCAACTTAGCTCCTGGTTTCAACACAATTTTAACGGGCTTAGTTTGCAAAATGCCGACATCATTGTCGTCAACCGCCCATAAACATGCTGGAACTTCACTAAATGCAGGTGGTAACGGTCTAGTCAAAAACTGTAAGACAGAAGATTGCTGGGGTGAAATCGTCAAACGTACTGCATCCGAAGAACAATGAATTAACTCATTTAATTCCTTCAACAGATTCAACCCCAACAAATTCTCACCACAATTTGACGTTAGAAGAAATGGACAGTGATCCGTGAATGGCCCCAGGGAAATCAGTACCGGCTAAGAAACTGGACTGAACAAGTGTTGTGCCAGAAAACCCTACAGAAACGTTATTCTGCCCTGACAGTGGGATGTCTGGAACCCGTGAATGATCAATGGAACACTTCTGTGCTCCTGTATCTATCAAAAATAGATGCTTCCTATTCCCCAACTTAATCTCAATGTAGGGCCCTTTCTGATTCACGGGAATAGGCATTGGTTACAGACCCTGCAGGCTGTCCTAACAAAACAATATATAATAGAAAACAAGATCTTCAGAAAGATAGGCAGTTGAAGGATTATCGAAAATATTTCTGCTATCTCTACTAGGTTGCTGATTATCTTGCGAGAATGACTGTGGATTTTGAGCAAACTGGCTTCTACCAGGACCCCCTACCTCAGGGCAGCCTCTGGATCATCTACCCATAACACCATATGTGTTATTTGACCTCTGCTGAAGGATTGGACATTTTGCTTGCCAATGACCCTCTTGTGTGCAATAAGCACATTGGTTCACGTGTACAGGACCCAACTGTGTATTACCTTGTGGAACAAACTGACTTTGAAACTCTGTATTCCCACCTCTAGTCCCTCTAACTATCTGTTGCAATAAATCTTTGGTTTTCAGGTCTCCCTTTCTCTTTTCAATCCTCTCTTTTTCATTGTTGACTCTATTTTCGTAATACTGAGCCATATGCAATATTTCGGACTGCAATTTAGCTTGCCAAGCACTTTCGGAAGTCATGATTTGTGATTCGATATCAGCCAACATTCCACGCACAAATGTATCCACAAACAACCTTTTCCCTGACTCAGTGCTTAAATCCTGTCCGCTAAAGTCTGAAAATACTTGTTCGAACCGATTAAAGAATTCGGTAGCACCTTCATATTTTCCTTGGGTACAAGCAGTGATCTTGTCCCAAACAATCCTTCTCGGGAACCAGAGTTTTTAATTTTGTTACTATCCTGTCTGGCAAAAGTCAGTATCACTTGCGGTGGTCTCTCACCAGCTTTTCTTTCTCCCTCTGTCCTCACCAAGTTAGCCCATTTGTCACCCAGCTCTGCTTGATCGTCTACAGTCTGTATCTGTTTCCATAAATCAGCAGGTAGCATCACAGGAAAGAACAGGTCTATATCACCTAAGGTGAAAACTGACGAATGCAAGACAGATTCCATTTCTTTATAAAACCCTGTTGGATTTTTCCTAATGTCTGGAATCAACTGCCTAATAGTGTTCACTTCCTGTCTGGAGAACGGGACATGAACAAATTGTGATACATAGTGAGCTTCAATAGTAGTGACTGCTGTACCTGCTGCGGCATTAGCTGGAATCTCAACTTTAGGAACAAATGTCGCAGGAACCTCTCTCATAGGCAATTGAGTAGTAGGTAACTCCGAACGTTTGTTAAGCAATAAAGCCATATCAAGCACCAAAGTGGTGGAAGCAGTATCGGGCGCAAAGACTCTCTTATAAATAATCATCAATTCTGCGGGACAACACATCTTTTTTTTTTATACACTCATCCTGCAGGTATTCTACCATTACCTGTAACACTTTCTTCTGCATCTCTGGAGTATTCTGACTAAACGTATCATATGCTTCTATGGGAGATAGCGACACATCTGAAATCCATCTAAGCGCATCTCTGGTGTAAATTCACGTTTCTTCACTCGTTGATTTACAAGGAGGAAGGAACCGTTTCTGCACATACAGAGTGTCCAAACTATCACCATCTACTTCATCATTCTGTAACCATTCTAACTCCCTTCTTAACTCAAAACTCTCTCGCCATGCTCATTTACTTTCTCTGTAGTATCCCTTGAATAAGCTAAAACATTCAAATCCCTCAACCCTTATGGGACATCCATGTCCGTCAAATTATTCCACATTACAGTCAAATATATTCCCATCCCTTCAATAAAAACATTCTGTTCGGGAATACTTTCTAGATCAAGAAGTGTAGCTAAAACAGCTGAATTTTCACCTTTCTCTATACATTGCTTAGCCCATGCATTCAAATCTCTCTTCTTGTCTACAAGTTACTACTTTTGATTCCACACTCGCCCTTCCTTCTGCTACAAGCAGAGCAGAATCGCTTGGGAAAGAGAGAATAGACAAATCCTATACAACAGGTGATGGAGACACTACCACTGGCAAAAAAGACAGAATCACAGGAACAGTAAATCGGTAAAGGTGGAGATACAGAAGGAGAAGTGACAATAGGAAGAGGAGCAACAGCTGGCGGCAGAGGAACAACGGGAGGAACAGGGATTGCTACAGGAGGAGGTTCAACAGCAGGAAGAGGTAAGACAGAAGGAAGAGGTACACACAGAGGTGATGCAGTGGCACCAGGCCTACGGTCATTTAAAAGTTTATCAATGAGTTCATCTGAGACATGAAAATCTTTAGACAGATATATTTTCTGTACACCAAGTTGGAAAGCCCTATCCGTGTTTCTAACAGACTCTGACTGTTTTTGTTGATCATACAATAACGCCTTTTCTGAATTTGATATATGATGACATGCATGCTTTTCTCTACTTTTAAGTTGCTGCATCGCTTCTTTTTTCCAATTCTGAATTACATCAAATGCTGCAGGTCTAGCTTTTTTCTTTAACAATATAGATTCTAAATACTCTATTCGGGCAATCTCAAAACTACCATTAGCTGGCCACTGAAATTCGGAAGCATGTCTAGTTTGTCTGTGCCAAATATTGTTGAATACTATACTGCCAATGCCGTACTTACAGTACACAGTAAATGCCGGCGACCCTTCCCGTGGCACCGGTCGGCCAAATTCCAAAGATTGTCTGTCTCTGCGTAATAATCCCCTGAAACAGGCAGACAATTTCCCAGGCATATCAGATCACTGGTGTTACCAGGCATCGTTTGTGCTCACGAGTACAAATCTGCAACCAAATATCAGTATACTTAGGAATTGGGGCACAACTCACCTGATTCTAAAGGACTGAGGAGGTCTGATTGGATTACAAAGGACAAAGGACCCTCGTGGTTGGTGATTTTGGCAAAACTGCCCACCTTGATATGTGGACCGTTGTGAAGATGCCGTCTCGGACCACGTGCTCACCATCTAGTGTATTCTCTAGGCTGACATTCCACACACATAGGAAACCCTAAATAGTGTGATCCTATTATGGGGCTTATACTAGGTGGCGGGGTATGAAGATACACAGATGAGTATGAGTGGGTGTTGGACGAAATGACAATTAATTGATGGGTGACAAGAAACTACCTCCCCACACCCCCACACACAAATGAAGGAGGACATTCATGGCTAACACTTGGGGAAAGCCCCCCAAGATAAGATTCCTCTTGATACCCACCTGACCAGATACACAGAGAAAACCTGCCACAATGACAGTACAGACTGCATACTAGACCATGCCTGCCATATTCTCAATGCACGGCTTATTCTAACAGGTGCAAATAAGAGGTTAAAAATGTTCAATCTGTATCTCAGAGCGAAAAACAATGAGGATGTAAACTGAACATAGGTAGCTCACCCTATATCAGGGCATGCACTATGTTCATTTATAATTATAGCAATATTATGAACCAAATGAGCAATACAAACATGAAGTAAATTGAAAAAACTTGTTTCCACTCTAAAATGCAGACAGGCTGTAATGGAAAGTCAGAAAGAAGCCTCCTCAGAAATAATACTACTGGAGTATGACAGGTTTCCATTAAATATGCAGACAGTAAATCATTAATGTAAAAGCAAGCCCCATAAAATACAGTTCTTCAGATGATGGGATCAGATCTCAATGTGAACAGCAGAGACCTCACTGCATGATCTGATCTCTTTGGACTCCCTCACTTCACACCTACTTCCTCATACGGTCACCAGGCTGGATGGCTAACAATGCAAAACAGAGCCAGGTTTAAATGTATTCTGCTGGTTCATAAATCTATCCATCGTAAGGGACCACTGTGTCTATCCTCCTCTAGCCAACTCTACAAGCCTTCTCGTAATCTCCGCTCTGCCTCCTCGACTACCCATGTGGCTCCTCACCCCCCGTGCTTCCTCTTGCTTATGCTCCTTCTTTTTTTTGCTCCACTTGCATGGAATTCTCTTCCCCCAGACATCTGATAAACATCTGATAAACAGTCCACAAAGAATTGTTCAAAACCAGACTAAAATCCTACCTCCTCGCCTCTGAGTTATCCTCTTAACCTACTCCTCATCTGCCTGCTAGCTAACATGTTTTCCTTGGCTCTGACCTGCCTCTGTCGCTCACTTCCTCTGCCTCCACTCTAGCCCTTCACCCATCAAGGTCACATCCCGCGCACAGCTACCATACCACCTACCTGCACTTAAAAAGGTCCAATGTTCATTGTCCTTTATGTATGTCTACTTATGTATTGTCCCCGGCGACAGTTCCATGTACTCCCCTCCATAACCTGGCCAGAATGCCCCCTCAAACTCACCCCATTGTAAGATGCTCAGGCTTCCCATAAAATCTGATTTCTTATCTATTGTATGTTCTTTTTTGTTCAAAAGAGCATTGTTCCTGCTGTATGTAAACAAATCAATAAATAGGCAAATAAATAAATAAATACATAAACAAATACATCTTAGACCTATAACAGAAAGGTCGCTGAGTTATACCTAACTTTTGGTTCCCAATTTTGGGGCCAGAGAGTAATCTCCCTCAAACACCAAGTAGCCAGGAATAACCCCCCCCAAAAAAACTGGTTTGGGGATCTCATATGTTATCCAACTAAAATATATGGGGGGACATAAACCAGACAATTCAAATACCAACCTACAGTATTTAATCAAGGCCAACAACCATGGGGGATGACTGAAGGCCATAGCGTTTATCCATACGTCATCACTCCACATTAGAGTGGACCCAGCTGATGCAAAACTATCATCAACCATACTATTAGAAAGGCAAAACTTTAAAAACTTTCATAGAGTCCCAAGCTAATTTAAAGCTTGAAACAAGCCGTAGCCATTATGGTTGTCATCATAAGGTAATATCAGGGCATCCATGTGATTCAAAATGTCTCAGTGTCTTTCAAAGTTCTCCCCTATGCTGACCATCTCTGGTGGTTGTGTCCAACCTGGAGTCTTCTGCACCAACCCACCAACCTATTTTCCTATTTTGAGCAGTACAATATTTTAAGGTCGATGTTTCTAAAATCTATGTGTTGCCTATTACAGTGCTGTACCAGAAGATGCTTTTTGAACATTGGAGAGTGGGATGGGGTAGGAAATCATTGATTTATTTTTTAATAGAAGTTCAGAGGGATCCGAGAAAAGCCCCACACTTAATGTGGCTCATCAGATGGCTAAAGCTAAGCCAGAAGTAATGAGGCAGGCCAAAACAAATCATATCTTACGGGGAAAGATTGGCAGCATCAAAATGGTTCTCCTCTAAACATGTCTTTATGTGTTTATCATTCTAACCCTGCACCCTAGGAAAAGGAGATGTTAACCGAAATCAAAACATATTTATTAGCTTTATGGAACACTGGTAACATCCCGATGATACCCTGCTGTATCATTAGAGGGATTGGAGTCTCAGATGTAACATGGTTACCACAAGGCTTTTGCATGGCAGGTATTGCATAGTTGGCTCTCCCCCTGCTGGACACTGACCATAACCTCTGTATTACAGGGAGACCTCTATGCAACAGCTGTCCTTGGAGTCCCTTCTGCCCTCTTTCTATAGGTCAATAACCAAAAACCCTAGATGGTTCCTACTATTATTTGAATGTGGCGTGAAGCTGCTGCCCTAAATGGAGGTTAACTATTTGCTTCACATGGATGCTTTGATCTGGTAAAACCTTGTGTTGCTGGTAAATAAAACTTTGAGATAGTAGAGGTAGCTAGACGGTGGCATTCTGGTGCCGAAGGACTGTGGAAGGATGGCAAGATGGCCTCCTTCAAGGTCTTGGTCTTGAAAAGTAAGTATAAAGCCGATGAGAGAGAAAGAACTATGTACACCCTCAGAGCTCTGGCCTTGGTCCCTGGTTTTCAAATATGTGATCCCTGGACACTACTAACATTAAGAAGACCTTCTAAACTCTCTGCATCAATGCTGTACTGATCATTTGGCTGCCCATCTGACTCATCAGTACTGTTGCAATAAAAGAGAAAGTAGGAGGAGAACTTGGATCTGGCAGTTTGTGACTTGAATTGGAGGTTAACATGTACTGCTTCTGTGTGCATGACAGTTGACCTTGTTTCTAGGTTGATGCAGTGTGCATACTCTTCTGCCAATACTGGTTCTCGGTCAAGATGTTCAGGCTTAGTCTGGTGAATACCAATAGGAGTTGGTCCTGAAAAAAGGGAAACAGGCTCATTATCTCACATGTTGTGGTCTTGCTCCATAATAGAGGTGTTTTGGCCCAAAGTCATGTCCAGAGTAGACATGATACTCCCTACCAACATTCCCTAGACTGCAATGGTGGCCATGTTGGGTCATCTTCGGTCCAGATTCAGCAATTACATACTCATCAAGGGAATGACTTGGACGGTCCTAAACATTGCCAGAAGACTCATTTTGAGGCATTGGAAGAGCCCAACAAAGCCCATGACAGATAAAAGGTCAAAGTTGTTGACGGCCCTGTTGATGAAAGAAAGAAACTCCTACTTATACCATGGTTTGCAGGTGACCTATGACTCAATGTGATCTGTTGCTAATGTTTTCTGTGTCTAACTGGGCAATTTTGTGTTTAGTGTTGTGAGGGTGAATAGTACATTAAACATGTCGACTGATTCCTACAGTTTGCTCTTTCTACCCACCTCCCCTCCCTTCCCTGATGACCCTATTCCCCCCTTTTGGAGTTTGCTGCTGCCTAGTGTTCTCTCCCGGGTTAAAAGTTGTATTGCAGATAATGTAACTGTGATGCTCTAGAGTTTTGAATATGATTAGCACACTTACATCTATTTGTATGGGGTCTGCATGTTATTTATCTTTGCAGCTGTTGTGTATATGAAAACATTAATAAACACATTTTAAAATAGTGTGCATGATAAAACAGTGAAGGTGACAACAAATTAATATTGCACCAGTCCGATAAAAACACCTCAAATCAAATTAGAACAATTTGTAATATTAAATGTGGGATTACAAATTCTAAAGTTTTGATAAACACCTCTAAATATATCTAAAAACACTGCCATGACGTATAGTCATATTTTAGGTCCAAAACAGGGATTGTACAAACGACACTGTGGACTTTTCCCTTCGTCACTCTCATGCTTCCTGACCTTTATAAGGACATGGAAAACGTTATTGACCCCCTCTCAGCCAATCAGAATATTTAGAGTGCAGTAAATAACTACTGGTATTTACTGCATTATACTATTCTGGGTTCAGAAGTGTACAGGGAAAAAACAAAGCATTTTACATGCAAGAGTTTGTTTCAACAAGACACACCCCCTCTGAGAGGACTTTTTCTTGGCTGCAACATGCTAATTAAAACATGGAAGATAAAGATAAAAACATTGGAAAGTGCTTTCTTATAGAGAACCCATTTACTTTTACATGACACTGTCATGCATGTTCATTTTACACCTATTCCAGTTCAACTAATTTACAATTAAAATGCCTAACTTGAAGACAACCATGGTATTTAATTGCTACAAAATTAAACCATGTTTAATTTATTCACTCAGTTTATCTATTTTCTTTACTCACTCTTACAGAACCATTTTTTACTACAGCACGAAAACTCCAAAACATGTATTGCTGCTACCACCACCACAGGCCAATAACCTTATCACTTGGGATAGTAACCCTTCCCCAATTTATGGCCCTTGGCTTTGTCTAAGGCAATAACTTGGTGGTGGGTCATTAACTTGTGATACCGCCCCCTCCCTCAGTCTATAAGGCTATATTATTTTCTTTCTGGCTTCAATTCTTTGAGCATGGACGGGGTCCTGAAAAGAGCCATAAAAATCAGTACATTAAACATGTCATCAGAGCTTTGCCAGCCAGTGTGCCTGAAAGACCTACTCTCAACTTTATCTGCAGAAAGACCCCCATTCTTAAAAGTGTCAATTACATAGGGAAAAGTCCCTGAATTCTTGAAAAGAACAACAATCCCTTGATTCCTTAAGAAACACCCAGCCGATCACAATGTACTTGCAGGTTTTAGAGCAGTCTCACTCATCCTCCTACCATAGCAAAGTCCGTGGGGAAAGAACTGACTGACAAGACATTTCAGGAATATACAGAAAAAAACAACCTTCTCCATGCCTGCCAGTGGAGGTTCAGACCAATCAGGGAAGCTAAACCACAGAAGCTATTATACCTGAAGAATTCTTTAAGTTAATATAAGTTACCCATCTAGAATCTGTTATAGAGTTATCCCTTTAGAATTTTAGCACCCTAATGATGATCTAAACTATAACATTTTGGTTCATCAACTAAAAGACTGGATGAGTTGTCAGCATATGTCCTATAATGGATTACATATTTTCTCAGCAACCACACACAGTGACTCAATTCCACCAATTCCTCCCCAAGGAAGATGCCAAGTGGAATACTATACCAATAATAACAATTTAGTGGTTCATATAGCACTTCATGCTAGCTTCTTCCAGTTTATAAGCGCAGCAACAATTAACATCCATATTACTTCTCACTTGTGGTAATCAATCTATCATTCTGAGGCTTGGGGGCTGGTGAAAGGCTGAGATGACCTAAGGGTCGAACGCATGGTGCACGTCATCAGCACTTTCTCAAGGCAAATGTGTTGCACTTGAGCTATCCTCACTTAGCTTTCTTCCCCCTTCTAATCAATATACACATGGATCCACTGACATACGTGATTGAACACCACCAGTTGGAGTTTCAGATGAATGAGGATGGCATTAGAATCCCCCTGCATCTAGACAATGTGGCGTGCCAAGGCTCACTATCAGTCACTACACTAGAGTTGGTGTACATGTAATATTGGCATTTACTAGTTCCCATGTATGGGACCCTTGGTTGGTATAGCATAGAAGACCAGTCACCATGGAGGACAGGTGAAGAGCGGCTAGCTTGACCTGCAACTGGTCTGGGATGGGGACATTTGGGGGCCCCGGAAACCCATGTTCAAGCGAGCGTCATGGCAGGGTCCGGGGCCTACAGACTGGGTCACCAACTTGAGATCCAGACAGATGTCTGCCCACTGGAAAGGAATGGGTGCGATGGGAACCCGGGAAGACAGATCGTAAGGCAGTTGGGCACACACCCAGCAATCAGTCAGGTTGAAAATGCAGTCATACTGCTAATAGAGGTGCAAATAGGTGTTAGCACTGTGAGCCCAGGGGTGTGCAGCAGGGCCCTCAATCTGAATCCATATGGTGCAGAAAGAGTCAGACACAAGTACACAAGAGAAAATCATTAGTCTCATCTATACAATAACATAAATATAGCCAGGCATGTTACCCTTTGTGAGGTTCTACTTGGACTTTGCAGTTTCTGAGGGTCTTTGTGGCTTTCCTTTGGTAATAGTTTATGGTAGAACATTCACACTAGTTGGTCAGAACCAGGTCAGATGAAGGATACAGGTTGGATAGCTTTACTATGGGCAGACCTTTCGTCTGGGGTATCAGACTTTGTAGAGTGGCCATTGAATGCAGAGCAAAGTTCCAGTGTTTCAGAGTTTAACAGTTCCAAAGTTCAAAGGTTCCACAGGTTCCAACTCCTACTCTTGGTATATGCACTACAACAACTGTAAGTACCAGAGCTAGATGAATACGAGGGTCATGGTCACAAAAAGGAAAACCAACAAGTGGTAGAAGCAGCGATAAAAACGAATAGATGCCGGGGTCGTAGCAGCAGTAGCATCTACTCTTGGTTCGAGACCTGTCTCGGTCAGCAGATTCATCGTTGCTGGTAAGTTAGATTCAATGGCGAGTAACTTGACCAGTCTCCACTCTGTTCAAAACTCGGATATCTCTGGATCGCATAGCATATCATTGGCTGGTTGAATTGTGAGATTCAGGGGTGTCAGACTCTGCAGATGGTGAGTCAATGGAAGAACTTGAATCGGGGCAGTTCCCTCTGGTGCTGTGACCTCCTGCTGAAGAAGCTTCATTAATAGCTCTCACAGGGCCCTCGGAGTGGTGAAAAGACTCAAAGGTTGTGGGTTCAGTCTCAGCATGTGAACGTATTGGCCTATTGAGGATTGAGGGCTGGACCTTCCCTCTCTGATATAGGTCGTTCTGTTCCAGGAACACAGGGTGACTTTGTCACCAGCACAGGGCTGGAGGCATCATGGAGGGTGATGTCAGTGAGACCTGTAGATCTAGTGCTAGTCCGAGGAGGAACAGTGGGGTCGGTGGTGATGTCATCAATTGGAGCGGGGATGTTGCAGCACAGCGGCATATGGACCCATGCTGCGATCCCATCACGCTTAACAGCAAAGTTAATTGTGAACAACATATGGAATGGCCCACGCCACCTTGGCTGAAGTGCTGACTTCCGCTGATGGATCTTCACCAAGAACCAGAGTCATGGCTGCAGTGGGTTGCATGGTTCCATGTCTGGTTCAGACAGGGTCTCACAGACCTGTGCATGGAGAGATCAACGTGCAACATTACTGAATCAATGTGTCATCCTCTACCATTAAACTTTGGACTTGGAGAACTTTAGGCAGGGAAGTTCCCTTTCTCATTGGGCGTCCTGTGAGGATTTTGTGAGCAGACGATCTGCGTTTACACTGTGGGCTATTAATCATGGCTAACAAAACTAGAGGTAGGGCATGCAGCAATTTCAGGACAGTTTCTTTACACGCTTTAAAGAGCCTCAACTTAAGTTTGCTGTTGCAGCATTCTACGTGCGTGCTTGCACACAGGTGGTAAGTGTTATATTGTATTAGTACCCGGCGAGGGTCAATCAGATTTTAACAATAAATGTGATTGGCCCTCGCCCAGGCTTTACCCGACCAGGAATCCCTCTTCTGACGTTCCTTTCCTTTGTCCCCGGCAGTGGTGTGTGGCAGCCCCTCAGCTAATGAAGAGGCTCGGAACGGGGTAATCCCTGCTCGGAGCCACCACACTGGGGACTCCGGTAAGTGTTTTCTCTCCCCCTGCAACTCCCAAATCCAAACAATCCCCTCTCCACCCTCCCAACCCCACTTACCTTCTTTTTGCTCCATTTCGGGAGCGGACGCGCTGGGAACACTGTCCCCAGCGTGACCGCTCCCTATCCGCGACAGGCAATCATGGAAAGGAAGAAGAGACTACACATTGTCTCTTCTTCCTTTCCACGATGGCCATTTTTTTGGTTACCATTTTCCTATATTTTGAATGGCCTTTCCATGGTGGCCATTTTGTTTATTTACCTTTTTCCATGGCTGCCATGGAAAGGGAAAACAGACTCTGTTTTCCCTTCCCCGGTAGCCATTTTGTTTGACATTTTGTTTTTCTGTTCCGAAGCACAGGAGCGTTTTGGAACAGAAAAAAACTGCTATTAGTACCCCAGTCGTACGGGCCGGTGTACTAATACCAATAAGCCCCTCGCCGCGGGGCCATTACCGAGTCAGGTAAAGCCCCGGGGCCTGAGTTAAGACCCCGGGGCTTTACCTGAATCGATAATGCCCCCGCGGCGAGGGCTTACTGCTAAAATATTCAACATTACTGCTGCAGCAAACCTTTAATAATCCATCATGGAATGTTAACAATTGAATGATGGAATGTTGGAGGAGGAGAATGGAATGAGCTGGGAGTTGGTCAAAAGAAGAGAGACTGAGCCAGATTAAGAGGCATACAGCAGTTGGCTCCGGACTACTAATAAAGGAACCTACTTCTTCTTACCTGGCAGTGGTATGGCTTTATTTCAGTATGGGCAATGGAACTGCTGTACTATTCCAAGTGCCTTGCAGACTTCCCATATAACATGACCAGTAAAATGGATACCTCGGTCACTGTCCATACTGAGGGGCAGACAAACTGAGCTATAAACTGGGCAAGCAGTTCCTTGGCGACTGTGACTGCATCAGCCTTCCTACATGGGTAGGCTTCCACACCCTGAAAGCACATCCACAAACACCAGACAATAGAGATAAGTCATGCAGGCAGGAAACTGTATAAAGTCTACCTGCACATGTAAAAACTGACCCTCTGGTACGGAATGTGCAGATAGCTTTGTAGGCACTGCTCTCCCAATATTATATGACATACATGTAACACAGTTTTTGCAATAATGTCAGCCATAGAGGCTATACCTGGGGGCATCCAGTCTCTCTGGAGAAACGTGATCATGGCATTTTTTACCTTAATGGGCCAAGCTGTGAGGTTTGCTGTCTAAGTATGCAGCCGTCTGGAGAGTGCCATAAGGAGTTACTACCAGGCCAGACCTACACTGCATCCAGATCACATTCGCAGTCTCTGGAGCTTGATCTTGGAGAATCACCAGGCTGGTAAGGGAGGGAATGGGTGACAGTGGAACTGCAAATCAAACAAGACATTCATTAGGAGCCAGGGGCCCTTTGACTCTGCCTCGACCGTCGTTCTGGGGTCGATGTGGACACTCAGCTTTCCGGTGCCCAAACTGCTTGCAATAGTTGCACTGGTCACTGTTCATGGTTGGATAATCAGTGGGTTGTCCTGATTAGAACGCTTGAGGCGCTCTTCCTTCCCTCCCCAACCCGACCCCACCCTCCTGCTGGTGGGCAGAACCCTCCTCTTCCCTCAGAAGGCTGTACACTCTGTATTTTTAGTGGCATAAGCCTGGCTTCCATCGTTTTGTTTTGTCTCTCAAGCTTTTCAACTTTGTTTGCAACCCTATTACAAACTGTGTCACTACAGCCTGCAGCATCCACAATCCTAGAATGTTGTTCAAAACACGGTTTTAGACATTTCAGATATTCCGCATGGGTGTTCTCCCTTAGCCTGCTTGCAATAATGTATATGAGCATAATCAGTCTGTCTGGGGCACATTTCGAGAATAGTTTGTAACGATCTATCAGTGAACATTTTTAAATCTCTAACCATAGGTGGCTCTTCATTTGGCCAATTTATACACACATTAAGCAAAGCAAAGATGTCTGGGGAAAGCACTGTTCGCAATAACTGATTTAAATCAACACAAGTGGGGTGATAGCAGTCTATTATAACTTGGAGCTCCTCCTGGAATTTGACAGGGTCTTCTCGTATCTTTGGGAATCTCTGGGCCATGATAAATAAGTCAGTGGTGCTCCAAGGATCATGTACTGTAACTATGGTTTCACATTCTCCCGGGGATTTGTCTGAGTGGGGACACGCCAGTACTAGTATTGTCCAGTTCGAGAAACTCTTGAACGTGCCTGAGGTTGGTGAAAACAGTTTAGAAATGTGAGCTCACCTTTCAGGAGTGAACTAGCCATCCATCTGCTGTATAGGAGTGGAGGAATCCGAGTGATTTGCCCGCGGCTGAAAGTACTGTGGGAAAACCGTTCGCATGAGAGAGGTGCGAACTACCAAAAGTTTGCACCTTTCTCATGCAAACACATACATTCTCACGCACACACAACACAAAACACACCCCCCACCCACACCCTCAGCACACCCCCACCCACACCCCCAACATAAGCAAACCCCACTTACCTTGTCTTCACGCTGGTTTCCTGCAGCGCCAGTTCCCTTTCACTTCTGTGATGGGGAACCAGCGCTGCAGGGTCCTTATCTTTTTTTGTTTTTGTTTTTTTTTAAACAGAAGGCTGCGGGGATGTCGCCCGCAGCCTCCGCTCACTATACCATAAAGAATAGTGAGCGGGGCGATGCGGGGGACACCCCCGCAGCCCCTGTTTTTTTTTTACAATGCTACCACCAAAGGTTCGAACTTTTGGTGTTTGAACCTTTGGTGGTAGCATTTTTAGAACAAATGGTAATTGCGACCATTTGTTTATGTTAAAATTGGCCTAAACCGAGTGGAGGGGTGGTAGGTTAGTGATTGCGAGGAATCCGGGATGTCGGGCCACTGGTCGGGCCTGTTATTCAAGATAGCTGGGCTATAAGTATCCAAAATATCTTTGGGGCTTCCTATCCGCGGGGGCTCCCTTGGAGAATGGGATATAATCGTTTGTACATGGTTTTGTGGGTCGGAATCTGCAGATTTGAGTACTCAGTTTTCATAGAATTTATATGCTCCTGTAGCTTTGCTTGAGAGTCTTTTAGTCCCCGGGTCTTACCTTGCACCATTATTGCTGACGGAGAACAAAACCCTAATTATATGCCCTTTGATGCCAGCCGTAGTCTACCATGCTCTTTAGCATTAGCAGTGAGGACAGCATAGCGTAATACATTTCTCCAAGGTGAATATACTCCCTAAAGCTTCGCACCCCTTCTGAGGCAGGCGAGAGTCCTTGTAACATTATGAATTCCGCTAGCTAAAGCCGCCTTTCAGCAGGAAAGCGAGAGCACAGACCACTCTTAGCTATGCCAAAAGAGATATACGTCAGAAGCATGAACAGTGAAGGCAAGCATTCTTTTGGGATGGGCAAAGTGCTTTCCTAACCATGCCATTATGGCATGCACAGTGCAGTCTATCATCTTGCTTTATGCAAGCTAGAGACAGTGGATTAAACATGGCGAGTAGCAAACAGAATGTAATGGTGCATAGTGACATTATGACAGGGGGGGTTGTATCGAATTCTGAGCAATCATCACTACTTTAGATGGGGAAGCCCCTCCTCATGAGGCCAGGGAGGTGAGGCCGCTACCTGATAGACCCCCTGGGGTTGCTACTCAGGGGGAGAATCTCATGGGGAGGGAGGACCCCATTGAGACTAGTGACCATTCCAGGAGAACATAGTATCCCTTTGACCCTTCCACCTTCCCTCAAAAATTCTCTAGTTCCAGACCACCTAATGCCCCCATGTGGTTTTGTAGCATATCCCATGCAGGAACTACTGGGACGAGGAAGAGGTCATGAGTAATGAAGATCACTGACAAGAACAAACACACACGCTCTAGCCTTTTGGATGATTCTATTGGTCAGCTGTCATTCAAAAGCAGAGAGGGAAGAGAACAGTGCAGTCTTCCTTTTTGGCTCGGCATGGGTTGGGAGTCTGGCAACGTACGCGCAGACCAGCAGAGTAGAGAAGCAGACGGTGTTAGGGGAAAAGGCACACTCTTGGAATGCCCCGCAAAGCATAAGGCAGACTGGAGAAGGGGAAAGATACCCGCCAGTGAAGGAGGCCAGAGCAGGGCAGAGAAGCCACAGTGGAACCGCAGAGGAGATGCACGGAAAGCCAGAAAGGTGAGAGCGGCTGCTGGGAGACCCACAAACCATCAGAGGGTGACGGCAGAGACCTTGCAGTTAGTAGGGTGGCTAATCCCAGGGTTGGGGAGACCCAGAGTGTGCGGAAGGCTTGAAGCGAAACACAGAAGGATTCTTCACTGGGGCAGAGACACCAAGTGAAGGGGGCCTGGGACCCATACTGGGAAAGCACAAAGAGTAAGAGCAAGAAATATCAACTTTGCATGTACAAGTGGTACTCGCAGACCTTGACAGGGGAGTAAACCAAGGCTGTGGCTTGAAGAGAGATCAGATAAAGAGAACTGTGAGAGAAATCAATTGAAGGGGGTCTGTAACCCATATTGGGGAAATACACCCTGAACAGTAATAAAGTGACACTCGGAGACCTTGGCAGGAGAGTAAAACAAGGATGTGGGTGAAAGTGAAGACAGCGAGAGAGAACAGTGAGAACGAGAACATTGAGCAGAGGCATTGCTAGGGGGGCTAGAACTCCTGGTCTTTTGGTTGTAGCCCCAGAAAGAATCTCAGGGGCTACAAACAAAATGCTAGCTAGCCCCGAGTCCCGACAGTCCCGGCATTAGCGTAGCCCCAGACCTTTTCCAGACCTAGCAACAACCCTGTCGTTGAGCAGCCTTTTTGGCAGGAAAGTGGACCATGGAGGGAGCACTGAGAACAGGGTCTGGGACCTACAGCAAGACCAGCACAGCTTGGGAGAGAGAAGTAGGCTAATCTTCCTTGTCACAGTACCTGGAAGCCGGGTCTGCTCAGAAAGGGTTGGGGACCCTCAGCACAGCATGGGAGTGAGAACCATGCTAATCTTCCTTGTCACAGTACTTGGGAATAGGGTCTGCTCACAAAGGTTCTGGGAACCTCAAGACTGCTTACAAAAGGTGCCCAGGCCATCCTTCCTTGTCACCAGGTCTGGGAGTCAGGCCTGCCAAGTAGAGATAATGACCTATCTTGATCATTGAAGACACAGAGACAATTCTGGATAAAGTTGGAAAGACTCTGGGGAAAGGGAATTAACCCCTTGAGTCTTGTGGAACTTTTGTTTGCTTTTCTACACCTTTTTGGTACTTTTATTTTGAACTACAAAGCTGGGCTGCAGGCGGTCAGCCAAGAGACATTTCCCTTTTCACCTTATGTTGATTTTAGCTTGTGAGGGATAGATCAGGATTTGGACACAGGGCGGCAAACCTTATTTTGGACATTCTGAGAGACAGCTTAATTAGCTAGTTTTGTGGAGGAATGGAAACCCCTCTCAGAGGTAGTTAGGATTTTCTCCAACCCCCCCATTTCTGTTATTGATAAAAGTCTGTGCCAATGAACATGCCACCTCTGTGTCCGAGTCTTACTCGTACACCCTCACAGGGGTACATAAATGAGTATGCCTGTTGCTTATTTTCCTCCACAACAAGAATCACTTCAGTCTGATGAACTTTTCCAAATGCTAACATCCCATCTTGGTGGGTGACTCTAATTGTAAAAAATGGCACACCTCAGCGGGAAAACCCCCACACTAATGTCAACGTCACATATCTATGTGTCATTTCTGAGTCAGAGCTCAGTGTCATGTTACAGATCAGTGCATTTACCACAGGAACACATTTTCCATTTTCCCTATACCTCACATTAAATGAACCAGATGTGTGGAGTTAGCCATATCCATAGCAATGGCTAACTTTGACAACTGCAATGTTGTATACTCAGTCTTGCCAATGAAATGCGTTGGTATATCACAAGTGGCCTGATTCACAAAAGCATTTTATAATGGCGCAGTCCGATATGAAAACGCTCTGTGAATCAGGCACAAAGAGGGCAGAAAAAGGCAATGAATTTGTAAAGGTGACCACATTAAGCCTTCCCTTTAAACACCCCTCTAGCTCCCTGTGAATTCAAGGATTAAAATTAATATCCTATGTACCATGTACAAGGGAATTCTGGAACAAAGGCAATGCATTTTCCAGAAACTGGCCATCAATCCAGGAGCCTTCTCTTCCAAGCTGCATCACATCTGTTCAAATGACAAAAATGTTGGGGCAAATCTC
The DNA here is from genome assembly GCF_040938575.1 of Ambystoma mexicanum. Lineage (NCBI taxonomy): Eukaryota > Metazoa > Chordata > Amphibia > Caudata > Ambystomatidae > Ambystoma > Ambystoma mexicanum. Next base: position 759,160,687 of record NC_090937.1, on the reverse strand, counting down.
TAGAGGTTGAAGGCCCTAAAACCTTTGAACGTCCTTAAACACATATTGAAAAAACAACCAACTAGTAGACCTTTTACAATATGTTGAACCTAGAACTGTTTAAGGAGGATTTCAACTTATGAGTATTGTTTTTAGTAGGTTGAAAGAGTAAACCTGCCCGCTACTAAACTCTTACAATCAGACATTAGGCAAAGACGATAGCTATCCACTCGCTAGCCCTCTTCACTCATTCATCTCTGCGACTATACCGTGATTCTTTCACACCTATCCAACATTTTAACAATAACAGCTCTACCTTAACCCCTATGGCCAGATGTGTAGTCCTAAAATAAAAAAGTGGGGGGACTCATTAACATACAAATGATTGTGGCATCTCCAGAAATTAGCATTTCAAGGTGCCCTCTAAAAAAGTGGGGGGAATCCGTCCACCCACGTGTACCCTCGACTTGAGCCCTCCTTTCGTTACTTGATCCTGCAAATTTCCGTTTCAAGATCATTATCAGCAGTTTATCTATTTCTAGTGACACTTTTTCTGATAATGCCTTACATTGTTATGCTCTCCCCATGTTAAACCCTATTGAAAGTGTAAAGTCTGTCTGGAATTGCTGCAAGGTGACACTGAGGTGCAATACAATATTAATAAATAAATAAATAAATAAATAACTAGATCTTTGATCTAGTGCTCGGTGAGGGCAGAATTACATTTTTGGGATTCTCTTTTCTAACTTGTAGAGTCCTCTAACCTTAGATTTTCAACTTTCTTTTTGTGGCCGGAAGGACATCTACTTAAGCTGCCCTGCCACTGTAACACATTTCTTATACGCTTTGCTTTGTAGTCTATATATTTTCCTGGGTTGGAGTGCTTTTTAAGTGCCCCATTTTGTCCCTGGCTGAATTCTATCACTCACTCAGAAAGTGTGTTCAGGAGAAGGCTGGTGGCAGCTGTATGATATGATTGGTTACTTATAACACGCTTAATAACCAGAGGTTTCTAAGCACGGACCAGGGGATCGAACCTATGTTGCATCGTGTCATCTTGCTTCCAAGGCGAGCACGTTCCCCCTGAGCTATCCTCCCGAGACCCTGAGCTATCATCCCGAGACAATATAGCAATGTATAGTAATGTAATGTAATGTGTCATTTGTGTAGCGTCTTTTCCTTTTGATATGGCCTCAAAGCGCTAAAGGTGAACGCAATGGGGGGACCGAAGTCCAAGGCATGGGAGATTCATCAGAGGAGTTTAGCATGTGTGTGTGCATTTTAGCCATACAATGGTAGCTAGGGGTGGACAAGTCCCTTCTAGCGACCCATGTCAAATTGGCTTGTGGATGGGTGCTGGCATGTTGTCAGAGGAGTATGCAAGTGCAGGAGACTGATTATATGCCCAGCTAGACCAAACTTTTGTCATGGGACGTAGCTGCATTCTAATGGCAGAGGTATTGTGTGATGTGTCCAAGCCTGCAACTATCTTCCATTGGCATGGAGTGCGATACTTGCCTGTGTGTCCTAGCTGGTTTCGTGTTTTTGTAAGCTTGGCGCAGATTCTGTCCTGCGTTCTCTGGTTTATTGTCTCCATCGCTCAGTACATTCTATCAGGGGTACATTGCTGCCTCGGCCTATTTGAGAAGGGGTTAAATAGCCTGAGGTGGAAATGGCTTCTTCACGATGCAGGGGTGGGGGGGAACCCAGGTCTTGAGGGACTTCCACAAGGCAATGTGATCCTCTAATCGGCAGATGCTGAGGGGAATAGTGTTCCAGATAATGGGAGCCTGGACGGAGAAGAAGAATACCCCTAATCTTGAGTATTTGAAGGTGGGCATGACAGGAAAAGTGCAGTGCCAGATCACAGGTTTCTATTGGGTAGGTAAGGGATGAGCCTGTGTTGAAGATATTCTGGACCTGTCTTGTGCAGGCACGGTGGGTGATGCACATTGCTTTGAAAGTGGACCGTCACCAGACAGGAAGCCAGTGGAGGACGTAGAGGGTGGGTGTGAGGTACTCTCTGGGGAAAGGGCTAGGAGAAACCTAGCTGCAGTGTTTTGGACCTGTTGTAGTTTTCTGAGTTGACATGCAGGGGCGACCAGGTAGAGGGAGTTAGCGTAGTCTAGGCGAGAGAGGACGATAGTCATGATTGCAGTGACTCTGTGAGGGTAGGGAGGTAGGGGAAGATACATCTGAGAATGCAGAGAAGTTGATAGCAAGATTTAAATGCAGAGTTTATGTGCTGAGAGAGTGTCATATTTGCGTCCATGATAAATCCTAGGTTCTTTACTGAGTTGGATGCGGTGGGACGAGGGCCTAAGGAGGGTGGCCAGGGGTTGCTTTGGGATAAGAGAGCCGTCTTCCCACCTGAGGATGCTGTGGTCTGCTGCCCAGTCTGTGCCCTGTCCTTCTGTGGAGGACCAGCTGACTCGTGGCGGTTAAAAGAATCCATGCTGACTGCATCTGCTTCTTCCCTCTGCCCTCATTGCTTAAACCTTTCGCCTCCTGAGCTAGATTCTGCACGCTTGCTGGCTTTCCTAGAATTACTACTGTCCTTGATGGATGTCTGAGTTAGGAGCCTTTGCTGCCTTGCTGGAAATCTAAGTGACTTGCTCTTAGTCTGTCTGATCCTGCTCCATTGTGGGATGCTTTATGTCCCCTATTGCCATTGTTTCCCATTGAGGGACTATTGTATGCTCCCTGGGTGAGTTTTGTGACCACCTGAGCTGCCTGTGACTTGCTTGCTGGGTCTCTATAGCTACCTCGCTGTGTATGGCTGCATAGGACACTGCATATTTGGGATTCTATTGTCCTGGCTCTGGTATCCCTGGTGTCTGTGCCCTTATGACCTGGGGAGCCCACCACCACTACCTTGACCCAAGTCAGATGTCTCAATTCACCTATGCATCAGTAATCCCTGTGCCTTTTCTGCCACAACCATCCCTGACAGTAATGTGTACGTCGTCTGAAATGGGCCCTGTTATTGGTCTCCTACCACAAAATGTCCTGGATCTGGGTAAAATGTTTCTTCTGTTGGGGCCCGAAGACCCCAGGGTAAGTGAGATCCTACTATAAAAGCCAGCCTACTCAGTACCATGGTGTGGGGAGTCTGAGCAGGAGCACAAGGATGGAGTATGGTTGAGAGTGGTGATAAAGGGGAGCACTTAGAGGAGAGCAGGTGAAGCAAGTTAGAGGCTAGATAGAGAGTGTTGGAGAGTTTGGAACAACGAGGAGTGCCATGTGGTAGAGAGAGTTGGATGCTAGAGTAAGTGAGTCAAGGAGGTTGGGAGGAGAAGTTTATCAAATGGAGGAGGGGTTTTGTCACCAGGAGTAAGGGAAAAACTTTGGACTGGGTGATTGGTCGGAATTTGGACATTAGAATAACGGGAACCATGCCCTGTATCTGGTCTTATCATTCTTTTGTCGAATTTCACATTCACGCCCTACAGTCTCTAAAAAAGCAGCCTAAACCACTTAAGAAAGTCCAGGGTTGAAATTTTAAAAGAATGACTTCATCACATCTTGCGACATTGACCACTCATCTTTCAAGGGACACCACAGCCAGCGCCTGCCCTAACTCTCTGGCACCTTCCAGGTGCACATGACCCGCATGCTTGACCAATTTGAACCCATCAAAACAACCACAGTTTGAGAGGGGACCTTGCGCAACTGTTGGTTTAGTCCCCCGCTTGAGGAACTAAAAAAGAAAAAACAGCAAGCAGAGCGTGCTTGGTCTAAATCCAAGTCACACCCCAAGAAAGAAATTTGGAAGGTCCTGACGAAAGCTTAAAAAATCGCTGTCTTTGATGCAAAGAAATGTTTTCTAAACTAACAAATAATGGATGCTAATAACTGTCCGAAGAAACTTTTTTAAATCTTGAAACTCCTTGAAAAGCCCAAAATTCTGCCCCAGCCATTTCAGCTGACTAAAGAGGACTGTTCCAAAATACAGCTCACCTTCTCTGCTTAAATCTCAGTAGTACAAGAGAAAATCCGAGCACAGGCCCTCACTAACCTCATATCGACCCCCGGTGGCTCACCAGTAACTAATATCACCTTAGGAAACTTGAACTTGACAGACAAACACACTGCCTTCTCTTTCAAAGCCATTTCCACTTCAGAGCTAGCAGATGCCCTTTCCTCCATGCACCCAACCTCCTGCCCATGAGATGCGCTCCCCTCCAAGATCATTCTTGATCATAAAGCACTCATTATACCTTTTCTTACATGCTTTATTAACTCCTCCTTCAAGCACAACATTTTTCCAGACTGCATTAAAAGGGTTACTGTCACCCTACTAGTCGAGAAGCAAGGTCTTACCCCTGAAGAACCCTCTAATCTCAGGCCCATCTCCAATTCTTTCTTTCTACTCAGAATAGTCGACGAGATGGCTTCTATACAATTTCAGCACTTCCTGGACCAACGTTCCATTCCTCATAACAGACAATCTGGATTTAGAACCCATCATAGAACTGAGAGTGATCTTCTGGACCTGCAAAATAACATGCTTGATATGATAGACAAAAATCAATGCGGCCTGCTGATGCTCTTGGTCCGCAGCGTTTGATTTATTAGACCACAACATCCTGCTAACGACATTCCAGAGTACAGCTAGCTGCTCCCATCGAGTCTTTATCATGGTTCCAATCCTTCCTGTCCGGCAGAGTGCATTGGGGCGGTTTCTGCTCCGATCCAGCCACCATTTGTTGCAGGGTCCCTCAGAGAGCCAACTTGTCCACAGCTCTTTTCAATGTTTATATCATGCCCCTCTGCGAAAAATTGGATAAGGAAATGATTTTATTTTCCAATTATGCTGATGATACGCAACTTCTGATTACACTGAGCGGCAACCATGACTTTGATTCCTCAAAACTCAATAACATCGTCTGCACAATCAAACAGTAGATGACAACCCATCAAATGTGCCTCAACAACTCCAAGACAGAGCTCTTACTCTTTGGTCCTCATCTAGTTAGGCCCAAAGTGGACCTCTGGTATTGAAGACTGCCATATCCCTACCCTGAGCAAAGTTAAAAGCTTGCAAAGCTACTTAGATTGTTCCGTGAGCTCTGATGCGTCAGTGAACAACTTATTGAAAACTGTGCATCATCACCTTAATCTGCCCAGGCGAATCAAGCCTTTCATCTTGGAAAAGAACTGTGAAACTCTAGCCAGAGCTACCATCCTTTCACTGCTAGATTATTGCAACGCACTTCTAAGCGGCGCATCAAAGGCAATCTCTCCAAGTTGCTGAAAATTCAAAATTATCATGTTCGTAACATCAAGAACACAAGCCGGGGTGAACACATGTCAGTGCACATAAGAAAACTTCACTGGTTCCTTATTTGTGCGGGATTCCCGTTTAAGACCCTCATGTTGGCACATAAATGTGTCTATGACAAAGCTCCCTCTTATCTGAGAGAAAAACATAAAAGTTACCACCTACAGAGAATGCTGAGATCTAGTATCCAACAACTACTAGTGTGTCCCAAGCCCAATTGCACCCAAGTCAATGGAAGATCCTTTACCGTCCCTCCCGCTGGCACTTCGACAGGAAGAATCCCTGCAGCTCTTCCGTAAGCAATTGAAAACCAACCTATTTGAATAACTCTTCTCTTGTCCTCCAGCCCGTCCTGTTCCTGTCCTGTCTAATTGTTGTTCCTGCATGTGTTTGTTAAGTGCCTTGATGCCCACGGGTTTCAGCGCTATAGAAAAAATAAATAAATAAAATGTTGAGCATCAGAAAAAGAGAAGAGAATTTGAGGAAGTTGGAGAGAAATTGGGGACCATCTGCAGGAGAGGATTGGAGGTTGGTCTCAAAAAGGGAGGACAGAGACTTGGTACCATCTTGAAAGAAAGAAATAGAGTGGCAAGTTTGAAGGAGAGGAACCATTAAAAGCAAAAGAGACAAGAAGGGGAAATGAGAGCGCCCTCATTGCCATTTTGTCAAAGAAGAGAGAAAAGCTAGAACGGGTTGGGGGATACAGATACTATGCCCGGGAAGGAGGCAAGAGAAGAATAGGCACTCATACCAGTAAAAGAGAGCATGAATGTTCCGAGGCCCAGGCCAGTCATTGACCAATATAGAGCTTGCAGTGGGACTCTGAGATGGTGCAATTTCAACAGGGGTCAGGGAATTATGGCAGGAGTGATCATCCAGTGGGTATCCTGGGGGCCACTGCCCTATAGAGGGAGGTAGTCATCGGACAGAAGGTACCTGGGGCTGACCCCGAAACTCTGAGAGCGTGAGTCAGTATCATATCGTATTTGTCACCTCAGAGTGGGGTAGGCCCAGGGGTGAGGCGCAACAGACAGAGGGTATCTTAGCGTGCTACTAACGATGTCATGAGCTGGGTAGATCGAAATTAGAAAATATAGGTTTAAAGACATTTGCAAAATAGATCGAGGTCTTCCATTTGGTGTAGGTCAGTGGGGAGGTTATACCAGAGTTTTACTGCGATGATTGCGCCCGATCTGCCATAGCTCTGAGATCTTTGGAAATAGGCAATGGACAGTCTGAGTTTTTATAGTGTTCTCTGTGAGCGATGAGGGCTGTACCGATTTAAGTTATGTTTTAAGTACAAGGGAGCTGGTCCATACAGGGCGTGTGCGCCAAGCTGAGAAGTTTGAAGGAGATTCTGGATTTGATAGGAAGCCAGTGAAGCGACTTTAAAGCTGGAGATATGTGGGCATGTCCTAGTAGGATCTTCACAATGCGGGATGCTGTATTTTTCAGTAGTTGGAGGGAGTGGATAGTGGATACGGTGGCACCATCATAGATAGAATTGCAGTAGTCTAGCCTGGCTTCAATGATTGCCATAGCGATAGTGGCATTGTGTGACTCTGATAGTAGGGGTCAGATTTGTCTGAGTAGCATCAGCTGGAAATTCGTGGCACACAGCATGTTATTTAGTAGAAGGGAGCATGTTATTTAGTAGAAGGGACATGGAGATTGTAGGGTCAAAAAAGAATCCAAGGGCTTTTACAGAACTAGATGGAGTGATGGTATGTCCTGATAAAGACAATTTAGAATAAGTACGATTTTTGTTTACAATTTGTTTAGATCCAGACAGCTGTTAAACATCCCTATTTTTTTATATACTATTTGGATTTTGTTTTGGGTAGTGCTGGGGTCACCTTCAAGTGTCAAAACAATATATTCGTCATCTGCATAATTTTGGAATTCAACACTGAGATCCATTAAGAGGTCATGAAGTGGTTTAAGGTGCAGATTGAATAGTAGTGGCGATATTTAGGCACCCTGGGGCACACCAACATCATCCTAAATTGGTTCAGATACTATGGATCCCAATTTCATTCGTGTGGTTCTATTTTTAAGAAAGGAATCTACCCATGCCTTTGTTTTGTCTGATGCTTGACTAGGTCTCGGAAGCATTGTAGAAGAATAGCATGACCTACGGTTTCGAAAGTCTCAAAGAGATCTAATAGCATGAGGAGGCCAGAAGAGCCTTGATCTATGATGCTGAATACAGTGTCCTTGATGCTGAACAGTGCTTCTTCTGTGCTCCTAGAGGGGCGAAAGCCAGATTGCCAGTCTCCCAGTAGAAAATTTGACTTTAGGTGTGCTTGCAACTTCATGGTAGCTACCTTGTCGAGAATATTCAAGAGAAAAGGAGCATTGGCAAAGGGCGGTAATTAGAGCAGATCTCAAGGTTTGCTTCCTTCAAAAGAGACGAGATACAAGTTAATTTAAGGTTTTCGGGGAGTAGGCCATCCCGAAATAATGCATTGACACATTTTTCAATTAACTGAGAAATGTGGTTAACATATTTATTAGGGCCACAGATGGACATGGGTCTCTAGGGCATTTGGTGGGGTTGAGATGAAGGATGAAGGATTTAATGTCATCTGGGCATAATGGGTTGAAGTTGAATTCCAATGGCAGGTCCGTGGTGTGTGCCATTAGGGGAGGTGTTTGATTTACATCTTGCAGGTGTGGATATTGACCTAGTGCTGCCAATTTATTGGCGATCTTGTTTCTAGTCTTTATTATTTTATCAGAAAAGTAGGATTGGAACAGGTTTGCACTGGGCTAGTGAAAGTGTTGTTCAGTTAGTGTTCATTTGCTGATGTTTTTGACTATCTAAGAATTTGAAAAGCACTTTTGCTCAGTTGGTGGCCCTGTCAATTTGTTGTGCGAAGAAGGTTTTTTTTGCTTTTATGATTGAAAGTTTGAAATTTTGCTTCACAAGCTTGAGCTGGTGGCTATTGTGTGTGCTGGGGTTTCTTCTCCATAACCTTTTAATTTACGAACTTTCTTTTTAAGCATTTGCAGACTGGAATTGTACAACTTGTTATTCAAGGTCCTGGAGTTTACTTCCTTGGTTTGAAGGGGGGGCCACTTGGTACTTGAGGCAGAGAGTTCCTGGAAGTATATATTGGCTATATAATCTGGGGAGGCATCTTCTACGATTTTTGAATCTAAGTTGTTCAAGCCAGTATCAAGATTTTGTATGGTTACATTTTTTATGTTATGATAGGAGGTGAACACTTTGTTTTTGTTGCAAAGTGGGGCTGCTTTAGGGGCAGATACTTGGAAAAGGACTAAGGAATGGTCTGACCAGTCTACTGGCACAATATAGTTGTAATTGGGATTGGCTGGTATGTTATCACCCAGTCTAGTGTGCAACCTTTGACATGAGTGGGTTTGGATGATGCTATGGCAAAGTCTAGTTCTTTCAGGACAGAACTGAAGGAGATCGCCATTGTGTTGGAGTGGTCATTGAAATCCAAATAAAAATTGCCTAGTATGATGAGTGATGTGGTGGTTCTCATATAAGAGGTGATGATTTCTAGCAAGGACCAGGAGGGGGTGGTATTTGCGTAGGGGGCCCGATAGATGATTATGAGTTGGGCAATTTGTGAGTTTGGCTGTTCTACAAAGATTCACCTGGTGCCTCTACCTCCGGGAGAAGGGTTGCAGACTCTTGCAATCATGGGCCAGACTAGCCAAAGGGGGGCTTAACATCCTACATATTTGACAAGGGATTATGAACCATACAAACCTGTAACCTGAAGACAAGGAGGTGCCACTTCCAGCTCCACCTCCTCAGAAATATCCTCCCTTTCCCCACCTTCTCCCAGAAACTCAATGTCTCCAGATCTCTGGCTCTCCCCAGCCTGGACTATTGCAACAGCCTCTTCCTCAATCTGCCTAAATCCTCCCTTTGCCCCCATCAGCTAATCCAGAAAAGGAATGCAAGTCTTATCCTTGGCTGCAAGCCCAGGTACTGCATCTCTCCAGCCCTAAAATCTCTCTACTGGCTCCCGGTTGCTGCGAGGATCAAGTTCAAGTCCCTCTGCATAATCCACAAGGCTTTCTGGGGCCTGGGACCCCCCTACATACAACCCTCTTTCCCTAAATCCCTTTGTGGTAGAACCCTTTGGTCTTCTAGCTCCAACACTCTGCAGATCAGATGCTTTTCCAAGCAGAGAGTGGGGTGTAGATCTTTCTCTTCGACAGGAGCCTCCCTCTGGAATGGCCTTCCTGCACCTCTCAGACTTGAGCCGAATCTCCTTAAGTACCAGAAGCTTCTCAAGACCCTCCTTTTCTCTTCTTCCTTTCCTCTCCCCCTCTAATGTCCCACTCTGCTTCATTTTGACTGGCTGCCTGGTTCCGTCTGATTCACACGGGGCACCAGGCCCTCCTCATCCAGTCTACCCCAGCTCTTTGGTCTCCTCTGACCACTTGCCCCCCAACCCGCACTTGCCCTACCAGGTTCACCCCCTGCACTAGCCTGGCTGTGCCTGCACCCTTTTTGAGCCCATCCAGCCCCATCCTCCCACTTAGCATGTCTACCTTAATACCCCTGCACTCTCTGCATTTCCCCGGCACCTGGCTCCCCTTGTCACAATGCCTAGTAGGACCGTTTTTTGTTATACTTTATCCCTGTTGATCCCAGTATGTGCCTGTGGACCAAGGGACCTTGTCGGAATGACCAACGGTCGTTGGAGAGGACGATATGAAAATTGTCTGCAGGGGAGGCTGGCTGAAATGCGTGGCTAGACTGCATTCCCTATAGCCATGCGCAAGCTCCCTGTGTGGGAGCAAGCTTCGCCACGCCGGCAGCGTGACGGGTCCAGGCTGAGCGCCTGATGTGTTCGAGATCGGTGCAGCCGTATTCCTTCCTTGTCACCAGAAAGTAGTGGTCTCTGGGGAGGCTGGGCCCACTAGTGTGGAGGTGCTCGGGGAGGCCGAGTGGCATGACTCGCTCCTGGCGCACGCAGCTTAACCTGCGGCTGCAAGGATAGGCATATTCATGGAGTTGGGAGGCAACTGGCGGGCAGGGAAGCCACCTGCCAGTATTTATTGTAATTTACACTCTATCACATCCGTCCCCATGGGTGACGTGTTGTGATCACCTAAAACACTACACGTGACTGCCCGCACACCATCGGGTGCCGCGTTGCAGTCACAACACAGCGGTAATTTCACCCACCTCTTGTTCGAAACAATCAAATATGCGATGCGAAAACTTTAGCGGGAAAACAAAGATATCTTAATGAGTACGGATTTAGGGAATCAGTTGCTTATGTTGTGAATTTTGCAAATTGTTATGCGATTTTTTTTCTCTGTGGTTAGGGAATTTCTCTCTCCGTCTGCAGTCTCAGGCTGTGCGGAAGCGCCCAGAATCATCTGACAAAAGTATGACTGTGTCAGAGAGGCACAGCAGCAGCACCTATGGGCCTGCAGCCCTGACTGAGGTACTAATCTATTGCTATGGCAGCGCAGCTGAGGTGAGGGCCGCAAGGAGCAGTGTGCACAAAGCGTTTACGAGAAAGCCCTTAAGCACACCACGCAGTTACCCGGCCATGGCTCTCCGCCTCCGCGAGAGCTGGGGAAGGACGCCAGATGACGTTCATTTGGCCGAATGTGTAGGAGCGCGCTTGTGATCATGGCCACTACCGTGCCAATGGTTGCTGAAGTGGGGGTTGTGAGGGGATGCCCATTCCAAGTCCATGACACTGGCATGTGCTTAAGGAGAACGGATGCTGTCATTATTACGCAGTATGGGGCTGACGACAGCTGTCACTTAGGGTCACAGGGACCCTAGATCTTTCAGATAAGTTGTTTTTAAAATATTTAGCAATGATGAACTGTTAGGTGTACATTTTCAACATTTTTTTTGAACTGTTACGTATGCGGTTTGCAAACATATACTGTTCATCTGGCCCCCACCCCACAGACAAAGTTGCACAGATACATTCATCTCTGCTAAATGGACTAATGTCTGAATTATGTCAGCATACCTGTTTACTATGGCAGCGGTTATATCAGTCAATCACTGCGCCTGCGCACGCGGCCTCTACCAATCGTGGGCCTCATACATGCAAATGTGAACATCGGGGCGGGAGCGTGGGGGCTGCGTGGACAGGAGTAGCGCCCCTTCCTGGCAGTACTTTGAACTCTGCCCTAGGATAGCACCGGCAGTGGCAGCGCAAACAATCCAAATACATGCCGTCAATGCTGTGTCTGCTGTGGAAGAAACACTTCAATTGCCACTGACTCATCATCACTTGTGCGGAACTTTTACGAGGAGGAGCCAGTACTCGAATGTGCATTAGTCCTGCCTTATATGAATTGATATCAAAACAACAGCCACGAAAAGGCCATACTTTGAAAAAATATGTAACTTAGTGCGACAGCACTGTGTGCAGAAATGATATCCAAGGTCCACTCTTCCGCGGTGGGTCAGTCAAATGATTCCAAGCAGGGATAGGACTTTTGTGCTTCCTCTGTCACCCACAGGCACTGCTTTTCTATTGGCCATTTCCCCTCCGTTGCCCACCCACACACAACATTTTGCATATTTTACAAATGATTGACATTTCTGAAGACTTAGCCAGCATTATGTATTTTGAGCAATATGTCACCCTGTTAAACCTTCGATGTCACACCAAAATGACCCAAAACCAAAACTCTACTTATTTGACTAAAATATGTAGCTTTCCGGGCAAATCTGGGTTTCAGACATTTAGGTAATGCGTATGAAAACACACCACATAAAGAAAGCCAAACATCAATAACCAAAAACATTACAAAAATACCAGGAAGATACGCTGTTGCTGTGTTTTATTTGTGTTGTTTCCAACGTAAAGAAAATACGCTAATTTGACAGGAAATTTGTTATATATATTTTTTTCTAGCAGTTTGCGCTCTGGGTTATAGTAGTACTATAGTTTCAACAAAGAAAAAAAGAACACATTCAAAAACGGGAATTGAAGGTGACAGGGAGGACTAAACAGGGGGTCAAGGGAAGGGGATGTTATCAGGCTTGCAGTCGTGGACGTCATCTGGGGGTTGCCAGGGATACCAGCTGATACACATGGCCTCCCTTTTACTAGCCAGGGCACTGCAGGTTGCAACCCTTCGGTCAGAGGTCATCAGGGCAAAGACGGGACGAGAAACCCAATCCAGATCTCTAGGAGCCTTGTTTTTCTTTCTGAATTCCCACCCCTTGTTGATCCCTTTCCTCCCTGAAGAAAGAACGAGGCTACTGAGTGGGTAGGTTTGGGGCCTACTACCCTAGGCCCCAAACACCCGGCCGCGTGGACTTCCCTGTTGGAAGGAGAGGCGAGAGAGCCAGGGTGGGGAGGAATGGGATCCAAACTGATTCGCAGCCCACAGTCTCCACCAGTACAGCACTGCTGTAGGCACTGTCTAATGAAGTGCCCCCGCTCTCCCGGAGTCACAGTGCCTTTCTTTGTGCACTCTGTCTGCTTGGGTCTCCAGCTTTTCGGCGTGTTCATGGAACACGTCCAAATCTACCACAGCCTTCATGCAGGCCCCACAGTGTGTCATTGGCCCGTGTACACTCTCCCCGGATCTGCCCCGGATCTGCCTAGAAGAGCTTAGCTTTTACTAGGGCACAGGTATCACCCTGGTGCACTTGAGCCCATCACCAGTTGAGCCCATCACCAGTTTGAGGGATTAAGGGCCAGGGCAGTGTCTTTAGTTTCCTGGTAGACAACCTGCAGGGGGGCACAGCGGCTACAGCTGAGATATGCCCTGGGATGTTGGGCGGTGGGGTGGAGCACTGGCATTGTATTGCTTGTAAAATGGCCACCAAACTCCAATTCAGATTGACAGTGAATGCATCTGCCCAGCTCCCATGGCCACAGAGTGCCTGCTGTTTCAAAGTTTGAATGTGGGTTCTCCTAGCCTGCCACTCGCCACTGAGATACTGGTCCAGCTTAATCATTCCATTGGACTCGAGCACGATTTTGGACGATCCCATCAGGGAAATGTGCACCAATGTTAAAATACGAAGTGAACCTTGAACATCTGGAGGCTTCATTGTCCGGCTCTCCTTTTTCCCTAATGTGTGGCTGTCTATATTTACTTAACTAAGAGCCAGCGTCTCCATATCTAATGTCGGATAGTGCTGCGGAAGCCTCAGCTGGCCTGCTACACACTATGCAAGAGCAAACAAGAAGTGAGTAACTGAGTAGAACATATTCTTGACGTGTCCAACAAATATGCAATTTCTAAATAGAATCTTCATAGCACTGAAGATAGTGGGAGGTAGCCAGGGCTGCAAGTTTGAAAGGGAGTACATGTAAAAAAGAAATACTTTTTCCATTCTTTTATTTAGAAATTGTTTTAGTTGATTAATCAACTTTTTCAATTCATTTACACAAAGTCACGATTGGTAACATGAATGCAATACATTATAGAATCATCGCTGGAATTTACCATCATGGAGCCAGTTTAGTGCAACACGAAATACTTGCATTAGCTTTGTATTTGGCATTTGATGGCAGCATATCTGGATTATGAGGCTTTACCTGGCATACTCTGGCAGTTGGTGAGCATTTGAAGCTGGTCTTGGCATATGATGGCAGCACCTGGGCATGTGAGGCTGTATTTGGCATGCTATATTTGGCATAGGGTTCCAGTATTTGAGCATATGAGGCTATACCATCCACATTATGAATATACTTAACGTGTGAGGCTAAAGCCGGTATTATAAATGTAATTGGTTATTTATAACACGCTCAATACTCAGAGGTTTCTAAGCCAGACGCGGGGATCGAACCTGTTTTACTCCGCATCGTCTTGCTTCCAAGGCGAGCGCATTGCCGCTAAAAGCTATCCTCCCGTGACAAGTATATAATGGCAATACCCGAATATATATCACTATGCTTGGAGCACCATTGCAGCATGAGAAACCATATTTAGCAAGATAAATTATACTTAGGGTAAACTGATTATGACTGGGATGTGTGACTAAATGGCAAAAGATTTGAGTACTTGGCCATGTGAGGCTGTCCTAGTACACGAAGGCTGTGTTCCATGCCAATGGCTGAATATACACAAGGGGGGGCATCCTGACCTCCAAATTGTAATTGCAATCATTTCTTGCAAAAATTATTCAAACCTTCGTAAAGATACTAGTAGAACATAATTAAAGTTTGTATCACTGGGAGAAATCCATCCATACACAGAAATGTGTTACATCCGCCTGTTTTATTTGGCTGTAGATGTAGGTTAACGTATTGCCAATGGCTCTGCTAACTGTGACACTAGCATATGATAGCTGCACCCATTGCACATGGATAACTAAAAATGCATTTTTGGTCTGCTTTTATAAACTTTTGTACTTTATTAATCCTGCACTTATTGTAGTTTTTTCAGTTGTGCTGTTATCAGGATGAATTGTGATGTGAAATAAACAGGGTGAAAAGATCATCTGCTATCCATTTCTGTGGCGTCATTGGGCACATGGCGTCACATCCACTCTCTTTCGCATTTTACCAAAGTGAGTTCCTGCTTTCTCTCTGTAGAATAAAACAATGAAGAAATGTGAACATGAGTGGTTTGATGTAAGAATGTTCATGTTGTGTACAGTTAATGTTCCTCATTATACATTTGCCAGTCCAGAAAATAAGTGTCGGTAATAACGTATACCGGCATTTTGTCAGCCCGGCAAACTACAGGTTTTCTGGTGGGGTTGCCTGATTTACCTCCAGCTAGAAGCTGGACGTAAATCAAGCACCCCACTGGCAAAAACAGATGGTATTACCGGCACTGGTATTGCCAGTGCCCGTAATACCAGCATTCCCCCCAATGCCATGACCTTGACGGCACCTGCAATCTGCCGGTAATACCAGCTGGTCAGGTGCCGGTAACGGTATTAACATTTGCCAGTATCCTGGTCGATTTACCGCCAGGAATCAGGCAACTAATTATGAGGCCCAATGTTTTATATTGGAAATCATCACCCATAATCCAATAGGCTGTTGATTTGTGACTCATGCATGCACTCAGTTCCATGCAAGTTTTAGCTTATGTACATTTTACAAGGGAATTATGGGAGCTCAGAAGTTACCCCCAAAACATGTGTTTCCAGCGCATGTTTGCATTGTTCAGGCAGCTTCAGTGTTCAAGTGGTTACATGTGATTTTATGAAATGATAAAACAGAGAATTAATTTTGAACGAAGAAAAACCATCTAAAACAAAATAATGTTTTTGGGCGGGTGTTCCCCCCAAACACCCCTTTTTTTAAAATACTTTTCCTGTACCCTAAAACTATATTCCCAATGAAATATATGTAGTTTTCTAAAATTCATTATTTTCCATTAGATGTTTTGGATTAGGTTAAAAACACATTTTTTGTTTTCTATTCGATATTATCACTGCATACCTGTTCAAGTTGGCTCCAACATGCAGCACAGGGTTATGTTGATAAGCATTTGCACTGCACACATCACTAATATACTGGAATTGCGGTGCCAAAGTTTGCTGGATAGTAGCATATTGTGTCCCCTCCCAGGGAGAATCAGAACGTGGTCTGTGGAGGAAAGGAAAAATGGAAGAGGTTAGAACATAAGAGAAGATGGATTAGAATAGAACAGACAAACACTTGGAAAGGTACAAGGGATCAGGAGGTGAAGGAATATGACTTTGATAACAGGGTGTGTGTGTGTGTGGTCTCTGGCAGTAGTCCAAACAAATGTTGATTAGGAAAAGAGGGATAAAAACCTACCTTTGATGCTGAGCACTTTTCTGCTAAGGCAGTTTCTACTACATCGATAGTGTGGTGCTAGAATTAGCCGATGCATAGTTGCCTAGCTGTCCCTTGAAGACTGGTGGCTTCTTCGCCAGATAGAACTTAGCAATGTTCTTCCTCATAAAAAAAGAAGGTTAATCTTGGGGCACCAAGCTGACTGTGAAAAGTGCCAGAACCACAAGTTGATAGTGTAAAGGTGAATGCAGGGAATGCAAATGGGAAAGGGGGAAGGGCAGATAATTTCGATCTTCCAAGAGCCATATATGCTTAGCTATTTGATGATGTAACAGTTTATTGAGAGGCCACCCTCAACACAGGGAGTTCCTTCCCTCCCCAGTCTAGGTAGCATACAATAAACGGTTTCATGTCAGTTCTTTATTCAGCTCTATCTCCAATTCATCTAATACCCCCTGGATCCCTCCCCCTGAGCTACCAATGAGCCAAGAACCAGGCCGGTGTACCGGAAATATATTTATATAGATTTGAATTAGTTAGTTAAGAAAATCACACTAAAATGTCACACACCACTTTATCTGTGGCGGCACACAATAAACTTCTCTCTACATAAATAACTCACACAATTTACTTGCGAAAACTCAAATCCCAATATTTTACTTTATACAACCCTGATCCCTGAATAAAATCACTTTACATTTGCAAGGCTGTACAATTTCAGTTTTCCTGCATGCTTAAAAGGCTAGCAGTAAATAAACGCAGGGTGATTTAGTAGTGGGTTTTTCAGAACTCCCCTACTTTGGTCTGTGTTGGGGAAGTCGGAGAGAAACATTGGGATGATTTAAGCATTTGGGATTTCAGACCCCTCTCCACGTAAAGGCCTGTGTTGGGGAAGCTGGACAGAAAGATTGCCCAATTAAATCACAGGCTATAATTTTCGGCGCACACTGGGAAAGAGCTTTGTTAATTTAGAATGTTAACAAAAATCATCCTGTGGTGCTCTGCCAAATGGTTAATTAATTAAATTAATATTTTGATTTAAATAGGCTAAGGATCTACACAGTTTTTCCCCCTCCTCCCTCACCCGCTATAAAGGGAAATGATTTAAGGCCAGCAGATTCCCCCACCTTTTGGTTGCAAAGGGTTCAATTCTACTTATGTAGAAAACCTCTGCTTAAAGTTCCGGAAAGCCAGCTGTATTTCAGGACCCTCTGGAAGGACAGTGTAGAGAAGCAGGTGGACATGTTCTCCCTAGCTCCCGTCCCCTCACCTCTGTCATACTGTAACAGAAGGAGAAGAGCCCTATGTGGAACACTAGGTATCATCCCAATATCCCATCGAGTGTATGAGAGACGATATACACTCAGACAATCGTATCAAATGTACCCTTGCAGTGAGAGGGAGGAAGGATGTCTGCACACACCATTGGACATCATAGAGCTACACGTGGATTTGACAAGAGCAGAGTGACGTCATAGAGGAGAGATACTGAGATTCACTGAAACGATATGCGAGAGTAAAGATGTAACTGAAGTAACAAGAGCAACATGTCATCGAATATGAACAAACTGTATATGCAAAGAAGATAAAGTAACCCACTGATTAATAAATGTATATTCCCAGAAGCGCAAGGTAGATGACACATATAGAAGCTTGCTGCAGAGGAAAGCATAACATGACTAGAGCGGCCATGATGGAAAGATGGACGATGGATGCATATTGAAACCATTAAAGCTACCTCAGAGACACGCCAGGGGTGCAGAGTCATGAGACGCTGGAAAAACAGCTTTGTGTGAGGAATGACTAGGAGTCTATTGGCTTGGGATCAAGGATGCTATTACAAGGAATAATTGCAAGGCACACGGGGAGTCAAAAGGATAAGCCATGCATGTAAGACATATTTCTCTTAGATTAAGCAAAGGAGAAAAAATCTGCAAGAGCCCAGTATTAGACCATTAAAGATGCAGAAAACCCATGTAAAATGGAGTGAGCAAGTCTCCAGAGGACGAGAAGTGTAACAACAACCAGCACAATTGAATCAAGTAGCAGTAAATAGAAGGATGAGATGGACAAATTTGTGGTCTCCTCACACGTGATTCAGAAGTTGGAAACAAGCGCCATTCATTAAGCCCAAAAGAAGATATAGTGTGCCTACACTCCGTTGATTGTCCCAGAATAGAGAGCAGGCTTCGAGGTCAACTACAAAGGGGCCTTGGCTTGGGGCCTGACTGATGAGAGATGTTGGACGAATTGGGAAAGTGGTTTTGGTTGTGGATGTAGCTAAGGGTCTTAGGTATCAGTGAGAGTTGAAATTTCGTTTCTATCTATAAAATTGAAGAAGTTATAGAGGTTTAAGTGAGAGGCAGGTTTTGCAAAATAGACGCGAAAATGAAAACCGAAATTCGGTTTTAAAAATGACAGATTGGTTTCAATACACTATATTAATGACTATGAAAAAGAGAATGCCATACATGAATTTCCACAGTTACGTGCCCAGCGTAACCCTTCATGTGGTGGATAATCTATTTCTTTCTGGGATTTACTTTAGTTACTCAAAATCACTAATAACTTATGGTTCTGTAACACAAATGAGAAAAAATCAGCGCAAGAATGGTTCTGACAAAATTAAGGTTCTGAAATTAAAGATGGGATGGTTTGAGATTGGGATAAGACAATGCAAATATACTATGGGTCACTGTTCTTCCTATTAATACTTACAGTCCCTTGTAATTAAAATTGGACTGTCAAGGTTCTGGTCATGCATCGGGTCAGGTCTACCGGAAGCAGGGCACTTCTCGAGGGATTGGATCAGCAGTGCAGGTTTGGTCAATTGTAGACTGCACTTCAGACTGGATTTGGATGGGCCCTTGTGGTCACTGGACACGGCAGATTAGCAGGATGCGAGTTTTAGCGAGCAAGCCTTAATGGTAGCAAGCCAGCCAGAATCAGAATTAAATCCCCTCCAGTTTGGGATGGTTGAATTTGGGTCTAGCTAGAAAGAGTTCCGCAATGCTAAAGTCTGGATTCTGCAAAAGAGGTCTGGAGTCAGCTGCAAGATGCAGAGTTCTGGACAAGATGAAGAAGTCAGGAACAAGATGCTGCGTAGAAATCTGGATGTGTTCTGGAAGTAGCGTGTCTTTATGTGTGGTAAAGCTCCTATATTTATACTACCAAGTGACATCACCAAGTTTATGGTGTGGGTAGAATTTTAAAACACAACCCCACGGCTGTGAGTGGCCACAGGCACTTGCCTTTTTTTGGTTGGCAGTCAGAACAGAGCTGTCATCTTTACGATGGGATTTAGGAACTCCCACATTGATTTTTACCAAAACTTAACTTTTGCACAAATGTACCTTTTAAAAATTATGTCCTCTAATAAAATCGGACACATCCATTTCATATTTCATGGGATATATTGACATTCAATCCCCATCTCTGTGAGAGCTGTCTTTCTCATTCTGTAGAATTTTCTCAATTTTAATCATAACAGTCTGGACTAATAACTTCTAATTCAGTACAGATCTGGGCGATTATCACTGGATCATGTATTTACAATCTTAGGCTTGCAACATTAATAGTTCTGCTACAATGAGGGTTTTCCTGTAACTTTGTTTCCTTAGGTGGGACACGTTTCATCAATGCCTTCAAAGCAAAAGCCTAAAATTAGGTTAACATCTACCAGAGAGAGAACTGCAGAAGCACACTGGAAAAAGTGCCAATCGGCAAATAATAAGATTGAGCTGACACTTGCATCATCCAACTACAAAAAGGCCATTATACTTGCTAAAAAAGACACTTGTAACAAAAGGATTTTACAAGCGGAATCGAACACAAAAGAACTTTTTAAGATCTTAAAAGAACTAGAATCGCCTATCGCTCCTGTCGACAAATGCATCACAGATGCACTTTGGTGCACTAGCATCCAGAAGGCCCTCCTGGATAAAATAAAAAGGCTACAATCTAAAATCAACGAGAAAAAATGTATGCTACTCTCTGACCATGACTACAAACAATATCCTAGCAAGACCCCTACCATCGAGCCCACATGCAAACCATTTAATTTCTCCCCCTTGGCAATATGGGATGTGGAGAATATCATTAGAAAACTCAAACCTTCTAACTGCCAAGGTGACGCTTGCCCTGCTCCGACCATCAAGGCAGCTGCACATGATCTAGCACCGTTTATCACTAACCTTATCAATGCCTCCTTCAAAACTGGAGTAGGCCCGATAACTTAAAAGACGCCTGGGTCATTCCGCTAATCAAAAAACCGACCCTTTACCCTGCCAATCCATCAAACTATAGGCCTATTACTACGGTACCCTTTTTATTAAAAATACTGGATAGAGCAGCCCACCTGCAAATACAGGCTTACTTAGAATCTAACAACCTGTTGGGACTGAGGCAATCTGGTTTCCGCCCAAGACACGGCACAGAAACTGACTTGATAGATCTCACCGCACAAATTCAAGTGCTAAAAGATAATGGTAAACTAGCACTCCTCCTACTGTTTGATCTATCAGCAGTTTTTGATTTGGTCGATCACCAAACGCTCTGCCACCATTTGAAATCTGCAGCTCATTTCTCCCACTCTGCCACTTCCTGGATCAGCTCCTTCCTGGCGAACAAAACTATGAGGGTCTTCTCCCCTACTGATTCTGCTGAACCATCCCCGGTACCCTGTGGGGTTCCGCAAGGTTCTTGCGTGTCCCCTACGCTCTACAATGTCTTTACTAAGCCCCTGTTTGACATCCTTGACTATCTGGGTGTTACGTATACTAACTATGCGGACTACACCCAGATACTCATTCCCATCTCTGGAGACTATGCAACTGACAGCAAAACTCTTAACGACATCTACTCAGTGATACAAGCATGGATGGCGCAACACGGTCTTTGTCTTAACGACGATAAAACTGAGTTACTAATCCTCGGCACACATGCTAAATTGAAGAAACTAAACTCTGCCTTCAAATCATTCACTATAGATGGTAACTCTATCACAGTCTTGAACAACACTAAAACTCTTGGCATTTACCTTGATGCCACATTATCCTTCTCCAGACAAACCAACGCGGTAGCAGCATCATCCGCATACACATGTAAACTAATCACTGCCTGCAGGCCGTTCATTACCACACCTAATTGCATCACACTTGGCAGAACTTTAGTTCTGTCCAAAATTGACTACTGTAATGCTCTCTATTTAGGTACTAGCCAGAAAAATATTAATAAACTTCAAGTAATTCAGAATAATGCCATGAGGGCAGCCCTCAGCATCCCTAAGAAGTCGCATATTTCTGAGACCAGACGCTACCTGCGTTGGCTTCCGGTAGAGCACAGAATATCACTCAAATATCTTGCTCTAACACATAAAGCTAGGGCCAACCTCGCTCCTGCCTACATTACGAATCAATTCACCTCACATACGTCCTCAAGACCGCTCAGAGCGGCACAAGCACAAACAATGACTATACCGAGATTCAAACTCCAGAACTCGGGAGGTGCTAGCTTCCCCGTACTGGCTTCTAAGTTATGGAACACACTCCCTGATTCTCTCAGATCAGAACCCTCCTTCCATGTATTCAAGCGCAATACTAAACACTGGCTCCAGGACATGGACACCATGACGGTCTAACCTCCTCAGTCCACTTGCCTATCCTTCTGCCTTTCTGTTTTGCATACCTGTCTTATTTATGTATTTGCATCGCCATTATCTTTTGTAAAGAATGTGAACGCAATTTTCCTGCCTGCCCTACTGTACTTATGGTGATCACTTGTATGTAACTGTAACGTAACGACTGTAGCCTGTATGTAAATTGATGCACCCGTATGTCCCTGGGCCTGGTTGCGCTTTACAAATAAAACAAATACAAATACAAATACCAATTTTCAGATTCATCCCTCTTTAGGTTGCACAGTTAAAGAGTTTCAAACTTAATCACAAATAAAGATTTAAACACCAAAAAGTTCCTTTGAACAGAGATTATTTCTCTCTCCTTTCAACAAAACAACAGCTGTCAGATCCCTTTGATCAGGGTGGGGTGTAGAGGGAAGCATCCTGCTCCTCCCCAGCAGAGCCTGTCCTTTGTTCTTGGCTCAGCCAAAAGACAAATGTCTAATGAAGTCTATTGTGCTCCATATGCAAGACCCTCCAGCAGCCATTAGTCTTCCTGTATCAAGGGGGTGTCAAACTGAAGTGTCAAACTTTCCCATGCTGGCCACTGTCCAATCGGAATTAAGCAGTTACTTAACTCCAATACTGGGTTGCTTTAAAATTCACAATAAAGTATTTTCTTTAACACATATAAAAATAAGCACAGTTCATAAGGGATTTGGACATTTAAAAGAATTAAGCCCTTCACAAACATGCTTTAAATAGGCAGATTTTGCAATTTCTTCAGGAAACAAACACTTTTAAACTGGGTTTTACATCTAATGTTCTTATGCAGCTGTCAGGCAGTGAGGCCTGGATTCCTCTGACTGTACTGGATGATCTGTTGTTTCAGCACACTTTAATTTCAGTAGTTCACTTGGAAAATGCCTGAAATGAGTGCCAAAACAGCACTTTGAAGGTTGCAATTGATTGGGAAAACTGTATTTTAAAGGCATTTCTGGATTTTAGCCTACTTCTGTGGCCTGGCTTCATGCGACAGGTAACAGCACCCACTGGCATTCTCCTGCAGAGAGTTCTGTTTTGACATCAACTTTGCCTGTGTGTGGCAGGGTGTGCAGCCTATTGTGATTTATGAACCATGCACAGTTTTGCAGATTTGGCGCACACTGTGGTTAGCACATCCATTTTTGGCTGTTTCTTTTCCCTCATTGGCAAAGGGTTGTAGTAGGGCACATTGGCATGGGTTGAAATATCCCATACTGAGACGTGCCCACCAGATAAGGGACAGCCCACTGACTTTCTCTCCCTCTCTCCTTCTCTCCTGGACTCCCACTCTTACAGCCTGTGATTGTACCATGGTTTTCACCTAATTCTACCAATTTGAATTTAGCTGTGTTTTCACCTACTGCTACCAATTTGGATTTAGCTATGTTTTCACCTACTGCTACCAATTTGAATTTAGCTGTGCCCTTGTGGTTGTACTGTGCGCTTTTTCTCTTGAACTTGGTTGGCCCAGTGACTGCATTGTGCTACTCTGCCCCGCTGTTCCTATCCTGATCCACCTCCCCTCCTCCATCCCTCCCGCAACCTCCCCCATCGCGCTCTCTGTTTCTCCTATCTTCTCTAACTGTTTCTCCATTGACTATCCTTTCCTTCTCACTATGTCTGTCAGGAAGAAGTTAAAAAAGTATATCTTGGTCTCTAACCCTGGTCTCCCTATCGCTGACACCTACACCAGCGCATCCTCTAGACAGACCCTCAAAGAGATACTCTTTGCCATTTCCTCGCCAGATCTATGGACTCTTATGGTCTCTGTGCTCTCTCCTTTCTCTTCTTCTCCCATTAATGGTGGCACACGCTGGGAGGTCCTCCTGGCCCCCTTCCACTCCTCTAAGGCCATCATTAATGTTTACCTGAATGTCACTGTCTTGGTTGAAGGCCCTCAGGCCAACCTTCTCCTCTTTGATAGACGCTTCCCACGCCTCATCAATTTCCTTTCTTCTCCTGCTGTCCCTTCCCTCCCTTCCTTGGCTTCCTTGCCTCCCCCCTCTGCCTTCTCCTTGGCTACCTTGCCCTTTCCTCCTTCCTCTCCTGCCCCCGCTTGGGCTCCATCTACACCCCTTCCACACCTCCGTAGGGTGTACCTCTGATCTGTAACCCTCCCTGGAAGTCCTTCAAGGATGGCAACCTTCTCCACATTGCTACTCTCAACTCTCGTTCAGCCATAAAACACTCCTCTGATATCTGTCGCCTCCTGGAAGAACTTGACTTCGATGTCTCTGGTCATACCGAGACATGGTTCACAGCCTTTTTTTCAGGCTTTCTCTCTCTCCTGGTCACGCTTTTTTCGTGGCTACTATCTATAGGCCACCTAGACAGATCACCTGTTTCTTCTCTGAGTGGGTGGACCTCTCCTACTCCCTCCTGGGTTCGACCACTCAACTCCTTCTTGGGACCTCAACATCCATCTGGATTCCCCCTGTTCCTCCTCTAGACTCTTTTGCGACCTCTGCGATTCTCTCTCTCTTTCTTTTCTCCCTTCTGGCCCGACTCACTCTGCAGGGCACATGCTGGATGTTTTCGTCTCCTCTGACATCCCCCTCTCCATCCGTCTGACCACTCCTCTCTCCTGGAGTGATCACTCCGTCCTTTCCTCCCTTCTCTCCCTCTCTACCCCTCAGGCCAAGCCAACTCCAACCCTGCCACCTACCTTCTCGGTCATCTGACCCAAGAAGCATGTGTCATTTGAGGCTTTCGCCACCACTTTCTTTCCCATTCCTCCTCCTCTGGCTGATTCACATCCTGATGCAACCCTTTCCATGCTCTACTCTTCTATCTCTGATACTCTTGATGTTCTTATCCCTGTCATGAGGATCCGCTTGAAGCCCAAAGCCAAGTGCAACTCTTGGTACGACTCTGACTTAGCTAACCGTAAATATGAGTGTAGGGTGGCTGAGATGAAAGGGCAGGCCCCTAGTACATCCTCTTCCAAACTGGCCTGCCGTCTGCTCCAAAGGCAATACCGTCTCCTCTTCCACACTAAATAGAGAGCCCACATCCAAGCCTACGTATCTGCGGCATCTAACAACTCAGCTGAACTATTTAAAATCTGCAAGGAGCTGGCCAACCCTGCTGCAATCTCTACCTCTCCTGTCACCTCCCAGGCCCTTTGCACAGGTCCTGCCTCTCATTTAATCTCTAAAACCCAGGACATCCTGTCCATCCCCTCTTCCTCTCCTCCTCTTCCCCCTTCTCTCTCCACTACCTCTGGTCCTCCTGCAGCCGCCCCCTCCCTCTTTCTCTTCCATTCCTCTGTTCTCCCCTGTCGAGATTTCCAGACAAGTAGGTTCTACCCTGTTCGTCCGAAACCTATTAAGGACCACATTGACATGCTTGATCCTGCCCTGGCCGACTTCTGCAACCTCTCCTTCGCCTCTGGAGCCTTCCCCTCCACTCTGAAGCACTCTCTTGTGCACCCTCTTCTCAAGAAACCCACAGCTTATGCCTCATGCCCGGCTAACTATTGCCCGATCTTCATCACTCCTTTACTGGGCAAACTCCAGGAAAAGCTGGCCATCTGCCAGCTTAATCCTGATACTAATTTGGTTGGTTGTGTCCATGACCATCAGTCTGGCTTCAGAGCTGCCAGAAGCATGGAAACTGCTTTCCTGAACATCCGTGAAGACCTGCTCTCCAACCTCGACTCTAACATTGCATTTATCCTCATCTTACTCGAGCTCCCTTCTGCCTTTGACACGGTCAACCATGCCATCCTGCTCAACCCTCTCTGTGATAATCTGGGTATTAGTGATCAGGCACTGGTCTGGCTGACCTCTTTCCTCTCTGATCGACCCTCAAAGGTCCAACTTGGTTCCTTCCTTTCCTCTATCTCAATCTCTACCTGTGGTGTTCCCCAGGGGTCTAACTTCTCTCCCTGGCTTTTCAACCAATACCTGCCACCTCTCACCCACCACATTGCTGCTCTCTGCTCCAGCTTTCAGTGCCATGCGGATGACAATCAGCTCGTGTTCAAGCTTCCCTCTGCCACCTCTTCTCCTTCTCTCATCTCTGACTATCTGTCTGCTATCCAGGAGTGGTGTGCCACCAATGACCTCTGCCTTAATGCCAGTAATACAGAGATTCTCCTCATCGGCACACCTGCACACTCCTTTCCTGTCACTCTTCGGCCAGCTTCCCTTGGCCCTCTTCCTGCTCCCACCTGTGAGGCTAAGAACCTCGGGGTGATCTTTGACTCCACACTCTCCTTTTCTCCTCCCATCTCTGAAGTCTCTAAGAAGTCAAACTACCAACTGCACCTCCTCAGAGGTATTTTTCCTTTCCTCTCCTTCCCCAGAAGCTCACTGTTTCTAGAGCTCTGGTTCTCTCTAGGCTGGACCATTGCAACAGCCTCTTTCTAAATCTGCCTGCTTCTACTCTTTGCCCCCTGCAATCCATTCAGAACAGGACTGCGTGTCTTGTCCTTGGCCTCAAGCCCTGGGATCGTATCTCTCCAGCCCTGAAATCTCTTCATTGGCTCCCAATGGCTGCAAGGATTAAATTGAAGACCCTTTGCATTGTCCACAAGGCTTTCTGGGGCCTGGGTCCACTATACCTTCAACTCTCCCTCCTTAAATACCTTCCTATTTGAGCTCTTTGCTCCTCCACCTCCAACTCCTTCAGGGTCAGTCGCTTCTCCAAGCAACGCGTTGGTGGTAGATCTCTTTCCTCGGCTGTGGCCTCCCTCTGGAACAGCCTCCCTAACTCTCTGAAACTTGAGGAGAACCATATTCGGTTCCGGAAGCACCTCAAGACCTTCCTCTTTGCTTCTGCCTTCACTCTTCCTCTCACCTGCTGTTCTGTCTGCTTCGGCACCGGGCATCTGGTTATCCTCTGATTTCGGGCCCAGGTCCCTGCCCACCCAGCCACACACCCACACTGCTTCCTGGCAACCTTTGCACTTGGGTCTGTATCCGCAACTTTGCAGGCCCCTTACTTGCACTTATTAGACACCCCTTGTCTGCCCTTTGACCTTGCACTTGCCACCTGCTGGCTGCACTACCTGTTGTTGTTTTTATCCTTGGTCAGCATTTTTCCACCCGTCCCCTCGCACTTTCCCCCTTCCCTCTCCCCTGCACTTGTGAGTTCTCAATGTCACTGGGCCTAGTAAGATCAACATTTTTGTCCTCCCTTGTTCCCCTCCTTTGTCTCGTCGTGCTCTGAAACACTTGTCTATGAGCGAGAAACAAATAAAATATCATATCGTATCATATCGTGTCAATGAAGTTATCATCTCTTATGTATACAATTGGTACATATGTTCCTTTAACCAATCCCTCCCTAGAAGAGGTTTTAGTTTGCCACATAGAATGACGTCATAAATGACACACATCGAAGTATAAAATCTTTGTATAATCACATATGGGGGTGTGTGAATTACTGCTTGTTATTTGCCTGATTGCCCTACTTTAGTTCATTCTGATAATAAAGTAGTACTTTGCCATATTCTTTCACTCTGTCCAGTTATATGGGTCCAAGGTTATTATTGGTAATTCCATCTAGCACATGCGACGCTTCCAGGTGCTAGAGCACTTTTTGGTAGCAGTGCAGATGGTTCTGGTCTAATCGACTTAGGCAGAGATCTAGACTCTTGATTTATTCTGCCATTAGCCACAAACCATGGAGCTAACTGTGGAGATTGGCGTGCAAATATGCACGTGTGAGAAGAATTGGTCGCAGGTGCCCCTTTGACGAAATTCTTGTCAGGTCCCTGCAGGTGCCCCGTGGACTGAAGGAGAACTGGTTGATTGGGGAAGAGTCGATACTGAGGGACTCGAGCTGAGCTACGGATGTAAGTAGAACATCGAAGGTGGCAAAAATATGGAGTGATACTGTGTTACAAATAAATGTATAAAAGTAACAAGATTTTTCTGGATAAGACAGAAGAAAAATAGATACCTCGATTCCCGGGGTCTAAGAGGGGCAAGAGGGTATGCACTAAAACTCCAAATAAGGGTATTATTTAAGGATTCTTGAGGCAAGGCCAAGAAGAAGAGTGCGTATCAAACTCCAAAATGGATTAAAAAATAAGATAAGATACTTTTACTAAAGATAGTAAAGGATGGCGTACACGATATAAAATGATAGAAAACAAGAGATTGACATCACTTATGAGGGTAAAAATCAAAGGAGAATAAAAAATAAATAAATAAGAGACTCTTAAAGCATCAATAATAAAAACGGTTAAAATTTATAGAAAGTGTAAACAAAGGAACAAAAAGAACATCATTGCATAGATTTTTAAAGTGGTTAACCAATTGTTTTTTTTGTAATAAGCGGCCATTGATTGAGCCTGCTCAAATTAATCAGGGTAGTTAACTTGATAAAATAAATAGGAGAAGAAAAGATCTGGTAAGTATTGACAGTCGAGGTGGACTTGTCTTCATGGGGGAATCTCCTCTTCTACACCTATAAAGGACACTGCCGAGACACACACCCAAGATAAGACAATATCACGCAGAGTTGGTTAGAGGCACGACTGATAAAACACAAATGCCGTGGCCACAGGAGGGTTTGTTGTCAAAAACAGTGTTGCGACATATGACAACATATTTACATGCTACATACAAATGGAAGAAGTTACAGAAAAGATTCACCATTTTAGAATTGTGGAAAATGTATCAGAGGGAGAAAGAAAATCCACCTGAGAAAGGAGTGGTTGCTTAATAAGCATAAGGAGGAGGATATAACACTTTTTGCTCCTCTTTCCACTCCTGAAAAAATTCCTCTTTCCCTTGCTGAAAACAATAGCTCAGATATTGAGGAACAAAGATTTTATCCTTCAAAGGAATTGAAAGCAGTGGTGGGGTATGTTAATCCAACATACAAGCCCCCACCCTATAACAGTGAGGATAAAGCGGTAGAGAGCAAAAGAAGAGAACACAAATATGTGCCAACATGCAACGAAAGTAAGCAGCGTGCTGAGAGAAAGGACAGACAGATGGAGACAGAGGAAAAGGCAAGGCGACAAAGCGAAGTGAAAGATAAGGCTAAGGGTGTGACGATAGTACAGAATTAATGGATGGAAGGACAGATATTACTGAAGCTAGATGGTAAGGGCATTGATGGGATTCAAGAAAGGGAAGAAAGAGAAGAGCAGGAAAAGAAAAAAGAGAACACAATAGAGCATACAAAGTAGAGAAGGCAAAAGAGAGAAAGCAAAAGGAAGAGCGAAGAAGGTAAAAGGCAAGGAAAGAAAAAGAGAGACTGGAAGAGAAGAAGCAAGAAGAGATTGAAATACAGAGAATGAAAGTACACTGGTTGAAAAAAGGCAATAGGAAAAAGAGAAAAGTGAGATGAGAAGAAGGGAAGCTGGGAGGAACAGAACAAGAGGACTAAAAGATTATCTATTTCATAGACGTATAGTGCTGATCAAAGCACAAGAACGATTTTAGGAAGAAAGAGGGTCATTACAGCCCCGCAGGGAGCTGCAAGGGATACCGAGAATACAGACATGGGCTGACGAGCATGAAGCAGAAAACATAGGCAAGAGGATTGGGGATTTATAAGGGTAAATAAGAGATAAAAGGCCTCATCACGACTTCGGCGGTAACCCTTAAATCCGGCGGTAGCGCTATTACCGCCGGATTTAAGGGTCTGCTGAATCAGGGCTTCGGCAGATTTCGCCCCAGCTCTGAACTGGGGGGAAATCCGCCAAAAATTTGCCCCTTTACCACCGGCGGGAAATCCGCCAGCGGTATTAGCACGAAGATTCCCCATTGAACCCAATAGGGAATGGGGCATTCCCGAATGGGCTCAGTGGGGAATGGGGACTTACATTACCGCCGAACTCGTGATCCGGCGCTATTAGCACCGGGGAGTTCGGCGGTAGGGCTAATACCGCCCACACTAATAGCATTACCGTTACCGCCCAAGTCGTGATGAGGCTCAAAGATGGGAATAAAACCCAAGAGGATGTTGAAGGATCTTTATTGAGGGAAACAGGAGGAGGGTCAAGTGACGCATTAACACATTAGCAAAGAGCGCTGTCTTTAAGTAGACTAGATCTTGATGATGTGGAAAGAGATGAAAGTCACACAAGTTGGGGCATAATGATGGCAGAAGAAGAAAGGGAAGAAAACCAGAAAGCACAAAGAGAGGGTAGAGGCAGTTTCTCAAAAGAGTGTAGAGAAAGGACTAAAATGATCAGACTTAGAGTGCCCTAAAGAAAAAACACCAGAACTGACACCATACAGTGAGCGACCACAAGCACAGTTGCACAGCATAGGGGATGTATACAGGCCATATGTAAACAGATTAAGGTCACTACCAGTACGGAGACAAATGGACGAGACTAGCCCCACCTGGAAGACACAAAGCATATTCTCGGCAGACATCAGTTGACACACTGGGACGTGACTTGGTGACAAAAGGTATCATGACAATATGATATGATATGATATGGCATTTATAACGTGCCTATACACAAATGTTTCAAGGCGCAACAAGGCAAGGGAGGGGAAACAGAGGGAAGACAGAGACAATGATCTTACTAGGCCAGGCGACATTGAGATCACGCCACTGCAGGGGAGGGGGCAAGGGGAAAAGTGTGGGGGAAAGCTGAAGGAGGCAGTGCAGTATATAGGATAAACAGTAAAACAAATAAAGACAATAAATAAAAAGTGCGGCCAGCTGATGATAACTGCAAGGGTGTGTGCAGACATCGGTTGTCAAGTGCAGGTAGGGAGCTGTAGGGATACAGGTACAGTCCCCTAGTGCAAGGGTTGCCAGGGCAGCAGTGCAGGTGTGCAAATGGCGGGGAGGGGACCTGGCACGAGATCAGAGGGTAGCCAGGTAACCAGTGCAGTTTCAGTTTCAGCCAGGAGATAGCAGGAGAGAGGAGGAGAGAATGCAGAAGCAAAGAGGAAGGTCTTTGAGGTGCTTCCAGAATCTGCAATGGGTCTCATGAAGTTTCAGAGAGGCAGGGTGGCTGCTCCAGAGGGAGGCCCCAGCAGAAGAAAGAGATCTACCACCAACCCGTTGCTTGGAGAAGCAAATGACCCAGAGGGAGTTGGAGGCAGATGAGCGAAGAGCTTGAGAAGCAAAGAGCATGACTGACAGACAAAGAGCTTTTTAGGGATGATTAGCTTTTTAGGGATGATTATAGTTGAATGTATTGAGGCCCCAGGCCCCAGAAGGCCTTGTGAACAATTCAGAGGGTTTTTAACTTAATCCTCACTGCCACTGGGAGCCAGTGCAGAGATTTCAGTCCTGGAGAGACATGATCCCTGGGCTTGAGGCCAAGGACAAGTCCCGCAGTCAGGTTTTGGATGAGTTGCAGAGGGCGAAGAGTAGAGGCAGGCAGATTTAGAAAGAGGCTGTTGCAGTAGTCAAGCCTAGAGAGAACCTGAGCTCTGGAGACAGTGAGCGTCTGGGGAAGGATAGGAAAGGAAGAATACCTCTGAGGAGGTGCAGCTGGTAGTGTGACTTCATAGAGATGTCAGAGATGTGAGGAGAGGAGGAGAGTTTGGAGTCGAAGATGACCCAAGGTTTTATGCCACACAAATGGGAGCAGGAAGAAGGCCAAGAGAGACCGGCCAAAGAGTGACAGGAAAAGATGGAGCAGGTATGCCGATGAGGAGAATCTCGGCCTTACTGGCATTAAGTCAGAGATTTTGGTGGCACACCACCACTCCTGGATAGCAAACAGACAGTCAGAGACGAGAGAAGGAGAAGAGGTGGTGGGAGGGAGCCTGAAAATGAGTTGAGTGTCATCCGCATAGCACTGAAAGATGGGACAGCGAGCGGCAATTTGGTGGGCAAGAAGTGCCAGGCATTGGTTGAACAGCCAGGGAGAGAGGATAAGCCCCTGGGGAACACCACAGGTAGATATAGAGATAGAGGAGAGGAAGGACCCAAGTCTGACCTGGGAGGGTTGATCAGAGAGGAAAGAAGTCAGCCAAGCCAGGGCCTAATCGGTGATAGCCATGTTATCACAGAGATGGTTGAGCAGGATGGAATGGTTGACCGTGTCAAAGGCAGAAGGAAGATCAAGTAAGATGAGGACACAGGGGGTGTTGAAATCAAGGTTGGAGAGCAGGTCTTCATGGATGTTCAGGAGAGCACTTTTCATGCTTCTGGCAGCTCTGAAGCCAGACTGATGGTCACAGAGACAACCGAAAGAGTCAGTGTGAAGATTAAGCTGCGAGATGGCCAGCTTTTCCAGGAGTTTGCCCAGGAAAGGAGTGATGGAGATTGGGTGATAGTTAGCCAGGCAGGAAGAGAGTTTCTTAATAAGAGGGTGCACAAGGGAGTGCTTCAGAGGGGAAGGGAAGACTCCAGTGGTGAAGGCGTGGTTGCAGAAGTCAGCCAGAGCAGGAGCCAGGGTGTCAATGTGGCCCTTGATTGTTTTGGAGGAACAGAGGTGAACCTGTTTTGCCAAGACTTTCATAGATTGTACTTGTCTAGAAACGTCATCCGGGGAGAACAGGGGAAAGGCAGAGAAGGAGGGAGGAGAGGTGGCAGAATAAGGGCCAGAGGAAGAGCAAGGAGTAGAGGGAGGAGGATGAGAGGAAGAGAGAGAGTACAGGATGTCCTGAGTTTTCGAGATGAAATGAGAAGCCAGGGCTGTGCAGAGGGCCTGGGAGGGGACAGGAGAGGTAGAGACTGCAGCCGGATTGGCCAGCTCCTTGCAGATTTGAAAGAGTTTGGCTGAGTTGTTAGATGCTGCAGAGACGCAGGCTTGGATGTGGGCTCTCTTTTTGGTGCGGATAGAGAGCCAGTATTGCCTTTGGAGCAGGCGGCAGGAAAGTTTGTCAGAGGATAAATCTTTTACTGATGAGGGAATAGTGTGTTCTACTCCAGGGATACATTATATGAATGTGATCAAATGTATGTTAGCCTTCACAGGCCAGAAAGCATTTGAAGGAGTCCCCTTAGATCCAGAAGTATTGTTTATATGGAGTGACTGTTTTATTATCATTGTTACCTAAGTTAGTAAGTAAAATATTGAGAATACCTGAAATTTTTTTGTTAGATCAGACATAACCTTGGATGATGAAAGACAGGTTATCCCTTTGGAGTTAAAAACAACAGTGATCAGAGAGGAAGGAATAGTTGTCCATGGAACGGATGATGAGGGTAGAGGATGGAGAGCAGTGATAGCCCTCAGTGAAGGATATAGATTGACAGACTTGACTGACAGACAAAGAGCTTTTTAGGGATGATTATTATGATGATGAAGAATTCGTATTATTTATATGTCTCACTTATTGGATTAAAGTGGACGGTATGGAAATACCGCAGAGAATTGCGATGGTAATACAGAAACTGCCATTTTTCTAGGAAGATTTGGAGAAAGTGCCAACAATGTTATGGACCACCAGTCCATATGATGTGGGCCTATTGAAAGGAGTAGGAGCAGTTAAAATCAAACTTAACCCTGGAGCAATTGTGCCATGAACAAAACTATATTCCATGTCCTGAGATGCGGATGAAGGTATATTCGAGACCATTTCTGCTTTAATGAAGCAAGGAATATTGGTGCCATCTATGTCCGCATGTAACACAGCTGTGTACCCAATGAAGAAATCAACTGTGAGGTCATGAAGATTTATTTAGGATCTTCACCCCCTAAACAATATTGTTGAAGCAGGGTTTCCTTTAGTTCCAATCCTGCCACGATATTATGTAATATTCCATCTAAGACTAAATATTTCAGTTATAGATTTAAAAATGCGTTCTTCTCAATTCCCCTCCAGGAGGACTCATTTGACTTCCTTTTCATTTAGAAATATTCATCTGAAACATACTTGTTCGCCCCAAGGATATTGTGAGTCCACATTGATCTTTAACATGTTACTGCAGATGGACCTGGGCAATGTACAGCTCGAGCGTTCAATAATACAGTATGTAGATGACATATTGGTGTGCAGTGAGACAGATGAAAGGTTCAGGGAAGACTCAGTGTGATTCATGATCATATTAGCAGAGAAAGATACAAAGTAGCCAAAGAATAGTTACAATATTGTCAGGAAGAGATCTGTTACATAGGATAGCTAATTTCTCAAGAGGGGAGAAATGTGACACATGAAAGAGCAGAAGCAATTATGAAGACTTCAAAACCTAAAACAGTGAGGGAAATGCAACAGTTTTTAGGCCTATGTAACTATTGTAGAGCCTGGGTTTTCTATTATAGCATTTATATTCAACCACTTTTAAAAGGACTTAAAGAAGCAATGGTAGACAAATGTAAGATAACATGGACAGATGAAATGACTGTAGGATTTGAGGAATTAAAAAAGGCAATTAGTGCAGTTCCTGTGCTAGGAATTCCAGACTATCATGAAGAATTTTACCTATTTTCTCATTCAAATAGAGAAAACATGACAGCAGTTCTCACACAGAAAACAACATTAGGACGTAAACATAAACCACAGGCTTATTACAGTGTTATTTTAGATTCAGTAATGAAAGAGCATTACCCTTGAGAACAAGCGTTAGCTGCTGCTGAATTTGCTATTGAAAAAGCTTCAAGTATTACAAGGGGGTGTTCAGTGACAGTATTTGTTCAGCATGCATTGTTTGTTATTCTATAGAAACCCAAAAGTACATTGACTACACAATGAGCATCAGGATACGAGGTAATTATTTTGAAACCTGCCATTAAAATTGTTATATGCAGAATAGTGAACCCAGCAACCTTTACAGCAGAACCGGAAGGAAATGATGAGTATGTACATGATTGCACAACGCATACTGCCTGATTGCCATTCGATTGGGCTGTGAAAGGGGACCCTTCTGTCTTCCATTTTGCTTGTAGGCAGGACGGTTACACTTAGGCCCCCCCCCGTCTCCAGGTCCAAGGGAGGGGTAGTTCTCACCGTTAGACGGCTTACTGGTTTTGGGGGTGTTTTTATTCTCAGTGGGCTTTTGGACCTCATAGATCCTGGGGGGCTTGTTCAATTACCCAATCCAGGGTCTTGTGCTCATGAAAGTCATGCACCAGCTGAGCTGAGTAATTATGCATTTGGGAAGCTCATGGAAATAGGTGGTCAGGAACTCCCTACTATGAGTGTTCACTCACCAGGAAGTCTGAGCAAATGCGTGTTTTAGCTCCTGTACAAACTCCCAAGGCACCTGATCCTCTCCACATTGCAAATTGTATGCAGCCTTATGGGCCTCCTGTGGGTTTCTGTGTGAGGAGAAATATTTTAAAAAGGCTGCCTTATAGGTGGACCATTTATAATGATCCTGGTCCTCCAGTCCGGCAAAGAAACTGGAGTACTCAGTTGAGAAAGTCCATTTTTAGCAAATGTGATGCAATTCACATCATTTGTGATCTGGAATGATGCCATCATCTGCTCATAAAGTTCCAAGTGCTCCGATACCAAATTCTTGTCATTATTATGGTATGGGGTAAGGAATCTCTTTATGGCCTTGATTTGTCTTATTGGGTCTTTCACAATAGCCTTGCTCTGTTTCCCTGTCTTCTTCTTCCTCTGTACCTGAGTCCATTCATTTTCTGACTCAGAGCTACTCCGTGTACTCCATTCCCTATCCTCTAGGCGCTCCATATCTCTATGAAATCGGGAGTATCTCCAAGGGTCATAGGATATGGACAACTCTCGCCTCGATGGCAGTGAGCTCTCAGGGTCACTTTTCCGGTAGTTTCTTTTAGGCCCATGATTACACGCAGTCTCTTCTTCCCTCCTTTCATGTAGCCTGCAAACATCCCCCTGAATGGATGGAGGTTTTTAATATGCTCTTCCTGGGTTGAATCTCTGGCTTTTCTTTTCCCACGAAGTGGGTCATGTGGTCTCTTTGTATCCTTATCTTCTCTAAGTCTAACTCTCTGATCTTGTCATCATATGTGTTTTCTGGATCAGAATTACTCACAAGATTCCTTTTGGCCTCCAAGGACACACTGCTCTGGCCACCTTCACTTCTGTGTGGTAGAGATGAATATTAATCAATATCAGGCAGGTACTGGCCTTCTGAATCAGTTGGGCTAGGCCTGGGTAAGTCTAATTGCCTCATGTCACCCTGTTCTTGATAGGTGGCATGC
Organism: Ambystoma mexicanum; assembly: GCF_040938575.1. Lineage (NCBI taxonomy): Eukaryota > Metazoa > Chordata > Amphibia > Caudata > Ambystomatidae > Ambystoma > Ambystoma mexicanum. Next base: position 759,125,036 of record NC_090937.1, on the reverse strand, counting down.
ATGAGGTCAGTTCCCATTTGTGCAATTTTCTTTGTTTAGGACAATATTATTATTGATTGAATTCCCTTCACTTGTTTGGGTTTTTTAGTTCTCCACTTGTGTGCATGCGGTGTGGATCTCCTTGGGTCCATTCAAGGGCATTACTAGCACTTTAACTGTGATGCACTTTATTCTTATTGTGATGAGCCAATATTCAGTATGGGCTAATGTAGATTTAATATGTAATTTTATCTATCTGTGAACAACAATAAAATAAAAAAAATGTTATGGACATTTTTGGGCTGTTTTGATCTGTTTGGTCCCCTCTGGGTTGTTCCTCCATTGAAGTCTGTTTAACACTCATGTATTAATTTGAAACGTGTTCCGCTTGACATGACAACTGTTTGATTATTGTTAACTGCTTCCCCTCTGTCAGCGATGAAGGGGATACCATCTTTTGTTTTATTGTCAGTTACCATTTGTGCATGAGAGGTTGTAAATCACTGGCATGAGGCCCCTGCTTGCTGGGGTGCCACACCTTGATGAGTGGGTCTTGTCCTATATCCTGATTGGTCAGGTAGCCTCACAGCCTGTTTATAATTTTCAATTTCCTTGGTGAGACTCTCACACCTGTGTCTCTCTTTCCTTATTTCCTGTTGGTAGTCAGAGAGCTGTCTTTTTAATTCTGACACTAAAGTCTTTTTGGTTTCAAGCACCCTGCTCTGAGCTACCAACAATCTTTTGTTTGCTGCACCTCATGCTTAAGTGGTTCATTCACCCTCTGTGAGTCTTTTATGCTATGTGCATATTCAAAGACCTTTTCCTTCTGGAGAATAATCTCTTTCTCTGGCTCAACCATACAATTTGCTGCCTCTAATAGTTCAGCTTCTATTTGTCTCACACTCTCTACTAGCTCATTCCTTTCTTCTCTAATTCTGGTCAGTTTCAGAGGACCTGACTGTTCCCTCTCTGCATCCACTTTCAACCTGAATGCATCTAGAACTTTGGCCACTTGTAAATTCCGATGTTTCAGAATATTTACATTCTGCTGCATTTCATCAGACTCCTTTTGTGAGTCCATCTCTTTAATGAAGGACTAACTATTTTCCCTTTCCAATTCCCTAATTTATTGTTTGTGGGCCATAATGTTGTTAACTATGTCAATCAGACACACACCCAGGTCTGGCCTAACATGTAGTGCACAATGAAACCCTTATTTATTTGTGTCTATAAGTTCAATATTCTGAATTTGTGAACAGATAGTGTTTAGGTTAATAGTCCCCCTGCAAAGTTTTTTAAATACAAATGAGCAATCATACACATATGTAAGTAATCAGCAGGTAGTCAGGAAAGAAAGACAATGTCTAGAGTTTAAATGCAATCTTCCCTCCCAAACAAGAGAGAAAACCGTTTTTGGAAAATGACACTTTTAAACTGACAGGTGAAATTTGCTTTGTAAAATAATGGAAAAGGTTGCAAACATACTTAAATGGAGAAACATTCTGAGGAAAGCAACACTAAACAGGTCCTAACACACATGAGCTATAATATAAACAACAGTACACACTTTAGATCAGGATGGGATTGATGAAACCTTTGGATGGGAAAAGACACGTGGGGAAACTTTTGAAAACTGCAAATTCGTGGCAAACTATGCGATTTTCGATAAAAACGAGAGTTGAAATTTCATTTCTTTCTTTAAAATTGAAGAAGTTATAGAGGTTTTAATGAGAGGCGTTTTTGCAAATAAGGCGCGAAAATGGAACAGGAATTCGGATTTATAAATGACAGATAGGTTTTATTACACTATAATACTGAATATGAAAATGAGAATGCCCCACATGAATCTCCACAGTTACTCACGGCCGCTCATAACTCTTCATGTGTGATACTCTAGTTTCCGTTCTCTATGGGACTTACTTTCATTAAACCAAATCACTAATGGGTTATGGGATAATAACACAGATGAAAGAAAAATCAGTGCAAGAATGGTCCTACCAATATTAGAGTTCTGAATTTAAAGATGGGATGGGTTGAGATTGGGATGATACAATGCAGATATACTATGGGTCACTGTTGTTCCTATTAATACTTACAGTCCTTTGTAATTAAATTGGACCATCACGGTTGTGGTCATTGGATTGGGTCAGGTCTACCGGCAGCAGGGCACCTCTGGAGGGATTGGATCAGTGGCATGGTTCTGGTCAATTTTGGACTGCACCTCACACTGGATTTGGATGGGCCCTTCTGGTCACTGGACACGGTAGATTACAGGATGCAAGTTTCAGCGGGCAAGCCTTGATGGTAGCAAGCCAAGCTGAATCTGAATTATTCTTTTAAGTTTGGATTTTTGAAATTGGGTCTAGTTAGCAAGAGTTCAGCAATGCTAAAGTCTGGATTCTGCAAGGAAATCTGGATCTTCAAATATGTCTGGAGTCAGCTACAAGAATCTGGATCTGTTCTAGATGCAAGCCAGACTGAATCAGAATTAAATCCCCTCCAGTTTGGGATGGTTGAATTTGGGTCTAGCTAGAAAGAGTTCAGCAATGCTAAAGTCTGGATTCTGCAAAGAGGTCTGGAGTCAGCTGCAAGATGCAGAGTTTTGGACAAGATGAAGAAATCAGGAACAAGACGCTGCATAGACATCTGGATGTGTTCTGGAAGTAGTGTGTCTTTATGAGTTGTGAAGTTCCTATATTTATACTGTCAAATGACATTACCCAGTCTATGGTGTGGGAAGAATTTGAAAAAAACACACCCCCATTGCTGTGAGTGGCTGCAGGCACATGATTTGTTTTGGTTGGCAGTCAGAACAGAGCTGTTATCTTTACGATGGGATTTAGGAACTCCCATTTGATTTTTACCAAAACATAACTTTTGTACAAATGTACATTTCTAACATTATGTACCCTAATAAAATAGGACACATGCATTTCATATTTGATTGTCTGTATTCACATTCAATCCCCATCTTTGTGAGAGCTGTCTTTGTCATTCTACGGCTTTTTATCAATTTTAACCATAACAGTTTGGATTAATCATTTCTAATTCGGTACATCTCTGGGCGCTTATTAGTGGATAATGTGCATACAATCTTAAGTTTGCAATATTAATCATTCTGCTACAATGAGAATTATTTTGTAACTTTGGTTCCTTAAATAGTTCAGGTTTCATCAATGTCTTCAAAGCAACAGCCTGAAATTAGGTTGATGTCCACCAATTTTCAGATTTATCTCTCTTTAGGTTACTCAGTTAAAGAGTTTCAACTTTACTCACAAATAAGGATTTAAAAATGTCCCAGCATTTTTTTTTCTTTGAACCTCCCCTTCACAGGCAACAGCTGTCACAGTCCTTTGATCAGGGAGGTGTGTCCCCTTCCAAGAGAGGGAAGCTGCCCTGTAGAGATCAGTTGGGCAGCTTTTCATTGTTCTTGGCTCAGCCCCAGGCGAATGTCTAATGCAATCTCATTGTGCTCCTTGTTGTCATTATGTGGGAACCATTAGGCTTCCTGTTTTCAAGGGAGTGTGAAGCTGAGATGTCAACTTTCTGTCATGATCTCTGCTTCCAAAAGATCAGGACTTGCCCGACTCCCTTGGAAGCAGACCCATAACCCCGGTTCCGAGTGCCAGCCAGTCCCAATTGGGACCTTTTGGACCCTGTCCTGGCGCCAGTGGCACCAGGCTCATAAAGATGCCCAGTCCCAGCGCTGGAAGCGCCGGGCTCATAATGCTTGGGTGGACTTACCTGCAGCAGACCATGCTGCTTTCTTACCTGCCAGTTGAACCCCTGATCCTCTTCTGTTTGGGACTACTTTTCCTGTTGGGTGGGGCAGGAGCCACTCCCTAGGTTCAGAACACTGGAACTCTTCTGGAAAGCAGGAACTCTTTTCTTACCTAGGCGTGGCTGTGGAAGGAGACACCTAAGCACTACAGGAGGCTATTTAAACCACACCCGATGGATGAATCTTGCTTTGCGTTACTCTGCATTCTCTGCAGCAGAACGCTCATCGTGTCTTCTGCTTCTGATCCTGGGCCTAAGGGAACAAAGGCTTACCATCCTGGAATCCAGTCTTCAGCAGCACCTGTAAAGACAAAGAAAGAACAGGTTAGCACTACGGTCTTCAGTGGCAGCGCATCTCTTACCTGGTCCATCGGCTGTCACCAACGCCTCGCGCTGCATTCCGGCATCTGAAAGACAAAGGCTTACCTACTCTTTGCATGCTCCGGAGGTCTTCGCACTGCATTCCGGCATCTGAAAGACAAAAGCTTACCAGCTCTTCGCACGCTCCGGAGGCCTTCGGCGCTGCATCCCGCATCTAAAAGAGAAAAGAAGGTGTGTTTAAAGACAATGGGCAACTTTATTACTCACGTGCCATTGCTCCTTCCCACGCCGAATCCAGTGGGTATTCCAGCACCCTTCAGCTTCTCTAAAGCTCCGATCTTGTACCTGCAAGATAAAAGGGACAGTTAGTGCGCATCGTGAAGCAGGCTACAAGCGCTTACTTACGTGCTTCCAGGCGCTTCTATTCCTCACGCGGGTTCGATCCTCAACTCTCATCAGCCCGCCATCCGCCATCGCCGGTACCCTGCAAAACAAGAGATATCATTACAAAAGACTTTTAAGACATTTGAAGTGCCCAGAACTTACCGTTCGTGCAGTTAACGACGGACAGCAGTCCTCTGAGGTCAAGAGGCCTGCACCCTTATCCAGTGAAGAAACTGGTTACGGCACCCTGCCCCGAGGCAGATGGAGAGCTCGGCGTTCACTTACCTAAGATGAGGGTGTTAACCTTTGGGGTTCTACGGGAGAAGAGAAAGGGAAGAGGAGAGAGGCACCCAATAACCCCAGTTCATTAATCCCATATTTTCTATCTGCAGACATCTTACTCTTCGAGTCAGACATACAGTGCACAGAGGTCCAGCCCAAAGAGCCAACCGTGTGTTACACATCACCTTTGAAGATACGGCATTCACCCAGTCAAGACCGGCGCCTCTGCGGGAATCAGGTGAGCGTTACACTTTCCCAGGCCAGGCACTGCCCAATCAGACTTAAGCAGTTACTTCCACTGGGTTACTGTAAGATTCACAATAAAGTTTTTTCTTTAACACATATAAAAATAAGCACAGTTTATAAGGGATTTGGACGTTTAAAAGAATTAAGCCCTTCACAAACATGCTTTAAATAGGCACACTTTGCAATTTCTTCCAGAAAAAGAAACACCTTTAAACTGGCTTTGACAGCTAATTTCCTTAAACAGCTGTCAGGCAGTGAGGCCTGGATTCCTCTGACTGCCTGGAGAATCTATGATTTCAGCACACTTTTCCTTTCAATAATTCACTGGAAAAATGACTGAATTTAGTGCCAAAACAGCACTTTGAAGGTTGCAATCGATTAGAAGCTGTATTTAAGGGCATTTTCTGTCGCTTTGCTTCAGGTGACAGGTGACAGCAGTGATTCCTGTTTTTACACTAACTTTGCTTGTGTGTGGCAGGGCGTGCAGCTCTTTTGTGGTTTATGAACCATGCACAGTCTTGTAGATTTGGCACGCACAGGGGTTATCACCTCCTTTTTTGGCAATATTCTTTCCCCATTGGCAAAGGGTACAGTGGCATGGGTAAAAATATTCCACAATGTCATCTAACAACCCACTGTTATGACCAGTCTGGTCATTCAATTTGGAATGCAGTCGACTTACAGTGTCTGCACTTTCAGTGCATGCATAATTCAGTGCAGCAAACTCTATCCCTCTCTCTCTGCACTGGCTTGCTGGCTGTTGTGTTTTCAGCTCATCCTGTAGTTGCTCAATGAGCTTTTCTTGCTGTAACTCAAAACATTCGCTCTGCCGCACTTTATCTCCAAGTGGGTGAGCTCTTTCCAAGCCTCAGTCAGCTTCATCACATCAGACTCGCTCTTTTGCACTTGCTCTTCCACTGTCTGCAAGTGGAAGCATAAATAGGCTGTGAGCTGAGCCATTTGACTCAGCTCTTCACAAGTGTTTTGGGTCATATGAAATGCATCTAATGCTTTGTGCAATATCCCAAATTCACACCAAATGTCAATGCTCACTGAGGTGACCTGTTGTCCCATTCTAGTTTGCCAGATCCCGGGTTTGCCTTCACCCCATTCTCCTCGAATGAATAGCTTAGCCAAGAGGTGCTTCCTGGCATCACACACTTCTATGGTGGCCATTTTAAAATGGCCTTTTGCTTGATTCATACACACAATGGCAAATCAAACATCTATTCTTACTCAATCTCTTTTTTGCCTTAGCAACCTACCCAGTCTTCTTTTTTTACACTTGAAACTCATGGGCCAAGTGTTAGAGTGGCCTTTTAACAATGCACAACAACCTTATTTCTCCCTCAATGCAGTTACACCAAAATGAATATCCTGTCACCAATGCACTTGTCATGAGTTAACAATAATAGACCAGATCCCGGACGATCCCCAAATGTGTTGCGTTATATTGAGACCACCCTTAACCTGGGGAGTTCCTACCCACCATCAATGAAGGAGCCCTGTAACACTTGCTTACGTTTTTTTAGCACTGGCCTAACTGAAGACCCATATGGAGTCACACAAACCTCTCCCCCTGTGCCCACAAGGAGCCAAGAACCATGCTGTATAGGAAATATATTTGTATTTATTTGGAAGATGGTAATAGAGATCACGCTAAAATTACGCATGCCACCTACTTTGTGGCTCACAATTTAACTTATTGTCACACAAATAAATCACTGAAATACAAACAATAGGGGTACCCCTAATGCTAATGTGGATAAGGGGGTATGAAGTACTTTTTAACAAACAAAGAAGAAATCCACATGAACAGCAATATTAATTTCATTGTCATTGATTTACAAAAAATGATGTACTTGGAGAAAAGGTTTTGGATCTGTGCCCAAAGGGTCACTAAGAGAAACAACAAGGTGAGAGTGCACTCTGATGGAGTTAGAGTTTTAACATATTTACATTTGGGAAAAGAAAACATCTAAAAACAACCAAAAACATGACAGTTCAAAATCACACAACAGATTTTGTTAAAGTTATATACAGACAAAAGATACATGTATATTGCAAAAAAACCCTAAATTCTTGGAACTGACAAATCTCAGGTGAAGGAAAATAGTTGAATTAAAGTAATCCTAACAATCATCTAACAAGATTAACTCATTTGCAAAAAATGGAACAATTCCTGCTGTGAAAACAAAAAGTCAGGGTATTGTTACATATGAATCCTACTAGGCTATAGTCATGTCAAGACTGTAGACCTGCTTAGTATTTGGACAAGTCTTTAAATTTGTCGAATGCCAACATGTGATGATTGTAAATCTTTTAAGAAAAGTGGCCAGTACTTCTGTGGAGGATACTTAGAAGATGTGTTCCTCCGTTGAACTGTAGGGCATTGAAAAACACGTTTTGGCTATGCCACTGATTAATAGCATCTATATGTAGCCTTCCTCAGGGTGGAAAAAAGAGATTCTGTCTCTGTTAGAGAGGGTGGCAGAAAAAGAAGATACATATGTGTATCAGAGTTGGGAAGAAAATCCCGACACAATATTGTTAGAAAACCTCCTTCAAGGGGAATGCTAGGAGAACTCAAAATGGAGTCCACAGAATACTTACCCTGTTGATTAAGCAGGAATAAGCAAGGTGTGTGACTTCACATGCATATGTCCAAGTACTCAAATATGGGATGTACCCCAGTGTCCACCTCTGTATTCCAGGGAAACAGGTACCAAAAAAAAAAAATGGGTAATGACCAGTGTAGCTGGTACTAAGTATGGTGAAAATATCCACACGTGAGGGTTACCAAGTTAATAGGTGTGGATAACAAGTGGGTCATGGATAGTGGAGTGCATAGCACAGTGCCTACTTGGATAAAGGAATGGAGTAGTGCAAGCTTCTAGTCTAGTTGTTGCCTCTGTGGGCCTAAAATGAAGTGCCCAGTGGTGGATGCCTTAATGGAGCATGCATAATTAGTGGAGCATCTGAGTGTCTAATTAAAAATGAAACATGCATTGCTATCAGGGCAACTAGGAGCCTACCTGGACGTTTCTCGTGGCGTCCTTGTTAGGGCGAAATACTGGTCGGTGTGGTCCGTCCAGTACATAATGTGGGGGGCAAGTATTGTTGCTCACTCCTCAGAGGTCAGGAAAAGGGGTGTCTGTCCATTCGTACTGAAAAGAAAAGGAATCCAAAATGAGGGATGAAAGTGCACCATAGTATAGTGGTGTGTTGGATTATGTGCAGGATGCAACTAAACATCCTGCTGTCAGATTTGGCAGTGTCTATTATGAGGATCCAGTGGATTGTGGTCCAAAGGGAAAGTCTTTCACATAATCAGTGCACCAGGGGACCAAGATGCAGCTCGGAAATACCTGCAGTGTATTAGAAGAAGTATTCGGAATAAAGCTGAAGACTGGAGGTCCCACTGAGTCTAGGGCGCATGAAGCAGCTGTCGTGCACGGCAAAATGCCATGTGTAGTCAGGTGGAGGTGCAGTCCAAGTGTGGCGAATGCTACGGCCATTGCCTAGAGTAATTTCCTGGGTCCCAAGCGGACAGTACCAAATTGCGATTTGACAGGGGGGGTGTGAAGGGAAGGCAGAATGATCAAAGTGTACGGATCATTTACACCCCAATTTGTTGTTTTATAATGGCCCCTTTTGGATGAAGCAGGAGGGAAGGAAAGCCTGCAGAGGCTAACCTACAGTGTGTGTAGAGATCAGGCAAGCAAGGCCCAAACCTTACAGTCAGATGTGACAAAAGGCACTTGGTAGTTACCAGTGCCGTGTGTGCCTGAGTTGCTATGGCAACCAATCCAGAATCGGAGTCTGTGGGACATTTTGTATGGATGAATCAGGCTGCGGCATAGTCTCAAAAGAAGTGTATTTCCCAGTCGTGAGTTCAATGGAAAAATTACTAAAGATGTGAAAAGTTCATACGGACATAACACCAGTGATTGGTGCAGGCCTGTAGAAGGACAAATGCATCACACTGCAGGGACCTGCAGACATAGGTACCCAAGGAAATGAGTACAGAGTTGATGCAAAGGATGCTGGGTCTTGTAGTGCAACCCAGCAGCCAGATGTCAGATGACATGGTAAACGCTCTCTGCAGTGTAACAGAGCAGGGAGGGGGCTCTGCAGTCATAGAATAAGAGAGGCAGGTAAGGTGGGCATGGAACAGTGTATATTAAATGGGCCATATACACTCCTCATTCAGACCATTGTAATAACTGTCTAAACGGTGTACCCACAAATAAATCATGCAAGTTGGTTGGGAAAAACACAAATCACAATACTTTATACAGATTTCTCGTCAAGAAATAATCAAACTGGTCAATGAACAAAAGCAATTAACATATTTAGTGCTGCGCAATTTCAATTTTCCAGCACACTTAAACGGCTAGAGGTTTGGTTTATAGATTGGTACAAATGCATGTTGCAATTATGATTTCACTTTGGCTTTGAAAACAAACTGCTAAATCAGCCTATGTTCATTTTAGACCCCCCCTCTCACTTAAAGGTCTATGTTGGGGAAGTTGGACAGTAAAAATTGAGATGATTTAATAATTTTGGATTTTCAGACCCCCTGCACTTAAATGCCTGTGGGGAAGCTGGGCCCATAGGATTATCCAATTTAATTACAGTCTATAATTCTCAGTACACACTGGTGTTCTGCCAAGGGGAATTAATTAAATTAATATTTTTAGTTAAATAGGCTAAGGATCAACACAGTTTTGCCCCCCACCGCCACAATAAAGTGAAAGGATTTAAGGCAAGCAGATTCCCCCATCTTTTGGTCTGACAGGGCTCAATTCTGCTCACATTTAAAATCTTTGTTTAAAGTTCAGGAAAGCCAGCTGCATTTCAGGTCCCTTTTGGAGGACAGGTCAGAGGTCTGGTCATGCCACTCTCAAGGATGGACCCCAGCTCTTCAACATAGGGCCCAGTCAGTTTTTCCGGCCTCCCCAGCAATAGACGACTTCACCCAGATCCAATCCCAGCAATGTCTTCTGGTGTTTCCTTGTGGCTATTAGGTGGTCATTTTCAGCAGCTCCTTCTCTTCTCTCACAGTTTATTCACTTTTATACACCAGCAATGACACCATCAAGATCTCAATATTGGGCAGTGCCCTGCAATAATTCTCACAACTAGGAAAGGACATTTACCCTTCTCTCTACTTCCTAGTCCAGCCTCTCTCTGTAAGGATTGGTTTAGGAGTCTGGAACAGAAATATGGCAACGTCCATTTCAAATGAACTTGTGTTCCCAAGTCAACTTTTTGCAAAAATGTGTTAGGTGGCAAAACCTCAGAATTTACTAGTAACTGCCATTATATATATATATATACATATATATATATTCTGATTTAGCTAATCATGGGGAATTAAATAAAATGACACCCGGGTCCACACCATTTTGTACTGGCATTTGGCAATTTTCTGCTGTTTTTACAAAAAGCATAATAGTTATGCATATGCAACCATTATTCCCGTTCTCTCTGTTACCATTGGTTGGAAAGGAGAATGTCTACGAGAGGCTTGTTCCTCTGGGATCTTCTCTCTGGTTTTGGAGTGCCAGCGCCTTATCTTGCACAGTGCTTTCCTCTTTAGAGTCTCTCTTCCTCTTGCAGTTTCCCAGTGTTCCCATGAGGTACTGGATACCCTGCAGCTCTCTATGCGCTGTGGTAGCGGTGATGTTGTGGACCCGCTGTCCACCACAGGTTCTTTGTGATGTCACCACCACCTTCCTCTGGGCTCTTGCCCTTCTGGTTTCTCATGCTGGGGATTCACTGTGGCTCTGGAGTCCCAGTCTGCAATATTGAGTGAGTTTCAAACTTGCAGGCTTATTGGCTTACCCTTGGTCTGCCTTCTCCAGGTGTTACACAGTGCCAGGCCTTACCATGCCTGTGTATGCGCTCCACTTTATCTTCTCTCTTTTCTCACTGTTTTGCTCCTCGAGGGCACGCTAACCAAAGTACTTGTCCCAGTGGATTGGATATCCTGTTTTAAAGTTACATGTTCTTTTTCTATGCAGTAATTAAATTTATTTAGTGTTTCTTCATCCCAGTCTTGGTGTTTAAAAGTATCTGGTATTTCAGAGCATCCCATACAGGCCTTAGTGTGCACAACTTTAGGCAGTCTCCTCAACTCCTAGGGAGGATGTTGCCGAGTGGGCTCACCTCCCTAGCCTCACAAGGGGGTGGGCTCCCACTTGGGGAGAAGGGATACATTCCCTTGATTCACCATAATACATATATATTGGGGTAATTTACATAAATGGATCTGTGTGTGCATTGACAAATAGTGACAAAAAGCAGGCAGGTTATATGTTATTGTAGCCAAGTGCCCCGTAAGAATATTGTGGGTGACTTCTCCAGCATTGAGTTATGGGATCACCTTTAGTTTTTATTTACTATTTCAATAAAACAAATATTTGGAGGTGATCAGGGGATGGTACTTTGTTAGAACTAGTCTATAAATCAATAAATCACTTAACAATGTGACCGTTGAACCCACCCTGTGCCAATGAAGGTCAGGTGATGCAGATGTCAGGAGACTGATGAGGCAGGGCAAATGTGCGTTTTATAAAAGGTTGAGGGTTCTGATTAGCAGACCACCCTTTCTGAGATGGATTACTTGCATCATTATATTATGTAATAAACATAAAAAAACATAAAAAAGGTTGTGCTACCTCACTATCATCGGGTGGCAATCCCTCACAGGTCCCCCAGTGCAGGTTATGAAAAAACAATAGTGATCTGCTCTATGTTGTTCACCTACTCAGTACAAAAAAGCACTGCATGACTCCCTGTTTTCTGTTAATGGGATGGATGTGAATATTCTAGGGGAAATCTCACAGGTGTTGTGAAATTGTAGGTGCTCTAGTAAATGTTTCTGCCATGAAAGTCAGATCTGCTAAACAGTCTCACTTCCAGAGAGCAATATGTATTACAAGACTTGTGTTGGGTGTTGGGTGGTTGTACCCAGTTGGGCATACTAGTAAGTGTGTATATTTGAATTTATCAACATCCATATATAAGACGCCCTCTGCATACTTGCTGCTGGGCATCAGTAATCGGCATTGCCAGCAACATGTTAGTCCCATAACTAAAGGGGGTTTGTGTCTGTTGGGTAATGACTTATCAAATTATTTAGACCATCATTCCAATCACAGTTAATGCAGAAAATGGCCACAATGTTAGTCACATTTTGTGAAATCAAAACTGCGAAGTTGATACATTTAATAGAGAAAGTTACACACATTTTAAAAAAATGATATAGTACAAAACCCACATAAAGAATCTAGTGTGTGTTGCAGAACACGAATACACATATGAAAGAGCAATGGGGCTTCACTTTTAGAAAGGGACCCGGCAGATTTGTTAATAAAAATGTGTAAACCGATTTTTGTCAATCCTGGGACAAATGTGCTAACAGTCTGCAAATCGGTGGGGACATCTAGGACTATCCCAGGAATTTGCCTTCCAAATGATTTCTTGCAGCATTTCTTGAACAAAAGTCATTCTAAATGTTACATTGTCCGTTTTTGGAATCCAAATTAGAATCCCTTTGAAAGCAAACACGAACGCTAGGCCAATACATATAAAGCTATATCTGGTTTGATATGGTGGCCACTGAGGGGGTAACGTTTTTGCCAAAACCCATCTGATTCCTTTTATTCAACTGGTTTTGCAGTGACCGCTTCAACTGTCAGAAAACTGTGCATTGATGTCTAGGGCTGGTTTCCGCCAATAGCAGGATCTTAGGCTCAGCTTTCTAGGTCCCACATTGTTAGTGGGCTGGATGGAAACTACTGCTTCAAAGAAAGCTCTGCCAGCACAATGGGATATCATACAAGGGTGATAATGACTGCAGTCACTTTGGTGTAGGGCAGACAGGAGAGGGTTTAGTTTAGTTAAGCCCGGGAGAGAAGGTACAACCAAGAGAGGTGATCCACTATCTTGGATTTTGCAATGTGCTACACACTTCTTGTGGACCTTCCAACTTCCTGCAGATCAGCCTCTATGGGAGCTGACATCAGACGGCAACACCCGTGTCACAACAGGAGGCATTGGTCTCCTACAGAAGGCTTGAATTGGACCAATCCACTTAGGCAAAATGAGTAGCAGGTGAGACCCCCTTAATTGAAGATGGATTTATCTGGAATTTTGTCTGGGTACAGTTGCCAAAAATCCCCAGACATAGAGGTGAAGATGAAGCTTTCCAAGAAAAGAGCAGGACCTTCCTGCCAGCCAAACCAGGGAAACATTTGGAATTACCTGCTGCCTGGAAAGCCTGCCTGCTGAAACACATGTACCCAGGACTCTGTCTACTGGAAATGTCACACCTGTAAGTGTTAATTAATTTGCAACTTTTCTGGTTGGGAAGGTCAGAATGAGGACTCACCTTTCCTTGGAGACCCTAGACAGAGCCCCGCAGCACCCCCAGAAGAAAAGAAGGTGACTGTGGCTTTATCTGTGATTTCAAACCATTCGGAGCACTTGCGAGCTACACAGACACAAACATCACCTGCTTGTGTCAAGCTTCTTCATCCCAAATGCCATTGTCACTTGTTGAACCACACTGCATGTGGGACCCAGTCGACCAGCTCGCCAACCCGACGCAGAATCAATGCCTCAGATTCCAAGATTGATGCTATTGATCCCAAAGAACAAGACTGAAGGGTATCTGTAGTGGTTCTGTCTCCCCTGGCCCAGTTGTAAGGGCTCTAGTGACATTTAAGACCCCACTCATTACCTGTTTCAATGCATATACTTGAATGAGAACATTGCTGCAAAGGCAAGTCCTGCATACCCATGCCTTTATGACCCGAGTGCCCCTTTCAATGAAAGGGCTGCATACTATATGTTTTTTGTTACAGGGGTGGGTTGCTAGTGATTTTATTTGTTTGTCTGTTCTTCTAGTTAGATTAAAGTCATGTATCTGTATAGATCCTTGATTGGACATTTCTTTTATTTTGGTACCACAATGCTATTTTTGTTTTGGCTGCTTTCTTGCTGGCTCACACCCCTCATGCAGAGCATAGCCACCCTCGGCCAATGCTACCTTAAAGAGGCCACGGCGAGGTGCCATTCATGGTGTGCCAATTTCACCTTTATGATTGCGATCAGTGCTATTCTAGTAGTAGTGTGGTCTGAGGAGGAGTTTAGAGAGCACCACTCATCCCTGTAATCCTGCAGGCGGGGCAGCAGTCATATCACCACAGGCAACATATGTGCTCTTCAAGGGATAACATTTCCTTAGTAAACTTTGAGCCATTACTTTCAAAACCCTTAGTAACCCCCACACTTCTCATAAGGCTGTGGGGACATGTTGTGACGTTAGCTCTACAGAACAGTGCTGGCTTCCAAATGAGGATCCCACTCTCCTGTGAAAGAAATCGTTTTGTTGCGCAATGATGAAAGGATTAGCACTGCAATGGAACATTGAAACTAGTTTTGCACTACTTAAAGATTTTTGTGATGCCACCCAAGCACCTTCTGTTGACCCCATCTTGCCATGATAAAGGAACTACCTTCATGGGCTTCATACCAACCAGCGCGTCCAGTGCACCACACCTAACACCGCCATTGGGTCAACACACCAGACTTCTAAATTGTCAAGAATTGAAATACCCTGAATGTGTGGTGAGTACGGGAAAGCCCATAAACAAACAAGTGCTACTATAAATAAACACGCTACTACTAATACTGAGCGTCCAAGTACTAATACTTTCATCCAACACCAATTTCAAATACGCTGATATGACTGAAACTTTTTGGCACGAGAGCCATTTCCTGTTGCACATTTTTCAGTATGTTCTCTGGCAAAGTTACCTTCCTTCTCAAGCAGTACACTACACGATAAAGGGGAAACCTCTTAGCTTAGGAAAACTAAAAGACTTTTGCTTTCCTATCAAAGTCTTGGCTTCCACACCTTACTGTTTCAAAGTGGCAGCAGGTCAAAGTTCAGGCAGGGTGGGTTCTTGACCCCTGCCTTCATTTGTTTGAAGTGAATGAGGATGCGATCATTCCTTACCTACTTGCTGCGTGCAACAAAGCCTCGGGCAGCGGCAGAGCTGAATGGTTTCAGAAGCATACAAGAAGAGTGATGCAATGGGACTTTGGTTGCCGCTGTGTACAAAAGGTCAGCTGAAGACCCTTTGTTTCCTCTGTGCGCCTGTGCGCAGTTTGTCTAATTGCATGGAATCTTCTCGGTGCTGCTTTCTTCACTCTTGGAATTAATGAGGCCCTTCTCCCGCCTCTTCTGCTCTCAGGGGCTGAGCAGTGGTGATTGACGCTGCCTTGAAGGAACCATGGCAATGGGGCCAGTTCAGCGAACACACTCTCCAGTACATGTGAAATGTCTCATCACTGGGGCTAAGCTTTAAGTGCTTTAAGTGGGATAAGAAATCGAAGTTTGAGAGGGCTTAATGTGCAGTCCAAAAATTGACTAAAATATTCAAGCATAAAATGGAAATCGAGACAATAGGTCAATTCCCGGCTCCAATCCTCCAGTTCTTTTAAATTAAATCCATGATTCTTTGGTATTCTTTTTATTTAATAATTCTAATGATAAGATTTCAATATGTTGTACATATCGAACGGAGAATGTATTCTCTGTATGATAGTGTACCTTCAGAGTGTTGGAAAAAAAGAATGTAACTCCAAATATCTGTAAATGTGGTTGTTATTCTACACATTGTTTGATAGAGACATTTATTGGGGAAGAGCAGTAATGGCACTCCTCATCTTTTCATTGACATTATGCAGGCAGAGAAATCCGTTCAAGGAAGCCATTTCGGGGATCCCGGCAGAGCCCCAACTTAAGGGCACTTTTTGGACCCTTCCAGGGCTGATCCCCAGCCCACTTAAAGCTCACCGCTCCCTTTAGCATGCCGCTATTTATTCAATAGAGCATAGCTCGGGGGGCCACAGACGATGCGCGGCGCAACACAGGTTTGATCCCCAGGTCCGCACTTAGAAACCTCTGGGTATTAAGTGCGTTATAAATAACCTATTACATTACATTAAAATATAGTGATCAGGGCTGTCGCAACAATCACATAATTGTAAGCAGCTGTCTATGCAAGCATCACCTGGTCCCAGAGGGTCACCATTTTGTTCCTAAAAACACAAATGCCCAGCATAGTAAGGTGTGACAAAATGGCACGGATGGCTGCATGCATCCTTGCAATGGCCCCGACATTGATGCTGATGGACTGACACTTGGACTGATGCGGAAAGCACCTTTTCTATAAGGAAAAGTAATTGTTACATTTTAAACAGGAAACTATGTACCTTATTTAAGAGAGGGGCGGCCAGAAGGTAAACATTACCCTATGAGCTAACTAGGAACGGCGGTATCTCTTTATGCGTCATTGTTACCTCGTGCACAAAGGCTCCAGTCCAAATGAAACCCACATGAAGTGCCCAGACCTAACTCCTAGTTCAGCCGTCTTCGATTGCAACCATCACCCATCCATGAACTCAGGCATGAACTCAAAGTTTGCTGAGTAGTGCTGAAGGTTTCAGTATGGAATGATAGGCACTTGTAGCTGTCAGGGAGGCAGGAGGCTGCTGATTGGTGCAGTAGTCCTTTTAGCAGGCAGTACTCTCTCATACGGCATTGATTCCCAGCTCCCAGAAGATGTCCCTCAACATGCCCTAGCCAATAAGAAGGATTTATTTACCCCATCTACTAATCAGGCAATATGCATGTACTTCTGCCTGATGGTGGGACAGGCAGAGACAACTGCCTTTGGGGGATGAAGCGGCCCTCTAAATTCACTTCTTCATGCAGTAGTCCCCTCCCTTCTCCAGCTGTTGCCTCTCTACTTGAGGACCTTCCGACCATTTAAAAGGTCCGTTTTGAAGTGCTGGGCATGTAGCCTATCACGTTTACTGCTGTCAGTTGGGACACCAGTTTGCGGTTCTGATGGCACAGTAGAGACCAGTGTCACAGGGATCGGGGGAATGAGACGAGTGCCATCAACCTACACTACTTACCAGAAGGTATGTTCTTTGAAACCTCACCTTCACCAATTGTGTTTGGGGTGGCATCAGCCGGGCTTTGCAGCACAGTAAGAGGTCCTGTTAGAAGCAATTCCCCATCCCTCTCAATGTTGGGCCATTGACAGACTGGGACAGGAGGGTGGGCACCAGCATTACTGCACAGGCACGCGTGTGGTGGAGGCGATCATTGATAATCAGACAGCCATGTTCCACTTTCAGGCATGTGAGCAGAACCACACTGCGATCAGAGCACCCCAACGTATCCACACAACATTGCCATACCAACATTTTTTTTTGTGAGCACAAGCGTGCCCTCGCCCCTCACACACTGCTCTGTGCCAACGGAAACGGGTGGAGGGCCTACTTTCAGTCTCCATTCATTCACGTTTGATATCATGATACTAGGCATGTAGCCTGAGATACAACTCTGCTTTTCTCTCTGGTGTACATGGTGAAGTGCAGGTGGCAGAACAAACACGCCCATTGAAAGCCACGACCTCCCACCACGTCATCGCCTGCTCCCCAACCCAATGACATGGCATATTCCAACAAAGGTGAAGACGGCACAGGAAGGTTTCTGCACACAATTGCAATACGTCTAACGCCACCATACTCATTTAAAAAATTGATATATTTCCAAGGCATGACAAAGCGCTAAAAGACCAGATAAAAGAACAATAAAAAAGATGCATACGAACGCTAACATAAGATACCTTAGGAACAGAACATCAAAATAATGTTTCATCAAATTTTGAAAACGTAAAAGAGAATGATAAAATAGATAAAGAACAAGGTAGAGAGTTCTAGAATATTTGGGGCTGCCAACGAGAGAGCCTGTGTTTGTGTTTGAAATTTTTAACGCTGGGAATTAATTACAAGAGTTCAGTGTTCTCTGTTCTGAGATGAGCGATTTCCTTCCAAAGCCCATACAACTATGGAAGGCCAGTTTACACAAAGCACGTGACTCCTGGCGCTTCTCATGCGCATGCGCCTTTTGCTTTCCAGGCCCAGACTTCTCCCTGCCACTTCCAGCCACAAGTTAGGCAGCCTTCCCACAGCGTCTGGCGACCAATCATCTAACTCTTTAAGAATTAAAGCAAAAACCTTCACCTTGAGTAAAGCTTAATAGCTGGTTATATCCAGAGAGAAGATTCCATGCAATAGTAAATCCGGTAGCAGGGGCCACACCTCCAGGCTCTACCTATTCATGACCTAAAGAAAGAGGCCTGACTGGGTACTCTCTGACCTGTAACTCCCCGACTTATGTCCGCTGCAGGGAATGTGTCAATCCCAATTACTTTAAGTTCTCCCCTTTTATGGTCCTCAGCCCTCTTACTGGACCCATGAGAATGTTTGTATATAATGGGGCGATGTCTTCATTTTTTGGCTGCCACTGCTGACTGCACTTTTCCCACGTTCCCTGGAGTATATGAAAACCCACAACCCCTTGCAGGGTGTAGCCTGTAGGACAATGCGTGTGAGCTCCCAAAGGGGGCCGGCCGTCTGCCTGTTTGCCACAACTCTCTGCATTTCAAAGGAAGGCCGCAGATTGCCTGCTGACGCACCTGGACAAGGTGAGGAGGTGCGACAAGGGGGTCCGCCTGGAACTATAATCACTGCATCCAGTTGTTGTCCTGGCCGCTTTATTTTTCCTTTTCCATCTTTCGCTTGCATTGTCATGTCGATGGCAACTCCCTCCATGGAGGATGGCGCTCCCTCCCCCTCTTCACTACAAAGCCCCCCTGCGCTCTGTATATCCAAGAGGAAACTGTTGATAGTAAAATGATCACCGGCGATGCCTATAGCCCAATCAACGAGAGTACCAATTTCTTGGGAAGTGCTATGATTGTGAAGGGGAGCTTTACAAGTAAGACTACAACAGAGGTACATTTTATCAAATGCGTGGAAAGGCAAAACTATGAAGCGGCAACAACTAGTGTTGGGAAGGGTTGCTTAGCCCATTCTGCGGTCAGCCATGGGTCTTTACTGGACCTGATGAGTTGTGGGGTGTTGGATAGTGACCACAATCTTTTAGGGGCTCCTGAATCGAAAACCACGTTTATGAGGGGCTTCTGGATGAGGTCAAGGATATCTGGTCTTTCCATCTAATGCCATTGGATCTAATGCCATTCCATCGAAATGTTTCCATCTAATAGATTTCCATCGAATGCATATTTTTGGGGGGTAAAGGGTTAATTTTTGTTTAGGTGCATTATAAAGGGTAAAAAACAGGGGGTTTGGGCCGCCCCCCCCAAAAACAACAGGACCTGCACCCACAAAAAACAACAAAAATAAATAAAAAATGCATTAGATGCACATTTTTTAGATGGAAAAAATGTGATGGAATGGTATTAGATGCAATAGCATTAGATGGAGAGACCATAAACCAGGTCAAGTACATGTTAATATAGAATTCCACACAAACTACCCCACTCTTACATACAAGGGCAGGGACAATTATAGTATGTTCAGTGTGAGTCTCCTAAAACTTACCAGGTAAAGCCATGGGGGCAGGTACAATTTTAGCACGCTTTATTCATCAAGCATAATAAAAACACTAAAAAAGGGCGGGATGCCTAGTACAAAACTCTGGGGGCATATCAAATCAAAAGTGTACAAAACACCAAAAAAACAAATGTTCATATCAGCTGCCTTCAGCAGTTTAAAGCAATTATATTTTAGGTGTTGTTAGTAGCACACATGAGAGGGCTATTTGCAATGTCGTTCAGAAAACAGCAATCTAATGGGTGTCAACACAGAAATGGATGGGAACACATATAGGGATGTCTATTCCTTTTTGAATGCACCCATGAATCTGTCTTCAGGACACAACATGATGTTGAGGAATAGGATTGACACAGGCTTCTCCCATCACGTGTGGTTGTGCTAAAAAAAAAGCACTACATGGAAAAAAGTGACATACAAATATTTAAAAACTGACCCCAAATGAAAGAAATGTTTCTAACTGAAGTACACTATGTGTCACCCACCTTCAATTTCTTTGTTATGTTTAAGGCTGGATATTTTGTGCTACCATCATCCAATGATGTGCCGATATAGTCTGCATTACTAAAAAATCAGAGAAACAAAAGTGCTTTTGATGTATCTTCTACAGTATGTTTTGCGTTCTTCACAGTGTCATCCGAAAATGACTATTACCTCTTTCCTTATCCACTGTGCTCTGTAGATGTCCCATGCACAAGGAAGGAAAATGTTGTTATCTCCTGACTGGCTTCCCCGGAATGTGTAAATCCGCCATATCGCCGAAAGCTTCACGTTAATCTTGTCCGGATAGTATGCTGAGGACAAATACTGTGTCAGTCAGTATACTATTGTGCCGCTGCCCTTTAGACTGCGTTACATAATACTCCCCATTTTGTATCACTTACTTATAGTCGTATAGCTGTGAAAGCCTTGTAATGAGCCCTTCAGATGCTAGGTATGCCGCCTTCCAAGTGGCAGCGTGGAAGTGCGGGACCTATCAGATGAAATGTAGCTGAACTCATGATGAAAAACACTTGCGCGATACTTGTTATTGACAGAAGCATCGACGGGTGCCATCTTGGGGGCATATTTACCCCTATCATCGTGTAATTCTAATGAATGTTGTCATTTCATGACATTGCCAAAACTTGCATTATTCATGTATCGTGGTATGTTATTATTCTTTCACCTTTTAAACACTTTTGATTTCATGTGTGTAATATTAAGGGTGCTCCCGCCTGTGGTATGGGGAAGCAGCGGTGATGTTATACTGGTTACATTATGTAGACAACAGTTGTCACAGGGCTTCAGAGATCTTATTACATTACTCTGGGAAACTGGTCTATTTATCAATGGATAAATAAGTTCCACTCTATGGTGATATTTAAACCGTTCTTCACTGTATCTAGATTAAACATCCATTTCTGTTCCAATTTTCTAAGCGTAAGGTTCCTATCCCCCCCACTTGGATGAGGTCCTATTGTTTGAATTATGAACCAAAAGATGTCGTTATAGTTTGCTTTGCTCCCCTAAAGTGTGGCACTAGTGGTTTGTCCGCAATAGATTTTAAAATATGAACGATGCTCACAAATTCTCTGATGAAGTTCTCTTTTGGTTTTTCCTACATAAAATAGGCCGCATGGGCATTTTATGCCATATATTGCCCATTTTGTGAGACAGTTCATGAAAGATTTTAACTACCATATTCTGCCTTTTAGGTCCACTTCTTTCATGTCTTTTGTCAAATTGCGTGCAGAGCATTTGCCACATTTAAAATGGCCTGTGACCGGCACTAATGGCGCACTTTAGGGAGGCAAAGCACAACTATACCGACATCTTTTGGTTCATGAAGATCCTTTTGATATGGATCCTTGACAACTGTAGATGCATGGGTGTCGGAACCCTAGGGGCGCATCACCTATGCACCGAGGCTAACCCAAGGTGGCCAGAATCAGTGGTGGAGAAGTTCTACCACACCCCAAACATGCACTTGATTCCGTCTGCCATAAATGGCTCCCCCATTCATTTCAAACTGCCACCCAGACTGCCCGTAACAAAGGGGTACTGGAAACAGCCTGACAGTGGCATTCCCGCCATAGGCAATAAATTGCATCATAAACCAGCACAAATGCCTGGGTCGGGGGCAACGATGGGTGTCAGTATAATCAGCAGGGTGGTACGTTGGGGTGCAGAGATAAAAAAGTAGACCACAGAGGGGCCCCTTAGCTGGTCTCCCAGAGTGTCCCAAAGGTGCATAATGACCTAGGCCAAGGCATGGGGCGTGGAACAATGAGAGGGCCTGGGAGGGGGGAGTGGTATTTCTGAGGTAAGACTCCCTCACAGACAAATACACCCATTGGCCCAGAATACTCTATGGATGCCGTTCCATAATCAGAGAGGACATTACAAGGGTATGCAGTCTCTATAATAAATCCTTTATGTAGGCATACTTTTATATCAAAAATACATATTGAGTATATATGTGTGGGTGGGGTAAAGGGTTAAATCTTTTCGAAAACAGTGGGGTGGGCTTTTAGGGGTGGGAAAAGGGGGTTTGGGGCGTTATGTGTTTTTTGTTATAAAAGTTTCACATTCAATATAAAAGTGTCCATTATAAAGGCATGTAACCCATTACAAGCTGTAAAAGACAGTGCCATAATGAGAGAGGCTTCCATGACACCATTCGCATTGAACTAAGCGACCCAAGACTGGCCACTGGCCTATTGGGTATACGAATGAGACCCAGCCCACCGTCAAGTAGTTATATTGTAATCAGTGGCTCCCCCGTCTGTAAGAATGCTATCTCTATAGGGATCATGTACCCTATGGGAACTAGATCCCCACACCAACTGCTCTCTGGAACTAATTTAGCCCCATTCGGGAAAAGAGCTGTGGATGCCACCAATGGTTGAGGGAACACCAGATAAATGCTACTTATGGATTTTGTAAATCTCTCAGAGGCGGTTGACTCTAGAATTGCCCTGGGGTGGTAGATATTGGTAGTTATTCTCCTGAAGACGGGGGTCCAGTTGATGTTTATTATTTGTATTGCATATGTTTTATGTATTATGTTTATGATGTATGACAGGCCGATTCATGGAATAAATGTGTGCCGAAAATCTCAGTCAGTCAGTGCGCGTATAAATCCTGGGATGCACGGTAAAATCCTGTGTGGCGCACACGGGCGCACACGTCATCAACCGGCGTGTGCTATGCGCACAGCGAAAGCGCACATAGCGCGGCGCACACAACAAAAGTAGGCGTAACACGGGGCATAACACGAGGAATGGGGAACAATGCGTGAAAATGTGGGCGTTACGGGGGAAGTACAGGAGTCAAATGCGCGGGATGCCCCCACGCGTGCCTACAACACGTATTCATGGAATCGAACAGGGGAAACGCGGGTGCCAAAAAAGACGTGCTAATCCAGAAACATGTACGCCAGCAGGAAGCAGGTGTACACTGCCCCGCGCAGCATAAAAGTGCGCGCAAACAACAAACAAGCTCAGACGCTATGATGAATATACCGTTCCTCGCAGCAGTGGTCGTGGGACACCACAGGAAGAGGAGGATAGACAGGCCCTAAATGTTTACACCCAGGACCAGCCTTTTTGGGATGCCTGATGACCAGGTGTATGGGAGGTACATGTTCCCACCACACAGAATACTCGACCTGGTGAGTGAGTGAGAGGATGACCTCACATCACCCACCCTGTGCTCCCAAGCACTGAGCCCCTTGGAAAAGGTGCTCAATGTACTGCACTTCTTGGCCACTGGTTTGTTTCAGCGGACAAAAGCCATAGTGGGGGGGGTGTCACAGGCCACACAGTCACGCTGCCTACACCAGGTGTTGGCCATCATGACTGCGCACCCCTCAGTCCGCAGGCACATATACATGCCCAGAACACCTGCAGAAAGGCAGGCTGCCATCCAGGACTTTTACGGGGTGGCGCACTTCCCCAAAGTGCTAGGTGCCATTGATTGCACCCATGTGGCTCTACATCCTCCCAGGGCAACTGAGCCTATCTATAGAAACCGCAAGCACTGGCATTCCATCAACGTGCAGGTAGTATGTGATGCCAAGGGAATCATCACCTTAGTATATGACAACTATTCAGGGTCCACCCATGACAGTTTCATTTTCAGAATGTCACCCCTAACCGGGACCTAGAAGCTGGGCGGCATGGCGATACATGGCTGCTTGGTGAGTATAAATGCCTCGGCACATGCATGCATGTCAGATACTGAGTAATGTCACAACCCCACTAATGATACCCATCATCACCTCCCCAGGGGACAGTGCCTACCCTTTGAGCACCCACATGATGACGCCAATTCGGAACCCCACCACACCACCCGAGGTAAGATACAACACAGCCCATATTGCAACCCGGGGCATAGTGCAAAGCACATTCGGAGAGCTCAAGTCACACTTTCGCTCCCTTGACCACTCTGGTGGGCAGCTGCTATACGCGCCCCCAGTAGTGTGCAGGATCATAGTGGCAGCATGTGTCCTGCACAACGTTGCAACACGCCGGGGCCTGCGGGTGGACATGGTGGTGCCCCCACATCCCCAACCACATGCACGGCCGCTGCGCATTGGGAGGGGAAAGGGCACGTGGTGAGGCAGCCCTTACGCAGCTGGTGGCTAATTAATTCACATAAAATGACACCCCTGTGGAGTGCACACAGCCCTGGCACATACCAGCTGACAATCAATGATGATGACATAAGGGACAGTCAACTGTCACAACCATACCAGCCTAAGATTGGTCACCTGGAAGTGTTACATTGTGTGTGTCCCTACCTACTGAAAGACAACCAATGCTGTGTCACAAAAAGGCACACATTTATGTTGCATGAATGACTTACCCCCTTGCAAAATACAAAATGAAAATAGTGCCATGTCACCCAACCCCTCCCCATCTCAGCTACCCAACACACCATGGCATGTCATGCAATGTGAAAGCAACCAAATGAATGCACAAGACATGACATAAGTGTCACAAACTGCACTGTTCCAAATGGAAACAGGACACAGACAATATGCTCCTAGTAATCAATAACAAACAGCACACATGAACAAATACTTACCAGCAACACAATACAGCAACACAGGATGAAACAGGGCCAAAATATGACAGTACAAAATCAAAGTAGTGCAAGTCTTACAACCTGAATAAGGCAGCACATCGACCCCTTCCAACTGCAGAGGGTTGCTGTCAGGCAAATGTGTCAGCGTACTGCATACAACATGAACTGCATCTGCAAAGGAGACGGCCTTGTGAAGACATGAAGAAGGTACCTGTGAATAAGGAGGAAGACATGGATGCACAAGCACATATGAATACACCATGCAGTGTTCAATACAACAACAATCCCCACTAGGGATGTCCACACAGTTTTGAGCACAGACTGCCCACACAGCTCATGCGAGCCCAATGTCACTGTGTAAGTCACTGTCACTTGGTCACACCCTTTGCAAGCCCATGGAAAGGGGAAGCAGGAGGGGTGTGTGTGTCAGGAACCCAAGCATCTAACCCAAACACAGGACAAGCCTGCATGTGCCCAGCTGGAATACACAGTGGATGCCCACAGGAGCCACACAAGGCAACACACTGAAAAAAATAAAAAATAAAAATAAAAATGGCCATGTGTGGGCCAGTGGGAGGGGAAGGCTACCCAGGAGGTTCGAGGACAGGGTGCACACCAACACCCACCTGCGTGGATGTTGCGAGAAAAAAAAATACCTCCATGGGCTCATGGCCTGCACTGCTACGCTAATGTGGGAGAACTGCTGCTGTCGCTCTCTTCACCCTCTGCTGCTACATCAGGAGGTGGGAGTGCTATGGGAGGCAGCCCATGCAAAGCCCTGGTATGGTCCTCCATGGCAGCAAGCATGCAGGTGTTGAAGGTCTGGGTCTGGAGGATGACAGTATGGAGAATCCCCATGCAGCACCTCACGGGTTGCCTGCATTTCTGCACGCATGGCCTTGCGTGATGCCCGGATCTGCTGCCGAGTTTCCTGCAGCTCAGCTGAGAGCGAGCATGTGAGCTGTTCCAGCTGCTGTTCTGACCTAAAATTTCAGGAAGCCTCAAGTTCACTTAGAGTCTCCCTGAGGAACTAGAGTTCTAACCTCAGGGCTTCCCTGTGGCCCTGTGACTCTACAGAAATGGCTTCCCGCAGAGTCTCCAGTGCCACCCGTTGGTCCCTATTGGACGCCAACATGTCTTCCCTGTGTGATTGGCAAATGGAGTCTGTTGCCTGCTGTTGTTGCTCCATCTGCCTTTCAGGGGGGAGAATGGAAGTGTCCATCCTCTCCATTGCCTGAGCCATCATTTAAACCAATGCTCCCTGTTGTGCTGCTATACCGTACATGGAGTTTTCCCATACAGTATTGCCTGGTGGCGTACAGCCACCGCGTCAGCGGGTACCACACCTGTTTGGGGCAAGGCAATCTGCACCTTGCTGTGCTGGCACTGCCTGAGGCTGCAGGACTGCATTCCCCCTCTGATCTGCTGGCCCAGGAACAGGATCAGATGTTGTGGAGTGTGACCCTGCATCCGTAACCGCCAAAGTCGGAGTTACCAACACTGACATCCCCATAGAGGGGTCTTCCCCTGGTGCAGGTGGGTTGGTCAGAACAGCATCCCTCCCAGTAACACTCACCTGCAATGCCACATATGTCTCACTCTCCGATTCAGCACCTGAATCATAGAGGACTGGGGAGGCACACGCAGAGACACCCGTGGACAGTATGGTCTGCAGGAGGATAGGGTTTTCACCCACCACCACCCCACGTCCTCCACTGGTGCCCAGTCGTGGCTGCGATTCCTCCTGGGTCTGCACCATCTCCTCCACCTCAACAGCATCAAGTGCGTCATCACCTGCAAAAACATGAAAGACAACAAATGGAAACAGGCATGAGCACCATAGCACACACATAGGCCTGACAAGGCAGAGATCCAGTATATGAATTACACATGTCCCACATGACTAGAACCCTGGCATGCATGCATTGTCAATGAATTGGAAGGGGAGGCAAAAAGCAGACACTGAGGACACCAAGATGGAAAAGCAACACATTTGCTGCATGCTGAATAGCACTGGCATCACAGATTAGCCAATACACATACATGACACATGCCAGCACACAGATGCCACGTAGCATAGGCATGGCACATTTGACAAGTACAGCCATATGTCAGTGAATGAGTACTGTCACCCATCTATGTGAGATGGACATGATGAGAAGAAAAATGCAAAATAGGGTGCCAAAATATGCATGTGCCACACACTGCAACACATTCAGTGTGCAATAATACAGTGATGGCAGGTAGATGGATAGATCAATGGTTGGTCACTTCAACATGACATGAAACAACAATCATGTTCCACATTCAAACAGGACCCAAAAATGAATGTGAGCAGGCCCTTACTCAATCAGCCTGAATGGTCAAATCATTCCCATAACAAGGTAATACATGCGGGCCAATGTGGGTTTTAATCTATGACAGATGCATTTCACATATGTGGCATTAGGGCACAAAAATGCGTTGCAAAAATGGCAGGATTGAAAGAATCAGGCTGAATGAACACTGAAAATTCAGAACAATGTTGTTGCAAGATGACAGTTCAAGTGCAACTGCAGTAATGTGGCGCTAATTGCCTACTGTGGTCCGAAGGGACACTGTCATACCCAAACCCAAGGCCGGTGAATGGTTTGGAGGAAGCACATGGGTGACCCATACCACTCAGGAGTACACACCCTCACCTGGCACTCAATCATGACACATCACCCAAGAAACATACACATGGATTACACACACTTGCATGGGCACTCACCGAACAATGCTTCATAATCTGGTAGGTCTCCCACTGGATCTGTTCCTCTGTGATGAAGGTTCCAGCAATAGACTCATGTTCAGTGAGTTGGTCATCCTCTGGTGCAGACCCACCGCCAGTCACCAGAGTAGAGGCATGATTGGAAGCCAGCCTGTTCTTTGCTCTGCTTTTAAGGTCATTCCACTGCTTATAGCAATCATCAGCTGTGCGCCTCACAAATCCAAGGGCACTAATGTGGTCTGCGATGGTCTGCCAGTGGGCCCTACGTTGATCAGTCATAGTCTTACTGCCTACAGTCACCAACATTTCGCGGCTATGTGCCGACACATAGGCCACAAGTGCATCAAGTTAGGCGTCATTGAAGCTAGGCTTCCTTGATGTGCCGGAGTGTGTAGCCATGTCTGGGGTCTCAGCCTGTAGTGCGAGAGCACCCTTCTTCCTCTTCTTGGAAGGTGGTGCGGATCCTGAGTGGCTTACGCCGCTCTGGTCAGTAGGGGCAGAAGCGCAGGTGGACTGGGTACTAGAAGTTTGCGAATGCACAATGACCATAGGTCTTGGTGCAGGCATTGGCTGCAGGGTGATGTTGGCAGGGCCAACGTCGGTGTGATGGACCTGGACTGACACTTTCCCGGCTGGGAGACTCGGAGCTGGGATGGATAGAGCTGCAGCTGCCCCTGCAGCCTCCCCACCCTGCCTACTTGGGGCAGTAGATGACATTGCTGCCCCAGAACCACGTGGCCTGGTGACAGCAACTTTCACCGCCACACGTGGATTAGAATTGCTGACCTGGAAGTCAGCCTGGGAGTCATCCTGTGCCGGTTCAGGTGACAAACAAGGGCTGAGCTGGGATGGTGTCAGCTACGTTTCCCACAACCATTGGGGTGGCATAGGTTGCCCCGATTGGTCCTCCACACACTGGGCTCTAGGGGCACCCTGCAAATCCTGGCCACGTCCCTTACCGTGCCCACCACGCCCACCTTTTGGAGGTCGGCCACCTTTGCCTCCCTTACTGCTTGGTCGCCTCTCAACCATGGCACTGATGTTGTTGTGTGTATGGGAGTTGCAGTAAACAATTGTCCTGGGCAATTGGGGTGAAAGGGGTTGGGTACTAGATGGAATTCGTACCCTAGTGCTCTAGCAAGGCTGTATGTGACCCCTGGGGGAAGATGACGGGTCACGCAATGCACAGGCACCCCAAAAACAAAAGTACACGTGCACGCAACCCCTGTTAGACCACGTGCGTGGAAAAATGAACCTGCACTACGCTTTGGCACCCAGAAACACAAATATAAGCTTACGCATGTTACACGCAGCCTACAATGACCTCTGAAGGGGTACGCGACACACGGGGCCAACCACAGTTGGAAAATACGTGCGCGACTCACTGTCTGTCTTGAAAAGGAACGTGAAAAAGAGGCGCATGTGTGCATTGGCAACACCCCTGCCAAAAGAAGAAAAGAACGCAGTCTGAGGAAACTGGGAGTACGAACTGGAAACGTTGTGAAGTAATCGCGTGTGAACCAACAAGAAGTCCAAGATACACCCGCTTGCTCTCCACAAAAAGCACGTACAAGGAAATAGCGTGATACTCATACCTTTTAAGCCAGCCCACACGTGCAACGTCACTTACGCGCTTACGTGATAAGGCCCTTTCCTCCAATAGAACGGTGACGTGCAGTTTTCTCATGTGCTGATTCACTATGCACCCGTGTTGTGGGGATCGCCCGCACGCGTAACATCAGTTACGCGCTTACGCGCTAAGGGCCTTTCCTTGGATTTCATGCTGACGTGCACTTTTTTCACTTGCCAAATCACTCCGTATCAATCTGTCCACGCGAAAACACCCGGAAGACCACGCTCCTGCCCAAAAGGCCATTTTCCTGCCCCCAAGAGCCCCGAGCACACTCCCACCAGCCATCTGCTGCTGCCTGCCTGCTGCCCACGTGCCCTGCTATTTGGTGCCTGCATGTCAGCCATCTGCAGGGGTCCAGTTGCTGTGTCCACCCATGCTGGAACAGAAGACTTCCGACTGGGATACCGTTGCTCCACAGCCCAGCCCCAGAACCTAGTTGCCCACCCACGCCTGCCTCGGGGGTCGCCATGTCGGGGCAAACACCGTCTGAGACCACTGGCGACCCCCAGTCAGAGAGGCAGAGGGCCACCAGCCTCAGTGAGAAGGAAGTTGGTGTCCTGGTGGAGCATGTCCTGGGGCATTATGATGCCCTCTATGGAACATCACGTGCCATCAAGTAAGGACGGTCGAGGATCTGGGAGGATGCAGTGGTTGCCATCAATGCGGAGGGGATGGCAACCCGTGACATCAAGCACGTCAAGATGCGCTGGGAGGACTTGAGGTCCAGGACCCTCTACAAGGCCCGGTGCCTCACGGAGGGGGGCCGGGGCAGCATGAGCAACATCCAGATGAGGGTCCTGGAACACGTAGGCCGAGCACTCCACGCCCAGATCCTTCGGAGGCAGACCCGTCTGGAGTTGAGCGGTATGTGGCCAAGCATTGCTGTGTGAGACAGGGCATGTTGCAGTGTGCTGGTAGTCTGATACTTGCCTGTATGTGTGACATAGGTCATTCATGTGAGACCAGTAATGTGTGAACCACATGGACGGTGCATGTGTTCCAATGCAACATGGGGAGCTGTATGCGGAATGCACACATGAAAGCATGCCAGTCTCTGTTCTTGGACATGGAGGGGGTGTGAGGGATGGGTGCTGCTGTCATGTACATGTATGGTGCACATGTGTGTGTGTCTGAGAAGTGTGTGTGTGATTTTGAAACGCCATTGATGTATGACACATGTACGTGATGATGTGCAGATTCACTCATGCAATGCCGTCACTGTTGTATCCACTGTGTCTATCCACTGTGTCTGTGGTGTACAGGACATGATGCATGACCCTACGGTGATGTGTGTGCATGGGATCAGTGTGAGCCATGATGCATGTGAGTTTGAAGGCAACATTTTGGTTAACAGAGGCCCTTGTACATGGATGCTATTGTTGATTGCAGGCGCCGGGACTGTTTCTGCATGTGTGTTGCGTGCATTCACCCATGTGTTGTGGAGGGACAGGATGGAAGTGACATTTGACAGTGCCACTCATGTGTTATTGCTTCCTGTCTAGGGGAATATTGTACTGTACCCTGATGCTTGTGTTCTATGTCTCCCTCTACGCAGCGTCAAGTGAAGAAGAGGGCGGAGACGGCGCTGTGGAGCCAAGCGGCAGGGATGCCTCCACCGGGCGGCGACGCAAGGCCCAGCCACCCTCCCAGGAATTGCCATCATCCGGGAGCGAGGGGGTTGGTGCCGCGTCTGCCATTACGGCTGTAGCGGAAGGGCCAGGTGAGCCCCCACAGGGGCTTGCAATGGCGGAAGACGGTGTGGAGAAATCCAGGTTGGTGGTCTCCACAGAGGTGGAGGAGCCCGCTACTGAGCCGCACATGGGGCCTGGTGGGGGTAGTACCACTGGTGCAAGTGGTGCAGTCCAGGGCCAGGAGGCAGCAGAGGTCATCTTGGAGGGGCCTGTGCATGTCGCTGTCCTTGACCCTGTGACTGCACCACCATGCACCAGCAGGGATGCCCCGTCCCAGGCCCATCCGCAGGTAGGGGGGAATGCAAGGTCATCTGCTTCTCCACTACCTGCAAACGAGGGGTCCCACAACCGTATGGGCTCCGTCCTGGTTGGTGTCGCGTTACGCATGTGTGACATTCATGATGACGTGCGTTCTTCCTGGGAGGAGCACGCATGCCATTACGAAGAGCAGCGTCGCGACGTGGCACTGTTGGGAGGGGCCCTGGTCAGTGGGTTCCTACATGTGTCGCACACTCTGGCGGACCTCTCCTCCTATGTGGAGACTATGCGCCAGTCATTCTCCCTGCTGTCTTCCAGCCCAGATTCCACCAGGGCCCCCTGTGGACCTGGCCTGACCAACACAGCCAGCTTGGTGGAGATCCCATCCCTGCCACAGTTGGGACTCGGCGGTCCAGCAGGGGTGGACACCCCAACAACTGGAGACCAGCAGATGGAGGATGTGCAGGCATCGGACAGGGCACATGGACAGCAGCAACAGCAGCAGGATCTAGGTTGGAGCAATGATGGCTCAGAGCCATCGACATCAGAGGGGCAGGCATCGGCCAGAGGGCAGGAGGACCCTGGACTGGGTATGTCTTCCGTGTGCCTGCTGTTGGGCCAGCGTATAGATGCATAGCGGCGGTGGGCGGAAGAGGCACGGCTCACCATGGTCAGGGCGGAGTTCTCCATGTGTCGGGCGTTGAGGCGGGCAGAGTGCCTTGAGGCAACTCGCAGGGAGTTGGAACAGGCCATGAGTGCATCCCTGCGAGACCTCGGGGCATGGGCAGAGTCCCGCCTCCGGGACATCAACATGGAGTTCGATGATGCCCTGGCCTGGGACATCACAGAGTGAGCCGCAAGACTTGCCCTCCACCATTGTATATAGTTAGATAGTGTTAGGTTTCCTTTGTTTTTCTTTTAATTTGGAGATAGTTGACATTGCTCCACTTCGTGTGTATATAGTTTTTTCGTCATAGGACTTTTTTTGCAGGTTTCCTTTTGTTTGTGGATCATGGACCATTTGGACCTACATTGTATATAGATGCAGACTTGTACATACTTTCTTTTTCTATATTCCCATGGATCAATGGTTATTTTTTATTTGGATTATGTTTTTATTATGGACATTGGCAATGGACCACTTTTTTATTGAATATGATTTTTTTTTTTACTTCTTTGGATTTACAATATTTTGTTTTCTAAATCGGTCATTGTACATTGATTTTCATTTTACTATTCCTCCAAGTCAGTTCCTTATGTTTTTAATACAATTTTTATAACTTCTGAATTGGTGTTGTGTTCTGTCATTGGATTTGTGCATGTCTCATTGAACATTTCCTCAGTCACGTGTTGCCACTGTGTGGGTACGTTGTGCATTCCTGCATGTGCATGGTGGTTCATTTAGACTATCATGGCATGGGTAATTTGGGAGTGGGTTCTGTGGATGGTTGCATGCTTGGATTGGGGGCAAGGGGGATTAGGGTTGGCTATAGGGACCTGGGTCTGTTTTGTTAGGACATGTTGTTTGTTGGGACATGAGTCGGGGCCTGCTGGCAGGTGCCCCTCGCTGCTGGGGGGTGGAGGTGCTGGGGGACATGAGTCGGGGTCTGCTGGCAGGTGCCCCTCACTGCTGGGATGTAGGGGGTGCTGGGGGACATGAGTCGGGGACTGCTGGCAGGTTCCCCTCACTGCTGGGGGGTGGGCGTGCTGGGGGACATGAGTCGGGGCCTGCTGGCAGGTGCCCGTCAATGCTGGGGGGTGGGGGTGCTGGGGGACATGAGTCGGGGCCTGCTGGCAGGTGCCCGTCAATGCTGGGGGGGGGAGTGTGCTGGGGGACATGAGTCGGGGCCTGCTAGCAGGTGCCCCTCACTGCTGGGGGGTGGGGGTGCTGGGGGACATGAATTGGGGCCTGCTGGCAGTTGCCCGTCAATGCTGGGGGATGGGGGTGCTGGGGGACATGAGTCGGGGCCTTCTGGCAGGTGCCCCTCACTGCTGGGGGGTGGGGGTGCTGGGGGACATGAGTCGGGGCCTGCTGGCAGGTGCCCCTCACTGCTGGTGGGTGGGGTTGCTGGGAGACATCAGTCAGGGCCTGCTGGCAGGTGCCCGTCAATGCTGGGGTGTGGGAGGGCTGGGGGACATGAGTCGGGGCCTGCTGGCAGGTGCCCGTCAATGCTGGGTGGGTGGGGGTGCAGGGCGACATGAGTTGGTGATCACTAGTGGAAGGTGACATGTGGGCTGGCTGGGGGACATGCCCATGGTGGATGGGCTGCCTGCGGGACATGACCAGGGGTGCAGGGTAGTCCCCTGTGGTGTGGGTTGCCGGCAGGGGCCATGAAGGGGGTAGAGGGCACACCTGGGAGGACCCACACTGCCAATTCATGTGTGGGACTCCCCGCGCACCCCACTGGATACACGTATCCTGCTCTGACAGCGAAATTGCGTGTGAAAATTCCTGCGCACCCCAGTAATACACGTACCCCACTCGCACAGGGCCAATCACATGTGAAACTTCCCGCGCTCCCCAGTAATACACGTACCCCACTCGCACAGGGCCAATCGCGTGTGAATCTTCTCGCGTACCCCCGAAATACACGTACCCCGCTCGCACAGGCCCAATCGCATCTGAAACTTCCCGCGTACCCCAGTAATACACATACCCCGCTCGCACAGGCCCAATCGCGTGTGAATCTTTCCATGCACCCCAGTAATACACGTACCCCACTCGCACATGGCCAATCGCTTGAGAAACTCCCCACGCAGCGGGGTACGTGTATTCGAAGGGGTGCGCGGGGAGTTTTACAGCCGTTTTCTTGGTTGGGGGCCTGTGTGCCATGTACGCGATTTGTGCGCTGTACATGGCGCACGGGGGTCTTGGGGGTGTAACTGGTGCTGCTGCAGGGTCGCTGCGCCACTCTGCGCCAAGGCTGGTAATGGATGTTAAAATCTATGAATGGGCGCGGAAATGGATTTTGGCGCACGCGGCTGGCGCAGACTGTCGCACGCGCACACTGTGCGCCAGCCGCGTGCGCCACTTGTGCGCTGAATTCTATGAATTACCCCCTTTGTCTGTACTTTAATGGCCTCATGGCCGAATAAGGTTAAACGATAATGTCTATCCTACCCAGAAGGGCTTTTAAAACATTTTTAAAAAATTATGTATATATATATATATATATATTCAGTAAAAATACTTTGTTAAAGGGACGTTATGGTTAAGTTGCGCTACTAAAAACCTATGAAATTCAGTGAAACAACTTTGTTAAAGGGACGTTATGTTTAAGTTGCGCTACTAAAAACCTATGAAATTCAGTGAAAAAACTTTGTTAAAGGGACGTTATGGTTCCAAGTAAAACTGAAAAACCCTTGAAATTTGCCAGTTATGGTAAGCTAAGAAACCATAACTCACGCCACCACTGTGCACTGCTAAGACTAACACCCAGGACATCAAAGATGACATCACAAATGTCATTGATGACATCACTGATGACATCACATGTGCATTTACTTTTCATGAAATGTCTGTACAAGATATTCTTATTATAATGTTGAGAAAAAAGTGTCAACGATCATTGGAATAAATATTATGAGCTACATAGTGCATTAAACAATGCATTTATATAAATAGCATTCTATTATGAAGTTCTTTACAGTATAGTAAGCTACTCATGCAGAAACATAGGCATTGTGTGCAGCATACATTCTGAAGGTATAATATTCATAATGTTGATATGTTGAATAAGGAAATGATAACTGTTTTCTTATTAGAGTTTTGTGTACTGTGAAATATGTAATAAGTAGCTAATAAAACCCACGTATTATGTAATTGCATTATTAAAGACAAAACATAAAGACTCAATGGGGGTCATTACGACCCAGGCGCTAATTGCGCCAACTTTACCACCATGGTGTAAACTACGTTTACACCATGGTGGATGGCGGATTTACGGCCCCATTCCAAGGTGAGTGGGGCGGCAAATCCCTATTTCCCATTTTCCCTTCCCCATTCCCATTTTTGCCCCATAGGGCATAATGGGAGTGGGGAAGGCGCTAATTACGCCACCGTAAATTACGGTGGCGTAATTAGCATCATGGCAGGTTAGCGCCATGGATTTTAACGGCTGCTAAGAGCAGCCGTTAAAATCAGAATAGGCGTTAAGGGTTAACGACGGCGTTAACCCTTAACGCCTGGGTCGTAATGAGGCCCAATAACACATACAAATATGGGTATATACAGGGAAAGTGAAGTAAGCAAAAAAGCAGAAGTAGTAGCAGAAACAATTCATAACGATAAGTGATTATTTTTATGCTAATAAATGATTGCTCTGTTTCAAAGCTGCTATTTGCCCTATGTATATGTATCACATGATGTGACTGGACCCTAAGGAAAGTAGTGTGAGTACAATGGAAATTCCCGCGCACCCCGGGATACAGTACTTACGTGTGTAAGTGGCCGCGCACCCCTGATATACACGTACATAGGCCAATCGCGTGTACGCGCACTTTTGTCCAATTACACGCGATGACACTCGGACGTGCAGTCTTTCCACGTGTGGTCTGCCATCACGTGCTGTGTGGGAAACACCCGTGCGGGTCACGTCACAGACGCGCTTACGCGCTGAGGGCCTTTGGTCCAATAGAATCGCGTATGCGTGCTGATGCGCTTATGCACTAAGGGCCTTTCCTCGATTTTCACGCTGACGTGCAGGATTTTCACGTGCCAAATCACTCCGTACCAAGCTGGCCACGCGTAAGCACACGGAAGACCACGCTCCTGCCCAGAAGGCCGAACTACTGCCCCCCAGAGCCCCGAGCACGCTCCCACCTGCCATCTGCTGCTGCCTGACTGCCTGCTGCCCACGTGCACTGCCATTTGCTGCCTGCACATCAGCCAGGGGTGCTGTTGCTGTGACCACCCCTGCTGGAACCGAAGACTCCCGACTGGAATTCCATCGCTCCACAGCCCAGCCCCAGGACAGAGTTGCCCACCCACTCCTGCCTCTGGGGTTGTCATGTCGGGACAAACACCATCTGTGACCACTGACAACCCCCGGCCAGAGAGGCAGAGGGGTACCAGCTTCAGTGCCACCGAAGTTGGTGTCCTCGTGGAGCAAGTCCTGGGGCAGTATGATGCCCTCTACGGAAGTTCCCGCGCCGACAAGGAAGGACAGACTCGGATCTGGACTGACATCGTGACTGCCATCAACGCGGAGGGGGTGGCAGTCCGGGACTTACAACATGTCAGGAAGCGCTGGGAGGACTTCAGGTCCAGGACCCTGAACAAGGCCCGGCGCCTCTTGAAGGCAGCGGATGCCAAGGGGCGCCGGGGCCACTTGTCGGAAGAACAGATGGGGGTCCTGGAACGCATATCCCCAGCGCTCCACGTCCAGGTCCTAGAGAAGCAGACACGTCTGGAGTCGAGCGGTGAGTGTACATGCATCCTGATTGTGAGCAGTGCGTGTGGTGATTATTCGGTATTGTGCAGGTTGCACATCTGTTTGTATGGGGTCGAGTATGGGTGGGGGTGTACAGGGCCGTGGGGCTGACACATGTGAGGGCTGTAATGTGTGAGACATGGATGGTGCTTGTGTGTGTAGGCTTGCATGGCAAATGCAGTTGTGCGTGCACACATGTTTGGATGAATGTGCATGTAAGTAGACATGTCCGTCATGTCAGGCATGTATGTTGGTTTCGGCTGCATGTATGAGCACTGTGTACATGTGCAAGTGTGTGTATTTGACAAGGGTGCAAGAGTGATGCAACATGGATGCATGTGACAGCGGTATGTGGAAGCCTGATTGGCAGATGTGACATGGATGCCCGTCTGAACAGTGCGACACTTGGCAGAGGTGTAGACATGCATGCAAGTGTGGTGGTGTGTGTACATGTGTGGTGCACTTCCTGTGTTGCATGTGATGTCTGGCTCCCCTTTGGCTGCTGATGCTGTTGTATGTGTAGGGATGGTGGTGGCAGTTGCGATATGGCTGTGGTATGGCTCATGTGTGCGAGTTGCAATGACATGTGTGTTGGGGATTGTGATGACATGTCTGAGGTTTGCCAATGCCACTCATGTGCAACTGTCATGTGTGTATGTGTCCATTGTACAGTGCCCTGATGCCTGTGTTTTGTTTCTCCCTGTCTGCAGCGTCAACTGATGAAGAGGGCGGAGAAGGTGCTGTGGAGCACAGCGGCGGGGATCCGACCGCCAGCCGGAGATGCAAGACCCGGCTCCCCTCCCGTGTTGTCATCTCGTCGGGGAGTGAGGAGTCCGGTGCCGCGTCCCAGGTCGCAGCTGCCGGGGGGAGGTCCAAGAGGCGGAGGTTGCAGTTGGACTCCTCGGCAGCAGAAGGGGCAGCTGGGACCCCACAGGGCCCAACAGGGGAAGATGGCACGGAGTCATCCAGGTTGGTGGGGGGTTTGGTGGAGGAGGAGGCCGTGCAAGCACCAGAGACGGGGTCTGGAGGTGGGGATCCCACTGGTGCTAGTGGTGCAGTGCAGGACCAGGGACAGGAGGCAGCACAGGCCGCCGCGGAGGTGCCTGTGTGCAATCCTGTCCCCGATCCTGTCCCTGCATCATCTTGCACCTGCAGGGATGCCTACGTCCAGACCCGTTTTCAGGCAGGGGATGAGCTGACGTCAACTGGCCTTCCTCTGCCTGCGGACGTGGCCATCCAGGTCCGGGTTGAGCCTGTCCTGGCTGGTGTGGCGTTGCGTCAACGGGCCATGCGAGGTGACCTGCAGTCTTTTCATGGAGAGACTGCACGTCATCTCCAATGGCTCGTTGACCACGTCAGCCTGCTGGGACAGGTCACCCAGGCCGGATTCCTCC
Source organism: Ambystoma mexicanum (assembly GCF_040938575.1). Classification (NCBI taxonomy): domain Eukaryota; kingdom Metazoa; phylum Chordata; class Amphibia; order Caudata; family Ambystomatidae; genus Ambystoma; species Ambystoma mexicanum. Next base: position 759,087,297 of record NC_090937.1, on the reverse strand, counting down.
ATCTGATGGGGCTTGCTCCACCCCCTCCTCAATTGGACCCCCTACGCGCCAGTCGTCCTCTGTGCCATCTTCCCACCCATCAGTCACCTGGGTGCCCTGTGGAGCTGCCTCTGACGGTGCGGCCAGGCTGGTGGAGGAGGCATCTCTGCCACAGTCGGGAGTCGGAGGTCCAGCAGGGGTGGCCACATCAACAACTGCACCCCAGCCGGCGGAGGATGTGCAGGCAGCAGGAGGCAGTGCACGGGCAGAGGCAGAGCAGCAGCAGCAACATGGTGGGAGACATGAAGGCTCGGGGCCTTCCACATCGGAGGGGCAGGCATCGGCCGGAGGGCAGGAGGACCCATGACAGAGAGTGTCTTCCGTGTGGCAGCGGTTGGGCCATGCCATAGGTGCGGAGCGGCGGCGGGCGGAAGAGGCGCGGCTCACAATGGTCAGGGCGGAGAACTCCATGCGGAGGGCCCTGAGGCGGGCCGAGTGCCTCGAGGCAATCCGCAGGGGGTTGGAGGAGGACACGGCGTCGTCCCTGCGGACCCTCGGGGCCATGGAACTGGACCGCCTCCGGGACATCGAACAGGAGTTCGATGATGCCCTGGCCCGGGACACCACGGAGTGAGCCGCTGGACTTGCCCGCCGTCTTTGTATATAGTTCTTTAGTTTTAGGTTTCCTTTGTTTCTTATTATGATTTGGAGTCGACGGACACTGCTCCACTTTTTGTATATAGTTGATTTTTAGGTAGGTTTTTTAGTAGGTTTCCTTTGTTCAGTTGGGCTCATGGACCCTTGGTAGTTTTTTACATAGTTATTTTTTTTAAATACAGACATGCAGCTTATTTTTTCTCATTCCCATTGTAGTTAGTTTCCTTTCTTTAGCATTCTTTATTTTTTTCAATACAATTTTGTTTTCATACTTCACTGTGTGGTATCATCTCATTGGTTTCATGCATGTCATGTTGGGTGTTTTCCCATTCAATTGCAACCATTGTGACGGACATGGGTTCATTAGCTTCATGAACATTGGGGGTGTAACATGTAATTTCCATTTCCATGTGGGTGAATGGGTTACTTGGTAGGGCTTTTTGGCTGTGGAGGCTGACCCTGCACTGCTGGGGGGTGGGGGTGGTGGGAGACATGGGTGGGGGCCTGGTGGAGGCTGCCCCTGGTGGCTGGGGGGTGGGGGTGGTGGGAGACATGAGTGGGGGCCTGGTGGAGGGTGCCCCTGCACTGCTGGGGGGTGGGAGTGGTGGGAGACATGAGTGGGGGCCTGGTGGAGGCTGCCCCTGCACTGCTGGGGGGTGGGGGTGGTGGGAGACATGGGTGGGGGCCCGGTGGAGGCTGCCCCTGCACTGCTGGGGGGTGGGGGTGGTGGGAGACATGAGTGGGGGCCTGGTGGAGGGTGCCCCTGGTGGCTGGGGGGTTGGGGTGGTGGGAGACATGAGTGGGGGCCTGGTGGAGGGTGACCCTGCACTGCTGGGGGGTGAGGGTGGTGGGAGACATGAGTGGGGGCCTGGTGGAGGGTGCCCCTGCACTGCTGGGGGTGGGGGTGGTGGGAGACATGAGTGGGGGCCTGGTGGAGGCTGCCCCTGCACTGCTGGGGGGTGGGGGTGGTGGGAGACATGAGTGGGGGCCTGGTGGGGGCTGCCCATGGTGGCAGGGGGGTGGGGGTGGTGGGAGACATGAGAGGGGGCCTGGTGGAGGGTGCCCCTGCACTGCTGGGGGGTGGGGGTGGTGGGAGACATGGGTGGGGGCCTGGCAGAGGGTGCCCCTGCACTGCTGGGGGGTGGGGGTGGTGGGAGACATGAGTGGGGGCCTGGTGGAGGGTGCCCCTGCACTGCTGGGGGGGTGGGGGTGGTGGGAAACATGGGTGGGGGCCTGGTGGAGGCTGCCCCTGGTGGCTGGGGGGTGGGGGTGGTGGGAGACATGAGTGGGGGCCTGGTGGAGGCTGCCACTGCACTGCTGGGGGGTGTGGGTGGTGGGAGACATGAGTGGGGGCCTGGTGGGGGCTGCCCATGGTGGCAGGGTGGTGGGGGTGGTGGGAGACATGAGTGGGGGCCTGGTGGAGGGTGCCCCTGCACTGCTGGGGGGTGGGGGTGGTGGGAGACATGGGTGGGGGCCTGGTGGAGGCTGCCCCTGGTGGCAGGGGGGTGGGGGTGGTGGGAGACATGGGTGGGGGCCTGGTGGAGGGTGCCCCTGCACTGCTGGGGGGTGGGGGTGGTGGGAGACATGAGTGGGGGCCTGGTGGAGGGTGCCCCTGCACTGCTGGGGGTGGGGGTGGTGGGAGACATGGGTGGGGGCCTGGTGGAGGCTGCCCCTGGTGGCTGGGGGGTGGGGGTGGTGGGAGACATGAGTGGGGGCCTGGTGGAGGGTGCCCCTGCACTGCTGGGGGGTGGGGGTGGTGGGAGACATGGGTGGGGGCCTGGTGGAGGGTGCCCCTGTACTGCTGGGGGGTGGGGGTGGTGGGAGACATGGGTGGGGGCCTGGTGGAGGCTGCCCCTGGTGGCTGGGGGGTGGGGGTGGTGGGAGACATGGGTGGGGGCCTGGTGGAGGCTGCCCCTGGTGGCTGGGGGGTGGGGGTGGTGGGAGACATGAGTGGGGGCCTGGTGGAAGGTGCCCCTGACTGCTGGGGGGTGGGGGTGGTGGGAGACATGAGTGGGGGCCTGGTGGGGGCTGCCCCTGGTGGCTGGGGGATGGGGGTGGTGGGAGACATGAGTGGGGGCCTGGTGGAGGGTGCCCCTGCACTGCTGGGGGGTGGGGGTGGTGGGAGACATGAGTGGGGGCCTGCTGGAGGGTGCCCCTGCACTGCTGGGGGGTGGGGGTGGTGGGAGACATGGGTCGGGGCCTGGTGGAGTCTGCCCCTGCACTGGTGGGGGGTGGGGGTGGTGGGAGACATGGATGGGGGCCAGGTGGAGGCTGCCCCTGGTGGCTGGGGGGTGGGGGTGGTGGGAGACATGGGTGGGGGCCTGGTGGAGGCTGCCCCTGGTGGCTGGGGGGTGGGGGTGGTGGGAGACATGAGTGGGGGCCTGGTGGAGGGTGCCCCTGCACTGCTGGGGGGTGGGGGTGGTGGGAGACATGAGTGGGGGCCTGGTGGGGGCTGCCCATGGTGGCAGGGGGGTGGGGGTGGTGGGAGACATGAGTGGGGGCCTGGTGGAGGGTGCCCCTGCACTGCTGGGGGGTGGGGGTGGTGGGAGACATGAGTGGGGGCCTGGTGGAGGCTGTCCCTGGTGGCTGGGGGGTGGGGGTGGTGGGAGACATGGGTGGGGGCCTGGTGGGGGCTGCCCATGGTGGCAGGGGGGTGGGGGTGGTGGTAGACATGAGTGGGGGCCTGGTGGAGGGTGCCCCTGCACTGCTGGGGGGTCGGGGTGGTGGGAGACATGAGTGGGGGCCTGGTGGGGGCTGCCCATGGTGGCAGGGGGGTGGGGGTGGTGGGAGACATGAGTGGGGGCCTGGTGGAGGGTGCCCCTGCACTGCTGGGGGGTGGGGGTGGTGGGAGACATGAGTGGGGGCCTGGTGGAGGCTGCCCCTGGTGGCTGGGGGGTGGGGGGGTGGGAGACATGGGTGGGGGCCTGGTGGAGGCTGCCCCTGGTGGCTGGGGGGTGGGGTGGTGGGAGACATGAGTGGGGGCCTGGTGGAGGGTGCCCCTGCACTGCTGGGGGGTGGGGGTGGTGGGAGACATGAGTGGGGGCCTGGTGGGGGCTGCCCATGGTGGCAGGGGGGTGGGGGTGGTGGGAGACATGAGTGGGGGCCTGGTGGAGGGTGCCCCTGCACTGCTGGGGAGTGGGGGTGGTGGGAGACATGAGTGGGGGCCTGGTGGAGGCTGCCCCTGGTGGCTGGGGGGTGGGGGTGGTGGGAGACATGGGTGGGGGCCTGGTGGAGGCTGCCCCTGGTGGCTGGGGGGTGGGGGTGGTGGGAGACATGAGTGGGGGCCTGGTGGAGGGTGCCCCTGCACTGCTGGGGGGTGGGGGTGGTGGGAGACATGAGTGGGGGCCTGGTGGAGGGTGCCCCTGCACTGCTGGGGGGTGGGGGTGGTGGGAGACATGGGTGGGGGCCTGGTGGAGGCTGCCCCTGCACTGCTGGGGGGTGGGGGTGGTGGGAGACATGCATTGTTGATCAGTGGTGCAAGGTGACATGTGGGTTGGCTGGGGGGCATGCCCATGGTGGATGGGCTGCCTGCGGGACATGAGCAGGGGTGCAGGGTAGTCCCCCGTGGTGTGGGCTGCCTGCAGGGGCCGTGGAGGTTGTGGAGCGTACACCTGGGAGGACCCACACGGCCAATTCACGTGTAGTACTCCCCAGAACCCCAGAAATACACATTCCCTGCTTTAATCGCGTGTGCAACTTCCCGCGCACCCCTGAAATACACGTACCCTGCTCGCACTGGGACAATCGCGTGTGGAACTTCCCGCCCACCCCTGAAATGCACGTACCCTGCAGAAATCGCGTGTGGAACTTCCCGCGCAACCCTGAAATACACGTACCCTGCTTGCACGGGGCCAGTCGCGTGTGGAACTTCCCGCGCACCCCTGCAATACACGTTCCCCGCTTGGCGTTTGCTGTTTGCCAGCCCGGTGAACTGGTCCAGGGTTAGCGCAGCCCTTTGCGATGATTTAGCGATTTTGATGGCTTTTCCTTGCGCGAGGGCGTTCTTGGGGGCGTTACTGGCGCTGCTGCAGGGTCGCTGCGATTCTCTGCGCCATGGCTGGTTTGGAAGCCTAAAATCCATGAATACGCTGTGCGCGGAAATCGGTTTTAGCGCACGTGCCTGGCGCAGTCAATCGCACGCGGACACTCTGCGCCAGCCGCTTGCGACACTTTTCTGCGAAATTCTATGAATTACCCTGTAAGTTTTCAATTATTATACATGCTGTTTATTTGTCCTCCTGAAGTGCACCCAGTACATTGTAAAATTCAACAATGTATTCTTTTTAAGTAAAAACATTCTATAACCAACACATTTTAAGACACAAATGGACAGGAGAGAGGAAATTGGACTTTGGGGCAAGATGTGCTTTATTGGGGAAGGCAGGCTACCATTCCTTGCCGGCCCTAAACATGACACAGCTCCATCTGGGGACAGGGATAGGATGCACTGGGCTGTGAGGAAGTTTTTGCTACCCACCTTATCTTGCGCTCGAAATACATTATTTTCTATTTCTAGCATGACTTGTCGAACCCACCCAGCTTAGTGCTAGAAATAGAAAAAATACTATTTCCAGTATGTTTTCTATTTGATGAGCAAGGCTCACCTCGCTGCAACTAGAAACAAATATTTTCCCAGCTTGAGGCAGGCATTTTCCTTGACACAGAAAAAAGTGGGGAGGGTGTGATGTGGTCATGAGAGTATGCAATTGTGCACATTGGTTCAGGGATCCCAAATCCCACCAAAAGTTAGCAATTCAATGTGGGTCCCAGGTGGCCACCTTGAATTTTACAAGCTCACAAATATTTAGAGAGGTGACCCGTGAACATTTATTACGTATTTTGTATGCATTTATTTAGTTATGGAACGTCAAAGTTTAACTTGCAGAAAACTATGTAAACAAGACTTTCAGTGCCATTAAAATCAAGTAAACCACCCCCACCTTCTACATTTTAAGCTTGCTTTGGTTTTACATTCAACTAGATCGACTTAAAAAAAAATACATATTATCTATACAACCAAAATCACATCTGTGAATTAAAGCTTATGATATATGAGGGAAGTTTTCCTATGTTACTAGCAGTGCTCCAGATAAGGTTTGGAAGTGGGAGTATTGTACTCCCTATTTTTGAAAGTTGGGAGGAAAATTATTTTTTAGGTAGTCAAAATGTATGTTCAATTCCAAATGAGAGCATTTTAAAAGTGAGGCAAAGTATATGCTTTAACTGGAAAACAGAAATGTTTTTATAATAGTTTCTTTGGGCCTTGTTCATGCACATTAAAAGACCAGGCAATAATAATAGTGGTTTTGTCCTGCGGTACCATGCACAGTAATAGTACAACATATTGATGGATCTGTGTGGATGAAAACAGGGGCACAATGCTCTACGTGCCTGTTTCCTATTTTTTGTTGTATTTTTACTCCTGATTTTTATTTTTTGGGCGTATTTGTGTATTTTTAGTGAGTAAAAGTGGCCAATACAACCCTTATCTGTAGGACTGGTTACTAGCTTTCACACCAAATCTATTTGTTCAACTGCATTTTTTACTGCTTGTCTCCTTGTCATTACAGACAGTGGGCCTCATTACGACCCAGGTGGTAAGTTACCGCCTGGGTCGTACCTTTACCACCATGGCGTAAACTACGTTTACGCCGTGGTGGTTGGCGGACTTACCGCCCCATTCCGAGGTTGGCGGGGCGGTAAGTCCCCAATCCCCATTTACCCTTCCCCATTCCCATAATGGGAGTGGGGAAGGCGTTAATTACGCCACCGTAAATTACAGTGGCGTAATTAACAACAAGGCCCCTTAGCGCCATGGATTTTAACACCTGCTAAAAGCAGGTGTTAAATCCTCCATGGCGCTAAGGGACCTCGGAATCAGGCGGTAAGGGTCGGCGCTGTTTACGCCGCCGTAAACCCCTTACCGCCTGGGTCCTAATGAGGCCCAGTATGTGCTCCATAGGCGAAGTGTTTATCACATTTGCCATCGCTTCACTTGCATTCAGTAGACGATGGGTAACAGAACGTTCAACTTGACAGGGAATTTTCCCTTCAAGACATAAGCTCTCACATTCCAGGAAGGTGTGCATAAAGACCTTACAGTAAACGTCAGAGGTTTCCCAGAGCGAAACGACGAACACAAGTTGCGAATCCTTCTGATTGAAGATGGCGAGACAGCAGAAAAAGCAGTAGAGTACCTGACAGCATGCCACAATATAAGGCACACAAATTCCACAGCATACAGCCACGCCAGGCATTAGTATATAGTGGGCAACCTGCGGCTCTCACAATGCTTTGGCCTTCAACTCCCAGTAGCCCTACTGCTCAAAGCTTTAGGCCAAAACATCTGGAAGACTGCAGATTTCCCACCACTGATATAGACCAGGTACAACTGTATATAACAATATATGTTGAGAGCATATCATATTTAAGGTCAAGACGAATTGCCTATAAAGTTTCTGAAAATAACATTTCCCAATAACGTTTGTATTGTTCCAGGGAGAATTCTGAACATTTTCAACAGTACAATTTGGAAAATGTCACAATTATTCATGGACGGTTTCATATTTAAAAAAATGTTATTTTAATCGCGTTTTTAACAGCTTTTAAGATGCATGTGTGCCATAGGGAAAACAACTTTGTTTTCCGCCCAAATATTGATTTTTGAGTCTTTTGCAATGCATCTCATAAGGATTTGATGCCTTAAAAATAATTTTGAATATTCGGCAGGCCAATTCTGAGATATCTAGCCTTTAAGATTTTTTTTATATATCACCTGTGTGCAGAATGCATTTGCATCTTTTATACAAACTGTGCAACAGTTGTGGCTCATTTTTAATGGATGACAGGGCATCAACTCGCCACCCATTATGGACTAGTTAAGCCACTGAGCACTACCTCACATGCAGCAGAGGGAGCACTCCTGAGCTGGCTTTAGCTATTACAGGGAAACGTGGGTTCCTTTTGACAGTTTTCAGCACCCCAGTCCACATGCCCAATGGGTCATGCGTCACAGAGGCGTTTTGCTTCCTCAACCTTGCATGGCCAATTCGGGATGCAGGCTGGGGTACTGTGGCCCAGAATGGGCATAGGGACACTTCTGCACCTCTCCACAAATTCAGAGGACCTGGGGCGCAGAGCTGCTCCAGCTCCATCACACATGTGCAGGACCCAGAAAGCTCTCCCGCCTTCCTGGTTCCTGTTCTTGCTGCACAGGAGCTTGGAAGCTGTCGTGGGAGTCTAGGGTAGAGTAGATTCTGGACTGTGTGAATGAAAGAGTGTATGCTGTATGGGTGTGAGTGTGAATGAGAGAGTGTATGTTGTGTAGGTGAAAGAGAATGTACAAATGCTGTGTGGGTACATAGGTGAAAGTGAGTGTATGAATGCTGTGTGGATGCATGGGTGAATGTGTAAGAATGCTTTTGCGTGGGTGTGTGCTGGGGAGTGGGCATCTGATTTGGGGGGAGGAGGTGGTTACATTTGTGCAGCGGCAGGCAGTCTGAACTTTTTTTTAATGTGACATGACATTTGTTACTTGTATTAAGGGGAAAGCCAGCATAATGAGTGCTATTATGTAGATACATCGGCCTACATTGGTGTAGCCAGTATTGTTATATTTTCTTACTGTGTCATGGCATTGTCTACTGGGAATCAAGAGTAAAGCAAACATGATAAGTGTTAATACATGACCAGACAGGCATACAATGGTGCTGCACGCTTTTGAGAGAGCAGTAAAACTCTAAAATGGACTGATTTCAGTCTTATATAAACTGCTTTCCCCAGGCTAAGGGCTCTTGCTGCATTACCATCTGTCAAAACCAATTACTATCATTCCTTGATGAAAATAATTGAAGAACCTACACTATTTCTGTTGTCACTTAGAATTATATGCGATTACATGCATCAGAAACTGCACAAATAGATCTAAACTGATAAGTTGCATGTACATTTATAACAGAATGTATACAGAAAATGTTATTGGAAACACAGCGCTCCCGTACGGTCTCTAACTTATCAATTAAGCAAACTGCCAGCACCCGTTCAGGGAGGCTGTAATACAGCAATCACCCCATACACATGCCAAAAACAAAAACCCTTGGTCTTGGTGCGCTCAATTAATGAAACTTCAAAGTCATTTATTTGAGTTGTATATAGCAGTGATTTTATTTTATGTTTTAAGGTGTATTTACATTGTCCCTTGATATATTGGAACATTCAACGTTTTGCCCTAGTGCCGACATTCACCCAGTGGTGCACGCGCCAATGTGTTGCCCCTTAAGGGCTTTATCTAGGCCAAAGACCTGCTCATCTTACAAATTATTTGCAAATAATTTCAGAACTTCATACATAGTCCAATCGAATGATACGTTTGATTCAAATTATTAATACACACAAAATCCACCCAAGCTTGTGTGCTCTAAAAAGAGAGTAGGATACTACTCTACTATCATCAATGCCTTTACGAGGGCCAAGTGCCTGCCAATTTGTGCTAGATATCTAAATAGATACTATGTTGGTACGTTGCCCACATACCACCAGTCACGCACCCAGTGCCCAGCAACCACAGTGTCACTGTGTGTGTTTATCGTATTAAGGGAGTTGTGCAACCATATTTCATCAGTGCACATCCTAACACGTTGTTTGTGTGATCTGTTACCTATTAATATGAATGCCCACGTTCTTACCTCTCTATCAGAACTTCATTGGTTGTATTTTATTAGCTAATTTATTATTGTTATTGTCCAGTTGCATGATATATTCCATTTATGTTTTACTGTTGGGTATTTGACTGGTTGTTGTATTATTTTATTTGTTTATATTGCAAAATAAAAATGTTAAATCACAGAACATCAGCGCCTTCTGTGGCCAGTCCTGAATGTGTTTACAATGTAATGAACAACACCGGTGTGCCAATGCATAATTGCGTTTTACCGTCATGGCCCTGCAGTATGCATACATTTGCAGATACGTAGCATCATTACATATTTGCGCCATGCGACCAGAGCGCTGTTGTGTGTGCGTGTTCGTAACATAATATTTACCTTGTAATTCCCATCTGTGCGAAAAATGCAATTGTTCCATAACACGGTCTCTCCCTCGTATTCAAAGGATTCCTGTTGATTCCTATATATCAGGATGTTTACCTAAAAACAAAGGCATTTCTGAATTGTGCTTGTGTTGACTGAATATAATGAATATTCTATCTAAAGAAATGATCACTTCATGCAAAACTTACAAATCCCGTACTTTAATGTCTTCAGAAAAATCCTAAAGCCCTTGATGGACAATCACACATTTTAGGGGCTTTCAGTATTTAAACTGTGTGAAGAAGGCCTGACGTCCGTATCTGCGGGTACAGATATAACTTTGTAAGGGACCTATACTGCTAGGCTATATTAAAGCAGGAGTATTGGCCACAGGCCAATATCCACAACCCAAGTTCTTACCTGTATAAATATATTATTTCAGAAATGGGGCGGCGTTCTGCAGGGTGGATCGCTGCCGCCATTTTGAAAGTGATATTTATCATACCACATCATGATCTACGCAGCGTGATGATATATTCGCGTGATGTTATGTTTATTTTGAGATTAAAGAATTCTATGGCCCTCATTACAACCCAGGCGTTAAGGGGTTAACGGCGCCGTAAAAGGTGGCGGCGCCGTTAAACCCTTAACGCCTGATTACGAGGTCCCTTTGCAGGTGGCACTTTAACGCCTGCTTTTAGCAGGCGTTAAAAAACCAACCCGCAAAGGGACCTAGGAGGTAATTACGGCACCGTAATTTACGGTGCCGTAATTAGCGCCTTCCCCAGTCCCATTGAGCCCTATGGGGCAAAAATGGGAATGGGGAAGGGCCATGGCGGCATGGGGAATTACCGCCCCGCCAATTTCGGAATGGGGTGGTAATTCCCCATTCCGCCATGGCGGAGTTGGTAAGTTACCGGCATGGACCATGGTGCTACTATATGTATATCAATGAAAAAACTTTGTTAAAGGGACTTTATGGTTACAAGTAAAACCGAAAAACCCTAGAAATTAACCAGTAATGGTAAGCTAAGCAACCATAACTCGCGCCACCACTGTACACTGCTAAGACTAACACCCATGACATGAAAGATTACATCACAAATGTCATTGATGACATCACGTCTCAGGAGGATAGCTCAAGGGCAACACGCTCGTCTTGGAAGCAAACGACGTGGAGCACCATAGGTTCGATCCAAAGCCCCTCACTTGCAAACCTCTGGGCACGTTCTAAATAACCCATTACAACTACAATTACATATCAGGGCCACCTGTTTTTATTTACTGACATGATTAGGCCAGTTTTTCATTTTTACTGACAATGAGAATTTCGAAAATCTAAAAGGTGCTACATTAAACTTTTTATATGTGCTTAAAGTACGTTTCTTAAAGTTTAATCTGAGCTCCTAGTGCACATGCAGGGGATAATAAGCACGCCGCAAACACACAATTCATTTGTCTACATGATGATTAACGCTAATGTTATTGTCATTTTTTGGTGCTGTTGTTTCTTTCTTCCTTACTTTAGTTTCCCTGTATGCACCTCTAATTTGTATGTGTTGTGCGTTTTTATATGTATTTTATCTACAAACACAAGTGTGTGGTAAGTTTTCAGTTGTTACCTATTTATTCCATATTTAACATTACTCAACACTCTCAAAAGGTAGCATTTATTATTTTACAGTCAGAAATTACCAGATGAAAAATATTGTACTTCTATAGTGCATGCTGCATGTATGATTAGGTTCCTCTACTAACAACACACTAGAATATAATGATTTGTTTACATGACTACATTCTTTAATACATTAAGTAGTTCATGATAGTTCTCCCAATAACCCCTAACATCTTGTTTCCAACATTATAAACCCGACCCCTTCTAGGGACTGTTTGTTAAAAATTAATTTAATATGTGATGTCATCGGTGATGTCATCAACATTTGTTATGTCATCTTTCATGTCCTTGGTGTTAGTCTTAGCAGTAAACGGTGGTGGCGCGAGATATGATGCTTAGCTTACCATAAATAGCGAATTTCAAGTTTTTTTTTTGTTTTACTTGTAACCATAACGTCCCTTTAACAACATTTTTTCATTGAATTTCATAGGTTTTTATTAGTGCAACTTAACCATAATATCCCTTTCACAAAGTGTTTTCAGTGAATTTCATAGGTTTTGTTAGTGCAACTTAACCATAACTTCCCTATGAAAAGGTTTTTTCAGTGAATGTCATGGGTTTTTACCAGTGCACACTAATTTTCTACAATTTACTAATATCATACTTACCCCCAATTTAGCAACATTTATGTCCAATTTACAAAGTTTCACCTTAAAACTCTGCCATTCCCCACCTTGTAGGATCATTTGAAAACTTCTATACACCTTTTCAACTTTTTCCACTGTGTTTGTGTTTGTCGATGTCCACGAATGTCTGACGTCATTGCACACTATCTGGACAGTGCCACGTGACACTGTGCTCGCGTGCGGCATAACGATGTGCTCGCAAACGCGTCCGCACTTTGCAAACGGGACCGTGCTTCGCAAACAGTTCAGAACTGCATTTTCTGCTGATCTTGGGACTTTGAAGCTCAAAATGTACACTTGCCATTTCCTACACTTATTTTTACTTATTATCCATTAACAATCTAGCACACAGCACGTACTTGGAAGAATATTAGCAAAACTGCTATTTATTTTAAAAATGGCATTAGCTATTGCCATCCCTCCTCCCCAAGAGTCACTACCACCAGCTGGGGGACCTACACAACAAAAAAAGTGCATCACTTCAAAAGACAATGAAGAGGACCAAGAACATGAGGTAGAGGAGGTGCCTACCTCTAGCACCCAGAGAGAATCATGGGTGTGGCAGTCATTTACCACTGTTGGGAATGTACCAAAGGCTAAAGCTACCAAAGTGAAATGCACTGAGTGCAACGTTGTACTCAGTCAGGGACTACCTGGATAGTACTCCTACCGGACCACCTCTATGCACCGCCACACCAAATCCAACCACCGCAATGCTCTCAGAAAGGTTGTTCCTTTCTTAGCAAGTAGTAGGCTGTCTTCCTCCACCTCATCTTCCTTCCTAAACTAATACTGTAACCACAAAGCCTACTTCTGTGGGACACAAAATCCCAGCTACCTTGCAAGTGATAAAAGAGGCTGTTGATCCATAACTTTCGAAGACAACAGTTCTCTGTATATACTGCAACACACCACTCTGCAGGGGGGGAGCAATTTCGAAGTGCTTTTGAAGCTCTAATCAAGGAGTATGAGAAACACAGCCCCTACCTTAGATGTAATACACTTGGAACATCCTCCCCTGTCCACTGCCCCTCCATATTTGTGGCTGGTGCCTCTTCCCTCATTTCCCGCCCAACCTTACTTTCTGATCTCTCCTGCAAAACAACCACCAAAAAAAGGGTTTCTTTAGGAACCACCTTTCACAGTTAAAAAATAGAACAAAACAAATAAACTTATAGACATCATCTACTTTACATTTCTCAGAAAAGTAGTTAGCCTCAATAAGAATCTCCAACATTCCCATTAGCATTTTGTGTTATGCTAATGGTAATAATGGACAATTGTATACTAGAGAAAAATATAAAAGAACAGAAACAATTTTCTCTCCCATATACGTTTCTCTAGCATACAATAAGGACCATAATCAATGGACCTTTAGAACTATCTGCAGTATCTACTGTCCGCTTTCCAGGCCATGGATCATTAAAAGACCCGGATGACACATGCACACCATCGCACAGGACAGCCCTTCTACCCTTTCTAATTTTATATTTGTAACACTCCCTCAATGCCTGCTTTCAAACAGTCACACATCCATCCACCCAGCACTTCCAAAGACTGTACATATAACCCTATGCCCATATTGGTATACACGCATTTCGCCGAATGAAATGTCATCGTGGGACATTTCAACGCCGGAATTCTCATCGTCAGAAACCCTTTTTTTAATAAAATATTTTTGGGGGGTATTTTGTGCGGGTTGTGGTATGATTATCAAAGTAGGGGTGTCTGGGGGGGAACCCCCCCATAAATAAAAAAAAATAAAAATACAGGGTTTCTGGCGATGAGATTTCAGCGATGAAATGTCCCACGATGACATTTCATTCAGTGAAATCACGTAGAACCGCCCATATTAAGCTTCCACACACCAACTGCCATTTAACAATCTTCCACAAATCTTTTGCATCTGTATTCCCTTACTTATACAAAATAAATGTACACAGTGCTCCTATAAATAGACATATGCATTGTGCAGTTAGTGAAGTGCATAAATAAAAGGGGTAGTACATATGGGCAGGTGCTCATGAGAACTCAGGAGGGAAATGCCAAGGTGTGATGCCATTGACTAACTACTGGAGCAGAGGAGTCCTAAAGATGGGATACACCTTAACCGTAACATCCCATTAACAATGTTTTGTCTGTCAATGTAATAGGCTTTTATAAGTGGACATGTTTCATGGGGATACATCACTGTATATAGGTTATTAATAATTACTTTTTTCATATATATGAAAGAACTATAAACTCCCTTTAAGAAACATATTTTTTACAACAGATACTTATGTCTGTCGTTATCAGCAGCGCATGTTGGGGATGCAAACCATTGCTCAATTGCCAACAGCATAAGGCTCAACCATGCCCCCAGACCAACCAAACCACCTCTATTATTCACTGCACCTACCCTGCATCATAGCTCAGTGTCTACTATACCCTAATAATGTAACCAATGGCCAGGGCTAATGGCTTGCTGCCATGGTGTTGGGTGTCCTGACCCACGTTTAAGCTATCATGCCACAACATTTGGTGCTGTGGGCTTAGAAAATTCAAGATGGCGGAAAACCCACATGTGCGCCGAAATCCAGGAAAGCTGTGCAGTTTGTGCGCACACCGAAATGGTTGCCTCACTTGCCACCCACCAGTGCGAGAATGAAAGGCCGGGTTGCCATGAGGCAAATGGGTTGCCAAAGGAAAAACAGTAGCGCCGGTTAGCTTCAAAGCGCTTTAAAACCACCATTGGACTACCCGCACAGTAGTCTGAAACCATTGGGAATGGCAATGCTGATTGCCAAATGCAACCTAGAATGGTGGGGAATTCATTTCGTAAATCTCAAAAATGGGTGCAGTACCAGTACTCACCACTATCCAAAAGCCGGCATTTTAAAACCACACCAGATTTTACATTTTTGTGTAAAACTGAATGAACCCAAAGCAGGCTAAAGAAAGACTTACTGAGAGGTGGATACAATGTAAAGTGATATTCTGAAGTGACTTGAAGGTTTATAACAAGACTGGCTGAGCTGTGGATTGCAGCAGTTTAAGTTGCACTGGATTTAAGGACACTAAAATCGAAAATGTTTAGATTAAATGAGTGACCTATGTTTGGTGTCACATGCCTTTGTAACTGTTGAAATGTCATAGTTTTGCACTTAGAATCAGCATTCTAGCTGCATGTGTAAAATTGCAAGTTAATTGAAAAAGCAACAAAAAAAAACATGACAGTTAGCTGAAAGTCTGGTTTAAGGAACTTGATTTTGCTTGACAGCTACCCCCATCAGGAGTGAAACTTGAGTCACAACTGTGTTCCCAGGCTATCTGCCTTTTGCTGGCAACACTAAGGATATGCCATCTATCTGATAATTGAATTACCTGTGCTCTACAGGAGCTCTGAACAAAGCCTCTCCTGACTCAGGCAAAGGTTTTATTACAGCAGTCGTAAAATGTAGCTTCCTCTTGGCAGAAGCTGGGAGGGGCACTGCCTGTGAGAGCAAGCTGGCTTGGCAGAACTGGATAAACCAGTATTTCTACCTTGTGCTGAGAGGAAACCACACCCCTTTGGAGCCAGAACATAACTTTAAAAAGATGGATCATTCATAGAGCGGACATGTGAAAATTTTATAATTGATACCATAATTCTTGTGATTTTTCTGCCCACAGTTTAAGAGGTTTTTAGAACCCGTGGTATGTTCAGGGGGGTTTTAGCGGAAAAGTGGATATTACTCTAAATGTATGCATGTTAAAAATCTGAAACTTCATCAGTTAATGTCCATACTCCCTGCGCACATGTATGTAAAGTTGGGTCAATGTCAGAAATTGAAAAATCAGTTAAAAAGTCAATTATGTGCCATTTCTGAATGCAAGCTCTTAGAAACAACAGATTTGGACAGAGACATGGCTAAATTCAGCCACACCATGTATATGTAATTTCAAGCAACTGTGTAACTGTGAAATATGTCTTTTATTATCAAATATAGAATGTGTGCAATCTGACAGAGGAGTGTCCTATCTGCAAGCCATAAAATGACATCCCTCTGACTCACAGTTCCTTACCCCATCAAGTGAGGAATGGAAATTTGACCAATGACAAGTGAGAGGGGCGAGTTTAGTTATGACCAAACACACACACCCACTTGCAGAACATATAAATGGACCACTGAAACTTAGGTAGAGACCTTCAATTCCATTTGCTGCAACGCACTCTGCCGGACCATACAACATCCAGAGATCCAGACTTCAAATTCATCAACCTCCAGAAAGCCAAACTAGAGACCAGACCAGAGAGAGAAAGCAGTGCTGTACCCAGAGAGAAAGCAGTGCTGTGCCCAGAGAGAGACCCGAGCCCAGTCCAAAACCCTGACCAGATCCGTGACGAGGCCCATTTAATTCAAGAATATAGTGTGAGTACCCAGCAGAACTGTGTAGAACCAAGCTCTTAGTTTAAATTCATCTAATTCAATCTATTTAACCTAGTAGAACTGCCTGATAGCTCCGAATCTGTCACCTGTCATTTCTAGTAAAATCTGTCACTTGTCATTTTGAGCTTTTAAAATTTCAAATCTGAAAAACGACCTTTATTTAATCGCTCATATCTCCGCGACCGTTTGAGACTTGCAGTAACTTTCATTTGAAAGCTTAGAACCTTAGCTTTGAATCGCACCAAGAACCGCATTCCTACCCCTTATAGTTTTACCGCAATCGCGGAACACGCATTCGCGAATTTTACCGCGATTTGCAAATTTCTTCACATGTAAAAACTGCTGCTGCTTGCCTTCCATTTGCCAGAAATTCGTTTAACCTGCTAACTATCCCTGCATCATTTCTAGTGTGAGCCTGGACTAATATTAACTAGATACCACTCACCCTGAACCTCTGAAAGGGAATTAAAAGCATTTCCAGCATATTTCTCATCCATTGCTAGCACATATCAAAGCATTTTGCCTGTGTTTTCAAAACTCCTATCTGTTTTCTGTAGTGTAAGCTTGCTGGGATTGAACTGAATCACATTTGATTGCATTCCTGAGAACTGTGTGCTTCCTTCCATTTCCTTGCATTGCATCAAGGGGGGAAGGGGATTGCCAGAGAAAAGTGATTACATTGTTTTGCTGAAATCATATCAAGTTGTTTTCTATACTGCATTTCATTCATTCAACCTTGCATTTCCTTGAACCTTATAAAGCATTCTATACCACATTATACTTCTGTACCTATTTACCAGTGTGCTACCTTATCCATTTCATCTCAACTCCTTCGTGATTATAAAGAAGTGTGCTAGTGCCAGATTCTCCGTTGTTGATCTTTATCATATCAGATTAAGTGTGCTATTCAATTATTAATTTATTATAAAGTGTGATATATATATATTTTAAATTATCAAATAAACCTTTTAAACTTGCAAAACAGAACTACTTCTTGGCTCAGTGGGGTCAGGGGGATTCCAAGAGAGGGGTGTTATATAGGGGTAGTCATCCAGAACGCATGAACTGGACCTAAAGATATATCAATAAGGGTTTTCATTCAGTATTATAGACTAGGCGTTGACTTAGCTGTAGTGTTGAATTGAATCCTCTTACAAATTGGGGGCTCGTCCGGGATGTTGGGTTAGATTTACCACTTGTGCAGCTTAATACAGTGTGCTAACTGACGGGATACATACATCCGGTCGGATCACCACGCTGCATTACGCTGTGAAGCATTCCTCAAAAGGGACACTCCAAGAAAAGTTCTGTTCTGCAAAAATAAAATACAAACTTCTGTAAGTCAGGACAGAGACCAATCTCTAGAATGACGACCTTAGTAGACATGAAAATGGCCAGAGAGCACCTCTTGCATAAGCTATTTGTGAGAGGTGAATGGACCGAACAGGGCCAGGATGCGTGGTTGCAGGCAATCACACAACAGGTCACTGAAACAGGGTCAGATATATATAGAGATCAGGGTCCATTACATGTGGCCCTGAGTGAACTATATATGGCTCCTAAAGCCAAAGAGGAACACAATAAAATTGCCAGGATAGCAGCATACCTGTACCTATATATGGGAGACATGCAGGATAGATGTGCTGAAAGCCAAAATCTGGCAAATAGGCAACAGATGGTGTTAGAGAAGGTCCAATCTGACCTGGTCTCTTCTGAGCAGAGGCTGCAGAGGAGCCAGGAGTCAGAAAATGACAGCAGACTGTACATCACTAAAATAAAGGAGGATATGGATGTGCTGCAAAAGGAAAAGTCAGAACAGGATACCAGATTTCTGGCCTTGCAGAAGGAACACCAAGAAGGTTTGGACTCCCTACTGCAAAGCCAGAAAAAGCTGGAGCAACAGCTAGACTTCAATAGGGCGTGTGCTGAGCAGGTAGTCACCCTGCAAAGTCACCTAGATAGAGAGAAGGCAGAGAGCAACAAATTAATTCTGAAAGACCTGGATACCCAGGCAGAGTTTGATGAGGAGCGCCAAAAAGCTAGTGCCCTTCAACGGCAAAGGGACGACCTGGCGGCACAAATGCAGGCTCTTAGTCAGGAAAGAGACGCCTTAGGCCAGGAAGTCTGCCATTTAAAAAGAAAATCACCTGGCCCACCAGGGACTGGGTGACCTCCAAAAAGAACACCAGAACTTGTTAGAGCACACCAGGAGGGTGGAAGAGGCTCTGGCAAGAAAGGAGCAGGCCAATAGAGACACAGCTCAGGAGGTAAACCTCCTGCAGCAAAGACTGGCCCAGTTCTCCAGGACCAACCAGGAAGCACAGAGGGAAAATGAGGCCCTCTGTCAACACAATGATAGGCTCCAACAACAGGTAGCGATGCAGGAGAGACTGATAGAGTCTAGTAAGGCCTTAACTGAGGAACTGAAGGCACAAATGCAGGCTCTTGCATTGCAACAGGGAGCAGGGGCGGATAGAGATGAGGTTCGCTGGGAAATGGAAACTCCGGAGCATAACCTCAGGAGCCCTAGTACCAGAGGCCCTCATACCTCTCAGTCCCTGGACTCTGCCACCCCCATGTCCCCTGGCGCACGTGAGCACAGGGCCACAGGGATGGCAGATTACTATCCAGCTAAGAGTATGGGGCTCATAGGCCAGTACCACCCAGGAATGGAGGGGTGGGCATCCGGGTATGGGCACCCAAGTACAGTACAGTTTAATGGGGAACCCCAGGAGAGTAGGCCCATTAAGGGCATCCTGAAAACCTCTGCCCCGTTAGGTCAGTGGAGGGGGTACCCATCAAATCCTGGCAGCAAGTAGGAATCTGAAGACTCCTCTGAACTGCGCAGGACACAGGAGACCAGGTCCCCACATTCTGCCAGCCATGCCCAGGCTCGCAGAATCCGGGAAAACCTGGAAGAACAGACGGGAACCTCTGGGAGCAGTGCCTCCGAGTCCGAGGACGAATGGACAAGGGTTACCCGAACCAAAAAGGCCAAAAAGGCCAATAAGGCAAAAAGGGCCTTGCTTAAGGACCCCTTAAAGCAGATTAAGGCGATCAGGAGCGTCATCACGCCTTACCATAAGAACGCTAAGTATTCTGTTTGGGAGCACTTAGAGTTGTTTGTGCAAATGATGGAGACTTTCCATTTGAAGGACAGCCAAAGCTGTATTCAATATGTAAAGTGGACCTTCTCCCCGGAATACTCCAGTTTCTTTGCGGGGCTGGAGGACCAAAATCATTTAAGATGGTCCACCTATAAGGCGGCCATCTTGAAACATTTTTCTGTTCACAGAAATCCTCAAGAGGCTCGCAAGGCAGCCTACAATTTGCAATGTGGGGAGGATCAGGCCCCACAAGAATTTGTGCAGGAGTTAAAGCGTGCTTTTGCCCAGACCACAAGAAGGGTGCGCACGGATAGCAGAGAATTTATTAATACGTTTTTCCATGCCTTGCCCAAATATATCATGACCCAGCTCGTGAGGGATTTTCACGAGAAAAGATCTTTAGACTGGGTCATTGAACAGGCTACCCGGATCTATGAGGTGCAGAAACCGGTAGATAGCAAAAGTAATGCCCAGAAAAACCCCAAAGCCAACAGCACCCCTGCTGCTGCAAAGGTGGCAGAGGTAAAGGTTACCCCCGTTTTGGATTTGGAGATGGGGGGGCCTAAAAACCTACCTGCACCTAATAATGCTAGGCCCAGAAGGTCCTCGGGTCAGTCACAGACAAGGAGCCAAGGAGGCAGCCCCACAAATGGGGTCCCTCGCTCTCCTGATTATGTAAGTCCCCGTTACAAGGGAAATCGACCCATCCTGGGTTATGTGTGGACTCCTCCAGCCCAAGGGGGGGGATCCAGCCAAGCACCTAACCCAGGGAACTTCCCTCCAAACTTCCCACACAGATATCCACCCGACTTTCAGCCCCAAAACCATCCATCCTTCTTTCCCCAATTCCCTGAGCCCAGACCACTGAATCCGGGAGAGGGGAGGCCAAGGGTGGAGGGGTACCCAAATCTTCCCAACCAGGGGTACTACCAGAGGAGGGACAGCTACCCTTCCCGGGATCAGCCCAGGGGAGAAAACAGGGCCCTGTATCAGCCTGAGCGGGTTTCCCAGTTAGAGCGCCAGGTTCAAAACATGGCGCGGGATATGGGTCACATACTGAGGGCTCAGCAGAACCCTCAGATGGGCGTGCCGGTGCAGAACGCACCCAACTCTGGACCTGGTGCTCCAGAACAATGACGGGGGCAGCACCCCGATAATTCACCGGTTCCCAGGGAGGAGGCACAAAGGGAAGGGGGGTGTAAAGCCTTGGAGGAAGCTTCCTTCCTCACTTGTAAACAGCCCCTGGAAACCCAGGAACCGGAAACAAAATCTCTTGCCCCTGAATGTCTGCCTCCTAAGGAGCAGAGGGGGGGTAGGAGAAACAAAAGACCCAAACAGACTCAGTTTGAGGAGGAGGTACAGATCTTCCAATTTGAGGGAGAGGGATCCTCAGAGGATCCTGGGAAAAGGATCTTCTCCTTCAGAGAGGGGGGAACTCCTCCCAAAGAAAAATGGGTCCCTAGGGATGCAAATCCAGACTGGGGAGATGTGGAGACTGAGCTACCGCCGCCCACCATCTCATCCCAGAACCAACAGCAAGAAAATCCCCTGGTTCAAACCCATCCTGGTGACTGCCTCCAAAAAGGGGGGGGCGGCCCAGAACCGGAGCCAGGGGAACCCACAACGGCTCTGATCTCCAGTTGCCAACTTTTTCTTTCAGATTCCCAAGGCTCTCCACAGAATTCTGCCCAAAATTCTTCTCTCGCGATGTCCAAAACCAGAAAATTAGCCCACCAGTTGTCCAAAAATGTACATTATCTGTGCCCCCTTGAGGAGAAGGAGGGAAGATATTATGCCCCGGTACAAGTACAGGGGCAGGGTACAATCTCGGCACTGGTGGACACTGGATCTCAAGCTACCCTTCTGTCCAGAAGGGCCTTTGATGAACTGAATGCAGGAAGGGGAGAGAATTACCAAATTCCTCTCACCTCTCTTCCTGGACAACTCCAGAACTTTGACGGGAAGGAAATTCCCGTTGAGGGGACGGCAGACTTGGACATTAAAATTGGGCGACATAAGTTGAAACACCCGGTCATAGTTGTGACCCCAGAGGGCACCCCTTGTTTACTAGGGAATGACCTCCTGAGAAGGTTGTCACCCCTAATAGATTGCGTTAACAAGGTCCTCTGGACCCAGACTAGCCGACCAATAAAATTAAAACAGAGTGTCAACCATGTTAGTTTAAACGGCACCTGCCACATGGTTGAACAAAAATCTGACCAAGTAGAATTTCACTTCCAGAATAGCCAAATTCCAGACGTGACAGTAATAGCAGTAGGACAACAGACTGGTGATGGGGGGTCCTCTCTATTTCTGAAAATCAACCTTCCTTCCAGTCTAAAGTGGTATTCCACGCTGGAAGGAAACACTCTGAAATTCTATACTAATCCACAATCAGGAACTCCCACTCCTATAGTCCAGAAAGATGTGAAATCAGCTCAGAGCCTGGCTGATATTCAGCAAATTGGAGAGCAGTTGTTCATCCCTGTTCAGTTAAATGATGGGAAGGACTCTGTTCTCGCTCGAGTGTGTGTGAACAACGGTAAGAGCTTCATCAGCGAAGCCATGTTTCGCCAACTCCCAAAAGATCCAGCCATTCCCACCTTCAAACTGATGGACAAATGGGAAATGGACCTGGAAGCACCTAATTCCAAACATCTCCTGCCAAGCAGGTGTATGCTCAAAATCTCCATTGGCAACAAGAGCATAGTCCACAATTGTTGGGTCGTGCGAGACGTCCCTGCCGCCTTTTACTTAGGCAGTGACATTCTCAATCGCTTTGCCATTAGTTTGGACCTAATAAACTTCAAAGCTTGGTCCCGATTAGCGGATAATCCCATGGGCTTTGATGATCCAGAAAAAGCATTTAGGTCAGCTCAATTGCTACCTTATGCAGTTGGGATTCAGATCAAAGAGGAAGTCACCATCCCAGAAAGGACCCGACAATTCTCCCTGGAAGTGAAAGTTAAAAGGGGACAAGAGTTGAAAAACCCTGATGCTTACATACATCTAAATGCTTCTCTCCAACAGCAAGGGTTGGGGGTAAACCCAACTCCATTAGTCAACATAGAACATGACACCATTCCAATAGAGGTGGATAACAGCGACTTAAAGAGTATTACTCTAGCCGCAGGCACCGTTATTGGAATGGCGGTTGATGACCGACATTTCTCCATTGATCTTGTAAATGAACTGTTAGGACCAATCCCCAAGGACTGTGTTGACAGTGACAGTGAGGACAATACAACACCAGACAGGATTTTTACCCGGCATGGGGGGAACTTCCTGGTGTACACTTCCTGCCCCTATGGTAAGGAAGATGTGACGTGTGACTTCAGGAGGGATGAGGTGATTTTCCAAGTCCATGAGGGCTGCCTTGCCCACCTGAAGCCTCCCGTCCAAATCAGCACTCTGACCAGGGACTTCTCCACCCAGCTGGAGGAGGCCGCGGAGATAGCCAAACCAGAAGTCTTTCCAGGCTTCAGGCAGATGGTGGAAGAGAGAGTCAACCTAGCTGATGCCTGTGTGACTCTGGAACAAAAGCAAAAGTTGAAACAAGTTTTCTTGGATTTCCAAGATATCTTTGCGGTAGACTCATATGACTGTGGTCGCACTGACATCCACACAACAACAATCCCCACGGACCCTGGCATGACTCCTGTGTTTGTGAAGCAATATCGCTTGCCTCTCGCATCAATGGAGTCCCTTACCGAAATAATTAAGAACCTTGAGTCCCGGGGAATAATCCGTCCCGTCCACAGCACCTTCAATAATCCGGTGCTGGGAATATTGAAGCCAAACGGCCAGTGGAGACTCTGCGCCGACCTTAGGGAGCTCAACAAACGGGTCCATACTTCCCGATGGCCTCTGGCCTACATTGACCAAGGGCTGGCCCAGATTCAGGGGTCACAGGTATTCACTGCAATAGACCTGACCAATGGATACTGGACCGTGCCTGTCAGCAGGGAGGACCAATATAAACTGGCTTTTACCTTTGGGGGCCAGCAGTACACATGGACCCGGACTCCCTTCGGATACCTCAACTCCGGCAATGAATTCAACATTTTCCTACATAAGGCCATGCCCGACCTGGGTGCGAGGGGTAACCTGGCTTATGTAGATGATGTCCTCATCAAAAGTTCATCTGTGGAGGAACACATAGCGGAGATCCGTTATGTTCTGACACAGTTGAGGGCCGCAGGAGCAAAACATTCCTTTCAGAAAGCACAGTGGTGTAGAACCCGTGTTAATTTCTTGGGGCATGAGATTACTCCTCAGGGTCTCTGTCCCCAGGAAAAGAAAGTGGAAGCACTTCAGAAACTGAAAGACCCCACAACTCTGCGAGAACTAAGGAGCCTCCTTGGACTGACTAATTACAGCAGGAAGTTCATTGAGGGCTACGCAGAGATCACCAAACCCCTGATTCATCTCCTGAAGGGGGGGGTCAAGTGGGAATGGGGTCCAGAACAAGCCGAGGCAGTAAAACAACTCAAGAGAAGCCTCTCACAAGCGCCTTGCCTAGCTTACCCTGTCAGAAACAAGGAGTTCTTCCTGGAGACGGGGTTCTCTAATACGTGCTTGACGGCAGTATTATACCAAAAGCAAGACCAGGTCAATAAAGTAATCTCCTATGCGAGCAAAACTTTATCCTCTGTGGAGGAGAAATTCAACGATTGTGAGAAGGCACTCCTGGCAACGGTGTGGGCATTGAAGAATTACCGCCCGTTTATCCAGGGGGAACACATCATAGTGGAGACTCCACACCAGCCTCTGCAATATCTCCAAAGTGACAGAATCCGGGCCGGAAATGTGAGTAATTCCCGAATTACTTCCTGGATTCTGTCAATGCAAGGCTTTCCTGTGGAGGTCCGATATGGCCAAAACAAGAAGAGTCCCCTCGCGCAAGGTCTGGCTGACTTGCATGATTGTGCCAGAGAAAACTGTCTCGAGGACGAAAGTCTAAAAATAAAGGACAACATGGAGGCATACCTTAATTCCCCCCACAAAGTCTTTGAAGAGGACAAGTGTGAGGGAATGCCCACTGTCTATGTGGATGGATGCTCTTACCATGTTGACAACGACGGGGAGAAAGAACTGGTGGCCGGCGTAGGGAATGGATGGGTGAATGAGTCCCCAGAACCCTCCGCTGGATACAAAATTGGTCCCCGAAGTAGTCAGGTGGCAGAATTGATGGCTGTGCATCAGGCCATCCTCACTGCTGTCCAGCATCAACTCCACGAACTGGTCATAATCACAGATTCGGATTATGTACGGAACGGGTTCGTGGAGCACCTGGTTAATTGGAAAACCAGAGGCATGTTATGTGCTAACAACAAACCCTTGAAACATGGGAAGTTGATCCAAAACATTGATGATCTGGTCACATCGAATGGGATGACCATCTTCTGGAAAAAGATCAAGGGTCATTCCAAAGTAGAGGGACCAGACAAAACTGGAAATGACTTAGCTGATCAGCTGGCCAAAACCGGGGCCATCCAAGGGGATCTAATTGAGATTGAGTCCCTGTTGGGGGAAATCCAGGTCACTGCTATCACTAGGTCCCAGACAAACGCTCACAACGACCTTTCAATTGCACAATGGAGTAAGGAGACCCCTGATGCTGATTTGATTACAGCTCAGAAGGGGGATCCAATTATTGGTAAATTTTACCAGCACCTTGAGGACCCTGAGAACTTTCCCCTGACGGATACCGATTACATTGGGAAAGAGGACCTAAGAGTGTTGATGAAATGTCCAAAAATGTTCCGAATCCAAGACGGTTTGTTGGTAAGGAAATCCAAAGCTGGCCACGATCAGTGGGTGGTTCCTACCTCATTCCGAAGCCTGATGTTAAGTCACGCCCATGATGCGGCCACCGCCGGTCATAGGGGGTTTCACACAACATTGGAAATCTTAATAGAGGTTGCATACTGGCCACATATGGGGCAGGACCTCGACCAATACTTGAAGGGGTGTCTTGTGTGTGCACAATTTCAGCCATCATCCCTTACGCACCGGGCGCCTTTACAAAAGAGGGGGATGACCCTGCCATGGTCAGATTTACAAATCGACTTTGTAGGCCCTGTGATTCGCTCGGCTAGGGGGAATAAGTACATGTTGACCGTGACATGCTTGTTTACCAAGTGGGTGGAATGTCTCCCAGTCCCAAACTGCAAGGCAGAAACTGCAGCTGCCTTGATGATTAACCACATCTTTTCCCGTTTTGGTCTACCTCAAAGGATTGAGTCAGACAGAGGTAGCCACTTCACCAGTGAAGTAATGACAAAGATGTGGGAGATACTGGGGGTCAAGAGAAAGCTGCATATTGCTTATAGACCAGCTTCTTCTGGGGCAGTAGAGAGATATAACCGAACCATTGTGAGCATATTAAAGAAGTTTGTGGCAGATTCTGGGCCAAGTTGGGATATCCGATTACCTCTGGTCCTAATGGCTATCAGATCTACCCCTTCATCTGCAACCAAAATGTCACCATTTGAGTTGATGACTGGGCGCAAGATGGTGCTTCCTCAGCATTTGCTCTATAGGACCCAAGAGCAGACACTAATAAATGCCTCCACAACTCATGAGTATGTGGAGAATTTAAGGAAACATCTCCAACATGCTTTTGCTTACGCTCAGCGGAATCTAGAAAGATCGGCTGATAGCATGAAGACCCATTATGACCTGAAAACTTCCAGGAAGGAATATCAGGTGGGAGACCGGGTCTATCTATACAACTTCCAAAGGAACCAGGCCAAGCAGCGCAAATTTTTGCCTACATGGAAGGGACCCTTTGAGATCATCGACAAGATCTCCCCTGTGGCCTACAAAATCCACATCCCCAAAGGTCCTTTGGCAGAGGGGGAAGACAAGTGGGTCCACATAAACCAGTTGAAATGTTGCCATCCCAGGCACACTCTGCAACAACTGGAGGAATCCTCTGGAATTCTAGCGGGTACTGTCTCAGACTAATTCTGTTCCAATCATAAAACATACCACATCTAGTCTCTAAAATATTGTGATTTGCATAAAACTGTCTCTTAGTTATACTGTTTTTTATCAAAATAAGAATGTAATGTTTCGTCATAATGAAATGCATATGCTGCCCCACTATCTCAACAGTGGTGGAAAAATGTCTATGGATAGGTATTGCCGCTCTTCCTTTGTCGTCCTAGGAGAAAGAAAACCTGAAGACGGGCCAAGGAGGGCAATCCGGAGACCAGGAACGAAGATCCAATGGGCCCAGTGGACCGCCCAATACTCCCATCAGGACTGGCGAGGAGAACCGATCGATCCGACCGGATGGAGAAGAAGATGCTGAACTATGCCATCTACAGAAGAGGAAGAAGATTATGCGGACAGACCGGTGCGTGGGTCAAAACCCTTGGGCACGCGACTCCCCATCGACTCAAATTCAAAGTGCAGTCGCGTGGGGGGGCTTGTTGGGTGTCCTGACCCACGTTTAAGCTATCATGCCACAACATTTGGTGCTGTGGGCTTAGAAAATTCAAGATGGCGGAAAACCCACATGTGCGCCGAAATCCAGGAAAGCTGTGCAGTTTGTGCGCACACCGAAATGGTTGCCTCACTTGCCACCCACCAGTGCGAGAATGAAAGGCGGGGTTGCCATGAGGGAAATGGGTTGCCAAAGGAAAAACAGTAGCGCCGGTTAGCTTCAAAGCGCTTTAAAACCACCATTGGACTACCCGCACAGTAGTCTGAAACCATTGGGAATGGCAATGCTGATTGCCAAATGCAACCTAGAATGGTGGGGAATTCATTTCTTAAATCTCAAAAATGGGTGCAGTACCAGTACTCACCACTATCCAAAAGCCGGCATTTTAAAACCACACCAGATTTTACTTTTTTGTGTAAAACTGAATGAACCCAAAGCAGGCTAAAGAAAGACTTACTGAGAGGTGGATACAATGTAAAGTGATATTCTGAAGTGACTTGAAGGTTTATAACAAGACTGGCTGAGCTGTGGATTGCAGCAGTTTAAGTTGCACTGGATTTAAGGACACTAAAATCGAAAATGTTTAGATTAAATGAGTGACCTATGTTTGGTGTCACATGCCTTTGTAACTGTTGAAATGTCATAGTTTTGCACTTAGAATCAGCATTCTAGCTGCATGTGTAAAATTGCAAGTTAATTGAAAAAGCAACAAAAAAAAACATGACAGTTAGCTGAAAGTCTGGTTTAAGGAACTTGATTTTGCTTGACAGCTACCCCCATCAGGAGTGAAACTTGAGTCACAACTGTGTTCCCAGGCTATCTGCCTTTTGCTGGCAACACTAAGGATATGCCATCTATCTGATAATTGAATTACCTGTGCTCTACAGGAGCTCTGAACAAAGCCTCTCCTGACTCAGGCAAAGGTTTTATTACAGCAGTCGTAAAATGTAGCTTCCTCTTGGCAGAAGCTGGGAGGGGCACTGCCTGTGAGAGCAAGCTGGCTTGGCAGAACTGGATAAACCAGTATTTCTACCTTGTGCTGAGAGGAAACCACACCCCTTTGGAGCCAGAACATAACTTTAAAAAGATGGATCATTCATAGAGCGGACATGTGAAAATTTTATAATTGATACCATAATTCTTGTGATTTTTCTGCCCACAGTTTAAGAGGTTTTTAGAACCGGTGGTATGTTCAGGGGGGTTTTAGCGGAAAAGTGGATATTACTCTAAATGTATGCATGTTAAAAATCTGAAACTTCATCAGTTAATGTCCATACTCCCTGCGCACATGTATGTAAAGTTGGGTCAATGTCAGAAATTGAAAAATCAGTTAAAAAGTCAATTATGTGCCATTTCTGAATGCAAGCTCTTAGAAACAACAGATTTGGACAGAGACATGGCTAAATTCAGCCACACCATGTATATGTAATTTCAAGCAACTGTGTAACTGTGAAATATGTCTTTTATTATCAAATATAGAATGTGTGCAATCTGACAGAGGAGTGTCCTATCTGCAAGCCATAAAATGACATCCCTCTGACTCACAGTTCCTTACCCCATCAAGTGAGGAATGGAAATTTGACCAATGACAAGTGAGAGGGGCGAGTTTAGTTATGACCAAACACACACACCCACTTGCAGAACATATAAATGGACCACTGAAACTTAGGTAGAGACCTTCAATTCCATTTGCTGCAACGCACTCTGCCGGACCATACAACATCCAGAGATCCAGACTTCAAATTCATCAACCTCCAGAAAGCCAAACTAGAGACCAGACCAGAGAGAGAAAGCAGTGCTGTACCCAGAGAGAAAGCAGTGCTGTGCCCAGAGAGAGACCCGAGCCCAGTCCAAAACCCTGACCAGATCCGTGACGAGGCCCATTTAATTCAAGAATATAGTGTGAGTACCCAGCAGAACTGTGTAGAACCAAGCTCTTAGTTTAAATTCATCTAATTCAATCTATTTAACCTAGTAGAACTGCCTGATAGCTCCGAATCTGTCACCTGTCATTTCTAGTAAAATCTGTCACTTGTCATTTTGAGCTTTTAAAATTTCAAATCTGAAAAACGACCTTTATTTAATCGCTCATATCTCCGCGACCGTTTGTGCTAGAGACTTGCAGTAACTTTCATTTGAAAGCTTAGAACCTTAGCTTTGAATCGCACCAAGAAACGCATTCCTACCCCGCGATTTGCAAATTTCTTCACATGTAAAAACTGCTGCTGCTTGCCTTCCATTTGCCAGAAATTCGTTTAACCTGCTAACTATCCCTGCATCATTGCTAGTGTGAGCCTGGACTAATATTAACTAGATACCACTCACCCTGAACCTCTGAAAGGGAATTAAAAGCATTTCCAGCATATTTCTCATCCATTGCTAGCACATATCAAAGCATTTTGCCTGTGTTTTCAAAACTCCTATCTGTTTTCTGTAGTGTAAGCTTGCTGGGATTGAACTGAATCACATTTGATTGCATTCCTGAGAACTGTGTGCTTCCTTCCATTTCCTTGCATTGCATCAAGGGGGGAAGGGGATTGCCAGAGAAAAGTGATTACATTGTTTTGCTGAAATCATATCAAGTTGTTTTCTATACTGCATTTCATTCATTCATTCAACATTGCATTTCCTTGAACCTTATAAAGCATTCTATACCACATTATACTTCTGTACCTATTTACCAGTGTGCTACCTTATCCATTTCATCTCAACTCCTTTGTGATTATAAAGAAGTGTGCTAGTGCCAGATTCTCCGTTGTTGATCTTTATCATATCAGATTAAGTGTGCTATTCAATTATTAATTTATTATAAAGTGTGATATATATATATTTTAAATTATCAAATAAACCTTTTAAACTTGCAAAACAGAACTACTTCTTGGCTCAGTGGGGTCAGGGGGATTCCAAGAGAGGGGTGTTATATAGGGGTAGTCATCCAGAACGCATGAACTGGACCTAAAGATATATCAATAAGGGTTTTCATTCAGTATTATAGACTAGGCGTTGACTTAGCTGTAGTGTTGAATTGAATCCTCTTACAATGGCGAGTCTCCAAATCCATGGGGCATGAGCTTCGGCCATGCCGCATTCCCCAATAAGCAAATCAGAGTACACATTTGCATTTGCCGAGGGCCAGGCCCACTACCACACACCAAATGTATACCACTAGTTTTTCCTACTTACATTCTTACACTTTGGAAAAATAAAACACAAGACATATTTCCAAAAACATGCTTTCAGGTCCTTGCTAATGGCCGTCGCGCAAGTTTGTTGTAATCTAGTTCCCCACTTCAGGCTGTAACCGCAAGCAGAATATTTGTTCCCATTCAAACCTACCGGTTCGGCCATGCCGCACGCCCCAACAAGCAAATTACAGTACACCTTTCTCCTAGCTGACGGCCAGGGCCATTGCCCAGACACCAATGTTACATCACTGTGTGTGCACTTACATTTTCACAATTTCCAAAAAATAAAGCACAGACATATTTGCTAAACCATGCTTAGAAGTTCTTACTGACCCTCCTCATGCATATTTGCTGCAATCCCATCCAGCACTTCAATCTGTAACCAGGAGCAGTTTTATTTTCGCCATTCAAACCTATCCCAAATTCTAAAAATGTGACCACATAGCTGTTCCTGGGTGGCCACGCCCCCACTTTAACTCCATTGCTGGCCCCACTCTCCATGGTCACCAAAGGTAGATCACTATTATTTGTACCAACATTATGACACTTTAAAAAAAATAAAGCATGGACACATTTGAATAACCATGCTTTAAGGTCCTTTCCAATGCTCCTTGCAAGAGTTTGCTGCAAATCTGTCCATGTTTTATTTTTTGAAAAGTGTCAAAATGTACGTACATAAAATAGTCATATAACCTAGCCCCCACTTGACATAATTCATTCAGACTTTGCTCAAACATTCAAGGTTGGGTCTATGATCTTTCTGAAACCTATTGTCCACATTCTTCAAACGCCAACAAAGCTATAAGCCATCTAAAAATATAGAGACCCCCTCTAATTTTACCCCCTCTTGACAAAATCCCACCAAACCTTGAAAAAACATTAATATCTAGGTCTAAAATCTTTCTGCAATCTTTTGTGCAGACTCCTCAAATGGCTCCTCATTTATTAGCCTTTGGAATATTTTGGGACCCCCCTATAATTTTCTTCCCTCGTGTCAAAACAGCACTACACTTTGCAGAACGTTTCAGAGTCAGGTCTAGTTTACATGCAGTTTCATTGAGTTACACCAAAGTTATAAGCCATCCAGAAACTGCTTTTCATCAACCCCGTAATGCAGAAATAGGCATCAATGTCCCTGAACATCTCAGATGTTCGTGAACAGCGCAGGACTACCCCGGATAGCTGGACTGTTCACGGACATCAGAGTTGAAAAACACACATTTTTGGGCTTTTTAAGGCCATATCCCTTCCCATCCTCATCACCCCTCACCTGCCCAAATATTTTTTCATTAGTTTGACAAGTGCAATGTTGTGTTTTTGAATATGTTTTCACTGTGGTGTTCGCGGACAATGGTGGCTGTCTGTGAATCCAACATGACAGGCGTTTCCAAAAATCTGATGCCCCTCACACTTCTCAGCATCCAATCAGCGGGCGTGTCCTAACCCAGATATCACAAATTTGTTTTACCTACTTCTTGTCCGTTTAAAAAAAAAACGACTGGACGGATTTACACCAAATTTACTTTCGGGACCAAGCCGCCAGTCCTGCTGCAAATTTGAGCATCCATCCAGCGGTGTGAGCTGTAGGCGTGAGCAAAGCATTTTTTTCCACTGCATCTACACATTTTGGGATCCTCCCTAAAACCTTAACCCCCCAGCTCCCCGCACAACCTTCACAGAATAAATGACTGGGCCATATACTTTCTTTGCAAAGTTTTGTGAGGATTCGTCCAGTGGGGGAAAAGTTATAAAATGCCCAAAAAGTGCTCATCCTATGGGTTGAGCAACTTAACCATAACTACAGGGCCAATACAGCAGGCCCTGTAGTATGTTAGATCAAGAATAACAAATATGTGTTTGTTTTGCTGACATTTTTTAACAGGTGTTTCATTTGCTCCATAACTATTGCACCTCTACATGCCGGTTACTAATTTTCCTGATGGTTTCCAAAACCACTCTTTTGATGGATGGTATTTGCATTTCTTGTTTAGTCAGTGTCAGAAGCAAAAGCACTTTTAAAGGTCCTTGTGTATGTCAGTATGTCACGCCTTAAACAGTCTGCATTAACCATTCATAGATACCGCTCGAAATGCCAACACATTGACAGCTGTTGAACAAAGGGCAGCGTGTCATGATGCCTGTCAGCAACGTCACAACACCGCCTGAATCTAAATGCACCCATTAGGCAAAGAACCCACCTGACTTCTTCCATTATCCGTCCCATTGTTAAATACCAAATCTCATGTATATGTATATTTCAAACACTCTTTGCTCAGTAACCCGTATTAGGTAGACAGTTTGAGTCTACTGGGCAGCGTGGCATGATGCCCGTGAGCTAAGTACCAGCATCTCATGAATCGTGAAACTGTTGTAAGGCAATGAGCCAAACTTACTCCTTCCATTATCTGTCACATTAGTAAAAACCAAATCCTCTATTTATGTATTTGAAAACTTTTTGCTCAGTACCATTTAATTGATATACAATTTCGGACATTTAATGCATAACCTGGAGGTCAGCCTAGTCATTTCACAATCCTAACGCCCATATTCTGGTGCATGTACACACGCATTGTGTTGCATTCATATCACAAGTGTCAAGTTACAACATTCCTGACTAACTCCAACATAGGAATGAGTGATTATGCCTGTTATATAGGTTATCTGCATTGTTCTGTGTCTTTTCTTATTAAAAAGCCATTATATTCCTACAGTATTGTGGCAGTATGCATTTAAAAAGACATGTCCATACCCTTATTTTGGTTTTTATCTCTACCTATTATCTTGGGTCTAGCTTTACATAAGTGTCACTTCATTACAAAAAAGCCAGCATTTCATTGTCCTTGTTGAGGTCATGAGTCGTACTTATGAGACTGCATCAGTCTGGCCTCTTCTTGTCTCAGCATCAAGTTTTGATCACCCGATCGGCCATCCCTCGGTATATGTTTGACGCCAATAAACTTGATCTGTTCTTTGCTGTCCATTTGATGTTCCTGTACCTAATGCTCTTGTAATGGCAGTCTCTTGTCTGAAATTGTTGTCATGTTCAGATGTTTTTTTATCCTGAATCTTAATCTGACCCCACATAAAGGGGCTGATTCATGGAATTTGTGCACCAAAAAATGGGGATTTGTGCGCCATTCTGCCCGCAAATCCCTGTTTAACAAATGGGGATTTGCGGGCAGAATGGCACACAAATCTCCGTTTTTCGGCGCACAAATTCCATGAATCAGCCCCAAAATGTTTTGCATGCACATATAACAATGTAAACAACACATTTGGTGTGACAATTGATCAGATCTCTGATTAACAAACTTTGATTGTCCTTGGTGACATACCTATGTACATTATTTAGAGCATGCTTGCACATTGAACAGTTCATGCACTTGTAGAACCCCCTTAATGGAAGTCCAGTAATTATACACAATGATTTTTGTTACCCATGAAACTCAGGTTCAATTTGGTCTTCAAGATCAGTGTTTTGTGAAAACAAATTCTGGTCTGTCAGGTCTGGTCTGTCTGAAACCAACCAATGTTTTTAGAAAATGTTGTAGATCTTGTTATTGTTTTCTGCAAATCTAGTAATCATCCTGTCTTGCTCACATCCTTGTCTAACTTCACTCTTGGGGTAAGTAATGATGTTCTATCCAGACTATCTGCTTGTCTTTTTGCTTCTCTAATATTTTTGGCAGAGTAACCTCTTTCCAAGAATCCTTTTTAGATAATACTTGTTTAATTCTGATAGCTCACTTCCCTGCTACAATTCAGTTTTCCTCGTAGGAATTCCCCTTTTGGAATGTTCTCAATCATGCTTTGTTTGTGGAAACTACTAGAATGGTATACAGCATTCACCGCAGTTCCTTTTCTAATAGTCCTGCTTCATAGCTCATCGTTCTCTATGTCAAGGTTAAAATCCAAAAAGGTGATATGTTATGGGCTCCTCAAGTGTCAATTCAATACCAAATTTGTTGTTATTTAGATAGTGATTGAATAAGATTAGCTCATCCTCGGTACCCTTCCAAATTAGCAGAATATCATCAATATAACATATGCATAAATGCATTTTTTTTGCAACATCCAGACATTCTAGAACATGTATGGATTCATATTCCCCTATAAAGGGGTTTCCCAGAGTTGGTGCATAACACGCCCCATGGCCACCCCCTTTGTCTGTTTGTATATGGAGTCATTAAAAGAAGAAAAATATTGTGTTCTAATGTGAACGCTAGAAATTCTTTTATCATTACCATTTGTTTTAGAAATTATGCTGATTTGTTTGTGAAAAAATAGTCAATGGTTTGAAGTGCCAAACTTATGGTTGATTGAGGTATAGAGTGCCTTAACATCCATTGTGGCAAGAAAATATTGCTTATCCCATTTGATAATATTGAGTATATCCATAACCGGCATTGTGCCCCTAACATAGGAATCTAATTTTACAGCTTCCAGTCTTAAAATTACACCAATGAATGTTGACATGTTTTTGCTAGTCAAACTTGACCACTTACAATCGGACCCGCCGCTGGTAGAATCTCATAAGCCTTGTGCATCTTAAGGAGAAAGTAAATCGTTGGAATCTTGAGTTTATCAGACACTAGGAAATCCTTCTCATCATCTCTGATGAATTGTGTGAGGAACCATTTCTGAACTAACTCATGAAATTCCTTAAATGTCCCTTTTGTTTTTTTTTATATATTTATAACAGGCTTTGGACCTCGTTTACATTGTAGAGGATGTGATTCTCATTTAACCTTCATCGAGTAACTTATTCTTTGTTTTAAAAGTATTTGGGCAACATTAAAGCTTCTCAAATTGATCATACTTACACTGTCTGAAATTGCAGTTTGAAAGTTTCTCTTTTATGCAATAACTGTGAGGATGTGCATGTAGACCAGCCCATGGAAGGGCACGAAGCAGAGACCCTATAGTGTTACACCACTTTTTGTAACTGGAGGGGGACACAGGAAGTGGTGAGAAGAACATTGAATTTTCTTTTGATGGGCATGGAACCCTATAGATGTGTGAAGTGGAGCTCCACTTGTATTGGAGCATGCAACTAGTCATGTGGTAGAATGAACTTGTGATACATCTTCATCTAAGTCTCTCTATGCTGTAATGTGCCACCTGGGATACTTTGGGGGCAAGATATGTGGCACTGATGCTGGGATGCACAACACACATCTGCAGGATCACAAGAGAAGAGAAAAAAAACAGAAGCAGCATACTTGTTCATGCCTTCCCCTGCCTTTGAAACACTGTATTCCTAAGCATGCTCGTTGTGGTCTTGAGCCTTCTGACATCCTAGCGTAAGAGGCTCCTAAAATAACCTGTATCACCAGCAAACATCCTCCTGATGGTCAGATTCCAGGGTAAATGCCAAGTGGCTCAGATAGCACGTGAAAGAGCATGAACTTGTAACCAAGTGCTGTAAATTGCAAGTGGGAAACAGGACGGATAAAATAATAAAAGAGTGCAGGAAGTTCAGGGCTGGACTGGCCTTTAGGGAACTCGGCACCATGGGCCTCTTTTGTGTGGTTACTTATTTTATTTTCACATTTTTCTCATAGGAAAAGGGTTGGGCTTGCTCAAAATGTGTAATATGGGACCACTTTGAAAATCACTTCCAGGGCATCTTTTGGTCCCAGTCCATCACTGGCAAGAACAAAAGGACAAAAAGGCCAATAGAAGAACATGTTACAGATGCATGCTGCCTTTCCAATGGGAAGGGACATATAGGAAGCAACTATGAGAGCCTCTGCAAGTTGACAAGCATAGCAAAGGTTGATGAGCACAAGAGAACATTCAGATACTATATGCACAACATGTAAGCATGCGAAAAAGTGGCATCTGAGTTGGGGATCAGATAGCAATGATGCATACCTTCATATTATGTTATGTTACTGGGATTTATACCACAGACTGCTGCCATTTGCATGGTTTCCAGGCACTTCGCGGATCTGGAAAAACAGGTGCTTGGTTTTGTTGGTTGGAGGAGAGAGAGAGAACATAAGGGTGTTTTTGCTGTAGTGTTGGTCATTACAGTTTGTAAAACCCAGTGACCATCTGTGGGTTTGCTTTTAAGTAGTATAGGTTGGTGCGTGTGCAAGTGGTTGAGTCCAGATGGGAGGCCTTGTGTGCCTGTGATGCAAGGATGCAATGGTCAAGTGGGTATTGCGTAAGTTATCGGAAGAGGTGTGAAATTCTACCATTTGATGTCAGTGGGGGAGGGATTGTTATTGATGCTGTGTGTTCATGGCATAGTTGGTTTGTGTGTGGTATACTTGCAGGAGTATGGAGAGCTTTAGTATGGGTTAGTGTGGAAGAGAGAAACGAGTGATCCTCATGACATATGGCTTAATCACAGTCACCTAGTCAGTTTGTTAAGTAACCAAACCCATGGTGATGTGGTCCACGATGTTTGACCATTCTTTGACAATGGCCCATGGCTTGAGGTCGGGGGATTTCAAATTCTCTTCTCAACTGGAGCTAAATGTATGCGGTTGGGGCACACTCGCTTTGGAGCGTGAATCACTAATGGTGTCATAGGGTGGTCTCTCCAGGGGATGAGTATGGGGGAACAATTGTAGATCGGCTTTTTCTGTAGAAATCTGTGTCCAGTGTGTGTCCAGCTTCATGGGCGGCTCCATTCATCATTTGTTGTAGGTGCATGCTAGCTAGGTGGGAGGTTAGTGATTTTGTGGAGCTTCCATTCTTATCTTCATACCAGAAGTTAAAGTCTCCTAGTATGATCAGGTGTTCATGTTCCACTGTGATTCTGGGTAAGGCATCTGCATGTTTCTCTGTGAAGGTCGGGTTGTATGCCAGGGGTCTGTAAATAAGTATATATTGGTGTGTTGGTCTCGTGCTAGGCAGAAGAAGAGTGAATCACAGTCAGAGATTGTCAGGGGTTTGTTGTGCATGTATGGAGTTTGCCCATTGGTTTCTCTTGTCCCTTGATCCAATGATTGACTTTGTTTCAAGTTGTGAGTGAGGGACCTTTGTTGATTCTGTTTCTTCATTGAAGACGTTGAGTGGGTTGCATGTAGGTTGAATGTCGCTTTTCGGGGTGGTTGTGAATTTGGGAGTTATTATTCTGTTGTGTTGCCAGTCCTTGGTGATAAAATGTGTGTTTATGTGGGCCATTTCTCTTCTTGCTCTTTGTTCATTTGTGAATCCATTGGTATAGCGTGACATAAAGTGATTTTGGCTAACATGTAGCGAAAGGACTCCTTTATTTGAGGTTTTGCTCAAGGATTGTCAAAGTAATGAGGTTCCATAAAGCACTTGTTTGTGGTGTTGTTTGACCCTCCACTGCTTCTTACACATTTAAGGATCATTCTTGTCTGGCCGTCTTTCTGTGTGTAGGACATTTTAGTGTGGTTTGTGGAATTGGTTTACAGGGAGCGGTGGTGCAAGCATGCTGCTTCTATCTTGTAGGGCACTGGTTGCCTGCTGTTCTTCTGAGTGCCTTGAGGTTAAGTTAATTTCTAGGAACTGTTTATACAGTGTGATGCCGTGACTTCCATGCATTATCCGTCAATATCTTAATTGTCGGCTAATATAGTTCTCTGTGTTGAAACTGTTGTTTTCCACACAAGTGCTGTGGTTATAAGTTTGGTGCTTTGACTGATGATATATTTCAATGCCCCCATGCCTATGGGTTAGGTACCAGTATTGTAAGGTGCTGAAAAAGATACGTCTGCCCGCATTGAAGTCTTTCCAGCAATGCCACAGCTCATCCATGTAAGTGTAGGTCTGCTGCTGAATATCAGTCTGCTGGTTTGTTTGAGTGTTGGTTTTGTTCCATGTGTTAATATTGCGGCAAAAATGGCCATTTACACAAAAAATCGCAGCAAAAAGACAGTGGTTTTGCCGCCGCAATCCATGTAAACGATGCGGGGGGCAATATCCCAATGCAAAAGTATGGGAGTAAGTATCCCCGTAAATAAGAAGTTCAGAGCGCAACTATTGTAATCGGGTGATCTCACTTTCAGTAATGTCACAGTGGTACATATCACCATGGGGAAGCCACAAAACAGGTAAATCCCAGAGGCCTTATCACAGAGAAAAAAATTGAAGGCAAGTATCGCAGTGTGTGGGGAGACAGGGAGTAAGTATCTCAGTGGGATGACAACACTGTGGGGTCAGGTGACAGTGGGAAAGAAATCACAGTTTAAGTATATCACAATAAAAAAGAACAGGAAGCATGTATCACAGTGGTGCAAGTATCACAGTGGTGCAAGTATTGCAGTGGTGTACCGTTAATAGTGGCAAATATCATAGCAGGAATGATCACAGTGGGAAAATAAGACAATGGGCCTCGTTATGATGCTGCCGGTCCGGAAACAAGGGTGCCGGCAAGCTTACTGGCACCCTTCTTTCCAGACCGGCAAATTACAAGTTTGCCTGCTGGCGCCGCTGTGCCTGACAGGTCTGACCCTGCCAGGCACAGCTGTCACAGTAGGCAGACTGATCACGGAAGCACCAGCACAGTTAGCACAGTTAGCAACGGAGCCGGTGCTTCTGTGAACCCATTTCGTGGAGTCCTATTGGACTCCACGGGAATGGGGAAAAATATTTACCAGCACCTAGCTTGCCGGTCCAACGGGACTTGTAATGTCCCGGTGGCCTCGGCAAGCTAGGTGCCGGGAAAATGACACGATTCAGGTGGCAAACCGCCGGTAGCACCGGCAGGGTTACCACCAGACTCGTAATGAGGCCCAATGTAAAAAAAAACTGGGCACATGTATCACATTGGTGCGAGTATCAAATTGGTGCACTTATCATAGTGGTAACATTTCACAGTGGTAAAATATCACAGTAGGCAATATCACAAGGAAAGAAGAATGGAAGGAATTAAAAGATTAAATGAGCGAAGACATCAACCTTCTGATTGGAAATTACTGAACCAAATTTGTATTTTTCACAAGAGCATTGGTATACCTAATGTGCATCGCTAAATTCAAGCAAATGGAGTAGAAACCTCCCCTGTTACCATTAAATACTCCAGGCTGCCAGTGAAGACCGTGACAGAGTTCACAATGACCAAGCAATACAAATCAGACAATAGCAGAGTAAATTCGTGTGCTGAGAGATGAAGTGGCCGACCACTGCATGTAGGAACGAGTACAGCCTGCACAATGGGGTTAGCATCTTGCAGTATTTAACTGACAACAAAGCCTGTGACAAGTAGCTAACATTGTTCACGTGGATAGGGAAAGTAGTGACATTGATGAGTCCATTCAATTGTTATCTCAGCACCACAGAAGTCGGACAATACATCTGCAGCCAGAAGGTGAAATAGAGATAACAGCCCTGGTAGAGCAAGACATATTGGAGACAGCAGCAAGACCAATGCCCTGGTTGTCACACATACGAGCTGTGCCAAGAAAGAACTATGATGGTCTGATTTTCGTATGTATTAATATGAGACAGGCTAACAAAGTGATGGAAAGAGAAAGACACCCTGGCCTGAAAATCAACAATATGATCAGTGGGATCTACGACCACGTTTTAGCTCACTCAGGAGGGTCTACAGCCATGTCTTTGCTCACTGCTTTATTTAAAAACTGGATTTCAATAAAGGGCACCCTTCACTAGAACTGAGATCCCACTCGTGGTACATCACATTTACCACATACCTGTGGCTATAGCAATACAAAAGACATTCATTTTGAATATGCTTAGCAGCTAAAACATTTCAGGGAGCAATCAGGAAAGAGATCCAGCACATCCAAAACATCTCCAATATATTTTATTTTTTATTTATTTATTTGCATTTATAAAGCGCACAGAACTGCCCTGGGGCATCGTGGCGCTGTTACAGCAGACTTAGTCATGAACACAAGCATAGGAATGTGTTTACAGATGTAAACCGAGTTACCGAGTACATTTCACATTGGTAATAAACATTGAGCTTAGAGGTTATGCTATGCTGTGGTTACAATGCAAGCATGAGAGTGCATGTGGAAGACTTTAGCGGAATAGGAGGGTTTTGAGGTTTTTACGGAAGGTATGGTATGATTTTTCGTTCCTTAGTGAGGTAGGTAAGGAGTTCCAGTTTTTAGGTGCGAGGTGTTGGAAGCTGGTTCCTCCCGCCCTGGATCTTTGAAACGTGGGGACATCAATCATGTTGGTGCGGTGAGCTCTGGTGGGTCTGATGGAGGCTTTCGGTGTGATTCTTTCTGCGAGATAGGGTGGGGCATCCAGGGATAGGCATCTATGTGTGATGGTCATGGCTTTGAAAAGTATGCGTTCCTTCACGGGTAGCCAGTGGGCATCTTTCCTTGCTTGCGAGATGTGTTCTCTTTTTGGAATGGACAGTGCTGCCCGGAGCGCATTGTTTTGCGTGATTTGGAGTTTTTTTAGGTTGTGGGCGGAGGTGCCTAGGAACAGGGCATTACAGTAGTCTAGTTTTGTACCTATAGTGGCTCTGGCGATGGACAGGCAGTTTTTGGCGGAGAGAAAAGGCTTGACAGCATTTATCATCTTGGTGGTAAGTGCCGAGGAAGAGGCTATGGCGTTGACCTGGCGAGACATAGATAGTGAGGCATCTAGGTGAACGCCTAAGGTTTTAACAGTCTTGGAGACTGAGATGGTGGAGTTGTCGATGTTGAAGGATTTGTATTGGGGGGGGAGTTTGTTGAGAATTTCATTGGTCCCTACTATGAGGATTTCGGTTTTGTCCCCGTTTAGGCAGAGGCCGTTGGCCGCCATCCAGGTTTGGATGGCTGTGTAGATTTTGGTTAATGCTGTCGCATCTTCTTCGTAGGTCCCAGTTAGAGGGAGTAGTACCTGCGTATCGTCTGCGTAGTTGGTATACGCTATGTTACGACAGTCGAGGTCATTGAAGAGAGGAAGGGTGAATATATTGTAGAGAGTGGGGGCGGTGCAGGAGCCTTGTGGGACGCCGCAGTGGATGGTGGTAGGGGTTGCCGAGGCAGTGTCTGAGAAGACTTTCATGAGTCTGCCATTTAGGAATGAGGCCACCCATGCAATGGCTTCCGGGGAGAAGTGTGCTTCATTTTTTAGGTGCATGCCTAGGATATCGTGGTTGACAAGGTCAAAGGCGGCAGATAGATCCAGTAGGAGAAGGAGTGCCGGTTTGCCTTTATCCATAGTGTCAGCAAGCTGTATTTTCAGATCAAGTAGGGCTGACTCAGTTCCGTGACCTGGTCGGAAGCCTGACTGTCTTTTTCCTAGGATATGGTTGGTTTCGAGATAATCCTGGATTTGTGTGTAGGCCATTTTATCCAGTATCTTGAGCAGGAAAGGCACAGTGGTGATGGGCCTGTAGTTGGTAGCTACTTCAGGGTCGAGGGTGGTTTTTTTTAGAAGCGGGCGCACCCAAGCTTCTTTTAGACTGTCAGGGACAGTGTTGGTTTTGAAAGAGGCATTAATGAATGATTTAAGGAAAGGGGCGAGTGTTTCAGTGCAGTCTTTGATCAGGCTGGCGGGGCAGGGGTCTCCTTTACAATTGGATGGTTTGATCTTGTTCATTATCTCAATAACTTCGTGTTCTGTGACTTCCCTGAATTTGAACGGGGTAGTGGGGGCTTTGGTGGATGTGGTCATTGAAGAGAGTTCCTTGCATTTGGAAGCACTAGCAAACTAGCAAATTAATGGACGGCATTAGTGGCTGCAGGCATGATGTTAAATACTGGGAAATGTGGATTTGATTATAAGAAACTCAAATGCTTTGACATATGTTTACAGACAATGGAAGCTTCCATCCAGGACAACCTTACACCAACAGATATGGGTGATCCAATGTATTTTTTTTTGGAATGGATAGCTACTGCTTCAAATACATGAGACTATGCTGCCACTGAAATCCAAATGAGAAAACTCACCAAACAAGGTCAGCCATTGGACTAGTCCTCATAGTAGAAGGATGCATTTCACAAGCTAAAGGAGTAAGTCGCAGCAGCAGCCCTTACTTTTGATTCCAGTGATGGTGAATGCCAGCCCCGTCAGATTAGAAGCAAAAAAGCAAAAGGAGTTATCTGGGAACCAGAAAGGAAACTTAATTCTCGAGTTACTAAGTTTACCAGATCCCCCTTTTACTGCCTACGGATGCTAAAGCGCGCACCTACTGTACGCCACCCATGCTTCAGTGGCCAGTGCTCTGGTGAATTCCCAGCTTGATTATATGAACACTTTGTATGGCGGGTTGCCAACTGAGCTGTCTCAAACCTTCAAAAATGCGCCGTTAGACTTGTTTGCAAACTACCCAAGTTCTCTCCTATTTCTCATCCTAAGCGCTCTGTAGACTGGCTACCAGTCTCTCAATGGATTATTTTCAACATATTATAATTGATTTTCAAATGCATTTATGGCGTAGCACCTAAATATTTATGCTCCAAAATGAAACCAGATTCTACATCCTGCCCTCTTCATTCGGGGAAACATTTGCTGCGCGTCCTGTATGCGCGTTGCTTTACCAGAGGTGATAGACGCTCTCTGTCCCGGGATCTTGTCTCTGGAATAATCTGCCACTACAGCTTTGTTTGCTCAATTCCCTGATGAAGTTTTCAAAGGAACTGAAGCCTCAACTTTTTCCATAGTGCCTTCTATGTTTTGGCTTGTAGACAGCTGATTTTCTAAACATTTTTCTTCCAACTCCACCCAGGTGCAAACAATGGGCCGGAATTGCTGTTACTGTCACTTGGTCTGTTGGACTTACTGCCAGTTTACAAGTGGCGGTAAGGGCTGATAAATACCCATTCCATCGAATCCCATAGGGCTCCATGGGAGGATTTCCCGGTAATTCGGGCCACCCCACTGGCAAACTGAACCTGTGCGGTTATTACTGCACTGGCAAAGTTGTAATGAGGCCCACTAGTCTGCTCGATTACCTTGGTATATATGCACATTAAAAATAATAAAATAATCAGATACTCCAAATAATCACATACTGGCTCGGTGTAAGCCAGTGCTGAGTTGAGTAGCATGTCACTGAACGATGCACTGTGCTTCATCCTGGGAGATTACAGAAGATCAGCACACAGCTTGACACATTAATAAAGGTAAAAGACTCTCAAATGAGCCAGCCACAAAGAGTTACATTCAACCCAAAGAGCCATGAAACTGTTAAAAGAGAAGATCAAGAGGCCAAGAAGAAAATGAAATACTTTTCACATCTGGGGCTTGGGGCTTTAATGTTGGTAGGTAACACACTCAGCAAGAAAGAAATCACATGCTAGACAGATGCAACACTTGTGATAATAGGACACCACTTTGTGCACCACCTCAATCACAGCAACTAAGGTTGAGTGGCAATGATAGCAGCAGAGATGAAGGATCACACCATCACCCATACCTCATCACACTTTAAGAAGCATCAAATACCAGAGCGAACCTGAAGGAAGACCGGGTGCCGTATGCGGAAGACAGACATCAGAATAGTGGGCAGCTGAATATCATGCCATATTAAAACAGTTGGTAAAAGCAAGTGAGGCAACCACAAATACTAATACGAGTGCATCTAGTCTTTGAT
Source organism: Ambystoma mexicanum (assembly GCF_040938575.1). Classification (NCBI taxonomy): domain Eukaryota; kingdom Metazoa; phylum Chordata; class Amphibia; order Caudata; family Ambystomatidae; genus Ambystoma; species Ambystoma mexicanum. The sequence continues at coordinate 759,043,679 of NC_090937.1, read as the reverse complement.
CCTTTGGGGACAACACTACTTATCACAGCCATTGAGAATTTGGGACTCACTTCAGCCTGCCATTTGTCCCCATTACAGACCCCTCCTGCTCATCACCATCCTTCACACTTAATGTAATCTCTTTCTTTCTGCTGATGATGTAGTCTGTTGTTCACTTCTCCCGCTGGATTGAAAACAGCTTTTGGTTTATTTGTCGAATTACGCAAGACATTAGAGAACATTCTAAATGCTTAAGAGAAAGATTATGGGCCTCATAACAAGTCAGGCGGAGCAGGAAAAAAGTGGAGGTTCCATTTTTCTTTGGCAGAATTCCCGCTGGTGGAGTTACCTATTGGTAATTCTGCTGATTTCTCAAGAATCTACCTCCAGAGGTAAGTTCTTCACTTTTATTCCAGAAATTAGTGGAATTACCACTGGGTAATTCCGCCAGTGGTAATTCTTCCAAAAATCCCCAATGCAGTCATATGGACACCAGAAAATGGGGATTTACACCACCTACCACCACTTGTAATCCCATGGTAAATCAACAGGACCAACTGGTGGTAACAGTAATTCCATTTAATGGTATCTCGGCAGATTTACAGCTGAGATACCACCAAACTCGTAATGAGGCTCATTGTGACTTGCTGTTGGAAACCACCACCTCATGTAAGTCTTGTTATTAATTTAGTAATTGTACCCTGATTGAGCAACTAAAAAAATGTGGTTATTTAGGAGTGCCCAATATTTATGGGCCAAATGCATAGGGAACTTGCAAAACCAAATTAATTTAAAATTTCAGATCTTATGCTTAAAAGGAACAGCAGAGCTACCATGAGATTTGCAAACAGATTTAGGGCTAAAGGTCTTGTTTAAAAGTACACAGTCTGAGATCCAGCCATCTGTCTCTTATGCTTCAGAATTGTGGGGTTTTTCTCGAATTGACTGTCTAGCTTCCAGTGAAAATTCATTTTATAAGCACTTTTTGGCATTACCACGTGGTACACCTTCGACAATAAACTAGAATTAGGGGTGATGGGCATTGTATATAACATGCAAATCAGGCCAGTGCTGTTATGGATCAAGCTGTGATTAAATGCTGAGTTAGTTATATAAGTGTGCAATGCTAGATGTCCTGAGAGGGTATCAGGTAATAATGTCCACATACATAATGTTGCCGGGAAAAGCCATTGGCGGCATTATATATGGTGACATTGGCCCTCATTACAACCTTGGCGTTGGACCATGGTGGTAATAGCACCATGGTCCATGCCGGTAACTTACCGACTCCACCATGGCGGAATGGGCAATTACCGCCCCATTCCGAGGTTGGCGGGGCGGTAATTCCCCATGCCGCCATGGCCCTTCCCCATTCCCATTTTTGCCCCATAGGGCTCAATGGGAATGGGGAAGGCGCTTAGTACGGTGCTGCAAATTGCTGCACCGTACTTAACACCAAGGTCCCTTTGCGGGTTGGTTTTAACGCCTGCAAAAAGCAGGCATTAAAATCGTCAACCCGCAAAGGGACCTCGTAATCAGGCGTTAAGGGGTTAACAGCGCCGCCACCTTTTACGGCGCCGTTAACCCCTTAACGCCAGGGTTTTAATGAGGGCCATTATGTATGGGAACGGGTTGCAGGGATGTCCACTGCTCCCATTTTGAAAAAAAAAAACTGCGGTTGCAGGGGTCCACCCTGGATGTTCAATGTAACAATTTCTCTTGAAAAAACTGCGACTTATTTTTCAGGCGCCATTGTTGGTTTACACACGTGAGCCATATCCTCAAAAAGATTAAGATGGGGCATTTATGGGGTAGCCCAAATACAATTGTACAGACGGCCCCACAATCTGTGAAGAAAGCCTATTGGGTTTGGGCACTCATGGCTATATTGAACAGTGATTATGATACACCTCTTGCCTACTTTAGGGGTGAAACTCAACTGGGTCTTGAACCTTTTTGTAAGGGGATAACATACCTTTTGGAGAGAAACCAATACGTTAAATTCCGACTAGGCATTCTTCCTTCCAGATATTTTACTTACGTGTGGAAGGAGGTCAATACGAAATGATGCCCTATGCGCCAGGACTGTAACAAAGATGTACATCACTTTTTATTCTGGTGTCCAATGTTGGCTAATCTTTAAAGGAATTGGCTATTACCTTTATTTAGGTAGCCTAATGTAAGCACTTTGATTGAAGCTCAGGACTTGTGCAAACTGTCACACCTGGACATTTGTGCATCAACAATCACAGGATTTTTAGTGAGAGCCTGGCATAGAAGACGGAAATACTTTACCTAATCCAGGATGAATATCAGTGCCTTTTTATCTCCTTATCTGATAATTATTACACGCCATTCTAGTTATTACTTTGCTTTTATTCTTTTTATGCGTGATGTGTAATGGATTGCAGCTCCGAAATGAACTGAATTGAATTGATAATCTGTATTGTATTTTTTATTTATTTATAGAGCGCAAACGGGCCATTAGGCAACTCGGCACTATTGAACTTATTAGGTTACAGTTACATGAGTATCTTACATTTCTTATGTTACAGGTGCAGGAAAAATGTTGCACAAGTATCTTACATATCTTATGTTACAGTTACAGGCATATCTTACACTTATAAATATCATACATTTCTTATGTTACAGTTGCAGGCTTATCTGTACATTACAAGCAAGCATATTAGGATATATTTACAGTTGACAGAGGTAGAAGGGGGTAAGGGGATGGTAGAAGGTGATGGCACAGGGAGAGGGGAGAAGTGTCTAGGAGATCTGTCATATGAGGAGAGGTGTCAGCAGTCGTTGGTTTGTAACCAGAGTTTGCCATTAGTTTTAAACATGTGAAAGGAGGGAGTGGCTCTAAGTGGATCAGGAATAGAATTCCACAGATTAGCAGCCAGTACTGGGAAGCTTGAACCTCCAGTTCTTTTCATATTGAAATTTGGGATTCTGATACTATTTGTTTGAGCCTTTCTATAGGGTGGTCCAATGTAAACCTGGTAAATTTCTCAGTGAGGTATGCAGGTGCTTTGTTGTTAAGACAGTTGTGTGTGATGTTCAAGGTTTCAAGTTTGATACGGTCATTGATGGACAGCCAGTTGATATTTCTTCTTTGGCCAGATATATGGAGACCTTTGGGAATGCCTAGTGCTGTTCTGAGGGCATTATTTTGCAAAGTTTGAAGTTTATAGGTGTTGTGTTTGCTGGTGCCTAGATAGAGTGTGTTGCAGTAGTCTAGTTTTGATAAGATAAGGGCTTCTGCTATGGTGATGCAACTGTCTGTAGATAGAAAAGGTTTGCATGCATGAATTAACTTGCAGCTGTAGCTAGTTGCTGAAGCTGCGGCATTAACTTGCTTGTTAAGGTTGAGAGCTGAGTCTAGGTAAAATCCTAACGTTTTTACTTCATTGGCTACATTGATTTTGATACCATCAATAGTAATGGTTTTGTATAGGTGGGAGAGTTTGTTAAGTTTGCTAGTGGATCCAATGATTAATAGCTCGGTTTTATCGTCATTAAGACATAAACCATGAGTGGCCATCCAAGTTTGAATAATTTGGTACATTTTGTTTATATGAGAGGTGTCTTTGCCATAGTCTCCTTGAATTGGGATGAGGATCAGGGTGTCGTCGGCATAGTTAGTAAATGAGACACCCAGTTTGTCCAAGATATCAAAGAGGGGCTTTGTAAAAATATTATACAAAGTATAGGAGACACATGACCCCTGAGGGACACCACAAGTGATGGGGACTGGGTCAGTGGCTGAGATGGGCGAGAAGACTCTTATGGTTCTATTGTCCAAGAAAGGATTTATCCATGCCGTGGCCTTGGTAGAGAAATTGACAGCCGATTTAAGATGGTTACAAAGTACTTTGCGATCCACCAAGTCGAATGCGGCTGATAGATCTAGGAGTAGCAGAATAGATGTATTTCCTTTGTCTTTGCACTCATCTAGTTGGTTCTTGAGATCGGGGAGGGCCGTCTCGGTACCATATCTTGGTCTAAATCTAGATTGTCTGGTGCCCAGTAAATTATTGATCTCCAGGTAGGATTGAATGGTGTCCAGTCATTTGGTCGACTACAAACTGGTCGACTGCAATTTGGTCGACGTCATTTGGTCGAAAACCAAATGGGCGAATTTTGTTTTATAATTTATATATGTGTTTTGTGGGTTTTCGTGTAGAAAAAAAAGAAAGAAAAAAAAGGAGGTTGGGGGGACCCCCCCCCAAAGAAAAGGGGTAAAAATAAAAAAAAAAAAATTCGACCATTTGGTTTTCGACCAAATTGATTCGACCAGTTGTCCAGTCGACCAATTGTTTTCGACCAAATGACTGGCAACCGGATTGAATCTGTAGATAGGCAGCTTTATCTAAGATTTTAAGGAGGAATGGAACTGTCATTATGGATCTGTAGTTTGTAGGGACGTTAGGGTCTAGGTTAGGTTTTTTTTAGGAGGGGTAGTATCCAGGCATCTTTGAGGTTGGTAGGCACTGAACATGATTTGAATGATGAGTTAATAATGGAGGTGACGAAAGGGGCTAGTTCTTGAGCAGCTTCCTTGATAATAGTGGCTGGACAGGAGTTGCCAAGACATCGCAAAGGTTTAAGAGTTGTAATAAAATTCTTAGCTTCTTCAATGGAGATAGCTCTAAAGTTGAATTGGTTATGAGGTTCAGTTTGGTTGACAGCGAGTTCCTGTAGGATGGCTTCTTGAGTGGAGAGCGCACTGTTATGGAGGGAGGATAGTTTAGCAGAAATTTTGTCTTGTAGCATGGTGATTTTATTGCATAAGGCATTTTGAATGTTAGTGCACCATATTTTATCTTTATTACAGGAGTCTATAGGTGTGATAAGGGATTCCAATTCTCTTAGGATAGTGAAGATTTCTCAAGTGTTAGAATGGATTTTTAATTCTGTTGTTAAAGGTCTCTTTTTTAGCCTGAATGATTTGTTGCTTGTAATTATTGGGAAGGGTAGTGAGGAGGTTTTTGTTATGAGGGGAGGGTTTTTTTTGTCCAGTGGGCTTCAGCTTTTTTTTTTTCTACGTAGAGATTTTAAACTTGGGGTAAACCAAGTGTTTTGATGGGCAAGAGGTTTAGATTTACTTAGTTTCAGTGGGGCAATTACTTCTATAGATGAATTGATATTGTTGTTGTACAGGTCAACCAGATCATTGGGGTTGTTGATAAGATTAGTGTGATTAGTGATGGGCTGAATCAGAGGGAGGAGATTCGTCAGTGTTATGTTTTTTTACAGCGTGTGAAGGCTGGAGGTGCTGGTAGTTTAGATGTTTTAGGTTGAGGTAAGTCTGAGATGGTCAGCAGGATCAGATGATGGTCGGTCCATATGTATGGTTCAATAGCTGATATGATGGAAGTGCAGTTGATATCTGTCACCCAGTCCAAAGTATGTTCTTTGATGTTTGTGGGGCCGATATTTCGGATGGTGAGGCCTGCTTCCAGTATTGTGTTAGCTAGGATTGAGGCATTAGAATCTTTAGGGTCATTATACCCTAGGTTAAAGTCACGCAGTAGGATGATTTGTGTCCCAGGTTTAGTATTTGTGTTAAGAAGGGTGGTTATGTCTTCTTCAAAAGAGCCTAGTAGGCCTGGGGGTCTATAGATAAGGTGTACAGTGATAGTACGTGAGGCAGAGATGGCTAGTTTGAGGGAGAGTAGTTCTGCTGAGGGCATGGACATATGGTCTATTTCTTTGATAGTAAGATCGGCTCTGCAAATGAAGGCTATGCCGCCTCCTTTGGAGGTTTCTCTGTCCTTTCTGAAGATGATGATGTTAGGAGGAATGGCGAGCATTAGGGCTGGACCAGCCTCTATATGCAGCCATGTTTCGGTCACTGCTAGGAAGTCGTGCTGGTTGCAGGTTATGATGTTTGCAATTTCAGAGGCATGGGCTGTCAGGGATCTAACGTTGATGAGGCCTCCCTTAAGGTTATGTGTTCCTTTCATAGAGGCGCTAGTATGGTCAGTGTTGATCCTGGTCTCAGATGATTTGGTATAGAGTTTCTGAGTCCGGATAGGTCTACTTTTGGAAGGGTCGGGCGGAACTCGTGTGGGTTCTGTCTTAGGGTGACCTAGAGAAGGCGTGGTTGAATAGGCGTTCTAGATCCTAGTCTAAGGTTTCTTAGAGAAGTAGGGCATACCTGACTCTGATAAATCTGGGAGATGGGCTCTGATGTAGCTTGGATGGGAGGCTGGGTATACGTCTTGTTGGACGGTTCCCATGCTGTCGGGAGTCTATAGTGAATAACTGCCATTGCAGATAGGGCAGTAAATGTGGTAAGGATAACTAAGGATCGCGTGGGCAGATTAAGCATGGATGATGTCATAACAAGGCTGGTATGGGAGGTTGCCTGAAGACGGCAAGTGTAAGGTATAGGAGTAACTAGTTCAGGATGGTGGCACACAATAAGGGGGCTGGCAATTGCTAGGTAGCAGGAGGATACTAAGGGCCCGGCTAGTACAGTAGACACATCAAGCAGCGTAGGGCCAAACTAGTACAGTGCAGAATAAGGTCAGGCTAGTACATTAGGGCACATTAAGGCGCATCCAAAAAGCATAGAGTCAGGCTGGTACATTAGGGCGCATCCAGAAACCAGACTAGTACAGTGCAGCATAGGGTCAGGCTAATACATTAGGGCACATTAGGTCACATCCATAAAGCATAGAGTCAGGCTAGTACATTAGGGCGCATCCAGAAACCAGACTTGTACAGTGCAGCATAGGGTTAGGCTAGTACATTAGGGAACATTAGGTCACATCCAAAAAAGCATAGGGTCTGGCTAGTGCAGAGCAGCAACAGTAGAAGATAGGAGTCGTGCCTACTAGCGTTTTGCTAAGGGGCCGGGCCGCTGTAAGGCTTGTATCAAATAATCTGGGACATTATAATAAACACAGTAGTCCCAGGTAACATACAAGTTGTTGTAAATAAGAAATCAGCTAGGTATATAACGATAAGGGTCAGGTGCCGGCTGGAAGGCACGGCACGTGCTAATGAGAGTGCCAGGTGGGCGCAGAGAAAGGTAAGTTCAGTGTCTCAAAGTACGTGTGTCGTAGTGCTTAGAGGGCAGTATGTTCATTGTAGTGACATCGGGAATGGCAGCAAGAAGATGATAATTGGAGAAAAGGCGAGGAGTCTTGCAGCGGACTTAGTAGAGGTGGAAAGGGGCACTAAGAGCACTATGGGAGAGCTGTAGGGATCGTGGCCCGAGGCTCGGAAGGCTCCTGACAGGCTCACGACAGGAAGCACTGCTTTAGAAAGTGTGCCTTTGAATGTGGGCCGGCTTGAGCCTGCCGGCTCTTCATTGGCTCAAAAGTAGATGCGGCGGGCCAATCAGCATAGGATGGTGGTCCTGGTGTGATTTTACACAAAGGACTTGGCGAGGACATGGCGGGCGGCCATTTTGGAATGGCAAAAAGCCTCCTGGTCCCTGATGGTAGAGAGCTACACTCCTGTGTAGTATAGACCACACCAGAGACAAACGAAAAATCAAAATTATATGCCACGTGTTGTAAACGATTTGTGGCAGGGCTCCGGCGAGAAAAATGCAGAATGCGTGATGTTGTGCTGCTCGATTATAAATGCAGCATTGTAGGGCAGGGGCCTAACTTGTGGTCAGGGAGGGATCGGGTTGTGCCTCCAGGCAAACCACTGCTCCTGCAGTGGTGAGGGAGCTGCAGCTCCGCCTGGGGCAATACACCGAGTGAGTCTCCAGGCTCACAACAGGAAGCACTGCTTTAGAAAGTGTGCCTTTGAATGTGGGCCGGCTTGAGCCTGCCGGCTATACATTGGCTCAAAGGTACATGTGGCGGGTCAATCAGCATAGGACGGTGGTCCTGGTGTGATTTTACACAAAGGACTTGGCGAGGACATGGCGGTTGACCATTTTGGAATGGCTAAAAGCCTCGTGGTCCCTAATGGTAAAGAGCTACACTCCTTTGTATTATAGACCACATCAGAGACGAACGAAAAATCCAAATCAGATGCCACGTGTTGTAAACGATTTGTGGCAGGGCTCCGGTGAGAAAAATGCAGAATGCGCATTGTTGTGCTGCTCGATTATCAATGCAGCGTTGTAGGGCAGGGGCCTGCCTTGTGGTCAGGGAGGGATCGGGGTGTGCCGTCAGGCAAACTACTGCTCCTGCAGTGGAGAGGGAGCTCCAGCTCCTCCCGAGGCAATACAACGAGTGTAGAAATTCCCCTGGATCTGATGAACTACCTTGCTGAGGATTTAAGGTAGCCATGATGAGTGCAATCATCATCATTAGGCTGTCATTTATAATGCATTGGGCCTCATTACAAGTTTTGCGGTAGCCTTGCCAGTAAAATTGACAGGCTGCTGCCAAACTTGCGATTTTTTCCAGCATCTGCGAACGGGCAATTACTGGGTCATTACGGCCCCTCAGGACCAGGTAATTGCCCATTTATGGGCTACGAAAAAAATGCTCCACATTCCATTTGAGCCCCATAGGGCTCAATGGGAATGGGGAGGTCGGATGCACCGGCACCATTCAAAATGGTTCCGGTGCATCCGACATGCTCAGCTCGCGGGTGCCGGTATGCCCGCCAGGCCAGGCCTGGTGGGTGGGAAGGCACCCGTGAGCAGAACTTGTAGTTTGCTGGTCCAGTAACAATGGTACCGGCAAGCATACGGGCACAGTTCTTACCAGAACGGCAGATTTATATCCCCATTTGGGCCTCATTACGAGGTTGGAGGTAGCCATGCCGGTTTTACTGGCATCGCTACCCCCAAACTCGGCTCTAGCTCCGGCACCCGTGAAAGGGGAATCACCGGGCCATTCCGATCTCACCGGACCCGGTAATTCCCTTTGCGCGGGTGCCAGAGCCGGTACGTCCCCATTCCCATTTGAGCACCCATAGGGCTCAATGGGAATGGGGAGGGTGGTAGCAGCGGTACCATTCATAATAGTACCATTGCTACCATCAAGTTCGGCTTGCGGGTGCCGGTACGGCCACCTGGTCAGACCAGGTGGCTGAAAGGGCACCCTCGAGCAGAACTCGTAGTATGGCGGTATGGTAACAACGGTGCCGGTAGCGATACCAGCGCCGTAGTTGCCTTACCACCATACTCCTAATGAGGCCCATTGGCCCTCATTACGACCCTGGCGGAAATCGAAAAACGATGGCGGAAATGCAATACCGCCATCGAATAGCGCTCGGTGCGACTATGACCCGTCACCGCAAAGTACGAAGCCATTAGCGACACCGTAGTGAACGCCAACGCTAACTGCACCAAGCACGCGCGCGCGCGCCATGCCAAACCGCAAACACCACCATGGTGCAACGGTACGCCAATTCCGACCCTAGCGGACATGTACCTAACGCCATCAGGCATGGCGTAATGTACCATTCCGCCATGGCGAGAAGTACGGCATCGCGAATCAACCGTAAACGGCCCCACTGAGTGCCTGTACACCGCTCCCTGCCCACAAAGTACAACCCCCCGTAGGTGCAATGAAGTCACAATGCAACCATTGAAATGTCCAAGTCACCCATGCATGCCAACGAACAAAAGAAACACAAGAGGGGCCAATGGGAGCTGCAGGGCACAGATGGCACGAATACAGAAGCAATCCCAATGGACATGACCACAGTCCCCCACCAAGAAACGCACGCAAACACAGGCACCTGTGACCAGCAATATTCCGATAATCACATCATTCCACCAGTCCACCTGGCTGACCGGCATCTGTTACACAAAACCCAATCCCCCGCCCCTGAGCATGACAACATTCAAACTGTCATATAGGCAGCCCCCATCCCTGACCTCACGGGCTTAGTAGGCAAACGCGCCCAGTACAGTACCACGCAACTAAACCCCGAAGCTGGAACCCAATGCAGATCTCCTCACAATACATCGCCCCCCAAATAGGCATATGCCACACCACTTGCAAAGAAAGACGCTACACGGGCCAAATCAGAATAGAAATTTATGCACATCAAAGTCACCAAGCCCATACAGCCATCAGGCCATGAACTCCAAAACACCAATCACCATTGTGGGCTGCATCCGCAAGAAATGACCAGCCACTACTTGTGTGTCGCCCTGTTCCCCCATGGTACACAGAGCCACATTCACGTACGAAAAGGCAACATGGAAGCGCACAGAACCGCAGGGCCGTCCCAATGGGGAGGCACTAGTCCAGCTGAAAGGCCGAAATGTTGCTCCGAGCCACCAGTACTGCGTAAGGGCATGTGGGCCATTGGCGATCGTCCCATAAGATCGTAATGCTGCTCCACTGATTAACACGAAGCAGCAGGTGTCGGGAGTAAAATCCATCTGCAGGAGTGGCATACAGATGGCAGTGGCAAAAGGGGAGGAGATACCTGTCAACCAAAAGAAACGAAAAAGAACAGAATGGCCATCAGAACTACATTCGAACAACTCACTTCAATGATCACACGAAATCCACAGCCATATGCATGCTAGCCCACTCAAAAGGATCATCACCACCCCAAAACCACTTGCGACTCATAAACATCTATATCGAGGTGCAAACACCATCACAAACGAGTGTACCTGTGCATGCGTCTGTCAAAACAGAATCCATCAGATGGGAATGTTAACGTGCATGGACACAAGTGTCTGAGTGCGCCTCGAGACAGGGAGGGCTCAACAAGGCCAGATAGACGATGGTCCCACTATGGCAGCCCTGCATCACATAGCGTAGGGGAGGCGGATAGATCCCAAGAAGCCCTGTACATGGCAAACTCTGTATCAAATCACCTGCCCATGCATCCATTCATCATTCCCTCATCCCGGGATCAAAACGCCTGAATAATTACTCACATAACATTAGAAATATCCATTGAGTCTGTGCGTTATGCAGCCTGCAAAATCCACAGTGCCCCAGCCCGTAATTCCAGTGTTGTGAAGTAACATGTATTTGGGAACGGCCGGCCTCATCGCCCACGTAGCTATTGCGCATCCCAAACTATTCATATCAATCATTGCTCCCTCGCCATGGGCCCTGTCTCAAGGACATTGAACAATAGAACGTTATATTTGCAGTCAGACCTGTGGGCATCTCCTCGCCGCTAGCTGGAAACCGAAAGCGCCGCCCTTCGAATTCCTCATTTGCAACACCACGTCGGAAAGGCATCTGTGGCCGTTTGAAATCACTAATTATTCCATCGAGTGCGGCTGTGTGTGAAAATGGCAACTGCCTTCACCCACGAATGGGACGCCCCGCCCGTCGTTGCAACTCGGTACAGTGATGCATGAGGGCCCACCGTTACTCGAGTACTACGTTCCACTGACCCTTCACAAGTCTGTTCGCGACTGCACAAATAGTATGGGAAACAATGGGACCACAGCAAAATGAACATATCAATCCAATCTTACACGGACATCGGGTACAAATACATGATAGCAATAGCAAGATACCATTCCCCGAATTGCAGCGTTGTGCGCGTGACGTGCTCGGCCAAAGGGGAGAGCAGTTTGCACAGGTGGAATGAATCACCACAGGTGGAGGCCATACAGCCTGAAAACACATTAATTGCACAGCCAGTCTCCTCCCACAACCACACCGAAATGCTACCGGCAGGACTCGCGATGTTGGCCCTGGGGGACCTGATAGCACTGCAAGTGCTCCAACTCCAAGAAGAAGACGAACACCAACTACAACCAGCCGCACGGAGGAGACGCAGGAGGAGGAGGAGGCCAAGGCAGGGCCAGCAAGGCCCACCAGCACAGCCACTACCACCACGCAGGCAGCCCGCAATCCCACGCCTCCGAGCACATCCGTTCAACCTCACTGATGAGCAGATCCACACCCTCTACCGTCTGGACCGGGACACCATAGCCGCCATTGTGGACATGACACAGGCTGACCTTGTCAGCATGATAGATAGCCCAACCGCCATCCCACCCCTACTGAAGGTGGTGTCTGTACTCCACTTCCTGGCCACAGGCACCTACCAGCACACAGTCGGACAGTTGCATGGCATTTCTCAGCCACTGTTCTCACGGACACTATTGCAAGTGCTCGATGCCCTCCTGCAGCACGCAGACGACTACATCTCCCTACCACGCTCGGAGCAGGAAATTACAAACACGAAAGTGGGATTCCATGCACTTGCCGGCATACCGGGTTGCATTGGTGCCATCGACTGCACCCATGTGGAATTGGTCGTCCCACATGCCATGGAGGCCCAGTACCGCAACCGAAAACAATTTCATTCCCTGAATGTACAAATGGTGTGTGACTCCAACAGGATCATTACACATTGTTGTGCCCGATTCCCTGGATCAACCCATGATTCTATGGTCTTGAGGAACTCTACAATACCACGCTACATGGAGCGACACGCAGGGAACAGATCCTGGCTACTCGGTGAGTCTCATTACATGCATGATGATGTGGGGTATGTGAATTGGCAATGACCTGGCAGGAAGGGGGGGGGGTGTGCGTACGTATCAATGGCATTCCACATCATACGTTTCTCGTCCACATACAGGTGATGCTGGATATCCACTGAAGAGATGGCTCCTCACACCAGTCCGGAACCCACGGGACCAGCATGAGGAGGACTACAACCATGCCCACTCACGTACCCGTGTAGTCATAGAACAGGCATTCGGCCTACTGAAGGGCCGTTTCCGCTGCCTCAGCAGGTCTGGCGGGGCACTCCTGTACCGCCATGAGAAGGTTGCAAAGATGGTGATGGCATGTGTCATGCTCCACAACATGTGCGTACGTAGAAATGTGCCCATGCCCCCTGACGCAGAACTGCAAGCACCTGAAGATGGTCATGATGAGGGTGGGGATGTGGCAGCACCTCATGGAGTCTGCGAGGCACAGGAGGCCCGTGACATTCGTCAGCATCTCATTGATGTATGCTTCTAGCACTCACGCCTGGTGGCTGATACATGGACACGGGACTCGTGGCACTGCGTGTGTCTGGGACATGCACAACATGGACTGTACGCCTATGATGGCCTAGTACACAAAGATCAATGTCCACACATCTCATTGGTTGATCGTGCACTTTTAATGGCATATGTGATGTCATGTTGAACACCCTTTCGACCCGCCACCCAAGTGAGCCCAACACACCCCCTCCACCCTCCTACCTCCCCCCCGAACACCAGTGTCCAAAGATGCTCATTGTCAGTGGGCTGTCGCTATTGCATGCCCCCTCTGCGGGTATCAGGGGCACCCCTGCCTGTGGAGCGCAGGTTCCTTCCAGATCTACGTTGGGGGCTGCCCTGGACGGAACTTGCAACGGATGATGTGTCTGCCTGCTCACGTCCATGCATGTCCCTAAGGGTTTGCGAGAGCTCAGTGAGCACACGGCGCACTGCGGCAAGTTCGGCACATACGTCCTTGGCCGTCGCATGCAGTTCCCCCCTGAGGCTCTCGGTGCTACTCTCCATTTGGACTCTCAGGCTCTCGGTGCTACTCTCCATTTGGACTCTCAGGCTCTCGGTGCTACTCTCGATTTGTGCCCCAAGTGTCTCAGTTGATGTTTCTATGTCTGCCTTAGTGCCCCCACATTCATCAGCATGGTCCTTGAGGAGCGTGGCCAGTTGCTGCTGTTGTTCGATCAACTGGTCGAGGGACTGTTGCCTCTGCTGGGCCATGGCCATTTGCGGGGGTGTCACAGAGGGGCTGTTGTCCTCATGTTGCCTTGCCACAGGGCTTGTGGGGGATGGCCAGTCGTCGTCTTGTGGGTGCCCCTGCGTGGTATCCTCATGTTGTACGGGATGGGACAGACAGGGGGATTGGGACAGGTCATGGATGGATCTGACTTCGGCATCCCCGTTTTCTGTGTCCGAGCATGCTGCCATCAATGGGGTGTCACCTATGGTGCTGCTGCCACCAGAGGCAGTGCCTTCTGTGGCATCCATTGGGGGGACCTGTGGTGGTGGTGTTGTGGGCATGCTGGCTGCTGGGGTGCCTGTTGATGTTCCCTCCTCTGTGCTGCCACCTGATTTGTGCTGCTGCCGTGTCTTGATGCGTGCAGCTGAGGTGGAGGGTCTCTGGCCGTTGGTCTTGGCCCTCTTTGCAGGTGTGCTGGTAGGGGTGTCCTGTAGCTCGTCGTTTGGATCGGACCCTGTGGTGGAGTAAAGGAGGGCGAGGGTTATTGATGGGTCTGTGGGAATTGGAATGGCATTGTATCACATGCATTGGGGTGGTACCTGAGGGTGATTTGGGTCGGGGCCTTGGAGGTGCTTTGATTTGTGTGTGGAGTGAGGGTGCAGTTGTTTGGCAGCCTGCAGTTAGGGTGTGCCTGCTGCACGTGTAGTGCGTGTATTTGGGGTTTTTAATTATTTATGTATTTATTGTGGGTTTTAACGTGCGCTATCAGGCCGATGTGTGTGGGCGTTCTCCTGGACATGTGTTTCTGTTGCACTATGTGGACGCATGGTACTTCACATGGATGGACTGTGTGGATTTGGCATTGTTTTATCTGGCCCACCTACCTGAATCTTCTGATGTCTGCACTCCTTTCTCCATCCCTCCGACTCCCTCTATGCTCTCCATTCCGATGGTGGAGGCACAGATTTCTTCCCAGGGGGTCAACTTGATGGGTGATTCAGGACCTCCCCCGGTGGCTGTGGCAATGTTGCGGTTGGCAGAGAGTATGCTGCGGACGCGTATCCGCAGGTCGTCCCATCGCTTGCGGCATTGCTGTGGGGTGCGGGGGGCGGTCCCCACCGCACTTACCCGCTGTGCCACCAGAGCCCATATGGCCTTCTTGTTTGCAAGTGCCGTCCTGGTCATTTGCGTGCAGAAGACGACGGCAGCATTCTCCTGGAGGGTCTCTGTTAGCACGGTGAGTTCCTCACGGGAGAAGTGGACCTGCCGCTTGCGGTCGCACGCTTTCTTCGCTACTTTTCCCATTTTTCTTGGTTTCGCTAGGGTGGTTGGCGGGTTGGGGTGTGTTTCAGGGTAGTGATTTTAGTGGTTGTGTGGTTTTAGTGTATTTATGGGTGTACGCCGGGATGTTTCCCGTTCCGGCCCCATGTTTTAACTTCCGTTTCCGTATATTTCCGGCCACCGTACTTTGCGGTAGGCGCACACTGCGGTGACCGCTAAGTGGGGTGGCGGTATTGCACCTAGGGCGCCGTACGGCGGCGGTGTGGGCCGTTTTGGGGTCATTTCCGCCATCGCGGACTTTGCACTTCCGCCATGCCGTGGTGCTCGTGCCCGATGGGTCGGAATGGGCCGCACTTTGCTCCTTCGTGCAATGGCGGAAACGCTATTTACGCTGTGGCGCTCCGGTCAGTCGCTTTCCGCAAGGGTCGTAATGAGGGCCATTGTCTTGTGGGATATATGAAAACTGTTGTGATGCAGTACTTTTCTTCCTTTATTGATACTTTCAGGCACCATATAGATAAATCCAGGCACTGCTTCGTTATGTCCATCATATATTGTACAGTAGAAGATAATATTTTGTGTGTGATTTGGATGGGTGAAAGCAAAACATGTCCGAATACAAAGTGCATTGGGATGGCATCTGAATATTCCTTGTCTCCTTTGCAGACACACCCTATCCTGCATAATTTATAGCTCTTACTTTATATTCACTCATTGATAAAGCTAATAGATAATATTGATGGTGTCATTATTTATTTATAACTAAAACTATTAATATTTGCTGCCTTCGCAAACAAATTGTGTCCAGAGAATGTCAGAAAGATCAGAGTAGGAGGCATATTAGGGTACTGTTCAGAGATATGCATTCCCCTCACAAACCATTATTAAGCATTTTGCACTGTAGCAAATCAATGAATGCATCTCCAGTCCAACTCTGGGCCTGATTCATGGAAAAGTCTGAATTTCTCCCACATTTGCCACGCACAGAATAAAAAATGCGCTCACTGCGTATTGATGGAATTTAATCCGCAAAGTAACTGTTTATGGAAGTTGTGCCTGGAACGCCCCTGACACATCCCAAAGCAAAGCATAAACAGCAAGAACAGCTACATTTGCATGCTCACCCTGGTGCAAATACCTGCATTCATCAAACAGTGTGTGGATCCTGGACAGGGTGCCTGCAACTGTTGCCGGCACCCTGACAACATGCATATGACACTCCGCAACTCGGGTGTAAAAGAGAGCGAGATGTCCACCAACGGGCCGATAGGTCAGTGCTCACCCTCTAGTACTTGTAAGACAAGATAGCTGCAACATGTGAGGGATGGGGGTGCAGGATTCACTTACTCCAACACGACTCAATAAATCAGTAATTTGGCAAAGGGAAATCCGTTTAATGACAAGTACATCAAACAGGGAAGCAGTTGGGAATCAGCATCGTTGCGATCACCTGTCTCGCTCCGACTTCCTCGAAATTCAGTTGAACAGCAATTTTTATACACAAAACTCGTCATCATTGACGTCTAATTCTAAAAAAACTTGTCATGCAATATAATTGGTTAGGAAAGGTAACTTAAATATAGGTGCTATATCTGCATATGATAATTGAGCATTCGGATTGGATAACTCTTATCGGGTGGGCGTCTACACCCCTCCCTCTACATCACACGTGATAGACGTCACTACAAGTACGGCGTCTCATTGGTTCTACGATCTATAGGACCCTAGATAACTTGGTCCTTTGTGACTGGGCAAGTTACACCCCTAGAAATAAATCTCCACTTTTAATTAGCAGCATGCAGAATGGACACCCAGGTGCTGGGTGTCCCAAGATTCACCTTGCGTCCCTTCCATCAATCAGTATCTTAGGGCTATGTGTCAATTAGTTGGCTAGGTATGGTCTCAAAACTGTAGCCTCTTATCAGGAAAAGTTATGGCATCCTCGGGTTCTGGATGACATTAGGCGGTGGTACCTCTTCGCCCTAGCTGGTCACGTGTTAGTTCACCATGAATTTGCTTCAGTTTCCAGCTTTTCGTGTATTTGTTCTTCTTTTAGCCTCGCCACCTGCCTGGGCCTCCCTTATCTTGAACTTCACGGGGCAGGCTGGTATGCTCTGAAGTTTGAGTCTTGTTAGCTGATGCTCTCCTCCCTTTCTCAGGTTGACCTCGATTTCCCGGCATGAATAGCTCTTTGTTGAGTTTCAATTCCGCTCCTTCTCATGACTCTGGCTTGGTATGAAACTTGGCCTGTTAGGCCTCTGGCAGCCTGGGCACATTTCCGCTTTACAAAATGGAGTCGCACTTGTATAATGTGCCTTGTTGAGGTAGATATATGGTTGGCGCTTGCCGCTCTATTTTCTAGTAAGCATTGCAAGCAGTATTGGTTTCTTAGCTTCTTGCGTTCCAAGCACATTCACACACGTTTAACTGGTTGGTTACTTCCATCTTGTCTTGTAGCAACGTCTCCTTTTGTTTTAACATCGTCTCTTCCATGTGTCCATTAAATCTATTTTCATAGCTACTCGCACTGGCGTGCTATCTTCGATAGCTGTTTTTTTGCTCATTCACGAGTCTGTCCAGGCCCTTGTGTCATTTCCACTGGCCTTCCATTAAGGCTCTTTGGGTCTCTTCATGGACTGTCTGCAGGAACTCTTCATTTCGTCTCAGCGGCTGGTACGGCTGTCTGATAGGGTACCGTGCTGCCCAGGGTTGTCTGGTTATGGGCGCTTCTACCGGTATGGATCTTCTGGTGTACACTGGGCAGAGTCCCAGTGCAGCTCTTTGTTGGTTCATTTGTTCCTCACACGTCACATACCTTGGCGAGTATGTTCCTGGTACTTCAAAATGGGGGGCTGGAGTGCAGGCCATGCCTGGGACCTCCTCTACACTCCCCCCTCTGGTCGGTTCATCAACCACTTCTGCGATCTCTTTTGCATTTATTTCCTTTGATTCTTCGGTTTCATGTTCATCGTCTTCAGGGTTTGTACATGATGGTGTGAATGTGTGAGTCTTCGGGGTCCATATTTTTATCACCCCTTTCAAACTACCTGCTGTTTTCACATGCTCATCTTTGTTCCAGGTCACCAGCTGGCATTGTCCATTTGGTGCAGTAGATCAATTTTCCTTCATACCTTCTTCGTTTCTTAGGAGATGTGAACTTTGTTCCTTCTGGCGCAAATTTGCTGGCCTTCACAAAGTCTCTTATTTCTTCATCAATCAGGTCTCTGGGCTTCCACCCTTGGTTGACATCAACCTTTATTTTCATCCCTATGGCTTTCTTTGCAGTTTTCTGGCACTGTGTAATGACTATCTTGATAACACAGAATCCTAGCAGTACCATTGCTAGTAAGGCTCCCAGAAACTTGAATATATCTGCCATCCATTGTTGGACCCACGTGAATAGATCTCCAAACCATCTGTCATCGTCCTCTTCATCACTTTCTTCGATCATCTGCTTTTTCAAGTTTATCAACATACTTATGGCTTCTGTCAAGGTTCCATTTTCTTCATCGTGCGATGGTACACATGTGCAACATGATTTTCCGATTTTTGCACAAACACCTCCATCCATCGCCGTGATCATGTCAAGCATATATCTGTTCTGGAGGGTCATCAGTCTGATTGCTCTCAGTTCTTCTTTGATTGCGTTAAATCCTTTTATAGTGGTATTGATGGTTTGCAGTAACTCCCATCTGGTTATCTGCAACCATTTAGCATTCACTCCAATTTGGATGTGTGGCAAGAGCATTGTGGTGAACACTGTTGAGGTGAGGCTGAACAGCCTGTGTTCATATGGGATTTCATGGAATGCCTCTTCTGATTAGGCAGAAAAGTAATTTTCTCTCTTCATCCTGGATACCACTTCCACAGATCTCCTTCTCCTTAGATGAGCATCTGCTTTCCGGAAACTGTCCAAATTCAGGTCATTCTTAGGGATCACTAGCGTGGGAACGTGGACGTTTACCAGTGTGCATATTCCTCCCCCGTTTTTCAGCAGTCTTATGTTTGCCTTGGATCCACATGCCCAGTAATGGTCCATAATAACTGCGGTTCCTTGTGTCATTCCTGGGGTTTCAAAGATTCATCCGCAGTTTACATTCTCTCCCATCTTCCTCGTGCCATTACTTCTGAAGCATAGCTTTGGGCTTTCCAGTGGTACTATCTGCAGGGGTCCTCCTCTGTCTTCGATCCATGTTAGCAGCTTACCTTTGCGAATTCTCTATTGCTTCTCGGCAGGCTCCAAAGACCATCCAAGCTCGGCAGATTACTACTCCTTCTTCCCATCCATCTGGGGAAACCACTGTTCCCCAAATCTGCATTTGGCCTCTGTTCTTCCAGATTTTAGCCTCTTCTGCAGTTTTTCCTTGAACGTTCAATCTTGGGTTTATTACCCAAAGTGTTCCTGATCCTTTGATGTCAGGATTCTCGTATCTGATCACGTGATTCCTTGTGTGCGCCCTGTTTCTTGTCTTAATGTCCTGGACGTAGCCATCTTCATCCGGGTAATCCTTTTCGTTGGCCCATATCAACGAGGCGTCTCTTCCCATAAATTGTCCTCTGGTGTTGCACATTGCTACATGTGACATACAGTGTGCTGTGGGTACATCCCTTTCTACAGCCACGAAGATCTTGGATTTTCCCATGCTGTACGGTAGAAGAGCACAGATGAAGCATTCTCCTTCAGACTGCCTTTGTCTTACTGGTACCATATGTTATTTCCGAGATGATATGATATGATATGGCATTTATAATGCGCCTATACACAAGTGTTTCGAGATGGGCTGTGCTGTCCAGGTAATCGTTGAGCTCATTGTCATCTTCATGCGGGTTTCTCTTGATTCTCAGCGCTCTTCTGTAGTTTGCTATCACTATGTCCTTAAAAGCATCCATGCTGCTTTTCCACTCTGTGCGTCTTGGTAGAGCGGGCTACCTTGGCTGTATTGCAGTGGTAGAGAAGGTTCTTCGTTTCTTTTCCTTTCCTCTTGTAATCTTCCATAGAGGTTCTCTAACCACCGTTGGCTCTCCAACTCCCCAATGCGTGGTTGTGTCATAGGTCTGGTGCTTGTTCCTTGCGTCTGAGCTGGCGTGCTTACTGTTATAGTCTCTGTAGTCCTATTTTTCCGCTCCTCATGCAATTTCTTTGCTCTGACTATGAATGGGAGCAAATAATCTCTCAGTGCTTGTGTTTTCTCTGTGAGTTCCTTTGTGGCTACTTCTGTGCTTTTGAGGGACTTTGCTATGCCCTCTTTCATTGGTTTCTCACTTGGTTCTCCTTGGTTGCTTCTGCTATTTTCTGGAACTGATTGTTCGGCAGCCAGTCTCCCCTTCTCTACTGCCTTCGTTGGAGGCCCTGTAGCCATAGACACTTGCCCTTGTCTGCGTGCATTCTGTGTGTGGGTGCGTGCAGTGGTCAGTGCCGGGTTTTCATTCATTCCGTGCTGACCCTGTCTCCAGCTTTTCCCGTCATTCGTTACCTCAGGTGTATCTGAATCACTGCTAATTATATTTAATTTTAGTTAATTTAAGTTTGTTAACTTTACCATCAGGTTTTCTTGGGACTGGGATGACTATATAGTGTCTGGGTGCTTTCGTAGGCCCCAGACGTTCATTATCTGGTGGGTGCACTGAGATTGGGACACTTTGCGCACCAATAAAGAAAGCAGTTCTGATAGTCAACGATAGAAAGACAATGATAATTATTACGCATATACAAATAATAGAAGTGTAGGACATCTGGCAGCATTTCCTTCCAGGGGGAGCGGGGGCGCCCCTGTGCTGGTGGTAAAACCAAGTTACTGTTCTGTGCCCCCATTTCAAACAAGTCCATAGTCAGTTATTTATTCCTTTTCTTGCTCTGATCTCGTAGCTCATGAGTTTATTACTACTAAGGTGACAAGTGCTTTTCAAGTGTCCCCCCTCTTGCGGGTGCTGTCGGTAAACTCTGGGTATGCAGTACAATTCCTGTGCTAGGCTATGGAAAAGGGTTAGGCTAGCAACTTTGGTACGTCACATTAGGTAAAGTCCCAGTGCATTCCCCGAATTTGCCCTGGTTCTGAGGACATGCTGGAACCTGTTCAATGCTAGGAATGAAAAGGTGGAACTGCTAAAAATCACACAAAAATAAAATGTTGTAATAATAAAGATAAAAAAATAAAAATTAAAGTGAACATGAAAAATAAAAATAAAATACAGAGAAATAGAGGAAAATGTAAAAAGAAAAAATAAGATGGTGTAGTTCTTGTCTCTGCTCTCCTCGATCTGTCCTTTGGCAGAAAATTGAAGAACTGTGTCTCTGTCCTCGATTTGTCCCACGGCGGAAGATAAAGCACTGTCTCTCTGTCTCCACGATCTGTCCCACGGCGGAAATAAAGCACTGTCTCTCTGTCTCCACGATCTGTCCCATGGTGGAAGATAAAGCAATGTCTCTCTGTCTCCACGATCTGTCCCACGGTGGAAAGTCTCACTGGAACCTCCTAAGGTATTCTCGCTGGAAGATAGATAGCTCCACCTGGGGCATTATTCCGTGGAGGAGTGTGCCCATGTGTGAGACGTTGGCTGGATCTCTAAGGAAGGTGATGACGTCAACATCTGCAGGCCTCCCCACCATTTCCGGATAGTCTGTGACTAGTCTAAGCAGGACGTTGTCGCTAGCCGGGTGTCCTCGGGTGATAGGGATTTTGTCCTGATTGGCTAGGTCCTGGTCATTGGCTTTCCTTTTGATTTGCACAGTCTCTGCACCTTCCTGTTGCGTGGACTGTCACAAGGTGATTTAGTTTAGTCCACAGCTGGTTCAACTGAGCTAAGTTTCTTGGGTCTCTGATGAAAGTACGTGTGTCGGTTGTTCTCCCGACGAGTCCTGGGCATTTCTCGATTATTTGAAAGAACAAAGTGAATGTGAGTTCATCAATGTCTACCGGTGGCGGAAGCATTTGTGTCTTCCTCGCTGTGCTCGGGTAGCTCGGTGAAGGCTTCCGTGATGACAGTCAGCAGTTGCCAGATTATTTTCTCGTTCGCAGGATCTTGAATAAAGTCTGTGACACTGGTTTCTCTCCCTATGTGTGACGGATAAGATATTACCATCAGCTGGAAGTAGGTTAGCACCTCCCACTTGATGTCTCTTCTGGGAGGTACCATAAATTCAGTAAACAAGGTCTTGTCACTGGTTGCCTCAGGACGCTGTGTTACACTCTCCGGGAATGTCCTTTTTTTCCCAGTCTATCAGAGTCTTGATTCTTTATACTACTTGAGCGTGACACTATTTCAAAAGTTTGTTTTATCAACGTTGTTGTGGCTTTGTATGTGTAGTTCTCTTCTTTACCCTGCAACTGTGGTGCACAGAGTGTCCATATTATTGTTCTTTATCACCTTTCTCTGGTTTGGCAAAATGTTCTATTTAAAAGCCACAAATTAAAACAGAGTTCTTTGTCATTGTTTTGCTGCTCATGCGCCCTTCTTCCTCGCCATGGATCTTGTCTGCACGTGCTGAGGTTCTTCCCCGTTGTCTGTGGTTTCTTCGTGGTTGGATGCAGCTGGAGGGCTTTCTCCTATATAAGGTTTAATGTCATTCAGGAAGAGCCATGCCCTTCTGCCCTGGACCTTGACGGATGAAGGAGTGCAGTCCTCTACGATGAAAGGGCCATTGAATCGTGGCTCATCCCACTTCTTCCTTGTAAAGTTCCTTATAAGAACAGCATCCCCAGGGAAGATGAGAGGCGCACTTAAAATTTGCGCAGTGTCTGTTTCAGCATTTCTGATGTATTTGGTACTGTGTTGCAGCCTTTTCGCCGTCGCTGCAGCTGGCCTGAAATGACAGAGATGCTGGATGTCATACAGTTCAAGTACTCCTGCATCTCTGTCCCCAAGACCTCACTTGTTGGCTGGGCATCACATCTAGCTCTATCTTGGTGGTAAGAGGGGTCCTCATCCTTCTGCCTGTTACTATCTTGTGTGGCGTGAGATGATGGTCGGAGCCTGGTTGGTTCCGAAGTGCATACAATGCCAGTGGTAGACAGTGCAGCCATTCCTTTTTTAATGTGAGATTCAGCTTGGCTATCCTCTCCTTTAACAAGCTGTTGAGCCGCTCACATATGCCATTCCCCTCCGGATCATATGCCGACGAGAACTTGTGCTTTATACCAAGCAACAAGCTGATCTGCTCGAAAACTGCATTAACAAAGTGATCCCCATTGTCTGACCTCATTACCTCGCACACCCCCCATCTGGGGAACACTTCCCTAACTAGAAATTTGGCAGCACAGGTAGAGTCTGGGTGTGTACAGGGACCTGCTTCTATCCATCTAGAGAATGGACACACCACCACAATTAAATACCTGTACCCATTGCACACTTTAATCATGTCGACATAGTCGATATGCAAGTGCTGGAATGGCCCATTTGGCCGGGGATAACTCCTCTTACTACTTTTAGTGTGTGCCCAACGGTGAATTGCTGGCAGATTATGCAGTTTACCATGAAGAACGCAACATGCTCTGATAAATTCGGTGTAAGCCAGTCTTCTGCGAGCGTTGCAGCGAGATTTTCTTTTGAAATATGTATAGGGTAGTGTAATTGCTCCAATGCTACTTTTAGTAGGGCGACAGGCATTACTGGTTTACCGTCATTTCCTCAAGTTTTTCTGCTCCTGAGGTGCCTCCCCTTGGAGTTCCATTAGCTGAGTCTGTCCCATGTTGCTATGGGCCTCTGGTGTGGCTCGTGCTACCATCATACGCTCATGGGTACATGCCACCTCCACGTCCATGATTGTTTCATCCTTGGATGCCATGCGCTTGGCTTCCGTGTCCGCTTCATGATTTCCATGTGACACAGAATTTGTCCCTTTGGTGTGGGCGGCGCATTTCACGACCGCTATGCCCACTGGGAGCTGTAGTGATTTTATCAACCTGTCCAATAAGGCAGCATGTTGCACTGGCGTGCCGTCCACTCGGAGGTAGCCCCTCCTTTTCCAGCATGCTAAGCCTGCGTGCACGGTAAATGTCACATAGGCAGAGTCACTGTACACTGTTACTTCCTGGTCTGCATGATTCTCAATGGCGAGTATCCGCGCCAATAGTTCTGCAGCTTGTGCAGAATAGTGAGATGGTATTCGTGCACTGACGAGTACCTGGAACTCTCCATTCGCTAGATGTTTTATCACGGCCACGCCTGTGTATCTTTGTCAATCTTCTTGGTCAATTCTTGATGAGCCGTCAATAAACACAATCTCACCACCTGCCAGGGCATTTTCCTTTACCCTGGGGATTTCATCATAGAATTCCTCGTACTTTACACAGTCATGTACGGGTTCTCCCTCTGTGACTGGTTCAGCTATGAATGTAGCTGGATTCACAGTTTTACATCGCACTATCTTGATTGATGGGTTAGAGATAATCATGTTTGTTTGTTTGTTTATTTATTTGTATTGCACGCCCTGACCCCAGGGTAATCGGGCGCAGTGAACAGAATATACCGAGCTTACAATGTTGCATAGAAATTACAGTGTTACAGCAAATTACAATGTTGCATAATTAAAATTTACAATAGTGATCAATATTTGATGGTACATATATACATTCAGATAAGTAACGTAACACAAATTAAGTCTTTCAAACCTTACATGTTGTTGTCATTGAAGTGTTTGATAAGATTCGTTCTAAAGTGAGGGAAAGGTTGGTCTGATCTAAGGTTGTGTGGCAGGGCATTCCACCATTTAGCGGCTAGCACAGAGCAGCTTTTGCCACCAATTTTGGCAAGTTTAAATCTTGGAATTTCCAGACAGTTGGAGTTGGGAGTTCTTTTAGGTCTGCTAGAGATTTTTCTTCTTATTTTGTCCATCAGGTAAGTGGGGGCAGCGTTATTGAGGGCTTTGTGCGTCAAGGAGAGCATTTTTGGGTGAATTTTATTGTCGGTGGAGAGCCATTTGCATTGTTGTCTAGTGGAGGAGATATTTTCCCTTTTGTTTATGCCTAAGGCAGCTCTAAGGGCGTTGTTTTCTAGGATTTGTAGCCTTTTGGTGATAGTTTTGTTAGCGCCACTGTAAAGGGCATTGCAATAATTGAGTCGTGATAGTATTAAGGCTCTCGCTAGGATCATGCAGCTGTTATTAGAGAAGAAAGGTTTACCTGCTCTTATTAATTTGCAGGTATAGGCTGTTGTGGAAGCTAAGGAGTTAACTTGTTTTGCAAAAGACATGGTGGAGTTGAGATAGAAGCCTAGAGTTTTTACTTCACTCGAAACCTTGATGCTATTGCCATTTATGTTAAACATGGAGTAGTCCTTGCCTAGTTTGTTGATATTGGCCTGCATGCCCAAAATGATCAGCTCAGTCTTATCATCATTCAGGCAGAGGCCATGTGATGCCATCCATGCCTGAATAATGAGGTACACCCTATGTCATATGCGGATGCTCTCTGAGATGTCAGCGTGCACTTTGGCTTCTCTAGTATGGCGAATAACGAGTGCTCGACGTACAATGTCATGGAGCACCCGATCACAATGGATGTTGCCTTTTCAATGGAGAACACGGCAGCAGCTAGATTTTGTTTGCATGGGAAGTGGCCCTTCATGACCGGGTCCAGACTCCCGCTGTAATATGCTAGGGGCTTGTACCCCAGTGAGGTTCACTGAGCGAGCACTGCTGTCATAAAATTGCCATCGGTATGTGAGAACAGGTACAATTCCTCTGCATAATTAGGAATCCCGAGAACTGGGGTCTTACAAATCGCCCCCTTGAGTTCTGCAAAGCCCTTTTCCATTGTCTCAGTCCATTCAATTTTTTTCCCTTGTCGCCTGGGCCTTCCTTAGGGCCTGAAGCAAGGGCTTGGTATACTAGCTGTAGTCGAAGACCCATGCTCTGACATAATTGCACAGGCCTAAGAAGCTTTGCATTTGTTTCATCGTGAGCGGTTTAGCCGTGTTTATGATAGCTTCAGCCCTTTCTGGGGTTACCTTTTTCCCTTTGTGTGAGATTAGCTGGCCTATGTACAGCACCTCTCGCTGACAGTATTGTAGCTTTTCCTTATCAACTTTATATCCTTTCTCAGCCAGGTTAGTCAGTAGCTGGACAGAGTCGCGCCTGCATTGTTCCTCAGTGATGCTGCAGATTAGAATGTTATCCACATACTGCAAAACAACACTGTCTACTGCAATATTTCTTAGGTCCATCTGCAGGACTCTGTTGAAAATGGATGGAGACTCACAGTACCCCTGTGCCAACCTTGTACTTTTCAGGTGCATTTGCCTCAAAGTAAATGACGTCAGGTCTTGTGAGTCACGGTGCAACGGGATTGAGAAAAATGCCTTTTTCAAGTCAATCACCATGAAATATTTTGCCTCAGTGGGTATGTTGCATAGAATTGTGGATGGATTAGTGACTAGAGGGAACTCGGCTTCAACTATATCGTTTAATGCTCTTAAATCTTGGATTAAACGCCAAGACCCTCCTTTTGATTTCTTGGCAGGGTAAATTACCGTATTGCAAGGTGATTCTGACGTCACTAGGATGCCCTGCTCTATCATGGCGGAAATTGTCTTCGCGATCCCTTCATCTGCCTCTCTGGACATAGGATATTGTCGTACTCTTGGTAAAATTGCTCCTGGTTTTAGGATTAGTGACTAGAGGGAACTCGGCTTCAACTATATTGTTTAATGCTCTTAAATCTTGGATTAAACGCCAAGACCCTCCTTTTGATTTCTTGGCAGGGTAAATCACCGTATTGCAAGGTGATTCTGACGTCACTAGGATGCCCTGCCCTATCATGGCGGAAATTGTCTTCGCGATCCCTTCATCTGCCTCTCTGGACATAGGATATTGTCGTGCTCTTGGTAAAATTGCTCCTGGTTTTAGTTTAATTTTCACTTCACCTGCCCCCTTCAGGAGGCCTACGTCATAGGGACCTGTAGTCCATTCCGTGACAGGCACTTGGGCCATGTCGTCATGAAAGTATTCTGGATGTATCAGCGCCAACATCATTCTCTGTGGCACCTCCCATTTGATCATTTTGACCCAAAATATGAGACTCACTTCCACCCTTGTCTCTTCTTTGTCAGGGTGTACTTCGAACAGATCGTTATCGGTGACGTCAGTCACTCGATACCCTTCTTCGATGGCGATAATCGCACACCATTGTCTGCCTTTGATGTCATATCCTTCGACCAATACCACTTTCCCTCGCACTGCGGCAGATTGTATCATTAAGGGAAATACTAGTCCCTCTTCTTCATGCATAGGTATTCTTGGTCTGAATAGGAACTCATCAGGTGTCCTCATAGTTCTATCAGCGAGGCCTGGCACTCCTGCCATGAGCACCCGCATGCCATAGGCAAAGACTTCCGGCTCTAATGGTATGGCTCTCATGGCTATACGTCCTGAGTATGCTCTGATCATTTTGCACACTTTGAATAATGCATTCCCGGAGTGGAGCATGCTATACCATTCTCGGTAAACGAGATTGTCATATTCAACTTAGTCATTAATTCTCGACCCAGGATGTTTACTGGGGTCTGACATGAATACAATAAGGGTACATTCATCTCGCGTTCTCCCACAGAGACTGGGAGCGCGTCTGTAAAGGGAACTCTACTGTGAGCTCCTGTGAAACTCTGAGTATCTATGGTCTCGCCGGACAAGGAAAATGTGCCTTCTCGTATGCACGAGCGCGTCGCACCCATGTCAACTAAGAAGGAATATTCTTTACCCCCTATGACGACCTTCACCCGAGGTTCCCTATTAGGGTCTGGTGTCACTGATAGGAGAGAACACATCAGAGTCCCCCGTGAGCTGTCCTATTTCATATATAAGTTTGGCTCACTGTATACTTGCTGATTTCCCCCATTACCACGGTTGACTCCCCCTCCGGAGCTTGTGCCCTGCTGGGATTGTCCCTGAGGTACGTTCCCCATGTGCGAGCATTGAACCACTTGCTGCACACCTTGCTGCAAGCCTGACGGCGGCTGCTGTACTGTGTGATTTTGGGCACTGCCCTGGTGTGGGACGGCAGGCTGATTCACCATGCCTATTCCCATTCCTTGGCTGCTTTGCCACATGCCTTGGCTTCCGCACATGTGTGCCACATGTCCTGTCATTCCACACAGCCAACACACTGGCGGTGGTCGGGCCATCTGTCCATCTGGCGTAACTGGACTGCCCATCTGCGCGTTCTGAAAGCCACCTTGATTATTCTGAAAGCCTCCTTGGTTACCTCGAAACCTACCCCAATTACTCTGCCATCCTCTTCCTCCAAAACCCCTTCCCCTCGGGTAAAATCCTGCGCTACCCTGATTATTCAGCGATGGGTTAGTCGCTTGCTGTGTGCGTGGTTCAGCTGGGCTTGTCAGCATGGCTCCCTCGAGAGCGTACTTTGAGAGCTTCTTTTGCACCAGCTTCGCCTCCTCACCCTTATGAGTTGCCTCCTTTTCCCTATTCTTTTCTTGCAACAATCTACAGTAATGTACAATTGTCAACTGTATTTCAGCCCATGGTTTGGCTTCTATTCCTACCAATTTCTTGAGCTGTTTTTTGCACTGGCTCGGGCAGCCCATGGCGCAATATATGGTAGAATACAGGGATAGATTTCGTCTAAGACTCATGCGTTTCGAGCACCCATGCATCCTGAAAATTCTGGATATAAATCAACGGATCCTCTGACTCTTTCATTTTCTGCGTCATTATTGCTCCCATATCGGAAGTGTCTGGATATAGCGTTCGCAGCGCTTTCCACACTGCTGCTCTACAATTATTAAATGGCGCTCCGTCATGGGAGGTATTGATTATGGTTACCCTAGGGTAGCCTGCCCGTTTCCATACATCGTCTGCTCTTTCACCAATATGGCAATTAGGAAGCCCTTAATGTCCCCTATAGCTAAGGTAACACCCCCCGTCATTTTCTCTAACTCATGTATCCATTTCCCGGCTCGCGATGTTAGCATTGGAAGCTTATTTTTTAGGTTCTCTCCGTCCATGTGTGGCCATGGAATATATTGTGGTCTTGCTCCCCCCTTTTCTAGTAGCCGGAATTGGAATGCGCAGTCTTCCTTTTCTTTCCCCATAGCTCTGCTGTCTACCACTACGGTGGCATTCCCACCTTGCCGTCTCCCTGGCAATGGCCTTAATTTATATGCATAGGCAGGTGCTGACGCCCTCCTCTGACCGTGGGGTGTTCCTTTGTGTCGGCCGGAATCCGCGGCAGACTTCGGTGTCCTACTTGTGGACTCGCTAGCGTCTGACCATCGTATCCCTCGGTCCCCTGGGAGACGTTTTTTGCACCGTCTACCTTCCTCGTGTGCCTCATCCTCCGTTTCCCCACCGGACTCAGATTCTGAATACTCCCAGTTTACACAACTCCTTCCATCTTCTTCATCCTGCCCAATCTCCAGTCTGTCTAGGGACAGTCCCCTGTTCCCACTACTTTGGGTGACATCCTCAGTGTCATATAGCGAGGTGCTCTCCAGGCGCTCATCTTCCCTTCCCCCATGGGATCTCTGTTCTAGCCCCTCTCATCGTATATCTTATCAATCATTTCCTCGATGCTTCTGGTGTCGAAGTCATCCTCAATATTTGTCCCACTCGTACCTGGTACCGAGTCATGTGCAGGAAAGAATTCTTCTATGTCTTCCCATTCTACAACAGGATTAGGTTTTTTTTACTTCCCGCTCCAAATATTCAAGATCTCGTGCCCTCTGTCTGTGCTTGCGTTCTGCTTCCTCATCTTTTTCCTTGCGCTTCCTCGCTTCTTCTCTAGCCTTGTCTACTTCCCTCATCCTTTTGTTTCTATGTTCCTTTGCCCTTCTAATTTCCTCATCTTCTCTTCTCTTCACTCTCCTCTCACGTACCCTTTGCTCTTCTTCCAACCTTTGTTTATTCTGTTTGTACTTGTCGTAGGCTGCCTTCTGTTTGCGATCGAGCTGTTTCTCTTGCTCTTTGCGATATAGTTGTTCTCGCTTCAGCCTACCCTTCCTTCTTGTCCTTACATCCCTCATTTCCTTTTTCTTCTCTCTCTCTCTCTCCTTGGCGTCTGATCAGACCTCTCTTTTGGCCTTTCATCATCACTTCCTTTTCCATCTAGTTTCAGCAATATCTTCCCTCCCATCCATTCGTCTCTTGCGAATGTTATCTCATCAGTTCTACCTTTGTTTCCCTTTCGTTTCTTTCCCTCTCTCTCCTTAATGAGAGATGCACAACTCTGTGCCTGATTCTTGCCTACGTCATTGCGTCTCTCCTTGTCCCTCGGGACTGCAGAGGCAAGATTAATTTCCTGGTCCTTTTCTTTATTGTCGTTGCTACTATATGTAGGTGACTCATAATCGGGGTTGCTATACCCCGTGGCTGCCTTTAGTTCTCTTAGTGGGTAGAGCCCCTCTGTCTTACTTCCCTTGATGGCTGGCTCAGGCGGGGCCGTTGGCACGGTAGGCATCTCACCCCCCTCCGTGCATACATTTACTATCCAATCTGCAGGAGGCTCTTCCTCCTTCGTCCGCTCAAACATCTTCCAAAGCTCTAGAACAGCAAGACGTTTCTCTACCTTCTTGCCTGTATATGTGGCATGTAGATAAGTCGTCATGTGTTGTAAGACAGATTTTGATAGGGACCCATTCTGTGGCCAAGGCATAAACATCTTGTGGGCGGTACCCTTAACCAATCTGTGCTGTACATTTTTAGTTTAGGTGCATGCTTAGGTAGTTGCTTGCATAGTTGCGCAAGTGGGGGGACCTCGTTCATTTTCAATTCCGTTACCAACAATATTTATACAGTTTGTTATCCTTCTACTAGTATGAGCGAGCACCAGATACACAAGCTCCAATCCAATCTTTTCCTGCCAAAATGTATACCATCAATTAACTCAAAACCATCAATTCATTGGCGATTCCCTCTTCTTCACAGAATCACGTACAACCCAATTTCATCTTGAACAATCAACAATACAGTTCTCTTACATTCAACACACAACAGAACACATAGGACAGACACTTGACAGACTAGACGGACACCAGCTGGTCATACATATACCTGCCTTCTAATCAATACCCCGTCATGGAGTTTAAACAAACTCCTTTGAGGCGTCTTTAAATGTCACCGTAGTCTAATTGTCCCTTATTATATGGGCTATGAGTTCACATTTCTTCTGACCGCTGTATTAAAGCGCAGGAACAAGGCTAATCCTTACATTTTCTCTCGGGTGCCCCCCCGGTAACCTTATGTTTTTCTCTCGGGTGCCCCCCCGGTATCCTTACATTTTTCTCTCGGGTGCCCCCCGGTAACCTTACGTTTTTCTCTCAGGTGTCCACCCGGTAACCTTACGTTTTTCTGTCTGGTGCCCCCCCGGTAACCTTACGTTTTTCTCTTGGGTGCCCCCCCGTTACCTTATGTTTTTCTCTCGGGTGCCCCCCCGGTAACCTTACGTTTTTCTCTCATACTCGAGTCATTGACCTCTTATATATACAGTCTTCTCTACTTCTCACTATTCATTTTTTCTCCGTCACCCTCCATTACCTTTCCCTTGCTTGTTCTAATGCCTAGAAGACATTTGCCAAAGTAACGAGTTTGTTGTTTCACTCACTGATCACATCTTTTTCCTCTCTGGAACTTCAGGATCACCGCCCCTTCCTCTTCAGCCTCTTGCGGTCTTTTCGTCCGATTGGCTGCCCGTGGGAATGAGAAGGGTTATGCTTGGAAAGGCGGGTTCCTTCAGACGCACTGCAGATTTTTATGGACTTACACTATTATTGTCCACGGGAAGCTTCTCAGCCTACTCAGCCGGAATGGCAAAAGGACTTGTGATATTGCCAAAGGGCTAGAGTTACTTTGTGCCGTCGGTCTATAGGTGTCTTATAACTATATTAATCAATAATTCATAATCGATGGCCGAAACCATCCTCTGCTACCAAGTGTAAAAGAGAGCGAGATGTCCACCAATGGGCCCATAGGTCAGTGCTCACCCTCTAGTACTTGTAAAACAAGATAGCTGCACCATGTGAGGGATGGGGGTGCAGGATTCACTTACTCCAACACAACTCAATAATGAGGACTCAGTAATTTGGCAAAGGGAAGTCCTTTTAATGACAAGTACATCAAACAGGGAAGCAGTTGGGAATCAGCATCGTTGCGATCACCTGTCTCGCTCAGACTTCCTCGAACTTCAGCTGAACAGCAATTTTTATACACAAAACTCGTCATCATTGATTTCTAATTCTAAAAAAACTTGTCATGCAATATAATTGGCTAGGAAAGGTAACTTAAATATAGGTGCTATATCTGTATATGATAATGGAGCATGCGGATTGGATAACTCTTATCGGGTGGGCGTCTACACCCCTCCCTCTACATCACACGTGATAGACTTCACTACAAGTATGACGTCTCATTGGTTCTATGATCTATAGGACCCTAGATAACTTGGTCCTTTGTGATTGGGCAGGTTACACCCCTAGAAATAAATCTCCACTTTTAATTAGCAGCATGCAGAATGGAGACCCAGGTGCCGGGTGTCCCAAGATTCACCCTGCCTCCCTTCCATCAATCAGTATCTTAGGGCTATGTGTCAATTAGTTGGCTAGT
Organism: Ambystoma mexicanum; assembly: GCF_040938575.1. Classification (NCBI taxonomy): domain Eukaryota; kingdom Metazoa; phylum Chordata; class Amphibia; order Caudata; family Ambystomatidae; genus Ambystoma; species Ambystoma mexicanum. The sequence goes on along the minus strand of NC_090937.1, from coordinate 759,011,279 downwards.
ATGGCCTCGAAACTGTAGCCTCTTATCAGGAAAAGTTATGGCATCCTCGGGGTCTGGATGACATCAGGCGGTGGTACCTCTTCGCCCTAGCTGGTCACGTGTTAGTTCACCATGAATTTTCTTCAGTTTCCAGCTTTTCATGTATTTGTTCTTCTTTTAGCCTCGCCACCTGCCTGGGCCTCCCTTATCTTGAACTTCACGGGGCAGGCTGGTATGCTCTGAGGTTTGAGTCTTGTTAGCTGACGCTCTCCTCCCTTTCTCAGGTTGACCTCGATTTCCCGACATGAATAGCTCTTTGTTGAGTTTCGATTCCGTTCCTTCTCATGACTCTGGCTTGGTTATGAAACTTGGCCTGTTAGGCCTCTGGCAGCCTGGGCACATTTCTGCTTTACAAAATGGAGTCGCACTTGTATAATGTGCCTTGTTGAGGTAGATATATGGTTGCGCTTGCCGCTCTATTCTTCTACTAAGCATTGCAAGCAGTATTTGTTTCTTAGCTTGTTGCGGTCCACGCCCATTCACACACTTTTAACTGGTTGGTTACTTCCATCTTGTCTTGTAGCAACGTTTCCTTACGTTTTAACATCGTCTCTTCCCTGTGTCCATTAAATCTATTTTCATAGCTACTCGCACTGACGTGCTATCTTCGATAGCCGTTTTTGTTCATTCACGAGTCTGTACAGGCCCTTGTGTCATTTCCGCTGGCCTTCCATTAAGGCTCTTTGGGTCTCTTCATGGACCGTCTGTAGGTACTCTTCATTTCGTCTCAGCGGCTGGTACGGCCGTCTGATAGGGTACCGTGCTTCCCAGGGTTGTCTGGTTATGGGCGCTTCTACCGGTATGGATCTTTTGATGTACACTGGGCAGAGTCCCAGTCCAGCTCTTTGTTGGTTCATTTGTTCCTCATACGTCACATACCTTGGCGAGTATGTTCCTGGTACTTCAAAATGGGGGGCTCGGGTGCAGGCCATGCCTGAGACCTCCTCTACACGAGTATAACTCGGAATATCTGTTTGCGAACCTCCGTAAACTGACCCAGCACCCCACTATGCTGTATATGCGCACCCCTAAGTCCGATCGGAACCATATCTGCATGCACCCACTCCTAAATATGGCATGCAAACTCGTCTCCGCACTTCATATCATATGCGCAAGTGCACTTACGCCTGCCTTCGGGTGACAGAGAGATTGAGGGTTTTTTATGTGGGCATTTCGCAAGCAAGAGGTTGCGCGGTAACATCCATGATACAATTTGCTGTGCGCATTTGTAGGGGTGCCATGGACTGCCTGCGGCTCGTCGCTCATAATGCCAACTTTTTCCCATGTTTTTCCTCATTTTCTGAGGTCCGCCCCCTACTTCGCCCATGCACTGCGTGGAGTCTTGCGCAAGGCACTCGGTCGCCCGCAGAGATGTCCCGAGCCTGCATAAAATCCATGCAAGTCCAAGGAATTTCCTGCTCATTCAATTCCATGAATCGACGAACAGGATTCCGCACACAGTTTTGGCGCGAAAGTACCCTATTTTCCGTGAAAATATTTCCATGAATCGGGCCCTGTGTGTGGTCAAAGCAAGAATATCTGCTGCTGTGTGCCTGGCGCTGGGTCACAGGCTATTGATGTAGGCTAGCATTCATCAGTCTATCAGCGAGACACATTTTTTGGCCAGATTAATAACTGCAGCATTTGCAGATGCAAGTGTTAACTACTGTATGCTGCTGGACGATTAGCAAACATCTGGGAATGGTACACTTTGACACAGAACCTGGCTTGATGCTTAACCTTTTTATTTCCACCTACATTCAACAGCGAGGCATTTAAGAAACGTCATACACGTTGACGTCATTAGGCTCGAAGAATATAAAAGCAGAGAAAACATGTTTTACTGCTCATCTCTCAGTTACGTGCTCTCTCTATTGTTCTCTTTTATTGCCTAGTCCCTTTCTTCCTTAGGGAGAGCAACTCTAGCCTCCTGCCCACTGCGTGTGGCTGCCCATCTGTCTTAGCTCAAGGGGGACTGTGCTTGGAGTGACAGTAACATTCCTGCTCTGGCCCTGCTCCCTTTTGGTGGTTGGGCATTCCCCATTTTGGCTAAGTCCATTGACCTGATCGTCCAGCGTGATAGTCGTCTTGGCTTGTGTTGCCATACTTGTATGGGGCACGTTTTTCTTATGAGGGCCAAAGGCCATCTTGCCTTGGGCACCATGCTCACCATTGTGTGACAGGGTGCAATACGCAGCTGTCATCTCTCATGGCAATAGAGCAACAGCCTGGTGAGCGTATTAATGCCTTCCTTCACCTTTGCACTCTGACTATTGGTCTTTTTGCTTAGATTTGTCACCTTGTCACTCAGGTGGTATGGTAGTTTGTATTCTGCCATCTGGCATCACACTGGCACATTATTGTATGGGTTTCAAGGTAGCACTGTGGATTTTTGCTTATTTATTTTGATTACGTGGTCCAAAACAAACAAACAAACAAACAAATTTAGAGGCAAAAATATAGGTACTCCCAGAATAGCATGAGAGGTCTCACATACGAGACTTGCAAACATAAGAACTAGGTATTTGGAAATGGGCAACCAGGAAGGAGAAACACTACTTTTTCTTGAAGAGTTGATCCAATTGCTGTGGACAAGGCAACGCCAGGAGCCCTGGAGGCCTATGGTTTGAATTGAGGCACGTTCCTGGCTACTATTTTGTCTTGCTCCTTAGACTGCTGGTTCAACCTTCCTCTCATGCGATTTGTCACCTCACACCCGGGCACATTGCTATTTCTCCCAGACATACTCTTCTTTTGTGGGGCATAATAAATTTAGAAAATGGACGCATGTGGACGCATGTGGAGGGCATGCAAAGGCATGCTTCAGATTTGCGGAATGCCTTGTATGCTACCAATCTTATAGTCTCTGCTTGATCAGTCTGTTTATCCTGCTGGTGTCATTCCCACTGCTGTAGTGGCCTCAGTCAAGGGCAGTATCTGGTGTGTCCTCATGTAAATGAAATACCCTAAGTCTGAGATACACACCCAATTTTGATCTGTGTGATGAGATGACAGTTTCCTTTCCCCCTGGGCCTTCCAATCCATGGATGGATCCCTTTGTGGACTTTAAGGGACACATTCATGGAATAAATGTGCGCCGAAAATCCCGGCGCAGAGGGGCCAATACGTGCGCTGCGCCGAAAATTAGCGAAAAGCGCAGGGAAACCAGCGCACGTCGATTCATGGAAGTCCGTGCGCAAAAAAAGCAGAGGACGTGCGCCGAAAAAGCGCGCGGCGCAGGCCGGCGCACAGGTCAACCAACGTCGTGCGCCACGGCCACTGCGCTATCACTCCGAGCGCAGCGCACAGCTCTAAAGTAGGCGGAACACAGGGCGGGACACTCGGAATGGGGAATAAAATGGGGCACAACACTCGGAATGGGGAAGAATGTGGGCGGCACGGGAAAGTATAGGAGGCAAGTGCGCGGAACGCCCACACGCTCGCATACAACACATATTCATGGAATAGAATAGGGCAAAAAAGCGCACGCTCAAAGCAGCGCACAGGCACAAACAGGCACAAACACGACCGCCACAAGAAAGCAGGCGGTAGCGTCTCTGCGCCTGCAAGAAATGTGCGCTAAAAGGTGCGCCAACAAATAGCACCTATATACAGACATGATCAATGTCCAATACTGTGGCCCTCCAGGACAAATGACGTACAAAGGGGTACCCACAAACACAGACACGCGCTGAGAGAAAAAATAAATGTGTGCGTGCATACCGGGGTGCGCGGGAAGTTGCACACGCGATATGGCAGGGTACGTGGATTTCAGGGGTGCGCGGGAAGTACCACACGCGATATGGCAGGGTACGTGGATTACAGGGGTGCGCGGGAAGTACCACACGCGATTAGTCAGGGTACGTGGATTTCAGGGGTGCGCGGGAAGTACCACACGCGATATGGCCGGGTACGTGGATTTCAGGGGTGCGCGGGAAGTACCACACGCGATATGGCAGGGTACGTGGATTTCAGGGGTGCGCGGGAAGTACCACACGCGATATGGCCGGGTACGTGGATTGCAGGGGTGCGCGGGAAGTTCCACACGCGATATGGCCGGGTACGTGGATTTCAGGGGTGCGCGGGAAGTTCCACACGCGATATGGCCGTGTACGTGGATTTCAGGGGTGCGCGGGAAGTTCCACACGCGATATGGCCGGGTACGTGGATTTCAGGGGTGCGCGGGAAGTTCCACACGCGATATGGCCGTGTACGTGGATTTCAGGGGTGCGCGGGAAGTTCCACACGCGATATGGCCGGGTACGTGGATTGCAGGGGTGCGCGGGAAGTTCCACACGCGATATGGCCGGGTACGTGGATTTCAGGGGTGCGCGGGAAGTACCACACGCGATATGGCAGGGTACGTGGATTTCAGGGGTGCGCGGGAAGTCCCACACGCGATATGGCCGGGTACGTGGATTTCAGGGGTGCGCGGGAAGTCCCACACGCGATATGGCTGTGTGCTCCCAGGCATTACCTGTACACCCTCCACGGCCCCTGCAGGCAGCACACACCACAGAACTACCCTGCACACCTGCTCATGTCTCCCACCACCCCCACCCCCCATCCACCAGGGACACCCTCCACCAGGCCCCCACCCATGTCTCCCACCACCCCCACCCCCCATCCACCAGGGACACCCTCCACCAGGCCCCCACCCATGTCTCCGACCACCCCCAGCACTGTGGGGAACCTGCCAGCAGGCCCCCACCCATGTCCAACCCATGTCTCCCACCACCCCCACCCCCAGCACTGTGGGGAACCTGCCAGCAGGCCCCCACCCATGTCCAACCCATGTCTCCCACCACCCCCACCCCCCATCCACCAGGGACACCCTCCACCAGGCCCCCACCCATGTCTCCCACCACCCCCAGCACTGTGGGGAACCTGCCAGCAGGCCCCCACCCATGTCCAACCCATGTCTCCCACCACCCCCACCCCCAGCACTGTGGGGAACCTGCCAGCAGGCCCCCACCCATGTCCAACCCATGTCTCCCACCACCCCCACCCCCCATCCACCAGGGACACCCTCCACCAGGCCCCCACCCATGTCTCCCACCACCCCCAGCACTGTGGGGAACCTGCCAGCAGGCCCCCACCCATGTCCAACCCATGTCTCCCACCACCCCCACCCCCCATCCACCAGGGACACCCTCCACCAGGCCCCCACCCATGTCTCCCACCACCCCCAGCACTGTGGGGAACCTGCCAGCAGGCCCCCACCCATGTCCAACCCATGTCTCCCACCACCCCCACCCCCCATCCACCGGGGACACCCTCCACCAGGCCCCCACCCATGTCTCCCACCACCCCCAGCACTGTGGGGAACCTGCCAGCAGGCCCCCACCCATGTCCAACCCATGTCTCCCACCACCCCCACCCCCCATCCACCAGGGACACCCTCCACCAGGCCCCCACCCATGTCTTCCACCACCCCCAGCACTGTGGTGAACCTGCCAGCAGGCCCCCACCCATGTCCCCCTGGCCCCAGGTCCTGACGATACACAATCATGGCAGTAATGGCCAGCATACCCAGCACAAACACCCAGGCAAGGATTGCATGCACCCACATAGTGAATGCAATCACATGACACAACCCCAAAGGCAAGTATGCAAAAGAACACATGTCTGTCACACACACATACACAATGGGTGCAAGTGAATGTCAAAACCCATATCATGACATGTAAGAAACCAAAGAGAAAATAACACAAGTGTAAGATAATATAAAAATGTATTAAAAACACAAATCAAGTAAACCAATAAAACATACAACTATGTGGCAAAGTAAATAAAAGGTCCATGTCCGAGAACAAAAATGATAAACCAAAAAACAAAGGATTAAAAAATCAATATAATTTGTCCAAAGCAAAACCATGTAGTAGGAAATCAAAGAAAAACCATTACGTCATGGTGTAAACAATAAAAAAATTAAAAAATGTATCTCCCAAAATATATCAATATATACAGGAATGTTCCAGGGTCCATGAGCCCAACAGCACAAATGAAACCTAATACTAACTAATAAAATAAATATGTACAAAAAAGTGGCCATTGTCCGAGCGGTCCAAAATAATAAAAATAAATAAAGGAAACCTAGCACTAACTAACTAAAAAACTATATACAAAGGCAGCGGGCTAGTCCTGCGGCTCACTTGGTGATGCTGGCCAGGGCATCCTCGAACTCCATGTCAATGTCCTGGAGGCGGGACTCTGTCCTGGCCCCGAGGTCTCGCAGGGACAACCCCATGTGCTCACCAAAATCCCTGCGAGCCTCCTCGAGGCACTCAGCCCGCCTCAATGCCCGATGCATGGAGATCTCCGCCCTGGCCATGGCGAGCCGCTCCTCTTCCGCCCGCTGCCGCTCCGCACCTATCCGCTGGCCAAACTCCTCCCACACGGAACACACCGCCATGCCAGGGTTGCCCTGCCCTCCGGCCGATGCCTGCCCCTCTGATCTTGATGGCCCTGAGCCATGATGCCTCCCACGTCGAGCCCGCTGCTGCCTCCGACGCCACTGCCTCTGCCAGCACGACGGCATCCAGGCTGATGGTAACCACCGACGCCGTCGTGCACGTGCCCTGCCCGATGATGCCGGCACATCTTCCATCTGCTGGGGTCCACTTGCTGTGTCGTCCACCCCTGCTGGACCTCCGACTCCCAACTGTGGCAGGGATGGGATCCCCACCGAGCTGGCTGCATTGGTCGGGGCAGGTCCACAGGGGGCCATGGTGGCATCTGGGCCGGAAGACGGCAAGGAGAACGACCGTTGGATAGCCTGCACAGAGGAGGAGAGGGCCGTCAGATTGGCCAACACATGCAGGAACCCCCCGAACATGGCCGATCCCAATTGGGCCACGTCGGCACGGTGCACTTCGTGATGACGTGCGTGCTCCTCCCGGGAAGCACGCACGTCATCACGAATCACAGCCGTGCGCATCGCGACCCCAATCAGGACCTGCTCCACGCGGCCAGGGGTTCCCACGGCCGCAGGTGGAGGGGAGTCAGTTGACATGGACATCCCCACTACCTGCGGACGGGCCTGGGACGGGGCATCCCTGCTGGTGCATGGTGGTGCACTCACAGGGTCAGGGACAGCGACATGCACAGGCACCTCCACGGTGACCTGTGCTGCCTCCTGCCCCTGGCCCTGGACTGCACCACTTGCACCAGCAGGGATGCTCCCACCAGGCCCCATGTGTGCACCAGTGTCGGCCTCCTCCTCCTCTGTGCAAACCACCAACCTGGATGGCTCCTCACCGTCTCCCGCCGTAGCAGGCCCCTGTGGGGGCTCACCCACCCCTTCCGCTGCAGCCGTGGGGGCATCCCCGCCGCCTTGCTCCACAGCACCGTCTCCGCCCTCTTCTTCACTAGCCGCTGCATAGAGGGAGACAAAGGACACAAGCATCAGGCTACTGTAAAATGGTCCCCTAGACAGGAAGCAATAGCAGATGAGCACCCCTGTCAAAGTACACTTCCATCATGTCCCTCCACAACACATGGGTCAGTCCAGGCAAAACACACACAGTAACAGGCATGGTGCATGCCATGCACATTTCCATGCATGTCCAATTGACTCTTGAAACATTCAATGATATGTGACTCACATGCATCATGGCTCATGCATATCACATGCACACACTTCACCTCAGTCACATCCATCTGGCCCCAAACACAACGAACACAGGCGAAACAAGGGTTAGTTGGGTGCGTCACAGAATCTGTGCATTGTCACACACATGTGTCATGCATCCATGGCATGCACAAGTCACAGACACGCAGGTCAGGCACACAGACATGGCTACCATATATGTACCTGGCATCAGCACCCATCCTTCACCCCCATCCATGTCCAGGTACAGAGACTGGCATGCTCTCATGTCCTAAATCTGCATAGGGCTCCCCATGCCACATTTCAACACATGCAACAACCATGTGGGTCACACATCACTGGTCGCACATGCATTACCATGATGTCCCTGCACACATACATGCATACATGGCCCATGGCACACATACAGGCAAGTATCATAGAACCAGCACACCGCAACATGCCCTGTCTCACACAGTAATGCTTGCACACTTACCGCTCAACTCCAGACGGGCCTCCCTCTCAAGGACCTGGGCGTGGAGCGCTGGGCGTACGCGTTCCAGGACCCTCTTCTGGATGGAACTCATGCGGCCCCGGCCCCCCTCCACGAGGCGCCGGGCCTCCACAAGGGTCCTGGACCTCAAGTCCTCCCAGCGCTTCTTGATCTTCTGGACGTTGCGGGTTGCCACCCCCTCCGCGTTGATGGCAACCACACAGTCGGCCCAGATCCTCTCCCGTCCTTCCTTGCTGGCGCGGGACGATCCAAAGAGGGCATCATACTGCCCCAGGACATGCTCCACCAGGACACCAACTTCGGTGGCAGTGAAGCTGGTGCCCCTCTGCCCCTCTGGCCTGGGGTTGCCACTGGTGCCAGATGTGGAAGTGCCCGACATGGCAACCCCAGAGGCAGGTGTGGGTGGGCAACTGGGTCCTGTGGCTGGGCTGTGGAGCGATGTAATCCCAGTTGGGAGTCTTCAGTTCCAGCAGGGGTGGACACAGCAACTGGACCCCTGCAGATGGCTGATGTGCAGGCACCAAATGGCAGGGCACGGTGGCAGCAGGCAGGCAGGCAGGCAGGCAGCAGCAGATAGCACGTGGGAGGCTGCTCAGGGCACTGGGGGGGCAGTAACTCGGCCTTCTGGGCAGGAGCGTGGTGTTCCGTGTGTTTTCGGGTGACCAGCTTGATACGGAGTGATTTGGCACGTGAAATTCCTGCACGTCAGCGTGAAATCCGAGGAAAGGGCCTTAGCGCGTAAGTGCATCAGCACGCATACGCGATTCTATTGGACCAGAGTCCCTCACCGCGTAAGCGCGTCTGACGTGATCCGCACGGGCGTTCCCCACTCAGCACGTGATGACGGAGCACACGTGGAAATACTGCACGTCAGAGTGTCATCGCGTGTAATTGGCCAAAAGTGCGCGTACACGCGATTGGCCAATGTACGTGTATTACATTGCGTGTAATTGGCCAAAAGTGCGCGTACACGCGATTGGCCAATGTACGTGTATTACATCGCGTGTAATTGGCCAAAAGTGCGCATACACGCCATTGGCCTATGTACGTGTATTACAGGGGTGCGCGGGCACTTACACACGCAAGTACGTCAGCGCACCTGTATGCCTGCTGCGTGGGAATTTCCACACGCTATTGGAGTGGGAACTAGAATCCAGGGGTGCGAGGGTCACACGCTCGCCTAGAACACGCGCAAGGCATTAATTTGCGCACTTATCAATAAACAAGCCAGATGCCAGGATGAACATACCGTTCCTAGCAGCAGTGGCAGTGGGCTACCAAAGGAGGAGGAGGAGGAGAGTCAGGGCCAGAATATTCACACCCAGAACCAGCCTATTCGGGATGCCTGATGACCAGGTGTATGGGAGGTACAGGTTTCCAGCACACATCATACTGGACCTGGTCAGTGAGTGGGAGGATGACCTCACATCACCCACCCTGTGCTCCCAAGCACTCAGCCCCCTGCAGAAGGTCCTGAATGTACTGCACTTCTTGGCCACTGGATCCTTTCAGCGGACAAGTGCCATAGTGGGTGGTGTGTCACAGGCCACGCAGTCACGCTGCCTACACCAGGTCTTGAACATCATCACTGCACGGCCATCAGTCCGCAGGCACATATATCTCCCCAGGACTCATGCAGAAAGGCGGACGTGCATCCAGGAATTCTATGGTGTGGCTCAATTCCCCAAAGTGCTTGGTGCAATTGACTGCACACATGTGGCTCTACGTCCACCCAGGGCAACAGAGCACATCTATAGAAACCGCAAGCACTGGCATTCCATCAACGTGCAAGTTGGATGCAATGCCAAGGGAATAATCACATCAGTATATGCCAACTATCCCGGGTCCACCCACGACAGCTTCATCTACAGAATGTCTACACTATGCCGGGACCTGGAGGCTGGCCAGCATGGAGATACATGGCTGCTTGGTGAGCATGAATGCCACTGCACATGCATGCATGTCAGATACTGGGTCATGACACAACACCACTAATGATACCCATCACCACCTCCGCAGGGGACAGTGCCTACCCTATCAGCCCCCACATGATGACCCCAATCCGGAACCCCACCACGCCACCCGAGGTAAGGTACAACACAGCCCACATTGCAACACGGGGCATAGTGGAGCGCACATTCGGAGTGCTGAAGTCACGCTTTCGCTCCCTTGACCGTTCTGGCGGGCAGCTGTTATATGCTCCCCGAATAGTGTGCAGGATCATAGTGGCAGCATGTGTCCTGCACAACGTTGCAACACGCTGGGGCCTGCCCGTGGACATGGTGGTGCCCCCACATCCACAACCACATGCACGCCCACTGCGCATGGGAGGGGAAAGGACACGGGGGGTGGCAGCCCGTACGCAACTGGTGGCCAACTTCTTCACCTAGGAATCACAGTGCTGGCTAGTGCACACTGCTCTGGCACATACCATCTGACAATCAATGATGACACTACCTGACAATGTCACAAAATTACTCGACAATAAACTGTCAGATACACATCAGCCTGAGATTGTTAACATGGAAGTGTCACTATGTGTGCACCCCTACCTACACATACACCAGCAATGCATCACAACGAGAAGACACAACTCCATCAATCAAATATGCATTGCCACAGGCGATTCACTACATGACAACATTGCCATGTCACCCATTCCCTTCACAGTCCCGCCACTGAGGACACCATGTCATGGTATGTGAGAGCAAACAAACTGGCCATCACAACATGACACCGGTGTCACAAATAGCAGTGCCCCAAATGGAACATAGCCGCACTTGAACAGCTAACCGCGCTGGAGCCACTACTACACACCTGTGTAAGAGTAATTTCAATCAAATTACACACCAACCCACCCTGAAGCCCACCCAAACAAGACACAATGCATGTAATCAATGGTAGTCTCATTACCTGATTCTGCTGGTATGTCCTCACCGTCCAGATGTACAGTGATGGCGCCACGCAAAAGTGTCAGTGCACATCTACCGACATGTAGTCTGACTCCAGAGAGTATGCCCGTGTGAAGAACTGTGTGAAATACCTGCAAAACATGAGCAACATATGTAAGTAGAGGCACATATCAAACCATCATGCATAGTTAGGTGCAACAACAATGTACACTATGAATGTCTACACAGTATTGACTATGGACTGGCCAACAGCTCATGGGAGTCCAATGTCACCGTGTAATTTGCTGTCACTTGGGCACACCCTTTGCAAGCCCATGGAAAGGGAAGCAGGAGGGGTGTGGATGTCTGCTACCCAAGCATCTAAACCAAACTCAGGACAAGCCTGCATGTGCCCAGCCACAATACAGTGTATGCCCAGGTACCCACACAAGGCAACACTCTTTGAAAAGAAAAAAGAAAATTGAGAAAAAATGGCCATGAAAGGGCCGGCGGGGGGGGGGGGGGGGCACCTATGAGGTCCGAGGACAGGATGCACGCCACAATCCACCTGTGTGGATCATGGGAAACTATAACACCCCATAGGCTCGTGGCCCACACGGCTACTCTGTTGTGGGAGATGAGTCGCTATCGCTCTGGCCAGACCCTGCAGCTGACTCAGGAGGTGGGGGAGCTGCCTCAGAAGATGGTGTGACAATGGGAGGCAGCCCACGCAAAGCACGAGTTTGCTCCTCCATGGCTGCAAGCAGGCGGGTCTGGTAGTTCTGGTTCTGGGTTATAATCATGCGGAGGTCCCCATGCAGTAACTCCCGGGATGACCTGACCTCCGCACGAGTTGCCTGCATCTCGGCCGAGAGCGTCCGTGTCAGACGCTCCAGCTGCTCCTCTGTCCTTCTATGGGATGAAGCCTCAAGCTCTAAGAGGGTCGACCTGAGGTGACGGAATTCTTCCCTCAGGCCTTCCCTGTGGCGCTGGGACTCCATGGAAAGTGATTCCCGCAGAGTCGCCAGTGCCGCCCGCCTGTCCTTGTTGGACGCCAACATATCCTCCCTGTGTGCCTGGCTGATGGACTCTGTAGCCTGCTCCAGTCGCTCCATCAGCCTTTCTGGGGGGACAATGGAAGTGGCCACCCTATCCATGGCCTGTGCAATCATCTCGGATGATGCTGCCTGTTGGTTGGCCATACCGTAGATGGATTGCTCCCAAGCGGTATTGCCAGGTGGCATACGGCCACCACGTTGACGGGCACCACACCTGCCTGGGGCAAGGCGGACTGCGCCTTGCTGTGCCGGCAAGGCCTCAGGCTGCAGGACTGCATTCCCTCTCTGATCTGCAGCCCCAGGAACAGGATCAGAGATTGTGTGGTGTGGCCCTGCATCCGTAACCACCGGAGGCTGAGCTGCCGACACTGACATCCCCATTGAGGGCAATGGCCCGGCTGCAGGTGGGTCGGACAGAGGAGATTCTCTCCCAAGAACACTCACCTGCGACTGCACATAGGTGTCATCCTCCGAGTCTACACCTGAATACTGCTCGGGGGAGGAACCCCCAGAGACACCCCTCGACAGCACGACCTGCAGCACTTGTGGGTTTTCACCCACAAACACACCACGTCCCTCACTTGTGGAAGGTCGGCCCGGGTTGCCCTCCTGGGACGGCTCAACCACCACATCCCCAGCATCAACAAGTGCTTCGTCCCCTGCAAAGACATGAAAGAGAAAAATGGAAACAGGCATTAGCACCATGGCATGCAACAAGGGCTGATGAACAACAGAGGCAGTAGTTCTACGACACATGTCCCACATGACTGGGAGACCTCCTATGCATTCACCATCACTGGGTCTGTAGGGGAGGCTCAGGGCATACAATGTACAGATTGGAGAGCAACGCCTGCTCACCATGCTGCCTAGCACTGCCATCACACATTGGCCGGTGATTGCCATGTCAAAGGCACATGCCATCACACACATGGCATGTGACATAGCCACCAAGTGAAGAGGGAGAGGAGGGCAACTTTTTTGGATTTCTACCACTCTGGTCCTGACATTGCATCATCACATCAATAAGTTGACATGTTGTACATGGATCTGCTAGTCCAAATTGGCCACGATGCACAGTGCCTTGTCTACATCAACAAAATGCCGTAAACAATGAGATTCCACCTCCCCATCACCTGTAAAGGAATCATATAGCATTCGTGAAGCACCGGTCCAGAAATGTATGAAGGTACAGCGGAGCACTGAGGGGTGGTGGGGCAGTAGGGGATGCCAGTCAACAATCCTACTGGTGCTGGTGTCATTCATGTCACGCAAGTGCAGGGGTGGGTGGCACGATGATGTGCAAGGGGAAGTGGCAGATGGAAGTGCTGTACAAGGTAAGTAGGACTTAACGTCAAGGGCAGATGGTGTTAGGCGCAGACAAGTGCTGGGGAGGGTGGCCTATAGGGGTACAGAGACAATCATGCAGTGCTGTGGGCTCGGAGGGGACAGGGGAGGTACACACTGCATCTGGCTCGGCAAGGTCCTTGCAGATTTCTATCTGTCCTGCAGAGTTGTCACATGCCGCAGATATGTGCCCTTGGATTGGGGATCTCATCTTGGTGAAAAGGGTGAGGCGCTATTGCCTTTGGAGCATGTGGCAGGCCAGTTTGCCAGAGGATGAGCATGATGCAGGACATTCCCTCTCTGCCACCCGGCACCTGTGGTCTGGGTTCACATGATCCGAGTCATGCCAGGACTCTGCATTGGCATGGGGCTTCAGACAGGTGGTCATGACCGTGGCAAAGACATCCAGTGTACCTGACATAGAGTGGAGCATGGAGTGGGCCCTGTCAGGATGGGAGTGAGCCTAAGGGGGAGCTGGATGGGGGGGAGATTTTGGCAGCATGAGCCTCGACTGACACACACTTCATGGGTTGGAATACCAAGAAGGTGTGTGACAGTGGTGAGGGTGGCTTTGCCTGTGGTGTGGTGAGGGTGAGCTGGGAGGAGAGGAGAATGTGATCACTCCAGGAGAGAGGAGTGCAGAGATGGACGGAGAGGGGAAAGTCAGATGAGATCAGAGCATCAAGAGTGTGCCCTGCAGAATGAGTAGGGACAGACGGGAGTCTAGAGGGTGAGAGGGAGTTGCTGAGGTCACAGAAAGGTCACGTGGGGGGGTCAACAAGCATGCAGGTGGATGCGTACAGCAACAAGGAAGAGGATTTCTGTGTCTGGGGACATGAGTGAGGAGGAGAGGTGAGGACACTCAGAAAGGAAGTAGTACATTTGACCAGTTTTCCCAGACACAGTACGCACAGTTTGTGAATGTCAAGGTGTGGTAGAGAGAGACGTCACACAAGCCATTCCAGAGTGGAGTAGGTCTAAGTTGGAGTGACAGTGGCAGGAATACCCTCAGGGAAGCCAAGGGCACACCCCCCCTGCACAGTAGTGGCGGGCAAAGGAGAGGGTCTCCTGGACATCAGGTAGGAGTGTGTGAAGGATGCAGACAGAGCTGGCCGTCAGACATGTTTCCATGAGACCAAGGATGTCAAGGTGCATAACCTCATGTAAGTGACAGATATCGGAGGAATGCCTGATGCAGCCGCAGTGAAAGGAGTGTAATTGTGGAGGAGGTTGACAGCCTTGGAGGACTTACGGGGAGTGCTAGAGATCAGAGGTGCAGCATGTGTAGGAGTTGGAGTGGGAGGCGGAGAAGGATCATGGGAGGGTGCAGGGAGGCAGTGCAGGATTGATGAGGAGAGAGGAGGGGGGACAGCAGGAGAGGTAAGGAAGTTGATGAGATGTGGCTAGCATTTCTCAAGGAGAATGAGGTTGGCCTAAGGGCCTTGGACTGAGATGCTCCCATTACCATGCACATCAATTGTGGCCTCTGAGGATTGGAAGGAGGCCAGGAGTACACCCCAACGGGTCCCACCATTGATGGTGGAAGAGGAGCAAGGAGAGAGGACAGGGACCATGTGAAGGGTCTATGGGACAGGCAAAGGCATGTATGAGCAGATGTCAGTGAGAGTTGGCTTTGAGTAGGCTCAGATGCACTTGTCAGCAATAGGGTGGGTCGCATTGGAGGGCAGGGTGCCCTCATTTGACTGTTAGCAAGCAGGTGTCGTGAGTAGGGCACGATGGTCTGAACTGTAGAAGTCAGGGAAGATAGACCATGAAGAGCAGCATGGAGTGTGAGGGAATGGGGCTCGAAACCAGACGGTACCAAAGCACACAGGTAGGAGGTGGATGTCAAGGCAACATCCACAGTATGACAGCATGTTGGTTGGCATTTATATACAGACGACGCATTAGCATGTGGTATCATTGCATGTCAGGCATGTGAAGATGAAACTTGATTGGCTGGGGGAAAGTATAGGAATGGTATGTAAGACATCAGATGAATAGACAGGGGAGTATGAGCAACAATGTAGTGACAAAATGACAATTCAAGGGCAACTTCCATGGTGTAGGGCCATATGTGCACTGTTGCCAGTTGGAATAGTGCTGTGGGCAGATGGTGTTGCACTGAACATACTGGATGAGGCACATGGGTGCCACTATCTACTCTGCCACACACCCCCTTGACAGGCACCCAACATGAATGCTTCACACACACACCATGCACATGGATAATACACACATGCATGTGCACTCACCGGATGATGCCTCGTAATCAGGGAGATCTCCCACACCTTGGAGTTGTCCCTCGGTGACGTAGGATCCAGCTACGGACTCGTGTGGTGTGAGTTCTATTTCCTGTGCTGGGGACCCACCTCCAGTCACCAAGGTTGCGGCATGACTTGAGGCCAGCTTATCCTTTGCCCTGCGCTTAAGGTCATTCCAGCGCTTCTGGCAATCACTAGCTGTGCGCCTCACTACTCCAAGGGCACTTATTCTGTCAGCAATGGTCTGCCAGTGTGCCTGGCGTCTGGCATGTGTGGTCTTGGACCCTGCAACGATGACCATTTCCCTATCATGATCTGACACATACTGAACAAGTGCATTCAGTTCGGCGTCTGTGAAGCTTGGCTTCCTTGATGGGCCGGACTGTGCAGCCGTGCCTGGGGAATCAGCCTGTGCCGGACGTGCACTCTTCCTCTTGCGCTTGGAAGGGGGTGGGGATCCAGAGTGTCCTACGCCGCTGTGGACACTAGGGGCAGGAGCCGTGGTGGACTCAGTACTGGGTGTGTGGGATTGCACACTCAGCATGGGAGTAGGTGCAGGCATTGGGGGTAGTGGGATGGGGTCAGGCCTGATCTGAGGTGCATGAACTAGGACCGACACAGTCTTGGCAGGGTGTATGAGAGGTGGGGTGGATGGAGCCACACCCTGGATACGGGGGCCAGCAGATGACCTATCTGGCATAGATGCGCGTGCCCTGATGACACCAATGTGCACCGGTGCACGTGCAGTGGACCTGCTGACCTGGATGTCAGCGATGGGATCACCCTCGGACAGGTCTGCTGCCACAATGGGCTGGTCCAACAAGGGCTGATCAGGGTTGGTATCAGCCACATGACCCTCAACTGGGGGGGGGGGCATGGGTGTCCCTGACTGGTCCTCCAGACTGGGGGGGACAGGGGCACCCTGCAAGTCACAACCACGTCCCCTAGTGGATCCTCCACGGCCACCACGTGTGGCTCGGCCACCTTTGCCACCCTTACGGCTTGCACGCCTCCCAACCATGGCACTGATGTTATTGTGCGTATGGGAGTCGGTGTGCACAATTGTCCTGGGCAATTGGGTGTCAAAGGGGTTGGGTACCAGATGGTATTCGTACCCTAGTGCAGTGGCAAGGCTATATGACACCCCTGGGGAAAGATGACGGGTCACGCAACGCACAGGCACCCCAGAAAAGTTAAGGAACGTGCACAATACCCCTCCTAGACCACGTGTGCTGATGGTAAACCCTGCACTACGCTGTGGCATCCAGTAACACAATGAACGTATGCGTGTCACACGCAGCCTAGAATGACCTCTGAAGGGGTAGGCTACACACGGGGCAAGCACAGAAGTTAGATACGTGCGTGACTCACCGTCTGCCAGGTAAAAGAGCATGAAAAATGAGCGCGTTTGGTTGGCAACACCCCCGCCAAAAGAAGATGTGTACGCTGTCTGAGGAGACAGGACAACAGTAGAAGGGGACACTGTTTGAGGGAACAGGCCCAGGTAAACCAGTACAAGAGGAAAAAGAGAAAAAGCTGTCAGAGGTAACAGGGAGTACGAACTGGAAACGCCGTGAAGTAAATCGCGTGTGAAACGACAAGAAGTACAGAATTCACCCACTCGCTCTCCACGAAAAGCACGTACAAGGAAATGGTGTTCAACACTACCTTATATACAGGCCCACACGTACAGCGTCACTTACGGCGTGTACGTGCTTGGCCCATGTTCACCAATCACACGCTTTGTCACTTCTGCGTGTGGATCCTTTTTCACCAATCACACGCTTTGACACTCCTGCGTGTAGCTCACTTTTCACCAATCACACGCTTTGTCACTCCTGCGTGTAGATCAATTTTCACCAATCACACGCTTTGTCACTCCTGCGTGTAGATCCATTTTCACCAATCACACGCTTTGACACTGCACGTGCAGGTAACTATAGACGCACATATGCTGGTGACGGGTTTTCGCGCGATTCGCTGAGTGTGGGGTTTTCACGTGCAAAATCACTCCCTATCAGGCTGTCCACGCGTCCAAACACGAAAGGCCACGCTCCTGGCAAGGAGGCCGAATTACAGTCCCCCAGAGCCCTGAGCACGCTCCCACCTGCCATCTGCTGCTGCCTGACTGCCTGCTGGCCACGTGCCCCACAGTGCTGGTGGGTGGGGGTGGTGGGAGACATGGGTGGGGGCCTGGTGGAGGGTGCCCCTGGTGGATGGGGGGTGGGGGTGGTGGGAGACATGGGTGGGGGCCTGATGGCAGGTGCCCCTGCACTGCTGGGGGGTGGGGGTGGTGGGAGACATGGGTGGGGGCCTGGTGGAGGGTGCCCCTGGTGGATGGGGGTGCAGGGGGACATGATCAGGTGTGCAGGGTAGTCCCCTGTTTTGTGGGCTGCCTGCAGGGGCCGTGGAGGGTGTACAGGGTACACCTGTGAGGGCCCACCCAGCCTATTCGCGTGTGATAATTCCCACGCACCCCTGTGATACACGTACCCTGGCCAATCGCGTGTTGAACTTCCCGCTACCCCTGTAATACACGCACCCTGGCTGTTCGCGTGTGATAATTCCCGCGTACCCCTGTGATACACGTTCCCTGGCCTATCGCGTGTTCTACTTCACGCGTACCCCTGTAATACACGTTCCCTGGCCAATCGCGTGTTGAACTTCCCGCTACCCCTGTAATACACGCACCCTGGCTGTTCGCGTGTGATAATTCCCGCGTACCCCTGTAATACACGTTCCCTGGCCTATCGCGTGTTCTACTTCACGCGTACCCCTGTAATACACGTACCCTGGCCAATCGCGTGTTGAACTTCCCGCTACCCCTGTAATACACGCACCCTGGCTGTTCGCGTGTGATGATTCCCGCGTACCCCTGTAATACACTTTCCCTGGCCTATCGCGTGTTCTACTTCACGCGTACCCCTGTAATACACGTTCCCTGGCCTATCGCGTGTTCTACTTCACGCGTACCCCTGTAATACGCGTTCCCTGGCTGTTCGCGTGTGATAATTCCCGCGTACCCCTGTAATTCACGTTCCCTGCCTAGTCGCGTGTAGTACTTCCCGCGTACTCCTGATTTGAAGATTGCCCGCTTTGCTTTCCTTGTTTGCCTGCCCTGTGAAGTGGTCCAGGGTTAGCGCAGCCCTTAGCGATGATTTAGCGATTTTGATGGCTTTTCCTTGCGCGAGGGCGTTCTTGGGGGCGTTACTGGCGCTGCTGCAGGCTCGCTGCGATTCTCTGCGCCACGGCAGGTTTGGGAGCATGAAATCCATGAATACGCTGTGCGCGGAAATCAGTTTTAGCGCACGTGCCTGGCGCAGACTATCGCAGGCGCACGCTGTGCGCCAGCCGCGTGCGCTACTTGTGCGCTGGATTCTATGAATTACCCTGTTAATGTCCCTCATTGCTGGCCCATAACCCTCTTTCTCCAGCACATCTCAGGTTGGAGTGTCCCCACTTGCAATGGCCTTGGACGCTATCCAGCTAATATGTTGAATCCATAATGTCGAATGACAAAAATGTAGAAAAAATTTCGAACAGAAAATAAAAAAAAAGACATTTGACTTTTTTTTTTTCGGACACATTTTTTTGACATTTTTGCATTTGAGATTATGTAATTCGACAATGTCACTATAAACCGCCTTGGACATTTTGGGAGTTTTGGAACTGAATTTAAGGCCATCACTTGGCCTCATCACAACTGGGTGGTATCCCGTGGTGAATCCACTGGGATACCGCCCATTGCAAATAGCATTACCACAACTCTGTCGGGCGCTATTATCACCAGATTCTGAGTTGCAGTGGGTTGGTAAGTCCCCATTCATATTGGGTCCATTGGATGCAACAGAGCATTTTCTGCGCTATTACCACAGCACTAATAGTGCTGTGGTAATAGAGCCGAAAATGGGCAGAAAGTGGCAGATTTACCTCCAGCTCAAAGCTGAGGTAAATCTCAAACTTTCTGCCCAACTCATAGTTGTGCGGAGCAGTAATGCAGCGGTAATAGCGTTACTGCCGCATTTTTACTGCTCCGCCCAACTTCTGAACATGCCCAGTTGTCTCCACTCCCAGGTGGGACAACCATTGTGGTTTGAAGATGAACCTTAAACCGTGGAAGAATCAACTGCTGGATGGCTGTAGCTCCTTAGTTAAGTCCTCCAAACTCGATGTAGACACCTATGTCAGAGGCAGGGGCCTTGATCCTATTATTATGAGGTATTGGTTCCAGAGGAGCATTTACCTGCTTGACAGTATACTACAGCTGAAGGCTATGCTCAGCACAGAAGTGCTGTTGCAATGAATGCTGTCAACCACTGCAAATCGATTTTCGGCACACATATCATGGGTGACTACATTGAATCATGTCACACCTTAATCAATGTTAGGACACAGTTCCTTCATTCATTTCCAGAAAAGAGAAAGCTGTCTAATTGAAATTATCTAAAGATGAAGCAAGATAATGTTATTTTGAGAAAATAGTCCAGACCAGTTATTTGTTAAAACTAGTATACCATTTCTTCAATTTATGGTAGCAATGAATCAATGCTGCGTTTCTCAAAAATGAAAGAGCATTTGCCAAAAGCACTTCAGTGTCACTGTTAAAAACACTTTGGCAGGCATTCCTAAGAGCATTTTTCTACACTGGTACTGTTAATGGCACCATTTGCAGTGGCAAATGTGGCATAGCAAACAGCCTGGCCACAAGCAATTTTTATGCACCATTTGCACTGATAAAGCACTTTGACACTGGCAATGCTTGAAACATTATTGATATAAGCATTGTGGCTGCATCACTGAGATTATTTTGTCCATGATTATATTGTATTCAAATGCTTTGTGAAATAGTAATTCTATTCCTTTTGAGTAATTGTCTTATCCACCTTCTCTATATGTGTTATTTATGAAATTAGGTGAGGCATCTGCACTTTGACAAATGTGTTTTCATTAAATGTGATTAATGATTCATATGATTGATTCCTTTTATGACAAGCTATTTTCTGCTTTTGGAGATTTAGATAATGTCAATAACCATTGAGTAATTAAGTGAAAATTAGTGGACACAGAGAGGTTTGTGTAGTTTTTGGACAGTAGTTATGAGGCAATGGAAAATTGAGAACCGAATGGGGGCGTCACATATTGCAAGCATAATTCTGTGTTGAATGATTTACAAAGCAAGCCACTTAAGCTACTTAAGCCTTGAGCAAGTGTACATTCTATTGGCTTTACCACATTTTTCTTGGAAGACACATAAACAAATAAGAAACCTTTTCAATTGTATTTGCCAATGATTGAAATAAATGTCAATTGCAAATGCCACATGCAAAGCTATGGTATAACTGGTCAGCTATGCTACATTTAAAATACATTTTTTACAAAGGCTTCATTGAACACACAATGGTTAAAAGGGTTAATTTGCACAATACTCTGCCAGTTTATAGGGATTTTCAGCACACTGCTAACGACCAGCAGAAAATGTGCACTAAGTTG
Source organism: Ambystoma mexicanum (assembly GCF_040938575.1). Classification (NCBI taxonomy): domain Eukaryota; kingdom Metazoa; phylum Chordata; class Amphibia; order Caudata; family Ambystomatidae; genus Ambystoma; species Ambystoma mexicanum. Next base: position 758,990,088 of record NC_090937.1, on the reverse strand, counting down.
TATTGTTTGCATTTTACATTTTGTTGTTAAAACAGAGTGCTCAGAGTTTTGAAAACGGTGTGAAGCTCTATTATCTGAAACATGATGTCTTATTAAAAAACAAGAATTCATTTGTGCCTGATAGGTTTTAATTGCATTGTATTATACAATACAAAAGTGCAGGTCATTTGTTAAAAAAAAAAAAGAAACTTTTCCAGGTAGCTGAAATTGTCCAATATTAGAATACATGTACAGTGTAAATCTTTTCTATTGCCATTTTGTAAATTAATATTTTGACAATCCATGAGTATGCTTTTTTTTGCATTGTGTTTTAGTCATCCTATGGGAAGATGGCATGCTTATTGCTAATGGGGAATTAACATAGAATGCTTCATGTTAAACTTTAATAGAGTAATTTGATGACTATGTTTTCTTTTCATTGTGGGCTGGCTAAGTGTGGGAGGGCACTTTTAAATTGGCCTCTGATTTACATGTAGAGAGTAATGTTTGATAACCAACTCTATAGACACTATTCAGTTTTTCATAATTGGCAGGCTCAATTTCAGGAGGAGAGAACATTACTTTTTTGGGGAGGAGATTTATCCTGATTACAGACAATACTTACTTCTGCACTGTTCATCTTGAAATCAATTAGAATCCAATGGAAAAAGGCTCTGACAGGCACTTTCAAAGATGAAAACGAGTGATTAAAACAAAAATGCCAACAAGCCAAGATGAGCTGGCAAGGAAATAGAGATGGTTTAGTTAATGTTAACTTTGGTCTATATAAATAAGCCGAACCACAAATCTGGGACCAGTCAGACTACATAAAAACTGTTAAGCGGCTTCACTTCAACACAACAGCTAAGTCAATGCCTAGTCTGGGATGCTGAGGAAAACCCTTATTGATGCATTTTTATGTCCAGTTCAGTACTCTGGATGACAACTCTTGTATAACACCCCCCTCTTAGATTCCCCCTGACCCCACTGAGCCAAGAAATAGGTTTGTTTTGCAAATTAAAAGGTTTATTTGAAAAATTAAACAATATATATATATCACACTTCTATAAATACATTGATAATGGATATTACACTTGTGAATATGAAAAGTAATCAGCAAGAGGTAACTTATGAATAGGAACAGAAGAATAAGGTGGGAAAGAATGCTTTATATGGTTCAAGGAAACGCAATGATGAATGAAATGCAGTACAGAAAATAACTTAATATGGCTTCACAAGAGATAATACGTTCACTTTTCCCCTGGTGGCAATTCACCCCCCCTATATGCAATGCAACGAGATGGAAGTAACACACACAGTCTTCAGGAATACAATCAAGTACAATACGGAATTCAGTTCCCCCCTAGCACGCTTAGAGGAAACAGGTAGAAGTTTGAAACACAGGCCCAAAATGTTTTTAAATGTGATGGCAATGGATGGGAAAATGTGCTAACTGATTTTAATTCCCTCTAGAGATTCAGGGCGAGTGAGAGATGCTTGTTGGCATTAGTTCAGGCTCATTTTAGCAATGCTGCATGAGTTATTACCAGGTTGCAAACGGATTTTAACAAAGGAAAGAATGGAGCTGCTATTTTGACAAGTGGAGAAATTGAGCCAAAATCGCAAATCGCAGTAAATTTCGCGAGTGCGTAAATCGCGATTTCGGAAAAAGTATAGGGAGTAGGAAGTCGGTTCTAGGTTCGAAAGACTAGAATCACAGCTTTAAAATGAAAGTTAAATTTCGTTCCTAGCCCAAACGGTTCCAGAGATACGGACGATTTAATAAGGGTAGATTTTCCGATTTAAAGTAAAACTCAAAATGACAGGTGACAGCTTGCAGCTGCAGAATTGACAGGTGACAGTTGTGCAGCTTTAAAAATGACAGATGACATGATTTCTAGGAGGCAGTTCTACTTAGGTTAAAATAGCCTGAATTAGATTATTTTAACTAAGAGATTGGTTCTGCACAGTTCTGCTAGGTACTCACAATATAAATTTGAACTAGGCCTCGTCACGGATCTGGTCAACACGTCCGGCGGCGGTTCTGTCTGCTCGGCGGGTCAATCAGGCACCGGTTCTGCTCACAGCGATCCGGATCTCTGGTTCTGCTCACAGCAGTCTGGGTCATCTCTGCTCTGCTGGTTGAAAGCAAGCGTCCCCAAACAGCACGATCCTCCCCGCAATGAGAGACAATGAAGGACTCTCCCAAAATGGGAATAAGGCCAAGACAGAGTGCGGGTGAGCCTAAATGGGAGTTTATCAATCAGAATTGGGCATGCAAAGAACTCTGCAAACTCCGAGAGCGCTCTGTCTGACAATAGCAAAGACAGGTGTATATATTTACAAAAAACGTCATAAGAACCTACATACTATAGGGGGCACAAGTTCAATGGGATTGGGTGGCGATGACTAACTATAGGTGCTGCTGCGATGTGGTTGGCTGTGGCTGGAGAACGTCACTTGGTCAGCCTCGTGGGTTGGGCTGGGCCTGGTAGGTTGGCAGAGTTCATCCGGGCGGTGTTGTTGTGCCATCGCAGCCAGTGTCAGAGATGAATGTCTTTTCCTGACTTATTAGCCCTAGGCCATGCACACCGCAGTCATTCAGTCATTGCAATATTATCTTCTTTAGTAAATCTTCCAATAGGTTATACTACAGGTTAATGCAACACAGGAGGAATGTACCTTGTGAGGGGTCTGGAGGTAATTCTTCAGGACATGGTCACCCGTGTCCTGCTGACCGGGGCCATAGGTCGAGGGGCTAAGCTTCAGGGCCTGGGACGGGCGGTACAGGTCTTTCTGCCTTGTTAGAAGTTGTTATGGATGTTCCGTTGTGTGTTGTCAAAGTGTTGGGTGTCCTGATTGCACAGGGCCATAAGTCTAAGATGGTCCGGTGGGTTGTGGGGTTTACGAGGGGGCGCGTGTGTTCAGGCAGAGGTTTACTGCTGTGCTGTAAATAATGCAGGTGGCGGGCCGCGGCCTTGGGTGCTGCAGAGGGGGCTACAAATCTTTGAAGCGGCTCCAGTCTGGTTGGGGAGGTGGAGTAGCGCAGAGCGGGCCTCTGCTCTCATGTCTTGGCAGCCTTCGCAGGGTGGGAGGGGGAATGGCCTTGCACGCATTCACAAAGGTATCTCCCTCGTGTGTTGCCGATTTTAGGTAAAGACATCACAAACATTTGAACACTCTCTATAATACTTATTCAAATCACTTTAAAACATGCATTTAAACTTTGCTGGATGTGTCTTGATTATACCCAGTCCGAGCACCGTATTCGTACACTATGTTTTAACAGCTACAGTATTTTAGTTACATGCATATATATTTGCAGTAAATGAGGTAGTAGTTGGGTTGGTGGAGTACATAGAAAATGACCCGCCACTGTACGTGACGGTGGTGGCACATAAGGGGCTTAGACATACACACATGACGAGTGCATTCTCGCGCATCCTTCACATAAGTCCATAGTATAGTTACATTCGTCTTCTCGTGTACTCTAGCAGCATTAGCTTGGTTATGGCGCAAAACCATGGAGGGTAGGGTCCCAGTGATACACGTAACAACCAGATCCCTGGAGCGCTCCTTTATTATTAGCAACCAACTGCAATGGTGTGAGCTCGCCATTGCTTATATCATAGAAGCATGCTTTCTTATGTTTATACATTTTACAGGCTTTTGTAATATAAGAGATTTTGTGGAAGAAAGCATACTTTGCGAGTGGTCTTGACATTAATATATAAAGACTGTCTGCCATTTGATGACCATTTTACCGTTCTTTTCATTGTCCAGGCCTGCTGGCCGGGTCATGCTGGGAACGATGATACACTGCGGGAGGTGAACTGTTACAATGTTAGTGTACTACGCTAGCTCATGTCCGTCTTGTTCGTGGGAACGTGCTCGCAGCGGATCTGCCAGGGTGCTGTGGCGACAGGGATGACTGAGACTCTCCAAGGGTGGGGGCCGCGCTACAGTGCACTGAGCTTACACCATCTTTACCAGACAAAATGGTTTCTGGGCCTAGCTAAATTTTAATACATGTGGGCAATCAATACGTGTGGGCAATCAATACGTGTGGGCAATCAATACGTGTGGGCAATCAATACGTGTGGGCAATCAATATGTGTGGGCAATGTCTCCAGCGGGTGAACCCTCCACCACCTGGGCCCGGGTGGCATGAGGGGACGCCCAATGAGCCATTGCCCTCACCTGGGGAGAAAACGCAGGCGAGGGGGGTCTCCTGGACCAGTCCTCCCCTACATTTCCCCCCTTTCGTTACTTAAGTAACGAATTCTTTAAATCTTCTATCCTCCTACATTCTGTTTCGTCCATCACCGCCTCATCCCATGCAGGAGTTCCTTTGATGGGCATCCATGCTCTGCACACCCCCCTTAAGCTCTCACCTCTCCTGGCGTATTCATCTGGGGTACACGTTAGATATATACATCCACCATCTCCCTCCAAATCTACTCAAACTTCCTCGTACCATTCTAGTATACGGGGCTCTTTGATGGTGGTGTGCCACAACTTATCTACAATATCCTTATCGTGGTACATAGGCACCAGTTGGTACCTGGGTGTGTTATCTATCCCTGTTTTTACTTGTGCTTCTTGCATCGTTTTTATTGTACCGTGTGAGTTGCCCATTGTCACCATCATCATTGCACCATTTGGTACTGCGTTAGCACAAACTCGAAGACCCACCTGGCACAGGCAAAAAATTAAAAGGAGGAACACCACAGCTGGCATCAAAAATTTCACAGTTGTTCCAAGCCATGAGGGGACCCAGGAGAAGATGTTATCGAACCATGTACTGCCTTCTGCTCCACCTTCCATTTTCATTTTTTCTCCTAGGTTGTGGACTGCTTCGATCACATGGGACAGGGAGCCGTTCTCTGCGTCTTCAGAAGGTACGAAAGTGCAGCAGGCACTTCCTATTTTTCGGCAAACACCGCCGTCCATCGCCGTCAACAGGTCCAGGACATACCTGTTTTGCATGGTCATCAGTCGTAAAGCTCTTAGTTCCACCTTTATTATGTTGAACCCTTCTTCAGTGTCGTTTGCCAGCTGAATCAATTCCCAGCGGGTTATCTGGAGCCATTTTGCGTTTGCCCTTGCTTGGACACTTGATACGAGCGAGGCAAAAAATGTTTCTGCTGAGCTGAATAATCGATATTTGTCTGGGATCTGAGCCAATAGTTCTGATGATGCCTGTGATATGTAATTTGATGCTCGTCTGTTACGGGTCAGCACCTCTCCCTTGCTTCCGGAAGACAGGACATACATTTGTGACTCTGCAGTTGGTTGAGCCACACTCTGTTGCATGCGTTCCTGTGTCCTTTTGCTCCCATCGATGTGGCTTTCTGGTATCACCATTAGAGCTGAGTGCAGAGTGGCCATTGAGCAGCTGCCACTCCATGACGGGGGGAGGTGTAGGTATGCCTGGTTGCCGCATACCCAGTACGTGTCCATAAGGGCCGCAGTCCCTTTTCTTAGATCTGGGATGGTGAGGGTCTTGTTACAGCTCTTGTTTGTTCCCATGGAGGTCCTCCCTTCTCCTTTAAAACGCAGTTCATAGTCCATTTCGCTCTGTAGTTTGAAAGGTTTTTCGATGGCGGTTACCCAGGTTAGTTTTGAAATGTGTTCTTTCCATACTGGTGTACATGTTTCTTCTATCCACTGCAATTTCTCCGGTGCCACACCTCTCAGTGCTTCCGCTTTGCACACTACTTCTTCATCCTTCCGCTTGTTATCAGAAAAAAGTGTCCCTTCAATTACAAAAAATGGTTCTTTCAGACATACCACCCCTGCCGTTTTTGGGTAGCACGTTTTCTCGTTCTGCAGCATTTGAAAAGTCACTTCATGTGCCTGGAAGGTGTTCTTAATCCTGCATAACATGAGATGAAGGAGACATTGGGCATCTATAATTGGCAACTCTTTGGGTAACAATACTTTGGGTGTACCTGATGCATGAGGGATGAGGGAGCAGACATAACAGCTCTTGTTGGTTGTTTGTTTAGCTGTGGCACTCATATCTGCATACCACTTATTTGTTTGGTGGGGGTGTCGTGGGTCTTCCATTTTATCTAGACCTAGCCCATAGTACTCATTATACTTCCTACTCCCTGCTTCCCTCTTCCGTCTGTTGTTCTTGTTCCTCATGTACTTCCCAACTCCCTGGTCAAGGGACAAACTAGACCCCCCTTTCTCATTCCCGCCCCCCTTGGCCCATGCATCATATAATATTTCGTGTATTCCTAGTAGCTTTTCCTCTTCCTTCCTGACGTTATCTGGCAGGTTGTTTTTTAGTATAGGGGCAGGCTGGCTGGTGGGGGTGTTATACAACCATGATATGGCAGACGGGTTTCGGTCTTTTTAACTGTGGGCATTGTAATTAGATACCCCTGGTGGAGACACTGTGTTGTTCTGCATTCCACCTTGTGGCTTTTTTCTTTGTAAGATGACAGCACTGGATGGTGTGGTATGATACCCCCATACAAGTTTAGTTCCATCCCATATCAAAAAATCACCTTCCCTTGTCTTGACCCTTGTAGTTGTATTGGGTCCAATAGTGCTGTTAGTCCCTCCCCCCTCGTTCATCTCGATAAAGATGAACGCTACAAACCAATATGTAACCAGGCCAAACATTATTATAAAAAACAGTGTAATGCATACAGATAATCCACACTCATACGAATATCTGCATATCTCATGTACTAATTCTCTCATTCTACTAATTCTATCCGTTGCAGGCTGCCCGTTAGATGCCATGGAAGCTCCTGTTTGAGATATAAAAGTGCATTAAGTGCATGCTTGTAAACATTTTGCTAGCACCATCAGTGCCAATATATATTTGACGGGGAATGGAGGCGGGTGGGGATGCGGGGAGGGGTATTCACAGACAAGGGTGTCTACAGGCCATAATTTTGTCATTCCATTAGTTATATACAACTCAACAAGATAAAAGAGAAAGCTTTTTTTTTTTTCCAAGTATCCTTATCAGTTATTCTCCCATTCAAGTCTAGTACCAATACACACACACACAAGTTCATATTCAGACATTCAGCTCAGTTGCATCGTTTGCTGTTGTCTGTGCCTCCTCATCTACCTCCTTTTGTACATTGCTATATGCCTTCCGTACATCGGTCAAGTGCACCCAGTACCTCAAGTCCTTCACCTTTACTGCCGTGGGCGTGCAAAATATTACCTCGTATGGGCCATGGAATCGTGGTGCATTCCACCGACGCACAAAGCTTCTGACATAAACTGAGTCGCCTGGCATTAGCTGTAGCTGTTGCTCTGGCTTCGTGACAGAATCTGTTACATTTCCCTCTTCTCTAGTAATGGGTGGGGAGAGTTGCTTTGATATCACGCGCGCTGCCCTTGTCAATTTCCTCAAATAGTCTGTGAACTCATCTCCCAATATTGCGGCGCTTCTGTGAGCATCTGAGTGATCGCGCAGTGGAGAGTGTGCTGTGTTCATTCGTCTCCCAGTCACGATCTCGTGCGGGGACAAATGGTGGTCTTTGCTTGGCTGATTTCTCAATTCAAATAACACAAGGGGTAGACAGTAAATCCAATTCTTCTTCAATGAAAAGCATAGTTTTGATAACCTGCCCTTTAACAGTCCGTTCATCTTTTCCACTACGCCGTTACTTTGAGGATGATAAATCGAACATAATTTATGTTTTATTCCCAATAATGTAGTGACTTCCTTGAAAAGCTCATTCACAAAATGAGTGCCGTTGTCTGAGCGAATCACGTCACAAATTCCCCATCGCGGGAACACTTCCCTTACTAGGAACTTGGCGGCGCTTTTGGCATCAGGTCGCGCACAGGGTCCTGCTTCCACCCACCTTGAAAATGGGCACACAACCACGATCATGTACCGCGCGCCATTACACCTTTCCCCCATGTCTGCGTAATCTATATGCAGTTCTCTGAATGGGCCAATGGCTTTAGGAATTGTTCCCCGGACAGTACGTAATGTCATTCCTGAATTGTATATTTGGCATGTTGTACATTCCATTGCCAATCGAGACACATGCTCCTGGAGACAGGGCACGAACCATTCTTCCTGTATTTCTGCTGCGATGTGCTGTTTGGTGTTATGTGCAGGGAAGTGTAGCTGTTGAAATGCAACTTCTAGTAACTGTATTGGCATTACCACTTTCCCTGAGTTATTTTGCCGCCACAGCAGGTCTGTTCCCGACTTGCTGCACCCCCGTTTTGTCCACATTAATTTTTCCTCTGCACTAGCTCCTTCCTGTAATTCTAGTATTTGTGATATGGGCATCATGTTGTATCCATCTGGGGGCTCTTCGTTTCTCTTGTGCTTAAGCATGTACTCACCTGTGTCATTTTTCTGAAAATAGGAAGCCTCCTTGGCGGCAGCGTCCGCTGCCGCGTTCCCCAAAGACACAACATCGGTGTTGGATGTATGTGCTTGGCACTTTACTATTGCTACTGCAGTAGGGTTTTGTAGGGCCTCAAATAACTCCTTCAACAATTCTGCATGCTGTACTGGTGTTCCGTCTGCCCGTCTAAATCCCCTACGCCCCCATCTTGCTAGACCTCCATGTACTGTCGTCGTCATGTAAGCTGAGTCTGTGTATATTGTCACTGCACAACCCTTTGCTGCATGTAGTGCTTCTATGAGCGCAATCAGTTCTGCTGCCTGTGCGGAGTAATGTGATGGGAGGCGGTATTGTACTAGTGTTTCATACTCACCGTCTTCTAACCTCACTACTGCCATGCCAACGTGTTTTTCTCCCTTGTCCACGTCAATTGATGCAGACCCATCCACAAAGTACACTTCCCCCTCTCTTAGAGCGTTCTCGCACACCACCGTGTCCTCCCCTCTTTCTCCTGTGTAGGTTGCGCAATCGTGGTTCTGTATGTCCTCTAGTGTGCACGCTTCTGTAATGAATGTGGCGGGGTTCACAGTCTTGCATCTCACTATATGGATGTTGGCGCTGGACAATATAATCTCGTAGGCTGTCGCCCGCTGTGTGGTCAGTGTGCTTTTTGATCTCTCAAGTATTGCAAATAATGAATGTTCCACAAACAATGTCACAGGGCAACCCATTACTATTGTGGCACTTTTCTCAATCGCGAATGCGGCTGCAGCGAGTGATTGCTCGCACGCGAAATGGCCCTGCATCACGGCATCTAAAGTACCACTATAGTAAGCCAATGGCTTGTGTCCTAAGGACGTTTTTTGTGTCAGTACTGCTGTCATGAGTGTTTCCTTGCAGTGTGAGAATAGGTAAAATTCGCGTCCATAATCAGGGTTTGCGAGTACTGGGGCGCTTGAAATTAAATCTTTTAATGCTTGGAAAGAGGAGCTCATCTCTTCCGTCCATTCCATCTTTCTGTTCTCCTGTTGGGCCACCTTTAATGCTTGTAATAGGGGTCTGGTGTATGCCGCATAATCTAATATCCATGCTCGGCAGTAGTTGCACATTCCCAGGAATTTCTGCATGTCTTTTACTGTTGTGGGTTCTCCTACTGATCTTATGGCTTCTACTCTGTCGGGTATTATTCTCTTTCCATCTTTTGAAATTAGCTGTCCCAGGTATAGGACCTCCGTCAGACAGTACTGTAGCTTTCCCTTGTCCACTTTGTACCCCTTGTTGGCCAGTAAAGTCAGTAGTGTTATGGAATCTTTTCTGCATGTCTCTTCGTTTTGTGCACAGACGAGTAAATCGTCTACGTACTGAATTATGGTGCTCTCAACTGATAAGTTTCCTAGGTCTTCATGTAATACGCGGTTGAAGATGCTCGGGCTCTCACAGTATCCCTGTGGTAGTCTGCAGTGTTCATATCTCTTACCCCCCAGTGTGAAGGCTGTAAGGTATCTACTCTCTTCAGCCAGGGGTATGGAGAAAAATGCGTTTTTCAAGTCTACTACTGTGAAATGTGATGCCACTTTCGGGATGCTGCATAGTATCGATGCAGGGTTCGGGACTAGAGGCAACTCCTTCTGAATTACATCATTGAGGGGGCGTAAGTCCTGTATCATCCTCCAAGACCCTCCTTTCGCTTTTTTGATTGGATAAATACATGTGTTACATGGGGAGTTTGAAGGCACTATTATCCCTTGTGCTAGTAGTGCATTTATTGTTTCTTTTATCCCTTCTTCAGCTTCACAGGACAATGGATACTGTTTAACTCGAGGTAAAATTGCACCTTGCTTTAGTTTTATTACCACAGGTTGTACTCCGTGCAACAGCCCCACATCATGGGGGCCTGTTGTCCATAAATTGTTTGGTACGAGCCTCATGTCGTCATCAAAAAATGACGGTGGTGCTCCTACCACTGTCATCAATTGGACGGGGGTTTCCCTGGCTTGGATTAAAATGTCACAGGGCATCGCTATTTCCATTACTATCTCACCATCCCCTTCTGTGTCTGAAAAGAGATCCTCATCTGTTACTTCTCGTAGGGCGATGTTGGCGTTTGTACACAGCACTGTGCACCACTCACACCCTTCCCCGTCCACTCCAATCACAGCGATCCTTTTCGCTGATACCTGTACAGCGTGCAAGTCTAATGATACCACTGATCCCGGTGCTGCGTTGGGGCACACTATGGGGCGGAAGAGGAACTCTGCTGGAATCCTCCAGTCCATGCTTCTTAGCTCTGGAATTATGAGGGCCAAAGTCTTTAGCCCTTCAATAAACATTTCCTCATTTTGTGGCAGCCCTCGTATTTCTTGTGTGGTTGTGTAGGCTTGCACTACCAACATCGCGCGCAAGGGGCATATCCCGGGTGTAGAACACACTATTCCTCTCTCGGTAAATGATATGGTCATGTTGAGTTTACTCAGAAGATCCCTCCCCAACAAATTTATTGGGGAATGTTCGTAATACAGTAAGGGTGCCTTCACAGTCTTGCCCCCCACTGTTACATCCAAAGCTTCTGTGTAAGGAACTTCAATTACAGCCCCAGAGAACCCCTGCGTCTCTAACTTCCTGTTAGATAATGGGAATCGGCCCTCTCTGACACATGATTTCTCCGCTCCCGAATCAACCATGAATATGAACTGCTTGTCTCCTATCTGCGCCCCTACCAATGGTTCCTCTGCTGCATTGTAGGTGGTGGATAGAACTGGACACGCAAGTGTTCTCTGTGGGCTGTCCTATGCGGGGTGTCTCATCGCCCCTCCCTCATTAAAGACACTTCCTGAAACCACTGACATGCCGTTGTAAGGTGCTGGTGCGGGGGCCCCGTTTGCTGTTGTCGCGAAAGGGTTACCTGGCGTGTATTGCATACTGTCATTGTTTTGTGGGTGGTTCTGTGTTCTGTACTGGGGTCCCTGTTGCTGGCCCGCATTACCCTGGCCTGGGTTTCTTAGTTGCTGTTGTCCCATTGGGAGACCATATGGGCTTCCCGGGTGGGGATGGCCATATTGTTCTACCTCTTGGAACCCGTTGTTGGGTCTGCTTCTGCACTCTCTAGAGTAATGCCCCCATCGCCCGCAGTTCCAGCAACTTCCTTGTGCACCTCTAGGACCTCGCCATCCATTTCCTCCCATTCCCCCGTACCCCGGTCCACCTCCTCTTTGGCCCCTCTACCCACCTCGTCCCCCTCGAGGGGTCCACTCTTGCCACTGCGGACCTCCGCCTTGCTCCTGCTCATTCCACTGCCGCTGTCCTGTTACCGCCCAATTAGTTGCCACCCTTCCTTGTAGTGATATCAGCCCCTCCTCCTCATCATCTCCCTCCCTGCTGTGTGGGAGCGCGGCTACTGCTGCTGCAACCTTCACCAACTTTGTCTGTACTAACTTCGCCTCGTCTGCCAATCTTTTCTGCGCCACCTCCTTCTCCCTCTCCTTGATTCGTTTACAATGGTGTACTATTATGCTCTGAATTTCTGGCCATCCCTTTGCTTCAATACCTGCTATCTTGTCGAGCGCCCTCTGCACTTCCTTTGGGAGCCCTCTTTTTATAATGAAGTAAAATAGGGATGGCGATTGATACCAGGGCGTGCCCGTTTCTGCTCTCCACATCTCTTGGACCCGAAAAATGTAATCCATAGCCTCCTCCCCGTCATTCATTGTACACTGCATCACTGACTGTAAGTCCGGTGTGTCTGGGAATGTTTCGCGTAAGGCATCCCACACCCTAGCACGCACTGTGTTAAAGGAGGCCCCATCATGGCGGTCACAGTCTAACGTTACTCCCGGGAAGCCGGCTTTAACCCATACTCTTTCAGCCTGATCGCCCACTGCTGATACGAGCAGACTTTTCACATCTCCTATAGCTAGGGGTACCCCAGCAGTATGTTTCTCAAAGGCGTATATCCACTTACTTGCCCCTCCTGATAACGGGGGCAATAGCTTTAATAAATTGGCTTTATCCATCTGTGCCCATGGGATATAGTTAGGCCTCCCTCCTCCCCTGTGTATCAACAGGAGCTGTAGCCTTCCTTTCGTCGTTGCATCCGGACCCGTTTTGGCTGCTGATGTTCCCAGTGATGCCATTTTCCCCACTCTGTTCCTTAATCGCCCCGTCCACTCATCATCCAGGGTTCTCATTGAACATGTACCTTCCTCCCCTTCGCTTCCCCCTCCCATCGCCATACTCAACCTGTCGCTTTCTTCTAACTCGTCCCTTATATCACATAGTAATTCCTCTCTAATTCCCCCAAGCCTTTCTTCATTACCAACATCTCCCTCTCGGGTCCTTACTTCTATTATTCGTGTTGGTTCTTCCTCAATTCTAAACAGGATCTCGCCCTTTTTCCACCCCTCTTCGGGCTTTCTGTTTTCACCTGGTGCTCTAGACGTACGCCCTGGTCTAGTTGCATCTAGTGCTGTTCGTTCGCATATGTCTTTTATCCTTGAGAGCTCATCTTTTGCTATCGACAGTCTTGATTCTAAATCATCTGTGAGCTTCTCTATGTCTACCCTTTGTGTGCCTGCCTGGGCTCGCTCCCTCGTGCTTTCCTATGGCGGAGGTGCCGTGGGCCGGTGGGGTGTAGTAGCTGTCGGGGGAGGTACGTAAGTGGGGTCACTGTACCCCTCTGCTGGTACAGGTTTTTTTAATATCGGGTACAAACTTATTACCTCTACTGGTGGCGCTACACTTGACACTTCTTTGACATCTTTCTGTATCAGTAGTGGATTGTCTGTGGTGGATGGGAGATCAGGATTTAATGCTGGTGTTTTAGGCGGTGGTATCTCTTCAAATAACCTCCAAAGATCTAATACTTCTCTCCTATTCTGCAACTGCTTCCCTTTGTACTTTAGAAAAATGCATGTGGCCACCGTATCCAGAACACTTTTATCAAATGACCCTCCCTCGGGCCAAATCTGAGGTAACCCCTCCCCCTGTAGCTCGGTCACCCATTGGTCATGATATTTTTTAATCCGCTCCGCGTACCCCAGGAGATTCTTACAAATATGTGATAAGGGTGTTTCCGCCCCCATCTCTGTGCCCTCCTAGTGCTGGTGTGTCTCCGTGTGTTTGCAACTACAATGTAAATGTAGTATCAATATTATTCTTCGTATTTTACCTCACATTCAATATTGGGCTCCTTTGGGCTCTCCCCCTCCCTTACTGCACAATACAAAACTGGCTGTACACAGTGTCTACTCTGTTCTCTTTGGGGGGCACATACAAGAGCAACCCGCCATTTATTTTGACAATATCAACCCGGAAATCAAAAGGTACCCACTCACTTCACTGTATCGACGTTGTCTTCAAAAAAGTTTTATCCGGTCACACTTACCATGACCATTTAACTATTATACATTTATAACCGTTTTACACATTCACAACATCAAAATGTCTTCTGGCACATACGAGGTGCACACACCTCTTGGCACCACTCAATTCACCATTCAAGCTGCCCTCCCTTTCCTCCCTAGCCGGCTGTCCCTGTCCGTCTTATTTGAATATATGGATGCGCATATATATATGTTAGCCTACTCCCCCCCTTTTAGTAGGACTCTTTTTCTCTTACTTTTCCCCTAAGCTTGTGTTAATCTCACTTTTTATTCTCCCCCTACCCCTAAAGAAAAGAAAAGAAAGAAGTAATAGCGGTCACTAATATATTCTCAGTGTCCCCTTTTGCTGAACACTTTTATTTTATATTCCACTTCTTCATATATTCCCAGTACTAGTCAAGATAGCACTATGCGGCGCCGCCTTCCACCCCCTTTCGGAGCTAGGTTCCCGTCACTTTTATCTCTTATTCACCTCTTAATCCTAATGGCCATATGCAAAGAAAAAGCAAGGAAAATTTAAGATGATCCTTAGTAGATCTGCGTACCCCCTCTTCGTTACCTGTCCTACACTTCTCTCCCCGCTCCCTTTAAAATCGCTCGCACTCAGTACTCACGTGCCCGTCTTGAACCGATAGTCTCCGAAACTGGGTCCGTCCAGGCAGTGTCGCCGTCAGCTCAACAGTCAGCCCCGGCTCCGGCGAGCGGTACTCAAAGGGGATTTTTCAACCGGGATCCCGTACCCTCTCTCTATTGAGTGCGCACTTCTTAGTGTACCGGTCGCCGTTGGCGGGCAGCCTCCCGGAGCCGGCTCACCGTGCGTATCCCTTTTCGACCGGAGATTCTCGTGCCAAAAGGGGATAGTTATAAGGAGTTAGGAAGAAATAAATATCACGCTATCGGGGTCACCACTGAAAGCAAGCGTCCCCAACAAGCACGATCCTCCCCGCAATGAGAGACAATGAAGGACTCTCCCAAAATGGGAATAAGGCCAAGACAGAGTGCGGGTGAGCGTAAATGGGAGTTTATCAATCAGAATTGGGCATGCAAAGAACTCTGCAAACTCCGAGAGCGCTCTGTCTGACAATAGCAAAGACAGGCGTATATATTTACAAAAAACGTCATAAGAACCTACATACTATAGGGGGCACAAGTTCAATGGGATTGGGTGGCGATGACTAACTATAGGTGCTGCTGCGATGTGGTTGGCCGTGGCTGGAGAACGTCACTTGGTCAGCCTCGTGGGTTGGGCTGGGCCTGGTAGGTTGGCAGAGTTCATCCGGGCGGTGTTGTTGTGCCATCGCAGCCAGTGTCAGAGCTGAATGTCTTTTCCTGACTTATTAGCCCTAGGCCATGCACACCGCAGTCATTCAGTCATTGCAATATTATCTTCTTTAGTAAATCTTCCAATAGGTTATACTACAGGTTAATGCAACACAGGAGGAATGTACCTTGTGAGGGGTCTGGAGGTAATTCGTCAGGACATGGTCACCCGTGTCCTGTTGACCGGGGCCATAGGTCGAGGGGCTAAGCTTCAGGGCCTAGGACGGGCGGTACAGGTCTTTCCGCCTTGTTAGAAGTTGTTATGGATGTTCCGTTGTGTGTTGTCAAAGTGTTGGGTGTCCTGATTGCACAGGGCCATAAGTCTAAGATGGTCCGGTGGGTTGTGGGGTTTACGAGGGGGCGCGTGTGTTCAGGCAGAGGTTTACTGCTGTGCTGTAAATAATGCAGGTGGCGGGCCGCGGCCTTGGGTGCTGCAGAGGGGGCTACAAATCTTTGAAGCGGCTCCAGTCTGGTTGGGGGAGGTGGAGTAGCGCAGAGCGGGCCTCTGCTCTCATGTCTTGGCAGCCTTCACAGAGTGGGAGGGGGAATGGCCTTGCACGCATTCACAAAGGTATCTCCCTCGTGTGTTGCCGATTTTAGGTAAAGACATCACAAACATTTGAACACTCTCTATAATACTTATTCAAATCACTTTAAAACATGCATTTAAACTTTGCTGGATGTGTCTTGATTATACCCAGTCCGAGCACCGTATTCGTACACTATGTTTTAACAGCTACAGTATTTTAGTTACATGCATATATATTTGCAGTAAATGAGGTAGTAGTCGGGTTGGTGGAGTACATAGAAAATGACCCGCCACTGTACATGACGGTGGTGGCACATAAGGGGCTTACACATACACACATGACGAGTGCATTCTCGTGCATCCTTCACATGAGTCCATAGTATAGTTACATTCGTCTTCTCGTGTACTCTAGCAGCATTATCTTGGTTATGGCGCAAAACCATGGAGGGTAGGTTTCCCAGTGATACACGTAACAACCAGATCCCTGGAGCGCTCCTTTATTATTAGCACCCAACTGCAATGGTGTGAGCTCGCCATTGCTTATATCATAGAAGCATGCTTTCTTATGTTTACAGTGCGCTGAGCTTACACCATCTTTACCAGACAAAATGGTTTCTGGGCCTAGCTAAATTTTAATACATGTGGGCAATCAATACGTGTGGGCAATCAATACGTGTGGGCAATCAATACGTGTGGGCAATCAATACGTGTGGGCAATCAATACGTGTGGGCAATGTCTCCAGCGGGTGAACCCTCCACCACCTGGGCCCGGGTGGCATGAGGGGACGCCCAATGAGCCATTGCCCTCACCTGGGGAGAAAACGCAGGCGAGGGGGGTCTCCTGGACCAGTCCTCCCCTACATGGTCTAGCCTCTCTGGATACAGCGGCCTCTGGTCCTGGATACTGCTCTGCTTTCCGGTCCGGATCAAGTGGATTCTGGATGTAATACTGCTTTCTGGGTACTGGCAAAAGTTCTTGGCAAAAGAATTCAGACAGCTCGCCCGGCTGTGGAATAGTTTGCAAATTATTTTAAGGATGCTGAAGCCTGCTGAGAAGAGTTCTCTGTTTGTGGGTTTGGGCCCTTGCTTTAAGTTCTGAAGTAAATTTCTGGTCTCTGAAGATTGATGGATGTGAAGTCTGGAGTCTCCCGGCAGAGCGTGCCGCAGAAATGGAATTGAATGTCTCTACCTGTCCCAGCAGTCTCTTTTTATGTGTTTTAAAAAGTGGGTGGAGGGGCTAGCATCACTAAGCCTGCCCCTCTCTTGATTTGATAGGTCAATAGATTCTTTGGTCCCTGATTTGGGAAGGGATAGTGTGTCAGAGTGATGTCATTTTTATGACCTGCAGAAATGACACTCCCCTGGTCAATGTGCACACAAATCTATTCCTGAGCCAAATACATATTTCCCAGGTACACAGTTGTTTGGCATCACGTACACACATCATATATTACTAAAGATAGTCCCTGTCCCGACTCTGGCGTTTCTAGGAGCTTGCATTCAAAAATGGCAACTTATTTTCGATTTTAGTGGGTTGTGCAATATGGGATTTTCATCAAAAATTATACAAAGGTACATTTCCCTTCCACATATATCCCAGTAACTTTCCATGTCTCTAGCTTAAATACATTGTCTACAATATTCATAATTAGCGGGGTTTTGCCCCAGAACATGGTACGAATTGGAGTTTGGACTCAAATCGCGAGGGCATTTTCCATACTAAGACTCTCAAAGTTGTACATTCCTGTCATTTGGTTACAATAAGTTATCACTGTTTCTATAAAATATATATTTGTTGCAATTCAACTCCCAAAAGTGTTTGGGTCCGCCTCCAGAAGTCTGGGTGGGTCAGTGATCACATGTCTCTCCTTGCTGGCAGAGGGCTGTTGTCAGGAAACACTAAAAATTAACATACCCCATTTAACAGAAAGGGGCTATTGTCTCTCTCCTCCAGGCTGAAGGGGAAACCCCCTCCTTCTCACTCAGAAGGGCCATGTGATATCCTGCCTCCTGTGGTGAGTCTCTGGGGTGTTAAGAGTTCTCAGCCTCTTGGCCTCTGGGAACAGCAGGTGGCTAAGATTTTTTAATTAACCAACAGGCCTTTGAAGTCCAGTTGATTCAGGTCCCTTTGTCAGCCAGTTCTCCTGTCAGAGTTTAGACCGCTAGCGCCGCCTTGGGGAATTTGTCGGTACTGCATCCATTTTTGTGATCTGTCTTGAATTACTGCATTTCAAAAGAGTGGTCTTTTGCTTGATAGAATAGGACCCTTGCTTAACATTGTTTTCATGGCATCCTTACAGTAGAGTGGTGATGTGGAACCCTCCACAAGAAGGTTGCATCTTTGGAGTGGTCTTATGCCAACTGCGCAGTTCTCCTGGATTCTGGTGCACATGTGGGCTTTTTGGCCATCTTGGATTTTCTAAGCCCACAGCACCAAATGTTGCAGCTTAATGACTCAAACGTGGGTCAATACACCTGACAAAGCCCCCCCACCTGACTTCACTTTGAATTTGAGTCGAGAGGGAGTCGGGTGCGAAGAATGTTTTGACCCACGCACTGGTATGTCCGCATCATCTTCTTCCAATTCCGCAAATGGCACAGTTCAGCATCTTTTCCTCCATCCGGTTGGATCGATCGGTTCTCCTCGCCGGCCCTGATGGGAATATTGGGCGGTACCCCGGGCCCCTCGGGTCTCTGCTCCCGGTCCCCGGTCGCCTTCCGTGGTCAGTCTCCATGTTTTCTTTCTCCTAGGATGACAAAGGAAAGCGGCAATACCTATTCATAGACATTTCTCCCCCACTATTCATATAGTGGGGCGACATATACATTTTATACTTTAATAGACATAGCATTCCAATTTTGAAAAACAAGATATAATTCTGAGACAGTGGCTTACAAGCGTCATAATATTTTAGAGACTATATGTGGGATATTTTAGGGTTGGAACTGAATTAATCTGGAGCGCTCCCCTCTGGTATTGCAGGGGACTCCTCCAGTTGCTGCAGCGTGTGCCTGGGATGGCAACACTTCAGCTGATTTATATGTACCCACTTGTCTTCCCCTTCCGCCAGACTACCTTTGGGGATGCGGATCTTGTACGCTACAGGGGAGATCTTGTCTATAATTTCAAATGGTCCCTTCCATGTAGGCAAAAACTTTCGCTGTTTGGCCTGGTTCCTTTGGAAATTGTATAGATAGACCCGGTCCCCCACAGTATATTCCTTCCTGGTGGTCTTCAGGTCGTAGTGGGTTTTCATGCTATCAGCTGATCTTTCTAGATTCTGCTGAGCATAGGCAAAAGCATGCTGAAGGTGTTTCCTTAAATTCTCCACATACTCATGAGTTGTGGAGGCATTTATCAGTGTCTGCTTTTGGGTCCTGTAGAGCAGATGCTGGGGAAGCACCATATTGCGTCCGGTCATCAACTCAAATTGTGACATTTTAGTTGCAGATGAAGGGGTAGATCTGATGGCCATTAGGACCAGAGGTAATCGGATATCCCAACTTGGCCCAGAATCTGCCACAAACATTTTTAAGATGCTCACAATGGTTTGGTTATATCTCTCCACTGCTCCAGAAGAAGCTGGCCTGTAAGCAATGTGTAGCTTCCTTTGAACCCCCAGTATCTCCCACATCTTTGTCATTACTTCACTGGTGAAGTGGCTACCTCTGTCTGACTCAATCCTTTGAGGTAGACCCAAACGGGAAAAGATGTGGTTAATCATCAGGGCAGCTGCTGTTTCTGCCTTGCAGTTTGGGGCCGGGAGACATTCCACCCACTTGGTAAACAAGCATGTAACGGTCAACATGCACTCGTTTCCTCTAGACGAGGCGAATTACAGGGCCTACAAAGTCAATTTGCAAATCCGACCATGGCAGTGTCATCCCCCTCTTTTGGAGAGGCGCACGGTGTGTGAGGGATGATGGCTGAAACTGTGCACACACAAGGCACCCCTTCAAGTACTGGTTGAGGTCCTGCCCCATGTGTGGCCAGTATGCAACCTCTCTTAAGATTTCCAGTGTTGTGTGAAACCCCCTATTACCGGCGGTGGCCGCATCATGGGAGTGACTTAACATCAGGCTTCGGAATGAGGTAGGAACCACCCACTGATCGTGGCCAGCTTTGGATTTCCTTACCAGCAAACCGTCTTGGATTCGGAACATTTTTGGACATTTCATCAACACTCTTAGGTACTCTTTCCCAATGTAATCGGTATCCGTCAGGGGAAAGTTCTCAGGGTCCTCAAGGTGTTGGTAAAACTTACCAATAATTGGATCCCCCTTCTGAGCTGTAATTAAATCAGCATCAGGGGTCTCCTTACTCCATTGTGCAGTTGAAAGATCGTTGTGAGCATTTGTCTGGGACCTAGTGATAGCAGTGACCTGGATTTCCCCCAATAGGGACTCTATTTCTATTAGCTCCCCTTGGATGGCCCCGGTTTTGGCCAGCTGATCAGCTAAGTCATTTCCAGTTTTGTCTGGTCCCTCTACTTTGGAATGACCCCTGATCTTTTTCCAGTAGATGGTCATCCCATTCGATGTGACCAGATCATCAATATTTTGGATTAGCTTCCCATGTTTCAGGGGTTTGTTATTAGCACATAACATGCCTCTGGTTTTCCAACTAACCAGGTGCTCCACAAACCCGTTCCGTACATAATCCGAATCTGTGATTATGACCAGTTCGTGGAGTTGATGTTGGACAGCAGTGAGGATGGCCTGATGCACAGCCATCAATTCTGCCACCTGACTACTTCGGGGACCAATTTTGTATCCAGCAGAGGGTTCTGGGGACTCATTCACCCATGCATTCCCTACGCCGGCCACCAGTTCTTTCTCCCCGTTGTTGTCAACATGGTACGAGCATCCATCCACATAGACAGTGGGCATTCCCTCACACTTGTCTTCTTCAAAGACTTTGTGTGGGAAATTAAGGTATGCCTCCATGTTGTCCTTGATTTTTAGACTTTCGTCCTCTAGACAGTTTTCTCTGGCACAATCATGCAAGTCAGCCAGACCTTGCGCGAGGGGACTCTTCTTGTTTTGGCCGTATCTGACCTCCACAGGAAAGCCTTGCATTGACAGAATCCAGGAAGTAATTCGGGAATTACTCACATTTCCGGCCCGGATTCTCTCACTTTGGAGATATTGCAGAGGCTGGTGTGGAGTCTCCACTATGATGTGTTCCCCCTGGATAAACGGGCGGTAATTCTTCAATGCCCACACCGTTGCCAGGAGTGCCTTCTCACAATTGTTGAATTTTTCCTCCACAGAGGATAAAGTTTTGCTCGCATAGGAGATTACTTTATTGACCTTGTCATGCTTTTGGTACAATACTGCCGTCAAGCACGTATTAGAGAACCCTGTCTCCAGGAAGAACTCCTTGTTTCTGACAGGGTAAGTTAGGCAAGGCGCTTGTGAGAGGCTTCTTTTTAATTGTCTTACTACCTCGGCTTGTTCTGGACCCCATTCCCACTTGACACCCCCTTCAGGAGATGAAACAGGGGTCTAGTGATCTCTGCGTAGCCCTCAATGAACTTTCTGCTGTAATTAGTCAGTCCAAGGAGGCTCCTTAGTTCCCGCAGAGTTGTGGGATCCTTCCGTTTCTGGAGTGCTTCCACTTTCTTTTCTTGGGGACAGAAACCCTGAGGAGTAATCTCATGCCCCAAGAAATTAACACGGGTTCTACACCACTGTGCTTTCTGAAAGGAAAGTTTTGCTCCGGCGGCCCTCAACTGCATCAGAACATAACGGATCTCCGCTATGTGTTCCTCCACAGATGAACTTTTGATGAGGACATCATCTACATAAGCCAGGTTACCCCTCGCACCCAGGTTGGGCATGGCCTTATGTAAGAAACTGTTGAATTCATTGCTGGAGTTGAGGTATCCGAAGGGAGTTCGGGTCCATGTGTACTGCTGGCCCCCAAAGGTAAAAGCCAGTTTGTATTGGTCCTCCCTACAGACAGGCACGGTCCAGTACCCATTGGTCAGGTCTATTGAAGTGAATACCTGTGACCCCTGGATCTGGGCCAGCCCTTGGTCAATGTAGGGAAAAGGCCATTGGGAAGTATGGACCCGTTTGTTGAGCTCCCTAAGGTCGGCGCAGAGTCTCCACTGGCCGTTTGGCTTCAATATTCCCAGCACCGGATTATTGAAGGTGCTGTGTACTGGACGGATTATTCCCCGGGACTCAAGGTTCTTGATTATTTCAGTAAGGGACTCCATGGATGCGAGAGGCAAACGATATTGCTTCACAAACACTGGAGTCATTCCAGGGTCCGTGGGAATTGTTGTGGTGTGGATGTCGGTGCGACCACAGTCATATGAGTCTACCGCAAAGAGATCTTGGAAATCCAAGAAAACGTGTTTCAACTTTTGGTTCTGTTCCAGAGTCACGCAGGCATCAGCTAGGTTTTCCCTCTCTTCCACCATCTGCCTGAAGCCTGGAAAGACTTCTGGTTTGGCTATCTCAGCGGCCTCCTCCAGCTGGGTGGAGAAGTCCCTGGTCAGAGTGCTGATTTGGACTGGAGGCTTCAGGTGGGAAAGGCAGCCCTCATGGACCTGGAAAATCACCTCATCCCTCCTGAAGTCACAAGTCACATCTTCCTTACCATAAGGGCAAGAAGTGTACACCAGGAAGTTCCCCCCATGCCGGGTGAAAATCCTGTCTGGTGTTGTATTGTCATCACTGTCACTGTCAAAACAGTCCTTAGTTGATCGGTCCTAACAGTTCATTTCCTAGATCAATGGAAAAATGTCGGTCATCAACCGCCATTCCAATAATGGTGCCTGCGGCTAGAGCAGAGGTCGCCAAACAGTCGATGGCGGGCGACTAGTAGCTCGCCTGAGCCTTTTCAGTCGCCTGCGCTGAAGATACCGAAAAATAAACATTTATCCTAAGTTATATTATTTAACGGTGATTTTTGCAGCCATGTTCCGTGCAGGCAGAGAGCTTGGCTACTGTGCCACTTGGAACTGCTTGTAAATTCACTGACAAATGTCAGTATCACGTTATGCTTCTGCAGGCCGCCTGTAGTACCACAGTTGGCCTTGTGCGCCCCCACGACAGTCTTTCTTAAGCAAGCTGCTCTTGTTTGCCAGAGATGTTGGAGGGGCTGGGGCAGGATCAGGATCATTGTGACCACGCAATGAAAATATCACAGTAGCACTGCTGCACGCCTGGAAATGTTCAAAATAATATTTTAAAAAATGGTGCAATTTCTTTCCAAATTCCACACCGTACATTTCCACTTTAAATCACTTCCATGACACAAGTACACCCACTTTTAGTACATTAAGCAATCCATAGACACGCTGTACAGAAGAAGCCTACCAGGGTAGTTCAGCAGGTTGACAGACCGATGCTGAGATATTAAATATTCAAAACTACAGGTTGTTAATCGTATGACTTTTTGCAATGCATTATAAACAAAGTGCTATACAATGTGTTTGGCCAGGGTATGGGTGGGCTGGTTGCTTGCTTATATTCAGGGCTGAGGTGAGGATATTTCTGCCCCTGTGAAAATCAAACGTTGGCACCCATGAACCCACAGTTTAATTTCCTAAAAACTGCTGTCAGCATAACAGAAGCGTTTGTGATTAACCAGTTTGACAAGCATATAACATCTTTATAAATATAACTTCTGCTAAAACACAGAGGGGCACACAAATAATAATGATGTGTTATTTATATAGCGCCTTAATCCAAAGCGCTTTACAGAGCACATATTTACATGCAATATCACCCAACTGAAATTGGTACGTGTATCGACCTCACTACTAGGCTGAGTTGGCCTTGCCGGGATTTTAACCTGCGACCTGCAGATCACGCTCAGATAGCAGCAGCGAGCGCTCAACCCGCTGAGCTATCTTACCGGCAAATAACAGAGTATGTGTGGTGTCTGACAAAAAAAAACATTTCAAAGAAAACTTTTGAACGCAAGCAACATTTTTCAATTTGGAAATTACTTTTTTTTAATTTGGAAAATAATAGTGTGCCTAGCATGTAGAAAGCCTGCATAAAACGCAAAGGAAGGGGCACAAAAATTACAGGATATTTGTATGGTAGTCCAACAAATATCTGTCTTTTTGAGACAGCTACTAATAAATAATAATGCAACAAAGAGGTTTTTGAAGTTCTTAATATATTCGTGAAGGCATAGGATATTCCATCTGTTTATAGAGGGGAAATAATCGAGCCAAAAAAATATTGGTAAAAATTCTGAGGCTTATAAATATCCCCACCCCGATATCGTCCGCTAGTAGCTCTCCACTGTTGGCATCCACTACAAGTAGCTCTAGCTAACGTAAAGGTTGGAGACCCTTGGGCTAGAGTAATACTCTTTAAGTCGCTGTTATCCACCTCTATTGGAATGGTGTCATGTTCTATGTTGACTAATGGAGTTGGGTTTACCCCCAACCCTTGCTGTTGGAGAGAAGCATTTAGATGAATATAAGCATCAGGGTTTTTCAATTTTTGTCCTCTTTTAACTTTCACTTCCAGGGAGAATTGTCGGGTCCTTTCTGGGATGGTGACTTCCTTTTTAAGCTGAATTTCAACTGCATAAGGTAGCAATTGAGCTGACCTAAATGCTTTTTCTTGATTCATAAGCCCATGGGATTATCCGCTAATCAGGACCAAGCTTTGAAGTTTATTAGGTCCAAACTAATGGCGAAGCGATTGAGAATGTCACTGCCTAAGTAAAAGGCGGCAGTGATGTCTCGCACGACCCAACAATTATGGACTATGCTCTTGTTGCCAATGGAGATTTTGAGCATACACCTGCTTGGCAGGAGATGTTTGGAATTGGGTGCTTCCAGGTCCATTTGCCATTTGTCTATCAGTTTGAATGTGGGAATGGCTGGATCTTTTGGGAGTTGGCGGAACATTGCTTCGCTGATGAAGCTCTTACCGTTGTTCACACACACTTGAGCGAGAATAGAGTCCTTCCCATCATTTAACTGAACAGGGATGAACAACTGATCTCCAATTTGCTGAATATCAGCCAGGCTCTGAGTTGATTTCACATCTTTCTGGACTATAGGAGTGGGAGTGTCTGATTGTGGATTGGTAAAGAATTTCAGAGTGTTTCCTTCCAGTGTGGAATACCACCTTAAACTGGAAGGAAGGTTGATTTTCAGAAATAGAGAGGACCCTCCCATCACCAGTCTGTTGCCCTACTGCTATTAATGTCACGTCTGGAATTTGGTTGTTCTGGAAGTGAAATTCTACTTGGTCAGATTTTTGTTCTACCACGTGGCAGGTGCCGTTTAAACTAACATGGTTGACACTCTGTTTTAATTTTATTGGTCGGCTAGTCTTGGTCCAGAGGACCTTGTTTACGCAATCTATTAGGGGTGACAACCTTCTCAGGAGGTCATTCCCTAGTAAACAAAGGGTGCCCTCTGGAGTCACTACTATGACCGGGTGTTTCACCTTGTGTCGCCCAATTTTAATGTCCAAATCTGCCGTCCCCTCGATGGGAATTTCCTTCCCGTCAAAGTTCTGCAGTTGTCCAGGAAGAGAGGTGAGAGGAATACAGTAATTCTCCCCCCTTCCTGCATTTAGTTCATCAAAGGCCCTTTTGGACAGAAGGGTAGCTTGGGATCCAGTGTCCACCAGTGCCGAAATTGTACCCTGCCCCTGTACTTGTACCGGGGCATAATATCTTCCCTCCTTCTCCTCAAGGGGGCACAGATAATGCACATTTTTGGACAACTGGTGGGCTAACCTTCTGGTTTTGGACATTGCTAGCGAAGAGATTTGGGCAGAATTCTTTGGAGAGCCTGGGGAATCTGAAAGAAAAAGTTGGCAACTGGCGATCAGAGCCATTGTGGGTTCCCCTGGTTCTGGTTCTGGGCCGCCCCCCCCTTTTTGGAGGCAGTCACCAGGATGGGTTTGAACCAGGGGATTTTGGTATTGTGGGTTCTGGGATGAGATGATGGGCGGCGGTAGCTCAGTCTCCATATCTCCCCAGCCTGGATTGGAATCTCTTGGGACCCATTTTTCCTTGGGAGGGGTTCCCCCATCTCTGAAGGAGAAGATCCTTTTCCCAGGATCCTCTGAGGATCCCTCTCCCTCAAATTGGAAGACCTGTACCTCCACCACAAAGTGGGTCTGTTTGGGTACTTTGTTTCTCCTACCCCCCCTCTGCTCCTTGGGAAGCAGGCTTTCAGGGGCAGGAGATTTTGTTTCTGGTTCCTGGTTTTCCAGGGGCTGTTTACAAGTTGGTAAGGAAGCTTCCTCCAAGGCTTTACACCCCCCTTCCCCTTGTGCCTCCTTCCTGGGAACCGGTGGGTTATCGGGGTGCTGCCCCCGTCATTGTCCTGGAGCACCAGGTCCAGAGTTTGGGGCATTCTGCGGTGGCATGCTCATCTGAGGGTTCTGTTGAGCCCTCAGTATGTGACCCAGATCCCGTGCCATATTTTGGACCTGGCGCTCTAACTGGGAAACCCGCTCAGGCTGATACGGGGCTCTATTTTCTCCCCTGGGCTGATCCCGGGAAGGGTAGCTATCCCTTCTCTGGTAATACCCTGGGTTGGGAGGATTCGGGTACCCCTCCACCCTTGGCTTCCCCTCTGCCGGATTAGGTTGGCTGGGCTCAGGGAATTGGGGAAAGAAGGATGGATGATTTTGGGGCTGGAAATTGGGTGGATACCTGGGGAAAAAGTTCTGCCCAGGATTTGGTGAATTTCTGCCCTCATGGGGGAAGTTAGGAGGGAAGTTCCCCGGGTCAGGTGCTTGGCTGGATCCCCCTCCTTGGGCTGGAGGAGTCCACACATAATCCAGGATTGGTCGGTTTCCCTTGTAGCGGGGACTTACATAGTCAGGGGAGCGGGGGACCCCATTTGTGGGACTACCTCCTCGACTCCCTGTCTGTGACTGGCCCGAGGGCCTTCTGGGCTGTGAATTATTTGGTGCAGGCAGGTTTTTAGGCCCCCACATCTCCAAGTCTAAAACGGGGGCAACCTTTACCTCTGCCACCTTGGCAGCAGCAGGGGTGCTGGTTGGTTTGGGGCTTTTCTGCCCATTACTTTTGTTTTCTATGGGCTTCTGCACCTCATAGATCCGGGTAGCCTGTTCAATGACCCAGTCTAGTGAGCTCTTCTCGTGAAAATCTCTCACTAGCTGGGTCATGATGTATTTGGGCAAGGCATGAAAAAAAGTATTGACAAATTCTCTGCTGTCCGTGCGCACCCTTCTGGTGGTCTGTGCAAAGGCACGCTTCAATTCTTGTATGAATTCTTGTGGGGCCTGATCCTCCCCACATTGCAAATTGTAGGCTGCCTTGCGAGCCTCTTGAGGATTTCTGTGCACAGAAAAATGTTTCAAGATGGCCGCCCTGTATGTGGACCACCTTGAATGGTTTTGATCCTCCAGCCCTGCAAAGAAACTGGAGTATTCTGGTGAGAAGGTCCATTTGACGTACTGGATGCAGCTACTGCTGTCCTTCAAATGGAAAGTCTCCATGATTTGCTCCTAGAGCTCCAAGTGTTCCCAAACAGAATACTTGGCGTTCTTATGATAAGGCGTGATGACACTCCTTATTGCCTTTATTTGTTTCAATGGGTCCTTAAGCTAGGCCCTTTTTCCCTTATTGGCCTTTTTGGTTCGGGTAACCCTGGTCCATTCATCCTCTGATTCAGAAGCACTGCTCCCAGAGGTGCCCGTCTGATCTTCCAGGTTTTCCCGGATTCTGCGAGCCTGGGAATGGCTGGCAGAATGTGGGGACCTGGTCTCCTGTGTCCTGTAATGCTCAGAGGAGTCTTCAGATCCCTCCTTGCTGCCAGGATTTGATGGGTACCCCTCCACTGACCTAACTGGGCAGAGGTTTTCAGGATGCCCTTAATGGGCCTACTCTCCTGGGGTTCCTCACTAAATTGCACTGTGCTTGGGTGCCCATACCCGGATGCCCGCCCATCCATTCCTGGGAGATACTGGCCTATGAGCCCCATACTTCTAGCTGGATAGTAATCTGCCATCCCCGTGGCCCTGGGCTCATGTGCGCGAGGGGACATGGGGGTGGCAGAGTCCAGGGACTGGTAGAGGTGAAGGCCTCTGCCACTAGGGCTCCTGAGGTTATGCTCAGGCGTTTCCCTTTCCCAGCAAACTTCGTCTCTATCAGCCCCTACTCCCTTTTGCAATGCAAGAGCCTGCGCTTTCAGTTCCTCAGTTAAGGCCTTACTAGAATCTGTCAGTCTCTCCTGCATCGCTACCTGTTGCTGGAGCCTATCATTGTGCTGGCAGAGAGCCTCATTCTCTCTCTGTGCCTCCTGATTGGTCCTGGAGTACTGGGCCAGTCTTTGCTGCAGGAGGGTTACCTCCTGAGCTGCGTCCCTATTGGCCTGCTCCTTTCTTGCCAGAGCATCCTCCACCCTCCTGGTGTGCTCTAACAAGTTCTGGTGTTCTTTTTGGAGGTCACCCAGTCCCTGGAGGGCCAGGTGATTTTCTTCCATTTTCCTTTTTAAGTGGCAGACTTCCTGGCCTAAGATATCCCTTTCCTGACTAAGAGCCTGCATCTGTGCCACCAGGCCGTCCCTTTGCCTTTGGAAGGCACCAGCTTTCTGGCGCTCCTGGTCAAACTCTGCCTGGGTATCCAGGTCTTTCAAAATCAGTTTATTGCTCTCTGCCTTCTCCCTATCTAGGTGGCTTTGCAGGGTGACTACCTGCTCAGCACATGCCCTATTGAAGTCTAACTGTTGCTCCAGCTTTTTCTGGCTCTGCAGTAGGGAGTCCAAACCTTCTTGGTACTCCTTCTGCAAGGCCAGAAATCTGGTATCCTGGTCAGCCTTTTCCTGTTGCAGCACATCCATATCCTCCTTTATTTTAGTGATGTACTGTCTGCTGTCCTTTTCTGACTCCTGGCTCCTGAGCAGCCTCTGCTCAGAAGAGTTCCAGATCAGATTGGGCCTTCTCTAACGCCATCTGTTGCCTATTAGCCAGATCTTGGCCTTCAGCAAATTTATTCTGTATGGCTCCCATATATAGGTACAAATATGCCGCTATCCTGGCAATCATATTATGTTCATCTTTGGCTTTAGGGGCCATATATAGTTCACTCAGGGCCACATGTAGGGGACCCTGATCTCTGCATGTATCTGACCCTGTTTGAGTGACCTGTTGCGCGATTGCCTGCAACCAGACCGTTTGGCCTGATGAGTCCACTCACCTCTCACAAATAGCTTATGTAAGAAGTGCTCTCTGGCTATTTTGATGTCTACCAGTGTCGTCATTCTGGAATTTGAGTTCCTTCCTGACTTACAGAAGTTTGTATTTTATTTTTGCAAAACAGACCGTTTCCTTAGAGCGTTCCTTTGAGGAGTGCTTTATAGCGTAACACAGCGTGGTGATCCGACCGGATGTGTGTATCTGGTCAGTTGGCACACTGTATTAATCTGCACAAGTGGTAAATCTAACCCAGAATATCCCGGACGAGCCCCCACTTTGTTAATTGGCTTCACTTCAACACAACAGCTAAGTCAATGCCTAGTCTGGGATGCTGAGGAAAACCCTTATTGATGTATTTTTATGTCAACTTCAGTACTCTGGATGACAACCCTTGTATAACACCCCCCTCTTAGAATCCCCCTGACCCCACTGAGCCAAGAAGTAGGTTTGTTTTGCAAATTAAAAGGTTTATTTGAAAAATTAAACAATATATATAGATCACACTTATAAATACATTGATAATGGATATTACACTTGTGAATATGAGAAGTAATCAGCAAGAGGTAACTTATGAATAGGAACAGAAGAATAAGGTGGGAAAGAATGCTTTATATGGTTCAAGGGAACGCAATGATGAATGAAATGCAGTACAGAAAATAACTTGATATGGCTTCACAAGAGATAATACGTTCACTTTTCCCGTGGTGGCAATTCACCCCCCCCCCCCTATATGCAATGCAAGGAGATGGAAGTAACACACACAGTCTTCAGGAATACAATCAAGTACAATACGGAATTCAGCTCCCCCCTAGCAAGCTTAGAGGAAACAGGTAGAAGTTTGAAACACAGGCCCAAAATGCTTTTAAATGTGATGGCAATGGATGGGAAAATGTGCTAACTGATTTTAATTCCCTCTAGATATTCAGGGTGAGTGAGAGATGCTTGTTGGTATTAGTTCAGGCTCACTTTAGCAATGCTCTATGAGTTATTACCAGGTTGCAAACGGATTTTAACAAAGGAAAGAATGGAGCTGCTATTTTGACAAGTGGAGAAATTGAGCCAAAATCGCAAATCGCGGTAAATTTCGCGAGTGCGTAAATCGCGATTGCAGAAAAAGTATAGGGAGTAGGAAGTCGGTTCTAGGTTCTAGGTTCGTTCCTAGCCCAAACGGTTCCAGAGATACGGATGATTTAATAAAGGTAGATTTTCGGATTTAAAGTAAAACTCAAAATGGCAGGTGACAGCTTGCAGCTGCAGAATTGACAGGTGACAGTTGTGCAGCTTTAAAAATGACAGATGACACGATTTCTAGGAGGCAGTTCTACTTAGGTTTAAATAGCCTGAATTAGATTATTTTAACTAAGAGATTGGTTCTGCACAGTTCTGCTAGGTACTCACAATATAAATTTGAACTAGGCCTCGTCACGGATTTGGTCAACATGTCCGGCGGTGGTTCTGTCTGCTCGGCGGGTCAATCAGGCACCGGTTCTGCTCACAGCGATCCGGATCTCTGGTTCTGCTCACAGAGGTCTGGGTCAGCTCTGCTCTGCTGGTCTAGCCTCTCTGGATACAGCGGCCTCTGGTTCTGGATACTGCTCTGCATTCCGGTCCGGATCAAGTGGATTCTGGATGTAAAACTGCTTTCTGGGTACTGGCAAAAGTTCTTGGCAAAAGAATTCAGACAGCTCGCCCGGCTGTGGAATAGTTTGCAAGTGATTTTAAGGATGCTGAGGCCTGCTGAGAAGAGTTGATGGATTTGAAGTCTGGAGTCTCCCGGCAGAGCGTCCCGCAGAAATGGAATTGAATGTCTCTACCTGTCCCAGCAGTCTCTTTTTATGTGTTTTAAAAAGTGGGTGGAGAGGCTAGCATCACTAAGCCTGCCCCTCTCTTGATTTGATAGGTCAATAGATTCTTTGGTCCCTGATTTGGGAAGGGATAGTGTGTCAGAGTGATGTCATTTTTATGACCTGCAGAAATGACACTCCCCTCGTCAATGTGCACACAAATCTATTCCTGATCCAAATACATATTTCCCAGGTACACAGTTGTTTGACATCACGTACACACATCATATATTACTAAAGATAGTCCCTATCCCGACTCTGGCGTTTCTAGGAGCTTGCATTAAAAAATGGCAACTTATTTTCGATTTTAGTGGGTTGTGCAATATGGGATTTTCATCAAAAATTATACAAAGGTACATTTCCCTTCCACATATATCCCAGTAACTTTCCATGTCTCTAGCGTAAATACATTGTCTACAATATTCATAATTAGCAGGGTTTTGCCCCAGAACATGGTACAAATTGGAGTTTGGACTCAAATCGTGAGGGCATTTTCCATACTAAGACTCTCAAAGTTGTACATTCCTGTCATTTGGTTACAATAAGTTATCACTGTTTCTATAAAATATATATTTGTTGCAATTCAACTCCCCAAAGTGTTTGGGTCCACCTCCAGAAGTCTGGGTGGGTCAGTGATCACATGTCTCTCCTTGCTGGCAGAGGGCTGTTGACAGGAAACACTCAAAATTAACATACCCCATTCAACAGAAAGGGGCTATTGTCTCTCTCCTCCAGGCTGAAGGGGAAACCCCCTCCCTCTCACTCAGAAGGGCCATGTGATATCCTGCCTCCTGTGGTGAGTCTCTGGGGTGTTAAGAGTTCTCAGCCTCTTGGCCTCTGGGAACACCAGGTGGCTAAGATTTTTTAATTAACCAACAGGCCTTTGAAGTCCAGTTGACTTAGGTCCCTTTGTCAGCCAGTTCTCCTGTCAGAGTTTATACCGCTAGCGCCACCTTGGGGAATTTGTCGGTACTGCATTCATTTTTGGGATCTGTCTTGAATTACTGCATTTCAATAGAGTGGTCTTTTGCTTGATAGAATAGGACCCTTGCTTAACATTGTTTTGACAGTAGAGTGGTGATGTGTAACCCCCCACAAGAAGGTTATATCTTTGGAGTGGTCTTGTGCCAACTGCGCAGTTCTCCTGGATTCTGGCGCACATGTGGGCTTTTTGGCCATCTTGGATTTTCTAAGCCCACAGCACCAAATGTTGCAGCTTAATGACTCAAACGTGGGTCAATACACCTGACAAAACACAGAATCAGTCATGAGGGAAGTTTCTGAAGCCAAAAGGGGGAGTGCTGGCTGTCCAAGCTGGTATACAGAAGCTAATACACAGAGCTAGGAGGCATAGCAATTTAATGCTTTGGCCATGGCAGTGCACATCTGCTCAGAGGCCTATTATTGGCACTTCAAAATTCTAATGTTTATGCTTGCTTCAATACTTTGAATGCAGAATTGAAATCCCAGGGCTAATGTGGAGGGCTAGTATGCTGAAATAAGTCATTTTTAACCATAATTGCAAGATAACTTTCTTTTCCATGGTTACACCATTAAGAGACACCATGATGTCAGGTAGCCTTTCAAAAATCCCTTTACTTATAACACACTGAGACTTTTGTGATTCCAAGGCCTGGCATTGCACATTAGGACCTGTTCTGCCCCTCGTATTTCTTTGGTCTGGATAAGTGGAGCCATCAAAGCACAGAGGATGGAAGAGAGAAATCCTTGCTTTTTTAATCTATAGCTTTACATCACTTTTGTTGTATTTAAGAAACTGCTGTTATAAGCATCCACATTTTAGCCCTTTCCATTTAATGGATTTAAAATGGTTGATATAACCTCACCTGTCCCCTGGCTCACTAATCGTGACAGGAGCACTGAGTTTAATTTTATGTTTTACTGTGTTTTACTGTGCAACAATTTCAAATGACTAAACATTGCTGATTGGTTGTAGGTTGATTTAACATCCTCAAAGTGAATAGGAGAAGAATAAGATGCTTGTAATATACTCAACTACTTTGTTGCTTATATTGGAAACAGCATATCCAATGCGGATCGGGCATTGCCCGGATAGGACTATCGTATCCCTTCTACAAAACGCTCAGGTAACTGAATACCAATGGCTTAAACAACATTGGCAAATAGGAAAGAGAAAAACGAATTTAAGGATGAGGAAACCAATGAAAGACCTATTGATTCTCTCCTGATGAACCATGGCAAATTAACTATGGTGAAACACATTTTGAGAGAAATAAAAGTACATGAAGAGGAACTGTAACAATATATGAGAGGTTTACAAGTATATGAAGAGGAACACTAACAATACATTTGAGTTATACAATGCAGTGAACTATGAGTGATCATTGAAGCATGAACTAATTACTACTTAAAAGACCTACATAGTTGGCGCCCAGATAAAGGACACCATTTGGGAAAAATAAATGTCTTAGTGTATTGCAACGGTCACAATATAGGTGCCCCTATGTGCTGACAACTGGAAACAATCAATAAAACAAAGGACTTGCCCAGGGAAAATAGCCTAATTTGACCAGAATCTGTACATACAAGTGTTTTATAAATGGTTGCCATACTGGATGGGTGGATCATGGCCTTTGTCCACAGACAGCAAAGTGAGGAAAAGAAGTCTGGAAAATATATTTGAGGTTATTTATTTTGTGGACGAAGGAGGGCCTGGAAAGGGTGGTGGAGTGGAAAAAAAGATATATATAGCTCTTTTTATAGGTGAAAAAATACTGTGCAGGTGCTGCTATGTCTGTTGTAACTTTGTTTGGCCACAGACGCTATTGGGATGGGGCGGGAGGTTGTTCTGGGTGAGTCATGTTATTTGAAGGTGTATTGTTATACGGTTTAATTGTATTGTGGTGGTTGTGACCTGTGGCCAGATTCTTTGGGGGCATGGCTGTAGCCTTTGCCCCCAAGAATCAGGCCACTGGCCACATACAGTTTAGTAATATGTGTATAGTTCTTCTAGGTATTATAGTGGCAGTATACCGTGTTTGTAGTATGGTGGAATGATATCAATGAAGTGTATATGGTATGTATAATAGTAGGACAATGGAGGATAGTGCTCCTTGATGTCTCCTCTGCCTTTGACACAGTCAACCATTCCATCCTGATTAAAAGGTTGCATGATACCTCTGGCATCACGGACCGGACACTGGATTGCTGACTTGTTTTCCTCACTAACTGCCCTTTCCAGCTGTAACTGGGCCATTTCTATGCCGCCGCCTCACTCTCTACCTGCAGCATACCCCAGGGCTATATCCTATCATTGTGGCTCTTCAATATCTATCTTGTCACTGTGGCTCACCTGATCTCCTTCTTCTCTTCTCATTTCCAGTATTATGTTGATGACACAAAGCTTTCCTTGAAAATTCCCTCTACTAATTTCTATTCCCCGTTTTTTTCCCTGATTGTCTGACTGCCATTCAGACATTGTGTGCCCTAACAATCTCTGTCTCAATGCCAGTAAGATGGAGAACCTTCTTATTGGGACACCAGTGCCATGTTTTCTTCCTACCCTCTAGCCACCCTCTTTGGGTCCTCTACTCTCACCATCCTGTGAGGCCAAAAACCTTCGGGTCCTCTCTCTCTTTTACATGTTACTTTTTGGAGCTTGTAAAGAAGACCCAATTTCAGCTTCACCTCCTTACCGGCATTCTACCATCCCTCACATTACCCCAGAAGCTCAACTTCTCTAGAGCCATTGTCCTCTCTAGGCTGGACTACTGCAACAGCCTCTTCCTCAATGTCCCCCTTTGTTGTCTACGCCCTCTTCGGCTAATCCAGAATAGGGCTGGAAGACTTATCCTTGGCCTCAAGTCCAGACCTCGTATCGCTTCAGCCCCAAAATGTGTACATTGGCTTCTGGTGGCAGCAAGGATGAAAATCAAGGCTTTCTGGGGCATGGGACCACTCTATCACCAACATTTTCTCCCTAAATACTCCCCTACTGGAGCCCTCTGCACCTCTGACTCCAATTCATTGCTTGTCAAATGCTTTTCGAATCAGAGAGTGGGAGGCATGTCTCTCTCCTCGGCTGGTGCCTCTCTTTGGAAAAGCCTTTCTGCTCCTCTCAGACATGAGCTGGACTTCCTTAAAGTTCGCCCAGAAATTGTATTGTCCCAATCGATCGGGCATGTCTTTTTAAGCATAATGTAATCCATCTTAACAAATGTCCTATGTATCTTACCTTTGCTTTCCTCACA
The DNA here is from genome assembly GCF_040938575.1 of Ambystoma mexicanum. Classification (NCBI taxonomy): domain Eukaryota; kingdom Metazoa; phylum Chordata; class Amphibia; order Caudata; family Ambystomatidae; genus Ambystoma; species Ambystoma mexicanum. The sequence continues at coordinate 758,955,288 of NC_090937.1, read as the reverse complement.
TGCGAAAACAACGTGTTGGGTACCGCCATCCTGTGTTAATCTTATCTGTTGATTTATCTCCCTAAGTTCAAGTGCCCTTACGGCAAGAATATAGATTGCCGGCCCCTCAAACTGACATCACTAGACGCTTATGCCCCTTTTCACCACACCAATGCATGTCTTATGTCAATGTCCGCTGTGCGTAATCTATTGACGTGTCTCCATGGAAATGCGAAGACACCTTGTTCCTCAAAGTATAAACTAACCCTTTCTGATCACACAACATTGGAGTTTCTTTTTCCTTTGTGTCAGTGTATTTAATTTCAAGACTTACGTTACTTGCTTCTGCTCTGTTCATCTATCTTCCTAGTTCGATGTGTTGCGAACAGGTACACACACTATCTGAATGGATTGAACTCATTAGTTGCTTTTTATGTAAATATTTCTTATATTATGTGCAAATTTCTTGCCAAATCATATTTAAACTGTGCTTTTACAAGGCTTATTTTTTCCATGTGGTAATGTGAAATTTCATAGTTTGTGCCTATTGTTCATGTCTTTGCACAATCGGGTTTTGTAAGCAGTGTTCTCTTCTCCTTCTTTAAAAGTAGTTCTTGTATACCAACAGACACATTCTTATTTTTCTGACTTTTGATTTTGTACTCATTAAATAATCAATAACTATGGCAATAATACAGCCATACCAGTGCAAGACTGAATAGTTAGAGGAGGAATTAATTGAAAGAGAAAGAAGCAGAAACAATGGGGAATCAGATGAGAGTTGTGATGATCAATCACTGGAGCCTGAACCCAGGTGCATGGAAGATGTTTCCACCTGGTGCACCTGCAATGTTTGCAAGGTTATGCCAACCGAGGTGGAGGACTGCTGCTGCCGAGAAAACTCTGGATGCTTGGCCTACATAGCTCAAGAAGACACCCCACTGCTATGTGTTACTGAGCTGCATGACTTCAGGGCAGCCTACCTCACAAGATCTGTGTTTCAGATGATGAAGATCCTTATGCACGAACTTCGAGCAACAGTTCTCCCTCGTAATCCAAGTAATGAGTACGTTTACTCTAGATCTGATGTATGTTTGACAACTGATACGGTTAACATTTGATGTTCTTCTCCTACATCATTGCAATTTCCATCGATCACCGGCAAACTTTTTTTTCCTGTAATTTGAATACATTTCTCATACTGATGTGAAACCAGAGTATTCATCACTAGATGTAACATCTGAACAATTATGTTTCTTTCACTTTGAACTTAAAAACAATATTTCCTTAGGTCCCAAACTGTTCTTGCTTCAATGGGCGTTCACATTTGTAATGTTTTCGATACTTCAAACAGCGTTTCAAACTTAATAAGTACAATTATCTGGTTCATTCTAGTAACATATTTCTGTGTCTCTTTCACAGGTAGTACAGGCTTGTGGCCTATTGTTTTTACATGGTGGATTCATGGAAAGCTTGGATTCCCCGTTCTGCGAGTAATACCTGTCTGTGTCATTCAAGCCATTCGCACAAAATTCCCCAGTGACAGCGGACAGTACAAGGGATTTTTCCACAGAGTACCACAACCGCATCAGTACAATTTGTAGTTTGTTTGTGCCATCTATATTACCAAAGTAAATAAAAAAAGAGTTCAGATGAATAGTTGTTTGAATTTTTCAGACCTTTGTCCACATGGCCTCCCCAGACGCGGTGTCTTCAGACTCCCCATTTGAAGAACCCATCCCTGCAATCCACATATATATGAATCCCTTGAACAACTGGATGCTTGGCTATGAGGATGTCAAACATTGGCATTGAGGCTTGGTTGGTTTCAATGAACACATCACACATTCACATACACACCCACTTTTCTATGCCTTTATAAACACCTTGTTAGTTCACTATGGAACATCTCTGCAAATCCACAAGGTATGTCACCATCAATCTATTTGTTACCTGGCTTGCAAATCGGCTCATTTGTACATCCAAGTAAGGGTTGGTCAACTGTTTTGTTCAGTAGTTTCATCGATCGCTGCTCTGAAAGTTTGTATTGTTTTATACCCAACATACACTGTATTCTCATTTTTATTTATCTCAGCGAGTTCACCATTATCAAACGTTTTATGTATTTTTATCTCTGGAATTAGCACATTTCATTGCAGAGCATTGTATAAGAATCTAATGTTTCGTAGTCCATGTCTTCAACGCATGTTTACTTTTGGTGGCTCAAAGTTTATTGAATGGACTAGTAATATGTTACAATTCGTGGTATAACAATGAATTCTAACTAATTTGATTCCTGTGATAATTAGACAAGGTTACAGAGTTTTTTAAAATGTAAAACAAAGTTTACAAATGAATGAATGTAATTGTTGCTTTGGTCACATTTATTCTTTATTAATTTTAATAATTATTAATAATTCTGTAACAGATCTTACAGACATTTCAAGAATGCCTTCATGTATCATTTTTGATTGCCCTATTGTAAGCCATGTCAAAACCCTGGCACAGCCCTGCATGTATTCCCAAAGGATTTAGATTTAATAAGAAAATGGCTTTCAAATTGCAGATTTCCATTGTCCGAGATTGAAAGCAGAGCCAAAGATGTCTTTGAAGACGTGAGGGGCAATCGATTCTGCGTCTGCATTCACTTCTCAGACGATATGTACAAAGCATCCCGTTACACTAAAAACACTAAAAACATTGCCCCAGATGCCTTTGCAAATTACTTCCCAGTGCAGTTACAAATACATTTCAGCACACGCTGGCTCCAGTGAGTAGTGGATGCAGAATTTGTTATGTATGTTTGTATATAAAAAGAGTGCTCTCTATACATATGTCTTACAAATGATCTTGCAATCTAATGAATTAGTGTTGGGAAAAGGTAATATGGTGACCGTTTTTTACTTTTAGGGGAATATTTACATCAATGTTATACAAGTTGCGCTCACGACTCAAAGCACTGTACACTTTAGACTACTTTGTCTATCCCCACTTTCACTAAATATTTTTACATTTGTTAGTTAACATGTCTTTCTTTACATGGAGCTCACTGATGGAAGTACAGACCTTCACCAATGAGGAAACCACAGACACATCAATTATCCCAATGGTGAGGCCAATACCCATGCAGGTAGTAATGTTGTTGAGCATTGGATCTGGTTGAATTTATAATACTAATGTATCTTTTCAATTGAACTCTTTTCTGATTTTATACATAATAAAAAGGAGCAAAATTCATCATCGATCACTATTCAGAAGTTAACAGCAACATCACTCGCCTATCAAGTAATTATTTTATGCTAATCCTTTATATGTGACAGAACAGTACATGCATGTGGCCTACTTCGAATTGAAACATAATGAAATGTTATTATGTATAATATTGGTAGCGAGAAGGGTCTTCTAGGAGTGCCTCTCAATATGGACTATTGTCTGCATCTGAGGTTTTCTTTTTAATTTTGCTTTTACATCTGTATTAAAACAATTACGTTGTTATAGGGGGGTGCTGGCACATCAACGACAATCCCTTCCTCATTTGAAACTGGTCTGGAGTATGAGGTATGCGTAGTTAGAATTTGCATTACATTGGTAGTTTTGAATCTACTTTATTCGGTTTGATAGTAACATAAGTGTTCTAATTTTCAAGAAATGTACAATACTACTAAAAAAGTGCAACAAATTCAATTAACAACCTTGTTGTTTTTTTCATCCGGAGACATGCAACAATGAAAGGAAAACCTCCCCAAAACATACTATGAAACTGAAATGCATGTAACCTTTCACGGTATGAAAGTTTTCTGTTTTGTTAATAACATTTAACTTCCTATCCAAAGCAGAATACATTAAAATGAAAGCATTACAGTGCAAACGTGATCTTGCTAAGAATTTTCAAATTGTTTTACGACGACTAACCTTATCACTTCAGATCGACAATTATTTAAAACAACTTTGTCAAGAAGATGGAACACTTAAATGTGCTTGACAATGAACTTTTTTTTTAAATTAATGTTTTGTCCAAGGAATATACCACTGAAGCGGTTGAAATGGAAGAGACACATAGAACAGAGGTATACATAAGCTTAAATATCACTTATTATCACGAGTGGCATTGTAATTTTTAATATGTTCCAATGTTTTACGTACGTAAAGTAAAATCTATATTTCTATATATATGCTGGGCATATACATTGTAAAAATGCTTTTTTTTCAGCCTGGTCTTGTGGTCAGCACATCCAAGTCCACTGTTTCAAAGAAAGTATAAAAAACAAGAATAAAGAGTAAACTTGTTTGTTTAGGAGAAGATTTTAAGCAGATATTTTGCTTATATTATGTTTTTTAGTTGTTAAATCATATCTTCTATATGTGTGCTATAAATTGAGCATGCTTTTATTTCAATCTTTCAGAGGCCCAGGAGGAAGAGGAGCATCAAAACTCAGACAACAGAAACTATTGATGTCTCTTGCCAAATGGATGTCACTATGGAGCAACTACTTTTTGGGGCACAGCATGGTCCATTCAAGAATCAGAGTCGTGATGCAGATGTCCAGTGGCCAGAATATGAATGTAATGTCACCAGCGATCTATGAAAAGTAACCACGGATCATGGCTACATTGCAAAACGTTGCCTAGATGAAACTGAAAACACAGAAGATATATCGGAAATGTTTGCAGACCCGATGACACACTTCTAAAAAATGTCATCTGACAAAACATTCAACTATCCCTGTTTCTCCAAATCATGTGGAAATATCACAGCCCAAAATAACTGAAACATCTTTGCAATTCATTGACAAATCTGCTCATGATCTCAACTTTAGTATTCCTACTTTGGGGGAGTTGTCCACCACCATCGAATCGCAAACCACAGTGCTGCAGCACGATTGGCTTTTAAAAGAGCAAAAATACATTGGGCCTCATTAGGACCCTGGCGGAGTGGGTTTCCGCCAGCGCTAATCGCGGCGGACCCGTCCGCCGTACTACGAGTTCCCTTAGCGCCATGGAGGTTTTCTCCGCCTGGTTTTACCGGGCGGAGAAAACCATGGCGCTAAGGGACCTCGTTGTTAATTACGCCGCCGTACTTTACGGCGGCGTAATTAACTCCTTCCCCACTCCCATTATACCCTATGGGGCAAGAATGGGAATGGGGAAGGGTAAAATGGGGATTGGGGATTTACCGCTCCGCCAAGGTCGGCATGGGGTGGTAAATCCGCCAACCCCCATGGCGCTATCGGCGGCTTTCCGCCATGCTCCGCGGTGCATTTAGCACCGCGGATTCCGCCAGGGTCGTAATGAGGGCCATTGTATTCGACTGCTGCCTGCTAGAGATTAGAAAAATGATTAAATGTGATCATAAATTACATAGGAGGATAAGACAGGAGCCCTTGGTAAATTTTACTTGTTTAGTCAAAGGCACCAACCTGAAAATCCAGGCCAGCTGTGTCCACCAACATAATACATTTTCCTGGTCATCATAACCTATGCTTGGAAAAGTGCCTGCTGAAATGTACTTTGTTCATCTTTGCTGTTCAGTGGATCAATGTTCAGTAACATTTCAACTTTCTGCCTATTTGTGGGACTTGAGATCCTTGCTAAAAGACAGTACTACAAATATCAGAAGGCTTTCTTGTTCCCCGCTATTAGCCAGGCATGGAAACCCGACCAGATATCAATTGACAATACACTCACTGGAAAAAAGGTCATGCTTGCTGGGGGGGGCGCTGTTGCGCACAGCTAAAATGGCCGCCTAGGTGAAGAGCTCCGGCTCGATCGACATCCTTTTATTTATAAATCCTTCCAGGTTTGCGTTGGCCGACGTGCAGTTGCAGAATACTGTAGGGGAAGGTCCGTGGAAGACACCGTGTGAAGGCGGAGCGCGTGGACCCCGGGACGGTGGAGATATCTGTATGTGCAACTGCAGCGTCAGCCGGGCTGCGGCGTGGCCGCCTGTGTGCTCCAGGCGATTCCTACTGGAGCCCGGGGCTCACAGCGGTGGGCCGACCAGGTGGGGGAGGGGCGGCCCGCCAGCACACCAACGCTGCCGGAGAGCGGCAAGACTCCGCTTTTTCTTCCTGCCGCCTACGCGAGGGCGGGAACCCAGGCCTCCCCACACCGGGCTCTGAGCTGAGTAAAAATCCTGTCGAGGACGTGCGCGACGGCGGCGGGTGCCCCCACAGATCCTGGTCCCCCCCGCGGCTGGGCCCAGCTGGACGACGCTGGTGTAGTGAGTGGGTGGCTTGGGGGGGAGAGGCGTTCAGGACAGTACCATCGTGCATAGCACGCCTGTGATATGCAAGGGGGGACGGAAGCTGTGGTACTGTGAGCGAAGCCCCGAAATAGAGGGAGCCTGCCGCCGCGGCACCGGTGGAGGTTGCGGAGGCGTTGCGAGGAGGAGCGCAGCCTGACGCCGTGAATCACTCCCATAGTGGGACATCCTGTCCCCGGTGTTCCCGGGAACAAATATCGCATACTGCTGTGGCCCCAGGGAGGAGTGTGGTGTGCTGCGGGACGGGAGGTAAAGCCCATTGGAGTGTCGAGGGCGCTGTGACTGATCACCCCTATGATGAGACCGGCCCCGGGCCCATGTGCGCGCTGCAATACGATCCGGACAGTAAGGCTCGGAAAGCCGCCAACACCTTCCCTAATACCCGCTAACCTCCTGTGCAGAAGACGAGAGAGTGGGTGACAATGGCTCTATGTTAAAAACCGGCTGGGGAACGCAGCGGACAGGCCGATAGCCACGAGGCAGAAGTGCTCCTGACCCCCTGGAGAGAGGGGAAAGACGAGGTAACTGGCAGGACGCTGCGACCCCTCGAGATCGGGGGGGACACACGGTGCCCACACTGTTAGCAAACCCCCCGACCACGCTCTGGGTCCGTACAAAGACCGCAGCGGCCCAACGAAACACCCCTGGGGGTGGAGTGTGCACCCGGAGTGAGGCAGTACCTACCTCCATACCTGCATTGCGGTGCGCCCCGAAACTGGATGCGGGGTGCGGGCTGTGATACCTACATACAGCACAACCGCTAGGGTCAGACATTGGAAGTCAGCAGCATACACACGTGGGAGAGCGCAGTCCACCCCAAAAGTAACAACGTCGCCTAATGGGCCTCACTGAGAAAAAAGCTGCAGGGGGTAGAAAGACAGGCCCGATGGATTCCTTTACCAGCTCCCAGCAACAGGCGACATCAGGAGGGGCAACACAAACACCTGAAGCTCAAGACACAGATCCCTTGGATCGTCTAGCAACAATCGTGCAAAATGGGTTCCTGACTGTTAACGTGAAACTAGACGATATAGTGGCGACGATTGGTTTCTTGAAAGCGTGAGTGGAAAAAGAAAGTGCACGCATTTCGGAGGCAGAAAGCAGGATAGGCGTAAATGAAGATAAGCTTGCACAGCATGGTCGTGATATAGCCCTACTTCAAACGGAGCTCCGCAAGACACAGAGCAAGTGCGAGGATCTCGAATCCAGGTCTCGTAGGAACAATATCCGCATTGTTGGGGTGGCGGAGTCGTTTGGCAAAGGCTCCATGGAGAGGAAGGTGGAAGAACTACTGAAATCTGTATTGGGAGAAGACTCCCTGTCGAACCACTTCCTCGTTTAAAGAGCCCACCACACCCTGCACCAATCCCCAAGCCGGGCGCTCCACCCCGAACCATCATTGCACGTCTCCTGAATTATAGGGACAGAGATACGATTCTCCGGCTGGCAAGAGACAAGGGAACACTATACCACGAAGATAACAGGATACATATATACCCGGACTTCTCTGCGAATGTACAAGCACAACGTAGATCCTACGAGATGGTCAAGAAACAGTTGCGACTCCACAACACACCTTACGCCTTAATCTTCCCTGCGAAAATGAGAATTCAACATGGGGGCAGAGCCCACTTTTTTGAAAACCCTACAGAGGCAATGGCGTACGTTGAGGCCTCCATTCCACTGCCCCCCAGGGACCGCACAAGAGACCCAAATGCAGGACCCAGCCCGGGTGAAGGCTGAGGAGATCCGGTAGACGGATGAGTCATGCCCCCTTGCAATGGGGACATGCTCCCTTTTCTACACAGTCGGCACAACTAAACTGGACCAAGATCCGATGCAATCGGGCCGAAGAGGCTCCCACATGGGCGGCCAGACGGCTGGGCATTGTTCTGCGACGAAGCACCCTCATGAACGTTCCAATCAGTTATCTGGGTCCATCATCAAGTTGGGGCAGATGATGTGGGCGGGGGGTGGGAAAGGGCGAAAGGGGAAGTTTTTTTGCTGTGATCATCACCCAGACATGTTTAAGTCTGGGAGTAGAGTTTGCGCAATTGACGGTTGTTGGTTTGTTGAAAAAAGGTCTCACAAGTACAAGTGCCGCTCCAGTTCTGATTGCACGTACACCCATGGTTGTCACAATACAATACAATGCATATATGTAGGAAATGGGTGATGGGTTGAAAGTTAAATTAATGAAATGGAATGTCCGAGCCCTAAACAATCCAATGAAAGCCAGGAAGGTTGGCAATTACGTCACCAGACACGGGCCTCACATTTTGATGCTGCAGGAAACACATGCACAGGGCTCGGTTAATGAGAAAATATTGGCGAAATGGGTCAAGCAGCGCTACTACACAAATTATCCCTCGCAGTCCAGAGGGGTGAGCATTCTGATACACAAAGCATTAGGATGTATTGATAAAGGCCACCTTGTAGACCCGATGGGCAGATATGTGCTGGTTTGGGGGGAAATTGCGGGAGAACACACAACCCTGGTAAACACTTATGGCCCCAACCTTGACGATCCAGACTTCTACTCACATATATTCGAGATCCTTGTTAAACATGAAATGGCAACCATACTATGGGGAGGAGACTTCAACGTGGTGCTTGACCAGACCCTTGATAGGTCCGCCAAGACACCTAGGCCGCCGTCTAGGGCTGCGCTGGCTTTGAAGCAGATCATACAGCAGCTGTCCATGCTGGATGCCAGGAGAGTGCTTCACCCAATAAGCAAGCGTTACACGTTCTACTCCTCCGTACATGATAGCGAGTCACAAATAGACTATTGGTTTGTCCCCTCAAACTCTACGCACATCCTACAGAGTTGCGAAATCCTTCCCCGCACACTATCTGATCACTCCCCGGTGGTACTGGAAATCACTTTGAGAGACGCCCCTAAACCGGCTAGGAGATGGAGAATGCCTAGTGGTATAATAAAAGACCCAAAACTGGCGGAAAGTCTACACACGGAAATCGCCAATTTCTTTGCAGACAACATCGGGTCTATTGACCACATCTTGTTAGTTTGGGAAACATTTAAGGTGTGGGCGAGAGGGGCCCTGATATCTAAAATAACGGGTCTTCTAAGGGAAGTACGCCGGGACCTGGAGAGGGTGGAGGGGGAACTGAACATACTGGAGGAGGCTTACGGCCGGACGCACTGTGGAGATACCTTGGCTGAAATACAGAAATCCCTCAGGGAATTCGACAGACTGGCGGTAAGGGAAGTACATTATATAGCAGCCCCTTCCAGGGCTCGTAGATACGGGGAGGGGAATAAAGCAGGGAGAATGCTGGCCAACCTGGTTAAACAGGAAAAACATGTGACCCCGATTGCATCAATACTCACGGCACAAAATGTGACAATAACAAGCGAACAGGGAATAAATGATGTACTTGTAGAGTTTTACAAAACACTATACGCGAACAAAGACAGGAAATCCCCATACGAGATCAAAACTTATCTGGCCACATTGGATCTCCCTAAACTCACAGAGGAAAATAGGCTACTACTGAAGCAACCTGTCACGGCAGAGGAGCTCACCGAGGCGATTAAAGGACTTGCGTCTGGCAAGGCGCCGGGCTCAGACGGCCTTGGAGTGGAATTCTACAAGGAATTCCGGGAAGAACTGGTCCCTGTGCTTCTAGAGGTATGGGGGGAGGCTCTGGGTAAACAAACTTTGCCACAGTCAATGCACGAGGCCATAATCACAGTGTTGCCCAAAGCCCGACGCCCGACGCCCGCCACAGGATATGTCATCATATAGACCCCTGTCCCTGATAAATGTGGACGCAAAGATCTTTGCGAAGGTGCTGGCAAACCGTATTCTACCTGTAATGCCAATACTAGTACATGCGGATCAAAGCGGGTTTATTCCCCAAAGATCCACTGCCCTAAACTTGCGTTGGCTATTCAGCATAATGTCACAGATTAATACGAGTAAACAAGCAGTGACGATATCCCTTGATGCCGAGAAAGCGTTTGATTCGGTTTCCTGGGAATATCTCTTTCTGGTATTGGAGGCATTTGGGGTGGGCCCGCATTTCATTCAATATGTCAAACTGCTTTACACAGCCCCATGCGCAAAAGTATACACGAATAAAACTATGTCTAGACTGTTTGAGCTGGGCAGGGGTACCAGTGGAGGTTGCGGAGGCGTTGCGAGGAGGAGCGCAGCCTGACGCCGTGAATCACTCCCATAGTGGGACATCCTGTCCCCGGTGTTCCCGGGAACAAATATCACATACTGCTGTGGCCCCAGGGAGGAGTGTGGTGTGCTGCGGGACGGGAGGTAAAGCCCATTGGAGTGTCGAGGGCGCTGTGACTGATCACCCCTACGACGAGACCGGCCCCGGGCCCATGTGCGTGCTGCAATACAACCCGGACAGTAAGGCTCGGAAAGCCACCAACACCTTCCCTAATACCCGCTAACCTCCTGTGCAGAAGACGAGAGAGTGGCTGGCGGTGGCTCTATGTTAAAAACCGGCTGGGGAACACAGCGAACAGGCCGATAGCCACGTGGCAGAAGTGCTCCTGACCCCCTGGAGAGAGGGGAAAGACGAGGTAACTGGCAGGACGCTGCGACCCCTCGAGATCGGGGGGGTCACACGGTGCCCACACTGTTAGCAAACCCCCCGACCACACTCTGGGTCCGTACAAAGACCGCAGTGGCCCAACAAAACACCCCTGGGGGTGGAGTGTGCACCCTGAGTGAGGCAGTACCTACCTCCATACCTGCATTGCGGTGCGCCCCGAGACTGGATGCGGGGCGCAGGCTTTGATACCTACATACAGCACAACCGCTACGATCAGACATTGGAAGTCAGCAGCATACATACGTGGGAGAGAGCAGTCCACCCCAAAAGTAACAACGTCGCCTAACGGGCCGCACTGAGAAAAAAGCTGCAGGGGGTAGAAAGACAGGCCCGATGGATTCCTTTACCAGCTCCCAGCAACAGGTGATATCAGGAGGGGCAACACAAACACCTGAAGCTCAAGACACAGATCCCTTGGATCGTCTAGCAACAATCGTGCAAAATGGGTTCCTGGCTGTTAACGTGAAACTAGACGATATAGCGGTGACGATTGGTTCCTTGAAAGCGCAAGTGGAAAAGGAAAGTGCACGCATTTCCGAGGCAGAAAGCAGGATAGGCGTAAATGAAGATATGCTTGCACAGCATGGTCGTGATATAGCCCTACTTCAAACGGAGCTCCGCAAGACATAGAACAAGTGCGAGGATCTCGAATCCAGGTCCCGTAGGAACAATATCTGCATTGTTGGGGTGGCGGAGTCGTTTGGCAAAGGCTCCATGGAGAGGAGGGTGGAAGAACTACTGAAATCTGTATTGGGAGAAGACTCCCTGTCGAACCACTTCCTCGTTGAAAGAGCCCACCACACCCTGCACCAATCCCCAAGCCGGGCGCTCCACCCCGAACCATCATTGCACGTCTCCTGAATTATAGGGACAGAGATACGATTCTCCGGCTGGCAAGAGACAAGGGAACACTATACCACGAAGATAACAGGATACATATATACCCGGACTTCTCTGCGAATGTACAAGCACAACGTAGATCCTATGAGATGGTCAAGAAACAGTTGCGAATCCACAACACACCTTACGCCTTAATTTTCCCTGCGAAACAACATGGGGGCAGAGCCCACTTTTTTGAAAACCCTACAGAAGCAATGGCGTACGTTGAGGCCTCCGTTCCACTGCCCCCCAGGGACCGCACAAGAGACCCAAATGCAGGACCCAGCCCGGGTGAAGGCAGAGGCGATCCGATAGACGGATGAGTCATGCCCCCTTGCAATGGGGACATGCTCCCTTTTCTACACAGTCGGCACAACTAAACTGGACCAAGATCCTATGCAATCGGACCGAAGAGGCTCCCACATGGGCAGCCAGACGGCTGGGCATTGTTCTGCGACAAAGCACCCTATCTGATCACTCCCCGGTGGTACTGGAAATCACTTTGAGAGACGCCCCTAAACCGGCAAGGAGATGGAGAATGCCTAGTGGTATATTAAAAGACCCAAACGTGGCGGAAAGCCTACACACGGAAATCGCCAATTTCTTTGCAGACAACATCGGGTCTGTTGACCACATCTCATTAGTTTGGGAAACATTTAAGGTGTGGGCGAGAGGGGCCCTGGTATCTAAAACAACGGGTCTTCTAAGGGAAGTACACCGGGATCTGGAGAGGGTGGAGGGGGAACTGAACATACTGGAGGAGGCTTACGGCCGGACACACAGTGGAGACACCTTGGCTGAAATACATAAATCCCTCAGGGAATTCGACAGACTGGCGGTAAGGGAAGTACATTATATAGCAGCCCCTTCCAGGGCTCGTAGATACGGGGAGGGGAATAAAGCAGGGAGAATGCTGGCCAACCTGGTTAATCAGGAAAAACATGTGACCCCGATTGCATCAATACTCACGGCACACAATGTGACAATAACAAGCGAACAGGGAATAAATGATGAACTTGTAGAGTTTTACAAAACACTATACGCGAACAAAGACAGGAAATCCCCTGACAAGATCAAAACCTATCTGGCCACATTGGATCTCCCTAAACTCACAGAGGAAAATAGGCTACTACTGGAGCAACCTGTCACGGCAGAGGAGCTCACCGAGGTGATTAAAGGACTTGCGTCTGGCAAGGCGCAGGGATCAGACGGCCTTGGAGTGGAATTCTACAAGGAATTCCGGGAAGAACTGGTCCCTGTGCTGCTAGAGGTATGGGGGGAGGCTCTGGGTAAACAAACCTTGCCACAGTCAATGCGCGAGGCCATAATCACAGTGTTGCCCAAAGCCCGACGCCCGCCACAGGATATGTCATCATATAGACCCGTGTCCCTGATAAATGTGGACGCAAAGATCTTTGCGAAGGTGCTGGCAAACCGTATGCTACCTGTAACGCCAATACTAGTACACGCGGATCAAAGCGGGTTTATTTCCCAAAGATCCACTGCCCTAAACTTGCATAGGCTATTCGGCATAATGTCACAGATTAATCCAAGTAAACAAGCAGTGACGATATCCCTTGACGCCGAGAAAGCGTTTGATTCGGTTTCCTGGGAGTATCTCTTTCTGGTATTGGAGGCATTTGGGGTGGGCCCGCATTTCATTCAATATGTCAAACTGCTTTACACAGCCCCATGCAATAGAACTATGTCTAGACTGTTTGAGCTGGGCAGGGGTACCAGACAGGGATGCCCTTTCTCCCCTATCCTCTTTGCCCTGACAATTGAACCCATGGCAGCGGCGATAAGGTTGCGACATGACAATAGGGGAATAACGCTGAAAGGCACCACCCAAATAATATCTTTATATATGGATGACACTTTACTCTATGTCCGGGAACCCGAAAAAAACATAGTTCCCATCATGACAGACATCAACGAATTTGCAGAATACCCGGGGTATACGGTAAACAGTGCCAAATCAGAAGTGTTCCCACTCACCCCTTCAACAAAATGCCCAGCTCAAATGTGTGGCCTCAAGTGGTCTGAGCACCACATCAGATACCTTGGGGTCCTGGTTTCTTGCAATAAACAATCATTATACACTGATAATCATGACCAGGCTCTGCAAACACTTACTACCAAACTGCAGATCTGGAGGTGTCTCCCAATCTCATTACACGGCAGAATTGCCATTCTTAAAATGATTGTACTCCCGAAACTACTTTACTTATTTGTAAATATCCCTATATGACCGGGGAGGGAGTTTTTCACTAGACTTCGATCCATGGTGGTGACCTTTCTCTGGAACGGGAAGACGGCCAGATTCAGCTGGGAGAAAATGACAGAACCATACGAGAAAGGGGGAATAGCCGCACCAGACTTTGAGCTCTAGTACACGGTGGCACAGGCACAATTTGCGAAGTACTGGTACGATGAATTTGACAACTCCCCTCATACGTGAATAGAAGAATACACCACTCTGCCCACCAATATCAGGTCGGTGATTTTTAACACTAGGCATAGAGACTATTGCGAATTTGACCCTGTGAGCTGCACGGTGAAGGCCTGGGGAGCTATATACAAAAAACTGAAGATAGAGATCCCATATAACCCTGACATCCCCCTGTGGAAATACCCCGACCCCCCCCCCCACACATTCGATACAGGCGTTCAGGAAACGTTTACACCATGGTGGATGGCGGATTTACCGCCCCATTCCAAGGTGAGTGGGGCGGTAAATCCCCATTTCCCATTTACCCTTCCCCATTCCCATTTTTGCCCCATAGGGCATAATGGGAGTGGGGAAGGCGCTAATTACGGCACCGTAAATTACGGTGCCGTAATTAGCACCAAGGCGGTTTAGCGCCATGGATTTTAACGCCTGCTAAAAGCAGCCGTTAAAATTGGAATCAGGCGTTAAGGGTTAACGACGGCGTTAACCCTTAACGCCTGAGTTGTAATGAGGGCCATGGTGTTTACAAAACAAAGCAAACAGTGGGTGGCCAAGCTGATATTCCAGGAAATTGATTTTCAATTTGTGAAAGATCTGACATTGACTGTGCTGGCCATGTATATGCATGGAATGGCTCCATAGTTTGTTTCCAGGGTCTGGATTATGCCACACAACATCGGAAAAGAGGCTTATCCTCCAAAACCTGAACTTGTTGAGATGAAGACTTCCAGATTTAAATGATTTGTAGCTGTCTTCACAAATCTTTTCAGAAGCAAGTTTCAATATGTTACCCAATGTTTGGACACTGGGCCTCATTACGAGTTTGGAGGTACCCCCAAACTCAGGTCCGGGTCCCGCAAAAGAGGACTTACCGTGCCATTCCGACCTTGGAGGACCCGGTAATTCCCATTCGCGGGACCCGGTACGTCCCCATTCCCATTTGATCCCCCATACGGCTCAATGGGAATGGGGAGGATGGTAGCAGCGGTACCGTTAATACCGGTACCGCTGCTACCATCCTAGTCTGCCTCCGGGTGCCGCTCTGCATGCCTGGTCTGACCACTACTACCAATCAGTACACACATTTTTAAAAACATATCCCCTCAACAGCCCCCACACCAAGTCAAAATCTTTGGTAACATGGGTGTGTTATGCGGCGGTGGTTGTGGCCAGGGCCTACATTCTTGGGTGCATGGCCGAAGGCCTACAGCACTTCGCCCATGCATCCAAGACTCTAGGCCCTGGCCACGACCACAGCAGCATAACACACCCATAGAAACAAACACCTACCAAATAACCACAACCCAAAAACATAATACATTCACCTCAAAACCTACCCACTTCAATTAACATTCTAAAAAATAATGACAACCAACGTAGAAAGTCTTCAATACATACCCTCTTCACCCAATGCTCTTCTAACGACCCAAAACTAACATCATACTAAACTAAAATAGCCAGTAGTGCGCCCAGTGTTTATTATGTCTGCGGACAACGCAAACACATCACAGCCTTTTCCCACCTAAACAAATACAGCATTTGACCGATCTCTTACTCGCCCACCCTCTCCAAGCACTCATACACCCATAACACACTCCTCATAATTGGATTTATGCTCACTTCCAGCGCAAGTCCGTGCATCCAATATGGTGGGCGCATCGAAACAATTTGACGCACCATACGCCTTATCCCAGCCAATCAGAGAACACGTTGTGTGTCCGCGGACATGGCGTAAACTGATTATCCAATCAGTGTCCTGTCCGCGAACAGGGAAGTGTGTCTGCGGACATAGATATCACTAATTTTTTGAGACCTACTTTTTTAAAAAAAACTACTGGACGGATTTTCACCAAATTTACAAAAGCACGCTTTGGGGACCAAGCTGCCGCTCATGCCGCAAATATGGTGAAAATCCGTCCAGTGGTTTGGACTGTAGGCACGACAGACACTTTTTCTCCATTCAGTCAATGGGAAAAAAATAAATGTTGGGACCCCCCTATAACTTTGCCCCTCTGGAACAAACCTCACCAAACTTTGCATAAGAATTCAAAGTGGGCCATATACTTTTTTTGCAAAGTTTGGTGAGGATTCGTCCATGGGGAGCAAAGTTATAAGCCACCCAAAAAGTGTTCTTCCTATGGGTTTAGCAACTTAACCATAACTACATGGCCGCTACCGTAGGCCATGTAATTAAAAACTGACATGTCAATGTGATTATTTGAAGCATGTGCCTTTATTTCAAAATCATGGAAAGGTTTTTGGGGATTGAAATTCTTGAGAGATATGCTTTTTGATTCTCTAAATCTTTTTTAAAAGTTTGTGTAAAATGCTCATTATGACAAATCAAAAATCATCTGTAAACAATGCGATCACGTCTTTAAATATTTGCAATACAACAGAAGCAAGATGTATTTACATTTTTCAAATTTATCGTGAATACATAATATTTGCTGCGTGGCTAGCACATTGCTGACACCAATGTTAATGCTGCTTCCATACAGACTGTTACAGATATCGGGCCTCATTACAACCTGGCAGGTTCGGATCGCGGTGATTTCGTGACGGCGGTAATAAAGTTTCCGTGCCCGCAAGGTTGCGGAAAGACCGTCCGATTACGTGCTGTCGGTCGCGCGCACCACACGGACGCGGAAAAAAAAAGTTGTTACCGCCGTCACGGAAAAAGACACGGAAATGGACATAGCGCTGCCACAAGTAGCGCAAAACCCGTGTCCGCCTCCGTCACCACGGAAACGGAACCGGAAATACCATGATCGCCAAAAACCGGAAACAGAGAGGCGGCCATCATATAAAGCACAATCCATTGCCATCCAGAGTCAGCACAAGCACAATCCATACTGTGAGAAGGCAAAAGGGAACACCAGCATGTCTGCCAGGATTCCAGCGCAGAGGCAGCGCAAACAGCGCTTCAGTGAGGCGGAGCTAACTGTGCTCGTGGAGCACATAGTGGAGCATGCAGAGATGCTGTTCAGTGCCGATCAACGGCGTGCCACACAGCAGCGGAGGAAGGAAGTGTGGGCAGAAGCAGCACGCAAGTGCACCGCTGTGGCCGTGACATCGAGGAGCATCAAGGACTGCCACAAGCGGTGGGACGACCTCAGGCTGAGGGTTTGTAACCTCATCTCCACACACCGCTAACGCAGCAGTGGGACAGGTGGAGGACCCCCTTCCCCACTGAGGCTGCAAGCATGGGAGGAGCGTTGCAGCAATGTCCTCCACCTTGAGGGCATTCATGGGATCGGGGAGGCTGAGGCAGGAGTGAGCCCACCTGCAGATGCTGGTAAGTGGTCAAACATGAATGCCATAAAAGAATATGTTGATGGCATTACAGTGCCAAAGGACCCATTAATAACCCCCCCCCAGGCAGTGCATGACTGGCCCAAAGGACCCATTAATAACCCCCCCCCCAGGCTGTGCATGACTGGCCCAAAGGACCCATTAATAACTCCCCCCCCAGGCAGTGCATGACTGGCCCAAAGGACCCATTAATAACCACCAAACCCCCAGGCAGTGCATGACTGGCCCAAAGGACCCATCAAGATCCGTATGACACCCAATATCACAACAATGCATACCCCAAGCAATCAGATGCATGTAACGAACACCATACAATGACCAACCTGTATGATGCATGTGATGCACCCATCAGCCACCACCACAACACTAATTGCATGTCCTCTGTGTCCCCACAGCCGTATCCAGTGACAGTGACACTGCACAACAGGCCAGGCAATCAGCACCGGCACATGCCCAAGCCACCGCCCCCACACAAGAGGATGCTGCCAGCAGTTCGGCATCTAAGCCCCCACTACCAACTGCAACAGATGTGCCGGCCACCACCACCGACATCCCCACCGTCTCCACGCTACCTGAGGCAAGACAGGTGCAACGGGAACCCACCATGCCCACCCAAACCAACACAGAAGGCAGCTGCACTGCAGAGGAGGCGGCCTGTAGTGACAACAGTGCCCCGGTAGAGCACTCTGATACTGGGCAACAGGGGGCGACGCCCACATTTGATGACCTGGGTTCCTTCCATCAGCTGGTGTTTAGCCCCACTTCACTCAGAAGTCCCATGAGGTCACCCACCCCATCCATGGCAGAGCTGAATTCCCGCATGCAGCGGATGGAGGAGCAGCAGGCAACCCTCACACAGCTGGTGGAGAGGTAGCTTGAAGAATCTAGGCTGTAGAGGGAGTGCTATAGCACGTCAGTGCGTCGCCTCTCAAGGTCTATCGGATGCTTTGCAAGCACAATAGTCACCCTGGCACGCCGAACGACAACACCTCCAGGCTCATTGAGGCCATGTTGATTGGGCAACAGGCAAATCTTGCACGGATGCCATCCATACCAGATTCTGTGCCATCAAATACCACTACCCCATCAAGCTCCACTACTGCCAGTCCAAGGAGGTGCTCAAGTCGGCTAACGGGGCTCTCGGGCAAGGGTGCACAGGCACAGAAGCGCACACGGAAGTGATGATATGTGTGTGGGGCACTGCAGGACACATGTGGACTTGAAGGGTGTGAGGGGTGGGTATGTTAGGGTGGTGGGGGAGGTTGTTTTGGGTGTTTGAACATTGGGGCCTCGGTGGGGGTGGGGGTGGGTACGTTTGGGTGGTGGGTGGGCTCGGGTGTACAGCTTCTCTAACCATTTCACTTCCTTCCCTGTTTTGAATTCATCAATATATCATCATTTGAAAGCAGAACATATATGTGTATGTTCATCTATCATTTCATTTGCAGTACAACTAATCATTTATTGTCATCACTCTATGCATTGCTGTGAATGTGCTGTGTCTCAAAAGTAAATGCGAATCAGCTCATCCCGTGCTCTTTGGCCATCAAGTGCACCCCCAGAGGGAGGTGGTGCCATCCCATCCCCATCCACATCCCCATCTTCTTCATCTGCGTCTAGGGGCATTGGGATGTTCCTGCACAGGCACAGATTGTGCAGCATGGCACATACAAGCGTGATTTTACCCGTCTTCACTGGGCTGTACAGCAGTGATCCCCCAGATCTGCTCAGACAGCGGAAACGGGCCTTCAGGAGTCCAAATGTCCTCTCAATCATTCCACGTGTGCAGACATGTGCCCTATTGTATGCCTCTTCATGCCTGTTCCTTGGTCTCCGTACAGGTGTCATCAGCCATGGCGTGAGTGCATATCCAGCATCACCTACATGGGATGAAGATGGGGGGACATGTCAGTGTTTGTGGTATCATGTCTTAATCTGATGCTGTGCTATCTTGTATCATTGTTCATTCATGCATATGTGCCATGCAGTGGTTTGAAGTGTTCATTGGGCATCACAGTGGATGTCCCCAACTGGATATTGGCCTACACATTTATGTGCATGTGTACTGTGCCCTGCGGGTGACATTGGATTGTGAGTATGTCATAGTGCAGTGATGTGCACACGTGGCAGAGTGACTCCACTGTACTGAAGTAGTCAATGCACAACGTCTCATTTACAGGCATCTCGTGCATTGGGAGGGCAGTGTTCCATTTGTGGGTGGGTGTCTGCAGTGGCACAAGGTGTATGGGACAGTGACAGGATGGGCTGTGGAAGGGTATGTACAGGCACACTGTGGTGACCTGTCATGTCTTCCTTTGTGATGTTTGGTATTTGCTGTCTATTTGGTAGATGGGAGGGGGGGTGATGCATGTGCGGTCCAGCGGCACACTCACATTGCTCATTGGCCTGGACACATACATAACACTTCAACAGGGTCAGAGCATTGTCAGCTGTACTCACCCAATAGCCATGTGCTTTGTCCGGCATAGCGTTCCATGTACCGTGGCAACGTGGAATTCCGCAGTACCATTGAGTCATGGGTTGAGCCTGGGAAACGTGCGCAGCAGTGTGTAATCAGTAGCGTGGCATCACATACCATCTGTACATTCATTGAGTGATACTGTTTCCTATTGCGGAACACCATCTCAATTGCACGTGGTACTGTCAGCTCAATGTGGGTGCAGGCAAGTGCAAGTATGCAATTTGGCATGCCTGCTATGGCATGGAAGGCCAACTTTGTGGCAATGACCTCGGGGAGGGTACGGGGTAGGGCTATGTGTTCCGACACATGGCGCAAAAGGGCATCCAGTACCTGTACCAGGATTTTCGAGAAACAGGGTTGTGATATGCCGTGCAGCTCACCGACCGTGTGTTGATAGGTGCCAGTGCCAAGGAAATGCAGCACAGACACAACCTTCAGGAGGGGGGGGGTGGCAGTGGGGGTGTCTATGTGGCTGCTGATGTCGTCCTCAATCATGGCAGTGATGTACAGGATTGTTGGGCGGTCCAGCCGGTATAGTGTGTGGATCTGTCCTGGGGTAAGGTTCCAGGGTGAGGCCCTGATGCGTGGTATTGCAGGCTGCCTGCAGGGTAGTGGTGGCTGCACAATGGGGTTTGCCATAGGTGCAGGGTTGGCTGGTTGGCGCCTGCGCCTCCTCCGCCTCCTCCTCTGCACCATTACTGCCATCATGTGCAGTGCTGCCTGTTGGTTGAGTAGGCCCAGTCCAAGTGCTACTAGAGCTGCTGCCTGCATGGTTCTGTGTTGTGTAGGGCTGGGTGTGGCCCTTTTGTGGGCTCCCAGTGTGCTGCTGGGTCCAGCTGGGCTGATTTGGTGCACATGTGCCCTGATTCTGTTCAGCAGGCACTGTTTAAAGTCATGTTCGCGGTGGCGGCGGTACCGCCACCGTGATCATGGTTTTAACGCCATTTTTCTGGCGGTGTTTCCATGTCCGCGCTAGTTGTGATTCTCGCGGTGTTTCGTGTTGCCGGTAACGGAGGGGTTTCCGTGCAAGTGGACTTTACGGGACCCTTAACTCCGTGGTGGCGGTTTGAGGAGGTGCTATTTCCGGGGCCGCGGGTCATGATTGGGCGGACGTGGAAACGGTGCCGGTATGGTTTTACCGCCGGCGTTAACTCCGGACCGGTGTACTTGTAATGAGGCCCATCCTCTTTGTCGCTACTCTCTCTGGACATATGGACTACCCACATCGTCTCTGTCCTTTCCCGTTTCTCTTCGTCGCCCATTAATATTAGCACCAGATGGAAAGTACTTTTGTCTATCAGAATGGGCCCCTCTGGTTGACCCTCACCCCCTGCAATCCATGCAACTCCTGGCACTTGCGTTCATGGCCTCCCCTTAGCAGTCGCCTAGCCCCTGTTGCTGTCTTCGCCCCCCCTGCAACACCATCCCACCCCTTTCACCTGTAAGCTCTACTCTTAACCCTGCACTTCCCTTACCAAATTAGAACTCTGCATTTAGCCAACCGACACTGAAACCCACACCTCTTCCTTGTGTAGAGGAGCAGCTGCATGCCTCTGCAGGAAACCCTGTCCCCCTCCCTACCATATGTTGGAGACCTGAATTGTGCCTTGTTTGACACCAGCAGTTGTGCCAATACTGCAGCGTGTGTTTGAGAGAAGATACCCATTGAGAGAATCCTACCCAATGTATTCCCAAATGTATGACAATGTGTGGGAGGAACTGTATGAGAAGGAGCAGAGAAAAGAAGCCAGTGACATCACAAAAGAATATGTACAACATCCCAAGTTATTGACTGAAGAAGATGTATAGATCCTGAAGAGACTAATGACAAAGTAAAGAATCAATGAACGTTTAAATGCAAAAAAGGAGATTACATGTGCTCAAAGTGCTGCAGAAAACCAACCGTTCAATAATTTTACAGATGTTGAAAAGCAAGTAGATTAAATCATCATAGAAGCTGGCTACACGTAGTGAATAGAATGCAGGCAAAGCCACCATTGTATAGAAGCTGGACATCGGTATCATGAATTTAGTAAGCCAAGACCCATGAAGAGGGAAGGGAGAACTGTTTTGCAGCAAGAATAAGCTGAATTGTGGAGCTGCATGGCGAGTTTGTCTGGACTGGAGTCAGAACTGAAGCAGCCAAGGTCAGCTATCTATTCTGGAAAGGAGCGAACGTGCAAAGAATGAGTCATCCTTTGTTAAGGTGCAAAGAAAGAACACCAAGAGTGCCAAGTTTAATTCATTTAGACCATTTAAAACCTGCAAAATGTACCAAATCATGGTCTCCTGTCACGTGAGCCAAGAATGAAAATGGAGTTCAGACTTCAGAGTCCCAGAACACGATAGTGAGTACTCTCACTCCCATGTATTCTAAAGACAAGGATACTTTTGCAAGGCCAAGTTCAAAGACAATCTTCATGGCAGAAGGCATGGGTGATGATAGATGCTGGGCTAATTGAGTGGGGAGGTAGTGTCATGCCCCATATCCTTACATCTGGGTCTGGGCTTACGTGCTGCTAAGTGAAACGAAAGTTCCAGGCCTGGCACAAGCGTGCCAACCAATTGTAGTGGTCAATATACCGAAGGACCTTATAGTTTGAAAACCAATGAGAAACCGTGTATCTAATGTTCCTGAAGATTACATGTTTTGGAGGTCGGCATATGTTGCCCACCTGGCAGTGGACATCCAATAACAATCCTAGTTCCTGTAGAAAACATACTTAGATGTTCCCCTTAAGCCAATCCCGACCCTTAGTAGGTTTTTCATTATTGCCACGTAGTATGACTTCACCTCTGATGTATTTTTGATATATAAACTATATTTTGTGTAAAGATCGCTGAGAGAACCTGAGCGTACGTCCGTTGATGTTTGTTGTAAACTCCCTGTTTTAGATCATTGTTAATAAAACAGTACTTTGCCATCTTCCTGATTTGGTTCGGTTATTTGGATTTGGAGTTATTCTGTGTGATCCCATCCATTACATATGCATGTTCCTAAAGGGCCCTAAGCTCACGTTGTAGCGGTACAGATGGTTTAAAGTTCCAAACTAGTTCTGCTCCAGATTTTCGGACGATTGGGCATCCTCCACCATTAGCTGGAAGAATGCAGTTTCCTGTTGAGAGCGGCCGAATAGACATTACTTGCAAGAATAACCGAGAAGGTGGACAGATCCCCCTCTGAAGAAATCTCTGCCTGGTTTCGATGGGCAATCTGCGGACAGTAGGCAAAGTGTTCGGATTGGAGGAGGAGTCGAAACCAAAGGCCTTGAGTCGATTTACGAATGGTGAGTAGACTAAGGGGAATGGCTAATAAAGGGACAGGATTGTGATCATTTTGAGTAACGGGGACATTTGAGAAGATTAAGAGATACTGCCTAGGAGTCCTAATTCAAGGGAATTAGAAGGAGACATTTCAAACCCCAACAGGGGTAGAGAGAAATATAAAATTCACAGGTCAGGACCATGTATGGTTATGTCTCAAACCCTATACATGGTAAAAAGTAAAGGCGAGGGAGTCGGTGTTCACTGTGTTTTTATAAAGGATAATGTGTGACTAGTCTAAATGTTGTTGTTGACTAAAATATCGAGGAGCGATAGAAATTGTGAAGAGGTGAAAAAAGTAACAGTCAGTAAATTATGAAAAGTTGAAAAAAAAGTAACAGAGGGTAGAGATAAAGTGTAGTAAAATGATTGACGCCAATCAAAAGAATAGATAGGGCAGTGAAATAAGAGGACTGAGCAGTGATTGATGGTGCTTGCTCATATTTGTTGTTTTAAAAAGTTGAAAAAAGTGATTTAAGTCAAGGTAAAATGTTTATTTAACAATCTGGTAAGTATTGACAGTCAATTGAGACTTGTCATTATGGGGCATACTCCTCTCATGCACCTATGAAAGACACTACCAAAACATATGCCCAAGCTCAAACAGTACAGTGAAGAATGGGTAAAGGGCACAGCAGAAAAAATGTTCATGCCGTGGCCACAAGGGAGATTGTTGTCAAAAGCAGTATTGCAACACATGACCACATACTTGCACGCTACAAACACAGGACACAGGAAAGAAATTCAAGAAAAGATTAGCCATTTTAGAACTTTGGAAAATGTATCAAGAGGAAAGAGAAGACCCGCCTCCTGAGGAGGGGATGCTTAATCAGCATAAGGAGGAAAACGTTGAGCCCTCAGCTCGCCTTACCTTGACTGAAGCAAAGAGTGTTGCTACGGAAGAGATAGGAGGGTATCCTTTAAAGGAATTAAGAGCAGCGACAGGGGTAGAGTAATCCGATATAAGAACCCCCGCTTACAGTAGTGACGATAGTCCAGAAGAGAATAAAAGAAAGGAGGATATTTTTAAATTCATACAAGACAAGGAGGGAAGACGGGAGCGGTCAAATTTGTCGACAGAAATAGACAGGGAAATAAAGAGTTGGAAAGGAGAAAAAGATAAGGCTGATGGGGCAGCGCTCGTACAAAACGAATGGATGGGAGGACAGATATTACTCAAGTTAGATGGGAAAAGAATTGTGGAAGTTAGGCAAAGAGAAGATAAGGACGAACAAGAAAGGAAGGTTAAGGAATGAGAGAAAAGATTGAAAGAGGATGAGCAGAGAAGGAAAAGTAGGGAGCAACGAGAACAGATATGTCAGGAGGAAAAAGAGAAAGTTGAAGAACGGGCAAAAGAACAGAGAAAGTATGACAATAGACAAAGAGCGATAGAAGAAATGGACAGAAAGGAAAGAAAGAGAGAGGAGAAAGAAGCACAAAGACTAAGGGAAAAAACATTACAGAGACGAAGGGAAAAAGAGAAAGAAGGCATGGAGTAAGGAGAGGAGAGGAACGAAGGCAAGAGGAAGAAAGAATTAGAAGGGTTGCAAAAAAGCGAAGAGAAGTAGATGAAGAAATAGAACTAAAACGGTTTTGATGCCAGTCTCATTCATAAAGAACACATGAGACCGAGCCCAGAAATACGATGGGACAGAGTGGAAGAGATTATTCTAATAAAGGAAGTAATGCCAGCAGTATCTAGAGTAGTGCTAGAAGAAGAAGGATTTGAGTGGCAAGCATTGGGGAAAGGATCGATAAAGTCATGCCAGCAGTATCTAGAGTAGTGCTAGAAGAAGAAGGATTTGAGTGGCAAGCATTGGGGAAAGGATCGATAAAGTCTATCAACAGTTTAGAGGAGATAGCGAGTATGGAGCTTGAGGGAATGATGATCGATGCCCAGTTCCTCAATCACAAAGTGAGGATGGATACCTGTTCAGTGATGAAAGTGGGGCATTGTCTTTGAGCAGATTGAACCTAGACAAAGGCGAGGAAGATGAAAGTCACACCAGTTGGGGCCTAGACATGACAGACGAGGAAAGAGAGTCTGGTCTTGGGACAAAAGGAGGGAGCACATGCACCGCTGAAGGAAGCCCGCAAATGGGGTGGGCAGTCATGATTTCGAAAAAAAAATGTCGACCGACAAAAATGTCGACAAAAAAATGTCGAAAAAAAAATGTCGACTTTCGTTTTTTTTAATTATATATTTATTTTAGGGGTTCGGGAGTTAAAAAAAAGGGAAACATTTTAAAAAAATTTAAAAAAAGGGGGGGTTGGGGCGGAACCCCCCCATTTCGAAAAAAAAATGCATTGAAAAAAAAAAGTCGACATTTTTTTTTCGAAATTTTGACTTTCAACATTTTTGTAGTCGAAATTATCACTATGAACCCGCAAATGGATAATGAAGTGAGATGATCGGATCTGGAACAGCCTAAATATAGAATGCCAGATCACATAGCATATCCTGATTATCCCCGAGGATGATCACATAGTGAGAAGAGAGAGTCCCCACCATATGTAAGCAGGTTAAGGTCATTACTGACAAGCAGACAGACAGGGATGATTATCCATGCCATGGATGGACTAATAGCGGAATCGGACTACGGGATGGGGTTCACACAGTTCCCCTTGTTAGAGAAAGGGGGAGCAAGACCGCAATACATTTTAAGGCCACAGGTGGACATGGATAACTAGGAATGCAAGCTCCCTAGTTTGACTTGAGAGTCTGGGAAATGGATATACGAATTAGAGAAAATGACAGGAGGAAATACGCTGGCCATAGAGGACATAAAAGGTCTCCTGGCAGCCATTCCTGGAGAGAGGGCTGATGACATATGGAGGAGAGCGGGATATTCAAGTGTGACTGCACAAAACACAGCACATGATGGAGCACTGTTTAATAATTTTAGAGCAGACATTTGGAGGGCTCTCAGGGTAAAATATCCTGACACATCGGATATGGGTGCAATTATGACACGCAAAATAAAAGAAGATGAAGACCCTATTACTTATATTCAAGATATTCAGGAAAAATTGAAGCTTGAAACTCATGATCCATGGTTAAAGACAGTGGAATTATTTTACCACATTTTATGTCAGTGGTTGCCTGTGCCAGTACAGAACCAGATGAAAAAACAAGAGGGGATGGAAGCGAAGCCATGGGCTGAGATACAGTTGACAATAGTACATAATTCCCGGTTATTAAAAGACAAGAACAAGAAGAAAGATGAGAATAGGATGATTGAGGAAGCCAAGTTAGTTCAGAAAAAATTATCAAAATCTGCCATAGAATGGGCGGTACTGACAAGAGGAGAAGGAATGGGCATGCGGGAAACAATGGGTACATCACAGGTAAATAATCGGCGCCCGATGGACCGAGGTGGGTATGGTTTTACGCGACGAGGTAGAGGTATGGGTTATACGGGAAGAGGAGGTGGATGACAGAATAACCAAGGTGGGTTTCAAAACACATAGAATAAGAACCAGAGTGCTCAGGTAGGACATAACCAAGGAGAGATTAACAGAAGGGTTCCTCCATTTGGAATTGTGGGATGACAGGACACATTGCACGTGTATGTGAGAGCCAAGGGAATGTACAAAATGGCACATTTTCCAGAGGGGTGGAGCTTATCCTACGCCATTTAACATACAGACCGGAGAGGGCTTTGACCAAGATCACACATCTTATCATGCACAAACACTGCAAGTACAGCAGGTGCAACAGCAGGGACAAGCACAAATGAATCCACCACAAGGACAATAGCAACAAGCCCCTTTGCAGGCACAGCAGTATGCGAATATAGGACAAGTATTGACACCTAGAATAGGAGGTGTCACTGTGGTAGGAGGAATTCCTTTCACAGGGACAGGGATGAGCTTGTACCCACAATAGGACAGCTCATAGGGTGTCTTGATGTGTTCAGTACTATCTGTGACACCAGACACCCAAGGGTCGATATAACAATAGGAGGCAACTCCTTTTCTTTTCTTGTAGACACTGGAACAGAGGGAAAATATCCAATGTCAGGTATTGCCATGAATGCTCAAGAGAGTAGAGTTGCTTTTACTGATAAATTACCAGTGTTGATAGGAAAATGTGACATGTCCATTCCTCTGTTATATTGACAACAGATACTGGTTAACATTTTAGGAAAAGATTTAATGACGAAACTTAACATGACAATTTAATTTACTGTTCAAGGTATAGTGTGCTCCACTTCTAGAATACACTGTTTAAACGTGGGAGAATTCATACTGTTGTTCGCAGGGCCAGTGGCTCTGCGAGGTGTTCCAGTTGATCCAGAGATTTTTCTATATGGGGTAAACATTTTACTGACATGGCTATCTGGACTGGTAGGAAAGATTGTGAGGATACCTGATGAGTTTTTATTTAGACCACAAATACCTATGGATGCGGACGGTGGACAGACTATTCCTATAGAGTTGGAAGCAGCTACAGTACGAAAAGAAATGGCAATGCTTGAAGGGATAGATGACAAAGGCCGACCATGGAGAACAGTGATAGCCCTTGAAGGGGGGTACTGACTGAGTGACATAACTGATGATGATATGTTCAGGGCAGACAGAAGCAATGACGAAGTAATGTTCTTCATGAGCATTACATACTGGGTAAGGATAGAGAAAAGGGAAGTCCCACAAAGAATGGCGATAATGCGTCAGCGACCAGCATTTTTTCAGCAGGATCTTGAAAAAGTGCAGATTGCCTTATGTACCACAGGTCCTTATGACATAGGTTTATTGAAGGGGATAGGAGAGGTTTAAATAAAGCTCAGGAGTAATTTTACCCCAAGCAATACAGTACCCCATGTCTTGAGAACCGATGAAGGTATATTTCAGACTATTTCAGCACTGATGAATCAGCGGATTCTGGTGCCATCAGAGTCATCGTGCAAAGGAGGCTCATGGAGATTTATCCTGAGTTTGAGACCTCTTAACCTGATTGTAGATGCCGAGTTTCCTTTAGTTTCTATTCCGGTGACAATATTGAGTAGTATCCCAGTAGAAGCTTGATACTTCACAGTGATCAATCTGAAAAATGTGTTTTTCTCGATCCTGTTAGATAAGGACTCTCTAGACTTTACTTGATTTATATTTTGCCATTAGAGACTAAAATATACTTGTTTGCCTCCAGGGTACTGTGAGTGCCCATCAGTCTTTCACAGAGTCCTACCCATGGATCTAGGCAATATCGATCTCGAAAGTTCAGTGATACAGTACGTAGATGACCTATTGATTTGCAGTAAAACAGTGGATGAGTACAGACAGGACTATATCCGATTAATGACTATTTTATCAGGTAACGGATATAAGGTGGACAAGGAGATGTTACAGTTCTGTCAAGAAGAGGTGTTATATAAAGATCAGTTGATTTCGCATGAAGGAAAGAAAGTGACACCTGAGAGAGCTGAGGCAATCATGAAAACATCAAAACCAAACACTTTGAGACAGATGCAACAATTTCTGGGTTTGTGCAATTACGTTAGAGCCTCAGTGTTTGATTATAGTACATACACAAGGCCACTTCTGCAAGCATTAAAGAAAGCACAAGTTTGTAAAACAAAACTAGAATAGACCGAAGAAATGGATGAAGGATTTCAGGAATTGAAAAAATCAATTTGTACAGCCCCAGGTTTAGGAATTCACGATTATGGCGAGGAATTTTATTTGTTTTCACACATAATGGGTCAGTAATGACAGCAGTGCTTACACAAAGAACCACATTAGGGTACAAACCTTTGGCATATTACAGCGGTATTTTAGACCCAGTTATGAGATGGCACTTCCCTTGTGAACAATCTTTGGCAGCTGCCGGGTTTGCAATTGAGTAGTCCACAAGTATTTTCAGGGGCTGCTCTATGACCCTTTATGTAGAGCATGCTCTATTTGCCATTCTAGAGAAACCCAAGGGCACATAGACATCCCAAAGAGTTTCAGCTTATGAGGTAATGATTTCTAACGAAAGCAATTCAAATTGTAAGATGTAAAATAGTGAACCCAGTCACATTTATAGCTGAACCCATAGAAGAAGGTGATCCTGTGCATGACTGGGCCAAATGTGTTGAATTTTATGATGATATACCCCGTGTGAAGGAGAATGCTTTAGTGGGAGGGGAGATTCTTTTTATTGATGGTTTTTTCAAAAATTGATCAGAGTAGTGGGGAAAGGCATTCAGGCGCTGCAGTGGTAAGACAAAGAGGGTCATTACGAGGTTGGCAGCAGCCATGCCGGTAAATACCAGCATGGGTGTCGCAGGAATCATGAATTTTCCAGTGCCCAGGTATGGCCAATCACCAGGGCATTACAGCCCCAGCGGACCCGGTAATTGCCCATTCCCGGGCGCCAGAAAATATTACTCGGCGTTCCCATTTGAGTCCCATTGGACTCAATAGGAATGGGGAGGACGGATGCACCGACACCATTCATGAATGGTGCCCGTGCATCCCTCCCTGAGCGAGCGGGTGCTGTTCCACCCGCCAGGTCAGACCTGGCGGACTGAAAGGCACCCGCTCGTAGAACTCGTAATTTGCTATTCCAGAAACAATGGTACCGGCAAGCTTACAGGTATTGTTGCTTCCAAACCGGCAAACTTGTAATGACCCCAATAGATGAGATGGGGGATTCGAGGAGGTAGCAAGTGCAAGGCTACCGTCTCATTTTTACAGCGCAAGCAGCAGAATTAGTAGCGCTTATTGTCGCACTTGAAAAACTTGAAGGACAGGAAGTGACAGTGTACAGTGATTCCGCTTATGTAACGTCAACTGTACATGCAGGTTTGGCACATAGGAAGAGGAGGGTCTACCTCCATGCAGACGGCTCTCAAGAGCAGAATATGTCCTTATTGGAGAGACTCATTAAGGCACCACAACTACCAGTAGCCTTAGCGGTTGTAAAATGCACAGCACATACTAAACAAACAGATTTTATCTCTTGTGGGAATGAAGCCACAGACATAGAAGCCAAACGGGTTGCATATTCTCCAGAAATTTCGAATTTTGATACTGAAGAAATTAAAGATTATTCAGCTACAACCATGTTGGTAGAGGAAGGGTTTAATATGCTGTTGATAACACAATTAATAGTAGTGATTCATGGAAGTGCATCACAGGAAGAGCAAGAACTGTGGAAACGAAGGGGGTGTTCTTTATCCCCCATGGAACTTTATGGCAACGGGACAACCCTGGAAAGCCAGTGATGCCAGTAACTTTATTGAAAGTTGTGCTTGCACAGCTGCATTAACCCACGCATGTAACTAGAGAAAGTCTTGTTGCCAATATCGCAGAAGACTGGTTTATTCCTGGTTAATAACCTAGTCTTCTGCGATATTGGCAACAAGACTTTCTCTAGTTACGTGCCCGGGGTAATGCAGCTGTGCAAGCGCAACTTTCAATAAACACGTTGCACTGTTTATGCTGAATTGCCTTGTGTGTCAAAAGTGTACTGCTGGGAATACACTGAGAACAATTAGTGGAGTAATACATCAACTAAATGGTTTGTCTCAGTATTTACATATCAACTATGTCTATATGCTGAAGACATGTAATTGTTATAGGTATCTATTAGTGGTGGTGTGTCCCTTTTCTAGGTGAATCAAGGCAGGTTCATGTACACACCCTGATGCCACTTGCGCAGCAAAGTTTTTAGTGTGTGAAGCATTTCCAGGATGGGGTGTGTGTGCAGTATTAAGATCCGATAATGGGCCACAAATGATCGTAACAGTGGAGACATTTTGAAAAATAATTTACTAGACACATAGGGCCTCATTCCGAGTTTGGCGCAAAGGGATACTGGGCACCGGTAAGGACACCGGTGCGGTAATCCCTTTGCGCCCTATTCCGATGTCCGTTAGCGGGTCCCTTCCTTAACGCCTGGTTTTACCAGGCGTTATGGACGGGCCCCATTAAGGAACTTCAGAGCTAATAACGGTACCGCAATTTGCGGTAACGTTATCAGCTACTTCCCCATTCCCATTGAGCCTGATGGGGGCTCAAATGGGAATGGGGAATGGATTTTTCAATGGGGACTTACCGGTCCTGCAAAGGTCGGACTAAACCGGTAAGTCCCCATTGAACAAGGTCGGAGTCGGAACCGGTTTTGGAGGCAGCCATGGCGCAAATAGCGCCATGGTTGCCTCCAAACTCGGAATGAGGCCCATACTACCCAAACAGAAGTACCACTTTGGAAACCATGTGTCTATACCACATAGACCAAAACTTCACATACAAAAATAATATAAAACCTGATGAAAATAAAGGTAGATACATAGTGACACATTGTGAAGGCAGCTTAGTGAAACTTACCAAACAAAACTTAATTAATCATAGCAAATTGTCATTAAAAACTCCTCAACATAAAGAACTATATTACATGTCCCTGCTACAACTTTTTAAACCATGGATAAAAGAAGAAGAGTTACTAGATATCTATGACTCCTATGAAGAAGCTTTCAAAGCAAATGAAAGCACTATAACCGATGTAAACTTTACAGTACAAAACAATGTTGCACAATGAACAGCAACACAAAGAAGAACTCCATGCCCAACTAGATAAGGACACTCACGACAGTAGTCAACCTTCTGTAACAGGAAGCCAAGAACCACTGGGACAGCCACTAATAGCAAATGAGGCAGAATTAGCAAAGACAGAAGTAGAAAACACCAAGGGCCTCATTACGACCCTGGCGCTAATGGGTTAACGGCGCCGTAAAAGTCTGCGGTGCCGTTAACCCATTAGCGCCTGATTACGAGGTCCCTTTGCGGGACCCGACCTCAACGGCTGGTCTACACTAGCCGTTAAAGTAGGGACCCGCAAAGGGACCTTGGTGCTAAGTACGGTACCGCAATTTGCGGTACCGTACTTAGCGCCTTCCCCATTCCCATTGAGCCCTATGGGGCAAAATGGGAATGGGGAAGGGCCATGGAGGAAGGGGCAATTACCGCCCCGCCAACCTTGTAATGGGGTGGTAATTCCCCCTTTCTCCATGGCAGAGTCGGTAAGTTACCGGCATGGACCATGGTGCTATTAGCACCATGGTTTTCCGCCTGGGCCGTAATGAGGCCCATGTCTCACTATGAAGAAGATACAGAAGACTAAACTGTACTGCAATCAAAATTGAACAATGAGCAGCGTAGCATTTTTCTAGAAGTAACAAAAGAAATTGCACATGGTGTACAACATGAAAATAAAGAATGTACCTGCCAAAATTACAAACCTATACTACTATACGTCAGTGGTCAAGCTGGTTCAGGCAAAACATTCTTAATCAAAATCATCAAGTTCCTTCAACAATTGACAAAGAACAAACTGTCAGCTGTTGTAACTGCCCCCACAGGTGTAGCTGCCTACAACATAGGCGTGTCACTTTACACCGATTACTACTCCTTCCAGTAGAACACCAAAACAAATTAGAATATTACAAACTTTGTACAGAAGCTGCAATGGAACTACGCAGAGCTTTGAAACAAATGAAAATGCTACTAATAGATGAAGTGAGCATGGTCTCCAACCTAATGTTAGCTTTGATTCACCTCAGATTACAAGAAGTACTCAAAACAAACTACGAAGACCTCTTTGGAGGAAAACACATTATTGTTTTCGAAGATCTTCTTCAATTGACACCAGTGAAAGGCGAACCTATTTTTAAAACCTTAGGGCACAAACTCTGGCATAAAACTGTTGCCAGCATACGAAATGTTAACCTTTGGCAACATTTCCAATACAGAGAATTAACAGAAAACATGCGCCAGTCTGCAGACCTCACCTACGCCAACATTTTAAAAAATATTAGAGTTGGTGTACTATCTCAAGAAGCACAAGCAATATTAAAAACCCAGCACATCCATGCACTTTATGGCCATAACTCATGTGCTACTGATGTCATGGAACAATTAGCACACAAAAATGTCAATTGTATGTCCTTGATGCCAACTCTTGACAGCTGTTCCAAATTCAATGAAACAATGTTGAAAAAAGAAATGCAACCAATAATTGAAATTCGCTCCACAGACAAACTGGATGTACATGGTATGACACTACCCATGTGTCAACAAGCCACAACAAGACTAAATACCTTAGAAAACTAGCTTCGGCCATGCACCCAAGACTCTAGGCACTGGCCACAACCACCGCAGCATATCACACCCATAGATCATACCCATAGAATCAAACATTAGCCACTGCATTGAGCCACTGCATTGCATTTTTTATGTCCGCGGACAGCCGCGGTGTCCACGGACATGACTAACACATCAGGGGTGCCTGCCACCTAAACAAATACAGCATTTCACCCATCTCTTACTCCCCCAACCTCCCCAACCCCTCTTACACACAAAGACACTTGCCAAATTTGTATTTTGTGACCTACCTTTTGGTCATTATAAAAAGAAACTACTGGACGGATTTTCACCAAATTTACAAAAGCACGCTTTTGGGACCAAGCTGCTGCTCCTGCAGCAATTTTGGTGAAAATCCGTCCAGCGGTTTGGGCTGTAGGCGTGAGCAAAGTTTTTTCCCCATTCAGTCTATGGGAGAAAAATAAATTTTGGGCCGTGGCGTCGCTAGAGGGGGAATGGGGGGGCTGGGCCACCCCTGTGAAACCCTG
Source organism: Ambystoma mexicanum (assembly GCF_040938575.1). Classification (NCBI taxonomy): domain Eukaryota; kingdom Metazoa; phylum Chordata; class Amphibia; order Caudata; family Ambystomatidae; genus Ambystoma; species Ambystoma mexicanum. The sequence goes on along the minus strand of NC_090937.1, from coordinate 758,921,377 downwards.
TGCCCCCTCTTCTGCCCCCCCACCTAACACGAGCAGTGACCATGTTCTCCCCCTACATTTTTCTGTGCCCCCCCTACTTTTGTCTTTGGCCCTCTCTGTGCCCCACCTAAATTTGATTCCTGGCAACGCCACTTATTTTGGGACCCCCTATAACTTCGCCCCCCCTCGATCAAACCTCACCAAACTTTGCAAAAAAGAATTCAGAGTGGACCATGTACTTTCTTTGCAAAGTTTGGTGAGGATTCGTCCAGGGAGAGCGAAGTTATAAGTTATAAACCGCCCAAAAAGTGCTCTTCCTATGGGATTAGCAACTTAACCATAACTACACAGCCACTACCGTATATATAGGGCTGGTTTACTAAGCTAAACAAATATGCTTACCCTATTTTATTGAGCTAAAACAATAGGGTAAATAAACACCAAAAAATGACTTAAGTTCTTACTTAAGCTACTTATTTAGCTTAGTAAATCAGCCCCATATATATTTGTGTGCTATTGTGTATTTGTTTTTTGTTTACGGGATGTAATGATTGTTGTTCTCATGGACCGTTATGATTATGTTGCTCTAATAAAAACCTATGAAATTCAGTGAAAACATGTTGATAAAGGGATGTCTTTGTTGCAGTGCAAAATCTAAAAACACATACAAATGTCCCTCTTATGGTAAGCTTTGTAACCATAACGTGCACCCGCACAATGCACTAATCATACTGAACCCACATGACATCACAAAATACATCACAATTGCCATTATCAATGTTATTTGTGATGTGACAATCTTCACACACCAGAAGAATTTCATGGGTTTTCTTGCAATAAATTGGAGCATCTTACCTCTCAACTGAGTCTGTTTTCACTGAAGGCCATGGCCAGTGCCACATAGTTATAGTTATTTACCATTAAAAGGAGTATAGGCCACACCACTATGTTGTGGCCACTAGCTATGGTTTTTCATCATAGTTGGTGCAAAGTAGCCAGTTTCTATGTTCGAAGGCGATTTTTAGAGGGCCATGGTTACTACTACAGCTCGGGTAAGATCTAGGATAACAAAAGACTTAAAATTCAATGAAAAAAACTTTAATTAAGAGACAGTTAAGGTGAAACAATTTATTGGAACAACCCATGAAATTCTGTGGATGGTTAATATGGCGACAACCTTGACTCTTAGTCACCCAGTTAATGTCATTCAATTATGTCATTTATGATGTAATATCTGTGATACCATGTATGTGGCCAAGGCCTAAGCAATGGGATAATTTCATATGGATCACTTGTATACCACTCAACTCAAGACACCAGACTTGACCACTGCCCACAGCAGGGTGAACCCCAGAAACATGCTCAAACGTATGGGCGTCATTTAAGGGGGGACAAGGGTGTTTGTCCCCCCCCCCAGCTTTTGTGCTACACCATTTTGTCACACTCATTTGGCAGGGGCTCCTTTCATTTAGATGTCATGTCCGGCCCAACATTTTCAGCAAAGTTACTCCACTGCCGTAACATGGACACATCAGCAACAGATCAAGCCCCAGGACAAGTTCAAGCACAATCCGTATTTATGTCATGCATGGACATGGTGCCCCGACCTCTTCACCCCCTACCCCTGCCACCAACACCAACTCTTCATTTTCACCTAACAAACGGCCACTCACCAGCCAATCCAACACACGGCAGAGACACAACTGCTTGAATATTCACCAAATGCTTACCCTATTCCCTGCCCATGCCCACTCGATCAATGCCACGGGAAAATGACCCTGAATAATGGAATGGAATCGTAACAAAAGTGTGCACTTTTGGCAAAATACACCAGAAGCAGACTTTCTTCCGATCTTCATGCGTTAACACTTCCCCTCACGCAACTCTACTCTCCCTCATTCTTCACTAACGCTTCCCACACCTCTTGCCGAGAGATCTAGCGCTAAGAGGCTAACCAAAAATGTCAGAAACTGCACCTTTCACAGCCCCATTACATTACACTTGTGTGGTTACCTCTGCCATATGATGTGAATACATTTCATTTCACTACAAAACCGGACATAGGACTCAATATTGATCATTATAATTAAATTCTAGGGTTTAGGGTACCTACATTTATGTGTACACTTCACCATTCCATGTTAATAAATGGCATATGATGTGAATACTTGTGTCAGATAGTAAGACCTGCCATGATTTGAGTACATGGGCCTTGATGGCAATGCATGATGTGAGGACTCTAGGCAATGCGTCCCTTCTTCCAGGGTTGCAGGGGGGAGACACCCCCTTTAAGACTAGGGAGTTGTGCCCACTAGGCAAGACCCTCCCTAGGGCTCTGGGAAAGTAGGACCTCATTGGGAGTGACCCCCCTCTGTGGGACAATGGCCCTCATTCCGAGTTTGGAGGTAAGTAACGTCCCTTACCGGCATGGCGCAAATAGCGTGTCCGTGCTGGCACCAGTCCGATAATAAAGGACTATTACGAATTCGCGGGCACAAGCTTTGCGCCATGCCGGTAAGGTACCTAGCGCCATGCCGCAAAAGGCTCCCAAAAAGCCCTTACCGGCATGAAGCTAGGCGCAGATTACACTTCCGACATAGTGCAATGCGTCATTAGTGGTGACCGTAAATAACGGTGACAGTAATTAGCAAACACCGCTATTTACGGTCACCGCTAAGTAGCGGAACCGGAAATAGCGTAATTGCACAGGAATGGGATGGACCACGGCGGCCATCTTTAAAAACACAATCCATTGCCATCCTCAGCACACAGGACACCTGGGACACTGCTGATCGACTGAAAAGTACCCCCTACAAGCCAAGAATGCCTAAAGCTCTGAAGAAGGGATCTGCCCGCCTCAGAAAGGAGAGATTTAACCAGGAAGAACTGCAGATGCTTGTGGACACTTTGCATGAGCATGCAGGCACAGTCTTCAGCAGCAACATGAGGAGGGAGGCAGTGCTGCGTAAAAAGGAGATCTGGGCACTTGTTGCCCAGAAGGTTAGTGCAGTGGGCAACACATCTCGCATGGTGAAAGACTGCCGTAAGCGGTGGGATGATCTCTGCCTAAGGGTGCGCAACATAGTATCGGTAAATCGCACCCAGGCCATGGAAACTGGAGGAGGACCAAGTTCACCCATTAAGCTCACCCCGTGGGAGGACACATGTGCAAGCATGATTGGTTCGGAATCGATTGAAGGCGTAGGTGAGATGGAGTGTGGCGCCACGACATCTGCTGATAGAGGTGAGTGTCCAAAGTAAACACTGCTAAGCCAAATCTGATGAAAGTCAATGCCAATGTCTGTCCAAAGAGTCATGCCATGGTCACTGGCGTAACAGGGGCCCCCACACCCACCGCGGTGTGTGGGGCCGCGCAACCATATGTTCTGGAAGGGGGCCCCACTTGGAGTAAAAAAATATATATATATATATATTTTTTTTACATTTTCTTTTTGAATTCACTCTGCATTTCTATAGAAATGATTTCTGTAACAGAAATAATTTCTTTATGAAGGCAGAGTGAATACAAAAAGTCCAGAAGCTACCCCCACCCCATGACAAGAAGACCCTAGGCTGGAGTCCTCCATGTCATGGGGTGGGGGAAGCCCTATGACTTCAAAAATAAATAGTTTATTTTTTAAGTCACTCTGCCTTCATAAAGAAATTATTTCCGTTATGGTTCAGTCCTTAACGGAAATATTTTCTTTATGAAGTAAGAGTGACTTCAAAAAGAAACAATGAGCCTCATTACGAGCATGGCGGTAGCCGTGCCTGTATGGCAGGCACGGCTACCGCCATGCTCACTTCCGGCACCACCTCCCGTGATTGGGCAATAACCGGCCCATTACAAGATGAATGGACCGGTAATTGCCCATTCGCGGGTGGCGGTATTGTCGGGCTCCCGATCCCCATTCTGCCCAATAGGGCAGAATGGGGGTGGGGAGCATGGTTGCGCCGGCACTGTTGATAACGGTGCCGGCGCAATTACAAGTTGTGTTCGCGGGTGCCGCACAGCCTGCCAGGTAAGACCTGGCGAGCTGTCAGGAACCCGCGAGCAGAACTCGTAATGCGGTGGGACAGTATGAACGGTGCCAGTGCCTTACCGGCAACGTTCATACTGTCACCGCCAGGGTCCTAATGAGGCCCAATGTATTTTTGAAGTATTATGGCTCCCCTCAACCCATGACGTGTGCGTGTATGGTGAAAGGATGCACACTGAAATGTATGGGTGGCTGCCTGGGTGTGCCTGTATGGTGAAAATGTCCACACTTAAGTGTATAGGTGACTGTCTGTGTGAGGGTATGGTGAAAGGGTGCACACAAATGTATGGGTGGCTGGGTGTGCGTGTACGGTGAAAGGATGCACACTTAAATGTGTCGGTGCCTGCCTGGGTTTGCCTGTATGGTGAACATGTCCACATTTAAATGTATAGGTGACAGCCTGTGTGAGTGTATGGTGAAAGGGTGCACACAAATGTATGGGTGGCTGGGTGTGCATGTACGGTGAAAGGATGCACACTTACATGTGTGCGTGGCTGCCTGGGTGTGCCTGTATGGAAAAAGGGTGCACACTTAAATGTATGGGTAGGTGTCTGGGTGTGTGTGCCTGTGTGGTGAAAGGTTGCACACTTAAGTGTATGGGTGGCTGCCTGGGTGTGCCTGTATGGTGACAGGGTGCACACTTAAATATATGGATGGCTGGGTGTGCATGTTTATATATGGTTAAGGGTGTGTGTGCTTGTGTTAAGGGGCTCAACAAAACCTACATTTCAGGGGGGCTAACTTTTCAAATGTTGGGAGAGGTGCTAACTTCATGTGTGGTCGGGAGGAGCAAACTTATTTGTGTGGGGGCATCTAACTCCTTTACGCATTTTAATGAGACTATTCTAGTTCAGCTTCAATGTTACAAGCAGTTAACTCTCCCCTATAGGTCTGAAAGCACCCACTTTTGGGCTGCTGTGAGAATGACTGGTCTCCTGTTTCCGCTCTACCCTTCCAATCACTCCCCTGGCATGCAAGTACTAAACCCACATCACAATTTCAATTGCTTAAAAAATGTGGCATTTGAATACAGGTACTAACAGTGAAATGATGTACATTAGTAATTGCTGGGCTGGGCCCTTGTTAATGGCAAAACCCAAGTACTGTTTAACATCTGTGTCCTTTTCTGTCCGGCAACTGCTCTGAAGATCAGCCAGGTCAAGTCAACATAGCTCACAATTTCAGTGGGGGGGGAGCAGGTGGAGGGAGTGCTGAAGCCCAGTCAGCTCAATGGTGTTCCACCACTTCCTTGTGTTTAATTCCTTGATTAATTATTGGTAATCTTCTTTACACCTAGTCCTATTCTTCCTCATCCCAGTACTTGTATATGAGGCAGTACTTGTGTATGAGGCACTATGCCTCATACACAAGTACTGGGATAAGGTAGAGGTACATGAAGGTAATACCTGATTTAGCTACCTGTAATCTTCATTACTCCTAGTCCCACTCTTCCTCCAGTACTTACCAGTGAGGCAAGGAGCCTCATAAGTAAGCACAGGGACAAGGAAGAGGGACGTGGAGGTAATTCTGGGCCAATGAGCTGATTTTGGACGTTAGGGTAGGGGATGGCAGGGAGAAGAGATGTGTGGGGGGGTGTAGGGTTGTGCAATAAATCATAATGGTCGTCCATGTCCATGCTAAGCAGGCATGATATGTGGTATTAGTGGCTAGAGAGGCATTTTGGTGCAGCCATTCTAGTCATTCCTCAGTTTGGTATGACTTTTTTTAACTGGGCATTTCTGATAAAGCAGTCCTGCTAAGTGTAATTACCTGGCTAGACTGGCATTTGGGTTCTGCCAGTCTAGCCGTTTCTTACTGTAGCACTGTATATTGTTCTGGGCATCTGTGATAAAATGATATGTTATGATATGATAAGTCATATATAACGCACCTGTACACAAGTGTTTTTAGTCATGACAAGACAAGAGAAGGAAAACTGAGGGAGGACAAGACAAATGATCTTACTAAGCCTTGTGTCATTCAGATCAAGAACGAGAAGTGCAAGGGGAAAGGGAGGGGGAAGTGCAAGGGAGAGGGGAGGGGAAAAAAGGGCAGCAATGCACTGAGTAAGTGCCGCCAGGGCAGCGCGGCTCTTGGTAGTGCAAGGAGAACAAGGGACTGTAGGGTTACAATTACAGACCCTAACTGCGTGGTAGGCCTGGAGGCAGTGCAAGGGTGACTGATCAAGAAAGAGCCTGGACTCAGTGAGACAGAGGGTAGCCAAGCAACCAGTTGCTACAGCAGACAGGTAGGTCAGCAGGGGAGGGAGAGAAAGAAAGCAGAGGAGAAGAGGAACGTTTTGAGCTGTTTCCAGAACTTCAGGTGGTCCGGCTCAAGTTTGGGAGGGTCAGGGAGGCCATTTCAGAGGGAGGCACCTGCAGGGGAGAAGGATCTACCCCCCCACTCTCTGCCTGGAGAAGTATCTAACTCTTAGGGCTCGAGAAGGAAGGTATTTTGGAAGATAGCGTTGGATGTAGTGCAGATACCAGCCCCAGAAAGCCTTGTGGACAAGGAAAAGGGTCTTGAACTTGATCCTTGCAGCCACCAAGAGCCAGTGGAGAGATTTCATGGCTGGAGAGATACAGTCTCTGCGCTTGAGGCCAAGGATAAGTCTTGCAGTCCTGTTCTGGATTAGTTGCAGAGGGTGCAGAGTAGAGGAAGGCAGATTGAGAAAGTGGCTGTTGTAGTAGTCCAGCCTAGAGAGACCCAGAGCTCTGGAGACAGTGAGCTTCTGGGGGAAAGTGAGAAATGGAAGAGTCCCTTTGAGGAGGTGCAGCTGGTATTGGGATTTCTTGCTGATGTCTGAGATGTGAGGAGAGAAAGAGAGAGTCGAGTTGAAGATGACACCAGGAATGAGCGAGAGAGGAGAGTAGGCTGAGGGGAGCCTGAAGGAAAGTGGAGTGTCATCCGCACAACACTGTAAATTAGAGGAGAAGGTAGAGATCAGGTGGGTCAAAGGAGCCAAGTAGAGGTTGAAAAACCAGAGTGAGAGGATAGAGCCCTGGAGAACGCCACATGTAGAGAGAGGTGGCTGAGTGAACGGGACAAAGTTGGACCTGGGAGGGGCGGTCCAAGAGGAAGGAGGTCAGCCACTCCAGGGCCTGATCCATGATGCCCAGGTTCTCACGAAGTCAATTGATCAGGATGGCGTGGTTGACCGTGTCGAAAGCAGAGGAAAGTTCCAGGATGATGAGGAGAGAAGGAATGCTGGAATCAAGGTTAGAGATCAGATCTTCACAGGTGTTCAGGAGAGCAGTTTCCGTGCCTCTGGCAGCTCTTAGGCCAGACTAATGGTCATGGAGACAACCAAGAGATTCAGTGTGGAGTGTAAGCTGGCAGTTGGCCAGCATTTCCAAGAATTTGGGAGAGGGGAAGTTCCAGTGCCAAAAGAATGATTACAGAAATCGGACAAGGCTGGATCGTGTCAATGTGGTCCTTGATGGTTCTGGAGGAGCAGGCGAGCAACTGTTTCGACGACACTTCCATGGATGGGAGTTGTCTAGAAACCTTGTCAGGTGTTAGAGAGAAAGAGGAGAAAGGAGGAGGAGAGGGAGAGATGGCCAAAGGGGGCCGAGAGAGGAAGAGAGAGAGGAAGAGGAGACAGTGGACAGGATGTCCTGAGCTTTAGCGGAGAAGCGAGAGGCCAAAGCCGTACAGAGGGCCTTTTGAGGGAACAGGAGAGGTAGAAACCGCAACAGGATTGGCCAGTTCTTTGCAGATTTTAAAGAGTTTGGCTGTGTTGTTAGAGGCCGTAGAGACGCAGGCTTGAATGTGTGCTGTGTTCTTGATGAGCCTTATTGCTTCGACTGGCAATTTTGTGCAACCAGTCTAGGTATGTCTAAATGTTACTGTAATGTTATTATGTGTTTACACTGGTCTACATTGTGCAGCCAGTTGGACATGTTTTTATTGTGGCATGGCCTACACAACAATAGCAAACACTGTGGCTTTTTAGTCAATTTTTCTCAGAAAGTGTGCTGTATATTGCATTAAAACACATATTCATATCTTTCTCCTAGTGCAGTGTGTGGCATATCCCTTCAACAACACGTTTGTGCGTATTGCGCAAGCGTGGTAATCTAGGGCGGCCTAGACTGTGGCGCGACTCGTGATTTGTTGCCGAGTTGGTGGGGCCGCCTCATCATGGCTTGCAGGGGGGCCCCCAGAGCTTGTGTTACGCCACTGGCCATGGTCGGCCACACACACACTCCCTGTAAAGTAGGCCGAAGCAACTGAGACACATGCTGATGTCTGCTGCAAGGCCATATCATATATGACACATACCACACAAAGTAGGAAATTCCACGAGGCACATAGCGTGCATGACCAAAATAGTGAGTATGTCAGACAGCACTGTTCCTGGGCAACATGAGTGACTCCGACATATGGCTGCATTTACCACCCATGTATGAATTGACGTGCCCTTCCCAACACAAATGCCTATTACCCACAATTGTGTGGATGAGCAATTGTCCCAATGTATGTATGATGCCTATCCAAACATCATGCAGTCCCTCTTTTCCACCCCCACAGGCAGTGAGCATGACAGCGAAGAGCAGGACACCACCTCTGCACAGGCCACACCCAGTAAGAGGTCCCAGGAGGACAGCAACCGTCCGTCAACTTCAAGGGGACAAGCCAGGGGGCGCCGTGTCCCAGCAAGCAAGCCACCGCAGGGACACATAGCACCTGTTCCACCAATGCCCATGGAGGGCAAATCACCCCCACCCACTGTTCTGCCTGGAGACACCTGTCAGACACCCCATTCGGAGGAGTCCAGTGTGGCTGGGGAGGTGGAAGCCACGGCACCCCTCACAGTGGAAGACAGCCAGGATGACATCTGGGGCACCATTGAGGATGACACAATGGATGTTGTCTATACCCCAACCCCAATTGTATCCCTCCAGGTATCTATGAGCGATACCGTGAACACCAACACCCCGGAGCAGTTTGGCCATGACCATACCCAGGGACCAATCAGTCCAGTGTTCAGTGTTCAGTGTTGGGGAGGATGGGCAGGCTGGGCATGCCAACCAGATTCCCTGCACAGCCACAGGTGCAGCCTCAGGACCACAGCGGGCTGACCTGCTCACTGCACTCATCCGAGAATTCGTACAGGACAACCGTCAGGCCAGGGAGGAGTGGCGCACAGAGTTGTCAGCACTGGGCCGGTCCTTTACAGACAACACCAACCGCCTCTGCGAGGAGGTCTCCGCCCTCCGACAGGTGCTATTGCGCATCGCTGATGCCTTGGAGGCAGGTCGTCCCACCCCACCACCTCAGCAGGAGGCCATACCATCCTCCAGCAGTTCAACCCAAACCAGCCCGCTCCGCGGGTCGGTCCGTGCCCTGCGCTGACGGGACATGCCACCCACTGGCTCTGGGAGTGCCGAGTGAATGTTATAGCAGCCTCATGTAGGCTTCGTGGATTTAATGGGACTTGTGTGGGGGAGTTGTGGGGGGAGGGGGATGGGGTGAGGGTGTGTGGGGGAGTTGTGGGGGGAGGGGGAGAGGGGTGAGGGTGTGTGGGGGAGTTGTGGGGGGAGGGGGAGTGTGGTGAGGGTGTGTAGGTGAGTTGTGGGGGAAGGGAGAGGGGGTGAGGGTGTGTGGAGGGTTTTGACAATTATGTTAATATTGTTACATTCAATACACCAGTTGGGTGAAAAAGAAGACCTGAGTGGACATTCATCATTGCGCATGTGTCATTTAATCATTCACAGTACATAGTGTACATGTACCCCCACACCCAGTGCCCTATGTCCAAACATTATGTCACCCTCCGCTGACATGTGTGTCAGAAATATTGTGCAATCACTGACTGCCGCACAGCACGTCCCTCCTGTGCATTAGCACCGTGATGAGGTCCTGCCACATCTTCCTCCTCCCCTTCATCATCATCAGGTGGTAGCAGTTCCATGTCAGGGGGCAGGGGCACGTTCCGGCGGATGCACATATTGTGCAGCATTACACATGCCATGGTGATCTTGGACACCTTCTCATGCCTGTAGAGGAGTGCCTCACCCAACCGGCTGAGACAGCGAGATCATGCCTTCAACAGGTCAAAGGTCTGCTCGATGGCCACACGTGTACGGGTATGGGAACGAGTGTAGTCCTCCTTGTGCCTGTTCTGTGGGTTTCGGACAAGGGTGAGGAGCCATGGCTTCAAGGGATAGCCACTATCACATGTATGAGAGAAAAATGAAGGTGAATGTCAGGGGAATCATGATGGACAGCTGTACTAGTCACACATGCCTGCAGGTTATGGTTGCCCATATGCACATGTCCCTGGATGCATTGCTGCAGTTTACTGTCCCCCCATGTGTCCGGTGCCATGGTCTAATGGTGTGGGTTTCATCTTCAAGATGATGGTGTGCACTGACGTCTAGTTGCACATGCATGGTGTATGCATACAGCCGTGTAAGTGTCAAAATAGTGAGGTGTGGTGTCCTGTGAGATTAGTCAGTGCAATATTGGGCAATCAGCATTGACATTCCCATGGTGACATGCAGCACTCCTGTGATTGTGCCGGCCCTGTGCCGGACTGTGGATTCCCTAGTAGGCTCAATATGATGCACTCCCAGGGATGCTTGTCCTGTGTGGTGATATGCTGGAGACATCAACATGGTTCATATGCACTGCATGGTGCAGGATGGCATTACAGTGGGTGAGGGTCGCTGATGGGTGGTGCACGTGTCGTGGGATGTGGGTGGTTTCCTGTTAGTCATGTCGTGATAGTTGTGGACCTTACTTCATTCATATTGGATTTGTGTGTCTTGTACGGTATGTGATGGTTTGGGCACAATGTTTGGTGATGTGCACATCGTGCAGTCTCATCAACATTGGCAGCATGGTGGTGTGTGCATCTCTCCCCCCTTTTCAATGCCACTTGCCAGTCCTGCTACTTACCAAGCAGCCAGGCACGTCGTCCAGCATGTCGCTCCATGAAGCGTGGTAGCGTGGAGTTCCACAGGACCAAAGAGTCATGAGTAGATCCGGGATATCGGGCACAACAATGTGTGATGATCTTGCTGGCATCGCATACCATCTGCACATGATGGAGTGCTATTGCTTGCGGTTGCGATACACCACCTCCATGGCATGCAGGACCACCAACTCCACGTGGGTGCAGTTGAGGGCACCTACACAATTTGGCATGCCTACCAGTGCATGGAAGGCAACTTTTGTATCAAATATCTCCTGGGGAGACCGTGGTAGGGATATGTAGTCCCTTGTGTGCTTGAGGAGGGCATCCAGCACTTGGTTCAGGATCCAGGAAAATAAGGGTTGCGATATGCCATGCATGTGCCCCACTGTGTGCTGGTAGGTGCCTGTGGCAAGGAAGTGGAGCACAGACAATACCTTCAGTAGAGGGGGGATGGCGGTGCGTATTTCAGTGAAGTTCACTATGTCGTCGTGTATCAGGTCCACTGTGGTGGTGATGGTGTCCCGATCCAGACGGTACAGGGTGTGGATATGCTCAGGGGTTAGGTTGAAAGGGCTCTGATGCGAGGGATTGGGGGCTGCCGGCGTGGTAACAGTGGCTGCACTGGTGGGGCATGCTGGCCTGTCTCACCCTCCTTCTCCTCATGCGTCTCCTCTGTGGTGGCGACTGTTGTTGTTGTTGTTGAGGCAATGCAAGCAGGTCCTCCAGCTCCAGTAATGCTACTACTATTGGAATCATCTTGGTGTGGGAGGGGGTGTGGTGTGTGGGTGTTCTCCTTTTGTACTGAGCCTGACTCCTTTGCCTCCACCTGTGCTGATTGTGTGCACCTGTGGCAGTTGGAAACATTGCTCAGGGCTCTTTTCGGCAGGTCGGCGATGCCGGTATTTACGGCATGCCAGTAGGCACTTTTTCCGCCTTCATGAGAACATTATTTGCATGTCCGCCTCACTTGTGATCTACTCCGGTTTACGGTATGCCGCTGATGCTGGCATGGGGGGTCACGTGCACGCTCCCAACCCACTATCAACAGCATCATACTTTACGGTGTGGTTAATAACGGTCTGGTTGGTCAGAATAGCCCGTAGCGGTAAGCGATGCCGGTAATCAATTACCGGCATCGTTTTTCCCTTACCTCCAAACTCGAAACGAGGCCAATGACTTGCATTCCTTTAAGGGACTCTTTCCAAAGAATACAATATCTGCCTATATGGGAATAGAAGAAACTGATATTACATCAATAAGGCCTGCAACCAAGACTGACAGTACTTTTCTATTATTGGCTCACGGTAATACTGTAGAACAGGTGAACTCAGCTGTCGACGTATGGCAACGCGCCCTTTGATATAGGGGAGCATTAATAAAGAGAGAAAGAATCCTACGTAGAGGCAAGCCTCTGGCCTACAGACGTCCTGGAGGGGTGGAGCCATGCTACGGAGCCAGTTGTACCATGGAGAGAAATGAGGAAGCAGAGATGCTGGAAGGCTGGTGTAGACAGTGGCGACGCAGCCGAACGAGAGACAGAGATCGGAGAACCATTTACCTGGTGGCGTGTCCACACTGCAGCTCTGGTGGGTCAGGGACCCTCAAACCAACGCTGAGGTGAGGAGAGAACAGAGGAGAGAATTTTCCTTTCTGGAAACAAGGACCGAGGAGTCTGTTCGCTCGCTACACTTTCCAATTGAATTATAACACCCTCTGTCTGTGGTTCAACCTAAGAAGTTCCTATCTCTGTCCTTAGTGTCTGGTAGGGGCCGCTATGGGAAACTGGTGCACCTGGGTGTCCCTCCCATTTGGTGGTCTGACTAATTCTATTCCCTTCCCTGCATGTCGTGGTATCAGCTACTCCCCCTCTGCTACTCCCCCTCTTGACATCTCTGTGTTCATTACGTGTGGTGTGGGTGTTGCGCAATTGTTTTCATCCAGTACTGAATTACAATGTAACTTGTTAGATGGCATATTTTAATGTGTATATTTGATTATAAAATGGCTACAGAAATATATTCTTTTATTTTGTCATTTACATAGCTATATTCTACTGTTCTGCACATGCCATAGCTTCCAGCGCCCATCTGATGGATTCTTCAATCAGCATTGGGCGATAATAATCAATGACGCTTCTGTGATGAACATTATGTAGGAGGATCACCAGGGACTAATATGTCCTTTATCGGTTGCAGCAATAAGGAGCAACCTGTCCGTGTTTATGATGTGGAAACGAGCTGATGTGAAGGCATTGTGTTTGAAAGTGAAATGATTACTTATCTTCTGACTTATCTTCTGACTAATGGAACACCATGGGCCTCATTATGAGTAGGTCCGCAAGGGATACCGGGCACCAGTAACGAGACCGGTGCCGGTAATCCCTTACTGCCCTACTACGGGTTTCCTTAGCGGGTCCCTCCTTTAACGCCTGTTCTGACGAGGCGTTATGGACGGGACCCGCTAAGGGAAATCAGAGCCAATAACGGTACCGCAAATTGCGGTACCGTTATTAGCTACTTCCCCATTCCCATTGAGCCCTATCGGGGCTCAATGGGAATGGGGAATGGTTTTTTAAATGGGGATTTACCGGTCCCGCAAAGGTCGGACTACAACGGTAAATCCCCATTGAATGAGACCGGTGCCGGTACCGTTATTGGAGGCAGTCATGGCGCAAATAGCGCCATGACTACCTACAATATTGGAATGAGGCCCCATGTGTGTTAGGAAAAAAAATCAGCGATGGAAACGAAGGACAAAAGGAAGCAAGATGAAATGAAACACATGGATTAATCGATCGCAGAACGCAATCTGCATTTCATAAGGAACTTATATAAAACATTCAAAGCATGCGATGTTTGCTAGTTTTAACTTCTATTGGCTAAATATAAAAACATCTTCGTGGACATAATCTTCTATTTTGAGCATTATGTGAAAAATAAAGGTACTTGTAACATTGCAGACTATTGTTGTTTTCTTCAAAATAAATGTTTCCTTTTCCTATTTGTGAAAAGAAAGGTAAGTTTTGCGCTCAGAGAGGATGTGTGTGTGTTCATCTTCCTGATTCTGCATTAGGTCATGTTATGGCATGGGTGATGGCAGGGTACGTTTGGCTATGCTGGCCACGATCGTCATGAAAATAGGTGGAGCATATCGTTTGGACAAGAGATGTTAGTTTGATGGGCGGGCATATATATTTATGCCGTGAGGGCGGCACCAACTCATTGTTTTCGCATGTGTAAATGTGAGGAAAACTAAGGTAAGATGCATAGGAATTTATTTTTTAAGATCGATTACAGTATGCTTAAAAATACATGCCTGATCGATTGGGACTGTAACATTTCTGAGCGAACGTCCCCTTTAAATCCAGAAACGTCTTGTTTCCCTCAATCCCTTCCCTGCTAACTCATACCACTGCCACTGAGACTGGTGGCTTGGTCACTCATGAACCTCACAGGTTCCAGGCCCTATATATAGTCGACATCAGTACACTCCCATACCCCCTTTCAGCCCTGCCCTGGCAGGTCTACCACCTGGTGGCTGTGTACCCCACACTTGAGACTCATCTGCCCCAGCAGTTAGTCAGTGGTCTCTCACCTTGGCATCACTTGGCACGTTTTCTGGGCTCCTATCAGCACTTGTCCATCCTTACTCCCCCTTCCATTCATGCACTTCTCTTAGTGCACAATGCATGTGTGCATTTATAGCAGCAGTGTGTAAAATGTGTTGATTAAGTAAGGGAAATGGAGATACAAATTATTTCCAACCATTGTTAAGTGGCAGTTGGTGTATGGAAGTTTAATATGTCGAAAGGGTTATATGTAGAGTTTTTGGAAGTGAATGGGGGATACATGTGTGACTGTTTGAAAGCAGGCAATGAGGGAGTGTTAGAAACATAACAGTAAAAAGGGTAGCAGGGCTGTCCTGTGCAATGGTGTGCACATGCAATCCGGGTCTTTTAATGATGCATGGCCTGGAAAGGGAACTGCAGAGATCGCGGATAGTCGTGCAGGTCCATGGATTATGGTCCTAATGTATGCTAGAGAAAAGCATTTGGGACAGAAAATTATTTCTGTGCTTTTTTCTTTTTCTTTAGTATAAAATTGTCCATTATTTCCTTTAGCATAGTACAACATGTATATCGAGTCTAACACCTTTACTGAAAAATGTAAAGTAGATGGAGTATATAAGATTATTTTTTTTCTTCTATTATTTAACTGTGAAAGTGCTTCGTAAAGGAACTTTTTTTGGTGATTTTCGTTTCAGTATTTTTGGGGGGGATTTTGTTTTGTTTTGCAGAAGAGGCCAGGAAGTAGATGAGGAAGCAGCACCATCCACAGATATGGAGGGGCAGGTGGACAGGGGACGATGTTGGCCATGCCTTAAATCTAAGATAGGGGACATTGTTTCTCATGCTCCTTCATTACACCCTGGAAAGCACTTTGAAACTGCTCCCTGCTGCAGAGTGGTGTGTTGCAGTGTCTACAGAGTAGCGTTGTCTTGGAAAAATATCGATCAACAACCTCTTTTATGGCTGGCAAGGACCTGGTTGGATTTTCTGCCCCACAGAAGTAGTGTAACGCTCACCTGATTCCCGCAGAGGCGCCGGTCTTGACTGGGTGAATGCCGTGTCTTCAAAGGTGATGTGTAACACACGGTTGGTTCCTCGGGCTGGACCTCTGTGCACTGTGTGTCTGACTCGGAGAGTAAGATGTCTGCAGATAGAAAATATGGGATTAATGAACTGGGGTTATTGGGTGCCTCTCTCCTCTTCCCTTTCTCTTCTCCTGTAGGACCCCAAAGGTTAACGATCTCACCTTAGGTAGGTGAACGCCGAGCTCTCCATCTGCCTCGGGGGCAGGGTGCCGTAACCAGTTTCTTCACTGGATAAGGGTGCAGGCCTCTTGACCTCAGAGGACTGCTGTCCGTCGTTTACTGCACGAACGGTAAGTTCTGGGCACTTCAAATGTCTTAAAAGTCTTTAAGTGCGTAAGGCGTGGCTGCTGTGGAGCGGTGCCGAGGAGCACGTGAGTATGGCTTTTGACTTATGTAAAGTTCTTTTGTAATGATACCTCTTGTTTTGCAGGGTTCCGGCGATGGCGGATGGCGGGCTGAAGAGAGTTGAGGATCGAACCCGCGTGAGGAATAGAAGCGCTTGGAAGCACGTAAGTGAGCGCTTGTTGCCCGCTTCACGATGCGCACTAACTGTCTCTTTTACCTTGCAGGTACAAGTTCGGAGCTTTAGAGAAGCTGAAGGGTGCTGGGATACCCACTGATTTCGGCGTGGGAAGGAGTGATGGCACGTGAGTAGTAAAGTTGCCCAATGTCTCTAAACGCACCTTCTTTTGTCTTTCAGATGCGGGATGCTGAGTTGAAGGCCTATGGAGCGTGCGAAGAGCCGGTAAGCTTTTGACTTTCAGATGCCGGAATGCAGCGCGAAGACCTCCGGAGCGTGCGAAGAGTCGGTAAGCCTTTGTCTTTCAGATGCTGGAATGCAGCGCGAGGCGTTGGTGACAGCCGCTGGACCAGGTAAGAGATGCGCTGCCACTGAAGACCGTAGTGCTAACCTGTTCTTTCTTTGTCTTTATAGGTGCTGCTGAAGACTGGATTCCAGGATGGTAAGCCTTTGTTCCCTTAGGCACAGGATCAGAAGACACGGTGAGCGTTCTGCTGCAGAGAATGCAGAATAACGCAAAGCAAGATTCATCCATCGGGTGTGGTTTAAATAGCCTCCTGTAGTGCTTAGGTGTCTCCTTCCACGGCCTCGCCTTGGTAAGAAAAGAGTTCCTGCTTTCCAGAAGAGTTCCAGTGTTCTGAACCTAGGGAGTGGCTCCTGCCCCACCCAACAGGAAAAGTAGTCCCAAACAGAAGAGGATCAGGGGCTCAAATGGCAGGTAAGTAAGCAGCATGGTCTGCTGCAGGTAAGTCCACCCAAGCATTATGAGCCCGGCGCTTCCAGCGCTGGGACTGGGCATATTTATGAGCCTGGTGCCACTGGCGCCAGGACAGGGTCCAAAAGGTCCCAATTGGGACTGGCCGGCACCCGGAACCGGGGTTATGGGTCTGCTTCCAAGGGAGTTGGGTAAGTCCTGACCCTTTGGAAGCAGAGATCATGACAAGTAGCCTGTGCGGTGGCAATAGCGGTTGAGAAAGATTAGGTAGAGGAAGACAGCCTACTAGTACCTAGGTGGTGTGAATGGGTGTGGTGGCGCACATATATACAAATATACTACCTTTTCCACTTTTAATTCCTGACTGTTACTAAAGAAAACCATGTGGCCTAGATATGTCAGTAAATGAAAAAAGGGGGAGCGAGACATATGATGTCATCAATGATGTCATCAATGACATTTGTGATGTCATCTTTGATGTCCTGGGTGTTAGTCTTAGCAGTGCACGGTGGTGGCGCGAGTTATGGTTGCTTAGCTTACCATAACTGGCGAATTTCAAGGGTTTTAACGTCCCTTTAACAAAGTTTTTTCACTGAATTTCATAGGTTTTAGAAGCGCAACTTAATCATAACGTCCCTTTAACAAACTTTTTTTCACTGAATTTCATAGGTTTTTAGTAGCGCAACTTAACCATAACGTCCCTTTAACAAACTTTTTTCACTGAATTTCATAGGTTTTTAGTAGCGCAACTTAACAATAATAACTTTGACTTTATGTACATGTAATATGGAACATACTGAACCTCTTCTACTGAACTTGATGTCCGCGAACTCTTTTAATGTCCGCGGACATGTTCGGAGAACAGTACCACTACCTAAAAACTCTGGGAGGGTATGTTTGATTGTTATATCATAACATAGGAACATTTAACAAATTCAAAAAGCAGGACACATACACATTATATGTAGTAATACATAAGAAATGTAAGCCAAATATGTAACACACTAACCATTCATTTAAATACAATATGTTCTAAAATGGAATATACCACAAAAAGATAAATTGGCTTCCAACATAATTACCTCACAGACACTCCACAACTAAGAACAAAACCAGACATACAGAGTACTTTGAACATATCTCACCTGAAATAGTAAGTGTACTTCATTTTACTCATATATTTATAAACTTTCTGTATTAGATAAAAAAAAATGTATTATCTTTTTTTTTCTCACAGAAATGTTTAGTACTCTGGAATGGCTAGAGGAGCATTTCCCACATGAGGAAATGTCACAAGATAGTGAAACTAATGGTAAACACTTTACAATATAAACCATTTAATTATTATTATTTTATATACATTTAACATATATATTTTTTTTGTACAGAGCATAACAAAATAGAAAATACCTCTGAAGAAACTGTTATGGATAACACGCTTGACAGCATAAAAGAAAACATGGATTTATTGTTGACCAATTTTAATAATTTGAAAACTTTTGTTGAAGATCATTTTAAAACAAAAACCTCATACCATTGCCCCACATGTACTTGTCCCCCTCACCATATCCCAGTCAATTATCCCCAAACCCTCTCCAAAACGTTTTGATGAGACTTCCATCCCTTCTTCACCTGATACCAATCATATTGAAACACCTAATACTTCTGTTTTTGTTTCCGTTTCTGCCTTACCTTCTCTGTCATAAATTATTAATATATGTTAAATAAAGTTACATTTTTATATTGTGTTGTAATTAGTTTCCGTTTAAAAAAAAAAAACAATGTAGGTGTCCGCGGACAGCGCGGGTGTTCTGAAATGTTCGGAAATAAACGAAAATGGAGGTGTCCTGAAGAACACTATACCTGTCCGTACTTTTCGCTAGCAAGTTGAAACTGTTCTAGAACACACACAGTGTCCACAAATGTTTGTTTGATGTGTGACACACTTTTAATTACTTCAGGACTCGAACAGCGTCCGTAGAAAATCAACGCGCATGCGCAAACCAATATCCGTGCATTTGGTGTCCTGCAGACAGGCACTTCCTTCGCGGACATGTTTGCGAAGGTATCATGTGACCGCGCACACACTAATCGCGTGTTCTGAATGCGGACACTGTTCGTGTCCCCGAACAATTTAAAAGTACATTTTTAAGTAATCCACAATATTTTTCAATAAAAACTCACCATAGCACAAGTCCCACATACTAATCATGAGTTTCTACATACTCAAGACCACGCCCCAAAGCTTATTCTCATTGTGTTTCTGGCTATTCTTCAGAGCACAGCTATTTTTCCTGGAACTTGCAGATTACACCATCGAGATGGCATCCCTGGCTGCACTACTGCCACCTGGTGCTGCACCTGCTTCAGCACCACCCCCACCCCCTCCACCACCACCACCTTCCTAAGGGCCTGAAGAGGGGAACAGGAGTGAGGATGCAGAGGAGGAAGAAGAGGAAGAAGAGGATGACGAGAATGAGGTAGAGGAAATCCCTACTACCCGCACTAGGCGTGAGTCTTGGGTGTGGCGGTTGTTTACCATTCATGGGAATGGTCCTAAGGCTTGTGCGAACCGTGTCACCTGCAATGAGTGCAAAATGATACTCAGTCGCGGGAGGCATGGTTCGTACAGCTTTGGGACCACTACCATGAAGCGACACCTGAGGTCATTTCACTCTGGGGCTATTCGCAAGGTTGTACCTTGCGAAGAACGTAGTAGGTTGATTTCCTCTACTTCATCCTCCATTTCTGACCCTGTCACCACAAGGACCACCTCTGTGGGACAGCGTCTTCCTCAAGCTGCCTCACAGGCCATACAGAATTCTGATGACCCTTACCTTTCGAGGGTCACAGTTGTATGTATGTACTTTGACACAGTACTCTGCAGGGAGGAGCGACTTCGCAGTGCTTTTGAGACTATCGTCTCAGAGCACGAGAAGACCTGCTCACTACCTAAATAAAACCCACTCTACATCTTCCTCTCTCAGCTCACCCTTTCTTATCCCTGTGGTTGGTGTCTCCCCCTTTACCCTCCTTTCCCCTCCTCTCCTAGTGTGTCGTGTATAAAAAACCAAAAAAATACAAAATAACAAAAATAAAAAAAAATAAGGCTTTTTCAGAGCCGCCTTTCACAGTTAAAAAATAGAAGTGAAAATAAATGAAGCAGGGCCCTTTGTATTTTTAGAAGTCATGCGGACAGTCTGCGAACATCTAAAAAATGGGGTTGCTACCCAATCATAACCATTGCAATTTTCTCTGGGAAGAAGTGGTGGCTCTGAAAAGAGCCTTTGGGAGGTGTTTGTATGTCAAAAATTATAAATACTTAACACCTACTTCAAAATGGATGCTGTAATTCTAAAAAAGGTCGCAATGCATTTTGTACATTTCTCAGAAAAATCTGATTGCCAGCATAAGTAAGATGGCCTTCATCTCTGCGAAAAATATATGTACTACGAAACATAATATTTTCATTGTGATAAGAGGACATGCCAAAATCTCTTAGAAAGGCACAAACAGCCTTATTGACATTGTGCCTTGCTTTTTCCATTTGTGGACCAAATGAAGAAGAACAAAGCCACATTCGTCTCTGCGCAATCCGTGAAAATATTACTTGAGAATTAGGAAACATGTCCATAACCTTCCCAAGTCCTTCTTTCATAGCAAATTGCAAAGAAATTCCAGACGACTGTTCCCTCCACAATGAACTACAATTATGTCTGGATGTTGCTCTGTCTCCAAAGTAGCACAGAGAGGTAGCAAGTCCAACCACTTCATTCCACGTACTCCATGCCAATGTACTTCCACATGTGGAAATCCAAGATCTACAGCTACTCCACAGCTTTCTGCATGCACCTTCAACCAATGTATCCACGAATCTCCCAAAATCCAAACAATCTGTTTTCTGAAACACACAGCCATAGCTATCTGTTGTTCTCTCAGCAAAAAGAGTATCTGAGAAACTCTCTCCCTCCTGGCACAACACACCCACTAAACTTTCCTGACCAATCCCTTTCAGTGCTCATTCTCATTTGCATGACTTCTGAACCCAGAAATCCCCAGATGTAACACCCGATGTCAGCGAACTACCGCCATGTCCGTGGACATATCGTAACATGAACAGCCCTTCTACCATTTCCAGTTCACTCTCTGTGCCATTCCCTCATTGGATGTAGCTAAGAAGTCACATGACCATCCACCAATCACATTCAAGACCTCTACATCTATCTGCATCATCATAGATCAGCACTGCAAAAGTATTGTGAATCTCGCTGAGTACAAGTGTCACATCATTGGCAAGCACCATCTACAAGAAATACTGTACAAGTCTCCAAGATTTCTGCTTGCAGCTCCATGCATATCCATATGCATGAACACAAAATACAGATATGCATACTTTCTGTACAGTACATGAACACATTTTCAAACTGACTTAATATATGTTTTTTATTTATTTATTTATTTAATTACTTTAATTTAAGCATGACATTGAGGCACTATTACCTGGAAGAGCTTAGTTATAGAAATAGTGGTATTCAGTGTCACATTATGAATTTCACAAGACATAGTAAAGATATTTTGTTTGCTACAGTTAGTCATTGCAATACAATTTGTTCATTAAGAACATATCATATGTATTGAACTGGTGCGACGTATCTTATGTAAATAAGATAGTTTTAATGGTTTTGAGGAAGGTGCTGAGGATTTCAATTAAAAAAATCAATGTCTAAATTAAAAACAGTGCTATATACAAACAAAATTACTAATTTGTTTCTTTTACAATTGCAGTGAAGACCATTCTCCTGATAAGAAGCAGCCAAATTTGAAGAACAAAGAAGAACTAAGAAGTAACCTGTTCATTTTAGAAAGAAATTAAGTAGAATATCACCATAATATTTGTATTATTACTGAAACACACTGTATAGTTAATTCATACTATTTCTGTGCCTACAAATAGAGATTGTGCACCATTCTGTCCAAAAATCCCCATGTTTTAAACAGCAATTTACAGCCAGAATGGCCCACAAATTCCTATTTTTGGACACACAAATTACCTAACTCAACCGCTAGAATGTTGATATTATAGAACAAACAACTGTTTTAATTGTATACATTAGATTTACTATTTGTACTTCTCCACACCACTAGCTTACTTTATTCTGTCATCTAAACCCCAGTTTAGTAGCACATAAATTCAAGAATACCCATCCCTACTAGTTGTAGTTCCCAATGCACAATCACACACCATTACATACATCTTTATCATCTTACTCAAACACTCATGCACACAGCACACATACATTACAGAACACCCCAACCCATACCTTCTTTATTTTTTTCAACAGACCCTAAAGAATGCCTACCAAAAGTCAAGTCCATAGAAAGCAACGCAAAAGTAGACCAAATGAAAATAAAAGTGTCAAACATAAGCATCCATCTCTAGCAGAATTTGTAAAAAAAAAGTTGAAACAAAACAGCTAATACAGTCATTTAGTTAAACACAAGAAGTTTCAAGTACAAAAACTTTGCCTCCTCTATCAAAATGTAAAACAAACCAAAAAACAATTAACAGAAAATCAGCTATCACCACAGATAAAACTGCTTCTTTAAATTTTGATATAGTGCAAAGTAAGCATGCCAAGAAAAGTATTTTAGCCAAAATGTACTGTCACAAAGTCCTTCAAAATCTTATAAAAACAGGAGAGAAATCAGGTTCAATGCTTAAAACCTATCGTAGGAAATTAATCTTAGAAGCGTTGATAGACAGTGCAATTCTTCTCAAAAGACAGTTATTTATTTTAGTGTTAAACAAAATGAAACCACTAACAAAACTAATAACTAAATTACAAAAAAGACTTCTCAATAAACGAAATGTCAACAGAAAGAACTTCTTAAGTATATGCGGAGGTGAATGGAATCATACTACGAACACAGAACCATACTTTAATGAAGAAGCGTACAAACAAAAGCAAACAAATACAATTGCCATACATAGCAGTGGTCGAGGTTATGAAAAATTGAATAATACCATAATGGAACAAGAAGTACTCCTTACAAAAATATGCCCTGGGAACTTAGAATTACCCCTCCATTCAACTGAATCAGAACATCTAGTGTACAAATGGCCATGTACGTCAATGTGTAACATTCCCAAACAATTTTTCAAGTCTTTACGCCAATTCCTCAATCGATATGTAAAAAGCAAAGACAAAGTCAAAATTAAACTACTGCAAAATATGTATACTTGTCCAGTGCGCAAGTACACAGGACTACAAGGACATTCATTGGCCTGCATTACAGGACCTACTTGTAAAACCACCTTCCATGATATCAAAAGGATATCAACACATCATTCAACTATAAGAAATCTAGTCTATAAACTGTACTATGCTAAAAGTCCTGCTTTAGCACTAGCAAATTTAAATAACATTCTTCTACATGGTACAGCAAAAGACCTACTTGAAGAAATTGACTATATCCAGAAAACATATTTTGGAAGTGAAAGCCACTTACAGAATGAAATAGCTTTAAACCAAATTAGCAACAATTCTACACATGGCAATCTTTTACTAAACACATACCAAAAAGAAATACTACAATTTAAAAGTACATCAGCTGAAGTACCAAACCATGTGTGTGTATGTTGCCGCAGAACCTTTTATAAAAGTAAAACAAAAACTGTAGACCTATCATACAAAATAGAAGACAATGAAGATTCTAAATGGTTTGAATTAGCTCTCTACATTGTAGCAGAAAACAAATACGAAATAACTGACCCCTTAATACTTTGCAGTTACTGCACTACAACACTTGACAACAACCAAACTCCTTCACGTGCTATCACAAATAATTTGGAATTATACCCACTACGAAACCCCTACAACAACGTAATTTATATGAGAGCATCATGATTCAAACAGTGCACCCATTTCAAGCAATAAAACGCCTTCAACCAAAAACAGCAAAATTACCTCCCTCTGAATTGGTAAAAGGCATTCGTGGAAAAGTAGTTTATTTACCATTAGATTTAAAGGAAAATGTGCATACTCTAGGAGTGCAACGTCCAATGCAGCAATCTTTAATTATCTTAGTAAATGGAGTACCTACAAAAGACAAAAAAATATGGCAACGGCTGGTAGATTTACATAAAGTTAGACATGCCTTGCAATATCTTAAAGAGAATAATGAATATTACAAAGAAATTAATATTGAAGAAAACTTGAAGGATACAACTGAAATAATTCAAGAAACACAAGAAGCTGGTCAATTTGAGCTCCTAGATCCTGCTACAATATCAAATACTTTAGACCATTATACAATTCATCCTTTGCACTCTAATGTCACCATAAAAGATGCACTGGAAACGTACCAAATGCGTCAAACAAAAGGATCACCAATCAGCATATAGGAAAAAAGTATAGAAGCACGTGCTTTTCCTCTACTCTTTCCTACTGGCAAAGGAGGAAGGTACGATGATAGACCTATTCAAATATCAGCTTCAGAATATCGCTCATTATGGATGTATTCTGAAGATCCCAGATTTTGACAAAATGTGGAATACATGTTCCACCTACTCTTTGAAAATGAACTAGCAACTTTATGTTACATAGTTGCACACATATTAAAATCAGGATCACACTTTCAAAATATGACAGCTAAACAATTTTTACAAAAAGTGCAACAAAAGGATGAGGTTTTACAATCAAATATTACAAATCTATTAGCAAATATGCGTGGTACTAAAGAGTACTGGTTTCGATGTCATGGAGATGTACGTTGTATGATCAGAAACATTGGCCCACCCACTTGGTTTGTTACATTAAGTTGTGCAGAATATGCATGGGAAGATTTACATGATTTCCTACGCATATCAAACAAAAACAAAACAAACATAGATATACTAACACCTGGAGAACTTTGTTCTTTGGATCCTGTTAATGTTTCAAGATATTTTCACCATCGCTTCATTGCTATGCTACATTTTATTTGTATTAAAACTGTTCCTCCCCTTGGAGAAGTGCAACACTTCTTTTGGAGAAAAGAATACCAAGCCAGAGGAGCACCACATATCCACATGGTTTTATGGATTGAAGATGCTCCTAAATTTGGTCAAGATAGTGATGCCACTGTTTTACAGTTTATTGAAAAATATGTCACTTGTGAAATTTCATTAGAAGCAACAAATAGTGATCTTCATGCACAAATTTTACAATTTGAAAGACACAAATGTGGAAAATATTGTCGTCGCAAATACAAAAACAAAGGGAAATACTACACCAAATGTCGATTTGGTTTTCCTAGACCAGTTACAAATACAGGTCAAGTGAACAACCTCATGTCTTCAGTTAGACATAGTGTTAAAGGTAAGTCACCTAAAAATACATATTACATAAAAAGAAAAGAAGAAGAAAAAAATAACAATGATTATAATGCAATCATTGCCTACTTATGGAATGCAAACATAGATGTGCAGTACATTGCAGACAATTCTACTGCAGTTGCACGATAGGTCACAGCATACTTAACCAAAGCAGAAAAGACAGAGCTCCAAGACCTCTGGAATGACCTGTCATCAGATAAAACAGTGTCACAGAAATTATACAGCTTGGGCATAAAAATGCTCTCCCATAGAGAATGTGGATCATATGAAGCAGCTGATCGTTTAACTGGTACTGCATTGTATGGTAAATCTGAAAATATAGTATGGCTAAGTCTTGGTCCAGCTAAATCTAGAAAAATAGTTCTAAAATCCTACGAAGCTATAGAAACAATAGCCAAACATGATCCCAACAGCCAAGACATTTAAAAAAAAACTATTTATTGGACACATACTACCCAAACAGAAGTCATACTTAGGAAACCATGTGTCTATACCACATAGCCCAAAACTACACATACAAAAATAATATAAAACCTGATGAAAAAAAAGGTAAATACAGAGTGACATACTGTGAAGGCAGCTTAGTTAAACTCACTAAACAAAATTTAATTAATCATATCAAATTGTCATTAAAGACTCCTCAACATAAAGAAGTATATTACATGTCCCTGCTACAACTGTTTAAACCATGGAGAAAAGAAGAAGAAATACTAGATAACTATGACTCGTATGAAGATTATTTCAAAGCAAATGAAAGCACTATAACTGATGTAAATGTTACACAGTACAAAACAATGTTGCACAATGAACAGCAACACGAAGAAGAACTCCAGGCCCAACTAGATAAAGAAACTCCTGACAGTAGTCAACCTTCTGTAACAGGAAGCCAAGAACCACTGGGAGAACCACTAATAATAAATGAGGGAGAATTAGCTATGACAGAAGTAGAAAACACTATGTGTCAGTATGAAGATAAAGAAGACTTAACTATACTACAATCAAAACTAAACAATGAGCAACGTAGCATTTTTCAAGAAGTAACAAGACAAATTGCACATGGTGTACAACATGAAAATAAAGAATGTTCCTGCCATAATTATAAACCTATACTACTGTACGTCAGTGGTGAAGCTGGTTCTGGCAAAACATTCCTAATCAAAATCATCAGTAAGTTCCTTCAACAATTGACAAACGACAAACTGTCAGCTGTTGTCACTGCCCCCACAGCTTTAGCTGCCTACAACATAGGTGGTGTCACGTTACACTGATTACTACTATTTCCAGTAGAACACCAGAACAAATTAGACTATTACAAACTTTCTGCAGAAGCTGCAATGGAACTACGCAGAGTATTAAAACAAATGAAAATGCTACTAATAGATGAAGTGAGCATGGTCTCCAACCTAATGTTGGCTTTGATTCACCTCAGATTACAAGAAGTACTCAAAACAAACTATGAAGAGCTCTTTGCAGGAAAACACATTATTGTTTTCAGAGATCGTAAAAGGTGAGCCTATTTTTAAAACATTAGGACACAAACTCTGCCGTAAAACTGTTGGCAGCATTGGAAATGTCAACCTTTGGCAACATTTCCAATACAGAGAATTAACAGAAAACATGCAGCAATCTGCAAATCTCACTTATGCCAACATCTTAAAAAGTATCAGAGTTTGTATACTTTCTAAAGAAGCAGAAGCAATATTGAAAACCCGGCACATTAATGTACTTTATGGCGATAATGCATGTGCTACAGATGTTATGGAACAATTAGCCCACAAAAATGTCAATTGTATGGCCTTAATGCCAACTCTTGCAAGTTGTTTCAAATTCAATGAAATAATGTTAAGTAAAGAAATGCAACCAATAATGGAAATTAGCGCCACAGACAAACTAGATGTACATGGTATGACACTACCTATGTGTGACCAAGTCACAACAAGATTAAACAGTTTAGAAAAATCAATCTCAAACACAGCAGGCTTAGAAAAGATATTAAAATTATTCTTAAATTGCAGAGTAATGCTTAAACATAACCTTGACGTGGACCAAGGACTAGTTAATGGAGCACTGGGTACAGTTGTTGGCTTTCAAACATACCCACGTGACAACAAAATTCAGTTTGTCAATATTCTCTTTGACAAACTTTCAGAAGTAAAAAGGATAGGACGCTCAACAGCTCGATTCCTTCTCTTCAAAGACATGTATGTACGCAGAGAACAATTTTCTGTAACTCTTGCATATGCAGTCACAATTCATAAATCACAAGGTCTTACCCTAGACAAAGAAATGATAGATATTGGTAACACAATCTTTAAAGAAGGCATGAGCTACGTAGCACTATCACGCTTACGTACACTTGACGGTCTATTTCTAATCAATTTTGATACAAGTAAAGTAAACGCTGATATTCCTTGCATTTTAGAATACAATAGACTTCGCTCGCTATACACCCCCATCTAAACACTTATTCTGTTCCACAAAAAGTAAAACGTTATAAAAGAAAAATAAATCAAAG
This sequence comes from Ambystoma mexicanum, assembly GCF_040938575.1. Lineage (NCBI taxonomy): Eukaryota > Metazoa > Chordata > Amphibia > Caudata > Ambystomatidae > Ambystoma > Ambystoma mexicanum. Next base: position 758,893,653 of record NC_090937.1, on the reverse strand, counting down.
ATAAATGCAACAGGATGTCACTGCAAATCCTCCAAAGAGAGTAAAAGAAACTAATACGTCATCAAGTACCACAAGCAAAAAAGAATCAATTAGGGAAAGTAAACCAGGTACTTCTTCAAAGAAGTAAGACAAACTCCAAAAAAAGCAGTCATATACAGAACTACCTGGTCCATTTAAACTCTCAAATATAGTTGGTGTAAGTTGCTACGCAAATGTAGCAATGAATATTCTATTTCAATTACCACCAATTGTTGACAACATTTACTGACACAATACAGACCCATTGTGTTTGCAAATGTTAGTACTTCACAGAAATGCAGCAAACAATCCTGATAGCACATATAGGCCCTCATTACGACCCTGGCGGAATCCGCGGTGCTAAATGCACCGCGGAGCATGGCGGAAAGCCGCCGATAGCGCCATGGGGGTTGGCGGATTTACCACCCCATGCCGACCTTGGCGGAGCGGTAAATCCCCAATCCCCATTTTACCCTTCCCCATTCCCATTCTTGCCCCATAGGGTATAATGGGAGTGGGGAAGGAGTTAATTACGCCGCCGTAAAGTACGGCGGCGTAATTAACAACGAGGTCCCTTAGCGCCATGGTTTTCTCCGCCCGGTAAAACCAGGCGGAGAAAACCTCCATGGCGCTAAGGGAACTCGTAGTACGGCGGACGGGTCCGCCGCGATTAGCGCTGGCGGAAACCCACTCCGCCAGGGTCCTAATGAGGCCCATAGTGTTTATGGAATAAGACAACAATTGGACTACTGTGCTGGAATGGTGAAATTCACTATAAACTCACAGGAAGATCCACAAGAATTTCTAATGTACTTACTACAAGTACTGGAAAACAAAAACATACCTATAAATGAAATCTTTCAGATTTCATACATGTGGAAACATACATGAACTCTCTGCAACAATGTGGCACAAGAACAAATCCCCAATGAACGCTTTGTATATATATCAATACCTAATTGTGAATCCATTCCAGTTCAGCAACTTGTATAAAATGCAAACCATGGTAGATTATGTTCTACCTGCAATTCGGATAATCGCTCCATGTTACTAATACAAACACATAGTAAATACGCAATACTAATGCTTCTACGTTACAATGCAGATGGTACCAAAAACAACTGCAAGCTGACTGGATTCACACATGGGCAAATATCACTTGGTAAGAAAACCTTCACAACAATAGGTATAATCTACCACGCAGGAGCCACAACCAATTCAGGGCACTACACTGCATATATAAAAAAGAAATGTGGATGGTTTCAATGTAATGATAGTACCATTACTGTAAAGCAGAGATTACCAGCAAATCTTACAAACGCTTATTTAATGTTCTTAAAACCAAAATTTGATAACTAAACTGTACTTAAACCCTAATTAAACTTGTAGTAAAAAAATGTAAACTGTTAGAATATTCCAAAAGCTATCTAACTGCCCAAAGATTCTACAACAACTAATCAGATAAATGAATGCCACTAAATTAGAGCAAAAAATAGACAGTTAGAATACGCCAATTGGTATCTAACTGTCCGAAAATTTAACAATATCCAAACAGATAAATCAATACCACTAAAATATATAAATAGACAGTTAGAATACGCCAATTGGTATCTAACTGTCCGAAAATTTAACAATATCCAAACAGATAAATCAATACCACTAAAACATATAAAAAAATAGACAGTTAGAATACGCCTACTGGTATCTAACTGCTCCAAAATTTTATAATATCCAAACAAATAAATATGTTACTGCTCCAAAAAAATGCAACAAGCCAATGTATAAAACATTAGCCAGAAACAACAAGTGAACACTGAAAACAAACAAGTAAACTGTAGCATAACAGAAAAAGTTTTTTTTTTAATCCAACATGAATTTTTTTTTCTCCCACAGACCCAATGATTTTAGCAACGAACACAGAAACTGAGCAAATTGCGCAGTACTCTGGTTTGTAATCTACTAAATATGAGGGTCCAAAAAAAAAAATATGTTGATTATACAATGTAATAAGTCATTACAAAATACTAATACTAACATGCTATTTTCTTTTATCACAGAAATTAACAAGAAATACATGTACTCTAGTTACTAAACCAAACAGTAAGTATATTATACACTCTATGCCCTGGCCACAACCATCGCAGCGTATCACACCCGTAGTATCTTATAACTTTGTTCCTTATAAATTTGTTTTTGACCCAAAGTTATAAGCAACTATAAGTGTGATATGCTGCGGTGGTTGTGGCCAGGGCATAGAGTGTTGGGTGCATGGCGGTGTCCTGAATTTGTTGTCAAGTTGAAAGTGTTCTAAGAACTCTCGTGTTGTCCTGAAATGTTCATAGGGGGTGTCCTGAAGACGCTGTTTGTATTGTTTGATGGCAAGTTGAATGTGTTCTAAGAACTCTCACGGTGTCCTGAAATGTTCGTAAATAAACAAAATAGGGGTGTTCTGAGGATGCTGTCCGTATTGCTCGTTGTGAAGTTGAAAATGTTCTCAGAACTTTCGCGTTGTCATGAAATGTTCGTAGGGGGTGTCCTGAAGATGCTGTCCGTATTGTTTGATGGCAAGTTGAATGTGTTCTAAGAACACTCGCGGTGTCCTGAAATGTTCGTAGGGGGTGTTCTGAAGACGCTGTCTGTATTGTTCGATAGCAAGTTGAATGTGTTCTATGCAGCATCACACCCATAGAGTGAAACAGAGTAAAGCAGTCTGACCCAGGAGAGAAAGGAGGGGCCGAATTTGCAATCATCGAGGACCCGCCACAGATACCTCCATGAAACCGAGTCAAACGCCTTTTGCATGTCAAGGGTGGCAGCCACTGCGTGCGTCTCGGGGCTGATTCTGTTAATGATGTTAAATAGACGCCTCAGGTTCAGGGAGGTAAAGCGACCCGGGATAAAACCAGCCTGGTCCGGGTGGATGATAGATGGCAGGAAGGGAGCCAACCGGAGAGCCAGAGCCTTGGCGTATATCTTGACATCACAATTTATAAGTGAGAGCGGGCGATACGAACCGCACTGCGAAGGGGGTTTACCAGATTTAGGTAGTACTGTGATCGTAGCCACATGGAGTGAAGGGGGGAACACTCCGGCCTCCACGGACTCCTCCCAAAGAGCCAGCAAGTGAGGGAGCAGTTGTGACTTGAAATGTTTGTAAAATTTGACCGGGATACCGTCCGAGCCAGGGGCACGACCCGAGGAAAGGGAATCAATAGCGTCCGACAGCTCCTCCCGCGTGAGTGGGGAGTCAAGGGAACCCACGGTCTCCGGAGACAAAGTTGACAGAGGAAGGGCATCGAGAAAGGAGTCGATCTCCGCCACCAACACCTCATCAGTGTTAGAATATAGGGTTTCGTAGAAAGTGAAAAATTCCCTGTTGACATCCTGTGAAGATAATGCACTAGAGGGTATATCCCTACTCTGTCAAGGACCGGGAAATCACTAAACCACAAAACAAAAAAGTGTCCTGACAGGTTCACTAAACATATATATAAATTTAATTTATAATAAACTTCTCAATACCAGAAATATGGCACAAGCTATCTAGTTTTCTGTGTCCACCTAAGTTTTCATAGGGATACATTTTACAAAAATCACCATTTCGTACTTCTGTTTAAGCATTATACAGAAGTGACTTTTTATTATTTCAATTATTACTCATAAGCAAGGTCTGTCAATTACCAAGCACTATTAACTCAACATAAATTCCAAATCAAGCACAATATGTACAAAAAAGAACCAATAAATATCCATGTTCATGTACACAGTATTTCATACAATGCAAAAGACAGTTATATACACACATTAGAAAAAAACATTTGAAAAAACTTTTTCTCAGAATAGTCAACACTATATAAATTTTGAAGTTGATAGGCCCCCACTCAGAGGTTGAAACCATATGTCTCTGGATTATAAATGTTCAGTTCCATTGGGGGCATTTTCAATTGGTTAGCTAAACTCAAGGTCTACTAGCTTAGTTATATAGTGTTGACTATTCTGAGAAAAAGTTTTTTCAAATGTTTTTTTCTAATGTGTGTATATAACTGTCTTTTGCATTGTATGAAATACTGTGTACATGAACATGGATATTTATTGGTTCTTTTTTGTACATATTGTGCTTGATTTGGAATTTATGTTGAGTTAATAGTGCTTGGTAATTGACAGACCTTGCTTATGAGTAATAATTGAAATAATAAAAAGTCACTTCTGTATAATGCTTAAACAGAAGTACGAAATGGTGATTTTTGTAAAATGTATCCCTATGAAAACTTAGGTGGACACAGAAAACTAGATAGCTTGTGCCATATTTCTGGTATTGAGAAGTTTATTATAAATTAAATTTATATATATGTTTAGTGAACCTGTCAGGACACTTTTTTGTTTTGTGGTTTAGACATCCTGTGAAGAGACAGCCATAGAGCCGTCAGGCCTCTCAATACCAAGGATGTGTGGGGACCCCGACTCGTGCCGGATCAACCGAGCCAGAAATCGGCCGGGGCGCTCACCCTCCCCATTCCTCCTCGCCATGCCAGGGCTATCCAAGAACCTTTGCTCACGGTCCGCAAGGGAACGGAACTTGTCCAATTCTATCCCGATGTCGGCCAGATTGCCCGGGGTAGAGTGAAGTGAGCATGTAGCTTCTAGGGTTGATAGTCTAGATTCACTGGTGGCAATATCTCTCCGGATCGACTTAAGGACCCCATTCTCCTTGGACAACGCAATCCCTCTAATATAAACCTTGAAGGACTCCCATAGAGCGGCCTCAGATGTTTTGAGCCCGTGTTGGTCTCGAAGAACTCCTCAATCGACAGCTCGAGCTCGGAACAGAACTCCGGATCCAGTAAGGAGAGGGGTTTCAATTTCCAATTGCGGGTTCGGCCGGGATCAAGACCCCAGTCGACGGTAACAGTGACAGGAGAGTGGTCAGACAGGGTTCTGGGAAGGATCATTAGCTGTGTTACATTCTTAACCAATTCGTTGGAGATCACCCATCTGTCGATGCGGGAGTAGGAGTCATGAACAGAGGAGTAGAAAGAGTAGATGCGAGAATCCGGGTAGAAGAATCTCCATGCATCCACCATGGCCAGACGGGGTAGGGAAGACAGTGCAGCGTAAGCTGCCCTGGAGAGGTGACGGGGCTTGGAGCCGGATCTATCGAGAGCTACATCGAAGATCGTGTTGAAGTCACCACCCCAAAGGATAGGAACAAGGGGGAAGCCATTGAGGAGGGAGGTGGCCTGCACATAAAATTCCGGGTCATCTAGGTTAGGGCCATAGATGTTCAGAAGAACCACTTCCTTGTGGTGTAGCATGGCATGGAGCAGTACATATCTGCCTTGGGGGTCGATTATCGAGGAAATGAGGGTGAAATGGAGACTCTTGTGGATGAGGGTCATGACTCCCCGGCTTTGAGTGGAGAAGTCGGTGAAAAACCTATGGGGGCCCCAGGTCTTGGCGAAACGCATGCATTGTTCGGAGCGGGCATGAGTCTCTTGTAAAAAGAGAATCTTGGATCCATGGCGCTCGGCCTGCAGCTGGAGCTGCCGCATCTTTTTATAATTACCCAGCCCCCGTACGTTCCAGCTCATAAAGGTCAGGGCACTCTCAATCACAGTGTGGTGGCGTTTGAAACGAAAAGAATGTCAATGACCAAAGGGTCAGATTCGGGGTCCTACGGCAACAGTTCCTGAGTGCCACAGCACAGTCCGCCTTCGCTGCCAGCGCTAACTTTTCAATAACAAAACCCCAAACATGTCCCACTCCCACCCACACCCCCCCCCAAACAGAGGGATGACAAGCCCAACCCCTCTCAGACAAAAACAAAACCAAAGGCATCAGCGCCTGGGGGCCTGTAGGCCTGACTGGCCGTGTCGCTCTGGGCTGCAGCAGATCCAGTAGAACAAAGGATGCCCACAATAGAAGTCGCATGTAGCTTGGGCAAAGTACTTGCACATGGTGATCCGGGAGGACTCTGTAAGTTGAACTGAACAAGCAGATTACGGGATGGAGGATCAGCGTGGCCCCGATGCGGGAAGGCGGAAGGGCCCGGGCACTCCCCGCCGGGAACCTAGGATAACTGCTGAACCGTGGTCAGAGGAGAGGGATCAGCCAGGGAAGTGTTCGTCAATGAATTTGGATGCCTCCTCTGGAATCGTAAAAAAGAACACCTGGTTGGCGTGTTCTATGCGGAGCTTGGCAGGATAGAGCATAGCCTATTTGATTGAGTGGTCTCGCAGCCTACGTTTCACCGCTTGGAAAGTCTTGCGTTCCCGTTGGACGGCTGTTGAAAGTCCGGGTAAAGGTGAATCCTTGCGCCGCCCAGTAGTAGCTCACCCTTGAGCCTTGCGGCCCTGAAGAGGGCGTCACGGTCGCGGTAGTTCAGCATACGAGCTATTTTGGGCCGAGGTGGAGCGCCGGGCCTAGGTTTAGCCACCAGAGCATGGTGTGCTCGCTCAATTGCGAAGTGTGGGGAATGAGCGACAGCAGTGTGCGCTGAACGAAATCTTCCATTAGCTCGTGGACTTCATCCTCGGGAACCCCAATAATGCGGAGATTGTTACGCCTCGAGCGGGATTCCAAATCCTCGTTTTTCTTTTCCACTTCGAGAACTCGGTTGGAGAGAGCGGCAACCTCAGAACGCAGGGCGCCCAGCGCATCCTCAGCGGAGCCGACCCGCGTCTCAACCTCCGACACCCGGCTGTCAGTCCTCTCACTGTGGGCCTTAATAGAGGATATAGTGCCATTCATGTCGTCTAATTTTGAGTGAAGTGCGGTGAATCCCTCCCGAATAAAGTCCATCATATTTTGGGATTCCGGGGCTGCGTCGGACGAGGCAGTAGGGGCCTGCTCGGCAGCCTCCTCCGGCGATCTCACTGTAGCCTTCGCGAACATGTTGATGGAGCTCTGTTTCCTCGTGCCCCCCTTGGTCATCCTGGCAGTATCGGAGGTCGAGGGAAAGGGAGGGGGAGATATGAAAGCTTGATATTAGCACAGGGGCCGCTCCCCAGATCGCAAGGACCGATGCATGTACAGAGTCAGTGCAGGCTTGGGCAACTGATGGGCTCACCGATAGCCCGAGTAGTGAGGAGTTGAAGAGGCTGTGACCCCTCAGGGGCTGACGAGCAGACGTCACTGAAATTGGTGGTGAGGGGAGTCAGCAGGAGGGGGGCTGGTGGGCCGCCCGTGTAAGGCCAAGCGTAACCAGGCGATGGAAGTCACAGCGGTAGGTGCGGTTCTCCAATTGAGCCCGTGGGGGCATTAGTGTAGACCAGGAGGTGCGTGGTGCCAGGTCCCAGCAGCACCGGGATGCAGGCAACAGCAGGGTATGTTGCAGTGGGGGATGTATCGTGGTCCGGCGGGTCTTGGTGTTCAGGGCCCCCCAACCGGCCTCAGGTGGGGGCAGCGATGTCAAGTAGGCAGGCGGGACCTAGGCAGGCGTGGGGGGGCAGCCCTGTATCAGGCCCAGCGGCGGCACCGGCCCGTGTGCCAAGCGTAGCCAGGCGATGGAAGTCACAGCGGTAGGTGCAGTTCTCCAGTTGAGCCCGTGGGGGCATTAGTGTAGACCAGGAGGTGCGTGGTGCCAGGTCCCAGCAGCACCGGGATGCAGGCAACAGCAGGGTATGTTGCAGTGGGGGATGTATTGTGGTCTGGCGGGTCTCGGTGTTCAGGGCCCCCCAACCGGCCTCAGGTGGGGGCAGCGATGTCAAGTAGGCAGGCGGGACCCAGGCAGGCGTGGGGGGGGCAGCCCCGCATCAGGCCCAGCGGCGGCGCCGGCCCGTGTGCAGGGAGACCACTCCCGAGGTAGGAGAGAGAGTGAGTCTCCGGTCTGCGGAAGGCGACCTCAGGGGCCACAGTAGCCAGGCACACCCCTCCCCCTCACGCCCCCTACCTTGCTGCACTCCGGTGCCGTTGTCCGTGTGGAGGAGCGGCGGGGGGTGGGAGGGAGGGAAAGCGGGAGCCAGGTCTGCCACCGGAGCGCCTCGGGATATGGCTCGGGGGCGCGAAGCCAGCTGGAGCTGGGGGGCCGCCGGGTGAGGTGGAGGGGCCGGCAGCCACTGACGACCCGGGTCAGGTCATGAAGAGATGCGGAGAAGCCCCGCCAGCCGCGATGGTCCGGTGCGCACCGCCGGGCGGGCGCCCCTCCCCCAAGGCGGTCCGCAGCGCCGCGGTCTCAGGTGGGTGGGCGAGCCGATGCCGCCGGAGCCGCAGGGCGGGGAGAGCAGGAGGCCACAGCCGCAATCAGGGGAAGGAGGCGCAGCCCCGTCCTCGGGGCGCGCAGAGGCTCCAAACTTCGTACGCCCACAGCAGGAAGGCTCACGGAGGATCGTAGGTAGCCCTGCAGGGTTACATGCAGCGTCGGGCGGTGTAAATAAGGATCAATTGCTCTGCCAGTCCGGAGCGTAACGCTTAAGCGGTCATCTTGTTTCAGCGCAACAGCGCCCACCCTTAGAACATTTTCAACTTGACAACGAACAATACGGACAGCGTCCTCAGGACACCCCCATTTTGTTTATTTGCGAACATTTCAGGACACCGCAAGTGTTCTTAGAACAGTTTCAGCTTGCTTCCGAACAAAACAGACACATATTGAGTCCTCACAACACCCCCCATTCAGTTTATTTAGAACATTTCAGAACACCCGTGATGTCTGCAGACAAATCAAACAACTTTCAACCTATCTCATGCTTTCCCACCCTCCCCAAACACTCCTACACACCAACACACTCTACTAAATACACATTTTGAACCAGGTTTCACTGCGCTGTCCGCGGACGTCCGCGGACGTCCGTGAATCCAAGATGGCGGGCGCCACCGAAAATCTGATGCGCTTCACGCTCCACATCGTCCAATCAGCGAACACGTCGCATGTCTGCGGACATGACGTAAGCCGATCGGCCAATCAGGACACTGTCCGCGGAGCGAACAGGGAAGTGTGTCCACGGACCGAACACAGATATCACTAATTTTTTATGACCCACTTTTTGGTCATTTTTAAAAAAACTACTGGACAGATTTTCACCAAATCTCCAAAAGCACGCTTATGGGACCAACAGCTGCTCTTCGTCCAAATTTGGTGAAAATCCGTCCAGCGGTTTGGGCTGTAGGCGCGAGCAAAGTTTTTTTCCCATTCAGTCTATGGGAAAAAAAGGAAATTTTGGGACCCCCCCTATAACTTTTCCCCCCCTGGACGAATCCTCACCAAACTTTGCAAAATAATTCAGAGTGGGATATATAGTTTTTTTGGTGAGGATTCGTCCAGGGGGAGCAAAGTTATAAGCCGCCCAAAAAGTGCTCTTCCAATGGAAACACCAATTTAACCATATACATATATATGTACAAAGAGTGGGAATAATAATGTTAAGGTACGAACACTCACTGTATAACACTGCAAATTCGAACATAAATTTTGAAGTAAACACTCAGACCATACCATTACAAATCAAAAACAATCACGTAACCGTAAAAAAGATGAAATCATGTTTTTTAAAATGTACAAACAAGTTAAAGTTAATACAAGAAGAATGTGAAGTCAACAAACATTAACATTAAGGTAAGAACATGATAAACATCAACAAAATAAAAAAAATACATGATATTAAAATCAATCAAATATCATTGTAACCTTAGCTCACCCTGTTTTGTATTTGGTGTTTACTGTGAAATGTATTATCACTGAAATTGATATAATGTGGTGTGTGTTTGTGTTTAATAAAAATGTTAAACTGTTTTTATGTATTTATGTTTTAAATTGTTTTATATTTGCGTTGCTTTTGTTAGTATTTACGTTTTGCATTATTTACTAAATTTAATTTAGTACAAATATGATGTTTATTTTGAATTTTGTACTTAATGGGGCTGATTCATGGAATTATTTGCGCCGAAAAATGAGGATTTGTGTGCCATTCTGCCCGCAAATCCCCATTTGTTAAACAGGGATTTGCGGGCAGAATGGCGCACAAATCCCTGTTTTTCAGCGCACATAATTCCATGAATCAGCCCCTAAATGTTACTAACTTTGTAAATTATAAATGTGTGTATATTATTATTCATTGAAGTAAATGTTGCTAGGGTTTTACTGTATATGATATTGTCATCATTTCTTGTTGTCTAGTGTATATACTTTGTTTTAACATGTTTTGTTGGTGTACAATCTACTTTTTAATAGTTTTACATTTTATACAATGACTTGTTTGTATGCATATAATTGATAAATATCGTATGCTTTTAAGTTTGTGGGTGATTGAAAGTTAACATTATGTATGACTTTAATGTGATATATGTTTTAATGTATTGATAATGTTTATTATGTTGTTACATTAATGTTATAATTTCTAATATTTGTAGATTTGTTGGTTTAAACTTAACCTTTTGTAAAAAAAGTTTCAATAATTTAAAATGTTCTTTTATGTTTACATGATTGTTTATGATTTGTAGTGTTATGAAATGAGAGTTTATAGTTTCATTGTTGAATTTGTAGTGGTATACAGTCAATGAGTGTTGATACGTTAAGGTAGTCATTACACTCTTTGCATACTCTACTTTTTGTTAGATTAACCTTAACTCTTGATTCAAAAAATGATTTTTTAATTCAATAATTACAGTGTTATTTTGCGGGGAGTACAGCGTATAGCGTATGAGTGTATACAGCATGAGTTTTTTTTATGTATGACTGTATTAGGGTCTGGCATATGAGCCATACACTTTACATTTACTAGATGTATGCAGTAAATTCTGAGCATTTATCATAATAGCATAATAGCACACAGTGTAAGTGTGTCTTAAGTGAGTGTTATAAGAGCGTGCATGGTAAGAGTGTGTGCGTGGTGTGTTGTAGTATTGTGTGTAGTAGGAGTTTATATATTACAAATGTGTGTCAGCAGTGTGCGTTCTGTAGCACTGGGTGTTGTAGGAGTGTGTGTCATAGGTGCAGCTGTTGTAGCAGTGTGTGACATAGGAGCGTGTGTCATAGGAGTATGTGCTGGAGGAGCATGCGTAGTAACATTGTGTGCTGTTAGAGCATGTGTCATTGGAGCGTCTGTTGTAGGAGCGTGCATTATTGGAGCATCTGTCATAAAACTGTTGGTAGTAGGATCGAGTGTCGTAGGAGCGTGTTGAAGTATTGCGAGTGGCAGGAGCACATGTCGTAGGAGCACATTTCATAGTAGTGTGCATAGGAGGAGTATCTGTCATAGGAGTGTGTATAGTAAGAATGTGTGTTATTAGTGTACTGTTAGATCCTGATATGTCATCATGTTTGTTCATAGTTAGACGTTATCTCATTAGGTTTGTACATAGGTAAACTGTATGCTCCAGAGCGTGCTATGAGTTTGTATATAGTTAAAGTGTTCCTTCCGTTCTTTTATGGAATGGATGCTGTGTCTAAAATATTGAGAAGCTATTATGATTGGGACTGTGACAGTTGATGCCTCGGGAGCATTGAGAGGAGAGTGTCCCAGGTGGGGCCCTCACATCTATAGAACCACGTACCTGTGTGGCATAATAAACCGATGTGAACACTTACCTGCTTCATCTACTTTGTAACATGTACACATACAACATGGCCATAACCCACAAGCACATGTAGAGTTTGTATATAAAATGTATATAAAATGTACCTCATTCTGCTTATGCATTTTATGTCTCCTATACATGTCAAAGCTCACATTAAAATGACTGTAACCTTGCTGTAAGTTTTCAATACATACAAGAGGTGTACATGACTTTTACAGATTGTAGCTGTATGTAAGTAACATCTCCTGAAAATTGACATCAAAGTCAGCCTTGACCTTAATGCGAGTTTTCAGAAGATGCAAATTGCATAATGTAGGAATCGTGAAACTCATACACCTCACTATACAGTTTGGATTACAGATGTACATTCATTGCATTTCCTGAAAAACTACATTAAAGTTATCCCTGACCTTGATATGAGTTTTCATGTTTGAACTGTGGAAGGTATAGGCCTCTTGTACAGATCATATGAAAGATGCACATTCACTGACATCAAAGTCAGAGTATGTGTACTGTACTTTTCTACATTGACATGTACATATTGGGCCTCATTACATGTTTGCTGGTCCGGAAACAAGGGTTCTGGGAAGCTCACCAGCACCCTTGTTTCTGGATCGACAAACTACAAGTCTGCCGGCCAGAGCCGCTATACCCGACAGGTCTGACCCTGCCGGGCGCAGTGGCCATGGTATTGTTTGTTTGTTTCTATGTTTATTTTATTTATATCGCGCTCCTGACCCAAGGGGAACTGGGCGCTTGTGTGAAAGGTACTGGTTACATGGCATAGTATATACAATTTTATACATGAGAAATGTGATTTAATGCAGTAAATGCGGTAGGCAGACTTGTGACAGGAGCACCACAACTGTTGTTAACTGTGCCAGTGATCCTGTGTCCCCACTCCCATATGGTCCCATAAGGTACCGGCGCCTGACCTCCCGGCCGCCAGACTTGTAATAGCCCGGTGGCACTGGGAAGTCAGGCGCAGTTAAATGATTACGGGTCCGGTAGCAACCAGCCGGTAGCACCGGCAGGGTTACCACTGGACTCGTAATGAGGCCCATTGTGTAGAAGAATATATTGATTCCAAGCGTGTGTCATGTACATATTCTACATGTACATGTACACTTTGTATAGAAGTTGTACATTTATTATCAGCTTGTGTAATGTACATAATCTAAATGTACATGTACATTTTGTATAGAAGGCGTACATTGATTCTGAGCATGTGTTGCAATATAAAAACATCACATGGTATAAGTGTGTTGTATGTGTGTTTTGTGAGATTGTGTGTTGTAAGAGTGCATGTGTGGTGTGTGTCAGATGAGTGTGTGTCACAGGACGCTGTTTTGTAGGAGCATGGGTTGAAGGAATGTGCGCTGTAGAAGCATGTGTCATAGGTATGTTGCAGGAATGATTGTCACAGGTGCATGTGTCATAACAGTGCGTGCCGTAACAGTGTGTGTGATAGCAGTGGGTGTCAAAGGAGCATGTGGGGTAGGATTGCTTGTGATAGGAGCATGTGTCACAGGAGCACGTGTCATAGGAACATATGACATAGGAGCATGTGTCATAGGAGCATGCATGGTAAAAATGTGTGTTGTTGGAGCATGTGTCGTAGGAGCATGTCTCAGTAGCATGTGTTGGAGGAGTATTTTTCATAGGAGCATGTATCATAGGAATGTGCACCATAGAAGTGTGTGTCATAGGAATGTGTGTTATAGGACCATGTGTCGTAGGATTATGTGTCATAGGTGCGAGTGTCGTAGAAGCGTGTGTAATAGAGATTTGTCGTAAGAGTGTGTGTCCGAGGATGAATGTCAAAGGAGCATGTGTCAGATGAGACTATGTTGCAGGAGAATATGTAGTAGGTGTATGTGTCAGAGGAGCTTGTGTCATAGGATCATATGTTGCAGATGTGTGCATAGTAAGAGTGTGTGTTTTTGTGTACAAAATGTTAATCTCCCATATGTACGTGTACAGTTTGTAAATAAAATGTACCTTCATTCTGCTCATACATTTTTCATGTGAGTTTTCAATGCACACATGAGGTGTATGAGTTTTACAGTTCGTAGTTTTAAACAATTTGCATTTCATGAAAATTGACATCAAAGTCTTCCTTGACTTTGATGTGATTTCTTAAATGTAAATTGCCTAATTTACAAACTGTGAAACTTGTAAGGCTCTTTGTACAGTTGGTATGAAAGATAAACATTGATCACATCTCCTGAAATCTAACATTAAAATCAGCCCTGTCCTTGTGGTTAATCCTTAAAGGAGTTTGTACTTCTATGCAATTTAATATGTCGTGAAAACTGACAGCAAAGTCAGTCTTGCGAGTTTTCAGGAGATATCAATTTCATAATGTACAAACTGGGAAAATCATACTCCTCTTAATACCGCTTTGATGAAAGATAAACATTCATGTACATGCACATTTTGGATAGAAGGTGTACATTGATTCTGCATGTGTGTCATAAAAGCGTAACAGCATTTGGTATAAGTGTGTGTGTCTATTGAAGAGAGCATTGTAATAGTGTGTGTGTTGTGTGTTGTACAAGTGTTTATCATAGGAGTGTGTCGTAGGAGTGTGTGTCTTAAAGCCCTGTTTCAGAAGAGTGTGTATCATAGCATGTGTCATAGGACTGTTTGTCATAGGAGCGAGTGTCATAGGAGCTTAGAACAGCATATGGTGTAAGTGTGTCATATGTGTGTGTTGTAAGAGTGTCTGTTGTAAGATTGTATGTTGTAGGAATGTTGGTCACATGAGTATGTTGTAGAAGTTTGTGTCTTAGGGGTGTGTGTCTTAGGAGTGTGTGTTAGGCATGTGTGTCTTAGGCACATGTGTTGTAGGAGTATTGTAACAGGGTTTGTTGTAACAGTGTGTGTCATAGTAGCGTGTGTCATAGGAGCATGTGTTGTATGAGCAAGTGTGGTAGGAACGCATGTTATGGGAGCATGTGTCATAGGATCCCATGTCATAGAAGTGTATGTTATAGGAGTAGGTGCCTTAGGAACATGCATAGAAAGAGTATGTGCTATTGAAGCATACGTCATAGGAGCATTTGTCGGAGGATGAGGTGTTGAAGGAGCATGTGTCGTAGGTGAGTGTGTGTGTCATAGGTGTCTCTTGTAGGACTGATGCCATAGGAGCATGTGTCACAGGAGCATGTGCTTTTGGAGCACTTGTCGTAGGAGTGGGTGTCATAGAAGCATGTGTTGTAGGACTGTGAACTCTAACTTTAGTGTGAGTTTTCAGTATGTCCAAGAGATGTACATGACTGTACCTCATATTGGTTTTTGTACAGTGCATATGAAAGATAAACATTAATTACATCTCCTGAAAACCAACATCAAAATCAGCCCTGACTTTGATTTGAGTTTTCAATTGTACAAGAGGCGCATACAACTTTTACATCTCGTACTTGTAGCAATTTACATTTTCTGATAACTAACATCAGCTCATGTGAGTTTTCAGATGTAAATTGGTAATGCGCAAACTGTGAAATGAATATGCCTCTTTTTACAGTTGGTATAGATACATCTTAAATCCGTAACATCACAAAATTGACTGCATCGATTTTCACATTTTCTTTTCCCACCAATTCCTGGTGAAATCTTGGTGCATGCCAAAAATTGGGAAACACTATGCAGCCAATTTCAAGATATTTGGACCAAATTCTTTTTTTCCTTTTGGAAAACCCCATTTTAAAAGCTGTTCAACACACAATCAAAGTAACATTTTATTACAATATGACAGCATCCATGCAAAATTCAGAGATTTTGAGCGCAGAGGTTTCACCTTGAGATTTCACTGTGGGGTTTTTTCAGACTTTTTTTATGCAAGGGTTCAAAATTGAAAAGAAAACTCCAGCGACAGTTCGCCTTACCCTTAACTATGCTATGTGCTACTGCAATGGCATAATTTAAATATATATGTACATAGATACATACATATATATATATATATATATATACATTTATTTATTGTTTTATAAAGCGCTTTTGCCAAAGTGCTGCATAAAATATAGACATTACAACATTATCGGAAATACAACAATTAATCCATCAAGATCAAATTATGAATGAAAGAGAGCAGATGAGCTTTAAGACTAGAAAGGAATAGAAGTAGCAAGTTCTGATGTTTGGGTGTGAGAATGGAATTGGAATGGACACATGATTGCATTCACATAGGTTTGGGAACTATCAAAATAAAATGAGCTTGTAGGCAGAGTGTGAGCTGGAACATAAATGGAGGCAAGAGAGGACAAATAAGAGGGACCCAATCCATTAACATATTTAAACATAATACTAAGAAAATGAAAGACAAGATGGGATCCAAAAGGAAGCCAAAAAAGGTGGACAGGAGAGAAGAAACATAAGTGTTGGGAGAAAGACAGACACGAGTATGAGTGGTAGATTTAAAGAATGAACACAGAGGAGACAGTTGATAGGTTGGAAGGCTAATTGATGGAAGGCTAATTAACCGACTCTCTGTTCTCTCTAAAAGGAGAGCCTACATCCAAGCCTGCATCTCTGCAGCCTCTAAAAACTCTGCTTAACTTTTCCAAATCACCAAGGAGCTGGCCCATCCTGCTGCACTCTCTACCTCTCCTGTTCCCTTCCCAGCCCCTTTGCATGTCCTTGGCATCTCATTTCACCCCAAAAACCCAGGACATCCTGCTCATTGTCTCTCCCTCTACCATTCCATGCCCATCTCCGGCCGCTTCTTCTCTTCCTTTCTTCTCCTTCCCCCCTGTTCACTCCTGACGATGATTCTAGACAAGTCTGATCTATGAAAGTCTCGTCAAATCAGGTGCTCCCTTGCTTTTCCAGAACCATTAATGACCACCTTGACACCCTTGCTCCAGCCTTGGCCAATTTTTGCAATCACTCTTTTGCCACTGGAACCTTCCCCTCCCTCCTTAAGCACTCCCTTGTGCACCCCCTTCTTAAGAAACCTTCTGTCGATCCTTCCTCATCGGCAAACTATCGCCAAATTTCCATCACCCCTTAACGGGGCAAACTCCTGGAAAAGCTGGCCATCTCCCAGCTTACTCTACATCCGGAATCTGTTGGTTGCCTCCATGATCACCAGTCTCACTTCAGAGCATCCTGAAGACTCGCTCTCCAATCTTGACTCTAACCTTCCTTCTGTCCTCATTTTCCTTGATCTTTCCATTGCTTTTGGCATGGTCAACCACGCTACCCTGCTCAATCGTCTCTGAAACAACCTGGGTAATTCTGGTCAGGCCCTTGCTTGGTTGGCCTCCTTTGTCACTGATCGACCCTCCCACATCCCACTTGGGTCTTTCCTCTCTTCTATCTCTCTCTCTCTACTTGTGGAGTTTCCCAGGGGTCTAACCTCTCTCCCTGACTATTTAACCACTACCTGGCACATCTGGCCCACTGCATCTCTACCTTCTGCTCTAACTTTCAGTGCTATGCAGATGAGACCCAGCTCTCCTTCAGGCTCCCCGCAACCTCTACTGCTCCTTCTCTCATACCTGACTGTTGGTCCGCAATTCAGAAATGGTGAGCCACCAATGATTTCTGCCTTATTGCCAGTAAGACTGAAATCCTCCTCATTGGGACTCCTGCTCCCATGTTCCCACTCTCACTCTGGCCGCCCACCCTGGCTCCCCTACCTGTTCCTTCCAGTGATGCTAAGAATCTTGGGGTCATCTTCAACTTAACCCTCTCCTTCTCTCCTCAAATCACTGATGTCTCTAAGAAGTCACACTATCAGCTGCAACTCCTCTGAGGTATTCTTCATTTTATCACTTTCCCCTAGAAGCTCAATGTCTCCAGAGCCCTGGTCCTCTCTAGGCTGGACTGCTGCAACAGCCTCTTTCTAAATCTGCATGCCTCTACTCTTCGCCCTCTACAACTTATCCAGAACAGGACTGTGAGATTTGCCCTTGGCCTCAAGGCCAGGGATCCTGTCTCTCCAGCCCTGAAATCTTTCCACTGGGTCCCTATGGCTGTGAGGGTCAAGTTCAAGACACTCTGCATCGTCCACAAGGCTTTCTGGGGCTGGGGACCACATTACATCCAATGTTCTCTTCCAAAGTATCTTCCTTCTCTAGCCCTCCACTCATCCACCTCCAACACTCTGGGTGTCAGGCGCCTCTCCAGGCAGAGAGTGGGGGGTACATCTCTGACTTTGGCAGGGGCCTCCCTCTGGAACAGCCTCCCTGCCTCTCTCACACTTGAGCGGGACCACCTAAGGTTCCGAAAGCAACCCAAGACCTTCCTTTTCACTTCAGCCTTTGTTCTCTCTCTCCCTTGCTTTTGTCCCTGTCTGCTGCGCATACTGGTTAGCTGGCCACATACTGAACCTACGGGACCAGGCTTCTGATCGTCCAGTTGCCCTTGCACTGCTTTCCGAGCCTCCCATCCACTTAAGGGACTGTATCTCTAACCCTACAGTCCCCTGACTCTCTGCACTTATGGACCACCTACTGGCTGCTTTTAGTAGTTACTTTGCACTCTCCCCTCGCCCCTGCTCCCCTAGTACTTCTCCCATGGCCCACCACACTTGCGCAATATGAATGACACAAGGCCTAGTAAGATCATTGTTTTGTCCTCCTTCTGTCCTCCCTTCCTTGTCTTGTAGCGCCTTGAAACACTTGTTATAAATGACTTATCATATCATATCATAACATACAAAAGCAGTAAGCAATTTGAGAAAAGACATTTGTAGTGATACGTAATTTGGTAGCGTGAAGAGACAGAAAAGGGTGACCTCAACAGATAGTATAGAGTTGGAAACAACATGAGCAAGAAATATTAGAGGTCCGAAGTGAGAAAGAAAGGGAGGAATCAAGGACGCCCTGAGATGATGTGCAGATAGTGAAAAGGGGATAGCAGAGGGAGGAAATGAGATAGCAGGGGAGTGAGAGAAGCAGGAGTAGTTAAAGCAGGAAACAATAGAATCTCAGTTTATGTTGCATAAAGACAGAGGCAATGAGACTGCACTCTTGATTGGATGGCCCACAGTCAAGCAGTAAGGATGGCGTGAAGAGAGTCATAGAAGGAAGAAAAAGAAACAAAGTTCTGGGAATAATCAGCGCAGAATGGAAGTAATGATAGAGGCAAGAGGAGACATGTATCGAGAAAAGAGAAGAGGACAAGACCCCTGTGTGCATCATGATATAGAAGATAATCTGTTGGATAGATAGGAATTAATTCACTGTAAGAGGAAACCAGAAGAAAACAATGAAGAGATGAACAGTGTAAAAAGCAGCTTAGAGATCAAGATAGATGATT
This sequence comes from Ambystoma mexicanum, assembly GCF_040938575.1. Taxonomy (NCBI): domain Eukaryota; kingdom Metazoa; phylum Chordata; class Amphibia; order Caudata; family Ambystomatidae; genus Ambystoma; species Ambystoma mexicanum. The sequence goes on along the minus strand of NC_090937.1, from coordinate 758,874,852 downwards.
GCTTAGAATGACGAGCAGAGCCAAGTGAGTTAGTGACTCTAAGGAGAGCCGTTTCTGTGGACTGATGAGGAGAAAGAAGAGCATTATGATCAACATTGGATAACACTTGGGTACAGACAACACGTGGAAGGATTTCAGAGAGCAGGGAAGGAGTGAGATCGGGTGATAGTCAGCAGTGAGAGAAGGATCAAGAGAAGAGTTTTTTAAGAAGGGGAGGAATAGAGCGTGGGAAGGAGTGAGATCGGGTGATAGTCAGCAGTGAGAGAAGGATCAAGAGAAGAGTTTTTTAAGAAGGGGAGGAATAGAGCGTGGGAAGGAGTGAGATCGGGTGATAGTCAGCAGTGAGAGAAGGATCAAGAGAAGAGTTTTTTAAGAAGGGGAGGAATAGAGCGTGGGAAGGAGTGAGATCGGGTGATAGTCAGCAGTGAGAGAAGGATCAAGAGAAGAGTTTTTTAAGAAGGGGAGGAATAGAGCGTGGGAAGGAGTGAGATCGGGTGATAGTCAGCAGTGAGAGAAGGATCAAGAGAAGAGTTTTTTAAGAAGGGGAGGAACAGAGCGTGGGAAGGAGTGAGATCGGGTGATAGTCAGCAGTGAGAGAAGGATCAAGAGAAGAGTTTTTTAAGAAGGGGAGGAACAGAGCGTGGGAAGGAGTGAGATCGGGTGATAGTCAGCAGTGAGAGAAGGATCAAGAGAAGAGTTTTTTAAGAAGGGGAGGAATAGAGCGTGGGAAGGAGTGAGATCGGGTGATAGTCAGCAGTGAGAGAAGGATCAAGAGAAGAGTTTTTTAAGAAGGGGAGGAATAGAGCGTGGGAAGGAGTGAGATCGGGTGATAGTCAGCAGTGAGAGAAGGATCAAGAGAAGAGTTTTCTAAGAAGGGGAGGAATAGAGCGAGGGGAGGAGTGAGATCGGGTGATAGTCAGCAGTGAGAGAAGGATCAAGAGAAGAGTTTTCTAAGAAGGGGAGGAATAGAGCGAGGGGAGGAGTGAGATCGGGTGATAGTCAGCAGTGAGAGAAGGATCAAGAGAAGAGTTTTCTAAGAAGGGGAGGAATAGAGCGAGGGGAGGAGTGAGATCGGGTGATAGTCAGCAGTGAGAGAAGGATCAAGAGAAGAGTTTTTTAAGAAAGGGAGGAATAGAGCGAGGGGAGGAGTGAGATCGGGTGATAGTCAGCAGTGAGAGAAGGATCAAGAGAAGAGTTTTTTAAGAAGGGGAGGAATAGAGCGAGGAGAGGAGTGAGATCGGGTGATAGTCAGCAGTGAGAGAAGGATCAAGAGAAGAGTTTTTTAAGAAGGGGAGGAATAGAGCGAGGAGAGGAGTGAGATCGGGTGATAGTCAGCAGTGAGAGAAGGATCAAGAGAAGAGTTTTTTTAAGAAGGGGAGGAATACAGCATGCTTAATGTGAAAAATGGCCGTAGACAGGGAGGCGTTAAAAATGGAAATCTACAAGGGAAGTAGGTGTGGGGAAACATGTACAGCCTAAAAGGTGGTTCAGTGTTACCGCATAGTGGATATATTTTTACATCCCAATTTGGGGATGGGAGCAGAGTAAGTCCTATACCTTCGCACCACACCCTCCATGTCAAGTGGATCACCAGGCAAAGCCTTTTTTTGTTTCTGCACTCTGGGTTACAGGTAAAAGTGCACTTAAAAGTGTACAGATTTCCAAAGTGTATACAAAGTCTTGCTAATATATTTTATTTTGCAAAATGTCCAGTTTGAATCAGGGATTGAAATGTTTTATTGGGGTTTTCGTTTGCGCACAGACTTAACTGGCTGCCACCAGCAAGGTCCCCATTATGCAACACTTGCCATAGAAACCGATTTAATGGCAAACCTGTTGGTAGATATTTTGTACCTGAGCTTGCAGCATCTGCACTCTGTGCATTTCCAGGTAATATGTGCTCTCTATAATATACCTGGTGCACCACTCTTCCCAGGATAAATATGCCGGGTCGCATGTAAGTGAGTTTTTCATAGTGGCTATTTTTAATTTTTTACTACTGGCAGAAAGGAAAGCGAGTCAAAAATAGTGTATCATAAAAACAGTTTGGCGACCCACAAATGTTTGCAATCACTTTTCGGGGTACAAACCAACCCTCTACCACTCCACAGAGCTGCCATAATTTCCCAAACTCCTCCCCATAGACTACCCGCAGGCAACTAGGAACTCCGTTCAGCAAGAGCGTTGGAAACAGAAACAAGTTTATCGCGCATGCGGGGCATGCTATAGGGCCATGTGGGGGATGTTATAGGGCCATGTGGGGCATGCTATAGGGCCATGTGGGGGATGTTATAGGGCCATGTGGGGCATGCTATAGGGCCATGTGTGGGATGCTATAGGGCCATGTGGGACATGCTATAGGGCCATGTGGGGGATGTTATAGGGCCATGCGGGGCATGCTATAGGGCCATGTGGGGGGTGTTATAGGGCCATGTGCGGGTGGCAGCCGCCCACATTAACTTCTAGAGACATTGCACCACTGGGTGACTCGAAACTTCCCTGGATAATTCACAGGGGAGAGTAAATGATCTTGGGAGACTAATAGGCCTCATTACACGGATGGCGGAGAACCATGGCACTATTAGCGCCATGGTTCATGCCGGTAAAATACCGGCACCGCCTTGGCGGAAAGGAGAATTACCGCCCAATTCCAAGGTTGGCGGGGCGATAATTCCCCCTTCCACCATTGCCCTTCACCATTCCCATTTTTGGCCCATAGGGCTCAATGGGAATGGGGAAGGCGCTAATTACGGTACCGCAAATTGCGGTACTGTAATTAGCTCCCTGGGTCCATTTCCGGGTTGGTTTTTAACGCCTGCAAAAAGCAGGCGTTAAATCCCGCAACCCACAAAGGGACCTCGTAGTAAGGCGGTAAGGATTTACCGGTACCGGTATTTTACCGGTACCGGTAAATCCTTACCGCCATCCGTGTAATGAGGCCCTAATCACAGGAAATTCAGGGGATCCCAAACATGCTCTCCCAGGCTTCTACCGGACCATTTACTCCATCTTAAAGGTTTGCTCTGCTCATTCAGTTCAGTAACCATGCTGTGCATCTGATGAGTGCCAGTCAGTTCATTCCTCCCTCCCCTAAAGGAGTTTAGAAACCATCGTCCCCCCGTCCCCCCGGCCCCCCCGCCTTGATTTCTCCCACAGCCCCCAGTCCCGCCAACATGCCTTTCGCTGCTATGTTTTAGTCAGAAGCGTGCGCGTGCTTGAAGTCGCGAGTCTATTTTCTCTTTCCCTGTAAACTCTTTTCCGTAAACGTCCGATACAATGTGTTTGTAAATCCATTTGTACAGAAGATGACACAATTTTAAAAACAATACAAATAGGATGTATCATTTGTGCACTGTCTTATTTTATTGTTCGTGGTCGCCGGGAATACAGAGCCAGGTACTTAAGCCATGCGAGTACGGCTTGAGTTGTCATTAAGAGGTGCTATCGGGCAGCCATGATCATACAGTTAATAATGTTACTTTAGAAAAGTGAGGAAAATAGCTGTGATAATCTAGAAGTGTTGTTTACCGGCAGGGCCTGTGGGATTACATTTCAAGAAGACTTCTGTGTTATAGAACCTGCAGAATTTTAAATTAATGTTTGCTTGAAACCTGGCCGGCGTTTGTTTTGTTGTCGGTCTTTTTACTTTGCTTGGTCTCGTGGGCATGATATCAAATATATAACAGCAGACACGGGCTGTGTATTAATGCACCGTGCCTGGGGGCCTCTAATGTGTGTTCTTCAATTTTTACCAATTTGCTGGCAGGGGCAGATGTCTCTTACTCTGGTCTGCTCCTTGTATTAGAAGCTCTCTTAGAAACACACAGGATGACATGGAACATATTGGGGTTCATAAGGCCTAATTATAAGTTTTCCGGTCTGGTAACAACCGTACCGGTAAGCTTGCCGGTACCGTTGTTACTGGACCAGCAAACTACAAGTTTTGCCCACGGGTGCCTTCCCACCCACCAGGTCTGATTTGACGGGCGTACCGGCACCCGCGAGCAGCACATGTCGGATGCACCAGCACCATTCTGAATGGCGCCGGTGCATCCAACCTCCCTGTTCCCATTGAGCCCTGTGGGGATCAAATGGGAATGGGGAGCATTTTTTTCCGGCGCCCGCGAATGGGCAATTACCGGGTCCGGCAGGGCCTTAATGGCCTGGTAATTGCCCATTTGCGGGTGCTGGAAAAAAATCGCAAGTTTCGCGGCAGCCTGCCGGTTTTGCCGGCAAGGCTACCGCCAAACTTGTAATGAGGCCCATTGTGTTCGAGCCCGTAGTTTGGCGGCAGGGAACACTTCAATGTAAATGGCTACCACCCATACCTGCCTAGTCTCCGGGTTTATCCTGGAGACTCAGCGTTTCCACGCTCTTCTCCGGGTCTCCAGGGAAGAGCATGGAGTCTCCGGGTTTCAGGGAAGAGCATGGAGTCTCCGGGTTTCTAGATGTTTGGTGAAAGGTCCTATGAATCTGTAAAATCGGAGTGATCTTGCAGCTTCTTTTCACGTGACAGACAATGTTAAAGGTTAACTGTGCAGGCGCTGAGGCATAGAACACTTCCTAAAAAGTGGGCAGGGCTGGTTGGCAAAAGTGGGCGTGGTGGTTGGCGGGGCGTCGTGTGACGCAAATCTCTGGGTTTTCTTTTTTGAAATGTAGGCAGGTATGCTCCCACCCCCACATTTTTGTCACTTGGAAGATTTGCATGGCGGGAGGAAGAGAGCGGCGGAAATGCAAGTTGCGTTCCGCCCTTCGTATGCGTCATACAAATCCAGGCAAATGAGCTGTGATGTCAATGGAAGGGGCTACCATGCCTTCCAGATGAGCCCCTTTGAGTGATGAAGTTGCTGGCCGTTTTAACTTCCAGTGTTGACAGATTACAATATGAGTGAACAAATGGGAAAAGGCTTGAAAGTGCTCAGATGCCAGTTTTTTTGTTTGATGAATTCCTTGTGGATTTCTCCTAAACTTGCTGAGTTTTTAATTATCTCTGAATAAATGCGTTTTCATTGTATACGTATATTGATATTCAATTTGAGTTTTGTATCTAAAAAGACTTGTGAGCTGTTTGTGTTGTTCACCTGGTACTTTCCCAATTTGGGAGTATTTTCCTCTGTTATGATACCTTTGCCGCATGTGGTAAGCATGCAGTCATTTGAAGGTTCGGCATGATTCAGAGTCAGGCAGAGCCTTCCGTTATTTTCCAATTTTGGAGACCCATTCGGTCCCACGGGCATCGGTAATTCTGGCATGTGGTCACGTGTGGTCATTACTACATGTGGTAATGCTGTTGTGTGGCTGTAATTACCTTCACGCAAAAGCAGGCAGAACGTTTCAGGACTGAAACTCATAGTTTGTCAGAGGTACGAATACCCAATGTTTTACCACTACCACCAAACTTGCAATCAGGCCCTAATCAAAATGACCCTTGGTGGGATCGTCATTTTGAAACCGTGTACGAGATCGGACTATAGATGTCGCTGCAAGAATGGCAGTTTACGTCAGGGTAATTCGCGGAATAGAGGGCAGAGCTGGCAGCCAATGCGGCTGGAGGGTGGTTGTGTAAGGGAAAGAATGGTTGTTGGTGTTCGCAAAGTGGGAAAAGTAGGGCAAGCACTGTTTGGGGGTGATAAAAACACCAACGCCGCTTTGGAGAGAGGCTTGGCAGAGCCCTGCCTTCATTTGTAATTCCTTTTCTTCAACGTTTTGTCCATTTCCTTGAGAGCCCTCACATTCAGCTCTCGGGCGCCGAATGGACACATAATACTTTAAAGGGATCCCAGAGTGTAGGACCCATGTGGGGAATACAGGTGCAGGATTATTACATAGTAATAACAACAATGACAACAATAATAATAATAATACATGCAGTAATCATATCCAGAGAAATTAAGAAATGGACTTTGAGAAAACATGTTTTGAACCGAAAGTAGTGTCCTTCAAGCCAACTATTTGCTGTCAAGGGCTGTTGGCATCACCTCGCTTGTGCAGTGAACACTTTTCCGGGTAAGAAATGATTGTATTTGCTGCCATTTGGGGTCTCTTATTTATTTCCTTTGGCCTGCCTGATAGTCCACTTAGCTCTCTACTGTTGTCATGGAGGGTTGTGAGGTAAACATCTACACTCTGTTCTGCTTCTCCCATGAGGTTGGGCCCTAGGGGGGCCTGTTTCTAGATCCTAATTGCACTAGAGTTATCTGTCTTTCTGCTTCTTCTACCAGCTGCACAGGATCTATACTTTTGGAAACAACAACCAGACAGTGCGGTTGAGGGAGATGTTCATTTATGATATGTTATGTCCTGGGAGGATAGCTCAGCGGCAATGTGCTCGCCTTGGAAGCAAGACGACACCGAGCAACACAGGTTCGATCCCCGGGTCTGCGCTTAGAAACCTCAGGGTATTAAGCACGTTATAAATAACCTATCATATCATACCAATGTGCGATTGATAGGTGGAGAAAGCCAAAGCCGTGTTAGGCACACACCGTTTTTGTAGGAAAAGGTTGGGGCACTGATAAACTCGTATGTGTTATGTAGGGGGAGAAGGCCAAAGCTGTGTTATGTGAAAGTATTGTTGCTGGCAGAGGAAAGGGTCAAAGCTTTGTTAGACATACATGGATGTTGTTAGCGGCAGAGAATGACAAAGCAATGTAAGGAATACCCTACTATTGTTGGCATAGTAGGAAGCAAAAGCGGCAATGGGCACATGTCTTTTGTTGGTGCAGGAGAAGGCCAAAGCATTGAGAAACCCACTTGTGTTTTAAAGACCGAGCAGGCAAAGGCATTGTTAGGCACAAATATATTTTATTGTTGTAGGAGAAAGCCAAAGCAGTGTTACGCACATGTTTCTTTTGTTGGTGTAGTAGAAGGCCAAAGTAGTGATAGACACTTGTGTTTTGTTTTGCTGTAGCAGAAGGACAAAGCAATGAGAAACCCACGACTGATTTATCGGCAGGGCAGGGCTGACCAGGCCAATGCAGTGTTAGGCACTCATGTCTTTCGTTGGCGGAGAAGAAGGGCAAAGAAGAGTTAGGTACATTTGTCTTTTATTGGCAGAAGAAAAGGCGTTAGTGTGCCTAACAAGGCACAATTGTCTTTTGTTGGGGGAGCAGAATGGCAAAGCAATGTTTGGCCGTATGCATTTTGTTGGTTAAGTCGAAGGCCTAAGCGTTCTCATCCACACGTGTCCTTTGTTAGTAGAGGAGAAGACCAGAGCAGTGTTACTAACACTTGTCTTTGATTGGTGGAGCAGAAGGTCCAAGCAGTGTTTGGCACATGTGTTTGTTGGTGAAGGAGAAGGCCAACGCTGTGCTATATATGCATGTCTTTTGTTGGTGAAGGATGAGATCAAAGCGTCATTAGGCACATATCTTGTGTTCATGAAGCAGAAGGTCAAAGCAGTGAGAAACAGATGGTGTTTTTATAGGTGGAGCAGGTCAACGCAGTGTTAGCGGCTCTGCCCTTTATGGCGGAGGGGAAGGGCTAAGCAGTGATAGGCACATGTTTCTTTTGTTTGTGGAAGAGAAGGATAAAGCAGTGGCTGAGGGATAAGCCAACGCAGTGTTAGGCATATATTGTTTTTATTAATTTAGCAGAAGGGCACATCAGTGACAACCCCAAGTGTTTTCTTCATAGCTAGGGATGTAGAAAGCATTGTTATGTACGGATGTTTTTTGTTGGCGGATGAGTGGCCAAAGCAGTGTTCTCCATATATGTCTTCTGTTGCCATAGTACAAGGAGAAAGCAGTGTTATGCACACTTATCTTCCTTGCTGAACACCCGTATTCACCTTGAACGTTTCCATACATTCCCTACCTTGTCCAAACCTTACCTTGTCAGTAAGAACTAGACTACAGTAACTTCTAGCCTCAAACCTTAGTAATCATGAACCTCAGCCTAACATTCTTTGAAATCATTAGTTATTATTTACTCCTGCCTATGTCCTCCTTCACCTGTCCACCCTTGAGGCACTTTAGCAATTCACTTATGTAACTGTAACCTTTACTACTGCACTTATGTCTGTAACCGCTAATTGTAACTATCTGCACATGACTATTATGCCTGTGTATTGTATGACCTATTTGTATCAAGTATAATGTCCATGTCTGTAACTACTTTCCTTGCTTCAAGAGTGCCCAGATACCTCAGGGTAAGGTGCGCTATAGAAATACAATGAACAAACAAAACGAACAAACAAACCGGACACTGGCTGCGTTACTATTATAAAAGCCCTGTCTCATGACCACTAGGGTGGACTATGTATTGCCGCTGCAGAAAACAGTTTTGAAATCGATAAAAAAACAAAAGAAATGCTCCTTTTTGAATGTCAAACTTCTGGATGTGCACCGAAAGTCAAAAACATTGATTCATAGTGCTCCTATTTTTCTTTAATGCTCCTTATAAAATATAGATGAAACTAAATTGCTCAACCCATTCCTCTAGCCCAGATAGCAGTATTATCTCAAACACCTTTGATAGGCTATCAATTAATGATATAGATCTGTAATTAATTGGTAGACACCTATCCACCTTTTTGAAATTGGAACAATCTCAGCACTTGTCCAACTTTTCGGTAATGCTTGTGAGAAATTGATAACTTTAAATGGAACCCAAATTATAAAAAAAGATCTACCAGAAATGTATCAGGCTCAGGGGCTTTACCTACCTTCTGCAATCCTGAAGCAGACGCAGCATCAGCTTCAGTGAATGCTACAAGGGATTGGCATGGGACTACTATTTTTGTCAAAGGGGGATCAGCACTCCCTGAAGAGTCTCAACACGATGATGCATTGCATTGGGCAGGGGCAGCTGCTCCTAGCTCAGCAGAGCCTCTATTAGATTGTCCTATGGACACCAAGAATCAAAAGCACTGTTCACCTTTCTCTCTGACCGACATCATCAGCGGGGGACGGAGTTGATCTTGATCTTCCTGCTTCTTGCTTTTAATTAAGGATTTATAATCAAATCTTAAATGTATTCTTATCTCTAGGTTTATTCCAGACTTTTCCTTAATTGCATAATTCATTGCTTCTTTGTCTTGCCTACGCTTATCTTCAAACCATGAACTCTAGGTGCAGTGACATGTTCTAACAGCAGCAATAGGGCAGGTGATGGGGTGATTGCCTCACTGAAAGATTGACAAGTTCCCTTTACATCAACTGACTGAGTAACGGCTTTCTGACAATAGAACAGTAACATAGGGAGATTACTGTAATACATTACAGGTAATTTAGTACAGAAATCTAACTTATCCCATGTGACCTTCTGTCTGTTATTGGACAGACAGGTCAACACCAGATTAATCGGTGAGGGTAGGAGCTGTGCCACAATGCTTTAACTCTAAAATGATTGGGTCGTCGTCACTCTCAATTCTGCTTAATACTTTAGCATCAGGTACCATCTTCCAACCACCCAGATTAATTAAAATAAAAACAATGGCCTTCATTCCGAGTTTGGAGGTAAGGGAAAAACGATGCCAGTAAAGGATTACCGGCATCACTTACCGCTACGGGTTATTCTGACCAACCACACCGCTATTTACGGCATTGTACTTAACAATGCCGTAAATAGCAGTCTGGGTGTGTGCGCGAGACACACTATGCCGGCATTAGCGGCACTCTGTAAACCGGAGGTGATCACAAGTGATGCGGACATGCAAATAACGGCCTCCTGAAGGCCGAAAAAGTGCTTACCGGCATGGTGTAAATACCGGCATCGCCGACCAGGCGTTAAGAACCCTGAGCAGTGTTTCCAAGTGCCACAGGTGCACACAATCAGCACAGGTGGTGGCAATGGAGTCAGGGCCAGTACAAAAGGAGCACACCCACACACCACACCCCCTCCCACACCAAGATGATACCAATAGTAGTAGCATTACTGGAGCTGGAGGACCTGCTTGCAATGCCTCAACAACAACAACAGCCGCCACCACAGAGGAGATGCAGGAGGAGAAGGAGGGTGAGACAGGCCCAGCATGCCCCACCAGTGCAGCCACCGTTACCACGCCGGCAGCCCTCAATCACTCGCATCAGAGCCACCCCCTTCAACCTAACATCTGAGCAAATCCACACCCTGTACCGGCTTGACCGTGACGCCATCACCACCATAGTGGACCTGATACATGACGACATTGTCAGCCTCATAGAAATATGCACCGCCATCCCCCCTCTGCTGAAGGTAGTGTCTCTGCTCCACTTCCTTGCCACAGGCACCTACCAGCACACAGTGGGGCACATGCATGGCATATCACAACCCTTATTTTCACGGATACTGAACCAAGTGCTGGATGCCCTCCTCAAGCACACAAGGTACTACATACCCCTACCAGGGACACCCCAGGAGATATTCTATACAAAAGTTGCCTTCCATGCACTGGCAGGCATGCCAAATTTTGTAGGTGCCCTCGACTGCACCCACGTGGAGTTGGTGGTCAAGCATGCCATGGAGGTGGTGTATCGCAACCGCAAGCGATACCACTCCATCAATGTGCAGATGGTATGTGACGCCAGCAAGATCATCACACATTGCTGTGCCCGATATCCCGGATCAACTCATGACTCTTTGGTACTGCGGAACTCCACGCTGCCACGCTACATGGAGCGACATGCTGGACGACGTGCCTGGCTGCTTGGTGAGTTGCCTGACTGGGCCATGGCAGTGCATCAGGGTTGTGAGATGGGTGGCTGCATACTCCAACCGGGTGTGAATGGGGGGTACATACTCCACCTGGCTGGGAAGGGGGGGATGCATACTCCACCTGGCTGGGAAGGGGGGATGCATACTCCACCTGAACACTGTGCCCCAAAGCAACTGAAATGGTACATGACAACCAAATCCCATAGTGATGAAGTAAGGCCGACACCTATCACTACATGACTAACAGGTAACCAGCCCACATCCCACAACACATGCACCACTCATCAGCGGCCCTCACACATCCTGCACTATGCACTGCATATGCACTATGTTGCTGTCTCCAGCATATCACCACAAGGGACATTCATCCCAGGGAGTGCATTGAACTGCGTCAACCAGGGATACCACAGTGTGTCACTGGTTCGGCACACCCATAGGAGTGCTGCATGTCACCATGGAACTGATTAGTGCAGAATGCACAATATAGAACTGACTACAGCCAACGCTCCCTACTACCAAATCCCACAGAACACAACTCATCACTGATTTTGCACCAACACTGCTGTATGCATATACAATGCACGTGCAACAAGATGTCAGTGCACACCATGACCCATCTTGTAGATGCAACCCACACCATTAGTCCATTGCACAGGACACATAGCGGGGCCAGAAATGGGGTCAATGCATCCAGGGACATGTGCATGTGGGCACAAATTACCTGTTGCCATGTGAGACTAGTACTGTTGTCCAACATGAATGTGAGAACATTTACCTTCATTTCCCTCTCATGCAGGTGATGGTGGCTATCCCTTGAAGCTGTGGCTCATGACCCCTGTCCGAAACCCACAGAACAGGCACGAGGAGGACTACAATCGTTCCTATGACCGTACCCGTATGGTGATTGAGCAGACCTTTGGCCTGTTGAAGGCACGATTTCGCTGCCACAGCCGGTCGGGTGGGGCACTCCTCTACAGCCATGAGAAGGTGGCCAAGATCACCATGGCATGTGTAATGCTGCACAATATGTGCATCCGTCAGAACGTGCCCCTGCCCCCTGACATGGAACTGCTACCACCTGATGATGATGAAGGGGAGGAGGAAGATGTGGCAGGACATCATCACGGTGTCGATGGACAGGAGGGACGTGCTGTGCGGCAGTCATTGATCGCACAATATTTCTGACACACTAGTCAGCAGAGGGTGACATAGGGCCTCATTACAAGGTGGGAGGTAAGGGATTACCGGCACTGGTAAGGGCACCACTGCCGGTAATCCCTTACCTCCCTACTACGAGTTCCTTTTACGGGTCCTTCCTTAACGCCTGGTTTTTGCAGGAGTTAAGGACGGGACTCGCAAAGGGACTCTAGAGCTAATAATGGTACCATTATTAGTGCCTTCTCCATTCCCATTGAGCCCTATGGGGGCTCAAATGGGAATGGGGAATGGCCCTGGTGAATGGGGAACTACCGGTCCCTCTGACCTCGGAATGGACCGGTAATTGCTCCATTCACTAGGGCGGAGTCAGAAGGGTTTTGGAGGCAGCCATGGCTACCTCCAACCTCGTAATGAGGCCCATAATGTTAGGACACAGGGCACTGGGTGTGGGGATACATGTACACTATGAACTGTGCAAGATTAAATGAAACATGCTCAATGATGAATGTCCACTCCGGTTATTTTTTGTAACACAACCAGTGTATTAAAATTGAAAATATGAACGTGAAAAACAAACCCTCAACCACCCTCAGACTCCTCCCCCTCCCCCCACAACTCACTTCCCCCTTCCCCCCACAACTCACCCACACACCCTCCCCCCGTTCCCCTCCCCCCACAACTCCCCCACACACCCCCACCCCCTTCCCTCTCCCCCCACGACTCCCCCACACACCCTCACCCTCTCCCCCTCCCCCCACAACTCCCCAACACACCCTCACCCCACTCCACCTCCCCCCACAACTCCCCTCACACCCTCACCCTCCTTCCCCCCACAACTTCCCAACACACCCTCACCTCCCTCCCCCTCCCACCACAACAAAAACCCCACACTAGTCCCATAGGGTCCACGTAGCTCACATGAAGCTGACAGTATAGTTACTCTGCGCTCCCGGAGCCAGGGGGAGGCATGTCCCGTCGGCGCTGCGCACGGAGCGACCGATGGAGCGGGCTGGTCTGGGTGGAGTTGCTCGTGGGTGGTGTGTCCTCAAGCTGTGGCTGTTGGCTGGGATGAGCAGCCTCCAAAGCATCTGGCGCTTAGTGTTTTCAGTTATGGTCTGGCCCAGTGCCCTCAAATCAGCACGCCACTCCTCCCTGGCCTGGCTATTGTCCTGCACGAATTCCATTATCAGGGCAGAGAGCTGGTCAGCCCGCTGTGCACCAGCGGATAAAGCAGTGGCCCTGCTTGGAATCGGCTGACATGTTCTGCCGGCGCTTCCTCAACGGGACTGTACATGGGACTGCCATGTCCCAGTGTCTGTTCTTGGCCAGACTGCTCCAGTGTGTCGTTCTCACCAGAGTCACTGAAGGATACCTGGGGGTTTGTGAAATCTTCAGGGCTGTGCACGACTTCCACAGTGTCGTCCTCAGTTGTTCTCCAGATGTCATTGGGGCTGTCCTGAACTTCGAGGGGGGCCGTGGCTGCCACCTCCCCGGCCACACTGGACTCCTCGGACCGTGGGAATGGGCAGGTGTCTGTAGGCAGTGCAGGGATGGGTGGGGTGGGGGTGGTGCACCCTCCACGGGCCTTGCTGGTGCTAGTGGTGTACGTCCCAGTGGTGTCTTTGTCGCTGGGACACGGCGGCCCCTGCCTTGGCCCCTGGATGTGGTGGGACGGTTGCCGACATGCTCCTCACTGTCATGCTCATTGCCTGTGGGGGTTGAAAAGAGGGACGGCATGAGTGATGTTTGGATAGCCAGCATTCATACATGGCTAGGATTGCACATTCAGACAATTGTGGGTAATCAGCATTTGTGAAGGGAACGGCACGTCATTCCATACATGGGTGGTAAATGCATGCATATGTCGGTGTCACGCATGTTGGCCAGGTACTGTGCTGTCTAACATGCACACTGTTTATATCAACGACCCTGTGTGCCTTATGGAATTAGCAACTTTGTTTGGTATGTGTCATGTACGTTACAGCCTTGCACCAGGCACTGGCTTGGGTCCCACTTGCTTCGACATGACTTACAGGAGGGGTGTGTGTGGCCGACCATGGCGTCACTCTTTGGCCAGAAGTTAGCAGTGGCTTTCATCACATTTGCCTTAGCACTATTAACTTTGGACACTCACCTCCATTAACGGATGACGTGGCGCCACACTCCATTTCTCCGACCCCTTCAATGGATTCAGCCCCTATCATGGCCGCACATGTCTCCTCCCACGTCATGAGTTTTATTGGCGAACTTGGTCCTCCTCCAGTCTCCAAGGCCTGGTTTCGGTTCGCAGAAAGGATGCTCGCACCCTCAGCCGCAGGTCATCCCACCTTTTCCGGCAATCCTTTATGGTGTGGGGGGTGTTGCCCACTGCGCTCACCTTCTGGCATACTAGTGCCCAGATTTCTTTTTTTTCCAGCACTGCCTCCCTCTGTATGTTGCTGCTAAACACAGTCCCAGCATGCTCGTGTAGGGTATCCACGAGCATTTGTAGCTCATCTGGGCTGAACCGCTCCTTTCGGAGACGGGCAGCTCCCTTCTTTGGTGCTTTGGGCATTCCTGGGTGGTTGTGGAAGCTTTCCGGTGGGTCCAGTGTGCCAGGGGTCCTGTGTGGTGAGGATTGAAATGGATTGTGTTTTTCAAGATGGCCGCTGGGCTCCTTCCCGTTCCTGTGCGATGACGCTATTTCTGTTTCTGCAATTTAACAGTGACCATAAATAACGGTGACCGCTATTTAACCACCACTAATGGCGGTAGTGTTGTCTACGGTGCGATTCATGCTGGTAGGGGGTTTTTCGGGGCCTTTTGCAGCATGGCGCTAGGTCCCTTACCGGCATGGCACAAAGCTCCTGCCTACGAACTCATAATAGTGCGCTTTTAGCAGGCTACTGCCAGCTCGGACACGTTATTTGCGCCATGCCGGTAAGGGACGGTACTTACTTCCAAACTCGGAATGAGTGCCAATGTGTGGCAATGATCGATTTTTTCAGTTTTGCTACTTGATCTCCTGCCATTCAAAGTTTTACAGCATGTAAACCTAATTACGCAGTTTTAAGTGTAACCCTCATGGGCCTACGAAAAGTGGAAACTAGATTCAGAACCTTCAAGGCCAGATCTTCATCAAAAATACCACAGGTTGAACGTAATTTTGCATGGTCCATGGTGCTGACGTTGGGCGAGTATTTGTTTAAAAGATGCATTCCAGTGAGTGTGGGATCTGTTATTTAATCAAATACATTGTTGTCTGCACACTGGGATGTAAACCTGAATGCTATTAGGAAAAATTACCTGACTCGCAGGCTTTTCTGGCTGGTAATGGTGCTTGGACCCGCGTTGCGGCCGTCACTTTGCTCCGTTGGCTGGCGAAGCTCATGGAAATATGTGCAAATCAGCAAAGATGCGCTCATTCAGATACCCTTTGAGAATGGGCCTGCTTTTTCTTTGTGGCGCAAGTGATGAGATGCGCTGGTGCATCTCATCATTTTGTGCAACAAAAGTATTTGGGAACCTGGCCCAAATAATCTAAAAATAATAAAACAAAACAATGCAACTCAATAAAAAGAAGGCCAGTACTATAGGCCAGTACATTTCATGGATGAAATCACCTGTTGAGCTAAACCTAAAGTCTCTGAAAAACAGGAAAGGTGCTGATCATTTGAACCCCAAACTCGTTCTGAGGAAATCAAATGCTTTCCCAACAGAATCAAAATATGACTTCCCACAACATGAAATGCAGTGGTAAACACAATCAGCATACCAAACCTCTAGCCAAAATACTAATCATATTTGAGATTCCTTCCTGTCTCCTCCCCAAATGCTAATATAACTTGAACTTAATAAACGATGAAAATATTAGTACTTACCTCTTTGTAACATAATTCTTGCAACAATAAGCAGACATGTATGCCCAGCCAGAAACAAGAAAAGCAGCCACCATTAAGTGGACAGTGGGCAGATGAAGTGTACAAGAGTCTGAACTGAGCAGAGGCACACTGGGTGACATGGGATTAACTGAGACTCCATGCACTGCTGCAAACGGGGTCCTACCATGTAAAAGAAAACACAGCCGCACTAGTAAAAAAATATTGGTTGAATGCCATGCATTCTAATTAATTCTAATCATTGAGACATTCCGCCCAAAGTGCTAATTACTATTAGCACTGCAGTTAGCAGTAGACATAATTAGAGGTATTCTACTTTGATAATGGGATTGAAACTACCTGAAGAATCGCATTCACTGTAAACGTTTGTTATTCTGCACTTTTCCCGACTACAACTTCGACATATTTTGTTTTGCAAATGTTTTTGCCACTTATTTACTGCAAAACTATAGATGGTAAATTTTGTGTTGGTATATGGTAATGGGGACTAGGGGGGTTCTTGTGGAAAGGGAGTGCCAGGGTCTTCTCCTCAGTTAAAAGTGCTGTCCCAAGTTTTGTATTGCTGGGGATTCATTCAAATGTCTACTGATTATTATCTTCCATTCAAACACCAATATACGTGTATCATAGCAAAAAGTGAGTACATAAACCTATTATACATATACTCTTTCAAACAGCAACTAGCTGTCTGTATCCAGCATAATGCAAGAAAAGCAGCTACTGATCATTGAAAAATTGAAAAATGGAGGTTGAAAGAGTGAAGACAGAGGAGAGAGAAAGTGGCTAGCAGGGAGCAAAGAGAGACAGCAACTATGATGACGAATGTCATTTTAAGAAATGCAAGATCATGAACATATTCCTTGCAATTAATAAACAATGCAAATGCCAGCACTAACATCTATTGAACATAACGCTTCAAATAGTAAGCAGCCATCGCCATGTGTATCCGACAGGAAGCAAGAAAAGCAGCCCCAATTAGTGAACAGTGGCCTATGGATGATGAAAGAATGGGAGCTGACAGTTTGGTCATATGGAATGGACTGAGATATTAACCGTTGTGGCAAATAGCGTCCTATGATGTAAAAGGAAACAGAGCTACTGGCTGGAAGCTTTGCATTCTGAATGATTTTAATAATTTCAACATTTCGGCAAAGCGCAAATTACTATTACTATTATAGTCAGCGTGAACGTAACTAGGGGCTGACGAAACAGCTGAAGTTGCCCTGTGGAGAAATTGCCAACTTCTGGGCAGACTGTGCCTACTTTGGCAATATTGCCTATGGAGTACAATTGGCCATTCCGAATGTTTTCCTAACTGAAATGATGCTTTTTTTTGTCCAAAATGTCATTTTTTGCCTGACATTTTTTCACTCAAGGTTTCGCCTATTACTTGGCTACAAAATGTTTTGGGGCTCCAATTGCCCAAAAATCTCAGGTAAAAAAGCACAATTTCAGACCCAGAAATGTAAGTTTTGGCCAAAAATCAAAATTCACTAAAGTGTCTTGAATCAGGAAGCAATCTGCCAATTTCCTACTGTTGGGAGTAATTCTCTGGCTCATGATCTATCAATGGAGTAAAAGGACAAGACAATGGTCCTCATTACGAGTCCAGTGGTAGCCGTGCCGGAAAAAAACGTCAGGCTGCCGCCGGACCCGAAATACCATTCCGCCTCCTTGATTGTCAGAATCACCGGGGCATTACAACCCGGAGGCAGAATTCCGTAAATCCCCATTCCAATGGAGGCCCATGGGGATGGGCATAATGGAAACACTGGTTCCATCTATGACAGAGCCGGTGTTTCCATTTCTGCCTGCAGGTGGGTGGCGTTACTCCCGTCAGGTCAGACCTGGCAGGAGTGACACCTCCCGCCTGCAGAACTCGGAATCAGCCGGACCGGAAACAACGGTGGCAGCGGATTGGGGCGTGGCTACGAGAGCCATGTAGGAGGACGCGTCCTGGAGGAGCTCCCGAGATCCTGCAACGATCCGGGCAAATATGTGCGGTACAACGTATCGCTGACCACCGACGACACACAGGATGGTGTGTGAAAGTATTGGCTACGCATTGTGAACTTTTGGAGAGAATCGGATTAACAGCGACGGAGATCGGTGGCTATGGGATAAAAGACTCCGTGAACAAAGGGTGACTCAAAATGGCCGACCGGGGCCCGGGACTGGAATAGAGGCGAGCTGAGCGGTGGCCTAGCTGTGACGGTGCACTGTACACAAACTTGCTACTCTAGCAACCGATCGATTTTCCGAGCCATGTCGAACAGGACGGTGCGGCCGAAGGGGAAACAGCCTACCTTAGATGACTTCACTAGAACTCCCCCGAGCCAGGACACTACCAAAAGTAAGGAAGCGCTGGCTGGGAGTGGCACGACATCTTCGTGCACCAACCAAGAAATCCTGGCGGCGATTGTGGAACTGAGGGCGGCCTGGGAATCCAAGTTGGAACTGGCCGTTACGGAACTGAAGATTGCACTGGATCGCAAGGTTGGAGAAGTACAAGAGGACGTTAATCTGCTACGGCAAGATGTCAGGACCCTGGCGGAGCGCACGGAGGCCCTTGAAAAAGAAGTTGGCCCGAATACAGCAGATTGCACCACTCATAAGGCCGACTTGCATGCCCTGACACAAAGGATGGGCAACCTGGAGAGCAGAGCGGAGGAGGCTGAGGGACGAGCCCGCCGCAATAACATCCGCATCGTGGGCCTACCGGAGGGGATGGAGGGCCGCGACCCTACGGATTTCATCGAATCCATGCTCCTACAGGAGATATCTGGAGGGGCCCTATCTCAAGGATTTGCGGTAGAAAGAGCACATAGAGCCCTAACTAGGAGGCCACCTCCCGGGAACCCGCCTAGGCCTGTGATCGCCAAAATCCTTAATTACCGCGACCGGGAGAGAATACTGGAATATTTCCGCAAAGGAGGGACGATCACGAGAGGAGCGGCAAACGTCACGGCTTATCCAGATTATACTTTGACTGTACAGCGTAGTCGCATGAACTTTGGGTCTGTAAAGCGGAGGCTGAGAGAAGCGGGCCACAAATATATGTTACTCTATCCTGCAAAATTGAAGGTCTTCCATGCACATAAAACCTTGTTTTTTGAAACTCCGGAGGATGCCATGGGATGGCTCGATGCGCATGGATGCCCCCAGGAACCAGAAGTTCGGCCCAGAAAGGGCTCGGAGGAGACACAGGAATCATAACATGGCGTCGCAAGATGGCGTGGCTCGTGGGACTTGAATATAGTCGGTGTGACACTTTCGGTAAAGAAGGTCAGATGACCGCACTATTTGTCAGGACACTGTGAAATTTTATTTGATTAGGAGCCTTACGGGGCGATACTCTTTACCCCACAATAGTTTTAGTTGGGTGACCACTAGGGTGACCTCACCCTACTGGGCTCCGTTCGCCGATCGGTGTTTGCGGAGCTAGATGTGGGGGTGCCTGAGCTCTGAAGCTGGAGCTGGGCAGCAGTTGGGGTGTGTGATGTTGGGGAAGGTACGGGTGGGGGGAGGGGAGGGGAGTTGGGGTTTAGTTGTGTATATAGTTGAAGGGAGTTTGAGCTTATATGAGGGGTTACTGGACCAAAATGTTAGCTGTGTCATGGGGGCGGTTGGGGGTCGCTACATGGGAGACAGGGGGGAACGAGCTTGCCATGGGAGACCTTAAGATTGTCACCTGGAATGTTAGGGGACTTAATAGTTATTTAAAAAGGAATAAAGTTATGTTGTACCTCAAAAGGCAGAGGATTGACATCGCACTATTGCAAGAAACACACCTGAACCGACACAAGTTAGAACTGGTTGAGAAAAAGTGGAGTGGCATGGTGGTGGGCTCCCCGTACTCTGCCTATGCCAGGGGAGTGCTAATTTGGGTAGCACCGCACGTTCCGTTCAAAATCACATGGCAGGAGGTGGACACGGAGGGCAGGTTGGTTATGCTCAGAGCCCTGGTGGAGGATAGAGAGGTTTGCATTATTAACACATATGCCCCCAATCAGAATGCTGCCGCATACTTCAGGACCCTATGCACCCGTCTGGGCACATGTGTGGGGGGAGCGATTATTTGGGGAGGGGATTTTAACTGTGTTCTCGACCCAAGGGCTGATAGGTCCGATGATAGGATTGATCGGCCCACCCCGGCGGCCAGAGTACTACAGACGTTACTGGGCGACTTTGGGCTGGCGGATGTTTGGCGACTGAAATACCCTGGTACCTCGCAGTATTCTCACTACTCTGCCCCACAGAGCTTACACACGAGATTGGATTATTTTTTTGCCACGTCAGAAGTGGTGTTGGCGACCACTCAAATTGAATATAAAGCGAGGGTCCTATCGGACCACTCGCCCTTAGTGCTGACCTGGCAATATGGCCGCCCTCGTGCACGAATACCTACATGGCGCCTCCGTGCGGAGGCGCTTAAGGACACGGTTTTTAGGGAGGACATCAGGGAGGCGATCCAGCGGTACTTTGAGATTAACACGGGCAGTGTAGATTCGGCGGGCACACTTTGGGAGGCATTCAAGGTTGTGTTACGGGGGGACGCTATTTCCAAGTCGAAGGGCCTGCAGGGTGGGGTTCTGATGGAGTTAGAGAAGGCAGAGAGACAACTGGAGCGCGAATGTAACAAGGCAGGAGGGGATGCAGACCTCGTACTTGAGCTGCAGCAGCGGTGTTCGGAGCTTTGGGAGAGGCTTTGTAACCTTAACTATAGGAAGTATGTTGAGAGGCAGCATGCGGGTGGAGACAAAACTGGCCGCCTACTGGCCTGGCTATATAAGAGAGAAACCCCTAGGCCCCCGATCAGGATGATGGTTAGAGAGGACGGAGAGGAGGTAGACACCCAAGAAGGAGTTAATGCAGCCTTCCTTGATTACTATAAAGCACTGTATGAGGACATAGGGGGAGAAAATCAGGCAGAGATCAGAACTACACTGGAAGATATAGAGCTGCCCAGGATTAGTGAGGAAGAAAGATAGGAGCTGGACGCGCCTATTACACTAGAGGAACTGGAGGAGGTAGTGAAGGGATTGCCCACTTGTAAGACCCCGGGCACGGACGGACTCCCTAGTGAGTTCTATAAAGTGTATTGAGCAGAGGTACTCCCCCCGATGCTAGAAATGTTCAATGAATCTTTCGAGAAGGGTCGGTTACCGGAAACGCTCAGAGAGGCGCTGATAGTGCCGCTCCCCAAGCCTAATAAACCCCGACAAAGCTGTGGATCTTATAGGCCGCTGTCGATGCTGAACCAGGACAGCAAGATCCTTACGGCGGTCCTGGCCAACAGGCTACGTAGGGTCATCAGTAAACTGATACACCCGGATCAGACGGGCTATGTCCCCAACAGGAACATAACTCACAATCACAGGCGACTTCACCGAGTGATTGAAGAGGGGAATAGAAGTGATGAAGAGATGGTGGTGGTGTCCCTAGATGCAGTTAAGGCATTTGATTCAGTGAGGTGGCCGTGGTTGCTGGCGGCCTTGGAGAGGTACGGGTTTGGGCCTGGCTATGTGAGGTGGGCGAAACTGCTGTACAGCGAGCCACTGGCCAGGGTGCGCACGGGATCTGTGATATCCAAAAGGTGGCGACTTAGCAGAGGCACCAGACAGGGATGCCTGGTGGTCCCCGATGCTGTACATATTGGCCCTGGAGCCCCTGGCGGTGTACCTCAGACAGCAATATGACCTGGTTGGCATCGAGGTGGGGGGAGAGAACCATTTGATATCCTTATATGCTGACGACCTGTTGTTGTACCTGAGGTGTCCGGAGGAAAACCTCCAGTACATTTTAGAGGTCATGGGAAAGTATGCGGAGTTGTCCGGCATAGCGGTTAATCCCAGCAAATCAAGCATGTTTCCGTTGGGGAGCTTTATTGGAGTCCCACTGGAACGGTTGCCGGTGTTGCCCGTGCCCTGGGCGACTGAGTCTTTCCGCTACCTCGGAATCGATGTATATCATGCTGTGAAGGAAGAACACTTGCACAATGCCGAGGCGGCGGTAAAGAAAATCCGCGAGAGTATGCGGTTTTGGGAGAAGCTGCCGCTGGCAATGGTGGGCCGGGGGGCGATGCTTAAAATGGTGGTCCTGCCCAGGCTTTTGCACTTTTTCAGTAATACACCATATTTCATACCCAGGAAGTTCTTTGTCAAACTTGATAGTGTATGCAGGGACTTCCTGTGGCACGGCATCCGCAACAGGGTAGCCTTGTGGAAACTGCAAAATTTCCACGATAGGGGAGGCATCAAGCTGCCAAACTTTGAGGCCTATTATGTGGCCAGCCAACTGCAATACGTGACCAGATGGCTCTCTGATGAGGAAACTCCTGAGTCTAGGCTGGTTGGGAGGGACTGCGCCCCGTTTTATCTAAAAGAGGTTGTCTGGGTCCCTAGGTCGGACTTGCAAGGATGCCCAGGTATGTTGCTGCTGGGGTGGAGAATTTGGCGTAGAATGTGCCAGCTGATTGAGAGCCCGCACCCGTGTTCCCCGCATGTGCCACTGGTCTCCCTAGCTATGGGGGACAGCCAGCTCAGGAAAATTATCAGGACATATTGGGAAACGGTTGGACTGGCCACACTGGGAGACATATGGCAGGATGGGGCCATTAGAGAATTCGTAGACCTGGGTGAAGAAACAGGGTTGCACGGGGGCCAATATGTTACATACCTAAGGCTGGTACAGATCATCCGCAAAACTTGGCCGGAGACGGCGCTGGCGGAGGATCCAGATGCACTGATCGGAACGATATATGATATATCAGAGGGCGGGCATGAGATCTCTAGAATATATGAGGTGGTGATGACCCGGGTGGGGAAGGATTTGATGGATCTGAGGCTTGACTGGGAAGCGGAAGTGGGGGTACAGATGACTGATGGGATGTGGGAACGGGCCATGGGATACCATAAGAAAGTGTCCAGGAATGCTAGATTGCAGCAAATACAGCTGTACATCACGCACAGAGCATATATGACCCCGAAGAGAATAGCTAAGTTTGCGAACGCAGGCAGGCAAGCATGCCCGAAATGCGATGAAGTAGACGCAGGCATGACACATATGTTCTGGTCCTGCCCAGTGATTGAAGGCTTTTGGGGGGAAGTGGCACAGAAATTGGCAGATAAGGGGGTTCTGCTACGCATTGACACGGCCTGGGCCTGCCTCCTGGGAGGGTTCCCTAGACCACGGAACACCAAACATCTTGGGAAACTGAGAGACCTGGCGTATGTACTTGCTAAGAGAAGGATAGCTATGAGTTGGAAGCAACGCCATGGGCCAAGAATAGAGATATGGTGGCGGGACCTGCAGAAGTGGGCGGAGGCTGAAACGGGGGTATGGCAGGAAGCGTGTGGTATTTGTGGGGAGGAAGAAATGGGCAACCTGGCGGCTTGGAGAATGTTAATCACGGGACTCTTTGGCGCGGAAATGGACCCTGCTGCTTCCGGGAGGGGCGGCGCCCGGCCGCACCAAGCGTACACAGAACTGTAAGGCTGATAAGCTCCCGGGGGAGGGGGGGGGGTTTAAGTGCAGTTATACGGTATTAATTGATGTTTACAGTTTGCAATGTATAATGCTGCAAGTTTGGTTTGTATTGTGTTATTTTGAAAATAAAAATTATTTAAAAAAAAAACAAAAAACGGTGGCAGCGGATTTACCGCCACTGTTGTTTCCGGACCAGCAGACTCGTAATGAGGCCCAATGAGTTCTCCATTTCACAACAACATCTACAAACATGAATGAAGTCATGTCCATCATATTGTACAAATGTGTATATATATATATATATATATATATATGTATATATATATATATACATATATATTATATATATATATATATATACTCCCATTTAATTTAAAGGCAATCCAGTGTTTATGTCGTTGGTCCAATGAAACAGACTATATGCAAATCACATTCTCGTTGATCCAAATGCTTAGCATTTGATCTGAATACATTTTCATTAGCATAACATGTATCTCTGAGGTTCTCAACTGTTAATTGGCTACTGTTCCCCGGGACAGCACTTTTCTCTTATAAGAAACAATGTTATTCCTAGCACATTTTATAGTAATTAAAACTTATTATTGCACAAGAAATACTTTATAAGTACAACATCAAAACATTACAAATTACACTACCCACCACTTACTAACAAACATATACAATTTACATTGTAAATGTAATTGAAAAATAGAAATTATAATTTTTTTTTTAAAGTATGGTTTGATCATTACCAACAATACTGAAAGACTCTTGACTGCAAGGAAACTCTGAAAACAGTCAGTAAAAAATACTGTTAAAGATAATTATATCTGGTGTTTTTCAGTAATGTGTAGCATGGAAAGACTGAAATTAATCATCTCACAATTATTATTATTAGAGCCCAGTGTCACATTTTGTTCTTAGGTTTACCTCCCCGTTCCTGCGAGACATTGCTATGGCAACATCACAAAAACGCCATTATTTTAAAAAGGCCTCATAAGGTAACTATGCCACATAGGGTCATCAGGCAACTTCTAAACACAAACCCCAACATTGGGAAGTATATAAGGTCTCGAAGGACGAGACCGAAGTGGCAAGATGCACCGCCCACTGCCAAGTACCTAACCACTCTTCCAGGTCAGGAGGTGCTACGGCAGGCACCAGAGGGCGGCCCAGAGGGAGAGAGTATCATCCTGAATGCACAAGGTCCTATCGCGAGCATGTGAGCGTGAGCAGCACCGGCAGCAGCGGAGCTAGATGTGCGAAGCATTGCCACATCGCATCAAGCAACCTCAGTGCCAGCGATTGTCCGGCAACATCATGTATACAGGCTGCGGAACACTGTAGTTTCATTTTGTGGTACCGCCAAACACTGTTGTTTTCCAGGATGATGTATTAGTGTTGGCAGCCACAAAGGAAGAGCATCACCAAGTACTGAGGAATGTTTTAGAGAACCTTAAGGTGGCTGAAATAAGTGAAAAATATATGTAGATGAAGTGGAGTACCATGAGCACAGGGTGTCTGCGAAGGGGATTAGCCCCAAGTTGAGCCTGGTTGATGCCATTAAAAATGCCCCTGCCCCTACAGATAAGGAACAGCTAGGTGCGAGTGATAAGTGCAAGTTGTTAGGGGTTGGTAGAGGGACACCCTTGATTCCAGTGGAAGTTCTGTAACAGTGGCAGATGATTTGATGGGGCCCATACAAAGACTGGGTTGGGGATGATTGATTATCACTCCATGGACTCAGGTACATCCACTGGCACACCCTCTCTGTCAGCCAGCCTCTCTCCATCTGTCATCCAAGAACATTCAGTAGGCAACACTCATACCACATTCCATTCTCAGAACACTTGTGACATCACATTTATGCAAAGCAGTCAAGGCAGGATTACTGTTCACAGTACCTCTCTTCTTAGAGGCTTGGGGGAAGGCTGCACAGGACAACAAAACAAATAAGAAATTGATACAAGTAGGGGGTGATTATTTGTTGAGGAAATTGGAGGTGGCAGGTGGAGACTGTCACACACAATTTTGGTATCGGCAGGTATGGAGACCCCGCCCCTTTCTGGCAAAACCAGGAACTCCACCAATTCACATCCATCCGTTTAGGAATGCATCACCAAGAATTTCAAGATGGCTACTGGGATTCAACCATATGATTTTCAAGTCATCTATTTGGCGGGGGAAGAATGCTGTGGCTGATTGTCTATTGTGTCTTCCGTTGGACACAGGAGCACTGAGTGATTAGTGGTTGACTGATGAAGTGATTGTGGCGAGTTTAGATGAGGAGGCTGTCAGTTCGCAGGAGTGTAGTTTGGCTGAGGTGAATGATGTTATATGTTGTATCAAGGAATGGATTGTTTCTGGATGGCCTAAGAAGGTAAAGTCAGATACAGAGTTTGACAGATGGTTTGAAGTTAAGGATGAGTTGACCATCATAGAGGGGAAGCTTATGAGAGGTGTCAAGATCATACCTACATAATGTTTGAAGCAGAAATTGGTGGTGTTGGCTCACAAAGGTAATTTAGGTATAAGCGGTGCCCAGAGGAGATTGAGACAGAGTTATTGGTGGCCTCCCATCAATGGTTGCATAGAAAGGGGAGTCAGAGAGTGCAGAGCCTGTGCCAATAGTTATACATGCAAGGGTGTTAAAGAGACAACTTTGATTCCAGTGGAAGTTCCGTCACAGCCATGGGTTAAATTGGCAGTTGATGTGATGGGGCCATAGAAGGATTGGATTGGTGGTGCAAGTACATATTTCTGATGGCTGATTATTACTCAAAGTGGGCTAAATAGAAGGATGTGGGGGATAAACTACTGTGGAGATGTTCATATTTTTAGAGGAAGTGTTTTTCAGAGAAGAATTTCCCAAGGAAATCGTAATGGACAACAGAGTTCAATTTTGTTCACAGTTGATGAGGGCGTTTTTGGCTGGTTATTACATTAAGCATACATGCACCGTGCTATACCACCCCAGGGCCAAAGGACTGGTGGAACAAATTAATTGTTTCATCAGAGGGGGAATTCATCTGGCTATCAAAGCCGGGGTATCATGGAGGGAGGTGCTTAGACACATGATGTGGGATTATTGTACCACCCCCCATTCCGTGACCAAAGTGTCACCTTTTGGTTTGCTGAAGGGGCGTGAACCGGGCACCAGGCTGTGCCCTGGCTGTTTAGGGTTGGCAGTTGCTGAACAAGTAGTCAGGCAAAAGATTATTAAGACTATAAAGGAGGATCAGGAATCTCACAAGCAAGTGTTTGATAGTGAGAAAAAGACCAAACAGAGAGAGTGGACAGTGGGGGAATCAGTGTTGATATTGAATATGAGAATGGGACGTAAATGCCAAGGTGACATCTGTGACCCAAGAAGATTACTCTGATAGGGAATCTTGTAGTGATTGTGGAAGGTATTGAAGTGTGGTCCATGGGCAAATTGGCAACATGGAAGGAAGTGGTAGACAGGCAATAGACAAGTAAGTCTCAGGGAACGGTGAGTGAATGAGGCGAAGACCAAAGTGTTTAGAAGGGTGAAGGGGGTGTGAGAAGACTGAGCACTAGGGAAAGGTTTCAACCTAAATGGCAACAAGATTATGATAACTCTTGAGTGTGGCCTGGCAGGAAGGTCATTTTTCCGTTGAGTATTAAGTTCAGCTTCCTGTTATGTGGTGTAGTAAATAGATATGTACAGTGTTAGCATACATGTTACCTCTCACAGCATCATTTAATGTGTGATGTGTTAATAGTTAATGTTAAGATCCGCTGTTTTTGAGTTGTATGCTACTCTATATGCTGCTCTTGATAAGTGTATTCAAGTTGAACAAATGTAAACGTTTTATTTGTGAGGAGGGAGATATGTTATGATGTCACCAGTTCCAAGTAGAATGTTGAACATGCGCTTTGGAACTGGTGGCAGTTTGTAAGGGGTGGAGTTGGAGGTAGAGGTTTTTAGATGTGTTCTGCACCCTGCAGGTGAATAAATACCTGCCCACTCACCGTGAGTGTTCAGCCCATATTACATTTCTGTGGGAACATGACAAAAAGTCCACCTTTTAAAAAAGGCCTCATAAGGTAACTATAGCATACAAAACCATCGGACAAATTCTAATCACTAACTCCAAAATTGTGAAGTTTATAAAGAGCCATTTTTAACAAATATTTTCCTTTTTCCATGAGATATGTTCATGGGAAAAGGGAACAATGTGTGCCTTTCAGGGAATTCCTCGAAATACCAGTGACAAATATAGAAATAGTGAAATGAGTGAACTGGCATTTTTGGAAAGCTAACAAACACTTTTTACTCTCACATTTTCTTCCGCTCCTTCAAGATGTGCTTGTGGAATGTCCCCCGTTCAGGTTTCCTTCCCCGTTCTCGCAAGACATTCTCATGGGAACTTAACACAAATTCCACCATTTTGAAAAGACCATAGAAAGTACAGATACCATAGAGTACTGTAAGGCAACTTCCAAACAATAAAGTTATGATTGTGTGAACACAGAAAAATGTGTGGTCTTGAGAGTATTCACCACTTATGATATTGCTGTCACTGTGAGAATTGCCAGCAAGTCATTGACATGCTTTTTCAAATTTGGCACAATATTTTGATATGTTTGTGGGTATGAAGCTCTTGTAATAACTGGCCACACTAAATGTGTGTTGTTCTTGCTGGAATTCCCTTGGTAAAGCCTGTGTGACAAAGATGGTTTAAATTAACCCCTTGAAAATATCATAAGCACCACTCAAACTTTAAATATTCCTATTTACTACTTAGTATCTCCATACCTTTCTCAACCCTTACAACCCACCCTCTCTCATTAACGTTTTTTGCAGAAAGATGAAAATAAAATAAAAGCAGTTCTTCCCTATCCCCAACCAAACTCTCTTTCTCCCCAAACACTAATGTTTTGCCCTCCACACTTCATTTCTAATGGCAAACACCTACGTTCTCCTCCTCCTAATATCATTTTTGGCAGTTTTTATCTCTAAAGCAAAACCAAAGGTTGATGGCTGGAAGGTTTTGACTAAATCATAACCATGGCACTGCTCTGGGAAGTTCTCCAGACCGTCGTATTTCAGCCTGCCAAGCCATTACAGAATGGGAAAGATCATATGCAAATCAGGCTTGGTCCCACCCCAAAATGGGTAGTCCAGCAAGAACTGCTAGGTCACATCCCTCTGCACGAGACCAGAAGCATCCCCAAACATGTTTCAGCTTTGTTGGGCATCATCAGTGAGGAGTAGCTTGGGTCTTTAGGCCCAGCATGATCAGGACCCACGCCTGGGTATACCCGTCCCACTCTCTGAAACGTCTCAGCTTCTGCAATGCACCAGGAGAGCTATAGTAAAGATTTTTGTGCCAGGGCCATTCTGTTAGCCACCAAACTTTAAGAAAACTGCTGCACGGATTTATATTAAAACATCAAACGTAGTTATCTGCACAGTTTTGTGCCAAAATTGTTTTGAATTTGGGGGAAATCCATCCAGCAGTTTTTGCTCTGCACCTGTTCAATAAATGCACCTTTTCACCTATGGGAAAACAAATGTGTTGATAATATATTTGTATGTTGTTACCTTGGTGTTATGATTTCTTTTTTTCTAGACTTTAGGTTTTTGTTGGTTTAACCTTCACATTTTTGTAAAACAATAATGCAAATATTTTCCTGTATAGTTTTAAGGTTTTGCATTTTTTGTAAACCCTTTTAAAGTAATATTTCATTCATATTCATTAATATGTGTTATAATGTATTCAATTGAGCTATATGAATGTGTGTTGTAATTGTTTTTTTGTGCAGTTGTAAAATTTTAAATTATTCATATATAACTTTTGTGACTGCCGCTACATCACCCCTTAAAGTTGTCCCTTACCTCCAATGTTAATAAGAACCTCTGAAAAGAATACAATTAAAAACACCAAATTTTAAATTTGTCAAAATTACAATTAGATTTAATGTCTGTACAATAGCTTTTTAAAAATACCAATAAAAAAGATTCTTCAAGTTATAATATGAATACGTTAACAACTTCTAATCTGGTTAGGCATATAAGAATGCTGAAGGCATATCAAATTGTAAGAGGAGAATTAAATGGGCTAAAATTGACAAATCCACCATTCATGAGATTAGAGAACCAAATCTGTTTTCTTTTATGTCTATTTGTAATGAGGCAAATGACCTTCTAGTTGTTTTTCATGTTTTTAATGATCCATTAGGAACAATCATGGGACTTTTTCAAAAGGAAAATGCATTGAAAACACCACAGTGTAGGGGTTGTTTTGATGCAGATGCAAACAGGCGAAAGGGCTATTACTCACTATTTTAAAAAACTGAAA
Organism: Ambystoma mexicanum; assembly: GCF_040938575.1. NCBI lineage: Eukaryota > Metazoa > Chordata > Amphibia > Caudata > Ambystomatidae > Ambystoma > Ambystoma mexicanum. Next base: position 758,845,364 of record NC_090937.1, on the reverse strand, counting down.
GCCAATAGATTTGATATAATCAAGGCAAGTGACTCCTACAAGAAAGTATTGGAAAAGCGTAATCCAGAGCTGCAAGAGATCGCATAAGAGAACTTAGTGCAGTCTGCATTTTCAAATGATTCCTTACACAAACGCATGCTGAAGGCTACGGATACAACTTCTCAGGAAAGGGTGTGAGTGGATCATTGTTCCATCCTTTACAGTGGAATGCCAGGATTTGAGGAAACCTCACAAACAACTTCATCATTAAAATTTTCTTTGGGGGCGGTGGTGATAGCAATCTTAAACAAGGCGCTCAACAGCTCACCAGGGACTGATGCAATTCCTGCAGAATTGTTTCAAGATTTGATCGAGGTGTGGACCTCTTTGTTGACAATTAGTTTTAATGCCATATTGGAGACTGGTGATATCCCCTCATCATGGAAATTGGCAGTCATTTTTCCAATTTTCAAAAAAGGGCATAGGGAGAGTTCTTTGACTTACAGGTTTATGTATCATTATTAGACACTAGTTTAAAGATTTTTAGGAGGGCTTTGCTTGGAAGTTAGGAGCAGTGGGTCCTTACAAATAATAATCTGGCAGATATACAATTTGGCTTTCGGCAGGATTGGCAAAAGGGGACCAGGTCTTAATTTATATTTATTGGCTGGACATTCTGTCTTTATAAAAAACAAGCCTATATTTTTGCAGTTATGGACCTGAGCGCAGCCTTTGACAAAGTCAATAGGGGTAAACTGTGGCATGTGCTTAGCTCCTTAGATTGTCTTCCTGATTTGATAAGGGTATTAATGGCTATCGACTTGGATAACCGGGCATGTGTTCGTAGTGGTGAACAAGCCCAGTGTACCCGCTACTTTGATGTAAATCTAGGTGTACGATAAGTATGTGTGGTAGCCCCTTTCTTGTTTACCCTTCTTATAAACAGACCATATAATGTGCTTGTGGGGTTGAAAGCGGACTATCCTAGACTTGGAAACAGGTCTTCTCCTATTTTGGCATATGCCGATGACAGGGTCCTCATAGCACACACACCAAGACGAATTGATGTTTATGCACAATTTATTGAACAACTTAGATTTGAGAGTTAATTCAACAGAATCGGCTGTCATGGGGTGTAGGAGAGGTAAAAAAGTAATTAAAATGCAGAAAATTATAAGCAATGGTGCTACGATCCCACATGTGTATGATTTTGATTATCTTGGAGTGTGCTTTACCCCAGTTTTGTCAGGCAATGTCCATATTAGCAAACAAGTATTTAGAATAAAACAGTTAAAAGATGGAATAAAACGGTGTAGGGTGATGTGTAAAGGACAGCCTCTTTAAATGATCCTCAGGGTATATGGTATAGAAACTATTCATTATTGTGCAGCATATTGGGGACATTTTACCAAGTGTGAATTACAAGTACTGGAAAAGATCTGCTCCTAATTTCTCTCTTTATATGGAACTGGGCCTAGGATTCTTGGAGGACGAATGGCGTATTGAACTAGTTCTCCATTGGTTGCACATCTGGTTAAAAACCAAAGTGGCACTCACACAGTTTATTGTTAATGAGATTTTAAACAGAGATGGTGCCTATACAATTCTTTGGCTGAGCTACAGTAGATCTAGCTTAGCCTGAATTAATGCATAGGCACTTTTCCCCCCACCTACTTTGAGGATAAAGCAGGACAGACATTTTTTAAAGGTAATTTTATTTCTTATATAAAAGACACTCATGAATCCAGAGAAATTCAATAAATGCCAATCGGAAACATGTAATCATTAGCACTGTAGCACTGTAGACACTGTAGACAATTTACGAGATGATCTACTTGGAGTAACATGATGCAGGACACATGGCTGATCACAATAGCCTACTTCAATAGTCTAACACTAAAAGTAATTACTGGAAAATATCAAGGCCCACCAGCAGATATTAGCTGTCCATTTTGCGATGAAGAGGCAGAAGATTTTTTACACTTTGTTATGTTTTGCCCTGAATACATGCAAATCAGGAAACTGTGAAGGCATCGTGAAGCAACACACAGACAACAGATTCAAAGTTTAAACAAATGATTTATTAACTCAAATGTCAGGATGGTTGAATGCCTAACTTACTCTATACTAAGGTTGGATTTCCCTACCTAAAGAAACCAAGGAAATTCTGAGTCAGAAAGTTCAACTTAAAAGTCTGTCTGTGTACAAAACCCATACGTTCCCTCACAACTAAAGCTAAAAATTGTCTAGGGATGTCAGCAAGAAAAGACATAGTATTCCAAACAAAGTTCTGAGCCTCTTCCAGCTCCTGGCTTACATTTCAGCCCCCCTTCCCCAATTTCAAGACAGTTCCACTAAATTTCGGGGTTCCCTTCCCCAAGTTCAAAACAGTTAGACACAGGCTTAGGATTCCCTTTCCCTTGTTCAAGATGGTCAACTTGTTCTTATTCTCAATCTTTCAATGTTCACCAAAACAGCTCCCAAACAACTTTATACTCCTTCTGGTTTCTTAACAGTTTAATGAGATTGCTTTTTTCCTGTTTCACTTCATCAACCTCTTTGGCTTTCACAAATAGGGTTTCCCCGGTCTAGGCCCAGTTGTCCGACTACATGGTCCACCCATTGCAGGTCAAGCAACCAGGAACCCAAGTCTCTTTAGCCCACACAGGTTCTTCTGTATCTGTACCTGTGTGATGGTTCTTGTTCCTTCACCACCTTTCTTTCATACTTTCTCACAATGTTTCATACTTGCTTTCCATTGTATTTCATACGGTTCATGCTTTGCTTTCGATATGTACTATATTATATGTATATCACACAAACTTATCATCTGGTCATAGCTTTGCCAAAAGCCTTCATTTAGTTCGGTATTCAATAACTTTGGTCTTTTACTCTGTTGCTTGCACGTTATATTGTCCTTAATATTCCTCTTAACACGTTGCCTTGGGTTCATTTAATCTTGTGCATACTTTTACATTCGTTTGGCATCTCATTTGGCTTCCCCACAGCCCCCACGACTACCCTGGGTCGAGTGCTCTTCACTGTTCACTCACCGGTCCCTGGCATCTCCTCTGGGCAGCTGTTCTCTCAACTTCTGCTCTGCCGTCAATTTGCTCCAATCACAAGCCACGCTCGCCCTTCACCTTCTTTCCGTATGTTGCCAGCAGCTCTGCTTTCACCCCACGGACGCTGTCAGTGACTTTGCTTCTTTCTTCTGTGTCCGCGGCTGTGGACCTATGACCAATGAGGCTCCGACTCCTGTGGCCCACCCGGCCCTTGGCTCCACAGATTCCTGGGGTTGCCTGCTAGCATCCTGCCATTCCTGCCACCTCGGCTGCCTCCTGGGATGCAGGATTCTCCCTCCAGGCCCCACTGATTGGCTTAAGCTCACTACTGCTGGTTGCTTGTCTCCCTTCCCACTTGTTGGCTCCACCTTTAATACACGTGCAGCCACTTGACAGGTTGCAGGTGTGAGTCCATAATGTCAATTGCCTGGCCGTAATTAGTGAAGCACTCGGGACATGCTTGACCTTTACAGCAGTCTACAGGCCTCTTCCTCGTCTCAGTACTAAAGTGGTGAAATGACTTACAAGTGTTCACTACTCCTGGTCGCCTCTTCCTCGTCCCAGTACTATAGTGGTTTGAATGAGGGAAAATGAGGGGAGATGGTTTGCAACTGCCCATAAAGGGAGGGGGAGATTGATTCTCAGAAGGTAAAGGGGGATATCCTGTCTCTCCTGCAGACCTCCTCTTCTTCACCCTACCCCTAGTGTTCCCATATTTATGATAACTCCTAGTGTGTTTCTGGGCAGAGGGGAAAGCGTAGCAATATCCCATAAATGAAGATGTGACTAAGGGTTCATCATGGAATTGAAATGGGGGATACCATGTCTCTCCCAATGACATCCCTGTGTCATTCCCAAATTCTCCTCTTCCCACGTGATCTTCCCTCGCTTCTCCACCCCCAGGGTTGGGATCCAAGAGCAATGGCCCTTCCCTGGCCAACTGAGCAGAGGATGATGGGGAGGAAGAAGTGAGGACGCCCTCAGGTTCCTCACATACTGTTCCCCTATAAATATGGCCTCCCACACAAGGGACAAAGGTTGTTGGGTTGTTAGGGTTTTGGTCACCCTGTACTTCTTCATGATCTAAGACCCAGTCCCATACAGACATGGAAGGCATAAATGGCTCATCCTGCCAGGTCTTTAATGGTGAGAACAGAAATCGTCCCGGGTAAACTTCCTGTAATTGTTCTGAAAAATGAGGGAAGTCTCTGCCAATAATTGTTTCCTCTGGAAGACATGGTATTATTGCTGATGGAAAGTGGGTGGTGGTTCCCTGGACGTGGATGAGGACAGTTACCTTAGGATATATTTCTTGGTCCCCATGGACACAGGTGATCTTTACTAAGGAAGCTCCACGTAATTTCTCACAGGATATACGATCTGTTCTTATTGTCATTTGTTTGCTCCTAGAATCTATTAGGGCCTGAACCGGGATCCCATTTACAACAATGGGTACGTAAGTGGATTCAGATGATGTTCCACAAATAAAAATACATACCGGTTCATACAAGTCTGGATCTTCCCACTCTTCTAGCATGCATCCGATCACCATAGGCTCCTCCTTTTGATTTTGGGGACAATTTCAGGCCAGGTGTCTAGAATGATATTGCAAAAGTTCATGCAGTTTCATTGAGCGGTGCCAAAGTTATAAGCCATCCAAAAACTGCTTTTCACCAACCCTGTAATTCAAAAATAGGCATGGATGTCCCAGAACATCTGAGATGTTCATGAACATCACATGACTGTACCTGAACATCTGGACTGTTTGCAGACTTTGGGGATGAAAAAACTCCTGCTTTTTGGCTTCGTATGGCCATATCCCATTCCATCCTCATCATCTCTCACCTCCCCAGGGATTGGTTCATTAGTTTGACAAGTGCAATGTCGTGTTTTTTAATGCTTTTACTGTGATGTCCGTGGACAATGGGCGCTGTCCATGAATCCAACATGGTGGGCGTTTCCCAAAAATATGACGCACCTCACGCTTTTCACCATCCAATCCTCAGGTGTGTCTGATGTGCGCGGACATCACGCCACTCTCTGGACCAATCGGAGGCTTGTCCACGGACCGATCACGGAACTGAGTCTGCGGACCAAACCCAGATATCACTAATTTCTTTTGACTTACTTTTTGGACATTTTTGAAAGAAACTACTGAACAAATTTACACCAAATATACAAAAAGACGCTTTCGGGACCAAGCCGCCTCTCCTGGTGCAAATGTGGTGAGAATACATCCAGCGGTTTGGGCTGTAGGCGTGAGCAACATTTATTTTCCATTGTGTCTATGGAAAAAAACACAAATGTTGTGTACCTCCCTATAACTTAGCACGAAACTTCACCAAACTTCTCAAGATCAATCTGACCGGGTAATATACTTGTTTTGTAATGTTTTGTGGGGATTCGTCCATAGGGGCAAAGTTATAAGCCACCCAAAAAGGGCTCTTCCAATTGGTTGAGCAACTTAACCATAACTACAGGGACGCTACTGCATGCCCTGTAATATCACACAAGTAGCAGATGTTGATACTTTGCATTGGACTAAATGAAAAATACATGCAGAGATAGAACAAAACATTAGCTTACAAATTCCCACAGAACTCTTCATCAGATATTGTGTAGTGTAATGACCTGTAAAGGAAAGCCACAGGCAGATCATTCAAATAAAAAATGAACATTTCATTGGCTGGAGGAACAGAATAAATGGAATGTGGGCCTGGAATTGCTTTCTTTTCTAAAAGGTCATAAACACTCCTGGGAGTAGGCGACACAAGGGGTCGAAAACATTCTTAGAGTTGCATTTCATAGAAAAAAGGTGAAAAAACTGATTCTTTACATTTTACCATTAAGTTAGGTGCAAGCAGTCTTAAATTGGGCCCTATTAGTTTCTTAAAATTACTGATGTTATTTTAAAAGGAATATTGATGGGAGAGGTTTGAAAACATATATTTGGGAAATGGGGTAATTTTGTATTTTAATCACAAAGTCTAAAAAAGTTTTTTGCAGCCTCGAAATAGCGTCCGGGTGTTTTAGTGATTCCAATGTAGCAGTTAATGCTTCCTGGCTGGTGTACAGTTTGGCACTACAAAAGTGTGCTCTAGGGTTTAACTAATGTAGTCTCCAATTTTACCTCACTATGCCCAAAGCTTCACAGTGATTTCCTGGCTTGCACACAGTATGGCAAATGAAAAATAAAAACACCCATTTTTGGATGGTGCTCCAATAGTAAATTGTAAAACAAAATCATTGCTGTTGAACAAAGTAAGTCACAGTAATCCCAGACTCAGTGAATGCCCCCAAACATTCATTCCTACTTTATTTTTCACCAAATTTGAATCTGCTCTACAAACCTTTCATAGCAAAATCTGGCATAGTGAGTGAGTTTCATTGATACCCGAACATACTATATGCATACACCTAAACTGCGTTAATGCTGCCAAGAGATTAATACATTTGATCATGAAGTGTATCATATATTTAATTTCAGAATCATATATAGCAACGTTTTCTAAAAATGGTGCAATTTGGAGTTACTTCTACACGATCTCTATGAAATATATTATTATAGTAGAGATAATGTTGCACTCCTATTATGCAATGCTATCGTTGTCCAGAACAGACTGAACCAATTTGTAACCAATTTGTAAAAAATATCTTTTTACCTTATATGTGGTGGAAGGCAGGAACCTCTGAAACTCACATCCTGCCCTTCAAAGACAGCAGATGTGGTGAAATAATTGTATGGCAGAGCATAGAGGCTCATATTATGCATTATATGTTCTTTGTTCTCTGATTAAGCAATACGCCCCGAGCGGCGGGGGCATTACGGACTCAGGTAATGCCCCAGGGCCCATAGTTATAATGAAGGCCCCGGGGCAGTGAGGGGCATATAGCTATTAGTACCCCGGCCTGTAAGATCCGCGTGACCGGGGCACTAAAAGCAAGAAACGACCAAGAAAATGGCTGCCAGGAAATGGAAAACAGAGTCCGTTTTCATTTTCCATGGCGTCCATCGGGAGCGGACACGCTGGGAACAGAAGCGTTCCCAGCGCGTCCGCTCCCGAAAAAAAAGAAGGTAAGTGGGGTTGGCAAGGTAGAAGGGAGGGAGGGGGAAAAAAAAGAAGAAAAAACATACCTGGGTCCCCGGTGGGGGATGATGGCAGCCTCCAGCCGTGTGGAGCCTCGGAGCGGTGATGGCCCGCTCCGAGTTGCACCTTGGCTGTGTAGGTTGGGCGGCTCTGTGTTTGGGCAAGGTGTTTGGGTCAGGTGGGCTTTTGCCTGCCTGGTATGCAAATTATGAGTAAGAAAACTCTGTGGCAAGCATGGGAAACTGTCAATTAAACCCTCTTCATCATGGAAAAGTTGCAACTTTTCAACTCCTTAGGCATCTATTGGAGCTGGAGAATGTGTGCTATTTCTTTTTCTTCTCTCACATATAGCATTTTAAGAAGATTCAATTCAACACTACAGCTAAGTCAATGCCTAGTGTGGGATACTGAATGGAAACCCTTATTGATATATCGTTATGACCAGTTCATGAGTTCTGGATGACTACCCCTATATAACACCCCTCTCTTAGAATCCCCCTGACCCCACTGAGCCAAGAAGTAGTTCTGTTTTGCAAGTTTAAAAGGTTTATTTGAGAAATAAGACAAAATATAGATACCATGCTTTTATAATAAATTAATAATCGATATCGCCCTTATAAATATAATGTTAATCAACAATGGGTAATCTGACACTAGCACACTTCTTTATAATCAATGAGGAGTTGGTGTAGGATGGATAAGGCAGCGAAAATACTTTTATGCTTTCAAGGGAAAAGCAATGAGGAATAAAATGCATTACAGAAATACTTGATATGATTTTAGCAAAAGATAATATAATCACTTTTTCTCTGGCAATTCACCCCCTCCCCTATGCAATGTAAGACATGGAAGTAGATGGAAAGAGGAGCACACAGTTCTCAGGAATGCAATCAAATACAATACGAAATTCAGTTCCCCCCCAGCAAGTTTAGAGAAAACCGGTATGAGTTTTAAAACACAGGCCCAAGTGCTTTGAATGTGGTGGCAATGAGTGAGAAATATGCTGAAAACGCTTTTAATTCCCTTTAGGAGGTTCAGGGTGAGTGAGAGATACTTGGGGTGAGTTCAGGCTCACTTTAGCAATGATTCAGAGATGGTGATTAAGAGGCAAACAAATTTTTAGCAAGGAAAGAAATGACTGCTGATGGTTACACGTGGCTGGATTTTTAACCAAATCGCAGATCGCGGTAAAATTCGCGAGTGCGTGAATCGTGATTGCGGAAAAAGTATAAGGAGTAGTCTAAGCTTTCAGAGGAAAGTTAAACCAAGTTCGTAGCCCAAAGGGTTCCAGAGATATGAACGATTTTGTAAGGGTCGTTTTTCGGATATAAAGTTTAAAAGCTCAAAGTGACAGGTGACAGCTTTGCAAATGCAGAATTGACAAATGACAGTGGTGCAGCTTTACAAATGACAGGTGATAGTTAGGAGGCAGTTCTACTTAGGTTAAATAGATTGAATTATATTACTTTAAACTAAGAGATTTGGTTTTGCCCCGTCCTAGCTGTACTCACAATATATTTGGAAGGTCTGGGTCGCGCCACGGATCTGTCAGGTTTTGGACTTCGGTTCCGGTCTCGCCACGGATGGTCTCTGCGCACAGCGTCTGGTCTCTGCTCTGCTGGTCTGGTCTGGCACTGGTCTGGTCTGTCCGGATACAGCGGTCTCTGCACGGCTCCTGGATCTCTGCACTGGTCCTAGCAAAAGTTCTTGGCAAGGGATTCAAGCATCTCACCCGGCTGTGAGTAGCTTGCAGTGATTTGAGGCCTGCTGCAGAGAACTCAGCTTGTGGTTTTAGGCCTCTGATTTAGGTTCTAAAGTATAAGTTCTAGGTTCTGGAGTATGTAGCTGGAGTCAGTCTGGAACTGGTATCTTCTGGATGTTGTGTGGTCCGGCAAAACGCTCCACAGCAACTGGATTTGAATGTCTCTACCTGTCCCAGCAGTCTCTTTCTATGTGTTTTGAAAATGGGTGTGTGCCTGGGCCTAGCTAAGCCTGCCCCTCTCTACTTGTCATTGGCCCAATTCTCCCCTCTCCCATGATTGGGGGAAGGAAACGTGAGTCAGAGTGATGCTGTAGGTTTTATGGGTCAGAGGATCCTCCCCCCTGGTCAGTTTCCACACAAATCTATATTTGACCCAAATACATATTGCACAGATACGCAGTTGTTTAAAATTACATGCACCCATCACATATCACGTGAGGTATACTCTGTTCAAACTCTGCTCTTCCTGGGGGCTTGCATTCAGAAAGGGCAACATTTTGCGCTTTTTAGTAGCTTTCCCCATATCAGATTTTTCTCCAAATGTATACAATTGTGTGCAAGGCATGTGGGCATTTAGATAAGGAAGTGTCAGATTTTTAACCTGCATACATTTAGAGTAACAACCTCTTTTCCGCTAGCAACCCCCCAGAATACACCACAGGGTCCTAACGCATCACAAAATGTTCACAGAAAAATCACAAAAATAATGATATTACTTATATAATTCTGACAAGTCCGCACTTTGAGTTATCTATCTTTTTAAAATTATGCTCTGGCCCAGATGGGTGTGGTTTAGGTTCCAAAGCACATGGGGGAAGCTTCTGCCTGTCCCTGCCTCCAGCTCGGGTGGCTCCCAGAGGCACTTCTCCTCCCACTTCTCCCAAGAGGAAGCCACTTTTACGACGCCCCCAATATAACATTTGCCTGAGTCCAGGACAGGCCTTTGTTCACCTCCCTGTAGTCCCCAGCTGCTCCACCCCTAATCTAATCAGAGAGGTGACAACTCCTTTTGGCAAGGGGAAGAGTGACTGAGCAGTTTTTAACTCCTGTGGGGGTAGATGTCAGGCAGAATTCAGTTTCATTAAGCCAGGTTTCAGCTAAAATGTCACTTTTTGTTCCCCAGTTTAAGTCAATACAATTTTTACATATGCAGCTAGAATGCTGATTCTAAGTTCAAAACTATGACATTTTAACAGTTACAAACTATGTGACACTCAAAAGCAGGTCACTCAGTTAATTTAAACATTTCGATTTTGGTGGTTTTAATCCAGTTTCAGTTAGGCTGCTGACATGCATAACTCAGCCAGTTTTGTTATGAACATTGTTTTGGGCTCTTCATCTTCCCAGATTTTGTATGCACACATAATACATTCTGCCAGATGTCCGCTGGTGTTCAGTGAGATTTTTGGATATGTTGCAATGTTTGAAAATAGGCATTTTGAGCTGGCATTCAGAGAAACCAAAGGTAATTTTAAAGCGTTTTTGAGCTAACAGGCGCTGCTGTTTTACCTTTGGCACCCATTCCACTCATGGCACCCTGGCCCATCATGCTCGCACTAGTGGGTGGCAAGTTAGGCAGCCATTTTGGTGTACGCACAAACTGCGTGGTTCTCCTGGATTCTGGCGCACATGTGGGCTTTTTGGCCATCTTGGATTTTCTAAGCCCACAGCACCAAATGTTGCAGCATGATAGCTCAAACGTGGGTCAGGACACCCAACAGCATGCACCAGACTTACCCCTCCAAGATTAAAGGCAACATGCTAGTATTAATGTGTTACACTCACAGATCTGGTGCACACCCTATTCATCTTACTGGAACCCATGTTGTTAAACGCATATATGCTAAGCATACAGATCAAGCTGGGCAGTACATCCAGAGCAAGGAGGAAGTGTGAATGCCTTAGACTTGCCAAACATGGAAAGACAGGGTTTATCCCTCTTATGTACCAAAACATGTCAGTATTCTTTTCCAACAGGGGAGTGACCCTGTGAAAGACGTGGAAAAAAGATATTTATAACTAACCGGGCAGATTTCTCAACATATCAGGGCCACTTGTAAACACAGGAGTAGGTTGACCAGGAGACTCAAGGGGCACTGTGTTATTTTAGATGATACTACCATTCACACATCACATGAAACAAGAAAGAGCATATGTCTGGAAATTAAGTTAAGTGAACTTGCAGAGACAACCTACCCCAGTTGATAGGAAACCTCTCTTTCATGATAAAGTGAGCAAAAGACCTTGGTAAAATGTAACAATGTTTACTTCTCTGCGTAGAACACAAATGTCCTTCATGACGTTTGCCTACTCTGGGGCTTGGGTGTAAAAGGGGTCACTGTGCTTGGGAATTGGTAAAAAAATATGAAGGATTGTGTACTGTTCTAACCTTGCTACCAACCACAGAGACAACATTAGCTAATACCTTACATACTTAAAATGAATTGTAGCACAGCAAGAGAGTGGAAGTGCATGCAGGCAGAGTGGGAGGTCCTGCGTATTTCATCATGTCGGAGGAGGGGGCAGCTGCAGGAAGCACTTTGGAGAATGAGTGTGGTGGGACCGATCCTGTCTAGGTGGTGGCCATTGATGAGATGGAGATGAAATAGTCTCCACCCAGCAGGGTGATGGTGCTGAGGAGGTGGAGGCCATTCAGGTGGAGCACCAGGGTGAGGACCAGACTATGGTGATGCTGCAGCAGGTGGCAGAGTTACCTGAGGGGTGGAGATATACAAGGGAGTTGAGGAGGTGGTGGTGGAAGAAACTCACCATTGTGCAGGGGGCAATTGAGTCACAGGAGTCCCTCAGAGGAAAGACGTATGCCCCCTTACCTTAGCCCACATAGTGTTGGGTGTAGGAGTACCTTGACCTGCCACCAGGTAAGACCATCAAAGGGAGGACAGTGAGGACTTCTGCAAGGTGGGCAACTGTAGGAAAAAAGTGATGTGGGTGAAGAGAGGCAATGGCTGCACCCTGAGTAGGATGACCATGTGAAACCACATTCGCTATTGACATGTCAAAATGTATCCAGAAAGCAACCCCCACAGCCTTCACAGGCCCCACGAGTGACTCAGCTGCCACCACTACCATCTCCCGAGGTGGCGAGGATATGGGCACTCGCACATCACAGAGACAGGGTGCAGCATTGAGTCATCAGTCACGCATAAAACCCCACACGTGCACAGCCAGCAAAATGATTGCCAGTGCACTGGAAAATGTGGCTGGGGCAGGCCCCTGCTTCTGCGACTACCCCAACAAGCAGTTGGGCATGGCAAGCTACCATCAGTGCCACATGTGGGCAGAATCCCTGGGAATTGCTGAGGCATGAAGGCACACATTGTTTGCATTGCTTCATGCCTGTAAGCCTATGGGAGCTTGTCTCCACAGTTATTGCAGCTACTCTCGAGTGATATATATACCGCTGTCCCCCACATCCAATGGAAGAAGAGTGGCACCTCAATGAAAAAAGTAAAGAGAAAAAAAAGGACCCTGCAACGGAAGTTCCTACCCACTTTAGGGGAAGGAGACTTACATTGCAGGGGGGTGGATGAGTGGAGGAACAGTCGGGAGTGAAGGTAAGTGACAAGAGGCAAAGGTAAATCGGGAGCGGGGCTCATGGGTAGGGAGAAAGTGGCACAGTATGATCCATGTGCTTACAGCGCTCTGCCATGTTCAGATTCAACATTTTCAGTAAAATCACACACAGTGAGAAATCTGAGGGCATTCTTTCATTTAGCCGTTATAGGACCCCCCTCAGGTAGCCAAGAGGAAGGCAAGGCTGCCATATCCCCACCCTGGGGGTGCACTAGCGAGAGAGGAGCACCTGAATGGAGGGTCTTTGAATCCTCCCCAATAGTTTTCCCTTAAGTACTGAGAAGAAGAAGCAACTAGGAGTAATGCAGACGTCCTAATATAAACACCACTCTGGTACTGAGATGAAGCAGATTGGTCTGAAGGCAATGAAGAGCAGGCATGTCACACTAATAGACTCAAGGAGGGTCAGGCAATTGAGGATACTTCATTTCACCTGCAGCCTGTTAGTAATAGAGGATAGTATAAAAGGTGGAATCCAGTAGAACAAGAGAGGTGCAGTCGTAGAAGGAAAGGAGAACCAAAGATTTGCTGTGCTGAGGAGCGAGAAGCCAAGACGCTGACAAGCCGACGAAGATCCCGAGAGTCTTGCTGAGGTGACTGTGCAGGACTGGGAGCACCTGTGAGGGAACATGTAAAGCAGCCGCTGCTAGGGAGCAGAAGTGGAGCCAAGCACGAAGGCCGGCGTGTGCTGAATGTACTACCCGGTGAAGTGACAAGTTGGTTTTCCCACTCAGTGAGAAGCCGCCGAACAGAGCTACAGAGACCGGGTAAGTGTCGGGAGACACTAGGAACGCTGGAGCGCTCTGAGGGACCTTGGAATTGGTAATGGTCCACAGAAGCAGTGACAACTACATTTATTGAATACCGAACTGCCTGAAAGGCGCTGCTTGCATAAGTGTACACAAGTGAAAACTGCATTTAGTAAATACCGAACTGCCTAAAAGGTGCTGCTTAAGCACACACAAAGTGAAAACTGCATTTATTGAATACCGAACTGCATGAAAGGTGCTGCTTAGGCACATACAGGTGAAAACATTTGTTGAATAGCGAACTGCATAAAAGGTGTTATTCAAGTTTACACAACTTAAAGTTACAGTTATTGAAAGCAAGACGGAATGAAAGGTGCTATTCTGATGAATGCAACACAACATCACATTTCCTGAAACTTGAACGACAGGAAAATCGTTGTTTGAGTGAAACCAAGTAATGTTACTTGATTAGAATATGAAGTTCTAAAGACTGCATACACATTCTGGGACAGTCAAATATATCAAGTAAGCCGCTATCAGAAAGCATTTTAAGAATAATGTGAAAGTGAAGCGTTGTCTTGAACATTGGAACTGAACAAGGGCTTTGGGGAAATTTCTGCATGACCTGTGATGGGTGAACTGTGTGGTCTGACAACTGCACCTAGACCAAGATGTTCTCTAACACTAATGTAGAGGCGGTCCCAAATAAAGCCTGCACTCCAATCGTCCATTTTGAAGTACCAGGAGCATTCACACCGAGATATGTGACGTATGATGAGCAAATAAACCAGCAGAGAGCTGCAGCACGGCTCTGCCCAGTGCCTATCAGAAGAACAACACCTAGTGAAGTACCGATACCCAGAAAACCATGGACAGTAAGGTATCCATTAAGGAAACCCTACCAGCAAATGAAACGAAATGAAGATTGCATAAGTACTGTCCCGGTAGAAACCACTCAGTTAATTTAAACATTTCGATTTTGGTGGTTTTAATCCAGTTTCAGTTAGGCTGCTGACATGCATAGCTCAGCCAGTTTTGTTATGAACATTGTTTTGGGCTCTTCATCTTCCCAGATTTTGTATGCACACATAATACATTCTGCCAGATGTCCGCTGGTGTTCAGTGAGATTTTTGGATATGTTGCAATGTTTGAAAATAGGCATTTTGAGCTGGCATTCAGAGAAACCAAAGGTAATTTTAAAGCGTTTTTGAGCTAACAGGCGCTGCTGTTTTACCTTTGGCACCCATTCCACTCATGGCACCCTGGCCCATCATGCTCGCACTAGTGGGTGGCAAGTTAGGCAGCCATTTTGGTGTACGCACAAACTGCGTGGTTCTCCTGGATTCTGGCGCACATGTGGGCTTTTTGGCCATCTTGGATTTTCTAAGCCCACAGCACCAAATGTTGCAGCATGATAGCTCAAACGTGGGTCAGGACACCCAACAGCATGCACCAGACTTACCCCTCCAAGATTAAAGGCAACATGCTAGTATTAATGTGTTACACTCACAGATCTGGTGCACACCCTATTCATCTTACTGGAACCCATGTTGTTAAACGCATATATGCTAAGCATACAGATCAAGCTGGGCAGTACATCCAGAGCAAGGAGGAAGTGTGAATGCCTTAGACTTGCCAAACATGGAAAGACAGGGTTTATCCCTCTTATGTACCAAAACATGTCAGTATTCTTTTCCAACAGGGGAGTGACCCTGTGAAAGACGTGGAAAAAAGATATTTATAACTAACCGGGCAGATTTCTCAACATATCAGGGCCACTTGTAAACACAGGAGTAGGTTGACCAGGAGACTCAAGGGGCACTGTGTTATTTTAGATGATACTACCATTCACACATCACATGAAACAAGAAAGAGCATATGTCTGGAAATTAAGTTAAGTGAACTTGCAGAGACAACCTACCCCAGTTGATAGGAAACCTCTCTTTCATGATAAAGTGATCAAAAGACCTTGGTAAAATGTAACAATGTTTACTTCTCTGCGTAGAACACAAATGTCCTTCATGACGTTTGCCTACTCTGGGGCTTGGGTGTAAAAGGGGTCACTGTGCTTGGGAATTGGTAAAAAAATATGAAGGATTGTGTACTGTTCTAACCTTGCTACCAACCACAGAGACAACATTAGCTAATACCTTACATACTTAAAATGAATTGTAGCACAGCAAGAGAGTGGAAGTGCATGCAGGCAGAGTGGGAGGTCCTGCGTATTTCATCATGTCGGAGGAGGGGGCAGCTGCAGGAAGCACTTTGGAGAATGAGTGTGGTGGGACCGATCCTGTCTAGGTGGTGGCCATTGATGAGATGGAGATGAAATAGTCTCCACCCAGCAGGGTGATGGTGCTGAGGAGGTGGAGGCCATTCAGGTGGAGCACCAGGGTGAGGACCAGACTATGGTGATGCTGCAGCAGGTGGCAGAGTTACCTGAGGGGTGGAGATATACAAGGGAGTTGAGGAGGTGGTGGTGGAAGAAACTCACCATTGTGCAGGGGGCAATTGAGTCACAGGAGTCCCTCAGAGGAAAGACGTATGCCCCCTTACCTTAGCCCACATAGTGTTGGGTGTAGGAGTACCTTGACCTGCCACCAGGTAAGACCATCAAAGGGAGGACAGTGAGGACTTCTGCAAGGTGGGCAACTGTAGGAAAAAAGTGATGTGGGTGAAGAGAGGCAATGGCTGCACCCTGAGTAGGATGACCATGTGAAACCACATTCGCTATTGACATGTCAAAATGTATCCAGAAAGCAACCCCCACAGCCTTCACAGGCCCCACGAGTGACTCAGCTGCCACCACTACCATCTCCCGAGGTGGCGAGGATATGGACACTCGCACATCACAGAGACAGGGTGCAGCATTGAGTCATCAGTCACGCATAAAACCCCACACGTGCACAGCCAGCAAAATGATTGCCAGTGCACTGGAAAATGTGGCTGGGGCAGGCCCCTGCTTCTGCGACTACCCCAACAAGCAGTTGGGCATGGCAAGCTACCATCAGTGCCACATGTGGGCAGAATCCCTGGGAATTGCTGAGGCATGAAGGCACACATTGTTTGCATTGCTTCATGCCTGTAAGCCTATGGGAGCTTGTCTCCACAGTTATTGCAGCTACTCTCGAGTGATATATATACCGCTGTCCCCCACATCCAATGGAAGAAGAGTGGCACCTCAATGAAAAAAGTAAAGAGAAAAAAAAGGACCCTGCAACGGAAGTTCCTACCCACTTTAGGGGAAGGAGACTTACATTGCAGGGGGGTGGATGAGTGGAGGAACAGTCGGGAGTGAAGGTAAGTGACAAGAGGCAAAGGTAAATCGGGAGCGGGGCTCATGGGTAGGGAGAAAGTGGCACAGTATGATCCATGTGCTTACAGCGCTCTGCCATGTTCAGATTCAACATTTTCAGTAAAATCACACACAGTGAGAAATCTGAGGGCATTCTTTCATTTAGCCGTTATAGGACCCCCCTCAGGTAGCCAAGAGGAAGGCAAGGCTGCCATATCCCCACCCTGGGGGTGCACTAGCGAGAGAGGAGCACCTGAATGGAGGGTCTTTGAATCCTCCCCAATAGTTTTCCCTTAAGTACTGAGAAGAAGAAGCAACTAGGAGTAATGCAGACGTCCTAATATAAACACCACTCTGGTACTGAGATGAAGCAGATTGGTCTGAAGGCAATGAAGAGCAGGCATGTCACACTAATAGACTCAAGGAGGGTCAGGCAATTGAGGATACTTCATTTCACCTGCAGCCTGTTAGTAATAGAGGATAGTATAAAAGGTGGAATCCAGTAGAACAAGAGAGGTGCAGTCGTAGAAGGAAAGGAGAACCAAAGATTTGCTGTGCTGAGGAGCGAGAAGCCAAGACGCTGACAAGCCGACGAAGATCCCGAGAGTCTTGCTGAGGTGACTGTGCAGGACTGGGAGCACCTGTGAGGGAACATGTAAAGCAGCCGCTGCTAGGGAGCAGAAGTGGAGCCAAGCACGAAGGCCGGCGTGTGCTGAATGTACTACCCGGTGAAGTGACAAGTTGGTTTTCCCACTCAGTGAGAAGCCGCCGAACAGAGCTACAGAGACCGGGTAAGTGTCGGGAGACACTAGGAACGCTGGAGCGCTCTGAGGGACCTTGGAATTGGTAATGGTCCACAGAAGCAGTGACAACTACATTTATTGAATACCGAACTGCCTGAAAGGCGCTGCTTGCATAAGTGTACACAAGTGAAAACTGCATTTAGTAAATACCGAACTGCCTAAAAGGTGCTGCTTAAGCACACACAAAGTGAAAACTGCATTTATTGAATACCGAACTGCATGAAAGGTGCTGCTTAGGCACATACAGGTGAAAACATTTGTTGAATAGCGAACTGCATAAAAGGTGTTATTCAAGTTTACACAACTTAAAGTTACAGTTATTGAAAGCAAGACGGAATGAAAGGTGCTATTCTGATGAATGCAACACAACATCACATTTCCTGAAACTTGAACGACAGGAAAATCGTTGTTTGAGTGAAACCAAGTAATGTTACTTGATTAGAATATGAAGTTCTAAAGACTGCATACACATTCTGGGACAGTCAAATATATCAAGTAAGCCGCTATCAGAAAGCATTTTAAGAATAATGTGAAAGTGAAGCGTTGTCTTGAACATTGGAACTGAACAAGGGCTTTGGGGAAATTTCTGCATGACCTGTGATGGGTGAACTGTGTGGTCTGACAACTGCACCTAGACCAAGATGTTCTCTAACACTAATGTAGAGGCGGTCCCAAATAAAGCCTGCACTCCAATCGTCCATTTTGAAGTACCAGGAGCATTCACACCGAGATATGTGACGTATGATGAGCAAATAAACCAGCAGAGAGCTGCAGCACGGCTCTGCCCAGTGCCTATCAGAAGAACAACACCTAGTGAAGTACCGATACCCAGAAAACCATGGACAGTAAGGTATCCATTAAGGAAACCCTACCAGCAAATGAAACGAAATGAAGATTGCATAAGTACTGTCCCGGTAGAAACCAAAAAGATCTTAATGGAAGATGAATGGTGACATCACAAGGACCCGGACTGACTCACAGATAGAAGAAATGATGACCAGAGAATGACACAAAGAGACGAAACACCATGAATAAGGGTATCGTGAACCTAAAGGGAAAGGACGATGTCGAAATGCAAAGAACTTTAATGCTGTAAACCAGATGAAGGCATTCGGCCACCTTACACCTGTAAATATGCTTGGAACCACAAGAAAGCCACGGAAACAGTGTGGCTTGCTATGTTAAGTAGAAGAGTAGTGGGGCAAGTGCCATTATACATAAATCTACCTCAAACAAAGTACTTTATTATAAGTATTTTTCTACTTTGCACAAGAAGCAGAATCAACCCCGGTTATTAAAGGCCAAACGAGAACAGAGTCATATTTAGCAAAACAAGAAGAAATGGCTGAATCGAAACTTGGCAGGGGCAACTCGTGTCAGGAAGGCCAAAGTAATATGAATAAAAGAAGTGAACAGTAGCTACATTTAATTGAAACTAAGAACAGAATATCCTGCTTCTGAAAGGTCGAGATAAGAAGACGTAGGCAGGTGGAGGGCTAAATAATAATCAAATACACAAATTGAGAGAAACGATACAAATTCACGGTGTGGGATGCACGTGACCAGCCGAGCAAGAAGAAGCAAGGGTTCACACCTATGCTTGGCACCAGACCAGGTGGAGATATCAGAACTTTTCCAGACAGAAGAAGCAGTCTCGAGGCCAACCACAGTGAACTAATTGACACATGGCTACTAAAGTGATGATTGATTGTAACCATAATCGGAGGAAGGCTGGGTAACTAAGGGGCACCCCGCAAATGGCTGACCATTCTGCGTGCTGCCAAGCAAAGTGGAAAAGTATGCATGGAGTTGGTGCCAACCCAATCACAGTGGACCAAATAATCTAGGGTCCTATAGTTAGTAGAACCAATGAGATGTCGTATTTTTAGTGATGTCTACAGTTGTCATTTTTTAAGGAAGGGCTTAGATGCCCACCTGACAGAGTTTACCCAATCTCCTTACTCTGTTACCATATACAGATATAGTACCTATAGTTAGTTTTGAGTATAAATGTTACAACTTGTATGAAGTTCGTTGGAGTTGAAGCGAGAAGGACGATCGCATCACTGCTGATATCCATGGTTTCCATTTTTTTGTACTTGCCATTAAACAGACTCCCTTTGCCAAACCATTGAGTTGTCATTATTGATTGGTGTTGGAGTAATAAATCTGCACCGCCATCCATCTCAAGGGTGCAGCTATCTCGTCTTAAAATACTTCTGAGCAAACCTCGGCTCTATGGGCCGGCCGGGGGTCTCGGAGTACACTTGGTAGCCGAGATTGATGGTTATCGATTAGAATAAGACACCTATTGACCGTTGACATGAATCTTCAGCAATATCACGAGTCCTTTGCCATTCGGCTGAGTAGACCGTGAAGCTCCCCGTAGACAGTGGTAGTGTAATAAATAAACCTACAGAACAAGGTCTGAAGGGACCTGTGTTACCCCACGTAACCCCTTCCCATTCCTACAGGCAGCTGAGAGGGAGAAAAGCCAAAGGAGGCGGTAACGAAGGTGGTGATCCTGAGGGTCCAGAGAGGAACCATGCGAATGGTGAGTGAAAAAGACTGTGTGTTTTGGCAAAAGTGCATGCTTTAGAACAAGTAAAGGGAAAAGGTAACAGAGGGAGGCGGAGAAAAACAAAATATAGCTAGAAGTAGAGAAGAATGCATATATCTAAGGGGAAGGGAATAATGACTCATGAGTAACCGAGAAGTAACTAGAAATGATACCAGGGAGGCCACCTGAGAGAGGATTCCGGGGAGGACACCCAAGAAGAGAGAGGATTTGCCTTATTCTTACGCTTTAATATAGCGGCTAGAAGAAACGTGTATCTAGGGTCCCAAATAAAAGGGGAACGAATAGGCCACCAGGGCGATTAAAGACTCTGCGAAAGAGATACATTTAACCTCCATGTCAGGGTAAAATTTAGATGCAGAGATACATGTGGCCAGCTGGTGTTTGTCTCGTCTTTTAAACGTCTGTCTTACATGTTGTTTGTTGTGACGTCATAAATTGAACATTTTTTTGAGAAGAACAGATTTAAATTTTTATGCGATTGAATAACTGAGATATTATAGTATACAAATTGATGTTTTTAAGTAAAATAGAAGATATAACATTTTGGAAGAAAATCTGGATTGAAGCTTGTGGTGATTGGTGCTCGCTCATATTGTGGGAATTGTTTTTTTTTTTTATAACTCTGTTTATTGAGTTTAAACAACACAACTTAAAGGAACAAATATGGACGAGACATGAATCATCGGTATACATAGGATGAAGGCAGCATGGCAATAATAACAACTAGCATGAGCCCCCTGGGTCAAGGGCCGCGGGACGTCAATAGGCCGAGGCCGGCAAACAGTGCCAACAGTACTACCAATGTACCCCCACCCGCAGGTCTCAGTGGAGATCTAGCCATTTACCCCATATTTTTCCAAATTTACGGGGGCAGCCCCGTGCGTTATAAATCCGGCGCTCTGTGGCTGCGCACCTGTCCAGTTCGTTGCTCCAGTGGTTTAGGCACAGTGGGTCGGCAGATCCCCAATTGGCTGCGATAAGTCTTTTGCTTGCCCCCAACGCAATTGCCAGAAACAATTTCTCATATTTAGATAGATCTACTTCCCCCCCCGATGCCCAAGAGTATCATCTTGGGATCCCTAGGGATTGGTGTCGCCAGAGCGGCTGAGATTGTGTTAATACAGTCCACCCAGAAGGCCTGTATCACCCGGCAGTCCCATATCATATGGTAGAAGGTGGCGAGTTCGTTTTTGCATCGAATGCATGTCCCGTATTGTGGGAATTGTTAAAGTCACGTGAAGCTTTGACAAGTGTTATATAAGGAGAAAGGGAACAGATTTAATTTAAGCATGGAAGACATAACTCCATTGGCACACCTGTGCAAGCAATTGTCGAAACATGCACCTAAGCTGAAAAAATACAGTACAGAGTGGTTTAAGGGGACCTACCAAGAAATGTTTATGCCATGGCCACAGGTTTGGTCCTTATCTAAAGTTTTTTTGCAACACATGACGACATACTTACATGCCACATACATAGGCAAAAAGTTAGACAAACGCCTAGCTGTTCTAGAGCTTTGGAAAATGTATGAACAGGGAAAGGAAGAGGAGCCGCCGATAGATTGGATACTTAATGTATGTTCAGAGGGGAGTGAGACACCTTCCGCGCCACCCGCCCCAGCCAAAACGAAGATTGAAGAAAATAAAGACGAGGGGTTATACCCACTGAGAAAACTTAAAGCAGCTACAGGGTATAGCAACCCGGCATATGAGTCACCTACGCAAAGACGGGATGAAAATCAAAGAAAAGAAAAGGATAAGGATATCACCTCCACAGTCCCAAGGGACAGGGAGAGACGTGATGATGAAAGAAGGGATAAGACACAGACAAGTGCATATCTCGATAAGGAGAGAGAAAGCAAAAGATGGAAAGGAAATGAAGATACAACTGATGAGATAGCATTCGCAAAAAACTAATTGATGGGAGGGCAAATTCTAATGAAATTTGATGGCAAAGGCATTGATGATACAAAGCAAATAGAATGGCTAGATGATGTACAGAGAAAAGAGAAAGAGAAAGAAGTAAGAGACGAAAGAATGAGAAAGAACGATAGACAAAGACGAGAACAGCTATATCGCGAAGAGCAAGAAAGACAGCTCGATCGCAAACAGAGAGCAGCCAATGATCAAGACAGACAGCAGCAGCAGAGGTCAGAGGAAGAACAAAGAATACGAGAGAAGAGAATAAAAAGACGAAGGGATGAGGGCAGATGAACATAGAAATGAAAAGAAAAAGGAAGAAGATAGGGTCAGAGAAGAGGCGTGGAAGCGCAAAGAATTTGATGATGATGTAGAACGTAAGTGAAGACAGAGAGCATGCGATCTTGAATATCTGGGGAGAGAGGTTAAAAAACCTGCTCCAGTAGTAGATTGGGAACCCATCGAAGAATTCTTTTCTGTGTACGATTCAGTACCAGGTACGTCTAGGGCAAATGTGGAAGATGTCTTCGACACCAGAAGTATCGGAGAAATGATCGATAGAATATATGATGAAATGGGGCTAGAACAAACACCCCAAGGGGAGGGGGAAGACGAGCGCCTAAAGAGCACTCAACTTTACGACACTGAGGATGTTTCCCGAAGTAGTGCGAATAGAGAACTATCCCTGGATAGACTAGAAATAATTAGGAACAAAGAAGACACAAGAAGTGGCACGCGTTGGGCACAGACAATGTCCCACTCAGAAAGAGAGGAGCGTGAGGAAAATGAGGAAGAGAGATGGAGCGAAAGACGACTCCCAAGAGAGAAAGGAATAAGATGGTCCGACTCTAGCGAGTCTGCACCAAGAGCATCAGAACTAGCCACGCAGTCAGACCGACATGAAGAAGTATCTCACGTTCAGAGGGGGCTGTCTCCACCGCCCTATGTAGACAGACTAAGGCCACTGCCAGGCAGGCGGTGATGCGGGAACATTACCGCTGCCATAGATAGAAGAACCATGATGGAAGAGAGAGAGAGAGAGAGCTATACATCCCAATTTCCGTTACTCGAAAAAGGGGGAACAAGACCACAATATATTCCATGGCCACACATGGATCGAGAACATTTGAAAAACAAACTTCCAATGCTGACATCGGAAGCCGGAAAATGGATACACGAGTTAGAAAAAATGACAGGAGGGAACACATTAGCTACAGGGGACATCAAGGGTCTCCTAATCGCCATACTTGGTGAGAGAGCAGACGATGGATGGACAAGGGTGGGTTACCCCAGAGTGACCTCAATCAATACTGCGCATGACAGAGATTCATTTAACAATTGTAGAGCCGCAGTATGGAAGGCACTACGAGTGCTTTACCCAGACACTCCCGGTATATGAGCTATTATGACACGTGAAATGAAGGACTCTGAGGATCCATTGATTTACATGCAGAAGTTTCAAGACGCGTGGGTAGTCGAGACTCATGAATCTTGGACACAATCTATACCTGTGTCCTACCATATATTATGCCATGGGCTGCCAGAACCGGTCCCGATTGGTAGGAATCAAAGCCAAACCTTGGTCAGAAATACAGTTGACAATCGCACACTATTGCAGGCTACTGCAAGAGAAGAATCGCAAAAAGGAAGCTACACAAAAGGGTGAGGAAGCAAAATTGGTGCAGAAGAAATTGTCAAAATATGCTCTTGAGGGAGCTATGATAACTAGCGCAGCTAAATCAAGCATGCAGCAAGTCAATAATCCACAACAGAATAATCAGGGCAATATGGGGTTTTACCCCAGGGGAAGAGGATTTAGAGGAAGAGGATGGCAGAGCAATCAGGAAGGTTTCCAAAACAATCAAGGAGGTTTTCAAAATAT
Source organism: Ambystoma mexicanum (assembly GCF_040938575.1). Lineage (NCBI taxonomy): Eukaryota > Metazoa > Chordata > Amphibia > Caudata > Ambystomatidae > Ambystoma > Ambystoma mexicanum. The sequence continues at coordinate 758,821,646 of NC_090937.1, read as the reverse complement.
GTAAAATGGTAATCAAGATATGTCAAATGGGCAAATGATCCGACCACCGCAAATATGTTGGTTGAGTGGGATGACAGGGCATTTAGCGCGCACATGCAGAAACCAAGGCATGGTGCAGAACGACCAAGGGACAGGAGCAGGCATGTTGAATCCACCTGCGCCTTTACAACAGGGAGTTGCACAGAATCACACAGTGCAGCAACAACCGCCAGGAGCGAAACACGGGTTGCAACCTCAGAATACAGTGAGTTTTCCTGAAGGGCAGTCCCAACAGTCACCACTGCAATTGTCACAAACGATGAGCTCAGGGCAGACCATGAACCCTGGAATGGGAAATAACTCTGCCAATGGGGGAAATCCATCAGCACACAGTGGGCCCAAGCTATAAATGGATTAGGACAGCTCACTGGGTACCCTGATGTGTTCTATCCTATCAGTGACACCAGACCCTCACAGGAACCTAGGGTGGATGTCGTTATAGGGGATAAAGAATATTCCTTCTTAGTTGACACAGGTGCAACACGCTCGTGTATACATGAAGGCAAGTTTTCCTTGTCCGACGAGGCCATAAATACTCAGAGTTTCACAGAAGCTACAAGTTGTGTTCCCTTCACAAATGCACTTCCAGTCTCTATAGGAGAATGTGAAATGAATGTGCCTTTAATATATTCACGACAGAGCCCAGTAAACATTTTGGATTGAGATTTAATGACAAAGTTAAACATGACAATCTCGTTCACGGAGGAGGGCATAGTATGTTCAACTCCAGGAATGCACTATTCAAACGTATGCAAAATGATTAGAGCATACGCAGGACACACATACATTAGGGCTATACCATTAAAGCCAGAAATATTCGCTTACGGAATGCGCATGCTAATGGCAGGACTGCCAGGTCTTGCAGACAAAATCATGAGAACCTCAGATGAGTTTCTATTTAGACCAAGAATACCGATGCATGAGGAGAAGGGACAAGTATTTCCCTTGATAATACACACAGCTGCAGTTCGATGAAGAATGGCCTTGATAGATGGTTATGACGACGAAGGCCGACAATGGTGCGCAGTAATCCCCAATGAAGAAGGTTATCGATTGACTGACATCACTGATGATGATCAGTTTGAAGAGCAAGCAGATATGGGAGAGTGTTAGGCAGAAACCTGTGCAGTTCCCTTAGGGACCACTGCAAAAGGCTTAAGACTACAGGTGTTTGGCAGTAAACCCACTTGGTAGCAGTCTGCACCACACAGATTCACTTGGTAGCTGTGGCTGAGCAGTCGGACTTCCCTCAAGAAGAGTTAGGCAGTATATAGAGTATACACAATAGGTACAGAGATACAGTAGCACAAGCAAACACTGACCAGAGCTTTGGTGTAAAAGTATATAATTATTTATTTAAAGACACACTTGTAAATGACACTAGCATAAAGAGAAAAGTAAATTCAGCACACAGTCACTATTATATATATACAACCCTAATTTCTTATTAGACAAGTCTTAGTGAGAAACACCACTTATTTTCAGACAGAGGTGAGCGCTTAACATAAGATGGCACTCTGATAAGTTATTAAAAAGGGAGGGAAAAAGGCAGAGTTATGGAAGCACACAAAGTTCAATACTTTTAAAAGAACCACAGTAAGGCAGGATAGGCAGAGTTCTACTGGAGAGCAAGGAAGTCAACTGCAAGGCCCACTCTTGGAGAGAGCAAGCAGAAGGGGTCCAGGTTCACACAGTGGGGTTATGCCCAAAGAGTCTTGTAGATAGTTCGCACACAAAGAATGAAATTAAAGTCAGGAAAAGTTAGCTAGGTTGTCCCAGGCCAGCCCAGGTTAGAAAGTCGAGGCTTTACTGTCACCCCGAACGATCTGTCGCAAGGGAAGCCAGGCGGGACGCAGTACCGTAAGTGTGAAGGAAGCTCCAGCAGGGGCAATTGTTCCTGGCAGTGGGTGCAAGTCGGTGTTTTGTCCAGAGGAAGAGGAGGTCTCACCGTGGAGGAAAGATGAAGGTCGTTGCACTGCCAGGGAAGAAACCAGCCGCGGAGTTCTTCGATTAAAAGGTACTACCCTTCTCTTTGCGGTAGTGGTAAACCGGGGTGTTCCGGTTGCCGGGGTGCTTGGCACGGGCAAGGCGGCCATGAGATGCTCCAGGAAGGTGAAAAGAAGGCAAAACTGGTTATCCCCACCAGTCAAAGGAAGAAGACTCTCCGGACTGGAGATCTCCTCTGTCGTCGGGAAAAGTGGTGAGACGGTTCAGCAGGGCTCCACCGGTGGTGTCGTTGTTGCAGGTCAGCTCAGCTTCTCCCTCCTCGGATTCTTAGGTCCTGTGGCGACTTCTGAAGTTCCAGTCCCCAAAGCCCTGCTTTTATGCAGCAAACCCCCATTCATTCAGCCTAGCTGTCAATCAAACATGCTAAGTGGTGAGCCGGCCGGCTCACCACTTGGGCCAATCACACAAGAGTGCGACTTGAGTTGCCAAGGCAACTCAGTCCAGGGTGCCTAAACCCCCTCCCACACCCCCTGTGGTACCCAGACAGAGTGGCACCACTTTTGGAGGCTTCTGTGGAGAAGCCCGCCAAAAAGTGGAACAAAGGGCTCGACTTGGGTTGGAGTCACAGAAGAGAACACAAATGCCATTTTAGAATCGAGTTCTGGCAAGAAATAGCAACCGGTGAATTAATATTAAATAAATAAACCGGCGGTATGTTCAAGGCTATAAGAATTAAATAATTAAAGTTGGTATCCTCGAACAATGGGAAAAACCCATAGAGATATATTCGCGGTCAAATATAAAAAGTAGTATCCACTGCCACCAGCCAAAACTCGATCAGGGGGGACGGAGACGTGCCCCCTCGAACAACAGACCCCGGGGCAATCGAATTGCCCCGACCAGTACGTCCACAATATGATGGTTTGTACTGGTTTCTGTTCATAATTTGGGACTAGTAAAGCCAATGGTGACTTTACATGCCCTGGGAGACAGTAGTCAGTCCCAGGGTATGGAGTCTATGTTTGGGGGTCGCTACGACACCCCTGGGTTACGGCACGGAGGGTGCTGTGTAACCCACATAAAAAACACATGAGACCCTATGGAGTAAAAGACCCCATAGCCCATAAAACACATGGAAAGACAAAGGAACACCTCAAATCATGTCTAAGAGTGGGAGTAAAAGAGTCTCACTCTTAGCAGGAGAAAAAAATAAACCCCAAAAATCCAGCAAAGCTGCTGGCGGACTCACTAGGTTTGGGAAATTAGCCTTTACAGAGAATTCTCCCTAACACTCACCCCCCCCACAGACTAAGGGACAGGAAGAATTATTCCACTCCTGGATGAACCTCATACCTCTAGTCGATGACATACATCCTAGAGAGTCCATCAGCATTTTGATGGTGACACCCTGACCTGTGCTCAATGGTGAAATCAAACCCTTGCAGGCAGATTGACCATCGCAATAATTTTGGATTTTCTCCCTTCATTTGCATTAACCATCTCAAGGGTTGGTGGTCAGTCTGAATGACAAAAGTAGAACCATACAAGTATGGCCTAAACTTCTTCAGTGCCCACACAATAGCAAAGCATTCTCTTTCGATTGTTGCCCACCTTGTCTCAGGATCCTTCAGTTTTCTACTGATGAAGCAAATGGGGTGCTCCCTACCCTTCTCATCCAGTTGGCTAAGGACTGCACATATACCTACATTAGAAGCATCTGTCTGCACATGAAATGTATGGTGATAGTCAGGAGCTCGCGATACTGGTGCTTGGCAAAGAGCTTTCTTCGGGTTTTCAAAGGCCTGATTGCATTCCATTCCTCATTCCATTTGACCTTCTTAGGGAATTTTGGAGAGGAGATCACATTCAGTGGAGAAGCTATGGTCCTATAGTTCTCAATGAAATTCCTGTAATACCCAGTGAGGCCTAGGAAGGCTCTCACCTGGGTTTGAATAGTAGGTGTTGTCCAATTTTGCACAGCTTCAATTTTACTGAGCAAAGGCCTTATTTCTCCACCTCCTACCTCATGCCCAAGGTAGACCACCTTACTCTGACCAATTTGGCATTTACTTGCCTTTATGGTCAGATTGGCCTGTCCAAGAGCCTGCAAAACATACTCTAAGTGGTTCACATGTTCTTCCCAGGATTGGCTGAATACTGCAATGTCATCCAAGTTGCCATGCAGAAGTCCTCCATCCCATTCAGAACCTGATTCACCATTCTTTGGAATGTAGCAGGTGCATTCTTCAATCCAAAAGGCATAACCTTAAATTGGTATAAGCCAACTGGGGTAGAAAATGCAGTCTTCGCCTAGGCATGGTCTGTCAGGGCTATTTGGCAATAGCCTGACGTAAGGTCAAATGTGCTGAGGAACTTGGCTGAACCAAGTCTATCCACCAGCACATCTGTCCTTGGCTTAATGCTGTCCTTGACTGCATTAAGAGCTCTATAGTCTACACAGAATCTCAATTCTTTGGATCCTGCCTTTGGTACTAACACAACTGGGCTAGACCATGGGCTAGTAGAGGGCTCTATTACCCAGAGATCAAGCATCTTCTTGACCTCCCCTTTGATGTGGGTGCTTACATTTTCTGACATTCTATATCCTCTGCTTTTGACTGGCAGACAGTCACCAGTGAGTATATCATGCTGTCCCCAAGGGGTCAAGCCTGGTGAAAGTGAGAACAGAGAGGCAAACTGATTTAACATGGCTTTGCACTCTTCTTGTTGCTCAGGTGTCAGATTTGAAGAGAGATTTACTCCTTCAATCTATTCGTCCAAGCGTAAGCCTCTGAGGAGATCAGGTAGAGCTTCACTCTCTTCTTCCTCTTCTGTTGAAGCTAGAAGCAAGGCTCCTACTTCAGGTCTGGAGACATACGCCTTTAGTCGGTTGGTGTGGAAGACTCTAGGAGCCTCCTTGGGATTGCCCAAGTCCACCAGATCGTTCACCTCTCCAAGTTTACCCACAACCTTGAAGGGTCCCATCCATTTATCTTGTAAGGCCCTCTGCCTTGTTGGGATCATAACTAGAACTAGCTGGTCTTGAGTGAACTCAACCATGTTAGCCTTCTGGTCATGCCAATGCTTGACCAGAGCTTGCCCAGCTTTCAGGTTATCACTAGCTTCTGCCATCATTTGTGACATTCTCCTTCGGAGACCTATCACATAGTCAGTCACTCTGACTGGCTTGGGGGAAGGAGCACTCTCCAACCCCTCCTTGATCAGGGCCAATGGACCTCTGACAGGATGGCCATAGAGAAGTTCAAAGGGAGAATAAACTACTCCCTCCTGAGGGACTTCTCTATAAGCAAAGAGAGGGCATGGCAATAGGAGGTCCCACTTTCTTTTAAGGCGATCTTCTAAAGCACCTATCATGCTCTTCATGGTTCTGTTGAACCTTTCTACCAACCCATTTGTCTGAGAGTGGTAGGCGGTAGAGAACTTGTAAGTAACTCCACAGGTTTTCCACATGGCTTTCATGTAGTGGGACATAAAATCTGACCCCCTGTCAGAGATTACTTCCTTAGGAAACCCAACCCTGGTAAAAATACCAAGGAGGGCCTTAGCCACAGCCCAAGCTGTAACAGTCCTCATAGGAATTGCCTCAGCGTACCTAGTAGCATGGTCTACTACAACAAGGATAAACCTGTTGCCTGAGGAAGTTGGGGGATCAAGGGAACCAACAATGTCAATCCCTACCCTCTCAAATGGGACTCCGACAACTGGGAGAGGCACTAAAGGTGCCACATTCTTGGACCCAACCTTACCAGAAGTCTGGCAGGTATGGCAGCTCTTGCAAAACTTATCTACCTCAGCCCCCATCTTTGGCCAATAAAAGTAGAGTGAGAGCCTTTCCTTGGTCTTCTTGAAACTCAAGTGACCAGCCAAAGGAATCTCATGGGCTAGTTGCAAGAACTGTTGTCTGTTTTCTTGAGGTACTACAAGCCGCCTGTAGTCTCCAGGTGCAGACTCAGTTGGTTCACTGTAGAAGAGGCCATCTTCCCAGTGCAAGCTATACTTCCCAGGCTCTTGCCCATCAGCCTGAGAAGCTGCCTGTTGGCAAATACCTTCCAGAGTTGGACATTCTCTCTGTCCCTTACTGAAGTCTGCCCTGTTGGGTCCACCTTCTGCCAGTAAAGACTGCAGCTCAGGATCATCAACAGGATCCAGATCTCCAATGAGTTCTTGGCCTTCCACTAGCTCTTCTTCAGAGTCTAGTTCCACCATACAGGGTTGTACCTCCCTCTCAGTCTCAGCTGGAGGTGGAGTTACAGGTGTAACTTTGTAACTTTGGACAACCTAGGGGAAGTCCTGGTTGGAAGCACTGGATTGTTTGCTGTTTCTTGGAAGTCTTGGGCTTCCCCTTTGCTTCTTCTTGTTCCGTGATAGCAAGTTGTAACTCCAGTGGAGTAGGAGTGATATCTTTCTTCATCATCTCCTTTGGAGTACCTCTCATGGTTCTCTCCCTTGCAGGTCTGGTGAGCTCCTGTAACCTTTTACTAGGAGGTCTGGGGGTATGTGACACTACTCCAAGAGTTTTCAGGTCATTTCCCAACAGAACCCTTCCTGGTACCTCATTTTGTATGCTGACAGGTATCTTCACAGTCATGTCATTACACTGGATGAGAACTGGTAATTGGGGAAGCATCTGCACAGGCCCTCCAGCTAACTTGGTGAGGCGTTTGGGTGCCTTAGCAACATCCTCAGCCTGAAAAAAAGATTTATCCACCACAGTTATACTGGCCCCAGTGTCCCTAATGGCAGGAGTCTCCTGACCATTCACCTGGACACTGTCCTTATAATACTCTTTAGTATTATCTGGGATAGCGTTATAAACATCTAAATTCTGTTGTTCCCACAGACCCAGAGACACTAAAGAAACACTGGCTGAGACTCCAATGGGTTCATCAGCCAGCAGTAGAAAGTTTCCACTTGCCATTTGTACTTCCTCCTCTGGAGCGAAGGCTAAGGAGACAAGTTGGACCCCTGAAGGTTTACCCTTACATCTGGGATCTCCTTTCACATGGTCAGGCGAGCCACAAACAAAGCATTTACCAAATGCTTTCTGTAATGGTGGCTTGCTCTGACCTCCTTCTGGTTTACCACCAGAGGGTACACTACTCTGATTTGGTTTCCCTTGTGGTTTACCCTATTGTTCTGTTTGGGGCCCTCTTTGTGATTGGAATTATTAGAATTCTCTTTGGAGTCCTTTTTTGGCTGTTTCCCCTCATCCTTTTTCTGAGTTACCCCATAGTCCTTGTGAGTAGCCCTGTTGGCAACCCACAAGTCAGCAGCCTTAGCTAGTTTTCTGGAATCTAATTCCTTTGAATCAGCCAAGTGCTATCTGAGCTCAGGAGAGCAGGCATCATAAATTGACTCCAACATCACAAGATTCTCCATTCCCTCAGTTCACCTTGCAACCCTTAATCCATCCCTCTAAGTTCTTCAAACTTTCACTCACCCAGGTAGCCCAAGGGGTACCATCATGCTTTTTGAGGGTCCTAAACCTCTTAAGGTACTGGGAAGGGGTCTTCCCAAATCTAGCTATCAAAGCTAGTTTCACACATTCATAATCCTTCTTATCCTCCTCCCCCAACTCCATTACCACATCAGTTGCAACAGGGGGGAGCCCAGAGAACAACCAGGAAAGTAACTCATTTCCTGTAATGTTCTGGAGCCCATGATTATATTCAAACAAACTCAACCAATTCAACACATCCAACTTAGGCTCATACATACCCACCAACTCCTTAGGCATCCGGGGTCTTTTGGGACTGGAACTCCTAGAGGATTCGGAGAGAGAAGCACTTTCCACAGACAGTTTTTTCATTTCTAGTTCATGGTTGAGCTCCATTTCTCTGAGCCTTAGTTCTTGGTGCCGTTGTTCTGTTTGAGCATTAATTCTTTTGAATTCTAATTCAAGCTTCATTTTTTCTAGTTCCATATATTGAGGAGTAAGTATGGGACCTGGTAAAGGTCCAGTAGGTACAGCTGGCAGGGCAGGTAGAGGCCCAGGGGAGACAACTCTATCATCTTCCACCTCCTCTTCTGCTCCTGACTCAAAGTTATCAATACTAACATTCATATCAATATCATTGCTGTTATCTACAGTTGCTGGAGTGGTAGGTTCCTATGAACCACCATCCAGACTTTGGTTAGCTAACAACCTTTCTATTAGCTCCATTTTCTTGCGTTTAGTCAGGACATTCTTATGCTTACAGAGAACTCTTAAACAAAAAGCAGTTTTGTAGCAAGGGACTCTTGACTATAGCTTTCCATAGTTGACATGTTTTAGAAGATACTTCTTTAGTGCTAAGCTTTATGGTTAGTTGCACTAAGGTATCTTTAAGCACACTAAAATGTATACTCAATACAAATCCCACCTCTGTACACCAGTGTTAGGCAGAAACCTGTGCAGTTCCCTTAGGGACCACTGCAAAAGGCTTAAGTAAACCCACTTGGTAGCAGTCTGCAACACACAGATTCACTTGGTAGCTGTGGCTGAGCAGTCAGACTTCCCTCAAGAAGAGTTAGGCAGTATATAGAGTATGCACAATAGGTACAGAGATACAGTAGCACAAGCAAACACTGACCAGAGCTTTGGTGTAAAAGTATATAATTATTTATTTAAAGACACACTTGTAAATTACACTAGCATAGAGAAAAGTAAATTCAGCACACAGTCACTATTATATATATACAACCCTAATTGCTTATTAGACAAGTCTTAGTGAGAAACACCACTTATTTTCAGACAGAGGTGAGCGCTTAAAATAAGATGGCACTCTAATAAGTTATTAAAAAGGGAGGGGAAAAGGCACAGTTATGGAAGCACACACAGTTCAATACTTTTAAAAGAACCACAGTAAGGCAGGACAAGCAGAGTTCTTCTGGAGAGCAAGGAAGTCAATTGCAAGGCCCACTCTTGGAGAGAGCAAGCAGAAGGGGTCCAGGTTCACACAGTGGGGTTATGCCCAAAGAGTCTTGTAGATAGTTCTCACACAAAGGATGAAATTAAAGTCAGGAAAAGTTAGCTAGGTTGTCCCAGGCTAGCCCAGGTTAGAAAGTCGAGGCTTTACTGTCACCCTGAACGATCTGTCGCAAGGGAAGCCAGGCGGGACGCAGTACCTTAAGTGTGAAGGAAGCTCCAGCGGAGGCAGTTGTTCCTGGCAGTGGGTGCAAGTCGGTGTTTCGTCCAGAGGAAGAGGAGGTCTCGCCGTGGCGGAAAGATGAAGGTTGTTGCACTGCCAGGGAAGAAACCAGCCGCAGAGTTCTTCGGTTAAAAGGTACTACCCTTCTCTTTGCGATAATGGTAAACCGGGGTGTTCCGGTTGCCGGGGTGCTTGGCACGGGCAAGGCGGCCACGAGATGCTCCAGGAAGGTGAAAAGAAGTCAAAACTGGTTATCCCCACCAGTCAAAGGAAGAAGACTCTCCGGACTGGAGATCTCCTCTGTCGTCGGGAAAAGTGGTGAGACGGTTCAGCAGGGCTCCACCGGTGGTGTCGTCGTTGCAGGTCAGCTCAGCTTCTCCCTCCTCGGATTCTTAGGTCCTGTGGTGACTTCTGAAGTTCCAGTCTCCAAAGCCCTGCTTTTATGCAGCAAACCCCCATTCATTCAGCCTAGCTGTCAATCAAACATGCTAAGTGGTGAGCCGGCCGGCTCTTCACTTGGGCCAATCACACAAGAGTGCGACTTGAGTTGCCAAGGCAACTCAGTCCAGGGTGCCTAAACCCCCTCCCACACCCCATGTGGTACCCAGAAAGAGTGGCACCACTTTTGGAGGCTTCTGTGGAGAAGCACGCCAAAAAGTGGAACAAAGGGCTCGACTTGGGTTGGAGTCACAGAAGAGAACACAAACGCGATTTTAGAATCGAGTTCTGGAAAAAAATACCAACCGGTGAATTAATATTAAATAAATAAAACGGCGGTATGTTCGAGGCTATACAAATTAAATAATTAAAGTTGGTAGCCTCGAACAATGGGAAAATCCCATAGAGAGATATTTGCGGTCGAATGTAAAAAGTAGTATCCACTGCCACCAGCCAAAACTCGATCAGGGAGGATGGAGACGTGCCCCCTCGAACAACAGACCCCGATCGAATTGCCCCGACCAGTACGTCCACAATATGATGGTTTGTACTGGTTTCTGTTCATAATTTGGGACTAGTAAAGCCAATGGTGACTTTACATGCCCTGGGAAACAGTAGTCAGTCCCAGGGTATGGAGTCTATGTTTGGGGGTCGCTACGACACGCCTGGGTTACGGCACAGAGGGTGCTGTGTAACCAACATAAAAACACATGAGACCCTATGGAGTAAAAGACCCAATAGCCCATAAAACACATGGAAAGACAAAGGAACACCTCAAATCATGTCTAAGAGTGGGAGTAAAAGAGTCTCACTCTTAGCAGGAGAAAAAAATAAACCCCAAAAATCAGCAAAGCTGCTGGGGGACTCACTAGGTTTGGGAAATTAGCCTTTACAGAGAATTCTCCCTAACAGAGAGAAAATGGTGGAAGTGTGTCTCACCTTTCAGGTGAGAATGATCAAAAGAGAAGTGCCTCAGAGAATGATGATGGCACGAAACTGTCCTGAATATTTTGATGACGACATGGCCCATGTGCCTGTCTCATTGTGGACCACAGGACCCTATGACGTAGGCCTATTGCAAGGGGTTGGAGAAGTGAAAATCAAACTGAAACCGGGAGCAATTTTACCAAGAGCCTGACAATATCCCATGTCAAGAGAGGCAGATGAAGGAATTTTTAAGACAATTTGAGCTATGATAGAGCAGGGCATCTTAGTGACGTCAGAGTCATCATGTAATACGGTAGTTTACCCTGTGAAGAAAAGTAAAGGAGAGTCTAATTCAAGATCTGAGGCCGATAAAAGATATTGTTGAAGCCGAGTTCCCTTTGGTCCCGAACCCGGCTACAATTCTATGTAAAATACCTGTTGAGGCAAAATATTTCACGGTGATTGACTTGAAAAATGCATTTTTCTCAATCCCATTGCACCGTGACTCACAAGATCTGACGTCATACACATTCAGACAGATGCGTCTGAAAAGCACGAGGCTACCCCAAGGGTACTGTGAGTCTCCTTCTATTTTTACAGAGTCCTGAAGATGGACCTAAGCAATATTGCATTAGAAAGCGTTGTCCTGCAATATGTGGATGACATCTTAATCTGCAGCACGACAGAGGAGCAATGCAGACACGATTCTGTTCAGCTATTGACTATACTGGCTGAGAAAGGATATAAGGTTGACAAGGATAAGCTACAATATCGTCAAAAAGAAGTGCTGTACATAGGTCAGTTGATCTCACATGAGGGAAAAAGATTGACCCCAGAAAGGGCTGAAGCCATACTGAACACGACTAAGCCACAAATGATAAAACAGATGCAGAGCTTTTTAGGCCTATGCAACTATGTAAGATCATGGGTCTTCGTCTATAGCTCTTACACTAAGCCTTTACTTCAGGCCCTAAAGAAGCCCCAAGTGATGAAAGAAAAGATAGAATGATCTGAGACCATAGAGGAAGGATTTTCTGAACTCAAAAGAGCTATTTGCAAAGCACCAGTTCTAGGGATTCCCAATTATACAGAGGAATTTTACCTGTTTTCACACATGAATGGCAGTGTTATGACAGCAGTACTCACACAGAGAACCACATTGGAGTACAAGCCCCTGGCATACTATAGTGGAAATTTAGACCGAGTAATGAGAGGTCATTTCCCGTGCGAACAGAGTTTAGCTACCGCAGCGTTCACCATAGATAAGGCTACAACCATTGTAATGGGTTGCTCAATGACGCTGTACGTCAAGCACTCGCTTTTTGCCATTCTAGAGAAACCGAAAGGCACATTGACAGCTTAGAGAGCTTCTGCTTATGAAGTGATCATATCAAATCAATCGATTAAGGTAGTCTGATGTAAGATAGTGAACCCAGCTATGTTTATAGCAGAGCCAGTCACTGAAGGAGAGCCAATACATGACTGTGCAAACTATGAAGAATTCAATGATGAAATTCCCAGGGTGAAAGAAAATGCCTTGGCAGAAGGAGAAAGTATCTTTATTGACGGTTCTTCGAGAATCGATCAAAATGATGGGCAAAGATATACAGGCGTTGCTGTGATGAATCACACAGCAAATGGAGAATTCTGAGTACTTATTAATGCGCAAATACCATCTCATTATTAAGCACAGGCTGCAGAATTATTGGCGTTGATACTCGCTATTGAGAATCACGCAGACCAGGAAGTAACAGTGTACAGTGACTCCGCCTATGTGACGTCAACAGTACACGCAGGCCTAGCGTGCTGGAAAAGGAGGGGCTACCTCTGAACAGACGGCACACCAGTGCAGCCCGCAGCCTTATTGGACAAGCGGATCAAGGGACTACAGCTACCAGTGGGAATAGCCGTTGTGAAATGCACCGCCCACACAAAAGGGTCAGATTTTATCTCACATAGAAATCAGGCAGCAGACACGGAAGCCAAACGGATGGCATCCAAAAGTGAGACGATCATGAAAGTAGAAGTCACCCATACCAATTAGTGAATGATGGCTGCACGAACTACACCTGAATGCTATAACAGTCTAGGGCAAACACAGTTGATGGAACTCCAAGGGGAGGCACCACAGGAAGAGAATAATCTTTGGAAACGGCAAGGGTGTTCTTTAAACCCCTCTGACAGTTTGTGGTGACAAGACAGCACTGGTTAACCGTTGATGCCTATAGCCCTGTTAAAATTAGTGCTGGAGCAGTTAAATTACCCAGCACACATGACAAAAGAGAATCTTGCAGCAACGCTCGCAGAAGACTGGTTCATACTGAATTTAACTGAGCACGTTGCATTTTTTATAGTGAACTGTATAATCTGCCAACAATTCACAGCTGGGCACACATTAAAAGTAATGAGAGGAGTCATCCCCAGGCCAAATGGGCCTTTTCAGCACTTGCACGTCAATTACGTCGTCATGATTCAAGTATGTAACGGGTACAGATAATTGTTGTGGTGTGTCCATTCTCTAGATGGATTGAAGCAGCTCCCTGTACACACTCAGACTCTACCTGTGAGGCCAGCTTTTTTGTGAGAGAAGTGTTCCCCAGGTGGGGGGTGTACGAGGTCATGAGATCAGATAACGGAGCTCACTTTGTAAATGAGACATTCAAACAGATTAGCTTGCTGCTTGATATAAAGCATAAGTTCTCGTCGGCGTATCATCCGCAAGGTAGCAGGATCTGTGAGAAGCTCAAAGGCTTATTAAAGGAAAGGATAGCCATGTTGAAGCTTACTCTGAGAAAGGGACAGTTGCAATGCCTTCCTTTGGCACTGTATGTACTTAAGAACCAACCCGGTTCCGACCATCATTTTATGTCACACGAGATAGCCACAGGAAGAAAAATGCGTACTCCTAGGACACCCCGAGATAGAGCTGGATGTGATGCCCAGTCAACAGGAGAAAGTTTAGGGTCGGAAATGCAAATGTACCTGCATTGCATGACATCTTGCCTTACTGTAATTTCAGACCAGCTGCAGCAATGGCGAAAGGGGTGAGGGCAGCACAGAACACATACTACTACAGACACAGCTCAAGGACTTTGTGTACCATCCGTTTTCCCTGGAGATACCGTCCTTGTAAGGAACCATACGGACGAGCCAAGATTTAACAGTCCCTTTACAGTGAAGGACTGCACTCCTTCCGCAGTGAAACTACAAGGCAGGAGAGCTTGGATTTTCCTGGGCGATATCAAACCTTACATCGGAGAAGGACCCCTGCCTGCACCCCAACGTGAGGAGACTACGAGTGATGGGGAAGAACCACAGCACGTGCAGATGAGATCCATGACAAAGAAAAAGGACGCATGACTAGCCAGACAAAGACAAGGAACTTTTTGCAAATTGTGGCTTAAAATTGGACACTTCCTCTGAGCAAAAAAGGGGATAAAGACATAAATGAAGGACACTCTGTTCATCCTAGTTGCCGGGTAGAGAAGAAAATTGCACATATAAGCCGCAACATAGTCTGTTGAACTTGGACTTTAAATAAGATGCACAATACAACTGTGACGAGGAAAGAACATGCTAAATTTCGATCGAGGACACATAAATTGGAACAAAATACAGTATCCAGATTCATTTCACACCGAGTCCATATTCGGAATCGCTTATGTTGTCCCGCAGTAGCAGCATCACCCAGGATGTGGTGACATACTTGGATCTAGTGCTAAAATCATACCCGTCATTGGTGGGGAGAATCACCAGTGTCAATTACTTTCTTCAAGATCCCGAAAACAAAAAGGCAATAAGAAGATTGCTTACTGTAATTGCGGAACAATTTCTCCTACTTCCTAAGTACAGCAAGGAGAAGCCAAATGTCCCAAGCAGAGAAGGAAGTAAATGAGCTTGTCAATACATTATTCTTTCGAATAATCGAAGACTGTCCCAATCTTGTCGGAAGAATGACAGACATACTCACGTTTCTCCGAGACCCAGCAAATACAGAACATCTAAGCCAACTCCTAAATAAAATTGTGATCTTAGTTGCACTCCACGCAAATGGACAGTGCAGACATTGTCTACATTGACGTGAAAGCATACAGTCCTGAACGCCAGCAAAACGGGACAGATGTCCCTGTCCCCAGAAGACAGTAGATTGGCACACAATGTTCTCTTTCATTTAGTCACTGATTTTCCAGAGCTAGTGGGGAGACCGATCGATGTTGATGTCCTCACATTCATCAGAGACCCAGCCAATATTGCACAAATGGGCATGCTCTTACATGGAATAGTACTACAAGTGGAACTCTCTAACCATCAGCAGAACTATCTGAGGAGATTCTAAAAGCTTTTCCGCAGAGGGACAGATCGAGAGAGCATTGCCAGAGATTTCACTTCATATTGTCCACAACATGTCTACAGGACTAGAGCAGATCAGGGGCCTGGACTGGTAGCTGACATACTTTGAACATGCACAGTAAAGAGACTTGCTGGATTATCACTTAATTTTGACACTTCCCATATTTTAGTAAAAGAACTGTATCCTGAGATAATAGGCAATTCATTAGTCACAAGAGGGGGGATAATCGTGTTACACCTAAAACACACAACAAAGAATCCGAAAAGATAATATTGTTCAAAGGAGTTTCGTAAGAATTAACATTTTGGCAAATGATCGAGATGGGAATCCAGAGAAGCAACCTCGTCCTCCTGCAGGAGGAACGATGCCTCTATTCCACTGGAAGTAAATGCTGCCCCCTGACATACAGGGGCATAATGTATTTGTGTATTATATTCATCATTGTTTTACTGTCATTAACGATCAGAACTGCATTTTTCATTGGTGCACAAAGCGTTCCAATTCCAGTGCACCCACCTAATGATGTATGCATGAAGCCTACAAAGGCACCCAGTCCTTACATAGTCATTCCCGTCCTTAGAAGATCTGATGGTGGTATGAATGAACTTGAAATGGATGTGATTAGCAATAACACATACACACTTCTGGTAACAAATGAAAAGGAAAGCTGGAAACAGGGTCGGCAAAGCATGAATGTGACAAGATTACAGACAACTACATGCATGCAAACACGAAATGCACATACACCAGGCCTCGTTTTAATGACTGCAGAACCACAATCCAAGGCATGGGAGAAGAAAAGACTGCCTGTTATGAGAAATCCCACTACAAGCAAAGTGAAAAGACAAATGAAAGAAGTTGAACCCCTGAAGAGACAAGAGTTGTTAGAAAATCGACCAGCAGAGACATCATGGACAAACCCATATGTTCCGGTGAAAGGGACAAGTACAAGTTCTACAATACAGCCATATACTGAACCAATGCCAGTGTGGATATGGGCACTTCTAACCAAAAGGAGGCAAAACATATACGAGGACAAGGAAAGAGCTGCCAGACTTTCCTCAACTCAGATGAGAAGGCCTGCACCATGGACCAGCAAGAAAGAGCCATACAGATGCATTCAGGGATGTAGTAATAGCAAACTACATGAAAACCTTTAGAACCTAGAGAAGCATGGATAGAGATGACAGTGAACTACACGATTACCTGGATAGCACAGCACATTTAGGAAACAACATTTGGTACCAGCACATGAAAGAAGTTGGAAGACGAAGTTCAGAAGGGGAATGCTTGGTTTGCGCACTCCTAATGTACAGCATGGGAAAGTCCAAGATCTTCGTAGCTGTAGAAATCGATGTCCAGACAGCACACTGTCTTTCACACGTAGCCATGTGCAAAACTAGAGGACAGTTCATGGGAAGTGACGCTTCCCAAATATAGGCAACTGAAACAGCTTATCCCGACGAAGATGATAATGTTCAAGACATTAAGACAAGAAACAGAGCTCATACTAGGAACCGTGTAATCGGTACGAGAAGCCTGGAGTTAAGGGAGCAGAAATAAAATGGGAAGTGAACCCGAAACTAAATGTCCAAGGAGAAACTCCAGAAGAGGCTCAAATTTGGATGAACAGAGGCCACATTCAGATTTGGGGAACAGTGCTTTCACCAGACGGATGGGAGAAAGGAGTAGTGATATGCAGAGCATGGATGGTCTTCAGTCACTACGAGTCTACCATCAACATAGTGCGAAATGGTTGCAAGCCATTATGGCCAAAGCTTGCAAAACTGCTGACATGGGTTCGGGACAGAGGAGGACCTTTGCAGATTGTGCCACTGGAAAACCCCAGATTCTGCTTCAGGAATAATGGCACAAGAAAGATGGGAGAGAACCAGAACTGTGGATGTGTTTTTGATGCTCCAGGAATGGTGCACGGAACTGCAGTAATAATGGATCATTATTGGGCATGTGGATCCAGAGCCTACATCAGACTGCCGAAAAACTGGGGAGGTATATGCACAATAGTGAACGTCCACGTTCCAGCATTAGTGATCCCGAAAAGTGACCTGAATATTGACAGTTTTTTCCCGAAAGCAGATTCTCATCTGAGGAAAAGGAGATCTGTGGAACGGCTAGCTCGGATGAAGAGAGAGAATTACTTCTCCGCCAAATCAGAAGAAGCCTTTCATGCAATCCCATATGAACATAGGCTGTTTAGCCTTTCTTCATCAGTGTTCACAATGATTTTCATGCCAAGATTTCAAGTTCCTCAGTTTTTGATCAATTTGGAGTTACGTTTACTCTGGCCAGAAATTCTGTCATTTGGAGACATTTCACACTGCTTAGAACGCGGACGCATTTTTCAAGCCAGCGCCCTATTTCAATCAGATAGTGGGTTTTGTACACACTTTTTATGAATGCACAATAATTCTCTGTGTATTTTTCCCACTTTTGCCACCGATTTCATAGTATTCGGAACATTTTGGCACACTAATTAGCAATGTATTTCAGCTACGAATTTTGGACACACGAGACCTTGAGTTACTGCATTGGGATCAGACCGTTATGTGCAGCAAACCACTTCTTCGGCTCTGATGTTTCTGTATGCCGAGCTGACACCGAGACGCGGGAGTCTCACCAGTCTGCAAGCCTGTAAGCCAAACGCAGGATTTACATGAATTGGTCGACTGTGTCTACAGCCTTGGTACCGTGGGAACAGGTGGTTAACCTGAGAGGGCTTGCCACCGTCGTCCAATTACATTTAACTGCCCTTGAGCAGCACGTCAGCCCGGAAGGATACTATTGAGGAGAGGGTGTGCCGCCTTCATCCAATCATCAAATGCAATGTCACTGACCAGGAAATATCTTGCACGGCAACCCATCTAAGCAGGATTTGTTACCAGCACGTTCCTTTCAGCTACACAGCTTTACTCCGTAGTCCGTCTCGCAGCGACACGGGTAAGAATACATGGTCTATGGCTTGCATTTGTTTAATTTAGCCCAATGCAGTCAACAACCGAGGAAGTGTATAATTCAGGAATACACTTTACAATATCCCTCATTTTTTGCTCTAACGCATTGGGCTATTTCTAATGCACGAGTTCATGATTTGCTAATTTGCATTTTGCTCACAACATTCTTACTGTGGGACACAATTTGATCTCTTTTAACGAAGCAGGTTGCACAGATTAACTCTTTTAGTCACAGCAACCACCGGGGGGAATGTGCATTTATTATTCCTTTGTCTCCCCCCAGGTCTCTCATTTACATATGGGACTTTCCAGCCTTAATCTATTTACAGAGAACGCAATGGCAAGTTTGGCAAGTGTTTAACAACTAAAATCCATTACATCCATTAGAGAATCCACTCACGACTACTTCAAGACAAGTAAGAAGTTATAACATTGCTATTCTACTCTGTAATTTTTGAATAATTGAGACATTGCAGCACAACAATTAATATCAGATTAATTGATTTAACCAGATTGAATACTGTCATGGAATATCGCCCACATACCGGGTGCCAAACGGCGAATACATCAATTCAGGATTTCACCAAGTAATGGTTGTACGACAGTCTTGGCAATCAAGTTGGCGTTTGACTATATTTTCTTTCTTTCTCCTTCCTCGCTCACTACGTAAAAATTTGATTACTTTTGGATGAGCTAGAAGTGGACTAATTTGTTAATCCACAGATGGTATAGCTGAGTACTGGTCTCGAACTTTCGCCTTGCTGCGACGCACTTGCTCGTCACAACGTGGGTTCCTGTCAAGAAATTTTGTCTGTGAAATCCCCCAGCATAGTTGGGTAAGGCTCTTTCTGGACAATTTGAATTAGTAGTCATTTAGATACACTAAATAATATGTTAAACTATCCTGGTAACTGAACAAAATCTAGATAGAAGTACATAGCAAATTTATCCCCTTCACAGATTCTTTAGAATTTTTATGTTTGTCTGCTTCCCCGTAGGGATTACCACTTCATACTCTGCCCCGAGGAAGGCGTTTTCTGATATTGATGGCCTACAGGTGGCCCGCCGAAACGTAACCAGATCTATGCTAGATGGAACTTTTTGCTCCTCGAAGTGACAGCATTTTAGACCGCTCTTGACATCAGTAAATGTGAAACTTTACTAGGCAGACCTGTTAATTCACATCGTTGTGGAAATGCATCTATTCATTATTTTGTATTCCTATTGTTTTTTTCATTGTTTTGTAAACTTGTATGTTTTACTACTAGGATTGTTCATTCATTGTCTATCTTCTGTTTATTTACTTATGTATTTTCTGAATCTAAAAATACTGAATCTTTTTGAGTTACTTTGTTAGAAGTCTTCGTGATTCACAAACTATCATTGATTGTGTTTTCTAAAATTTAAGTCTTTCTATTTAATGAAATACAGAATTCATTTGAAATACAAGCATTACTTTTTTCTCATTTACTTCTTTTCATTATGTTTTGGGTTCCAAGGGTAATTAAATAAGGATATCTTTGTTACCAAATGTGAATAAGAATTAATATTCAGGATTTAGTTTTGAATCTACTTTATACAGCTTTTTGGATTTCTTGTTTTTATAAGATTTCAAGTTGGAGCAAATATTAAATGGTTGCAGATAACCAGATGGGAGTTACTGCAGAACATCAACACGACAATAAAAGGATTCAATGCGATTAAGGAAGAGTTAAGAGCCATCCAACTGATGACTCTCCAGAACAGATATGTGCCACAAATGATCACAGCTATGGATGGAGGAGTTTGTGCAAAAATCGGAGAATCATGTTGCACATTTATACCTTCTCACGATGAGGAAAATGGAACATTAACAGAAGCCATAGGTATGCTGACAAAACTGCAGAACCAGATGATTGACGAAACTGACGAAGTGGATGATGACAGCTGGTTTGGATCACTATTCTCCTGGGTCCCACAATGGATGGCAGATGCATTCAAGTTCCTGGGAGCCCTGCTAGTAATGATATTACTAGGCTTTTGTGTCATTAAGATAATAATTTCCCAATGCCAGAAAACTGTGAAGAAAGCCATAGGAATGAAGATCATGATTGACGTCAAGCCAGGATGGAAGCCCAAAGACCTAACTGATGAGGAAATAAGAGACTTTGGGAAGGTTAGCATTCACGCACCAGAGGGAACAAAGTTTCTCTTCCCCAGGAAGCATCAAAACTATGTGGGAAGATGGGTTTACTGTAGCCCAAATGGACAATGT
Organism: Ambystoma mexicanum; assembly: GCF_040938575.1. NCBI lineage: Eukaryota > Metazoa > Chordata > Amphibia > Caudata > Ambystomatidae > Ambystoma > Ambystoma mexicanum. The sequence continues at coordinate 758,801,567 of NC_090937.1, read as the reverse complement.
CAACTAATGACGTGGAATAAAGATGAATATGTAAGGACCACAGGAAGCCTGAAAGGAGTAATAAAGATATGGACTCCAAAGAGACACTTCTTCAAACCATCATGTGTAGATCAAGGAGATGAAGAAGGAATGAACCCAGGCGATGGAGTGAAGATGAATATAGAAGAACCAAGTAAGATGAATCCAAAGATGGAAGTGAAAGTGGTCGATGAATCGCCTAGAGGGGGGAGTGTAGAGGAGGTCCCAAATAAAGCCTGCACTCCAATCGTCCATTTTGAAGTACCAAGAACGTTCACACCGAGATATGTGATGTATGATGAGCAAATAAACCAGCAGCGAGACGCAGTAGGGCTCTGCCCAGTGCCTATCAGATGAACAGCACCTAGTGAAGTACCGATACCCAGAAAACCATGCACAGTAAGGTATCCATTAAGGAAACCCTACCAGCAAATGAAACAAAATGAAGATTGCCTAAGTACTGTCCCGGAAGAAACCAAAAAGGTCTTAATGGAAGACGAATGGTGACATCACAAGGACCCGGACTGACTCACAGATAGAAGAAATGACGACTAGAGAATGACAAAAAGAGACGAAATACCATGAATAAGGATATCGTGAACCTAAAGTGAAAGGATGATGTTGAAATGCAAAGAAGTTTAAAGCTGTAAGCAAGATGAAGGCATTCGACCAGTTTACACCTGTAGATATGCTTACAACCGCAAGAAAGCTAAGGAAAAAGTGCCACTTTCTATGCTAAGTAGAAGAGTAGTGCGGCAAGCGCCATTATACATAAATCTACCTCAAACGAAGTACTATATTATAAGTATATTTCTCCTTTGCACAAGAAGCAGAATCAACCCAGGTTACTAAAGGCCAAACGAGAACAGATTCATATTTAGCAAAATGAGAAGAGATGGCTGAATCAAAACTCGGCAGAGGCGACTCGTGCCAGGAAAGTCAAGGTCATACGAATAAAAGAAGTGAACAGTAGCTACATTTAATTGAAACTAAGAACAGAATATCCTGCCTCTGTAAGGTCGAGATAAGAATACGTAGGCAGGTGGCGGGCTAAATAAGAATCAAATACACAAATTGAGAGAAACGAGACAAATTTACGGTGTGGGAAGCACGTGACCAGCTGAGCAAGAAGAAGCAAGTGTTCACACCTATGCTTGGCACCAGACCAGGAGGAGATATCAGAACTTTTCCAGACAGAAGAAGCAGTCTCGAGGCCAACCACAGTGAACAAATTGACACATGGCTACTAAAGTGATGATTGATTGTAACCCTAATCAGAGGAAGGCTGGGTAATTAAGGGGCACCCCGCACCTGGCTGACCATTCTGCGTGCTGCTAAGCAAATTGGAGAAGTATGCATGGGGTTGGTGCCAACCCAATCACAGTGGACCTATAGTTAGTAGAACCAATGAGACGTCGTACTTTTAGTTACGTCTACAGTAGTCATTTTTGAAGGAAGGGCTTAGCTGCCCAACTGACAGAGTTTACCCAATCTCCTTACTCCGTTACCATATAGAGATATAGTACCTATAGTAAAGTTACCTTTTCCTAACCAATAGAATTGCATGTTTACTTTTGATTGATACACGTCAGTGATGACGAGTTTCGAGTATAAATGTTACAACTTGTATGAAGTTCGTTGGAGTTGAAGCGAGAAGGATGATCGCATCACTGCTGATATCCATGGTTCCCATTTTTTTGTACTTGTCATTTAACGGAATCCCTTTGCCAAACCATTGAGTTGTCCTTATTGATTGGTGTTGGAGTAGTAAATCTGCACCCCCATCCATCTCAAGGGTGCAGCTATCTGGTCTTAAAGTACTTCTGAGCAAACCTCGGCTCTATGGGCCGGCCTGAGGTCTCGGAGTACACTAACATTAACAATATCAAGAATCAAATCACAGACAAGACATGTGGTTGCTGGTTGTGTGACCTATAATGGGTGGACCATGTGGTCTGATAACTCTGCCTAGACCAGAAACCAATACATATTGGAAAAGCAGCAAAGAAGTGTGTGTCCTGGGTGAAGCTAATGAAAGGACGGATCAAGCGAACTAGGTATTCTCTTATGAACTTGTGAAAAGAGGAAGAAGCTTAACTGTTCATTGTAAATCCTGGGGAAGGGGACCCAGAGAACCAAAGAACTGGGGAGTGTTTATCTTGGGGAAGGGAGTCGCACAATCACAGTGTTGTGTGAACTTGATAACATTTGAACTTGGGGAAGGGAAACCCAAGACCTTCTTTTGATGCAAACTGTGATGCCGGTGAACCTACAGAAGGTAACTTCATAACGTGATCAAACGTCCTTGAAACTAAGTTACATTTAAACTATATTGAACTTGAACACATATTTGGTTGAGAACATTTCCCCACTAGATTTTGTTGTAGTTGTGAGGACAAACATAGGTTTTGAAACAGACAGACTTTTGGTTTTGACTTATAGACACAGACTCTCCTTAGATTTCTTTAGGCAGGGAAAATCCCACCATAGGATAGGGTTAATTAGGCGTTACAACACCCTGATCATTAATAAAGCTTTGTTTAGAAATATATATCTGTTGTCTGGGTCATCTCTCTTGATACCATGCCTGTCTCACAGCATGCAATGATCACATAGATACAGCAGAGATAAAGACTGCTCAACCCAACTTTGTGCCGTTCTACCATGATCTTCAGTTTGTAAGGTTTGAACACCTCTCCATCGACACCTGAGATAGTGTAAGGAAAGTGAATGAGCAACTTCCTCTTTTGGTCTTGCTGAATGTTCATTGGCAGAGTGCAATACATGTTCTTGTACCAGTCCATGCACTCAAGAATAACATGTGACAGCATGTGGAATGTGAGTTTGATACCTTCAAATGGCCAAATGCAGTTCTGGCATTCTCAGTGCATACAACCTGTGCTGTTGCAGGTGTGAAAAGACCACGAGCAGCATGTCCCTCCCTGACTCTGGCATATTTGCGTGATGACATGCTGTTCCAATATGTCACTCTCTCAGTGACAGGTGTATCACCTGCATCCACAAAGCTCTGTGAGTTTCTCCCACAAAGAATCATGCAAGTGTATGTCTCCCAGAAGCTACCCCAGGGACTCTCTGCTCCTCCTGCTCATTCTTCACTGTGCCACCTAATTGCATATCTCTTTCCGACTCACTTTAAGACAGCAGTGTTTCACCCACCTCCCTGAGTCACTGTTTTGTCTCCCTCGAAAATAGTGTGAGCATGTTGCTCAAACAGGCTTCCCTCAGGGATTCACATATCCTCCTCTCAGGATATCTGAGAGGGCATCTGTCTCATCCACTAAGTTTCAGCGATGGCCCTGACTGGCATAGTATGTGCCTCCCAGACTCTCCTCTACTGCTGCCCACAAAAATGACACAAGTCTTGCACAGGTTTCCCTCAGGGTTTGACTGCACTATCCATTCCTCTTCTTAGGTATCATCTGATATCATGTGTCTAGTCCACTTAATTTTAATTCAAGAGACAAACACTGACTGATGTATCAACTGCCTCCCTGAACCTCTGCTACACTACTTCCTCCCACAAAAAACCACATGGGCATGCATTTTGCACAGGCTGCCCGCAGGGATTCTCTGCTCCTACTGCTCCTTCTCCCACGTGTCACCTTTTGGCACTTATCCCATTCCCTGAGTTCATGTTATGGACATGGATTGTGGTATCACCTGCCTACTAGTATCTGTGCTACTTCCTCTCATATAAAAATCACTTCAGCTCGAGGCTTGCACAGGCTGTCCTCTGGGATTCCCTGCTCCTCTACTCAGGTTTTACCTGATCCATGTCTTTCATCCACTAACTTCAGGAGACGGACACTGACTGGGTTTTCACCTGTCTACCAGAATCACTGCCCCTTCCTGCCACAAAAGAATCATGCAAGCGCGAGTTTCGTGCAGGCCAATATCAGGGATTCTGAGCACCTCCTGATCTTCCTTCCATGTCTCACCCGATTGCATGGGTCTCATGGCTGCCTAAATCTCTCCTACTTCATCTCACAAAAAAAGCAGAAAAGTGTGAGTCTTGCACTGCTGTGCTCTGTGATTGCTTGTTCCTTCTGCTCTTGCTCCCAGGTGTCACCAATGGTGTGTTTCTCTCTCACTAATTTCAAGGTTTGGAAACTGACTGGTGTATCACTCGCCTCCCTGGACATCTCTGGCTTCCTCCTGCAAAATGATTGCATGGACGTTCATCTTGCACAGGCTGCCCTTCGTTGTTCTTTGCTCCCCCTGCTCCTCCTCACCCAGTCCCCAGATAGCATCTGTCTCATCCACTCACTTCAAGAGACAGACACTGACTGATGCAAAACCCACCTCTGTTAATCTACGCTACTACCACAAATGTCATGAGTGTACAAAGTGTTTTTTAATGGGTGCATCCTGTTGAAAAAACACTTTGTAAATCAGGCTCAGAATTACTGGTGTGTCCTCCCTAGTCCAACAATCACTGCTATTTTCCCCAGATTACTAGATGTATCACACAATATTAAGAGTCACCTGCTCTCTCGCTCAAACAAGCTGCTCTGCCTCTCACGGATTCCTTCTGCCTAAACTCACACTAGGTGGCACTTATTCTGCTGCCCACTTCAAATCTCTGAATATGTCACACAGCTCTGCCGAAGAAAAACGTAGCCTAACTCTTTCTCTCTGACTGAGTCCCCATGCACTACTTCCTGTCCTTACCCTCTCAACTATCCTATCGACGCCCCTGTTTATTAACCCTTCTATGCATTTCCTAAGCCTACAACCAGCAGTGACCTTCTGCCTTTCTAAAAGCTGCTTAAGTCAAAAACAGCTGAAACCATGTGTGGCCCTTTAGAGGTGACAAGGCCAAACTCAACTGACCTGCATGAATCACCCGCAGTTTGGGTGATTTGAGGTTCCTGTGGTTAAATGGGTCCAGGCCACCTCATTCCACAAGGGTTCCATGACCCACCTAGAGAGCATACTTATATCAGCAGATTGGTACAACCATGATACATTTCACACCTTTTAGTTCAAACCTATTGTTCAAACTTCATATGTGGTACTCACAACGATTTGAATATGAATAATGGGAGCTGCCAAGGTGTACCATAAAATACCAATGTATCCTAGTTAACAGACATGGATGCAAGTAGTATACCGCCACTTTACCTCCACATGAACACATTTTTAGTAGCAGCACCAGATGGGTTTGGCAAACTGTTTTTTTTCTCTGAGTATCCACTGCTCCTATATGAAGCACTACAGGGCTGTATACAAAGGAGAACATAGAAGTGGGCGGCTCATGCAAGCCCTATTAAGATTGGCAGGAAAGAGGCCATTTTGTGGGTGGAGCTGACATCTTTACACAGAGACTGGACCCTGATTGTTGGGGGGAAATAGAGGTGCATTATGTGAGCAATAACCTGTTATGTTAATAAAATCTCGACTGCAATCAGCACTAGGAGTAAAGATTCCACTAAGTTTCAAACCTATGACAAATACATTCAAAACAGTTTATAAACATTTCAATAAACGCAGTAACAACTAATTTAGTCAAATAAATTTGCATACACATTAACATGTTAAACAGAACAAATTGACAATCTCTCCTCATGCTCTCTTCAATCATTTCTCCTCTAAATACCAATGTATATTCACCAACAAAATTCTTTATCGTCGATTTACTCTAAACCAACACCAATAAATCAAAACAAACAGAGTATTATGATAGCACAAATAACCTGTCACAATTTGTCTATGGGCCTCATTACAAGTTTGGCGTTCTGGAAACAAGGGTGCCGCTACGCTTACAAAACGAGTCTGCCTGCCGGGGTCACTCCACCCGGCAGGTCTGACCCTGCCTTGCGCAACGGCCCCCGTACGCAGACTCATCACAGAAGAACCAGCACCGTTAGTAACAGTGCCGGTGCTTCTGTGAACCCATTCCTATGGAGTCCTATTGGGGACTAACATTTTCCGGCACTTGGCATCCCGGTCCGCCGGGACTTGTAATGTTCCGGTGGCGTGCCGGAAACAGTGTAACAAGGTTGGAGGCAACCCGCCGGTGCTACCTCCGACCTCGTAATGAGGTCCTATGCCTCCCACAATATACTGTATGATAAATAGTAACATCAAAAAGTATTTAAAGATAATCAAAAACATGCTTTCTACAAAGGGTTAATGGTTACATCTGATTCATATCAATCCATAGATGATGTTTAAGTTTGAGAATGCCGCCTATCCTACTACTAAGCCGGACATTCCGGCACAGAACTTTTGGCACCGGGCATTTCGGCAGAGTGCTTTGGGTGCAGGTCCCCTTTAGGCGCGGCCAGCAGGGCGCAGAGACATGCGCAACAAGATATTTCTGTTTTTCTTACAAATACTGTCAACCGAAGCACAGGGAAATGAAGTGCTTTGGTTGACAGTGTATGTTTAAGCAAACAATAGCCGCTCAGTACATGGAGCTGCCCTGTGAGTGCCCACGCCATGCACAGATAGGTTGCTACCCGTGTCCCGCATGCTATGTTTGTTTCAGTCTGAAACAGTGCTTCCTAAACGTTTCTACCATCGCCTCTTTGTCATCTGTGCAACTCAACTCCTTTTGAATTGACACAATACAGCAAGTCTTGATTTTCAAAACACTGGGTCATGAGTAGTGGTCACACAATGTTAGGGTAGAAATGCCCCTCACATTCTGTCCTGCACTTTCTTGCACACAAGTCGCCCCATTCTCAGAGAGGACTTGCGGCACACCCTCATTGCCTACGGAATCAGCAGGGGATGAGGATTTGGAAATGTGCCCAAATAAAACGATTTGTTCAGCAGATTCCCCTCTGGCAATGCCCACAGGATGCATAATGTTGCCTGACAGTAAAGTTAGGAAAAATGAACGTGAATTGACTGCATTCTCTGGCCCTGCCATCTTCACATGCATTCTACTCTCACAGCAATCCGGCTCTCACCTTACTTTTTGCAGAAAACACACACATTTATGACACCAGAAGATTTCAATATTATTACCTCTTGTAGACCTCTAAAATGCACAATATGTAAACGTTTTTGATGGTGGACAGGATGAGGTAGCTGCCTAATTCCATTTCTGTGATATGTAAGTAGGTGGTGTCCTGAGTTAATGGGTGAGATTCTCCCAAAATCCTGCACATTAAAAAAAAGCACAAAGTCTGAGTTTTTTTAAAGTTGTGTGCAGGGGAAGTGAAGGTATGTTGTGCTAACCTGAGACAGGAGCGAAGCGCACCATATCCCTTCCACAGCTTGCAATGCCTGAGTCCTTAACGATGAACAGTTACAGAAGAAATAAAGACCTCCACTGAATATTGGAGGTCACCAGAGAACCCTCTAACTAAACACAGCCAATGACATAAATCAACACTTCTGGCAGATACTGCTATCACTAGATTAACCTTGTTATCTTTAATTGTAGGTGCTCATGTATTCATCTTCACATTATTTAGCTGTGTTTACATTCCCACCTGTTCCTGCATTCACTAGTACCCATGGTATGTTACCCTCTCTCTGGGCATATGAGCACATCCTATGTAATCACTATTTCATATTGTAGTTTAACACACATACTACCCACTGTACATTGTTCTCTCGACTCTACCCACTCCCTTCCCTCTCCTCTGTGACTCAGCATCAGGAATGCAATGAAACCTACATTTTGCGGGGGGAGGGGCTAACAGGTTATGTAGAAATGGGGTGCAGCAAACTTCGAGGCTCCGGCCCAGTGGTGTAACACAAAATGTGGGGGCCCCCCTGCGAGCTATGCTGAGGGGGCCCCCTTCAACTCAGCAACAAATCAAGGTTCGCGCCACACTGTGGCCCGGCCTAGATTATCACACTTGCTCAATACGCACAAACGTGCTGCTGAAGGGATATGCCGCACACTGCACTAGGAGAAAGATATAAATATGTTTTAATATAATATAAAGGACACTTTCTGAGCAAAATTGGCTAAAAAGCCAGAGTGTTTACAATTGATTTGTAAGGTAACACCAATCCAATAGATGCAAGTCATCAACAGTGCAAACAAACATTAATGCTTTGCTATTAAAAATGCCATGCCACAATGAAAACATGTCCAACTCCAGTGTAGACACGTAATAACAATATAGTAAAGCTTGCCATGCCACATTTAGACATATCTAGACTGGTTGCACCTAAATGCCAGTTGAATCAATAACACTCATCAAGAAGAGAACACACATTCAAGCCCGAGTCTCTGTGGCCTCTAACAATCCTGTAGCGGTCTTTACCTCTCCTGTTCCCTCCCAGGGCCATTGTATGGCTCTGTCATCTCACTTCTCCGCTAAAACTCAGGACATCCTGACTTCCATCTTCTCTTCCCCTCCCTCTTCCTCTCTCGGCCCCCCTTTGGCCATTTCTACCTCTCTTCCTCCTTTCTCCTCTTTCTCTCTGACAACACCTGACGAGGTTTCATGACAAGTCCGATCTATGAAAGTGTCATCCAAACAGGTGCTCTCCTGCTCCACCAGAACCATTAAGAACCATATTGACACCCTTGCTCCAGCCTTGACCAATTTCTGTTATCACTCTTTCGCCACTGGAATGTTCCCCTCTCCCGTTAAGCACTCCCTTATGCACCCACTCCTCAAGAAGACGTCTGCCGATCCTGCCTGTCCGGCAAACTATTGCCCAAACTCCATCACCCCTTTCCAGGGCAAACTGTTGGAAAAGCTGGTCATCTCCCAGCTTACTCTCCACACGGAATCTGTTGGTTGTCTCCGTGACTATCAGTCTGGCTTCAGAGCTGTCAGAGGCACAGAAACTGCTGTCCTGAACACCTGTGAAGATCTGCTCTCTAAACTTGATTCCAGCATTCTTTCTGTCCTCATCCTCCTTGATCCTTCCTCTGCTTTCGACATGGTCAACCATGTCATCCTGATCAATCCTGATCAATCGACTCTATGAGAACCTGGGCATCACGGAATAGCCCTTGAGTGGCTGACCTCCTTCCTCTTGGACTGCTCCTCCCAGGTCCAACTTGGTCCCTTTTTCTCTGACCAATCCTCTCACTCTGGTTTTTCAACCTCTACGTGGCCCCTTTGGCCTACCTGATCTCTACATTCTCCTCTAACTTTCAGTGTTATGCAGATGACACTCCGCTTTCCTTCAGGCTCCCCTCAGACTCCTCTCCTCTCTCGCTCATTCCCAAATGTCTATCCGTGATTCAGGATTGGTGTGCCGCCAATAATCTCTGCCTTAATGTCAGTAAGATGGAGATCCTTCTCATTTGGACTCCTGCCCCTGCTTTCCCTCTCTCACTCTGGCTGCCCGCCTTGGGCCCTCTTCCTTTGCCTTCCTGTGAGGCAAACAACCCTGGTGTCATCTTTGACTCCACTCTCTCTTTCTCTCCTCACATCTCGGACGTCGTCAAGAAGTCCCACTACCAGCTGCTCCTCCTCAAAGGGACTCTTCCCTTTCTCACTTTCCCCCAGAAGAACACTGTATCCAGAGCCCTGGTTCTCTCTAGGCTGGACTACTGCAACAGCCTCTTTCTCAATCTCTCTTCCTCTACTCTCCATCCTCTGCAACTAATCCAGAACAGGACTGAGAGAATTATCCTTGGCCTCAAGCCCAGGGATCGTATCTCTCCAGCCCTGAAATCTCTCCACTGGCTCCCAGTTGCTGCAAGTATTAGGTTCAAGACCCTTTGCATTGTCCACAAGGCTTTCTGGGCCTGGGGCCCACACTACATCCAACTCTCTCTTCCAAATCTTTTTCCTTCTCGAGCCCTTCGCTCAGCTACCTACAACTCTCTAAGGGTTAGACGCTTCTCCAGGCAGAGAGTGGGGATAGTTCTCTCTCATCTACAGGTGCCTCCCTCTGGAATAGCCTCCCTGCCCCCTCAAACTTGAGCCGGTCCACCTGAAGTTCCGGAAGTGGCTCAAAACTTTCCTCTTCTCTTCTGCTTTCTCTCTCTCCCTCCCCTGCTGGCCTACCTGACCTACCTGTCTGCTGTACTGACTGGTTGCTTGGCTACCCTCAGAGTCTCAATGAGTCCAGACTCTTTCTTGATCAGTCACCCTTGCACTGTCTCTGGGCCTACCATGCACTTAGGGGCTGTAACTGTAACCCTACAGTCCCTTGTTCCCCTTGCACTACCCACAGCCGCACTGCCCTGGCTGCACTTACTCAGGGCATTGCTGCCCTGTTTTTCCCTCCCCTCTCCCTTGCACTTCCCCCTCCCTTTCCCCTTGCACTTCTCATTCTCGCACTTGCACGATCTGAATGGCACACGGCCTAGTAAGATCATTTGTCTTGTCCTCCCTCTATCTTCCCTCCCTTGTCTTGTCGTGCCTAGAAGCACTTTTGTGCAGGCGCGTTATAAATTACTTATATCATATAATTTGATCACAGATGCCCAGAAAAATATACAATGCCGCAGAAAGAAATGGTTAGACTGGCAGCACCCAAATGGCAGTCTAGCCAGGTAATTCACTTAGCAGGATTGCTTTATCAGAAATGCCCAGTTAAAAAAAAGTCATACCAAACTGAGGAATGACTGGACTCGCTGCACCAAAATGCCTCTGTAGCCACTAATACCACATATCATGCCTGCTTAGCCTGGACATGGATAGCCATTATGATTTGTCGTACAATCCTGCACCCCACACATCCCCTCTCCCTCCCACCCCAACTTCCAAAATCAGCTCCTTGGCCCAGAATTACCTCTACGTCCCTCTTCTTGCCCCAGAGTTTACGGTTAAGGCGCCTTGCCTCATAGGTAGGTACTGGGATGAGGAAGAGTGGGACTAGGAGTAATGAATATTGCAGATAGCTATGTCAGGCATTACCTCCATGTACCTCTACCTCATCCCAGTACTTGTGTATGAGGCAAAATGCCTCATACACAAGTACTGTCCCATACACACTGGGACGAGGAAGAATAGGGCTAGGAGTAGTGAAGATTACCAATAAGTAATCCATGCATTAAACACAAGTATTGCTGCAACACCATTGAGTTGACTGGGATTCAGCACTCCCCCACTCCACCCCTGAAATGTTGGGCTATGTTGACTCGACCTGGCTAACCTTCAGAGCAGTTGCCAGACAGAACAGGACACAGATGTTAAATGGCACCTGGGTTTCGCTGTTAACAAGAACCCGGCAATTACTAACAAAGTATTTCACTGTTAGTACCTACATTCAAATGCCAAATGTTTTAGGCAATTGAAATCTTGATGTGGGTTTAATACTTGCATGCCAGGGGAGTGACTGGAAGGGTAGAGAGGGAACAGGAGACCACTCATTCTTACAGTAGTCCATAAGTGGATGCTTTCAACCATAAAGGAGAGAGTTAACTGCTTGTAACATTGAAGCTGCACTAGAATAGTCTAATTAAAATGTGTAAAGAAATTAGATGCCCCAAACAAATAAGTTTGCCCCTCCCCCACCGCCCATGAAGTTAGCACCTCTCCCAACATTTGAAAGGTTAGCCCCCCGAAATGTAGGTTTTGTTTTACCCCTGAATGCAAGCACACACACCATTCACCATATACACACGCGCCCACCCAGCCATCCATACATTTAAATGTGCATTTTTTCACCATACTGGCACACCCAGGCAGCCATCCATACTTTTAAGTGTGCACCCTTTCACCATACACTCACAGGCAGCCACCTTTACATTTAAGTGTGCACCCTTTCACCATACAGGTACATACGCACACGTCATGGGGTTGAGGGGAGCCCTAACACTTCAAAAAGAAATTGGGCCTCATTACAACTATGCCAGACTGGAAACAACGGTGCCGGTAAGCATACCGGCACCGTTGTTTCCGGGCCGGCATATTACAGCTCTGCGGGCGGTTGCCGTCCTGCCCAGCAGGTAAGACCTGCAGGGCAGAACGGCACCCACTCGCATAGTTTTCACAGAAGCACTGACACCGTTATTAATGGTGCCGGTGCTTCTGTGGTCCCCATTCTCATAGAGTCCGATAGGACTTTATGGAAATAGGGACTTACCATTTGCCGGCACCTGACTCCCCAGACCGCCAGGGTTGTAATCCCCTGGTGTTACCAGGAAGTCAGGCGCCGGTAAATCATTATGGGTCCGGCGGCAACCTGCTGGTAGCATCGGCATGGTTACTGCCAAACCCGTAATGAGGCCCATCATTTCTTTTGAAGTCACTCTGACTTCATAAAGAAATTATTTCCATTAAGGACCGAACCATAACGGAAATAATTTCTTTGTGAAGGCAGAGTGACTTCAAAAATAAACTATTTGTTTTTGAAGTTATGGGTCTCCCCCCACCCCATGACATGGAGGCCTCCAGCCTAGGGTCTTTCATGCCATGTGGAGGGCGCAGCCCTCGGACTTCAAAAAGCAAGCTTCTCTTTGTAGTCACTCTGCCTTCATAAAGAAATTATTTCTGTTACAGAAATGATTTCTTTAAAAATGTAGAGCGAATTCAAAATGAAAAAAAATGTTTTTTTTTTAAAGAAAAATATTGTTCTTTTTTTTCTACAAGTGGGGCCCCCTCCCAGGACATGTGCTGGTGGGGAGCCCCGCTCTGCAGGGGCTGCGGGGGCCCCTGTTACGCCAGTGCTCCAACCCCTCTGTTCTACCCCAAGGGTTGTCTGGCGGGGAGCCCGTATATCCTATCCCCCTTTCCCCACCGGAGCGCGCGTGCGCACACACACACACACACACTTACGCATTCACTCCCTCATTTAAACATCCCATTGATCATACACTCGCTCATTTTCATGCACACCCAGCCCCCATACATCATACATGCACACTCACACATACATACATTACATTCACACTCCTTGCGCACATGCATACATGCATAATGAGATAACATGCAACACCCTTTCACACTGCTAGTTTCAGCAAATACTTCCGTCGCCTCTCTGCCTAACAAAAAGCTAGCGTGCACATCAGCTCCCTCCCTTCGGATGTGAAAGAACAACGTTGTTATATGTTTGCTTGCATCTGCAAGGAGGGGCCTGATGTGTGCATTTGATTTTTGTTTGGCAGTGCGGTGATGGAAGCCTTTCCTGAAACTAGCAGATTTAGGCCCCAATTCACGGAATCCAAGGCAGTAGTAGCGCAAGTGCTGTGTGCCGAGAAGGAGCGTGCGCCACGCGTTTGCCAGCCGTAGTGCAAACCAGCAATTGTGCGGTATGCGTGTTCATGGATTTTCCAAAGCATCAGTACCTGTGGCACAATGAACATCAAGCAGCGCCAGTAACGCCCCCAACACGCCCCTGTGCGCAGGAAAAAGCCAGTGAAATGCCTACTACGGCGCAAGGTCCCGCGCCATCCATGGGACAGCACACAGCCCCCCATCGTAATCGCAAAATCATGTGGAAAGACCCACGCATACCCCGTCCGCACCCCAGTGTAATCGCGTACCCTGTTTGCACCAGCCAAATCGTGTGAAAAGGTCCATGTGTACCCCGTGCACACCCCAGTGTAATCGCGTACCCCGCTCGCACCAGCCAAATCGCGTGCAAAGGCTTGCGTGTACCCTGTCTGCACACCAGTGTAATCGCGTACCCCGGTCGCACCAGCCAAATCACGTGGAAAGGCTCGCGCATACCATGTCGGCACCCCAGCGCAATCGCGTAGCCCGGTCGAACCAGCCAAATCGCGTGGAAAGGCCTGCGCATACGCTGACCGCACCCCAGCGTAATCGGGTACCCTGGTTGCATCAGCCAAAACTTTTGGAAAGGCCCGCGCAAACCCTGTCCGCAGCTAGCACAATCGCATACCCCACTTGCACCAGCCAAATCGCATGGAAAGGCCCGCACGTACCCCGTCCGCACCCCAGCGTAATCATGGATCCTGGTCGCACCAGCCAAATCGTGTGGAAAGGCCTGCGCGTACCCCGTCCGCACCCCAGCATAATCGCGTACCCCGGTATCACCAGCCAAATCACGGGGAAAGGCAGATGTGAAATGAAATGCTACCACACGCTGCACACTCCAAGTGCACCTTAACACCCATCCATTGGTCATGCCACACATGCCATTGGAAGTCAAACATGACACAAGTATGCATATGTGCACATACATGAACAACATAGGCCAGCATCATGGACATAGAAAAGAGTAAGCAAGAGTGAAACTTGGCCTAAACCATCGAGACCAGACACTACTTTGATTTTGAATAATAAAATATATTTTTAAAACAGTATTGAAGTCATATATATATAAAACAAATAAATTAAATTGGCATCAAATGCGCCAATAAATGAAAGATTGTCAAAAAGAAAAAAAAGTAAATCAAACAAATTAAGATGAAAGCAAAGATGTGGTCCATGTCTATAAAGTACTTCAAATTGAAAACACAAATAAAAAGAAAAACATTACTCCATGATGTACTGAAGATGATCCTTGTGAAAGAGACCTATGCACAAAAAACAAGGGACCATTGTCCCAAACCATGTCCAAAAATGATGAGGAATAAAAACAACAAAGAACTATATACAAAAGGTGGTGAAGGAAAGGGATGTGATCTCTACCAGACTGGCCGCCGGGCACGGGACAGATACACAGAGGGCCCTGGTGGTATCTGGGCTAGAAGACGACAGGGAGGACGACTGGTGCGCAGAGGAGGCCGACGAGGAGGGGGTCACATAGGTGGCCAGACCATGGACCCATTGCGAGACCAGGAAATGTGCTAGCCTATTCAACAGACACCAGACATCATCGTGATGACGTGCAAGCCCCCGATTGGAAGCCCGAACCTCATCATGAATGTTGACTATATGCGTGCAGAGACCGGCTAGCACAGGTTCCACCCTGTCCCGAATGGCGACATCCGCAGGTATTGGTGTTTCCGTTTGAGTGGAAACATCCGCCAACTGCGGATGGGTCTGGCCTGAGGCATGCCCACAGGTGCATACTGATGCAGTCGCAGTCCCAGGGCCAGGAATCAGCACAGGCACCTCCACAGCGACATGCGCCTCCTCCGGCACATGATTCTGGTCTGCACCAGTCACACCTATGTCATCACCCCCGCCAGGCCCCATTGACTGGGCTGATGTGGCCTCCTCCTGCTCCACCTCTTCCGCCAACCTGGATGCCTCCCCGCTGTCTACTGCAGTGTCTTGCCTCTGTGTGGGCTCATCTGCCCTCCCACTGCTGAGGAGTCCTCCACCACCTTCACCCTCTTGGAGCTACCATCAGCAGCTGCAGCTGTTGACTCCGATGCAGCACCAGCCTCCTCGCTCCTGGAAGATGACAGAACCTGGGAGGACGACTGGGCTTTGCGTCTGTGCCTGGTGGAGGCACCCCTGCTGCCGTGCTCTACAGTGCCTTCTCTGCCCTCTTCCTCCATCGTCGCTGTGGATAGGGAGACATTGAACACAAGCATCAGGGTACTGAACAGATGTCCGTTTGACACAAAGCAAATGTACATGAGTGGCACTGTTAAATGTCACAACCATCATCACCATCCACAACACACAGGTCAGTGCAATCAACACATATGCACAATCATGTATGTCATGTGCAACAGACATTCACATCCATGTACAAGGCACTGCTAGCACATCAAAATAGGGGCTCAACCTCACATGCATCTTGGGACATGCAAATCTCATTCACACACATCTCCTGACAGTCATGCGTCAGGCCATGGTGACCTCACGTCAGAGTGCACTTGAGGACAACTTGGCCACATGAGTCTATAACACATTGAAAAGCTCATATGTCATACATCCATGGTGTTGGCCGGTCACACACCCACTTCCCTGGCACATATACACCATGCATGCCCGTAACATTGCCAAAACCACACAAGTGTCACGCCAATCACATGCCCCTGTACAGTCACATGTATGCAAACATGTGCTGGTTGCTACATGCTAACACGCATCATGCATTGCGAACTAAAACATTGCTGTCACACATGTTTGAAAGGACTCACAAGCAGAACTGTCTTGGACATGTGCACAGACATCTGTACAAGAGGCATGCCGGACATGAGGCCATGGTGCACACTCCGACCATAAATCATCATGCACATGCACCATGGTGTACGAGAACACATGGACACTTACCAGTTGAATCCAGATATAGGTCCAGATCCATGACCTTGGTGTACAGCGCTGGGTAGAACCTCTCCAGGACATGATACTCGTCAGTGGTCAACAGGCTCCGGCGCCCCCCATGGTCCTCACCAGCTTGGAGGTGGTGCCGGGCCTTGTTGTGGGCACTGCCCTTGAAGTCCTCCCAGCGCTTGTAAACATGTGTGTAATTGCGGGATGTCACCCCCTCCACATTGATGGCACCCACGATGTCCACCCACATCTTCTTCCGTCCTTCCTTGCCAACTTGCAATGGTCCATGGAAGAGGGCATCATAATACTCCAGGACTTGCTCCACCAAGATGCCAACTTCTCTGGCTGAGATGCTGCAAGCACTCTGTCTCAGAGCCAGGTGGTTGCCACTTGCCTCAGATGGTGTAGGGTCAGACATGGCAACCCCGAGGCAGGTGTGGGTGGCCAAAGTGGTCCTGAGGCTGAGCTGTGGAACGATGGTATGGCAGTCGGGAGTCTTCGGGATCAGCAGATGTGGTCACAGTGACAGGAGCACTGGAAATGGCTGTACAACAGGCACCAAATTGCAGGCACGTGGGCAGCAGGCACACAGAGTGGGCAGGCAGCAGCAGATGGCTCGTAGGAGGCAGCTCGGGGCACTTTGAGGCAGGTAAATTGGCTGGTAGGCACGAGCGTGGGTCTTTCATGTTACTCACGTTGCCTGCCGGAAACAGATTGACTCCGCACGTGCAGAGCCAGTACGTTAGCGTGGATTCAGCGGAAAGGCCCTAAGCGTGTAACTTACGTGAAACACGCTGAACATTGGGCATTGCGTTCAGGATTGGGATAAAGTAGTGCGTAGGAGAGCATCATACACTTGCCGAGTTTGAGCGGATGGAGGTGTGGACTTCTTTTCCACGCAATCTCTTCACTGCATGCAAGCCTCTTCTTTTGGTGGGGGATTGCCTCCGCACACACGCGTGTGTACTTTTGAGGCTGACGGTGAGCTGTGTACGCATTTTTCAATCTGTGGGTGCCCCTGTGTGCCACGTAACCCCTTATTTAACATCACTATAGCTTACTTGTCCTTCACGTATGTATTTTTTGTTGTTGCTGGGTGCCACAGCGTACTGTGATTTTTTCTTTACACTTGGGCTGCAGAGGGGTCGCGTACATGTTTATTTCACATGTGGGGTGCCTGTGCATTACGCGGCCCATTTATTTTTTTCCCAGCCTTGCTGGGGCACACTGGTACATTTGACATCATGTACACTGCCCCCTCACTCAAATTGCCCAGGACAATTGATAGCTGCACCTCCCATTGCACCAATCCATCTGTGCCATGACTGGGAGGGCAACTAGCGGGAAGGGAGGCAAAGGAGGACGGGGTGATGGAGGCACCCGAGGTGACGGAGGTGCCGAGGTGCAGCAGGTGTGCAAGGTGTTGGAGGTGACCATCCCCGTGCAGGGAGAGCCATGCCCCCCACCCAACACGGTCAAGAAGCTGCAGGGTCAGCTATAGCAACCACCACCCAGCCTCAAGGTCACTCAACCATGCCTGTGGGGCTCCCTGCCCCGGTCCATGGAGACGCAGGGGCAGATGCTATCCGTGCATCGAGGCGGAAGGGACATGCTGTGCAGCGTCATGACACCAGCACCCAGGGTCCATATGCAGCAGTGTCACCTACTGTACGCACCCGGCAGGGTCGGGATGCTGCAGGGGCAGCTGTAGCAACCACCACCCAGTCTCCAGGTCACTCAGCCATGCCTGTGGTGCCCCCACCCCGGTTCACGCAGATGAAGGGGCAGATGCTATCTGTGCATCGAGGGGGAAGGGAAATGCTGGCATCGCCACCCAGGTACATCCACCTGCAAGGGCACCTTCAGTCACACCATCAGTGTGTGTGATGGCTCAGCCCAGGCCACCAGTGCTCCAGCCCCTACTGACCCAAGTGGTCCCAGCCACTCGGGGTGTGCACAGCCTCATAAGAAGGCAAAGTGTGCAGTAGGCAAACAGGCTCAATCCCAAGGCATGGCACAGGAGACCTGCACGTCGAGGAAGAGGAGCTTTAATGATGAGGCACTTCAGGTCCTCATGGACCATGTGCAGGTACACCAACACGACATGCTTGTTCAGGCAGGGAACACACATACGCCTGCCCAGCGTATGGCCCATTGGCAGTGTGTTGCTGACCTTATTAATGCTTTGGGCAATGAGAGGTGCTCAGCTACTGAGGAAATGAAGCATTGGTATGACCGGCAGCGCCATGCCAAAGGTAAGATGGGTGCTAACTATGCCTCTACCCTGGTGACTGGAGGTGGGTTACCATAAGAGGACGAAGAACTCACTCCACAAGAGGAGATCATAGGTGCCATGATTGATTTGGAGCAGATCCAAGGCATGGGAAACTTGCCAATCTATGAGTGAATGTCTGGTAGGTGGTGATGCATGTGTGTCCAGGTCATGTGTATGTTGCTTGGATGAAGTGTGTTGCTTGTTTGCTAGTTCTGGCTGCATTTGCATGACTGCAATGGGTGAACCATGTCATGGAGGACAGGCACATGCGTGTTGACCTGCATACTGCATACAATGTGCTGCACACTGTGATGAACCCCATCACCACACCTGCTCACTCCTTCCATGTCACTCTGTCCAGGGTCTCTTGGCCCTCTTCCTGCTCCAGTCTGTGATGGTGGATAGCCTGTGACAATCTTGCACTCCACACTGGCCTTATCTCTGCACATCTCTGACGGGTCACCCTGCCAGCTGCACCTCCTCAGGGGGATTCCTCCTTTCCTCTGATTCCCCTAGTAGCTCAGTGTCTCCAGTGGACTGGTCATACTTATGGAGGGGTACTGCAATGACCTATACCCAGTTGCTGTGCCTCTACTCTCTTCCCTCTGCAACATATCGTGACCTGGACAGTGGTGAGTGTCCTTTTGTCTTGGTGCCAGGTTTTGTGTCTCCCTAGGACTGTGATGATGGCACTGGCTCCCAGTGGCTACGACTGTTCATTGTCAATCGCTCTGCATTGTCCACAGGGCCTTATGGCTCCTGGTGCCGCAGTTCCTTCAACTCCATCTTCTCAATTTGTTTCCTTCTCATGGTATTTGATCATCCCTTTCCTACTCCCTCAGGGTCAGTTACTTCTCAGAGCAATTAGTTGGTGGTTAATTTCTATCTTCAACTGGGGCCTCCCTCTGCTACAGCCTCCCTGTCTCAATGGCACTGGAGGTGAACCGTCTCTGGGTCTGGGGGCTCTTGTGTTCCTTCCTTATGTGTTCTGCTTTCTCTAACTCCTCTCCCCTGCTGGAGTCCTGGATGAATGAGAGAATGCACTAGTCACCTGCCCACACTATGATCTCCAACACGGGCCTCTGAGCCACCAATTGTACCCATGCATTGCCTCCCTGTCATACTCCACACTTGTTGGCTGTTCACTGTATCCCTACAACCCTCTAGCAGCTATTGACAACTGATGTCTGCACATACATTTCCACAAGCACACCGCATTTTCATTGATGATAATGTAGTTGTATTTATTTGGTATGCCATTCCAATACACTGCACTACCCACTGCCACTTCCAACTTCAGGTCTCACCTTCACCATGCCTATTCACTTGCGTGATGTCAATGTGAGCTGGCCTCATGGGATGGGTGTATCTGGCTTCACTCCATTCCACCACCCCTGCATCATTGCACTTTGTGACACCTGTGTGTATTAAGTTTGTGATTTACATGTCATGTCATGTCACATCCATTGTACATGGCTCTGTGCCAGTAGTCAGCAAGTCACATCTAATGCAGTGTTAGAGATCAGGCATGGCTATGGTACGTGGCATATGTGTTTTTGCTTCTGTGATGTTGGTGGATGATCTATGCCAATCAGGTGCTCATGTGTGCAGCAGGTGCTAGGCACCATGCACTACAGGTTGTATTTAGCCCTTCCACGCAGGTCCATGGTTGCTTTCATGCTAGCCTTCACTTGCATTGACACTGTGTAGGTGTGGGAGTTTGTGACATGGCAGGTTGATGTGTTACATGATGACATTGTGATGCCTATGTGTGTGGTTTATGGTATTCACATGGCTCTTCATTTTATTGCTGTCCATGTGCCGGTGTTGAGGCACTGGATGCAGAGAAGGAGGTGGAGGAGGTAGAGGATAGTGAGCCATGACCAACCACCAGTGGAGGACGAGGTGTGGTAGCCCATGAAGGTCCACTGGTGCTACAGGACATCCTAGCCCAGACTCAGTCTGAGTCCGCCGCTGAGGAAGCCTTAGGCTCTGGTGGTGAATCAGATATGGATACCTCTGTGGTGTTGCAGGTGAGTGCATCGACTGTGGGTGCTGTTGCATCCCAAACGTCTGGAGGGCAGGAAGACCCCTCACAGGGCCAGTCAGTGTCATGACGTCTGTCTGTGGTGGTTACAGTTGCAGGGTCACGCTCCACAGTATTGACTCCTGGTCCTGGGGCAGCAGATCAAGAGAGGGATGCAGTCCTGCAGCCACAGATGGCGTCATCACATCAAGGGCCAGGTACCCTTGGCCTAGGCAGGCGTGGTGTCCGCCAAAACAATGGCTGTGTGTTAGCTGGCAATACTGTGTGGGCGCAGTCCATGTATGCTGTTGCACAACAACAGGGTGCTTCACATGAGATGTTGGCTCAGGGCATGGAAAGGGTGGCCAATTCCATGATACCCCCAGCAAGACAGGGAGAGCAACAGCAGCAGGCATTGCGGTCCACAAATGCCACTCACACAGGCTGAACATGGTGGTCAGCAACAGGAGCCGATGGGCAGAACTGAGGGCTCTGCGTGCATCCTTGGCTGCAGAGGGTCGGGCCAACAGGGAAGCCCTGAGGTCAGAGTATAGGTCCCTCAGGACTACACTGGCTGCACTCGAGGCAGCCAGCAGTAGACAGTCTGAACAACAGATGCAACTGATGACTTCTACCATCATGGAGGAACTGCGTGCATCCCATGAGGTAATACATGGAGACCTCCGGGCCATCATGTTGCAGATGCAAGCATCTCACTCCCGCAAGGCCACTGCCATGGAGGACTAGACCAGGGCTATGCGTGGTTATCCTCCCTGTCCACTACCACATTCTCATGCAGCACGAGAGGATGGCAACAGCAGCGATGAGTCTCCCACTCCATAATTTGCGTGTGGCCCATTAACCCATGGTTGGTTCTTTTTTGATATCCACACATGTGGGTGTTGACGTGCACCCTGCACCTCCTCCCTCCAGGATGGTGGCCCACACCCCCTGGTCCTCTATGGACATTTCTGATTTTTAAAATTAATTTCTTGTCTATTGTGAATTTATATGACAGTGTGCTGCTTTGTGTGGCAGCCAAGGGCATCCACTGTAGGCTCCAGCTGGTCCCATAGAGACTTGTCTCATGTTGGTGTTTGTTCCTTGGGTCCAGACACATATGACACTCCTGTTGCCCCTTTCCATGGGCTTTCTAGGAGTGCAGCGTGTGAAAGTAACTTACACAGTGGCATTGGGCTTCCATTCTATTTGTGGGCAGTCTCATGTCCGACCTGTGTATACACCCCTAGTGAGATTCATGATTGTTTGTCCAGTGCATGGTTGCCATCATTATATGTTCGTACATTGAGATGCATCCTTTGTTCATGTTCCATCTTTATGTATTGCCTTGGCTGTCTCCATTGTTATTAGCCTTCATGCTGTATGGCCTCCCCTGACCCCTTTGGTTAGCAGTGCCACACACATTTAGAAAGGTGCCATTTAGAAGGGTGGCATGTGCAAGTCATGACACATTGAGTCACATGTTCATTTGGGTATGGTCACGGTCAGATAGATTAACTCTTGGGTCCTATGTTTCTGGTTTGTTGTACTGCCCAATTGATGTTACTGTGTACATGATTATATTGATGAGTGAGTTATTTCTGGACTTTTTAGGTTGATCGTTGCACGCTTTGTGACAGTAGTGTTATGTGTTGGACATTTATTTCTCTGTTTAGACATTGCATGCCATTGCATGGTGTGTCAAGCAAGTGACATGAAGTGTGGGAGGGTTTAGGTGACATACCTGCATGTAGATGTGTACTTTGTCATGCCGTTTGTGGCATACTCCATCTTCCATGTGTTCCTTTTGTGCACACCAGATTGAGATACTTTTAATACTAAGGGATGCACACAATGTAGCACTTCTGAGGACGCATTCTCAGAGTGTCAAGGTTGGAACAGATGATTGTCCCTTTGTCATCATCGATTGTCACCTGGAATGTGCCAGGCCTGTGTAAACTCCGCAGGCGTTGGATTTTAGGTGAAGAATTGTGCCACAAGCTGGGTATGGGCAGCCTCCCCATGCACTGTTTCCCCTCCCATGTGCAGCTGTGTGCATGTGGTTGGGTTGTGGGGGCACCACCATGTCCACCGGTACGCCACGCTGTGTTGCAACGTTGTGCAGAAAAAATGCTCCCACAATGATCCTGCACACTACTGGTGGCGCATATAGTAGCTCACCACCAGAGCAGTCAAGGGAGCGGAAGCATGGCTTTAGCACTCTGAATGTGCTCTCAACTATGCCCCTAGTTGCAATATGGGCTGCGTTGTATCTTACCTGTGGTGGTGTGGTGGGGTTCCGAATTGGTGTCATCATGTAAGTGCTCATAGCGTAGGCACTGTCCCCTGCAGAGGTGAGATGGGTTGTCAGTGGTGTTGGTCTGTCTGCGTGCATGCATTTGCAGGGCCATTTGTACTTACCAATGAGCCATGTGTTGCTATGCCTCCCAGCTTCCAGGGCCCGCTGTAGGGGTGACATTCTAAATATGAAACTATCATGGGTGGACCCCGGATAGCTGGCATATACAGAGGTGATGATTCCTTTAGCATCACATAGAACCTGCACGTTGATGGAATGCCAGTGCTTGCGATAGAGGTGCTGTGTGGCCGTAGGTGGACGTAGGTCCACATGGGTGCAATAGATAGCACCAAGCACTTTTGGGAAGTGTGCCACCCCATAAAAGTCCTAGACCATGGCCTGCCTTTCTGCAGGTGTTCTGGTCATGTATTTGTGCCTGCGGACTGAGGGGCATGCAGTCATGATTTCCAACACCTGGTGTAGGCAGCATGACTGCGTGGCCTGTGAAACACCCCCGACAATGGCAGTTGTCCGCTGAAATAACCCAGTGGCGGAAAAAATGCAGTACATTGAGCACCTTTTCCAAGGGGCTCCGTGCTTGGGAGCACAGGGTGGGTGATGTGAGGTCATCTTCCCACTCTGTGACCAGGTCTAATATGATATGGGGTGGAAACCTATACCTGCCATAGACCTGGTCATCAGGCATCCCAAAAAGACTGGTCCTGGGTAAACAAATGCGTGCCCTTGCTATCCTCCTCCTCCTGCGGTGTCACACGATCACTGCTGCGAAAAATGGGTCATTCATCGTAGCTGTATGGCGCATTTGGTTTTTTGCATACCATTTTTATGCATTGTTTTTGATGCATGGTGACGCTTTCGCTTGGCAGACGTGTTTCTGGATTAGCGTGTCTTTTTTCGCACGCAGAAGAGCCCTGTTCAATTCCATGAATACATGTTGTTAGCGCGCGTGTCGGCTTTGCAAGTATTTTACTGTGGTACTTCCCACGTAACGCCCACATTTACGCTTGTTGTTCCCCATCCCATGCATTCCGCCCCCTTTTTAGGTGACTGCGCTAGACAGTATGCGCCTTCGCTTGGCGTCTCGGGCAAGGCATTTGTGGTGTCACAGTGACATGTTGGACCCCTGCGGATTCAGCGCAAGTCTCTGGTAAGCCACACGATATGTGTTCCATGAATCAACAAACGGGAGCTTGTGCGCGTTTTGCATGCAAGCGCCCGTTTTTCAGCAACATTTCATTCTATAAAATTCTATTTTACTCTACAGGCCCTTAAAGTGTTGCTACGTTTGTGCAAATAAATGTTTCTACCCCACACAATAACATTTTAAAGCTGCCAGTTTTAGGAAAGGCTTCTCTCCCCTCTGAGTAACAAAAAGCCCCACCCCTCAGCTCACATTTCGGGGAGGGGCTGAAGCCTGGGAAGCTCAATGGCTTTGTGCGCCTGCTCAGTATAAAGGTCTGTGGTACCGACTACATCTCCTAGATTTTCCTCAACTGTAGGCCTGGGAATGGGCTTAGCACAAAATGTTCATGAGGAGACACAGGAAAAATAATGATACAGGAAGAGGGAAGTGTTTAACTGAAAGGCAACCAGCATTGTAGACTAGTTGGTGTGCCTGTAAATAAAAGTGTGAACATATACAATCCAACTTTCTTCTAGGGTCTGGCTTACTTGGGTCTTGATTTAGATATTGCTTAACTTTTCTCCAACTGATCAACTGATAGCCCTCTTACTAGGCACAGCAGTGCCAGCACTAAGAGTAGCACAGCGAGGCCACCTAGAGACAGATCTCACATCTGTAAGCTCCCAATGTAACTGTTTTACCTTCCCTATGGATAACATACTCCCAGGTTTCTCCTCCAAACCCATGAAATTCCCACTAATGTACATGTCAATTCCGTATAATGGTACACATCCACAGCCCAGGTTTCACATCTGCCTCTCCTGTCGCCCCATTAATCAACTCTACAACTCTTTTTTTCCATACATGGCATAATGCAGAGAGGCCATAATAACGGCTAAGGGATACTCCACAAGACCACTTACATAACAGTACATGACGGCCGTTTTTGTTGCCTTTTTTTAAACATGGGAAATGTCTAGCGCTTGCTGGCCGTAAAATTTCTCAACAATAAAAACTATTCTTTAGACGTTAGCAACGTTTTATTATTATTTTGTATTTGGTACTCATATAGCGCACAAACTCCTGAGGTATCTAGGTGCTTAAACTTAAGGATATGGTTACATGCAGTGCATGGTTACAAACCAAACAGACAAAGTACCTGCAGAAGTGCTTCAGATACATACTAGGTTGTGCTCGCTTCTTGTTGCGGGGAACCACTTCAGGTACATATGTGGACATATCATGTGCATAAAATACATACCTAGGAAAGTTCACCTTCTGTTATGGGGAACTGCATCAGGGTACATATAATAGGAGCAAATAAGGTGTATGATACATAGTTAGGAAAGTTCACCACTTGTTACGGGGATCTGCATCAGGGTACATATAGAGGAGCAAATCAGGTGTATCATACATACTTAGGAAACTTCACTTCTTGTTATGGGGAACTGCATCAGGGTACATATAGAGGAGCAAATCAGGTGTATCATACATACTTAGGAAACTTCACTTCTTGTTATGGGGAACTGCATAAGGGTACATATAACAGGAGCAAATCAAGTGTATAATACATACTTAGGAAACTTCACCTCTTGTTACGGGGAACTGCATCAGGGTACATATAATAGGAGCAAATCAGTTGTATCATACATACGTAGGAAACTTCACCTCTTGTTACGGGGAACTGCATCAGGGTACATATAATAGGAGCAAATCAAATGTATAATACATACTTAGGAAAGTTCACCTCTTGTTACGGGGAACTGCGTCAGGGTACATATAAAGGAGCAAATCAAGTGTATAACACCAACTTGGGAGAGTTCACCTCTTGTAGAGGAACTGCGTCAGGGTAAGTATGAGGGGCAAGGAATACGTGCTAGAGAGAGGTCCCCTCTTGACATGGGGAGATAAATCATCGTACATATAAAGGACCTAGCAAATAGTGCATCAAAAAACAGTAATAAGGCAGGTGACATGAGGAGGCTCCGCTATGAAAGTCGGTAGGCGGAGTGCCGAAAGGGTATATAAGTAGACAGTGGCAGAGTACTATAACTTGAGTACCATGTAGCATGAGGAAATCGAGATATGGATTAGAGCAGAGGTAAGCTGATGCTGAAATAGTCAGGTGAGCGAGCGGTGGCAATGGTAGCACAAGTGGTGGTGCAGAGTGAAGAGATACGGCAATGTGGGGTCAAGCAGTAGGTCAGAGAGCAGCAGCAAGGTTTAAATAAGGGATTAATCCCCACCGGAATGGGACCCAGTGTGGTAGGAGATATCCGGTGGGCAGGAAACAACAGTAATGGTATGTAAAAAGGTCTCAGGAGATATCAAATCAAGGTAACTAGGATATGACAAGCAATGCGGAGTACGATAAATGTTGGCATAGCGGCCAGTGTTAGTTGAGTGTGTGATCAATGACCAGTGCATCAGTGTTTTCAAATAGATACAAACAAATGTCTTGACGGCGGCAAGATAGCAGGCATCTTGGTGGTCCGAAGACAAAGCAAGGTGCAAAAGGAGTTTGGGGGGAATCAGGAATGAGTAGGGTGAATGCTCTCACAGTTGGGTTAAGTAAACCGCTGGCAAGTAGCTTCTGAATGAAATACCCGGAATATAGACAGGGTTTGGAGGATGCGTGCCTCTTGCCTTGGAGGAAGCATGGGCACCATGAAGTGAGCGCAGGATGCGAGTGATCACCCTCGGGTGGAGCATGGTAATTACAGGTACGGACAGGGAAAGACAGGACCCTTACACATGGCCCTCAGCCAAAGGCCCGGCTTCGCCTCCCGGGCTCTGTCAGGTCTGGGGATTCGTTAGTCAGTGTAGCCAATCAGCAGGCTGTATTGTGTAGAGTGCCTCTCCAGGCAATTCCGTGGGTCGAGGCGAGAGTGTAACTTATTGCTAGTACTTATTGCTTACAGCGTTATTTATTGCTATAATCCAGGCCTGTTTGCCCTGCTGTGGCCGTTAAAGCCCGGTAATGCCCTCCAGCAAGGACATAATTGATCATTTACATTTGGTTTCTGTCTGCCCTTAAGCATCACGCAAACCCTGGACACCTACCAGCAGCCCGACTTTTCAACCACTGTTCCTGCACAATGCATCAATTTCCCTTAAATCCACGCAGCAGCTCTGTTAAAATGTCGACGCCTCCAAATATCCGTGTTGCGCATTGATATTACTGTCCCGGCGGCCCTGAGCCTCATTACATCGTCGTTACCTCGGAAGGATGAGCGCCTGACTCAGCTCCCGGGAGATTCGAACCTGTTCGGCTCGGGCATGGCTGCTGCTGACGCAGACAGCACACCTATGCGCAGGAAGCCCCCGCTCATCCTTCCCACCATATTCTGCTGTGCTAAGGACCTGCGCTTCCGGTTCATTTCAAAGCCGCCATACTCATTCCCATTAAACAAACAGTGAATAACTGTGCTGTTGGATTTTGCATTGTCTTGTCAGTTCAATAGAAATAGCACAACAACATGACACTACGGAACGTAAATGCCCCTTCTCTATAATGAAAGGCATGGCTTCGATGTGCTTTCCTTTGTGCCGCAGTCTTTTCCTTTCATCTACAGGCCGCCAGTGCGTGCAGATTCCAAACATGTCCAAGGGCTGTGTAAACGCGCATTTGATTTACAAATATTTCCAAGTCCTCGAGAAGCTTTTCGCATTGACGGGATTTCCAAACTGGTTGTGGACTTGCTTTGCGATCCGTGTCCCCTCTGACACATTGACGCCCCTTATCTAATAGAGTCCTGCCCTGCCGCAGATGGCAAAGGATGGAATTCCGTGACCCTTGCTTTAGCGCGTGGCTTTTCTTCAGCAGGCGGCGCGCACAGCTTGTCCGGGCCAGTTCTGACTAGTGTCAGAGCAGAGGCATGAGTGCTGCGGTGCTGGATGTGTACAGAGACCCATGGCATCAACGTATGCATTGTCTTTTGCGCCCCAAGGCTGCTTTGTAACTTAAATGTAATGACCAATACATATTAGCTATAATAGCCCTAGAACGTTCAGCTGTTGAATTCCACTCCAATAGTTGCAACCCAAGAGAATATCCTGCACACCAGCAAAAGTGCCCAAAAGCCATGGGGCCCGATTTATGGAAATGTGCGCAGAAAGCCCACAAGGGCCGCGTGCCAAGAAGGACACTGTGCAGGCCTGCACGCGGAACGAAAAATGCTTGCCCCGCGTATACATGGAATTTACTGCGCAAAGTAATCATAATCGCAAGTCGTGCCTGGAACGCCCCCGACACGACCACACGCAAAGCATAAACAGCCAGAACAGCTACCATTGCGTGCTCAACCGGGCGCGAATACAAACACCCTTCAAATGGTGCGTGGGGTCCCCCATAAGCAGGCCTGCAACTCTACAGTGCACACTACAGTACAAGAAACTGTAAACACAAACAGAGAACCTCAGCAACGTGCGCGATGATGTCATTGCATCTCACGCACGTTCTATATACAAATGCGGCTATCTTGCGCCACGCGAATTCCTTTGTGGCTGCATGCGAAAATCGAGTGAGCAACGTGAAGCTGCACAACGATCTCCTCCTGGGTGAGTTATGTCATGACAACTTTGCGAAAACCTTTTCAGCGGAATTAGCTGTCCACCCTTCACTGTCGGTAGTCTTAATGACCAAGTTAGGACATTTTCTGACTTTTAGGTGGTGATCACAGTACGAACCTACTTTACACCGAACCATTAATAAACAGCACTCGTAGATTACTTCTTACCAGTATAAGATACAGATGAGATCTTCCACTTCACAATAATAGGATGCTTGTAGCATTGTACACTACATCGCTCTTACTACATATTTAAAAGCAAATATTTTCATTTTTACGCCTAGATACGCATATTTTTGGTTAATGAACAATATACCAAACCAAGAATACTCCATCAGATTGCTTCACATCTCCAAGAGTATTATTTGGTAAGACATCGAGGATATCATGATGGTTTTTTTAGACACCAAGAATAAAATAATGATTATCTTGAGACTTAGGAGACATTGGGCCTCATTATAAGTTTGGCGGTAGCCTTGCTGGTAAAACTGGCAGGTTGCAGCCAAACTTCAGAAAATTTCCAGTGCCTGAGAATGGGAAATTACCGGGGCATTCCGGCCCCCACTGGACCTGGTATTTGCCCATTCGCGGGCGCCGGAAAAAAGATGCGCCCCATTCGGCCCCATAGGGCTGAATGGGAATGGGGAGGTCGGATGCACCGGTACCGACATGTTGTACTCGTGGGTGCCACTCAGGCCGCCAGGTCTGACCTGGTGGGCAGAAAGGCACCCGCAAGCACAACTCGTAGTTTACCGGTTCACCAGAACCACAACCGTAGTTTACCAGAAAGCTTACCAGCACCGTAGTCCCCGGACCGGCAAACTTATAATGAGGTCCATTTTTTTCCTTTGCAGAGATTTGGAACTGTACCTTAGAGGAATGATGTGATAGTTCTGAAAGTACTACACAGTACAATTTCGACACTATCAGTACAGTGTTATGGAACAGTCCATACATTTATCTGTTTTTATTTTGTATTTAATGGACAAACAAACAAACAAACAAACATAGGTCCACACTGGGACCTTTACATTTGATAATACATACATAGGTCAAAATGCTTTTTACCTTTTTTCTCCAGATCAATGGTTTACATCAGTTGGGAAAACTCGAATATTGACTATAGATCACACATTTTACCAGAAGATTTCTGAATTTTTTATTTAAAAGGTGATTTATCAAGTTTAAGGTGATTCCGAAAAATTTAAAATATTCACATCTTGGGAAAAGTATTTTCAAGTTTTTTAATTGGCTCTTTTGGGTTAAATTGCAGCAATCTGCACAGTAAAGTACCCCTTAAAATGAGTGTTATATCTCGAAAAGTGTTGGGTTTCCTATTAAACCAGAATCTGTGAAGATAATGAACGTTGTGAAATTCTTTTTCTTGAAGAATGTCTGTTTGGATATTTACCTGATCAAGACAATTTTGAAATGTCTTCACATCATACACTTAAAATGTATATAGTCATGCTTTGGCTGACATTCTGCCCTTGATAGTGTGCAGGGGAGGGGAGTTCCCGCACCTCTGGGAACTTTTATTTTGGTGTTGCATATTTGTACGGTCCCTGTGCCAGGACCGTGTTTTCTCCCCTGCACCTAATGTTCATGTTTAATTAGTTGAAATCATACAAACCATTAGACAGAAACCATAAGTAGAATATCTTAACATAGGAGTGCGTTGTTAACTGTCTTTGTTTTTAACATGCTTGACTATAACCAGTCTGTTTCAACAAAAGCAAGGCTGTGAACACATTTGCCAACGTAGTTAATTCTAGGGCCAAGAATAGCCGAACACACTACGTGAAGATGTTTCAAGGTTTGTATTGCTTCGGTATCACAGAAGCGGCAGTATGGAAAGGGCGTTCTATTATATCCCTAATATGAAGTAATTCTTTTGCTGGTAGTAGATGTGGACAAAATCTCAAACACAGTTGTCTCCATTTGGCATCTGGGAACTTATTGAGGTAAGGTGGCAGATCAACCTCTTTTCTTGTGTTCTAAAGCAACGTCAGAGTATAGTTTATATCTAGCAATATCATTCCTGGTGCATATCCAATCTAATTCCCAAACACTTTTTTTTAACAATGTCTGGAGTGAGTACTAGCACTGTTTAATAGGAGAAGGCAACTGCAACCTAGCTAATGCAAGGTAAAAAAAAGTCTGGATTATGAAAATAACACTGTGAAGAGACCCTTCAAAGCCCAACAGTGATTCAGCCTCTTATACCACTATAGCTAACCTCATCAGTCTCCTAGCAGGCCTCAAACCATGTCAGGCAGCCCTATACAGGGTACTGCCTGCAGAGGAACCAGAGATTGAAACTCACCCTCATCTGAGAGGGACAGCAGGTCCACCTTCTTTTCCTGCTTATGCAGCCTGTTTATTTGGGTTTGTCGGAACCTAGTAAGTGAGTAGGATTGTGGTGTTTATCTACTCCAGGGTATTGTTGGATCCGTAAAGACAGAAAAGTAGGTGCACACCAGAATTTTATATATTTTAAGGGAATATTCTCAAAGATACCACCTATGCGGTGTTAGTATTCTTTATTTCTCACGCGGTGCAGGGGAAGAAAGGAGGGTTTTGGCACAAAAATCCTATAGTAGACAAGAACAGAGGAAGAGGACCCAAGATTGGAGTCCTCCCGTCCCCTGCACACTCTGGGGCTACGCAGCAAAGGTGTCATTATTTGGGGAAACATGTCAGTGTTCTATTAGAGAATTTTGTGAAGTAACATGTTAGATTTTGGTGTTCCTTATTGAAATCAAGCGAGAGTACTGTTAATGGTGTTAAAAAGTAAAGGAGAAAGATCTCCCATTTATTCATAAATGGTAATTGAAGCAGAAGCAATCACGAATAGCAGTACATTGTCTACATAATCATAGTTCAGAGAGATTCCACTTTGGATGGCTTGACGCGTTTCGAGGACAATCCTCTTCTTCAGAAGCCTCTGTGGAACTATTGTTGAGCATAGTATATACATAGAAAAAGCAAAGAAAATATATAAGAAAGAGTGTTGTTAGACATAGCTCCAGTAGGTTGGTAACTCATTCATTGTGAATTCACACATATAGTGTCTCTTACTGTATAGAGACATTCATCCGTTTGAAGTTTGTACAGGTACCATACATTTCTAGACCTTAATCTATTCTAATACGTGGCAAACAGGGTGAATAGTATATCGTATAACATTCAGGGAATTTCAGTGGACCTATAATACCATGATCGGGGATGCATTGGATGCTGTCTTAAGTTTCAAGGAGGAGTCCTTAAGTACATGCACAGTAGTAAAATGGTACATAAAAGAGGGAAAATAATAATACCTCAATAGTTAAGTGGATTTAAGTACTGATAGGTAGGATCCGTGTCATGCGGGGTATCAACAATCACAGTACCGGTGGGATCTGATGGATAGCGTTAGGGCACTACAACAAAAAAGTGACCAAAAACAATGTATGAAACCAACATGTGAAACTCATGTCAAGGTTCAAGGAGAGTCTGTGTTTAATGCAATCAATGGTTAAATTCCCTCTTTGAAAATAAATTCACTGTTGAAATGCAGGAACAAGATCCATTATTAAGGTGCCAAAAAGGAGTGGGCAAATATAATCTGTAATGAAAAGATGTATAGCTATCCATATCTATGATAGTACAACTATCAATACATGTACGATGCCTAAATAGGTGATGGAACAAGTAGGTAAACAACAAATGCAGAATACTAACCTAATAATTGCCAGTAGTGTAGCAAAAGAGCCTGCTATGGCAGTGATTGTTTCCAATGGGACATTCGTATCATCGCCGAGCCGCGGGCGGAATGGCGAACAGCATCAAATGGCAGTGAGTAAGAAGTTGAACGCCGTGAACGTTCTCTGCAGAGAATAAAAGTTCCTGTATAACTACATCAAACATCAGGGATGCCCGGGGGCAGAGTACGGTAATAGAATAGGCTACAAATGCACAGTAATAGTGCGTACCTGATTTCTAGTGTGTGCAGTGTAGGACGTGTTCCGTGGCTAGATCTGTGTCCATGGAGACAAGGGATCATGTAGAAACTGGCGTTTCTATAGTGGGCGTTACTCAGATCACGAGTAGGAAGGAATGTGTAGGGGAAATGAAGAAAGGACTTCTACAAAGATGTATTATTGTGGCGGACATCTTTGACAGGAATTGGTACCTGACTATTCAATGGTGGTATATATGTCACAGCACGTTTTCTATAGACCCTAGGTGAAGTCACTCTAGTCTAGTATTGCAATTCTGTATTTCATGCATATGTACAATGAATATTCGTTTCAAGTATAGTAATGATCATATTACACACATTTGTATATAGATAGACATCGAGTTTGCTGTGTAAACACAATGCGCATGTTAGGGTTAACTCATGGTAACAAGGTCAAGTACTGTCCGGATACATTTATGTCTAAATCCACAATGATGACAGATCTGCATCTCTAAAGGAAGTAAGTATTTGTAACAACATCTGATTGAGATGGTAAACATATTAAGCCCGCTTGGGTTTGTTCATATTAATACATTCAGCAACGGTAATGATAGTGTATTGTATTACCACATTATTAATTAAGAAACACGCCTAATTGAGGTGCTATCTTAGCGGTCTGAATTTAGGTCGAAATAGAGACAGACAGGGTAATTCATAGAATTTCGCAGAAAAGTGTCGCAAGCGGCTGGCGCAGAGTGTCTGCGTGCGATTGACTGCGCCAGGCACGTGCGCTAAAACCGATTTCCGCGCACAGCGTATTCATGGATTTCAGGCTCCCAAACCAGCCGTGGCGCAGAGAATCGCAGCAACCCTGCAGCAGCACCAGTAACGCCCCCAAGAACGCCCTCGCGCAAGGAAAAGCCATCAAAATCGCTAAATCATCGCAAAGGGCTGCGCTAACCCTGGACCAGTTCACCGGGCTGGCAAACAGCAAACGCCAAGCGGGGAACGTGTATTTCAGGGGTGCGCGGGAAGTTACACACATGAATGGGCCAGTGCGAGCAGGGTACGTGTATTCCATGGGTGCGCGGGAAGTACCACACGCGATTTCATCAGGGTACGTGTATTTCAGGGGTGCGCGGGAAGTCACACACGCGAATGGGCCAGTGCGAGCAGGGTACGTGTATTCCATGGGTGCGCGGGAAGTTCCACACGCGATTTCATCAGGGTACGTGTATTTCAGGGGTGCGCGGGAAGTTCCACACGCGATTGGCCCAGTGCGAGCAGGGTACGTGTATTTCAGGGGTGCGCGGGAAGTTCCACACGCGATTGGCCCAGTGCGTGCAGGGTACGTGTATTTCAGGGGTGCGCGGGAAGTTCCACACGCGATAGTCCCAGTGCGAGCAGGGTACGTGTATTTCAGGGGTGCGCGGGAAGTTGCACACGCGATTTCAGCAGAGTACGTGTATTTCAGGGGTGCGCGGCAAGTTCCACACGCGATTTCTGCAGGGTACGTGCATTTCAGGGGTGCGCTGGAAGTTCCACACGCGATTTCATCAGGGTACGTGTATTTCAGGGGTGCGCGGGAAGTTCCACACGCGATTGGCCCAGTGCGAGCAGGGTACGTGTATTTCAGGGGTGCGCGGGAAGTTCCACACGCGATAGTCCCAGTGCGAGCAGGGTACGTGTATTTCAGGGTTGCGCGGGAAGTTCCACACGCGATTTCTGCAGGGTACGTGCATTTCAGGGGTGCGCGGGAAGTTCCACACGCGATTTCATCAGGGTACGTGTATTTCAGGGGTGCGCGGGAAGTTCCACACGCGATTTCAGCAGGGTACGTGTATTTCAGG
Source organism: Ambystoma mexicanum (assembly GCF_040938575.1). NCBI lineage: Eukaryota > Metazoa > Chordata > Amphibia > Caudata > Ambystomatidae > Ambystoma > Ambystoma mexicanum. The sequence goes on along the minus strand of NC_090937.1, from coordinate 758,767,401 downwards.
GGTGCGCGGGAAGTTCCACACGCGATTTCATCAGGGTACGTGTATTTCAGGGGTGCGCGGGAAGTTCCACACGCGATTTCATCAGGGTACGTGTATTTCAGGGGTGCGCGGGAAGTTACACACGCGAATGGGCCAGTGCGAGCAGGGTACGTGTATTACATGGGTGCGCGGGAAGTACCACACGCGATTTCATCAGGGTACGTGTATTTCAGGGGTGCGCGGGAAGTTCCACACGCGATTGGCCCAGTGCGAGCAGGGTACGTGTATTTCAGGGGTGCGCGGGAAGTTCCACACGCGATAGTCCCAGTGCGAGCAGGGTACGTGTATTTCAGGGGTGCGCGGGAAGTTGCACACGCGATTTCAGCAGGGTACGTGTATTCCATGGGTGCGCGGGAAGTTCCACACGCGATTTCATCAGGGTACGTGTATTTCAGGGGTGCGCGGGAAGTTCCACATGCGATTGGCCCAGTGCGAGCAGGGTACGTGTATTTCAGGGGTGCGCGGGAAGTTCCACACGCGATTGGCCCAGTGCGAGCAGGGTACGTGTATTTCAGGGGTGCGCGGGAAGTTCCACACGCGATAGTCCCAGTGCGAGCAGGGTACGTGTATTTCAGGGGTGCGCGGGAAGTTGCACACGCGATTTCAGCAGGGTACGTGTATTTCAGGGGTGCGCGGCAAGTTTCACACGCGATTTCTGCAGGGTACGTGCATTTCAGGCGTGCGCGGGAAGTTCCACACGCGATTTCATCAGGGTACGTGTATTTCAGGGGTGCGCGGGAAGTCACACACGCGAATGGGCCAGTGCGAGCAGGGTACGTGTATTCCATGGGTGCGCGGGAAGTTCCACACGCGATTTCATCAGGGTACGTGTATTTCAGGGGTGCGCGGGAAGTTCCACACGCGATTGGCCCAGTGCGAGCAGGGTACGTGTATTTCAGGGGTGCGCGGGAAGTTCCACACGCGATTGGCCCAGTGCGTGCAGGGTACGTGTATTTCAGGGGTGCGCGGGAAGTTCCACACGCGATAGTCCCAGTGCGAGCAGGGTACGTGTATTTCAGGGGTGCGCGGGAAGTTGCACACGCGATTTCAGCAGAGTACGTGTATTTCAGGGGTGCGCGGCAAGTTCCACACGCGATTTCTGCAGGGTACGTGCATTTCAGGGGTGCGCTGGAAGTTTCACACGCGATTTCATCAGGGTACGTGTATTTCAGGGGTGCGCGGGAAGTTCCACACGCGATTGGCCCAGTGCGAGCAGGGTACGTGTATTTCAGGGGTGCGCGGGAAGTTCCACACGCGATAGTCCCAGTGCGAGCAGGGTACGTGTATTTCAGGGTTGCGCGGGAAGTTCCACACGCGATTTCTGCAGGGTACGTGCATTTCAGGGGTGCGCGGGAAGTTCCACACGCGATTTCATCAGGGTACGTGTATTTCAGGGGTGCGTGGGAAGTTCCACACGCGATTTCAGCAGGGTACGTGTATTTCAGGGGTGCGCGGGAAGTTCCACACGCGATTTCATCAGGGTACGTGTATTTCAGGGGTGCGCGGGAAGTTCCACACGCGATTTCATCAGGGTACGTGTATTTCAGGGGTGCGCGGGAAGTTACACACGCGAATGGGCCAGTGCGAGCAGGGTACGTGTATTACATGGGTGCGCGGGAAGTACCACACGAGATTTCATCAGGGTACGTGTATTTCAGGGGTGCGCGGGAAGTTCCACACGCGATTGGCCCAGTGCGAGCAGGGTACGTGTATTTCAGGGGTGCGCGGGAAGTTCCACACGCGATAGTCCCAGTGCGAGCAGGGTACGTGTATTTCAGGGGTGCGCGGGAAGTTGCACACGCGATTTCAGCAGGGTACGTGTATTCCATGGGTGCGCGGGAAGTTCCACACGCGATTTCATCAGGGTATGTGTATTTCAGGGGTGCGCGGGAAGTTCCACATGCGATTGGCCCAGTGCGAGCAGGGTACGTGTATTTCAGGGGTGCGCGGGAAGTTCCACACGCGATTGGCCCAGTGCGAGCAGGGTACGTGTATTTCAGGGGTGCGCGGGAAGTTCCACACGCGATAGTCCCAGTGCGAGCAGGGTACGTGTATTTCAGGGGTGCGCGGGAAGTTGCACACGCGATTTCAGCAGGGTACGTGTATTTCAGGGGTGCGCGGCAAGTTTCACACGCGATTTCTGCAGGGTACGTGCATTTCAGGCGTGCGCGGGAAGTTCCACACGCGATTTCATCAGGGTACGTGTATTTCAGGGGTGCGCGGGAAGTTCGACACGCGATTGGCCCAGTGCGAGCAGGGTACGTGTATTTCAGGGGTGCGCGGGAAGTTCCACACGCGATTGGCCCAGTGCGAGCAGGGTACGTGTATTTCAGGGGTGCGCGGGAAGTTCCACACGCGATTGGCCCAGTGCGTGCAGGGTACGTGTATTTCAGGGGTGCGCGGGAAGTTCCACACGCGATAGTCCCAGTGCGAGCAGGGTACGTGTATTTCAGGGGTGCGCGGGAAGTTGCACACGCGATTTCAGCAGGGTACGTGTATTTCAGGGGTGCGCGGCAAGTTCCACACGCGATTTCTGCAGGGTACGTGCATTTCAGGGGTGCGCGGGAAGTTCCACACGCGATTTCATCAGGGTACATGTATTTCAGGGGTGCGCGGGAAGTTCCACACGCGATTGGCCCAGTGCGAGCAGGGTACGTGTATTTCAGGGGTGCGCGGGAAGTTCCACACGCGATTGGCCCAGTGCGAGCAGGGTACGTGTATTTCAGGGGTGCGCGGGAAGTTCCACACGCGATAGTCCCAGTGCGAGCAGGGTACGTGTATTTCAGGGGTGCGCGGGAAGTTCCACACGCGATTTCTGCAGGGTATGTGCATTTCAGGGGTGCGCGGGAAGTTCCACACGCGATTTCATCAGGGTACGTGTATTTCAGGGGTGCGCGGGAAGTTCCACACGCGATTTCAGCAGGGTACGTGTATTTCAGGGGTGCGCGGGAAGCTCCACACGCGATTTCATCAGGGTACGTGTATTTCAGGGGTGCGCGGGAAGTTCCACACGCGATTTCATCAGGGTACGTGTATTTCAGGGGTGCGCGGGAAGTTACACACGCGAATGGGCCAGTGCGAGCAGGGTACGTGTATTACATGGGTGCGCGGGAAGTACCACACGCGATTTCATCAGGGTACGTGCATTTCAGGGGTGCGCGGGAAGTTCCACACGCGATTTCATCAGGGTACGTGTATTTCAGGGGTGCGCGGGAAGTTCCACACGCGATTTCAGCAGGGTACGTGTATTTCAGGGGTGCGCGGGAAGTTACACACGCGAATGGGCCAGTGCGAGCAGGGTACGTGTATTACATGGGTGCGCGGGAAGTTCCACACGCGATTTCTGCAGGGTACGTGCATTTCAGGGGTGCGCGGGAAGTTCCACACGCGATTTCATCAGGGTACGTGTATTTCAGGGGTGCGCGGGAAGTTCCACACGCGATTTCAGCAGGGTACGTGTATTTCAGGGGTGCGCGGGAAGCTCCACACGCAATTTCATCAGGGTACGTGTATTTCAGGGGTGCGCGGGAAGTTCCACACGCGATTTCATCAGGGTACGTGTATTTCAGGGGTGCGCGGGAAGTTACACACGCGAATGGGCCAGTGCGAGCAGGGTACGTGTATTACATGGGTGCGCGGGAAGTACCACACGCGATTTCATCAGGGTACGTGTATTTCAGGGGTGCGCGGGAAGTTCCACACGCGATTGGCCCAGTGCGAGCAGAGTACGTGTATTTCAGTGGTGCGCGGGAAGTTCCACACGCGATAGTCCCAGTGCGAGCAGGGTACGTGTATTTCAGGGGTGCGCGGGAAGTTGCACACGCGATTTCAGCAGGGTACGTGTATTCCATGGGTGCGCGGGAAGTTCCACACGCGATTTCATCAGGGTACGTGTATTTCAGGGGTGCGCGGGAAGTTCCACACGCGATTGGCCCAGTGCGAGCAGGGTATGTGTATTTCAGGGGTGCGCGGGAAGTTCCACACGCGATTGGCCCAGTGCGAGCAGGGTACGTGTATTTCAGGGGTGCGCGGGAAGTTCCACACGCGATAGTCCCAGTGCGAGCAGGGTACGTGTATTTCAGGGGTGCGCGGGAAGTTGCACACGCGATTTCAGCAGGGTACGTGTATTTCAGGGGTGCGCGGCAAGTTTGACACGCGATTTCTGCAGGGTACGTGCATTTCAGGGGTGCGCGGGAAGTTCCACACGCAATTTCATCAGGGTACGTGTATTTCAGGGGTGCGCGGGAAGTTTGACACGCGATTGGCCCAGTGCGAGCAGGGTACGTGTATTTCAGGGGTGCGCGGGAAGTTCCACACGCGATTGGCCCAGTGCGAGCAGGGTACGTGTATTTCAGGGGTGCGCGGGAAGTTCCACACGCGATAGTCCCAGTGCGAGCAGGGTACGTGTATTTCAGGGGTGGGCGGGAAGTTCCACACGCGATTTCTGCAGGGTACGTGCATTTCAGGGGTGCGCGGGAAGTTCCACACGCGATTTCAGCAGGGCACGTGTATTTCAGGGGTGCGCGGGAAGTTCCACACGCGATTTCATCAGGGTACGTGTATTTCAGGGGTGCGCGGGAAGTTCCACACGCGATTTCATCTGGGTACGTGTATTTCAGGGGTGCGCGGGAAGTTACACACGCGAATGGGCCAGTGCGAGCAGAGTACGTGTATTACATGGGTGCGCGGGAAGTACCACACGCGATTTCATCAGGGTACGTGTATTCCATGGGTGCGCGGGAAGTTGCACACGCGATACCAGCAGGGAATGTGTATTTCAGGGGTTCTGGGGAGTACTACACGTGAATTGGCCGTGTGGGTCCTCCCAGGTGTACGCTCAACAACCTCTACGGCCCCTGCAGGCAGCCCACACCACGGGGGACTACCCTGCACCCCTGCTCATGTCCCGCAGGCAGCCCATCCACCATGGGCATGCCCCCCAGCCAACCCACATGTCACCTTGCACTACTGATCAACAGTGCATGCCTCCCACCACCCCCACCCCCCAGCAGTGCAGGGGCAGCCTCCACCAGGCTCCCACCCATGTCTCCCACCACCCCACCCCCCAGCAGTGCAGGGGCAGCAGGCAGTCAGGCAGCAGCAGATGGCAGGTGGGAGCGTGCTCGGGGCTCTGGGGGGCAGCAGTTCGGCCTTCTGGGCAGGAGCATGGTCTTCCGTGTGCTAACGCGTGGCCAGCTTGGTACGGAGTGATTTGGCACGTGAAAATCCTGCACGTCAGTGTGAAAACCGAGGAAAGGCCCTTAGCGCGTAAGCGCGTCAGCACGCATACGCAATTCTATTGGACCAAAGGCCCTCAGCGCGTCTGTGACGTGACCCGCACGGGTGTTTCCCACACAGCACGTGATGACAGAGCACACGTGGAAAGACTGCACGTCAGAGTCTCATCGCGTGTGATTGGTGGAAATGGCCCTACACGTAGAAGTGACAAAGCGTGTAATTGGTGGAAATGGCCCTAGCGCGTACACGCCGCGTAAGTGACGCTGGACGTGTGGGCCTGTATAAAAGGTACACGTAGAACACCATTTCCTTGTACGTGCTTTTCGTGGAGAGCGAGTGGGTGAATTCTGTACTTCTTGTCGTTTCACACACGATTTACTTCACGGCGTTTCAAGTTCGTATTCCCTGTTACCTCTGACAGCTTTTTCTCTTTTTTCTCTTTTACTGGTTTACCTGGGCCTGTTCCCTCAAACAGTGTTCCCTTCTACTGTTGTCCTGTCTCCTCAGACAGCGTACAAATCTTCTTTTGGCGGGGGTGTTGCCAACCAAACGCGCTCCTTTTTCACGCTCTTTTACCTGGCAGACGGTGAGTCACGCACGTATCTAACATCTGTGCTTGCCCCGTGTGTAGCCTACCCCTTCAGAGGTCATTCTAGGCTGCCTGTGACACGCATACGTTCATTCTTGTGTTACTGGGTGCCACAGCATAGTGCAGGTTTTTCTTTCTGCACACGTGGTCTAGGAGGGGTTGCGTGCACGTCATCTCCCTTTTTTGGGGCTCCTGTGCGTAGCGTGACCCGTAATCTTTCCCCAGGGGTTACAATCAGCCTTGCAAGAGCACTAGGGTACAATTACCATCTGGTACCCAACCCCTTTGACCCCCAATTGCCCAGGACAATATTTTACAGCCACTCACATACGCACATTAACATCAGTGCCATGGCTGGGAGGCGAGGATTCCGTAAGGGTGGCAAAGGTGGAAGAGCCACAAGTGGTGGCCGTGGTGGATCCGGTAGGGGACGTGGTCGTTACTTGCAGGGTGAGCCTGTCCCCCCATGTGTGGAGGACCAGTCAAGGGCACCCATAATCCCCCCACCCCCCCCTCCCGTTGAGGCTGATGTGGCTGACACCATCCATGCTCAGCCTTTGTTGGACCAGCCCATTGTGGCACCAGACCTGGCTGACTCCATGGCTGACTTCCAGGTCAGCAGGCCTATGACACGTGCGCTGGTGCACGTTGATGTCACCATGCCACGTGCATCTGGGGCAGCAAGGTTATCTGCTGCACCAAGTAGGCAGGGCGGAGAGGCTGCAGGGGCAGCTGCGGCTCCATCCACCCCAGCCCTCACACACCCAGCCCGGACAGTGTCGGTCCTAGTCCATGCTGCTGACATTCCCCCTGACACCATCACACTAGAGCCAATGCCTGCACCAACTCCCATGCTGAGTGTGCAATCCCACACTCCTGATACAGAGTCCACCAGGGCTCCTGCCCCTAGTGTCCAGAGCGGCGCAGGACACTCAGGATCACCACCACCTTCCAAGCGGAAGAGGAAGAGTGCTAGTCCGGCACAGGCTGATGCCCCAGACACGGCTACACAGTCCGGCCCATCCAGGAAGCCCAGCTTCACGGATGACGAACTGAATGCACTTGTCGAGTATGTGTCCGCACATGACAACGAGATGGTCATTGTTGCAGGATCCAAGACCACACCTGCACAAGCCAGGCACACTGGCAGACCGTTGCGGACATCGTAAGTGCCCTTGGAATCGTGAGGCGCACAGCCAATGATTGCTATAAGCGCTGGAATGACTTAAAGCGCAGGGCAAAGAGTAAGCTGGCCTCAAGTCATGCCGCAACTCTAGTGACTGGAGGTGGGTCTCCAGTAGTAGACATGGAACTCACTCCACATGAGTCAGTCGCTGGGACCTACGTCACGGAGGAACAGATCCAAGGCGTGGGAGATTTGGCTGATTACGAGGCATTGTCCGGTGAGTGCACATGCATGTGTGTGTCATCCATGTGCCTGGTGTGTGTGAGGGCTTCTGTTTGTGTGCCAGGTGAGAGTGTGTGCGCCTGAGTTGTATGGGTCAGCCATGTGCTTCATGCAATACATCCTGCGCAGCTGCATTTGGCCATAGCAGTATCCCTTCTGCCAACAGTAGACATCTAGCCCAACTGCACGCCAGTTGCCCTTGAAGTGTCACCTTGCCACAACATTGTTGCTTAATTTTTCACTGTTCATTTAGTCAGATTGTTTGCATTCCACCACTTTTACTAGGCATGTCACAGTCCTCTAGTCACATGTCTGACATGGCTATGGTAAAGTGGAGTGACTTTGTTACCTGGATATCATTTGTTCAGACATGTCCCTGTGCAAATGCACCATTTCGGACTGGCAGCTCCAGGTGAAGAATCTGACCTGTTTGAATTAGAAAAGCTATTACATGTGGGAACTGCACTGAATGAATAGGTGCTGCCCTCCTCTCCATCTTCACTCAATAGCAACGGTACATGCCATCCGTGTGATGGCATGTGTGTTTCACCTGGCAATCACAGGCCAATGTGTGATGCCACTGCCAGGCAGCATGCAGAAAATGTGTTCATCTTCCATCTTGGTGTCATCAGTGTGTGCCATTTGCCTGCCCTTCATACGCAGTGAGGGTGCATGCATGGGAGGGTTTTAGTCATGTGGGACATGTGTCAAACAAGTACTGGTTCTCTTGCTTCTCAGCCCTCATTGTGTGCCATGGTGCTAATGCCTGTTTCCATTTCTTTGTTTTAATGTCTTTGCATGGGAAGACGCACCTGATACTGCTGGGGTTGTGGAGATGGTGCAGACCCAGGAGGGGTCCGAGGGCCGACCAACCACCAGTGAGGGACGTGGTGTGGTGGTGGGTGAGAACCCACAAGTGCTGCAGGTAGTGCTCTCAAGGGGTGTCTCTGGCTGCACCTCCCCCGAGCTGTACTCAGGTGTTGATTCGGATGAGACCTACGTGCCGTCGCAGGTGAGTGTTCCAGGGAGGGATTCTGTTCTGTCTCACCCACCTGCACCAGGGTCAGAACCCTCAATGGGGATGTCAGTGTTGGCAGCTATGCCTTTGGTGGTTACGGATGCAGGGTCACACTCCGCGACATCTGATCCTGTTCCTGGGCCAGCAGATCAGAGGGGGAATTCAGTCCTGCAGCCTCAGGCAGTGCTGGCACAGCAAGGCGAGTTCGCCTTGCCCCAGACAGGTGTGGTGCCCGCCGACGTGGTGGCCGTACGCCACCTGGCAATACCGCATGGGAGCAATCCATTTACGGTATGGCAACCCAACAGGCAGCATCATCCGAGATGATGGCTCAGGCCATGGATAGGGTGGCCACTTCCATTGTCCCCCCTGAAAGGCTGATGGAGCGACTAGAGCAGGCAACCGACTCCATCTGCCAGTCACACAGGGAGGACATGTTGGGGTCCAACAGGGACAGGCGGGCGGCACTGGCGACTCTGCAGGAGGCCATCTCCATTGAGTCCCAGGGCCACAGGGAAGCCCTGAGGCAGGAGCTCCTTCACCTCAGGACGACTCTTGTTGAGCTTGAGGCTTCAACACACCAAAGGACAGAACAGCAGCTGGAGCGTCTCACCCGTACGCTCTCAGCTGAGATGCAGGCAACGAGGGCGGAGGTCCGGGCATCCCGTGAGTTGTTGCATGGGGACCTCTGCACACTCATCCTCCAGAACCAGACCTACCACACCCGCATGCTTGCAGCCATGGAGGAGCAGACTAGGGCCTTGCGTGGGCTGCCTCCCATAGTGCAACCACCTCCGGATGCAGCTGCACAGGGTGATAATAGCGACAGCAGTGATACTCCCACAATAGGGTAGCCGTGTGGGCCATGAGCCCATGGAGGTGTTTTATTTTCCCAGGATCCACGCAGGTGGGTTCTGGTGTGCATCCTGGCCTCGGACCTCCAGGGTGGCCTCCCCAACCCCCCCGGGCCCTTCAATGGCCATTTTTTATTTTTTTTTATTTTTATTATTTTTTTTAATTTTTATTTATTTTATTCCCAATTTTTTTGGGACGATTTGTTGGCTTCCGTGGTTCCTGTGGGCATACGCTGCATTGTGGCTGGGCACATGCAGGCTTGTAATGTATTTGGTTCAGATGCTTGGGTTTGAGTCACACACACCCCTCCTGCTTCCCGTTTCCATGGGCTTGCAAAGGGTGTGCCCAAGTGACAGTGAATTACACAGTGACGTTGGACTCCCATGAGCTGTGTGGGCAGTCTGTAGTCAATACTGTGTATACATTCCTAGTGCATATTGCTGTTGTGTTGTACACTGCATGTTGCATTGATGTGTAACTCATCTTCTGTGTCTACCTCCCAATTTGCAGGTCCCTTCCTCATGTCTACACAAGGACCTCTAGTCTGGAGATGTGGTCCATGTTGGCAGCAGTGCACCTACAACTCTACATGGCGCCAACACTGCACAGTTGGTAGTGGTGGGAGTGCAGGCATTTCCAGGTGGTGAGACTACTAATATTTAACATTAGTGATGTCATGTTAATGGTAGTACGTGCTCTAGTTTGTTGTTGGTCCGGCATTACTGTGAGCATTTCAGGTGTTGCAAGTTTCTAATAGGGACACTGTACATTGTGACACTAGTGTCATGTTGTGGGGATTACTTTGTTTACCTGCAAATAGCATGACATGGCACGGTGTGTCGTGTGGCGGTGCTGGGGTTGGGTTGGCTGACATGGCACTGTCCTCTTGTTGCATTTTGCAAGTGGGTATTCATTTTAGCTGCTTGAATGTGTAACTTCAAAAAACTGCATTGGTGGTGTCTGTGTGGGTAGGGATGCACACATTGTGACACTTCCAGGTGAACAATCTCAGGCTGATATGGTTTTCACGGTTCTTTCTCCAGACATTCAGGATCAGTGTCAGGTTGCGTCATCATTGATTGTCAGATGGAATGTGCCAGGGCAGTGTGCACTCCACAGGGGTGTGATTTCTATGTGAAGTAATTAGCCACTAGCTGTGTACGGGCTGCCTCCCCCGTGCCCTTTCCCCTCCCATGCGCAGCGGCTGTGCATGTGGTTGGGGATGGGGGGCACCACCATGTCCACGGCCAGGCCCCGGCGTGTTGCAACGTTGTGCAGGACACATGCTGCCACTATGATCCTGCACACTACTGGGGGAGCGTACAACAGCTGGCCGCCCGAACGGTCAAGGGAGCGAAAGTGTGACTTCAGCACTCCGAATGTGCGCTCCACTATGCCCCGGGTTGTAATGTGGGCTGCGTTATATCTTACCTGGGGTGGCGTGGTGGGGTTCCGAATTGGCGTCATCATGTGGGGGCTGAGAGGGTAGGCACTGTCCCCTGTGGAGGTGGTGATTGGTATCATTGGTGGGGTTGTGACCTTGCTCAGTATCTGACATGCATGCATGTGCAGTGGCATTCATACTCACCAACAGCCATGTATCGCCATGCCGCCCAGCTTCTAGGTCCCGGCTTAGGGTGGACATTCGGTAAATGAAGCTGTAGTGGGTTGACCCGGGATAGTTGGCATGTACTGAGGTGATGATTCCCTTGGCATTACATACTACCTGCACGTTGATGGAATGCCAGTGCTTGCGGTTCCTGTAGATGTGCTCAGATGCCCTGGGGGGACGTAGAGCCACATGGGTGCAGTCGATGGCACCTAGCACTTTGGGGAATCGTGCCACAGCGTAGAAATCCAGGGCCGCAGCATGCCTTTCTGCAGGGGTTCTGGGCAGGTATATGTGCCTGCGGACTGATGGGCGTGCAGTGATGATGTTCAAGACCTGGTGTAGGCAGTGTGACTGGGTGGCCTGTGATACACCACCCACAATGGCACTTGTCCGCTGAAATGATCCAGTGGCTAAGAAGTGCAGTACATTGAGGACCTTCTCCAGGGGGCTGAGTGCTTGGGAGCACAGGGTGGGTGATGTGAGGTCATCCTCCCACTCACTCACCAGGTCCAGTATGATGTGTGGTGGAAACCTGTACCTCCCATGCACCTGGTCATCAGGCATCCCGAAAAGGCTGGTTCTGGGTGTGAATATTCTGGCCCTGACTATCATCCTCCTCCTCCTCCTTTGGTAGGCCACGCCCACTGCTGCTAGGAACGGTATGTTCATCTTGGGTCTGAGCTTGCTATTTTGTTAGCGCGCAAATTAATGCGTTGCGCGTGTTGTAGGCGAGGGTGTGACCCGCGCACCCCTGAAAACCAGTACCCAGTCCAATAGCGTGTGGAAATTCCTGCGCACACCGGGATACAGGTGCGCCGACGTACTTGCGTGTGTAAGTGTCCGTGCACACCTGACATACACGTACATAGGCCAATCGCGTGTACGCGCACTTTTGTCCAATTACACGCGATGACACCCTGACGTGCTGTCCAATTACACGCGATGAGACTCTGCCGTGCTGTCCAATTACACGCGATGAGACTCTGACGGGCTGTCCAGTTACACGCGATGAGACTCTGACGTGCTGTCCAATTACACGCGATGAGACTCTGACATGCTGTCCAATTACACGCGATGAGACTCTGACGTGCAGTCTTTCCACGTGTGCTCTGTCATCACGTGCTGTGTGGGAAACACCCGTGCGGGTCACGTCACAGACACGCTTACGCGCTGAGGGCCTTTGGTCCAATAGAATCGCGTATGCGTGCTGACGCGCTTACGCGTTAAGGGCCTTTCCTCGGTTTTCACGCTGGCGTGCAGGATTTTCACGTGCCAAATCACTCCGTACCAAGCTGGCCACGCGTAAGCACACGGAAGACCACACTCCTGCCCAGAAGGCCGAACTACTGCCCCCCAGAGCCCCGAGCACGCTCCCACCTGCCATCTGCTGCTGCCTGACTGCCTGCTGCCCACGTGCACTGCCATTCGCTGCCTGCACATCAGCCACGGGTGCTGTTGCTGTGACCACCCCTTGTGGAAGCGAAGACTCCCGACTGGAATTCCATCGCTCCACAGCCCAGCCCCAGGACCCAGTTGCCCACCCACTCCTGCCTCTGGGGTTGTCATGTCGGGGCAAACACCATCTGTGACCACTGACAACCCACGGCCAGAGAGGCAGAGGGGCACCAGCTTCAGTGCCACCGAAGTTGGTGTCCTGGTGGAGCAAGTCCTGGGGCAGTATGATGCCCTCTTCGGAAGTTCCCGCGCCGACAAGGAAGGACGGACTCGGATCTGGACTGACATCGTGACTGCCATCAACGCGGAGGGGGTGGCAGTCCGGGACTTACAACATGTCAGGAAGTGCTGGGAGGACTTCAGGTCCAGGACCCTGAACAAGGCCCGGCGCCTCTTGAAGGCAGCGGATGCCAAGGGGCGCCGGGGCCACTTGTCGGAAGAACAGATGGGGGTCCTGGAACGCATATCCCCAGCGCTCCACGTCCAGGTCCTAGAGAAGCAGACCCGTCTGGAGTCGAGCGGTGAGTGTACATGCATCCTGATTGTGAGCAGTGCGTGTGGTGATTATTCGGCATTGTGCCGGTTGCACATCTGTTTGTATGGGGTCGAGTATGGGTGGGGGTGTACAGGGCCGTGGGGCTGACACATGCGAGGGCTGTAATGTGCAGTGGCATTCATACTCACCAACAGCCATGTATCGCCATGCCGCCCAGCTTCTAGGTCCCGGCTTAGGGTGGACATTCGGTAAATGAAGCTGTAGTGGGTTGACCCGGGATAGTTGGCATGTACTGAGGTGATGATTCCCTTGGCATTACATACTACCTGCACGTTGATGGAATGCCAGTGCTTGCGGTTCCTGTAGATGTGCTCAGATGCCCTGGGGGGACGTAGAGCCACATGGGTGCAGTCGATGGCACCTAGCACTTTGGGGAATCGTGCCACAGCGTAGAAATCCAGGGCGGCAGCATGCCTTTCTGCAGGGGTTCTGGGCAGGTATATGTGCCTGCGGACTGATGGGCGTGCAGTGATGATGTTCAAGACCTGGTGTAGGCAGTGTGACTGGGTGGCCTGTGATACACCACCCACAATGGCACTTGTCCGCTGAAATGATCCAGTGGCTAAGAAGTGCAGTACATTGAGGACCTTCTCCAGGGGGCTGAGTGCTTGGGAGCACAGGGTGGGTGATGTGAGGTCATCCTCCCACTCACTCACCAGGTCCAGTATGATGTGTGGTGGAAACCTGTACCTCCCATGCACCTGGTCATCAGGCATCCCGAAAAGGCTGGTTCTGGGTGTGAATATTCTGGCCCTGACTATCATCCTCCTCCTCCTCCTTTGGTAGGCCACGCCCACTGCTGCTAGGAACGGTATGTTCATCCTGGGTCTGAGCTTGCTATTTTGTTAGCGCGCAAATTAATGCGTTGCGCGTGTTGTAGGCGAGGGTGTGACCCGCGCACCCCTGAAAACCAGTACCCAGTCCAATAGCGTGTGGAAATTCCCGCGCACACCGGGATACAGGTGCGCCGACGTACTTGCGTGTGTAAGTGTCCGTGCACACCTGACATACACGTACATAGGCCAATCGCGTGTACGCGCACTTTTGTCCAATTACACGCGATGACACCCTGATGTGCTGTCCAATTACACGCGATGAGACTCTGCCGTGCTGTCCAATTACACGCGATGAGACTCTGACGGGCTGTCCAATTACACGCGATGAGACTCTGACGTGCTGTCCAATTACACGCGATGAGACTCTGACATGCTGTCCAATTACACGCGATGAGACTCTGACGTGCAGTCTTTCCACGTGTGCTCTGTCATCACGTGCTGTGTGGGAAACACCCGTGCGGGTCACGTCACAGACACGCTTACGCGCTGAGGGCCTTTGGTCCAATAGAATCGCGTATGCGTGCTGACGCGCTTACGCGTTAAGGGCCTTTCCTCGGTTTTCACGCTGGCGTGCAGGATTTTCACGAGCCAAATCACTCCGTACCAAGCTGGCCACGCGTAAGCACACGGAAGACCACACTCCTGCCCAGAAGGCCGAACTACTGCCCCCCAGAGCCCCGAGCACGCTCCCACCTGCCATCTGCTGCTGCCTGACTGCCTGCTGCCCACGTGCACTGCCATTTGCTGCCTGCACATCAGCCACGGGTGCTGTTGCTGTGACCACCCCTTGTGGAAGCGAAGACTCCCGACTGGAATTCCATCGCTCCACAGCCCAGCCCCAGGACCCAGTTGCCCACCCACTCCTGCCTCTGGGGTTGTCATGTCGGGGCAAACACCATCTGTGACCACTGACAACCCACGGCCAGAGAGGCAGAGGGGCACCAGCTTCAGTGCCACCGAAGTTGGTGTCCTGGTGGAGCAAGTCCTGGGGCAGTATGATGCCCTCTTCGGAAGTTCCCGCGCCGACAAGGAAGGACGGACTCGGATCTGGACTGACATCGTGACTGCCATCAACGCGGAGGGGGTGGCAGTCCGGGACTTACAACATGTCAGGAAGTGCTGGGAGGACTTCAGGTCCAGGACCCTGAACAAGGCCCGGCGCCTCTTGAAGGCAGCGGATGCCAAGGGGCGCCGGGGCCACTTGTCGGAAGAACAGATGGGGGTCCTGGAACGCATATCCCCAGCGCTCCACGTCCAGGTCCTAGAGAAGCAGACCCGTCTGGAGTCGAGCGGTGAGTGTACATGCATCCTGATTGTGAGCAGTGCGTGTGGTGATTATTCGGCATTGTGCCGGTTGCACATCTGTTTGTATGGGGTCGAGTATGGGTGGGGGTGTACAGGTCCGTGGGGCTGACACATGCGAGGGCTGTAATGTGTGAGACATGGATGGTGCTTGTGTGTGTGGGCTTGCATGGCAAATGCAGTTGTGCGTGCACACATGTTTGGATGAATGTGTATGTAAGTAGACATGTCCGTCATGTCAGGCATGTATGTTGTTTTCGGCTGCATGTATGAGCACTGTGTACATGTGCATGTGTGTGTATTTGACAAGGGTGCAACAGTGATGCAACATGGATGCATGTGACAGCGGTATGTGGAAGCCTGATTGTCAGATGTGACATGGATGCCCGTCTGAACAGTGCAACACTTGGCAGAGGTGTAGACATGCATGCAAGTGTGGTGGTGTGTGTACATGTGTGGTGCACTTCCTGTGTTGCATGTGATGTCTGGCTCCCCTTTGGCTGCTGATGCTGTTGTATGTGTAGGGATGGTGGTGGCAGTTGCGATATGGTTGTGGAATGGCTCATGTGTGCGAGTTGCAATGACATGTGTGTTGGGGATTGTGATGACATGTCTGAGGTTTGCCAATGCCACTCATGTGCAACTGTCATGCGTGTATGTGTCCATTGTACAGTGCCCTGATGCCTGTGTTTTGTTTCTCCCTGTCTGCAGCGTCAACTGATGAAGAGGGCGGAGAAGGTGCTGTGGAGCACAGCGGCGGGGATCCGACCGCCAGCCGGAGACGCAAGGCCAGGCTCCCCTCCCGTGTTGTCATCTCGTCGGGGAGTGAGGAGTCCGGTGCCGCGTCCCAGGCCGCAGCTGCCGGGAGGAGGTCCAAGAGGCAGAGGTTGGAGTTGGACTCCTCGGCAGCAGAAGGGGCAGCTGGGACCCCACAGGGCCCAACAGGGGAAGATGGCACGGAGTCATCCAGGTTGGTGGGGGGTTTGGTGGAGGAGGGGGCCGTGCAAGCACCAGAGACGGGGTCTGGAGGTGGGGATCCCACTGGTGCTAGTGGTGCAGTGCAGGACCAGGGACAGGAGGCAGCACAGGCGGCCGCGGAGGTGCCTGTGTGCAATCCTGTCCCCGATCCTGTCCCTGCATCATCTTGCACCAGCAGGGATGCCTACGTCCAGACCCGTTTTCAGGCAGGGGATGAGCTGACGTCAACTGGCCTTCCTCTGCCTGCGGACGTGGCCATCCAGGTCCGGGTTGAGCCTGTCCTGGCTGGTGTGGCGTTGCGTCAACGGGCCATGCGAGGTGACCTGCAGTCTTTTCATGGAGAGACTGCACGTCATCTCGAATGGCTCGTTGACCACGTCAGCCTGCTGGGACAGGTCACCCAGGCCGGATTCCTCCGTCTGATGGGGCTTGCTCCGACCCCCTGCTCAACTGGACCCCCTACGCGCCAGTTGTCCTCTGTGCCCTCTTCCCACCCATCAGTCACCTGGGTGCCCTGTGGAGCTGCCTCTGACGGTGCGGCCAGGCTGGTGGAGGAGGCATCCCTGCCACAGTCGGGAGTCGGAGGTCCAGCAGGGGTGGCCACATCAACAACTGCACCCCAGCCGGCGGAGGATGTGCAAGCAGCAGGAGGCAGTGCACGGGCAGAGGCAGAGCAGCAGCAGCAGCAGCAACATGATGGGAGACATGAAGGCTCGGGGCTTTCGACATCGGAGGGGCAGGCATCGGCCGGAGGGCAGGGGGACCCAGGACAGAGAGTGTCTTCCGTGTGGCAGCGGTTGGGCCACGCCATAGGTGCGGAGCGGCGGCGGGCGGAAGAGGCGCGGCTCACAATGGTCAGGGCGGAGAACTCCATGCGGAGGGCCCTGAGGCGGGCCGAGTGCCTCGAGGCAATCCGCAGGGGGTTGGAGGAGGACACGGCGTCGTCCCTGCGGACCCTCGGGGCCATGGAACTGGACCGCCTCCGGGACATCGAACAGGAGTTCGATAATGCCCTGGCCCGGGACACCACGGAGTGAGCCGCTGGACTTGCCCGCCGCCTTTGTAAATAGTTCTTTAGTTTTAGGTTTCCTTTCTTTCTTATTATGATTTGGAGTCGACGGACACTGCTCCACTTTTTGTATATAGTTGATTTTTAGGTAGGTTTTTTAGTAGGTTTCCTTTGTTCAGTTGGGCTCATGGACCCTTGGTAGTTTTTTACATAGTTCTTTATTGCATGGAGATTTTTTTACTTTTGACTTTGGGCAAATATTTTTTGGATTCTGATTTGCAGTTTTGTGTTTTTATACGGACATGCAGCTTTTTTTTTCTCATTCACATTGTAGTTTGTTTTCTTTCTTTAGCATTCTTTATTTTTTTCAATACAATTTTGTTTCCATACTTCACTGTGTGGTATCATCTCATTGGTTTCATGCATGTCATGTTGTCTGTTTTCCCATTCAATTGCAACCATTGTGTGTGACGGACATGGGTTCATTAGCTTAATGAACATTGGGGGTGTAACATGTGATTTCCATTTCCATGTGGGTAAATGGGTTACTTGGTAGGGCTTTTTGGCTGTGGAGGCTGTCCATTACGCACATGATTGGGGATTGTGAGGACCTGGTGGGGGCTGCCCATGGTGGCAGGGGGGTGGGGGTGGTGGGAGACATGAGTGGGGGCCTGGTGGAGGGTGACCCTGGATGCTGGGGGTTGGGGGTGGTGGGAGACATGAGTGGGGGCCTGGTGGAGGCTGCCCCTGCACTGCTGGGGGGTGGGGGTGGTGGTAGACATGAGTGGGGGCCTGGTGGAGGGTGACCCTGGATGCTGGGGGGTGGGGGTGGTGGTAGACATGAGTGGGGGCCTGGTGGAGGCTGCCCCTGCACTGCTGGGGGGTGGGGGTGGTGGGAGACATGAGTGGGGGCCTGGTGGAGGGTGACCCTGGATGCTGGGGGGTGGGGGTGGTGGGAGACATGAGTGGGGGCCTGGTGGAGGCTCCCCATGGTGGCAGGGGGGTGGGGGTGGTGGGAGACATGAGTGGGGGCCTGGTGGAGGGTGACCCTGGATGCTGGGGGGTGGGGGTGGTGGGAGACATGAGTGGGGGCCTGGTGGAGGCTGCCCCTGGTGGCTGGGGGGTGGGGGTGGTGGGAGACATGAGTGGGGGCCTGGTGGAGGCTGCCCATGGTGGCAGGGGGGTGGGGGTGGTGGGAGACATGAGTGGGGGCCTGGTGGAGGGTGACCCTGGATGCTGGGGGGTGGGGGTGGTGGGAGACATGAGTGGGGGCCTGGTGGAGGCTGCCCCTGCACTGCTGGGGGGTGGGGGTGGTGGTAGACATGAGTGGGAGCCTGGTGGAGGGTGACCCTGGATGCTGGGGGTGGGGGTGGTGGTAGACATGAGTGGGGGCCTGGTGGAGGCTGCCCCTGCACTGCTGTGGGGTGGGGGTGGTGGGAGACATGAGTGGGGGCCTGGTGGAGGCTGCCCATGGTGGCAGGGGGGTGGGGGTGGTGGGAGACATGAGTGGGGGCCTGGTGGAGGCTGCCCATGGTGGCAGGGGGGTGGGGGTGGTGGGAGACATGAGTGGGGGCCTGGTGGAGGGTGACCCAGGATGCTGGGGGGTGGGGGTGGTGTTAGACATGAGTGGGGGCCTGGTGGAGGCTGCCCCTGCACTGCTGGGGGGTGGGGGTGGTGGTAGACATGAGTGGGGGCCTGGTGGAGGGTGACCCTGGATGCTGGGGGGTGGGGGTGGTGGTAGACATGAGTGGGGGCCTGGTGGAGGCTGCCCCTGTACTGCTGGGGGGTGGGGGTGGTGGGAGACATGAGTGGGGGCCTGGTGGAGGCTGCCCCTGCACTGCTGGGGGGTGGGGGTGGTGGGAGACATGAGTGGGGGCCTGGTGGAGGGTGACCCTGGATGCTGGGGGGTGGGGGTGGTGGGAGACATGAGTGGGAGCCTGGTGGAGGGTGACCCTGGATGCTGGGGGGTGGGGGTGGTGGTAGAAATGAGTGGGGGCCTGGTGGAGGCTGCCCCTGCACTGCTGGGGGGTGGGGTTGGTGGAAGACATGAGTGGGGGCCTGGTGGAGGATGCCCATGGTGGCAGGGGGGTGGGGGTGGTGGTAGACATGCATTGTTGATCAGTAGTGCAAGGTGACATGTGGGTTGGCTGGGGGGCATGCCCATGGTGGATGCGGGACATGAGCATGGGTGCAGGGTAGTCCCCCGTGGTGTGGGCTGCCTGCAGGGTCCGTGGAGGTTCTGGAGCGTACACCTGGGAGGGCCCACACGGCCAATTCACGTGTGGTACTCCCCAGAACCCCTGAAATACACGTACCCTGCTGAAATCGCGTGTGGAACTTCCCGCGCACCCCTGAAATACACGTACCCTGCTGAAATCGCGTGTGGAAATTCCAGCGCACCCCTGAAATACACGTACCCTGCTCGCACTGGGCCAATCGCGTGTGGAACTTCCCGCGCACCCCTGAAATACACGTACCCTGATGAAATCGCGTGTGGAACTTCCCGCGCACCCCTGAAATACACGTACCCTGCTGAAATCGCGTGTGGAACTTCCCGCGCACCCCTGAAATACACGTACCCTGATGAAATCGCGTGTGGAACTTCCCGCGCACCCCTGAAATACACGTACCCTGCTGAAATCGCGTGTGGAACTTCCCGCGCACCCCTGAAATCCACGTACCCGGCCAAATCGCGTGTGAGACTTACCGCGCACCCCGGTATACACGCACACGTATTTTTTGTCAGCGGGTGTCCGTGTTTGTGGGTACCCCTTTGCACGTCATTTGTCCTGGAGGGCCACAGTATAGGACATTCATCATGGCAGTATATAGGTGCTATTTGTTGGCGCACCTTTTGGCGCACATTTCTTACAGCCGCAGAGACGCTACCGCCTGCTTTCTTGTGGCGGTCGTGTTTGTGCCTGTGCGCTGGTTTGAGCGTGCGCTTTTTTGCCCTATTCTATTCCATGAATACGTGTTGTAGGCGAGCGTGTGGGCGTTCCGCGCACTTGTGCCCTGTACTTCCCCCGTGACGCCCACGTTTTGGCAAGTTGTTCCCCATTCCGAGTGTTACGCCCGTGTTCCGCCTACTTTTGTTGCGTGCGCCGCGCTATGTGCGAATTTCGCTGTGGCCTGTGCGATTTTCGCTGTGACCTGGCGCACGCTGTTAGATGGCCTGTGCGCCAACGTGCGCCGCACACTTTTTTATCGCACATCCGCTGGTTTTCTCGCGCACGGACTTCCATGAATCGATGTGCGCTGCTTTTCGTGCGATTTTTGCACTTGCACTGCGATTTTCGCTATTCCACTGTGATTCGCACGTTTTTGCCCACTTGCGCCGTGCTAATTATTCCATGAATCGGCCTCAGAGTTTTTTTCAGAACAACAGTCACATATTTTACCATGGTTGAAAACAGTCAAATTGTTGATTGGTTGAGGAAATGACAATTGTTAAACAACTCATTATATGCCATAAGAGCATTTATGTGTCCTAGTCTTTAGATATGCCGTTCCACATTGTTCCACATTGTCAACTGGACAACCCACTTCAAGGAGCTATTGTCCTTAGATTCTAGGTATAGATGCACATGCAAACATAATTCATTTAAAAAATAACGGATACATATTATGTCATATAATGAGATATCAAGTTGTTCATTAGTTAAAGAAATGCCAATTATAGGACAACTCATTATATGCTGTAGAAGTATGTATTTAACCTAGTGTTTGAAGATGGCACGTAATGAAGAGTTAAGGTTCTATAATGTTATTACTGTACAGGTATGCAGTGTTTCTAGATGAAACAATTCAAGGATGTTTCCTCATTGAGGCCCATAGGGTGTTTGGTGTCCAAAAGGTATATCCAATACTTTTCTCTTTGAGACAGAAGCCTTGTGTAGTTACCACCTTGTTTTGGTTTCCTTACAACTTGGATGACCTGAAATCTCAATTGTGCAATGTTATGTCTGGCTTCCATAAAGTGTCTTGCCACTGGTGATTTCTGGTTGTGGCACCGGATAGTGGATTTATGCTCGGATATCCATTCTTGCCCATTGATGGGTGGGAGATGGTGTCTCTTTTAATCACATTATTACAGTTAATGCAATTAAGGCATGGGAAAGTCCCCATTTTTTTAGTTTGAAGAAGCCTCTGTTTATCCTTGTTTGGTCTTTCTGCCTTCACAAGTCTATCTCTAAGGTTACGGCCTCTTTTGAATGCCATCATTGGTGTTCTTGGAAAAA
This sequence comes from Ambystoma mexicanum, assembly GCF_040938575.1. Classification (NCBI taxonomy): domain Eukaryota; kingdom Metazoa; phylum Chordata; class Amphibia; order Caudata; family Ambystomatidae; genus Ambystoma; species Ambystoma mexicanum. The sequence goes on along the minus strand of NC_090937.1, from coordinate 758,746,265 downwards.
GTTCTTTTAGGTGTTCATCGATTTGTAGTAGGTTCCAATATTTTCGTATAGACTTACTGATCTGAAAACTTTGTCGCAAATACTTTGAAATGTACATCAGGGGAGCGGAATTGCTCTTGGGTTTAGGCGTTAATAGATCTATTTGTGTTAGATGGTTGGATCTCATGTTAGCGTCTTGTAAGATGTCATCTGGGTATCCTCGTCTTTCAAAACGTTCAATCAATTGAGAACATTCGACATCCAAACCGGCTGGATCAGATATGATTCTCTTCAATCTCAATATCTGGCTATGGGGAAGACTTTTCAACATGGGTTTGGGATGAAAGCTGGTAAAGTGTAACAGGTTATTGGCATCTGTGGGTTTATGATAGACGGTGGTAGTTATTTTTCTTCATGGATCTTCAGTCTAACATCTAACAAATGTAGATCTGGTTCTCCAACGTCCATTGTAAACTTGATCTTCGGATGTACTGAGTTCATGTAGGTCAAGAAGTCATCCAATTCGGCTCTTGTGCCGCACCAGACCCCAAAGATGTTGTCTATAAACCGTTTCCATAGAATCATTTTAGCAGACCACATTTGATTGTTCAGGACATGTTCTAGTTCGAACTGTACATGAAGGAGTTTGCATAAACAGGGGCCATTGCGGACCCCATTGATGTTCCTGATATCTGATTATAGAAAGTTCCTTGGAATCGGAAATAGCTGCTGTGTAAAATCAGCGTAAGTAATTCGATGATCAATTCTGGATTGCCTCGGATTTGTTCAGAATTGGAAAGAGGCCAATCAACAGCATCAATGCCTTCATTATCGGGTATCGAAGTGTAAAGGCTGCATACATCCATGCTAAAGATCAAGCAGTCTGGGCTAATTGCTGAGATTTCTGCAAGGCAGTTCAGGAAGTCTGTGGTATCGTTGAGATATGTAGGAATCTCCTGAATTAAGGGTTGTAGGAGTCGGTCCACGTAAATAGCCAGGGGATCGAAGATGCTCTCGTACCGGCAACTATATGTCTCAGTAGGGGATTCTGGTTGTCTTTATGGATTTTCGGGAGGCCATAAAACACCAGTGTCATGGGGTGTTTGTTGGTAAGGAATTGGCTTGTTTTAATACTAATCCAATCGCTATCCAGTGCACTGCCTATTGAGGTTTCAATGAGGGTCTTAATGTCCTGAAGAGGATCACCATTCAATTTGGTGTATGTTGTGTGATGATTGAGTTGTTCCAAGCATTTGTTGGTGTAATATCTTGTATCCATAACCACCATGGCTCCTCCCTTGTCCGCCGGTTTGATAGTGACTTCTTCATCTTTTGCCAAAGTCTCAATGTGCTCGAGTTGACTGTTCTTAATGTTGATTGGCGATGATTTACGGTAGTTGATTCGTTTAAAGTCATTGAGTACTTTTCTCTCAAACAAGTCAAGGATAGGGTTTTGTATTGGTGGGTCGAAGGAACTCTTAGGTCGTAGCTTTAAGTTGTCTTCTGTCACATCGTCTTGGCCTGGTTCACTTTCGAAAAACATCTTTAGTCTGATCTTCCTCATGAGTCTGTGGAGACAAATTTGTTCTTCAAATAGAGATGTGTTACATGTGGGGACGAATGAAAGATCTCTATTGAGGATAAACAGTTGGTTGCTTGATAAAGGCTTGCTCGAGATGTTAATCACTAAGTTTTCAGTTACTTGTTTTTGGCTTTTTGTGGTCTTTTTCCCTCTTCTGGTCTTTCTGTTTGTCGTTCTCTTAGGCCTAAAAAAAAGCCCCTGATGGTGTTGCTGTTCGTCCCGTGTGTTGTTCCGTCGGTACCTCAGGGCGGGTGTCCTCCGTCTCACTCTGAGGGGTCGGTGAGTGTTGTCTTGAAGTCTGAGCAATTGGATCTCCTATACTCCCACTGCTACTGTCGCTGCCAGAGTTAGGAGAGTTGGGGTGTGGTGGTCTATTTCTACTCAGGTTTCGATGGTGATAAAACTCTTGCCAGGTGTAGATGATATCGTTTAAGTAGTCAAAGGTATCTCGTTTGAATTTTCTTAGTTTCCTTTGCTCAATGTCTACCTTGTAGTTGTTTAGTTTATCATTAATATCTTCAAGAAGGCTCTTTAGTTCATCTGCTGATTTAAATTCCGATAACTGAGATTTCAAAGCTTCAATATCTGTGTCGATGGTGTTTAAAGACTTCGAGAGTTCTTCTGTGGTTAATAGGATGAGGTCGAGTGAGCACTTATTTAGGATCTGATCCCATTTGGCAATGAATGCCTTGCTCTCACTAAATAGAGTCGGTCTTAGATATACCCTTAGACCCCTGGGTATCCTCTGGAACTTATAGTATTCAACAAGTGTTGTAGCATGGAGTTTCTGTGCTATTTCACGTCTAATAAGTTTCTCTAGCTTTATTTTTCAACACCATTAACAGTACTCTCTCTTGATTTCAATAAGGAACACCAAAATCTAACATGTTACTTCACAAAATTCTCTAATAGAACATTGACATTTTTCCCTAAATATTGTTGGATCTGTGCCTGATTTGGCGTGAGACTCATGGCAATGGATGGTGCAGTTAGGAGTGGTCCCACATGTCCACTTTCTGCTTGGACTGGAACCTGCAATATACCTAAGTGCTACTAGTGTTTTCATTCTCAATAACTGAAGCATACCTTGCACTCTTATAAGATTGACCAGACTAGCCACTGCTGGGCAGAGGAAGTAGGCCCTATCAATCGGACAACACTCTGCTGGTCCATTTCCCTCAAACACAAGATGACATAAACCCTCAAGCACACAATCAATCTTCCTCTGTGGTGCCATCCATAAGACTTTGAAGTGGCCGCAAGATGACACTTAACACTAAATAGAACACACAAATCAATAAATCCATACAAACACTTCCCTTTTCAGAGAATTTCTTTAATGTCACACAACTGTGTGACATGATATGTCTATGTTAGTTTGGCGCATTCCTCGGACCCCATCATACACCTGAAAGTCACTGAGTGCACCAAGCATCCGCGGACAAACTCTTGCTTGCTCAGAACAAGATTTTGAAGGAACTTGATGGTCATGAAGCAGATATAACAAAGAAAAATCTTAGGGGAGGACCTCAAAACAGAATACATAAGAGCGGTACTGAGGGTCAAAGGATCCTTAATCAGGGGACAACTCCCAGTGGTTTTGGGTTTAAGGAGACAACCATGCAGGAAATTAAAGAGACCATTAAAAATATGCACCTGATTCATTGTCCAGGAGACCTCTTACCTTCGAAAGCCATCTTTGAACACTAGGACATCTTTATTCCATACCTTTACAGACTTGTTTAATTCTTCCTTTAAGCACAGCACTATACCGCAATGCAACTTCTAAAGGACTTGGCAGTCACATATCTGCTGAAGAAACAAGGCTTGGATCCGATGGATGCATGAAATCTATGACCAATAACAAACACCTTGTTCTTTCTTAAACCAGTGGGTAAGGTTGCGGCTATGCAAGAAACACATATTGAAGTTGCAGGAATCTTTCATAGGAAACAATCAGGTTTCAGATGTGCCCATGGCACTGAGTGTGCCCTGATAGATTTACAAATGGAAATGCTGAAAGCCCTGGAAAAAAGCGGATCAAGGCTGCTGACCCTCCTAGACCTTTCAGCAGCTTTTGATATCTTAGATCACCAGATATTATTGGAGAGGTTGAAAGTGATAGGGGGATCTCGGAGGAGAGGATCTGTTGGATACGATCATTTCTGGAGGGTCGCAGATCAAGAGTGCATTGGAGAGAGAGGTCACACTCTTGATGTGTGGGGTCCTCCAGGGGGCCTGCCTGTTGCCTCTACTTTTTAACATATACATTCAGCCTTTATGCCAGGAGGTGGAGAGACTAGGCTTCTTTTTCTCCAATTATGCAGATGGCTTTCAGCTCACAACGGAGTTGAGTGGAAGCTATAGGTAGGATCAAGGGAAACGTAAAGACATCTACAGGGAAATCAAGAACTGGATGTCCACAAATTGGTTATGTTTGAATGTAACAAAAACAAAAATAATGATCTATGGCACCAGACACGCAAGGAAAAGGTTAAGGTCTATGAAAACTTTTCCATAGAGGAAAGTCAAATTCTAGTGACAACCAAGGTAAAGACTATAGACGTGTACATGGAGGCAAACCTTAATGCTGATGCTCATGTTCAATGGATTGTGAGAAATACTAACCATTATCTTAGAGATCTAAGGCTGGTTAGCCCATTGATCGTGAAAGAGAACTGTGCAAAACTGGCGAGAGCGCTTTTTCTTTCACGTTTAGACTACTGTAGCGCCCTTCTGGGAGTGGCAAGTAAAAAGGCCATACAAACATTACAGAAAACCCAGAATGCAGCTGTACATATTGTGTACAACTTAACACAGAAAGGGCCTCATTCCGAGTACGGCGCTAACCAATGGCGCTATTAACGCCTTGCTTGACGCCGTACCCGGACCGGCAGCGCCTTGGTGGATGGCGGAATTACCGCCCCATTCCAAGGTTGGCGGGGTGGTAATTCCCCATTCACCAAGGCTCTTCCCCATTCCCAAATGAGCCCCCATAGGCCTCAATGGGAATGGGGAAGATGCAAATAACGGTGACCGTTCATTACGGTCACCGTTATTGGCTTGGAGGCCCCTATGCGCCCTCGACTTTAACACCTGCTCAAAGCAGGCGTTAAGGGCGAGGGCGCAAAGGGAACTCGGGGTATGGCGGTAAGGGATCACCGCCACCGGTCTCGTTACCGGTGGCCGCTATCCCTTACCGCCATACTCGGAATGAGGCCCAAAGACTCCATATCTGGGGCGAGGAAAGAGCTACACTGGCTGCCTGTGACTGCCAGAGTTGCGTTTAAGATATTGACTCTCACTCACAAATGTATATTGGGGACAGCTCCACAGTACCTCAGGGAAAGGTCGGTATTATACCAACCCACGAGAAATCTGCGATCAGACAAAGCACTCCTTCTGCAAATTGACTGCATAAAAAGAGTTCAGGGAAGAGGTCACTCTTTTCCGGTATTGGCAGCTCGAGCGTGGAACGAATTGCCCGAATCCATCTGAAAAGAGGAGGATCACTTAACGTTCAGGCAGCTTTTGAAAACTAGGTGTGTAATGTTGAGAATATAGCAGCTCTGTCATTCCTTTCTGTAATGGTTAGCGCCTGGACGCCCGAGGCCTTTGGCACATTATAAATTATTTAACATAACATAACATATGCAGCAAACCCAATCTTATTTTATTAAGTAGAGGGAAAAGAGGCTAAAAGACCATGGCCCTTTGGTTCCCAAATATCATGTTTTTGGATTGCACAAACACACAGGCATAGACACCCCCTCAAACGTTCCCAGTGGGTTCAAAAAGGGTTCATGTGCATAGTTAAATAAATACATGATCACAAGTTGGTGTGGTTTTTTTTTTAGAGTATTTTCATGTTTTTTTTCTAAAATTAACTCAATGGTAAAGCATATTTGGCTTTGTGAGGAGAACCGAGATTTTTCCTGACCTTTGCTTTGCAACTTTGTACTCATTCAAGGCGTGCAATTTAAATGTAGCAATCAGGTATAACAACAATTGTTGCACTGAATCATCTGACTGTTGCACAGTCATGACCATCATGTACCAAATGCCTGGCATATAAAACAGCTGCACTTTCAGGCAAGGGCAGAGTGCTGTGAAGTCATACGAATGAAGGCTATGTGCTACAGTGGTATTACTTGCTTTGGGATAGATAGCCACATCTCAACTCATTTTGTTGGTACCGGCTTTCATCACAGTATCTCAGAAATAGGTGGCAGAGTCCAATGACCCAAATTCAATTCTTGTTCCAGCAATCCCTAATTCACTGACATAGTTAAACACACAGTGCTCTCCATTCAATACACACCTGTTAAAGATAAGGTTACAGTACTAGTTATCTCTGCCAAAGCAATTGTCATGTATATTCTATTGTGGAATTTTCAGAATACAGTCTATCGAATTCTCAGACAACAGAAAGCACTTCAAGGCCATAAGGATGGCAGCTATGCACAACTGTCACCTAACCTACAATTAACCAGAATTCCAGGTTACATAGAGTAGCATATAAACCACATCACAGTATATTACAGTGGAACAAAAGAATAGACTAGGAATTAGAGCAGACTGCAATGCATAGTTGGAGCTTGACACAAGCGGTATGTTTTTGGATACATCTCTGGAAGGAAGATACATTTTCCTTATGTAAAGAATTAATTTGTGGGTCATGAGAGTCATCCTGGCCTCTGAAAATCCCTTGGTTGCTAGGAAAAATGATGCCCTGGAAACCATTGACAGAGGTATCTGGTTCACATTGCCTAAGCTAGTCATTTATATGTAACGCAGTATGTGAATACCAGTCCTCGGGATTACAATAGCAAGGAATGGAGAATGGGGCTTTGATAAACCATCCATATTGAGATACTTCGATGTAACATATCTAGATAGAGCTCTCCACTATTTTCTTTTCATTTCAGATCCGCAAGATTTCACCTGTTTAGCTAGGCTTAGCTAGACTAAGACCATATCAGATATCATGCAACGTTATTTAGTTTGCATGCCAAAGTACTAGGAATCTGGGGGCGAGGTGACGTATTACACCTTTTGATTTTTTTGTAAGTGGTATATTGAGGAAACGCTGGATGGTGCCCCTAGTGAGGTTGTATGACTGCCTTAATTACACAATAGCAGGATTCTGCTGACTTTAGAGGAGCAAACTGGTCTATATAAATTAGTGACCTTTATTCAATTGAAACATTTAACACGTTCTTCATACCTAAGTCAATGTACATAGCTGGTCCACAATGTGGCAGGCTGGAAATGTAGAGCTTGTTAAATAAACACTTCATGCTGCAATTATCTTTTTTAATTCAGCCATTACCATGTGTATTAGTGTGGGTATCGCCAGGTGGTGCCTTTATACAATTATTGTTTATTTAGCATTTGAACTTTATTTATTTGTATTTATTGCTGAGTTATGTAACCTTTGCAATGCCAAGAGTTCATTTTAGGTTTTTTTTATATTCATCATATTCATTTAATTAAAATATGTATGATCACGGAGTGTCCTTTCCTGTGTGAGTGTGTTGGAGATTTGATAATTCAAAATGCTAACTTTTGGTGCCTTATTTAGAATATAATTGTGGGCAAGCATTTGCATTTTATTCTTTTAGAAAGTTAGATTTTGGCATTATATATCCTTGCAAATTTGTGTATTAATTGAAGGCTAAGTATTGTTGGTTAAGTCCAGTTTGTTGACGATTAGGAACAATGGATTGGAAGTGTTTTTATATCATTTTAAACCATGTCATATCTCATTGAAGTGTGTGGATGTGTGAATGGTGCTGTCTTGCTTTTTGCTTTTGTTTTCTGCTTTTGTGGCATGTATTGCCTGAACAAAGAATCTTGAATTGAACTGAATAGAACAGGTAAAGTACACATCATCCGCCAATGTAAGTTGTATAGTCATAGTTTTACTGAGAAGGGACGGGAATACATGGCATTAAAAGCATAAATCAATAGAGTATTCAGGCGTGAGCACAAGACCTATACTCTCCTTAGCTGGGCTTCTTCATATCAAGTCCCATCATTGAATCCTCATAGGAGGTCGGCCATGGATACTGCTTGTAGCCCCCGACCTAAATGTCTCAGAGTCTGCAGGATGAGTTGAAAAAAATGCAAATATGCTCCATATCAAGAACCTATATCCTGTCCTACAGTCGTTTCTGTGTCATAGGATTTTGAGATTTTCCGTTTGACTATTGGAAAAGCCAAACTGATGAAAGTCCTAACCCCTTTCTTGTCTTTTCATTTATCCACAGGGAGCACAGTAAAGGCGCCAGACGTACCACTGAGTCCACTATGCCATGAAGGATGAACACCAACTCTTGCCAGAAGATAGAAGTGTGGGCATAGTGTAGAATGTCAGCAGGCTCATATCTATATCTTATATTTCCTATGGGTCATCCTCGCTCTAAGGGTCCTACTAAAAATAGGGGTACTGATATATAAAATCTAAAAAAGTAGTAGGAAAACCCACCCTGACAGCTGTGCATAGTGGAGATCCTCTCAAAGGTTAGAAGAAAGGATGCAAGACACAGATGTAAGAAAAACATAATCAATGATTCTTATTCATAGACATCCAAATGTCTTATGAAAACACAGTGTTATTCCAAGCTATGACATGGTAAATACTTAAAAAAAAAAAAGACTTTCAACAAAATGATCAACCTCCTTCATACCAAAGTGCCCACGGGTTAGTGCACACGTGCCTTAAATAAAATGAACAACACCACATTGTATATGCTCACGATAAAAATGACAATGTTAAAAAACGAGAGTAATCCCCTATCATGCATAAACTTCCAACATGAGTTACTCTCTATGGCATAAAAGGCAATCAACCAGGGATCTTTAAAAAGATTTTGAAACTTTGTGTTCCGGACTTTTTTTCTGCAGGGTACACTTACATCCCATTTGTCGGTTCTTGCAGATTATGGCAAAGGCCTTCATCAGGACTAGGAAGACTAATTGTGTAAGGACTCGATCTTCAAAAAAAACAAACAGTGAAGCAGTGTTTAGCATATCTACAAACATAAAGTGGAGGTGTGTCACATAATTTATATTTCTACTATGTCTCCAAAGTAAATAAACAAGATATTCACCAACTCCACTAACCCTGGTGCTTCTAAACATGATGTTGTGTGTGTAATGCCTTCACAAAGATGTCTGAGCTTAAGGAGCCGATTCATGGAACAAATATGCACCGAAAATCGTGGCGCAAGGTGGTGTAAGCGTGAAAAAGCAAGCGCACGCGCACGCGTGCGATTCATTGAAGGGCCTGCGCGTGTTTTCCCCGTGATGTGCGCCAAATCCGTGCGTGGCGCACATAGACGCACACGTCATTGCAACATCCAGAACGCAGTGCGCGATGCGCAAAGCAAAAGCGCACAACGTTAGCACACACACCAAAAAGGGGGCGGAACACGGGGCGGAACGTGCGGAATGGGGAATAACACGTGAAAATAAGGGCGTAACTGGGGATGTACTGCTGGGAAGTACATGGAACACCCACACGCACACGAACCACACGTATTCATGGAATCGAATAGGGGAAACCCACGCACGGTCAAAGACACGCACAGGCCTAAACACGGCAACCACATGAAGGCATGCGGTAGCGTCCTTACGCATTACAAAAGTGTGCGAAAACAACAAACACGTATATACAGCTACGATGAATGTCCCATTCAGTGGCCCCCTATGAGAAATGACATGTCACACAATGCACAGGCATCCCATAAAAGCAAGAAAAAGAGATAAGCGACCCCTGTAGCCCACGTGCGTGTTAAAAAACACACGCAGTATGGTGTGGCAGCCAGGAACCCCAAAAATACATACATGATCAACACGCAGACTAGTATGGGTGGAAAAAAAGGGGTACGTGACAAACAGGGACACCTGCAGTGGGAAAAATAGCATGTGCGACTCACCGTCTGCCTTGTGTGTAGAAGAAGAACACGTAGCCAACACCCACCTGCTGTGAAGTAATCGCGTGTGAACCCCAATGCCTGGAAAACACACGTACCGGTTTCCACGAAAAGCACGTACAGAGCGATGGAAACCCACGTGGGACCCTCAACCCGTTGCAGGGAAACGCTTGCGCGTGTTACGTCACATACGCACTTACGCGCTAAGGGCCTTTCCTCGAAATACAAGCTGACGTGCAGTTTTTTTACATGCCAAATCACTCCGTATCAAGCTGGCCATGCAACAACACACGGAAGACCACGATTTACTGCCCCCCAGAGCCCCGAGCAGCCTCCCATGAGCCAACTGCTGCTGCCTGCCTGCCTGCTGCCACCGTGCCCTGCCATTTAGTGCCTGCACATCTGTCATCTGCAGGGGTCCAGTTGCTGTGACCACCCCTGCTGGACCAGAAGACTCCCGACTGGTGTTCCATCACTCCACAGCCCAGCCCCAGGACCCAGTTGCCCACCCACACCTGCCTCGGGGGTCCACCATCAGAGACCACTGGCGACCCCCAGCCAGAGAGGCAGCGGGCTACCAGCTTCAGTGACAAGGAAGTTGGTATCCTGGTGGAGCAAGGTCTGGGGCATTATGATGCCCTCTTCACACCATCGTGCACCGACAAGGAAGGACGGGAGAGGATCTGGGAGGACATAGTGGTTGCCATCAACGTGGAGGGGGGGCACCCCGTGACATCAAACACGTCCGGAAGCACTGGGAGGACTACAAATCCAGGACCCTCAAGAAGGCCCTGTGTCTCCTGGAGGCAGCGGATGCAGTGGGGCACCGGGCCCATCTTACCACCCAGCAGATGAGGGTCCTGGAGCGCATTCGCCCAGTGCTTCACCACCAGATCCTCAGAATGCAGGCCCGTCTGGAGTCGAGCGGTAAGTGGCCATGCATTCATGTTTGAAACAGTGCATGTTGAAGCGTGGTGGTAGTTACCTACTCGACTGCATGTGTGACATGGGTCATGTATGGATGTGTGTGTGCAGGGAAATGACGGTGCTGCATGTGAGTCTAGTCAGGCGTGACCCACATGGATGGTGTATGTGTTACAATGCATCATGCTGAGCAGCATGCGGAATGCACACATGTATGCATGCCTGTGTCTGTACCTTGACATGTTTGTGGTGTGATAGATTTGTGCTGCTGTCATGGACATGCATGATGTACATGTCCGTGGGTCAGAGTAGGGTGTGCGCCATGGATGCCTGACACATGTCCGTGACGATGTGTTGAATCACTGATACAGCCTATTCATCCTTTTATCCACTGTGTCTGTGGGCATACGGGGCCAGATGCATGACCCTCCGGTGATGCGTGCGCATGTGATCAGTATGTCCCATGATGCATGTGAGTTTCAGCCCACCATTGGATGTATGTACGGTGCGGTGGACATGGATGCAAGTTTTTGTTGCATGTGCCATGCCGGTTCCTGCCTGTGTGTTGCCTGCACTGACCCATGTGTTGTTGGGAGACATGATGGAAGTGATGTTTGACAGTGCCACTCATGTGCTATTGCTTCCTGCTTAGGGGACTATTGTACAGTACCCTGATGCTTGTGTTGTATGTCTCCCTCTACGCAGCGGTGAGTGAAGAAGAGGGTGGAGACTGCGCTGTGGAGCAAAGCAGCGGGGATGCCTCCACTGGCCGGCGATGCAAGGCCCAGTCACCCTCCCAGGAATTACCATCATCCGGCAGCGAGGGGGCTGGTGCTGCGCCTGCGCTACTGAGCCGCACATGGGGCCTGGTGGGGGTGGTACCAATGGTGCAAGTGGTGCAGTCCAGGGGCAGGAGGCAGCACAGGTCACCATGGAGGGGCCTGTGCATGTCACTGTCCCTGACACTGTGACTGCACCACCATGCACCAGCAGGGATTCCCTATCCCACGCCCGTCTGCAGGTAGGGGGGAGGTCCACGTCATCTGGCACTCCTCTTCCTGCGGACGAGGGGACCCGTGACCGTGTGGAGTCCATCCTGATTGGTGTCACATTGCGCACGCATGACATTCGTGATGACGTGCGTGCTTCCTGGGGGGACCACGCACGTCATCACGAAGAGCTGCATGCCGACGTGTCCCAGTTGGGAGGGGCCATGGTCGGGGGTTTCCTACCTGTGTCAGGCACTCTGGCGGCGCTCTGCTCCTCTGTGCAGACTATGCGCCAGTCATTCTCCATGCCGTCTTCCGGACCAGATGCCACCAGGGCCCCCTGTGGACCTGCCCCGACCAACGCAGCCAGCTCGGTGGAGATCCCATCCCTGACACAGTCAAGAGTCGGAGGTCAAGCAGGGGTGGACACCCCAGCAACTGGACCCCAGTAGATGGAGGATGTGCCGGCATCATCGGGCAGGGCATGTGCACAACGGCGCCAGTGGATTCCATCAGCCCGAATGCCGTCGTGCTGGCAGAGGCAGTTGCGTCGGAGGCAGCGGCAGGCTCAGCGTGGGAGGCTTATAGCTCGGGGCCATCAACATCAGAGGGGCAGGCATCGGCCGGAGGGCAGGAGGACCCTGGAATGGGAGTGTCTTTTGTGTGGCAGCGGTTGGGCCAGCGGATAGATGCGGAGCGGCAGAGGGCGGAGGAGGCACAGCTCATTGTGGTCAGGGCAGAGAACTCCATGCGCAGGGCATTGAGGTGGGCTGAGTGCCTCGAGGCAACTCGCAGGGAGTTGGAACAGGCCATGACTGCGAGACCTCGAGAACAGGGAAGAGGCCCGCCTCCGGGACATCAACGTGGAGTTCAATGATGCCCTGGCCTGCAACCTCACTGAGTGAGCCATAGGACTTGCCCGCCGCCATTGTATATAGTTCATTAGTCTTAGGTTTCCTTTGTTTTTCTTTTATTTTGGAGTTAATGGACATTGTTCCACTTCGTGTATATAGTTTTTTCTTCATAGGACTTTTTTGTAGGTTTTCTTTTGTTTGTGGATCATGGACCATTTGGGCTTCCATTGTATATAGTTGCAGACTTGTACATACTTTCTTTTTCTATATTCCCATGGATCAATGTTTTTTTTTTTTGGATTATGATTTTAGTATGGACATTGGCAATGGACCACTTTTTTATTGTACATGAATTTTTTTTTTTTACTTCATTGGATTTACAATTTTTTTTCTTCTTAATCTGTCATTGTACATTGATTTTCATTTTACAATTCCTCCAAGTCAGTTCATTATGTTTTTAATACATTTTTTCTAACTTCTAAATTGGTGTTGTGTTCTGCCATTGGTCTTGTGCATGTCTCATTGAACATTTCCTCAGTCATGTGTTGCCACTGTGTGGCTCCGTTGTGCATTCCTGCATGGGCATGGTGGTTCATTTAGAGTATCATTAGTGGGTTCTGTGGATGGTTGCATGCTTGGACTGGGGGGCAAGGGGGATTAAGGTTGGCTTTAGGGACATGGCTCTGTTTTGTTAGGACATGTTGTTTGTTGGGCCAGGATTCGGGCCTGCTGGCAGGTGCCCGTCACTGCTGGGTGGGTGGGGGTTCAGGGGAACATGAGTTGGGGCCTGCTGGCAGGTGCCCGTCACTGCTGGGTGGGTGGGGGTGCAGGGGCCATGAGTCGGGGCCTGCTGGCAGGTGCCTGTCACGGGAGGGTGGGGGTGCAGGGGGACATGAGTTGGGGCCTGCTGGCAGGTGCCCGTCACTGCTGGGTGGGACATGTGTTGGGGCTCAAAAGTGCATGGTGCCATGTGGGCTGCCTGCGGGGCATGCCCAGGGTGGATGCACTGCCTGCAGTGCATGGCCAGGGGTGTAGGGTAGTCCCCTGTGGTGTGGGCTGCCTACAGGGCCTGGGGAGGGGGCACACCCGGGAGGACCCACACTGCCAAATCGCGTGTAACACTCCAAGCGCACCCCCGGAATACACATACCCCTCTCACGCTAGCGCGATCGCATGTAAAACTTAACACGCACCCCTCAGAATACTCGTACCCTGCTCACGCCAGGCCAATCACGTGTAAAACTTCACACGCACCCCTCAGAATACACGTACCTCGCTCCCGCCAGGCCAATAGTGTGTAAAACTTCACACGCACCCCTCAAAATACACGTATCCCTCTCGCGCTAGCGAAATCGAGTGTAAAACTTCACACGCACCCCTCAGAATACACGTACCCCGCTCGCGCCAGGCCAGTAGTGTGTAAAACTTCACATGCACCCCTGAAATACACATAACACGCTCGCGCCAGGCCAATAGCGTGTAAAACTTCACACACACCCCTCAAAAAACACATACCCCGCTCGAGCCGGGCCAATAGCGTGTGAAACTTCCCACGCACCCCCGGAATTTGCGCAGGCTGCCCATCCACCCTCTCCATTCCCCACAGGCAGCCCATCCACCCTGGCCATGCCCCACAGGCAGCCCACACCACAGGGGGGACTTTTTCCACGCAATTTACCTGGCGCGAGCGGGGTACATGTATTCTGAGGGGTGCGCAGGGAATTTTACACGCGATTTAGCTAGCGCGAGAGGCGTACGTGTATTCCGAGGGGTGCGCGGGGAGTTTTACACGTGTTTTCGCTAGCGCGAGAGGGGTACGTGTATTACAAAGGGTGCGCGGGGAGTTTTACACTCGTTTGCGCTAGCGCGAGAGGGGTACGTGTATTCTGAGGGGTGCGCAGGGAGTTTTACATGGATTTTCGCTAGCGCGAGAGGGGTACGTGTATTCTGAGGGGTGCGCAGGGAGTTTTAAACACGTTTCCGTGGTTGGGGGGGCTGTATGCTGGTCCACTGGCCTTTGCGCCATGTACTGGATTTGTGCACTGTTCATGGCGCACGGGGCGGGGATGGGGGCATAACTGGCGCTGCTGCAGGTTCGCTGCGCCACTCTGCGCCACGGCTAGTTATGGACGTTAAAATACATGAATACGCTGTGCGCTGAAATGGGTTTTTGCACACGCGGCTGGCGCAGACTGCCACACGTGCACACTGTGCGCCAGCCGCGTGCGCCACTTGTGCGCTGATTTCTATGAATTACCCCCTAAGTCTCAAACCGTGCTTCCAAAAATCTATTTATTCCATGGGTCCTTTTACAACTATAAGGTTTTGTTAAATATGCAGAATGCAGAGGTCACTCTTTTTAATTTGGTCTACATATACTTCCTGTGGGTGTCTGATATTGTCCACCTTTATGTGCAGACAGACAATCATGAGCTCTTGTGATTAGAGATAACCTTTTCATACACATGCTTTCGTGGCTTAACATGCACAGTTTTATTGGGTACATATGTCTTCAGAACCCTCTTAGCTGCTTACATAGTTGTAGTCACATATTATCAAGCAAATAGGTGTGCTTATTACCTCACCTATATTGATATTTCAATGTGGCTCTGTGGAGGGAAAACCGCCATAACCTCACTACCCGTTCCATTAATTCCATTTCAGGAACGGCAACCTATCAAAGTCGCAACATAAGTGCCTTTATGTCTCTGAAAAAAATGCTCTCTGAAGACATGCACCAAACTAGCACTGCTTGCGAGTCGATCTAGTATCCAGCACGAAAACACACTGGGAATCCTACTGGACGAGAACCCACAATGTGCTATAAAACACATTTCGGTGCTAATGGAGGACCAACCCTTCACGTTACCTGCAAAGAGAATCTTCTGTCACATGTCTTCTGTTAGATGGTGGGGGCTGCCCAGGGCCCCCACCGGCGCTCACACGCACGCCAGGACACACACGCAAGGAACCACGCAGGACGCGTGTGTTCTGCTCGGGTCCCCGGCTCGAACTGCCGGGTGACCGTCTTTATTTCCTACAGCGAATGCACTAGCCTCGTTGCCACTCGCGCATGCGTATAACTAGCATATGCACTACGCCACATCTTCTACATCCAACGGCTCAAAACGGGCGCCATGTTGGAAGATTTAATGAATACATAAAGTTTTACAGGTGTGATGCTAAACATCTATTTTTATATAAATGACATACAATATTCCTCCTCTTTATATTGCCTATGGTATGTTACCAATTAAAACAAAACATATTATCAGGCCGATTCATGTAATTCCTTCCAAAAGTGTCGCACGCGGCTGGCGCACAGCGTGCCCGTGCGAATGTCTGCGCCAGCCGCGTGCGATAAAACCAATTTCCGCGCACAGCGTATTCATGGATTCCCACCTCCAAAAGCAGACGTGGCGCAGAGTGGCACAGCGACCCTGCAGCAGCGCCAGTTACGCCCCCGAGAACGCCCTCGCGCAAGGAAAAGCCATCAAGATCGCAAAACCATCGCAAAGGGCTGCGCCAACCCTGTACCAGTGCGAGAAGCAACACACGCGATTGGCCTGGGCGCGTGTATTTCAGAGGTGCGCGAGAAGTTCCACACGCGATTGGCCTGGGCGCGTGTATTTCAGAGGTGCGCGAGAAGTTCCACACGCGATTCGCCTGGGCGCGTGTTTTTCAGGGGTGCGCGAGAAGTTTCACACGCGATCGGGCCTGGGGGAGCGTGTGCGTGTATTTCAGGGGTGCGTGAGAAGTTCCACACGCGATTGGCCTGGGCGCGTGTATTTCAGAGGTGCGCGAGAAGTTCCACACGCGATTGGCTTGGGCGCGTGTATTTCAGAGGTGCGCGAGAAGTTCCACACGCGATTGGCCTGGGCATGTGTATTTCAGGGGTGCGCGAGAAGTTCCACACGCGATTGGCCTGGGCGCGTGTATTTCAGAGGTGCGCGAGAAGTTCCACATGCGATTGGCCTGGGCGCGTGTATTTCAGGGGTGCGCGAGAAGTTCCACACGCGATTGGCCTGGGCGCGTGTATTTCAGAGGTGCGCGAGAAGTTCCACACACGATTGGCCTGGGCGCGTGTATTTCAGAGGTGCGCGAGAAGTTCCACACGCGATTGGCCTGGGCGCGTGTATTTCAGAGGTGCGTGAGAAGTTCCACATGCGATTGGCCTGGGCGCGTGTATTTCAGGGGCTCGCGGGTGGTTTCACACGCGATTGGCCTGGGCGCGTGTATTTTAGGGGCTCGCGGGTGGTTTCACACGCGATCGGGCCTGGGGGAGCGTGTGCGTGTATTACAGGGGTGCGCGAGAAGTTCCACACGCGATTGGCCTGGGCGTGTGTATTTCAGGGGCTTGCGGGTGGTTTCACACGCGATCGGGCCTGGGGGAGCGTGTGCGTGTATTTCAGGGGTGCGCGAGAAGTTCCACACGCGATTGGCCTGGGCGCGTGTATTTCAGAGGTGCGCAAGAAGGTCCACATGCGATTGGCCTGGGCGCGTGTATTTCAGGGGCTCGCGGGTGGTTTCACACGCGATTGGCCTGGGCGCTTGTATTTCAGGGGCTTGCGGGTGGTTTCACACGCGATTGGGCTGCGTGTGGGTATTTCAGGGGTGCGCGCGAAGTTCCACACGCGATTGTGCTGCGTGCGGGTATTCCAGGGGTGCGCGCGAAGTTTTACACACGATCTGGCCTGGGGGAGCGTGTGCGTGTATACCAGGGGTGCGCGGAAAGTTTTACATGCGATTTCAGCAGGGTACGTGTATTTCAGGGGTGCCGGGGAGTCCTACATGTGATTTGCCAGTGTGGGTCCTCCCAGGTGTTCCCTGTACACCCTGCACGGCCCCTGCAGGCAGCCCACACCACAGGGGACTACCCTGCATCCCTGGTCATGTCCCGCAGGCAGCCCACCCAACATGGGCATGCCCCCCAGCAAAGGCACATGTCTCCTTGCACTAATGATCACCAACTCATGTCCCCTTGCACCCCCACCCCCCAGCACTGTGGGGCACCTGCCAGCAGGCCCCCACCCATGTCCAACTCATGTTCCCCACCACCCCCACCCCCAGAATTGCAGGGCACCTGCCAGCAGGCCCCCACCCATGTCCAACTCATGTTCCCCACCACCCCCACCCCCCAGCACTGTGGGGCACCTGCCAGCAGGCCCCCACCCATGTCCAACTCATGTTCCCCACCACCCCCACCCCCAGAATTGCGGGGCACCTGCCAGCAGGCCCCCACCCATGTCCAACTCATGTTCCCCACCACCCCCACCCCCCAGCACTGTGGGGCACCTGCCAGCAGGCCCCCACCCATGTCCAACTCATGTTCTCCACCACCCCCACCCCCAGCACTGTGGGGCACCTGCCAGCAGGCCCCCACCCATGTCCAACTCATGTTCCCCACCACCCCCACCCCCAGAATTGCGGGGCACCCTCCACCAGGCCCTCGCCCATGTCCCATCCATGCCCCCCTGCACCTGGGTCCCAACAATCCCCAATCATGTCTGTAATGGCCATCCTCCCCTGCCAAAAGGCCCAACCAACTATCACATCCACCCACATGTCAAAGGCAATTACATGTTACACACCCAATGTAAATAATGCAAATGAACACTTCTGTCACACACAATGGCTGCAAGTGAATGTTAAAACACCCAACATGACATGCATGAAAGCAATGAGATGATACGACACATTGAAGGATGAAAACAAAAATGTATTGAAAATCAACTTGAATGGAAATGAAATGAGAAAAACCACAAAGCAAAACAACAAAAAGAAGATGAATGTCCATGAAAAAAATCCAGAAAATGAAAAAAAGCCATTGAAGAACTATTTACAAGATAATCCCGGGTCCATGAGCCCAACCAAATGAAACCTAACTATGACAACTAACTAATAACTGAACTATATACAAAAATGTGGCGCATTGTCCAATCGCAACCAAATAAAAAAAAAATTAAAGGAAACCTAACACTAACTATATAACTATATACAAAGGCAGCGGGCTAGTCCGACGGCTCACTGGTTGTTGTCATGGGCCAGGGCATCATCGAACTCCTGGTCAATGGCTTGGAGGCGGGCATGTTCCCTGGCCCCGAGGTCCCGCAGGGATAATGCAGTGTCCAGCTCCAACTCCCTGCGAAGACCCTGGAGGCACTCAGCCCCCCTCAGCGCCCTCCGCATGGAGTCCTCCGCCCTGACCATTGTGAGCCGTTCCTCCTCTGCCCGCTGCCACTCCGCACCTATCTGCTGGCACAACCGCTCCCACACGGAAGCCACTCCCATTCCAGGGTTCTCCTGCCCTCTGGCCGATGCCTGCACCCCTGATGTTGATGGCCCCGAGCCATGATGCCTCCCACGTTGAGCCTGCTGCTGCCTCCGACGCAACTGCCTGTGCCAGCACGACGGCATCCAGGCTGATGGAAACCACCGACGCCGTCGTGCACGTGCCCTGCCCGATGATGCCGTCACATCCTCCATCTGCTGGGGTCCAGTTGCTGTGGTGTCCACCCCTGCTGGACCTCTGACTCCCGACTGTGGCAGGGATGGGATCCCCACCGAGCTGGCTGCATTGGTCAGGGCAGATCCACAGGGGGCCCTGGTGGCATCTGGGCCGGAAGACGGCAAGGAGAACGACTGGCGTATAGTCTCCACAGAGGAGGAGAGGGCCGCCAGATTGGCCGACACATGCAGGAAACCCCCGAACATGGACGATCCCAATTGGGCCACGTCGGCACGGTGCTCTTCGTGATGAAGTGCGTGCTCCTCCTGGGAAGCACGCACGGCATCACGAATCACAGCCGTGCGCATCGCGACCCCAATCAGGACCTTCTCCATACGGCCAGGGGTCCCCTCGTCCGCAGGTGGAGGGGAGTCAAATGACATGGACATCCCCTCTACCTGCGGACGGGCCTGGGACGGGGCATCCCTGCTGGTGCATGGTGGTGCACCCACACGGTCAGGGACAGCGACATGCACAGGCCCCTCCACAGTGACCTGTGCTGCCTCCTGCCCCTGGACTGCACCACTTGCACCAGCAGGGATGCCCCACCAGGCCCCATGTGCGCCTCAATGGCGGCCTCCTCCTCCTCTGTGGAAACCACCAACCTGGATGGCTCCTCACCGTCTACCGCCGTAGCAGGCCCCTGTGGGGGCTCACCCACCCCTTACGCTGCAGCCGTGGGGGCATCCCTGCCGCCTTCCTCCACAGCACCGTCTCCGCCCTCTTCTTCACTAGCCGCTGTTTAGAGGGAGACATTGAACACAAGCATCAGGGTACTGTACAATGGTCCCCTAGACAGGAAGCAATAGCAGATGAGTGCCACTGTCAAAGTACACTTCCATCATGTCACTCCACAACACATGTGTCAGTCTAGGCAAAACACACACAGTGACAGTCATGGTGCATGCCATGGACATTTCCATACATGTCCAATGGACTCTCGAATCATACAATGTAATGGTACTCACATGCATCATGGGTCATGCCTATCACATGCACACACTTCACCTCAGTCACATCCATCTGGCCCCGTACACCCCAATCACAGTGCATACAAGGATGACTAGGCTGCATCAGTGAATCTGTAAATTTTCACAGACATGTGTCATGCATCCATGGCATTCACAAGTCACAGACACGCAGGTCAGGCACACAGACATGGATACCATATATGTACCTGGCATCAGCACCCATCCCTCACCCCCACCCATGTCCAGGAACAGAGACTGCCATGCTCTCATGTGTGCAATCTGCATAGGGCTCCCCATGTCGCATTTAAACACATGCAACAATCGTGCGGTTCACACATTACTGGTCGCACATGCATTACCATGATGTCCCTGCACACATACATGCGTACATGGCCTATGTCACACATGCAGGCAAGTATCAGACAACCAGCACACTGCAACATACCCTGTCTCACACAGCAATGCTTGGCCACTTACCGCTCAACTCCAGACGGGTCTCCCTCTCAAGGACCTGGGCGTGGAGCGCTGGATGTACGCGTTCCAGGACCCTCATCTGGATGGAACTCATGCGGCCCCGGCCCCCTCCACGAGGCGCCGGGCCTTTATGAGGGTCCTGGACCTCAAGTCCTCCCAGCGCTTCTTGACCTTCTGGATGGTGCGGGTTGCCACCCCCTCCGCGTTGATGGCAACCACACAGTCGGCCCATATCCTCTCCCGTCCTTCCTTGTTGGCGCAGGACGATCCGAAGAGGGCATCATACTGCCCCAGGACTTGCTCCACCAGGACACCAACTTCGGTGGCAGTGAAGCTGGTGCCCCTCTGCCCCTCTGGCCGGGGGTTGCCACTGGTGTCAGATGTTGATGTGCCCGACATGGCAACCCCAGGGGCAGGAGTGGGTGGGCAACTGGGTCCTGGGGCTGGGCTGTGGAGCGATGTTATCCGAGGCGGGAGTCTTCTGTTCCAGCAGGGGTGGACACAGCAACTGGACCCCTGCAGATGGCTGATGTGCAGGCACCAAATGGCAGGGTACGGTGGCAGCAGGCAGGCAGCAGCAGATGGCACGTGGGAGGCTGCTCGGGGCACTGGGGGGCAGTGATTCGGCCTTCTGGGCAGGAGCGTGGTCTTCCGTGTGTTTTCGCGTGGCCAGCTTGATACGGAGTGATTTGGCACGTGAAAATCCTGCACGTCAGCGTGAAATTCGAGGAAAGGGACTTAGCGCGTAAGCGCGTCAGCACGCGTATGCGATTTCATTGGACCAAAGGCCCTTACAGCTTAAGCGCGTCTGTGGAGTTTCGCGCACGGGCGTTGCCCTGGCAGGGCTTGGAGATCCCGCGTGTCTTTACACTGCTCTGTACGTGCTTTTCGTGCGGTGCATGTGTTTTCCATCCGTTGGGGTTCACACGCTATTACTTCACAGCGGGTGTTGGCTACGCGTTCTTCTACACGCAAGGCAGACGGTGAGTGGTACCCCGCTCCCCCCCAGGCCCGATCGCGTGAAGAACTTCACGCGCACCCCTGGAATACACGCACACGCTCCCCCAGGCCCGATCGCGTGTTAAAAGACCCGCGAGCCCCTGGAATACACGTACCATGCTCCCCCAGGCCCGATCGCATGTGTAAACACCCGCGAGCCCCTGAAATACACGTACCCCGCTCCCCCAGGCCCGATCGCGTGTAAAAACACCCGCGAGCCCCTGGAATACACGTACCCCGCTCCCCCAGGCCCGATCGCATGTGATAACACCCGCGAGCCCCTGAAATACACGCGCCCAGGCCAATCGCATGAGAAGCTTCTCGCGCACCCCTGAAATACACGCGCCCAGGCCAATCGCGTGTGGAACTTCACGCGCACCCCTGAAATACATGCACACTCTTCCCCAGCCCGATCGCGTGTGAAAACACCCGCGAGCCCCTGGAATACACGTACCCCGCTCCCCCAGGCCCGATCGCGTGTGATAACACCCGCGAGCCCCTGAAATACACGCGCCCAGGCCAATCGCGTGTGAGAAGCTTCTTGCGCACCCCTGAAATACACGCGCCCAGCCCAATCGCGTGTGGAACTTCACGCGCACCCCTGGAATACACGCACACGCTCCCCCAAGCCCGATCGCGTGTGGGCCTTCTCGCGCGTGTAGGACTTCGGCGCACATTTTTTTCCTGCGCAGGGACGCTACCGCCTGCTTTCGTGTGGCGGACATGTATGGGCCTGTGCGCGTCTTTGGCCGTGTGCTGTTTTTCCCTGTTCGATTCCATGAATACGTGTTGTAGGCGAGCGTGTGGGCGTTCTGCGCACTTGCCTCCTGTACTTCCCCCGTGACGCCCACATTTTCACGAGTTGTTCCCCATTCTGCGTGTGACGCCCCATGTTACGCCTACTTTTGTTATGTGCGCCGCGCTATGTGCGAATTCGCTGTGGCCTTATCGCACGGCGTTCGTTGACCTGTGCGCCAGCGTGCACCAGCGTGCGCTGCGCACTTTCTCAGCACACATCCCACATTTCGCGCGTGCACGGACTTCCATGAATTGATGTGCGATGTTTTCTGTGCGATAATCGCACTTGCACTGCGATTTTCGCTGTTTCTCTGCGAATCGCACGTTTTCGCACGCGTGCGCCGTTTTTTCGGCGCACGTTGATTCCATGAATCGGCCTGTATATATCTCTGTTAAAAAGCGCAAATAAATACAAATCCACGATCAAAAACAAAATTCCAAATCAAACCTCCACTTTAGTTTTGATATCATCATAATGATGGCGAGATATTTTATTACAAAGTTGCCCCTACACAGGTCTATAGCTCAGTTGTGTCAGAGTATTTGTGCTGTAAAAATTCCTTATGAAGTATATATGAAAGGTCTCAATGTAGATCCAACATACCAAACTAAATATACATTTAAGTTATTTATAAATACACATTCATATACATTACACACACGAATACACCAATATATATATTACAGTACACAGGGGTGGCTTCTGCAGTCAGCCACCTCTTTTCAGGACTTCCCAGGCTACAAAAAGGGTCTGCCTCACCCCAGTCATTGGCCCTTTGTTGGTGGTGCCCCTCCACCACAGGGTGCACCACATCACTCGGCCCACATGTGCTTATTGTATCTTCTGGGTGGACCAATCCACCACTTCGGGTCACCCGATCACTAACTCATGGCCTGCACAATAGAAGTGTTCCTTGGTGGCCCCTAGGATTCTCTTCCACACTACACCTGTGCCTGCGGTGCAAACCTCATTTGGTGCAGCCCTGTGATCTCTGGGATGCTGCTGCAGCCCGTGGCACACTCTTAAAGTTCCATGTCCTGTGTGGCCCCTGCACTCAACACCATGCCTGTGGCATGCTGTGATCTTTCATGGCAGCCCCATGCTCTGGGGCCTGCCTGTGTCACTTCTATGCCCTGTGGGACATTGTTCCTTCAGACAGTAGCCCCATTTCCGTGGGGATGCCAATGTCATTCACCACAGTGCCTCTCTTGCCATGCCAACCCGCCTCTTTCTTCACTGGACCAGCATGGTGCAGTGGGTTGACTTCGCACTCCAGGGGCTTTGGCCAGCATGCTAGAGCTCCCTGCTTCACCTGGGCCACAGGACATGGGCAGCCCAGGACTTTGGCTTCACCGCCATGCCCGCTGTGGCGGGGCTGACTTTAGGTGGCTCCCTCCACCTTCTCTACACCTCCTGGGCACACCTGGCATACGTGGTGCATGAGGACTTAACTGGCCCTGGAGCTTTGCAATAGGGGTCATGGCCAATTCCCTCTGCTTGGACCACCCTAAACATGTGCCCAGTTTGGCCCCTGGTGGGCTCACAACTACGGACAGACCAGTGAGTGCCCGGTCTAGATGGTAGATTCTGGGCCGGCCCGGTTCAGGTGTGCTGCCTCCTTTATTTTTCTACCTCCCTAAGGTCTTTTTCTAACCGTCCTTTTTTTAGAATTCTCACTTTCCCCTTCCCAGAGCACCCATAGGCAGGGGAGCACTTACATAACATATTTCGCTCTACACCCTAGTATTAGTGTCTTTATTTCTTTTTTCCCTTAGGGTAGAAGCATCTAGCCCATCCTAGCCGAGTGGAGCTGTTCTCAAAAAGAGGTACACTTTGTTGAGATTTGTGTGATTAGAAGTTTAGTAATCCTCACTAAAAGACCTTCTCATTGCTGATTGTGTGTGTCTCCAATAAGTCTCCATCACATTAAAATTACCCTCTAGTGATGTGAGCCAAGACCTGTGCATTTCTAAAATCAACTTGATCGCAATGTCATGAATCTTGTTAAATGTACATTTCCTTGGCTGGGATCAGTTGTCCATTGGGGACATGGGCGTCTTCTGAGGAAAGCCTTTAGTTTTCTTTAGATTGGTAATGGGTCCTCTCTTCTGCGGTGTCTCACCATACCTTCAAATGAAGAAAGACCCAATATTACCTGAAGTGAGTGTTGGACTCTCAAGCAGCAATACTAATCGCAGCTAGGTTCCACAATTCTATGTATCAATGCTAATCTAGATTCTGAGCAAGCCACAGAACTGAAATCCTCCTGGACTCATTCCTCAATGAAATTGGAGTGACCTTGGTTCTCCTAGTCCTTCCTGTTGCATTCCACACTGTAGTTCACACACTTTCCAGATATTTGTTGGGTTTGGGAGCTACAAGGTCTGTTATGGAGGCTGCAGGATGAGGGGACACCCTTCCCCTTGAACAAATGTAGTTAAAGTACATTTGGGAAAATAATTAAAGCTGTCAGGTAATGTATATACATATATGTTTTTATTTGTCTCAAAGTGTGCTTAAGTAATGTTGGTACAGCACAAGCTCCCTGTAGGCTGTACATAGGTTCTCCAAAATTGGACAGGCTACTTGAGCCTGGATCTTAAAAGTACATACACAGACAGACAAAAGAACAGGGGTAGACGTAGTAAGGAGACAGTTGAAGATGAACTTCCTGCCCAGAGGCTCGCTCCCATAGGCATTCCGCTTGGGTGTCCCGTGTGCCCCTCGCTGGTGCCCACATATTCTTCTCAGTAGTACTGTGTGCGATCCTGCCAGTAGCAGCCTGGTACTTGGCAGCGTGCCTGTATGACAGCATGAGTGCTGCACCTTATGGTTCAGTCCCTCTGTCCTCCCCGGGCCGTCCACCTATGCCAACAGGCCATGGGGATGGCAGATCCTCTCAGAGATTAATGTGTGCACCTGGGCCACATGTGACATACACAGCTCAGGGCCTCAGCTGCCTGCTTTCTACTTTCTGCCCGCCCCTGGTAGCCAGCGAGCAGGTCTTGGGTTAGAGCCTCTTGAACATTCCAAGCAATCTTCCTGCCAGTTCCTGAAAGTTGTGGACAGAAACGTCTTTGATTCCACCTTTAACTTTGTTTCAGCTCCACACTCAAGAGTCATTTAAAATAGTGTTGGGTCTCCATCCATCACCATCCACTAACAAGAGTCAATTTGTGTGCCACCAGAATGATTGGAACAATATCAGCTATGGACGCACTGCCACCTTAATAAACAGTAAGCCAGCATGTTTCCCTTTTTTATACTTATGTTTTGTTGCTTCTGCAGTTTAAAGTATGGTATTGATTATGCATGATAATGTTTTGTAAAGTTTTAATTAGGCCGAATGGACTTGTAGAATTGAATTCTAGGACTGTACATCCTCTGTTACTCCCAATAAGTGTGTTTTTGCATAGAAGAAAGTTAAAAAGTTAGTGGTACATTTATTACATCACGTTGGCCCTCTTCACCTTGGGCAAAGCCAGTGACTACAATACCAACAAGACTACTAAAGATCAGCACCCCAGCAATGTCCGTACTCAGAGTGATTATTGGCAGGTGTGTTTATCATGTCAATTTTACCTTTTCTACCTGTCCTGTTCCCCTACTTTACTTCACCTACCGTACTTCGCAAACCCTGGGTGATCTTCAGTCTCAGGACCTGCGTGACAGAGGAGAGGAAGGTAAGAGGCATGGCAAGGTTGGTAGAAGGAAACATATGTTGTGGCACAATCAGGGTGGAGTTGCTATTGTGTCACTTTCCCACCTGCACCTGTCTCTGCCCCAAATATGTGTCAACCCACATCACCCCCCCACCACATTTTTTGGAGGCACAGCTGAGATTGCTCAGTGGTGTTGCATGCTCACACTTTCTTCCTAGTCAACCGCATCCATCCAGCCTATCATCTTTATCAATCCTGCCACCTGTCCTTTGTTTGGCATTGCACAGTATATGTACAAAATGATACATTTCTGCTGTTTTTTTCCAGCAAATTCATTGTGCAAGATATACAATAGATTATTTTTATTGCTTGCTTTGTATATATTTAATGACTCAATTTGATGAATATTCCAAACTTGATATTCCTTCCTAATTTGACATACAAAACCACCATGGATAGACATCATGATGGTGTCCAAAACTGGTCGAAAGACATTTGGTCGACGCAATTTCGTCGAAAACCAAATGGTCGAATTGTTTTTTTTTATTATATATTTATTTTTCGGGTTTTCGTTTTTTTAAAAAAAAGGGTTTTTTTAGAAAAAAAGGGGGTTGGGGGGACCCCCCTCCAAAAAAAAGGGTGAAAATAAAAAAATAAAAAAATTCGACCATTTGGTTTTCGACCAAATTGGTTCGACCATTTGTCTGGTCGACCAATTTTTTTCGACCAAATGTCTGGTAACCCATCATGATGCCATTAAGGTAATGCCAGGAGACAATCTCTACACTATTAGAGCATGGCACCTATGTTCACGTGAGGGGAGAGACCAAACCATTTCGATGCTACATGATGGGCAATATCCTAACCAGGAGAGAGTATGCGAGGGCCTGTGTTGAGAGTAATCCAGTCACTCTGCATCACACACCTGAATCCATCATTTGCAAATTCTAGGTATACCTTGGATGGCTTATTCTGTGCCTCTGAGTCTCGTGCAGAGTTGATAGTAAAATACTATGCCACTTGTCTACAACACGCAAGAAACTGTCAGAGCACCTCAGCAGGATCGAGGCCACCTTACTGCTGCCTGACAATGGAAAGGGACTACCCGAAGCTAGCGAGGTTTCAGCAAGTCGTGCAGGGATCAAGATCAATGCTACTGATCCTCTTACAGCTGTGTTTCTGAGAGCAGACCCTGAACCCATCAGAGTTCCAGGCACTTGTGAGAGGGGGCTACCTTGGAGGGAGAGATCGAGCGCACAGCCTACAGCCAACACTGTCAGCGTCTGACCCTGCTTTCAGCTCCAGTGCATGACCTGCAGCATTAGGTAGAAAAGTTGTGGATAGTCATTTTGGCTATGCAACTTTAGGTGTCTCCCTTTGCTACATCCGGTCCACCAGAGCATGGAAGAGGCTCTGCTCCACCATCACGAGAGTGAGGTGTAAGAGGATTCAATTCAACACTACAGCTAAGTCAACGCCTAGTCTATAATACTAAATGAAAACCCTTATTGATATAACTTTATGTCCAGTTCATGCGTTCTGGATGACTACCCCTATATAACACCCCTCTCTTGGAATCTGTTTTGCAAGTTAAAAGGTTTATTGATAATTTAAACAATAGATATATATATCACACTTTAGAATAAATTAATAATTGAATAGCACGCTTAATCTGATATGATAAAGATTAACAACAGAGAATCTGGCACTAGCACACTTCTTTATAATCACTAAGGAGTTGACATGAAATGGATAAGAAAGCAACAATACTTTTATGGTTTCAAATGGATGCAATGTGGAATGAAATGCAGTAAAGAAAATAACTTGATAGGATTTCAGCAAAGACAATGTAATCACTTTCTTGTACAATTCACCCCCCCCTTTTATGCAATGCAAGGAAATGGAAGGAAGGCACACAGTTCTCAGAAATGCAATTAAATGTGATTCAGTTCACCCAGCAACGTAGACTACAGACGTTGAAAACACAGGCAAAATGCTTTGATATGTGCTGGCAATGGAGTGAAAATATGTTAAAATGCTTTTAATTCCCTCTAGAAGTTCAGGGTGAGTGGTATCTAGTTAATATTAGTCCAGGCTCACACTAGCAATGATTCAGGGATGATTAGCAGGTTAAACGAATTTCTGGCAAATGGAAGGCAAGCAGCAGCAGCTTTTTACACGTGAAGAAATTTGCAAATCGTGGCAAAATTCGCGAATGCGTGTTCCGCGATTGCAGTAAAACTATAAGGGGTAGGAATGTGGTTCTTAGTGCGATTAAAAGCTAAGATTCTAAGCTTTCAGATGAAAGTTACTGCAAGTCTCTAGCACAAACGGTCACGGAGATATGAGCGATTAAATAAAGGTCGTTTTTCAGATTTGAAATTTTAAAGTTCAAAAAGACAAGTGCAGCTTGCAACTAGAAAATGACAGGTGACAGCTTTGCAAATGACAGGTGACAGTTAGGAGACAGTTCTACTTAGATTAAACTAGATTGAATTATATTATTTTAACTAGGAGATTGGTTCTGCACAGTTTTCTAGGTACTCACACTATATTCTTGAGTGAAATGGGCCTCGCCACGGATCTGGTCAGGTTTTAGACGGGACTCTGGTCTCTGCACTTCACAGTGATCTGGGTCTGCTCTCTCTCTGGTTCTGCTAACAGGTCAGCTCTACTCTGCTAGTCTGGTCTGGGTCTCTGAAGGTTGATGGAGGTAAAGTATGGATTTTCCCGGCAGAGCTTCCAGCTGCAAATGGATTTGAAGGTCCCTATCTGTCCTGTCTCTCTGCTTTTATGTGTTTTGAAAATGGGTGTGTGTGAGCAGCATCACTAGCCAGCCCCTCTCCACTTATCATTGGCCAAGCTTTCATTTCTCCCCTGATTGGGGGAGCTAAGTTGTGTCAGAGTGATGTCATTTCACAGCCTGCAGAAAGTCCACTCCTCCTGTCAACTTACACACAAATCTAGATTTGAACCAAATACATATTTGCAGAGGTACATATTGTTTTAAAATCATATGCACCCATCATGCATTACAGGAGGTATCTCCTGTTCAAACTCTGCTCTTCCTGGGAGCTTGCATTCAGAAATGGCAATATTTTGCACTTTTTAACTGGTTTGCAATACTGGACATTACCCCAAATTTACACACATGTGCGCAAGGAGTATGGACATTAATTGATGAAGTGTCAGGTTTTTCACATGCACACATTTTGAGTAATATCCTCTTTTCCGCTAAAACCCCCCTGAACATGCCACCGGTTCTAAAAACCTCTTAAAATGTGGGCAGAAAAATCACAAGAATTATGGTGTCATTTATAAAATTTTCACAAGTCCGTACTATGAGTTATTCATCTTTTAGAGTTATGTTCTGGCCCCAAAGGGGTGTGGTTTTCCTCCAGCACAAGGTTGAATTTCTGGTTTTTCCAGTTCTGCCAAGCCAGCTTGCTCTCACAGGCAGTGCCCCTCCCCTTTGCTTCAGGAGGAAGCTACTTTTACAGCCCCCGTAATAAAACCTTTGCCTGAGTCAGGACAGGGCTTTGTTCAGAGCTCCTGTATTCTGTGGGGCTCCCCTTAATTCAATTATCAGAGAGATGGCATATCCTTAGTGTGGCCAGCAAAAGGCAGATAGGCCTGGGAACACAGCTGTGACTCAAGTTTCACTCCTGATGGGGGCGGCTGGTGGGCAGAATTCAGTTCCTTAAGCCAGGTTTCAGATAAAATGTCACTTTTTGTTCCCCAGTTTTCTGCATTCAAATAAAACTAAACATTTTTACATATGCAGCTAGAATGCTGATTCTAAGTTTAAAACTATGACATTTAAACAATTGCAACCTATGTGACACTCAAAGTAGGTCACTCATTTCTTTTAAACATTTAGATTTGTAGTGTCTTTCAGTCCACATTTACTTAAACTGCTGAAATCCACAGCTCAGCCAGTCTTGTTATAAACCTTCAAGTCACTTCAGAATATAACTTTACATTGGATCCACCTCTTAAAATGTCTTTCTTTGGCATGTTTTGGGTTCATTTATTCAGTTTTCTACAAAAAAGTAAAATCTGGTGGTTTTAAAACGCCGGCTTTTGGATAGTGGTGAGTACTGGTACTGCACCCCTTTTTGGGATTTAAGAAAATGAATTCCCAACAGTTATGGGTTTGCTTTTGGCAATCAGCATTGCCATTCCCAATGGTTTCAGACTACTGTGTGGGTAGTCCAATGGTGGTTTTAGGCAGTGTCCTTCTGTGCCCATAACATTGGCAAAAATGAGTGGCAGCCTATTCTTCATGCATTTCCCTGTGCATTTTCTGGGAAGCTCTGGCCATCATGATGTTTTCCATGTCAGTACTGCACAGTTTTGAGGTAAGGCTCGGATGCATGGGTAAATACATCCCACAAGCCCCCCTCTTGCGATGGCCATTCGGTTTCACTGATGGGACTCGCAAGATCTGGGATGTTTCTTCATCTTCTTCCAATAGATGGCACAGTTCAGCATCTTTTCCTCTATCCGGTACTGGTCGATCGGTTCTCCTCGCCGGTCCTGATGGGAATATTGGGCGGTACCCCGGGCCCGTTGCGTCTCTGCTCCCGGTCTCCGGATTGTCCTCCTTGGCCCGTCTCCAGGTTTTCTTTCTCCTAGGACGACAAAGGAAGAGCGGCAATACCTATCCATAGACATTTTTCCCCCACCATTGATATAGTGGGGCAGCATATGCATTTCATCATAACGAAACATTACATTCTTATTTTGAAAAAAAAACAGTATAACTAAGAGACAGTTTCATGCAAATCACAATATTTTAGAGACTAGATGTGGTATATTTTATGGTTGGAACTGAATTAGTCTGAGACAGTACCCGCTAGGATTCCAGAGGATTTCTCCAGTTGTTGCAGAGCGTGCCTGGGATGGCAACATTTCAACTGGTTTATGTGGACCCACTTGTCTTCCCCCACTGCCAAAGGACCTTTGGGGATGTGTATTTTGTAGGCCACAGGGGAGATCTTGTCGATGATCTCAAAGGGTCCCTTCCACGTAGGCAAAAATTTCCGCTGTTTTGCCTGGTTTCTTTGGAAGTTGTATAGATAGACCCGGTCCCCCACCTGATATTCCTTCCTGGAAGTCTTCAGGTCATAGTGGGTCTTCATGCTATCAGCCGATCTTTCTAGATTCCGCTGAGCGTAAGCAAAAGCATGTTGGAGGTGTTTCCTTAAATTCTCCACATACTCATGAGTTGTGGAGGCATTTATTAGTGTCTGCTCTTGGGTCCTGTAGAGCAAATGCTGAGGAAGCACCATCTTGCGCCCAGTCATCAATTCAAATGGTGAAATTTTGGTTGAAGATGAAGGGGTAGATCTGATGGCCATTAGGACCAGAGGTAATCGGATATCCCAACTTGGCCCAGAATCTGCCACAAACTTTTTTAAGATGCTCACAATTGTCCGGTTATATCTCTCTACTGCCCCAGAAGAAGCTGGCCTGTAAGCAATATGCAACTTCCTTTTGACCCCCAGTATCTCCCACATCTTTGTCATTACTTCACTGGTGAAGTGGCTACCTCTGTCTGACTCAATCCTTTGAGGTAGACCAAAACGGGAAAAGATGTGGTTAATCATCAAGGCAGCCGCCGTTTCTGCCTTGCAATTTGGGGCTGGGAGACACTCCACCCACTTGGTAAACAAGCATGTCACAGTCAACATGTACTTATTCCCCCTAGCAGAGCGAATCACGGGGCTTACAAAGTCGATTTGTAAATCTGGCCATGGCAGTGTCATCCCCCGCTTTTGGAGAGGCGCGCGGTGCGTGAGGGATGATGGCTGAAATTGTGCACACACAAGACACCCCTTCAAGTATTGGTCGAGGTCCTGCCCCATGTGTGGCCAGTATGCAACCTCTCTTAAGATTTCCAATGTTGTGTGAAACCCCCTATGACCGGCGGTGGCCGCATCAAGGGCGTGACTTAACATCAGGCTTCGGAATGAGGTAGGAACCACCCACTGATCGTGGCCAGCTTTGGATTTCCTTACCAGCAAACCGTCTTGGATCCGGAACATTTTTGGACATTTCATCAACACTCTTAGGTCCTCTTTCCCAATGTAATCGGTATCCGTCAGGGGAAAGTTCTCAGGGTCCTCAAGGTGCTGGTACAATTTACCAATTATTGGATCCCCCTTCTGAGCGGTAATCAAATCAGCATCAGGGGTCTCCTTGCTCCATTGTGCAATTGAAAGGTCGTTGTGAGCATTTGTCTGGGACCTAGTGATAGCAGTGACCTGGATTTCCCCCAACAGGGACTCAATCTCAATTAGATCCCCTTGGATGGCCCCGGTTTTGGCCAGCTGATCAGCTAAGTCATTTCCAGTTTTGTCTGGTCCCTCTACTTTGGAATGACCCTTGATCTTTTTCCAATAGATGGTCATCTCACTCGAGGTGACCAGGTCATCAATGTTTTGAATCAACTTCCCATGTTTCAAGGGTTTGTTGTTAGCACATAACATGCCTCTGGTTTTCCAATTAACCAGGTGCTCCACGAACCCGTTCCGTACATAATCCGAATCTGTGATTATGACCAGTTCGTGGAGTTGATGCTGGACAGCAGTGAGGATGGCCTGATACACAGCCATCAGTTCTGCCACCTGACTACTTCGGGGACCAATTTTGTATCCAGCGGAGGGTTCTGGGAACTCCTTCACCCACGCATTCCCTATGCCGGCTACCAGTTCTTTCTCCCCGTTGTTGTCATGGTAAGCATCCATCCACATAGACAGTGGGCATTCCCTCACACTTGTCCTCTTCAAAGACTTTGTGTGGGGAATTAAGGTATGCCTCCATGTTGTCCTTGATTTTTAGACTTTCGTCCTCGAGACAGTTTTCTCTGGCACAATCATGCAAGTCAGCCAGACCTTGCGCGAGGTGACTCTTCTTGTTTTGGCCATATCTGACCTCCACAGGAAAGCCTTGCATTGACAGAATCCAGGAAGTAATTCGGGAATTACTCACATTTCCGGCCCGGATTCTGTCACTTTGGAGATATTGCAGAGGCTGGTGTGGAGTCTCCACTATGATGTGTTCCCCCTGGATAAACGGGCGGTAATTCTTCAATGCCCACACCGTTGCCAGGAGTGCCTTCTCACAATCGTTGAATTTTTCCTCCACAGAGGATAAAGTTTTGCTCGCATAGGAGATTACTTTATTGACCTTGTCATGCTTTTGGTATAATACTGCCGTCAAGCACGTATTAGAGAACCCCGTCTCCAGGAAGAACTCCTTGTTTCTGACAGGGTAAGCTAGGCAAGGCGCTTGTGAGAGGCTTCTCTTGAGTTGTCTTACTGCCTCGGCTTGTTCTGGACCCCATTCCCACTTGACCCCCCCCTTTCAGGAGATGAATCAGGGGTCTGGTGATCTCTGCGTAGCCCTCAATGAACTTTCTGCTGTAATTAGTCAGTCCAAGGAGGCTCCTTAGTTCCCGCAGAGTTGTGGGGTCTTTCAGTTTCTGAAGTGCTTCCACTTTCTTTTCCTGGGGACAGAGACCCTGAGGAGTAATCTCATGCCCCAAGAAATTAACACGGGTTCTACACCACTGTGCTTTCTGAAAGGAAAGTTTTGCTCCGGCGGCCCTCAACTGCGTCAGAACATAACGGATCTCCGCTATGTGTTCCTCCACAGATGAACTTTTGATGAGGACATCATCTACATAAGCCAGGTTACCCCTCGCACCGAGGTCGGGCATGGCCTTAAGTAGGAAAATGTTGAATTCATTGCCGGAGTTGAGGTATCCGAAGGGAGTCCGGGTCCATGTGTACTGCTGGCCCCCAAAGGTAAAAGCCAGTTTGTATTGGTCCTCCCTACTGACAGGCACGGTCCAGTATCCATTGGTCAGGTCTATTGCTGTGAATACCTGTGACCCCTGGATCTGGGCCAGCCCTTGGTCAATGTAGGGAAGAGGCCATCGGGAAGTATGGACCCGTTTGTTGAGCTCTCTGAGGTCGGCACAGAGTCTCCACTGGCCGTTTGGCTTCAATATTCCCAGCACCGGATTATTGAAGGTGCTGTGGACTGGACGGATTATTCCCCGGGACTCAAGGTTCTTAATTATTTCAGTAAGGGACTCCATTGATGCGAGAGGCCAGCGATATTGCTTCACAAACACAGGAGTCATGCCAGGGTCCGTGGGGATTGTGGTTGTGTGAATGTCAGTGCGACCACAGTCATATGAGTCTACCGCAAAGAGATCTTGGAAATCCAAGAAAACTTGTTTCAACTTTTGCTTTTGTTCCAGAGTCACACAGGCATCAGCTAGGTTGACTCTCTCTTCCACCATCTGCCTGAAGCCTGGAAAGACTTCTGGTTTGGCTATTTCAGCTGCCTCCTCCAGCTGGGTGGAGAAGTCCCTGGTCAGAGTGCTGATTTGGACTGGAGGCTTCAGGTGGGAAAGGCAGCCCTCATGGACCTGGAAAATCACCTCATCCCTCCTGAAGTCACAAGTCACATCTTCCTTACCATAGGGGCAGGAAGTGTACACCAGGAAGTTCCCCCCATGCCGGGTAAAAATCCTGTCTGGTGTTGTATTGTCATCACTGTCACTGTCAAAGCAGTCCTTGGGGATTGGCCCTAACAGTTCATTTCCTAAATCTATGGAAAAATGTCGGTCATCAACCGCCATTCCAATATTGGTGCCTGCGGCTAGAGTAATACTCTTTAAGTCGCTGTTATCCACCTCTATTAGAATGGTGTCATGTTCTATGTTGACTAATGGAGTTGGGTTTACCCCCAACCCTTACTGTTGGAGAGAAGCGTTTAGATGTATGTAAGCATCAGGGTTTTGCAAATATTGTCCTCTTTTAACTTTCACTTCCAGGGAGAATTGTCGGGTCCTTTCTGGGATGGTGACTTCCTCTTTAACCTGAATTTCAACTGCATAAGGTAGCAATTGAGCTGACCTAAATGCTTTTTCTGGATCATCAAAGCCCATGGGATTATCCGCTAATCGGGACCAAGCTTTGAAGTTTATTAGGTCCAAACTAATGGCAAAGCGATTGAGAATGTCACTGCCTAAGTAAAAGGCGGCAGGGACGTCTCGCACGACCCAACAATTGTGGACTATGCTCTTGTTGCCCATGGAGATTTTGAGCATACACCTGCTTGGCAGGAGATGTTTGGAATTAGGTGCTTCCAGGTCCCTTTCCCATTTGTCTATCAGTTTGAAGGTGGGAATGGCTGGATCTTTTGGGAGTTGGCGAAACATGGCTTCGCTGATGAAGCTCTTACCGTTGTTCACACACACTCGAGCGAGAACAGAGTCCTTCCCATCATTTAACTGAACAGGGATGAACAACTGCTCTCCAATTTGCTGAATATCAGCCAGGCTCTGAGCTGATTTCACATCTTCCTGGACTATAGGAGTGGTAATATCTGATTGTGGATTTGTAAAGAATTTCAGAATGTTTCCTTCCAGCGTGGAATACCACCTTAAACTGGAAGGAAGGTTGATTTTCAGAAATAGAGAGGACCCTCCATCACCAGTCTGTTGTCCTACTGCTATTACTGTCACGTCTGGAATCTGGTTATTCTGGAAGTGAAATTCTACTTGGTCAGATTTTTGTTCAACCATGTGGCAGGTGCCGTTTAAACTAACATGGTTGACACTCTGTTTTAATTTTATTGGTCGGCTAGTCTGGGTCCAGAGGACCTTGTTTACACAATCTATTAGGGGTGACAACCTTCTCAGGAGGTCATTCCCTAGTAAACAAGGGGTGCCCTCTGGAGTCACAACTATGACCGGGTGTTTCACCTTGTGTCGCCCAATTTTAATGTCCAAATCTGCCGTCCCCTCGACGGGAATTTCCTTCCCGTCAAAGTTCTGGAGTTGTCCAGGAAGTGAGGTGAGAGGAATTTGGTAATTCTCTCCCCTTCCTGCATTCAGTTCATCAAAGGCCCTTCTGGACAGAAGGGTAGCTTGAGATCCCGTGTCCACCAGCGCCGAAATTGTACCCTTCCCCTGTACTTGTACCGGGGCATAGTATCTTCCCTCCTTCTCCTCAAGGGGGCACAGATAATGCACATTTTTGGACAACTGGTGGGCTAACTTTCTGGTTTTGGACATCGCAAGGGAAGAAATTTGGGCAGAATTCTGTGGAGAGCCTTGGGAATCTGAAAGAAAAAGTTGGCAACTGGAGATCAGAGCCATTGTGGGTTCCCCTGGCTCCGGTTCCGGGCCGCCCCCCCCCTTTTTGGAGCCAGTCACCAGGATGGGTTTGAACCAGGGGATTTTCTTGCTGTTGGTTCTGGGATGAGATGGTGGGCGGCGGTAGCTCAGTCTCCACATCTCCCCAGTCTGGATTTGCATCCCAATGGACCCATTTTTCTTTGGGAGGAGTTCCCCCCTCTCTGAAGGAGAAGATCCTTTTCCCAGGATCCTCTGAGGATCCCTCTCCCTCAAATTGGAAGATCTGTACCTCCTCCTCAAACTGAGTCTGTTTGGGTCTTTTGTTTCTCCTACCCCCCCTCTGCTCCTTAGGAGGCAGACTTTCAGGGGCAAGAGATTTTGTTTCCGGTTCCTGGGTTTCCAGGGGCTGTTTACAAGTGAGGAAGGAAGCTTCCTCCAAGGCTTTACACCCCCCTTCCCTTTGTGCCTCCTCCCTGGGAACCGGTGAGTTATCAGGGTGCTGCCCCCGTCATTGTTCTGGGGCACCAGGTCCAGAGTTGGGTGCGTTCTGCGCCGGCATGCCGATCTGAGGGTTCTGCTGAGCCCTCAGTATGTGACCCAGATCCCGCGCCATGTTTTGAACCTGGCGCTCTAACTGGGAAACCCGCTCAGGCTGATACGGGGCCCTGTTTTCTCCCCTGGGCTGATCCCGGGAAGGGTAGCTGTCCCTTCTCTGGTAATACCCCGGGTTGGGAAGATTTGGGTACCCCTCCACCCTTGGCCTCCCCTCTCCCGGATTAGGTTGTCTGGGCTCAGGGAATTGGGGAAAGAAGGATGGATGATTTTGGGGTTGGAAATTGGGTGGATACCAGGGGAAAAAGTTCTGCCCAGGATTTGGAGAATTTCTGCCCTCCTGTGGGAAGTTGGGAGGGAAGTTCCCTGGGTTAGGTGCTTGGCTGGATCCCCCCCCTTGGGCTGGAGGAGTCCACACATAACCCAGGATGGGTCGATTTCCCTTGTAACGGGGACTTACATAATCAGGAGAGCGAGGGACCCCATTTGTGGGGCTGCCTCCCTGGCTCCCTGTCTGTGACTGGCCCGAGGACCTTCTGGGCCTAGCATTATTAGGTGCAGGTAGGTTTTTAGGCCCCCCCATCTCCAACTCTAAAACGGGGGTGACCTTTACCTCTGCCACCTTGGCAGCAGCAGGGGTGCTGTTGGCTTTGGGGTTTTTCTGGGCATTACTTTTGCTATCTACCGGTTTCTGCACCTCATAGATCCGGGTAGCCTGTTCAATGACCCAGTCTAAAGATCTTTTCTCGTGAAAATCCCTCACAAGCTGGGTCATTATGTATTTGGGCAAGGCATGAAAAAATGTATTGATGAATTCTCTACTGTCTGTGCGCACCCTTCTGGTGGTCTGCGCAAAAGCACGTTTCAGTTCTTGCACAAATTCTTGTGGGGCCTGATCCTCCCCACATTGCAAATTGTAGGCTGCCTTGCGAGCCTCTTGAGGATTTCTATGAATGGAAAAATGTTTCAAGATGGCCGCCTTATAGGTGGACCATCTTAAATGATTTTGGTCCTCCAGCCCCGCAAAGAAACTGGAGTATTCCGGGGAGAAGGTCCACTTTACATATTGAATACAGCTTTGGCTGTCCTTCAATTGGAAAGTCTCCATCATTTGCTCAAACAACTCTAAGTGCTCCCAAACAGAATACTTAGCGTTCTTATGGTAAGGCGTGATGACGCTCCTGATCGCCTTAATCTGCTTTAAGGGGTCCTTAAGCAAGGCCCTTTTTGCCTTATTGGCCTTTTTGGTTCGGGTAACCCTTGTCCATTCGTCCTCGGACTCAGAGGCACTGCTCCCAGAGGTTCCCGTCTGTTCTTCCAGGTTTTCCCGGATTCTGCGAGCCTGGGAATGGCTGGCAGACTGTGGGGACCTGGTCTCCTGTGTCCTGCGCAGTTCAGAGGAGTCTTCAGATTCCTCCTTGCTGCCAGGATTTGATGGGTACCCCCTCCACTGACCTAACTGGGCAGAGGTTTTCAGGATGCCCTTAATGGGCCTACTCTCCTGGGGTTCCCCATTGAACTGTACTGTACTTGGGTGCCCATACCCGGATGCCCACCCCTCCATTCCTGAGTGGTACTGGCCTATGAGCCCCATACTCTTAGCTGGATAGTAATCTGCCATCCCTGTGGCCCTGTGCTCATGTGCGCCAGGGGACATGGGGGTGGTAGAGTCCATGGACTGGGGGAGATGAAGGCCCCTGGTATTAGGGCTCCTGCGGTTATGGTCAGGAATCTCTCTTTCCCAGCGGACCTCATCTCTATCCGCCCCTGCTCCCTGTTGCAATGCAAGAGCCTGCATTTGTGCTTTCAGTTCCTCTGTTAAGGCCTTACTCGACTCTATCAGTTTCTCCTGCATCGCTACCTGTTGCTGGAGCCTCTCATTGTGCTGGCAGAGAGCCTCATTTTCCCTCCGTGCTTCCTGGTTGGTCCTGGAGAACTGGGCCAGTCTTTGCTGCAGGAGGGTTACCTCCTGAGCTGTGTCCCTATTGGCCTGCTCCTTTCTTGCTAGAGCATCCTCCACCCTCCTGGTGTGCTCTAGCAAGTTCTGGTGTTCTTTTTGGAGGTCACCCAGTCCCTGGTGGGCCAGGTGATTTTCTTCCATTTTTCTTTTTAAGTGGCAGACTTCCTGGCCTAAGGTGTCCCTTTCCTGACTAAGAGTCTGCATCTGTACCGTCAGGTCGCCCCTTTGCCTTTGGAAGGCACCAGCTTTCTGGCGCTCCTGATCAAACTCTGCCTGGGTATCCAGGTCTTTCAGAATCAGTTTATTGCTCTCTGCCTTCTCCCTATCTAGGTGGCTTTGCAGGGTGACTACCTGCTCAGCACATGCCCTATTGAAGTCTAGCTGTTGCTCCAGCTTTTTCTGGCTTTGCAGTAGGGAGTCCAAACCTTCTTGGTGTTCCTTCTGCAAGGCCAGAAATCTGGTATCCTGTTCTGACTTTTCCTTTTTCAGCACATCCATATCCTCCTTTATTTTAGTGATGTACTGTCTGGTCTCATTTTCTGACTCCTGGCTTCTGTGCAGCCTTTGCTCAGAAGAGTCCAGATCAGATTGGGCCTTCTCTAACGCCATCTGTTGCCTTTTTGCCAGATCATGGCCTTCAGCACATTTATTCTGTATAGCTCCCATATATAAATATAAATATGCCGCTATCCTAACGATCTTGTCGTGTTCATCTTTGGCCTTAGGAGCCATATATAGTTCACTCAGGGCCACATGTAATGGACCCTGATCTCTCCATAGTCTGACCCTGTTTCAGTGACCTGTCGCGTGATGGCCTGCAACCAGGCATCCTGGCCCTGCTCAGCCCATTCACCTCTCACCAATAGTTTATGTAAGAAGTGCTCTCTGGCTATTTTCATATCTACCAAGGTCGTCATTCTAGAGATTGGTCTCTGTCCTGACTTACAGAAGTTAGTATTTTATTTTTGCAGAACAGAACTTTTCTTGGAGTGTCCCTTTTGAGGAATGCTTCACAGTGTAATGCAGCGTGGTGATCCGACTGGATGTATGTATCCCGTCAGTTAGCACACTGTATTAAGCCGCACAAGTGGTATTCTAACCCAGAATCCCGGATACGAGCCCCCAATTTGTAAGAGGATTCAATTCAACACTACAGCTAAGTCAACGCCTAGTCTATAATACTAAATGAAAACCCTTATTGATATAACTTTATGTCCAGTTCATGCGTTCTGGATGACTACCCCTATATAACACCCCTCTCTTGGAATCCTCCTGACCCCACTGAGCCAAGAAGTAGTTCTGTTTTGCAAGTTAAAGGTTTATTTGATAAATTAAACAATATATATATATATCACACTTTAGAATACATTAATAATTGAATAGCACGCTTAATCTGATATGATAAAGATTAACAACAGAGAATCTGGCACTAGCACACTTCTTTATAATCACTAAGGAGTTGACATGAAATGGATAAGATAGCAACAATACTTTTATGGTTTCAAATGGATGCAATGTGGAATGAAATGCAGTAAAGAAAATAACTTGATAGGATTTCAGCAAAGACAATGTAATCACTTTCTTGTACAATTCACCCCCCCTTTTATGCAATGCAAGGAAATGGAAGGAAGGCACACAGTTCTCAGAAATGCAATTAAATGTGATTCAGTTCACCCAGCAACGTAGACTACAGACGTTGAAAACACAGGCAAAATGCTTTGATATGTGCTGGCAATGGAGTGAAAATATGTTAAAATGCTTTTAATTCCCTCTAGAAGTTCAGGGTGAGTGGTATCTAGTTAATATTAGTCCAGGCTCACACTAGCAATGATTCAGGGATGATTAGCAGGTTAAACGAATTTCTGGCAAATGGAAGGCAAGCAGCAGCAGCTTTTTACACGTGAAGAAATTTGCAAATCGCGGCAAAATTCGCGAATGCGTGTTCCGCGATTGCGGTAAAACTATAAGGGGTAGGAATGTGGTTCTTGGTGCGATTAAAAGCTAAGATTCTAAGCTTTCAGATGAAAGTTACTGCAAGTCTCTAGCACAAACGGTCACGGAGATATGAGCGATTAAATAAAGGTCGTTTTTCAGATTTGAAATTTTAAAGTTCAAAAAGACAAGTGCAGCTTGCAACTAGAAAATGACAGGTGACAGCTTTGCAAATGACAGGTGACAGTTAGGAGACAGTTCTACTTAGATTAAACTAGATTGAATTATATTATTTTAACTAGGAGATTGGTTCTGCACAGTTTTCTAGGTACTCACACTATATTCTTGAGTGAAATGGGCCTCGCCACGGATCTGGTCAGGTTTTAGACGGGACTCTGGTCTCTGCACTTCACAGTGATCTGGGTCTGCTCTCTCTCTGGTTCTGCTAACAGGTCAGCTCTACTCTGCTAGTCTGGTCTGGGTCTCTGAAGGTTGATGGAGGTAAAGTATGGATTTTCCCGGCAGAGCTTCCAGCTGCAAATGGATTTGAAGGTCCCTATCTGTCCTGTCTCTCTGCTTTTATGTGTTTTGAAAATGGGTGTGTGTGAGCAGCATCACTAGCCAGCCCCTCTCCACTTATCATTGGCCAAGCTTTCATTTCTCCCCTGATTGGGGGAGCTAAGTTGTGTCAGAGTGATGTCATTTTACAGCCTGCAGAAAG
The DNA here is from genome assembly GCF_040938575.1 of Ambystoma mexicanum. Classification (NCBI taxonomy): domain Eukaryota; kingdom Metazoa; phylum Chordata; class Amphibia; order Caudata; family Ambystomatidae; genus Ambystoma; species Ambystoma mexicanum. Next base: position 758,705,257 of record NC_090937.1, on the reverse strand, counting down.
TCCACTCCTCCTGTCAACTTACACACAAATCTAGATTTGAACCAAATACATATTTGCAGAGGTACATATTGTTTTAAAATCAAATGCACCCATCATGCATTACAGGAGGTATCTCCTGTTCAAACTCTGCTCTTCCTGGGAGCTTGCATTCAGAAATGGCAATATTTTGCACTTTTTAACTGGTTTGCAATACTGGACATTACCCCAAATTTACACACATGTGCGCAAGGAGTATGGACATTAATTGATGAAGTGTCAGATTTTTCACATGCACACATTTTGAGTAATATCCTCTTTTCCGCTAAAACCCCCCTGAACATGCCACCGGTTCTAAAAACCTCTTAAAATGTGGGCAGAAAAATCACAAGAATTATGGTGTCATTTATAAAATTTTCACAAGTCCGTACTATGAGTTATTCATCTTTTTAGAGTTATGTTCTGGCCCCAAAGGGGTGTGGTTTTCCTCCAGCACAAGGTTGAATTTCTGGTTTTTCCAGTTCTGCCAAGCCAGCTTGCTCTCACAGGCAGTGCCCCTCCCCTTTGCTTCAGGAGGAAGCTACTTTTACAGCCCCCGTAATAAAACCTTTGCCTGAGTCAGGACAGGGCTTTGTTCAGAGCTCCTGTGTTCTGTGGGGCTCCCCTTAATTCAATTATCAGAGAGATGGCATATCCTTAGTGTGGCCAGCAAAAGGCAGATAGGCCTGGGAACACAGCTGTGACTCAAGTTTCACTCCTGATGGGGGTGGCTGGTGGGCAGAATTCAGTTCCTTAAGCCAGGTTTCAGATAAAATGTCACTTTTTGTTCCCCAGTTTTCTGCATTCAAATAAAACTAAACATTTTTACATATGCAGCTAGAATGCTGATTCTAAGTTTAAAACTATGACATTTAAACAATTGCAACCTATGTGACACTCAAAGTAGGTCACTCATTTCTTTTAAACATTTAGATTTGTAGTGTCTTTCAGTCCACATTTACTTAAACTGCTGAAATCCACAGCTCAGCCAGTCTTGTTATAAACCTTCAAGTCACTTCAGAATATAACTTTACATTGGAGCCACCTCTTAAAATGTCTTTCTTTGGCATGTTTTGGGTTCATTTATTCAGTTTTCTACAAAAAAGTAAAATCTGGTGGTTTTAAAACGCCGGCTTTTGGATAGTGGTGAGTACTGGTACTGCACCCCTTTTTGGGATTTAAGAAAATGAATTCCCAACAGTTATGGGTTTGCTTTTGGCAATCAGCATTGCCATTCCCAATGGTTTCAGACTACTGTGTGGGTAGTCCAATAGTGGTTTTAGGCAGTGTCCTTCTGTGCCCATAACATCGGCAAAAATGAGTGGCAGCCTATTCTTCATGCATTTCCCTGTGCATTTTCTGGGAAGCTCTGGCCATCATGATGTTTTCCATGTCAGTACTGCACAGTTTTGAGGTAGGGCTCGGATGCATGGGTAAATACATCCCACAGAAGACATCAGATTGTCCAGCGTGCTCAAGATCCCAGGGCATCCATAGAGTACATCCATCATCCAGGGTCACTCCAGCCATGACAGTTCTGCTATTGGTGTGGCTAGGAGAGACACATTTTCCATGTGTGCCCAATCCCACCAGATTATGACAAGTGGCTGACCAATATCTTGTGCTGAGAACTCCAACATGTACAATGGTAGCAAATGCCAGCAAGATCAAGGAAGTAGAGCGCTAGGAGCCTCATGAGTACTATGCTCTGACCAAGTGAATAGATCTAGTCTGTGACACCAGAAGAGCCCAAGTCTGAAGGAATGTCATTGGCAGATATCTCAGTAAAGAAACATTTGTCACCAGGGTAGATTTGTCATTGCACAATAAAGACGCCCCAAATGCAGCACCCGAGGATTGTGGAGAATACCACGCCTGCTCATAGGACCACCAGCCAACATTAAGGTCATCACTGCTGGAAACCAGGCTTAAGTGCTCCTGCATCACGGGTCCCAGGTTACCATCGTATATGAGCTGTTGTATCGAATACAGCTGACATAGCTACCACTGCAGCCATTGACTGGGTTGCACATTCTTGGCATGAAAGAGCAGCCAGATAAATATCTGAGTTTATCTTTTGGCCTGCACAGCACTCCAGTATATTGTCTCTCTTCCTGTAGGGGTAGTATTATGAATGTATGTGATTTCAGCTACCTGATCATTGTTAATGTTAAAGGATATTTGTACCGCACACTATCGCCACCAGAGTGGTCCCCTGGCACTGAAAAAAAGGGAAGGGGGTGAGTTAGTGGGAATAAGCTGGAAAAGTGCAAGAGAGCAGTGATGTGCTGTTGGCGGCCTCAGCCCGGTGGGTCCGTTGGCTGGGCTTGGGGTGTTTTACGGTCGGTAGTCATTGTGTGCTGTTGTGCAAGTCTATGTGTGGTTTTGTTTTGTTGTTGCAGTGTAGTGAAGTTTGTGTGGATTGTTGTGTTGTGGGCTTGAGTTTGTGTTTGGTTAGAGTTTGAGAGGTGTATGTCGAGGGGTGAAGTTGTTAGTGGATTGGTTAATTGGCATTGCTGTTCAGAAGTGAGGCGCTGAATTTCCGTATTCTCTCCTGGTGCGGTGCGGGAGCATCTCTGCGTCTCTGTCCTGATATGGGCCGTCTGATACTCACAGTCCCTTTCATACATGGCATCCACTCACATTCATAACCTTACCCAAGTTCGGCCTCAGCCACCTACGTGACACCTGTCTGTATGCGGGGCAGGCAGGCAGGCATTTGTGCATACCTTCAAATGCGGCCCAGAGAGCATTCCCAATCCAGTCGGTGCGTGGCATTAACTAGCCAAGGCTACTCCATCCATATGTGGCGGGTGGTTGGCATTCATCATCTTATTCAGTTGTTTACGTGGCAAGAAGACCCGAGGCGGCGGCCCGATACCGCCCCAGGTAATGCCCCCCTGGGCTGTAGTTAACGAAGCCCCGGGGGCATTACCGTGGGCGGTATCGGCCCGCCACCAAGGGTCTTATAGCCATAGCTGCTGCATTTCGAAACAGAAAAAAAAAAGTCAAAGAAAATGGCCGCCGGGAAAGGGAAAATGAACGTTGTCCGTTTTCCCTTTCCATGGCGGCCATTGGGAGCGGACGCGCTGGGAACAGAGAAAAAGAAAAAAGAAGGTAAGTGGGGTTAGGAGGGCCAGGAGGGGATAGTTTGCAGGGGAGGGGGATGGAGGGAAAAAAAACGTACCCGAGTTCCCGTGGGGGACAAAGGCAGCCTCCAGCCTTGGGGAGGCTCAGAACGGGGATTGCCCCATTTCGAGCCTTCTCATTGGCTTAGGGGCTGCCATGCCCCCCACCGGGAACAAACGCCGGCACGCTCGTACGTCCACGGGAATACTGTGTGGTATGGCTCGGAAAAGAGCCAATCCACATGTAGTATTTCCTGTGAACAGAGTGTGCCGGGTACTAATGCTGGCTATCACTCCCAGCCCCTTCGAAACGTGGCACATGCCAGCGATTGCAATTACGTCCAGGGGCGGCACCTGCCTTCATTCACAACTCCATACGGTCAATTCCCATGCCAATGTCCACAACTTACTTCAAGTGTGGCAAGTGCTGACATTCACACAACTCTATACAATTATCATACCTGATAGCAATTATGGAGCCGCTGTGGTTGTTGGCTGGAGTTGGCTAGGGATGCTGATTTCTGTCCTCATGGGTGTCTCCTGTGTCCTATTCGATTTAGCATTGTGTTATTATATAATTGTGTACCTACCTGGGTAGATCAGGACCAAGCCAGGAGCCTTTTTTTCAGCCCTTCAGCAATGCAGCAATGCACCTGGTAAAACGCTTTAAACCATACACTACAATCTAAAGTCCACAGCAGGCAGGATCGGGTCTTATCGGCCCGGGGCCCGAGGTAAAGGGCCGAGCAAAGCGAAGGCCTTTCTCAAGTGTCCCCAAGCCGATAAGACCCGATCGGGCCCACCAGAGATGGTCTGAAGGCTATTAGCACTCCGCGTTTCCAATCCATCAATGTTTAAGCACTTCTTCAGACACATCATCATTGTTAACATTTTGCTCGGATTGTATAGGTGGCAGTTGGAGCATGTTGACCATCTATCAACAGAAAAACGAGCAAACCTGCCTTCCTACTAAGTTTAGTTAATTGACAAATGCAGGGAAAATGATGACTGCGCGTTTAGACTTATCTGTCAAACATTTCAGTAAAATCTTTGGGCCTCATTCCGAGGCTGGAGGTAAGGGTTAACGGTCACCGTTAATGGCAACGGTGACCGTTAACACTTACCTCCGTATTCCGAGTTCCCTTTGCGGGTCCCTCTTTACCTCCTGCTTTTAGCAGGAGTAAATAACGGGACCCGCAAAGTGACCTTGGAGTAAATTACAGCACCGTAATTTACGGTGCCGTAATTTACTCCTTCCCCATTCCCATTGAGCCCTATGGGAGCAGGAATGGGGATGGGGAACCGGTATGGTGAATGGGGACTTACCGGTCCCTCCAACCTTGGAATGGACCGGTAATTACTCCATTCACCATGCCGGATATCCATGGAGTAAATAGCTCCATGGTTACTTACCATGGTGCTCTTTACTCCATGGATAGCTCCAGCCTCGGAATGAGGCCCCTTGTCTATATGTTGACATTCATGAAAGGCACTGCTCTTCGGCAGTGGCTTTTTCCCTGTTCTTTCCCGTTTGTTAGAGCTTCTGTCTGGTGTCTGTCCAGTTGTTGCCAAATCCTCGCTAATGTTGTAGTGTTACTGCGCATTGAAGTAGTGGAGGAGCTCCAATCAGGGACATCATTTGGGTGTTGCTAGGGGTTGCAATTGCAATACCTGGCACCCCCCCCAAGTGACCCCTGGCCCTGCCTTTGCTACCCCAGGCGGTGGGGGGCTCGGATTGCAAAATGAAATAATTTCTTTTTTAAATCACACTTCAAAAATAAATTATTTCGATTTCAGTTTTGCAAAACGGAAATAATTTATTTTTAAAGTTAATGCGAGTTACTGCCAAAATACATTATTTCATTTTGAAATCCGAGCCAACAACCACCCCATGATATGGATGGCTCAGACTCCTGTGCTCTGCTGCGCAAGACAGGAACAAGAGCTGGTTCCTTTCATGCATGCTGGAGAATGGGAGCTAGAGTCATGCCTACAGAGGAGGAGCTGCAGCAACGGATTCTGAAAGGTAAGGATATGATTTAAATGTAAAAGTGTGTGTTTGTGTTAGAGTTATGTAATGTATGTGTGTGTATATATAATGTAGTTTGTGTGTGTGTATGTACTGTAGTGCGAGTCGAAGGGTGTGTAAGTGTGTATGCAGAGTGAGGAATGGTGTGACTGTGTGCCACCTTCCTACTTGTGTGTAGTAGCTGCTGACTGCGGTCCCACGCGCATGCACCCTGCTGCGCAACAGATGAGGACAGACACAGAGGTTCTCTAAACACTTCTTTCTTTATTTGACATCTGGTTATATCTGCCGGTACCCCGCCCGCCCACGTCACTTCCACCCTGCCTCCCCTGACCCGGAACAACAGTGTCAACATTACACCCCCCCATTTTAAACAGTCACCCAATGGGGTGATAAACCATACAGGAACATTGTTCGCTAGGCCAAGTCCTCAATGAGGCGGCAAGGCGTTTTCCTGGCCCTCTGTGGTTGAGAGCTGAAACGTTCACTAGAGCCGCTGGCACCGAAGGCCTCAACATAGTCCTCCTGGCCAGATGCTGTAGAATCCTCTTGGTCACCTTGCTATGGGTCATCGGAAATATAGTCAATGGGTATCTCCAATCTCCCCTTAGCCGTCGGGATCCGGACAGGCGGATTGTCTTGAAATTAGGGGAATTATGGGTGGTTGTGCCATGGTCTCCTTGAGCGGTGATCATGGAGCCCTTCTTCTCCATGATCATCAGAGGTTCCTCATGAAAGGCTGCCGTGTGCTTGTGCGTTTGGGGTTGTTTCACAGCAACAACATCCCGTACCTCTAGCTGGGGGTCCGTGCCTTCCGCTGTCCATCCGCCTAGTCTTTCATGCGAACTTTTGCTGCTAAATCCCTTTCTCTCATTTCAGGGTCCATAGTTGGTCGATCTTTGGGAAGAGTGTCCTGTGGTAGTCTCGTCTGGACATTAACTATGCAGGAGTTCTCCCAGATGTGGGGTGTGCTTCGGTAGTCCCTCAATAGCTGGTGAAGTACCTGCTCATACGGCTGACCTGTGAGCCGGGCTACCTCCGGTGCTCTCTTCAAGTTGGTCATGAACCGTTCAATCATGCCATTGGGGCCACCATGGGGTGACCTTATGATGGTGAAACCCCATGTATTCACTGAACTTTGTGAAGCTGTGTCCGTTGAACGGAGGACCGTTGTCTGTCTTCATTGTTCGAGGGACACTTAAGCCATGAAGATGCGGTCTAGCAATGGTATGACGTGCTGAGCTGCTGTCGAGGATATGATTTGAGTTTCGGGATATCTGGAATACTCATCCATGACGGCCAATACGTATCTCCCCCCTTCGATTGGAACAAAGAAGTCTGCCGCCACGGCTTCCCATATGCCATTCTCAATGGCTCAGGATGCTGATTCGGCATGAGGAGACAGCACGTGGGGCACAGTTTCAGGAGTTCTTCGACCATGGTGTCTAGCTATGGAAACCACACTTTCTGGCGCAGCATGCACTTAGTGGAGACCATGCCTCTGAGACCCTCATGTGCAAGCTCAATCACCTTCCATTTTAGGGAAGACAGAATTACCACCTTGTGAACCTTCAACAAGAGATTGTCAGCTGAGAACGCCAGCTATTCTTTCACCTGTAGCAGCCGATCCACCTCCACCGGTACTTCCTACGCTGCTAAGTGACCACGTCCTTTGGCTCTTCTCCATTGACCCGACATGAGTCCTTCAAATATGATCTGACAGGCCTGGTCTACCTCCACTTCCTGGGCTAGCTGTGCAGGCTCAATCCCTTCAGGTATCGCTTGCTGGATTAAGTACCTGTGGTACCGGTCCGCCACTGATGGTTAAGGGGTGCACCCTGTCCTTGGATGTCTGGATAAAAAGTCAGAAGGATTTTCTTCCTTCCCTGGCCTATGGATGATTTCAAAAGAATAGTCCTGCAACCTTAGCCCCTATCTCGAAGCAGGGTGGCATTTTGGCCTGTGGGTTGCCGTATAAGAACAGGAGTGCTTGATGGTCTGTCACCACCCGAAATGGCTTGCCGTACAGAAATAGGTGAAAGTGTTTACATGCCCGGACCACTGCCAGGCTTTCTTTCTCTGCCTGAGAAAATGTCTGCTCAGTGGCTGATAGGCTCCTACTTGCATATGCGACAATGTGGGTCTGCGTCGGGTCTTTTGGGTTTATTTGGGTCAAGATGGCACCCAAACGTACGTGACTTGCGTCTACCGTTAGTTCAGTTTACCTTTCCAGATCGTAGTACGACATATTCTCGACTCTGGAAACCTTTTCACAAATCATCTGTAAGGCCCATTGCCACCTTTCTTACCAATTGAAAGCTTCATTTTGTTTGGTCAGTGCTCTCAGGGGCTCGCTGACCGTGGCAAAGTCTTTAATGTACCTTGTGCAGTAACTGGCGAGGCCCAGAAATGACCTGAGTTCCGAGATGTTACTTGGGGGTGACGTTTCATTCAGCACAGCAACCTTGTCCGGATCGGGTGTCATGCCATTTTCAGAAAATACATGGCCAAAGAAGCATAGGGTGCCTTTCCAGAACTCACACGAGGTTCGTTTTCCAAAGAAGTCTGGTTTCTTTCAAAGTATTGTCAGTTGGCCGACTGGGTCTCACCGCCTCACGACGTGTGTTCCCAAACACTGTGAGATGCGAGAGAGAGAGAACAGCGCTCAAGCAGCAATATATATACATTAGATGTAATCTTTGTGAAGGCAAGTCAATCCGCCCATATTCATGTCATTCTGGCTATGGTTCAGTGATTGACAACTATACAATTATGACAATTATGACAGGTTCTGACAAGTCTTCATTCAGCCTAAACATAGTTATTTTAGCAAAGGCAGCAGAGACAGTTTTCTGTTATGGGGAACATAGAGCTTCTGGCTCAGCAGGGGTAACGGGTTCTTAGCAGGGAAGCATTCCTTACTACGTTATCTATGTGACTTGGGTCATGAGATAAGGGTCAGATAGTTCTGAAGCAGAAAATACCATTCTCCACGAAGGAGCGCCGCTAGAAGAATATAATTCATGTTTTAACTGCCTTTTGCTACATCGTTTGCAAGACAACCCGGCTTCTGCTTGCCTTCAAGGACTTAGTGAGAGAAGAAAAACAATGTATATCTGCACAGTTTGACATTCCTATCTGTGTTAGTATTTCATCATTCAGGCCGTGGCCGCGCACTGTATATGAGTTCGAAGCATAGAATATATTTGCAAAGCGTTTTTACAGAAAGGAAAAAGCAAATGGCCAACATTTATACAAAATGGACGCCCGTTGGTTACATTGGCGATTTCTCTGATCGCGATGTCTGTCACATGATGCGATTGGTTTCAGGGCGACATATTATACATACCATTCGACTATAGGGTTACGTTTCTGGTCTTACAAACCCTCCTTTTGGCCGTAAACCAATAGCATCATCCATACATTGCGTCTTCATCAGACCACGTGTCCAATTCTGAACTACCCATGCTACTATAATCGTCATCAAAAATATTAATTGCCATGAATTCCTTAATTATTTCATTTTCGTGTTGTGCCCCTTCACTTGACATGCGAGGAGGTTTTGTTCTAATTGCATGTACACACTCATTTGTAATTTGGGAGCAGAGCACTGGCAGGCATTGTATGCAACAACTGCACAACATGAGGATTCCAAATATCATAACCAGAATTGAAATTAGTTTCCATCCCCATGATTGCAGAAGTTCCCAAAACCATGAACTTATATTCAGATTCCAACCACCTGTGGGAACATGAATTTCGTAGCTTAGGAAATGCAATTTTTTAATTGCTTCAAATATTGTGGGGGAGGAGTCACTTACGAATACACAGCATGCTGACCCCACCAATTTGCATACTCCTCCACGATCAGCCAAAATATATCAAGAACCATTCTATTTTGAAATGCAATTAATCTGATTGCTTTTTGTTCCAATGTCATATTATAGAGTATATCTCTAGTTCCAGTTATTGTTTTTTCTAACACCCTAGACAGTTTCCTTATATTCCATGAATGTATTGCTTACCCCCAAAATGATATACATGATTTCGCTATATCCCCCTATGATCTGTCTTGCGGTATCATCTCGACGTGGCCGAGATCTAGATAGTTTCGCTATCTCAGAACGTTTGGAAAGAAATACACCAGGTAGAAGTATACCTAAATAAAAGGTCCCTTCCCAAGTTCTAGGTAACTATGGGTAGGCCTGATCTCCACATATAAAATAGACAGACCCTCCTATTTATAATGGTTTTTCTTCTTGCTCAAGCACGCAATGTTCATGCATCTAGTAAAGGTTCCCACTGGGTGGGAACCTTTTTTTCGTGAGCAAAATGGGACAGAACGTGGACTATGATTAATAGTCTAAGAGGGAGGCACAGCATTGTTATTTCCTACTGGGGCCATCTTAAAAGTGATTAGGGACTTGTAAAGTTTAGAGAGCCTATCTACTGGACTTGTTGTTACCCGGTTTATTTTGCTACTGCTTGTAAAACGGAACAACCCAACGGTTCCAATGCCAATCTTTCAAATTAATTTATGTTTGTTCCATCAAACTGACCAGTGACACTATCATTCCATTTTCCGAAAAATCGTGCTCTTAATGATGCATAACACGCGGATTAAGTGGCAAAGGATGTACATACCAACCCATTCCTCTTTCCCCGTGCTGGGGTAAATGGGAACAGACCCAACAATTGGACCTTTTCAAGATAGCATGGGTCATATTCATAATCAGTAGCAACGTATTATTGTCATACCCTTTTCTATGGGCCTCATTACGACCCTGGCGGTAGACCATGGTGCTGTTAGCACCATGGTCCATGCCGGTAAGTTACCGACTCCGCCATGGAGAAAGGGGGAATTACCACCCCATTACAAGGTTGGCGGGGCGGTAATTCCCCCTTCCTCCATGGCCCTTCCCCATTCCCATTTTTGCCCCATAGGGCTCAATGGGAATGGTGAAGGCGGTAAGTACGGTGCCGCAAATTACGGCATCGTACTTAGCACCAAGGTCCCTTTGCGGGTCCCTACTTTAACGGCTGGTAAAACCAGCCGTTAAGGTCGGGTCCCGCAAAGGGACCTCGTAATTAGGCCCTAATGGGTTAACGGCGCCGCAGCCTTTTACGCCGCCGTTAACCCATTAGCGCCAGGGTCGTAATGAGGCCCTATGTTTCACTTCTTGTGAGGAGAGACTATAAGAGAGCACATGTACTGGGCTGCTCATAGTAGGAGCAGTGGTAGCAGTCAAGAGAGAGTTCAAAGGATGCACAGTTTCTAGATACCAGAATATTGGGACTAGTGTAATCAAAATGCAAAGCGATATCATAATCATTAGCATATTATTCTTCTGAACCAAGTCTTTATCTCTATCTCTATATCATCAACAGCATTGGTGCAGGAGGGAGCAGGAGCGAATATAGGCATTGTCTGTAATGTCTATCTCAGGAAAAGTTTTCAGTGTCCGTCGGGGAAAGTTCTCAACAGCAACATACGTTAGCAACAAACGTTCAGGCCAGTCCAGGCTAGCCTGCTTATTGATGACAGCAAGCTGATATAAATTTGCACAGAGCTCCAAAAAGGAAGGAGCAATTATAAATTTGATTGTGTCTGTACCATATGCCCCCGCTTGTCCGTGCTGGATTGCAATGGTCCTTCACTTTTCAATGGTAGCACCAGGAAACCGCATGTTAGAACTTTCAATTTCAGCTTGATACAGCTCATACGCTCCTTTTCCCTAGGCCTCCATTCCCACCGTCATCCGTGAGCTAGGAACAAAGGCGAAACAAAAGCTGATAATTTCTGATTTTGTGAACGTAGATTGTACCTCACAGCTCCAGGTACAGTATGGTCGATGAACAATGCACTCTCATTTACAGATGCAAGATCAGTGACAGTTTGAGATGCACTGCGTGATGATGATGAGGCAGCAGTCAGACAAAGTTGAGGCACCTTTGTCCTTTCGATTTTCGTTGCAATTTCCCCAGGCCCTTTCTCGGGCTTAGGAAGCACTTCTGACAGATGACTGGTAATTATATCTTTGTGATCAAGTGCAGCTGTCTTTCTTTCAATGTCAGGATCATCAAGCTCTTTCTCCTGTGGCAAAGGAAATGGAACTCTTTTTGTGTATGTTGCGTGGATCCAATGCTTGTGACCATTCACTCGGTAGTAGTACCTGGAAGGGTCCGTCCAGCGTGCAGCAAGTGAAGACTTTCTTTCAAAATGTTTAACCAGCGTCCAGTCCCCAGGCTGCAGACAATGTCCTGGGCTGGTATATCTGACAGGAAGAGCCTCCTGCACCTGCTGATGAATCAAGCACAAGTTTTGAGTTAACTATTTACAATAATCAATAAGTAATGAGAACTCTATGTCCCTCAACCATTTCGGTCGAGGGGCATTCCAAACATTCGCTGGTCTCCCCATCACGATTTCGTAAGGGGAGAGACCAGCCCTCGCCTGTACAGTTGTGCGCATGCACAATAAAGCTAGCGGTAATGCATCAGGCCATTTCAAATTGCTCCATGCACATAATTTACTAAGTTTGTTTTTTAGATACCGTTCTGGCGTTCTACTAAACCGGGACTCATCGGGTGTCTGGCTGAATGGGATAGTTTATCAATCTGGAAACCTGCACAGATTTGCAAGATCACGGCCGCAATAAAGTGTGGGCCGTTATCTGACCGTATGACCTGGGGTAGCCCGAAATGGGTAAAGTATTCCTTTAGCATGGCTTTAGCTGTAGACATAGCTGTACAGTCTTTGAGGGGATAGGCCTCTACCCATTTGCTAAATGCGCAGACCTCCACAAGAACATACTTATAGTTCTAGAATCTGTCCATTTCTATGAAATCAAAATGGATGACTTCAAATGGCATGGACGGTGGGCCAAAACATTCTACTGGCGTCAATGTTCTCTTTCCAATGTTATGTTGTAAACAAGTCATGCAATTTTGAACCAATCTTTCAGCAGTTTTTCTAATGTGTGTATTCTGCCATACAGAATCCAGGTGTTAAATAATTTTTCTAGCACATATATGTGTCAGACTGTGGGCCATAGCAACCATTGCCATCACGTAGGCATTTGGTAACATCCATCAATTGTTTTTCTTGTCCACCCAACAACCTTCAGAATCTGATTCTACTGGGCCCTCAGACCAGTTTTTTATTTCATCTACAGTAACTTCTGCTTGCATTTCCTTAACTGTTGCAATTCCATTTTCTATCATGCAGGGTACGTCCTCCATTTTTTCAACATACATTTTTGTGTGCAAATCAGTGGCAGTTTGTTTCCCTTTCCAACATTACATGTTACTTTTTTATGTTCTTCACATTTCATTATTGCTAATTGCTTGGGAAGTGCAAGTGCTGACAAAAGTTTCACTATCAAAGTGCCATGTTGGATTTTAGTTCCGTGTGATGTCAGGAAACCCCTTTCAGCCCATAATCGACCAAAATTGTGTACCACCCCAAAGGCATACTGACTGTTAGTATATATGTTTACATTGAGATTTGCAGAGATTTCACATGCTCTTGTCAATGCTATTATTTCTACAGCTTGTGCTAAGCTATATGGAATTCCTTTGCTTTCTATAATTCAGTGTAGTGATGAGATGAACAGCAGTTGATATGCCATCTGGTAATTTAAAACAGGAACCATCACACAACTGTTCTCCATCTGGCTCTTTCTGTGGGGTGTCAGTTAGGTCAATTCTTCCTTTTTGTCTCTTGTTCAGTAACCATTAAGCAATCATGGGGGAATTACTTTTCATCCCCTTTCTCATTTGGAGGGGGCATTAACTCAGCCTGATTTAAAGTGCAACACCTTCTAATTTGGATATGCGGTACAAATAGGACTATTTCATACCTTGCTGGCTGATGTAAGGTGTTGCGTCTGCGGTCTATTTAAAAGAACGTCCACTGAGTAAGGTACCCTTACGGTTAAAGCTTGACCTAAAACCATTCCCTCGGTTTGTTTTACTGACGCAGCCGCTGCAGCAACAGCTCGCAAGCAATGCAACAGGATCCAATGTGGAAGAGAAGTAACCACATGGTCTATTTTGCCCTCCGTGTTCCTGGGTCAAAACAGCCAAAGCACATCCATTGTTTTCATGCACAAATAACTTAAAACTCTTGTCGTAATTTGGCGTGCCCAAAACTGGAGCTGAACATAATGCAGCTTCAAGCAGGTCAAATGCTTCTCGACCTTCCATGTTCCATAGCAGAAGTAAGGTAACATCCTTCCTTGTCAATGCCACTATTTGTTTCACAATCATCGAAAAGTTAGCGATCCACTGCCTACAATATGAAGCCATGCCAATTAAAGCCCTGACTTCTTTCTGCATGTTTGGAATAGGCATATCAGAGATGCTTTCTATTCTTTCTGGTGTCAATCTCCTTCCCTACTTCGAAAGAAGGTAGCCCAAGTAGGCCACTACCTTTCGACAATACTGGAATTTTTTAAGCAAAGCTTTGTTTCCATGTGCTGCTAAATGTGTCAATAATGCAACTGTACTCTCTTTACAAATATCTTCTGTGTCTGCTATCAGTAAATCGTCCATGTATTGTAGTAATACGCAGCCTGCTGGTAGTTTTAGCATATCTAGTTTTTCCTTCAAAGCTCTACTGTAAATACTTGGACTCTCAGTGTAACCCTGTGGAATTTGTGTGAATGTAAATGAATGTCCTCCTAAAGTAAAAGCAAACACATGTCTGCTATCTGGATGCACTGGGATACAAAAAAATACATTTTTCAGATCAATGACACTAAAATACGAAGCAGAGGCTGGAATCATAGTCAAAATTGTAGTCACATCCAGGACTAATGGAAATTGTGGATCAACCACTTTATTTACTCTGCGTAAATCAATTATAAAACGGTAAGGTATATCATTACCTCCTTTCTTGTAAACCGGAAGAATCGGATTATTGCAAGTACTAGCACAAGTTTCTTCAATTACATTTCTTTTAATCAAATCTGATACAATACATTTCAACGCATTTTCTCCCTCGGCTTAAATTTTATATTGTGGAATATGCGGCAATGTAATTCCTTCTTTTAAAACAATATTTACTGGCTCCACTTTCAAACAACAACATCATTATCGTTCACAGCCCATATACAAGCCGGTACTTTACTCAATTCAGTCAGTAGTGGCTTAGATACAAATTGCGATACAGGAGTCTTTTGTGGCGAGATTGTCAAATACACTCCATCAGGAGAATAATAAATTACTGCATTCAATTTCTTCAATAAATTTAATCCCAACAAATTTTCGCCGCAATTTTCCATCAAAAGGAATGGGCAAGACTCTTTGAATGGACCTAATGTTACATGCACTGGTTGTGACACTGGACTAATTACTGGCGTACCTGAGAGCCCTACTGAGACATTCTTATGCCCTGACAGTGGTATTTCTGGAACCTGCTGATGTTCAATTGAACTTTTTTGTGCACTTGTGTCCACTAAAAAAATGTGCTCCCTAGTCCCAACCTTCATTTCTACGTAAGGCCCTTTCTGGTCTACGGTAATAGATACTGGTTTCAACCCCTGTCTCGGGCTGTCCTAGTAGAACAGTACATCGTCAGATGTAAAGTCGCCAGAGTAATATGCATTGGACTGATTGTCATAAACATTCCCACCATTTGTAATGTTTCATTGTTGATGTTGTTTCTGGTTCTGGTTACCCTGGTTATCCTAAAATTGTGGCGCTCTTTGGTTTATATCTGTCCTTGTATTCCCGGACGACCTCTATTCTGTTTTCTCTGACGAGTCCCATTTCTATTCTGTATATGCGGGCACTGTACTCGCCAATGGCCTTCTTGTCTACAATAGGCACATTGATTAATCCCTATTGGGGCCCCTTGCATATTGGACATTAATGCAAATTGGACTCTGGATGGTGCGTTCTTACCACCTCTTTTATTGTTTGCTACTTGCTGTAACAGTACTCTTGTTTTCAAATTCCCTTCTTCCCTTACCTTCTCTGAATTCACTCTGTTCTCATAATACTGGGCCGTATGTAATACTTCACTTTGTGTTTTTGCTTGCCATGCACTTTCAGACGTCATTATTAAACTTTGAATTTTTGGTAATAACCCTCGCACAAACTTAACAACCAATCTCTTCCCGGGTTCAGTGCTTAGATCTTGACCACTAAAGCCTGCAAATACTTCTTCAAATCGATTAAAATAATCCGTTGCTCCTTCCTCTTTGCCCTGCAAACAAGCAGTCAATTTATCCCAAACTATTCTCTTCTCGGGCACCAAAGTTTTCAATTTCTCTACTATTCGCGATGGTGAAACCAACATTACTTGCGGTAGGTTCTCTCTAGCCTTTCCCTCACTAGCAATTCTAGTCAAATTCTCCCATGCATAACCTAACATCGGCGCGTCACTTATATTTCTAACCTGTTTCCATATATCTACAGGAAGAATCACGGGAAACAATAAATCAATGTCACTCAATGTAAAAATAGATGAATTCAAAACAGATAAAATTTACTTATAGAATCTTGACGGGTTTTTCCTAATATCAGGAATCATATGCTTTCTAGTATTCGCCTCTTGCCTCGAAAAAGGGACATGTACAAACTGTGTGATATAATGAGCTTCTATCGTTCACGCTGGAGTTCCTCCAGAGGCAGCAACCTCTACTTTTCAGACAAACGTGGGAGGCACCTCCCTCATGGGTAATTGCAAACTAGGCGATTCTACATTCGTTCGTCTATTAAGCAACAAAGCTAAATCAAGTGAAAAAGCAGTCGTTCCAGTTTCAGGCAAAAATGCTCTTTCATAAATTGTCATTAAATCAGCGGGACAACATACCTTATTCTTCATACATTCATCTTGCAGGTACTCTACCATAACCTGCAATACCTTTCCCTGCATTTCTGGTGTATACTGACTAAACGTATCATGTACTTCAATTGGGGAAATGGCGGCATCCGTAATCCATCTAAGCGCGTCTCGTGAACAAATCCGCATCTCTTCACTAACAGGTTTCAAAGGTGGCAAAAACGTTGCTGGACATATGACATATGCGGT
This sequence comes from Ambystoma mexicanum, assembly GCF_040938575.1. Lineage (NCBI taxonomy): Eukaryota > Metazoa > Chordata > Amphibia > Caudata > Ambystomatidae > Ambystoma > Ambystoma mexicanum. Next base: position 758,689,044 of record NC_090937.1, on the reverse strand, counting down.
TTACCTTTCATCAATAATTCTTTATGCAAACAATCAAGTTCTCGCTGAAACACAAATATTCGGCTTACGTGTTCTCGTACTTTCGTCGCATTATCTCGCAAATGTGAAAGAACAACCAAATCGCGCAACTCTTGCGGTAACACTGTATCAGTCAAATCACCCCAATTTTCACAAGATAATTCCCCATGCATTCTAACAATACCTGCTGTTCACCAAGGCCTCTATGATCAGATATGGAACTTTGCACAGCCACTTCATTGTCATGATTCATATACGTTTCGGCCCATTCTTTCAGTTCTTCTTTCCTTCCTTTGCTAATCGTGCTACGAGTCTGTCTAATGCTTCCTTGCGCAGGCCCCATCTCTGTAGAACTGCCTGCTAAAGTGGCTAACTCATGCTCTGGCGGCAGTGGAGGAAATGATGTCACAAGCACAGGGGGAGAGGAACTGCTTACTACAGGTGTAGATGGAATAACGGGAATGGGAGGTACATAAGGAGGAGGTACAACTTGGTCAGTACTTTGATGTTCATTTCTTCGCTCATTTAATATTTTGTTTATTAGTTCATCTGATGTATGCAAATCTTGCTGAGGATATATTTTCTGTACATCTAATTGGAAAGCCCTATCCATGTTCCTAATGGCTTCTGTCTGCTGATGTTGGTCATGCTCTAGCGCTTTCTCTACATTCATTTTATGTCTGCGCGCCTGTTTCTCCGTACTTCTCAATCGGAGATTAGCTTCCTTCCTCCGGTCTCTTACAACGTCGAATACTGCTGGTCGGGCTTTTCTGCATAGCAATACTGATTCTAGGTGTTCTATACGTGCCAATTCAAAGCTCCCATTATTAGGCCACTGAAGGTCTGACACACTTCTGGTCTGCCTATGCCAAATCGCATTAAACACTATTGCCCCTATACTGTATTTTATGTACATTTCATGTGCCAGCGACCCTTCGGGTGGCGTGACCCGGCCAGTTTCCAAAGATTTTCTACCACAGTAAAAAATACTCACTAAACAGGAAGACAATTTCCCAGGCATGGTTAATTCTTACCCTTTTCTTACCCTGGGCGTTTGATCTTGCAAGAGCAACACTCAACCAATATCAGGACGTTTAAGAATCGGGGCACGACTCAGCTGATCATCCAATTTTTCACTCAGGATGCAATTCACCCGTATACAGACGCAACCAAGAATCGTTGTGACTGCGTGTCTGGCTCAATCTGCCTCGTTCCAGGACCCTCGCCTTGATGCTCTCTGGGTGCTGCTCGTCGATAAGCGATCGGCTGTGTACAGATCTGTGGAGGAGTCTCATCACTTCTGCAGGGGTGCCCCAAACACCTTCCGATCCCGGCTCAACGGCTTTTTCCTTGACTCATTTTTGCCTTCTTTACCTTCTTCACCTTCAACGTATACAATGGAGCATTAGTGGGAAGGTCCCTATTCGGTCGCCATATATGCTAGGCCATGAAGCCCGCATATGGAAACTAAGGCACAATAACCATATAATAAAGTGACATGTCAGACACAAGGTTTGTTTTCCAAACAAGCCTGGTTTATTTCAAAGTATTGTCAGTCGGCCGACTGGGTCTCAGCGCTTCACGACGTGTGTTCCCAAACACTGTGAGATGCGAGAGAGAGCAAACAGCGCACAAGCAGCAATTTATATACATTAGATATAATCTTTGTGAAGGCAATTTGATCCGCCCATATTCATGTCATTCAGAATAGGGTTCAGTGAATTGACAATTATACAATTATGACAATTATGACACGTTCTGACAAGTCTTCATTCAGCCTAAACATAGTTATTTTAGCAAAAGCAGCAGAGACAGTTTTCTGTTATGGGGAACATGGAGCTTATGGCTCAGCAGGGATATTGTGTTCTTAGCAGGGACACATTCCTTAAAACGTTATCTATGTGACTGGGGTCATGAACTAAGGGTCAGATAGTTCTGAAGCAGAAAATACCATTCTCCGTGAAGGAGCATCGCTAGAAGAATATAATTCATGTTTGAACTGCCTTTTACTACAGCGTTAGCAGACCAGGTGCCGGGTTGTCTTGCAGATTAGATGCAGCTTCTGCTCGCCTTCAAGGACTTAGTGAGAGAAGAAAAACAATGTATTTCTGCACAGTCTGACATTCCTATCTGTGTTAGTATTTCAGCACTATGTGAGTTCGTAGCATAGAATATATTTGCAAAGCGTTTTTTACAGAAAGGAAAAAAGCAAATGGCTGACATTTATACAAAATGGACGCCCTTTGGTTACATTGACGATTTCTCTGATAGCGATGTCTGTCACATGATGCGATTGGTTTCAGGCCAACATATTATACATATCATTCGACTATAGGGTTACGTTTCTGGTCTAACATGAGGGTGAGTTTTGTGGCTTTCAATGATTTACACACTTTGGCTAAGGTCTCCTCGTGTTTTCCCACATCCGTCCCGAACACCAGGATGTTGTCACTATAGTTTATGCAGTTTGGGTTGTGTTTCATCATGTTGTGGACTTCAGCCTGAAATATCTCTGCAGCCGAGGAGACCCCAAACCGTAATCTTTTATACCGGTATAGCCCCAGGTGGGTGACGAACGTTGTGATGTTCCTGCTCTCAGAGTTTAGTACCAACTGATAGTATCCTTTTTTTAAGTCCAATTTTGAGAAAACCCTGGCCCCGTTCAGTAGATGATTCATATTGGGGATGCGTGGTGCCATGTACCTCTCTGTCCGGATGCCTTGGTTGGCCTCCTCATATTGATGCACAGTCTGATTGCATCAGAGCCTTTCTTTGGCACTGGAACAATGGGCGACACCCACGTGGTGGGACCCGTGGCCGGCTCTATAATGTCCTGTTCCAGCAGCTTGTGTAGTTCATCCTCTATCATCTTTTGAATGTTCACCGGTATTCCCCTGTAATGTTGGGCTATGGGGCTAACCATCTCGTCTATGTGCGCTTCACTTGCCTGTTCTGCAGTTTCCCGATTCCTTTGAATTATTTGGGGAAAAGGTCTTGGATCATAGCTACTGGGTCGATGTACTTGTGCACCATGATTTTATACAGGACATGTACTAGACCCATCTCGATGGCTGGCTTAAAACTGAGTACGCAGCCACTCTCATTCTCTGTGGCCAGGAAGTGTATTGGTACTTTTCTCACTTGCCCCTTGTAACGGCACGATCCCTTGAATTGGCCTATACACTTCACGGGTGTTTTGGCTCCGTAAGCGGAAATGTTTACCGTGCATTGATTTAACTTGGGGCCTTTTGGTAGCTCTTTAAATACTTTATCGCTGACCACGTTCACCGTGGCCCAAGTGTCAATGAGAAATTCTGTTGGCCTTTCGTTGAGTTTTATGATCAGTGTCGGACTGTCCTCAGTAGCCACCTGGTTGCCCAACGCATAGGCATATGCTTTTCTTCTTTGTTCACTCCCTGATGAGCTGACCTCAGATTCAGATGGAGATTGTTCCACCAAGTAGAGCATGTGGCGCCTGGATCTGCGTTCATGTCTCATTCGAGTGACGTAGCTCCTGCTTTCCCTTCTATCTCTCCTCTGTCTCTCGTCACCTGATTCCCGCTCCTTGGGTTCTGGGTCGTTCGGTCTTGGTGAGGTATGCAATGTTGTCCCCGATGACTGCGATGTCGGCAGCATGGCTCTCAGTTTGAATCTCAGAACTGACTCTCTTCCTTTATCTCTAGATAATCGACACACTGCTTTAAAGTTTCTTTCTTCATTGCATGTGGCGCATCGCTGGCCGATGGCGGGGCACGTACCTTCATGTGGGAATTCGAATCCACATTTGAAGCAAAATTGTTCCTCCGGTCTCCTTTCCTGCTCTAGGCGATGTACTGCGTCAGCAGGCGTGACAGTGTTGAAAATGTCCACTTGTGAGTCTACTGCTCTTTCTGCTCATGCAAGCATCGAAATTTCATCCAAAGTGCGGGATTTCTGTAACAGTTTCCTCCTGAATGTGTGTGATTTGCATCCTGCGATGATTTGAGACCTCAGACCTTCTGTATTTGGATGGTTTGCAAAGTTATAGCGTTTCATTTTGATTCTCAGTCTCATGACATATGAGTCCATGGTTTCGCCCTTCACCTGTTTGATGCTATGGAATAGGCGGTGCTCGTAGTCCACATTGGTGTGCGGGGTAAAGTATGCAGATAGAGCTTCCTTCAAGTCTTGTATAGAATCAATGGTGTCTGAAGGCATCTCATCAATGATGTCACGTGTGGCTGGTCCTGCCAGGTTGAGAAGACATTTTTGTCTATCGTCCTGTATGGGCCCCGTGGCCTCCATGTACAGTTAAAAGTCCCTTACCCACCGGGCCCACCGAGGCCCCATATTGCTTGTGTCCGTGACATCAAAGGTGCCTGCATTTGCACAGCCAGGTAATCTGGCAACCTTTAGGATCTGTGGCCCCTGGGCCTGGGCGCCCTGCCCTGCATCTTGAGCGGACATCCTGCCACACTCTTGCACTGCCTTGCCAGCTCAGTACAGTCCTTTTGAGCTTTCCATATCTCCACGACCACCAATGGGCATGAGCACCTTGTTGCAGCTTGTATACTTGTCTCCTTGGTCTCAGAGAGGGGGTGTTGCTAATGATGGACGGCTGACAGACACGAGCACCGTCCACACCATCCACCTGATCTCTTCCCTTTCCTCCCTCTCACCGTATTGCGAGCGAAATCACTGCTGTGGCCCGCGAGTTCCAGCTGCTTTCTCACCAGTGTTCGAAATGGGCGGGTCCAGTGTTTGCGCACGCGGCCCGGCTCGATGCATCCTCCCCGTGCAAATTGTATCAGCTGGGCATCAGCGGTCGTGCCTCCTTGCTCCCGCTTCGTCTGACACCCCGACGTGGGTATTCGCCTCTTCGTCGCCCGTGTAGTGGCCTCTGACTGCATCCCTGCACGTGTGCACCCTGCTGCGCAAAAGATGAGGAGAGACACGGAGGTTCTCCATACACGTCTTTCTTTAACATCCAGCTTCATCTGCCGGTACCCCGCCCGCCCATGTCACTTCCCGCCCTGCCTCCCGCCTCCCCTGACCCAAAACAACAGTGTCAACATGACATTGTGTGCTATGTATTTGTATTCCCTACGAATGGCGCAAAGTACACCATTTAATAAAGGATCCACACACGGACTTGCAGCCTGAACGACTGGGAACCACCACTGATATTCATGTTGAGACTGCAGGGCACTGATGGAGACCCATTGCCACTTTGCCTGAACCCTGGATGCACTAGAATCGGCCCACAAATCTTTGGAGTTAAGCTTTGAATGATAACCACGAGGCAAGCACAACCCGCGCAAACAATAGGCCTGATTCATGGAACATTTTCCTATGCGATTGCACCATTATAAAACACTTCCATGAATCAGGCCCAATCTGTTCCGCTGTTGGAAAGATGCTCTTGTAACTAACTATTCTAATCATCCACTGCCAAAAACCACTGCAAGTGGTGACTTTCAGTGCTTGAGATGACTCTGGTTACCCCGACTTGCTCACAACGTTGGTGTTTTCTCCAATCACATCCACACTAGCTCTCATTTCACTCCCCACCCCCTTAATCCCAATGCCAAGGATAACCATATTTGCACTACATATCACTAGCCCTACGCCGCTAATGTAAACAGTCTAATGTTGGAGTGGATTTTTTCCTGCTGTTGGGGGCATTTTGGATTAAATACAATTGCTTTATATATGTGACAAAATGACGAATATTCTGCAGGAGTTAAAAGGTGACTAAACGTGCACTCTATCCTCAAACGTCTACCAAATAGACATCCCAATCATGAAGGTGAAACGGGCAGTAAAGGGATGCTTCCTTCACCTTTTGTGGTAACGTGGCCCGAGGGAGACTATACTCTTGAGGGGTGTTAAGGTGATCAAACACTAGCAATGCAAACAGCAATAGTCAACAGTCCAAAATAAAGGAATATATATGGCTATATAAATACACTTTAATTAAATACCAGTTTACGTTGCCCAGAGCCACTGGGCGTTTCCCACCTTCTGCAGAGGTGTGTGCCATGTGCCCATTGATCTGATTTCACCTCTGATATTTTCAATCCCGTCTCTCCCCTCTCCTTGCCATATCCTGGTCCCTGTGTATTCTGCCTCCCTCCCCGCCCACCGCTCTCGGAATGGGATGTTGAGGCCATCAGGAAAGCTTCACAAGGATCTATGCCCCTTTCCATCTTCAGTCAAAGACGAGGAAATGAATGAGGGTCTCTCTCTCTCTCTCTCTCTCTGCATTCCTTGCCACACTCAATATGTGAGAACTGCCTAAAAAATAAAATTGCTTCAGAAACGTACAACACCTGTAAATATATATAACCTGCTATAATCTATGTCTTTGTTGTTGCATACCCCGACAGTGGATGACTGTAGCTTTGCCGGGTTCTGGCTCATTTTCTAAGGGTTGAATTTGTTGACAAACCTTCTTTCATTTCATGCAACAGCCTCATTTATTTCTTTTCCATTCCATGACATCATTTGACCTTGGACGTCTGCATATATTCAAAGTCATTTGGTAATATGGGCCTACACAGACTGGTATTAAAGCGACATAATGGTGATTCATTCTTGTATGAAATGTATATTCTGTTAGTGTGATTTCATAACCATATTATTCTTAGTGTACTGAGGAACAATGCTATGTGATGCCACTTCCTGTTTTGTCAAGGGGTGAAAGGTCATGTACCACCACTTCCTGTGCTGTCACTTGGGGTGGGGTCAAATGATACCACTTCCTGTGATGTCATCAGAGGTCAAGAGTCATGTGATGTCACTTCCGCTACCCCTTGCATTTTGGCAAAATGACGTCCTTGGCTACAATGTCATTGTACAAGCCGGTCAGATAGCACAGCGAGTAGAGTGCTCACTTCGACATCCGTGCAGAGCCTGGACACAGGTTTGAGTCCCAGCAGGGCCAAACTCAGCCTTTCATCCTTCCGGGGTCGATAAATGAGCACCAGACACTGTGGGTAATAATAAGCAGCGCTCAGATTCCTGAGGGTTCATAGCGCTATAGAAATGCTAAATTATTATTAATGTTATTCAGGCGGATTGGAGAAGTATGTGGGTGTGGCCAGCACAAGCACCCAGCAATGTCCCCTCCCAAATCATTGTTATCAATGAAAATGGATCACTACCATACTGCTGTCTACATGTGGGTCATCAAATTCATGAATAACGGCGCGCCGTTGCAGTGTGACGAGAATGTGGCCAGTGCACACTGTTGTTGCTTGTTGTGTGACAAGTGCTGAATGAGATTTAATAATAAAGTTGCCAAAACACACCACCATATTCAGACTGAGTCTGATAAAATAAGTGCCAGGCTCAGAAATAAGTCCTGGGGCTGAGCCCTGTCAAACACCCCCACAAATTAAGCACTGCTTCTTCCATTTCCCTTGGCTGCCTCGGAGCGGCAGCAGAAGCGTGGCAGTGGAAGAGGAGCTGCCGTTGAAAAGAGGTAAGTGGGCCGGGGTGGTGGGAAGATGGTGCTGCGGGGCGATGGAAGCAGCCTTCAGCTTCCATGGAAAGCGGGCTGAGATTGGAAGTTTCAGCCCGCGATCCAAGGAACCTGATTGGCTGCTCCCCCCACCCTTGGTGCTAATATCATTTGTAATACTGTAATCTCCAGTGGAGGTTAAATAATATCTGTGTTCAATCCTTTTCTTCATATGCATTCAACGTGACAGTAGCTACCATAACTGCTGGAAAAGATCATTTTTTTTTCATCGCATCTTTGAAAACACAGGCTGCTTTGTTTGCAAAACCCTTAACATGGCCTTGACATACGGAAGAACAAGACGGCCTGACATTCCAGCTTTGTGATCCCCGCCTGACTTCCACTGCAATGACATTTCAGGGGAGATGTTTAATGATGCGCTGATCGAATGTCATTCATTACAGGGGAATCAGAAAGCAGCTCATGCGCCTGCACGCTGTGAATTCTCCCAGATTGGCATTTATCCTCCTCCGGAACAAATGAAGAAGGCAGAACGGGCAGTTGGGCGCAGCGCAGTTGTATGTCACTTCTCTTTAGAGGGTCTGCCTGACATCAGTCAGAGCTATCGTGCTCTAAACGGGATGAAATCAGAACTAGAGGGGGCTCTAACAAGCGGATGTGGCCTAAAGGTAAAGGGAAGGGCATGCGGCTTAAACACGGACCACAAAAAACACATGGGCCTCATTACGACCCAGGCGGTAAGTTACCGCCTGGGTCGTACCTTTACCGCCATGGCGTAAACTATGTTTACGCCATGGTGGTTGGCGGATTTACCACCCCATTCCAAGGTGAGTGGGGCGGTAAATCCCCATTTCCCATTTACCCTTCCCCATTCCCATTTTTGCCCCATAGGGCATAATGGGAGTGGGGAAGGAGATAATTACACCACCGTAAATTACGGTGCCGTAATTATCTCCAAGGTCCCTTAGCGCCATGGATTTTAACGCCTGCAAAAAGCAGGCGTTAAACTCACCATGGCGCTAAGGGACCTTGTAATCAGGCGTTAAGGGTCGGCGCCGTTTACGGCGCCGTAAACCCCTTAACGCCTGGGTTGGAATGAGGCCCATAACCTTTTTTGGCGACAGGGCAACCACATATTTGGAAACAGCAAATGTTTCTTTGGTGAATCAATTGCAGCAAAGCAAATATGTTCACTGTCCACTCGCCGCAACTGTTGGCGTTGTCACTGCTACCCTATAGTCTAGAGTGAGGCCTTTTCTGAAGAGCATACACTGGAAACCAAATCATTTTTAAGGATTTCCAATTTCATTGATTGCCCAGGGTGTGCCTGCCATACATGTGTGCATAAGGGTATGTTGTGACAGGTCGCTCCCGAGTGTAACTTGCTTCACTGTCCTCCTTCCCCCATCCTGCTTGGCCTGTTCTGTTCCTCAGCTTGTATTCCTGCTTTCCTCTATTGAGTATTGTGACTCGTGTGCCAGGCGTTATGCAGGCTTTCGGGTCTCTCGTTAGATCACCACAGGCTGGGATCTTGTGGGAGTTCAATAGAGGCTCTGGTCTCATGGGAGTCCACCACAGGCTCTGGTTTCATGGGAGCCTAACATAGACTGTGGTCTTGCAAGAGCCCACTTCAAGCTCTATTATCACAAGCTGTCTTAGGACCAAACTGAGCTACATGATTTATTAGGCGACATCATGGTTCCTTCAAGCACAATGTGCACATCTGTTAATCAGATGTCATCCTTTTCACTCTTTTAGCTCTCCTCCTTTTCTTCTTTCTGGGTACATAAAGACCAGCAAGCATGGATCATCTCTTCTCTCTCTCTTAACAACACCTTTCACATGGATCAGAATCTGGTCCAGAGCCAGTAATTATCAGGCAAGGGTCGTTCCCTGCTGGCACAAATACTGTGACCATTCGCAGTTTGCGTAAGATCCTTTCTCTATATATCATGTATTTCTCTCTCCGCCTCCTTCCTCCCTCTTCCTCCTCGGACATCAGCCTCTAATTTAAACTGTTCTCCTCTGTTTCTCGTCCTCCAAGATGGCTCCATTCTCTAGCTCAAGCTGCTCCCTCAGCCCACTGTTCACCTCCTCCTGCTCCAAAATGTTTCCTTCTTCCAGCACCAACCTTCCCCTCACACCTCTGCTCTTGTCCTCTCCCTCCAACCTCGCCTTTCACTTTCACACTTTGCATGACTCTGATTCTCTCACCGACTGTCAAACTCCCACAAGCCTGCTTCCTAGTGGCTCCCTTTTAAATGGTGGCAAGCGGTAAAGGATCTCTTAATATGACCACTGTCTGCACCGCATTCGTCACAATAAGCCATGCTGGTCTGCTGGAAGCCTTGGGATGGGTACACTGCACCTTTAAAACTTCCTAAGTCTGTGATGCTGGATAACATGCAGGGAAATAAAAACATTACCCACATTGCCCACAGTGCATTGAACTTGCCCATTGGAATGCTTGGAGGCTGAATGAGAACATTTCAGTCACATCCATCGATGGGTAAACAAGTAAACATCCCTGAAGTTTGCAGGCAGCATTATAGAAACTTGTAACATGTGATATTCTGAATGGTCCTTGGTACCAAGTTAAGCAGAGCGCATTGCGGGACATGCACTGCCTTTTAGTGTGGTCTTTACTTTCACTTCATTTTTGTGCGCCTGCAGCTTACATGCAGTAGTATCAGGCCCTTCCAACCAATGCAAAAAAAGCCATGCCCTCTGACCACACACCCTCCCTGCAACACTACATTTCTAACTCCATAATATGGCACAGAGAAATCTTGCTGTATATGCAAATACCCACAGACCCAGAGTATTTGCAAGCAACATTAGGGCGATTTGTGCAGGGAATTTATTTTATTTTATTTTATTGGGCATTTATAAGGCGCTTATATAGCTAGAATAGTCTTTCAAGACACAAGGCAAAGGGGAAGGGAACAAATGAGCAAAACATGACAATGGAAGAAAATGACAATGAAGAACAAATGACAACAGTGGTCCTACTAGGCCTTGTGACATTCGGAGCGTGCAAGTGCAAAGAGAGAGATGGGAAAGGAGGTGGGGGTAAGGTCAGGAGGGGCCCCGAAGGGGGAGTTCCAGAGTGCCCTTTGCAGTGGCAACAGGTAAATGTGAGGCAGTGGCCACCTGGTACGAAGGAGGTCAGCCGACCAATCCAATAAGTGCAGACCTGGTGGACCATGCTCTATTGGTTGGAGGAGGTGGCAGGGTTTTCTATGTGACCCAGCAGCAGGCTGGGTCAGATCTTCCCTCAGTGAACGACAATGCAGGGTAAGCAGCGATGTGGCAGATGTACAACCAATTGAGCTTACTCTTGGAGTACCGCAAGGAGCCTGTTTGTCTCCAATTTTTTATAACATATTTACCGTTCCCTTTCTAGATTTCTTGGAAAGCAATAAAATTGAATTCACAAATGATGGCGCCGACACACAATGTGTCATCCCCATATCTGGCAACTTTATGGAGGATGAGATTAACATAAATAGAATATACAACCTTATCGAAAGCTGCTTGTGTAACAATGGTCTTGCGCTGAACACCAGCAAAACTGAGTTTATGCTGATGGGTTCAGAATCAAAAACTCACAAGATGGAACTGGAATATGCCCAGATTAAAATTGATGGATGTAAGATCAAAACAAAAAGTAAAGTCAAGACCCTTGGGGTTTAACTCGACCACAATCTGAATATGATGACACAAGTGAGTAGCCTGGTTTCTTCAGCCTCATATTACATTAAGCTAATGACCCATGCACGCCCATTCATAATCAGAGAAAACCATGAAACACTTGCCAGGACTATGATGGGCTCCAGAATAGATTATTGTAGTAGCCTACTAGTTGGTCTACCGAAAGCCGAAATCAACTGGCTTCAGTTGGTGCAAAACAATGCTGTGAGAGTTATCATGGATCTCAATAAAAGGGACCATATCTCTGAGGCCAGGAGAAGTCTATATTGGTTGCCCATAAAAGATAGAATCTCCTTTCGCCTTATACTGATTACTCACAAGTGTTTGAGAAGCACAGCCCCAGTTTACTTGAAGGAAGAATTGGCATTAAAAGCTAATATACATAACTTGAGATCAAACAACTCCGTACAACTAAAAACTCCTACCTGTAGACTGTCGCAGGTCAAGAAGGGAGCTTTTTTTTTGCTGCAGCCCCGGCTGCATGGAACACAATTCCCTTGAGTCTTAGACAGGACAGTTCTACACCTGTCTTTAGAAATAAACTGAAGACATTCCTGTTTAGTTAGAATGTTAATTTGCATCTATACATTGGTCTACATATGCTGATATCGGCTTGGGCCTCCTCTGGCCTGGCAGACACTTTCTTCCTTCTGTTATGTGTGTGTGTTCAGCGCCCTTAAGCCTCCGGGTCAGTGGTGTGCAATATAAATCAATATAAATTAATAAAGACCTGAGGGACGCCACAGAGGAACACCACAATCCAGTAAGGGCCTGAAGGAAAGTGCAGGGGTTGGGGGGTGGGTGGATGCTGTAGGCAATTGGGCAGAAGGTCAGTACCCAATAGGACTCTAAGTAGATTTGGAGATAATATCAGGGAGGTAAGTTGCTGTATGTTCTTGAAGGAGAAATTTGGAGATGTCACTTATTTTGATCACAGGATATTTCGTCCACACATGTTACATGCTGTTGGGTCCCCTGCATGCAATGTTCATCACTCACAAAGCACGGTATAGTTGTGAGGAGAAGATCAAGGGTAAATCATCTTTACTCTTCACTCTTCCTCTCCGCTTTGTGAGAAATGAAGCGCTGCTTGCAATGTACGCTTTGCAGGTGGTGTTTTTTTTTATAAATGGATTAATCCATCTGCTCTTTACCACTGGAATCCTTTGTTTTACAGCTGCATAAGATGAGCAGATGAAAAACTGGGCTGTCTTCCAAGAAGAAACCTCCCTATGCCTGGAAAGGCACGAACATGGAGCAGAGCCTTAATAGGAGGTGTATAAAGCATTATGCACTGCCCCATCGTATATGACCCCACAGCATACATACTACAATAAAGAAAGTAATGTTCACGATACTGTAGATTTCTTGCTTAAAGAGTGAATACTACCTAGACAATAGGCACTGATTTTGTTTTGGGCAGGGCAACAGTAGACTGTGTGGCTCACTGAGTTCAATCCCACCAATGGCCTTAGAATTGGATATCTTGGGAACTAAAATTCTTCCATTAGTCAAATGTGTGCTTTCATCCCTCAAAATTGACTCCAACGTTCAATGCTTGGACCCCTTTAGATGCTATTGCTATTTTACTTTGCTTTTATGTAACTTTGCATCTCTTCCTATTATTAATCATACATACTAAGACTTGTGTGGGGTGGGAGGTTAATCCTACTGGTGCCTGCACAGTAACACCACCAAACCCTTGATTCTATTTCTGTCTTTACCCCACGCTTTCCCCCCACAGTCACCCAGCAGTGTCACGTCTAGATGCTGGTCTTCTGACCCTCCAGCACAGCAACCTGGTATTTTGTGCTTTTGCTTCATCCCAAGCAGACAGAAGTAATTCACACATTCTGCTGAAACCCCCAAAAGCATGTCATCACTGGCCAGGCATCTTGCATAACTACTGCTCAAACTCATACTCAGCAAAAGTCAAAATTCACCTTGAACTCCCCTCTACCTGCTCAATCACACCAGAGAAACTGCCCAGAGATCTTTGCACACTTACAGTCTTCTGGACATCAAAGGCCCTTTAAACCTGCGTTGCCTCCCAAGGACGCAGGAATTTCTTGCTTATAGGATGTTATTCCACACCCTTAAGGTGATCTCTTCACAGCATTACAGTACTGCAACAAGCAACAAGTAGGGAACTTGCAAAATAGAACAACTTCTGGGGTGGCAAGGTCTTAGGAGCACTTACAAACAAGAGAAAGGTTCCAAGTGCCGCCATTACTTTAGATTCAAGTCTGAATACAGTATTTGCCAAGACCTGATTTGTTGACGTTACCAATCTCTAAATAAAGGACAAGAAAGCCTGATGCCTTTAGGCCTGGTGCGCGCTACAAATAAATAAAATACAAAAAGAAGTTCAAGAATGGGCTGACCATGTCGTGGAAACAGCAATAGCTTCCGGTAGGCTGTTGCTGGGATGTGTTGTTTGTCATGAAAAGGAAAATAACTGAGAAGGAGAGGAACAAGCCCACAATGGCCAAGAACGTTGTCAGTGACTCTGAGGAAGCACAAAGTGCTGTTCATTGCCGAAGGTAAGAATCTGTGCTGTACAGTGTGCCTATTCCCTGTCTCTTCCCCTGTGGTAAAGTAGAGCCTTCTCAATGGGCCATGCAAGAGTGTGATATGAAGGTGCAGCACTCTACCTATGTGCTCCTCAACCAGCATGGAACCACTTTGATTTTTGCTCATCCACCTAGGACCACATTTTTAAAGGTAGCTCATCTTTTAGGATGTCACTGGCTTTGCTCTCATTAACACTCTCACAGCATGCCCCATACCTGTGATTTGAATCCCCCTTCACCCACCACCAAATAAATGTTTGTCTTCACTTACTACTCTGCAAAATGATTAGACTTCACAGTCTTTTTTAACAATGCATACTGTGCCAAATGTGATGCCAGACATGTGACATTCATTTCTGCCCCTGCCATTGCTAGACCTCATTGTAGAAAGAGGAGGCATTGAACAGAAAGACGTTTGGATGGCACCTTTGGGTAGCACAAAGAGCAGGCATCAGGACAACCTGCCCACAAATGCGAGGGTGGCACAGAAGTGCAGCAGGTAAACGAAGTGTAGGAGGACGCAGGCATTGAGTAGGCACGTCCTTTAAACGAAGAAGAGGGGTGTTTGGGTGCCTGCAAAAGAGTAGAGTACTTGGAAGGCTCCGCCATCCCCCATCTGTTTTCATGCAGAGGATGTGCTATGAACTAAGCAGTCAGAAGTGGCAGTGTTGCCTTCTATTGGCTACAGTGCATTTCCTAAAAGAGAAGGATCATAGAGAGCTGACTGGCAAGACCAAGCAGAAGGATGAGACACACGGTGCGGGAAGGGGTCACCTATTTTTATATACACTCTATCATCGAAGAAGAACTGGGCGATGACCAACTCATGAGCGCTTATTCAGCCGTCTGTACATTCCAACTCATTACAACTGCACCATTGAAATTCACTGTCCCATTCCCCAGACTGAATCCTCTACATCGTTAGCCGTCATGCCGAGAGAACGCCCCCCCTCCTTCCCTTGACATACTGCCCATACAACATCACTGTTGAACCATGCATAACACCAAACCCCTTGACAGTACTTCCCATGACAGATTCACTGATTTCACCACTCTTCCGGTGGCTTCGATTTCACCTTGGAACCAACGGTTCTGGTTGCGTCCTGTGATAGCCCACATCCTTCGCTCAAACACACGGTTCTAAATAAAAAGAGCACGAGGGTTCCGTTGCTCTACTACCCACAGCTTTAAATATGAAGGGCAAGAAGTTCCTTGATAGTATCTGCAAACATTCTATCTACATTCATGTATGAACATGGCCATCCTACATTTACTTCACACCTGTGCCTGAAAAGCACAGTAACACTGCTGGAAGATGGCACTGAGGCCACAACAGGATGGGAGGTGTTATAGCAAGAACATTGACCAATACAAAACAACATCTGGTCTGGCCTTATGAAAATAGCCAACAGATCAGCACCGGTTGAACCTATTTATCATGGCTGCTTCCCTCTATCACTTCCCTGTAATATTTCATTTAGTTTAAATTTTAGACCATTTTAGCTAGTAGGTTCTTACATTGAATACAGTAACTCTACACATCTGTTGATTTTATTCTGTTTTATGACAAAAGCAAAGACAACATGCTTCTTAAAGGATAGTTCCGGGACTTTTTTTTTATTGTCCCTACGGTTCGGCCATGTGTTTTTAAGCATAACTCGGTAGATCGTAGAAAACTTTCCTATGGACCTTACCCGACTTTTCGTCCATTAACGCACTCGAAATCAGCCGCCATTTTCTGATAATCCTATCATTTCCCCCCATCGACCTGGCTCACCTGCTTTTGCGGCACTAAATCAAATCCCCCGCCCCTGAAACAGACTTTATCAAAACATTCATATTCCCCGCCTCTATCCGTGACGTGACTGTGCTGCGTAGGCAAACGCGCCCAGGCGTCTTCTACGCGACTCCACACAGAACCCGGAAATCAACACAGATCAGCTCACAACACAGCGTGCCACAATTGGGAATATGAAACTGTACTTTTAAATCAAACCGCAAGATTGTAAATTTGGTAAAGTACATTTATTTGACATCAAATGTTTTGAGAATATTCAGCGATTTTCATTTTTATTTGCTCACGTTCCAAAAAGTTCGTTTTGAGACACGCGATGTTCCTTTGCTGTACACAGGATCTTAGATCATCTCACAATACAGCGCCACAATTCGGAATATGAAACTGTGGTTTAAAAGCAAACGGCAAGATTGTACATTTGGCAAAGTACATTTATTGGACATCAAATGTTTAGAGAATATTCAGCGATTTGCATTTTTCTTTGCTCTCGATCCAAAATAGTTCGTCTTGAGGCAAGCGATGTTCGTGTGCAGTACACAGGGTGTTGGTTTACGATAAAATAAGCTCTTCGGTCGCACTGATAATCGCATGGCTGTTCCAACAAAGAGGCACTAGGCCACCACAACGGTCTGTATGTTGCATCTAGCCGTTAGTACCGCGTAAGGGCATACTTGTACTTGGCGATCGTCCCATAAAATGGTCAGGGTGGTAACGTTGTTCACGCGGAGAAGCAACTGGCGGTTGAAAAAGCCACCCGCCGGTGTCTGGTACTCGTGACACATACAATAATGAAGGATGTACCTGTTTTAAAAACATAAAAAATGAAATTAGTCTCACCATCAGATCTTTATTAAAATTATTCATTTTATATATTAGGTCGGGAAATTATTTCATAGCTAGGACAGTGCAACTGGGTACTATACGTCATTTCCAGTAACCCACCCCCTCTCCTCCGCCTTTTTCAGAGCCGCCGGAGCGCCAGTGGACCACTTCGTCACTGATATGATATAATATGGCATTTGCAACGCACCTATACACAAGTGTTTCAAGGCGTGGCGAGGCAGGGAGGGGGGGGGGACAAGGAGAAGACAGACAACGATCCTACTAGGCCAGGTGTCATTCAGATCGCGCAAGTGCAGGGGTAGGGGGAAGGTAAAAGTGCAAGGGGAAGGGGAGGGGGGAAGTGGAGTACAAGGTAAGTAGCATAAAATAATAAATACATAGGGCCAGCTGGTGGCGAGTGCAAGGTAAGTGCAGAACAAGTGCTGGGAAGGGGGGGCTGTAGGATACTGAGACAGTCCCCCAGTGCAGGGGTTGACAGCGAGGCAGTGCAGGTGGAGAGTGGAAGGGCCCAGGACCGAGGTCGCAGACAGTGGACCAGTTGTAGCAGGGGAGAGGGAGACAGAAAGCAGAAGCAAAGAGGAAGGTTTTGAGGTGCTTCCGTAAAAGGAGATGGTTCTCCTCAAGATAGTGCGCGGTACAAAACAATATGCCACATAGAACGAACAAGTACAACTTAACCCGTCTTTAAAGCTACTGTATAGTAATTAAATTGCGGTATAAACTCATCTAAAGAGTTACTTACATTATATTTGCATTTTCCATTGTGTCTGTGCGTAGGGCAGCCCCGAAATACCACTCCTTCTATGCCGACGTTATTTCTTCTAATGAACGAACATTAAATGGCTATCGTTTCTGAAATTTTATTCATTATCGTTTCTTACGTTATTGCACCACACCCCCAAAAAGAAGTCTTTCGGGATGGTCCCGGCCTGTCAAGGTCAAATAACAATAGAACCTTATACTGAGTCGTGGGCCATTCCGGCACCCGAGCAAAAAATCAAAGCAGCTGACCTTCACTTTGAACGAGCACACATTCCTAGTTAGCTACATTCAGTGTAAGGCCATCTCACAGGACTTGAAATTTACACTCCATCTTTGGATTTTGTCTGCGTGCTTTGCAGCCCCAGAGAACCATAAATACGGAGACATTCTATATTTTTTGAAAAATGATTTATATTACTGTTTGGTTTAATTTAATGCGCAAATGAACAAGGTTGGATAGACACATTGCATGTACACTGAGCAATCACTTTTATTTACACAATACATAGCTACACATATTCAATGGGCCTGCGACATGAGGAGACTCGAGAGCAAAGTCACAGGTGACACCCGGGTGGTTCGGACTACTGCACGGTGAAGGGAGGGGCAAGGGTGGAGAGACACATTGCATGTACACTGAGCAATCACTTTTATTTACACATTACATAGATACACATATTCAATGGGCCTGCGACATGAGGAGACTCGAGAGCAAAGTCACAGGTGACACCCGGGTGGTTCGGACTACTGCACGGTGAAGGGAGGGGCAAGGGTGGAGAGACACATTGCATGTACACTGAGCAATCACTTTTATTTACACAATACATAGCTACACATATTCAATGGGCCTGCAACATGAGGAGACTCGAGAGAACAGACAATCAAATTACAATCATTTAAACCGTGATGTGTATTTCTCAATGAGCTCTGCTTTAGGTGGACATGGAACAGAGGCAATGTTGGGTGGCAATGCAGTTGTCCCCTGCACAGGTTCGTTCACAACTCCATGTATGTGCCTATCTAGGCCATCAACAATAAGTCTCTCAATAAACTCATATTGCATATCCTCAAACACTGGTTTGATCACCCATTGTTTACTTCTTTTAGTGAAGGCCTTATTGTAGCGAAGCGTCCCTAAAGTTCCGGTCGTCCTACTTTGTTGACGGCCAACATTATGGTTATGTGCCAAGACCGCTAGAAGAGTCCGATTTATCATGCCCTCCATGCCGAAATGCAATCGTTTTGGCCTGTACTTTTGGCACATATTGTGGAACACCTCCAAATCTCCTGTGTGGCAGTATTCCGTGAGTCCCCTCAAATCTCTTGTTATAGTTTTATCAAATACAATCTTTTCAATGGCTTTGTGAGTGGGTGATGAAGGAATCAACCACTTCTTCTTCCGTGCCTCCTCTGTGGACAAATGGCCATGTTCACAATTGTGGAAATGTTGGTTTGTGGTCCAGCGGTGAACGTTGCTACAGTGTAGCATTACTGACCGCCATTTTTCCATAGAATTTCCAACGACCCTCCACATGCTTTTGAGCTCCACCAAAGATGGTTGCTGATTGACTTGGACCACTGTGAAATACCTTGCATATCTTTTTTTTTACCTGCAGCCGATTTTTTTTATTGATTGTTTTTGCAAGATGCCAAACGTCAAATTGGTGATTTATATTTTTGTACTCTTCTCTCATTGTCTTGGCAATTGAAACGTGTCTGTCCGTGGCTATCAGGTCGATCACCATTCCCCGCGATTGTAGTTCTTGCAATGATGCTACAAAGCCAACTTTCTCCATGGCCACTGAGGATGTGCTTTGTGACACCTGCACGACCACCGAACTCACAATTTTCTTACTTTCCATGTCCTGAAAGTGGTAGGTGCAGTACTTGGCTGAAAATCCAGGGCTGTCGCACTGTCCATCACCGGCTAGCCTGAACCGTTTGCCCGCGAATGTACTATCAATAGACATTTTTTCCATTCTCCAAGCTTCGCTAATGGCTGGAAATAGATAATCGGTTTGGTATTTGTAGAACTGAGTTTTCGCAATGAAATGGATTCCCACAAACTGAAAGAAAGACTCTAACTTTTTAAAACTTGAACCACTAAAAAGTGCAGCCGCTGCACAAAGTAGATTGCCTGCTGGCAGTTGCCCCAGCATGGGTTGTGCAGACCATGAGAAAGGATGATATTTTGTACAGGTGGCATGTATTTTAAGGTTAGTGCCTCGAATTGCACGAGTCACATTAATCAATGGCTCCCCACATACTTCCCCACCAACCGAATGCCCACATTTCATCCGAATAATAATATCAATCAAACAACTATCGAATACAATGAATTTGGCCTCTTTCCTTATACTGTCACTCTGCATCCCAGCTGGTTCGGCCTGTAACGTTGAGGACATGTCACTCACATGAAAGGTAGAATCTCTGATATCGTCTTCCGCTATGTTCAGTGATATTGATGGTGTTTCACTGTCGTCCACTTCATTTTCTTCCATTGCAACATCTGTTCCTTCTCCGGCGATGGGTGAATAAAACAATTTCTTCAACTTTCTCGCGGTCTTAGTTTTTGCGGGTGTGGATTCTGTGAATTGATCTCCGACTGCATCCGAACTACCAGGAGGACATTCACTATCAATGGCTGGTGGTGGTATAGCTCCGTTGTCAATCACTTCATATTCTTCCCATTGGCACGATGCATCTCCAGTCTCAAGTCCCTGCCAAAAGGTTTGACAAGCAACATCTCTCGTTCGCTTCACTGTCTGTGTAGATCTAGTTCGTACACCCACTCGCAACTAGAGGACAGATTGGAAAAGGGATGTTCAGTTTAAACACAACTTACAGTATTGAACTAATAACAGTGAAAAACAACATATTATAGTGACCAGGACACTAACCTTCTTTTGCTTTCTTTTCTTTGAAACTTTCTTGCCTCGAACTTCAACATCCGGACGCTGTTGCTCCGACTCGTGTGTGCATGTCTCCACTTCCTCTTGCGCTGCAACGACTATATTTTCATGATAAGCACATCCATCACGCACTGACGCTCCATCGACTCCCTGAAACATAGAACTTTCATTAGTATGTATAATAATATTGAAAACACAAAATTGTACTTGGGGACCAATACCCACGTACATCTCAATAGCAAAACACGAATGAACGCTTTGTGTAGAACATTCAAACGACAATTATTCACGCATAGTTGATCTAGTTAGATGGAACTGTCAAGATCCATACCTCGGGCTCCTCATAGACTTCCATTGATGATATTATTGAAGATGATGCTTCAGTAACTCCCTGAAACACAGTAATTGCATTAGTATGGTTTTCTATTTTGTTAAAAAGAACATAAACTTTGTACAGGCGTCAACGGCTCATCTAAATAGACCTGCACAAATGATCAGTTGTCTAAAATAAATAATGGATATGTAAATATGATTCGATTTGCTTGATCGTATGAAGTTTCACCACCCAGAGATCTGCATCAACTACTAGGGGTGATGTTCTTGTAGAAGAAGCTCCGTCATCTCCCTGAAACATAGTACTTGCGTTAATAAAGAAGGAAGTATAGCGGATGTAATCACGTCATATGATTTCGCTTGATCGAACTGTCAGTATCCATACCTCGAAATGCATAAGAACATCAAGGGACGATGTAACTGCGGTGCACACTTCTGCAAGCTGTTGCGCAAACCCGTAACTGCATGCTCCCCCTTCTTCTTGGACTAATGCTCCATCGACTCCCTGAAACATAGGACTTTCATTAGTAATGAACACAATATTGAAAAAAGAAGACACATAGGAGGGCGACGACAGAAGGACATATCAATGGCTAAAAACGAAAGAAACATTGTGTGTAACAATCACGCTACAAGAATGCAAGATCTGATGGTCTCCATCGATGGAACTGTCCGGAAACGTACCTCGAGCATCTGAGTGACATCAACGGTTGTCGTCAATACGTTGGACTCCTCAGCATCTCCCTGAAAGACAGTACTTGCATTATTTTGGATAACAATAATTATAACTGAAAACAAAGACTAGAGGACGAGTACAAGGGTGTACCATTAGGTAAAATAATTACACGATAAATTAAAACTATTGATTTACATGCCTAAAACAAGTCAGTGGCAGAATAGCCAAGTAAGATTACCCGATAGGCGCTTGAAGTGGCTGATGACTGCAATAACGACACGGATGGAGAATCTTCCGTCTTCATATTGAGTGGATACATAAATGGGGAAATTATTGTTAGCTAATGATACACACTACCGCAAGGCCGAGAGATAAATACGTAAACTTGACTCACCAGTGGAGGGATGTGGACGAAAAGAGTGGGAATAGCGGTTGAGAGCAATTTTCGCCTCGCTCGCGGTGTGTTCTTCTTTATTAGCAATGATGTGGAGTACATGTCTGAGCTAAAGTGCCTGCTGCAGATGCGGTATCGATCACCCCTCTTGTCCGCAAAGACTTCTAGGACTCTACTTTCAAGCTCAGACGGTGGATATCCGCAATATCGGACCCATTCTCTTATCTGATCTATTGTCTTAGGGAAAACATGCATTATAGTACCTTCAGATTTATTATGGGTCTTCGAAGGGCAACCGCCAATGGAACAGGCAGGCATTGTGGAAAGTTCTGAAAAGTAAAGATCAACAATTCTCTATGAATACCAATGTGTTAAAAAATTAAATGACACATAAAAGGTTCAATGCAAGGTTCGTTTTGGTTCTTGGAACTATACACGTTATTCACATGCGGATAAGTATTTGAATAACTTTAAAAAAAATAGAAAAATTATTTGACTAAACTCAGAACATGTGACTAGTTACTTGCATGTACTGTCTTGAACGAAAAGAAATTGGACGCAAAATGATTATGGTACATGGCCTTACCTTGACGAACAAACAGTTAGATGCAGGGATCAGAGTAGTTTCTTGTCGTAGAACAGGGAGCAGTTCACAGGTTGCAAACTGACGAGTTTCCTCGAAGTGGTCACGGAAGTTCACAGAGACGAAGAGCAGATAACCAGCACCTTCACGGGTTGACTAGCAAAGCGCAAAGAAGTTCTCATTAGAAATATGAAGGGGATTATAAAGAATTCGAAACAGGGGTGTGTTTGTGAATGAATGACGTGTATATGTCGTGGCATTATGCGGTTTGCAGGGGGCCGTCCAGCGTGAGGGGGGATGCTTGGCAGGAGACACAGGGTCTGGAGGTATACATGGGAACAACAACCCATGCTCTATAGACCACTTTGAAGTGTACATGGTCTTTGGCGCCTCTTGGCCTTTATCGCTCCCTGACAGCTCCACTTGGCAGCACAAGTACCCCGGTGCGAACTGCCTTTGATAGGGCGGGGGGTGGATTGGGGCGGTGGTCGTGCAGACAAGACACAGGAAGACTCGTGAATGGAGACACACTTATGTGGATTGCAGGGGGCCGTCCAGCGTGAGGGGGGATGCTTGGCAGGAGACACGGGGTCTGGAGGTAGACATGGGAACAACAACCCATGCTCTATAGACCACTTTGAAGTGTACATGGTCTTTGGCACCTCTTGGCCTTTATCGCTCCCTGACAGCTCCACTTGCCAGCACAAGTACCCCGGTGCGAACTGCCTTTGATAGGGCGGGGGGGGGGTGGATTAGGGCGGTGGTCGTGCAGACAAGACTCGTTTGCCGCAGGGCCTCACCAAGGAGAGGCCATCTAACTGCATGTAAGAGGCAGGCTGCAGGATCTAGTACATGGAAGGCAGGGGGGTGAGTTTATAAATACCTCACCCTCCCAGGAGAATATATGGGTGCAGTTCACCCTGGAGACCCTGGATGCCTAGGCAGTTAGTCAGCAGCAGGCTGGCCTGTGGTGGCAAGGCGGCACGGGCCAGAGGGGGTCATCTCTGTACCCGGTGCCCAAAAGGATGATTTATTATGATCAACCATATTGATTATTTACCTATAACCATGTTTTGTATCAATAAAATCCAACGGCCTTTTATTGCCAACGCTTGAACAAAGTGGTGTGATAAGTATTTTTGGGGGAGGAGGCAAGGCCGGGAGGCTTGATGCCAACCCGCAAAATAACATATGTATGTCTGCTGCATATGGGTTCAACGGTTATGTGGATTGAAGGTGGGCGGCCAGCGTGAGGGAGGATGCTGGCCGGAGACATGTGGTGTGACAAGACAAGGCACAGGAAGACTATTCAATGGAGACACACTAGATTCATTTAAAAAATCAAAACAACCATTGTTAAAATATATGTTGGGTTTTATTTTAGATCTTAATTTCAATTGAACATAAATAATAAACATTAAACATTGTAAAGTTCCGGTTGCAGCACATCCAGGGGAAATCCGCGGTATTGTCCACTGTCGCTGGGGAAATGTTGTCTAATGGCAAGTACCGCACAGGCAGGTATTACTCTCCGAACGCAGTGTCCGAGCCTCCCGTGAAGCCACCAAGTGAAGCAACGATAGGCCACCAGCCTGTATCACCTGTGAAAAAGAAAGATGCAAACTGTATTAAAATGACAAAACTTTCTTATCACTGTCGATTCAGGTAAAAAATGTCATTCTGCTTTGAAAAAAATTCTATCTAGAAAATGCACAATATGGAACCAATTTACCTGCATTCGAATGATATGTAGATGTAATTTTATATGTGGGAGACGACCATGAAATAGTAGTGGCATCACTGACATCACAACCAGAGTATACTTACTCGTTACTCGGATTACGCGGACGAACAGTGCCGCGAAGTTCGTGCATAAGCACCATCATCATCCTCAACACGGTCCGTGAGAGGCAGGCTTCCCTGAACTCTGGCAGCTCTGTGATGCATTGTGGACTTGGCTCGCCTTCCGAAATGTAGGCCAAGCACCCGGAATTTTCACGGCAGCAGCAGTTCTCCTCCTCAGTTGGCATTAGCTCGCACCGATTGCACGTGCACCAGGTGGAGACGCCGTCCATGCGACATGGTCCAGGCTCTTCATCCGTTGACTGGTCCTCCCAACTGCCGTCCGAATCCCCATCGTTTTCGCGTGCTTGCCTTTCCAGTAGTTCTTCCTCGGTGTACTCGGGCTCGTACATATACGGCATTATTGTAGCCATTGTGTGGTAAAGAAAGTAAAATAATTTACAGAGATGGTACAGGTGTTCACAAGGCCTAGAAGCGGCGAAGGTAGCTGACCAGAGCACAGAAACGAGTCACAGAATACTCAAAGTAACACAGAGAGAGTAATGGAATCGAAAATCTGCTGCTGTGTGTTGTGAAACGGTGTGTTTATACTTACTGAGGAAAGAGGCGTCCTGCCATTTCCATGGCGACACTTCATTAGCTGAGGCGCAGCGATTGTTGACACGAAACGTGCTTTGGCGTTGGGAAATGGGCGGTACGCGTCTGCTGATGTCAGGCTCAGGGGTGGGGGATTTGATTTAGTGCCGCAAAAGCAGGTGAGCCAGGTCGATGGGGGGAAATGATAGGATTATCAGAAAATGGCGGCTGATTTCGAGTGCGTTAATGGACGAAAAGTCGGGTAAGGTCCATAGGAAAGTTTTCTACGATCTACCGAGATATGCTTAAAAACACATGGCCGAACCGTAGGGACAATAAAAAAAAAGTCCCGGAACTATCCTTTAAGTATTCTTTTTTTTACACTTTTTTAATTAAAAGCGTTTTACAGTTTACAAGAAACGTTTACACTTAAGTAAATCAGAACGAATACATAAAAATAAAAATAATACAACCAAATATACACAAAGTTACATCCGTTTGTTCTGAATTTTTAATGCAGTTAACCAAATGTCTTTGATATTATTTTAGTCATTAGGCATGCAATTAATCCCATATTTCCCTCCATGCTGCTTCCCCCTCGGACATTCTGTTCTTCAAACCCTGGAGAATACTTTTATGAGTGCAGTCAAAGCTAATACTAAGGCTTGATTAGAGGTAAGCATTAGCCTTACCCATAGGTTTTTAGTCAGGATCAGGGTGGTTGAATATAAAAATCCCCTCAAATGACAAATTCTCTGGTTTAGAAAGAAGGGGCACTCTAATACCAGCTGGAACAATGATTCGAGTGAGACTTAGCCGCACATCCGGCACCCACGCATATCTCTGGGTATACCCAGCTTCGGCCCCATGGCTTCCAAAGGTGGGTAAGGCATTAAGGCAACATTTGAGGTAGAGAGCACAATGTTTTTTATATGGGAACTTCTGCAAGTGGGATCTCAACTTGCGTGATGGTGTAAACAAATGGTGGTTATCTATGAGCAATACCAATTGGTTTAGATCATCGTGGTCATTGATTTCGTCCCAAATGATGATCTGCCTCTTTTTTACATAATCGCTGTCTGAGGAATCAAGTGTGATCATACTGGCAAAATTCACGCATCTCTTCTCCAACCTAAGCAAGAATGAAGAGCGGGCCAACCTGCCCTTTAGCAGATCTTTGATATAAGAACAAAGGGTATTTCTGTCGGCCGCCGTAATTTTTGAGTGCAGGGACAAGCTTCTTTTTATGCATTGGGCCCACCAAGATGTGTAGCCCAGTTCCAGTCTAATGACACTTATGGGTGTAGACTTTGGGCGGGCTAAAACAGTCTTCCAAACCTTCCCTTCCATTCTGTCTAAAAAGGCTCTGTCGACAAAAGGCATTAATTTGCAACCGTACAATGTGGTGGCAGTGATTTTTAATTTGTACAATTCAATTAGCTGCAACAAGGAGAAAGCACAAAGGTTTCTGCGGAGGGCCTTCATAAGAGGGATACCAGACCCAAGTTTAGTCATCATTCTATCTCTTTACAGCTGCACATACCCCAGGTAGATTATGGTGGGACCTTGTACAATTTTGGACTGGTTTAGGTTCTAGGAGTAAGATTTGGGCTTACGCATTGTTGAGTATGCCAAAACAAAAGACTTCCGGTGGTTAATTTTTAGATGGTTCTTCTCCATGCATCCATATACCCCGTCCAGAAGTCTTTGTAGGCCAGCGGGAAGCTAATCTATTAATAAAAAATGATCTGCATAAGCGATAACATTTACCCTTAGCTCACCCCATTTGAGTGCATACCCTTCCCATGACAAGGACTCCTTCCATAAGTCTGCCAGGAAGAGGTTAAAAAGAATGGGGCCGAGCACGCAGCCTTGGCGGACCCCACTGATGACGGCGATGGGACTAGATAGATCTCCCTTGGTGTTCAGTCTTACACTTACAGAGTTGTAACTATATAGTAACTGAATCATTCGCAGAAGGCCTTGGCAAATACCCAACTTCTCCAGCTTCTTCCAAAGAATGGCTATATCAATGTTATTGCAAGCGGTGGTTAGGTCTAATACTACAACATATAGTGATTTGCAAGTTCCACCAATGTCCGAGGTGAGGGTGGACAGTGCCAGGGCACTTATTGATGACCCCAAGCCCATTCCTGAACCCTGTTTGTAAGGGGTTTAACAGATTCTTGCTCTCTACCCACTTTGTAAGATCTTTCATGATTATTTTAGTGAATACCTTTGCAGAGGAATCATTTGAGGCTATCGGACGATAGTTAGCTGGGTCTGAGCTAGTCCCAGATATGAAAATTGGGACTATAATGCTTTGTTCCATTAAGTAGGACAATTAGCACCAGCCGCAATGTGGGAGAATAATCTAAACAGGATGCTGGCCCACAAAGGGGCATTGTCTTTGAAGAACTGGTTCGAAACCCCATCTGGCCCACAGGCTCTTCAATTATTTAATTTCTGGATCACCATGTTTATATCTTCTTTATCGAAGTTAAAGGCTGAGGGAACACATTCTAAGGTCTTTACACTCTCCCGAACTTTCACCCCTGTTCCAGGATTACGTTTTTTAAAGAGGTACTCTGACCATGTTCTTTCTGACACACAACATACTTGGAGCGTTGCTTGCTTAGAAGCGGTGCCATTACTGAATGTCCATATTGCACTAATGTATTTGTCAACGAGTTTCTGGAACAGTTTCTTGTTTTCGTCAATGTAAAGCTGAAGTTTATAGACCTTCATCCATTTGTAAAAAGTCAGTCTGACTAGTTTTTTTCCACTTTTCGAGGCCTTCTAACGAAGTCTCAGAACAGGATAACATTCTTTGGGCCCTTTTCTTCTCATTAACAATGGCATCAAAGGGTCATTTGTGCATACATACGAAAGTATGGAACTGAACATTAATGTCTCATCCTGTCATGCCCAGGTTATCAATCAGGTGGTTAAAGACGCTGGGGCAGGGAGTGTGGCATTTATTTCCGTTTCAGAGAGTCCAGCCCACCAAGCTTTTAGTCGGCTGCTGACGTTGGCCACATTTCTACCTACCCTAATCTGAGGCCTAGCTCCAGTTACTGTCAAGTTAACAGGCCCTGTCCTGTTCACTAATGGAGAGATACCCAGTGATATGGTTAGTGAAAGCATTGAGCGATCACTGCGAGGGGTATTAATTATCTTGAAGGAACAAATACTATCGTGATCTATATTGGACAGAATAGTCAATAATCGAGTCAGCCCAATGTTCTGCTAAGTAGGCGTACTTGCTCAGCGACCATCAAAAAGTAAATTCATTTGACTGAATCTCCATCTTGAAAACAGAGATGACCAGGTCCTACCGTGTGTATCTCTAGAGCCCTTACCAGTGAGGTGGAAAGCTGTTATATTCCTCTATTATGGAAAATGTTATTTTGTACAACTGTTCGTATTTTTATTTCTTCAATTCTACACCATTTTTTCTCGTAACAGTTTATGTAAAGGAGAAATAATATGCAAAAAAGGAACATAAACAAAGAAGAGGACTGTCAAAGAGCTTCAACCCCATCTCTGAAGGTTGCTAAAGTTGAGTGGCAAATCCTCTACAAAACCAAGGCCGTGGTTGGGCAGCTTGTACCAGAGCATATAATCTGAAACACAGCACTGTACTACATTATGCAGGGTTCCATCATGGCGATGGCATTGAGTGACTAGACATATAATCTGAAACACAGCACTGTACTACATTATGCAGGGTTCCATCATGGCGATGGCATTGAGTGACTAGACATATAATCTGAAACACAGCACTGTACTACATTATGCAGGGTTCCATCATGGTGATGGCATTGAGTGACTAGACATATAATCTGAAACACAGCACTGCACTACATTATGCAGGGTTCCATCATGGCGATGGCATTGAGTGACTAGGCTGCAGGTCAGTAGATACTCTCACATGTTGGATATGTCATAGATATGCAAACCCGGATCTCTAACCTGGAGATATAGGGGGACCTCAGCAGGTGAAAAGCGAGCAGCACCCCATAACCCCTGCTTTCCTGATAAACAAAGGCAAGAAGCAGATACCTCAGGGAAACCCTATGGAGTAAAATAACCCTGATGTTAGATGACGGGACTTCAATGGACCAGGATCTTGTACAGAAAACCCACTTCCTCAATACAGCGGAGCGGGCATACACCGGCAAACAAGTGGAGCAGGTACGGTAGACAGAGAACACAGGATGCCCTGTAAGGGACGCACACACACAAACAGCAATATAGAGCACAAGAAGGCATTGACTGAGCAGCAGGAGAGATTCAAAAAGGGGATAGCATTAGCAGAAAACAAATTTATAAGAGCGCAATGGCTAATAGAGTAGCGACGCGCTGGTCTTGGTTCCGCGCCTTATGTTGATTTCCTCATTTGGGAATCGGTCTCAAGCGACGTCATCACATAGCACGGCAACAAGTAGACTGTTGCGCTGGGAATCTGTAGATGTGACGGGAACACATGACACGGAAGAAAGGACAGAACCATGAAGCCGCCTCCACTGCTGCCATATAGACCAGCGTCTGTGGTGAAGCATGATAGGATATGTATACAGCTCTGACTTTGGCGAAGTTCGTTTGTTTCTAGCACTGTGCAGTGGAGAGAGTGGAAAAGCGCAGGTGGCTTTCTCATAGGCATACGAAATAGAAAAAGACATAAATGAGTGGGAGGCACCTAATCGAGATGCAGGGTAAGGTATCAGGGCAAAGGTTGCATCTTGTGTTGGTAGAGGTTACAAATGCCAATGACAAGTACTGCAGCTCAACACGAATGCTCACTGTTGAGAGGTGGTTCGGGCCTGCAGGTCACAAGTTGGAATCCCAGGAGGGATAGAGTACATTTCTTATTTTTGAGCTTCCATAATTTTTCAACTTGTTAATTACATCACAATCAAGTGGACCCATTGGCAGGGAAATGTATGTTATGTTGTAACTGTACTGAGTGAGAGGTTATTCTGGAGCATGTAGTTCTATGTGGGGTCCTGCACAGTGTCAAGCGGAGTGCAGCTCATGACATGTAGTCATGCTGGGTGGAGCACATCCATACAGAGACATGGGGTAATTTGTCGTGTGTATATCTGCTAGGCCATCTGGCCAACCTGCAATCCAATAGGAACTGCTTTACTGAGCAAAACAGTATACATTCTGGGACATGAAGGCACATAACCGAGTTTGACTGTGTGTTTGGACAGGTAGTTTTATTGGCGACAGCTGTCCTTATTAATGCAAAGTTCCTTTTGGAGTATGTAGCCCTCTGGATGCATCTGTAATGGGTAAGGCACAGTGCATCCAGACACGTAGTCGTGTAGGCCTTTCTATATTGAATGGAAACATTTGCATTTCTTGACATGTAGCCCCATGTATACTTGGGGAAGGGGTTTCTGAACTAAGAAAAGCAAATTGCCCCGTTTAGTATTAAGTCCTATGGGGTGGAGGGGCATCAGTATTGGGGAGACCAAAATATTGATTGTGCTTAGTTGAGGCATATTTATTTAGTGGGGTTCATTGCATTCTAGGATAAGAATTGCGTGGTAGTCTTGTTATGGTGCTTGTGTGTGCACACACCGTTTGTGTTCTAGAATGTTGGTGTTTGTTTGGAGTCCGTTCGGCTTCTGAATAAACCCTTGTGGGTCCGGTTGTCGAAGATGCTCTGACTTCCGTGGGAGGTGTGAGTGGCGTAAGTGAGTTTAGGGCAGTGTGGGTTGCGTGTTTCCACCAGGGCCGGCAGGCCACCCAGAAGATTGCAGAATTGTGTGTGTGGGGGTCAGTGTCCATCCTTTGTGGTGGAGCTGTTTGTTTTCTGGCTCAGAAATTGTTTTTTGTTTCTTTTTTTATCTTTGCTTTGTTCCTTTCTTTTCTTTTCCTTTTTCCTCTGCGTGGAAGTTGGGGTAGGGGCTGGGTGTGGTAGTCTTGTTATAGTGCGCAGGGGTGCGTGCACCGTTTGTGTTCTAGAATGTTGGTGTTTGTTTGGAGTCAGTTCGGCTTCTGAATAAACCCTTGTGGGTCCGGTTGTCGAAGATGCTCTGACTTCCGTGGGAGGCATGAGTGGTGTAAGTGGGTTTAGGTAGTGTGGGTTGCGTGTTTCCACCAGGGCCGGCAGGCCACCCAGCAGATTGCAGAATTGTGTGTGTGGGTGTTAGTGTCAGTCCTTTGTGTTGGAGCTGTTTGTTTTCTGGCTCAGAAATTGTTTTTGTTTCTTTTTTTATCTTTGCTTTGATCCTTTTCTTTTCCTTTTTCCTCTGCGTGGGAGTTGCGGTAGGGGCAGGGTGTGGTAGTCTTGTTATAGGACGCATGTCTGCGTGCACCGTTTGTGTTCTAGAATGTTGGTGTTTGTTTGGAGTTCGTTGAGCTTCTGAATAAACCGCGGGGTGCCACGGCTCTACTTACCTCCGTGTCTCGTGTCTTTTTGGTGAACCCAATCACCACAAATTTGAATGTGGCTATCTATGCTAGAAGAGACATAATGCATTCTGGAACTGTAACTCTCCAAAACCACTGCACCGAGGCAAAGTGTATTCTGGGACTACATTCCACTGTATGGGCTTCGTTACTGCACAAGACAATGCAATGTGGAATATGTATACCTGTGTATTGGAATTTGAACATGAATTGGCAAATGCGCTATGGAACATGCAATCACGTGATAAAACCTATTCTGAGAGGCAAAGTGAATGTCTCTGGTGGCATGATTAATGAATAGGACAAAGCATTCTAGGACATATTTTCATGTCACAGTATCATTACTGAGTGATGCTGAGTGCACATGCACCATTTTATTCATCATGCAACATGGGACGTGCATTACCATTGGGCATCTAGAACATGCTTGTGCGTTTGCACTGAAGGAGTAGAGTGCATTCTGGGAACTGTGGTGTGGTGGTGCCTCTGTACTTTGTAAAGGAGCCAGCATTCTGAAATGTGTTTTGGTGCCTATGAATATGATGGCAAGCCTTTGTATGTCATTGCGATATCTGGCCGTATGAGGCTGTATCTTACATACAATGGTGTATTTGGCACAGGAGCTGCACTTGAACATACTCTGGCTGTGTCTTGCATGAAAGTCTGGTCTCGGACATACCCTGATTACACATGAGTGTAATTGGCTGTGGCTGGGCAACTGATGCTATTCCTGTCACATGACAACTGTAACTCACCATATGTGGGCGGCACCTAGCCTATGGTGTCAGCCCTCGCGAGGCTGTTCCCGTTTATAGGATGGGTATGTGAAACTGCAAGTGACATTAAATAAGGCCAAACCTATTAGGTGTGTCAATTACTTTTTTATTTAAATTCGTATGATGTTCTTGGTTTGGTGTCATTTCATACTTCAAGATTATTCAAAGCAAGTCCGTACGTAACAAATCGCACACTTGGAAAAGGGTGGTCTCTTGGCCTTCCTTCCCCGGTCACCAGAAACCAA
Source organism: Ambystoma mexicanum (assembly GCF_040938575.1). Lineage (NCBI taxonomy): Eukaryota > Metazoa > Chordata > Amphibia > Caudata > Ambystomatidae > Ambystoma > Ambystoma mexicanum. The sequence goes on along the minus strand of NC_090937.1, from coordinate 758,657,150 downwards.
TGGGGGCTGAGATTTCCTGGCATCGCCACCCTTCCAGAATGATTGGCAAAATCAATATCATATTTTTCTATTGACCTCTTCCCCACCACCTCTCAACCTATCTAACAAAACACTACACAATTATATCTAAAGCATTGAAATGACTATTCATTTAGTATAAGTTAGATCAAAAAGATCTTCCATCAACCATTTCTTAGACAGGTTTTAAATAACGTTTTGAGTTTGGTCAGAATGTATTGATTACTGATTTTAACAAAATGTCTGCCTTTCTTGAATATTATACGCTGGCTATGGCGCAAGCAGTGGCCATCACAACGTGATAAAGTCATCATAAGAAGCCATTTCTTTCTAAAAATGCTTAGCTAAGCCAGATCGCCAGTGCAATTGAGCACATGGATTGCTAGGCACTGATCTGCAAAGAATAGGTGATTGGTAACATTTACTGCCAAACATGAGCACTCCTTAGAGGCTGACATGGGATGGTTAATTTCCATAGCCTCTGCTACTGTGCCAACCATTATTTAAGACAGCCTTCAATTCCATTCAGGAGTATTTGGGATCATGGACGCCACGCATTCATAAAGTATCTCTACAACCCAACTCTCCAATGTGACTCTAGTCACGCCCTTCAACAGTCAAGCACTACTCCCCTGGCTCTTCTGAATCCGCTGATCGTAATGTGTCAGGGTATGTTCACTCCATCTGCATCCAAAAGCATCGAGAATCCTGATATGTGTTTCTTCATTGGGCACGTGGTTGGCGCAGTCAAAGGGGAGGATCCATTGTGAAGGACGTGTTACAAGCATGTATATAGGGTGATCCGCTTCAAGAAACAGCGTTCCTTTTCTTTTTCTTTTTTTTCAAGTTGATGTGCTTTAGTCAATATATTCGACTTTTCACACACAACATCATTACAAAGGTAAAAACCTTAAAGGAAAAAGAAGAAAGAAAATAAGACTGACAATTACAATTCTTTCAAATACAAAATTACAATTTACACTTCACTTATCACCTAAATCAATTGATTGAGAAGTTAATAAAACCCAAGTGGCTCAACGTTCTCAATACTTCAATGGTTAAATAGGTTTTGAGTCCTGAGGACAATCTCCCCCAGAATTCTTCAGTATTTAACTATCTTTCTCTTTCCACAAAGCGGGAGATATGCTTTATTCTCATGGCCTGTACTGCATGGCAATCAACCATAAAATGTTTTAAGTTGTGGCTTAGTCTTTCCCCACATAGCGTGCAACTTACATCTCTGTCTGGGCACTTATTATTGATTGCCAGAATTTCCCCCATCGGTAACACATTTAGGCGAAATCACAAAATGTCTGCCCTCCAACGTGGACTAGGAAAATGCCTGAAGTATGTTGGTAGGCTACCCTTAAGTTTATCAACAGTTGAGAAGGACTTCGCTTACACACAGCTTCGTATTTGCTATATTGTGTCAGTCCAGTCTTTTCTCAAAATTGCCAATTTTACCACAGTTGTTTTTTTTAAAAGACCTTCTACAGAACTATTACAATTGTCCACGATTTCCTTCGCTTTTACCTTCAACTTATGTAAGGTCAGACTGGATCCCTTTTCTAAGAGGAGGATGATATCCTCACAGAGCAAATCTTTCTGGGGGAATCTTTCTCACTTTGCAAGGCCAGGTGCTAAGACAATCTTCATTGTAGAAGGCATGGGTGATGAGATGTTGGGCTAATTGAGTGGGAGGTAAAGTCAAGTCCACCTCCTGGTACCTGTGTCTGAGCTTACATGCTGCTAAGTGAACCGACTTTTCCAGATATGGCAGGAGCGTGCCAACCCATTGTAGAGGGAGTATAACAAAGGGCCTTATAGTTTGAAGACCAATGATAAATTGTGCACTTAATAGTGTTGGAGATTACATGTTTTAGAGGTAAGTATAAGTCTCCCACCTGACAGTAGGACAGCCAATCACAATCCTAGTCCTTATAGAAAGTATAGTAAGATGTTCCCCTCCAACCAATTACAATCACTTGTAGGTTTTTCGTATTTGCCACATAGGATGATGTCACCTCTGACGTATTTTTAGTATAAAGTCAATGTTTAATGAGAACATTGTCGAGAGCTGAGCGAATGTCCGTTGATGTCCATTGTAACCTCCCTGTTTTAGATAATTGTTAATAAAACACCAACCTTTGCCATCTTCCTAAATTGGTTTGATTATTTGGACTCAGAGTTATACTGTGAACCCATCCATTGCATGCACGTTACTAAAGAACCATAAGTTCAGCACCATAGAGTCATGGGAAGCTAAGGTAGAGGTTATATAGAAAGTTCCCCCGCCCACTACTAAGAGAGAGCTTTGAGAGCTTTTCTAGGTTTTGTGGGATGTTATTGATGATTCATTCACCATTGTTTAAACATGGTTGGAACTCTCACTGCCCTGTACAAAGGCACATGAATAAATAAAACTATTTGGACAACAACAATGGAAGAGGCCTTCAAGCGATTGAACGATGTCCTATACCATCTACCTCTATTCATAATACCTGAGTGCAGCCAAACCTTAATTCTTTGCACAGATCCATCTTAGGTTGGGCTAGATGTTTGTTAGAACAAGAAAGTAGGTGCTGCAAATAACCCAGTCTATATATCAGCAGGAAGCTCTTTCCTAGACATAATAATTACACTGTCATAGAGCCGGAGCTCAGAAGCCCTGAAATATGATCTCATAGGGAGAATGTTTACATTCATCATGGCCCATGCATCCTTTACATGGTAAGCTCACTTAAGCGCCAGCGCCTGCATGCATGTGCGTTCTACACCCCTACTGATTTTGGATTGTCCTGTGGCAGGGACATATGCAAGCAAATGTTCACCCTTTGAGTAGGCACCCTCCAGGGGACTTTGATTAGAGTTTGGAGGATATATGATGAAGTCCATTGTTTAACTTTGGGCGTCAGTGGTCCGGACGTCATGGGAACCAGATGACACTGCTTGATAAGTGAAGCTTGGCTTGAGGGCAGTGAAGGAGGATCCCTCATCATGCCGCACTCATGGATCATGGGCTTGTCACCTGGATCTACGTGAACATTTTGAATAAAAAATACTGAGGCTGAAAATACTAAGTTTATTTTATTCAAATCTTTCTACTTTTTACACTGTTTCTTTCAAAGAAATGCAGGGGGAGACCCCCACAGCCATCCCGACATTCACCCTATACTAATCTATTCCCTTACCCCACTCCCTATCTATTTGCAAAAAATGTGCAAAATGGGTCAAAAGATTCGACTAAATAAACTCAGCATTTTCAGCCTTTTTATTTTGGTATTCAAGATTTTTGGGCATTACTTGTCACATGGCACCTATATGCGGCATTGTCTCTGTAATGAATATTGGACATGTACAATCCTTCATGCACACTGTCACCCTTGAATTGCCAGATGCGCAAACCCTGTACTTAGACATGCACATTTATTAGGCAGTCTCCTTCTAGTTCTGTCTTTAAAAGTTTTCAAATAAGCTTATTTGAATACATTCTTAAAACATTCAAGTACAATGCAATCAATAACATTATTGCTACATGCAATATTTTGGATCATAATAAAACACAATTTAATAATCAGTTGAAGTCGTCTATTAGGTCAATCTAAATTGTATTAAAGCTTAATAAAAAGGCACCACTGTATCTATCCTCCTCTATCCAACTCTACAAGCATTCTTGCAATCGCTGCTGTGCCTCCTTAACTACCCTTCTGGCACCTTTCCCGCCCTGTGGTGCCTCTCGCTTCTGCCTTTGCTCTCTTCTTGCTCCACTTGCCTAGAATTCTCTTCACTTCAACATCAGAGAAACAGTTGTAAGGGTGCAGAAGGCTCAGACACAAAGGTGGCATCATTTTGGTCATAAACTTTTATTAACGACGAAAAGGGTTGGGAAAATGGCATCGCTGTCCCTAAAGGTAAGAGGGGTTCTCTGCCTAAACGAAAACTTGTGAAAATGTCAGGATGTCAAATGAAAAGTCTGTCACTGTTGTGTATCGAAACCTACTTCTGACCCTAACACTAATAACCTATATCAAATGTATAAGGGTGTTCTCTTCCAAAGTAAAGTGGTGATGACAGTTCTTGCCAAAAGAAAAGTTCCCAATGAATCAGGTGATCAGAAATGACAAAAGAAATGTTCCTCAATGAATAACTCCGAGGATTAGGGGTTACTTCCTTTCCCCAAGATTCCTTCTGGTTCTATTTTAGAGTTTAACTAAAGAAATGTTTCAGAATGCATTATTTTAGGTTTAGGGGCTAGTTCCTTTCCCATTGAATCCTTCTTCTTTCTTTTCCGTTCTTTATCTCTTTAAGTACCAGACCCTGTATCTTCTTGAATGAACTTCACTGCATTTTTATATTCTCATATGGGTGCAGTTCTGTATCATAACAGCTTGCTGTATTACCCTGCTAAGGATGTTTTTTTTCTGATCTATCTCTTTTGCTTTCAATGTCCTTCACCCTCTTATTCTCAAATTCTCATGTGGGTGTAGGTCACAGACTCGCAATGTGTTATCACCATAGCTTGGTTTACTCTTCTGGCAAGCGTATGCTTTCTTGTGGTGTGTTTCTCTCTGGGTCCCAGACCCTCTGGTTCGTCGGCTCTCATATGGGTTGGGTGTTTTTGTGGTTTGTGTCTTCTGAGGAACGTTGCTTCCCTTTGAGGCTCCGGTAGCATTCAGGCTTTCGCTGCGGTTGGCGGGATCCCTGCTGGTCAATTTGCATTTTGTTTTCTCTTCTCGGTATCGATCACTCCGCCAGTCTCTTCTCCCTTCTCGGGATAGGGCTTTGCTTTCTGGCAGCTTGCTGAACTTTGAGGCACCCAGAGGTTTGTTAAGAAATCATGCAAAGCAGCTCCTTCTCCATTGACTTCCTTCATGCTCTAGCTCATCTCTGTGCACAGTGTCTCCTGCTGTGGTTCCCTGGTCACCAGGTCGGTGTTACACAGGCTTCCTCGTCAGAAGATGGCTCTTATCATGTTGGTTTCCCTCTACTGTTTTGTATTTCCCTTGGCCAATCAGATGCAGCGAGAGACTAGACCATTCATACTCCTGGTCATCTCCTTCTTCACAGTACTTGTATTGCGGTAATATGGGAAACCGTTGGTATTTCCAGGGCCGCTAGTCAGGTCTAATATACCAGCTTGGTTGATCCCACAATAGAAGACATTGGCCTGACTGGGAACAGGGAAGGAGAGTTTGGTTTGGGGAAGGAGGGAGGGTATAATAAAGCTGAGGTTACCGTGTTCTCTTGGGAGTGGTCGTCCCTAATCCATTAAGGGGCTTCCTCTTCCATGTGATCCACCCCAGTGCACCACCCCCAAGGGGATTGTTATAATATAGATGTACTGCACTCGCCCCATGGGAAATGTCTCCCCCAAGGCGAGACGGGACGACATCCACAGATTCGTCACACAGTCCACACCAATTTGTTCGAAGTCAAATGAAAAGCCTACCTCCTCACCAATGAGTCACTCTCTTAACCCACTTCTCATATGCTTTCCAGCTAACCTTTTTCCTTCACCTCTAACCAGCCTCTGTCCCTCACTTTCTCTGCCTCCACTCCAGCACTTGATCAATCATAGTCACATCCATAACACAGCTGGCCGTACTACCTACTTGCACTTAAAAATGTCTAACGTTGATTTTCCTTAGTCCCCGTTGACTATTCCATTTAATCCCCTCCAAAACTTGGTCAGAATGTCACTCGAACTCACCCCATTGTAAGAAGCTCTCTGCTTCCCTTCACATCTGATTTCTTATCTATTGTACATTCTTTTGTGATCAAAAGACACCGGTTCCTCCCTATATATAGATAAATAAATATAATATTAATACCTGTCACTAACAAACTAATGTTTTTGAGCAAGCTTAGCCCATGAAGGATTCAGAAACATGTTAACCCATGGTATGAAAGACCCAACCGCATGTTCGCCTGTTTGCATTAGCAACACTCCTGGGCAGCACTCCAGCTCGCAAGCAGGATACAGAGAACAAACTCACGAAGCGCACAGCTACCTTATGTTCAAACTTCTTTATACATGCAAGAGAGACAAATTCAAAATGGCAGCAGGCACATTTACTTGCTTGGTCCATTGAGGTACAAACAGCAGGAGTGGGGCTACATTCTTGATCAGAAGGTTGCTGAATACAAATACTGAAGCAATTAGATTGCTAGAAGGGAACGTTACACAGCTCAATTCCATTAGAAATGGGAGGTAATCTAGGGTGGGATAGGCTCCTATCTAAGGGTGGGCTCTGGCAAAAGACTGTGGCTTGTTGAAGAGAGTGGAAGCAGAGAGCAGGCGATGGAGGGAAAAGGGCAGCAAAAAAGAGGTAGAGTTGGAGAAGAGAAGAGACTCGCGGGAGGAGGCAAAGTTGAAGAAGAAAAAGCCTGGAGTGTGGCGATGAAGTTGGGAGAGAAGAGGCCGTAGAGAGGATGGGAAGATGAAGGAGGGCGTGAAAGGCTGGGCAAAGGACGAAGGGTTGGAGGAAGAGAGGAGAGCTGGAGAGAGGACATTAATCTGGTGGAAGGAAGACTGGTGAGAGGAGGTTAAGGTGGGAAAACCAAGAGGTGGCTGGATAAGTTACACTAAGGAGGTGGTGAAGAACAGGTAGCAGAGGACGGACGAGAGGGAACCCCTCAGGTTCACCTGACAAACCGGTCCAAGTGACCCAATCACTGGAGGAGACCTTCAGGTCTGAGGTGGCCATTTTCTGCTACCCCTCCTGCCTCCAGCAACACCTCAGGTGCTGGGATAAGAAAAGCCGGAGACCAATACAATCAAGCCCCCGAAGATCAAAAGAGAACGAGGACAAGAAGCAAAGTACTACAACCTTAGAGGAACCAGAATTCAGTAAGGACGTGCAGGGAGTATTCAAATCCCTAAACTGTGAGTGACTAAAATGTTAGACAATTTTCCTAATGTGAGGAACTTTTTTTGTGGCTTGAAGAGTTTGTTGTTTACCTCGGGACTTTTGTAAAACCATTGGAAAAGCCGTTTAGTCTTTTTGTTGCATTACCCTTAGTTGGCCTAGAAATTAACTTAGCTTTAAATAAACCAGTTTTTGATCCAACCTATGAACCTTCGGTGCCAGATTCTCACTGGTTCTCCTCGGTTTCGCGACAAGTTGCAACTCATTCCTTTTTAAAACACTGAGGTGTAATTGGTTTGTCCAAATTGCCCAAAGTACAGCAACAGTGCCCAAGCCAACTCAGGGATACGTGGGTGTAAGGGATCGAAATGGTGTATTTTGTAGTTGCAGAACTGTTTAAATTGTCCCAACAATATGTACCATCAGTGGCAGTGTGAAAGAAACCTTTGTATACTGCATGTGGCCCTGGTTCTGTCCCAGGTCTCTCTCGGCTTTGGTAAGCAGTATTTATAAAGTGCAACATTCGCCAATTAAACGGCTTCTCTACACTGACGATTGTCACAGAGACAAAGGGATGGCTTTGATGGCATCCACGGTGCCCTAGAATATGCTGCTGTGAGGATGCCTTTGGCTCGAGGACTTATGCGATGACTGAATGGCTGTAATTGAGTGGGTGTGTTAAAGCTATGCACAAGAACCAGCAAATCAAATGCCCTTTTACACAAATCTTGTGCCATGAATGTACAGATTCGATAGGCAGGATGGCCAAGTGGAACGGTATTCAGTAATTTTAGTGAATAGAAAACAGAATGACTTTTTTACTGAAACCGTAATAACGAAAAAATGCTGAATGTTTTATTAAAATGTATATGGGGGTGGGGAAAAGGGGTAAAAAGGGGCGGTGAGGCTGTTGGGGAGGGTTTAAAAACACAGGGAAACAGGAAGACCCCCCAAATACATTTTTAAACAAAAAATTGTTTTATTTAAAAAGTTTTGGTTAACAAAAATTCTCTGTTATTTCATTTGTTAAGAATACACAGATTTGTATTTGTATTTATTTATATAGCACCTTACCCAAGGCGCTTTACAGTTTAACAAGAAGAATTCACAAAACATAGAACAGTAGAAGCAAATAATATACATGAATTAGACCATACAACAGTATGTAGAACAATTTGCATGTGAGAAGAAGGGGAGGGGGATGGGGAAGGAAGGGTGAGGGAGAGAGATTAGGGAGTAAATTACATAGTAGGAAGCGAGATCATGGGGAGCAAGGGGAGAGTGGCTAGAGCTGAGATGGGGTAATAGAGGGAGAGAGAGAGAGAGAGAAAGAAAGAAAGGGAGAGAGAGAATAGGGTGTCAGGGGGGAATGAGGAAGGAGTGATTTCAAGGAGGAACGGAATGAAGAATAGGTGGGGATGGAGCTGATGGAAAGAGGCAGGGAGTTCCACTGTAAAGGGGCAAGGAGCTGAAAGGAGCGGAAACGAGATGAGGCACAAGGGGGAGGGGGAACAGAAAGTAAGAAGAGATCAGCGAAGGGAGTGTGGAATGAGAGGAGAAAGGAGAGATATGGAGGGGTAAGGTCATGGAGAGATTTAAAGACAAGACTATGTTGGAAAGTGAGTAAGAGATGGAGTCAAAGGGAGAGAGAAGGCAAAGGGTGCGGATAACAGGTAGGTAGATTGATTTGTCGGGGGCAAGGTGAGAGGCAGGGAGACCCAGGAAGAGGGAAGAACAATAGAAGAGGTGAGAGAAGATGAGGGAGGAGATTAAAAGTTTTCTAGCATGAAAGGTGAGAGAGGAACGGACTTTACGGATGTTAAAGAGGTGTTAGCGACATGCACGAGAAGTAAGGGATATATGATGGGAAAAAGAGAGGGAAGGATCAAGGTAAATGCCTAGGTTGCGAGCATGGGTGGAAATGGGAAGGTTAGAAGGGGGAAAATGAATGGAAGGAGGTGATTTGGGGGGAGGAAGTATTGTTAGAGGGAAAGATTAGTACTTCAGTTTTATCAGTGTTAAGAGAAAGATATTGAGATGACATCCAGTTTTTAATGGCGGTAAGACAGGTAGAGAGCTTTAGATGTAGATCAGGGGAAAAGGAAGAGAAGGAGAGATATAGCAGGGTGTCATCAGCGTAGAAATGGTGAGAGATCCCGAAGGAAGAGATGATAGGGGCAAAGAGTGAAGTGTAAAGAGAGAATAGGAAGGAACCCAGGACAGAGCCTTGGGGAACACCATGGTCCAAAGGGAAGGTAGGGGAGGATCGACCACCCCAAGAGACAGCAAAGGAACGTTGGGAGAGGTAAGATGAGAGCCATTTAATGACAGAACCTTTGAAGCCAAAGGAGGAAAGAGTATTGATAAGTAAAGGGTGATCGACAGTATCGAAGGCAGCAGAGAGGTCAAGGAGAATGAGAATAGAGGATTTATTAGAGTAGCGAGCGGTGAGGAGGGAGTTAAGGACATAGGTGAGAGCGGTCTCAGTGGAGTGTTTAGGGCAGAAGCCAGATTAAGAAGGGGGAAGGAGAGAGAGAGGTTAGTGACAAAGGTCGAGAGCTGAGAGTAGGCTAAGCGTTTGAGTATTTTAGAGAGGAATGGTAGAAGCGAGATTGGACGAAAGTTGGAAGCAAGAAGGGGATTAGCAGACGGTTTCTTCAGAATAGGGATAATAGTGGCAGGTATACACCAAATTGTTCGTTTACAATTGTTCGTATGAAAAATTGATCGATTTAAAAGGGTCACAATTGACCTTTTCACAATTGACCGCATATATATCCTGCATAGATGTTACAATTGACCTTCACAATTCGGTCAGTTGTGAAAAGGTCAATTGCAATTCGAACAGTTGTAAAACGAACAATTCGTATACAACCTAGTGGCGTGCTTAAAGGCAGTGGGGAAGGAGGCCACGGAGAGACAGATATTGAAGAAGGAAGTAAGATAAGGGATAAGAGAGGGGTAGATCTTCGGAATAAGGAGGGTAGGGATGGGATCAGAAGGGGCAGTAGTGGGGTGGGATTTAGCAAGGAGGAGGGAGACGTCAGAGGGAGTGATAGGAGAGAATTCAGACATGCAAGCGGAGGGGGAGTGGAAGGACAGAGGGGGAGGGGAGCAGGGAGGAGAAGAGTTATTTTTTTGGCGAAGAGAAAGAATTTTAGCAGAGAAGAGTTCAGCAAAGTCAGAAGGAGAGAGAGGAAAGGGAGGGGTCAGAGGTAGGAGGGGAGAGCAGACGAGAGAGAGTTTGAAAGATATAACAAGGGTGAGAGGCTTGTGAGTGAAGTAGCTTAGAAAAGTGGGAGCGTTTAGCGGAGTTAAGACATGAGTCATAGAGAGAATGATAAAAGAAGTAGGTTTGTTGGGAATGAGTAGGGGATTTGAGCCAGCGTCACTTAAGTTGACGGAGGAGATGACACATGGACAAAAGGTGAGGGGAGAGCCAGGGCTGTGAAGGCTTACGTGTGGGACGGAAAGAGGAGAGGGGGTGTAGTTGATCAAGACTAGAGGAGATGGAGGAAGACAGAGTATAGGGCAAGGTCAGGTGGGAGAGTGGAGAACTCAGAGAGAGGAGGAAGAGAGGAAGTGCAGGTTTCAAGGAAGAGAGAGGGGTTAAAGTTCCGGAGGTCACGTCGAGTGAAAGAGTTGTCCGAGGGTAAGGGAGGGGGAGGTGAATAGCAGGGGTAAGGGAGAAAGAGAGAAGAGCATGATCAGATAGATAGGTGGGTAGTGATGAGACAGAGGAGGAGGAGTAGGTTGAATTAAAAATGAGGTCAAGAGTGGAGCCAGAAGAGTGAGTAGGGGAGGAGGGAGAGGGGAGAGAAGGTAGGAGTCAAGGATATAGAGAAGAGGTGAGGGTTAAGGGGGAGTGGGAAGGTGAATGTTGAAGTAGCTGAGTACAGTGAGGGGAGAAGGGGAGATAAGAGAAAGGAGGTGGTCAAGATCGTCATAGAATGAGGAAAGGGGACCAGGTGGTCTATAGATAATTAGGAAGGAGATGGGGTGAGGGGAGCTGAAGGATTTAAATAAGTATTCGAAAGAGGGAATGGTAGAAAGGGACAGTGAGGAGGTAGATGAACGGTAATTAGGGTGGAAGAGGAGCCCAATGCCTCCGCCACTACCAGTGGGACGAGAGATATGATAAAAGGAAGAAGAGGGGGGAGTAAGGGAGGCAGAGACCGTAGCGTTGTGAGGAGGGATCCAAGTTTCAGTCAGACAGAGGAAGTGAAAGTTGAAGCGGAGGAACATATCCAAAACAGCTGCAGTCTTATTTCAAAGAGATCTGACATTCCAAAGGGCAATGTTGATTAGGCTGGAGGAATGGATTGGGGGGTAGATGAGGTTGCAATGATATGGGAGGAAAAGGTAGGAAGTGTACAGGGAAGGGGGTTCAGCAAGGGAATAGACATGAAAAATAGGGGAAGGACAATGAGGAGAGGTAGGAGGGGGAGGAGAGGATGGGAATGAGGGGAGGGAAGAGTGAGGAGGGTGAAAAGGGGTGATTTTGGTAATCTGCATGACAAGGAGAGAATGCAATGTTAAAGGGATTGGGATTGAAGGGTAGGTGATGTTAGGTGATGTAGGTTGCTTAGTGGTAGAGTGGATCTGGCGGTGTACAGTGAAAAAGTTTAAAATATGTTTTGGGCAACTTTAACATTTTACCCCAGCTTCCATTTGGACATTCCACCCTGATTTTTCAACTTAATATCAACTGAGGCATTTTCCAATTTACATCTGCACAAGGATGGTGGTATTTCCCAAGTGCAACCATTTTCCCCTTACCACCCAACTCATAATCATGGTCTAAGTTCATCCCCATGCAACCACCTCTGCTGAGTATCTGTCCCAATTTCACACTGTTTGCCCGAGTAAGGAGAAACTAGGGCTAGGTAAGTCACTAATAGCTCAACCTGTTCCTCAGTGTGCCTCTCAGTGCCCTGTTTCTGCACCAAGGCTCCCTGGTTTCCCCAAGCTTTGCCCAGGTGCAACTGCATGTGACCATGTTCGATGCCAATGTGGCTCTCTGTAATCATGTTCTGCCCTAATGTCACTCTCAGAGACTCTGCAGTTGAGTAGTTTTTGCCCATGCAGCTCTTGCTGACCCAAGAAATGTCCCTTTGCTCCGCATGACACCCTCATGTTCCCCAGCATGCCCCCTTGCACACACACAAACATGCATGCACATAAACACATTTTTGAAACACATGCCTGCTTGCACAGACCTCTTAGGAAGGAGAGAATCAAAAGTCCTTTTGGCCTCTTATGGGCCACCTCTCTCTAGCGCCGCTCCAAAAAGGCCCCTCGGTGTTCATGCACAGCACTCCCCATGTACTGATGGGGTGCAGCGTGAATGGCAAGCAGTGGCAGACACTTGATAATGGAAAAACAGTGGTCCTTTTCACATTTTCTTTGTCTTGCCACTGGGCATTTTTGATATGTGCAATGGCAGAATGATCAGGAGTGTTATCACACCCCTTCTACACAGGATTGGTTTGTTTGTGTGAGTCTATACATTTCAGTCCGCTTGAAAGGGCGCCCCCTCGAGTGTCCTGGACCTATGCCCACCATCTTGGTTCCACATAGCATGTGTGTGGGGAGGTTGAAGGGGGTGGCGATGGGGTCGAGCGTTCCACCAGTGATGTTCTCAAGGACAACAGGATCAGCAATAACATTTTTTGGCATAAATCTCTCCATCTTCAAGTCTCCTTCTTTGGATTTCTCTCTAGTGTTTCTCTTTCTGATTAATTTGTCATACGTTGCCATATGTTGCAGCAACATTCTCGCCTTGGAAACAAATCGACACTGAGCAACACAAGTGTTGGCCCTGGCAAGGGGCCGCATCACGCACATTAAATAACCAGACAGGAGCCACTCTCCATTCTGACCTTCAGTTTATTTCTCCTTCCTGCAACTGCCATTCCTCCTCCTCTGCCCCTCCCCTTCCCCTTTCCTCCCGCCCCCTCCCACTGTTCTGTGTCTTCCTTTCCTTAAAGGGGCTCTGCCCTTCATTCACTCACAACACCTCCCACCACTTAACATAAAACTGTCTGGGCTACATTTGTACAATAAGCCATTGGGGTCTTCTTGTGATTCGATGAGGCCTGCTCGGTTGCTCGCAAGCCTTTCCCGCATTTTCTTGTTGCAGTGTTTTATACGTCTCTTCCCTCCCCGTTTCATCCATCTCGATCACTTCCTCTTTTGCTGGTTCATATTCCTCTAGGTATAACTCGTGGAAGAGGGAGGCCTGTGGCGTCATTTCGATGTGGTCTTTTGTCGTGGTCGTTGCTGGCTCTTTGTCCTTTGTCACTAGGATGGGATCTGTACGGTATGTCCTTTATTTGGCTTACCTTGCTTCTCCCGTGTCTCGCTCGGGCGTGTGGTCCTTCATCTGGGTTACTTCAAATGATCTATAGTGGATGTTGATGAGGGCGCGCTGTAGTGCTGTCCGCTGGCTGAGACGGCTGTGCCCTATGGCAGGACTCGGTATCATGTGGATGGTGGCGGGCGCTCTGCAGTCTACCCGGGTTGGGTTGAATCGTAACTGACCTTTTGGCTGTGCTGACTGTGCTGTCTCCCAATGGACTGTGTGGGCTTGGAGTTGGCCCTGGGGGTGTGCTGCCGCTCTTGTCTGGTACTGTTGCACTGTACCGTCATTTATTGTGGCCTCCATATCCCCCCCTGGTGTGACATCCCGAAGGGTGTGGCTCATGATCGTCTCGCAGGACTGGTGGTGTTAGTGTGCCGTGCGCCGGTCCGTATCTCATTGGGTCTCATACTTCTGTGTGGGGTGGGTGTTTATCTCCGTATGGTCTGGGTGGGTTGGTGTCCATGTCCTCGATGTCCTTCCTGACATCTGCCATGATGTCGGCGGACTTGGGTGCCACCCTTGGGGCAGTGGTGCCCGGGTCCTCCAGTGCATTGGCCGGTCGTGGGGGCCTCCTGATTGTCCAGGTTGTCTGGTCATGCTTGGTGGTGGTATGGGTTGGTATGCAGCATTTGTGGGTGGTCCTGTCCTGCATACCATTTGAAGGTGGCCTTCTTGGCCACAGCGCTGGCACCTCAGTCCGATGGCCGGGCATGGTTGTCTGGGTGGGACTTCGAGTCCGCATTTGCGGCATTGTGCATTGCTCGGGACTGGGTGCCGGTGGCGTCTGAGTCGTCTTCTCCTCCAGGGTCCTGTGGGCCTGGGTTATTCCCTCTGTCCTATCGTGAGGGCCGCAATGGAGTCACTTTTGTTTTTGTTTTCGATGGCGGCTGTCTGTGCTTCTATGCGCTCATACATTCTTGCCAGATTGAGTACTTTCGTTAGGGCCATCGGCTGTTTGAGAAGGTGTTTCCTGAGCGTTGATGAGGTGCACCCTTCTATGATCCTCAGCCGTATGGCCTCCTCATTGTTGAAGTTGGCAAAGTCGCACTCCATAATGTTCTTCTGGAGGCGGATGACAAATTCTCCCAGAAATTCATGTGGAAGCTGCATGTGTTGATTGAATGCATATCGTTCGTAGTCCTTGTTGGAACCTACTATCAGCCTGGCGTTGACTGCAGTGAGAAGGCGTTCGTACGTGGTCCTGTCTTGTGCTGGGATCGTCTTGATAATGCCCTTTACTTCTTTTCCTACCAGGTTCCTGAATATGCTGAGTTTGTTTGGGGGGTCCTGGTCCCCTGTCGCTCCTACAAAGTCTTCAAATTCCTCAATCCACTCCACCCACCTTTGTCCTTGATCATGGTGTGGGTGGAGAGTGAATGGGTCGGGGCGCCTCATGAGGCTGACGCAGGATGTGGGACCTGCGTTGGCTGTGGGCAGTGCCCCTGTGTCAGCGGTTGCTTGTGCCTGGTCTGTCTTGGTTCCTCACTCCATTGGCGTCCTGCGGGCGTGTTGGGTATGCGTGGACTGATACTCTTTCTTGTTATGGTTGGCTCCCTGGGCCTGTTCAGATGGCTTCGGCCGTTTCTGTGGGTATTTTACTTGGCTGCCTGTATTGGGGCTGGCTGGGTGGCCTTATTCGTGGTGAGGTTGCCCTTCGTTAACTCTTTCCTTGCTACGTTTATTTGATAGGGCACTCTCTGTGGGAGTACTGCTCTGCTCTGCAGTGCTCTTGGATGCTACGTGTCTTCCACTGTTCATATGAATAGCCCCCTCCGTGTCTGCGCTCTTGCGTCCGCTGCCTGCGCCTGCTCATCCATGTTGGCTGGTGTCAGTGGTGCCATTTGTTCTGTGGTGGTGTGGCGTCGTCTGTGTTATGTCTTAACCCACTAATCCAAACCCTGCAACATCACTGTGCTTTGCTGGAAGCAGAAACATCCTAATGGCCACCGGAAAGCATGCTGCTCGCCAGAAATCACCAGAAAGTGTGCAGTGAAAAACTGAAAAATAGGCCACCATCTACTTTTGCCTATGTCAGTGGTAACACAGGAGACCACTGCCAAAACCCATCAATTGGCTGCTCACAGAGCGAAATCATTGCAAAAGAAACAAAGCTGTCTTCAAAAATCAGTTTTTATTTGGTGTCAAATTTGCACAAATCAATGCTCACAAACCACCCAAAAAGATCCAACCTCCTTGTTGGGTGGTCACATCATTCTCCCGCAAGAATCTACATAAATATAAGGTCCACAGAAGTGTATCTATATCTGAACAAAGTCCACTTTTGAGGATTGCTTGCTGGAAGAAACCTGTCAAAAATTGGTGTAATACCGTTACTCACCTCTACCAGAAGCCGGCGTTTTAAAACCATTTTGTGTAAAGTTGTACATTGAGCCCAAACTATGCCAAAGAAAGACTTGCTATCAGAAGCCTAAGAGGTGGATACAATTTAAAACTATATTCTGAAAAGGCTTGAAGCAAGAAATTGTTTAACGTATGTGTTAACAATGTGAGTTATATTATAAGAAAAGAATTTAGACATTGGGTTAAGAGTTAAAGTTTCCCACACTGTGTTCAAACGAATTCCACACTTTTCCCTGGACAAAGGAGACTTCCCCCTGCCTTTGGCTAAGAGATTGACAGGCTGGTGTCAAAAGGAACTGGGAGTGGCACCCTGGCCTGTTGCTCTCAGTGCAGACAAAGGAATCCTTGGGCTGAATAGAAAATGCTAATTCGGGTGTGACTGACAACAAACTGCTAGCAGGAAGAAAGACATGTGACCTCTGAGTCAGCCCAGACCTTGGAGGCAGAGACAAACCATTGTGTGGATTCAGAAAGCACAGCAAATGTATGTTTTAGAAAAATGCTTATAACAAATTGCACTGAACTGACAAAAATGAGAACTTTGAGATTGTTAATATGAAAAATGTGCTCACAGTTGAAGACTAAGCTGGACTCTGTGCGATGTTCTGAGACCAAACCCCGGCATTATTCATATTGTAGCCACTGTGTTTATGCTATGAACATAAAAACGTACAGAAATGCGCCCAGATGGGGTGTGCATGCATGTCTGAAAATTGGTGCAGAAATAATATTGAGAAACCCACCAAAAGTACGAAAAAGTTGTCATTTCTGAACCAAAGCTCTTAGGAAGATGAGAGTTGAACAGAAATGTACCTTAATCAATCCGTCATGTAATTTATGTAATATTAACAAGTGGTGCACCTTGTAAATATGTTTTTTATGAAAAATAAGATATACTGTACAGAAAAAGGGGGAGGGTTTTTCCCCTAAGCCATAAACATGACACAGGATGACACACTGCTCCTTTCTCCAATCAGGGGACAGGGAATCCTCTGACCTATCAGATCTTTAGTGGGTTGGGCATAGATAATCAGCCTCCCCACCCACTTTGGAAATACATAAATAGGGACTGCTGAGGACAGATAGGACACACACACTTTTCCACTTCTCACAGATTTCTTGGCGAAGCACCATGCAGGAAGATCCAGACATAGATCCAGAAACCAGACTCCTGAACCAAGCTCTAGAACCAAACTCTAGACCCTTGAAGCAAAGAGGCCTAAACCACAAGCTGAACCTTATTCGGAGGCCTTCAGAATCTTTTGCAACCTGATTCTAGCCCCTAAACCTCCAAGGGGCTCACATTCAACAGCCGGGCTGTGCTGTTTTGCTATTCTTGCCAAGAACCCTGTGCTAGAACCAAGATCCAGACCCAGAAAGCAGAGCTGTATCCAGAACCCGTCAGATCCAGACCAGAGTGCCGGGCTGAGAGCAGAACCCAGGGCCTGAGACCTGTCCGGTGGCGAGAGAGAATCCCAGCCAAACCCTTGACCAGATCTTTGATGGGGCCCACTCCATTCCAAAGCCATAGGAGTGAGTATCCAGTCTAGAACTGTACATAACCAATCTCTTAGTTTAAGTAATCCCATTCCATCCATTTCAATCTGCCCAGAACTACATTATAAAATCTCTTTTGTCTATCCTAAATTCTCCTCTCCTCCAAATAATTCTTGATAAATTGTAGCAATAATCATCTATGCGCCGATATTTTTTTCAAGTGTCTTGACGCACAACAATCAGAGCGGAAGGCACCCTGTTTCTGGTGGTTGTCCCGTTGGGTATCTTGTAGTTTCATAGCCCTTAGTATAAATCCATATTGATTCCTAATCTGTAAAGCGCAATCTGTCATTTTGAATCTTGACTCTGTTTCTGAAAAATCTACCTTCACAAAAAACTCTGTAACCTTTGAACCGCACGTGCTAGAAACGTAATTTAACTGCCAGTTTGAAACTAAGATCCTAAGCTTTCCAACAAACTCAAAACAACATTCCAATATAGTTTTTCCACAATCGCATTTCTCACACACGGAAAAGTTGCTGCAATTTGCAATTTAACTCCATTTCACCACATGTCAAAATAGCTGTTTCTTGTTTTCAACTGCTGAATTTCATTTTCAATCTGATAATCATTCATGAATCATTGCTAGTGTTGACCTGAACCAATCCAAAGTAACTCTCACTTATCTTGAATCTCCTTTAGTGAATTAAAGTCATTTTAGCATTTTTGCCATTCATTGCAAACCACATTTAAAAGTATGTTTGCCTGTTTTAAAATCATACCTGTGTTCTCTAAGCTTGCTGGGGGAACTGGAATTGAACTGCATTATTGATTGTATTCTTGAAACCTGTGTGCCCTCATTTCCATCTCTTCATATTGCATAGTGGGGGAGTGAGTAGTCACAGGGGAAAGAGTGATCATATTGTCTTTTGATTGAAACCATATCAAGTTTATTTCTGTGTTGCATTCTTTCTCATCATTGCATTTACTTGAACCATACAAAGTACTCTCTGCTACCTTATCCTTCCTATTCCTACTCCTGATTGATTAAAGAGAGGGTTGATATTGTAATATTACCCATTGCTGATTACCGTTCAAATTCATAAGTGTGCTATTCAGATATTATTCCTATTCATAAAAGTGTGATATATATATATATATATTGTTCAATTCTTCCAATAATCCTTTTAATTTGCAAAACAAACCTACTTCTTGGCTCAGTGAGGTCGGGGAGATTCAAAGAGAGGGCGTTATATAAGGGTTCATCATTCAGATTTAAAGAACTTTGACATAAAAATATATAAATAAGGGTTTCCATTGGGCATCCCATACTAAGCATTGACTTAGTTGGAGTGCTGGATTGAAGTCACTTACAGGTATTGTTTCGTTTCACCATATTTCTGGAGTTCGGGTGAAATTATAGGCGTGTCAGTCCATGGCTGAGAGGGCTGCGCTAGTGGGATGGGCAGTGAGGGCCTGGCTGTGGTCCTGGCACGCTGGGGCTGTTGGTGGTGTACGGTTTATGGTCATTGGGCCCCCGTGCACATGTGCGTGGTGTTTGGCAGCACTCTGCTGTCTGCGGCTCTGTGGTTGCTCCACTCCTGTTTTCTGTGGTGGAGGGGCCTTTGCATCGGCAGCCGTTGTCCTCTTGTCGTCTGTGCACCCCTGTGGGCGTATCGAGCTGGTGGGCGTCTTGGTGCGCTTTCTTATATAACCGCATACCCTGGCGGCTGATGGGGTGCAGCTGCTGCGTGGGTATATGCGCTGCGTGTTGTGGGTGACAATGGCACTGGGGTGGTTGTCCAGTGTTGGTGTGTATATTTGAAGTGTTTTTTTCGTGCTCCCTGTCGTGGTGTTCGGTTGATGGCGGCCACCGTGTGGTAAGCGGTTACAGGTCTGTGGCGGTGGGGGTCGTGGGGTCCGTACCGGCATCTGCTCTGGTTTCTCTGCATTGCTCGTGTTGACGGGCGGCACACGCCGCTTGCTGAGGCGGTGCTCCTTCACTCGCCTGGTTTCTCCGTGTCTCGGCATGGTCGATGGGCTCCTTTCCTCTTTGTCCACTTCCAGTCCATTGCAGGTTGCTGGGCACTGATGGAACGCTGGGCTCTTCATTTCTCCGCTCGGTTCCTCTCCGACGCAGACTGCTGGGCTACTTCCCTCTGCTATTCGCACCTTCGCTGGCGTGGGCTGCCGAGCTGAACGTTGGTCCTTTTGGCATGCTACGCCCACGGCATCCTTCTCGCTTGCGGGCTGCTGGCCTTCCTGCCTCCGGAACGTCGGATACTTGCTGGGCAGACCCCCGTCTTCTTGCTGGGTCGGGTCCGCCGCACCCTCCTTTCTGCTGGGCACTTTCTGGCCATCACTCTGCTGGGCCTGTGTTGCTCGCCACTCCTCTCCGCGGGCCACTGTCAGCCTCGCGGGGCTTTCCTCACCATCCGCGCTGCTGAAGAGCACACTCGTCCCTCCTGTTCCATGCTGCTGGGCCGTCCTCTTCCTCAGCTCCGTCCCTCGCCGCACCTCTTACGCGACGTGTCACCCTTGGCTGGGGCCCTCACTCCACTGCTGCGCTCTTCCCGCTCTCCTGCTTACGGGCTCCTTGTTGCAGGGCGTTACCTTCCTGGCACTGCTGGTGTACGTTTCCCTTCGTCGCCAGTTGTTGGCCCTGGCAGGGGGCCGCATCACGCACATTAAATAACCAGACAGGAGCCACTCTCCATTCTGACCTTCAGTTTATTTCTCCTTCCTGCAACTGCCATTCCTCCTCCTCTGCCCCTCCCCGTCCCCTTTCCTCCCGCTCCCTCCAACAGTCTGTCTTCCTCTCCTTAAAGGGGCTCTGCCCTTCATTCACTCACAACAACAGGTTCGATGCCTGGGTCCGCGTTTAGAAATCTCTGGGTATTAAGCGCGTCATAAATAACCTATCAAATCATATCATGAAGTTTATAAGAACACTTAAGGCCCGCCTACTCCTCTCTACATATGTCCCATACTCGGCTGCCAATCTCTCAAATGTCTCCATGCTCTTCTCTGAGCGTCCAACTGACCTGCATGCGGTAAATGGAGCGATATACAAGTAAATCATAAATACATTATGAAACAGCCTAAATAAATACGTGCTTTCATTAGGATCATCCCACAGAAAAATAAGATCCCGTGAGGACTTCAGAAAATATGCGCGATGAATATGTATAAGAAGCTTTTTCACATAATTAATGGAATTGCAGCTAATGTCGCTATTTTTTCTGTCACTCAGAAACCCTGACTGGATTTCACTGCTGGATGGGCCAACCAGGGGGCGTTGTCACTAGCACGCCGTTCCTCGCGTGTGGAATGCTTGATTAGCCAATAGCCACGTAAGAGCTATCCAGTTCCCCCGCATGCAGTGGCGTGTGCTAACGGCCCGGCCTCCCTTGGGAAAAGGCGCGTCGCACACGTTAGGTTTAATTATGTTTTAAAATTACATATTTGCTTACCTCTTATTATCTAGCCCGAGAGAGATATATCATGCAAGAAAGCACGAAGAAAGAAATTCAATTATTTTCGGAGCAGCCATTTAAGAGGTGTTGCAGGATTTATTTTAAAGTCAGACGTGCGCATTGTTTTCTCAGGACAGATTTATTAACATCATGCCATTCTGTTATCCGCGCATCTTACTTACCCCAGAGCACGGCTGGGGAGTGAATGCAGCGAGAAAATGAGGGTGCTTTCAAAGGCTATGAATTACTGACATTGCTCACGGCCATTTCCCTGTCAAGATTGTATTCCAGGAGGCAAACTTTGAAAGAACAGTGCATACTCAAACCCAGCAGCAAAAGTAGCACACAACTATGTGAAACACATTTACACATACCAAAAAAGGGTACTTTGGTGCACCGATGAGACTTGCAGAGATTGTTCTGTGCTCCTTTTTTTAGAGCAATCTCAAAGGAGTGTAATCGTCAACAGGCAAAGCGATTGGCTATCTAGGGCTGATGGGATTTGTGGGCCAAATAATATGGGGGGGGGGGGGGGGTGACAAGTTGGCTACTATTGCCATAGACCACTGCTGCATATTTTAGTGGAGCATTATTTTTTGTATTTTTTTAATCACCAGCAGTTCATATATTCCAGTATTCCAAGTTTAGAACATATTACATCAAGTTAAACTTACAAATGAACACATTCTATATTTTTCAAAGTTTCTATTTCGTACCCACTTATATATTACACTTTATTTGACTGACAACATGTGTTAATTTATGAAATGTATGATCCCTTCCGAGACCTCCAGGCTTACTTAATGTATGATATGATAGGTTATTTATAACGCACTTAATACCCAGAGGTTTCTGGGGATCAAACCTGTGTTACTTTGCATTGTTTTGCTTCCAAGGCGAGCACATTGCCCCTGAGCTATCCTCCCGAGACTGGGGTCCAGTATGTAACAGCGGAGAAACATTTGGAGCTGTAATTTGTCCACTTTTACAGCACTGAAGTTATTGAGGTAATGTTCAACAATCACTGACAAAGCCAATAGACCTGGTTTTACTTTATGTCAGGTGCAGTCTCACCATGTCCCTTCTTTCTTTCTTCTGCATCAACCCTATCTTCTTTCCCATCCCATCGCACCTACAATCAATTCATTTATAGATTCATCAATACTAAACACTCATGCATTGATCCATCCATTGGTCCATTTATAACCCACCTATCCATCCACACATCCACCCATCCATCCACACACATCCATCCATTACATACATAACCCACCTATCCATCCACACATCCACCCATGCATCCGCACACATCCATCCACACCTCGTCCGTCCGTCCATCCGTCCGTCCATCCATTACATACATAACCCAACTATCTATCCACACATCAATCCACTCATCCACACATCCACCCACACATCCATCCACACATCCACCGTCCATCCATCCACACATCCATCCATTACATACATAACCCACCTATCCATCCACACATCAATCCACTCATCCACACATCCATCCACACATCCATCCACACATCCACTCATATCCATCCATTACATACATAACCCACCTATCCATCCAATTATCTGTCCGTCCATCCATCCATCCATCCATCCATCCATCCATCCATCCATCCATCCATCCATCCATCCATCCATCCATCCATCCATCCCTCCATCCATCCATCCCTCCATCCCTCCATCCCTCCATCCCTCCATCCCACCCACCTTTCTGGTCCATTTATCCATGAATACATCTTACACCCCCCAGACTATCAATCCATCCCTACAGCAGCTTGAAAGACCTAATTCCATGTATCTATGCAGCCATTCTTCCATCCAATTCCATCTTCGTTGCATAATCCCATCTCTGTTCCCATGAATCATTTTTCTTTTAATTCCAATCCTCCATCCATTGCATCTCCTTTCCCTTCCATCCAGTCAGTTAAGTGATGCTTGCTCAGACATGGGGCAAGCTGGCAGTCTATGAGTGAAAATCTCGAAAAGGCTGAGCCTTCATCATTCTGAGGTCGATAAATACGTACTTGTGCAATCATTACACCTATCTTTACAGCACTTAGAAGCTAGTGAAACAACCATGAAACACGTGTTATTTATAATATTATACAGCCATCCGTTTATCTGTTTTCAACATTAAACCGTCCAGGGTCACTTTACCCACCCACTCATACAATCTCCCTTTAACAAACATCCACTATCCTTGCATCCTTCATTCATCAATCAGATATCCCTGTATCTATACGTCCAGCCACCTATCCATTTAATTTGCGCTTGCATTCTTCCCAAGAATTTCCCTTCTTCCTTCTCAGCTTCCTTCTCATTCGCCCATCTTTCCTGCTCCCTTTTCCTTATTCCTCTTTCATTTTGTTTCCCAATTCGTTCTCCCCAGGAAACTCTTTACATGTGCTACTCCTGTATTTTCCCTATACTCTTGTTTCTTGGTACGTGTAGTACTTACTAGGGCTTGGTTAGGGCCAATTCAGGATACATGATATATAACAGTGACTTTGGCCATCAGTAGTACGTTTGCTTGTGAGATCGTCCTGCATGGGGAATATGGAACTTCTTAAGAGGGTTGGTCAAATGGCACAGTTTCTTAAGCAGTTGGAGATCTTCGACTTTTCTTCTGACCTGTGCTGATCGACACTTAGCTCTGGTTATGTTCACTGGATGTAGAAGTAAAGCTACTCACATCTCAAGGGTCCTGTGGTGTAGGGGAGTTATCATGGAGGATAATAGCTGGAGGCCGTGGAGGAGGTCTATGGGGTCCACAGAAACTGGGATTTGTTACAGACCATTAAAGTCCACCTGAGGCACTGCCAATATGGTCACTTGACAGTGCTTTGTGCATTTCTAAAGGCAATGTCCAGCTGGCGCTGCGGGTAGGTTTGCTATGCCTGGAAGAGTGACTGCAAGGCATGGCCACAAAATGATAATTAAAATAATACAAGCGCACACACATTTTACTAAAACATTACTAAACAAATGTATAGCTAAACATCAATTATAAAAACCTTTGAAATTCACTGAAAAAACATGATTTTAGGGACACGTATGGTTACAATGCATGTGCAAAGGCAATAGTTTGTATGTGTGGATTATGACATATTTATATATATATATATTACACGGCCTGCGGTAGCGGCCTTGTAGTTATGGGTTAAGTTGCTAAACTCATAGGAAGAACACTTTTTCGGCGGTTTATAACTTCACTCCCCCTGGACGAATCCTCAGCAAACTTTGCAAATAAAGTATATGGCCTACTCTGAATTTTCCTGCCAACTTTGGTGACGTTTCGTGCAGGGGGGGGAGTTATAAGGGGGTCCCGAAAATGTATTTTTTTCCATAGACTGAATGGGGAAAAACTTTGCGCACGCCTACAGACCGAACGGCTGGATGGATTTGCACCAGATTTACAGCAGGAGCGGGGGCTTGGGCCAGAAAGCGTGCTTTTGTGTGTTTGGTGGAAATCAGACAAGTACTTTTATTGCAAAGGACTGAAATTTACGTCCCAAAAGAATTAGTGATATTCGGTTCCGCTCCGCAAATCCATTTCACTGTTCGCACCTCGGACAGAAGTGTCATTGGCTTGCGGTACGGCGTGCTGTCGGAGAACTTTGGACACGGCCGGCATTTGGCTGGAGGGAAGCATGCTCTGCGTCAACATTTTTGCGGCAACCTTTTTCAGTGGTGAGTGGTGGCAGGTGATTTTCAGAAGGGGAGTGAATTGCACATGACATAGGTTGGGTGGGAGCGCTGGTGGCTGTGCTCTGAGGATAGATAGCGGTAGTTGGGCACATGGCAGCATGCATGGGTGCATGAAGTTGCAGTGGGTCTTTTGAAAGGTTAGACTATTGGGTGCATGGCAGAAAGCCGTAGACCGTAGGGCATGCACTCAAGAGCCTAGTGCTTGAGCACACCCACCGCAGCAACGCATGTCTGACTCTGCATCAGGTAGAGGGTGGTGCTTGCATAGTGTGGTGTATGCACATTGGTTGTAGTAGGGCCAATGTTGCAAAACAGTATGTGGGTAGGTTGCCAGTGACAATACTTTGTGAATGGAAGTGGGTACAGCCGTAGTATGTGACTGAAAGTGCACAGGGGTGCAGGAGACAGTGTTTTATTTGTACATTATGGTAACTATTGCAATTTTTTCCTGCATAGTTCCATTGTGATACGCAGGTTGGGTAGGAGTGCTGGTGCCAGTGCTGTGTATGTGGATTGTTGTAGTTGGTGACATGGTGACATGCACAGTGGCATTACATTACGGTGGGTGTGTACAAGGCCTAGACTATACGGTGCATGGCCAAAGGCCGTAAGCCATATGCCAGGCACTCAAGAGCCTAGGGCTTGAGCACACCCACGGCGTAATGCATTTTTGACTCTGCATCAATTAGAGGGTGGTGACTTGTACAGAATGGGTGTGGAGCATATTTTAGATACAATAGAGAAGCAGAAGTGAGCTGCCATGCGTGTATGTTTGGTTTTGCAGGTCAGGCGACTGTTACAACATGGTTAAGTTTTTGATGTGTGGTTGGAGTTGGTGCAGTGAAAAGTCATGCAGCGTGGGCACTAGGTGCAGTGAAGGCCGTAGGCCGTAGGCCATGCGCTCAAGAGCCTATGGTTTCAGCTCACTCACCACACCAATGCATGTCTGACTCTGCATCTGGTAGAGGGGGGTGTATGCATAGTGTGGTGTGTGCAGATTGGTTGGAGTAGGGCCAATGTTGTAAACAGTATGTGGGTAGGTTGGCAGTGACACAATTATTCGTGAATGGAAGTGGGCACGGCCGTAGTATGTGAATGAAAGTGCACAGGGGTGCAGGAGACAGTGTTTTATTTGTACATTATGATAACTGTTGCAATTGTTTCCTGCATAGCTCCATGGTGGTGCGCAGGTTGGGTAGGAGTGCTAGTGGCAGGGCTGTGTTTGTGGATTTTTGTAGTTGGTGACATGGTGATTTGCCTGGTGGCATTATGTTGCGGTGGGTTTGTGCAGGGCCTAGACTATTGGGTGCATGGGCGAAGGCCGTAGGCCGTAGGCCATGCACTTATTTTTAGCCTAGGGCTTGAGCACACCCACGGCAGTAATGCATTTTCGACTCTGCATCAGTTAGAGGGTGGTGACTTGTACAGAATGGGCGTGGGGCATATTTCCGACGCAATAGAGCCGCAGAAGGGAGTTGCCATGCATGTATGTTTGGTTTCGCAGGTCAGGTGACTGTTAGAACATGGTAAAGTTTTCCATTGTGGTTGGAGATGGAGCAGTGAAAAGACATGCAGTATGGGAACTGGATGCAGTTTTTGCATTGTGTTAGTATGGTAGCGGGTATGGTAGCGGGTATGGTTGCAGGGCAACTTATATGTGCTTGGATAGTGTGCTGTGTGCAGATTGCTTGGAGTATGGGAAATGTTGTGAACATTTTGTGGTTAGGGTGGCAGTGACACAATACTTTTTGAGTGGAAGTGGGTAAAATAATAGTATATGGATGAAAGGGCCTAGAGGTGCCAGAGACAGTGTAATGCTTGTACATTATGGTAACTGTTGCATTTAATGCTGTGCATATCCATTGCGGTGTGGAGGTTGGGTAGGAGTGCTGGTGCCAGTGGTGCGTATGTGCATAGTGGTAGTTGGTGACATGCTGACATGCATGGTTGCATTACTGTGCAGGGAATGTGTGCAAGGAGCACACCAATTGCAGCAATGCAGTTTTGATAGTGCATCAGGCACAGGGCGGTGATCTTTGGGGAATGGGTGTGGAGCACATTGTAGACGTGCTACAGCAGCACAAGGGAGTTGCAAAGCGTGTACTATGTGTTCCATGGTTGTGGTGATAGTTGCAACATGCTACAATATTTGGTGCACGGTAGGAGATGGTGCAGTGAGAAGTTGTATAGTGTGGCCACAGGGTGCAGTGTTGATGTAATGTGAATATGGAAGAGGGTATGGTTGAAGTGCAGCTTATATGTGCTTGGTTACTCTGCTGTGTGCAGATTTATTGAAGTGAGCCCAATGTTGTGAAGCTGTTGTGCATAGGCTGCCAGTGACACAATACTTTGCGAATGGTAGTGGTTAGGGGTGGTGCAGGAAGTGGTATGTTTGTGGATGCTGCTAATTGTGACTCGATTACGTGAATGGGTGTTTCATGGTGTGGGGGAGTTGGGTAGAAGTGCCGCTACGTATGGTATGTTTGTGCATAATGTTAGGTGCCCCCATGGTTGCAGGCATAGATCCATAAGGTTGTGGTGGGTGTGAAAAGGGCTGCACTGTTGTGTGCCTGGCCAAAGGTGTGCTGGGTGCGCCCCAGGGTCTTTGTGGATGCTGCAATCATGCACTGTTTAGCAGAAGTTTCTGGTGAAGGGGCTTTGGAATCAAACGGAACATGTACTGAGAATGTTTAACAGTAAATATGGAATGGTGTACAGAAGTGCTAGTGTGAATGCAGAGGTTTTGTATGTGATTGCTGCATGCGTGTTTGAAAATTTTACAGCACCCAATGGGGGAGTGCTGCAAAAATGCCTGTGCAAAGGGAAGAAGTACCGTGTGCGCTTTACTGGGCCGTTCCCCTCAGTGTAGATGGGAAAGCGCACATGCCACATTCTGCCATTATGAGCATGGTGGACATGGAAATGAAATTGCAGGAAATAGGCAATTAGATGTTTAGGGTGTGGTTGACCGGAAGGGGCAGTACCATTTTGTCCCAATACTGTGTTGGGAGGTTGGTGGAGATGGAGAGATGCACAGTGCTTATCGTCAATGATACCTTTGTGCTCCATCTGCACAGGTGTTGTGGGCAAAGAGGCGTTTTCTGGTAATTTTGGGTTGGAAGGAGTGGGCACTTCCTAGGGCTGTCAGGTTAACTGCAGTTTCGGTGGGATGGTTTGCTTTTGCAGATATGTGGCATCCGTCACAAACGTTGACTTTGTTGTGGTGCACTATGGAAGTTTACATTTGGTTTACATGTCATATGGACGTTTAATCCGTCACTTGAAGAGGTTGCTGAATGCAGTGATTAAGATTTTTCATACTGCCAAGGTTGTTTTCTCATGCCTAATACCAAGAGGAGTATCGGCTCATGACAGTGTAATTTATCCCCAGCCAGAGGTCGGAACATGTGTTATAAACAGAATTATCTGTGAATTT
Source organism: Ambystoma mexicanum (assembly GCF_040938575.1). NCBI lineage: Eukaryota > Metazoa > Chordata > Amphibia > Caudata > Ambystomatidae > Ambystoma > Ambystoma mexicanum. Next base: position 758,629,400 of record NC_090937.1, on the reverse strand, counting down.
AAGCAGACTGCTGGCATGTTCTCTACCCACTATGAGATCATGAGGTCGCAAAACATGCAGGGGTTCCATAGAAATGGAAATTATTTGAGCGCCATTGGCAATGAAGTTTTATTTTACACTGTGCATGAAGCATTGACCAGAATGTGGTAAAAATGTGAGCAGAGGCAAACAGAAACGCATGTAAAAAAAACAAAAGAAAAAACCTTTAGAAATCTACGATGAAGAACCAATCCCCTACCCAGCTTGATATTTCTTACCCCACTACCCCTAGGCTGCCCCCCACCCCCAACCCCCTCACTATCACGATAAGGTAGCGGATTCCGCAGTTCTTTCGGGATTACACGTGCCACATCCTGGGTGGCTATTCGGATGACTGCGGATGGAGAAATCGTGCATACCATTACTGATCTTTGTAGTGGACGTGCTTTGGAATGGCACGACACTTGTACTTTAAATGTGTAACGGTACATTTGAAGTGTTGTACAGGAGTGACAGTGTTGGATGATGGCGATTTCGATGCGATTGGTGGATGCGTGTGTGCCTATTTACACGTAATCCAATGAGATAGTGCTGCAGAGAAGATGCAAAGGGAAGAAGGACTGCTTCAGCTTTACAGGGGTGCGGCCCTCACAGTACTTTGGGAGGCGCACATACCAGAATCTGCCCTTCACACCATACTGCCCAATTGAGATGGCACTTTGGGGGTGAACAATCAGGTACTGTGGGTGTGGTTAACAGGAAGGGGCGGTGAAACTGCTGTACATTATACTTTGCGTACTGAGGGTGGCTAACATGGCGAAACACATTGTGTTGACTGTAGGTGATCCCTTTGTCATAGATCTGCCCAACTATATCCTGGAAAGACACTTTGACGGCAATTTTGGTTTGGAAGGAATGGACACATTGTGGAACGTTGCATAGGAGTGTAATTTCTCAGATATGCATGCACTTTGCAAAGACTTAGTCAAACAGTAGATGTTATCGTCATCCACTAGGGCGGCATGCATATGGGTTACCTGGCTTGCTTAAATTTGTTTCATAGACTGAGGAGATTGCTGGATGTCGTGAAGCCACTTTTTCCCACCACCAAGGTGCTTTTCTCATCCATAATACCACAAAGAGTATGGGCCACTGCTCATGGATGTTGTTCCGAACCAGACCCAGGAACGTGTCTCATCAACAGAAGCATGTATACTTTTTTGTCCGCTCGTGCAATGTTCTTTTGCAACATTGACCTCACTTGCTGTGGAAATGCAGAGTTTTTCCAAGAAAATGACATTTTGTTATCACCCATTGGCAATGCAGTTTTGTTTGCCCTTCTACACGATGCAGTGAAGAGTTTACTGTATTAATGTGAGCACAAGAAAACACAAAAGCAAAAAAAACCAAAAAATAGGTGCGGCTGTAGAAGCATCTAAAAAAAAAAAGAAAAAAGCTCATCTAAGAGCCGCCACTTACCAGGATCTCCCCCTACCCTAGTTCCAAGTTATTCCCCCACACCAGCACGTAGCACGAAATCCACATCCGGGGATTTTGCAGGTGGCGGTCATGGAAATGGGACTATGGGGATTGTCCAATCAGGTGCTTAGGGTGTGCGGAAATAGGAAGAAGGACTCCTGCTTCACTCGGGCCTGGCCCTCGCTGTACTTGGGGAATCGCACGTGACACATTCGGTGCTTCTCACCATGCTGGCCTATGGAAATGGGACTGTAGGGATTGTCCTATCAGGTGTGCATCACAGAAAAGCACGCCAATTACTGGGGCGCAGACCTGGCAGTATTTGGGGAAAGGCACATGCCACATTCTGAGCTTCTCACCATGCTGGCCAATGGAAATGGGAATATGGCCTTTGGCCAATCAGGTGCTCAGGGTGTACATCACAGGAAAGGGCTGCAATCATATCTTCCTTTACTTTGTGTAGTGCGGCTGGCAACCCTGGCAGGATGCACAGTTTTCATCGTAGGTGATGCCTTTGTGGAAGACCTGGTCATGTATGCCCTCCAAGAAGGCATTTTTGGCAATCTCAGTTTGGAGGGAATGGAGGCTTTGTGGCGCAGTGTAGAAGCAAGCTGTTTTGGCGGAGTGCTTGTAGAATGTCAACGCATAGAATAGCCATTTCCGGACCTCTACATGTTGTGGTCTTGCACTTTGGAGGCTTCTTTTTGGGTTCCATGGCTTGTTCCCATGTGTACCGTATAAATGCCATATCATATCATATACCATCAACTGAAGAAGATGATGAAAGCAGTGCAGCACATTTTTCCCACTGCCAAGGTGCTTTTCTCATGTATACTCCCGAGAATAGTGTGGAACTATTCCAATGATTCCTGTTGCTAGACAGAGGTCAGAAGGGGTCTCATCAACAGAAGCATGCGTGACTTCTTGAGTGCTGCTGGGATGTTTTCCTGTGAGAAGGACATTTGTTATCGATATGTGCACCTTTTCAAAGGAAATGGCATGCCTTTGTCGACCAGTGGCAATGACGTTTTCTTTCACAATCTACAGACTGCAGTGAAGAACCTATTGTAAGAATGTGAGCTGATGTTGAAAAAACAGAAATACTTATAAAAACCGCAAATAAAGGTGTTTCTATGGAATCACCTTCAAAAAACAAACAAAAAACAAAACAAAGGCTCTTTTAAGAGCTGACACAACTAACAACATCCCCTACCCTGGTTGAAAGTTATTCCCCCACTCCTGTGCGCGCACAGCACGAAAAGTCAGCAAATATCGCCATAGTTTAAGGGTGGCACATGTTAGATATGCCCCTTTTGCAGATGACGCCCATACAAATGGGCCTGTACAGGCTACAGTATTGGTCAGTAAGGTTTGTGGGTGTGGTATGTACGCACAGACTGTGGTACACAGTGTATTTGTCAACAGAAATGCAGAGCGTGCGGTTATGGCCGTGTGTTTCACAAGCCACAGCATACAGGTTTTAGGGGAGTTCGAAATACATTGGCTGAAAGTGAATGGAAAACACTGGGCCGTGGCTGCTCATTTTGGAATCTATCATGTGGATGTCTAGTGGTATGTAGAAATACCAAGACACTCGAGTAACAAGGGATACCAGGGATATCTAAGTACTGTGACCTGACCTGGATAGAACATACACAAAAATAACATGAGAGGTCAGAGTACTATAGTGTTCAGGCGGCAACTGTTGGTGTAATGACAAAAACTACATATTCATACTCATCTCTAAGTACACAGAGCAATCATGAGGTCCATACGTCTATCATAAAACAGCAACTCTCTGAGGTGAAACAATTAAATTCAACCCAGTAGACGCTTAAACAATTGAGTGTTTATTATTTATTAACATTGTGAAATGAATCATTAGAAAAAGTCATGTACTAATAAAACAGCATACAACAACAATGGTATCAAAAATATTTCATCTAGAACAGTCCCTCCAATTGATTATCAGACTGGTCTGGTACCTCATTTCCATCTAAAAATCACGTCCAACCACACTTCAACCATACCACATACATACACAAGCCATACAAAAACTCATTCACAGTCCATACAATGATAAAACAATCTAGAACTCAAAAAAATCTAAAACATCTTAATGCAATACCTGATCCATTATTAATATGAACCATCAGTTTGACACCTGTGAGCCTATGCCATATTATTATGAACTTTTATGGCTCAGGTGAATTTGACTTCTAACTTGTTCACAAATAACAAGACATCCCCAACCCGACATGTTTCTTTCTGTGTAACATTCAATAAGGAACAAGTTACTTACCTGTAACTGTTGTTTTCCAGCATGGGTCTGGCATGGATTCACATGCTCATGAATATTCCCCGTCGTCAGGCTGGGAATCCTCGGTAAAGAAAAAACCAGTATCAGTTTCGTTTCTGATCTGTCTTTCGTAGTAATAACCAATCACTGGTCTCTGCGTCATACTGACCACAGCCAATGACTGCCCTCTACCTAAGCACCGCCTCTGGCAGCCATCTTCAGATTTGGAAGCACGTGAAGTGGCAGTATGACCAAGTGAAGAGCCGCAGAGGGGTAGGCGGGAGGGTTCGCATGTGAATCCATGCCAGACCCATGCTGGAGAACAACAGTTACAGGTAAGTAACTTGTTCCTTCTCCAGCATGGGGTCTGGCATGGATTCACATGCTCATGAATAAAGAATACATAGCAGTACACACATGCACAAACACGGGAGGTGGCAAAGGCTCAACATTAAGCAGTACATCAAACTCAACATTAAGCATCTTACCTCCTCACCAGGCTCACCTCAGGCGAACAGGTTGCGCAGCACTGCTTGGCCGACCCTGGACTCCTCCCTGGAATCCCGATTGACGCAGTAGAATTTCGTGAAGGTGTGCGTCGACCTCCACGTAGCAGCCCTGCATATGTCCAGCAGGGGCACACCAGAAAGGAACGCCGTGGTAGCTGTGATCGCTCTGGTGGAATGGGCTCTCGGACGGCCAGGCAGCGGTCGGTTTGCCAACCGATGACAGTACATGATACAGCCGGAGAGCCATCTGAAAATGGAAGCCTTCGAGAGAGCCTTCCCCTGATTGACAGGTCCAAAGTTCACAAAGAGTTGTGACGTCTTCCGAAAACACTTTGTGCGGTCCACGTAGAACTTCAGCGCTCTAGCCACATCCAGCGAGTGCAAAGTCCTCTCAGCCGGCGACGAAGGCGACGGGAAGAACACAGGCAACACCAAGGGTTCGTTGAGATGGAAGTCCGACGGTACCTTGGGCATGAAGGAGGGGTGCGTCATGAGCACTACCCTTGTGTCGTGAAAAGTCAAGTACGGGGCCTTGCAGGAAAGGGCCTGGATCTCTCCCACCCGTCGTGCGGAGGTGATGGCCACAAGAAACGTTGTTTTCCACGACAGAAACTTCAATGGGGCCGAGTGCAGAGGCTCGAACGGAGGTCCCATGAGCTTGGTCAGCACCACGTTGAGCTCCCACGCCGGGGCCGGAGCCTTCACCGGCGGGAACGATCTGAACAGTCCCTTCATGAACTCTTTCACCAGACGATGAGACCACAAGGACGTCCGGCCCGTGGTTCTGGTGTATCGGGAGATCGCAGCAAGATGAATCTTGATGGACGCGTGTGCCAGTCCAGCTTTGGCCAGCGTCAGCAGGTACGGCAGTACCTGGGGAGCCGTAATCCGTAGAGGGTTAATCTTCTGTGCGTGGCACCAGACAGAGAACCTCTTCCATTTGTGTCCGTAGCATTTAAGAGTCGAGGACGCCCTGGCCTTTGCAAGAACCTCTCTGCAGTCGGCCGGTATGTCGTATCCTCCAAACTCTAGCGCTGCAGGAGCCAGGCCTGCAAGTTCAGCGATTTCGGGTCATGGTGGAGGATGGCACCTCCTTCCCTGGAGAGTAGATCCGCGTCCACCGGAAGCTTGATTGGCGGGGACGCTGACAAGTCCAGAAGGTCCGGCAACCATATCTGCCTCGGCCACGCAGGTGCGACGAGGATCATCCTGCACCGTGACCTCTTGAGCTGGTTGACGAGCCGGATTAGCAGTGGCAAAGGATGGAACGCGTAGAGGAACAGGCCCTCCCAGGGGAACGAGAAAGCATCGCCCATGCTCCTCGCCTGGGGAAACCTGCTGGCGAACCTCCGGCACTTGGAGTTCGTCGCCGTCGCGAACAGGTCGATCTGGGGTGTGCCCCACCGTCGGAAGAGGCGATCCACTAGATCCTGCCGTAGTTCCCACTCGTGGCACGAGCGCAGCTCCCTGCTGAGTGAGTCGGCGATGGTGTTTTTTATCCCTGCCAGATGAAACGGCACCAGAAACATCCTTTGGGCGACGGCCCAATGCCACAGGTCCTGCGCCTCCTTGGACAGTGCTGGGGACCTGGTTCCGCCCTGTTTCCTGATGTAAAACATGGTGGTGGTGTTGTCGGTGAAGATCCTCACCACCTTGCCCTTGAGAGACGGAAGGAAGGACCTGAGGGCCCAGAACACTGCACGGAGCTCCAGGACGTTGATATGGAGGGACTTCTCCGTCGGGAGCCAAAGGCCTCTCGCGTGCAGATTTTCGGTGTGCGCTCCCCACCCTTCCAGGGAGGCATCCGTGGTCACTGTCTCCTGGTGGTCTGGGGTCTGGAAGTCCATGCCCGCTGTCAGATGCGCGCAGTTGCCCCACCACCGGACCGCTCGGCGGAAACCCTCGTCGAGTGTGATCCTCTCCTCGAAGCCGCCCATCGTTTGGATCCAGCGCGCGTCCAGGAACTCCTGCAACGGGCGCATCCGGAGCCTGCACATGGGAATGAGGTAGATGCAAGAAGACATCATTCCGAGGAGGGACTTGATGGACCTCACCTTGGCCGCGTCGGAAACCAACATCCGCTGTACCTTGCCCAGGATGGACCTGGTCCTTTCCTCCGACGGGGAGGCCAGAAGGGACACTGTGTCGAGCTTCGCTCCCAGAAACAGTGCGTTTTGCGCGGGTACCAGGTGGGACTTGGCGTAGTTCATGGAGAATCCCAGGTCCGTGAGAAGTTGGACGGTCCTTGCCGTGTGCTCCACGGCGAGCTCCCTCGTCTTGGCTCGGATGAGCCAGTCAGCCAGGTAGGGGTAGATGTGGATCCCCTCGCGGCGCAGCTGCGCCGCCACCGGTGCAAGGCACTTGGTGAATACCCTGGGTGCCGACCGTAGTCCGAAGGGGAGGGCTTTGAACTGGTAGTGACGCCCTTGGACCACAAACCTGAGGAATTTTCGGTGCCCCTTTAGGATGGGAATATGGAAGTAGGCATCCTCCAAATCCAATGACGACAGGAAGTCTCCTTCCTCCAGCTGACCCAGGACGTGCTGGAGGGTGACCATCCGGAACTTCTGCGCCTTGATGAACTTGTTCAGACGTCGCAGGTCTAGGATGGGGCGCCATCCTCCCGTCTTCTTCTTCACGAGGAAGTATCTCGAGTAAACTCCGGAGCCCCGAAGCCTCTTTGGGACGAGTTCGATGGCGCCCTTCCTGAGCATCGCCTTTACCTCCAGGAGAAGCTGAGGGACGTGAAGCTCTTTCCTGGCCACGGGGGGGACGCGCGGGCACCTTCTTTGAAACTCGAGCACGTGGCCCAGGGCTAAGGCGTCCAGCACCCAACGGTCGGTGGAGATGGACTCCCACACGCTGACGAAGCTCGCCAGCCGGCCTCCCACGGGGGTGCTTCGGTGGGGGCCCGACCCCACGGCCGGTTCAATCCTGTTTCGACGAGGCTTTGCCGCCTTGACCTCCTTGGCGACGACGGCGGGGTCCGCCAGACTTGCCTCGTCCTCTGTAGGCCTCCTGAGAGGACGAGCGGGCCGCTTGACGGTAGGTGGAGAAACCGCTGCCGGAACCTTTGGAGGCGCCCTTGCCTCCTCTGCTCCGAAAGGGCGTCCGTCGTTGCTGCAGAACCCCAAGGGCCCGGGCCGTCTCAGTGTCCGCTTTAATGGCCTGAAGGGAATCGTCCACTGTTTTCCCAAACAGGTTGTTCCCATCGAACGGCATGTCCAGGACTCTGGTCTGTACGTCTTGACGGAAGTCCGTAGCCTTGAGCCATCCACGCCGCCTAAGGCACACGCCGTTGCCCAACTGGCGAAACCCAGTGTCGGCGATGTCCGTCGCAATAGTGATGGCGTGGTCCGACGCCACCTCACCTTCCTGTAGGATCTCCAGGGCATCCGCCCTCTTGTCGTCCGGTAGGAAGTCCAGCAGGGGAGCCAGTTTGTACCATAGCTCCCTGTCGTAGCGGGCCACGATAGCCAAGGCGTTGGCCGCTTTAATCGTCGTCGCTGCAGACGAGATGACCCTGCGTCCCATAGCGTCCAATTTCTTTCCCTCGCCGTCCGGTGGGGAAGTCAATGTGGAGGCCGCACCCCCCCCCGCTTTCTTCCTGGCCGCCGCGGAGACGACGGAGTGCGGGGTAGGCTGCGCCCGGAGGCACAGGGGGGCCGCGTCCGGGACCCGGTACTTCTTCTCGTACCGGTCTCTTCTAGCTGGCGTCGTGGAAGGGTTCTTGAGGAGGGCGAGGCCCTCATCCCAAATGTCGTCCAGTAGAGGCACCGCGAGGACCGTCTTCCTCTTGGCCTCGCGCCGTTGATAAAGGAATCCTTCCTTTTTCTTCTCCTCAGGGCAGAGTTGGAAAAGCTCGGATGCCCTGGCGATCATGGAGTGGAACGATCCAATCTCGTCGGGTGGAGAAGCCCTGGTGGGAGGTGACGACGGTAGATCCTCGTCGTATACCTCGTCGTCCGTACCCGTCGCTGCCGTGTCAGTCCCCGTATCATCCCCTCGGGTGGACGGGGAGGAGGGCTGGACGGGGCGCGACGGCTGAAAAGGAGGTGGAGGGTGAATCCTTCTTTTCTTGGGCGGGGGAACACCAGAAGGTCCCGGTTCAGGATCCCCCGACGGGAGAGGTTCCTCCGTCGGCAACGGTAGTCTCGTCCTTATCTCTGAGCATAAGGACTGTATAGCCAACAAAATGGCCGCCGAGTTGTCTTGCGGCGCTGGCAGAGGGGAATCCGACGGGCGATCAGGGGCCCCGTTGGCACCCTCGACGATGTCGTCGTCACCTGCGTCGGGATCCATCCCGACGGGCCGGTCTTCTTCCACGCCAAGGCCGTGGCTTAAGACCTCGATCAGCTCTTCCTCCGAGGTTGAGGCCGAATCTACGACGACGCCCTGCCCCCCCCTTTTTCTTCCCCACCGGGGATTTAACAGGGGTCCTATCGATGGGCACAAAAGAGGACTCCCTCCGAGGTGGCAGGGAGACTCTGAGCCCCGAGGTCGCCACCACTGGTGTAGCCTCCACAGGCTGAGCCAGGGCCGCCGCGACAGTATCGATAGAGGGCTTGGCCGGATGGATTAAGGCCTTCACCACCTTAGGTGCGCTCACCGCCTTATCCTTGAGGGGGGGGACACTGCCTCGCTCCCCCTCAGATGGGGCCTTCGAGCTCGACCGGGGCCTCTCCAGGAGCTTCGCCGGGTGCTCGCCCTTCCTCTTACCCGACCCAGAGCGTTGGCTCGTGGCTGAAGGTGCCGGGGAGGGTGCGCCCTGCCTGGCGCCCGTAGAGCCCGACCGTTCGGCGCTCCCGGTACCAGCGGACTCGCGGTGCTTGGCCTTGTGTTGGACCCCCGTCGCCGGGGCGTCCTCAAAGGTCTTAGAAGACCGCTCGGATTTCTTCCTCTTCTTCTCGCCTGACGGGCTCTTTCCTTCCAGCCAGTTGGCGAGACGTTGATGGCGGTCCTTCATGGTCCGCTCCGACATATTGCCGCAAAACGCACAGTCCTTCTCCACGTGCGTCTTGTCCTCATGTAAGCAGTAGAGACAAAAGGAGTGTTCGTCCTCCTTAAAGACGTTCTGCAGCTGGCATCCAGGGCAGACCCTGAACAGCTTTCCGGGCGTCGAGCTTCCCTTCTCCTGGGCCATGTCCGGGCCTGAGAAGCTTCTGAAGTCCTCCAAAAGCGTAGCTCGACGAAATCTTCACCCTTGAGGGGCGCAGACGAATCCGACACGGGTCCCCGTTGATCGGATGGAGAGTCGGTGGAGCTTGAGGCTCTTTTGACCGAAAAAACGAAGTTTTTGAGAAAAAACGTGAAAAAATAGCACTAACGCTCGAGAGCAATAGCACGAGGATCCCAACACATGAACGTGCGGTAAAAATCTGAAGATGGCTGCCAGAGGCGGTGCTTAGGTAGAGGGCAGTCATTGGCTGTGGTCAGTATGACGCAGAGACCAGTGATTGGTTATTACTACGAAAGACAGATCAGAAACGAAACTGATACTGGTTTTTTCTTTACCGAGGATTCCCAGCCTGACGACGGGGAATATTCATGAGCATGTGAATCCATGCCAGACCCCATGCTGGAGAAACAGAAATTCTTCAGGGGCACTATAGTCCGGCGAAGTCAGCTGGAATGAAGATGGAGAATACACCAACAGAGCTCGCCTAAATACAAACAAAGGAACACTATGTCAATCGGGCTAAATGCTCAAATTTCAAGATTGACCATTACTGCCACCGTATTATGAATAAACGGGGGCGCAGACTAGGTGATTAATGCCTTTAAATTTACTTCAACTAAGGGAACAGTAAGAGGACCGTCACCCACAAACCGGTAGAAGACGCCATAATTATTTGGTGCCTCTGGGATCTATCCACCACCACCAACACCTCGTATCACCTCCTAGACATTCAAAATCGACCAAGTGGTACCACACCAAAAAGTGAAATCCCATGTGACCCAGAAATTGACGTAATCAAGGTCCGAAGAAATGGGAGAATGCTCCAAACAAGAATGATTTCTTGGAAAGCACTTACGTTGCGACTCCTGTAATTCTGTAGAGGGAAAACCCAAACATAGGTAACTCACAAGGGCACGATGTTAAGGGCACACCATCGCCAGACCCTCATCCGGCATTCAGTCCCTGGTTTAATAGAAAGAGCTTCAACCAGGGCTCAGTACATGAGTGGTGACAGCTTAATACCTATCTGCAAACACAAAGGCAGAAAACGAGGTAAAAACCCATACAATGTAAGACTCTATAAAGAGTAAAATAGATAACATTCCGTTGTGGCGTGGTACATTGAGGACAAATGTGTTCAAATAATCCCTGCGAAATACCATCACACACCTTACACTTCCATTATGCATAAGTATCCTTGCAGGCAACAAGCTTACCTAGTCAAAAAATCAAGCTCTTTCCAGTCTCTGCATGACTCTCGACTGTGTCACAAAAGGACTCTTCCAGTCCAGTAGCGTAGACCATAACAATGGAATAGGTTGTGACCATCGAAGTACCAAATTCTAAGACAAGAAAAAGGAAACCACAAGGAAAAGTGGATCAGCACACAGTTGTAGACCTCCACAGTGCTCCATATATTTACACGGACCCAAACAAGTATATGCACTGAAGGTCTTATACATGGGGATTGTCAAAATAATGGATATAAATGGACACTCACATCTTCCCCCGTATACGCGAACCACCAGATGGTCCGGATCATGTGAGCCGCGAGAGTTTACCAAGTGCCCTCTATCTATAAATGTCAACAATTGCGGAACCATAGAGAGTAACATAATGTCCGCGCTCAGGCGGAAATAACTTACACTGGAAAAGGAATTTCAAAAAAAGAGAGAGAGAGAGAGGGGGGGGGGAACCGTCCCCGTAATCCTGCTTACCTTTATGGCTCTTCCGACAATCAGCGTGGGTGGCCGCGTAAATCCGATCTGTCGGCATATCCAACAGTTCGGCTCCGAGGATCCGGTTTAAAGGCCCTCCTTGCGGTGTCATGTGATCCACGCGTGACTGATACATAGTGGTATGTAGACCCTACAATGAAGTGACTGATTTTGGTTTGTCTGTGTGACACTTTGATGACACGCAATCATGCCAATATTATTGTTGTTCATTGTGGAGGGAAAATTGCACAGCGTGTTACACGAGTTTCAGTGCCGTTTGGGATGAAGGAGGCACTTGCCCAGGTCATGCATTTGTTTCTGATCTCTTGCATAACTTTCTATCGCATTATGCAGACACTGATGTGGCTACATCATTTTCTATTTGGTCCACAAATGGAGAAAGCGTGGTACATTGCAAAGAAGTGTATTTGTGCCTTTGTACGACATGTGCCAATGGCGTACTTCACACATGGGTATATGACTTTTCACAGCACAAACAGTTTTCCCCACCTATACCGTTCATTTTACTATGCCTGCCATCCTGATTTCTGCACACCCCATCCAAATTGCCTTGGTGCCCTTCTTGAAAGAAGTGAACAAATGTTGTAAGTGTTGCGCACTGACATTCTTGAAAACGCACTGCAACACGTAAACAAACCTCTTTCTACAGCGACCCCCTTTCTAACCAATTGAACTACATTGTTTTACACAGTGCCATGCCTCCTGCCCTGCATCAATTCATTGGCAATTCCATTGTTCATCTATAAAGGGTGCTTTTAATAAAAATCAATGCGATTTGTGATGGCATCTTTGATGTCATGGGTGTTAGTCCTTGCAGTGCACACTGGTGGTGCGAGTTATGGTTGCTTAGCTTACCATCTCTGGTGAATTTCCATTTCTTTTCGATTTTACCTGTAACCATAATGTCCCTGTAACAATGTTTGTCCATAGAATTTCATAGGTTTTTGCTAGAGCAACATAACCATAACGTCCCTTTAACAATGTTTTTGTTAGTGAATATATATATATATATATTCACTGAAAAACCGTTGTTAAAGGGGTGTTATGGTTATGTTACACTAATGAAAAGCGATGAAATTTAATGAAAAAACTTTGTTAAAGGGACGTTATGTTTACAAGTAAAACCGAAAAACCCCAGAAATTCGTCAGTTATGGTAAGCTAAGCAATCTTAACACGCACCACTGCCATGCACTGCTAAGACTAACAGCCAGGACATGAAAGATGACATCACAAAACTTTTCCATCCACATTTCCCATACGTATACCAAAAAACTGTACATAGTGCTTCTATAAATGTATATATGCATTGTGCAGTGACAGAAGTGCATAAATAAAAGGGGCAGTACAAATCGACAAGTGCGCATGGGAGCCCAGGAAGGAAGTGCCAAAGGATCCTAAGGTGGGAGGCCACTAACTAACTGCTGGGGCAGAGGAGTCCTTAGGGTGGGGTACATCTTAACCGTGACATCCTTTTTTTCTGTCAATTGAATAGGTTTTTATATTTGAAAATGTTTCATAATGGTATATCACTGTATATAAGTTATTAATAATTCCTCTTTTAACATATATGAAAGAACTATAAACCTCCTTCAACAAACTAATTCTTTGTAACACATACTTACGTTTCCAAAAGCATCATTTCAGGTCCTTGCTGATGTTCCTTGCACAACTTTTCTAAAATCCCAACCAGCACTCTGGGCTGCATCCATAATCAGATTTCTTTCTCCCATTCAAACCTAGGGCTTCAGCCATGCCGCATGCCCCAATAAGCAAATAAGAGTACACATTTGTCCTTGCGCAAGGCCAGGCCTACTTCCCAGGCAACAAAGTTATATCACAATTTTTTGTTCTTACATTTTGACCCTTTAGAAAAAATAAAACACAGAACAGATTTACAAAACCATGGTTTGAGGTCGTTGCTGATGCTCCTCGTGTATGTTTGCTTCAATCCTGTCCAGCACTTTGTGCTGTAGCCACAAGCAGAATTTATGATTCCATTCAAACCTATACTGATTTTGAAAAACATGACCACATAGTCGGTTCCTGGTGACCACGCCCACTTTAACCTCATTGCCAGGCCCTTGTGGTCATGGTCAGTAGCCAGATTGACAATCTGGCAACTGCCCATGTCCACAGGCTATGCCTCACTCACGAAAGGTATATCACAATTTTTTGTAACTACATTATCTCACTTTTCAAAAAATAAAACACAGACATTTGCAAAACCATGCTTCCAGGTTCTTGCCCATGCTCCTTGAATGAGTTTGCTGCAAATCCGTCCATGGATTTTTTGTTGAAAAACGTCAAAATGTATGCACATAAAATAGTCATATAACCTAGCCCCCACTTGACAAAATCTATTCAGACTTTGCACATACATTCAAGGATCGGTCTATAATCTTTCTGCAAACCTGTGTGCAAATTCATCAAATGGCAACAACGTTATAAGACATCTAAAAATGTTCAGACCCCCTCTAATTTTGTCTGCTCTTGACAATATCACACCAAACTTTGCAAATCCATTCTATTCTGGATATAACATCTCTTTGCAAACTTGTGTGCAGATTCATCAAATGGCACCAAATGTATAAGCCTTTCAAATATTTTGGAACCCCCTTCTACTTTTGCTCTCTCATGGCAAAACAGGACCGCACTCTGTAGAACCATTCGGGGTCAGGTCTAGAATGATCTTGCAAAAGTTCATGCAGTTTCATTGAGTGTCCCCAAAGTTATAAGCCAGCCATAAACTGCTTTTCACGAACCCTGTAATTCAAAAATAGCCATAGATGTCCCCGAACATCTAAGTTGTTCGCGAAAATCACAAGACTGTACCCGAATACCTGGACTGTTTGCAGACTTCAGGGATGAAAGACCACCTAGTTTTCTTGGCTTCTTATGGCCATATCGCATCCCATCCTCATCACCCCTCAGCTCCCCAGAGATGTTTTATTAGTTTAAGTGCAATGGTGTGTTTTCTAATATGTTTTTATCACGTTGTTTGCGGACAATGGGCAATGTCCGCAAACCCAACATGGCGGACGTTTCCCAAAAATATGATGCATCTCATGCTTTTCACCATCCAATCAATGAGTGAGTCCGATGTCCACGGACCTCACGGCGCCCACTGGACCAATAGGAAGGCCCGTCCGCAGACCGAATAAGGAAGTGAGTCTGCAGACTTAACCCATGTATCACACATTTTTCTTGACCTACTTTTTGGACAATAAAAATAAAACTACTAGACAGATTTACAGCAAATTTACAAAAGCACGCTTTCGGGACCAAGTCGCCACCCCTGCTGCACATTTGGTGAAAATCCGTCCAGCAGTTTGGGCTATAGGCGTGAGCAACATTTTTTTTCAATTGCCTCTATGGGAAAAACAACACATTTTGGGATGCCCCCTATAACTTTGCCCCCTGCACTAAACCTCACCAAACTTTGCAAAATCAATCCAACAGGGCCATATATTATTTTTGCAAAGTTTCATGAGGATTCATGCAGGGGGTGTGGTGAAGTTATGTGCTGCCCAAAATGTGCTCTTCCTATGGGTTGCGCAATTTATCCATAACTACACGGCTGCCACCGCAGGCCGTGTAATTATACATATTCACCGGAAACCATACTTAAGGTTCAGTTAAGTTGCACAGATTTAATGCAACAGACCCCTTGACATTCAACGGATGTGGGAAGTCATGAACTGAATTGAATAGGTTTTGATGTTGAAGCCTTTGAAACATTTTGACTGAGCTTTGTAGCCCCATGTCGGGTGAGAATTGAACCATTTCTACAGTTGGTTATTTGAAGGGATACTATTTTATTGTAAGATGTTTGTCCTGATGTAATTGGATTTTTTAGCAATTTATTGACGAAAATGTATGCCCTTCTGTTCATTTACTATTTCAGTATCCTCCTCTGAAATGTTATGTGTACTGGTACATTGCAATATGCTTGTGGAGAGTACGCATGAAGTAGCATAATATGCAAGGGTTGTAAATGTAATGATGTGTAAACATAAAGGGTTCAAGGGATCACATGTTTGAGTCCCTGAAAGTCGAATGAAAGAATAAACAAATCCACTTCTCTCATGCTTCTACCAGTGTAACAGAGCACACATTTGGTGTTGAGATTGGACAGAAGTAATGTCTTCTGAATTCTAATCCAGCAATCAAATGCTACTGAGTTGCGAATAAGGTGCTAGTTTTTACAGATGGCACAGCTGCAAATGGGGGTCGGAAACCTTCCCCTATTAAGACAGTACTCTTAAGTCGAGCTTTGTAATTCAAATAACAATCTGCAGCAGGTTATTTCTGTTATAATGCTGGTTCACTCTTGCAACAAACAAACAAAAAATTGCAGCCTTTTCATTTCTGAATATATGCTCGTTGATGCTTTGAGGCACAAATATATAGCTATAATTTTGGGAGATGGGCCTCTCCCTTCTCTGTGAAATATTTTTTAACAATTCTTTCCCAAAATGTCCAGTGTGGGGCCTCAGGTACTCGTGCAAAATATCAGCTAAATCCGTCATGCAGCTCAAAAGTCATTAGCAATTCAATGTTCGGGTTTCCTATTGAACTTGATACTCAATTTATCTATAGTTTGGCAACCGATTCATATTGTATATTTTTATATTTGAAATTGATGGTGTTAAGTTAACTTTGTTATGTCTATGTTTATATGAGGAAAAGACCAGTAGGATTAGGCTGTGCCGATTATTAGAATAGTTGAATTTCAGAGATGATTTCAGACCATCATAAAAGACAGGGAATAGTGCATCTGTGCTATATGTTCAGGCACAATAAAAAGAAATTCCACATGGCTGGTACTTACCACTGAGATCATTGAGGAGGTTGCACGTGATGTCATTCCTGATTGCTGCTGCCCTTAAGCTTACCTTTCGGAACTCCCACCACTCTGGAATTAGCCATTCTAAAAAATAAAAAGAACTATACTGATTTGTTTCTAATGCTCGTAATCTTAACCACTTTTAAACCCCATCTATTGGATTGCAACTGCGCTTAAAACTCTTCATTCTAAAGTCCCACTCCCTGATCCTCCCTGATCCTAGCGACTTACTGTCAGTCTTAATTTTTGCTATTTTGAAATTAGCTGCTTCAGACTGTACTGATTTCTTATTGAACGGCCTCAACATTTTGATCATCTGACTGCTTGCTGCCTTGAACTCCTACACTCTGAAACCGGACCCTGCTTCACCGTTTGGAATTTCAACCAAAGAGTACCTGAAATCTTCCAATATAATCCTTGCCACTTCGAATCCTGACCTATGGTATTACTAGGAACTAAGTCCTTATGAACGCCAATGCTCAGAATTTTGCTCACCAAATCCCACTGCTTTGTGATTACAAGCTTAATCTTGACACTCTCAACCAGATACTTCCTTGAACTGAATTTTCGCACTCTGAATTCTAACTGTCTGAACTTTCTATACCAATCCCACACTGAAATCCTGAGAAACCAACTCAAGAAAATATTACATCCACGAGACAACCTCCCCAGGGAGACTTCTGCTCCTGCGAGATACCTAAAATATTGGCTATCTCAGTACCTCACAACCATGAATCTCTGAAAAATTCTGCACAATAAGGACAATCAACCTTGAGATAACAGACCACAAGAAAAAGCTCTGCAACGCGGAAACCCAGTCTCGCTCACCACAAACCTAACTGCATGACTCCATCACCACAAACCACTGAGCACTACAGAGACCCAAAAAAAAAGTAAGTCACTCCAGGAGGGTTTTTCGCCACTGGAACAAACAACAAATCTGAGACCTCTGTGACAAAGAAAGTCACCACAAGCCTATAACTATAGCAAAGGCACGCGCCATGGTGTGTGGCACACATCGATCAATTCCTGAGACCAAGAAAGAAGCCACTACTGGAGGGCTTTCGGTGCTGGAACAAATGACAAATTTGAGACCTTTGTGACAAAGGAAGCCACCACACACCTGTAACCACTGCGATGTACCAACCACTGAGTGTAGTATACATCTATCTTTCGGGTCAGCAATCATCTAGCCTAGCCAGCCACCTAAGTCCTAAACCAGCGAAAATGCACACAAGCATCTCCTAATCAAAACTCTTAGAACCTCCACCACATTGACTGCAGCCACCGAGAGCATTCCAACCGAGGCCATACAAATGGGAAAGAGCGCTATATAATTATTTGAATAAAATAAAATACAACACAACACTATGGCTTACCTATCGTTATCAAAACCAACAGGAACTATCAAGAACAGAGTACCTCCCAAACAGGGAACCCACTACCAAAACAGCTTAATGCACAATCAGATCTGCAGCAGAACACTGACCCACAAGAGTCATGAAACACTAACCACAAACATGCCCTGAAACAAGAAAGACAAGGAAACAAGAGTGGAAAAAAAGAACAAGAAAGACAAATGAAACCACAACCCCGTTGAACAACAGGAACGACCTACCAGAATTCGCAACACCTCAAAATCACCACCACTGCCCCTAAACAAACTAAAGATAGGGACAAAGATGAGAACAAAGACATTATACATCTCCTGCTACCTCTTCACCTGCAATCCCACCACAATTGAAAAAAAAAAACCCACAGCAACGGACCCAATGAATACTAGAATGGACCGCACCAGACTATCAAACCATCCACTACAACACACAAAACCCAGCAACTTAAAGACAGCTTTGAAAAGAAACCTATAAGAACTCGAGCTCATATGGAATCCTTAACCATACACACCCCTTACATAAGCAGAGATTGAAAATGGACCACACAGACAAACAAAATAAACACTACATGAATCCAAACAGAGAAACTCATCACTCAACTTAATGGAACTCTTCAACAAACGGACAGATGATTCAACCACGGATCCAGCAAAAAACAGGCTCATCCAAGAGAGAACTGAAGAATTGACAGTCACGGCCCTAACTGAAATGCGAGAAATTACACTTACTGAAGAACAAGTCTGCTCCCATATCCTACACTACAGCCTACTCATTGTACGATACATGGCAAAGCACACCAAATAATTTTATGACCTCTTAAGTGAAGGCAGCACAAGCACGCTCTTCCACACACAAATGTGGATAGCTGACAACTACAAAGTAATACCGGACAACTACAAACTCAAACTCTAACAGAAAAAACAGAAGAGGAGGAGGAATTGCCCTAGCGCACAACAATCACATCTGCTCAAAACCCATTCCCTCAACCAACATAGAAGACTGCAACTCACTCCTTTTCAATCTCAAGGTCAATGTCCAATTCAACCTACTGTTCCTTCTGATCTACAGACCACCCCCCCTACAACCCCAACTACGTCACAAATCTCACTGATGCCATAGTCAACCTCTCCACACACCATGACAACATAATTATTCTGGGGGAAGTCAACATTTGGTTCGACAGAGAAAATGAAACCACAACAAACTCCCTCAGTAGTCTATTGGAAACCCTTCACTTCAACCAAATAGTAAGCACTCCCACTCATGGAGCTGGGCACACTCCATATGCAATCTTATGCAGAAATGGACTCTTGACCACTGCCCCACCAGAACCAATCGTATGTAGCGACCATCATATGATACTGTTCACCATCAAAATACTGAGCCTCATGATGCCCACAAACATGAAAATCCAGGCAACAAACAAAATAAATTGACCTGGAAACCCTAACAGATATATTGGAATCTGCCAAACCCAACCCCCCATAGCTAAATAGAATGGCGCTGGACTGTGTAAGAGAAGCTTCACAACTGGATCATCCATGCGCTAGATCAATTAGCACCATCAAAACTCTTCAAACCCACTCCAAAGAAAATTACAGCGCAATGGTTCACAGAAGAACTGGGGGAACTAAAATAAAACAAACTGGAAAAAGCATTGGAGAAACAGTACAACCAATTGGACAACACCAGCTACCAACAGCAAATTTGAATATACAAATCAGCAGTCCTGAAAGCTAAAAAGCATACTATACCTCAAGAATACAATTGGCAACAAACTCACAAGAAGAAACTTTCCAAATCCTTAAGGACATTTAAAAAAACATGTTTGTGCATTATACCATTGCAAACCCTATGTGACAATTTTACAACTCATCTAAGAGCAAACATAGAAGCAATACAATTGAACATCAATGCAGGCCACTGTACCACAATTGATTTGAACCTATAAGGGAGGTGTTGGGATAAACTCCCAGGTATGTTAGAGGGCCACTAGGAGTTTGCTGACTCTTGGAAGGCCCAACACCTTCCACAGGATAAATGGAGGACTCAGTCAATAGCAAGTTCAAACTGCGGTTTATTACAAATAAAATCAACAGACATCAGCACAGGGACTTCTCCTGGCTCGCAGAACAGTTTTGTACCCTAGTTGCGTCATAGTGATGTCACAACCTGGACCCTACTCCAGAAAACCTATCGCCCTCTGGGATTGGCTGTCAGGAGCCTAACAACCAATATGATTGCCTATATGTGTTATTCTACTGGCTCTCTCATGTCAGGTGGCTGGCCTGGTCCATCCCCAAGTCATTATCTATAACAATGTTGCAGTGTGAGGGTCTTACCAATGGTTCGCGTCCATTGCTACCCAACCCTAGGACACTAAACTGTGATTGGCTAGAGCTGACATCCTCAGGCCTGGGATCCACAAAGGTTCTCAGCTCTTGGTATACCATATCAAGGTAATAAGAATTACTATGTGTCTGCATTGTAACTTGTGTGTACCATCTTAGTCTATGAGAGTGCTCGTTCATCTTGTGCAACACTTGTGTAGAGGAGAAGCCAAATGCCTCTACCAGAAGTCCTGCCCCTATTCTGCCTATATGTGGGAAGCCAGAAATTGCAACAAGCACAACGCCAGTAATGATACCTATACCAAGAAAGATCTTTGAAACAAGTTATCCATTGATAAAGCCCTAGACGACGTACCCACAGAACGATGACAGTCTCTTAAGAGAGATCCCTGAAGATGTGTAAAGATGCATGAAAGAGAAGATGGGTGGCGTCACATGTGGTGAAGACGTCGCACTAAGAGGAATGGTCAAAGACGAGAATGTACAGACTTTATGGAATCTGATGACAAAATAAAGAATGAAGTATAAAGAATGAAGTAACCTTTCATGTGCAGAATGAAGATTGCACGTGCAAAGAGAACTGAAGAAAACATAAGCCATGTTATAACTTCACAGATGCTGCAACGCAAATAGACTAAGTAATCATGAAGGCTGGCTATACATAGTGAATAGACTGCAGGCGGTGCCGCCAATATATATATACTTGTATAGAATCTGGAAATTCGATGTCGCAACTTTAGTAAGCCAGGACCCGTGAAAGAGAAGGACTAAAATATGGCCCAGCAGAGAAAACAGCTGGAAATCAAGGAAGGATCGAGACGGCTGTCTGGCCTTGTGTCAAGGGTTGGGGAAGCCAAGAACTGGTTATCTATTTAGGAAGATACAAAGAATGTGAGAAGTGAGGCGAGCTCTTGTTAAGGTGCGACTGATAGACACTATGAGTGCCAAGTTTTATTCATTTAATTTCATTAAATGCGAAGAATGAGCTAAAGCACGGTCTCCTGTCACATGGGGTAATTGGAAATAGAATATAGGCAAGCAGCACTGAGACTTGAAGATAAGAACGTGCTCGCACTCCCTTCCATTCTCAGGAGCAGTGATACTTTGCAAGGCCAAGTTCAAAGACAATTCAAATGGCAGAAGACCTGAGCGATGATGGGCTAATTGGGTGGGGAGGCATGGTCATGGTTTTCTGTGGGAATATTTTAACCCATCTCAGAGCTGGCTACTTTAACTAGCCCCAGCTCTACAGCTCTAGCCTAGAACTATTAGATTAGCCTGTATCATTATTATATTTTCTTCCTGAAGTCAAGGTGCATGAACACATCCCTGCTTTGGAGCCATACAAAGCAACATATATATAGAAATACTGTATAAGCTGCGACTTTTCTATGTGTCTTTCAGTTGTTGTTTTTCTACAAAAACGTAAATATGATGTAATATTTACCTCACAAACAGTACTAACACACCCTTGATGTATACGCTGTGATGTGGCTTAAGTACTGTTTTAAACATCACACTATCTATACTATGTTCATTTGTTAAAATGTGAATGGATGTAAATCCAGCAAGAGGACTGGATCTGCTAAATAAAAGCAGTTTTTTCTGAGCACGAAAGTAATGTCTCAAGATATGTGTATGGAATTTGAATCCAGAGTAAAATAACCCTACTATTGGATACTCAGCTTATTCTTGAGGCACTTATAGACAATGAAAACTGATACAGCACAGTAAACACTCCAATTAAGGTTAGAGTGCACAACATTTGACATGTGGTTGGATCCCTACCTTTTGTTCTCTACAAATCCACCAACCAGCATCTGGGGTACCAGCTTGCGTGCTGCTAGAGAGTCAAAAATTCCAGAAGGTTAAAAGCGTGCCCACCAATTATAGAGGGCCATTTATTGAAGCGCCCTATAGTTTGAGAGCCAATGGTGTGTCATTTATCTAACAATTATTGAGGATGACTTGCACAAGGGGTGGGCATAAGTTGTCCACCTGACTATAGAGACCCAATCACAATCCAGTCCCCTACAGAAAGTATACTTAGATGTACCCCATAAACCAACCACAATCCTAAGTTTTCTTATTTTGCCACGTAGTATGACATCATGTATGACGGGTTTTAACTATAAAAGTGTTATTTTTTATGTGATGCATTGAGATAATGCTGTGAGATGTCCGTTGATGTCCATTGTACTCTCTGTTTTTGACAATTGGGAATAAAACTGTTTACTTTTGCCAACTTCCTGAGTCAGTCTCATTATTGATGTATGAGTTATTCTGCATCCCTATCCATCTAACCAAACGCTACCTCATTTACAATGGCCTAACTTTTCACGTGGTAGCATGTCGGATGGTTTAAGACCCGTCGATTAAGTAGAACTCCAGTGTTTCGGACGATCAAGCACCCTTCTCAATCTAGCCAGAAGATCGCAGGGTTTTCTGTGGAGAGTGGCCAACATAGAATTCTTGCAAGAAAATCGATACAAGTGGGACGGGTCCCTCTTTGACAAAATCCTTCCTTGTTTCCACAGGCGCTTCACGGACGGAAGGCGAAAGTGGTCAATTGGAGAGGGGAGCTGATACCGAAGGCCTCGAACTGAACGAGTGAATGGTGAGTAGACTGACAGGAATGGCAAATTGTGGGGATGGGATTGTGGTAGTTTAGAAAAGTAATGGGGTTGATCATAAAAGAAACATAGAGCTTTTTAAAAGTGTAAAATAAGAGAAAAGAGATAATGTCCGGGATGCCCTAGGTCAAGGAGTTTTAGAAGAACTCATCTCACACCCCAATGGGGGTAAATTAGGAGGCGCATAAACAGATTTATGTTAAGAGATGAGTTAAACTCTAGTCAGAGTATTTTAGGGGTGAGATGATGAATCGGAGTACCATGGTTTAAATGTAAAAGAGTCGACTAGTCTGTCTGTGTGTTTTGTAATTGAAAAAAGGGGTGTCGAAGAGCGACAAGAATAAGTTGTGTAAAGTTGAAGTAAAGATAAAAAGTTACTGCCTATTTTACGGTCATTGTCTGTGCCGACTAAGAAGTAAGTTGAGGTCATTGAGAAACAGAAGTTTTGAGGGGCGAGTGTTAGAGCACGCTCATATTTGTTTTTTTATAAACGTATCCGTGTAAAACACTGGTAAGTACTGACAGTCAATTGAGACTCGTCCCAATGGGAGATATTACTCCACTGATTAATCTGTGTAAAACATTGCCAAAACATATGCCTAACCTCAAACAGTTCAATGTGGGGTGGGTAAAGGGCACAGCGGATTAAAATGTTTATGCCATGGCCTCAGGGGGATCAATGTGAAAAACGGTATTGCAACACATGACTACATACTTGCACGCTGCATACACGGGGAAGAAACTGGAGAAGAGGTTAGCTATTTTAGAGACTTTGGAAGATATACCAAGAGGAGAGAGAGGATCGGCCGCCTGAGGAGTGGATGCTTACTCAGTGTAGGGAGGAAGGTGTTGAACCTTCTGCTCCCCGTACCTTGCCAGAAGGGAATGGCGAAAGTACAGAAGACATAGGATTGTATCCATTTAAGGAACTAAAGCGGCGATAGGGTATAGTAATCCGATATATGAACCACCTGCTTATAGCAGTGATGATAGTCCAGCTGATACCAAAATAAAGGAGCAGGACTTTAAGATCATGCAGAACAAGGAAGAGAAAAGTGAGTGATCGAATATAACAACAAATATAGAATGAGAGATTAAGAGATGGAAAGGAGAGAAGGCTAAAACTGACGAGGCAACTCTCGTACAGAACGAATGGATGGGAGGACAGATATTACTCAAGCTTGATGGGAAAAGTACTGTG
The DNA here is from genome assembly GCF_040938575.1 of Ambystoma mexicanum. Taxonomy (NCBI): domain Eukaryota; kingdom Metazoa; phylum Chordata; class Amphibia; order Caudata; family Ambystomatidae; genus Ambystoma; species Ambystoma mexicanum. The sequence continues at coordinate 758,605,790 of NC_090937.1, read as the reverse complement.
GAAGTCAGGCAAAGGAAAGATCAAGACGAACAGGACAGAAAAGACAGAACAATAAAAGATTGAAAGAGGATGAACACAAGAGAAAGAGTAGACAGAGATGAGAACAAATGTATCAGGAAGAGCAGCAACAGAATGAATAAAGGGCGCAGGAGCAAACAAAGTATGACAATAGATGGAGAGCAATCGAAAAATGAGAAAGGCAAGAAAGGAAAAGAGAAGAGGAGGAAGCGCAGAAATTAAGGGATAAAAGGATGCAGAGATGAAGGGAAGAGGAAGACCGAAGAGCGAATGAAAGAAGAGAGGAGAAAAGACAAGAAGAAGGAAAGAGTTAGATGGGACGTGAGAAATCAAAGAGAATTAGATGAAAAATTGGAACAAAAAAGGAGATGCGGGAGCACGATATGGATCGCATTCAGAAGGAGTTAATGGAACCAAGTCCGGTGATACCATTGGGCAATATAGGGGAGTTTGTTCTGTCAAATGAATCAATGCTAGGGCCATATAGAGTAGCCCTAGAAGAGAATTTTGACATAGGGAGCATTGAAGATAGGATCGATAAGGCCTATAAAGACTTAAGAGAAGGTAGAAAATCGGGAAGCCAAGGGAAGGGAGATTGATCCCTGGTCTTCCAATCCCAAAGCGAAGAGAGAGGCCCATTTCATCTCGAACATGGAGCTTTGTCTTTAGACAGGCTGACTTTAGATAAGGGTGAATGCGATGAGAGCCATACCAGCTGGGGGCTAGATATGTCAGATGAAGAGAGAGAAACCTTCTGTGGGGAGGAGGGAGGAAGTGCATGTGGCCAAGGGATGTCTGCAGACAGACAAGGAAGTAAGATGGTCTGATTTAGAGCAACCTAAGGATAAGATGCCAGATCCTGTCGCATATTCAGAGCGTTGTAGAGGACTATCATATAGCGAGAAGGGAGAGTCACCACCATATGTGAGAAGGCTGAGGTCATTGCCAGGTAGAAACCTATCAGGAAACATTGTTCCCACTATGGATAGGTAGACAATGTGAGCCGATTGCGGATTGGGATTCACGCAGTTCCCTTTATTGGAGAAAAGAGGGGCCAGACCGCAGTATATTCCTTGGCCGCAAATGGATAAGGATAATTTAAGATGCAAACCCCCTAGTTTAATGGCAGGTGCGGGAAAATGGAATTATGAATTAGAGAAAATGACAGGGGGAAATACTCTGGCAATAGGGGACATTAAGGGTCTCCTAGCAGCCATTCCTGAGGGAAAAGCTGATGACATTTGGACAAGAGAAAGCTATTCAAGTTTCATGGCACAGAACACAGCGCCCGATGGAGTGCCATTTAATAATTGTAGAGCAGATGTCTGGAGAGCTCTCAGGGTGCAGTATCCGACACGTCAGATATGGGTGCAATTATGACACGTAAGAAGAAAGAAGATGTGGATCTGCTTGCTTACATTCAGGACATTCAGGAGTGCTGGGCTCTTAAAACTCGTGAGTCGTGGGTTAAAACAGTGGCATTATTTACCATATTTTATGTCAGGGGTTGCCCGAACAGGTACAGAGGCAGCTCAAGAAACTAGAGGGAATGGAAGTGAAGCCATGGGCAGAGATACAGTTGATTATAGTGCATCACTGTCGGCTGTTTCTGGAGAAAAATAGGAAGAAGGAAGATGCTAGAAAACTTGCTGAAGCCACGTTAGTTCAGAAAAAATTGTCAAAATATGCCATAGAGGAGGGAGTATTGACAAGTGGAGAAGAACTGGGAATGCAGCAAGCAGTAGGTGCATCATACTCGTATAAACAGTGCCTGATGGGCCAAGGAGGGTATGGATTTGTGCCACGAGGCAGAGGAATGGGAAATAGAGGAAGGGGTGGTTTTCAGAATAATCAAAGCGGTTTTCATAATATGCAGAATGATAATGAGAATGTGCAGGGAGGATTTAACCAAGGGGGACTAGTCAGAAGGGCTCCTCCTGTATGTTGGACATTTGGGATGACAGGGCACGTTGCGTGAGTATGCAGGAGCCAAGGGTATGTACAGAATAGTGAATTCTCAAGAGGGGAGACAGTTTATCCTCCAGCATACAGCTCACAAGTTCGGGATGGGTTCGCCCAAGATCAGACAGTATATTTGGCACATGCGCTGCAAATGCAACAGGCATTGCAGCCACAGAAAGTACCATTTAATCCACTGCAAGGGCAGTTGCAGCATGCACCCATGCAGATCAGATACAGCAGAACACAAACACAGGGCAATTATTGACATCTAGAATAGGGGGTGTCACAGTGGTGGGGGGGAAGTCCTTTCACGGCTACAGGGGTATGTATGTATCCACAATAGGACAGCTAACAGGGGGACTTGATGTGTTCAGTACTATCAGTGACACCAGATACCCAAGAGGGGGGTGCAACTCGCTCATGTATATGAGAGGGAAAGTACTCAATGTTGGGAAATGCCATGAATGCTCAGGGATTTTGTGGAGCTATGAGTCGAGCTCCTTTCACTGACAAATTACCAGTCTCCATAGGAGAGTGCGACATGTCTGCTCCGTTATTGTATTCATGGCAGACACCAGTTAAGACGAGATCTAATGACGGAGCTTAACATAACGATTTCTTTTACTGATTAAGGCATAGTGTGCTCTACTACAGGGATACATTATATGAATGTGGGTGAATTTATATTGGCATTTACAGGGCAAATGGCTCTGTGAGGAATGCCACTGGAACCAGAAGTTTTTCTTTATGGGGTACACATTCTGTTGACATGGCTACCTGGCAAAGTGGGAAAGATTATGAGAATACCTGATGAATTCTTGTTCAGGCCACAGATAGCTATGGACAAAGAGGGGGGACAGACTATTCCTCTAGAGTTAAATGCACCCATAGTACGATGGGAAATGGCTATGCTCGAAGGAACAAATGACGAGGGCAGACCATGAAGAACATTGATTGCCATTGGGGAAGGGTGTAGATTGACTGACATCACTGATGATGACAAGTTTAGAGATGGTCTAACAGATGATGAAGTAATATTTGAGATGAGTATTACATATTGCATTAGAATAGAAAAAAAGAGATCCCACAGCGAATGTTGATAGTGCGGCAGCGTCCAGCATTCTTGATGAAGACTTGTAAACATGCCAAGCACTTTATGGACTACAGGCCCCCATTACATAGGCCTATTGAAGGGAGTAGGAGAGGTTAAGATAAAGTTGAAGCCAGGAGCTAATTCACCTCGAGCAAGACAGTACCACTTGTCTCAAGAGGCGGATGAAGGTATTTTTAAGACTATTTCAGCGTTGATGGAACAAGGTATTCTGGTACCATCAGAATCATTGTGCAATACCGTGGTGTATCCGATAAAAAAAAAATCAAACGGGGGTCATGGAAATTCATACAAGATATGAGACCAATTAACCAGATTGTAGAAGCAGAGTTCCCTATAGTTCCTAATCCAGCAACTATATTATGCATTATCCCAGTAGAAGCGTGATATTTTACGGTGTTTTTCTCAATCCCATTGCACAATGACTCACAAGACTTGACTTCCTTTTTGTTCCCCCAAATCCGACAGAAACAATCTTGATTGCCTCAAGGGTACTGTGAGTCCCCATCGATCTTTAATAAGGTCCTTCACATGGACCTCCGAAATATTGATTTGAAGAGCGTTATGATACAGTACGAAGATGATATTCTGATTTGTAGCACTAGAGAAGACAAGTGCAGGCAAGACTCGATCCAGTTAATAACTATCCTAGCAGACAAGGGATGCAAGGTAGACAAAGAAAAGTTACAGTACTGTCAAGAAGAGGTGTTGTACATAGGCCAGTTTATCTCACATGAGGGAAAAAGGGTCACACATGAAAGAGCTGAGGTGATCATGAAAACAGCAGAACCGCACACGGTGACCCAAATGCAGCAGTTTTTGTGACTATAAAATTATATTAGAGCATGGGTGTTTGATTTTAGTTCATACACAAGCCCCCTTTTACAAGCTTTAAATGAAGCACAGGCAAACAATGTGAAAATAGAATGGAATGAGGAAATTGAGGGAGTGTTTGAAGAATTGAAGAAAGCAATTTGTACAGCTCCCGTTTTAGGAATTCCCAATTATGCTGAGGAGTTATTTTTACACTAGGGTTTAAAACTCTGGCATATTACAGTGTGATTCTAGATCCAGTTATGAAGGGACACTTTCCTTGCAAACAGTCGCTGGCGGCAGATGCATTCGCAGTAGAGAAGTCTACCAGTATTGTAATGGGGTGTTCTATGACACTTTTTGTGGAGCATGCTTTGTTTACTATTTTGGAGAAACCTAAGGGTACATTGACATCTCAGAGAGCTTCTGTGTATGAGGTCATCATATTGAATCCAGCAATTAAAATAATCAGATGTATAATAGTGAACCCTGCCATGTTTGTAGCTGAGCCAGTGGCAGAGCATGTGCATTATTGCATGATTGTGCGAACTACAAGAAGTTTTACAATGACATCCCACGTATAAGCATGGGGGAGATTCTCTTTATTGATGGTTCTTTGAACATTGATCAAGATTATGGAGAAGACTGTAGTGAGACATAGAGCAAGCAGCAAATTTGAGGTTGTAGCAAGTGCAAGACTACGTCTCACTTTTCAGAGCAAGCCTCAGAATTGGTAGCGCTTGGTAGCGCTTGTTGTTGCGCTCAAAAATCATACAGGGCAGGAAGAGACGGTGTACAGTTACTCTGCCTATGTGACATCAACTGTGCACCCAGGACTAGCACATTGGAAAAGGAGGGGTTACCTCTGAGCGGATGGCACGCTAGTGCAACAGGCAGCGTTATTGGACAGGCTTATTAAGGCACTACAACTCCCAGTAGCCATAGCAATAGTTAAATGTGTAGCACGCGCTAAGCAAACTGACTTTATTTCTCGTGGGAATGAAGCCACGGATGTAGAGGCCAAAAGGGTTGCATATTTGCCAGATATTTCACATTTTGATACTCCACATGTAAAGAATAAAGTAGTCATGATTATGATAGTAAATGATGGGCTTAATCATTTATCAAGCACAAAGTTGATGGAAATTCACCACACCACAGGAAGAGCAAGAATTATGGAAAAGAAGGGGGTGTTCTTTATCCCCTACAGAAGCATTATGGTGACAAAACAGCACTGGAAACCCAGTGATGCCAGTAGCATTGTTAAGGATAGCACTTCAACAGCTACGCTATCCTGCGCATATAACCAGGGAAAGTCTCACAGCAACTATTGTGGAGGACTGGTTCATACCAAACCTGTTAGAACATGTTGTATTTTATGTATTAAATTGCATTATATATCAAAGGTTTACCTCTGGGCATACACTGCGAATGATTAGAGGAGTGATTCCTCGACTAAATGATCCTTTTTAGCATTTACATATTGACTATGTTGATATGCTGCAAATATGTAGTGGATATAGGTATATGATAGTGATTGTGTGTCCCTTATACAGGTGGATATAAACAGGTGCTTGTACACACCCTGATGCTACTTGCATAGCAAAGTTTTTAGTACAAGAAGTCTATCCAAGATGGGGAGTGGTTGAGGTGCTGAGATCCGATAATGGGGCCCATTTTGTTAATGAAGCATTTGGACAGATTAGCCTATTATTGAATATTAAGCACAAGTTTTCTTCTGCTCATCACCTGCAAGTGAATGAGATATGTGAGAGACTCAACGGTCTCCTTAAAGAGAGGATTGAAAAGCTCAAATTGCCTACCCCAGCTTTATATGCATTAAGGAATCAGCCTGGGTTGGACCACCACCTCACACCCCATGAGTTAGTGACAGGGAGTCAAATGAGAACGCCTTTGTCTCCACCGAGGAGCACAAGTGATGCCCAGAAGACTGCAGACATTTTTGGAAATTAGTTATGTGCGAACTTGACATGTATGACCGCTAGTATCTCTGTCCTTTCAGATCAACTCAAGCGCCAGGGGGGTCAGTTGCAGAACACAGATGAAGACAATTCAGCAACTGGAATTTCTAAACTACAACCTGTACCTAGACTTTTTGCTGGAGACACAATATTGATTTGGAACTTCACCAGAAAGTGGCATGAGCCGTGCTTTGTCAGACCTTATATTGTGGAAAACGTTACTACCTCAGCAGTGAAAGTCCAAGAGAGATGTGCTTGGATCCATCTGAATGACATTAAACTCCACACTGGTGAGACCGCCACACCCCTAAAGATTGATTCAGAAGCAAGACAAGGAGAAGAAGTTCAGCACGTGCAGACACAATCGATGACGAGGAAGAAGGACGCTAAGGTTGCAGATTAAATAAATGCAAGTGTGTATTTTAACTGTGGCTCGCCCCGGACACACTTTATAGATATTATAGCAGGAGTGCAAACTCCGATCTTGAGCCGCAGGAATCTTTGAAGAATAAACTTTAGAAAGTTGTTGACATGTTGTGGATATGTTAGAGTGACAACATCTGATAAGAGATTGGAAGCGTGAACAATACGCTGATTCTTTTCATGCAACACAATTGTCTGGTTGAGTCTATGGTTTATTTATTCTTCAAGCTTATCTGTCTCTTGTCGGGCGTAGTGTCAACATACCTACTTTTCTGCATGATCCTAAAAATGGCCCTGCGATAAGGAGACTACTTGTGGTGATAGTTGAAAAAATCCTGCAGCTACCTGATTTACCAGAATTGCATGATTAAAAAGGTTTTATTCTTGCTTAAAGCAGTATACAGGCAAAATGAGGAGTATTGAGAATGGTACCATTTTGGAAAATGGCTGGGATAAGCATGATGATTTGTGATATATGTATATGCCACCATACTTTGTGTCTTTCTGTTTCTCCTGTTTAGCCTTCCTTATGATCTTGATGCTCCTGTTGAGATATAGACTACCATGATTTCCCCCACTCCAGTACCTCATGTAGAGTTGTCTATTGCTGAGACAAATGTTGCTATGGTTCTTCCTGTAGGGAGGACTATTACTGATATGCTTCTTGATTATTATGCAAGCACTTACTTTCTGAAAGGGAGACACAAGAGAAGCACAAGGGAAGATGATAATGAATTAAATAATTATCTATACAGCACAGCACACTTGGGTAATAACATGTGGTATCAACGCATGAAAAAGGTGGGAGAGAGGACGGCCAAAGAGAGTTGATATGTGTGTGCTCTCATACCTTATGCCATGGGGACTTCTAAGATAGGTATAGCTATATAAGTAGCAGTTCAGAAAGCTCATTGCCTGACGCACCTTGCATCTGCCAGATGAGAGGTCAGTTGCAGGGTTGAACAGAATCCTTGGTATGGGTGACTGAGAATACATCTCCAAGAGAAGATGACTATGTGCAAGATTTAAAGTAAAGAGAGAAATCAGAGACAAGGAATCGAGTGATACGATATGAACAGTCTGGAATAAATGAAGCAGGAATCAGAAGAGAAGAAAACAAAATGCCAAATTGTCAAGGACATAACCATGAAGAAATATGAAGATGCAAGGTAAGAGGTCAGCTGCAAATCAAGGGAATTGTGCTGACTGCAGAAGGATGGGCAGAAGGCCTGATTGTGTGCGAGGCATCAGCACTAACTGAGCAACCTGAAGCAAATGTGTGGCATGCAGAGAATCAGCAAGCATAATTGGCCGAATATTGTGAAGTTGCTGACATGGGTCGGTGATAAAGGAGGGCCGTTGCATATTGTACCTCTATCAAACGCATCCCTTTGTTTCAGAAACAATGGCATGAGAAAAGCTGGGATGAATCAGCAGTATAGCAAGATTTTTGATCTACCAGGCATGAAGGATGGAATAGTTGTTTTAATGGATCACTACTGGGCCTGTGGATCCAGAGCTTATATGAAGTTGCCCAAAAATTGGGGAGGGGTGTGCTCCATAGTACTTGTTCATGTTCCAGCATTAGTGATTCCAAAGAGTGACCTGACCTGAGAGTTTCCAAAAGCAGATGCTCACATGAGGAAGAGGAGATTATTTGGATTTCTCAATCGGACAAGAAGGGAGAATTACTTTTCAGCTAAGTCAATAGAAGCCTTTGACGATATTCCATATGAACACTGGTTGTTCAGTGAGACTGCTGCAGTATTCATGACTATCATTATGCCAGGGATACAGACGATGGCTAATGCGAAGTGGTTGCAAATCACTCGCTGGGAGCTCCTGCAGATAATCAACACTACCATAAAGGGATTTAACGTGATCAAGAAAGAATTGAGAGCCATAAGACTGATGACTCTCCAGAATAGCTATGTCCTGGACATGATTACAGCAATAGATGGAGGTTTTTGCGCCAAAATCAGGGACTCATGTTGCACATTCATACCTTCTCATGATGACGAGAATGGGACCTTGACAGAGGCCATAACGTTGCTAACGAACGTGCACATCAAGATGGAAAACGAGACAGAAGATATTGTAGATGACAGCTGGTTTGCATCGATCTTCTCATGGGTTCCACAGTGGATGGCGAATATCTTCAAGTTTCTTGGAGCCCTATTGGTGATGATCATGTTTGGATTCTGTGTGATCAGGCCAATTGTCGTGCAGTGTAAGAAGACAGAAAGGAAAGCAGTAGGAATGAAGGTCATGATCGATGTTGAATTTGGGTTTGGACCCAAAGAGCTGGCAGATGAAGAAATCAGAAAATATATAGAACCAAGCATTCTAGCAACTGAGGGAACAAAGTTGCTGTATCCGAGGAACCACAAGAAGTTTGTGGGATGATGGATTTACTGCAGCCCAATGTACATGACCTGTAGTGTTGATGACCATGTAAAATCAACAGGATCCCTGAAAGGATTCATAAAAATATGGACTCCAAAGAAGCACTTTTTCAAACAAGAATGTCAACATGTGAAGACTGATGGGAGAGTGGTCGATGAATCAATGAGGGGGGAGTGTAGAGGAGGAGCCTGAAGTCCTGCTCCTATTCTGCCTATATGTTGGAAGCCAGAAATTGCGACATGCACAGCGCCAGTAATGATACCTATATAAAGAAAGATCTTCGAAACAAGGTATCCATTGAGAAAGCCCTATACGACGTACCCACGGAAAGACAACAGTCTCTTAAGAGAGATCCCTGAAGATGTGTAAAGATGCATGAAAGAGAAGATGGGTGGTGTCACATGAGATGAAGACGACTCACTAAGAAGAATGGTCAAAGAAGAGAATGTATAGACCTTATGGAATCTGGTGATGAAATAAAGAATGGAGTAACCTTTGCAGAATGAAGATTGCGCGTGCAAAGAGCACTGAAGAAAACATAAGCCATTTTATAACTGTGTCAAGGGTTGGGGCAGCCAAGAACTGGTTATCTTTTCAAGGAGATACAAAGAACGTGAGAAGCGAGGTGAGCTCTCGTTGAGGTGGGAAGGAAAGAAATCATAAGTGCCAAGTTTTATTAATTTAATTTAATTAATTAAATGTGGGGAAAGGAGCTAAATCACTGTCTCCTGTCACATTGGGTAGATGGAAATAGAAAATGGGCAAGCAACATTGAGACTTGAAGATAAGAACCTGCTTGCACTCCTTTCCATTCTCAGAAGCAGAGATACTTTGCAAGGCCAAGTTCAAAGACAATTCAAATGGCAGAAGACATGAGTGATGATGGATGATGGGCTAACTGGGTGGGGAGGCATGGTCAAATCCACCCACCAGCACCTTGGGTACCAACTTGCGTGCTGCTAGTGAGTCGAATATTCCAGAAGGGTACAAGCATGCCAACTACTTATAGAGGGCCATGCATTGAAGCGCCCTATAGTTTGAGAGCCAATGGTGTGTCGGTCGTGTATCTACCAAATATTGAGGATGACTTGCACAAGGGGTGGGCATATGTTGTCCACCTGATTATAGAGACCCAATCACAATCCAATCCCTTACAGAAAGCATACTTCGATGTTCCCCTTAGACCAACCACAATCCTAAATACGTTTTTTTAGTTTGTCATGTAGTATGCCGTCATTTATGATGCGTTGAGATTATGCTGTTAGACGTCTGTTGATGTCCGTTGTACTCCCTGTTTTAGACAATTGAGAATAAAACAGTTTACTTTTGCCAACTTCCTAAGTCAGTCTTATTATTGGTCTAAGAGTTATTCTGCATCCCCATCCATCTAGCAATGCGCTACCTCATTTAAAAGGTCCTAATGGTTCACTTGTCTCCCATTGTAGCCTCTTCATTGCGAGCTTCTTTCTGGCAGTGTGATATTGGCTCGCTTTCTCAGCCCTGGTTTCTGTCCATTGACTGTGTCGAGCCTGGTCACGTGTTCCGAGACCATGATTTAGAGTTGTGCAGCTCCGAATTATGAGGAATTATTTGCATTTACTGCAGCTGGGGCTACTGTTGTTCAGGGAATGGAATGTCATCTGTATCTAGTGGCTTTGGCAGCGGGTCCTGGCTCACACTTTCTACTCTTGTCCAGCCTGAATTCTGCTCAGCTTGATCCTCACTGAGAGGCCTGTGGCCTGCTGTAATTTTCCTAAACCATAATGTGGTTTCTACAGTGTTCATGCTATTCTGTATTCTCCATTGTTTAGTCACACTTGGTTCTGTCCGGTCTCATAGGTGCAGTGCCATAAGGTTATTTGCAGATAAACATCTTCACACTCTGTTCACTGATCCCTTGCTTCTTGCGGTTTCTGCGTTGCTGCATTTAGATAATGGCAAAATAATAAAAGCAATGATAGTATGTCTATGTATCTGTCCTCTTACTATATAACTGTACACACATGTTCTTGATGTATTCGAGTGTGTGTCGCAAAGTGCAGATGGCAGGTGTGCTTCACGTCTAACGCTGCAAAGTGGTGGTGTCCATATCGATGTCAGCCACATGGCTTCTTGGCACTTTATTCGATGCTGTCAATTGAGGTGACTTTAGTTGCCGCCTGGGGATCCTTGTCCACTCTGCAGTAGATTTGTACCATGCCTGACTTATAGGGCTGGCAGAGAGGGTCCCTCTTGATATACTTACTAATCAATGAAGCACTGGGAATTGGTTCAACATAGTATGGGTGATTGCAGTATCTCTTGGCTCTCTTCTGTGTCAGTTATTGTATTGGAGGGGGAGGAGGGGGCAAACTTCCCCATCCCTCTTCAGAAGAAGGTTGTGACAAACTAATAATGAATAATGAAAGACACCAACATCGCTGGATCTCCCAGTGACCCATTGCGAACTGGGTATCTAAAAACAACTTTTCAACATCAAAACACAAGCCTTTTACTTCCAACTACTAATGAATATATCCCTAAACACAGGAATAGTAAAAAAATAAATAATTCAAATCAGCGTACATTTAACCCATCCTAAAAGATGAGATGGAAATACAGAAGAGCCTACTAACTACACCATGGACAGCAAATGTCTCAGAGAACATTGTCTACAAAGAACTACTCAACCATGTACAAAGCAACAAAATACTTCACCAATAACAAGTCGGGTTCAGACTCATGAGAGCAACTATCAGCACTCTTCTTCATATGGGATGACCTAAAAATGAACATGGACAACAGCACCCTATCGGCCCTCAGACTACTGGCTATATCAGCCTCCTTTGACACAATCAGACACACAATGCTAACGAAGAACCTGGAGGTATGCAGCTTTAAAGGTTCTGCACTAAAATGTCTGAAATCTTTCCTCACCAACCGAACAAAAAGAACACACCATTTACATCAAACATTACAAATATCACCAGAGTTGTACTACAAGGATCAAGTCTCTGCCCACTTCCCTTCATCATCTACATGAGACCCCTAATGAAACTCATTCAAACCCATGGACTGACAACCTAGAACAACGCAAACGACACCCAACTCATATTCAAGATAACTTCCAACCGTGACAATGACAACACCCTCAACAGATGCTTCACTGTCACTGACATTAACAAGTGGATGGCAAACAACAATCTTAGGTAAAACCCAACAAAAACAGAAACAATGATCTCCCCACTGGAAGACAATGCAACACATGAGATCGGGGATGAAAGCCCCAGCTAGAAATGTTCAAGGGAGAAAAGACAGAACATTATTTTTCTGAAAAAACCTTCAGTCTTTTCTCCCGGGAACATTTCCTACTTGGCCCCTGCCCCCACCACACCCCTACCCACACCCCCACAGCTCCCACCCCCTGGTGTCCCTTACTTACCTTGCTGCTGACTCGCTGTGTCCCTGCAACTTCCGTGATCTGGAACCATTGCTGTAGGATCCTTTCCTTTTTTTGGGGAACGGCTGCGGGGGACACCCCTGCAACCCCCCCAATATAGTGAGCAAGGGTGCGGGGGACAACCCGCAGCCCCCAGTACTGAATGTGTGCTTTGGTCAAACTTTTCAGCCATTTGGAATTTTCAAACGGCCGAAATTTGGCCAAATCACAGTCATTTTGGACGATTCCCAACACATGCATACCTAACCTGCACAATGCACATGGGAACTCAGCAGGCGACATCAGCAGTGATAACAAATCTGGAAATTCTCATGGACAACAGCCTCAATAGCAAAAACATTGTTCTACCTCCTTCAATCAATAATAGGGATCATCCCTTACATCAACATGCCACACAGAGCCCTTGCAATCATCCGCTTGGCATTATCAAGAATAGACTACGCAAACTGTCTCTACCTTGGAATGCCAGAAGCCTCACAAAAAAAATGATCACGCATTCAAAATACTGTGCCAATGCTCCTCTAGAGACTTAATAGAAGAGACCACATCACACATAACCAGAACATCTGAAATCATAATCTGTGGGAAGACTGCTCTCTTCCCCCAACCCACCCCTTGGCCATCCACCCTGGGCCCACCCCCTCTACCCCCAGCATAGTAAAGAACCTTGGATGCACCATGGACTCAAATCCAGCACTATGACATCACATCAATTCTGCGTCAAAATCCTGCTTTCTACATCTACGCATTTTCCGATGCATATTCCCCTACCCACAAGGAGTTACTGCAATCACGACCATCGTCCTCTCTCGCCTAGACTAAGGAAACTCCCTATACCTGGGCACTACAGCATTCTGAAAACTCCAACTCATCCAAAACACTGCAGCCAGGCTCCTTCTTGCCCTAAACCCCAGAGACCACATTACTCACGCCCTTTGTGTCCTTCACTGGCTCCCATTTGGGTGACAGTCCACCTTCAAGGCTATGTGGATCACCCACCATGCCCTGCACAATACAGGCCCAGAATTTCTACAACACAGGCAGACCCCCTACAGACACAACGCAAATCTGAGATCAGGCACAGCTCTCCTCCTTGTCATACCTTGATTATATTCCCAATCAACTAGAATAGGGGGATCCTCCTTCTCCCTCCAAGCACCCACAATGTGGAACTCTATCCCTCTTAGCATCTTCTGCATAGAGGATCGCTTTGTCTTCTGGAAGGAACTCAAGACCTGGCTCTTCCCTTCTGCATCATGACTGACCTAAACCACCTCTTGGCTGAACTTTCACCCCCAGACAGGTAGGTGGTGGCATCAGTGAGTCACATAAGGAGACATCCGATCAGCACTGAGCATACACTAAAAGGATTCCTGTAGACCTGCATGATAGGATCTGCACTCCGTCATTAAAACTAGAAGTCATCAAAACTAGAAATCAGCCATGACTCACTGGTACGTATCGCACTCCATTGCAAAGGAAGATAGCCGTATCACTCCAAAGGCACTGCCACCCACCCACATACATTCTCAATCATCCACTACTCGAACTCGTATCACACATCACCTCTGACACTCGAATGCAGCTACGTCCCCCGAAAAACTTGGTCTAGCTGGGCGCATAATCAGTCTGCTCAAATCACATACTCTCCCGAAAGTCCATCACAGCACTCATACACAAGCCAGTTCTCCACGGGCCACTATCCAGGAATTAGCCACCCACTCCCTACCTTCGTACTGGCTAAAATGCACACATATATTTCAATCCTCTTACATATTCCTGATGCCTTAGACTTCAGTCTTCCAAGGGCGTTCACCTACAGTGTTTTGAGGCCATACCAATGGCATTAGGTGCTATACAAATACCATATAAAATAACAGAATGCTCACACTGAGGAGTCTACACTGACTATCAGTAAAGAAACACATTAACTTCAAAGCCCTCCGCGTTGCCCATAAATCACTACACAAACAAGGAGCCAAATTCCTCCAAACTAAAATCACCCGTTACCAACCAGGAACAGACTTAGGATCAAGCAAAGACCCCAAAATAGAAACAAGATACTACAAGAAAAGAAATTCCAGAGAAACCGCCTTCTTCTATCTGATAGCCAAACTATGGCACTCGATACAAAGGAAATAAGAACATTGGAAGGCCACCTAAAATTGAGCAAATGACTAAAAACCTGGCTATTCAACCCAACGAGACAAACATAGATGCATGTCGGTACAAACCATACACCTGGACTAAAGCAAACATAGGACAATACAGAACAAAAAACTAACAATAAAACTACTTAACACCCAGAGATCATCATAAACCAACTAACCACCCCCACTTCTTTTTTCCACATCCTCACCCCCCCCACGCACTACCCATGCCCAAAGGGCCAGTGAAACAACCCACCTAAAACACACACAACATACGCCCCTCTCTGATCATGCTACTAACCGAATTACCTGCAGACAACAAACAACTCAGACACTGGACGCCACCCTTCCGGACACAACAAGCCCAGTGCACATTCCAAAGCACACCTAGAAAACTCACAGACACCAGTTTCCCCTGGTTCTGCACGCATCAACAGATGAATTCAACAGATGAACACATCCTCTATCTTATCCCTCTTCACTAACCAACTTTACCCAAATTTCTTAAAGAGCCACGTGAGCACCTGGGGACCATGCAAATTGCATGGTATGAATCAACATAACATGGCATATAACTTCTTGAAGCACTTGACTGGCTATGTGCTGAATGTCTTTTAAACTCTAATGAAATATTAATTGAGATCATTATCATTAGCATTTGCAGAGAGCAATGTTTACCAGAATGGGGGCTACTTGGTGCTATAACAAGGTAGCGAAGATGAGCCTGAGGAGTCAAAATTGTTTAAAGGTCTAGATCCTCTAGGCTCTTCAGAAAGGTCAGATGTTTGGGATAGTCCTGATCAGCAGGGGAAGACAGCACCACAGCCTTCATGCAAGAGCACCAAAAGCAGAACCACCACGGACTGACCTCTTGAAGCAGGGAGTCGAAGGTAGATTTCTGGAAGGGCTGAGTCTTCTAAAACATGCCCAACTTTTTCTGTTAGTTTTGCAAACTGAATTTACTTATTAAGTAGGTACTTTCCAAAAATCTTTTTTGCTAAACTAATTTCCCAATGAGTTCTTTGGCTTTTTCTTAATAACCAACAAAACATATGAAAATAAAAAAAAACAAATGGTTTTTGTTGCCTAAAAATGCTTTTCTCTAGTATTGTTTATCAAACAGTTTTCTATTGTTACTGCAAAAAAAAAGAATCTTTTTTTGAGATTAACTGCCCTCTTTCCCCTAAAATAACCAAACAAAAGCTCCCCTAAAAATACAGCCACTCTCCAACTTCTGCATGTGCCCCCATGGTTTTGGGCAATGCTGCATGGGCATCCCACAAGCGAGGCAGGGTAACTGCTGTTAGCATCGGCAGCTGGGAGAGGGGCAGCCCCAACCTCCCTGTGCCTGTCCCATTCCCATTCCTCCCCCCAGCTACAGAGACACGCAGTCTCGGCAGCACAAAAGCCACGGAAGGGTAAGGTGCGAGCAGTCATCGCACCCTTCCGCCAAACAGCAAGGTGCTAATTGCCATAAGGAAAACAACCGTCAGGCAGGGCCCAGGTTCAAATGATCTGCCCCCACCAGGGGGTCAGACAGTCTGCTATCCGGCCGGGGGCTGCGACAACAGCAGCCCCCACCACATACACAACAAATACCCAGGGCCTCCCTGGGTCCTATAAATGAGAGCAGCATGCTCAGAGTAAACACAATCGGTTTGTGGACCCTGAACGGGGACCCAAGCAGACAGGAGGTTCACTGTTTACTCAGTGTCTTCCATATCTTCTTGCTTCTTTAGCAATTCTTGAAGTTCGCTGTACATCGCAGTGTCTTTTTTCCTTCCTGAACATTGTACTGTTCAAAGCAATTGCAATGCAGCCTTAACGAAGGAAGAAGCGGCAACCGAACGGCCAGCGCGGACGCTGTCAACTTCAACATTGTCGGCATAGAAGGAAAAGCGAGCGGCGAGCGTGACCAAAACAAAACAAACAAAGACGCATGCTGCGGAATCATCCCCAAAACCAGTGCGAATGAAGGAGAGAGTGGCACTCGAACAGCACAGTTTATTACAGTGGACCGGAACCCCCGCGTTATAAGGCAGGCTGGGCAAGATAAATCAAGCCATTTTTAAACTCGGGCAGAGTCACAAGCCAGCTTGGTAGCATGGCGAGCCGGGAGCTCATCTTTTCTTGACAGCCACGCAGAGCTGGCGAACACAGTTTCAAACTGCAGATTTAAAATAATTTCTGTAATATTACAGGGTGACCTCACAAGCGAAACCAATTATTTAAATCCAGTAAATAAGCCTGGGATCTGCCCAATTTTCTGAACCCGGTCAAGAAGGCACCAGTCAACAGTTACCCAGCCCGGGCAACAAATAGAACAGGCACAGAGAACTCACCGATAACAACAGTTTAACTCCTGGATAAAATCTTTTTCCTTTTCTTATAGCAGGCATAGAAGAACATGGGGCCCAAACGGAAAGCACGGGCACCCCCAACACCGGTGCAGAAGCCCAAATCACCACAATTGCTAGCAGCCATTGAAGCGGCAGAGCACTACGGATGGGCATGGGTTAGAGAAAACATGTACGGCCTGGGAAGGAATTACCAGCCCAACCAGCCAGGAGGAGGTTTCTGCACCATTAAAAAGGAGAAAAATATCCGAAGGCGCCAGAAAAAGTACAAAAAAATTGTCAAAACTATGTGAAAATGTAGCGGAATTACAGAAACTAATGGTAGAAATAAGGGGGAAACAGATACCGCCCACAAAGGAACCTGGGGCCTCAAACCCTACCAACGCAATAGAACCTACAATAACGGTTGTCAACCCACCCGTAACACTACCTACAGAAATCCCGCCACAACAAGTACAGCATTTGCCAATAGCGCCCACAGCTATAAATACAACAGCCTCCACAACTCCAGCAACAGATTCAGCAGGTGCCCTAAAAGCATGGGCAACCCCAGGCACAGACAACACGGGCGCGACAGGGGCACCCAGCAGCAATACAACTGACATTGTAACCATCTGTAATGCACAATTAGACCAAAAAATGAAATCTTTCCAAACAGAGATATTAAATAGATACAAAAGATGCCTGGCATGGAACATTGATACCACAATCAAAGAAGCCATATGGGTCAAAGAATGTATAGAAATCTTTTCCCTAATAGAAGCCCAGCGCAAGGGGAAAGACGCTTTCAGAGACCCCAAAAAAATAGAAGAAAAAGCTATTGCCAGAAACGCCCAGGTCGAACAAAACTGGGACAACTGGCTACAGGCCTTTGCCATCTTAGCAACAATATATGAAGAAAAATTCCCGATGGATGGTAGGAAGATCTGGGCATACGTTGATAAAATAAGGGAAATAAAAGTAACACAGAGGGGGAAGACATGGCTGGCATATGACATCAGAGTTAGGAGGAGCATGTCAGAAAGGCCGGCCATTGAGTGGGATGAAGTCCAGAACGATTTATACACCCTCAACGCCGAACCTCCCCAGGAAGAAGATACCATGCATTCTTCTTCCAAAAATAGCAAACATTCGCAAGTAAGCAAATCCCATGACAATGATGAATCCAAAAAGGGGGAGCAGCCCTTTCGGAGGAACCAGCCTTGGGCGGCTAAAAATAATGGCCACAGACAGAACAAACAGCAGGCTGTCAAATCCAACATCCCATGCAGAAATTTTGGGAAAAACCAGTGTACATGGGGCAAAGAATGCTGGTACAAACACGCCTGCACAAACTGCAACAGCGACCATGCAGCAAGCAACTGCACCAGACTACCAGCCAAGAAAGAATGATATCCCAATTTTAGAACCAGGACGAACGCCCATCAATCCGGGCAATTTTAGGGACACCCTAAGCAGCTACCCAGACAAGAAAACCAGCAGGTTACTATGGCAGGGTTTCACCAAAGGTTTTTTCATCCCATTTAAGGGCACTGGGTCACAATACATCCCGATGAACCTAAAGTCAGCCAGGGACAACCCCCAGATAGTAGAAACCAAAATCAAGAAAGAACTGCAACTGGGCCGGGTAGCAGGTCCTTGGGACGTCATGCCTTTAAAGGACTATTTAATATCTCCACTAGGCCTGGTCCCCAAAAAAGAACCCGGGAAAATGAGACTAATCCATCACCTATCCCACCCTAAAGGCCAGTCTTTAAACAACGGCATCCCACACACAGAATCCGCTGTATCTTACACGCATTTCCAAGAGGCGGTAAGGCTCATACAAGAGTGCGGCAGAAACGCCTTGATGGCCAAGCTGGACATCGAATCTGCTTTCAGACTCTTGCCAGTCCACCCAGAGTCACAGCGGTGGCTAGGTTTCACTTTTAACAACAAATTCTACGTAGATAGATGCCTCCCCATGGGGTGCGCAGTATCCTGTTCACTATTTGAGCAATTCAGTTCCTTTTTTCAATGGGCTTTCCTAACGCAGAGACCAGGGACAAAAATAGTGCATCACCTAGACGATTTCATGGTCATAGGGCCACCAAACTCTGAGGAATGCGGCCGGGCTTTAGCAAAACTGGAGCACATGGCCGCACAGTGGGGAGTTCCCCTAGCGAGGGGAAAAACCACCAAACCAGACACAAACATAATTTTTCTGGGCATCGAAATAGACTCAGCAAAGGGGCTCTGCAGAATCCCCAAAACAAAAATATCAGAACTCCTGGCTAAAATACAAAACCTGATAATGAGAGAAAAGGGGACTGTAAAGGAAATACAATCCTTAGCAGGCAGCCTCAATTTCGCATCCAAGATAATACCTCAAGGAAGGATATTTTCCAGAAGCCTGGAGTTCAAAATCAAATCACTCACCAAACCACACTTGCATATCCGGCTAGGCAGAGAGGTGAAACAAGAACTGGAAACATGGGGAAAATTCCTCAGAGATTTCAACGGGTCTTTACTTTGGCGAACGCCTTTAAATACCAGGTCAAACAGGGTCCTATACACCGACGCAGCTGGGAGCAAGGGATTTGGAGCCATACTAGACTCCGAATGGGTGGCAGGACACTGGCCCAATTCATGACAAGCAGCAGGGTGGACAAGAAACATCACCCTACTAGAAATATTCCCCATCTGGCTAACATTACACATCTGGGGCAGGCGACTAGCGAATACAGAACTTTTGATCTGGTGCGATAACATGGCTGTAGTGGGCTCCATAAACAGAAGGTCTACGAAAGGCCCTTCAGTACTAAAAGTATTACGAGCCATTACAACAATCACACTACAAGTAAACGTTGTACTCAAAGCGAAGCACATTTCAGGGGCAGATAATAACATTGCTGATGCCTTATCTCGTTTCCAGTGGACAAGATTCCGAGAGCTAGCGCCGCACGCCCACGAACAGATGACCCCAATACCAGCAGAATGCTGGGCAATAATGGGAAGACAAGAATAACGGCATCAGAATAACGGCATCAACACCAACGCCAGAGAGCACAGGCTGGGATGCTCAACGAAAACCAGGCACCTCTAAAACGGGTGCCAACAACACATCAGCATCAACGCCAGCACCAGAGAGTGCAGGCCGGGATGACCAATACAAAGCAGGCACCTCTAAAACGGGTGCCAACAACACATCAGCATCAACGCCAGCACCAGAGAGTGCCGGCCGGGATGACCAATACAAAGCAGGCACCTCTAAAACGGGTGCCAACAACACATTGGCATCAACGCCAGCACCAGAGAGTGCAGGCCGGGATGACCAATACAAAGCAGGCACCTCTAAAAGGGGTGCCAGCAACACATTGGCATCAATGCCAGCACCAGAGAGTCCAGGCCGGGATGCCCAACAAGAATCAGGCACATCAACAACGGGTGCCAACAACCTCACAGGCTTCCTAACGGAGATGGCAGAGAGGGCGGTGGCAAGCACCACTGCAACACAGTACAGTAAGTGTTTGCAAACAGTATTTAAGGCCACAGGTGTAAACCACGTAGAACTAATAATGATTAAAGATATAGAAGTATTTTTAAAATGGGCCCAGGAACAAGGTTTCAAAATGGATTGGGCTAAAAGACACCTGGTG
Organism: Ambystoma mexicanum; assembly: GCF_040938575.1. Taxonomy (NCBI): domain Eukaryota; kingdom Metazoa; phylum Chordata; class Amphibia; order Caudata; family Ambystomatidae; genus Ambystoma; species Ambystoma mexicanum. Next base: position 758,585,491 of record NC_090937.1, on the reverse strand, counting down.
GCAATTTCATACTTTACAAAAATACGGGGCGATTCAGACCCCACCCAGAATGCCCTCATCTCTTAAGCAATGAAGGGATGGGGCAGAATAGAGGGTCCGCAAGTGGACACCTGCCGACCCCTTGATTTCAGCAAACTGGTGCAGATAGCAAGCCATTTGGAAGCCATATGTTGGCACCCATACGAGATAATGTTATTTAAAACAGCCTTTTTCCTAGCCTACTTCGGGGCTTTCCGGGTAGGAGAACTCATCGCTTCCAGCACCAAGGCCACAATCGGCCTGGGCGTCATGGAAATCAGGGTGAGACAGGAGAGTGTTAACATAGAAATGCAACAGTCGAAAACGGGTGCAAATAGAACCATCAATATTTGTTGCATCGATGAGGCAACAAACTGCCCGGTGTGCATCACCAACCTCTATTATGCACAACGACCCAAAGTAGGGGGGAGTTTTTTAATCAACAAGGATGCATCGGCCCTAAGCCGCTACCAATTTAAAGGAGTGCTGATAAAAGCAATCAGCAGAGCAGGGTGGGATCCCAAACATTTCGGCACTCTTTCCTTCAGGACAGGTGCCGCCACTGCAGCATGGCAAGGAGGTTTAGCACCGCAACTACTAAAAAACATAGGGGGATGGAAGTCAAACTGTTATAAAAGATATATCTGACCAAAATTGATATAGCCATCCGCCCTAAAATTTTCTTTCTTTTCCCCACCTCCCACCACCACAGAAACAACAGGTGAATCGAGGACCACACTCCGATCAGCAGGGATAGTTGGCCACTCATTCGTTTTCAGGACAGGCAGATGGGCAGAAGAGACCAAAGAAGGGCCACCTTTCAGAAACACCATTACTTCATGGTGGGGATACAGAGGCCTACGCTGGGCTGATGTCCACGAAACACTAGCAGAACTGGTGGCATACAGGGAACCCCAGAATTCCTGATCATCCATCTAGGGGGCAATTACCTAGTCAACACAGCTAGACGCATCCTATGCGAAGAAATCTGCTCCTCCCTAGCAGGCATTTCGCACAACTGGAGGGGTACTGAAATATACTTCTCAGCCATCTTACCAAGAAAGAAATTGCTAGGGGCCAACTGCTACAAATCTATAGACATATCCAGAAGAAAACTGAACAGGACGATAGAGAGATTCTGTATGACTAGAGGACTGGGTTTCATAAAACACCCAGCCATTACACTAGGCAACCCAGACCTTTTTCTCCATGACGGCACCCATCTGTCTAGCCAGGGCATGGAGCATTTATTTCGGGAAATCAATAAAACACTTGCTCACAGGGGCTGTCTCTAGGGCATACTCTTGGGGGAACACGGTCAGCTGGCAACCTGCCCGTGTGTGGCGGCATGGGTCCGAGTGGGTAACCTCAGGACCCGGTGCCCAAAAGTACGATACCATCATGAATGTGATATTGTTATTGCCATAACCCATATCTGTACAATAAAATCCTACGGCCTTTTATTGCCAACACTTGATACAAGTTGTGAGCCCATCATTATGGGTGAGGGTTTGGGGTTCGGCCATTACTAATGCATGCATATGGGTTCAGCAGTTATGAGAATGTGCTTCACCTTCTATCGTTTATAAAACTTTCACCTTTTTTTCCCAGCCTCCAAAACAACATCAAATACTGGAAACTTGCAAAGTAAATGAGGGTGATTTGGTGTTTTCCTAAATTGGTTCTCTCAAGAGTACTCATCATTCCACCCCAAAGTAGACTTACATTAAAGAGGTTTTTATGCACCTCGAGTCTGCGCATGCATAAAATGATGAAGGTAAATGTGCAGTTCTGAAACTACCATGGTGGTCGTTGAGTGCAGTAAAAAAGCATTTTAACGTAACATACCGTATGCACAGGGTTCAATATCTTTGCAGTGTTTAAGCGTTCCTATATCGACAGCATTTCTTTTGCATCAGTGCCATAGCCTGCCCCAATTCTCGTTGCTTTTTTTGTTTCTTCCTGTTTTGCACATGCACAGTTAGATCATGCATGTATTGCTATGTTGTCACATTTGTATCACGTTTTCCCTACAATGCTCCAGAACAGTAGCCCTACACATGACATGTCATCACGCCACAGCAGGTGGAATGGGACATACATTTTTGTATTATTATTATTTTTTGTGCAAGTATAAATATGTTTTCACTGGAAAACGGAAATGCTTTCATAATAATTATTTCTTTGTGTCTAGTTATTCTTTCACATTAAAATATACATATTTACTTCTTCTGATCAGGCTGTAATAATAGTCGTTTCTACCTGTGGTACTGCATGCACTACTGGTCCAAACATATCCATGGAGCTGTGTGGGTGAAATCAGGGGGGTAAGGTTCTAAGTGCCAGTTTCCTATTTTTTGTTGGGGGCATTTTTATTCCTTATTTGTTGTGTGTGAGTAGCTGCCTATTTTTAGGGTGTTAAAGTGGTAGATACACCCCTCATCTGTAGGGCTGATCGACCCTCACTCACCCTACCCCAACTCTCTCTCCCTCCACTCTCTCTAGCCCCACCCACTCTACCTTCACTCTCTCTACCCCCAGTCACCGACCCTACCTCTGCCCTCTCTACCCCGCCCTCTCTACCCCGCCCTCTCTACCCCGCCCACACACCCTCCACTCTCTCTAGCCCCACCCACACACCCTACCTTCACTCTCTCTACCCAGACCCTCCTAGCCTACCCCCACTCTCTCTATCCCCACCTACCTATTCTACCCCCACTATCTCTAATCCCATATACCTACACTACCCCAACTCTCTCTACCCAACACACCATAACCCCACGCTCTCTAGACACACTGTATCCCCACTCACTGTACCCCACCCACCCTAGCTCCACACTCTCTACGCCAACCGACCCGCAAACCTCTCTCTATCCCGACCCAACACTAACTCTCTCTACCCCTCACCCACCCAACTCCCTCCACAACACACACACCCACCCTACCTCCACTCTCTACCCCCTCTCATCCTTCCTCTTACATTCTCCCTTTATTTCTTACTCTCCGACTCAACCTTTTTCATTCATATTTCCTCTTGCTCATCATCAATGGCACCCTCAATCATTTCCTCCCTTGCTCTATTCTCCTTCCTTCTCATTCTCTTGCACACCTGTGCACCTTTTTGCATCCTCATTTGCAACTTTGCACTCCCCCCCCTTGCACCCTGGTGCCTATAAATGCAAAGAACAGCAGTAAACGCCAAAACCGTTGGCTTTGCCAATGCTTGGTTTATTTGCCATTTGTAATTTTAAGTGCTTTGGTTCAAGGACACCTGCAACGTGTAACGCAGCTGTTGTCTATGCACACATTGCCATGGTTACCAGCTGGCCTACACATGTGTGTTGATTGTTGGAGAATCTGGTCTCCACGAGGCAGGAAACAAGTATTTCCCAACAACTACCACGGTATGTTTGTCTCCAAAAAATCAGTATGTGGGTCATTTTGCAATTACTGGAGTGGTAAAATAGATTACTAAAGCATGCATACAAAGTGTTATTCTGGTTTACCCCCGGGTGTTTACCGCACCGTGGATTTTCACATTTTTGGTAGGAGGAGCAGGCGACAGAACAAAAGGATGATTTCATCCTGGCGAAAAAATGAATTTTTGTCATAATCAGATTATCTGATTTCATCTATTGAAAAAAACGTCATTCATGTTTGTATTTGAAGTTAACAGAGTGTTCAAGTGCTTCATGCTGCAGCATTCCATCGGGACTGTTTGCAAATGGAAGCATCTAGGAGGTTTTCATTTTTCTTCTTGGAGGAGCATGATGGCTCAGGAAGGCTAGCATCTCAATAGTGGCACTGAGGCACGCGCCTGCCTGAGCCATCACAACCCTTTGCTAATCTTAGCACAGAAAATCAAAATGAATGCTAACTAAACTGCCAATTTGGTAACAGTTCTGGTGAAATGCTACAGCACATGTAAACTACGTTGACTGTGAATGCAAAAATATGGCTTTTTTTCACCGTAATGAGTTGAGAACGCATTTACATTTATAAACTCACTTCAAAACAGTGAATATTCACATATTAGCACATGGAGATCGTTACTGACCGCCTCCAAATAATCAGGACATTCAGAGGGCAGTCAAAAACTAACGGTTTTGGCTGCCTTCTTAACATTGAGACTTCAAAAGCAGGGAAACCAAAATGCAATTTCCGGGAAACGTGTCTTGCAACGAGACCCTTTCTGCAAGGACCTTTTTTAGTGACAAGTTCCAATTTAACACAATAGAGAGAAAGCTAAAACATTGGAATATGTCGCACGGTCTCATAGATAAATGTACTTTTACATGACGCCTATTGCATGTTAAACCTACTCCAGTTTAACCAAGTGTGCAATTAAAATACTTAACTTATGATGACAACCTTGCTATTTAATCACTTCAAAGTAAAAACACATTTAATTTACAAGCTCAGTTTGTCTATTTACTTTACTCACTATAAAAGTAAAAATGTTACTTCACAACCAAATGTATTGGTACTACCGCTATGCGCTGATAGCTTTATAGAACCTGGGAGGGGCCATTACCCATCAGGATAATGACCCTGCCTCAACTTATGGCCTGAGCGGAAGGTGGGTCATTATCCCAAGATACTGACCCTTTCCTAGGCTATAAGGGTATAATATGGATTACTCAATGTGGCTCTATCTAGTATTTATGGCTGAATAAAGCCCAGATGATAATAGAATGTTGCCACTGGTATTAGATGTGCAGGGTGTTAAGGTGCTGTGTACATTGTGGTTGTTTCACAGAGTAGCCTTTTAGTCAGCAACATAAGCTCATTTACAAACTGTACTAGCACTGAATGCTACTTGGCAATTCTATATGTCTAAATGCTTGAAAAGACTATAGTGTATTCTGACCACAAACCCTATAAAGTTCATTTGAAGCAATGGCCAAGAAATATAGATGATATCCTCATTGTGTGGGAGGGGTCTAGACAGGAAGCAGATAGTTTCATTATGTGTCTCAACATGCAGAACAGTTTTTTGAAATTTACCAACGAAAAAGTGATTTTGTGATACATTTCCTAGACATTACCATCGTTCACCGGGAAGGGAGTCTTTGGATTAAACCTTACAGTAAGGTGACTAATAGAAATACGTTGCTGCTTTTCTCCAGCCATCATCCCAAACATATTGAATCTAACTTTCCAGTTGGTCAATTCCTGAGACTTAAATGCAATAGCAGTATGAAAGAACACTATGAGATCAGTGTTAATGTATAGAATAATAATCTATTTGCGAGAGGAAAAGATTCAGCCAAACAGGCTTATTACAACAATCGGGAAGTGTTTTTGGAAAAAGGACACCAAAGAATCAGGAAAAAGACAGGTCCGTTGTTTGTGAATCATTTCTCTAATTCGTCCTACAAGATCAAAGCAGTAATTGCTAAGACCTGGAGGAAGGTTTATACCAATCTGAAGACTGCCCCCCTGGTACCGTATAGGAGGAGTCAAAATTTGAGGAATATTTTGGTCAGGAATGAATGACATAATAGAAAAAAAACATCAGGATTTGGTAAAACAGACAACATTATGGGGCTTGACTCCGGTGATTGGTAATTTTGCTTGTGGACAATGCGTGATGTGCAAATTTACCACGAATGCTAGTGATGGTGAAATTGGGCTATATGAGAAATGTTTTTTAAAAGAACTTACCAATTGTAATAACGGAAATGTGGTTGTCATGATCACTTGCTTGTGTGGGCTCCACCACATTGGAAAGACCAATAGAAAATGTAAGACCAGACTCATTGAGTACCGTAGTTGCATCAAAGGCAAAATTATTTAGTCTCCCATGGTGAGACATTTTATTGAAAATGGTCATAGCCACAAAGATTCCAAATGGGTCATACTTAAGAAAATTGTGCATAGCCGCTTGGTTTCATCCTGCCTTTTGATCTTTGGCTATAATCCATCATGACAACCAAGAGAGAAAGATAAAAGATTATTGGCATTCTAATGATGCAGACACAATTATCACCTAAAGGAAAGTGCCTATGTTGAGAGTTTTGTTGCATCCCGAGATGGATTTGAACCTGATGTGTGTATTTTCGATGTAAACCATGGCGACTACATTTTTGTAAGATGGCTGCCATGCTAATGATGGCATACATACAAGAGTTTGTAAGGCAGTCCTTTTCCCTTTTGATACGAGAATCAGATGTCTTATCGAGGAGTCACTTTTCTATGCATTCAGCGTGTACGTTTAGAATGTGAATGTGTGCGTTTGAAGTTCTGGCACGTATTTAAAGGTAAATTTCTTTTGGTTTGTGATAATGTTTTGTTGTAAATGGAGCTCAGGCTGTCACAAATAAGGGTGAATACAGGGTGCACCAACATGTTTACTGATTGTAGTGTGCCACAAATGGAAATTACTACACAAGGTGGTTTTTGGTACATTGAATAAGGATGACCGATTATGGCGACGGGTAGTCTATGAGGACTCTATGATGTTTGATGGGTGTTCGCACAGTAGGTGCTGGTGGCCATAAGAGGGATATTTCCTTTTGTCTTTCCCCATCCAGGGAGTGACGAGTGACGCTGTGCCCCTTGTTTGTTGGGGAATTGGAGATTACCTTTTAGTCCCCAGTAATTTGATGGCTGACCCCATTGGATTCAAATACCGAGTCTTCTACATAAGGTATGTGGGCTATGATGGTGACAGACATAATAGGAAGGCTTGTGCACTCAAAATTCTGTATTATTATGCTGATGTTTATGCTTGGTCTCTGCGGAGGCATTGGGGCGCGGTTGCAGCACTCCCGAGGGTGAGGTCGCTCGGATCCGACTTCGCCCTTATGTGGTGACTGGTGGTAATAGGTGATTCTGCTCAGGACTGCTCCTGCGTGGAGACTAGGGAGTGTGAGTATGCCAGCTCGTGCGCCTGATCCCCTTCCAGACCCCTTCTCCCAAACTGCGGTACCCGTGGGATGCGCTGTCCCTGGAAAGCTCACCTGTTGATTCGTTTTGGTGAGCACTCCATCCTGCTACTTCTGGCAGGGGCGCTTGTATGATCTGGACCGAGTTCCTTCACTGGTCCCTTGCACGTGGTAGTCCAGTCCTTCTGTGACTAAGCCACTATACTTCAGATAAGTGTTCCTCTTTGCCTTTGTCTTTCGTTTTGTTGTATTGTAAAGTGCGTTGTCTTGTATTGCTCTCCGTTCCACTTTTGACATTTGCTCGTTTGCTTTCTTCCCTTGCAGGTGATGTTGCTGGCTGGCAGAAGCTGCGGAGCTTGAGGCGGCAGCCAGAGGGAACGAGGAAGGAAGCTGCAGCGGTACAGTAGCTGGTAAATTGTTAACTAGGGGGCGCGCAGCGTTCAAAGGTGGCATGGCCAGAGGATGGATGTTCTAACGTTGTCTTTCTTCTTCACAGGGTCCGATTTCATGGATTCCAGAGCACGGTGCTGCGGCATCGGGATCAAGATCACTGGAAGTCAGGAGATGAGTCTGCAGATGAAGCGATGAAACACCGGTTTCCTGGAGGTGAGAATGCAGGAGAACACCTGCTAAAGGTAAGTAAACTGGTCCAAGCGGCAGTGAGCGTCACGTTGCACGTTGAGCTTCTGAAGCCACGCCCACCAGGTTCAGCCACCCTGCCACACACTGCCACAACCGATAAGTCAGCACATGAAGACCAGGCCTAGGGCGCCACACCCGATGAGTCAGCACATGAGATGTATCAGCTCCTGGAAAGTTCTTGTAAAATAAAAACACTCCTGCACTGAAATAAAGTGTTCCTGCTCACATCCCTATATGAGCCTGGCGCCAAAGGCGCCAGGACTGAGTCCAGCCAGGGCCCCTTTGTTTATGGGTCCCAAAAGGGACATAAGTGAGTCAAGTGACCCATTGCCCCATCACTAGATGGTGTGGTGTTTGTGTTCTGGGGCCTGTGGCCATGATAGATGATGAGTTCTGCTGGTGTGTTATATATTTTGCAGTGATATTCAGAGGCTACTTGGAGGCAAGTTTGAAGAATTTTTCCTATGAAGCAGGATGGTCAAATTAACTCTTCAATATATGGGCGTTACCATGCATAACAAGCAGGTACCCCTTTATTTATGCTTTGTGGTTTTACAAACTTACACCATATAAAACATACATTGTTGTATTGTGGTGTTTATAGATGAATGAATATCTTCAATTATTTTTTGGTGAGTTTCTTTCTTTCTTTCTTTCTTTCTTTCTCTTTCTTTCTTTCTTTCTTTCTTTCTTTCTTTCTTTCTTTCTTTCTTTCTTTCTTTCTTTCTTTCTTTCTTTTTCTTTCTTTCTTTCTTTCTTTCTTTCTTTCTTTTGGGATTACAATGTCAGAAAGTGTTTGTAATATGAATGACAGCATCCATGATAAAAGAATAAGAAACCTGATTAAAGATTTACAAGGACCTCCCCTGAGGAATCTTCCGATTAACCTTGGTGTCAGGGACAGAAACATGTTGGGCCTATGATTGTTAATACACACATTTGACCAAATATAATTAATGTATTGTCTTATTGTGTTTTGTGGTGATTTGTTTCAGAATATTGTGAGTGATGTGTACATGTATTATATGTCTGATGATTTTTTTATTTAATAACAAGTATGTGGATGTTTCTTAGGTTTTTAATGAACTTTTTTTGATAGAAATGTTTCAGAATGATACTATGTGAATTTTGATATGAAATTGTAATAACATTAATGATGTGATTTTATGTTTTGGCTATCAGGTCCGGGTCCCCATTCAGAAAACCATTCCCCATTCCCATTCCCATTCGAGCCCCCATAGGGCTCAATGGGAATGGGGAGGGAGCAAATAACGGGCCCGCTAGCAGCCGGCCCGTTATTTGCTCCCTGGTCCCTTAACGGGTCCCCCTCGACCAGTCGTTCCTGGTGGGACCCGCTAAGGGATCTCGGAATGTGGCGGTAGGGGGTTAACGGCACCAGCCTCCTTACCGGTGCTGTTAACCCCCTACCGCCATACTCGGAATGAGGCCCATAGTCACCGGAAGCATTTAAATTTGTTTTTCCTATCCCTTCTTTCTACTTATATGCTACTGTATTCCTTACAGATCTGGAATTGGGTAATCCTACATGCACATGTACCTGGTTCAGGGCATGACTTCTCGAATGTGGGGGCTCTGGGTCTCACCAATTAATTGACTGGCAGTGATGTTGCAGATAACCTACATGTACAGGGGATTCCCAACTGGGCTGCCTGAGAGCTTTGAATGGTCACCATGGATGTCGTTATCAGTGTAGATCCCCCTCACCTTCCATGTCTTCATGTTCACTGTGAGGCAATAGATCTTGGAGGCAAGTGACATTCCTTTAGCGCCTCACCCTCTCCCTCAGACCCAGGCATTGCCAAATGTGCCCCGGATGCTTGTCATCCTGGTCAGAGGGTGGGATAAATGGCATATTGCCATGTCAATGAGTATTATGCCAATTGCATTGTTGAAGCTAGCAATCAATAGAGAGAAATCATTAACGTAATCCATAATAATTATTATTTTTTATTGTATATTAGTTTGTATAAACCTTTACAAAATGTCATAAAATCTTGAGAATTAAAAACAAAAAATCAACTTTCCACTAAGCACAAAGTTCCATACATCATCTTCCTCAAATCACAATTTTCTTGGTGCCAATATTAATTTTCATACATAAAACAATTTGTTTGAAGACTTCAAACTAAGTCAGTTTACAAATATTTTCTAAAAAAGTATTGACTCTAATCTTTAGTACATTTGATGGACCCTGTAACATTTCAAACCAGATTTTGTCCCTGTGTACATTAGATATATCGTCAACAAATTGTGCAAAATAGTCAATCCTTTCCTTAATCAAGATTGGACAGATTAAAAACAGATGTAACAATGTTTCTGTTTCTCCTGCAATTTGGCTAAATCGACAAACTCTCTGTTCTTCTGAAACTAACTGACGTATAAAGCTTATTTCGTTGGTGTTTAATACATTGTGGGGCTGATTAATGGAATTTGTGCATCGAAAAACGAGGATTTGTGCGCCATTCTGCCCGCAAATCCCCATTTGTTAAACAGGGATTTGCGGGCAGAATGGCGCACAAATCCACGTTTTTTGGCGCACAAATTCCATGAATCAGCCCCTAAATCTGAATCGCATAGTGTTATTTCTCATATTGCGCGATGGATATTTTACAATATATTTCTCCGGCTCAGGATTCCACTTCCATGCAGATATTATTGAGCATACAGTTTTGATTTCAAAATCACTGCATTAATTTCAACCTAATCAAAGGCTTTAACCAGCATTCTTGCCTTTTCTGGGTTTTCTACAAGACATTTTGTTGTCACGCCAATATTGGTCATAATTATTTCAACATCGTTTTTGAGAGTGTGCATGAAGTCTTCCCTCATATTGTCTCCGAATAATTTATACAGTGAGTTTTTATCGCTATTTAAGCATTTTCTATATAGGTTTAACTTTTTGCATTCCATTATGCTTTTTAGTGATCAAAGTCCAAATTCGTACCGAATTTCTTCCATTGGAATACATTTTGGGAGGAAAAACAATACCTATCTCCATATTAAGGCCTCAACAGTTTTCAGATATGGAGACAATATTACAAAAGCCAATCTAGGAATGATCTTCATACAATAAAAATCTCTGCATACGGACATAGAAAACTTTCCAAACTTCTTCTCTATTACTCTCACAACAACAGAATCGAAGCCAAGCAGCAGCTCTGCTTTAGGCCATTCAAAACCTTGATCTCTTTTGACATTAGTCCATCATTGCTGAGTGTAGCCTCAACACTGTGTCCGAGTATAAGAGTATCAACATATCCAAAAGGCCTTTGTCAAAATTTAGATCTTTTAACTTCTGCCAGAACATAGCTCTGTCTACCTTGTCAAAGGCCACCGAGTGGTCCATTAAGGCATAGCATTTTTATGTTGTGCTTTATTCTGCAGTATATTAACGAGAAGACCCCCCACATCTGTCCCCGTTCCCTTCCTGAATCCAATCTGTCTTGGATCCAAGATATCATATTCATCCACCCTACTTGTCAGTTTTTCTAATACAATTGAAGCAAAAAATGTTGTTTCTATGTTCATCAACGAAATGGGCAGATAATTATTAGGATTCAATCGGTCCCCTTTTTTGAAAATCATAAGAACATACGACATCTTCCATGAATCTGGGATTACCTTTAAACTGATCACATTTCTAAAAAATTAAATGAAGTGTCTTGGACCATAGAGTCACATTCTGTTTAAGTGTTACTGAGGAAATATTATTTCGTCTGGGAGTGGTGGACAACTTTATTTTTCTTATAATCCTTCCTATGTTATCTACTGAGACATCAAGTGACCAACTTACTTGATCCTTTAACATTTCTATTAGGGACAAGGGCGAGGCACAGTATAGGTTCGCAAAGTGATCACTCCATACTGACTCATTGATGGGATTTATATTCAACTGGTATTGAGAGACTTCTGTATTATTTACCAGCCCCCAATAATTCCTCGAGTTTGTAAGTTTATATTTTTCTTTCTTATTCCTCGCAATTCTTTATTCATCTGATCTTTCGATGACTTATTTCAATGTCAAATATGTGTTTATTATTTTATTTTTCTACTACCTACTAATTAATTAGAGTAGAATCCCTTCATTCTCGTTTCCAAGTATCCAATAAAGTTTTCAACTGAATAGGTAGATATTTTTACTTCAAACCTTTTTTGTGTAAAATCATGCAACAGCACATTGTTAAATTTTTCAATCTTTATGGGATGCCATTTCACCTTATTCCCTCTCACATTGACCGATTTATCTGCACAAAAGATATTTCACTTGAGCCCACTTTCTTCGATTTTAAATGTGTCGATAACATAGCATGATCACTCTGACTACTGTTTTGGACAATCACATTTGCAGACCATTCAATCATTTGTTCACTTACAAACATGTAGTCAATAATGGAGCATTCCCAGCGAGCCTGCCAAGTTGCTTTTACATTGAACATCAATGTTAGTCCCCAAGTTCTTGCAAAGCATAGCCATACTGCTTCTTTAAATTTCTTATTACTAGTTGTAGATCCCAAATCTCCCATATTCGCTAAAGCCCACTCCATCTCACAATTGGTCTGATTACAATCAGCAGTTAGAGCACCCGGGGTTTCATCCATCCAAATCTCTATCAAGTTATTCAATAACTATCGTATTTCCTAACATATTATCTGCATAGTCCGCACTAGTCCAGTATATGTTTATCAACATTAGGAGAAATATACCATTTGTTGTTTTTATATTGAAAGTTGCTAACAGGACAGAGGTTTTAATATTCTTTTCCGTTAACAATGTAATGTCTTGATTATTTCAAAACGCTATAGCCAATAGCTTCCTGGTTCCTGTTTGTGAGCAGCATGGAGGAGTTGAGGGGACCTGGAAGGACGGACCAAAGCTGCAAGAAAAAGGTAAGTAGGCTTTTTTTGTAATATGAAGTGTGTTTTGCATGTGTGAAGTGTGTGTCAAATGTTTGTATATGAATGAGAATTGATGTGTGTTTTTGAATGTCTGGGTGGGTGGGTGTGTGCCTGTGTAGAGAATGCAATGTGTGTATGTAAGAGGAGGTGTGAGTGACTGGTGGGTGAATGAGAAGTGATGTGATGTGTCTTTTTGAATGTTCTAGCTGGGTGGGTGTGTGCCTGTGTAGACAATGTAATGAGTGGATGTAAGAGAAGGTGTGAGTGACTGGTGGGTGGGTGAATGAGAAGTGATGTTCTCTCCTCTTACCATAAAGAAATTATTAATGCCAAGAAAGCTTATTTTAGCCATAAGGTAGAGGTGGCCCTGAACTAACCTAAGGCCCTATTTGATCTGGTACACTCACTCTCAATTTCAGAGACAGGTCGTCACTCGGTGCCGACTTCACAGGACCTATGTGATTCTCTTTCTTCTTTTTTTGTGGAAAATATATCTACCATTAGAGACAATATTAAAGCTGAATCTGATGCATCTCCCTTTGGAAAGGTACACATTGAACCTCTCCCTGCACTAGGGACATGGTCAACTTTTCCCCAGTTTTCTGATGCTGACATTCTTCTAGTCATTCAGCACCTTAAATCTGCCTCTCCAGCGGACGCCATACCTCTAGCTCTTTTTAAGGAACTATCTGGCGATATGATTGCTCATATCTCCTCTGCAGCCAATCACTCCTTTGCCACAGGTGTTATTCTGCCCTCCCTTAAACATGCCTTGGTCATGCCTTTACTGAAAAAAGCCTCCCTGTATCCTGCAGTGTTGGCCAACTATCAGCCTATTTTTCTTCTGCCTTGAATGATGAAAGTAATGGAAGCCTTGGTTTCCCCTTTGCTGTCCAATTTTTTACAGTCCTCTCAGTACTTTGACACATTCCAATCTGGTTTTTGACCGGGCAGGGCACTGAATCCGTTCTGAATTCGGTGCTTGATGATTTCGTACAGTTAGAGCCGTCCTACTCTTAGATCTGTCGGCAGCCTTCGACACGGTTGATCACCTCACCCTGGTCTCTCATTTGTCCGCCGCTTGCCTGTCTGGCCGAGTCCTCGATTGGTTCATGGCTTTCCCTGCAGATCGTTCTCAGTCGGTCTCTCTCCCTCCTTTTAGCTCCCCTCCTGTTTCTTTGGTGTGTGGGGTCCCTCAAGGATCGGCACTCACCCCCATTCTATTTAATGTCTATATCAGACGACTTCTTCTTCAATCCCATGGCTTCTGCTACCCATTCAAATGCGGATGACACCCAGATCATTGTGCGGCTGGACTTGACTCAGTCTGAGACTGCTGCTCGACTGAGGAAATGTCTGGCGAAACTGGGCAGCTGGATGTCATCTAACTGGTTGAAGCTCAATGCTACCAATGCTGGTTGTTGGTACCTCCTCCCTTCAGCTGTTCTGGACGCCCGATGTCTGGCTTCCTTCACTTGGCCCCCTTCCTACGCATGTGTTGTCTGTCAGAAATTTGGGGGTAAAACGTTCTGCCTCCCCGGCCATGGAAGAGCAGGTGGCGGCAGTAAGTAAAACTGACCATTTTAAACTCTGGGTCTTACGGAAGGTTCTTCCTTTTATCCCCACAGCTTGCCAAGCTCCAGTTGTGGCTGCCCTAGTACTGAGTGGTTTGGATTATTGTAACTCACTTTATCTTGGGCAGGCTCTCTACTTAACTAAGTGGCTACAACTTCTCCAAAATGCAGCAGCAAGATCTATTATCCGCCGCTCTGCTGAGGCAACTGCATTGGCGCCCTGTTGAGGACTGTGTTATGTTTAAATCTATGTGTATGGTCCATCGGGTCTTCTACGGTATTGGAGCTGAGTATCTTCAAGCTAAATGTGTGCACTACTCTCCGACCCGGTCCCTACGTTCACAATCAGCTCTTCTTCTAGCTTTTCTTTGGTTCAGGTTGGCTCGGTCGGGAGGCCGTGCCTTCTCTGTTGTGGCCGCAAATGCCTGGAACAAACGTTTGCTACCTCTGCAGAGTACTGCTTATCATCTCGCCGTAAATTGAAAATGCTACTGTTTTAATTACTCTTGGTTTCCGCTCTCTGCCTCCAGCGCCATGATGCCTCTGGTGTACGTGCGCGTAATAAATTCTGGTAACATAACGTGTGTTTTTGAGTGTTCTGGGTAGGTGTGTGTGTGCCTGTGTAGACAATGAAATAAGTGGATGTAAGAGAAGGTGTGAGTGACTGTTGGGTGAATGAGAAGTGATGTGATGTGCGTTTTCGAATGTTCTGGTTGGGTGGGTGTGGGCCTGTGTAGAGAATGCAATGAGTGGATGTAAGAGAAGGGGTGAGTGACTGGTGGGTGAATGAGAAGTGATATGATGTGAGTCCCTGACTCATGCAATTGCTACGGCCCATGCATGCATGCCCATGCCTTCACGAAATGTTGAATATATGGTTCCCTCTGACATTATTGATCCACACCATTCTGGAGCTTGCCAGACGGGAGAAAGTCTGAATGAAGTACCATACATTACACCTGTCACTTGCCTGCTGAACTTGTTCTTGACTAAAAATTAACCTAGCTCCACACATGTTGCTTCATGTTTTGCATCATGAACAGATTGCACCTTACCTCTAAGTAACATCGAATACACCCAGCTGCCCCTGGTAGCCATTCCAAATTCACAGTACTTGAGTAATGGCTGTGTGCCGTGTGCACATTGCTCCACACATGAGGACTCTCATTCTGTTCCATTGCTTGACTCCCTTACACCGTTGAACAATAGTTGTATGCCGATTGCACCATGTTCCACCTATGATGCCTCTCACTCTGTCTCACTGCCTGACTGCATTGCGCCCTTGAGCAATAGTTGTGTGCCGATTACATCAGGTTCCACCTATGATACCTTTTATTCTGTTTCATTGTCGGACTGCCTTGAAACCTCAAGTATTAGTTGTGTGCCAATTGCAACAGGCCCCCCACTTGTGTCCTCTCAGGCTGTGTTGCCTGTCAGCCCTGATTTGAAATGTAATAGAATTGAGCCAAATGCACCCTGTTCCGCCCATAATGCCACTCACACTGTATCACTGCCTTAGCCCCCTCTGCTGACGATTGCACTGAACAATTACCAGACAACAAATCTGCCACACCAAATAGAATACCTTATTCCTCGCCCAACTTTACCAGAACCAGTGAGCTTGCCACCACTTCTACAATAAAGGACACGCACCTTACAGTGCCTTAATCAATGCTCGCTCCTTACCCGCACGTGCATTAGATATCATTAACTTCCTCACATCTCGCAACTTAGTTGCCCTGGCCATATCTGAATCATGGCAGTATGAAGCATCTGGCCTGGCCCTCTCCCTAGCGGTCCCCCCAGGCTACACTATTTTCCAAAAAGAGCAAATCAATGCCAGAGGAGGAAGGGGTTGCCCTTGTTGCCAAATACACCATCCCCTTTAGGGCATTTGAAACTTCCCTAGAAGGGAACAGAGACATCCTCTCCCTAAAGGTGTCCACCTCGCCCACAAGCACCATCACAATCCACCTCATCTACCACCTCCGGGACCCACCTTAACTTTCATAGAGAACCTTTTCCACGTCCTAGAAGACAATATCAAATATTCTTCGAAAATCGCCCTCTTGGGTGTTTTGTCCGGCTAACTCCCCCCTCTGCTTTTATCTCCTCCTTCTCTCCTATTACATCTGGCGAGGTCACCAGAGTCATCTGCTCTATGAAGGTCTCCTCCAAACAGGTCTCCCTCTGTTCTTCCTGAACTATTAAGGGCAATATTGGCTCTCTTGCCCCTGCACTTGCTGATTTATGCAATCACTCTTTTGCTACTGGGTCTTTCCCCTCCCCCCTAAAGCACTCTCTTGTGCGCGCCCTTCTGAAAAAACCCTCTGCAGACCCGTCTTGTCCAGCTAACTACCACCCCATCTCTATCACCCGCTTCCTTTTGAAACTTTTGGAGAAACTGGTCCTCCCATACTGACCCAACATCCTGAGCTTGTTGGTTGCCTGCACAACCATCATTCTGGATTCTGAGCATCCAGAGGCACAGAAACTGCTCTCCAGAACACCTGTGAAGTACTGCTTGCATCTCTTGATTCTAACTCTTGTGCCATTCTCATTCTACTTGATCTTTCCTCTGCAGTTGACACAGTCAACCACTCCATTCTCATAAAACGGCTCCACAATATCCTAGGTATCTCGGAGCTGGTACTAGATTGGCTGACCTCCTTCCTCAATGACCGTCCACCCAGGTTATCGAGGTCTCTTTCTTCTCTACCATCTCTATCTCCACCTGTGGCAGACCCCAGAGCTCCAACCTTTCTCCCTGGTTCTTTAACATTTATCTTGCTCCGGTGGCACACCTAATTTCCACCTACCCCCCTAACTTCCAGTGTTAGGCAGATGGCACCCAACTCTTCTTCAAACTTCCCTCTGATCCTCTCCTTACTTCCTCAATCATTCCTGACTGCCAATCTGCCATAGGTCATGGTGTGCCTCCAATGATCTCTTACTCAATGCCAGCAAGACTGTGGTCCTTCCCATCGGAACTCCTGCTCCCTCTTACTTCCCCTCACTCTGGCCACCGTTTATGGGTTCTCCACCTCCTCTGTCATCTGAAGCCAAAAACCTTGGGGTCATCTTCGACTCCTCTCTTTCCTTCCTCCCTCACATCCAGGACCTTGTCAAGAAGGCCCATTTTCAACTTCACCTCCTCAAAGGAATCCTTCCTTTCCTCACCTTTCCCCAGAAGCTCAATGTCTCTAGAGCTCTGGTACTCTCTATCCTAAATTCAAATCACTCTGCATCATCCATACGGCTACCTGGGGCGGGGACCACTCTATCTAAAACTCTCACTAAATACACTCCCTCTAGATCTTTATGTTCCTCCGGCACCAGCGCTCTGCGTATCAAGCGCTTTGCTAAACAGCGGGCTGGAGGCCAATCTCTTTCCTCGGCTGGTTCCCTCCTATGGAACAGCCTCCCCTTCTCTCTTCATCTTGAGCTGGATCTCCTCAAATTCCAGAAGCTCCTCAATACTTTCCTTTTCACCTACTCCTTCCCCCCTCCCTACTTTGCTCACAGTCGCTGAGATTGGTAACCAGGGCCCATGTGTGTCCACCTGGGCCCTGGCCTCCCACCACCAATTGCCTTCAACCTCCACCCCCTCCCAGCACTTGCCTCGGCACCCACTGGCCTGCGATATCACAGGCCTGCATTTATTTATTGGCAGTTGTCCACTCTTACCAAGTGATCTCTGCAAGTGACTTAACAGTTACTTGCAACATACTCCCTAGCACTTCCCTCTGTGTTACTCCTGGCACTTACCCCCCTCATCCCTCTCTATCTCTGCACTTGCACACTCTGAATGCTCACAAGGCCTAGAAGGACTGCCTCCCTCTTTCATTCTTATATTTACCTCTCATTCCCATGTTTTCTCCATGTAGCCTTGTGGGCGCTTTGAAACATAATTTGTTTGATGTATAAGTACCTTACAAATGCACAATAAAACAAAATAAATATCAAATTAACTTAGGCCTAAATGATCCTACGCACCCAAACCCCAAATCAGTCACCAACTCCCTCAAATCCCTAGACTTTAGTCATTGCATTAATAACCCAATCCATGCTAAGAGCCGCACGCTGGATTGGATTGCAGACCTCAACGGCCTGATCTCTATCGGATCTAACTCCCCTGCCCATGGTCTGACGACCATATTATCAACTTCGTCATACCCCCCATCCCAAAAAACCCAAGCCTAGTACTTTACCCTTACCAACGGCATTGGCTCGTTGGGCCTGCAAGCTTACTAAAGAACATATCTTGCCTTTACTAGACAGGCTTAAAGCTCCTTTCTCTAAGGATCCCAACACACTGGCAGACCTACATGTCTCAACCCTAACCATGGCTGTTAATACAATTGCTCCTCTAGCTCCCCGTAGAGCCAAACCATTCAAACCCTCTACCTCCTGCTTCACCCAGGCCTCCTGGACCTCTGCAGCAAAAAGAAGCATGCAGAAAACTCCAACGCCTTAAGGCAAGAGTTCACCAAGGTATCCAAGCTATACAAACAAGCCATCATCAATGCCAAATCCACCTCCTTTAATGCCAGAATCGCCAATGCCAAGTCAGACACTGGAGAGATATTCACTGTCCTTAGGGAATTCGAAACACTGTCCACTCCCCCGCCCTCTCTGGCCAAGGATAAAACCTGGTGCACTTATATTCAAACAGCTATGCGCAATAAAACTGACACACTCAACAAAAAAATCCTCACCCATCAAGTCAGCTTACACTCACCCCCTTGCATACCAGCCACAGTGTCCACCCCGGCTTGACAGAGCCCCACGGGACCGTAGTTTCACTTCAAAGAGACCACTGAACCTTGAAGTCCTAGCCATCCTAAAGAGTTTAAAACCCTCCAAGTTCAAAGGAGATATTTGTCCCACAACTATCATCACTATCCTCAAGGACTCTGCCGAAGCCATAGCACCATTCATAACTATCTTTATCAATGCCTCCTTCTCTGAAGCAACAGTGCCTGCCAGCCTCAAAGAAGTATGGGTACTCCCACTGCTGAAAAAACCCTCACTAGACCCCACAGCTCCAAATAACTACAGACCCATCGTCACTGTACCCTTCCTACTGGAAATCCTAGACAGAGCTGCATGCCTTCAGGTTCAGGAGCATCTAGAAACAAACACAATCCTGGGAATGTACCAGTACAGATTCTTGCTAGGACATGGTATGGAATCAGTGCTGCTTAACCTGAAAAATCAGATGGACAAGATCAAGGATGAGGGGAAGCCGGCACTCCTCCTCCTCCTTGATCTGTCAGCAGTGTTTGACCTTGTCGACCACAAAACCCTTTGCCACCTCCTTAACACCACTGCCAACTTCACCCCTGAAGAGACAGCATGGATTGCCTCTTTTCTAGAGAGGAGAGTTATAAGAGTGTTTGCTGAGAATGCTAGCGCCTTGCTAATTCCCATTGGTTGTGGGGTACAACAAGAGTGTAGCATTTCCCCCAGGCTCAAATCTTCATTAGACCCCTCTTTGACATTCTAGATTCCATCGACATAGAATACATCAGCTATTCCGATAATACGCACATTCTCCCCCCACTCACTGGCAACTACATAGAAGACACCAATACCCTTAATGCCACATATTCAACCATTTAGCCTTGCATGGCGGTGAACCGCCTTTGCCTAAATGGGAACAAGACATAAATCTTGCTAGTAGGACCTCATGCAGTGTTACATAAACTCAATGACCAATATGCATCATTCAAAATTGACATTATAGTGATCCCTAAAGGGCCTGATTCATGGAATTATTTGCCCAGTAATTAGGGACTGTTTGTCGATTCATGTAATTCACTGCGCAGCACTTTTTTGTACTTTGAAGGGATTTCACGTTGGCTCGGCACGTCTCTGTGAGCAGACGAGTGCCCTGCATGAGACACCATGCATAGTGTGGGCGTGGCTTGCACAGAGGGCAGGCAAGGGGGTGGAGCTCAGAAACTGAGGAAGAGCAAGTGAACATGTGGGCATTACGAGGGATGGCCCACAGGCAGTCCCTTGCATGCCCACTATTGCACGGAATGATACTTGTTCATGTAGCCGACTGCGCAACCTCTCTGTGAGGAAATGGACATGCAATTCCCTGGTACTATCCGCCACCCGAAGGCAGGCATACATACACTTGTGCATAGGATCGGTGTCAGATTTAGGGCTGTGTTTATGCAGACAGGGTTCTCATCTAACTTAGGAGTACGCGCATGCAGTTTAGTGGGGTGCAGGAATGGTTTACGGAGGTTTGCATGCAGATTTTCTGAGTTTTACCACGGTTACAGAAAATTGTACGCAAGCTGTCGGGGTGCCGGTAACAGTTATGGGGGACCCAGTGCAGGGTTCCGTAGATGTAGGCCTCCTTGCGGGGGACCCCACACGCTGTTTAAAGGGTGCATGTATTTGCCCCCGGTGGAGCACACAAAGGTAGCTGTTCTTGCTGTTTTTGTTTTGCTTGTGGGCGGTCTGGCCGCGACTTGAGTATACGGTTACTTTGTGAGAACAATTCCATGAATATGCAGAAAAACTCCTGCACGCAGGCTCGTGCAGAGTTGTTTTCACCGTGCAGGCTTTGCAGGAACTCTACGCACTATTTTATGAAGCGGGCCCTTGGTGTCTACCTGGATGCCAGACTCTCTATGACCCACCAAATGAATGCGATTGCATCCTCCGCAGCCTATTTATTCAGCAACGATGATCAGAATTACTAGCTGCATAGTGAAGTAACTCATCAAACTGGCCAACATTGGCCAAAATGTGGCCCATTTTGACTGGCCCACAATAGCATTTTGCAGTTTTTTAATGGGCATTGTCCTATTGCTCTATTAGCCAGTCTGAGCCTGGCGGCTCATCCATAATGCATGAGTGGGCGTTCACCCAGTGGCCCCCTCACTCATTATGGAAGAGCCAAGGAGCCAGCCCAGTGAAACACTGAGCGCTCCCTCAGCTGCTTTTTGCAGCTGAGGGAATGCTGCTGGGCTGGCTGAACTGTATTTGGCAGTTCAGTTACCCAGCCGCATATGCTCACTAAGCCATGCAAGACTGGGGTCGCTTTGCTTCACCAGTCCTGTATAGCTCATTGGAAATGCGGGCTGTGGCACTGCATGGCTGTTTGTGTGAGGGGGAGTTCCTGCACCTCCTCGCACATACGGACACAGCAGCCTTGAGCGGGGTGTTTCAGCACCCACAAGCAGGCCCCTGTAGAAGGTACATTTATATTCATTTATTTTTTTATTTAAATATGTGTATGGATGCGTGCATGCTTGTGTTATGAGTGAGTGTTTGGGGGTGGGTTCTTGTGTGATTGCTGTGTGAATGTGTGTGTGTGTTTGTTTTGGTCCGTTGAGCTGATTTTGGCGAGTGGGTGGTAGAGGGGCAACAGTTTTATTGGTGAAAAAGAACCAATAAAACGCACAATTTTTTTAATTTAATAAATCCTAACTTTTTAACATTTATAAAGACTTTATTTCTTGGAATAATCTTCAAAGACTGTCTTAGAACTCATCAAGTTACAGGAAGAAATTGATAAACCCCGAGTGGGATTTTGGGTGTGCGGCCCACACCGAAGGCATACATGCCTAGGTCTTTTTCCTCCATTTCCTAGACCAACCCATCCTTCAAAGATATATCTTATACATCGACATGTAAGCACATCCACTGCTCTGAGCCTCTAAGTGACGCTTCAGGCCTCATTTGGAGCCCAAAGAATTTTCTTAGAAGAAATCGACCAAACACGCATACAGTTACTGCATCGGGTAAGCATGAGGCAATGGGAAAGGCCTGCATGATTCAGAAACACCACAGGAGATTAGGGTTGGGTAACTGACCTGAAAGTGTACCCTAACGTTTTTCACACACACAACACACAGGTCTCTGAGTTAGTTTGCTTACATTTACACACAGACCTGCCGGAATTTTAAACAATGGTATTGAGAAACCTTCTTATTGCCAGGATTAGATAGGGCAAGTCCCTTCCGTCTGTCCCCTAACCCTAGATAAGCAGCACACAAGCGTGATCTAGGGCTTAAACACCTCAAGACGGTTTAGATAGCATGGTTGGAGGGCAAGATAGGTGGCACATTATGGCAACATTAAAATGTAAACAAACACACTGAATCAAAGACCTGAGAGTTGTCTGCATGATTCAGAACCTTCAGCTCTCCCTCATTGGGCGTGGAAATTCCTCAATGAGGTGATTACCAAATTCGGTAATTAACTCATGATCTAATGGCTTCGTGTGAAGGAAATTTCTGCCACACAAAAACAGGCGGGAGTCCCGGCCTCAGTTTGTACCTCTAAATTTAGTGCTGCAGTGAACTCATCGCCACCACTTTTCTACTACACCGCCAAACTCTAAATGAGACTCTTTGAGTGGTAAGTGCGGGTGTGGGGATCAACCACAGCCTTATACTCCGCACTACCACTCTAAAAGAAAATGGTTGATAGAAAATCTCTCTGCTGTACTGCACGCGCGCTTCTTCTTGCCACAGCAGTCAACCAGTGGAGGTACGCAGCTGGCAATGGAGATATGTGAATGGTTAAGCTGCGGATCTGTGTCCTCGCGTAGCCTCGACTCTCCGCTTAGCTTTCCATTTTGCGCCCTCACGCACGTACACGCTGTGTCGCAGCGCGCGTACGTGAAGTCTCACAGTACACAGGAAGAGCCCGCTGCCATGGAAATGTAATATCAGAGAGATGGAGGATGGCAATAAAAGCAAACACAGGAGACGAAGAAGGCGGCACATGATTTCCTTTGCAAGCAGCTCATCTCGGCGTCCAAATAGACCTTTCTGAGCTGCTGAAGGCAGTTACAGTGTAGAGTTGGCTGCCCTTCCTACTGAAAAAGAGGATCTACTTCAACGCCATATGCATACCTCACTTTTTTCCGCAAAACGGCATGTGCTCGCACTGAATGTTTGTGTGTGACTGCAGTTGTTTGTAATGCGCAGCATACTAATAGCCTCGACATACACGCCCGGGCGAGCTCTCCACCCTCTATTGACAGGGAATGCTGGAGTACCAAGCAGTGACTGACTGTCAGGCAGGGCTGGGTCCTTATAATATGACGACTGGGGTTAAACAGTGCCACCCACCCCCGCCCATGGCTCCCAAGCCGCAAACGCAACCCCACGTTGCAAGCCCTCTCCGTCATCAATACATCGTTGGAATTTAAAGAACGTTTCATTGACCAGCAAGAGTAGAATAACACGTATGCAACAATATTATGAATAATAATGTATTGTTATGTGTATAGCTGAAATGGGCTTTATCATCAGACTCACATGATTACAATTTCAGACATATTTCGGTACACATAGTTAGATTAAAGCAATACATATATACAACCTCAGGTCAAATCACGAGTACTTATGGAATACCACCGTGGCACTGCATTCATTCCGTCTGCTACACTGCATGACGTCCCTTTTTTCATGTGAGTCTTCGGGTATGGATTCAGATATGACACTGCTGCCCACTTTGTCGCATGTATGGCTAGGACAGAGACAGGGTCCGTTATACAGTCCAGTAGTTTGTGCAAAATACAGTTTATAATTAGACAGGCAACACTAAAGATGATTCAATATTATAAATATACATTTATGTTCAGGACTTCACGTGCATGTCAATTCTTTACTTGGGGACACTGGCCTAGATTGTGTTGCCTCCAAAACATGTGTTCCTGCTGCTTAATTCATTTGTCCAACCAAAGGCTTCGCCCCATCTTTTTCACTCCTAACTTCTCACCTTCTTCGTTATGTGTTTTTCACCGCTCTGCTCACCTCTTGCAGTAAGCGCTCAACAGAGAGTGTCTCAACACTTTTGTGTGCAGCGCCTGTTCTTTTCTCTGTGGGCTGTTTTATGGAGTTCCTTCTGGGTTCCTGGGGTGGACTGACCTATAGGGACCTCTGGAGGTTTCCCAGTAGGCTTATGCACCCTGGGCCTCTTTTGTGTGGTAACCTATTTTATTTCCACATGTTCTGATATGGGGCCACTTTGAACATTATTTCCAGGGCCTCTTTAGGTTCCCAGTCCACGCCTGTAACTGTGCCACCCTTTTCCTTCGCTCTGCCTCTGTTTCTCGCTGCTGCCTTGCTCCAGCCATCAGTCATCTCCTGTATTACAAGATCGCCCCAGCCATCTACAGTACCCCAGACGAGTGCTTGGACTCACTCTTCCTGCTCACGTCAAAACCAGGGGAGACAGATTCAGTCCACCAGCACGTGTCAACTTTGTGTTGGTTGTGCTGAATCAGATCACTGCGTCATACCATCACGGGTTTGGGTCGTTGAGGGAAAGGGGATAGCCCTATGTTATCCTCTAAAGAGAATAGAGGACATTGAAAGAAGAGAATAGAGGACATTGAGAGAAAGGGGCTAGCCCTATGTTATCCTCTAAAGAGAATAGAGGACATTGAAAGAAGAGAATAGAGGACATTGAGAGAAAGGGGATAGCCCTATGTTATCCTCTAAAGAGAATAGAGGACATTGAGAGAAAGGGGCTAGCCCTATGTTATCCTCTAAAGAGAATAGAGGACATTGGGAGAAGAGAATAGAAGACGTTGAGTTAAAGGGGATAGCCCTATGTTATCCTCTAAAGAGAATAGAGGACATTTGAGAGAAAGAGGATAGGCCTATGTTGGATTGTGTCCTTCCTCAGTTGGAGAGCAGAAACCACACTCATGGCCCCTTTCAGATCATCCCCCGCACCTTAGGAGGAGGAGTTCTGCAAGGCTCTAGCCTCTCAACCCTTCTCTTCAACATATAGATGACTCGCATCCTGGAACTATTTGTTAACACAGACCTCACATGTTTCAAATAAGCGGATTTCATGCAAAAAGACTACAAACTCACCAACAACCCCACACTGGATGGGACCGACCTCAATGCCTGGCTTACACATGTGGACTCCTGGATGACTGCTAACAGACTTTAACAGAACTGCCATGTAACCCACCCCCACAAAATCCCTGACTGAAAGTAATGGGACCCTTCCCACTGCATGCACCAACAGTGAGAATTACGGCAGTCACAATGGATAGCACCCTCATACTAGAACAACAGCCATAATTCAGAGCTGTTTATTCCAACATGGCATCCCAAAACACGTGATGCCATACATAAACTTTCACACACAGATCATGACAGCTATTCCCTGGTACAATCAAAGCTTGACTATGTGAACAGCCTTTGCCTCGGAATACCAGTATACCTACTGAGCAGGCGACAATTAGTTCAAAATGCGTCAGCCAGACTACTATGTGGGCTCAAGAGACACACACACATCACCCCGCCATTAGACACACTCCACTGGCTCCTACTGAAAAAGAGGATCTACTTCAACGCCATATGCATACCTCACTGCTCCTTCCACGCAGGGGACCAGAGTCCATCACAAGGACGTTTTCACAGTTGGCTGCTCTTTGCATCAGAGAGTGCAGGCTGAGGTGGCAGCTTCTAGGGGGTGCCAGTCCAACACCACGATCATGCACCATTTGTGACTAAGCGTAATAAACAAAGTGCTGAAATATGAAATCCCTTTCTCTAAGCAGCAGTTAGCTGCATAGCTGTTGCCGCTGTTGTCAGCAGTGATGTGGGCGAAGCTTAGCACCTAGGGTCTCTGCAGGCCCCGGATCTGGAAACTGCTGGCCTACATTTTATCTTAAAAGCAACATTTGTTGCTTATTAATCTTAGCAGGGTATTTATGGAGTGAGGACCTAGCTTCAGGAAGCAACAGAGCGCTTTACAATTATAGGGCGAAGAACACTGGTTTGTGTAGTTTCCAGTGCCGGGCTCAGGCCCGGCTTGAACGCGTGCCTCCTGAGTCATTAGCGCATGCGCTGTACAGAGCTGGGGGTGATTGGGCTGGGCTCATCTGCATACTTGCATAGTGAGTAGGACTGAGCAGCAGCCTCGCGATCAGGCCCAGGCAGCAGACCAGCCAATCCAAGCCAAGCCAAGCTAAGCCAAGCCCATCCACCACGTTCACCTGAACTGGCCCTGGGCACAGGAGACTGCAGTCTGGAAGAGCGATTGATCATTGATCAAAAGAAGATAACTGGCCAAATACAAAGGCTATGCTCTCGGTAAGTCTGTCTGTGTTATATTAATCATATGAAGACATGCCACATACTTAAGGCACTCTGCTTTGTATCCGCCAGGAAGCGGGGAAGGGAAGAGGGCGATGGTTAATTGAAGAGAAACCCTACCGAACACCCAATAGGATGGACATTTCAGGAAGAAAAAAAATGTGTTCACAGAAAGTTTTGTACGTGGAAAGTAAGAATCTCTCAAAATGCTTTTCAGAAATTAAAAGACTGCATTTTCATAGCAATTGCTATTGTGATTGTCGAAAATGCCCTTTGGGCATATGATGGTGGGAGGGTTTTTGCAAAACGTATTTTTATTCAGAAAGATTTTAATATTTTCCAGACATTTGTTCATCCCAATCTGTACTGATTCACAAAAGAATCAAGCGCTCACAAAATGCAGATGATGCTCTTTGAATATGCCGATTCTGAAAAAGCGCAGGTCACAAAATGCACAACGCTGCAGTCTCTGCATTCCCATTCAGTGGCGTTCCCGGGCACACAATGCACGCGGCTGCCCCCATACAATAGTGGCAGACCTGTGGGCTCAGCACTTCTCTCTCCCATCACCCAGGTGGGGCTCTGGGAAGGCAGTGCTTCTCAATGAGCCGTAAAGTGCCCATCATGCCGAACTGCGAACAATGGAAACTATGCATGCATGCCCCTGACTAAAGGGTGGACATGTATGGGGCCCAGCAGTGGTTCATGCTGCTGCTCTTCACCTGAAATAAATACACAGAAGGGTCAGAAATCATTGTGTGCATTTAAACCACGTCTGAATTGCTACAGGGGAACGCATTTCAGCTTGTATCCTCCTGTTTCTGGTGTGGTATGAGGTGTGCATTTAACAGTGTGGACATGCATCACCAGCTAGGATGTGTGCTATTGCATGTTGGGAGTTGTGCAGGAGGGCCTCAGCATCGAAAAGTGTAGATCAGTGATGCACACAACTGTCCTTGTGCTAATTCCCCCCACCTTAGAGACCCCCAGCCACTTTGCTGGATTTTGAGGACTTGATTTTTTTCAACCTGGAGAGAGTGAGACACTTTTTCCCACTCTCTCATGTATTGTACAGTGATTTTTGAAGTCTGTGTTTCGTTTGGTTATGGAGTTTGACAAACTCCATAGGCATCATCTTTTACACTGTGTCACACAGCACCTTCAGTGCAGTGACACAGGAAGTCTTCCAGATTTCCCAAAGGTTTAAATACCTTCTCTGGGATAAACTACTGTTTCCCAGGGCAGTAAAGTGAAATTGACTTTACTTACATTTGTAACTTTCTAGACCCAACACAAACTATCTTCCAATAGGGTGCTGGAGGGGTTACTTAGTATCCCCTTTGTCTAGCTTCTCATGTAACATTTTTATGTTACCCTTTCTTCACTGAATGGCTGGTGGCAGTGGTTTACTTTTAACTACCGTGGTGTGCATATACAGCAGGCTGCGTCTGCAGCTGCAGTAAAGCACCTAAGGGTGCCATTTTTGTCAAAATGGCCCCTGTCTTCTTTTTTCACCATTTCTATGTGGAAAGGTCCTTCTTGAGATTGAATGGATCGAAAGAGCCACTCAACGCTTCACGTGCGACTGTGTGAAACTTAGCACAAACGGAAAAGAGCTGCATTAAGTTTCTCGTGCCGCTGCCAAATCTAGCACAAATTGAAACAAAAATGGGGCAATGATTCTCGTGCCACTAAAAGAACCTACCGCGTATTGAAAAACTTGTGCAACATTTCTCATGCCAGAGCACAAAAATAGTACAAGTAAAAAAAAAAAAAAAGGCTTGTGGGAAGTTTCTTGTGTCTCTGCACAAACGAGCATGGGTCGAAAAAGAATCACACAAAGTTTCTCCTCCCGCTGCTACCATGATTTGCAAAATACCTGCACAAAGTTTCGAGTCGTAGCGAACGTAGCAATAATTGAAACATTGCGCCTAGATTCTCGTGGAACTGTGCAAATTCAGTACGGTTCGGAAAAACCTGCACAAAGTTTCTATTGTCACTGCACAAAACTAGCGCATATTGAAAAAAAAGACCCTTATAAAATGTTCTCGTATGGCTTCACAAAACCAACATGGAAACGAAACCCTATGCTACGCGTAAAACTGTACAAAACCGAGCAAAATATCAGTGTCGGCAGAACCGTAATGCTAAATTCGTTGAACGGGCAGAAGCAGAATCCTGGACTTTTCGCTGCCCGGTTAGAAACTTTGCTCACCTCTACTTGTTAGTCCACTAAATGATGTCAATATTTTAATTCTGCATTTTGTCCCCACATTTGCCATAAGTATTTTACAAAATGCATTCTATCAGGATGGTACAAGGATTTCACAAAATATATGTTCTGGAAATACTGAAAGCCTATTACAAAATGCATTTTGTCCAGGGAACCTCATGCAGATTGCACTTAACGCTTGTGCCCACGGAATGCTTTAAATGTGTTTTCCTCATAATGTTGTAAAGGTTTCACAAAATTGGTTTCCTCCTCCAAATGTGTGTTGCTGTCTCCAAAGGCATTTAGCCTAATATTGCAGGTAGGTCTTTTGAATATTTTTAATAAGAAAAGTGCACTATTTTCCAAAATGCATAGGTGATATAATCCCTATAATGACTACTTTTTGCATAGGAAAAGGCCCTTTCTAGTCATCTCGTGTGTCCAATTTATCAGACCAAACTGCACAGTGGAGCCTGTTTGAGTTCTAAATAGTCCGCATTTAAGAGAAACGTTTTTGTTCGACGTTCTTTGTTGGGCATTCGCCACCACCACACAGATGGCAGTTTTACTTCTCTCCCGTGTTTCCCCTAGGTCACGCCCTGAGAATCCTAATATGAGGACTTTACTCTCTATTGCGCAGGCGTCATTATTTATGGCTGCAAGATTTTGTTATGGCTTGCATCTTTTCCTCCAGCAATGTCGTGCAGGACGTCCATGTCGCTCACCTTGAATCTCGTGTAAATGCCTTTCAGTCGCTTTTTCATTAAATATATTTAATCGCAATACCGTCAACTTTTTATAGTAAAGAATACCACGTCCCTCATTTCCTTTGGCTTCAGCACCTTCGCATAAAGCGTTTGCGTTTTTTTTCAGTTCGGGACCTGGGGTACAGTCTCCCTCGCAGGCGTCAAAGTTGCTTTTGTCATCCTGATGCAGTCCTTGGCTCACAACTAACTTAGAGAGACCAGAGGTAATATTTTCAACGACCACTTGTGAACAGCCCTCTACCAAAACATTTGTTTAACAATACACTATGTTCACAGGGTCACTTGCTTCCCCAAATCCATTCGTGGTTATTCCTTTTTATATATGATTAGTAATCATTAAATTCTCATATACTACACCGATTTGTATCAAAAATAATTTTTTAATAGCATATCTTCAGTAAAAAATGTTTTTTCTCTTTTCACATCTACAATTGTAGGGAATTTTTGCATAATGTATCAAACTATTTGTAAACAACAAACATTTTTTCAATAATTTTCAATTTAGCTGTGCGCATTCAATATCCTGTAGTACTCCATTATTTAACAATTTTAAGAATAGTAATTTCATAAGGATCTGTTGCTTGCTCTCCTCTTCATAGAGAAGTACATCCCAGTCCATAAAACATTTCACTTTGTGTTCATATCAGTCCTTGGCTCTGCATTGTTTTCTTTCACTTCTCCCTTTCTCTGGGCGATGTAGGGTTCTTCGCTGCTGTTTATCTCGCCGTTCCATCAGGAAAGTGTACTTTTTGTAATTTTTAGAAGTAAAGCTAAAAAATGTGGCCTAGGATCATCACACGGGGCTAGCTAGTCCCAGTAAAAGTAGCTCTCCAGATATATGTTTACATCATGGATGTGTACGTTCGTATTCTGGTACTGTGGACTCTGCTTTTCGTTATTCTGTAGTCAGCATAGTGATGTGTGTAATGCAACATCAGTTCACTTTTGTGAAGCATCAACAGTGTGATGACCCACATTATTTAATATTTATTTATTAAGAAAAATCACAGGGAAAGCATTGCATTTTTGGCACAAAAACATGCAAAGAATTTGCCGTTGATAACAGAGCGGAGGATATGGGTCCTTTACAATGGGGTGAGAGAATGTGACTTGAAGACCAGATGTTGCAAGGGAAGGTGGAAACTTAAACCAGCGACGAGGACAGGACAGAATGACATGGGAATGGGATGGTCGAGAAAGTGCTCAAATAAGGATGGAG
Organism: Ambystoma mexicanum; assembly: GCF_040938575.1. Classification (NCBI taxonomy): domain Eukaryota; kingdom Metazoa; phylum Chordata; class Amphibia; order Caudata; family Ambystomatidae; genus Ambystoma; species Ambystoma mexicanum. The sequence goes on along the minus strand of NC_090937.1, from coordinate 758,555,152 downwards.
GGGTGATGGAAAAGTGCTGTAGGGTTGTCCATGAAGGGTAGGGAAAGGAAAGTAGGGTGAGGAAGTAACAGAGTGCTAGGAAACAGGTTCTTCAGAAAGAAGGGCAGCTTTAAGGTAGTATTTAAATAGTGGTAGAGTTAAAGTAGTAAGGAGAGAGAGAGAGGAAGAATATGCTAGAGTAGGGGTGCAAGGAGATTGAGAGAGAGGAGTAGGGCGTGAGATGAGCAGATAGGTAGGATGGGACGAGTCCATGGATAGTTTTGAAGATGATGAGAAGAAGTTTGTACTTAGCCCCTTTTTTTATAGATTGGCAGCCAAACTGGTGACGAGCAGAGGAGGTAGAGGCAAAGCAAAAACAGGTGAAAAGAGTGCAGACCGCAAAGTTGAGGACTTTGTCCAGAGGTGAGAAAGCATAGTTAGGAAGGCCATAGAGGAGAATAGCACATTAGTCAGATCTAAAAAGGACTAAGGAGGAGATTAGCTGTTTAGCCTTATTGACAGGAATGACATTGAGGAAGTTGAGTCTGGCTGCAGTTGCAGATTTGGAGGTGAAAAGCGAGAAGTTGTGTGATGTGTCGAAGATGACACCAAGGTTGCGAGCAGAAGCAGATCAAAGAAGGTAGTCAAGAGAAGAAAAAAGGAGGAGAGGAAGAGATAGCCTGTTTGGCTGGATACTAGAGAACTTCATTTTTAGTGGAGATGAGCATGAGAAAGTGAGACGCATCCAATATTTGATGGCAGAGAGACAGTTTGAAATTTTTGACAATAGCTTGCTCGTCATCAAGGTCTGAGTGTCATCAGCAAGGAGTTGATAGGAGAAGCCGTAGAAGGAGATCAGAGTGCCAAGAGCTGATGTATAGAGAGTGAAGAGGATTGGACCAAAGAGAGGCCCTTGGGGAACTCCATCAGTAAGGGGGTGAGTTGTGGGGTAAGGCTGTTCCAGGACACCTGAAAGTGTCTGGGGACAAGATATGCAGCAAACCAAGCGAGGGCCTTATTTCTGATGCCAAGGAGAGATAATGTAGAGAGAAGGTCAGAATGGTCGACAGTATGGAAGGCAGCAGAGAGGTTGAGAAGATGAATAGATTAAATGTTTGTATGCCTAGAGGATGAGATGAAGTCGCTGACATTGAGGAGAGCTGTCTCAGCAGAATGAGAGGTCGGAAACCAGATTGAAGAGAGTCCTGGAGGTTGTGATTATCAAGGAACTCAGTGAGTCGATTGAATAGTACTCGCTCTAGGAGTTTGGAATAGTGTGGTAGAAGAGAGACAGGGTGAAAGTTGGCAGGACAGTTAGGATCTAAACCAGGTTTCTTAAGGAGAGGGATGACATTAGCTGTTTTATAGGATGAGGGGAAAAGTGGCACTGTCAAGAGAGAAGTTGAAGAGTAAAGTAAGATGTGGAGCAACATGGGGAGGTTCACAATATGCAGGGACAGTTGGTCAGTTGGGGTACAGGAAAGGTTGGTGGGGGCAAAGGAAAACTTAACAGTGGTAGAGGAGAGTTGGAGTCATGGAGAAAAGTGAGCAGGAGGAGGGAATAGAAGGTAATTAGCGAGGGTATTGTGAATGGTAGACATTTTAGATGCAAAGTGGAGAGCAAGTCCATTTGCAGAAGGAATAGAGGAGATAGAGGTGTGTTTAAGAGGTCTGAGAATTGAGTTGACAGATTTTTGGAGGTGCCTAGGTTGGGAGGATTGAGACAAAATGAGAGAGTGATTGAAGTCACGTTTGGCAGAGTCAAGTGTAGAGGAATAGTTTTGATTAGCAGTGAGAGAGAGTTGGACATCAGAGGATTGTCTTGTCCTTTGCCAAGTGCAAAGCATTTTCTGCATTGTTGTTTCATGGTGTGGATGAGAGTTGTAATGCAGGGCCATGGAGGGGAGGATTTAGGAGTCAGTGTAGTTCGAGGGTAGAGAGAGGAAAAGAGAGCACACAGAGCAGTGTTAAAGTTGCTGAACGCTTCTTCAGTGGATGGAAATGTGAGTTCAGTGTAGAAGGAGAGGGAGTGGTGTAGGTCATAGAAGTTGTGAGGGAGTTTGTAGGAGGGAAACATGCACTTAGCAATAGTTGCAGTATAAGGAGAGAGTGAGGAAGAAGAAGGGTGGAGAATGAGGCAAAGACAATAGAGTGATCAGAGGGAGAAGGCGTAGTGGAGGAATTAAAGACTCAGAGTTGAGAGAAGATGAAAATAAAGTCAAGGAAGTTTCCATTTGAATTGGTGGGCAGAGACTGGACAGAAGAGAGTAAGTGGTTAAGAAGAAGAGAGTTAAAGTCAGTGGCTAGAGCAGCAGAAAGAGAGGGGGGATTGAAGCCACCAATGACAAATAGGTGGTGATCGAGAGGGAGAGAGTCAATTAGTTGGGAGTTGTGGACGAAGAATTGACCTACCGGTCCAGGTGGCCAGTAGAGAGAGATAATATGCATGCCGTAGGGGGCAGTGATTCTGGAGATAGTGTATTTGAATGAGGGAGAATTAGCTGGCGATAGGGGAGAAGGAGTAATAGGAAGTTTGGAGGAGGAAAACAGTCCTATGCCACCACCCCTGCCAGTGGGGTGGAAAGAGTGAGTGAAGGTGTAGGCAGGGTCATGAAGGGCAGCAAAGGTTGCAGATTCAGAGCGAGGGATCCAGGTTTCAATAAGGTGAATGAGGTCAATAGAAGGAGAATGAGAAAGGAATAAGTCAGCAGTAAAGGAGGTTTTATTGCAGACATACTATGCATTCCAAAGAGTAATAGAAAGAGAGTGAGGTGTAGAAGCATAGCAAAATTGATTATGAGAAATAGAGAGACCCTGGGGGTAGATGCAAGAAGAAGATGTCTAATGGAAGTTAGGGTTGGAGTAGGTTTTGTGAATAGAAAGAGTAGTGGAGCGAGAAGAGAGGTGGCGTGGAGAAGAGATAATAGGGATCAAGAGAGAGTTGAGATGGTTCTGAGTGGAGGGGAAGGAAGAGAGAAGGAGAAGGAAAAACAAGATAGTGTGAGAACCTCATGGTGAGGGTGAAGCTGAGGAGAAGCAATAATGTTTACTTAGAGGCTTTATGACCACCTGGTAAGGTGGAAGGACTGACCTGTTGAGTCCACAGACAGGATGGATTGATGAGGCAGGACTGTACCTCACCGTTCCCTATGAGCCCTGTAGCCAATAGGGCGACAAAGGAAACCATAAGGGCCAAGCCCCTAAAGTGGGAAAAAAATCTGTGATGGGGAAAAACCCAGTGTTCTTTGCAGATGATTTCAGGTAGGTGTAGTCCAAAGATATTGATTGCATAAGCGATAAGGTTCCAACCCGAGGAGGTACCTGAGAGCGGCAGAATCAGCCACGGTGAGGCGGAGGGCAGACGGAGCTGCGATGACAGCTGAGGACGGAGAGGAAACAGCAACTGCAACAAGCCATGAAGCTGTGAAGGTAACAGGCTGCAGCGAGGCCGCAATGGGAGAGGGACAGCAACTGCAGCAAATGGTGAAGCTGGAAGGTAACAGGCTGCGGAGAGGAAGCCATGGACAGAGAGAGCTGGGAGCGGCAAAAGAGCTGAAAGGCATCTGCCGGCGGATGAGCCACAGACAGAGAAGAAAACAGCCTGGAGAAAGGGAAAAAAGGTGAGCCAAAGGGGAATCCAGGAAGGCATGGCAACAGAATGCTGAGTGGAAAACAGAATAGAAAGGAATAGAAGGAAACAAACAACACACATCGTCAGAGCCTTGAGGAAAAACAAGAAGCGACTCAGTTTCCTTACTGCTGATTATTCCTTAAGTAGAGTAGTTGACAGTGAAGTCCCAGTATAACAGGTGCCATCTTGGAAGAGCGCTAAAGCGCTGCTTGCAGTTCTGAAAAGGGGGCCAACCTGTGACCATCTTGAATGGCTTGAAATGCTGTGAGGGTGTGTTCTTCTCCACCTATGCCAAATGGACCAAGAGCTGGTCGCGGTCCTATCACAGGCAAGTAGCAATAGACAGCAAAGCAAAGGCTCATAGGCAAAGAGGCAAGAGGCTGGTCGACGGCTGGTCTTCACCCTTCACTTTTCTGCCCTTCATTGTGATGTCCCTGCCTAGATGCTCCTAGGGAGCTCAGAATGGATGGCACATGCTCTCAGGTCCTGATCGCCTATTCCAGCAATGGTTGGCCTGTCTGATATTGTCCCTGGTGTTATTGGGATGAAGCAAGTCGTTCTTGATTGGTGTTCTCAAAGAAGCCTCTTGTAGCCTTCAGCTTGAGATAGGGCTGATCCAAGATGGCCGCAGGATGTGATGTCACCGATCTAAGATGGCCACTGGAAGTGATGTCACGAATTCAAGATGCAGCTGGAAGTGAAGTTCCAGACAGAAAGTGAAGCCAAAAATCAGGAGGGATGACACACGCTCTCATCACCTGATCGCTTACTCGATCAGTCTTGGGTCCGTCTGATTTTGTCTCTGGTGTTGCTGGAATGAGGCGATGTGATGTCACCAATCTAAAATGGCTAGGATTATGCAAGCATTGAGAAAGGCACAGTTTTGGATGATGTATCCCAAGCATTGCACCCCACCAAGCATATTCTTTCAAATCCTATAACGCTTTTAGGTAACACAGAACCTGCAAGGCCAGCCGAGGCCCTGTCGAATCACAGCGATTAAAGAAAATAAGCCGAAACACCCGTCAACAAATGCACCTATTAGGGTTTTGATTAAAAATATATGTATGAATCATTAAGATGGAATTGGGAACGTTTTCACCTTTGGGACACTCTGGATTAGAGGGGCTGTGTCTGCATGTATTTAATCAATCGTCTATTCAGTCTTTGAAAAATGTAATGGATAAACCTTGTTAGAAACCAAGCCATGGGCCGCACATGACAGGGTTGCCTGCTATTGACGTCTCAGGAAAGGCCCATTGTACAGAAGCCTGTGAGACATCTCAGGGCGTTTTCACAGTTGACACACTTAGGACCCCCCTCAGGTAACCAAGAGAAGGTTAGGATTTCCAGATTCTGAACCTGGAAGTGAGCCTGCGAATGAAGTACTAATGGAATGCAGGGTCTTTGAAGAACGGAAGTGGAATGATGAAAATTATATCTGGCATCCCCCCTTCCTAATCCTGATCTATCCTACCTCCTCTCTACTGTCATAGGATATCATCACACATGTCCTACCCTACCCCAAGATCTTCTGTCAAACACTCACAGAAAAACAAGGAATGTAAAACCACTTTTTATAATCCAGACCTATCCTCCTATCCCTCTTATATCATAAACTCCTTTGAGAACCAATCTTTTCCTTCCCTGTTAACCTCATTTACTGAGGGCACCAATGTGAAAGAACCAATCCCAATGTTCTATCCTAAGAACACCCCTAGACCGTTAGACCAGAGACATAGTATCCATCCTAACTTGACAGTGACCTACCCAACACCTCTCACATTTCATAGAATGTGTTAAGACACACAATCCTCTTTTTCCCCAAGTATCACTCAAGTCCGTTGACGAAGAAGCAGAAATCAAGAGGAGTACATATTGCCTATGAGAAATGCCACTATGGTACTGGGACGAAGAAGATGCAGATAGAGGCCCATCAACATCTTCATAGGCCATATTCCACTAGCAAGGCCAGGCAAGGTCAGGCAATTGAAATTAACCATGCTCACCTGCAGCCTATCAAGTTTTCAGGAGAGTAGCAATCAGCAAAGAGAGCGAGTTGGGAGGAGAGCTGAGGGGTTGTGGTTGCCCAGGAGCAGCTGGAGAAAACAGGGATGCTGAGATTCTGAGGATCTATGTGAGGAAGCATCCAGGAGAAGATTGGCCAAAAACCCATGTTTCCAGCAAAGAAGAGAAGTCCAAAGAAAGGAGCTGAGAGGCGTGCTGATCACTTGTTACATTGGTAAAATGAAATGCTCATTCCTCTGGGATAGGACAGTAACCTAGGAGAGTCCGAGGGGTAGGTGGAGAGAGCCTGACCTCAGATAACAAAGACATTAACCCAAGAACGCAGAAAACACCACCGGTGAGAGACGCACAGTGAGAGCCCGGTGTGTATTGAAGTAAGTGAGCAAGATACAACGTTGCAGCCCAAACATGTAAGACTGGAGATGCGTGAGATGAAATTGACAAATGGAATTACAAGGATACATAGTGGCAGAGTGGTCGCGTGTATGATTACATGTTCTTGAATGACTATGGCCCTCATTCTGAGTTGGGCGGTAAGGGTTAATGGTCACCAGTAAGGAGACTGGTGCCGTTAAACCCTTACCGCCCAATATTTGTGGGCCCGTAATAAGCGCCTTCCCCATTCCCATTAAGCCCTATGGGGGCTCAAATGGGAATGGGGAATGGTCTACAGAATGGGGACTTACCGGGTCCTCCAAGGTCGGAATGACCCACTAAGTCCCCATTCTGCCAGACCGGACCCGGGTTTGGAGGCAGCCATGGCGCTACTAGCGCCATTGGCTACCTCCAAACTCCGAATGAGACCCTATGTGTAAAGAAAGGAAGTGTCTGCATAGAGGGAAGCAGTGCGCGGACACAAAAAGCTAGCGAAATAGAGATCTAAAAAAAGGGGAGCTGTGCGAGGAATGAAGTGGGAGAAAAATCCCCAAAACTGATGGAAAAGTGTTGACAACAAAGTCTGTTGGAAAAGCATTGGGGTGGCCACCAGGCGGGAGATTGTTCCAGGCTGGCCGCAGAGACCACAGAATAAGCAAAGAGTGTTGGAAAAGCATTGGGTTGCCACCAGGCGGGAGATTAATCCAGGCTGGCTGCAGAAACCCCATAATAAGCATCAGGGTGGCCATCAGGCAGGAGATCGGTCCAGGCTGGTTGCAGAGAACCCATAATAATCAAAGAGTGTTGGAAAAGCATTGGGGTGGCCACCATGTGGGAGATTGATCCTGGTTGGCCGCAGAGAGCACAGTATAAGGAAAAGAAAACTCTACTAAGGATAAGGCACCTGGTTGCGTGACATATAATGGGTGAACCGTGCGGTCTGACAACTGCGCCATGACCAGGAGAGCCCAATTGAAAGCAAGGAGCTGCATGAAAGTGTGAACTAGAGGGCTTCTGGGTTCACGGAAAAGAGACCCGGAAAAGCCTAAAGAACTCAACAGGAGAAGGTACAGTGAACTTCTTTTGCCAAGTGACATTTTTGTCAAGTGAACATTGTGCCAAGTGAACTTTTCTTTGCCAATTGAAACCTGAGAGACTTGTGGAACTTTATAATCCTGAGTGCTTTAAACTTGGGCAAGGGATCTGCAAAAAGTCTCCATTGTCACATTAACTTTACTTTAAACACTATTGAGTTGGCCAAATCCCATTCACCCTATTATTCTGTATAAGTGAGGACAAGCATAGGTTTTGACACAGACAGTATTTTGTTTTGGATTGACAGACTTAGACTTCCCTTAGTTTTCTTTCCGTTAGGGAACATTCCCATCTTAGAGTTAGGGCAAGTTAAGCGTTCTACCATCCTGACCATTGAGAATAAAGATTTTCAAACTGTGTTTCACTTGTCTGTGTCATTTCTTGATACCATGAGTGTCTCACAAGCCTTTCTTTCTTTTTGTGTGTTGGGCCCATGGCTGAATAATTGTAAAAACTCCATAGGATTTACAGGCAAGTCTAATGCCTATAACATGCTGAGCTGTGTCTTTTCCGACATCAGCATTCTGCTTCTGCATCTCCACCTTCGCCATACATCTTTTGTGCTTGCTGAACAACTTTGGCCTGTCCAGCCCTCTCCTTCCCCCTCCACTCTGCAAATAAGTCTCAGGAGAGTCCATCAATGTGGTGGCCTTCCTCCTCTGAGGTGAGCATAATTTTTCAAGATGCATGCAAACACTTCACTGAGCCTCGTCCTAGGAGGCGAGGAGCTAGAAGCCCAGTCAAGCCGATTTAAAAGAGTGCACAGCACCTACTCCCTTTTTGTGTCATTTTTGGGAAGTGGCGGGGTGCCAAGGATGCTTTCCGCCTGGGGTGCAATCTGGCCTAAGACCGGCCCTGTATACCACCAAAACACTACAATACAGCATCACAGCAATAGTAACGGTGTTGAGCTTTAACCAAAATCCTCAAGGAGGCTCTACCTTCTCCTTCCTAGAAGCCAAACTCTTGAGCAGCTATCTCAAAAACATTCATACCACCTAACCTGCAGAAAGCAACTAAAAACCTGATTCTTCAACTATGCTTCCTCACAAGATCAACATCGAAACCGCCAGACTGCCCACCCACCTCAGCTACTACCCAGGGAAAGCTGCTTCATAACCACAGAAGTAACCAGGGACCCTCTTGGGCCCCACAGATCAACGTATGATAATGCAGTATGCGCAGGTCGGACTTCACTCAACCATAAGTAATCCAACATCTACCACTGAATACATCCGACAACCGGCCCTTTCGCCTCACTAACAGATGGACACCATATTAGGCTTGTATGCTTCCTATTTCATATCTATCAGTCTATCCCACAAGCTAACCAACCTCCAGATAAATTATCAAACTTACACCTAACACCACACATAAACGTCCCCTACTGAAGGCAGTCACAGGCTTAACCAATCTCACAGATGAACTACCAAAAATAGGGACTATGTTGAAGTTCACAAAACTGTGTGTTTAAACCCCATAAGAATACTACATCCCAAGTTGACCAGTCTACCCACCAAATAGAGAAAAAGCCAAGAATGCCACATAACAGGGGTGGGGTGAACAAGGAGGAGAAGAGGGAATAACTGAGGGGGATGGTTGGCAGAGAGTATATATATGGGTAACTATCAGTGTAATTAGAATGGGGAATCAAAAATGGCCTCCTCTGCTCGTCCATATCTTTTCCATTTTGTGAGCCAATAAGAGCAACAATCCAAATCTGAACTAAACTAATCAAAGGGGCATGGCAGAGTATGTCAGAATTAGGAACAGTTCCCACAGGATTCCCTCATGCATATAAGTTAACACAATGGGCCTCATTCCGAGTATGGTGGTAGCGGGTTAATGGCACCGGTAAGGATGCCGGTGCCGTTAACCCCCTACCGCCATATTCCGAGGTCCATTAGCGGGTCCCACCAGGAACGGCTGGTCTAACCAGCTGTTCTTAGCGGGACCCGTTAAGGGATCATGTAGCAAATACCGGGCCCGTTATTAGCTCCTTCCCCATTCCCATTGAGCCCTATAGGGGCTCAAATGGGAATGGGGAATGGTTTTCTGAATGGGGACTTACCGGGTCCTCCAAGGTTGGAATGACCCGGTAAGTCTCCATTCAGAGACACCGGACCCGGGTTTGGAGGCAGCCACGGTGCTAATAGCACCATAGCTGCCTCCAAACTCAGAATGGTCCTCAATGTATTCAGCTCCTGAAAAGGTAGTACATTAAAATAGGATTTTGTTGAGATGAAGGTAGACAACCGATACAGGATTTAGTTGAGGAAGGAGAGTTAGAAAATCCAAATAGGATTTAGTTGAGAAAGGAGAAAAACTAAAATAGCTTTTAGTTGAGAGAGAGGTGGCACATTAAAAAAGGATTTATTTGAGGGTGATCGTGAAAGTTAAAATCAGGGTTAGTTGAGGGAGAGGTGGAAACATGAAATTGGATAGGCCATGTTTTGTGACTGCCAGGAAAGCAGAGAGTCCCCTGACCCCATTCCATGACATACAAACACATGACATTTCTTGTTACTGGATAGAGGGGGAGTAGAACATCCTAGAATGTATTGCCAGCTGTCAGGACAGGGCATTCAGTGGCTGTGACTGAGAGTGCCATCTATTTGTGATAAGACAAAATACTAGTAGGGACGAGTGAAGACAGAACCATAGTATTCTACTAGTAGGGACTAGAGAAGATACAACTATACATACACATGGAGTCATGGGAATATATTCAGTGGCTGTAACTGTATGTGCCACGTTTTGCAATGAGACAGAATACTAGTGCACACTAGTGAAAATAAAAACAAAGAATTGATTGCAGGCGGGAAATACATTTAGAGGCTGGCATGGAGTTTGCTATTTTTTTGCGACGTGGTAAAATACATTATAGAATTGGTTGGAGGTAAGATATAATTCCATTGGGTTAACTGCGTATGCGATCATTCCCTGACAAGATATAATACTGATAGTCAAGACAAAAATCAAAGGATTGTTAATACGCAGGGCAATACGTGTCTGTAATTGATTGTGCAACACACATGCCACGCATGCTAGCAGGTGTTTTACATTATCCACAGCAGCATCGGTGTGACACCTCCTGCACAAGAGACAGAAGTTGCTGCACGGGTTTTTTTCCGGAGAAGGAGGAGGTTCCCTCCAATATCTCTGAGGCAGAAGTGTGAGAGGTTCAGGTTGCATTTACTGATGAGCCAGGAGAAACAACAAACAGGATCATGAAGTTGAGCTTGCAGAAAAACCCATAGGAGCTCATGTTGCTACAGTTTCTGATTTTCATCATTAGCCCTGTGGAGTGCAAATGTGCAGGATAAAAGGCCTCATACACATGTGTGTGCCGCCTTTTGCCCTTCACTTTTGAACTCTGCCGTGCAAAGTGAGCACACACTGCCTGGCATGCCTGCATTTTTAACAATTGAAATCAATGGGAGCATGGCAGGAAAAGTGTACAATGGATCCCTATAGGGTCTGTCTGCTTTGTGCTGGTGCATAAAGCTGGCGGACCCGATAGGAATCTCCAGAGATTGCATGCGTTTGAAAATCCATACCGGCACAAATACTGCAGCATTTGTATGTCAGAGAGCAAGAGAGACTGCGGAAATGCAAGTTATTTCCACCCCTCCTCTCCTCCAGACAAATGCTTGAAAATGAACCATGACATTAAGGGAAGGAGTTAAATCCTTATGCAAGGCTTTTACTCTTTTCATTAACATTACGGTTCCGGGGAACCATGAGCCCCAGAGAGGTAGAGGAGCAAGATATGGAATGTCCCTGGTCTCCACCAACACCCACATTCAGTGAGTGTGGGATTCATAAGGCTGGTGGACTATACACACATCATGCCAATTTAAGTCATGGTCACAACTCTTCACTCTGGAAACCACTAATGCCAGAGGAGGAACCGGAGGACGATGCCATAGATTCAGTTACAGGAGACAAAGACAAAGCTAGTCCTCCACCTTTGTACAGTGTCTTTCAAACACAACTTCTTTCATCTGAAACTTAAACAGATCAGCAGATTGAAACCACATCACCAAACTCAACCACCACCATGGCTAGATAAGTGCCCATCTTAACCCATTACAGAAACCCAAAGTGTGGCATTTTTCAAGCAGGACAAAAACAATTGCATCTCACCACCCACACTCTGGGCAAGAACACTGAGTTGGAGAAACCTGTGTCCAAACTGGTACCACATCCTGCAGTCCTATATGATGCATCACCATATGGAAGGACTGAGATTAACTCAAATGACCCCAAATGCAGCCCTCCCACCAGTAGCCAATCACCAGACCACCACTGCCCACACTGGCATTGCAAAAATCATTGCTGCTGTGCCAGTATTGTTACAGATTCCCAGTACCCGCTGAGTGTCCTGCAGGAATACCCTTTGGTGCTAGATCAATGTGAAGGAGGGATTTGAATGAGGAAAACAATCACATGTCACATGACAAATTGTGCTTGTGCAAAAATGTAGACTAAGGACCTTTAACCATGTTCCATGGTCAAAGAAACCAGTTTTCATCGATTTTATGTGTAAAGCCGATCACTGCTGGGAAATTCTCAGTGGAAATTACTTTTCACACAAGGCTGAACCAGAGTTGTATGCATGGTCGGACTGGGACAAGAAATAGGGCCGGTCACCCAAAAAAAAGTGGCCCACCCCTCGCCTCAAAAAAGTGGCCCACCCCTCACCTCACGACCCTTGACCTGATGTCATTTGACCCCACCCCAAAGTGACATCCCGGGAAACGATGAAACACGACCTTTCACCCCTTGACAAAACAGGAAGTGTCATCAAATAGCATTGTTCCTAAGTACACTAAATCACTGTGAATCCAAGCAGACGTCAAAGGCCAAATGATATGTTATTGTATAGGACTTACACTTAAGCTCTTTTTTATAGAACAAATATGCATCCAATATCACCCAACCTGTGTTGGTACTCATTTATCGACCTAAGAAGGGTGAAAGGCTTTTTGAAAAAAAAAAATGTTTCACAAAAAATATTTTTTTTACATTTTTTTTTTCTTCCAAACCGGCCCAGGCATGGCGAGAAACTGGCCCCCACTCCCCAGGGCCGAGGGGCCGATCCGACCTGACGAGGTACTTTGTCTCAGTGGGGAGATACTAGCTCAGTCAGGACAATAAAGTCCACTTTAGCATAGGTAGACTAATGGACAGAGCATTGATGTCTTGGCCACTTTGTGTAAGTATATGAAGGCAGGGGGCCTCCGGCGACTGACATCTGGAAAAACATACAGGAGGTGTTGCCCCAGTGCCTGTGACTCTGCCTCCTACCAATGGGCTTTGCTCCTGCTTACAATGCAAGACATGTGCGGCAACAAGAAGAGGTGCATCGTAAGTAGCCACAGCACAACTTGACCCTCGCCAGCTGCTCTGCACATGAGGGCCTGGCTAAGCGAACACTGCAATAGCGTCCCTGAACTTTTCAGCAGTCATTGCCAAGCATATTATGGTCGGAATGACAGCTGCTTTCTGTTGTCTGTTGAGAGCGGAGGCATTTTGAGGAAGCCAAGAAATGTGTTGGCGGTCACTATGCGTGAATCATTTTGCTACTGCCCCCGATGGATGTGCTAGAACAAAACCTGTCCAACAAGATACAAGCTGTGGTTCGGTTATTGAGATGAATGCAGAGGACTGCTACGGGATACGCTCTCAACCTTGCATGGGCATCCATGCATAGCCTCAATGAAAGATAATACTGCAGACATGTGCCTCAATTCTTGATACACGTTTCAAGATCAAAGTGGCTGCTTTGTGGCTGTATGTGTCAGATGATATCCCTGAGGACAAAGCAGAATAAGAAACAGTTAAAATGTGCAAGGAAGCACTGATGCCAACTGTGAAAATGACATTACAGAACAGTCGGGAAGAAACTGTAGCAACTCTTGTGGTCAACGCACCACCAGAGAAGTAAAACACAATATTTTCTTCATCATCATCTTGTCTCTTGCACCATCTGAGCCATCTTCCGAAAAATAATACTGATTACTGTCATAGGCTGGAGATGGAGAACTTGTGGGTTGCATGCCTCAGTAAATGGGTCTAACAGAGTATACACAGGACGTTCAGAAGCTCAGCTGTTATGTCATGTCAAAAAGCTTTAAACTGCACACATCATCCCCGTAGTGGTCTTAAAGCACCCATGTTTGTCCGGAGCGAGCATGGGGTGAACCTGAAAGTGTTCTGTAGTGGAAAGGTAATGGGAAAAGGGTAAGAGGATAACAGAAGCAGAAGCCGGAGAGAAATAAACAGACACATGGAAAGGTCCAACAGGATTAAAGGGAGATCTAGGATTGTGGAAGTAAGAGTGCCTGCGTAATCCTGTAAGAGCCATTCATGCCTGCCTGGAAACCTGATGAGAAATTACACTGACTGATCAACATTAGGCGACGTGAGAAGCGTGGAGCTTTGCCTGGAAGTAGGCTATCAAATTAAAGCAATACATACCTATTTATGGTGAGACAACCGATCCTGCACCCCCTAACCAGTCTATGTTCAGTCGGTTGTGTGTAAGACGATATGCATGTGTGAGAATTAAGGTAGGGAGACATGGGCCAGATGGCTGTCTTTCAATATGCAGTGACATTCTGGCATCCTCTAGTGATGTATGATCTTTCCCCCAAGCGGTTTTCACATGATGCCCGGTTCCCAGAGGCCAGATTTGGTGCTGTGGGGAAACATCACTTGCTCTGTCCGCCCCTTCCCTTATCCTGTGTTCTAAGGGGTACTCCTGAAATCCCTGGTCTGCTTGGATATTCTGCATCCCACTCTGTTCCCCACTCCACTCCAGCACCCTCCATATCTCTCACCCTCTCTCTCTTTTCTCTCCCTCTCTCTCTCTCTGTCTCTCTCTCTCTGTCTCTCTCTGTCTGTCTCTCTCTGTCTCTCTCTCTCTGTCTCTCTCTCTGTTTCTCTCTCTCTCTGTCTCTCTCTCTCTCTCTGTCTCTCTCTCTCTGTCTCTCTCTCTCTCACACACACACACACACACACACAAACACACACATGTGTTTGTGTCTAACTCTAGTCCATCTGATCATCTTACACTCCGTCTGCCACCATGTCCTGACCCCCTCCTTGCAAATGCACAGCAAGGCATGCACTGTTTCCGGACAGGCCGCCATTTGGTGTAGGCAGCCTGTGCAGAAATATTTGCGATAAAAGTGGCCATTTAGATCCTCTAGTGCAGTGGTCTTCAAACCTTTTTGGCCTGGGCCCCCCCCTGAGCCACGTTTGGGCAGGCCGGGCCCCCCTAAAAGTGCCGGATGGACAGTATGTAAAAATCGCTATGAACGTTTGCGTGCCGTCACCGCACCCTACACCCAGTACAGACCCTGGGCTCTCCCCCACCCTACTCCCACCACTTTCCCAGTGCTGCCGCCCATCCTGCTCCCACCACAGTCCCATAATACAAACATACACACATCCATACACATTTAAATAAAAAATAAATCGCCATAAACGTACCTTCTGCAGAGGCCTGCGCATGGTTGCTAAAATGCCCCGCTCCAGGTTGCTCTGCCCGTATGTGCGAGGAGGCGCAGGAGCACCCCCTCGCCCATACATACATGCAGTGCCCCAGCCAGCATTTCCAATGAGCTACGCAAGGCTGGCGAAGCAAAACACCCCCAACGTTGCATGGCTCAGTGATCATATGCGGCTGGGGAAATGAACTGTCAAAGGCAAACAGTGTTTCCCTTTGACAGTTCAGCCAGCCCAGGAGCACTCCCTCAGCTGAAAAAGCAGCTGAGGGAGTGCTCAAGTTTTTCACTGGGCTGGCTCCTCGGCTCCTCCATAATGGGTGAGGTGGCCAGTGGGTGGACGCCCCCTCACCCATTATGGATGAGTCGGCAGGCTTGGACTGGCATATAGGGCAATAGGGCGATGACTGTACCAAAAATGCAAAATGCTAGTGTAGGCCAATCAAAATGGGCCACTTTTTTGGCCAATGTGGGCCAGTTTGAGGAGTTGCTTCACTATGTAGTTTTGACCATTGTTGCTGAATAAATATTCTTTAAATATCACAATTTGTTTACATTTGAATAAAAAACAACCCCTTGGGTACTATTCAAACAGTCTGTGACTAAAGGACTGAATATCCATTTGCAACTGCTGACCATGTTTTCATTGGTGCCTAAGACCGTTTTATGGTCCAGTCTGACCATGTGAGCTGCCACCTCCCATTTCCTCCAATCTAAAAAATATATATATATATATATCTTTTTTTTAAACATTTCATGCTGGGCTCTGGCGCCCCACAGTTTGAAGACCTCTGCACTAGTGTGAAATGTTCTAAGGTTGTTGATTCACAGATGTTCAGGCTTTAAAGTCTTACACATAAGGCTTACACAATTAATGACAAGGAGCCAATGGGAGCCTTGGTGTGCTGAAACCAAGAGGAAACACGAAAGGGCAAGCACTTCTACTTACTCCCTAGGCCAGCTGCTTTAGACAGCACATCTGGGAGGGGCTACAGATATTTTAAAATGAGGGTGGTATCTTGGAATGCCATCCGAGGAAGGCAGAATGGCCCAACCTTTTTTTTATTAACATAAAATGATGAAGGGAAATTGGTTTCTGAAAGGGAGCCCTGCTAATTAGACCCCCTTTCATAAGTGCTCATTGTCAAAACTAAAGTGTGCACACGTGTCTGCGCTGTAACCAGTTTCCTGACATTTAAACCACCAGCTCTGCAGCGCCACACCAGGTTCAAAGGTAACATGGGAATCCCTGGCAGCTGTTGAGATACAAAGTCCCTGTAGGCAATGGTGGCATTTTATTCCTCTGCACATTTGATTTTAATTATAATTATTGTATGCCTTAGTCAGTCTGGTAGCACATACATCTTTAAATATAAGTGATGTCTGTTGTATCATAGTGACTTCTAAGATCACAATATGATATCACATGTGTGTCAGTTGTGTGAGAAGATATCAGCTATGACAAGCCTTATGTTCATTTAGGTATGGTCTGACCATCTCCGCTTCAGTCACATACACAAATAACCAGGTTGCTGCCTCTTTTATTTTCCTGAAGGAAAGGTAACACCTTCCTGAGGACATACACACGTCCCCCAAGAGGTCTCATAGGAATTTGTGCTTCATAGGCATCATTGACATAACAAAGCCACTGCCAGAGTCAGCTCTGACCTCAACAGCCAACCATTTCTGCATCTCTGAGTGTGTCTCAATGCCAATGCCCAAACTCCATTGTCTCTGCATCTTTGACCGACTGAGTCATCTAGCATACCCAGCTCGACAACACCACCCGGTCACCAGCTTCGTTGAGCCGACTACTGTAGTCACTTGCATATCAGCAGGTATGGGAAGCGGTGTGGAGTTACAGTAGCCATATAGGAGAGGTAGTCGGAGGGAAGAATCCCACCAGCTTGGATTCTGTTAGTGTGCTCTTACTTTTTCTGAACCCGCAATTTCTTGTAAGCAAGGTACTCTGGATGTGATGTCATAAATCAAAGGGCGCCTGTTACAACACACTGGATTGGACACTTTACAGCAGGCTTGCTTTGGTATGGTATTGCATGATAACAGGTGCTGATAAAGCACACTTCCACTTTAAAGAGGCATCTTGGCGGTAGATAGAAAAAATAAGCAGCATGCTACACAAGACACTGAAACATTTTTCTTGGAACTACCAGTGTTTCTATGTCCACTTAAACTCACGATAATTGCATCTAA
Organism: Ambystoma mexicanum; assembly: GCF_040938575.1. Lineage (NCBI taxonomy): Eukaryota > Metazoa > Chordata > Amphibia > Caudata > Ambystomatidae > Ambystoma > Ambystoma mexicanum. Next base: position 758,538,313 of record NC_090937.1, on the reverse strand, counting down.
GTCGCAAACCAGCAGGCAGGGCATTGCAACGTTTCACGGACAGACAAGAAAAGCCCCAGCCGCCATCTGGCCAGTCTAGGCTTAGGCACATAAGATGAACATAATAGGCGTTACGTTTTGTAATGTACACATTATAGAAGGATTTGTGCACTGGCTACATCGATATGAATTAAATACTATCCTCCACCATCAGCCAATAAAGTGATTTCATTGCTGCAGTAATATGTGCCATCCAGCGAAAATGAAAGACCATAGGAACAGGGGCATTCTGCAAAATCTGAAACTTACATGTATAGGCGCGTTATAAATGCCATATCATATGTATCATTTGGACAGCCTCAGATATCCCACATTGCAGAAGTACAGACGGTGGCTACGAAGGCATTAACCGGCTGGATTCTGTGTGGGAACAATACACAGCCGAGAAATCTTTTCAAAGTCTGCAGGTGAATCCTCTCTCACTATTTGGGTGGTACTAGGACAGGGCCAACGAGCGTTAGGCTAAATTCCTCCACCCAACAATTAGAATCTGTGAGTATAGTGGTTGAAGTCAGACACAGCAGTATCTATGTTTTTTTTAAATTACAGTTCAGGTGATTAGTATTTATACAGAGCCTGACCTGCTCCAGACATTCTTTGAAGCAGTGGCCTTGCTGCCTGACTGAATGCCGCAAACGAAAAATCAGTTGGGTATCATCTCCATAAATGTAAAAAGTGGTCTCAAAAGATCAAATAATATCTGTTAACGGTCTCCTATATAGATTAATAAGCAGCACACTAAGTGGAGAACCACGTGGAACTCCACAAGTAGTAGGGAATTTAATATATTCATACAGAGACAACAAAACTGTCTGGTAACCACCTGACAAAAAAGAAGAGAACCAGGGCAGCGCCTTATCTCTCACGCCAAGATTGTGACGTTGGTGCAGTAAAATGCAGTGGTTGATGGTATCAAAGGCAGCAGAAAGATCCGATAGGATCAAGTCCCCACAACCACAGGCATATACCATACCGTGCATGTCGTCCACAGCAGCCACTGCCACCAATTCATTGCTGCGGCCAGGACGAAATCCTGTTTGGGCCTGGTCCAAAAGGCCCTGTTCCTCCACAATGGTTTGTAGTTTAGATTTAGCACCAACTCTAATCATTTATTCGTGTAGCCGATTAATGAAATGGACCAATAGTGACCAGTCCCCTGTGGCATTTTGCCTGTAAAAGTATCGGGACGCCCTCTTGTTATTTTATTCTCCTCTGGACGTCCACAAGGACAATAAGAATTCATCTGGACCTCTGTTGGGGATACAATGTAGTCCAATGTCCTCTGCCAGGAAAGTTAAAAAAGACAGAAGACATGCCTTTCCCCCAACCCACTGGACTCATTATCACTAGAGGTGAGGGATTCCTTGTGGGTGCAATCCAAGCTCCCTGGAGTGGGTGTGCAGAATGACTCACCTTGTCCTGGATCCCCTGCATTGGTACTCCCAGCAACCAGAGAACAAAGGAAGTGCCCCTGGCTTAAGTTGCATCTCTTAAGTGCACTGATGTCAGTTTCGGCACCCTAGATGCCATCCTAACTGCTGCATAGGAACTGCCAGAGTCCTCTCTGACTTCATTGGCCAACTACAACTGCATCTCTAAATTTGTCATGATACTGAAGCCAAAGCTCTGCCATCCCTGCATCTGAGCCTCACTGTATCATCTTGCACCCCCAACATGACAGACCTCCGTGTGTGGGGTGAATTATAGCCCCTGAATGACAGAAATAAAGAGGCCAGAGTTCCATTGAAGTATAAGGCCAGCACAGAAATGGTGATGTCTGACAAGAGGCCTATGAAACAAAAAACAGGCCTAAATCTCAAAGGAAAGAAAACGGGCTTAAATCTCAAAAGTGCAAAGACATGCACAATGCATTTCAGCAAGGTAAAGAAAGACATGTTGCTGACGATGCTGTTTCACTAAATCCATGGAGAGCTGCACATTTACTTAAAGAGACAGACGGCAGCGTGTACAATATCTTTATGCAACCTGAGACTGTGATCCCGAAATCGTAATTGAAACCAAGCTTCTTGCATTTACAAGAAATAAAAGAATTTCCTTTTTGTTTTTCCTCGTCCAAATGGCAGTATGCAGAGAGAAGTGCTCACTAGAGTTTCAGAGTTTTGACCTGGTTTCCTTGTGTAGCTGCCCCATAAATATGTACAATCCAGAAGTGATACTCGTGTATTTTGCAACGGCGAGATTATAGAAGTACATTATATATGGGTGAGGCCCCATTAGTGTTGCAGTCCGGGCCATCAGAGGCCTTGAAGTGGGAGGCGAACATAACCATGACCCAGCCTCCGGCTGATCCCATGCTCAAGGCAAAAGGAAACTGAAAGCGAATAAAGAAAAAAAGTTGCAGGATGACCCCAATTTACAATTCTGAATTGATAAATGTGCAAAAATTGAAAATATGTGCAACGTATAGCAACACATAATGGACTGCTGCTCCGTTTATGGGCACACTACATTCTGGAATGCTTTGTTTCTGGACTTGCCACTTTCTTATCTAGTGTTAGATCATCCAGAATGCTTTAACTAATGTTAATGATTGCCGTCGGTTACTAAAGCTTTCCACAGAATACAGAATAATGTGCCGATATCACAACTTTTGGTACACTGTGCCCATTTCCCACCACCTTAATTGCATGTGTGCCTTTGAGATTTTTTATCTTTCTAAAATTATGTATCATATGACATGAATTTAAATTGTTATTTTAAATTTTAATTATAATTGTGACTTCTAAATACCACTTTACTTGGATAGCTTATTTTTTCTACCGCTGTTATTCGATTGAGAAATTGAGTCTCAAATGTCAGAGTGAAATGATAAGTTATTCATTATTTGAAAAAAAGGCACACTGTGTAATTGTGAATTAATGCCCAGAGTAATCTTAGAAAGCATTTGTTACATGGAATGCTGGGGGGGGGGGCAACATTGACTTGCAATGATCAAAACAAACATTCTAAGAAATCACATGCTAAATATAAATATATCTGACCCATATTCCTAAGTACAGATCAGAGACATTTGCACTACAGACCTGCGGGGAGTTTACCCAAAGATGAGCACCAACCCTGGCACTCATAAAATGTAACAAATGAAGCTTTGTTCTATATGTACATCAATGAAAGCCGTCAATGAAAATGGCCTGCGGCCCCAACATGCTCCGTAGCCTTGCCTTAAATACTGCTCATGCAAAAATGAAAATACCAATTCTCTAGCAGTGGATTTTCTATAATTTGCAATGCTTTAATATTCCTCCTCTTCATCTAGGAATCGGCAGTCCCTTTTAACATGGTTTTAAACAGTCAGAAATTATATCCTATTCCCTTTGACAGTGTCTCTATTTCTCATACTGAATCAATGGAGGGAGGTTGGTTATGAGCAGACAGGTCACAGGGGTGGTGTAGGGGATGAAGGATAAATCCATGGCTCCAGAAGACATCTTATATAATAACACTCCAAAGACAAGTGAGAGTTCTCTTCACGTTTAATTCGTAGGAAAACCTTTCCACTAGATATTTTTGTCGAAGGGTTTTGGTCTGAACACATTTTCTTTCATTTTTTTCTCTTCAGCCTGACTTGCATTTCTTTTGTGTGCAAGTTCCTGCATGTTGCAAGCTTTTTTGTCTCACTAGTTTTCAAATTATTGATTGATTTTATTTTTTGCACACACAAGGTGAAGATTGCATCTCCTGTGTGTTTCCAGACTATGGGCTTCATTACAAGTCCGGCGGTAACCCTGCCGGTGCTACTGGTGGGTTGCCACCGGACTTGCAATATTTACCGGCACCTGGCTTGCCGGAGACACCGGAGATTATGACCATGGTGTTCCGGGAAGTCAGACGCCAGTTAATGTTAATCCCCATTCCCATTGAGTGGGGACCACGGAAGCACCGGCACAGTTAATAACGGTGCTGGTGAAACTTTGGTCGGGCGCTATTCAGCCCGCCTGTTCTGACCCTGGTCTGGTGGGACAGTACCTGCCCGCAGATTCGTACTATGCTGGTCCGGTAACAACAGTGCCTGTAGGTTTACCGGACCGGTATGGTCATAATGAGGCCCTGTGATTCACAATATGTTAGGCCATATATCAGGAACTTCAAAAGCGCGAACCTGGGCATTGTTCTTTTTTGGGGTTTAGGCATATATGGCGGTACAGAGTTGTGGCCAAAACAGTGCTAAAGAGGGAAAATAAAGTAGATAGTGGATACTTACCTAATTGATGCCTTTCACAAAGGGAGAGAAGATGATCCACTGCGATACTGTTTCAATAATTGGCCGCTCTGTGGGATGAATTGACCCACTCCGCTGTGCTAAGCGCCATCACCCTGCCAGTCATGGGGAAAGAAACAGCAACAATGGCGGCAAAACCCTTGTGCGCGCCAAAAACCTACAAAAAACCTACCAAAACTGTGTGCTTCAGCACACAAAAAGAGGGACGCACAACCTGCCACCCATGGTGCATGTGCAGTGGAATGGAGCACACCCTGCAGAAATATGCCAGTGGGTTCCATAACCAGCAAACAGAGTGCAGAGAGAGAGGCAGCACTTTGCAAATGAAATCCAAAAATGTGCCTACAAATAACATTTGCTTTGATGCCAAAAACTCCAAAATGCCTATAACACAACACTTTCATCATTCACAATCTTGCCTGGTGCTAAAACGTATGTGTTAAATGAAACATTGTGAAACATACAAAGTCTGAAAACTGACAGCCTCTAAGCCAAAATCTGGGTGCAGTACCCGGGTCTGCCTGAATGACAGCTGTCAGAGGAGACTGATGAAACTTTAAAAGTGAGTTAGAATTCAAAAGCCTGCTGGATTAGCAAACAGAAAAGGATTGTTGCCAAAAAGGAATACAGATTTTAGTTCTGTTTTTGATTCCACAGATTTTAAGGCCAAGAAAGAAATGCATTTGTATGTGATACAACAAATGTGGCTTTTGTTAGGTTTAAAAGTTAATCAGCTTGAAAAGCAGGTTTTTTTCCCAGAAGGGGGCCCTTCCTCTCAGCAGAAACTCACGGGGGGGTGTGAAGGCAGTTGTAAACTCTCTTGGAAGGAACAAGCCAGGAGGTGGATGCCTTGGACTGCAGGGAGACAAAAAGAGGCGGAGACAAGAGACCATCTGTTGCTAAACATGAACAAAGAACACATTTTAAAAGACTTATAACTTGCTACTCAAAATGCTGAAAAATATAAAAATGACAGAGCTGTTAATTTAATTTCTGGCTGCACGTGTGAAGAGGCGGCAGAACTGTGTGACATGTTCTGGACTGGAATGACAAGATATATGATTTTATGCAAAATGTATTACTGTTAGAATTGTGAAAATGTACACGCCTATCCCTATGTTAAACACGCACATTTGTAGAAAGTTGCATAACATTTGTAAACTGTGTGCATAGTGAAAAGGACAAAATTGTGTAGAAAGTTTAAACAAGATCCTACAGCTGCGAAATTTTGATGAAAAGATGCTACACAAAATATGGCATCTTTGTGTGTGATTTATATAAAAGTGACTGATGTAGAAATGTGTTTTTAGTGTAAAAATCGATTTTGAGACCAGTGGCTAAAGGGAGGTCTCTGAGGACTGTAAAGCAAACCATAAAATGTGACATCAGCCGGTCTTGATCCAATCACCCCAAATGCAAGGTGAAGATGAAGTCTTGACCCTATCCCAGCTCAAAGGGGCAAGCTTAGCTAAGCCGGCCCACACACCCCCTTTATAATGTAGTTTTAGAGCATAAATAGAGACAGCTGACAGCACATAGGACAGACAGATCCACTCACTTTCCTGATGCTGGCAGAGCGTCCTGCTGCTGAAATTGACATCTTCCTTGTTCCAGACTCCAAAAACTTGGCAAAGCAATGGCCCATGAATAGATGAACCATTCTCAGCTAGGCCTTAAACTCTAGAACTGAACCCCAAAAGCCTAAGGGAAGTATCATAATACAGCCTGGCGTGCTGTTAATGCTTGCCTGCTGAATGGAAATATCCTCGGAACCAAGAAGGGCAGATTCCATCCAGTCCTGTGCTGTGCGGTGACCAGAGAGCCTTGCTGATCTCGTCCAGTCCGATGTGCCCAGCTGTCCATCCCTGATAGATCTGATTCAATGGTCCAGAATCCTGACGGTCCAAAATCTTAAATCCATTTTGTCTTGTGAGTAGAAACAGGAAGCTAGAAACTGTTGATTTCCGTGAATTATTTTGTCCCTCCTAAACTCTGAACTATCCTTACTTCCATAATCAGCAACAGTGTCTGAATCCGTAGTGAAATCTTATTCTGTCTATCTGTAAAAGCATCCTTTTACCTAGTCATCTTTGTCAACTTTGATCTATTAATTTCATTCGAGTGACCAGCCTAGCGCTCCAAGGTGGACAGCGAGGAACCAGGACTAAGTCGTGAATCACTCCTGACTCTTACCTCTGCCATCCTGGTGGCTTAGCTTGGACGCTCTAGTCCATAGTTAATTTTTCTCATTTTAAAACTGAAGCCTCTTTCCATTCTCGCACCTATCTCGCCAAAACAACCTTTACTAAAACCTCTATAACTCCCTCAGTTTCTGTGATGGAAACGAAATTGCAACTCCTACTTGTACCTAACATCCATAGCTATCCACAGAACCCACAACAGTGTGATTCTCCCATTATCATGAATATTGCGCACAGAAAGGTTTGCCGCAAATTCCCATTTTGAGAAATTTTTTACACGTGTGAAATAGCTTCAATTTGTTTCCGACCTGGACTTTAAGATTTCTATTGTTTTCTTTGGACTAAATCATTGCTGGTGATTGTGTGCAGCTGTTCAAAGCGGCTCCCATAGGAATTTGTGATCATTTTAGCACTTTTCCACACGCTTAGAGTTCTTGCTCAGCCACTTTAAAAGTCATTTTGACAGTTGAAAAGCCCACTTCGTTTTTCTCTTTATGTGTAAGGGAGAAAGGAGGAAGTGAGACACTGTTTGATCTGTACTATTCCTGAATACCTGCTCTCTCTCCTTCCATCTCTTTGCATTGCCTATTTAGGGTTGAGGGGTGTTGCATGGGGAACCTCTAACCATAGTGCTATCTGATCTGAACTAACAAAAAAGTATTATTTTCTGTGTTGCATTTGTTTTGTTCATTACTTATTTCTAGTGTATTAAAGATATTATTCTGTGTTCTGTCACAGCATTGGTGATTGTTGTTTACCTATTAATATCTATATTGTGATTTTGAAACATTTTGAAACATACAAAGTCTGAAAACTGAAAGCCGCTCTGCCAAAATCTGGGTGCAGTACCCGGGGCTGCCTGAATGACAGCTGTCAGAGGACACTGATGAAACTTTAAAAGTGAGCTAGAATTCAAAAGCTTGCTGGATTAGCAAACAGAAAAAGGATTGTTGCCCAAAAGGAATACAGATTTTAGTTGTGTTTTTGATTCCAGATTTTAAGGCCAAGAAAGAAATGTATTTGTATGTGCTGCAAACAAATGTAGCTTTTGCTAGGTTTAAAAGTTAATCAGCTTGGCTGAAGCTGCAAAAAACTGGAAAAGCAGTTTTTTTTTCCTAGAAGGGGGCCTTCCTCTCAGCAGAAACTCATGGGGGGGGGTGAAGGCAGTCGTAAACTCTCAGATGGGGAGCAGGTGCAGTGGATCTAGGTCACCTGGCCTAAGCCCCGCCCACCTGGTGCCTTCCTGCCTGTCGCTCTTTTTCACCACTTAGCAAGCCCCGCCCACCTGGTGCTCCCTGCCTGTCGCTCTTTTTCACCACTTAGCAAGTCCTGCCCATCTGGTGCCTTCCTGCCTGCCGCTCTTTTTCACCACTTAGCAAGCCCCACCCACCTGGTGCCTTCCTGCTCTTTTTCACCACTTAGCAAGCCACGCCCACCTGGTGCCTTCCTGCTTGCCGCTCTGTTTCCCTACTTAAGGAGCCCTCCAGCTTCTTTTCCTTTGCAGATGGGGAGCAGGTGCAAGTGGATCTAGGTCACCTGGCCTAAGCCCCGCCCACCTGGTGCCTTCCTGCCTGCCGCTCTTTTTCACCACTTAGCAAGCCCCGCCCACCTGGTGCCTTCCTGCTTCCCGCTCTTTCACCACTTAGCAAGCCACGCCCACCTGGTGCCTTCCTGCTTGCCGCTCTGTTTCCCTACTTAAGGAGCCCTCCAGCTTCTTTTCCTTTGCAGATGGGGAGCAGGTGCAAGTGGCTCTAGGTCACCTGGCCTAAGCCCCGCCCACCTGGTGCCTTCCTGCCTGCCGCTCTTTTTCACCACTTAGCAAGCCCTGCCCACCTGGTGCCTCCTGCTTACCGGTCTTCTTCACCACTTAGCAAGCCCCGCCCATTTGGTGCCTTCATGCCTGCCGCTCTTTTTCACCACTTAGCAAGCCACGCCCACCTGGTGCCTTTCTGCTTGCCGCTCTGTTTCCCTACTTAAGGAGCCATCCAGCTTCTTTTCCTTTGCAGATGGGGAGCAGGTACAAGTGCATCTAGGTCACCTGGCCTAAACCCCGCCCCACCTGGTGCTTTCCTGCCTGCCATTCTTTTTCACCACTTAGCAAACCCTGCCCAACTGGGGCCTTCCTGCTTGCTGCTCTTTTTCACCACTTAGCAAGCCCTGTCCACCTGGTGCCTTCCTGCTTCCCGCTCTTTTTCACACCACTTAGCAAGCCACACCCACCTGGTGCCTTCCTGCTTGCCACTCTGTGTTTCCCTACTTAAGGAGCCTGACAGCTTCTTTCCTTTGCAGATGGGGAGCAGGTGCAAGTGGATCTAAGTCCCCTGGCCTGAGCCCCGCCCACCTGGTGCCTTCCTGCCTGTCGCTCTTATTCACCACTTAGCAAGCCCCGCCCACCTGGTGCCTTCCTGCTTCCCGCTCTTTTTCACCACTTAGCAAGCCACGCCCACCTGGTGCCTTCCTGCCTGCTGCCGCTCTTTTTCACCACTTAGCAAGCCCCGCCCACCTGGTGCCTTCCTGCTTGCCACTCTTTCACCAATTAGCAAGTCCCGCCCACCTGGTGCCTTACTGCTTGCCGCTCTGTTTCCCTACTTAAGGAGCCCTCCAGCTTCTTTTCCTTTGCAGATGGGGAGCAGGTGCAAGTGGATCTAGGTCACCTGGCCTAAACCCCGCCCACCTGGTACCTTCCTGCCTGCTGCTCTTTTTCACCACTTAGCAAGCCACGCCCACCTGGTGCCTTCCTGCTTGCCGCTCTGTTTCCCTACTTAAGGAGCCCTCCAGCTTCTTTTCCTTTTCAGATGGGGAGCAGGTGCAAGTGGATCTAGGTCACCTGGCCTAAGCACCACCAACCTGGTGCCTTCCTGCCGTTCTTTTTCACCACTTAGCAAGCCACGCCCACCTGGTGCCTTCCTGCTTGCCGCTCTGTTTCCCTACTTAAGGAGCCCTCCAGCTTCTTTTCCTTTGCAGATGGGGAGCAGGTGCAAGTGGCTCTAGGTCACCTGGCCTAAGTCCCGCTCACCTGGTGCCTTCCTGCCTGCCGCTCTTTTTCACCACTTAGCAAGCCCTGCCCACCTGGTGCCTCCTGCTTACCGGT